>NC_082640.1:127619716-130443466 GCF_028023285.1 Balaenoptera ricei
GGATAGGCAATGTTGCATTTTAGGAAAGACAAGGTTTGCTAACTTTTTAGTCAATTACTTTCTCTAGATTACCTTGCTAGATATTATGAAAGATATCATGGGAAATTTGCTATAGAAAACGTACCATCCAGATGAGGAGATAGTACAAATACATCAAAGATAACTAATGATGCATGTTAATGAATTCTTTCATCATATATTCAACAAATATATATCGAACACCAAACTTGCACCAGGTACTATGCTAGAGGTGATGGATACATAAAGGAACAAAATAGAGGAGACAGCAGTGAAGATATTAAAGCAGAATGGATGCCATGCATTCTTGAAGAACAAAATACGAGAATTCAGTGTAGACGTTAAAGCAGTATAGATGCCACACTTCCTAAGAAAGCAAAAAACAAGGAAACTGCAGTGTAGACACTAAAGCAACATAGATGCCACACACCTTGGACAAATGGAGGATTACCTGGTATTTTCATGGAAAGCCAACTGAGGCCCTGAAGAATGAGTAGAACCAAGAGAGAAAGATTTTAAATCGAAAGATATTTTAGATTAAAAGACTAATATATGTAAAGTTTTAGAAGATGGAAATAAGCAAGACTTATCTGGAAGAGTAATGAGTAATATATTCTATCTATGACAAAGGAAGAAGTGGGAGAAAGGGGTTGAGATGAGTCAATGGAAGGATTCGAATTAATTACAAGTTAATACATTTAGGTATCTTGTTACAGTGGGGCACCATTAAAGTTACCAAATAGAAGAATGGAATGAACAAAGCAACAGTTTAAGAAGATTAAAGATATGCAAAATGGACTGTAGTAAAGGGGTTGGGGAAGAATATCAAGAGTGGATAAGAGTTGAGGGTACTGCCTGGGAGGGGGCTTGAGGTAGTCTTTTGGGTTATGGAAATGTATATCTTGTTTTGTGGTTGGTTAAACAACCATATACATATACAAAGTGTCAACAGACTGAACACTTAATATTTGCTTATTTTACTGAAATAAGTTTTACTTCAGTACAAAGAAATTAATACAAGAACAACAGAGTGCTTCTAGAGAATGAGGGGAATGCAGATTGAGTAGTCTCTTTCCCTTATCTCGCATATCTAATCCATCTATAAGTCAAAGTGATTCTACCTTTAAAACATATCTTAAATTCTACCACTTCTCTCCATCCCCACCACTTCCTTCCTAGTTCAAGCCAATGATATCTCTCAACTGGAATATTCCAGTGCCTTCCTAACTGCCTTTCTGCTTCCACTCCTGCCCCACCTCCTTCACTTTGTTCTTAGTACAGGGGCCAAAGTCAAATCTTGTAGACCAGATTGTGTCACTCCAGCTGAACGCCCTCCCCTCCCATGGCCCCCAGGAGCTGCCATTTAACTCAGAGTACAATACAACCTCCTACTTCTGACTTACCAAGCTCCCTGTGACCTGGCCTTTGTCTGCCTCCTCCAAATCTTTCCACACTATTCCATCCTGCTTGGCTCTAGATACCCTGCCCTTTCTTTTCCTCAGACATGCCAAACTCATTTTCAAGTAGGACTTTGATGAGCTATTCTTACTCTAGCTGAAATGCTTTCCTCTGATATTTCCTGGACTCTTTCTTATCACATAAATCTCTGTTTAAATGTCACCTCCTCAGCCACCTTTTACATTTTAGTAAAGGGAAACAGACAATAAATTAATTAATTAAATTAAAAAAAAATCAATGTTAATAAGTGCTATGCAGAGAACTGAGGTATCCTGATGTGACAGTGTGACTAGGAAAACCTTTCCAAAGACATGCTAAATTATTCCTCCTGCCCTCATGATTATCATAACCCCCACTGTGGTATCGCAGAGAAAATATCTGAGAGTCTTAGCTATAATACCATCTCTTTCTAGAATGATACTTTTTAAAGCTTCTCTGAAGAAGCTTGCTAGATCACCCAAATTACCTTGAAAGAAATTCCATTAACCACAGCTTGTACTTGTTCACAGGAGTCTAAGAGATTACACCCTATTTTAAATTGCTGAAGTGATTCTGCTAGACAAACCACAAACTATTACATCAACATGAAGGCAACAGTAAAAAGGCAAACCGACAATTCCTTCCTCCTTTTCTCCATCTGTGGAATGAGGTTAATGAGATGTTGCATCGTACTGCAAAAGTCTTTATAAAGAGTTTGAATATAAATAGAAAGAATGGAACTGTTTTGTCTTAAATATGTGTCACATTTATGCATTTTGAATCATCATAGGGTTTATGGATTGTGGAGGAAAGTTCTGTTGGTTTGCAATGATTCTGACGAATAACCAAAATTCTCTACCACTGGCTAGGTCTAGAAACCTGGGCACCAAAATTCAAGACACTGCCCTTAACACAAATCTGAGTCATCCTAGATTGTCTGTAATGAGTTGAGATATTTTAAAACAAATCTAAACTCATGTAGAGAAAAATGAAATCATCTTTGAGAAAAGTATTATCTGGAACTCAAAAGGAAAAGCACATAGGAATAGAAAGTCTCAATACTTATGATTAGTTTTCTGTATTAGGTTGCTTCCTAATGGATAGATATATCCATTCAAAAGAAGAATATTTTAAGAAAGTTTGCCATCACTGCCAAATAGTACCAGTGCTAGTTTCATAAGGTCACACTATATCTGATGAAGAACTTTTTTCCTTGATGCTTAATATTATAATAGATTTTAAAATTTAATGTGGATTGTTTCCTGCTATGTGTGTATTGCATGTCCTCTGATTGCATTGCAGTTGGACTATTCTAATCATTAGGAAAAAATTAAGTTTTATTAGGCTTCTTTTTTTCTTCTTGTTTGGTAATGCTACTAATTTTATAACATTCAACTATGATTCACTTTCTGGCCTTCGTAGTTCCTTTAAGGGCTTATTTCCATAATAAAGAATAATATTCTTATTATACTATTGAGGATTTTAATACAAAATAAAGTGATTATTATTAAAAGTGTCAAACTTTTAAAAAGGGAACTCTTTATAATCCCTCATGTTGTTAGGTATCATCAACTTCGAAAAATCTAAAGGCAATTGAATACCTGATTTTCAACTAAGGCTCATCTGCAGCAAATAAAAAAAAACAAAAAACGGAAGAAGTATTACCTGAAAGATTGAGGCATTTTTTTAATAATGGAAAATTGTATTGTTAAATTTCTCTTTTTTAAAGCACATTAAAATATTTCACAGAAATCTTTTCGTCAAATGTGTGTCTTTCCTCAGGAAAGAGAACATACCCTTGGGATGAGATCTCAGCATTATTCAAAAATGGAAAAAGGCAGCTGTAACAGAACTAATATTTAAATTTTTTAAATTATGCAAGAATTAAGTTAATACTCATACTAGAATATTGCTGTGAAAATCAGAATATCAACTGTTAGATTAATGTCATTTTACAACTGACTCGAAGGATATATTTTCTCATGTTTTGACTTAAAAAGTATCAATCTAAATCTTTCATTTTTATAATATTCATCATAGCAATGACAAATTATGATTAAATTAAGTTCTACCTGGAACACTGCCATTTGTCCTATTTTCTTTTAAACATAATCTGCATCTTATGTAGTTTTTAAATGCCAGGCACTATGCCAAACATATTACATGTCTCAATTACTGCAACACCCCTGTGAAGTAACTATGAGCTTGATGAGGGTAAGTAGTCCAACTCTTTTGTTCACTGATAATATGAAGAACTTAGAACTATGTCTGCCACATAGCAGGGGTTCAATAAATATTTGTTGAGTTGAATGAATTTTACACAAGGCAAGTGAAAGTGCTATATACATAAATGAAAAGTCATATTCCTGTTTGGTTAGAGTTTTTCTTACCTTTCATCCACATGGCAACACATAACTGACTTCCTAGAAAAAAACAAAAACAAAAAAACTGTTTCTCCTAGGTGGAGAAAAAGCAATTACTAATTCTATATAAGTTTTAAGTTTTCCTCTGTGGGTTTACAACAGCCAAGCCTCCAAGCTGCAGATCAGATAACAGAGCTAATAGTAGAGGATAAATGGTACCAATGGCTGGGGATTGTATGATACTAAAAGTGTAGTTTTAGAAGGCTTTGAACATAGGAAATTAATATCTTTGGGAAGACTCTCATTTGCAGGGAACTTGGGCTGGAGGCTGGGGATCTGATGGAGCTCCTGACTCTGGGTGGCAGTGGTAACATAGCAGTCAGATCCCTGAGGAGCTTCTGTTTCTAAACACCCTATTGAACTACAGAGCTTCAGCCTATTGAGATTGGCCCCAAATGATCAGGAAAGATGGTTGAGAGGTACTCCTGAGTAGATTCTAGGTAGCCATGTTAACTTACAGATCACTAAGCCACCTTTATATCTTTCACTATAGTCAAGGTTTTGCTCTATCCACAACCTAGGACAAAAGAGAGGCTATGAAATTCTGTAAAGCCCAAAACTGGAATGGATGTGGTCAAGAGGCCAGAGACAGCCCTGCACAGGCCTAACCTGGGATTCACGGACCAATGGACAACATCATTGAAGAGATCTCTTTTAGAATGCAGGAGCTTATTGGGTTGGGGAGGCCAAGAGGAGATAACACTGGTGATTCCATAAAAGTGAGGACCCAGAGATCACAACTACCCAAGTTCTCTTTACAGCCCTTTTCCCAAGACCCCCCCCGAAAGCATCCACGTCCTTTCTTTAGCACAGCACCACATATTTCTGAACCATATTAGAAAACCTGAGTTGCTAAATACTGACAGAGTGAGTATCAGCAAACTGAAGGAAGACAACTGAGTTAGTGAAATGCCTTAATATTAAAAGCTGCTTCCCTGAAAATGCAATCCCACAACCTAGCACTAGTTTTTGACGTAAAGTTTCTGTTAATAATCCCTGGTTCTGAATATGCTCCTTAACCTATTCTTAGTAGATCTCCAGCCAGGAATTTGAACATATGGAAAAAAATGAAAGAAATTTCCAGGGGAGTATAGATACAAAGGCTATTGGTTTGAAAACTTTTCCCTAAAGGTAATATTTAATGTTAATATTAAAATCTTGTATCATTTTACCTTGGGTGACTAAAAGAGAAAGGCAGCAAGCCTCAAATGTTAATAATGACTTTTAAAAAATAATTCAAAAAGGTCTTAGATTACAAAATCAAGCAGTTCTCTAAATTTATTGTTGTAGCTATTTAATATAATTTATTGTAAATGTTTTAACTTCTTGTTAGTTTCTTTAGCTTCTTGATTAGTTAATGCATACACATGTGCGTGCGCGCACACACACAAACACACAATTATATCATTAGTATTCCTGCAGGTCACTTAAAATATCCACATGCCTCCTAACTTCTTAATCCCTTTCTAAAGCTAGTGACAAATAGCAAGTGCCACTGGCACAAAGCTAAAGGGAAATTGTAAAAATTATTACATGACCCTGGGAATCAATCAATAATCTGAAAACATGCTGGAAAAGAAATCATTACCTTTTTAGAGCTTTATTGGCTCTGATTCAGATGCTTCTGTGCTGACTTTCCGATTTGAACCTGAGTGTAGGATAAGTAACCACCACTTCCTCATTTGTAAATGGGTTATTCTGGCACCACCCTTTACATTCCTTATAGGAATTTCCTAAGGAATCACTAGCCTGCAGTTAAAACAAAAATAAAGTTGTAGAAGTTCCAGGGAAAGTTCCATGTAATCATTACAAACATCATTCATGTTGTGAATGTTGCATGAAATAAGAGAAGCAAAACAGGTATTTTTTTTTAAGTAGTAGAGTTCTTTCTGACTTTTGAAAGTGAAAAACCATTTCTATATCCAATAGATGATATAATATTTTATAAGTCGTGAACATCTACAGGTTATTTAAAAAACATGTTTTGAGACTAACAGCTAAAGAAGAGTTACTATTAAATAGGGCTTTCTAATGAAAACAGGTCTTTACACATAAGATATTTAAAGTGCTTTCTAGTTTTAGAGCCTAGAACTGCTTCTGGCACATCATAAGGTCTCAGTAAATATCTGTATAATTAAATGAATTTTACTGATGGGGAAAGTGCTATGTACAGTAAGTGAAAATTGGCATTCCTGTTAGACTAAATGCTTACCTTTCATCCCTACCACACACAAGAGTGGGATGTTCCAGAAAAAACTATCTTATCTATTGAACTGTTGTAATTCCTTTATTTACCCCAAAACATTGGAATAATATAACCTTACAAAAGCAAGCCACTAATTATTCTCAAAGATGACATAGTATTCCTTTAAACTAAAAGCTTTATTTGAAATTTTCTCAAGTAGATGCGAGTAGAAAATCTAAATATGGATAAAACTAAAATGCAAGTTTCAAAATCTAGATATCCACTAAGGAAACTGTTAAATGTCTGATAATAAGTAAGGTATTTCTTATTTTTATTGTTTTCTTAAGTAATAAGATAAAAGCTTGAGGCAAGTATTGCATCTAAGATCATATTGATCCCAATGCCAAAGTAACCTTTAAGCTAAAATTTTATATGATATCCTGCTACCTAATTTATTTCAATGGATTTTTCTGATCACTAATATATAAGAATGTGATTTACATCATTCAATACTTTCTATCTGGTAGGAACATTCTTTACATTTTAGTACTGAATGGATGATTTCTTTTTGCCATCAAGACCAATAGGATCACAGTATAACAAGGATAATTCAGATATAATTAACTGCATTCAAATTCGGAAAGCATTTATTTCTCTTCCTCTTGCTATTATTTATCTTTGGTCCCTTCATTATTTATTTGCACCCTTGTTTCTGGAAAAGAAAACAATAGGGAAAGGAGGTAAAATTAAGAGAAATAATTATGACTAATTGTTCAAAAGTGATGAAAGATTAGATGGGAAGACTGAAACCAGTCCTGAAGCAAAACCTCTTAAGGAATCTGGATTTTCGCCAAAGATGGTAAAGTTATATGAATGCTCTGACAGATCAGCCCTTTGCACAACACTGGTCTTAGCAGTGAGCCTCTCTCTAGAGAGATGACTTGATCCAGGTTTGAAGATAGGGGAGGTAGTGAAGGAGGGCTGATATTGAAGCTTCTCACAATGAAAACTTACATTTAAAAATAAATTGTGCAGTTAAAATTTCCCAACATTCAGATTTTCTTGTTCAGTTTCAGATTTATATTATATTTCTATTGTTTTAAACAGTATATTCGTATTTATTGAAAATGTGTGTAAATATGAACTTAATGTAACACCCAGAGAACTGTTGTCTATTTGCCTTCAAACCTACTTGTATGTCGACATTTTCTCATTTTAGTTAGTCATCCCATGGTTGCAATCAAGAAGTAACTGCTCTGCAGTTCAACTTTCTGGTTAGAGTATGGAGTATGTGAGACTTACTAAAAGGGCATTATCCTGAAAGATGATTGCAAGTATTGAACCTAGACTTCTAGGGCAAATAAGCCCATAAAATTTAATAAAGTGCTGGAGTGCAAGTTATGTGAAGTGGAAAGCTCTCAGAATTGTACTGACTTAAGTGGGTTTCTGATTTGTATATGATCACATGCTATTGATTTTCAAATCACTGGTTATACAGCTAGATAGGCATAAATAATAGATAAGTTTTGGTTTGTTTCAGATATTAAAACTCTAACTCAGAAGTTACTTTCATAGAGTATAAAACACACTGAGATACTGAGACCCTAGTGCTCATATATATTTTATGGTGTGTGTATGAATCTGTATATTTAAGTCTGAGAATCTTAATGACTTATGGACCAGTTAGTACCTCTGGTTAAAATAAAATGATAATGCTAATGAGTGATGTCATGGGTAGGAATCTAACAAAGTCGAATTCCCATTGAGTTATGTATAATTTTTTCCAAGATTTACAACTGCATGCTTTAGCTTGGCTGACTATTTCCAAAATGTCTCACTGGTCACAAAGAATGACATAAGAAGGTGTCCAGTTTTCAGCCATATAAATATAAGTAATCATCATGTTATTTAGCACATAAGTATTACATAAATATTAGCTACTATTACTACTACTATACAATAGACTACTTTAAAGATAACCAGAAGATGAGTTCCTACTGATAGTAACTAATACCAATTATAATAGATGGCTACACTTTTATATCATATAGTTATGATAGATATGGGCAGGTAAATACATATGTTCATTTCTACTAAAAAAAAGACTTAATTTTTCACATCTTTCAGAGATGATCCTCTTGGACAATGTTATCTTGAAGTGACATATTCAATGAATAGTTTTCTTAAGGAGGTATTTACAACAACAAAGAGGAAAGAATAGACTGCTTTTTATTTTCAGATTTCCTAGTAGATGTGCCCAATATCTATCAAGGGATGATGGTAATCTCAGTGCAGACCGCACAATTTTCAATATGCATTTCTGCTGCAGAAGTTATTATGATTGCAGTTATATTTATAATTTCAAATGTTAAAATCTTATGAGAGAATTAAGCTTCAGTTAGTTTAAATGCAATTCGACAATTAATCAAAATGTGTGTCTACTCAGAAAAAGAAGTAAAGACAATACCAGTGCATGAAGATAGCCTAGATAACATAGTTCACATCTTCCTTTCAACTGCAGTGAATGTAGAACAATGAGAGAGGTAGCTTTCAGGTCAATAGATTTGTGCAAATCAAAAGTTAAAAAGGCCTTATGGCTAAACACTGAAATATTAGCTTGTAACATTCACCCCAAAAGTGACACTGTCCAAATTTAAATGTGGCAATTGTCAAAAGAACCATGGCCTCCATATCTGACCTTGAGTAAAATTACATTTTATTGCAACTCCGTGTAAAATAAAACATAGCTTATTGCTTGTTTCAATTACCTTATTTCAATCATTTCTCAGTGTTTATCCAGTTGTACTAATTTCCAAAAAACTACTTTGCCAATTTTACTGAAATTAAGAAATGGTAAGCTATTTTTGATAAATCTTATACAAATCCATATTCTATTCCTTAGTTCTTTAGGAGACTTGTCTTAGATGAACCTAAGAATGATAAATCCACCATTAAAACAATATTTAAGCAGGAGAAAATGTGCTTACTAAGTTAGCTTTCAAAAGAGAAGAAACTTCTGAGATTTCCATAATAAAAAGGTAAAAAGATACCATTATGCTAAGATGTAAGTGGACACCCCAATAAAAAGGAAAATACTTCATTTTCAGGAGAATTCTTCTTAAATAGTATTTAAACTGCATCATCTAAAATTGGTAGCAAAAGTGCACAAATGCCAATAGTGTGAAAAGCAAATAATATGAACTAAAAACATTTTCTAGGATACTATGTGGGTCATTTTAGGAGGTGGCACTTTATTCACATCATCATAAAATGTCTCCCTGACAGTTAATGGAATTCATTAAAAGACTAATAAATCTCAGCATGAAACGTTAGGGAAAAATGGGAGCTATTACTTGGACAACTATGTGGTCTGTAAGTAAATTTACCAGGAAAATGGAGCAGCCCATTAACAGTAGTGGAAATGATAGCGAGGTGTCTGTGGAATGGTGAGATTTAATTCATCAGTACCTGGCTTTAAAGGTAATTACTTAAACATATGGTTGGATGACATGGTGCTTTAAACTGCATGATTCAGACATTATGTTAACCAGGGCACCATGACCTTCTGTCTGCACACATAAATCTGAGAAATGAAATCTATTCTAGATAATGCCTGATGTAGTGTATACTGTATTTTATTGATTATGGGAATACTTGTGAAAGCAGTTTGTCAATATAGGATACTGTAAAGTGCTACTTAATTGGACCCCAAATAAGTGGACCCAATTGTACCCTCTAACATGAACATAAAAGCAAAATCCAAAGATAAATTTTACTACAGGCCATGTTTGGGTAATTGATCTAACCGAGCTCTTGAACAATGATCCTATTTCTGAGCCCCAGTTTCTTCTGTAGAACATATAAAGACTTCTTTAAGTATATTCTCAGATGCATGGCTGCTTTGCCTTAACACCTACTGGGAATCAATGGGTTGCATCTACTTAATGTCAGGTTGAATGAAAAGCATCTACCACTAGATAAGGCACTGGAACAGCAACTCCTACTAGATAAGTAGTATTAAGGGTATTCATCACTTTGGTATAAGTGAAGTAGAAGTGCTGTATATAGCAAAATGGGTTCTAAGTATATATACAGCAGCCAGAGTAAAATGGCCAAATGATGGTCAGGTCCTGCCAGCCCTTTACTCAGAACCCTCCACTTCTATATGCAGCGCAGTACCCTCAATTAGATCAGAATCTAGGAAAAAGAAAAAGGACATTAGTGGAAAAGTTGATAAATTCCAATGAAGTCTGTAGCTGAGTTAGTAGTACTGAACCAGTGTCAACTTCTTAGTTTTGAAAAATGCACTATGGTCATATAAGATATTCACATTAGAGGAAGCTAGGTGAAGGTTATACAGGATTGTTATACTATCTTGGCAATTTTTCTATATATTTAGAATTATATAAATATACATATAGAATTATATTGAAAATAAGAATTTTATTTAAACAAAACAAAGTAAGACCTCCATTTGCTTCCTGTGTTACTCCTAATAAAAACCTCAAGCTTACAATGGCCCATACATGTTCTGGCATCCAAGTACTTCTCCGATCTCAAGTCCTATTACTCTCTCCCATGTTCACTCCTTTCCAGTCACTGGTCTCATAGCTATTTCTCCAACACACCAGGCATGATCTCATCCCAGGGCTTTGCAGTTATTTCTCTTCTTGAAACATTCTCCCTCCAGATACCCACAAGGCTGAGTCTCTCACATCCTTCCTGTCTTTTCATAAAGACCTCAGTGAAACCATCCCTAGCCTTGTCTATTTTCCCTGCTAGAACATAAACTCTAAGAAGGCAGAGATTTTTGTGTGTTTTTTGTTTATTACTTTATCCCTGTACCTAGAACAGTGTTTGATATATAGTGAACACCTGATATTCATTGAATAAATGAATGCACAAATGAAAGAAGAAAGAAAGAGATAATGAAAGATAGACAAATATATCAAATAGTAGCTGGAGAGTACTAGGTTTTTAAAATACATTTATAATCATTTAATGTCACAGAATCATGTAATTTTTAAATAAGAAGGATTCCTCTTTTCACTGTTCCATCACCCAACATGTTATTTCTGCAACAATTTATATTTCTTGTTATTGCTAATAAAAATGGAAGCAGAGGTTATAGCTTGATTTCTAGATCTTGGACAGAGTTGCCTGTGAAAATAATTTATTTTTGGACCCTCATACTAATTAATTGATATGTTATTTTGCAAAGATTTCGATTTCAGCCCCACCAGTACGTTAGAGAAACACATTTTCAACCTTTTTCCCAAACTTCCACTTGTTCTTGTCATACTTACAAGTGCTCCTCTCTTTGTCCCCTTCTAACTATATCCACCATTACTCATTGCTTCTGTTTGTAGGCATGTGATGTGACTCGACAGGCAAAGGCTTACTTGGATTTCCAGTTCAGGCAAACATTTCAATGTAGACTGAACAATGAGAATGGTAAATGAGCACTAAGTATATATTTATACCCTACACACACACACACACACACACACACACACACACACACACACTGTGTAGACCTAAGCATTCTGACATATTTAACTTCTGCATTTCCAAGGCTGTTTCTAATACAAAAACTCTAGTTTTAATGTATTTTTGCATCATAAAGACAATTATTGTTTAAATAAAGATAAATGCTCATAAATAAAGATAGATGTTCATAAAATTTACCCAGATCCAATATAAGCAAACATTATGAGTATGTCATAATGGTGATGATGGGCTACACTGTGTCAAACTAGAGGAGGGAGTACTGTCATTCTCTAATCCCTCCACCTCCACCCCCAAAAGGATCAACAAATAAATGTCCAAATGCAAATGTTCTCGTATTATATACTAGTGTATTTTGTAAGAAAGAATATGCATTTCTTTTACTTTCCTTTTTAATCATTATCCCTGGGCAGTATCATTTATCATATTGTCTACTTATTTGTGAAAGCTCACAAATTGTGATGCTGACATTCTCATGTGTACTGTTTTTGGAAAGGGGTATTTTGGAAATCCTGGCCCCAAGGCCAGTGGGACATTACAGCTTAAGTCTTTATAATATCACAGTGTCAACTGAGACCTTCAATCACCTATGAAACCCCAGCTTCCCACCTCTAATTTTCCACTCTTCTACTTTATCTCATGTTTTTTAAAACAATTTCTCAGCAATTCCTATGGAAGTATCATTTGTATATGTTCTCCACTCTCAAGGATGTGACTCATCCTGGCCAGGAAATTTGGAACACATTTAGAACTGCCAGGTGTTTTCTTCGATTGTTCTATCCCATCTTGGACTTCCTTTCCTTCCCAACAATATTTTCTACACTTTTTAGTGCCAATATTACTCATGATAGAGAAGAAAAATCAGAATGCTAACTAAACAGACATTCAGAAGTAAAAAGCATCAGGTTTTAGAGACAAATTATGTGTAAAGGTTGAGGGAAGTATGGAGTTGGGGACAATTTCCAGGACTCTGGGTGGTGTATTAGAGTTCTCTGGAGAAGCAAAAAAAAAAAAAAAAAATATATATATATATATATATATATATACACATATATACACACACACACACACACACATATTTACATATATGTATATATGTATATACACACACATGTATATACAGAGAGAGAGAGAGAGATTGAGATTAATATTACATAAGGAATTTGCTCTTATGATTTTAGAGGCTGAGAATTCCCAAGATCTGCAGTTGATAAACTGGAGACCCAGGAGAGCCAACGGTATCAGCTGATGGTTCTAGTTCAATTCTGAGGGCCTGAGAACCAGGAGAGCAGATAGTGTAAGTTTCAGTCCTAGTTCAAATTCAAAGGAAGGAAAAGACCAATGACCCAGCTCAAAGTGAGGCAGAGAGAGCAAATTCTCCCTTGCTTGGTCTTTTTGTTCTTTGCAGGCCTTCAGTGGACTAGATGAGACCTAGTCACATCAGAGAGGGCAATCTGCTTTACTCAATCTACCGATTCAAATGTTAATCTCATCCAGAAACATCTTCACAGACACTCCAGAATAATGTTTAACTAAATACCTGGGGACCTGGAAGCCCAGTCAAGTTGACACATAAAACTAACTATACCAGGTAGTTAGGTGAATTGTGATGTTTTCACTAAAACAGTTGACTTCTGAACAGGCATAGTATGAAGTTGCCATGTAATATCCAATTGGAAATATTGTTTGGAGTCCAGAAAAGATTTTGAGACTCTAGATTCAGATCTGGTGAAAGTTGAAGTCATAGAAATGGATGAAACTGTCTAGGAAGGACACATAGATTCATTAACTGCATCATTTACTGAATATCTATCATATGATGGGTAAATAGGAAACACTAGGAATATAATATTTAACAAAATGAAGACAAACCTTACCACATGGAGCTTAAATTCCAGGCAGGAAGAAAGATATCAAATAAATAAACAAACAAATTATATCATCAAAAGCATGGTAAATGCAACAAAGAAAAATGGTATCAATCTATAAGGAGAGGTAAAACTGGACAGCTACATGTAAAAGAATGAAATTAGAACACTCTGCAATGCCATACACAAAAATAAACTCAATATTGAGCTGCATGAGCTGCTTGTAAATTTTGGAGATTAATCCTTTGTCAGTTGCTTCATTTGCAAAATGGATTAAGGACCTAAATGTAAGACCGGACACTATAAAACTCGTAGAGGACAACATAGGAAAAACACTCTTTGACATAAATCACAGCAAGATCTTTTTTGACCCACCTCCTAGAGAAATGGAAATAAAAAAAATAAATAAACAAATGGGACTGAATGAAACTTAAAAGCTTTTGCACAGCAAAGGAAACTACAAACAAGATGAAAAGACAACCCTCGGAATGGGAGAAAATATTTGCAAATGAATCAACGGACAAAGGATTAATCTCCAAAATATATAAACAGCTCATGTAGCTCAATATTAAAAAAACAAACAACCCAATCAAACAATGGGCAGAAAACCTAAATAGACATTTCTCCAAAGAAGACATGCAGATGGCCAAGAAGCACATGAAAAGCTGCTCAACATCACTAATTATTGTAGAAATGCACATCAAAACTACAATGAAGTATCAACTCACACCAGTTAGAATGGGCATCACCAGAAAATCTACAAACAACAAATGCTGGAGAGGGTGTGGAGAAAAGGGAACCCTCTTGCACTGTTGGTGGGAATGTAAATTGATACAGCCACTATGGAGAACAGTATGGAGGTTCTTTAAAAAACTAAAAATACAATTACCATATGACCCAGCAATCCCACTACTAGGCATATACCTAGAGAAAACCATAATTCAAAGAGACACATGAACCCGTGTTCATTGCAGTGCTATTTATAGTAGCCAGGTCATGGAAGCAACCTAAATACTCATTGACAAATGAATGGATAAAGAAGAAGTGGTACATATATACAATGGAATATTACTCAGCCATAAAAAGGAATGAAATTGGGTCATCTGTAGAGACGTGGATGGATCTAGAGACTATCATACAGAATGAAGTCAGAAAGAGAAAAACAAATATCGTATATTACTGCATATGTGAGGAATCTAGAAAAATGGTACAGATGAACTGGTTTGCAAGGCAGAAACAGAGACACAGATGTAGAGAACAAATGTATGGACAACACGGGGGGAAAGTAGCAGGGGGGCTGGTGGTGGTGGAATGAATTGGGAGATTGTGATTGACATATATACACTAATATGTATAAAATACATAACTAATAAGAACCTGCTGTATAAGAAATAAATAAATAAAATTAAATTTAAAGAAAATCTATAAGGAGATATAACAAGGGAACATAACCTAATTTGGAGAGATTGGGAAGACTTCCATGGGAAAGTGATATATATATTAAAACCTGAAGATTGTGTAGACCAAGAAAAAGAGCAATGTGTTGGAGGAACTGAAATGCAGCTTTGTGTCTGGAACTTTGCAATGAAGAGGAAAAGTGTCAAGAACAAGTCTATAGAGGGAGATAAGGTGTGATCTTGCAGAGGCTTGTAGTCAGTAAGAAGTATTTAATAGATTAAACTACTAGTAACAATTCTTCACTCACCTATAGTAGTATTATGCAACCAACTCTTGTCATGGCTTCATGATAAGCACAGGATACTTCTTTATCCCTTGATTTTGGGTTTGACCATGTAACTTGCTTAGGGAGGTGAGATGTCAGCAGATTCAGAATAAGTGGAAGTTTGAAATGTGCAGGCACGGCTGGACTTGCCCTCTTGTAGTTTTACCACCACTGTGAAAAGAATATGACCCCAGCCAGGCTATTATTAGTCAGAAGAGATGAGAATATTACAGAGATGACCTGGAATCAACTTGTCTTGGGAACTAAGCCCAGCTGAACTTCGGCTACATAATCTGATCTTCAGCCAACTGGCAGACATGATAGTAGAAAGATTCATTGTTCTATATCGCTGAGCTTTGGGGTGGTTTGTTACACAGCAAGAACTGACTAATACAGAGGCCTTGAGGAAAAATAATGTTTGAGGGAAGAGTTAAAGGAAGGAAACCAGAGAGAGAAAAAGACTAAGAAGAATAAATCAGAGGTAGAAGTGAAATAAATAGGGAATAGTGTTGGGGATACCAGGACTGAGGGAAATTTCAAGGAAGAAATTGTCAAATTCCACAGAGAGATCACCCAGAATGCAAAGCAAAAATAAAACACTGGGGGGGGGGGGAACCTTCAAAATGGCAGAGGAGTAAGACGTGGAGATCAACTTCCTCCCCACAAATATATCAAAAATACATCTACATGTAGAACAACTCCTACAGAAGACCTACTGAATGCTGGCAGACGACCCCAGACTTCCCAAAAGGCAAGAAACTCCCCACATACCTGGGTAGGGCAAAAGAAAAATGAAAAAACAGAGACAAAAGAATAGGGACGGGACCTACACCTCTGGGAGGGAGCTGTGAAGGAGGAAAAGTTTTCACACACTAGGAAGCCCCTTCACTGGCGGAGACAGGGGGTGGGAAGGCGGGAAGCTTCCAAGCCACGAAGGAGAGTGCAGCAACAGGGGTGCAGAGGGTAAAGCAGAGAGATTCCTGCACAGAGGATCAGTGCCGACCAGCACTCACCAGCCTGAGAGGCTTGTCTGCTCACCCGCTGGGGCGGGCGGGGGCTGGGAGCTGAGGCTCCGGCTTTGAAGGTCAGATCCCAGGGAGAGGACTGGGGTTGGCTGCGTGAACACAGCCTGAAGGGGGCTAGTGTGCCACAGCTAGCCGGGAGGGAGTCTGAGAAAAAGTCTGGACCTGCCTAAGAGGCAAGAGACCATTGTTTCAGTGTGCACAAGGAGGGGGGATTCAGAGCACCACCTAAAGGAGCTCCAGAGACCAGTGCGAGCTGCGGCTATCAGCGCAAACACCAGAGAAGGGCATGAAATGCTAAGGCTGCTGCTGCAGCCACCAAGAGGCTTGTGTGCAAGCACAGGTCACTATCCACACCTCCCCTCCCGGGAGCCTGTGCAGCCCACCACTGCCAGGGTCCCGTGTTCCAGGGACAACTTCCCTGGGAGAACGCACGGCGTGGCTCAGGCCGTTGCAACATCACGCCACCCACTGCCACTGCAGGCTCTCCCCGCATACCATACACTTCCTTCTCTCTGGCCCGAGTGAGCCAGAGCCCCCAATCAGCCATCCCTTTAACCCCCACCCGACTGCGCAAAGAACAGATGCCAGAGGGCGACCTACGTGCAGAGGCGGGGCCAAATCCAAAGCTGAACCCCAGGAGCTGTGCGAACAAGGAAGAGAAAGGGAAATTTCTCCAAGCAGCCTCAGGAGCAGTGGATTATATCTCCACAATCAACTTGATGTACCTTGCATCAGTGGAACCTGAATAGATGATGAATCATCCCAAAACTGAGGCGGTGGACTTTGGGAGCAACTGTAGACTTGGGGGTCTTGGTGCTACGCCTGGGTGTCCAGCCTGAGCCTCTGAGGAGTGAGAACAGAGTTCAGGACATTGGTCCACCAGAGACCTCCCGGCTGCATGTAATATCAATCGGCAAGAGCTCTCCCAGAGATCTCTGTCTCAACACTAAGACCCAGCTCCACTCAATGACCAGCAAGCTACAGTGCTGGACACTCTATCCCAAACAACTAGCAAGACAGGAACACAACACCACCCATTAGCAGAGAGGCTGCCTAATATTATAATAAATACACAGACACCCCAAAACACACCACTGGACGTGGTCCTGCCCACCAGAAAGACAAGATCCAGACTCATCCCCCAGAACACAGGCAACAGTCTCCTCCACCAGGAAGCCAACACAACCCACTGAACCAACCTTCCCCACTGAGGGCAGACACCAAAAACAATGGGAACTACGAACCTGCGGCCTGCGAAAAGGAGACCCCAAAAACAGTAAGTTAAGCAAAATGAGAAGACACAGAAATACACAGAAGATGAATGAGCAAGGTAAAAAACCATCAGACCAAACAAATGAAGAGGAAATAGGCAGTATACCTGAAAAAGAATTCAGAGTAATGATAGTAAAGATGATCCAAAATCTTAGAAATAGAATGGAGAAAATACAACAAATGTTTAACAAGGACCTAGAAGAACTAAAGAGCAAACAAACAATGATGAACTACACAACAAATGAAATTAAAAATTCTGTAGAAGAAACCAGCAGCAGAATAACTGAGGCAGAAGAATGGATAAGTGACCTGGAAGACAAAATAGTGGAAATAACTACTGCAGAGCAGAATAAAGAAAAAAGAATGAAAAGAATTGAGGACAGTCTCAGAGACCTCTGGGACAACATTAAATGCACCAACATTCGAATTACAGGGTCCCAGAAGAAGAAGAGAGAAAAAAAGGGACTGAGAAAATATTTGAAGAGATTATAGTTGGAAACTTCCCTAATATGGGAAAGGAAATAGTCAGTCAAGTCCACGAAGCAAAGAGAGTCCCATACAGGATAACTCCAAGGAGAATCACGCCAAGACACATATTAATCAAACTGGTAAAAATTAAATACAAAGAAAAAAATATTAAAAGCAACAAGGCCAAAGCAACAAATAATATACAAGGGAATCCCCATAAGGTTAACAGCTGATCTTTCAGCAGAAACTCTGGAAGCCAGAAGGGAGTGGCAGGACATATTTAAAGTGATGAAAGGAAAAAACCCACAACCAAGATTACTCTACCCAGCAAGGATCTCATTCAGATTCGATGGAGAAATTAAAACCTTTACAGACAAGCAAAAGCTAAAAGAATTCAGCACCACTAAACCAGCTTTACCACAAATGCTAAAGGAACTTCTCTAGGCAGCAAACACAAGAGAAGGAAAAGACCTACAATAACAAACCCAAAACAATTAAGAAATGGTAATAGGAACATACATATCAATAACTACCTTGAATGTAAATGGATTGAATGCTCCAACCAAAAGACATAGACTGGCAGAATGGATACAAAACAAGACCTGTATATATGCTGTCTACAAGAGACCCGCTTCAGACCTAGGGACACATACAGACTGAAAGTGAGGGGATGGAAAAAGATATTCCATGTAAATGGAAATCAAAAGAAACCTGGAGGAGCAATTCTCATATCAGACAAAATAGACTTTAAAATAAAGAGTATTACAAGAGACAAAGAAGGACACTACATAATGATCAAGCCATCAATCCAAGAAGAAGATATAACAATTGCACATATTTATGCACCCAACATAGGAGCACCTCAATACATAAGGCAAATGCTAACAGCCATAAAAGGGGAAACTGACAGTAACACAATCATAGTAGGGGACATTAACACCCCACTTTCACCAATGGACAGATCATCCAAAATGAAAATAAATAAGGAAACACAAGCTTTAAATGATACATTAAACAAGATGGACTTAATTGGTATTTATAGGACACTCCATCCAAAATCAACAGAATACACTTTCTTCTCAAGTGCTCATGGAACATTCTCCAGGATGGATCATATCTTGGGTCACAAAACAAGCATTGGTAAATTTAAGAAAATTGAAATCATACGAAGTATCTTTTCCGACCACAATGCTATGAGACTAGATATCAATTACACGAAAAAGTCTGTAAAAAATACAAACACATGGAGGCTAAATGATACACTACTAAATGACCAAGCAATCACTGAAGAAATCAAAGAGGACATCAAAAAACACCTAGAGACAAACGACAATGAAAAAATGATGTCCGCAAACATATGCGATGCAGCAAAAGCAGTTCTAAGGGGGAACTTTATAGCAATACAATCCTACCTCAAGAAACAAGAAAAATCTCAAATCAACAACCTAAGCTTACACCTGAAGCAATTACAGAAAGAAGAACAAAAAAACCCAAAGTCTGCAGAAGGAAAGAAATCATAAAGATCAGATCAGAAATAAATGAAAAAGAAATGAAGGAAACAATACCAAAGATCAAAAAGCTAAAAGGTGGTTCTTTGAGAAGATAAACAAAATTGATAAACCATTAGCCAGACTCATCAAGAAAAAAAGGGAGAAGACTAAAATCAACAGAATTAGAAATGAAAAAGGAGAAGTAACAACTGATGCCGCAAAAATACAAAGGATCATGAGCGATTACTAAAAGCAGCTGTATGCCAATAAAATGGACAATGTAAAGAAATGGAGAAATTCTTAGAAAAGCACAACCTTCCAAGACTGAACCAGGAAGAAATAGCAAATGTAAACAGACCAATCACAAGCACTGAAATTGAAACTGTGATTTAAAATCTTCCAGCAAACAAAAGCCCAGGGCCAGATGGCTTCACAGGTGAATTCTATCAAACATTTAGATAAGACCTAACAACTCTCCTTCTCAAACTCTTCCAAAATATAGCAGAGGGAGGAACACTCCTAAACTCATTCTACGAGGTAACCATCACCCTGACACCAAACCCAGAGAAAGATGTAACAAAAAAAGAAAACTATAGACCAATATCACTGATGAACATAGATGCAAAAATCCTCAACAAAATACTAGCAAACAGAATGCAACAACACATTAAATGGATCATACACCATGATCAAGTGGGCTTTATCCCAGGAATGCAAGGATTCTTCAATATATACAAATCAATCAATGTGATAAACCATATTAACAAACTGAGGGAGAAAACCATATGATCATCTCGATAGATGCAGAAAAAGCTTTTGACAAAATTCAACACCTATTTATGATAAAACCCTCCAAAAAGTAGGCATAGAGGGAAACTACCTCAACATAATAAAGGCCATATATGACAAACCCACAGCCAACATCGTTCTCAATGATGAAAAACTAAAACCATTTCCACTAAGATCAGGAACAAGACAAGGTTGCCCATGCTCACCACCATTATTCAACATAGTTTTGGAAATTTTAGCGACAGCAATCAGAGAAGAAGAAATAAAAGGAATCCAAATCGGAAAAGAAGAATTAAAACTGTCACTGAGGAGAGGGGCAAGATGGCGGAAGAGTAAGACGCGGAGATCACCTTCCTTCCCACAGATACAGTAGAAATACATCTACACGTGGAACTGCTCCTACAGAACACCCACTGAACGCTGGCAGAAGACGTCAGACCTCCCAAAAGGCAAGAAAATCCCCACGTACTTGGGTAGGGTAAAAGAAAAAAGAAATAACAGAGACAAAAGAATAGGGACGGCACCTGCGCCAGTGGGAGGGAGCTGTGAAGGAGGAAAGGTTTCCAGGCACTAGGAAGCCCCTTTGTGGGCAGAGACTGCGGGTGGCAGAGGGGGGAAGCTTCGGAGCCGCGGAGGAGAGCGCAGCCACAGGGGTGCGGAGGGCAAAGCGGAGAGACTCCCGCACAGAGGCTCAGCACCAACCAGCACTCACCAACCCGAGAGGCTTGTCTGCTCACCCGCCGGGGCGGGCGGGGGCTGGGAGCTGAGGCTCGGGCTTTGGTGCTAGCCGGGAGGGAGTCCGGGAAAAAGTCTGCAGCTGCCGAAGAGGCAAGAGACTTTCTTGCCTCTTTGTTTCGCGGCGCGCAAGGAGAGGGGATTCAAAGCGCTGCCTAAACGAAATCCAGAGACGGGTGCGAGCCGTGGCTATCAGCGCGGATCCCACAGCAACAGGGGCACAGAGGGAAAAACAGAGAGATTCCTGCACAGAGGCTCAGCGCCGAGCAGCGCTCACCAGCCCGAGAGGCTTGTCTGCTCACCCGCCGGGGCGGGCGGGGCTGGGAGCTGAGGCGCGGGCTTCGGTCGGATCGCAGGGAGAGGACTGGGGTTGGCGGCGTGAACACAGCCTGAAGGGGTTGGCGTGCCGCGGCGAGCCGGGAGGGAGCCGGAGAGGAGGTCTGCAGCCGCCGAAGAGGCAAGAGACTTTTTCTTGCCTCTTTGTTTCGCGGCGCGCAAGGAGAGGGGATTCAGAGCGCCGCCTAGACGAAATCCAGAGGCGGGCGCGAGCCGCGGCTAACAGCGCGGACCCCAGAGACGGGTAGGAGACGCTAAGGCTGCTGCTGCCGCCACCAAGAAGCCTGTGTGCGAGCACAGGTCACTCTCCACACCGCCCCTCCCGGGAGCCTGTGCAGCCCGCCACTGCCAGGCTCCCGTGAGCCGGGGACAACTTCCCAGGGAGAACACACGGCGCGCCTCAGGCTGCTGCAACGTCACGACGCCTCTGACGCCGCAGGCTCGCCCCGCCTCCACCGTACCGCTCCCTCCCCCTGCCTGAGTGAGCCAGAGCCCCGGAAGCAGCGGCTCCTTTAACCCCGTTCTGTCTGGGCGGGGAACGGACGCCCTCAGGCGACGTACATGCAGAGGCGGGTCCAAATCCAAAGCTGAACGCTGGGAGCTGTACGAACAAAGAAGAGAAAGGGAAATCTCTCCCAGCAGCCTCAGAAGCAGCGGATTAAAGCTCCACAAACAACTTGATGTGCCTGCATCTGTTGAATACCTGAATAGACAACGAATCATCCCAAATTCAAAAGGTGGACTTTAAGAGCAGGATATATTAATTTCCCCTTTTCCTTTTTTTGTTAGTGTATATGTGTATGCTTCTGGGTGAGATTTTGTCTGAATAGCTTTGCTTTCACCATTAGACCTAGGGTTAGGTCCGTCCATTTTTTTTTTTTTTTTTTTTTTTTTTAACTTAAAAATTTTTTTTTCCTAATATATGTTTTCTTAATAATTTTTTCCATACTTTCTATTTTTAGAAATTAAAAAATTTTTTAATAAGTTTTTTCATATTTTTTATTTTAAAAAATTAAAATTTTTTTTTCTTAAATTTTTTTCTTAAGAATTTTTTTCTTATTTTTTACTATAAAAAATTAATAAATCTATTTTTAAAAATTAAAAAAAAATTTTTTTCTGAATACATTTACTCTTAATAATTTTTTTTCTTATTTTTTATTATAATAGCTTTATTTTATTTTATTTTATCCTCTTTCTTTCTTTCTATTTTTTTCTCCCTTATATTCTGAGCTGTGTGGATGAAAGGCTCTTGGTGCTCCAGCCAGGCATTAGGGCTGTGCCTCTGAGGTGGGAGAGCCAACTTCAGGACACTGGTCCACAAGAGACCTCCCAGCTCCACGTAATACCAAACGGCAAAAATCTCTCAGACATCTCCATCTCCACATCAAGACCCAGCTTCACTCAACGACCAGCAAGCTACAGTGCTGGACACCCTATGCCAAACAACTAGCAAGACAGGAACACAGCCCCATTCATTAGCAGTGAGGCTGCCTAAAATCATAAGGACACAGACACCCCAAAGCACACCACCAAACGTGGACGTGCCCACCAGAAAGACAAGATTCAACCTCATCCACCAGAACACAGGCAATAGTCCCCTCCACCAGGAAGCCTACACAACCCACTGAACCAACCTTACCCACTGGGGACAGATACCAAAAACAATGGGAACTACGAACCTGCAGCCTGTGAAAAGGAGACCCCAAACACAGTAAGATAAGCAAAATGAGACGACAGAAAAACACACAGCAGATGAAGGAGCAGGGTCAAAACACACCAGACCTAACAAATGAAGAGGAAATAGGTAGTCTACCTGAAAAAGAATTCAGAATAATGATAGTAAGGATGATCCAAAATCTTGGAAATAGAATAGACAAAATGCAAGAAACATTTAACAAAGACATAGAAGAACTAAAGAGGAACCAAGCAACGATGAAAAACACAATAAATGAAATTAAAAATACTCTAGATGGGATCAATAGCAGAATAACTGAGGCAGAAGAAAGGATAAGTGACCTGGAAGATAAAATGGTGGAAATAACTACTGCAGAGCAGGATAAAGAAAAAAGAATGAAAAGAACTGAGGACAGTCTCAGAGACCTCTGGGACAACATTAAACGCACCAACATTCAAATTATAGGGGTCCCAGAAGAAGAAGAGAAAAAGAAAGGGACTGAGAAAATATTTGAAGAGATTATAGTTGAAAACTTCCCTAATATGGGAAAGGAAATAGTTAATCAAGTCCTGGAAGCACAGAGAGTCCCATACAGGATAAACCCAAGGAGAAACACGCCA
This sequence comes from Balaenoptera ricei, assembly GCF_028023285.1. Taxonomy (NCBI): domain Eukaryota; kingdom Metazoa; phylum Chordata; class Mammalia; order Artiodactyla; family Balaenopteridae; genus Balaenoptera; species Balaenoptera ricei. The sequence continues at coordinate 127,643,289 of NC_082640.1, forward strand.
AGACACATATTAATCAAACTGTCAAAAATTAAATATAAAGAAAACATATTAAAAGCAGCAAGGGAAAAACAACAAATAACACACAAGGGAATCCCCATAAGGTTAACATCTGATCTTTCAGCAGAAACTCTGCAAGCCAGAAGGGAGTGGCAGGATATACTTAAAGTGATGAAGGAGAAAAACCTACAACCAAGATTACTCTACCCAGCAAGGATCTCATTCAGATGTGATGGAGAAATTAAAACCTTTACAGACAAGCAAAAGCTGAGAGAGTTCAGCACCACCAAACCAGCTTTACAACAAATGCTAAAGGAACTTCTCTAGGCAAGAAACACAAGAGAAGGAAAACACCTACAATAACAAACCCAAAACATTTAAGAAAATGGGAATAGGAACATACATATCGATAATTACCTTGAATGTAAATGGATTAAATGCTCCCACCAAAAGACACAGGCTGGCTGAATGGATACAAAAACAAGACCCATATATATGCTGTCTACAAGAGACCCACTTCACACCTAGAGACACATACAGACTGAAAGTGAGGGGATGGAAAAAGATATTCCATGCAAATGGAAATCAAAAGAAAGCTGGAGTAGCAATTCTCATATCAGACAAAATAGACTTTAAAATAAAGACTATTACAAGAGACAAAGAAGGACACTATATAATGATCAAGGGATCGATCCAAGAGGAAGGTATAACAATTGTAAATATTTATGCACCCAACATAGGAGCACCTCAATATATAAGGCAAATACTAACAGCCATAAAAGGGGAAATCGACAGCAACACAATCATAGTAGGGGACTTTAACACCCCACTTTCACCAATGGACAGATCATCCAAAATGAAAATAAATAAGGAAACACAAGCTTTAAATGATACATTAAACAAGATGGACTTAATTGATATTTATAGGACATTCCACCCAAAAACAACAGAATGCACATTTTTCTCAAGTGCGCATGGAACATTCTCCAGGATAGATCATATCTTGGGTCACAAATCAAGCCTTGGTAAATTTAAGAAAATTGAAATCGTATCAAGTATCTTTTCCAACCACAACGCTATGAGACTAGATATCAATTACAGGAAAAGATCTGTAAAAAATACAAACACATGGAGGCTACACAATACACTACTTAATAACGAAGTGATCACTGAAGAAATCAAAGGGGAAATCAAAAAATACCTAGAAACAAATGACAATGGAGATATGACGACCCAAAACCTATGGGACGCAGCAAAAGCAGTGCTAAGAGGGAAGTTTATAGCAATACAAGCCTACCTCAAGAAACAGGAAACATCTCGAATAAACAACCTAACCTTGCACCTAAAGCAATTAGAGAAAGAAGAACAAAAAACCCCCAAAGCTAGCAGAAGGAAAGAAATCATAAAGATCAGGTCAGAAATAAATGAAAAAGAAATGAAGGAAACAATAGCAAAAATCAATAAAACTAAAAGCTGGTTCTTTGAGAAGATAAACAAAATTGATAAACCATTAGCCAGATTCATCAAGAGAAAAAGGGAGAAGACTCAAATCAATAGAATTAGAAATGAAAAAGGAGAAGTAACCACTGACACTGCAGAAATACAACAGATCATGAGAGATTACTACAAGCAACTCTACGCCAATAAAATGGACAACCTGGAAGAAATGGACAGATTCTTAGAAATGCACAAACTGCCGAGACTGAACCAGGAAGAAATAGAAAATATGAACAGACCAATCACAAGCACTGAAATTGAAACTGTGATTAAAAACCTTCCAACAAACAAAAGCCCAGGACCAGATGGCTTCACAGGTGAATTCTATCAAACATTTAGAGAAGAGCTAACACCTATCCTTCTCAAACTCTTCCAAAATATTGCAGAGGGAGGAACACTCCCAAACTCATTCTACGAGGCCACCATCACCCTGATACCAAAACCAGACAAAGATGTCACAAAGAAAGAAAACTACAGGCCAATATCACTGATGAACATAGATGCAAAAATCCTCAACAAAATACTCGCAAACAGAATTCAACAGCACATTAAAAGGATCATACACCATGATCAAGTGGGGTTTATCCCAGGAAGGCAAGGATTCTTCAATATACGCAAATCAATCAATGTGATACACCATATTAACAAATTGAAGGAGAAAAACCATATGATCATCTCAATAGATGCAGAGAAAGCTTTCGACAAAATTCAACACCCATTTATGATAAAAGCCCTGCAGAAAGTAGGCATAGAGGGAACCTTCCTCAACATAATAAAGGCCATATATGACAAACCCACAGCCAACATTGTCCTCAATGGTGAAAAACTGAAACCATTTCCACTAAGATCAGGAACAAGACAAGGTTGCCCACTCTCACCACTATTATTCAACATAGTTTTGGAAGTGTTAGCCACAGCAATCAGAGAAGAAAAAGACATAAAAGGAATCCAAATCGGAAAAGAAGAAGTAAAGCTGTCACTGTTTGCAGATGACATGATACTATACATAGAGAATCCTAAAGAAGCTACCAGAAAACTACTAGAGCTAATCAATGAATTCGGTAAAGTAGCAGGATACAAAATTAATGCACAGAAATCTCTTGCATTTCTATACACTAATGATGAAAAATCTGAAAGTGAAATTAAGAAAACACTCCCGTTTACCATTGCAACAAAAAGAATAAAATATCTAGGAATAAACCTACCTAAGGAGACAAAAGACCTGTATGCAGAAAATTATAGGACACTGATGAAAGAAATTAAAGATGATACAAATAGATGGAAAGATATACCATGTTCCTGGATTGGAAGAATCAACATTGTGAAAATGACTCTACTACCTAAAGCAATCTACAGATTCAATGCAATCCCTATCAAACTACCACTGGCATTTTTCACAGAACTAGAACAAAAAATTTCACAATTTGTATGGAAACACAAAAGACCCCGAATAGCCAAAGCAATCTTGAGAACGAAAAATGGAGCTGGGGGAATCAGGCTCCCTGACTTCAGACTATATTACAAAGCTACAGTAATCAAGACAGTTTGGTACTGGCACAAAAACAGAAATATAGATCAATGGAACAGGATAGAAAGCCCAGAGATAAACCCACACACATACGGTCACCTTATCTTTGATAAAGGAGGCAAGCATATACAGTGGAGAAAAGACAGCCTCTTCAATAAGTGGTGCTGGGAAAATTGGACAGATACATGTAAAAGTATGAAATTAGAACACTCCCTGACACCATGCACAAAAATAAACTCAAAATGGATTAAAGACCTAAGTGTAAGACCAGACACTATCAAACTCTTAGAGGAAAACATAGGCAGAACACTCTATGACATACATCACAGCAAGATTCTTTTTGACCCAGCTCCCAGAGAAATGGAAATAAGAACACAAATAAACAAATGGGACCTAATGAAACTTAAAAGCTTTTGCACAGCAAAGGAAACCATAAACAAGACCAAAAGACAGCCATCAGAATGGGAGAAAATATTTGCAAATGAAGCAACTGACAAAGGATTAATCTCCAAAATTTACAAGCAGCTCATGCAGCTCAATAACAAAAAAATGAACAACCCAATCCAAAAATGGGCAGAAGACCTAAATAGACATTTCTCCAAAGAAGATATACAGATGGCCTACAGACACATGAAAGAATGCTCAACATCATTAATCATTAGAGAAATGCAAATCAAAACTACAATGAGATATCATCTCACACCAGTCAGAATGGCCATCATCAAAAAATCTAGAAACAATAAATGCTGGAGAGGGTGTGGAGGAAAGGGAACTCTCTTGCACTGTTGGTGGGAATGTAAATTGATACAGCCACTATGGAGAACAGTATGGAGGTTCCTTAAAAAACTACAAATAGAACTACCATACGATCCAGCAATCCCACTACTGGGCATATACCCTGAGAAAACCATAGTTCAAAAAGAGTCATGTACCAAAATGTTCATTGCAGCTCTATTTACAATAGCCAGGACATGGAAGCAACCTAAATGTCCATTGACAGATGAATGGATAAAGAAGATGTGGCACATATATACAATGGAATATTACTCAGCCATAAAAAGAAATGAAATGGAGGTATTTGTAATGAGGTGGATGGAGTTAGAGTCTGTCATACAGAGTGAAGTAAGTCAGAAAGAGAAAAACAAATACAGTATGCTAACACATATATACGGAATCTAAGGGAAAAAAAAAGCCATGAAGAACCTAGTGGCAAGACGGGAATAAAGACACAGACCTACTAGAGAATGGACTTGAGGATATGGGGAGGGGGTGGGGTGAGATGTGACAGGGTGAGAGAGTGTCATGGACATATATACACTACCAAATGTAAAATAGATAGCTAGTGGGAAGCAGCCGCATAGCACAGGGAGATCAGCTCGGTGCTTTGTGACCACCTAGAGGGGTGGGAGGGAGGGAGATGCAAGAGGGAAGAGATATGGGAACATATTGTATATGTATAACTGATTAACTTTGTTATAAAGCAGAAGCTAACACACCATTGTAAGGCAATTATACTTCAATAAAGATGTTAAAAAAAAAAACAAAAAAAACTGTCACTGATTGCAGATGACATGATACTATATATAGAGAATCCTAAAGACGCTACGAGAAAACTACTAGAGCTAATCAAGTAGCAGAATACAAAATTAATGCACAGAAATCTCTTGCAATCCTATACACTAATGATGAAAAATCTGATGAGAAATTAAGGAAACACTCCCATTTACCACTGCACCAAAAAGAATAAAATACCTAGGAATAAACCTACCTAAGGAGACAAAAGACCTGTATGCAGAAAACTATAAGACACTGATGAAAGAAATTAAAGATGATACAAACAGATGGAGACATATACTATGTTCTTGGATTGGAAGAATCAACATTGTGAAAATGACTACACTACCCAAAGCAATCTACAGATTCATTGCAATCCCTATCAAACTACCACTGGCATTTTTCCCCAGAACTAGAACAAAAAATTTCACAATTTGTACGGAAGCACAAAAGACCCCGTATAGTCCAAGCAATCTTGAGAAAGAAAACCAGAGCTGGAGTAATCAGGCTCCCTGTCTTCAGACTATAATGCAAGCTACAGTAATCAAGACAGTATGGTACTGGCACAAAAACAGAAATATAGATCAATGGAACAGGATAGAAAGCCCAGAGATAAATCCACGTACATATGGTCAGCTTATCTTTGATAAAGGAGGCAAGAATATACAATGGAGAAAAGACAGCCTCTTCAATAAATGGTACTGGGAAAACTGGACAGCTACATGTGAAAGATTGAAATTAGAACACTTCCTAACACCATACACAAAAATAAACTCAAAATGGATTAAAGACCTAAATGCAAGTCCAGACAGTACAAAACTCTTAGAGGAAAACATGGGCAGAACACTCTATGACATCAACCACAGCAAGATCCTTTTTGACCCACCTCCTAGAGAAATGGAAATACAAACAAAAATAAACAAAGGGAACCTAATGAAACTTTAAAGCTTCTGAACAGCAAAGGAAACCATAAACAAGACGAAAAGACAACCCTCAGAATGGGCGAAAATAGTTGCAAATGAAGCAACTGACAAAGGATTAATCTCCAAAATATACAAGCAGCTCATGTAGCTCAATATCAAAAAACAAACAACCCAATCCAAAAATGGGCAGAAGACCTAAATAGAAATTTCTCCAGAGAAGATATACAGATTGCCACAAACACATGAAAGAATGCTCAACATCACTAATCATTAGAGAAATGCAAATCAAAACTACAATGAGGTATCACCTCACACCCATCAGAATGGCCATCATCAAAAAATCTACAAACAATAAATGCTGGAGAGGTTGTGGAGAAAAGGGAACCCATGGGAATGTAAATTGATACAGCCACTATGGAGAACAGTACGGAGGTCCCTTAAAAAACTAAAAATAGAACTACCATATGACCCAGCAATCCCACTGCTGGGCATATACCCTGGGAAAACCATAATTCAAAAAGACACATGCACCCCAATGTTCATTGCAGCTCTATTTACAATAACCAGGACATGGAAGCAACCTAAGTGTCCATCGACAGATGAATGGATAAAGAAGATGTGGCACATACAGACAATCGAATATTACTCAGCCATAAAAAGAAATGAAATTGAATTATTTGTAGTGAGGTGGATGGACCTAGGGACTGTCATACAGAGTGAAGTAAGTCAGAAAGAGAAAAACAAATACCATATGCTAACACATATATACGGAATCTAAAAATAAAAAAGTTTCTGAAGAACCTAGGTGCAGGACAGGAATAAAGACACAGACATAGAGAATGGACTTGAGGACACAAGGAGGGGGAAGGGTAAGCTGGGACGAAGTGAGAGAGTGGCATGGACATATATACACTACGAAATATAAAATAGATAGCTAGTGGGAAGCAGCTGCAACGCACAGGGAGATCAGCTCGGTGCTTTGTGACCACCTAGAGGGGTGGAATAGGGAGGGTGGGAAGGAAACGCAAGAGGGAGGAGATATGGGGATATATGTATACGTATAGCTGATTCACTTTGTTATAAAGCAGAAAGTAACACACCATTGTAAGGCAATTATACTCCAATAAAGATGTTAAAAAATAAATAAACTACTGACTTTGTAAATTAGAAGTACTTTTTTTGGCGACCTTTGCAAAGGCAGCATCAGTTAGTTTGGTATAAGCAGAAATCATATTTCAGTGGGATGAAAAATAAGTGGAAAGGGAGAAAATAGAGGCAGGATCTGTAGACCACTCTTGAGTGTTGCAAGGAAATGGAGGAAGGCGGAGTCAAAGAATAAGACAAGAACCACGGGAGCAAAACCAGAGTCGTATTTGTTCCCTTGCCAAGCAGAAGGGAAACAAGTTACTCAAAGACAGTTGTGCAGGTCTCCAAAAGCTTAAAGAGGAAGGACTAGATAAGAGGCCAAAGAGGGAGCTTATTCCACATGAGAAAGGATTCTATGCACTACATTCTAACTGGTTAAGGGAGGATTATAAACTATCTCTTGGAATTGATCATGAGTCTGGTGTATATAATAAAAGTATGACAAGGGTTTTTAATAATCCCAGAAATGCTTCCTTAGCCTTGGAATGCATATTGGGTATTTTCATATGCACTTTCATATGCTTGGGACATGCCACACTTTTCTCTTGCCCCAGGCGAAGACTTGAAGGGAAGGCACAGTCAAGGGTACTACTTTTAGAGCGAAGATGCTTTGAACAGGTTTCTAGGTTTAAAGTATTTGATGGAGAGAGTGAGACAGTGACAAATTTATGAAATACTGTGAGACCAAGAACTTCAGAAAGTAGTAGAGATAACTCTTTCTTGAACACGGCAGGTGACACTGAATGGAAATGGGATTGAGGGTAGAAACTGAAGGCTGGAAGACTTTACTCCTGTTGCCTCTGCTTTCTCTGAGAAGTTCAAGGTGGATCATCGGCTAAGAGTGAAGGGACAGTGGACGTATCCCTTCTGTGATCAACTTTTTGTTCCAAATACAATTTTAAGAATGCAGTTTCACCATAGCGACTTTCACACATCTCAATTCATTTTGTATTTTAACCTTCCTGACAGTCCCTCCTAACTTAATCTAAAATTCATGAATATACATGGGAGTGTAAGTTAATTAATAAAAATTTGGAAGGCAATATGGCAATTGGTATCAAGAATGTTAAATGTTCATACACCTTGATTTAGTAATTCCATTTCTATGAATTTATAGAAATTAGAAAACAATACACAAAATGTTAATTGAAAAACTGTATTAGTTATTATATTAAACTGAAATATACACTGATAGGGATTTTTAAAGGTAAATTATAGTATGAACATACACACAATAAAATTGTATGCAAAAATAAAAATTATGATATGGATCTATGCTTATGTCTACGGTAGTACTGTTGAATCAAAACAGAGATTGGTAGCTTGATGCTAAATGTGATTCTATTTACATAAAATTGTTTATATTGTAGTGTGTGTGAGTGTGTGTGTGAGAGAAAGAGAGAATGTAAATAAAGATCAAAATGTTAACAGTACTTATTTATTGGTTGAAGGATATGGAGTTGTGTGTACTTTCTTCTTTTTATTTGTTGTATTGTTTGAATAATTTATATTAAACATTTATCACAGGTGTTGTATACATGAACCAAAGATGGCCTCTGTGTATAGACTAGGTAGTTTATTTCTTCGCTGACACATTAGCTCAAAAGCCCACCAGCACCAAACTCAAATTTTGACACACCCAGTTGTTTTTAAAATATCCCAAGCAAGCAGATTTTTAGCTATTTAAAGCCTGTCTGCTCTGTATACCCTGTGCACTCTCACTGGACAGCTGTAACCCACAGATAAGATAGAGCCTTCTGGCTATAACTCCCCAAGCCGTATGGCCCTTTGGAGCTCTCTGACACAGATACCCCCTGCTACTGCTGAGCAACAGTGTCTCGAGGTGGAAGCCTGCCTCTAACTTCCTCTCCCCCCAGGAGTCTCTTTGCCCTCCTCCCATTCTGGATGGTGGTCCCCTCGCCTTAAGCCTCTGGATGTCTCAAGCTGTGAAGAACTTCCCCCGTCACAGCCCTGTATGTTACGGCCTCCCGTGGCGTACCTTTTACATTGATCAGCCTCCAACTCCCTTGAACCCCCTACAATAGGCATTTGTAATAGCACATAAAAATAATAAAGCAATTTTTAGAGTTTTTTTTTTTTTTTTTTAAGGATTTAAATGGGCCCGCAGCCCGTGTCAAGAGGAAACTGGGTAGGATCCAGCTTCCAAGGAAAGCTGCCTTGCAAAGCGAGGACCCAGGGCCTTAAGCCTCCAGTCAGAGTCTCAGTTGACAACCAAGGTCAGACAGAAAGTATCCTGCCATGACCACAGAGTCACATTGTCCTGCTTTTTGGTCTCAAATACCCTTTGTTTTTAATATTACCCCGTTTTTCTGACTGGTAAGCAGGCAGTGGATATTCTAGGTGTCTTTTCAGGCCAACTGTTCCATTCTTTTTTTTAAAAAATATATATTTATTTAGTTAGTTAGTTTTGGCTGCTTTGGGTCTTCGTTGCTGTGCGCGGGCTTTCTCTAGTTGCGGCGAGCGGGCGCTACTCTTCATTGCGGTGCGAGGGCTTCTCACTGTGGTGGCTTCTCTTGTTGTGGAGCACAGGCTCTAGGCGCAAGGGCTCAGTAGTTGTGGCACATAGGCTCAGTAGTTGTGGCTTGCGGGCTCTAGAGCACAGGCTCAGTAGTTGTGGCGCACGGGCTTAGTTGCTCTACGGCATGTGGGATCGAACCCGTGTCCCCTGCACTGGCAGGCGGATTCTTAACCACTGCGCCACCAGGGAAGTCCCCACCTGTTCCATTCTTAACCCAGGTGAGTCATCAGGGACCTCGCACAACTTCCTCTTCCCCTCAGGTGATACTTGCTCCTTCTATAGAAGTTCATAGATTCATCTGAGTGTTGTTTTCCTTCTTCCTCCCCAGTCAGATTGCAGGCCAGCAAGCTTCCCCGTTCCCCACCTCATGGAATGCTCCCCTCCCTTTGGAAAGAGGCTTCATCTCGGTGTCTTCAATCATGTTTCACAATCCAAATGCAGTTTGTTGATACCATCTGCAACTCTCAGGTCTTTCTCTCTCCACTTGCAAGATTGAGAGCTACTACTTAACTCTCCAGCCCCCACTCCCTAAGTTATGTTTTCTGATCAGGTAAAAGCTTGATGACTAACTAGGAAATGATCAACCATTAATACTAGACTTTGATAATCAAAAGATTATAAAGCATACCATATCTATATATCTATATTCCTATATTCCAGACTGTACTGCAAATTTGCAAATTCAGCAGATGCTGTTGTTCATTTGCAATGCAAAAGAAACATACAGTTACTATATATTGAACCTTTATTTGACTCAAATAGATAAGTGGTAAGAGTGATTCTCATTTTTCACTTGGGAATCTGAATCGCCTTTGAGAAAGCAGGAGAGAGAGTCACCCTGTCGTTAGAGGGAAGGCAGTTATGGAGAAGGCAAACTAATTTCCTGAATTCCAATACCATGTTCTTTGGAGATGTTCCTTGATAATCTTTGCCTCCTTCCTCTTCAAATAAAAAGTGCTTAGTGTTAGTATTCCTCACGTGAAACAGTTTGTGATTTAACCAACAATGGGGAAGGGAACATCATATTCAAAGATTTATTTTTGCACACTTCTAAGTGAACTACGGATAAAGAAAAGCCAAAGAGGTGCCTGAGGTGAATTTCAGTCCATGTAAGCTTTGCAATTTCTCTCTCCTAGACCTGTTGCAAAGAGTGATTGCCAGGTGAATAGGCCTTTGTGACATGTCAGCATAAACCACTTTGATAGAATTATATGTTTCTTTTTCACCCAAGATTCTCTTTTTCCTTATACCTTTTGTTCCTGCCCTTGTCTCTAATTTTCACTGTGCGTTGGAAGTGATTTACTCAGGCTACAGAAAGTCACTCTGCTTCTTTCTAAATGTCAATCCTAGGAATCTTCTCACACTCTCTTAGAGCCATGTCAGGGTTAAAAAGACTTCCAAATCAGACTTTAATTACAGTCACTATTGAGGGCACATCAGCCTCTCCATAATGACTAAGTTAACAGTGTTCATAGTACAGTTCTAACAGTGATCCAGGTTTTTCAGGCATTAAGTGGTTTCATCATTTCCTTACTTTCATTTTTTAAAAAAACAAACTCGGAATATGCTTCAAAGAATAAACTTAAAGACTCTAGCTTTTACACTTGGTTCATTGTTGCATATAATTAACACATTCTTGTTCTCTTCTCTTCTTAATTTAGAACAACATTAAATTTCCATGCAACCCACAAATGTGTAAGTAGTTTATTGTTAAGAAACCCAATTGTGAGTTGGCAAAATCTTCGTCCAGAGATATCTGGAACCCAATTTGCCAGGAACGGGTTGATGCAAAGTTGTGAGGAAGGCAAGTTTAGCATGTCTCCCTCTTGGTTTAGAGTATTGGTTCTCTTCTAAGCACCCCCAAAGTCACCTCATCCCCATCCTTGGCTGGAAGGATGCCCAGGGATGTGAAACTCCCCTCACAGGAATAATATCCTCCCAACACTCACAGTGCAAGGGACTGCTTCACCAACTAAGCAACTTGATAAACCTTGTACTAGAGTAGCCATTTGAGCAGTGGCTTCCTGAACATAATGTCTCTTCCTTGTCATCTAGATCCATTAGTGATTCTCCTGGGAGCAATTTCAGTTCTGGGGACAAAGACATCTTCTTCCTAGCTTCCCACAAAATATTTCTCAGTATATAAAAAAGCCATATGGTAATAATAATAATAATAATGACGATCAGTAATAACAAACACTCAAAGGGCACTTATTTTGCTTCATAACAAAGTGTTCTAAGTGCTTTGCACATGTATTAACTCATTTGATCATCATAAAAATCCGATGAGGTTGATACCATTATTATCTGCCATTTTACAGATGGTCTTTTGATGACGTGTGCAGACTGCTTTCCCACTGACTTAGGAGCCTCTTTCTCCTACTCAGGATTCTATAATGACACGCAAAAGCTTTTTAACAGTAGATAGAACATATTTCAGTATTGCTGGTGTCAGCAAAATCCCTGACAGGAGAGGATAAAAGTAGTCAGCTCGTAGTGAGTGGAGACTGAACTAGACAGAGGTTCCGACAACACTAAGGTGCTCCTATAGCACAAGGAGAATACTCAGGGAGGATTTCTTTGGCTCTTGCAGTTTTAGGATGCCATCTAATTTGGGCAATAGTCTGAGATACCCACTAAAGATATCCTTTTAAGGAAGAATTGGTGACAAAAATTCTAGGAAGGTATGGCATAGATTTCTAGTTGCTGTACCAACATCCATTTACTCTTTCTTTCTTTGTAAGAGACCTCCAATTATGGAGGGGGCAACGTGCCTAGCTAAAATAATGCATTTCTCAGCTTCCTTGGTCCTAAAGTGGCCATTTAACTGAGCTATGACCAGTTATACATAAACAAAATCTATTAGGTAGAGAAGACAGCTACGATGTGCCACTTGGCCCCTTCCTCTTTCCTACACCCTGCTTCCTGGAATGCAGATTTGATGGATGGCGCTCCAACACCATATTGGACTACTGAGGTGACTTTGAGGATGGAATTCAGATACAAAGAATGGAAGAGTAGAAATAAAACTGGAAGGTGGGTCCCCGGCAGCCATGGAGTCACGACATTTGGAGGACTGTACACCCCCCATACTGATTTTAGGTGAGATAAGTGCAATACATGGTCATGTGTTTAAGCCACTGTTACTTCTGACTTTTTGTTATATGATGATAACATGATTCTAGCTGGATACATAAAGTTAGCTCGAGGTTTTATGGGCAGCAGAACCTCTCCATTTTTTACAAGCAGAGAATACTCAAAAAAGACCCCTTTATTAACAGACTGGTCCTGAGGGGAGAGACCAAACTGAAGAAATTTGGGCCAAGATTTCCTGAGCCCTGAATGACGGAATTAACCTCTCTGCTTCTCAGTTGTCTCATTTACAAAACCAGGATGCTAAATTTGATCATTAAGGCTCCTTTCCAGGTTGAAAATTCTGTAATTTTTCAAGTAGTAAGAATAAGACACACACAGTGTTGCTCAACAAGCCCTGCTGAAACGGTATCAGTCTGAGTGAACTGTGTGATTTTCTCCTGGTAGAGAGGGGGTACCTGAATTGAATTCAGCTAAAACCCTGTCTCAGGCAGTGGCGCCATTTGGAGATGTCCCTTTGCACAGAGTTGCTACTACTTTTGAATCAGGTCATGGATGCCATAATCAGGGAGCATTTAATTGGAACAAACAGAAGCTCATTTAAGCAGGCTGAAGCATTCTTTATCCAAATAATACAGAGATACCTTACTGAATAGAAGGGAACTCCAAGGCAGGAAGTCCCAACAGGGAAACTGGGAATGGCAAGTTGAGAATTCCCTCTCTTCTTGTCTCTGGTCAAAGTGATATTCAATCTTTCCTTTCCTCTCCTGCTTCTTACCGCTGTCTAGCTTTCTCTGCTGCAGTGCTTGCAAGGTAGAGAAATGAAAAAAGCTTTCCCACCTCTACATAATCTCCTTTACAAGCTAGTACACCACAGTGAGTTGGATGCCATCTCCTTCAAATTCTTAATTAAATCTGATTGGCTCAGGTTTAATTAGTGATGGCCCTGAGCTGGCATAAGGTCACAGGGTACAAACAGAGCAGGCAGGGCTTAAGGGCTGATTCTGTAGGAAGGAGCATGACTGGGAAGGGATGATTTGCATCTTCAGAGAAACAGCAAGAAGGTCTTCGAGCATGCCTCTTTAGGAGGGGATGCAGTTCTTCAAAATCGAAGAGCTGTCCATGGGACTCTGCTGAAGTGGGGAAGGGCAAGTGACCATGCATCATATCCAGATACTGGGTTGTGCTTCCAAACCTACCTGGAGTGGGAAAAATATGTCGCTGTTTTGAGTTTGTAACACTTATTACAGATGTGCAGTAAGATGTGTGTATGGGTAAACTTGGAATGATTATAGTTATTTGAAATAACTATATTGTGAAATTTTTGTTGAGAATCTAGCAGCATCCCTTCGGATAATTAAAGTCTCAGAAGGAGACTGAAAACGGCTAATTTAACCTCTCTTTTATCTCTTTCTTTTTTTTTTTTTTTTTTTTTTTAAATAAAAATAAATTTAAGAAAATAAATAAGGACCTTCTACCCCCCAGGATAACGATGATACCATTATCACACCTTACAAGTCGACACGAACTCCTTCATAGCACCTAACACCCAATTTGTCTCCAGTTTTCCCCAGTCGTCTAAAAACATGTTCATAGTTGGTGTATTTGAATCAGGATACAAACATGGTTCCCACTTTGTACTTGACTGATCGGTCCCTTAAATCTCTTGGAACCTGTAATAGTTCCCGCCCCCCCCCCACTCCCCCACCTTTGAAATTTTTTTGCTAAAGAGACACTTCCCACCCCTGCCCCCATTTAAATACGTTAGTTTTTACATGGCTTGTGTCACATTACCACTAGGGTACTTTAAAAAACTGTTGCTTGTAGAAAAGTTTCTTCCTTTATTTCTCTTTAAATATTATACTTTAGTGTGCATTTTCCCCCATTGTAATCTCTTTCTCTAGCTCCTACTAATCGAAGCTCTCTTTTATCTGTTTCTTTTATCTGTTACTACCCTTTCTATTTCATGCAGACCTTATCTGTGTTATTCAGATTTTTCTAATTACTACCTTAACCAGTTCTAAACTCCATTATTTGAGAATCACCTTGATAATTAACTGAATGTTTCTATATTTTAATTGGATGGAATTCATTATTTTATAGCATATTTACAATTACTGTAGTGTAAAAGACATTTTAGTAATAGGTATCCTTGCTTTTTTTGCTATAATAATATAGATAAACTTCGAGTGTTTTTGTTTATTTTAGGATTTGGCTCAAAATAATGGTTTCCATGACATCTTTCATATCTCACATTAATAATTATTTTATCCTCAAGAACATAGATTTTGGTCGCTTGGTAAGATTTTCTGGTTTTTCAAAATTTAATTTTTTGTTTTTCTTTAGTCCCTTAAAGCACAGGAAAAAAATGAAATACAATTCAGAGGGAATACACGAATGTAGAAGTAATATCTGGACTTAAAACTCACAAGTTATGATAGCTTCAACAGGTCATTGAATTCTTCTGAACTTCAATTTTCATTATGTAAAGTGACCAAAACAGTATATGAATTTACTACTCCATATGATTATTAAATTTATCAAATTAAATAATGGTTATGAAAATAATTTATAAAATGCAACTATGTCCAGCATCATATGATGGTACCAACAGGGAGTTTACCCACCTTTCCATGTTTTGCAAGATGATGAATAGTGGCTGCCAGAAGTAAAAGTAGATGAAGCATAAATAAATTGGGTCACCTGGGCTCAAATTGGTGAATAGCATAAGAGTAAACAAACCTCTCTATGTTAAGTGTGAGTGAGACATCATGATTGGGGGCAAACTAATGTGAAGGCAGCATGTCCATACAATATAACAGAAGGGCTTTTAGGGGAGACTCTATATTTAAATGTGATGCTTGCTAATCAATCATCATTTATTCTTTTATCATGTAAAGTTCCAGACCACTGATTTGACAAGAAACTCCTGAATTAGTTTAAATGTATTCCTGATGTGTAACCAGTATCTCCAGCAGACTTCAAGAATGCATTTCAGTGTGTACATCCTTATTAGACATATCAAAATAAGACTTACCTGAAGCTAGTATCATCAAATAAGCTCTTGAGTGCAAGAGCTTACTTCTGGCTCAGTAATCAACTTCTCTAAAATTGTCACTGAGGCTGAAGGGACAGCCTAATAGAACATAAAATTGCAGGCTTGCCTTGTTCATACTTTCCAAAAATGTGTTACAGCAGATATAGATACACAAAAAATACCTTAACTCATATGAGTATTATATGCTTTCTCTAAAGGAATTTCATATTTTGAGATTAGAAAGTATTCAATCATCTAGATCAGGAACTGTATTAAAATCTGACTCACTTTTCTTGAAATCTTGTATTGGTAGCTTGTTGGTGTTTGGGCCTGGCTTCTGAGAACAAATTACTTGTCTCAACTGTCTAAAGCTAGTCTTTTTTCCAGCTATTCAGAGGTGTGCACATAAGCTCTGTCTCAGATCTATGACCACAAAGAGGTAAACTGAAAACAAATACAAGTTGAAGAAACAAACTGTCAGAGCTCTAGCTCTAAGGAAAAACTACATACCATTTTCCTCTTAAACATGACACTCTGATTTTTTTCAGGAGTCTATCTGATAATGGTGGTCTAGACTGATACCTCCTTGTCAGTGCCCCAATATTGAACCCCAGCAAATGGGCTGTCAGATCTGACAGAGAACAACAGTGAGTTCTCCTACAGTGAAGACTTGAAGAAAAGGAAGTGTTCCTGCTCCTGAACTCATGGAAAAGAGAAGACAATGTGATATCCTCAAAGAATTACCTAGAACAAAGGGAAATGTTACAAAGGTTCAGTCTAACATAGACAGACTTTAGCGACATATGGTTAAAGGGGGGAAAAACCAGCATGTGGAGGCTTGGGGAAATGATTACAGGGACATGCCCAGAAAAATGAACAGTGATGATTTCTGCATGCTAGAAAGGCGTGATGTACATATGTCTGTCTGTATGTATGCAATGTATGTATTTATTACTTTTATTTTTAAAATTTATTTATTTATTTTATTTTTGGCTGCATTGGGTCTTCTTCATGCGGGCTTTCTCTAGTTGTGGCGAGCGGGGGCTGCTCTTCGCTGTGGTGCGCAGGCTTCTCATTGTGGTGGCTTCTCTTCTTGTGGAGCATAGGCTCTAGACACGTGGGCTTCAGTACTTATGGCTCGCGGGCTCTAGAACGCAGGCTCAATACTTAGGCACACAGGCTTAGGTGCTCCATAGCATGTGGGAATCTTCCCGGACCAGGGCTTGAAACCATTTCCCCTGCATTGGCAGGTGGATTCTTAACCACCGCACTACCAGGGAAGCTCATAATGTATGTATTTAAACTGTTTTTTTTCCTTTTTTTCTTTTTCTTTCTGCCTCCCTCCCTTCCTTCCTTCCATCCTTCCTTTCTTTCTTCCTTCCTTTCTTTCTTTCTTTTTCTGCTTACCTATAGGTTCAAAATTCGCTTTGGTGAGCATGTACTACTTTTGTAATAAGAAAAAAAGTGTAAAAAGAAAAAGGCTACACTGTGGTTATGACAGCAAAAAAGGTCTCTATTTGGTGTATTCACTAAGTCAAGGCATGTTGTCATTCTTATGTCAAAGTCAAGGACAAAATATGATAAAGGAAGACGCTAGATTTTAGAACTCCAGTTCTGTATTGTTTTATCCTTTCAAAATATGACAGTCTCTTAAAATCACTATGTATTTATCAATATTTACCAAGAAGATTATTAAAATACATTTTTGTTACATGTGAATAAGTCTGGTGGGAGAATGAGTTGCTGGCTAGCCTCACGTAGAGCAATGCTTCTATCCTCACAGGATGATGCTTTTATGGGTTCACGATCAGATGAGAAAAATAAGGAAAATGTGATGTGAGCTTTATGTAAACAAAGTTCATTTAACTTTTAAACTTTATTTTTAAGAATAATGCTGAGCTCTACCCACCACCAGTCCCTCCCTTCAGGAAACTTGCACAAACCTCTTAGATAGCCTCATCCACCAGAGGGCAGACAGCAGAAGCAAGAATAACTACAGTCCTGTACAGTGTGGAACAAAAACCACATTCACAGAAAGATAGACAAGATGAAAAGGCAGAGGGCTATGTACCAGATGAAGGAACAAGATAAAACCACAGAAAAACAACTAAATGGACTGGAGATAGGCAACCTTCCAGAAAAAGAATTCAGAATAATGATAGTGAAGATGATCCAGGACCTCAGAAAAAGAATGGAGGCAAAGATCGAGAAGATGCAATAAATGTTTAACAAAGATCTAGAAGAATAAAAGAACAAACAAACAGAGATGAACAATACAATAACTGAAATGAAAAATACACTAGAAGGAATCAATAGCAGAATAACTGAGGCAGAAGAACGGATAAGTGACCTGGAAGACAGAATGGTGGAATTCTCTGCTGCAGAACAGAATAAAGAGAAAAGAATGAAAAGAAATGAAGACAGCCTAAGAGACCTCTGGGACAACATTAAACACAACAACATTCGCATTACAGGGGTCCCAGAAAGAGAAGAGAGAGAGAAAGGACCTGAGAAAATATTTGAAGAGATTATAGTCAAAAAGTTCCCTAACATGGGAAAGGAAATAGCCACCCAAGTCCAGGAAGCGCAGTGAGTCCCATACAGGATAAACCCAAGGAGAAACACGCCAAGACACATAGCAAACAAATTGGCAAAAATTAAAGACAAAGAAAAATTATTACAAGCAGCAAGGGAAAAACGACAACATATAAGGGAACTCCCATAAGGTTAACAGCTGATTTCTCAGCAGAAACTCTACAAGCCAGAAGAGAGTGGCATGATATACTTAAAGTGATGAAAGGGAAAAACCTACAACCAGGATTACTCTACCCGGCAAGGATCTCATTCATTTTCAATGGAGAAATCAAAAACTTTACAGACAAGCAAAAGCTAAGAGAATTCATCACCACCAAACCAGCTCTACAACAAAAGCTAAAGGAACTCTCTAAGTGGGAAACACAAGAGAAGAAAAGAACCTACAAAAACAAACTGAAAACAATTAAGAAAATGGTAATAGGAACATATATATCGATATTACCTTAAACGTGAATGGATTAAATGTTCCAACCAAAAGACACAGCCTTGCTGAATGGATACAAAAATAAGACACATATATATGCTGGCTATAAGAAACCCACTTCAGACCTAGGGACATACACAGACAGAAAGTAAGGGGGATGGAAAAAGATATTCCATGCTAATGGAAATCAAAAGAAAGCCGGAGTAGCAATACTCATATCAGATAAAATAGACTTTAAAGTAAAGAATGTTACAAGAGACAAGGAAGGACACTACATAATGATCAAGGTATCAGTCCAAGAAGAAGATATAACAATTATAATATATATGCACTCAACACAGGAGCAACTCAATACATAAGAAACTGCTAACAGCTATAAAAGAGGAAATCGACAGTAACACAATAATAGTGGGGGACTTTAACACCTCACTTACACCAATGGACAGATCATCCAGACAGAAAATTAATAAAGAAACAGAAGCTGTAAATGACACAATAGACCAGATAGATTTAATTGATATTTATAGGACATTCCATCCAAAAACAGCAGATTACACTTTCTTCTCAAGTGCACATGGAACATTCTCCAGGATAGATCACATCTTGGGTCACAAATCAAGCCTCAGGAAATTTAAGAAGACTGAAATCATATCAATCATCTTTTCTGACCACAATGCTATGAGATTAGAAATCAATTACAGGGAAAAAAACATAAAAAACACAAACACACGGAGACTAAACAATACATTACTAAATAACCAAGACTTCACTGAAGAAATCAAAGAGGAAGTCAAAAAATACCTAGAGGGCTTCCCTGGTGGCGCAGTGGTTGAGAATCTGCCTGCCCATACAGGGGACACGGGTTCGAGCCCTGGTCTGGGAAGATCCCACATGCCGTGGAGCAACTGGGCCCGTGAGCCACAACTACTGAGCCTGCGCGTCTGGAGCTTGTTCTCCACAACAACAGAGGCCGCGAGAGTGAGAGGCCCGCGCACCGTGATGAAGAGTGGCCCCCGCTTGCCGCAACTAGAGAAAGCCCTCGCACAGAAACGAAGACCCAACACAGCAAAAATAAATAAATAAATAAATTTATTAAAAAAAAATACCTAGAGACAAATGACAATGAAAACACAATGATCCAAAACCTATGGGATGCAGCAAAAGCAGTTCTAAGAGGGACGTTTATAGCTATACAAGCCTACCTCAAGAAACAAGAAATATCTCAAATAAACAATCTAACCTTACACCTAAAGGAACTAGAGAAAGAAGAAAAAACAAAACCCAAAGTTAGCAGAAGGAAAGAAATCATAAAGATAAGAGCAGAAATAAATGAAATAGAACAAAGAAAACAATAGCAAAGATCAATAAAACTAAAAGCTGGTTCTTTGAGAAGATAAACAAAACTGATAAACCATAAGCCAGAATCATCAAGAAAAAGAGGGAGAGGACTCAAATCAATAAATTTATAAATGAAAAAGGAGAAGTTACGATGGACACCACAGAAATACAAAGCATCCTAAAAGACTACTACAAGCAACTCTATGCTGATGAAATGGACAACCTGGAAGAAATGGACAAATTCTTAGAAAGGTATAACCTTCCAAGATTAAACCAGGAAGAAATAGAAAATATGAACAGACCAATCACAAGTAATGAAATTGAAACTGTGATTAAAAATCTTCCAACAAACAAAAGTCCAGGACCAGATGGCTTCACAGGTGAATTCTACCAAACATTTAGAGAAGAGCTAACACCCATCCTTCTCAAACTCTTCCAAAAAATTGCAGAGGAAGGAACACTCCCAAACTCATTCTACGAGGACACCATCACCCTGATACCAAAACCAAAGGTACTACAAAAAAAGTAAATTACAGACCAATACCACTGATGAATATAGATGCAAAAGTCCTCAACAAAATACTAGCAAACAGAACCCAACAACACATTAAAAGGATCATACACCATGATCAAGTGGGATTTATCCCAGGGATGCAAGGATTCTTCAATATACGCAAATCAATCAATGTGATACACCATATTAACAAATTGAAGAATAAAAACCATATGATCATCTCAATAGATGCAGAAAAAGCTTTTGACAAAATTCAACACCCTTTTATGATAAAAACTCTCCAGAAAGTGGGCATAGAGGGAACCTACCTCAACATAATAAATGCCATATATGACAAACCCACAGCAAACATCATTCTCAATGGTGAAAAACTGAAAGCATTTCCTCTAAGATCAGGAACGAGACAAGGATGTCCACTCTCATTACTATGATTCATCGTAGTTTGAACGTCCTAGCCATAGCAATCAGAGAAGAAAAAGAAATAAAAGGAATACAAATTGGAAAAGAAGAAGTAAAACTGTCACTGTTTGCAGATGACATGATACTACACATAGAGGATCCTAAAGATGCCACCAGAAAACTACTAGAGCTAATCAATGAATGTGGTAAAGTTGCAGGATACAAAATTAATACACAGAAATCTCTTGCATTCCTATACACTAATGATGAAAAATCTGAAAGAGAAATTAAGGAAACACTCCCATTTACCATTGTAACAAAAAGAATAAAATACCTAGGAATTAACCTACCTAGGGAGACAAAAGACCTGTATGCAGAAAACTATAAGACACTGATGAAATAAATTAAAGATGATACCATTAGATGGAGAGATATACCATGTTCTTGGATTGGAAGAATCAGTATTGTGAAAATGACTATACTACCCAAAGCAATCTACGGATTCAATGTAATCCCTATCAAATTACCAATGGCATTTTTTTACAGAACTAGAACAAAAAATATTCAAATTTGTATGGAGACACAAAAGACTCCGAATAGCCAAAGCAGTCTTGAGGGGAAAAAACAGAGCTGGAGGAATCAGACTCTCTGACTTCAGACTATACTACAAAGCTACAGTAATAAAGACAATATGGTAGTGGCACAAAAACAGAAATGTAGATCAACGGAACAAGATAGAAAGGCCAGAGATAAACCCATGCACCTATGGTCAACTAATCTATGACAAAGAAGGCAAGGATATATAATGGAGAAAAGACAGTCTCTTTAATAAGTGGTGCTGGGAATACTGTACAGCTACATGTAAAAGAATGAAATTAGAGCACTCCCTAACACCATACACAAAAATAAACTCAAAATGGATTAGAGACCTAAATGTAAGACTGGACATTATAAAACTCTTAGAGGAAAACATAGGAAGAACACTCTTTGACATAAATCACAGCAATATCTTTTTTGATCCACCTCCTAGAGTAATGGAAATAAAAACAAAAATAAACAAATGGGACTTAATGAAACTTAAAAGCTTTTGTACACAGCAAAGGAAACCATAAACAAGACGAAAAGGCAACCCTCAGAATGGGAGAAAATAGTTGCAAATGAATCAACGGACAAAGGATTAATCTCTAAAATATATACACAGCTCATGCAGCTCAATATAAAAAAAAAAAAACAACCCAATCCAAAAATGGACAGAAGACCTTAATAGACATTTCTCCAAAGAAGACATACAGATGGCCAAGAAGTACGTGAAAAGCTGCTCAACATCACTAATTGTTAGAGAAATGCAAATCAAATCTACAATGAGGTATCACCTCACACCAGTTAGAATGGGCATCATCAGAAAATCTACAAACAACAAATGCTGGAGGGGGTGTGGAGAAAAGGGAACCCTCTTCCACTGTTGATGGGAATGTAAATTGATACAGCCACTATGGAGAACAGTATGGAGGTTCCTTAAAAAACTAAAAATAGAATTACCATATGATGCAGCAATCCCACTACTGGGCGTATATCCAGAGAAAACCATAATTCAAAAAGCACATGCACCCCAATGTTCATTGCAGCGCTATTTACAATAGCCAGGTCATAGAAGCAACCTAAATGCCCATCGACAGACGAATGGATAAAGAAGATGTGGTACATATATACAATGGAATATTACTCAGCCATAAAAAGGAACAAAAATTGGGTCATTTGTTGAGACATGGATGGATCTAGAGAATGTCATACAGGGTGAAGTAAGTCAGAAAGAGAAAAACAAATATCGCATATTAACGCATATTTGTGGAACCTAGAAAAATGGTACAGATGAACTGGTTTTCAGGGCAGAAATTGAGACACAGATGTAGAAAACAAACGTATGGACACCAAGGGGGTAAAGTGGCAGCAGTGGTGGTGGTGGTGTGATGATTGGGCAATTGGGATTGACATGTATACACTGATGTGTATAAAATGGATGACTAATAAGAACCTGCTGCATAAAAAAATAAATAAAATAAAATTCAAAAATTAAAAAAAAAAAGAATTATCCTTATAGTAGCTCCCCTCCCCCACCACACAGTCTATCCTCATTATTCATGGACTCCATATTTATGAATTTGCCTGCTTGCTAAAATGCACTGACATGCACAGAGCAAAGAAAAATCTGAATCACCCAATGGGCACATTCTCACTGAGGTCAAACAAGGTGATGCTCTGACTTCCTGTTTCAGCCTTCATACTGTAAACATGCCCTTTTCACAGTCCATTTAGTGTGACATTCTTTGCATTTTTATGTTTTTTATTAATGATTTTGCTGTTTAAACTTGCCCCCAAGCATAGTGTTGAAGTGATGTCTAGGGTTCCTAAGCACAAGAAAGCTGTGATGCGCCTTATGGAGAAAATACACGTGTTAGATAAGCTTTGTTCAGGCAAAAGTTACAGCAGTGATGCCATGAGTTCAATGTTAATAAAGCAATAATATATATTAAATGAGGTGTTCTTAAACAGAAACACACTAAAACAAGGTTATGTATGGCTGACTGACGAAAGTGTTGTGAACAGAAGGCTCTCAGGAACCTTACCTTGTAATTCCCCTGGGAGCAATGGTTCAGCATTTGCTAATTCACTGTTCCCAGCAAGTTTATAGAACATAACTCTCATTAATAAAAAGAATATAGCTATATATATATATATATATGCATATATAGATCTAAACATATATATGCACATAAAGTTTTTAATGTTATGTTACTATTTGTTAAAAAGTAAATTCAATAACTTAATGTTCATCCTCACAAATTCCTGTTTTAAATATCACATCCATAAAAATTTCAAGTTCTGGGAGCAACTCACTTTCATTCATTCAAACATTATTTAGCTAACACCATTTATTCTCTGCTAGGTTTTGCTGAGAGCACAATAATGGAGAAGACAATGATAGTACCTGCTCTTTCGAAATACATATTCTAAGGGAAGACACAGTTCACTCCCCCCAAAAGACAAGTAAGCACATGAATAAAATGACTTGACATGGTAATTTACGTTATGAAAAGAATAAAGAAGGGACTAAGATCAAAAGCGAAAATGGGGAAACTTACTCTAGGTAGTTTAGTCAGAGCAGGTTTCTGTGGGAAGGTAATGTTTAAGACTGAGACTTGAAAGGATAGAGGGAATTAGACACATGACAAGGGGGAGCACATTCCATTCAGATGGGAGATCTTATGCTGAGACCAGGAAGTGGAAATGTGCTTGGCCTATTCAGAGAACTGGAAGATGACCAGTGTGACAAGAAGACGATGAGATGGGAACAGAGTAGAAGTGGAGACATGAACAGGCGACAAAGGATGCAAGAACTGTAGCCTCTGGTATAGAATGTGATTTTACTTCATTATTATGGGAAGCCACAGGAGGAATTTAAGCAAAGTATTCACATGATTTCATTTACATTGTAAGACCATTTTTGCTGCAGTATAGAATGGACCAGAGAAGAGAAAGCATTAAAGTTAGGAGACCCAGTGAGAAGCCTATTCCAATAATGTGAGTATAAGATCATGATGGTCTAACAAAGGTGAAGCAAAGGAATTGAAGCCAAGAAATCTATCGGACATAAAAGGACATAGGGATGAACTGGATGTAGGATGAGGAAAAGTGAGTATTCAAGGGTAGCCCAAGATTTCTGGCTTAAGTATAAAATAGGGATAATAATGTTTACTTTACATGGTGTTCTAAGGGTTAAATAAGGTATTCCATACAAAACACTTATTATGATGCTTGACACATAGTAAGTACTACATGAATATTAGCTATTATTATCAGATAAGATGTAGAAATAGGTGCTATTTTGTGTTTAAAACAGTATTTTTCAAGTAGTTAAATGTCTCCCTGGGTATGTTATTATAGAGAATGATGGTGAATTTAAGGTGAAATTAGAATACTATTTGACCAAGGGGCCCAAGAATATTGAAATCCTGACTTAGTCCAATAATCCTGCCTTCCCGTGAAGTCTCCAAATTAAAATAATATCTAGTTTACATCTAGAATTTGGACTCTCAAACCCAATATAATTTAGACTGGACCATGAAGACAGTCTTTTTACTATACCAATTAAGCCTGTGCTAGCTTCTAACCAAAGCAGACTTGTTCACTTATCCTGTGACACCTCCCCGTTCAAGTGGAGTTTGTATCTAAGGTTGGGCTGAGTGAATAGGAGCCATCCTCAACCTCTTGGGAAACTATACGCACTTAATGAAGCACAATCATGGTCTTGGACTCCTCTTAGGGGTAGCAAAAGGGCTGGAGTGAGGGGATGCAGGAAGGCAGAATTCCTGAGCTCCTTTTAAAGGATGAGGTACACTATAAATTGACTTAGAAAATTCTTTTTCTCATGGCTCAAGCTAAAATGGACTTACTTCACTCCCTGGCCAAATCAGTATAGATCCTAAAATTACAAGAGAGTAATATGATATACTAATTAAATTAGTCACAGTAAAGACTCCCTTCCTCAGAGAAGGACATAATGAAGTCTGGGGCATGTGAGTTTGGTCCCTTTCGGATGCTATTAAAGCCTGAACCAGCCTAGTGGCTGCAGGCGTGCTCATTCACTCACGCGTTTATCGAGCTCCAGTTCATTAGGGCCATCACACAACAATCCGATTACTTTTAGTCTTCATGGTTTTCATCATAAAGAAAACTGGATGATATTACTCTTTTCTGGTAAAGGCGGGTGTGTTATTTTTTTTTTAATATCAATCAAGTTCAGTTTTGTCAAATACAGCTAAACCTCCTAAAATTTTGAGAGAAGTGTAACAGAATAGTTAATCTTTCTTTTTTTGTGTTTATCTAATTGCATCAGCACAAAATGCTTATTTGCCACTCAGGGTAAAACTGTTAAATGAATAATTAATTTTTTTGCTGCCTGCATCTGTTTAACATGTCAGTTCTTCCAGTAAAAAGGAAGACACTTTTTACTGAGTGATACACTATTTATCATTTATTCATTAGATTTCTGAAAATGTGCTTGTGTTTTAAGACTAGTTACACAACAGAAAAAATATTTTTTAAAAAATTGAGGACCCCCCTAGAAAAATACTCAAAGGTACACATACATACATATACACACACATAAATATATATAAGCTTGGAATCCTATCTTGTTACACCAGGGTGGTAGGTAGGCAAAAGAAGAAACTTGCAAACATTCTGAAAACAGCAGTCAGAGAAGTCTGAAGATGGTGTTCTCTCCTATATAGCTTGCTGATTTCAGCAGCTTATGATTGCATAGTATGAACTAATTAAGTCAATACTTACAACACCGGCTAGCCATCAGAAAGGACCAGAGATAGATAACATAATAAGAGTAGAGAAAACAATGCATATGAATGTATATCATAACTACGGCAAATTTCTATTCTAAGAACCAATTAATGCAAAGTCAGAGAGTCCTCTACTA
The DNA here is from genome assembly GCF_028023285.1 of Balaenoptera ricei. Taxonomy (NCBI): domain Eukaryota; kingdom Metazoa; phylum Chordata; class Mammalia; order Artiodactyla; family Balaenopteridae; genus Balaenoptera; species Balaenoptera ricei. Next base: position 127,669,364 of record NC_082640.1, read on the forward strand.
TTTTAATGAGTTCAGTTCATATTCATCAGAATTTAAAATACATAGTAATAGTAGTGATTAATTGTTATAGTTATCATAATGTGAGTGTATAATAAACTGGAACTCACAGGAGATATCATCTGCTATAGTGTAAAATTCAGCAGAACATAGATTGATTTCAGACTCCTTTAGATTACAGACATTCATCATAGCAAACTAATTTGTCAAAAGTGACTGAGAGATGCAATCTTCTCATTATTCAATAATTAATATATATATTGATAAAATATATTGCATATGTATATGTAAACACAACGTATAATTTAAATAATTGAGCATAATAAAATTGAATCCTTAAAAATTTCATGAAATATAATTGAGTCTTTATTTGCTATTTCCTGAAATATCTGAATTGCTTTAAGGTTATTCTTTCAAACACCAATTATCTATATACAGTACAGCATCAAAAGTTCTGCACTAGTTTTGTGAATATCAGATAAATGGGTCTTTTCTGTATTTTGGGCAACCCAGTCCCATAACCTAACCTTAAGAATTTTTCTGTTACTCAGCCCTATTGTATGATAATGATATTTTTGATTCCCCTGAAATTTCACAAGTTCATTTACCAGCTGTCTCAGAGTTTAAGAACAGCTTTTTCCTCATGGTAAAACAGCTTATATCTAGTAATTTCACCCACTAAAAAAGGACAAAACAGAAAAACAACATTGCAAGTTACATTAAAACGTAATCTTTAGACTGTAAAATAACCAGAAATATGATTTCTACCCAATTAAGTAGCAGAGAATACATTCTAATGACTGCATTTACAGAAGATACCAGCAATAGTTAGTAAACAAACTGCATGCTAATTCACCAGGTAACTGAGAACACCAGGATAATAAAGTTCCTTTTAAGTGCACTGAATATAAAAACAAATAAACAAAAACAATAAAAAGTGTGCAGCAATCAAACAAAGCCTGTCTTTTTTGTAATGAACCATATAATAATTACCAAAAAGGTTAATGTTAGTGAAGATAAGACAGAAACCTTCTAACTAAAATCTTCATAGAGTTGAAATCTAGTTAAGTTTTGTTAAAACAATAATTCAATGGAGAACAAGCAGAAATATAAAGAACAAAATTTTCTACCTCCTGGGAGGAAAATACAGAATGTACTGACAGTGGGTGAGGAGGTGGTTTACTTGGGTGGGATAAAAAAGCAACAAACAATGATCATTGAGTCAACCAGCCAGCATTCCAGTTGTTGAATTCAATTGCATCTAATTAAAGGAGTAATGACAATAGGAAAATATTTTGAAATGTGCCATCCATATCCCCTGCTGTAAAAAACTGCTGTGATATATATATATATATATATATATATATATATGGCAAACCTGAGGCATTTACTTTCATACTGAGGGACATTTTCCTGTCAAAATGTTCTCATTTGATAGCTTCATCCCATAAAATAACTAAACAAAAACAAGCAGCAGTCAAGCTACTCAGCTGGCCATCTAGGTGCTTATTTCAACACTTATGAAGAAATAATGTCAGTGGCATGCCTAATAAAGTGGTCTTCCTTGAGCTGGATGCTTGTCAGGGATGGTGACAATGTATGAATTGAGTATATCATAAAAACCTTCTTAAATATATAGTTCTTTCAAGCAGTGCACTTATCATTAGATTAGCAATCTGTTGGCTCAATTGAGTATTACTCTTGTGTATAATGTAATTTAGAATATTAGATGTCTTCATGTAGACTTTGCAAAGTGAATGGGTACATTAGAACAGATGGGATGATCTTCCTCTGTCCTCCACCAAAGACAAGATGTAGAGGAAAAAACCATCACTGTGATTGAGTCAGGTCTACTCCTACTACAATAATCTGAAAAAGAGCAACCTGAAAACTCAAATCTCATTTCCCAGTCCTTTCGCTTATCTCCTTTCTTAAAGTGAAAGGGTTTTCATGAAGAAGGTAGGGTAGGAGGTCAGACTGGTCTTCATTATTAAGAGATCAAGAAGACGGTTACAGGGCTGGAGGAGAGGGAAAGATGGCTAGAAGCTTGGTGTTGTAGACCTTTTGGTGTTTTCACCGGTAAAAAGCTCTGAGGCTCCTCTTGTGTACAAGAAGATTGAGAAATGGAGGGAGAGGGGCTTAAAAGTGCTAGTGTAGGTTTTAAATTGGATCTTTCTTAATTTCCAGTAAGAAATAAAATGCTTTTAAAATTACCTTTGGTTGTTGAACTAAGCCTCTTCTAAAACAATCCCATCCAGAACTGAGACACCTGAAGGATTCATTAGGGTTACCTATACCATGGCTCCATCACCTGGAACCTATGATCTAGAGCTACTTCCAAAAATAATAAAAAGTCTATATACCCTTTGATTTGTCCAATGAAGTCATGTAGATAAAATGGTAACATTTAAAAATCATGACATTACCATGCAAACAGCAGCAAGAAAGAAGATTCAAATATTCCTCTTTCTTTTAAGGAATGATTCAATGATGTGATTAAGTGAAGAATAAATGGGATTATTTTTTTCTGCTTGTAGTTATAATTAGTCTTAAAGAAAGCATTAATAAGGCATATAATTCTTTAAATCTCCTTGATCCATTTAATAAAATATGCAAGAACATCTTCCAGATTAAGAGAATTGTGTGTTCAGGTTTATTTTTACCATTGTTTAGGAATGGCCATGAGTGGTTGCTTCATGTTATTGTCTTTAAATTTTAAATTTATTCAGAAACTAAATTCAAATCTATCTTTTAGAGACACACAGAGATCTTATACATTTTGTACTTTCTCGATGGAAACGTGGCAATCTATTTTTTCACCTTCCTATGGAAATGATCATGAGTTTCAATTTCCTCTTATCAGACTTTTAATTTTATATTCATTTGAAGATTCAAAGTAAAGTCCTTAGATATTTGAGATATAGCTGGATTGCTCTCATTTTGTGTCTTCTCAAGGGGACCGTGACAATCCAGTTATCTTGCAAAATGAATCATGTGAACGAATCTGTCACTGTTAAAGTACTATCTCCTTGTAACAAAGGAAAAGTGCTTTCTTACATTAAAAAGCATCAATATTTATTCAGGAATTATTTCTACTAAAAGAGGTTTCAATATTTGGATAGAGGTAGGAATGCAAGCTGCAATGACTTCTGAGACCAACTACCAAGAGTTGAGCCAAACTTCACAGGTTAAGGGAACAGTCCTCCACAAGACTGCCCTCCCTTCAGATATCAGCCACAAGCTCAGTAGTCCCCAGGATACCCTCTGGTTGGCTAAAGATTTGGGTGTTTCCACTACCCCCTCAGTTTCAGTAATTCACTAAAATGACTCATGGAACTCAGAAAAGTGCTATAGTAATGATTATAGTTTTATTATAGCAAAGGGATATAAGTCAGAATCAGTCAAAGAGGAAGTTGCCTTGGGTGAGTTCTGGGAGGATCCCAAACATGAAGCTAATTACATTGTCCTCTCCCCATGGGATTGGGACACATTACCCTCCTGGCACATGGATGTATGACAGACAATGTATTACCAACTAAAGAAGTTCACCTGAGCTTCAGTGTCCAGAGTTTTTACTGGGGTTCCATTATGTAGGCATGATTGATTGGATCATTAACCCCAAGGTTGAATTCAATCTTTAACAGCCCTCCCTTGCCTGGAGATTGGGTTGGGACCATGTGGCTCAAAGCCCCAACCCTCCAATCACATGACTGGTTTTTCTGGCATGACCGGCCCCCATCATGAATCATCTTGTTAACATAAACTATCTTTGAACCCATTATTATTAACAAAGAAACTCCTATTACTCAGGAAATCTCAAGGGTTTAGAGGTCACTTCCCAGGAACCAGGGACAAAGGCCAGCCAAATTCTTTATTACACAAAGCCTATGAAATCTTTTATCTTACTAAATTATTTTACAATCAGTTTTGAACATTTTGGGGGAAGTAGGAACATTTAGGGGAAGTAGTCTTAAACCAAACCCATAACTGGCCCTTGTCTATTGGCCTATATTCAAGTTAGACAAGAAACCGTTTCCAAACATAAATGTAAAGCTTCCTATTAAACTCTTACTATAAAATTATTACTTCCTAGGAATTTAATTTCAAATAATGATGAACATGTTATACATTTCCCAAGGCAATAATTATACTAATAACTGGATGGTACATCAGAGTAATGATAAGAACCAGGTTTTGCAGTTACTACTAGATATGGATTCTAAAATCGTATATTGAACCCAGAACTGCCATTTGTTTCTGAAATGGGAAACACATTAAGCATTTTTGCAATTATCAAATACGAAAATGTATTCCTTGGACTCTGGGAGGGCTCACACCAAGGAGTACTTCCCAAAACTTCTGCTGCCAGTGTCCTTGTCCCCACGGTGAGCCACAGGCACCCCCCCCACCTCTGCAGGAGACACTCCAACACTAGCAGAGGGCAGATAGCAGAAGCAAGAAGAACTACAGTCCTGCAGCCTGTGGAACAAAAACCACATTCACAGAAAGATAGATAAGATGAAAAGGCAGAGGGCTATGTACCACATTAAGGAACAAGATAAAACCACAGAAAAACAACGAAATGAAGTGGACATAGGCAACCTTCCAGAAAAAGAATTCAGAATAATGATAGTGAAGATGATCCAGGACCTCAGAAAAAGAATGGAGGCAAGGATCGAGAAGATGCAATAAATGTTTAACAAAGATCTAGAAGAATTAAAGAACAAATAAACAGAGATGAACAATACAATAACTGAAATGAAAAATACACTAGAAGGAATCAATAGCAGAATAACTGAGGCAGAAGAACGGATAAGTGACCTGGAAGACAGAATGCTGGAATTCACTGCTGTGGAACAGAATAAAGAAAAAAGAATGAAAAGAAATGAAGACAGCCTAAGAGACCTCTGGGACAACATTAAACACAACAACATTTGCATTATAGAGGTCTCAGAAGGAGAAGAGAGAGAGAAAGGACCAGAGAAAATATTTGAAGAGATTATAGTCAAAAAGTTCCCTAACATGGGAAAGGAAATAGCCACCCAAGTCCAGGAAGCACAGCGAGTCCCATACAAGATAACTGAAGGAGAAACATGCTGAGACACATAATAATCAAATTGGCAAAACTTAAAGACAAAGAAAAATTATTGAAAGCAACAAGGGAAAAACAACAAAAAACATACAAGGGAATTCCCATAAGGTTAACAGCTGATTTCTCAGCAGAAACTTTACAAGCCAGAAGGGAGTTGCATGATATACTTAAATTGATGAAAGGGAAAAAAATTCAACCAAGATTACTCCCCAGGAAGGATCTCATTCAGATTCGATGGAGAAATCAAAAGCTTTACAGACAAGCAAAAGCTAAGAGAATTCAGCACCACCAAACCAGCTCTACAACAAATGCTAAAGTACTTCTCTAAGTGAGAAACACAAGAGAAGAAAAGGACCTACAAAAACAAACCCAAAACAATTAAGAAAATGGTCATAGGAACATACATAGTGATAATTACCTTAAACGTGAATGGATTAAATGCTCCAACCAAAAGACAGAGGCTTGCTGAATGGATACAAAAACAAGACACATGTATATGCTGTCTACAAGAGACCCACTTCAGACCTAGGGACACATACAGACTGAAAGTGAGGGGATGGAAAAAGATATCCCATGCAAATGGAAATCAAAAGAAAGCTGGAGTAGCTATACTCATATCAGATAAAATAGATTTTAAAATAAAGAATGTTACAAGAGACAAGGAAGGACACTACATAATGATCAAGGGATCAATCCAAGAAGAAGATATAACAACTATAAATATTTATGCACCCGACACAGGAGCACCTCAATATATAAGGCAACTGCTAACAGCTATAAAAGAGAAAATCGACAGTAACACGATAATAGTGGGGGACTTTAACACCTCACTTACACCAATGGACAGACCATACAAATTGAAAATAAATAAGGAAACAAAAGATTTAAATGACACAATAGACCAGGTAGATTTAATTGATATTTATAGGACATTCCATCCAAAAACAGCAGATTACACTTTCTTCTCAAGTGTGCACGGAACATTCTCCAGGATAGATCACATCTTGGGTCACAAATCAAGCCTCAGGAAATTTAAGAAAATTGAAATCATATCAAGTATCTTTTCTGACCACAGCACTATGAGATTAGAAATCAATTACAGGGGAAAAAACATAAAAAACACAAACACATGGAGGCTAAACAATATGTGACTAAATAACCAAGAGATCACTGAAGAAATCAAAGAGGAAATCAAACAATACCTAGAGACAAATGACAATGAAAACATGATGACCCAAAACCTATGGGATGCAGCAAAAGCAGTTCGAAGAGGGAAGTTTATAGCTATACAAGCCTACCTCAAGAAACAAGAAAAGTCTCAAATAAACAATCTAACCTTACACCTAAAGGAACTAGAGAAAGAAGAAAAAATAAAACCCAGTGTTAGCAGAAGGAAAGAAATCATAAAGATGAGAGCAGAAATAAATGAAATAGAAACAATGAAAACAATAGCAAAGATCAATAAAACTAAAAGCTGGTTCTTTGAGAAGAGAAACAAAATTGATAAACCATTAGCCAGACTCATCAAGAAAAAGAGGGAGAGGACTCAAATCAAGAAAATTAGAAATGAAAAAGGAGAAGTTACAACAGACACCACAGAAATACAAAGCATCCTAAGAGATTACTACAAGCAACTCTATGCCAATAAAATGGACAACCTGGAAGAAATGGACAAATTCTTAGAAAGGTATAACCTTCCAAGACTGAACCAGGAAGAAATAGAAAATATGAACAGACCAATCATTAGTAATGAAATTGAAACTGTGATTAAAAATCTTCCAACACAAAGTCCAGCACCAGATGACTTCACCGGTGAACTCTATCAAACATTTAGAGAAGAGCTAACACCCATCCTTCTCAAACTCTTCCAAAAAATTGCAGAGGAAGGAACACTCCCAAACTCATTCTATGAGGCCACCATCACCCTGATACCAAAACCAGACAAGGATACTACAAAAAGAGAAAATTACAGAACAATATTACAGATGAATATAGATGCAAAAATTCTCAACAAAATACTAGCAAACAGAATCCAACAACACATTAAAAGGATCATACACCATGATCAAGTGGGATTTATCCCAGGGATGCAAGGATTCTTCAATATACGCAAATCAATCAATGTGATACAGCATATTAACAAATTGAAGGAGAAAAACCATATGATCATCTCAATAGATGCAGAAAAAGCTTTTTGACAAAATTCAACACCCATTTATGATTAAAAACTCTCCAGAAAGTGGGCATAGAGGGAACCTACCTCAACATAATAAAGGCCATATACGACAAACCCACAGCAAACATCATTCTCAATGGTGAAAAACTGAAAGCATTTCCTCTAAGATCAGGAACAAGACAAGGATGTCCACTCTCATCACTATTATTCAACATTGTTCTGGAAGTCCTAGCCATGGCAATCAGAGAAGAAAAAGAAATAAAAGGAATACAAACTGGAAAAGAAGAAGTAAAACTGTCACTGTTTGCAGATGACATGATACTACACATAGAGGATCCTAAAGATGCCACCAGAAAACTACTAGAGCTAATCAATGAATGTGGTAAAGTTGCAGGATACAAAATTAATACACAGAAATCTCTTGCATTCCTATACACTAATGATGAAAAATCTGAAAGAGAAATTAAGGAAACACTCCCATTTACCATTGTAACAAAAAGAATAAAATACCTAGGAATTAACCTACCTAGGGAGACAAAAGACCTGTATGCAGAAAACTATAAGACACTGATGAAAGAAATTAAAGATGGTACCAACAGATGGAGAGATATACCATGTTCTTGGATTGGAAGAATCAATATTGTGAAAATGACTATACTACCCAAAGCAATCTACAGATTCAATGAAATTCCTATCAAATTACCAATGGCATTTTTTACGGAACTAGAACAAAAAACTTAAAATTGTATGGAGACAAAAAAGACTCCAAATAGCCAAAGCTGTCTTGAGGGAAAAAAACAGAGCTGGAGGAATAAGACTCCCTGACTTCAGACTATACTACAAAGCTATAGTAATCAAGAAAATATGTTACTGGCACAAAAACAGAAATATAGATCAACAGAACAGGAGAGAAAGCCCAGAGATAAACCTTCGCACCTATGGTCAACTTATATATGACAAAGAAGGCAAGGATATACAGTGGAGAAAAGACAGTCTCTTTAATAAGTGGTGCTGGGAAAACTGGACAGCTACATGTAAAAGAATGAAATTAGAACACTCCCTAACACCATACACAAAAATAAACTCAAAATGGATTAGAGACCAAAATGTAACACTGGACATTATAAAACTCTTAGAGAAAAACATAGGAAGAACACTCTTTGACATAAATCACAGCAAGATCTGTTTTGATCCACCTCCTAGAGTAATGGAAATAAAAACAAAAATAAACAAATGGAACCTAATGAAAGTTAAAAGCTTTTGCACAGCAAAGGAAACCATAAACATGACGAAAAGACAACCTTCAGAATGGGAGAAAATATTTGCAAACGAAACAACGGACAAAGGATTAATCTCCAAAATATATAAACAGTTCATGCAGCTCAATATTAAAAATCAAACAACTCAATCCAAAAATGGGCCTATATAGACACTTCTCCAAAGAAGACACGCAGATGGCCAAGAAGCACGTGAAAAGCTGCTCAAGATCACTAATTATTAGAGAAATGCAAATCAAAACTACAATGAGGTATCACCTCATACCAGTTAGAATGGGCATCATCAGAAAATCTACAAGAAAGAACTGCTGGAGTGGGTGTGGAGAAAAGGGAACCCTCTTCCACTGTTGGTGGGAATGTAAATTGATACAGCCTCTATGGAGAACAGTATGGAGGTGTCTTAAAAAACTAAAAATAGAATTACCATATGATCCAGCAATCCTACTACTGGGCATATACCCAGAGAAAACCATAATTCAAAAAGACACATGCACCCCAATGTTCACTGCAGCACTATTTACAATAGCCAGGTCATGGAACCAACCTAAATGCCCATAGACAGACGAATGGATAAAGAAGATGTGGTACATATATACGATGGAATATTACTCAACCATAAAAAGGAACGACATTGGGTCATTTGTAGAGACGTGGATGGATCTAGAGACTGTCATACAGAGTGAAGTAAGTCAGAAAGAGAAAAACAAATATCGTATTTTAACACATGTATATGCAACCTAGAAAAATGGTACTGATGAACTGGTTTGCAGGGCAGAATTTGAGACACAGATTTAGAGAACAAACGTATGGACACCAAGGGGGGAAAGCAGCAGGGGGTGGTAATGGTGGTGGTGGGATGAATTGGGAGATTGGGATTGACATGTATACACTGATGTGTATAATGGATGTCTAATAAGAACCTGCTGTATAAAATAAATAAATAAAATAAAATTCAAAAATTAAAAAAAGATAATGTATTCCTTGAATATAGTAAATGTACAGTAAATGGATTATATTATTATTATTACTTTATATATATGTGAGGTGAAATATATAGAGATTTTGTGGTCTATTTATATATATATATATATATAAAATAAATGACAACAACAACAAAAGAAAGTTCCTTGGAAAAAGAACTAAATATCTTGTTGACCCATGAAACTTTTATATATTGACATTCAAGTATAAATCATAAAAGCCCAGTGGAACTACTGATGTGTCAGAATGTGTGAAAATAATAAAACCCACATGCTGGGTTTTTGAAGCTCCTTAAATTTCTTATAGCTCTATTCTTGTCCACCCCTTAATCTTTTCTAGTACATCAAAACACTGGCAATTCAGCCGTTAACACAAGAAATATCAGTCACTTCTCTCAAGAAACTTACATTAGAGTTGGGGAATAATAGATAATTAACAAAATAAAAAATAAAATATAGAGAGTTTTAGAAGATAAATCTATGAAAAAAATAATCTAGAAAGATGAGGATATAGAGGTGAGGCTTGCAAATTTAAATAGGATTCCCAGGGAAACTGCAACCTGAGGGTGGTGAAAAAGAGAAGAAAATTCCAGGCAGAAGAAACAGCAAGTGCAGTGGCTCTGAGGCAGAAGTCTGCCTGCTTTCTTCAAAAAGCAGCTAATAAGGTCAGCGTTGCCTAACTGGAGTGAGCAAGGGGAAAGGAGTAGGAAATGCAGTCAGATAGGTAATGTGGGGGGATGGGAGCCAAGTAGGTCATTGAAGGTTTGGTTCTTATCTTGGAGAGCCATTGAAGGGCTCTGAGCAGAGGAGTGACATGTTTTAAAAGGATTCTGTATGCTGTGTTCAGAACAAAATGAAAGGCAGAAGGTGAAGAAAAAAGAAAACTATTTAGGATGCTATTGACAATATGCCAGGTGAGAGATGAGAGTGGTTTGGATCATGGTGGTATTGGCAGGGGAGGGGGTGTGAAAGCGCTTAGTTTCTGGATATATTTTGAAGGTAAAATCAACAGGGTTTGATGGCAGATTGTGAAGCTTCTAAGAAAAAGAATAACCAAGGATGACACCGAGATATTTAGCCTAAGGAACAAGAAGCATGGAATTGTCATTAACTAAGATGGAAAGACTGAGAGAGAAGCAGACTTTGGGGGAAGGGAAGGAAAAGAGCCAGAATTCTAATCTACATTTGTCTGATTCCAAAGCTTGTACTCTTAACTACAACAAGTCAGTATACCAGCTTTCATTTATTGGATACCTGTAATGTTGAGAGGGCTATGGTTTACATATTTTGCCTTATTAAATTCTTTCAAGAAGCCTATGATGATGAAAATAACAATAGGAAAAACACATAATGCTTACTATGTGTCCTTAACAGTTATATACCTCCCCGCCCCCTGCACACATACTCATGTAATCCTCACAATAATCATAGGGGTAGATAACTCCCAAGTCCATTCTTTTATCATCAGGGAGGGAGTAGAACTGAAGATGGAGGGTCAAAGGGCTTGTCACCTAGAGATCACACTAATGTTTGTTCCTTACATAGTCCTTTGGCCAATGGATTATAGAGAATAGCACCTTTCAACTTTTTGTAGGAGAGGGGCCAGGAGTAACAACAGAATCAGTGGCAGTGGCCTGCTATTTCTGGGAACTCTGCTTACGGACTCTAGAATAATCTAAATGTATGTGGATGTGTGTGTGGGGTGTATGTGTGTGTGTGTGTGTGTGTACATGTTTAGTTTTACTGTATTAGTTTCCTAGGGCTGCCGTAACAAGGTACCACAGACTGGGCAGCTTAAAAAACAGACATTTATTTTCTCACAATTCTGGAGACTAGAACTCCAAGATCAGTCAGCAGGGTTGGTTTCCTCTGAGGCCTCTCTCATTTGCTAGTAGATGGCCACCTTCTCCCTATGTCTTCATATGGTCATGCATCTGTGGGTGTCTATGTTCTAATCTCCTCATTTTATAAGGACACTTGGCAAATTGGATTAGGGCCCACTTTAATGACCTCATTTCAACTTAATTTCCTCTTTAAAGACCCTCCCTCCAAATACAGTCACATTCTGAGATGCTGGGGGTTAGGACTGCAATACATGAATTCGGGGCTTGGGTCGGGGGGAGGACACAATTCAGCCCATAACTGTTAACTAACGCTGTTACTTAAAATCTTCTTGATGCAGTAGTAAGCAAATCTCTTTCCCACTGAATCTTAAAGGTAGATGCTAGGGCTTCCTTGGTCGCGCAGTGTTTGAGAATCTGCCTGCCGATGCATGGGACACGGGTTCGAGCCCTGGTCTGGGAAGATCCCACATGCCGCGGAGCAACTAAGCCCGTGAGCCACAACTACTGAGCCTGCGTGTCTGGAGCCTGTGCTCCGCAACAAGAGAGGCCGCGATAGTGAGAGGCCCGCGCACCGCGATGAAGAGTGGTCCCCGCTTGCCGCAGCTAGAGAAAGCCCTCGCACAGAAACGAAGACCCAACACAGCCAAAAATAAATAAATAAATAAATAAATAATTTAAAAAACAAAACAAAACAAAAAAGGTAGATTCTAAATGTCTGTCAACGGATGAGGGATATACAGAGGCAGCAGTGTGATGGCCCCTGGGTCTCTTTTACTCTAATGGCCTTTTCTCCTCCACCTGCACTCTATGTCTCAGACATGGGAAGAGAGACAGCAGGTAGTGACAGCACCTGGCTCACTCTTGGGTATTGCAATAGCATGCATAGTGAGGAAAGTTTAGTCAGAAGATAACCGATTAGTCAGTTCTGTCAATAATTCAGGAAAACTTGTACCATCTACCCTCTGCTACATGATGGAAGAGAAAAATAAATGCTTTTCAAACTCTTGAATTTTTGAAGCTAAGACTAAGTTGACAGACACATATCAATGTTGAGCTTCTATGGCTTTAAGTCAGTTTCATAAGATTTTCTTAAAGTTGAATTGGACACTTCAATTTTCCTATTTTCCTTCAATAGGAAAGATATGTAGAATTATTCAGAATGTCTATTGATGGAAAGATACTGGAGATTTTTATTAAAAATCTACATGTAAATGTATTCCCTCAAGATAGTAAAGTATTCTCTCTTCTGAAGTACAAAACTGATTAAACTCACCTAGAAATAATCTAGATTCTTTCCATAAATGAAATGAGTACACTTTTAGCTAAAGGGGAAATAGACATTGTCTATTTTCCAGGAATTCTATAAAAACAGTAGACTGACAAAAGTTCACTAAAACAATAATGTGAAATAGACTTGCAAGCTGCTTTCAGAAATGCATTAATATTCAATAGTTACTGGTGACTATAACCCTGGAGATGAACCTATTGGGTCAACCTTACAACTCACTGGAAGAACTGAATAACGTAGGGAGATGGATTTGCCACACGCTTGAAAGTAGGACAGCAGGGCAGAAGCATCATCAAATTGTAAGGTCCTTAAATTCAACTCTGAACAAAAGGCATTGCGGGAAGAGACAGAACTCCAGTATCCAATTCTGTATTCACAACCTAAGGTTTAATGGGTTAAATATGGCTTCTGTTTACAAAGCTTTTAGCTGATTCCTACTGGGGACTTGGTCCTGATGACCCACTTCCCCAGGCCTCCAAAGAAGGCCTTAAAGACTGGGTCACTTCTAACTCCCACCTCATTACACAGACCTAGAAGAAAAGTAGATCCTTAGTTTAGAATGAGAACCAAGCTGAAGGTATTTGGGAAGAGTTAAACCTTCTGAAGTTTTTGGTAATGGAATTAAATGCTTTCGTTTGAATTAGAAATGGCAAGTTTCAAGTTGCAGGATTTATTAGACTGTCTCCTCCACAATAAGAACAATTGCAATATCTACTTATATTTTCAAAAAGCTTTATAACTTATGAAGCTTTTTATATTCGTTATTTCATTTAATAAATTTTTTACAGTGTAAAGTCCAGGATTCAGCTTCCAAAGGCCTTTGTTCGTGTGTCTGAGCCTTGATTTCCTCACCTATGCTGGAGATAATCATATGAACTCTACTTACCTCAAGGGACAGTTATGAATGTCAAAGGATATAGTATTATATGAAAACAATTCCAATTCCATTGTTAGGTTTTATTTTTATAACAGATTTTATTAAACCACAACCTATGAATTAATCATGTATAATTTTTTATGGTGAATGATGACGAGAATGGCTCCACTGTCCTGAAAATGGAGCTGCCAAAATCTTTAAAAACAAGACTTAATTATTATATTAAGTTGAGGGAATTGAGTTCATATGGTCATTATACCTATGAAGATTGAGAATTTAAGTTAGTTAATGATCACCTTGGATATATCTAGCTGCTAGTGATGGAAAAAGATTTAAAAATTGCCAGTGAGAAAGGTAGTTATTTCTTCCTTTAGGATGTGAAAATAACAATTTCCACTTATTGAGCACCTACTTAGTGCCAAACACTGTTCTAGGTGCTTTGTATATTTCACATTTTCATCCTTACATGAGGATGTGTTTACTTTTATTCTGTGTGTGTGTGTGTGTGTGTGTGTGTGTGGTGAGGGAGAAGCTGAGAGAGGTTAAGCAACTTGCAATTTACCAAAGATTTCCTCAACCAGGAAGCAATGGAGCTGAGATCTGAGCCCAGATCTGTTCAGCTCTAAAGTCCCTTGCTCTTTCTAATCAAGATTTTACCACATAAATATTGACACTCAATTACCATGTGTTCTTGTATCTGAACGCACAGTGGTCTGGTAGGGCTAAGAGGAAGATGTACATGCTTCTAGGCATGTCAGAATGAGCACGGATACTCTGCAAAAGGCTGCGATTACATCTGACTTTGTCTCAGCTTCCCCTCTCATGTTCCCAAGGGCGCCCTCATACTAATGCCACAAGAAGGGGATAAAAGAGATTATTCACCGAAACACTTCATGGAGAGGCCATTGTTCGTGTTAGAAAGAAATATTTTGAGGAGTCATTAGAGGAGGAAGTTCCAAGGGTGGGGAACTGCAGCAAACAACAGTTGTTAATGCCCTATGCATAAGTCAAAGAGAGGAAATTTTGTTGTTCCTAAGAAGGAGAAAGAAAAACTGAAATGAAGATGGAAAGTTAGCTAACAAGCTTGGGTCCTGAGCAATGAAAGGGCCAGAGAATGAAGCTCTTAATACAGGGAAGCCAAAAAGAGTCACAGGAGAAAACAAACACATGTTAGGGGTTCTCCAATTGGTCGGTTGAGGAGTATAATGTAAACACTTTATTCCACTTCCTTCAGGAAAATTTACTATAAAACTTAATACGATATTGGGGAAATGCGATGGTCTGAATTTTTGTGCCCTACCCCCAATTTACATGTTGAAATTTTAACGCCTACTGTGACGGTTTTAGGAGGTGGGGGCTTTGGAAAGTGCTTACTTAGGTCATGAGGGTGAAGCCCTCATGAATGGGAATCATGGTCTTATAAAAGAGACCCTGCAGAACTCCCTAGCCCCCTCCAACCATGTGAGGACACAGCAAGAAGGTGCTGGCTATGAACCAGGAAGAGGGCCCTCACCAAAACATGGCCAGGCTGGTACCTTGATCTTGAACTTCTCAGCCTCCAGACTGTGAGAAATACATTTCTGCTGTTTATAAGCTACCCAGTCTGTGGTATTTTGTTACAGCAGCTCAAATGGACTGCCATAGGTTTGTAGATTAATTTGGAGGAGACTAGAAGTGTGGAATTCTCAGTTACGGTCAACATAGGACAAAACAGCACATGTGCACAGAGAAGGTGGAGGATAGGGGACACCAACATCTGCATTATGTAGTCCTCTGATTGTGGCATCCCTTCCCCACCACCATCATTTCTACCCTCCCTCAAAGTGAACCACCTTGCGAAATATTCCCATCAAACTTGTTCTATGAGTGCACTTAAACTAGGCAAACATTCTGATGTCCTTAATAAAAATAATTCTGAGAATTTTAGCATTGTGTGGAACCTCAGAGCTAATATAATCATGCTCCTTGGAGTTTAATTCCCCCCTTGGTGGAATGTTCTTGAAAGTATTTGGTACACAGCAAGCATTCAACAAGTGTTTGTTAATGTGCCAGACTGTACTACTATTCACCAATATTTACTTCCCCTTCTCATCCTGGGGGAAGATTGTAGCACCTCCCCCATTAAAATCTGGACTAGTCCCTGGACTTGCCTTGGTCAATGAGTGGGATGAAAGTGACATGTGCCACTTGGAGGAGAATCACCTTAAGGAACCAGAGCCCATGGGTTTCCATATATCTCAGATGACAAGGTGAAAGTGCTATAGGTTTTGAAAGATGGACATGGATTGCTTACTGATGGTCCAAGGTTAGAGAAGGCAGCATTAGGGTCCAGAGAGGAAATTACTAAAAGTAAAATAAGCTACCTTATTCCAGTTTTTCTCATTGCCTAGAGAAAGTTTTAATGAATAACTAGAAGAAGAAGGAGAAGAGAGGAAAATTTTATGCCTTTGCAAAATTTAGGAAAATGGAGCTCCCTGACAGAAAAACAAAGAGCCAAGTCACCCGAGTGTCTCCAGGTCATCAGAAGGAACTCAGAAAGCAGGACTGGTTCTATCTCAATTCCTACTCTTTCCAGCCCCATAAGAGCAAACTTTTTTTTTTAAACATATTTAAATATTATTAAAATATTAGAAAAAGCATTAATAAGGAGGGTAGACTTTCCATTTTTAAATTGTGAAATAAAAATGGCAATTTTTACTTTTCCTCTTGGAAATCAAACAAAAGCAACAAGAAGAAAAATGAAAACTTTATATTCACTGAAAGTTGGAGAGGTCATTAATTCCGAATCACACTATATGAGGGAGGTCAAATAGGATTGTGGGAAGATGCTGAGAGAAGATGACCACATTGTAGGTCTCAGAAAAATATGGCAAAGCACAATTTCCCACAGTATTCCAAGACAATAGTATAACAAGGATGTGTGTGTGCATTGGCAGCAGGAGTCATGGACCTAGTTTATCAAGAAAGACTTAGAAGTGAGGTGAGATGTAGGAAGTGAGGAATCATGCAGACAAACTGTATTTATAAGAAACTCACTGAGATCAGGTGAAAAGGAAATATTCTGCATTGTTAGCGGTCCTGCAGGTCATATCTTAGTTGCCTCAGGAAAAGAAAAGACTAAAAGAACCCAATCACACACCAAACACTGTGTCACAGGTCCCTTCCCCATACACTCCTTAATAATACTCCTGAAAATAACTTCTCCTGAAAATAATACTCCTGAAAATAACTACTCCTGAAAATAACTTCTCATTCAAGGGTAGACTAGAATCTATATAAATACCCTGTGAGGAAAGAAAATGAGTGAAGAACAGAGAAAAATGACAGAAGAAGAAAACTTTTTAGAATAATGTTGCCATAGGTTAAATGAGTAACCAAGCATATAGTCAAAAAAAAGAAAACCTAAATAAAGCAACTGCTTCTATAAATCAAGGACACAAGGCAGAGTTCACCTGCATTGTAGAAGGATAAGACAAGACAACAAAAGAAATCAAAATAAACTTAGCTACAGATTCTTGAGTGTTACATGAAATAAAATTTACAACACCTCTGAGAAACAAAAGACTTGCACAAACAGAAAACATGCTATCGATTCAGGTAGGAAGATTCAACATCTTTGCGGGTTAATCTATAAATTTAATACAAGTTAACTCATACATCAATAAGATGTGTTTTGGAGCTATGCAAGCAAAACTTAAAATTAAATTAAAAACAGAAATATTCAAGAATAACCAGGAGTCTTCTGAAACAGAAAAGTAATAAGCTGAAGAAAGGGAGAACTAGCCCTACAAAATTCTGAAACATATTATAAAGTGAAACATTAAAAGAGTTTGGCACTACTACATGAACAATCAAACAGATCAATGGAACAAAAGAAATTCCAAAATAGGCCAAAATGCATTTGAAAAATCAATATATGACAAAGGAGACATTTCAAATTAATGAATTAAAGGTTAATTAGTCAATAAGTGATGTTGGAATAATGGCTAGTCATTTTGAAAACAATTAATTTAGGTCCCTACCTCAGACCTTACACCAAAATAGATTCTTGATGGATCAAAGATTTAAATTTTTAAAAAGTCTAAAGGAAATATACAAAGTATCTCAATAAAATCAGACTGGGAAAAATCTTTCTAATTATGACACAAAACACAGATGCCATAAAAATGATAAATTAGATTCAACAGAAGTTGTAAGTTTTTGCATTGACTAAAAGCACTGTAAATGAAGTCAAAAGACAAAAAATAAATTAGGAAAAATATTTATAATTTATATTGCAGATAGGAGATAATTTCTTAATCTACTATAAACACGTTATAAAATAACAATAAGATGAACAACAAAATAGAAAAATGGGTTTGTGTGTCAGGGGTTCTCAGCCTTGATGATTCACTAGAAGGACTTGACTAAGAAAAGCTGTTATAGTCATGATTACTGTTTATTACAGTGAAAGAATACAGATTAAAATCAGCAAAAGGAAAAGGCACACAGGTGAGATCCAGGAGAAACCAGGTACAATCTTCCAGGTGTCCTCTCCCAGTGGAGTCACATGGACACACATAATTCTTTCAGCAATGATGTGTGACAACACATGCAAAGTGTTATCAAGCAGCGAAGCTCATCCAAGTCTTGGTGTCCAGGACTTTTACTGGGAGTCAGCTGTGTAGGCAGGCCATATCTGTGCCACTGACCTCAGCTACTCAGACCCTACGTACCCCAGAGCAAAACAGATGTCCTTCGTAAATCACAGTTAGCATAAAGTATCTGATCAAATTGGTGGCCCAAGGTATCAGGTATATAAAAGCACCTTTACAGGCAGAGTATTCCAAGAACTCAGAGTTCACCTCCCAAGAGCCAGCCAAGGTTTGGTCCTGAGACAGAGCTTTGTTGGGAATGTGAAGGTGTTGAGCCACCCAAGCCAACTGAGTTAACCCTTTACTTGTTATTGGGAATGAAAAATGGTACAGTCACTTTGGAAGCAGCTTGGCGGCTGCAGAAATGTTAAACATATAATTGCCATGCAACCCAAGAATTCCACTACTTCACATCTACTCAAGAGAAATGAAAACATATGTGTGACTTGTGTGTGACCATTCATAGCAACATTATTCATAATGGCCAAAAAGTGGAAAAAACCAAATGGACATTAACTGATTAATGAATAAACCACAGGTAATATACCCCTACAATGGAACACTGCTCAGCAATAAAAAGAGATAAAGTACTGTTATATGCTACAACATGTATGACTCTTAAAAGCATTAGGCTAAGTGAAAGAAGCCAGTAACTAAGACCAAATATTACAAGATTGCATTTATATGAAATGTTCAGAAAAGGCCAATCTATAGAGACAGAAAGTAGATTAGTGGTTTCTTGGGGCGGGGTGGGAACAGGGAATGATTGCAAATGGTCACCAGGGTTATTTTTAGAGTAATGTAAATGTTGTAAAAATTGGACTGCAGCAATGGTTCCATGACTGTAAACTTACTACCAATTATCAAATGTTCACTTAAATTTAATTAATTGTATAGTATGTAAATTATGCCTCAATAAAGCTTCTAATTTTTTAAAAGGTGCTGCACAGAACTCTGAAATGCTACCACTTGTGGAAAAGAGCAGAGTACCTCTGGAAGCACATGCAAGAAACTGGCAACAGTGGCTGCCTCTGGAGGGACAGAGGGGCACAAGAGGCCAGGATGGGAAGAAGAGATCCTCTATAATGTATAATGTATAGCTTCGTGCTCCTGGGATTTATACCATGTGTGTGCAATCACTTTTCAAAAAATAACAACCTAAAATCTTTTGCATCTCTTGGTGGCTAGGAGATACTTGACTGCCATTGATAGTAAGGAAGTCATCAGTAGTAATGGGATTATTGGAGAGGACAGTCTGAGAGGTAAATGCTGCATTGACTATTTTCAGAAACGATCATTTTTATATCATAGAGTAATATTTGAGTGGCAATATCCCAGAATCAAGGGACTTGCAGTGTATGCAGAGCCTGAGATAAAGTTACCTGCATACTTCATTACAGTGAGAGAGATAACAGCTGAGGCTTTCATTTTTTTGACGCAGGAGTGATCATTTGGAAGGTTTTGGGAGAGTAATATATCACACTTTATATTTTAGTCATTTTGCCACTATCCTTGTTTTCTATTAGATACCATAAATGCAGCAATTCAAGAGCAAACTGTTGGAAAACACGTTCAACTCACCTTCTGCAGCTTTTTATCTCTTCAAATTCTCGAATTCACTGTGCTCTTTTGGAAGCTAAGTGGATTTTTTTCATATGCATGGCTTTCCACACAACTGAAATTGCTAAATAATTGTTAAGGTTCTGCTCCACTTAGAAAACCTGTACTAATTAGTTGTAATAGGTTAAATCCCATTACGATCAATTCCCTAATAATGAATATCTCTGTAATTTCAAAGATTTTCAAGTCCTAATCCCTCACTCACTTATTATTATACCTGATGTTGAACACAATGATACTGCAAGCAAATGGAAGTATTTGAGCATCTTGGTAATGAAATTTCAAGATGCCTGACAAGAGAGAGCATCCTATAAATTACTAATACTTGGAAATTTTTAAGAATATGTCATTTAGAAATGAATCTGTGTGCTTAATGTGACTATCTGCTTTTTATTACTCAGAATCTGTGAATCAAAGCAGGATGCTATGATCTCTTTTCTTTTGTGACTAGTACCTTTTTAAACTCTTAATCTTCCATTATGACTAACTGCCCTCAACTGTCTGGAGATGAATATGATATCACTGTCTGAGAATGTTAAATGATGCTTTCTAAATGAAATGCTTCATTTAACCTTGGAGACCTACTTAACATTTTATTTCCCATATGATAATTCTTAGTTAAGACTAGGATAAAAGGGTAAGGAGAGGGCTTCCCTGGTGGCGCAGTGGTTGAGAATCTGCCTGCGCAGGAGACACGGGTTCGAGCCCTGGTCTGGGAAGATCCCACATGCCACGGAGCAACTGGGCCCGTGAGCCACAATTACTGAGCCTGCGCGTCTGGAGCCTGTGCTCCGCAACAAGAGAGGCCGCGATGGTGAGAGGCCCACGCACCGCAATGAAGAGTGGTCCCCATTTGCCGCAACTAGAGAAAGCCCTCGCACAGAAACGAAGACTCAACACAGTCAGAAATAAATAAATAAATAAATAAAAGAACGTGAATTTCTTAAAAAAAAAAAAAAAAAAGGGTAAGGAGACAGATAATGTATGCACAGCTAACTACGGGGAAGCAATACGAGCATAGCTAGGGTTAGCCCCTAGAAACTGCGATGTATAGTGAGTTAGTTAAGAGTATGGGCTCCAAGTTAGACAACCCAAGTTCAAATTCCAGTTTGGCCACTAACTTGTTTGTGTAATTAGGTTGAGCAGATTACTGAAATCCTTTTAAAATTCATTTTCTTATATGTGAAATGGGGATAATACTAGTGTCTACTGCAAAGAGTTGTTAAGAGGATTACATAAGACCATCTATATGAAGTGTATAGTAAAGCCTTCATTCGTTATTGTTCAAGGTCATGTTTTGATGGGAGCTTCAAATTTTATAGGAAGAGGAGAATAAGTTTACCCACAAACCAGGGTGCTCTTATTTAAACAGGATCAAGAATTCAAAGGCTATCCAGAGAGCTGAAGATGTGCTATAGAGATAGCTCAAGATTAATCTGAATAATGACTAAAGGACTTAGAACTGCATGGTAAGGAAAAATGGTCTTGGAATTTTAAAAGTAACTATGTGAACCTGGCAACTTGGTTAACCCTCTGAGTCTTACTTTACCAACTATAAAATGGAAACAATATCTTTTGAGAATTAAGTATGTCTATGAATATGAAGTAGACAGCACAATTCTTGGCACAGTCTGGGTGCTCAATAAGTGATAGTAACTTTTACTAGGAGGATTTTTATAATTAACTGTTTACATGTTTTGCAGTATTAAGAACAAGAGCACTCTGACAAGTACAGGTTTCTGGTAACTGACTGTACTGCTGAACTGAATGAATAAGCATTTTCAGAACTCTAATGAAAAACTGATGAACTCATAAAAGTGCTAACAAAAGATCAAGATGAAAAAAAAATTAATTACATGGGACTGAGTGAACTGATGATGATGAGTATAATTTTTGTGACTTTCTGTCTGAATTAAAAAAAAAAATCCCACAAGGACTCAGAGGCAAAAAACATACAAATCAATTTTCACTGCAAAGTAAAGGAGCTGTTACAGTGGAGGATTACTGGACTGAATGCCAATATTATGACATAGTATGAGTGTGTTTCATGTTTGGTAATTGCAATCATTGTTGCTTTTGTTGTAGTCATCCATGTACAATGCTTGGTGTCAGTCTATTTATCCCTTGTAAAAATAAAATACAGTGTGTGTGTGTGTGTGTGTGTGTGTAAAAAAAAAAAATTACAAAAAAAAGACAGTGGAAAAAAAAAAAGAACAAGAGCAAATCTGTCATACAAAGTAAACTGTGTACTAGCTGTGTGTAGAAAAGCAGGATGTATGAAACATACCAAATTAAGAGGGAGACAGGCAGAGCTGCACAAGGACCAGGTCACCATGGGGAAATGGGGTGTCCAAGAACTAAGCAAGTCACATCTGCCCACATGACTTTAAAGAGACTCCTTGGGGCACCAAGAAAAGAAGGAGGAGAAAATAAATACATTGATTTCCAGATGGTAGAGTGGGTGGAAAAGAGAAGGAAAATAGAGGAGCTGGAGGTAAACAACAGCTGAGGCCAAAAAAAAAAAAAAAAAAGAAAGAAAAATCATGGCAGGAGGATGTTAGGTGATCTTGGTTGAAAGAGACTATTCTGTCTGGGACTAAAACTCCTCAGATTAGGAATAAAGATGCAAGAAAAGTATCCACAGAAACTGTGGTGGTAAAGAGAAAGCAGAGAGTGGCCCCAATGGAGGTGCAGACAGTCTGCTAAATGTAACACAGCCTCGTCATTCGATTAGGGCCTAAGACTAGTGGAGGAGGTGACTCAAAGGGGAAGGAAACAGAGTTCCAAAGAATCCATGAAGCACTAATTGAAAACACACATGGAGTAAGGACAATCAACAGGAAGAAAATATACACATGAGAACACAAAAAGCTGGAGACATGATGTAGGGGACTCTCAGAGAAGAAAAATTGGATGTATTCCTAGTGCAAAAACATAGGCTGATGGGGGAAAAGAGGCAAATAATACTCACAGAAGAATTCTAAATAATACCTGTAGTTATCTACAGATACCTCCCCGCCAAGAGAATGGATTTAATTCCTAGCCCTCCTACCCTGAGGGCGGGCTACATGTAGTGACTTACTTCCATAGAATAGAGTAGGAGAAACCTGGCAAACACCACCTTAGCCAAGTGATGAAAGTTAATGTTACTACAGTGATTTCATGTGGATATCAGGTCCCCTCTGACGTGATGTAAGGAGAAGGGCACTTCACCCCTGTGGTAGTCTTTCCCAAAACCCATAACTCCATCCTAATCATAATAAAAAGATCAGATAAACCCAGAATGGAGTACATTCTGCAGGATACCTGACCAGTACTCCTCAAGACTGTCAAGGTCATGAAACTGTCACAGACCAGAGAAGACTCAAAGACATGACAACTAAATGCAGTGTGATGCACTAGACTGGATCCTGAAACAGGAAGAGGACAATGGGAAAACTGGTGAGATCCAAATAAACCCCAGAGTTAGTTAATAGTGACCTACCAGTATCAGTTTTTTACTTTTGACGGATGTACCATGGTAAGATGCTAACAATGGGGGAAAGATGCTGAAAGGTACTTTTTCTTTTTTTCTTTTCTTTTTAATTTTATTGAAGTATAGTTGATTAACAATGTTGTGTTAGTTTCTGGTGTATTTTGTATGGGAACTCACAGTACTCTCTCTGCAACTTCTCTGTAAATCTGAAATTATTCTAAATTAAAATAGCTTATTTTTAAGAAGATGATAGCATGTCGAAAGGACACAGAAGTTAACTGAAATATCTCCCAATAGCCCAATGATGATAGAATTGGATTAAAATCCAAAGAATAAAATAAATATTCATGATCATATACTGATAAAAGTAAATGACTGAATAAATAAAGTAATCGTGGAGAAGGGACAACTGTTCCTTACAGAAGAAGTCCAATTAATAAATGCAGAAGAAATGAGGAAAGTAGATAACACCATTAGAACACCACAGTAATAATTGCTACGGGCATAATCAACCAATGAATGCTAAAGTTAGTGAGAAAGTTCATGGAGAAACAGGATGTTTGCATAGCCCTGAAATTTCTTCCAAATACTTTTTAATTACAAAGGGTAAAAAAGGTAACTTTACAGTGAGGAAACCTGGCAGACACCATCTCGGTTACCAAGTGATCAACGTGAACATCACCAGTTATAAGACATGAGCAAACATCAGACAAATCCAAAATGAGAGACATGCTACAGAACACCTGAAACAATTCTTCAAAAGTGTCAAGGTCATGAAAGGCAAGGAAAGACAGAGAAACCATCATAGATCAGAGGCAACTAAGAAGACATGACAACTAATGCAGTGTGGGATTCTGGATTGGATACTGGAACAGAATAAGGACACTAGTGGGATTAAGTCTGTTGTTTAGTTAATAGTGTTGCACCAATGCTAGTTTCTTACTTTTGATAAACATATCACAGTTACGGTAAGATGCTGATATTAAGGGATGCTGGATGAAGGACACATGGGAACTCTTTATACTATCTCTGCAACCTTTCTGTAAGTCTAAAGTCATTTTAAAATTTAAAAATATATGCAAATCACACAAACACACACACACACACACACACACACACACACACACACCCCAAAGGCTAAACATAAGGAAGGCTCAAGCTTCCCTGGTGGCGCAGTGGTTGAGAATCTGCCTGCCAATGCAGGGGACACGGGTTCAAGCCCTGGTCTGGGAGGATCCCACATGCCGCGGAGCAACTAAGCCCGTGCGCCACAACTATTGAGCCTGCGCGTCTGGAGCCTGTGCTTCGCAACAAAAGAGGCCGCGACAGTGAGAGGCCCGCGCACCACGATGAAGAGTGGCCCCCGCTTGCTGCAACTAGAGAAAGACCTCGCACAGAAATGAAGACCCAACACAGCCATAAATAAATAAGTAAATAAATTTTAAAAAGTGAAATTCTTTAAAAAAAAAAAAAAAAAAAAGAAGAAGGCTCACTTGGAGTTTGGTGTCCAAGTACCACCACATGCCCCCTTTCCTCTTAGTCCTGAATTCTGGCTAATAGTGCATGCCCGCAAAGATCGAGATAACTGGCTAATTCCTAAGCTTTAATCAGCACACCCTTATTGGTGTGGCTGGAGAACACAGTGGAGTCTTCCCATGGCACTCACTGAGCCTAGGCTGTGGGTCCCCTATGGCTCACATTTGAGTACTCAGGCCCATCAGAGAAGCTAGAGAACAGAAGGCTTCCCACCACACTGGGGAGAGTCTGTCTTTCGTGTTCATCACGTGGAGAAAGGTAAAGAAGCAGCAGCAGTACATGATTCGAAAGGCAAGTTCAAAGGTGTGAGAGGGTCATGTCGAGGCCCTTGATTTCAGTGCAGCCATAGCCCCTGGCTACAGGATCTCAGGGGATATCAAGCTCTCCCCAGTTCTCAGTCTCACCTATCAGATGGTTTACTCCTTTTCCCACTATGAGACTGGGTGAATTCATTGCAGTTATTCTCCAATTCACTGAGAAGTTGATTAGAGGAAGTTTTCTTCAGTATGTTGTTCTCTTGGTGATTGGATTGAAAATCCTTTCATTAAAACATAAGAATGAGGAAAATGAGTTTCTCCCCAACAAAAAGGTCCTCTCAAAGAGTAAGTCACAAAAAGGTTTATTTTTTTCTTTACTCTCCATGATGATTATGGTTAAAAGATATGTGGTCTTGCTCAGAAAACGTAGGGCTGAGGATACAAAGTAAGTGAGGGAAGACCAAATTTGTGAAAGTTTATACTTCCCAAGAGAAATATAAAAAGGAAAATTTGTTTAACAATATGGCACCATGCCTGCATTTATTAAGATGGGTAATGTTGAATGGAGAATTTAAGTGTATTTATAGAACTGTGGAATGGGTTGGGAAGTAATAAAAAATAGGCCCATAAACCCAAATATTTAGAATTGTCCATAATAATACAATATTTAATGCAAACACTAAGAGTATGGAATAACCTCTGAGAAATTATTTAAAATAAAGCATTTATAATATGAGAGATAATTAAGGGTAGGTAAGTCTTATTCTATTCTCAAGATGCCAGAGGCCTATGGGGCAGCTTAAAAAGTTATACGGAGTGAAACAGATGCTCCCACCTGCAGATATAGTTAATGGAGACATTTAGAGAAAAAGTAAAGAAGTTAAAGCAGAAAGAGTAAAGATGACTCAGTAAGTGGGTGGCACCAATATAGATATGATCAGAATCATAAAAACACCAAAAAAAAAAATAAGGCCAAAGAGACAGATGTGTCACAGTCTTGCACAAGGACACAAAATGAAGGTGGATATAGGTGTGGCAGCAAAATGGACTTTAATGAGCAACTGTGGGAAAGTGGAAGTGTTTTTACAGAGCTATTTTAAGAGAAAGAAATATTTAGAGAGTACTGCCATTGATGTAATTCTGAAAAGGAAAAGTCATGAGACTTAACTGCAGATATCACAGTTCATAAAGTAGAACACAGTTAATTTGCTGATTTGAAGAAGAAACATGTGACTGATCTAAATGACCTCAAAACTGCTTTCAGCAAAGTTTCTAAGCACAGCCTGCACAAACATTTGGTGGTTTTTAGTCACCTTGGAAGAAAGGTAGACGTGACCAGTGACATGAAACAAGGCTTGCCCGCCCTGATGTGCTGAAAAGGAGAAAGGGAGGATATTAGGAAAAAGAGAACACTGTCAATGCCAACACCGACCCAAACTGCAGAAATCCTACTGCACGATCTGAGTGATACGGGTCCAAACACAAGGCACTGCAATGAACTACAAAGAGGAACCAGCTACGGAGGAGGTGGAGGGACAGTATTTTATACTTAGATCAAGAATAAGAGCTTTCAATGGACAATGATTCGTTCTGCAAAAATATACAAAGATATTCCTGATGAGCTTTGAGGATATCATATATCAAGGTGACCAGTAGAGAGAAATTAACGGAATGGGTCTCTTTAATATATGTGGTTATCCATCAGAGAAAGTCCATCTCCAATTTAATAAGTTCAGTAGAGAGATGAAAGCAGGGATAGTGATATAGAAGCCGAGGTAGCTCTCTGTATGAAGGAGATCCTGGTGAAAACTATGCATGAGACAAGGTGAATTTTTCTAAAGTCACCTGTTTTTATCAGTTTGCAAGCTTGAACCTTCTGATTCACATTCTTGGCAAAATCTGATTCACATTCTTTGCCTTATCACCTTCTTTCCCATTCTTTTTTGTATGGTTGTAACCTAATTAATTTATTACTAATTAATAATAATTACTTCCTAGCCAGAGGTAAATTGTCTTTTTAATTGATTAATGTGCCTATAAAGTGCCTCTTCAATTATTACTACAGCATATTTGGAGTTTCCATAGTTAGCAAGGACAACCAGGCTGTGTGTGCATGTACTTGGAGTGACCAGGACTTTGCAGAATTCTTATTGGTTAAAGTTTCTCTTGACTAATTGTCCCAAATGTGACTCAATGGCTCTTAGTCACAAGAAACAGTGGATGATTTTCAGTGAAGTAATAATAGTAGTTAATGGTTTCTGAGCATTTATTATGTGCCAGGCACATCATCTAATTATCTCTTCACTGCAGTTGTATGCTATATAGTATAGTATTATCATACCTATTTTACAATTAAAAGAAAAAAGCAACAACTAAGGATAAAAACTACTTAAATAATCTGCAGAAGATCACTGCATTAGTCTGTTCAGGCTGCCATAACAAGATATCATAGATTGGATGTTTTAAACAGCAGAAATTTTATTTTCTCATAGTTCTGGCATCTAGAAGGCCAAGATCAAGGAGCCAGTTGGGTTAGTTTCTGTTGAGGCCTCTCTTCCTGGTTTGTGGACAGCTGCCTTCTTACTGTGTCCTCACATGGCCTTTCCTCTGTGCATAGAGAGCTTGTGAGCCCTCTGGTATCTCTTCCTCTTCTAACAAGAACACCAGACATATTGGATTAGGGCCCACCCTTATGACCTCATTTCACCTTCATTACCTCCATAAAGGCCCTATCTCCATAAATAGCCACGTTGGGAGTTAGGGCTTCAACACATAAATTTTGAGGAGACATGATTCAGTCCATAACAGTAGCACAGCTGATAAAGGAAGGACTAAGGATTTGAACCCAGAAGTTCAATTCCAGATCCTGTAATATTACACTTTCTTGCCTCCATATGCCATACACAGTACACACTTGTTTTTACTAATTCTAAATAAAACATCTGGCCATTCATTTTACTGTCAATCACAGAAGAAACATCTAAAATCTGTCTCTCATGAAAAAAATGGCTGAATATATGTGAAAAATCGTATTTTATAGTTTGTGGAAGCTCAACCCATGTGAATGAAGGGTACCATGATTGTCATCTGCACCATGGAGTATTCTGCATTATAAAGTTAGGCCAGATGGCATTTGCTAAGGTGTGGTGGCCCCCAAGCTGTAAGCTTATTCAGCTTTCTGCTTTGCGGAGAACTGCTTGTCTCTTTCTTGGTATGCACTCCTGACGCTGCGGTATTGAGCGTAAAAAAGGAAAATGGCTTGCGGCCAGTTTCGTTCCAGGTGCCTGCTCTGGATCTAAGAGCCCCTGGTTGTTCCCCAGAAGAAGGACGTGCTGCCCTGAGGGGGAAGTCTGTATCTCCAAAGAATGGCCCATAAGGCATGCTGACGCATAGATAGTGATGCATAGATAGTGATGCATAGATAGTGGCGCATAGATAATGGCGCATAGATAGTGGCGACAGAATTATGTGGAAATACAAGGTTTGCTGATTTGTTGTCTGGTATTCGTTCCGTACTAAACCTATATATACATTCATGCTCTTTGAATAAACTAGCCTTGCAACCATCAGTTGTCTTGGCCCTTCTGACCCCATACTGGTGCTTTTCAGTTCCTTACCCCTCACCGCCAGGAACTTCTAGCTTTCTGCAGCCGGTCTGCGGCACTAAGGCCTAATATATAGTGCATGGGGTAGGAAAGTAGTATTTGCCTCAATTGACAGGGAAAATTTGAATCTATATGCAAGCCCAGCCCAGTTGAGGATGAGAACACTTATCCATTTATTTAGTAAGCTATGCGTTATACTTGTATTATGTGCTAGCTATACTGTGCCTTTAGGTAGGACGTTAGGATAGTACAGCAAGTACAGCAAGAACAATGCTTATTACTTTTTGCATAGGAAAGCATAATAGGTGCTGGATATCTGTGCAGTATGTAATTGGGACACAGAAAAGGATGTGGCAATTCAGCTATAACGTGGATGGATATCCACAGAGGAGTAAATGTATGCCAGAGAATTTAGACAAAAGGCAAGAAAATAAAGGTTAACCCAGAAGGAGAAACCAAGAAAAATTCAATTGTACTGATAATCTATAAATAGAAGATGAAGTAAGCAGATGTCTTCAGTATCCTTTGATGAGGAAGAAGATTAAATTAGGATAATGGGAAGTTAAAGCCTCCATCAAGCCAGTAGTGTTTGCTACCACGATATATCTCGATATTTTCTTATATATTTCAATTATAAGTACACAGATCAGTGTGAAATACTCCTATGCATACAAAAAAGTCAAAACAACAAAGGAAAACTTATCTTTCGAATGTGCTTAAGAAGATGGCAATGTGGGGGGATACTGGCTCGAAGAGAAATGCATACAAGCAGGATATTGGAGAAATATTTTTTAAACATTTTAAGAGGCCATTGGAAATAAAAGAATCAGAGCAAAGCAGAGTCACTGCATGCATGCTTTACATAACAAAGGACCAGCTAACATCAATCTAAACTTGTGGTTCAGAAATGATAGCACCTGTACCAGAGAACGTTAGAGAGAAAAGAAGACAGGGTGACAGTGGGCTGTGAATTGCTAGTGAGAAGACAAAGGCACGTAAAACACACTTCCTGGTGTTTCAGAGAAAGGTTCCATGGAAAGGATATAGTTGTTCACATCTGGCTCTAATATTCTGAGAGGTGATTACAGAAAGAGAACTTCAACTTCAATGCATATATATTTTGCACATATTATTCTTCTGGCTGATGTTCATCAGAGAAAAGAAGCCTAACACTGGTCCAGGGTGTTTCCCCAATTTCTCTTAACTTGAAATCTAGAGAGGGAGATAAAACATCCATACCCATATACAAGATTAAAAAAACCATATATATAAGACTTTATGATATTAGTGCCAAGCAGTTATTAAGTGGACGGTGAAATTGCCGGGAATTTCTGAAGGAGGAAAGCACCTTTGGAAAAACTCAAATAAATAAAGAAGATAAGGAATTTCTGAAGTCTTCTTTAAATTTTGATGTTTCATTTGAATAAAGCTTTTGGGCAGTCCCATAGGTTATGTGGTAGTAGAAGCCAGGTTTATTACGAATCTACTCAAGTGGTTTTAAACTGTCTAACTAATTTTGATTCTACCTAATTGCCACAATGCCTGGAAAATGTAAATAAACCAAGACGTCTTGTTGACAATTTATTATTAGGGATACATTGCAATTGATAAATTTAGGATAAATGATCGATGTTAAAAATTGTCCCTAGTTTTCTTCATCGTGTTTTCTAAAGATTTTCCCGTCATTTCTCATCAAAAAATTAACTGAGTTTAGCACAGGATTGGCTTTCCTATAATTTTACCAATTGAGCAAGATTACCTATAAGAGGCTGTCATTAGAATTTATTTTTACATTGGGGTAGGTTAGTTGCCATAGTGAATCTATTTCTAGTTTCTCACCTCATTTTAAATAAACATACACAATGTGTAGGGCTTCTTAGAAGCAGAATTGAGCTGTTGCTTCAAGATTAAGAGTTTGGCACCCTCCCAGATACCTCTCCCATTTTTGACATTTAGGGTGCACTCTCTCTATTGCCTGAAGTGTGTCCCTTGCAGATTTGTATTTTTACACTTTGTAGGCAGAAGTCCCTTTTCTTTTCCTTGTTCTTCCGCTCCTCTTCATTTCCTTTCCTTCCTCTTCTCCCCCTTCTTCTTGACCTATACAACAGCACTGAGCATGAGTAAATAATACAGTCCTTTGTCCAAAAGACCAGGTCTAACTCACAAGGGGGCTCACTGACGTGAGTCTGGAGTCAGGTCTCAATTGCGGTTTGCTTGGTGAGCTTCACTCAGTGGCTCTTGAAAGACCCGTCCAGCATCCTTCTATTTCCCCCTTACTTCCCATACTACAGCCCTACTGAATGAGTTCACACTCCCTTAAATTCCATCCTCCCCATGCCCCTCACCATGCACAGGCTGCTCCTCTGTTTCCCCCCTTCTCCCACCTCTATGTATGTCTCAAAACCAAGCCAGGCAGTCTTCCCCCTTTGTCCCATCTCCACCCCCAGCCTTGAATGGGCACCACCTTCTCTGTGCTCCCCTAGTTCCCTGTGCATCTTTCAATTATGGCACTGACCATGACACTTTACTTTTCCATTAACTGACCTAAGAGTCCCTCTCCTACCTGCATCAGCATGGCACCTGGCCCAGAGCAAATTCTTTATAAATTCTGTTGGATGAATGAGGACAAAGAGGGCATGCAGATAACATTTACAGAAGACACAAGGTTGGACTTGAGAGCCGTCATGCTGGATGATAAAAGCAGTTTCCGAAAGCACATCAAACTACATCTGACAGGGAGGAATTTCATAAGGGAAAAATGTCAAGTTTTGCACTTAGCTTCTAAATAATCAACTGCAGATGTGTAGGGTTGTGGAATATTAGTGTAGGTAAATATGACTTCAGGATTTATTTGACTCCAGCTCAAGTTCATAGAATCCGAAAGTCTGAAAGCACATTACAGCTCACCTTGTTTAACCCTCTCTGTGATTCACTAGTCCCTTCAGTGATGTGCCTGGTGAGGGCCCTTCTGTCTTCTGTGTGAATACTGCCATGACTTTGTCAGCCTGGTGCTAGTTGGCAAATGTTTTAAAATGAAATGAAATGAAATAATAAAATAAAATAAAATAATCTTCAGCTGCATCAGTGAAAACAGAGCGCTCAGACAAGGAGATAATAGTGTGGTTGTTCTCACCCCTGTTGTGATATTTACCACGTTGCATTTTTGACAATCATTTGTTTCCTTATTTTACTTCTTTATTACACTGTGGACAGTTCTTTGAGGACACAACCTCTGCCCTGTCAATTTTTATATCCCAGTATCTAGAGCAATGTACTCAATGATCAAACACTGAATGAAAGAAAAAATGACGGCACTATACCTATGGCAAGCACAGACGATCACGTCGGATTGAGAGTGCAGGCTCTGAAGTCAGGCTTGAGTTAGAATATCAGCCCTACCACAGCTTAGCTGAGTGACACAGCCCCTAACCTCTCTAAGCCTTGGTTTTTATGTCTGAGATAATAATAGATGTTTTGAGGATTAAATGACAAAATAAACATAAGCACCCAGCACTGTCATCCTTCTGGAAATCATCTGAACAGAAACACTGACAAACCAAAGAGGCTTTAAAATGGTGAAGAAGCATAAATCCACAGAGAATAGTAAAGGATATATGGAATGTTTGCCCTAGAGAAGGGAAGACTCAGAGGGGAATGTGAGTTGAAGAACTATTAATGCAAACAATAACCTACTTGCCTGGCATTTTATATTTCAGAAAGAAATATTTTCCATAGGCTATTTTATTTGCTTTTTACAATAGCTATCTAACTCAGGTAGGGAGAGTAGGCATGCATCATTATTCTTAATCTATCGATGAAGAAACTGAGGCACACAGTTGCCACTTGCCTAATGTCCCATAGCTGAAAGTGGTGCAACTGGGGCTGACCCCAGGTGTGCTGGTTTATGGTCATTTTTCTTTCCACTAGAGCACAAAGCCTCTGAAGAGGCTTGGAGGGTGAATCTTAATGTATGACTCTGAAAGTCAAAGTTAAGACTAATGACTGAAAAGTCATAAAGAGGTAGATAATGTCTCAACGGAGAG
Source organism: Balaenoptera ricei (assembly GCF_028023285.1). Classification (NCBI taxonomy): domain Eukaryota; kingdom Metazoa; phylum Chordata; class Mammalia; order Artiodactyla; family Balaenopteridae; genus Balaenoptera; species Balaenoptera ricei. The sequence goes on from NC_082640.1 coordinate 127,702,065, forward strand.
AGGAGTTTTTTGGAGCAACTGCAATCAACCCAAATCACAAGTGAATAAAGAGCCTTGTGAAGAAGTAAGTTCCCTGTCATTCTTCATATTTAAGGAGAGAACAAATGCCTACCCATCAGAGAGCCTGAGGGGGAATATAGGGCACAATGTCGTCCAAGTGTCCTTCGAACACTAGTTCTGATTCTAAGTCATTTATCATAAAAAAATGAATTCTAGACATTTAAAATTCCCCTATCTGCTCCCCACAAGAATATTATTGAAACAACAATGGCAAGTCTTTTGAGTTCTTGCAAAGGAAAATGTCATGTTAATTCAAAGTGGCTTTATATTTATCAGTGAAAAAAAAAAATCTTCGACATCAATGTATCTAAGAGGTGATTCTTTGCTAATGACCCAGGAAAATTTCTTAACCCTCAGATTGTTTATTGATATTCTTATGTATTTCCTCTCTAAATAAGGCTAGTTTGTAAATACTGTTTATGTAACAAGTACTATTATAGTCTAAAGTTTCTGTAATTATGGATACTACTTTAAATATGCGTTACTCTATCCCAATTGAGATCGTCTCAACAGTGTTTATAGGCAACATACAAATTAGGTATAATTAAAGATGATGCATTCACATGTTTTAATTACTGCTCTCAAGCAGCAGTTTGACTAAATGTGAAAATTATTTCAGGGCACTGTATTCCAAGAGATGCACAATAATAAAACAAGTTCTGCAATTTTAATTTGCTCAACTATGTGAATGTCATTCATGTCTTTCTGGATTAAATATGACGAATTATATTTTCCCAAAATCCATTTTATGCAAAGTTATCAGAAGGAAAATTCATAAAGTAGAAAGAAAGATAGATTTGGATTCCTAGTAGCATGAAACATTAACTCCCAATGAAAGAAGCTTACTATTATTTCTTTCTAAGGGATTTTAAAAATCATCCATTAATCTTCCTTCAGTTATGTTTTTAAACTAAGAAAAAGCACTAAGAATATATTACATTAATTTAACTAACATATGATAGTGTAAGTACAAAAGAGAGTAACAGATTTTCTAATTTTTATATATGTATATGAACACAAAGATTGCAGAACTAGTAAGAGATTATCTAAATTACTTTCGAAAATTATTCCAGGGAATCCCCTGGTAGTCCAGTGGTTAGAACTCTGTGCTTCCACTGCAGGGGGCACAGGTTTGATCCCTGGTCAGGGAACTAAGATCCTGCAAGCCATGCAGCACTGCCAAATTAATTAATTAATTAATTAAATTATTCCAAAAATACTAAAAAAAAAAAAATCAGTGTGTAAGTCGCACATCACTTAATTTTTGAAAAGATATATTCCTATGTATTTAGGAACATGGAAAATCTTGATTATTGGTGGAAATCAATCATTAAATATTTAAATGTTTAAATAGTCAAAGCTAAGTCGTTTGTATTCAAGATAAGTTCAACGCTCTTCAACTTCTATTTAACCTTTAATAAGTGAATGTTCTCATAAACGGGAATAGATTTCATTTTAAACTGCATTTCATTCAATTATGTGCTGAATATAGAATGAAAAGCTTAAGTGATAAACCATACTGACAAATGAAACAAAAAAGGTAGCAGTAATCTATGTCAGTTTTCACTGATTATCTGGCAAAACTCAATCACAGATTTTGTGCTTTGAAGATGGAACAGCTATTTAAAAGGTAATTATTGTATTTATAGATTCCCATAATGCCTTGAAAGCACAAAAGCAAATAATAAAGACCTTTCTCCTGAATTACAGTAGCTTAAATATAAGATCAAGAGCTGAGTTTTCTGGTATTTTATTGATTGTACAATGTAATGTATTCTGTAATTGTCTTTTGTAAAGTTTAAGATATTTAAGCTCACTGTTGGATGATCTGGAGCATAATTTAGAGAACAAGTAATTTAACACATTTCAAAAACAATAATGACAAAAATTCTTCAATCTGATGAAATAAGGGATTGGTGGTGGTTAAGGGAAACTTCAAGGGGGTGAGAAGGGAATGTATTTCGCTATCAGGAGTATCATAGAGGTCAATGAGAGAAATCTCTGCCCTGACAGTGGGTTAAAATGGACACATTTTGAGAAATAGTTTTGATTTTTTTAATCAGCTGATTTTACTGCATATTTCACCAATACGAAGTTTCAACGACTGTACTTCCATCAGAGAAAGGGTTCAAAAGTTCCTTATCACTGAGAGTATCTTTTTTCAATAAGGATATTTCTAATGATATTGAACCAAAAATATACCAAGTTAAAATTTAGTTTATTACAATATCCATTTCTGAAATTTCCCAAAAGATCATTTATGTAGAGCAATGCATTTATTCCTGATATGTATTTATATTAGAATTTCTAAGTACTTTCTTATACACTACGTAATTTGATGCTTTCCAAGGAAAACATTAATTTATAGCTACTTGTAACATTCTCTTTTCTGAGATGAAAATGAGATTGGCCTACTGCAGTGGACAAGACACACTGTATTATTTAGGTATTAAATATCACTCTCTTATTTTAAGAACAATACATTATATTAACTGTATTATATACAGTTTGATTTGTTTTAAATACAGCAAATGTGATCGTTTTATCAGATGTGAAGTCTTGAAAAAAATATAAACATATTTGGGTCTACCCTAGGTGAAGATGTTTTGTAAACAAAAATAGAAAATTTTATTTTGCTCAAGAAGAATGAGTCATACAAGTTAGAAACCTTGACGTTGCGCAAAACAGGTAGTATTATACGAATTAAGTGAATCAAGAAGTAGAAGAATGATTTACAGTGAAATATAACACAGACTCTCTCCCTCTGTGTCTCTCTGTCTCCATCTGTCTCTGTCTCTCTCCCTTTCCTTTCTTTTTTCTTTTTTTCTTTTTAGTTGCTAAGGAAGTTCTTTCCCAGTTCTACATCATTACTGTATTTAAGTGTTAAATGACTATTAAATCTAGTCATTTAATATTTGATATTTAAAAACTTAAGTCCCAGAGAGTAGAAATAATGGTGGCTTTAAATGCAGGTATCTGTAAATCTTGCAAAGTAAATGTGGATACAGCAGGCAGGAAGGGCTTGTGGATATGCTTGTCTTTATACACGTGATTGCAAATGTATTACAAGAAGTAGCAAAACATTCTGTTTTCAAATATATACCATATTTAACAAACAGCCTTCATTTTGTTTTGGTTATAAATATTCTTGACTCCCAAAAGCCACTTTCCCTGGGTACCAATGAGGGATGAAAATCTCATCTGAAGAGTTCAGCACTGCCAATTAGATCACCTGGGATGTAGACTCCTTTTATGTTAAGGTGAGTAGAGCAGCCATGCCAGCACATCATGCTGACATTCAAGGGGCCAGGGTGGTGAGGAGAGTTCAATGGACCATGGGAAAGTGGCTGGTTAAGAAATGTAAAAATATTGAATTGACTTGGATCTTTTATTTTTTCCTGATGTTTAAAAACAAAAACAAGTTTTGGAATATATTCAACTCAACCTGGTAGGAAATCCTAGAAATCTCATTGGGTATACGCGGTGCAGAAAAATAATGTGAAAATTCAAGAAAAAGGGGGCTTCCCTGGTGGCGCAGTGGTTGGGAACCTGCCTGCCAATGCAGGGGACATGGGTTCAAGCCCGGGTCTGGGAAGATCCCACATGCTGCGGAGCAGCTGGGCCCGTGCGCCACAAGTGCTGGGCCTGCACTCTAGAGTCCACATGCCACAACTGCTGAGCCCGCATGCCACAACTACTGAGCCCATGTGCCTAGAGCCCATGCTCCGCAACAGGAGAGGCCACTGCGGTGAGAGGCCCACGCACCGCAGTGCGGAGTGGCCCCCGCTCGCTGCAACTAGAGGGAGCCTGCGAGCAGCAACGAGGACCCAATGAAGCCAAAAATAAATAAATAAATAAATAAATAACAAGTCATTTCATCCATTACCATGAAAAATCTCTACCAAAAAAAAAAAATTTCAGGAAAAAGGTTATCTATGCGAGAGAACCAGAGGGAAGGAAAAAGGGTACAGCGCATTGGTAGATGCATAATTATTATAACATTCCAGTTCTTTGGTCTGGGTGATGTGTCTGTGGGTAAACATTTTTATTATTGTACTTTATAATTCAGGTGTGTGTGTGTAGACACAAAAATTCTTTTGAATGTAACAATTCTTACATTCCAAAAAGAAAATAATGTAAAAATGTTTTATAAAATGAAATAAATACAGTTATCTCTTCGAGAGGGTATTGTACATGTTCCACAAAGATTCAAGAAATTTTCTTTCTGGGGAAATACAAGATCAAACTCTCTACAACTGTTAATATTTTTTTATTGCTTCTGCTACTAATAAGGTTTTGTGTTCTGATTTGTTTTTGCTTTTCTCCTTTTTTATTTGTCCTCCATTCTTATCAGGCTTTGAACAGCTATTTGCAGCTTGCCTGCTCTCCTTGACCACTCCTCACCTGTACCCACTAAGACCTTTGCTCTCTCGTCCTTGCCTGCAGGACTCTGTGATCTTCCTTGCCTGTATAAACACTGCTGAATGAGTGTCCTTCTCACTAAAATGGGAAACAAGACTTACATGGGTATCTTTCCCTCCATCCTTCCCTCACATCAATGTACCTCTCTTTTGGTACTCTAAGTCTCTGCCTCTATCATATCTCACCTTATCCTCTCCTTCACCTATCCTTTCAAGTGGATATCAGAGGACATTTTGACCCTTTTGACATTTTTCTTCCACACAGATATGTTGATTTGCTACATGCTTTTGGCCTTGAGAGAACGAAAGCTTGTGGGTTGTCTCTGTACCAGGAGTCAGCTACTTGCAACATCTATCATTTTTTTCTTTCCTGTCTATGTATTGTTGATTGTCAATGGTTTATTTTCAATTTGTTCCTCTTTGCCTCTGTAACTTGTGTTTCCCCAGAACTGTTTCTTAAGTTGTGCTAAACTGTGTGTACTATATCCTTCCATTAAAAATCAGTCTGTCCCCCTCTCTTTCCTCTCTCACACACATATAGTTTTCTATAGTGTCCAAAATATAGGGTAGTCTTTTTAGGTTTTATTCATCACACTTGCATGCATCTCCTTTGAAGACTGTGTCTGTCCTGCAGTTGGAATTGTTGGATCACCCATGCAGACTTCTGGGACATGGGCATAGTCTACAAAGATGGATTACATAGTTTTGTAATTTCATAGGAAAATACAATACAATGTACATGTTTTACACACACAGATCCTTGTCTGCTGCTTTTGAATGAACTAAATAATTAGGAGGTTTCAGAAGCTGTCACGCAACCACTTATTTAAAGAAAATAAAAAATTAATACCATGGCATGGTGAAAAATGCCTTTATTCCATGCTAAAAACCTCTTCCTCTGTTTGACCTGTGTATCATGGCTGAGAGGGAGTTCTGTTAAAATGAACTTCAGGAGATGATACTGCCGTCTGTGTTTCTTGCCTGAATCCGTCAGCTACTGTCACAATAATGCTGTTATAAACCACTCTCTCAAAATACAGTGGCAGAGGAGACCTTCAAGACGGAGGAGGAATGAGACATAGAAATCAACTTCCTCCCAATAAATACATCAAAAATACATCTACATGTGGAACAACTCCTACAGAACACCTACTGAATGCTGGCAGAAGACCTCAGACTTCCCAAAAGGCAAGAAACTCCCCACATACCTGGGTAGGGCAAAAGAAAAAAGAAAAAACAGAGACAAAAGAATAGGGATGGGACCCACACCTCTGGGAAAGAGCTGTGAAGGAGGAAAAGTTTCCACACATTAGGAAGCCCTTTCACTGGTGAAGACAGGGGGTGGGCCGGGGGGAAGCTTCAGAGCCATGGAGGAGAGCACAGCAACAGGGGTGCAGAGGGCAAAGTGGACAGATTCCTGCACAGAGGATCGGGCTGACCAGCACTCACCAGGCTGAGAGGCTTGTCCGCTCACCTGCTGGGGTGGATGGGGGCTGGGAGCTGAGGCTCAGGCTTCGGAGGTCAGACCCCAGGGAGAGGACTGAGGTTGGCATGAAGACAGCCTAAAGGGGGTTAGTGCACCACAGTTAGCCAGGAGAGAGTCAGGGAAAAAGTTTGGACCAGCCAGAGAGGGAAGAGACCTTTGTTTCGGGGTGTGTGAGGAGAGGGGATTTCTTCCCAGTGTGCCCACAGAAGGCAGAGCACTGCCTAAGTGATCTCCAGAGACAGGCACAAGCCACAGCTATCAGCTCGGACCCTAGAGATGGGCATGAACTGCTAATGCTACTGCCACTGCCACCAAGAATCCTGTGTGCAAGCGCAGGTCACTATCCACACACCCCCAGAGCCTGTGCAGTCTGCCACTGCCAAGGCCCTGAGATCCAGTGACAACTTCACTGGGAGAACACATGGCATGCCTCAGCCTCTTGGAATGTCACAATGGCCTCTGCCACCTCAGGTTCGCCCCACATACAAATTATGACTACCGTACCCCTCTCTCCCCCGAGCCTGAGTGAGCAACAGAGCCCTAATCAGATGCTGCTTTAACCTCCTCCTGTCTGGGAGGGGAACAGACTCCTGAGGGCGGCCTACACATAGAGGTGGGGCCAAAACCAAAGCTGAACCCCAGGAGCTGTGCAAAGAAGAGAAAGAGAAATTTCTCTGTGCAGCCTCAGGAGCAGCAGATTAAATCCCAACAATCAACTTGATAAACCCTGCATCTAAAGAATACCTGAATAGACAACGAATGTTCCCAAAATTGAGGTGGTGGACTTTGGGAGCAACTGTAGACTTGGGGTTTGCTTTCTGCATCTAATTTATTTCTGGTTTTATGTTTATCTTAGTTTAGTATTTAGTGCTTATTATCATTGGTGGATTTGTTTATTGCATTAGTTACTCTCTTCCTTTTATATATATGTTTTTTCCCCTTTTTCTCTTTTTGTGAGTGTGTATGTGTATGCTTCTTTGTGTGATTTTGTCTGTATAGGTTTGCTTTTACCATCTGTCCTAGCGTTCTGTCTGTTCATTTTTTCATTTCTGTTTTTCATTTTTTTCTCTCTTCCTTTTCTTCTCAGCTGTGTGGCTGACAGGGTCTGAGTGCTCTGGCCAGGTGTCGGGCATGAGCCTCCAAGGTGGGAGGGCTGAGTCCAGGACACTGGACCACCACAAACCTCGTAGTCCCACGTATATATCAGTCGGTGACAGCTTTCCCAGAGATCTTTGTCTCAACACTAAGACCCAGCTCCACCCAATGGCAAGCAAGCTCCAATGCTGGATGCCCCATGCCAAACAACTAGCAACACAGGAACACAACACCACCCATTAGCAAAGAGACTGCTTAAAGTCATGCTAAGTTCACAGACACTCCAAAACACACCACCAGATGCGATCCTGCCCACCAGAAGGACAAGATACAGCCCCACCGACCAGAACACAGGCACCAGTCCCCTCTACCAGGAAGCCTACACAACCCACTGAACCAACCTCACCCACTGGGGGCAGACACCAAAAATAACGGGAACTACGAATCTGCAGCCTGCGAAAAGGAGACCCCAAACACAGTAAGTTAAACAAAATGACAAAACAGAGAAATATGCAGCAGACAAAGGAGCAAGGTAAAACTCCACCAGACCAAACAAATGAAGAGGAAATAGGCAGTCTACCTGAAAAAGAACTCAGAGTAAGGATAGCAAAGATGATCCAAAATCTCGGAAATAGAATGGAGAAAATACAAGAAACATTTAACAAGGACCTAGAAGAACTAAAGAGCAAACAATGATGAACAACACAATAAATGAAATTAAAAATACTCTAAAAGGAATCAATAGCAGAATAACTGAGGGAGAAGAACGGAAGTGACCTGCAAGGTAAAATAGTAGAAATAACTGCCACAGAGCAGTATAAAGAAAAAAGAATGAAAAGAATTGAGGATGGTCTCAAAGACCTTGGGGACAACATTAAACACATCAACATTCGAATTATAGGGGTCCCAGAAGAAGAAGAGAAAAAGAAAGGGTCTGAGAAAATTTTGAAGAGATTATAGTTGAAAACTTCCCTAACATGGGAAAGGGAAATCAAAATCAAATCCAAGAAGCACAGAGAGTCCCATACAGGATAAATCCAAGGAGAAACAAGCCAAGACACATATTAATCAAACTATCAAACATTAAATTAAAAAATAAACTACTAAAAGCAGCAAGGGAAAAGCAACAAATAACATATAAGGGAAACCACAGAAGGTTAACAGAAACTCTGCAAGCCAGAAAGGAGTGGCAGGAAATATTTAAAGTGATGAAAGGGAAAAACCTACAACCAAGATTACTCTACCCAGCAAGGATCTCATTCAGATTCGACAGAGAAATTAAAACCTTTACAGATAAGCAAAAGTTAACAGAATTCAGCACCACAAAACCAGCTTTACAACAAATGCTAAAGAACTTCTCTAGGCAGGAAACACAAGAGAAGGAAAGGACCTACAATAACAAACCCAAAACGATTAAGAAAATGGTAACAGGAACATATATATAGATAATTACCTTAAATTTAAATGGATTAAATACTCCAAACAAAAGACACAGACTGGCTGAATGGATACAAAAACAAGACCCATATATATACTGTCTACAAGAGACCTACTTCAGACCTAGGGACACATACAGACTGAAAGTGAGGGTATGGAAAAAAGATATTCCATGTGAATGGAAATCAAAAGAAAACTGGAGTAGCAATATTCATATCAGACAATAGACTTTAAAATAAAGACTATTACAAGAGACAAAGAAGGACACTACATAATGATCAAGGGATCAATCCAATAAGAAGGTATAACAATTGTAAATATTTATGCACCCAACACAGGAGCACCTCAATACACAAGGCAAATGCTAGCAGCCATAAAAGGGGAAATCGACAGTAAAATAATAATAGTAGGGGACTTTTAACACCCCACTTTCACCAATGGACAGATCATCCAAAATGAAAATAAATGAGGAAACACAAGCTTTAAATGACACATTAAACAAGATGGACTTAATTGATATTTATAGGACATTCCATCGAAAAACAACAGAATACACTTTCTTCTCAACTGCTCATGGAACATTCTCCAGGATAGATCATATCTTGGGTCACAAATCAAGCCTTGGTAAATTTAAGAAAATTGAAATCATATCAATTATCTTTTCAGAACACAACACTATGAGACTAGATATCAATTACAGGAAAAAAACTGTAAAAAATACAAACACATGGAGGCTAAACAATACACTACTCAAAAACCAAGAGATCACTGAAGAAATCAAGGAGGAAATTAAAAAATACCTAGAAACAGATGACAATGAAAACACAACAACCCAAAACCTACGGGATGCTGCAAAAGCAGTTCTAAGGGGGTAGCTTATAGCAATACAATCCTACCTCAAGGAACAAGAAAAATCTCAAATAAACAACCTAACCTTACACCTGAAGCAATTAAAGAATGAAAAACAAAAAAAATCCAAAGTTAGCAGGAGAAAAGAAATCAGAAAGATCAGATCAGAAATAAATGAAACAGAAATGAAGGAAACAGTAGCAAAGATCAATAAAACTAAAAGCTGGTTCTTTGAGAAGATAAACAAAATTGATAAACCATTAGACAGACTCATCAAGAAAAAAAGGGAGAAGACTCAAATCAATAGAATTAGAAATGAAAAAGGAGAAGAAACAACTGACACTGCAGAAACACAAAGGATCATGATAGACTACTACAAGCAACTATATGCCAATAAAATGGACAACCTGGAAGAAATGGACAAATTCTTAGAAAAGTACAACCTTCCGAGACTGAACTAGGAAGAAATAGAAAATATGAACAGACCAATCACAAGCACTGAAATTGAAACTGTGATTAAAAATCTTCCAACAAACAAAAGCCCAGGACCAGATGGCTTCACAGGCGAATTCTATCAAACATTTAGAGAAGAGCTAACATCTATCCTTCTCAAACTCTTCCAAAATATAGCAGAGGGAGGAACATTCCCAAACTCGTTCTATGAGGCCACGACCACCCTGATACCAAAACCAGACAAAGATGTCACAAGAAAAGAAAACTACAGACCAATATCTCTGATGAACACAGATGAAAAAATCCTCAACAAAATACTCGCAAACAGAATCCAACAGCACATTAAAAGATCATACACCATGATCATGTGGGGTTTATCCCAGGAATGCAAGGATTCTTCAATATATGCAAATCAATCAATGTGATATACCATATTAACAAAATGAACGGTAAAAACCAAATGAAAATCTCAATAGATGCAGAAAAAGCTTTTGACAAAATTCAACACCCATTTATGATAAAAAGTCTCCAGAAAGTGGGCATAGAGGGAACCTGCCTCAACATAATAAAGGCCATATGTGACAAACCCAAGCCAACATCATTCTCAATGGTGAAAAACTGAAACCATTATCTGTAAGTTCAGGAACAAGACAAGTCCCCACTCTCACCACTGTTATTCAACATAGTTTTGGAAGTTTTAGCTACAGCAACCAGAGAAGTAGAGAAGTAAAAGGAATCCAAATCGGAAAAGAAGTAAAACTGTCACTGTTTGCAGATGACATGATAGTATATGTAGAGAATCCTAAAGATGCTACCAGAAAACTACTAGAGCTAATCAATGAATTCGGTAAAGTAGCAGGGTACAAAATTAATGCACAGAAATCTCTTGCATTCCTATACACTAATGATGAAAAATCTGAAAGAGAAATTAAGGAAACACTCCCATTTACCATTGCAACAAAAAGAACAAAATACCTAGGAATAAACCTTCCTAAGGAGACAAAAGACTTGCATGCAGAAAACTATAAGAAAATGATGAAAGAAATTAAAGACGATACAAACAGATGGAGAGATATACCATGTTCTTGCATTGAAAGTATCACCATTGTGAAAATAATTATACTACCCAAAGCAATCTACAGATTCAATGCAATCCCTATCAAACTACCATTGGCATTTTTCACAGAACTAGAACAAAAAATTTCACAATTTGTATGGAAACACAAAAGACCCCGAATAGCCAAAGCAATAAATCTTGAGAAAGAAACACGGAGCTGGAGGAATCAGGCTCCCTGACTTCAGACTATACTACCAAGCTACAGTAATCAAGACAGTATGGTACTGGCACAAAAACAGAAATATAGATCAATGGAACAGGATAGAAAACCCAGAGATCAACCCATGCACATATGGTCACCTTATCTTTGACAAAGGAGGTAAGAATATACAATGGAGATAAGACAGCCTCTTCAATAAGTGGTGCTGGAAAAACTGGACAGCTACATGTGAAAGATTGAAATTCCTAACACCATACACACAAAAAAACTCAAAATGGATTAAAGACCTAAATGCAAGGCCAGACACTATCAAACTCTTAGAGGAAAAACATAGGCAGAACACTCTATGACATAAATCACAGCAAGATCCTTTTTGACCCACCTCCTAGAGAAATGGAAATAAAAACAAAAATAAACAAATGGGACCTGATGAAACTTAAAAGCTTTTACACAGCAAAGGAAACCATAAACAAGACGAAAAGACAACCCACAGAATGGGAGAAAACAGTTGCAAACGAAGCAACTGGCAAAGGATTAATCTCCAGAATTTACAAGCAGCTCATGCAGCTTAATATCAAAACAAAAAACAACCCAATCCAAAAATGGGCGGAAGACCTAAATAGACATTTCTCCAAAGAAGATATACAGATTGCCAACAAACACATGAAAGGATGTTCAACATCACTAATCATTAGAGAAATGCAAATCAAAACTACAACGAGGTATCACCTCACACCAGTCAAAATGGCCATCATCAAAATATCTACAAACAATAAATGCTGAAGAGGGTGTTGAGAAAAGGGAACCCTCTTGCACTGTTGGTGGGAATGTAAATTGATACAGCTACTATGGAGAACAGTATGGAGGTTCCTTAAAAAACTAAAAATAGAGCTACCATATAATCCAGCAATTCCACTATTGGGCATATACCCTGAGAAAACCATAATTCAAAAAGAGACATGTACCACAATGTTCACTGCAGCACTATTTACAATAGCCAGGACATGGAAGCAACCTAAGTGTCCATCAACAGATGAATGGGTAAAGAAGATGTGGCACATATATACAATGGAGTATTATTCAGCCATAAAAGAAATGAAATTGAGTTATTTGTAGTGAAGTAGATGTATCTAGAGTCGGTCATACAGAGTGAAGTAAGTCAGAAAAACAAATACCTTATGCTAACACATATATATGGAATCTAAAAAAAAAAAAAAAAAAAAGTGGTTCTGAAGAACCCAGGGGCATGACAGGAATAAAGACACAGACATAGAGAATGGACTTGAGGATACAGGGAGGGGGAAGGGTAAGCTGGGACGAAGTGAAAGAGTAGCACTGACATATATACACTACCAAATGTAAAATAGATAGGTATTGGGGAAGCAGCTGCGTAGCACAGGGAGATCAACTTTGTGCTTTGTGACCACCTAGAGGGGTGGGATAGGGAGGGTGGGAGGAGGACGCAAGAAGGAGGGGATATGGGGATATATGTTTACATATAACTGATTCACTTTGTTGTACAGCAGAAATGAACACAACATTGTAAAGCAATTATACTCCAATAAAGATGTTAAAAAATATACAGTGGCAGACAACAATAAACAAATATACTCACAGTTGCTGGTCTGCAGGCCCTTGAGGTATTTCTGCATCACATTCTCTTATTGCTCTGGGACCAGCAGACTGTCTGAGGCCTGTTCTCATGGCAATGGTAGAAGTGCCAAGTGGGTGAACAGAAACATTGTGCTGCTTTTTGTTTGTTTGGTTGGTTGCGCTGCATGTAGGGTTTTAGTTCCCTGACCAGGGGTTGAACCTGTGCCCCCCGCAGTGGAAGCATGGAGTCTTAACCACTGGGCCACCAGGCAAGTCCCTCCTGTGCTGCTTCTTAAAGATCTAGCTCAGAACTGGCACACTGGTCTTCCTACCTAAAGTGTATTAGTCAAAGCAATTCACAGCTGTAATGGAATGGGAAATATACTCCACTCCTACTAGGAGGAAACTAAAAGTCAAAGGGCAAAAGGTGAGATTATAGGAAAGGGTGAAGGATTGGGAACAAATATGCCATGTTTATCACTGTCATTCTTTCCAATTCAAGGAAGGCTTGACACTAATTATTTCAGACACGAAACTCTAGATGCTTACTTAAATATTTCCCAGAAAGGTATTTACAGATCTTTTCCTTATTTTGAGAAATCCTTAAGACAGATGATAAGCTTTTTGTTTGTCTGTTTGTTTTTTGTATTTAGAAGAAACACAATGTTTAGCAAGAAATATCAGTTAATTGAATGGAAGACTGTTGGAATCAAGCATATTTCCTTTACAAAGTAAATAGAATTCTTCTAAGTAACCATAACCTATACATGAAATATGGCTTTAAATAGGACTTTGTGTGTGGTTCATAAATCATTAAAATCCTTAGCGATGTTTAGTATTATGTTCTTTTCTGTTTTCTTTTCTCCAAGAGCTACATCCTCCATGAGTCCCAATTTTCTTTATGAATAGACACCTCACTGGAGGACAGAAAAATTCAGCATGTAGAGAGATTATAATAATTGAAGGGTACTTTAAGTTCCTTTATAAAGAATAGACACCTTTTACATATGTCTTGCCTCATTAAGAAGAAAACAGATATAATAAAGTCAATTCCCTAACCAGTAATAAAGCAGATTTATGGGCCTGTATACAGTTCCAAGGTAGACATTCAATATGTACTTACAGAATTAATAACTAAATATAAGAAAAGCTTGGTTATTATTAGAATGAAAAAGCAAATAATTAATAGGAAATGAGTAATTAAATAGATTGGTGAATCTGATATAACTTGATCTTACTCACTAATAGCCCTGGATTCTTCATTTTTAGGGTATGTAGCAATTCCACAAAATGGTTTAGAAATCATTGTGTTAAAATTGGAATGTCATTAGAGATTATAACTCACACATGATAAGGAATGGAAGACCAATGTTTTCTCATGTTGACTACAAATAACTAAATCTTCTGGATTTCAGAACCTCAAAAAAGTGAAAATAGTATCATCTATTATATTATCACCTTTTATAGATGGTGAAAGTAAACCCACCTCCACCAAAGTCTGGAGTTTCACAAGCTGGTTTGTACACTAAAGCTTAGAAACTAGGTCTCTGGATCTCGGGGCAATGTTGCTCCTGTGGAAAGATATCAAAACGTACATTTGACCACGATGATTTGCTTTATTTTGCTCCAAATGATGTCTGTGAAATTCATCCATGTTGATGTGTGTATCAGTGGTTTATTCCTTTTAATTGATGAGTAATATTCCATTGTGTGAATACACCATGACTTGTTCATCCATTCTACCGCTGACATGCATTGGGGTTTCATTAGTCTTGGGCTATTGTGAATATAGTTTCTATGAACACTCATATCCTAAGTCTTTTTGTGGGCATATGTTTTCATTTCACTTGGGTTAATACCTAGAAGTGGAATTTCTGGGTTAATTGCCTGATAACTGTATCCTGAAACTTATAAGAATCTGCTAACAGTCCCCTAAAGGCAGCAGAGCAGTGCTTATAAAAGTTCTCAAAAAAAGAGAGTTAAATGAGATTAACTGAGATTTCTGTGCCCAGACAAAATGTAGGTCAGGTATAAAGGCAGAAGATAAACTTCTTTAAAAAGTGTGATGAATATACATTCCCTGAGCTTCTTGAAAAAGTGAAAGAGAACAAGCTTTTTGTGGTAAAAAGGCATGGCTGTGATCATTAAATTCATTTAATCTCAGGACTTGAAAAACAAATAGTAAATTTTTTTATTGCAAACTAAAATGTTAATGTCTTCATCCCTAACAATACAGAAATGATAAAAATCACAACTGTTAGTAAGAGAAGGGAGAGTTAAGGACAGTTAGTGCAAGTAAATTTATCTTTCATAGCCAAGCAGTTGAAAGATATTAAATGGATTAAGCAAGAAATAAAAATACAAACATATTTAAAATATAAGAATAAACACTAATAAAAGTATACATAGCTTAAATTTATTCTTGCTCATAATAAGGAATCAATACATGAGCCTAAAAATGTAGAGGATTCAGTACACTGCACAGAGTTAATCATTAGGTACAAAGCAAAGTAAAAGATTTTATACATAATAAAAACAGAAAGCATTACATAAAATATGGTGATAGAACTAAGACCGAACATTTCTGTCACGTCAACAAGGTCTGCCTTTTCCAATGAAAAAAAAAAGACTCCTACTGAACCACAAAGACAAACATAACCACACACTGTCTACAAGAGAGACACACTTAGAACAAAACACCAATGTCCCGAGAGAACCACACTAAATAATGGGACACACAGTGAAAGTTCAGTCCATACCCTCCAAATGAGACTGAAGTGAGGGAAAGGGCCCGGCTACACAACACACCCATGAACTGGGCTGGATGAACCTTTAATTAATAAGCTGTGCTCTGTAAATACATCCATCAAAGCTCATGTTCTATTTGTTCTCTCCACATTCTCCGCTAAAGGTCTTTTTGGAAATTTAGATCTGCTTTTCCCTGACAATGGGCCAGCAGTGAGGACCAGCGAGGGGACCCTATCTGTGTACCTTCCTGCTCACCAAGGTTCTGAGATGCCTCTAGACCCAAAAGACACACCACACTTGTGGTTAGCTGAGAAAAATAGAAGACTAATGGTGATCTGACACGATGACAGCCGATTACCCCTCTCCAGGGCAGCAGCCAACGCTCCATTTATCTTGAGCCCTTTGTGGGTGGGCTACCTGTGCTCTTCTTGTTCTTATGAACAAGGATGGGCAGGGTGGGCCAGGGGGCAGCAGTGATGCAACTGGGCCTCTTGTAGAAGGATAGGACTAAAGAAGAATTGCATTGATATGAATAAAAATATGGAGTTTAATTTGTCTGATTGTATCTTTCATTAAACACACGATAAGCTCCAACAGAGAGCTATATCTCCAGGCCAGTGTTACTAATTAGTGAGTCTGCATTTATCTTACTCTTCCTATGGGGAGTACTTATGTTTTACAGCCTCATGGTCGTTAGACTTTTTTTCTCAGCTACAGGTATTAGAAAACTGATGATACATTCAGTGGTATTCAAGGACATTGCAAGTAGCAAGGGGTGCTTTAGTGAAAACACATTTTAGATATTTGGATTATCTTTGAAATGCAGAGCATAAGGCAGTAAAATGCAAAACACTCATCTTTCCTCTGAGGTCATTTAAATATTCCTTGACCAGGAAAAGAATCATGGAAGATTCATTGCGGGATTTCTACCTCCCCCAGGTGAACATTTTTTCTAAGGAGACTTACGGGCTCTGAAAAGAGTGAACCATCTGAAATTAAAATACCCTGTGGAAATGATGAAGAATGAATGTTAAAATAAAAATGGTCTCAGTTTCTTCCTCCTTCAGTATAGAGACAGAACTCTTTAGGGCCTGGTGTCTGCACATTATAAGTTATTACACAAAGACACAGCACAATCACACACAAATTAGAATTATTCTTTTCAGATGCCTTGTCTGTTTCATCTCCTATCACAGACATATCCCTGAAATAAGTGATCACTTAACTTAAAAACCTTAAGAATTAGCATTTACCTGTGTGAATGGCAATGATTAGATAAATTTCTGTAGAGTCCTTACAATTAACTTTTGCGAATGTCACCTTTATTTACTCCCCTGTTCAATCAACACAGTACACTTTTAATAGTTAACGTGTGTGGAATAACATGGAGAAAAATTAAATGAAAATTCGTCCATCTCTCCCAATCCTTTTAAAGGAGCTCTGACTCCTTTTCAGGACCAGAACTCAAGCAAATGTTGAACCTCACTCAGTTGACAATGCAATAGTTTGGCGAGGATGACTCATAGCCCAGGATCTTGTATTTCAGAAGACATCTCAGGGAAGAGTGTCAGTCTCACAGGCAGCCTGCCTGCTGGCTGCCAATCCCTACATGAGGCCAGTCTTGTGCCCCTGAGGCCCACACCACAGCAAGATTCATTTCCGGTCTTAAATGAAGAGTGGATCAGTGCCCTTCTCTGAAAGTGTCCAGAGCAGGCCCCTAAACTGCGGGACACTTGCCTTGACTCAGCATTCTGCCGCCTGTTTAGGGTCCCAGGAAGCCCATGGATCTGGTGTAACCTCAACTTCTCTACTTCTCTGGCCTTATGGTCATCTCTTCTCCTGGTCCCACTCTTAGTTTCAGTGTGCTGTCAATCTGTGCATTTCAGTCTGAGCCATGGGAACCTCAGCTCCTGATTTCAGTATTACTCTAGCCTGTTACCTCACCAAACTCAGCAAGTTCCAGCCTTGGCACCATCTCCACTCTCAGTAGCAGAGATCCAGACACCAACCCTATGCAACACACAAGCTTCCAGGACTGCTCTGTTCCAGAAGCAATACCCCCAAAGGGCCTTAAATGCTCGGGAAGAGAGAACAGCCATGAAGATTTGCACCTGATGATCAGTGCCTACATCACAAACAGAAGAAAAGCTACTCTTCTTCATGTCCACAGAATGGCAGCCTTTTGTGATCGATCAATGGAGAATTGAGAACTAAGGCACAAGGGAGAAAAAAAGCAAGAAAAAAGTCAGTTAGAGAAAGAAGGAAGAAAGTAACAAGTAGAGATCAGAGAACCAGATGGGTGACACAAGGAGCTGTGGTGGTGATGATTAAAACTGAGATGGGAAAAAAAGAGTCTTCCTCTAGTAAAAGTCAATTAGTAGAAGCATGGAAAGGCAATGATCATCTAAAGAGAAAATGGACACACGTTTATGACTGGATAGGGCTGAGCATAAAAAAGCATTAGTAGATAATCACAATATTCTTCAACATAGTATATAAAATATCAGGGAGCAGGATGGCTGATATTTAAAGGCTCAACAGATTTTCAGTCTTTCAAAGTATGAAGGGAGCATATAGTTCTAGCTCTAGAAAGAAAACCATTTCCCATGCCCCATGATGCTCTCATGTAAATAAATTAGGGAGACTATATGGTGTTCTGAGTTAGTGGTTCTCAGGGAAAAGATAGAAAGATGTCCTTGTCTCCAACCCAGTGCTCTTTGAAAAGGCAAAAGAGTTTTATGAGCAAATGCAAATGACTGATTCATGTGTATTTTTGGAGGAGTATCTTTGGCATTTTAAAAAGACCCTTGGTATTAAAAAGGTTGGATATAACATGAAAAATAGTTAGCAAATGACCATGCTGCAGTAGCATGTTGTGGCATTTTCAGACAGCTCATCTCTTAGAACAATCTCTCTTCTGTGCACTGCAATGGAGCTGCTGAAATCAAGCCACTCTGGGATTCAACAGAAGAAGGATTATTTTTACACGTGCAAGTTGAACAGGCTCGCTGAAATAAAACTGCTGGGTTAGAAATTCCATTATCCTACAACTTCCAAAACCAAAAAACATCTTCACTCACTCCTCACAGATTGCCAGTTGTTGTGAGGATGAACACATGCATTTGTTTTGCCTTGATAGTCAAAGCAGTCCAGACACACAGTTCTAGCTCTAGAAAGAAAACCATTTCCCAGTCACTTGTCCAGGATTATGAAGCTACTCTACCCACTCTCAGGCAGCAGGATCAGTTTGGGAAATATTTTTCCTACATTCCTATATAAAATGTACTTTATTGATTTGACTCATTGTTTGGGAATCGTTCAGAACAGCAAATAATTCTAATAACAGTTAACATTTACTTAGTGTCAGGCAGTTTTAAGCACTTTACATAAGTGTACTCATTTAATCCACAATACGGTGTTTCTACCTGGCACCATTAAGGTGAGTTCTTTAACTCTGACAACTAATTGGAATTCTGAGAGTCATAGCTTCCTCCTATGATCACCCGAAATGAGGCAACAATGAGAAACTAGACTTATCTGTCCAGTCAGGAGGTCAGAACACATCCAGCCTTAATCCTGAACCAATAACTGAGTAATTAAGATGCTTGAAGCTGACAAATGACTCCTATTGAGCTTGGTCTTCTTGGGAAGAGTGATATTTATTCTAAAGGCTGTAATATTGGTCTCAATGCAGGGATTTTATACAATATAATCTATGAATAAATAATTGAAACAGGTACTTTAGTAAGTAAATATGTATCCATGTTCTACTCCAACATAATAATCCTTAAAAATCTTCTATAAAATGTGCCTAAGAAGGCTTTTCTAAATAAGTTCTGCCCAGAGCCAGTCATTTGTGAAGGCAGTCCTTGGTCACACTCTACTAGGTATTCTTTGCATGGATACACTGACTATTGCAATAAAAGAATTAATTCCTATCACACTGGGGTTCTAATAAATCAATGGATTGTAACTAGTTTGCCTTTTGGAGGGAGTAGATGACATCCAGAACATTTTTTAAGATCCCCTATGCCTTAGGTATGTTCTAGGAAACAGAATGTAATCACCAAGAAAATCTTCTTTCCTACAATAACTAAAATCTAAAAACCACAGTTAATTCAGTACAGTTATCCAAGGACAGAGGAAACTTGCCCATTGGTGCCTCAGTATCAGGGGAATGATGAGCCCCACTCCTTCCTTCCTCGTGGTATTTATTTTATTCCATATAACTTCTTAGCCCCATATAGGTGACATGCACCACATCTTAAAGAATATCTTCCCATACGGCAAAAGTGATTACCTTAATTAAAAGTTTGTCTTAAAAGAATTATCCTTCCAGATTGGTTTGAGGTTATCAGTTACTTTTTTACTGTTTACATAACAAAGAATACACTGCCAAATGTCTCCTGTCCCCACTTCTGAAGTGCAGAGGAAAGAATAGAGTGTATCCGGCAGATCCCCAGGATAATAAAACGTGGTTAGAATTAACTTTAAGTTGAATGGTGTGTCAATTACTTCCTTCAAAAAATCTCCTATATCATCCACTCAGAGGCCAGATTTATAGAGAGAAATACTCATTTACAGCCTGCTCTCCAGCTGCACTACATTTACAACTTTCACAGTGGCCACTGAGAAGCTAGTGGTAAAAGAGCAAGACCATCCTCCCAAGACCATGCTCTTATGAGGGCTAGAGAGCTGGGTGTAGAGCTGTTCTCTCTGAGCAAAGGGGCAGGCAGTGTCTATCCTTCTGGGGTTTCTAACAGCCATTCTCACACCAGCACGAGCCAGTCAGATGCAACGCATTTTTTAAATTGCTCTACTAAATGAGAATGTAATTGGATTGAAGATATTTTAAATTTATTCAATTAAAATTGATTCAGTTTAATTTTTATTCTTGTTAAGATCAACAGTAATTAAATGGTATAAAATCACCTCAAGTTAATTTATTTTCTAAGTCCTTTAAATGACCTTCAGGAACAAATAGCTTTCTCCCTTTCAAGTAAATCATGTAATGTCTTTGCTTTAACACAGATGGCAAGAAATGGGAATAAATTTTACTGGTGCAACATATTAGAAAATCACAACTGAAACAGGAGAGAAAAAATGTTTCCTTCTCTCTTTGCAATACTATAAGTCATAAAGTAAACCAAGTAGAGTATAAATATATAAAATACAAGTTACCTAAAGCAGTGAATTAAACTTAGTAGCTATCTTTCTACAGTGCTATAAAGCACTACCTTTCACAAAGGTTATTTTTCATGGTTATCATTCTAGATGCTTAGAGCAGCAGTATAGCACTTAATTGAAAAATGTATGGTCTTCATCTTAAGCAGACAAAACTTAACATGGACATAACTAACCAAGGTATACACGGGATGAAATTAAAGTAGAAGACTCAAACAGAAAGAGGTGTTCGGAGAATTGTGTTTTGATTTTCAGCAGATAGCAGTCTCTTGAAATAAAATTCCCTATCTACCCCTGATGCTCTGAATGTCTCTAAATCACACTTGAGCACAGCTATCCACTACAATAGTGAAAAATATGAAAAGGAAATAACCCACCTGTAAGGGATACATTAGAGTTTATTAACACCTTGGAATGATACTATGGTAGCTAGAATATGTATTTTGAAATTTCAAAAACATAATGTCAAGTGAAAAAAATCAAGAAAATTGCAAATATATAGAATTATATATGTGTGAGTATATATTGGGTTGGCCAAAAAGTTCATTAGGGCTTTTCATAACATCTTACAGAAAAACGTGAACAAACTTTTTGGCCAACCCTATATATGTGTATATGTATATATACACACATATATAAATATATACATATATATAATACAGCAATAATATATACTGTTTATGGATACAGTCACAAATAGAAAAAGCACTAAAACGTGTGGAATGGCACTCTCCAACTTCCGGATAGTGATTCTTTGGGGAGGAAAAAAAATAGATAAATGCATTAGAATTTAGCTTCATCCATAAAATTTTATTTGAGAGAGAGACCAGATGCAAATAGAAAAAAACGTTAAAATCTGTTAAATTTGAGAAACAGATACGTGGGTGGGTTTTATTTTTTGCTTGTTTGAAATATTTTATTAAAAATAGAAAAAGAAATCAAATGCCTTCATACATATTTTATCATTATCATCTGAGTATATTGCCTTATTATGATTAGAATCTTATTATGATTAGAATAATGTGCTTGTTTTTTTTTGTATTTTATTTTATTTATTTTTTTATGCAGCAGGTTCTTATTAGTCATCCATTTTATACACATCTGTGTATACATTTCAATCCCAATCTCCCAATTCATCACACCACCACCACCACCCCCCGCCGCTTTCCCCCCTTGGTGTCCATACATTTGTTCTCTACACCTATTTCTCTATTTCTGCCCTGCAAACCGGTTAATCTGTACCATTTTTCTAGGTTCCACATATATGCGTTAATATACGATATTTGTTTTTCACTTTCTGACTTACTTCACTCTGTATGACAGTCTCTAGATTCATCCACGTCTCTACAAATGACCCAATTTTGGTCCTTTCTATGGCTGAGTAATATTCCATTGTATATAGGCACCACATCTTCTTTATCCATTCGTCTGTCAATGGGCATTTATCCGTGACCTGGCTATTGTAAATAGGGCTGCACTGAACATTGGGGTGCATGTCTCTTTTTGAATTATGGTTTTCTCTGGGTATATGCCCAGTAGTGGGATTGCTGGGTCATATGGTAATTCTATTTTTAGTTTTTTAAGGAACCTCCATACTGTTCCCCATAGTGGCTGTATCAATTTACATTCCCATCAACAGTGCAAGAGGGTTCCCTTTTCTCCACACCCTCTCCAGCATTTGTTGTTTGTAGATTTTCAGATGATGCCCATTCTAACTGGTGTGAGGTGATACCTCATTGTAGTTTTGATTTGCATTTCTCTAAAATTAGTGATGTTGAGCAGCTTTTCATGTACTTCTTGGCCATCTGTATGTCTTCTTTGGAGAAATGTCTATTTAGGTCTTCTGCCCATTTTTGGATTGGGTTGTTTCTTTAATACTGAGCTGCATGAGCTGTTTATATATTTTGGAGATTAATACTTTGTCCATTTATTCGTTTGCAAATATTTTCTCCCATTTTGAGGGCTTTCTTTTCGTCTTGTTTATGCTTTCCTTTACTGTGCAAAAGTTTTTAAGTTTCATTAGGTCCCATTTGTTTATTTTCGTTTTTATTTCCATTACTCTAGGAGGTGGATCAAAAAAGATCTTGCTGTGATTTATGTCAAAGGGTGTTCTTCCCATGTTTTCCTCTAAGAGTTTTATAGTGTCCAGTCTTACATTTAGGTCTCTTATCCATTTTGAGTTTATTTTTGTGTATGGTGTTAGAGAATGTTCTAATTTCATTCTTTTAGATGTAGCTCTCCAGTTTTCCCAGCACCACTTATTGAAGAAACTGTCTTTTCTCCATTGTATATTCTTGCCTACTTTGTCATAGATTAGTTGACCATAGGTGTGTGGGTTTATCTCTGGGCTTTCTATGTTGTTCCATTGATCTATGTTTCTGTTTCTGTGCCAGTACCATATTGTCTTGATTACTGTAGCTTTGTAGTATAGCCTGAAGTCAGGGAGTCTCATTCTTCCAGCTCTGTTTTTTTCCCTCAAGACAGCTTTGGCTATTCGGGGTCTTTTGTGTCTCCATACAAATCTGAAGATTTTTTGTTCTAGTTCCATAAAAAATGCCACTGGTAATTTGATAGGGATTGCGTTGAATCTGTAGATTGCTTTGGGTAGTATAGTCATTTTCGTAATATTGATTCTTCCAATCCAAGAACATGGTATATCTCTCCATCTGTTGGTACCATATTTAATTTCTTTCATCAGTGTCTTATAGTTTTCTGCATACAGGTCTTTTGTCTCCCTAGGTAGGTTTATTCCTAGGTATTTTATTCTTTTTGTTGCAATAGTAAATGGGAGTGTTTCCTTAATTTCTCTTTCAGATTTTTTATCATTAGTGTATAGGAATGCAAGAGATTTCTGTGCATTAATTTTGCATCCTGCAACTTTACCAAATTTATTGATTAGCTTTAGTAGTTTTCTGGTGGCATCTTTAGGATTCTCTATGTATAGTATCATGTAATCTGCAAACAGTGATAGTTTTACTTCTTCTTTTCCAATATGTATTCCTTTTATTTCTTTTTTTCTCTGACTGCCGTGGCTAGGACTTCCACAACTATGTTGAATAACAGTGGTGAGAGTGGACATCCTTGTCTTGTTCCTGATCTCAGAGGAAATGCTTTCAGTTTTTCACCATTGAGAATGATGTTTGCTGTGGGTTTGTCGTATATGGCCTTTATTATGTTGAGGTAGGTTCCCTCTATGCCCACTTTCTGGAGAGTTTTATCATAAATGGGTGTTGAATTTTGTCAAAAGCTTTTTCTGCATCTATTGAGATGATCATATGGTTTTTATTCTTCAATTTGTTAATATGGTGTATCACATTGATTGATTTGCCTATATTGAAGAATCCTTGCATCCTTGGGATAAATCCAACTTGATCAGAGTGTACGATCCTTTTAATGTGTTGTTGGATTCTGTTTGCTAGTATTTTGTTGAGGATTTTTGCATCTATATTCATCAGTGATATTGGTCTGTAATTTTCTTTTTTTGTAGTATCCTTGTCTGGTTTTGGTATCAGGGTGATGGTGGCCTCACAGAATGAGTTTGGGAGTGTTCCTTCCTCTGCAATTTTTTGGAAGAGTTTGAGAAGGATGGGTGTTAGCTCTTCTCTAAATGTTTGACAGAATTCACCTGTGAAGCCATCTGGTCCTGGACTTCTGTTTCTTGGAAGATTTTTAATCACAGTTTCAATTTCATTACTTGTGATTGGTCTGTTCACATTTTCTATTTCTTCCTGGTTCAGTCTTGGAAGGTTATACCTTTCTAAGAATTTGTCCATTTCTTCCAGGTTGTCCATTTTATTGGCATAGAGTTGCTCATAGTAAGTAGTCTCTCAGGATGCTGTGTATTTCTGCAGAGTCTCTTGTAACTTCTCATTTTTCATTTCTAATTTTCTTGATTTGAGTCCTCTCCCTCTTTTTCTTGATGAGTCTGGCTAATGGTTTATCAATTTTGTTTTTCTTCACAAAGAACCAGCTTTTAGTTTTATTGATGTTTGCTATTGTTTTCTTTGTTTCTATTTCATTTATTTCTGCTCTCATCTTTATGATTTCTTTCCTTCTACTGACTTTGGGTTTAGTTTGTTCTTCTTTCTCCAGTTCGTTTAGGTGTAAGGTTAGATTGTTTATTTGAGATTTTTCTTTTTTCTTGAGGTAGGCTTGTATAGCTATAAACTTCCCTCTTAGAACTGCTTTTGCTACATCCCATATGTTTTGGATCATCGTGTTTTCATTGTCACTTGTCTCTAGGTATTTTCTGATTTCCTCTTTGATTTCCTCACTGATCTCTTGGTTATTTAGTAACGTACTGTTTAGCCTCCATGTGTTTGTGATTTTTACATTTTTTCCCCTGTAATTGGTTTCTAATATCATAGCGTTGTGGTCAGAAAAGATGCTTGATATGATTTCAATTTTCTTAAATTTCCTGAGGCTTGATTTGTGACCCAAGATGTGATCTATCCTGGAGAATATTCTGTGCGCACTTGAGAAGAAAGTGTAATCTGCTGTTTTTGAATGGAATGTCCTATAAATATCAATGAAATCTACCTGGTCTATTGTGTCATTTAAATCTTGTTTCCTTATTTATTTTCATTTTGTATGATCTGTCAATTGGTGTAAGTGAGGTGTTAAAGTCCCCCACTATTATTGTGTCACTGTCTATTTCCTCTTTTATAGCTGTTAGCAGTTGCCTTATGTAGTGAGGTGTTCCTATGTTGGGTGCATATATATTTATAATTGTTATATCTTCTTGCATTGATCCCTTGATCATTATGTAGTGTCCTTCCTTGTCTGTTGCAACATTCTGTATTTTAAAGTCTATTTTATTTGATATGAGTATTGCTACTCCAGCTTTCATTTTGATTTGCATGGAATATCTTTTTCCATCCCCTCACTTTCAGTCTGTATGTGTCCCTAGGTCTGAAATGGGTCTCTTATAGACAGCATATATATTGGTCTTGTTTTGTGTCCATTCAGCAAGCCTGTGTCTTTTGGTTGGAGCATTTATTCCATTCACGTTTAAGGTAATTATTGACATGTATGTTCCTATTACCATTTTCTGAATTGTTTGTTGTTTGTTTTTGTAGGTCCTTTTCTTCTCTTGTGTTTCCCACTTAGAGAAATTCCTTTAGCATTTGTTGTAGAGTTGGTTTGGTGGTGCTGATTTCTCTTAGCTTTTGTTTGTCTGTAAGGCTTTTGATTTCTCCATCGAATCTGAATGAGATCCTTGCTCAGTAGAGTAATCTCGCTTGTAGGTTTTTCCCTTTCATCACTTTAATTATATCATGCCACTCCCTTCTGCCTTTTAGAGTTTCTGCTGAGAATTCAGCTGTTAACCTTATGAGAGTTCCCTTGTATGTTATTTGTCATTTTTCCCTTGCTGCTTTTAATAATTTTTCTTTGTCTTTAATTTTTGCCAATATGATTACTATGTGTCTTGGCATGTTTCTCCTTGGGTTTATCCTGTATGGGACTTGCTGCGCTTCCTGGACTTGGGTGGCTATTTCCTTTCCCATGGTAGGGAAGTTTTCTACTATAATCTCTTCAAATATTTTCTCAGGCCCTTTCTCTCTCTCTTCTCCTTCTGGGACCCCTATAATGCGAATGTTGTTGTGTTTAATGTTGTCCCAGAGATCTCTTAGGCTGTCTTCATTTCTTTTCATTCTTTTTTCTTTATTCTGTTCCGCAGCAGTGAATTCCAGCTTTCTGTCTTCCAGGTCACTTATCCGTTCTTCTGCCTCAGTTATTCTGCTATTGATTCCTTCTAGTGTAGTTTTCATTTCAGTTATTGTACTGTTCATCTCTGTTTGTTTGTTCTTTAATTCTTCTAGGCCTTTGTTAAACATTTATTGCATCTTCTCAATCTTTGCCTCCATTATTTTTCCGAGGTCCCGGATCATCTTCACTATCATTATTCTGAAATCTTTTTCTGGAAGGTTGCCTATCTCCACTTCATCTAGTTGTTTTTCTGGGGTTTTATCTTGTTCCTTCATCTGGTACATAGCCCTCTGCCTTTTCATCTTGTCTATCTTTCTATGAATGCATTTTTTGTTCCACAGGCTGCAGGATTGTAGTTCTTCTTGCTTCTGCTGTCTGCCCTCTGGTGGATGAGGCTATCTAAGAGGCTTGTGCAAGTTTCCTGATGGGAAGGACTGGTGGTGGGTAGAGCTGGCTGTTGCTCTGGTGGACAGAGCTAAGTAAAAGTTTAATCCGCTTGTCTGCTGATGGGTGGGGCTGGGTCCCCTCCCTGTTGGTTGTTTGGCCTGAGGCGACCCAACACTGGAGCCTACCCCGGCTCTTTGGTGGGGCTAATGGCAGACTCTGGGAGGGCTCACGCCAAGGATTACTTCCCAGAACCTCTGCTGCCTGTGTCCCTGTCCCCACGGTGAGACAGAGCCACCCCCCGCCTCTACAGGAGACCCCCCAACACCAGCAGGTATGTCTGGTTCATTCTCTATGGGGTCACTGCTCCTTCCCCTGGATCCCGATGCACACACTACTTTGTGTGTGCCCTCCAAGAGTGGAGTCTCTGTTTCCCCCAGTCCTGTCAAAGTCCTGCAATCAAATTCCACTAGCCTTCAAAGTCTGATTCTCTAGGAATTCCTCCTCCTGTTGCCAGACCCCCAGGTTCGGAAGCCTGACGTGGGGCTCAGAACCTTCACTCCAGTGGGTGGACGTCTATGGTAGAAGTGTTCTCCAGTTTGTGGGTCACCCACCCAGCAGTTATTGGATTTGATTTTATTGTGATTGTGCCCCTCCTACCATCTCATTGTGGCTTCTCCTTTGTCTTTGGATGTGGGGTATCTTTTTTGGTGAGTTCTAGTGTCTTCCTGTCGATAATTGTTTAGCAGTTAGTTGTGATTCCAGTGCTCTCGCAAGAGGGAGTGAGAGCACGTCCTTCTACTCCGCCATCTTGAACCAATCCGTGAGAAACTTCTAAGTATCAGGCACTGTCCTTCAATATCTGTTGTTCACCTGCTAGTGTTGGAGGGTCTCCCACAGAGGCAGGGGGCGGCTGTGGCTCAACGTGAGGACAAGGACACTGGCAGCAGAAGCTCTCAGAAGTACTCCCTGGCAGGAGCTCCCCCAGAGTCCGTCCAGAATAACGTGCTTGTTGTTAGCACATTAACCACTTAGTTATAACATTGCAAAGCACCCATTTTCTCTCATTTCTTCCTTTCTAACCAAGGGAGAATGCAGTTTTCAGCTTTCCCTTATCATTGTCCCCCAAAAGACTGTTATTAAACATTGTTACCTTGGGTAAGGCCATTTGTGACATTCTCAACCCCATGTAAAAAAAAGTAAGGAGCAAATTCTTAGTGAATGTCAGATTTTCCCAGTGTCTAAATTTTTTTTAATTTATTTATTTATTTTTGGCTGCATTGGGTCTTCGTTGTGGTGTGCGGGCTTCTCATTGTGGTGGTTTCTCTTGTTGTGGAGCATGGGCTCTAGGTGCACGGACTTCAGTAGTTGTGGCTCGTGGGCTCTAGAGCACAGGCTCAGTAGTTGTGGTACACAGGCTTAGCTGCTCTGTGGCATGTGGGATCTTCCTGGACCAGGGCTCGAACCCATGTCCCCTGCATTGGCAGGCAGATGCTTAACCACTGCGCCACCACAGAAGCCCCCCAGTGTCTAAATTTTTACCAGAGTTCAACTTACTAACTGAGAGCACAAATGTCATGAGTTATTCCCACATGGTCTAAAATAAATTTTCAAAGATGCTTAACATCAAAGAGGAAGAGACTTAAACATTGTGAAAATGATAAATGATATATATATATAATTATAGCAACTTAATATAGGAAAATTCATAATTAAATCTGTCTTAAGCAAAAGAGTTTTAAATGAATTAGCCATATACCAATGTAAACATTTATATTGATGAGGTTATAGCTTACCCAACAGAATGATCAACTGTAACAGTAACTGAAAATTAGATTAGTGCATAGAAGTGGCAAAATGGTCATTAGTGTACTAAGATAAAAGCATATTTTGTGGGGCTTCCCTGGTGGCGCAGTGGTTGAGAATCTGCCTGCCAATGCAGGGGACACGGGTTCGAGCCCTGGTCTGGGAAGATCCCACATGCCGCAGAGCAACTAGGCCCGTGAGCCACAACTACTGAGCCTGCGCGTCTGGAGCCCATGCTCCGCAACAAGAGAGGCCGCGATAGTGAGAGGCCCGCACACCGTGATGAAGAGTGGCCCCCACTTGCTGCAACTAGAGAAAAGCCCTCGCACAGAAACGAAGACCCAACACAGCCAAAAATAAATAAATAATAATAATAATATTAAAAAGTAAAAAGCATATTTTGTGACAAGATCACATCCATGTGATACTTAAGGGTACACTGTTAAAATTCACACATTTAAAATGGTAACATAAACTTTATTTGCCATTGTTTCACAAGATTTGGCAAACCCTGCAGAGGAAATTACTCTGGGAATAATATTAAATGGTGTTTTGTTTATCATGGCAATTATAAGAGAAAAATCTTTGTTTCCAAACAAATGGAGTAGAAGTGAGAGTCATGAGTTATGGAGGAAGACTCTGTGATGTTTAGGGTTCAAACTTTCCTGGATAATCTACAGGGAACAAAAAAAATAGAAGGGAAGAAATAGGATGGATTATCATTTCAATTCTTAGTTCTGAGTAAGAGATGCCAGAAACTTTGATATGAGCCCATAAGCAACTGATTATATTACTTGAACCTACAGAATACACTGAATGCTTGAAAGTTACAAATAAATTATCTGTTTTCCATTTATTTGAATCATTTTCCAAAACATAAATGAATGAAAAGTGTGAAAACAAGTGGAACAAACTATGCTTTAAAAGATTCAGCCCTGTAGAGGTGTTAAATAGTGAAATTCCTCGGGAAACTCAACCATGTGTTTTCTGCCTTATCAGCTCTGAATAAATAATACAGCCTGTCTGCCAAATTAAGAATCTCATAATAAGTTGTTCAGATGGTGTTATAAGCGAGAGATGAATTGGGCTGTGCTCTCCTGAAGGAAGTGGGTAGATGACATTGGTGGATAAGGAAAATGCACATTAATGGCAAGGACACAAAATTAAAAATGACAGAATAGGGGCTTCCCTGGTGGCGCAGTGGTTGAGAATCTGCCTGCCAATGCAGGGGACACGGGTTCAAGCCCTGGTCTGGGAAGATCCCACATGCCGCGGAGCAACTGGGCCCGTGAGCCGCAACTACTGAGCCTGCGCATCTGGAGCTTGTGCTCTGCAACAAGAGAGGCTGCGACAGTGAGAGGCCCGTGCACCGCAATGAAGAGTGGCCCCCGCTCGCCGCAACTGGAGAAAGCCCTTGCACAGAAGCGAAGACCCAACACAGCCAAAAATAAATAAGTAAATAGTGTTCCCTTTAAAAAAAAAAAAATGACAGAATAAGTGTGAGATAGTAAAGCAGGTGATGAAAGGATTTTAGAGAGACAAAAAGGATTCTCTTAATTAAATGTGATTAGGCATCCGTTATTTTTTTTTAAAAAGGAAATCAAAGTAGTATCAGGACACATTTTTCTGATTTTTCTGACTAAGCAGCAAGATTCCACCACCACCCTTCATCTTTTTTAAACTTTCAGTTTTGGTGTGTGAATTCTAAAGTAAGTCTCAGACATGAGTAATTTTAGCCTGGAAGCTACAAGAAATAAAGAGAATTTTGGAATGAAGGTTGCAAAGTCAGCCATTGGGCCTTCTCCAAGTAATAACAGCATGTAGTTTTATTAAGCATGATAGATTCCCCTCCCAGAGTTTTTTTAAAAACATCAGATGTAACTCTCATAGAGACAGGGACTTTGCAGACTAAATTATTCTAAATAGCCATTTAATTAATGCCAAAAACACAGAATAAGATTTCAATCTATAGGGGATCCTTATAATATTTTTTTAATTAAAGCACCTGTAAAAATAACATTGTTATTTTTATAGTAGTAACTACATTTGGATACTATTAATGTTGTTATTCATTAGATTCCTCTTCAAGGGGTTGCTTTAAATTGATCACTCAGGTTTCCTATATCCCCGTTACTATTGAATAATTAATTCAAAGAATGATTATTGAACAATTGATGTATATAAGATAATATGATAGATGTGGGGGTAGGAAATGAAAAGAAGTTTATAACTTAGCCCTTATTTCTAGCAACTTTTTTTTTTTTTTAGCCGCAGGGCATGTGGGATCTTAGTTCCCAGACCAGGGATGGAACCCTGCCCCCTGCAGTGGAAGCGCAGAGTCTTAACCACTGGACCGCCAGGGAAGTCCAGCCCTTATTTTTAAGAAGCTTAACATCTAAGTAAGAGATAGTCAGGAAATGTATGATCAGGGAAGACTATGGAAAAGGTAGAGTTTGAACTGGGCTTTGAAGGATTCTTCACATTTTAAGAGCCATGACTGGGGGGAAAATAAAGTGCCTAAGTAATAAGAATCAGCTACTTCAGGCTGAGCAAAACAATGGTTCCTGCCCAACTACATAAGAGGAAACTTAGTGCTGAAAATGAATTTATAGCTAAGAGATATGTATGAATTAATTAAACCAAGATACTTGGTTTAAGAACATGCAGAAAGTTCTAAAATAAATTAGCAGTTCACAGTCTGAGAATTTCAGACCCCTAGAGGGATCACTGAATTACTGCAAGCAACTTATGAAGGTAATCCGAGTCCAGGCAATGGATTGAATAAATAACATCACCAGCAAATACTAACCACTGTCTTTCAAAAGCTGTTGCGGGTGATAAAGAATATACCCAGTTAATAGCACTAGTGCACTAAAGGAATAACTATTGAAATTTCATATCACTTCATTGTTTTATTCAGATTAAAGAAACTATAGATATACATATGCATCATACTACATCACCATTTTTGTTGACATTTTTAGTTAATATATTATGACTATATTTTTATGTGAATGAATATACAGCTTATAAATCATTTCAAAATATTGACTGGTATTTTGTTCTATTCTATAATTAATTTAAACATTCCCCTACTTTGGAAGATTTAAGTTGTTCTGTATTAAAAATGATGCTGTTTATAAACATTCTTGCTATAGCTAAGTATTATATACATCCTTAAATTTTGGGGGATAAATCCCTACATATGAAGTCGCTAAGTCAAAAAGTATACACTTTTTAGGATTTCAATATATATTGCTAAATTGCCTTCTCAAAGATTCTATCATTATGTGTTCCTTCCAGCAGGTTATAAGACCACAAACTTCCCTGCTAATATGAAATAATATTATATACAAAACAGAAGTAGAGTCACAGATATAGAAAACAAACTTATGGTTACCAGGGGATAAGTGGGGGGAGGGATAAATTGGGAGATTGGGATTGACATACACACACTACTATATATAAAATAGATAACTTATAAGAGCCTGCTGTATAGCACAGGGAACTCTACTCAATGGTCTATATGGGAAAAGAATCTAAAAAACAAAAAAGAGTGTATATATGTATATGTATAACTGATTCACTTTGCTGTACATCTGAAACTAACACAACATTGTACATCAACTATAGTCCAGTTAAAAAAAAAAAAAGGAAGTGGGCAATGAACAGATGACCTCCTCTTCCCTAGTATGGAGCCTTTAAAACAAACAAAATGGATATAGTTTGGCAAAAGTGAAAAAAAAAAAAAAAAGGGTATTCATAGTCAAATAGATTAGAAATTTCCAAGCTACAGCTATATGGCATGTGAAGTACACAGACAATCAAAACATATTTAAGTGTTTTGTGCATGTGTCTCAGGTCAGCAGACAGATCTATGACAGCTATCGAGAACTGTGTGCAGTGTTTCCTATCATCAACCACTCATACACTTTCCTAAGAGATATTCACCTTCTTCAAAGTTCTTTGCTTCTCCGTAGCCTCAAAGAATTACAACCCAAGGTGCTCTGAAAAAGGAATCAATACAGTAAGAAATATCCTGGTTTCCCAATGTGCACAATCATGTGAGAAAGACTACTTTCCCTTGCAGAGGATCTTGTTACTTCGACAGGAGCAGTATCTACATAGAAGGGAATGAGAACAGTGAAAATGTGATCTCTGTGAATGTGGTAGCATTACTCCAATTCATCCAGAAAGAAGAGAGTAAAAGAATTGGAATTTTTATCAGTTTGGGCAACTTAGAAAATGTGCCTTCTACACACACATTCACTGTTTTCTGTGCATGGCAGGAAAAGAAATGGATTTGTTGGATCTGATTACAGTTATTAAAAAATCAGAAAGCTTTGCCTCTATTTGATTTCTTTAAGTGATGCCTATTCCATTTGGAGAGGATTGGAAACTATCCTTTGAAAAAAAATGTAGGTCTCAGGAACCTGTAGGAGTAATTTCTATTCATTACACTTTGAGATCTCTGACTATCTACACATTTCAGTAACATTCACTTATGCCTTCAAAATGAAAATGAGAAGTCTTCCTTCTGAAAGAGAGAAAATGCTGATGTAAACAGGCAGAGGAGAAATTGAGATTTTAAAAACTTGAAGTCCTTCAGAATACTTTGATTCTATATTTAATTCTATTCCTACATCCTCTTCCCTGATTTGGTACTTGATTTTGTTTTCCCCCAAATATCGTGTCATCCTATGTTGATGCTGCCTTGTTTATTAGAGCTCTAGTTTACCCTACAAATTCACAAGGTCTAATTCCTTCAGTATCTGTTGTTTTTTTGGATGCTAGAGAGAGGAAGCTAAGAATTCCAGGCAAGAATCCAAAGTCATGTTGTTCAAATAAACCTCCAAATACACTGACCATGGGAAAGGATTTGCCTTTCTAAACTATTATTGAAATCTATCAAGGGTATAAGCAAATCAGGAGAGCAAGAGGGATGGGACTAAGGCCCAAGGAAGAAGATCTGAACTAGTTAAAGTTCAGCATGTGTTATCTGGGCTTGAAAGTCACAGAGCAGCTAAAGGGATTTATGGGAATTCACAACAGAGTGAGTTGTAGGAAAGAAAAATATCAGTAAAACTCCTTAAAATGAAATAATCTAGACAGATAACAGAAGTTGCTGCCCTAAAATACCAGTTACCAATAAATATGACATAAAACCAAGCACTCATTGATCAGGAGATTTCCTGCAGAATGAAGCTGATGCCAAATGCTTGCATTACAGGGAGGCTGACAGCTGAGCTCTGTTGGGAAATTGGGGGGAAACCACACGATTTGTTTTTCTGCAAAATTTACAGAAAATCCTCAAAGAAAGTACAGAGAATTTCCCCAAGTCCCTTACTCAGTTTGTCCTATTGTTAACATCTTATATTCTCAGAGTATATTTTTCAAATCTAAGAAACCAACATTGAGTAACTAAACTTGATAATTTATTCAGATTTTACTAGTTTTCCTCCAAGATCCTTTTCTTTTCTGGGATCCCATCAGGGATACCACATTGCATTTGGTCATTATGCCTCCTAAGACTTCTCTTGGCTGTGACAGTTTCTCATAATTTCCTTGCCCTTGCTGACCTTGACAGTTTTGAGGAGCACTGGTCAGGTTTTTCTTTTTTTCTGAATGTCCCTAATTTGGGTTTGTCTGATGTTCTTCTAATGGTTAGACCGGGGTCAGAGTTTTTGGTGAACAAAACCCACAGAAGTGAAGTAGCATTCTCAGAACACTCATGTTTTAAAAGATAAAATTAATAGATTGCCCTAAGGCTTTTGAAACATTTTTCCTATGACTCCACCTCCTAATTAACTGAAAGTCTAAATAATAATAAAATGAAATCAGCGAGGCTGCCATGACCTTTTCCGTCGAGAACTAGAACTTTGCAGTTGTGACTTTTCCTTCGCAGTGATATTCTCTCTTTCTGAAGGGCAGATATATTGATACCATTCAGTGTATAAGTCATAACTCAGCTATGGGAGTACAAAGCAAAGAAACACAAGTTTGTAATACTGGAGGATACAACAGACACTACCCTGGTTGGCCTCCTAGCAGCCATCGCCAGCCCTCTTTCACCTTGCCCACCTCCTACTTTAAGGTCGAAAAGGCCAGCTGCTCACTTTCCCAGCCTCCCTCATATTTGATCCAGTGCTGGTCTACGAGATGAGCGCTGGCTAGTCTCCTGGGGTGTTCGGCAGGGCTGTGAAGGGGGACACTTCCTCTTTGACAGAGGGAGACAGATGTGGCAGGAAAGCTTTCTCACCTGTTCTGACGTGGATGGGTGGAGAGGAAATGCTAGGGCATGTTTCAGCTGTGAGGCAACAAGTCTAAGGACAAAAAGCCAAATGCTGAGAATGGAAGAACAGAAGACAAAAACAGTCTGACTTCTAGAAGGCATCACTGAGCCACTGAATCAACCCTGGGACTGCTAGAGGAACTAGTAAGGTCCTCACTGTTTGTCGGGTTTGCAGCTCAAAGCATCCTTGCTGAGACACGCAGCAATATTGACATTTCTCATGATAACTCAGAGGAGATGCATTGGCAACCCATAGACATGTTTTGTATTGTTTACACAGTGTTAAAACTGTAGTTACTCTCTCTTTAAAATCAGTTGATTTCACAGGGAGAAAATATTCTCACTTGTTTTGAAAAAATCAGCAGATCTGTCAACACTTGGCCCACAGGTCGACCTGCCAACAGTCAACTGGAACTGGGTAGCAGCTGCCACTTTTAGAGGAGATCTGTGCTTTGCTCTTCTGTTCACCATAGTTCCCACCCTGGCCGGCTTCATGCATTTATATTATCTCTCTGGACCTTGTAGCATCTGTGAAAATACCTTCATAGCTGGGTTTCGTTTAAGGCAAGTCTTCTAGATGCCCCTTTTGATTTTTTTTTTCAGTTTTGCATAAGAGGAGTGGCCCTTAATTTTGGAAGAACATGTGCAATGAAAATCATAGAAATATGGCTCTGACAAACTTTGCAACTTCTTTGTGATGCCACACCTCCTTTTCTTCTCTCCCTCTCCTCCTCACCCTCTGGCCTCCCACAGCGCTGCTGAGGGAAAATGAGTTAAGATTAACTTTCCAACTAACATATCCCAGATGCTTTATTTTGCCTGGAAGTTCCTATAGTCAGTCAGGAAAAAAAAGTAAACCTCTCATATATCCATTTACCCTCCATAGAAACTCACCTAACTGGTCTAGACTTACCCTTTGGATAGAGCCTAACAAAGTTTTATCATTGCTATGTTTTGAGTTTGTAGTTCACAGTTCTTAACTAAAGAAATGCGGTGCATGGCCCATGAACCACGCTCCAGGGCTGAACACGTACATACAACCCATGGATTACAGCTTTTTGCTGGGGCATTTCCCATAGCTACAGAAAGAGTGGCAAAGGGGAAATCCAGCAAAATGTACTCAGCCTTCAATGGCATGTGTATGATTGGAAAGGTAAATATGATAAGTTTGTTTAGATAAGGCAACTTGATAGGAGGAAGGCAAAGTTTATTATTACTTCCATAGAGGGTAAGCATGAGACGTCTCTGGAGAGAAACTTCTGAGACTTGCCTCAAGATTTCAGAGCCACCTTCTTCAGGGTCACGCCCTACCCTTAGCAGTAGCGTCACTGCAACAAATCCAGGAATGATATGCCCCTCCGTGCATCACCTTCAGCAGTCACAAGCACAGTGCCACAGGAAATGTGGAGGAGTGGGGCAAGCTGGAAATCAATGCTTCAGCAAGCACTGTGTGGATGGTGGAACCTGAGGTGTGTAACCCCAAGCCTTGTTCACAGGGGCATCGCCAGTCAGCGGTAGCCTCATTGCTAGGCAGGACTATGAGCTCAGTTGTAGTTTAAAGTAACTGTAACAGGTCTCTAGGCTCACCTGATTTCTGATGAGAAAGTTTTATCACTTTAACCATCTAACCTGATGTTCACTGCATTATAAGAAATAGAGCTGGGGCTTCCCTGGTGGCGCAGTGGTTGAGAGTCTGCCTGCCGATGCAGGGAACATGGGTTCGAGCCCTGGTCTGGGGGGATCCCACATGCCGTGGAGCAACTGGGCCCATGGGCCACAACTACTGAGCCTGCATGTCTGGAGCCTGTGCTCCACAACAAGAGAGGCCGCGATAGTGAGAGGCCCGCGCACCGCAATGAAGAGTGGCCCCCGCTTGCCGCAACTGGAGAAAGCCCTCGCACAGAAACGAAGACCCAACACAGCCATAAATAAATAAATAAATAAATAAATAATTTTTAAAAAAAAAGAAATAGAGCTGGATAGGCAGGACTTTGATTCAAAATGATCTCTTCAGCGTATGTTTTCTCTATTACTTCCAACAACAACTCCCATGGAACAGGTTGGTTAATTATTTTGGCTCAAATGTCAGTATCCAATGTTTTCAAAAATTATTCTTATTTAATTTTAATCTGATTTTAATTACTACTCTTTCAAAAAGAAACAATTCCTACTTTCATTGCAAATACTTTTTGTAAAGGTTCCGTATTTTCAATATAGTGTTTGTCTGGAAATTACAACATAGGGCAGGTTGCCCTGAAGGAGGTCATATGTTTCCATAAGAATAATGTTATAATGAGGAGGAGGATATGCCATCTAATGAATAATAGTAATAACAAACATTTATAATGATAAAAATAACAAAAATATGGGGCTTCCCTGGTGGCACAATGGTTAAGAATCTGCCTGCCAACGCAGGAGACACAGGTTCGAGCCCTGGTCCGAGAAGATCCTACATGCCGCGGAGCAACTAAGCCTGTACGCCACAACTACTGAGCCTGTGCTCTAGAGCCTGTGAGCCACAACTACTGAGCCCACGTGCCACAACTACTGAAGCCTGCATGCCTAGAGCCCGTGCTCCGCAACAAGAGAAGCCACCACAATGAGAAGCCCGCTCACCGCAACGAAGAGTAGCCCCCGCTCGCCGCAACTAGAGAAAGCCCATGTGCAGCAACAAAGATCCAGTGCAGCCAAAAATAAATAAATAAATAAATTTATTTTTTAAAAAAATACTACTATGGGCTTATTTTTATGGTAAAATTGTACTTCCAGTCACATAAAATGGGCATAAAATATACAATGGTTTTATATATATGTGTATATATGTACACATATATATATGAAAATCATACAAAGAGCCTCAATATATCTATATATCTCTCTATATATTTAACTAAACAAATAAACCATATCATAAATTTGACCTAAAATTAATATATTACATACAGTAAATACTAATAAATAATTCAATAATTTTGTTTAACTTCTTAGCATTTAGAAGAGATTTGGGAGAGATTTACCTTGGATAACTTATAAATCATCTCAAGTAATATCTGTCACAAAGGTATGAATTTATACATTGCTTTTCCTTTAAAAATTTTCCGTTTAGTTAGCAGAAATGTTTTCCATTCTTTTTCACCTCATTGCTTTCCTAAAGGATGGCATGGGTATGGAGCTCCTATATACTTTCCTTATTGTTGTATTTCTTGTTATTGATAATGATGATGATGATGGTGATAATGACAACGATGCAAATAACTTGTTTTTGTTCTATGTCCTTGGTTTGGGTTTTCAGAAGACTTTCAGAAAAAAAAAATCTTTAAAAATCTACAGGTAATCCCGACATTTAAAAAAACACACAAAGCTATTTAGTAGAAACGTATTTTTATAAGCTCAAGTTTTTAAAATGTTACTTATTACAGACTGGTTCAGGGGGAATGCTAGGTGTATTCAGTTGAATGCAAAAATATGAAAGTAGGAGAAGTTAATAACAGCTTCACTTTATATCAACTTCAGCATCTAATTTGTCCCTGTGTCTCTGTGATATATTTCCGGTTGCATAGCATTATGAAAATATAATATGTAGGGATGTAAATGCCAATAGTTAAAGTGATAGATTGTAATTTCAGGATTTTTTAAATTGAAGTTATCCAAAAGTTTGAAGGACTAATAATCTTTTTGTTAAAAAGTAATTAAAAATAGATAATAAATCAAATTTAAGCTATAATAGCCACTTATATATTAATCTACACATTGTAAATAATACTACACACATATATTCCTATATGCAATAAGGTATTATTACCACACCACTTGCGAGCTTGCACACTGTGAACATCAGCCAAGCAGAGGCTGGTGTTTTGCCCATCACATGCATGCTGTGGCAGTGTATTTTCTTTTGTTATTATACAGAAATTGCAGAGCTGGAAAATGCCTTTATTTATTAGTTATATCTAACACCTAGCACAGAGCTAGACCATAATAGGCGTTCTTGTTGAATGAAATGAATAAAACTATTAAAGCTTTGATGAGACCTCTCAGATCATTTCATAAATGTGAAAATCCAACACGCCAATTACCAAGTCATTACAAAGAACCAATGTAAAAATTAATAAAATATTATGTATAGTTAAAATGCACAGTATAGACATGTTTGCATAAATTTTGTTGTCTGTTAAAACTTTGCAAAAGGGGATACCAGTTGTGAAACTGGCCATTAACCCAGCTGCATCAAGTGATTAAGTTGCAATGTGTGAAGGAGCAAATGGAAGGAATTTCTTGCCTTTCACTTACGTTGTGGGTTAAATAGGATTTTGTGCTCTAACCTGAATCATCAACACAAAAATATGCATTCAATGAATGTTTTATGATGGTTCTGTTGATTAGTAACATTGTTTATGTGTGAAAATGTGCTTATGGATTCAAATAATGGATTTACACATACATTTTTGCACCAAAGCCTATTTGTAACTTGAGAAATTTCCTTACCATCCTGGGTGTTGTATCTACTTTAAAATATTTCTCCACAGAACTAAAGTATTTGGCATTTGTTTAAAGTTTTTGAGTTTTACTATTAATAATTTTG
The DNA here is from genome assembly GCF_028023285.1 of Balaenoptera ricei. NCBI lineage: Eukaryota > Metazoa > Chordata > Mammalia > Artiodactyla > Balaenopteridae > Balaenoptera > Balaenoptera ricei. The sequence continues at coordinate 127,741,441 of NC_082640.1, forward strand.
GTTATGGCAATGGTTTTAAAAGCTAATGAATGTTAGTGAATGTTCATGGATTTAAAACCATGTCAAATGCCAGGAATTGTATCAACACATTAAATGCTGTCTCATTTAAACCTACAAATTGCCTCATTATTACTGACATTTCACAAATTAGGAAACGGAGGTCCAGGGAAATGAAGCCATTTTTCAAGGTCACAAGGCCATTGAGTGGGTAAGCCATGATTTAGACCCAGGGGTGATCACTCCAAGACACTGCCATTCCACTTTGCGTCTTACCCACGAATGCAAAAAAGATCATGAAATGAGAACATTGTGACACTTGGATCTTACGATTACTTCTATGTAATGTCTCTGGAGGGTCTTAAAAAATGACTTGGAACTGATAGATACTGCAGTAAGTTAGACTCTGCAGCAGGGGCTTCCATGTTCTTTAATCCTCCAGTCTGGACATGATACCCTCTATGTGTTCCCCATATTCTCTGAATTTATTTTTAATATGTTATGCTATAATTGTCCATCTACTTTTTCTTTGTTATCCATTAGACTGTGAATAATTTGAAGGCAGAAATATTTTGTCATTTACCTTTATAACACCAATGCTTATTAGCCCAAGCCTATCAACACGTAGTGCAGTGCTTGGTTGGTACTTAATAACTGAAATGAATGAATGAATGAATGAATGAATAGAAAGTCAGAAAGCATTTACCTTTATTTAGGCAGATCAGTCTCTGCCTAAATAAACAGGATAAAATGCAGAAAATCTACTTCACTTACTATTTAGCCTTTTAAAAGACACCAAATTTTGCCTGCTATTCCTACTCCTTTCCTGTAGATCACTGATTCCCTTTGTCTAAGGATTTAATGAAGACTGGTGCAATAAGTACGTTGGAAAAAAATCTGAAACAAAAGTAAGTTATTATGGTTCTTATTTTAGTTCAACAATAACTAAAACAATTATTCTCAGGACCAAACAAACATATTTTCCTTTCTTTTTTGGAATTTCAAACCATCACCATGTAATGTAACTAAGCAGAAGGAAATTTTTCTAGTAATGTAAGAAGACATCCCTTTTTAAAAGTTCTGTTACAAAATTAAAACTTTTTTGCCAAAACATTACTAAGCAGTTTCTCACTATGTGCCAGTGAAAGGAAAAACACAAAAATAAAAACACTTTTGAATAACAAAGCTATAAAAACACATTGCTATTTTAGATGGCTAGTTTTCTGAAATCTTCTTTCCCTACACTATCCATCTATCTCCCACCTACAGAATTTAACTAATGGCTCCTTTTAGATTTTGTTAATTGCAAGCTACATAAATCCTCAATAGAAAGTGACCCTTTTCATTCTATATTTTGTGGTAAGAAAGTGCTATTTAACTGGAAGAAAGGTACAGATGCTCAACCTAAACTTTTCACACCATAGTCCCCAGGAATGTGGGAACATTAGGATACATGGAATCCAATATCCACCTACACAACTTTTTACTTCTAGGTCTTTGAAAAAATGTTAAGAACATACTCAAGTATAAATAATTTAATTAAATAGGAATATTTAATTAAAATCAAATTTCTTAGGTACTCATTTTTTATTCTAATCACTTACGGAATACAGTATTGATCATTTTTATGATAGTTTTTGTACCCTTTGGTAATCCATTTCAAGTACAGATGTGTGAGAATTCCCTAGGGTAACTGTAAACCAACAGGTATCCTCCAGGCTTGTATTATTAAGAATCATTTTCTGAAGAGCAACATGTTGTGAGTGGAGAAAAGCACTGATCTCAAAAGAAGTCAGAACATTTGAGTTCAATTCTTGGGTCTCTCATTAACTAGTTATATACCCTTGAACAAGTCATTTAAGCACTCCTGACCTTGGCTTCTTGATCTGTGAAATGACGGTATCAGGCCTGATAAGTTCTAAGATCCTGCCCAATGTAAAATTAAATTAAATTAATAAAAAATCTTCCTTTGAGATTCAGAAAATATTTGTATTTATATGAAATAATGGATGTTAACTAAACATATTGTGGTAATCATTTTATAATATATGTAAGTCAAATCACTATACTGTATACCTTATACTTATACAGTGCTATATGCCCATTATATCTCAATAAAGCTATGAAAAAAGACTCAGAAAATAATAAATACATGTACAATAAAGGGATTATCCTTACAAATATCAGTTCTCATTCTGTACAGGCTAAGAGTTGATTTAAAAGAAAGAGTTCTAAAGTTAAAGATTCAAGTGTTAAAGTTATAAAAACTAATATTTGTAAAGACCATTGAAATTAGTCTTTTATTATTTATTTTAAATATAAAACCACTTATTCACTTAATAAACAGCATTCTAGTCAATGAGTTTGTGACAATTGAGACTGCTCTAACCAATGCTGGGATGTGGCTCAGATCTGTGATTTTAACATAACCTCTCATAAGATTAGACAATATTTTCAGAATTTTCTTTGCATTACCTTAGCAATTAGTCTGACATGGAAAACTACCTCTCCCATCTCATGTATATATAAATGCTAGATCAATATAAGCATACCCCCATTTGTATACATTTAAATAAGATGTAAACTAATAAAAGTATCCACATGCAAAAGAATGCAGTTGGACCTCTACCTCAGATCATATACGAAAATTAACTTAAAGTGGTCCATATACCTGAGTATAAGAGCTAAAACTCTTAAAATCTTAGAAGAAAACACAGCATCAAAATTTTCATAACTCTGGGTTAGGCAATGATTTCTTAGATATGACACCAAAAGCATAAGCAACAAATGAAAAAATAGATAAATTGGACTTAATTAATATTAAAAACTTTCGTGCTTCAAAGAATACCATCAAGAAAGTGAAAAGATAATCGACACAACTGGAGAAATATTTTCAAATCATGTATCTAATTAAGATGTTTTTTATCTAGACTATATAAAGAACTCACAACTTAACAATAAAAAGAAAAATTATACAATCAACAATGGTCAAATGATTTGATTAGACATTGCTCCAAGGAGCATACACAGATGGGCAATTAGCACAAGAAATGATGCTCAATATCTTTAATCACTGGAGAAATGCAAAAAATGCGATACCACTTCACACACACACGCTAGGATGGCTATAAGCAAAAAGACAACAATAAGTACTGAGTGTTGAGAAATTGGGAACCTCACACTTTACTAATATGAATTTAAAATTGTGCAGCCACTATGGGAAACAGTTTGGCAATTCCACAAAATACTGAACATAGATTTACCCCATAACTAAGCAGTTCTACCACTTGGTATATACCCAAGAGAAATGAAAACATACATCCCACATAAAAACTTGTCTAATAATGTTTATAGCAGCAGTGTTTAAGATAGCCAAAAAATGCAAACAACCCATGTCCATCACCTGGTAAACTGGATAAACAAAATGTGGCATATTCACACAATGGAGTGTATTTTGACAATAAAAAGAAATGAAGTATTGATAGAGGCTACAATGTGGATGAACCTTGAAAACATTATCTTAACTGAAAGAAGCCAGTCACAAAAGACTATATATTGCATGATTCCATTTATACAAAATGCCCAGAATAGGCAAATCCATAGAGATAAAAGTATCTGGGGGTTCCCTGGGGGAGGGAGGAGGATACAGAGAGTGACTGTAAATGGATACCAGGTTTATTTTTAGTGTAATGAGAGGTTCTAAAACTAGACAGTGATGATGGCTGCACAATTCTATGAATATACTAAAAATCACCAAATTATACAATTTAAAAGGATAAAATTTATGGTATGTGAATTATATCTCTGTGAAACTGTTTAAAAAAATTATTTACCTAAACTAAAACAAAACAAAACAAAAAACGGATGGGTAGTTTTGACATTAAATCAGATATGTGAAGAGAAAAACAGTCAAATGGAATCTAGATATAAATAAATCATTAAGGATGAGCTAAATAAATAGAAAGTTATAAAATGAGCAATTGTGAGAAATAGATGCTAGAATAAGAAGGTCAAATATATGTCTAATAGAAATTCAAGAATGAATATAAAATGGGAGAAAGGCAACATTCACAGGAGGTAATGACTGACAATTTTTCAGACTTGAAGAAAGGTAGTTTGAAAAGGTACAAGTCCTGAGCAAGACAACAAAAGACAAATTTAGAGACATTTAAAAAACAAATTATGGGGATAACAGAAATCACTAAAATTTAGGAGAAAGATTATATAAACCTCCAGAAAGAAATTTATGAAAAAAGGAGTGAAAATCAATGTAGGTTTCGGCCTATATAAACTACAGTTCAAAAGTTGTGGTGAAAATAGACTTTCTTGGCCAAATACTGAGTTTATTACTCACAACACTACCAGAAAGAAATATTAAAGTAGGTACCACAAAAAGAAAATTGAACCAAGAAGGAAAACATAAGATAAAAGGAGGAATGGCATGCAAAGAAAGTGATAAATATATTTTGAATCTCAATTATATTTAGTAGATAAAAATAATAATAATTATATAAATAACTTCTAATTAGGAAATTAAAAATAAGGTAGAACTAAGTACTAGACAACAATAACCCAGAATACAGAAGATCAGTGTTAAAGCAATCCAAAGCTGTCATGTTGTTCAAGAAACAGATAAAGATACAGATTAGTTTTACATCGTGGTTAATTATTATATACATATATTTAAATTTTAAGAGAAGCTGTCAACAAAATAGGAATAGAATATATAATTTTCAAACTCAGAGGAGGAAAAATACAATAGAGAAATCTATTCATCCACAATGGGAAATGAAAAGGGTAAGAATAGGCAAATAAGTAATACGATAGAAAACACAAAATAAGTTAGAATAAATAAGTCCAAATATTTTAGTAATTGCAATAAGGTAAATGCTTTAAATGTATCTATTAAAAGACAGAGAATATTAGCATGGATTTTACAATTTAGGCATATCCTTAAAAGGGATACGATAAATTCAAACAAAAAAAAAGATATACAAATATTGAAAATAAAATAATTAATAAATACAATGGAGAGTACTAACCAAACAAAAGTTGTATTAATATTAATACTGGATAAAATTGAATTTTAAAATTCGTTGCAAAGGTAAGAAGTGACACCATGAAATTTCACAATGATAAAAGAAACATCAAAGTGTTAGAATACAACAAGCATGTACTTGTTTACACAAAACAACCTGGCCTCAATATATAGAAAGTAAAACTAACAGAATTGGAAAAACTAAATCCACAATTACAATGGGATACTTTAGTATACCTCTCTCCAAAACTAAGAGATGAAGCAGGCTAAACAAACAAACAAAACAAGGATATAGAAGATTTGGATAATCTCAATATTTAGCCCTCATTTAAAAAACCACTCAACTCTGCCCTTGTAGCACTAAAGCAGCCACAGACATTACATAATAAATGAGCATGTCTGCATTCCAATAAAACTTTCTTTATGAACACTGAAATTTGAATTTCATGTCATTAACATGTTTTAAAACACTATTTTTCTTTTGATTTTTTAAACCATTTAAAAATGTAAATAATATTCTTAGCTTATAGGATGTATAAAAACAGCAGTGAACAGAATCTGGCCCACAGGCTGCAGTTTGCCAAGCCCTGTACCAGACCACACATAAATGCTTACAAATTCCAAATGCAATAATCTACTTTTCATAAAAAACATATAATTTCTGTTAGCATAGAACCAGTTTATTACTGTTACTTTTAAATGAATTAAATAGCTAGATATATTTTTTCAATTTGTGAGTTTAATACAATAAATACTGGCAGATAAAACCGACATAAACAAAACTCTTTGGGGCTCTGAGTACTACCTGAGTGTAAAGGGATCTTGAGACCAATAAGTTTGAGAACTACTACATATAAAGTGTTTTTTGTAATAATGGAAAAAAGTGGAAAAATCCTAGATGTTCATTATGGTAATAAATAAATGTTAGAGTAGATTTATTTGATAAGTAATAGACGGTTGTTGAAATGAATAAACAAGACATATTAGAAACACAGATACATCTCAATACACATTTGGCTGGCATTTAATAAAACACAGTGTGGGGCTTCCCTGGTGGTGCAGTGCTTAAGAATCCGCCTATCAATGCAGGGGACACGGGTTCAAGCCCTGGTCTGGGAAGATCCCACATTCCACGGGGCAACTAAGCCTGTGTGCCTCAACTACTGAGCCTGCGCTCTAGAGCCCATGAGCCACAACTACTGAGCCCGCATGCCACAACTACTAAGCCTGTGTTCTAGAGCACATGAGCTACAACTACTGAGCCTGCACGTCACAACTACTGAAGCCTGCGCCCCTAGAGCCTGTGCTCCGCAACAAGAGAAGCCACTGCAATGAGAAGCCCATGCACCAAAATGAAGAGTAGCCCGTGCTCCCCGCAACTAGAGGAAGCCTGCGCGCAGCAACGAAGACCCAACGCAGCCAAAAATAAATAAATTTAAAAAAAAAAAGAAAAAGAAACTAACCTCAAAAAAAAACTACATTGTAGTTACTTTGGCATTGCTTAATTTTTAAAATCATATATAAACGTTTTATGTTTCAAAGATATATGTCTATATATATATGCTATTTGCATAAAATATACATTTATTTTCATAATATAAATATGAAAAGTAAGCCAGAAAGATACTCACAGAATTCTTTATACTGGCTGCTTGTAGAGACAGAAGAATAAACCTAGGAAGCAAGAATAAAGTGGATTTCAACTCTTTACCAAAAATATATATACACGTGGCAAATATGATCAAATGCTAACATCTGTTAATTTGCTATTCTATGTGGTGAGTACACAGGCAAATTTATCCCCTTCTCTAATGGGGATAAATCATCAATGTAAATCATGCATTAAAGTCACAACATGAACTATAAATACCACTTTAAAATTTCAAAACTTGAACAAGTGAGAGCAAGGAGGGCCTGGGGATTCATTTAGTATAGGACTAACTCTGAGGTGTGTGGTTATTCATAGCTTTCTTCAAATGTGTATTCAGTAAAAACATTAGAAAATATAGCCAAATGATGGGAAATGCAGGTCTTTGAGGCACAGTCAATTCCACAAGGTGATGCATTTCAACCTATGGAGGAAAATGCCATTATTATTATTATTATTATCATGTTTCCAGGTGCTCCTGTATGTGGCTGGTTCATGTTGTCCAGCCATTCTGAGATCCCAGGACAATGGAAAGCCCTCAGCTTCTCAATTTGTGGGGCCAGGATTAGGTCTAGGCAGAATGATGCCAGGGTCTGTGGCATCAAACAAAACAATTTCTATGCCTTACATTCCTTATCTATAAAATGGAGATAGTAACATATAGGCACTAAAGCTATTATGAAACCTAATGAAATCATGTATTTAAGGCATTTAATGCTTGGCACACAGTAAATTCTAAATAAATTTTAGTTATTACTGAAGAAATACTCACAAACCACAGACTGGGAATAAACATTAGCTACAAACATGTGAAGTTTTTACAATGTAAAAAATTATACTGAATGAGATTCCCCTCCCCTGCCTTATACATGCAGAAAAATCAAGAGAATAAATGTATAGAGGATATATGCATGGCTAATAAATGGCCAATAACTGGCTAATAAATTTGAAAAATACCCAGCCTCATTTACTAGATAACTAGAACAAAGGCATGCAAATTATAAAAACTTAATACAATACTATATTTAGCCACCCAAATTGACAAAGGTTTTTTGTTTATTTAAGTCATATTTACTTATGATGTGATGAATGCAGCATTTTTGGTAGAAGGCAGGTGAAAAGTTCTTTCAGCTGGGTTAGGAGACAATTTCATAATACATATCAAAATTAAACCTTAATTTGATAAAGTAATTCCACTTTTAGATATCTGTCCTAAGGAGATATTCAGAACTATGAATCAAAATATATATACAACACAGTGTTTCCAATATTTCACTATTATAAATACTTCTATTGTTTAACAATAGAGTATGATTAAATGAAGTGTGATTCATACAAATAATGAATTTTCATGCAGACATTTAAAACTGTGCTCTCAAATAGTTGAAATGACATGGCAATATATAATTAAAATACTAAGAGAAACAAAGCAGTACACAAACACAATACTTAACCAATTTGTTGAATATAGGTATAGAACAGAAAAACAATGCATCAAAATGTGAGTTTATCTGTGTTTTATTATACAGGTAGTTCATATTTGTTTAATAATAAGAAAACAAAGAAAAGATATATATATGTACATATATATAAGGGGGAGTGTTAATTTACGTGTCAACTTCAGTGGGCCACAGGGAACCCTGTTATTTGGTCAAACATAATTCTGGTGTTTTTGAATAAGCTTCACAGTTAAATTTATAGACTGAATAAAGCAGATTGCCCTTCCTAATGTGGGTGGGCCGCATCTAAACAGTTGAAGGCTTGCATAGAAAAAAGTTGACCTTGCCCCAACAGTTGAAGGCTTGCCTAGAACAAAAAAGTTGACCTTGCCCCAAATAAGAGGGAACTCCTCCTGCCTAACTGCCTTCAAGCTGGAAATGAAACATCAAGCTAGAACTGGTATTTTCCTGCCTTCAGACTTGAACTGAAACGTCAGCTCTTCCTGAGTCTCAAAATTGCCAGACTTTGGACTAGAACTACACCATCAGTTCTCCTGGGTCTCCAGCTTGCCAACTGCAGATCTTGGGCCTTATGGGCCTCTATAATCTCGTGAGCCAATTCTTTATAATAAACCTCCTTCTATATATAGATAGATATTAACCCTATTAATTCTGTTTCTCTAGAGAACTTACACTAGTACATACACTTTAAGAATGGTACATAAATTTATACTGCTACCAGCAGCATATCAAAGTTCCCAACTGCCTGCACCAAAGCCAATGCTGTGTGTTCTTAATTCTCTGTATTTACCAAGTTGGTACAATAAAAATACTATCACATTGTTGTTTTAATTTACAGTTATACTAGTAAAAATGGATACTGTCATATTATTAGTGTTATTTCAATTTCTATCTTTAATAAATGTTCTTCATTTGTCTATTTTTCTATTTATGTATACTTTGTAAAGAAGCTTTGTGAGGGGCGCCTTGAAGATGGCAGAGGAGTAAGACGTGGAGATCACCTTCCTCCCCACAAATACATCAAAACTACATCTATATGTGGAACAACTCCTACAGAACACCTACTGAACTCTGGCAGAAGACCTCAGACTTCCCAAAAAGCAAGAAACTCACCAAGTACCTGGGTAGGGCAAAAGAAAAAAGGAAAAACAGAGACAAAAGAATAGGGATGAGACCTGCACCAGTGGGAGGGAGCTGTGAAGGAGGAAAGGTTTCCACACACTAGGAAGCCCCTTCACTGGCGGGGACAGGGGGTGGGCAGGGAGGAAGCTTCAGAGCCGTGGAGGAGAGCGCAGCAACAGGGGTGCAGAGGGCAAAGCGGAGAGAACCCCACACAGAGGATCAATGCCGACAGCACTCACTAGCCTGAGAGGTTTGTCTGCTCATCCGCCAGGGCAGGGGTGGCTGGGAGCTAAGGCTCAGGCTTCAGAGTTCAGACCCCAGGGAGAGGACTGGGGTTGGCTGCGGGAACACAGCCTGAAGGGGGCTAGTGCACCACAGCTAGCCGGGAGGGAGTCTGGGAAAAACTCTGGACCTGCCTATGAGGCAAGAGACCATTGTTTTCGGGTGTGCAAAGAGAGGGGATTCAGAGCACCACCTAAACAAGCTCCAGAGATGGGTGTGAGCCGCGGCTCTCAGTGTGGACCCCAGAGACAGGCATGAAACGCTAAGGCTACTGCTGTAGCCACCAAGAAGCCTGTGTGCAAGCACAGGTCACTATACACACCTTCCCTCCCAGGAGCTTGTGCAGCCCACCACTGCCAGGGTCCAATGATCCAGGGAGAACTTCCCCGGGAGAACACACAGCACACCTCAGGCTGTTGCAACGTCACACCGGCCTCTGCCGATGCAGGCTCACCCCGCATTCCATACCCCTCCTTCCCCCCAGCCTGAGTGAACCAGAGGCATCGAATCAGCTGCTTCTTTAACCCTGTCCTGTCTGGGTGGGTAACAGATGCCCTCAGGCGACCTACATGCAGAGGCAGGGCCAAATCCAAAACTGAACCCCAGGAGCTATGTGAACAAAGGAGTGAAAGGGAAATTTCTCCCAGCAGCCTCAGGAGCAGTGGATTAAATCTCCACAATCAACTTGATGTACCCTGTATCTGTGGAATACCTGAAGAGATAATGAATCATCCCAAAATTGAGGTGGTGGACTTTGGGAGCAACTATAGACTTGGGGTTTGCTTTCTGCATCTAATTTGTTTCTGGTTTTATATTTATCTTAGTTTAGCACTTAGAGCTTATTATCAATGGTAGATTTGTTTAATGATTTGGTTGCTCTCTTCCTTTTTTAATTTTTAATTTTATGTATATACTATTTTTTTTATTTTTCTCTTTTTGTGAGTGTGTATGTGTATGCTTCTTTGTGCTATTTTGTCTGTATAGCTTTGCTTTTGTCATTTGTCCTAGGGTTCTGACTGTCCGTTTAGGTTATTTTCGTTGTTGTTTTTTAGTATAGTTTTTAGTGCCTCTTATCATTGGTGGATTTGTTTTTTGGTTTCATTGCTCTCTTCTTTCTTTCTCTCTGTTTTTTAAATTACTTTTTATTTTTAATAATTTTTTTCTATTTTAGTAACTTTATTTTCCTTCCTTCCTCCCTCCCTCTCTCCCTGCCTCCCTCCCTCCCTCCCTCTCTTTCTCTCTTTCTTTTTCTCTCTCTCTCTCTCTTTTCTTCTGAGCCAGTCTTGGTGCTCTGGCCAGGTGTCAGGCCTCAGCCTCTGACTGGGGAGCGGAGTACTGAGTCTCTAAGGTGGGAGAGCCGAGTACAGGACATTGGTCCACCACAGACCTCCTGGCCCCACATAATGTCAAATGGCAAAAGCTCTCTCAGAGATGTCCATCTCAATGTTAAGACCCAGCTCCACTCAACGACCAGCAAGCTACAGTGCTAGACACCCTATGCCAAACAACTAGCAAGACAGGAACACAAACAAACCCATTAGCACAGAGGATGCCGAAATGATACAAAGTTCACAGACACCCCCAAAACACACCACCGGACGTGGTCCTGCCCACCAGAAACACAATATCCAGCCTCATCTGCCAGAACACAGGCACCAGTCCCCTCCATGAGGAAGCATACACAACCCACTGAACCAACTTGACCCACTGGGAGCAGACACCAAAAGCAACGGGAACTACAAACATGCAGCCTGCAAAACAGAGACCCCAAACACAGTACATTAAGCAAAATGAGAAGACATAGAAATACACAACAGACGAAGGAGCAAGGTAAAAACGCACCAGACCAAACAAATCATGAGGAAATAGGCAGTCTGCCTGAAAAAGAATTCAGAGTAATGATAGTAAAGATGATCCAAAATCTTGGAAATAGAATGAAGAAAATACAAGAAACATTTAACAAGGACCTAGAAGAACTAAAGAGCAAACAAACAAAGCCAGAAGGGAGTGGCAGGATATACTTAAAGTGATGAAGGACAAAAACCTACAACCAAGATTACTCTACCCAGCAAGGATCTCATTCAGATGTGATGGAGAAATTAAAACCTTTACAAACAAGCAAAAGCTGAGAGGGTTCAGCACCACCAAACCAGCTTTACAACAAATGCTAAAGGAACTTCTCTAGGCAAGAAACACAAGAGAAGGAAAACACCTACAATAACAAACCCAAAACATTTAAGAAAATGGGAATAGGAACATATATATCGATAATTACCTTAAATGTAAATGGATTAAATGCTCCCACCAAAAGACACAGACTGGCTGAATGGATACAAAAACAAGACCCATATATATGCTGTCTACAAGAGACCCACTTCAGACCTAGAGACACATACAGACTGAAAGTGAGGGGATGCAAAAAGATATTCCATGCAAATGGAAATCAAAAGAAAGCTGGAGTAGCAATTCTCATATCAGACAAAATAGACTTTAAAATAAAGACTATTACAAGAGACAAAGAAGGACACTATATAATGATCAAGGGATCGATCCAAGAGGAAGGTATAACAATTGTAAATATTTATGCACCCAACATAGGAGCACCTCAATACATAAGGCAAATACTAACAGCCATAAAAGGGGAAATCGACAGCAACACAATCATAGTAGGGGACTTTAACACCCCACTTTCACCAATGGACAGATCATCCAAAATGAAAATAAATAAGGAAACACAAGCTTTAAATGATACATTAAACAAGATGGACTTAATTGATATTTATAGGACATTCCACCCAAAAACAACAGAATACACATTTTTCTCAAGTGCTCATGGAACATTCTCCAGGATAGATCATATCGTGGGTCACAAATCAAGCCTTGGTAAATTTAAGAAAATTGAAATTGTATCAAGTATCTTTTCCGACCACAACGCTGTGAGACTAGATATCAATTACAGGAAAAGATCTGTAAAAAATACAAACACATGGAGGCTACACAATACACTACTTAACAATGAAGTGATCACTGAAGAAATCAAAGGGGAAATCAAAAAATACCTAGAAACAAATGACAATGGAGACACGACGACCCAAAACCTATGGGACGCAGCAAAAGCAGTGTTAAGAGGGAAGTTTATAGCAATACAAGCCTACCTCAAGAAACAGGAAACATCTCGAATAAACAACCTAACCTTGCACCCGAAGCAATTAGAGAAACAACAAAAAAATCCCAAAGCTAGCAGAAGGAAAGAAATCATAAAGATCAGGTCAGAAATAAAAGAAATGAAGGAAACAATAGCAAAAATCAATGAAACTAAAAGCTGGTTCTTTGAGAAGATAAACAAAATTGACAAACCATTAGCCAGACTCATCAAGAGAAAAAGGGAGAAGACTCAAATCAATAGAATTAGAAATGAAAAAGGAGAAGTAACAAATGACACTGCAGAAATACAAAAGATCATGAGAGATTACTACAAGCAACTCTATGCCAATAAAATGGACAACCTGGAAGAAATGGACAGATTCTTAGAAATGCACAACCTGCTGAGACTGAACCAGGAAGAAATAGAAAATATGAACAGACCAATCACAAGCACTGAAATTGAAACTGTGATTAAAAACCTTCCAACAAACAAAAGCCCAGTACCAGATGGTTTCACAGGTGAATTCTATCAAACATTTAGAGAAGAGCTAACACCTATCCTTCTCAAACTCTTCCAAAATATTGCAGAGGGAGGAACACTCCCAAACTCATTCTACGAGGCCACCATCACCCTGATACCAAAACCAGACAAAGATGTCACAAAGAAAGAAAACTACAGGCCAATATCACAGGGAGAGATATACCATGTTCTTGGATTGGAAGAATCAACATTGTGAAAATTACTCTTCTACCCAAAGCAATCTACAGATTCAATGCAATCCCTATCAAACTAACAATGGCATTTTTCACAGAACTAGAACAAAAAATTTCACAGTTTGTATGGAAACACAAAAGACCCCGAATAGCCAAAGCAATCTTGAGAACGAAAAATGGAGCTGGGGGAATCAGGCTCCCTGACTTCAGACTATATTACAAAGCTACAGTAATCAAGACAGTTTGGTACTGGCACAAAAACAGAAATATAGATCAATGGAACAGGATAGAAAGCCCAGAGATAAACCCACGTACATATGGTCACCTTATCTTTGATAAAAGAGGTAAGAATATACAATGGAGAAAAGACAGTTTTCTTCAATAAGTGGTGCTGGGAAAACTGGACAGTTACATGTAAAAGAATGAAATTAAAACACTTCCTAACACCATACACACAAAAAAAACTCAAAATGGATTAAAGACCTAAATGTAGACACTATAAAACTCTTAGAGGAAAACATAGGCAGAACACTCTATGACATAAATCACAGCAAGATTCTTTTTGACCCAGCTCCTAGAGAAATGGAAATAAAAACACAAATAAACAAATGGGACCTAATGAAACTTAAAAGCTTTTGCACAGCAAAGGGAACCATAAACAATACCAAAAGACAACCATCAGAATGGGAGAAAATATTTGCAAAGGAAGCAACTGACAAAGGATTAATCTCCAAGATTTACAAGCAGCTCATGCAGCTCAATAACAAAAAAACGAACAACCCAATCCAAAAATGGGCAGAAGACCTAAATAGACATTTCTCCAAAGAAGATATACAGATTGCCAGCAGACACATGAAAGAATGCTCAACATCATTAATCATTAGAGAAATGCAAATCAAAACTACAATGAGATATCATCTCACACCAGTCAGAATGGCCATCATCAAAAAATCTAGAAACAATAAATGCTGGAGAGGGTGTGGAGGAAAGGGAACACTCTTGCACTGTTGGTGGGAATGTAAATTGATACAGCCACTATGGAGAACAGTATGGAGGTTCCTTAAAAAACTAAAAATAGAACTACCATATGACCCAGCAATCCCACTACTGGGCATATACCCTGAGAAAACCATAGTTCAAAAAGAGTCATGTACCAAAATGTTCACTGCAGCTCTATTTACAATAGCCAGGACATGGAAGCAACCTAAGTGTCCATCATCGGATGAATGGATAAAGAAGATGTGGCACATATATACAATGGAATATTACTCAGCCATAAAAAGAAATGAAATGGAGGTATTTGTAATGAGGTGGATGCAGTTAGAGTCTGTCATACAGAGTGAAGTAAGTCAGAAAGAGAAAAACAAATACAGTATGCTAACACATATATATGGAATCTAAGGAAAAAAAAAAAAAGGCCATGAAGAACCTAGTGGCAAGACGGGAATAAAGACACAGACCTACTAGAGAATGGACTTGAGGATATGGGGAGGGGGAGGGGTGAGATGTGACAGGGTGAGAGAGTGTCATGGACATATATACACTACCAAATGTAAAATAGATAGCTAGTGGGAAGCAGCCGCATAGCACAGGGAGATCAGCTCGGTGCTTTGTCACCACCTAGAGGGGTGGGATGGGGAGGGTGGGAGGGAGGGAGATGCAAGAGGGAAGAGATATGGGAACATATGTATATGTATAACTGATTCACTTTGTTATAAAGCAGAAACTAACACACCATTGTAAAGCAATTATACTCAATAAAGATGTTTAAAAAAAAAAAAAGACACAGACATAGAGAATGGAGTTGAGGATACAGGAGGGGGAAGGGTAAGCTGGGACAAAGTGAGAGAGTGGCATGGACATATATACACTACCAAATGTAAAATAGATAGCTAGTGGGAAGCAGCCTCATAGCACAGGTAGATCAGCTCGGTGCTTTGTGTCCACCTTTAGGGGTAGGATAGGGAGGGTGAGAGGGAGACACAAGAGGGAGGAGATATGGGGATGTACATGTATGTATAGCTGATTCACTTTGTTATAAAGCAGAAACTAACACACCATTGTAAAGCAATTACACTCTAATAAAGATGTTAAAAAAGAAAAGAAGCTTTATAAGTCACAGATATTATTTTTTTGTCACATACACTAAATATACCACAAATGTTCTCAGGGTTTTTTTTTTTTCCTGTAATTCTGTTTATATTTTATTATTTTATAAGAAACTTTACTTAGGTATGCTAAGTCAGCATTTTTCCCCATTTTAGTTTCTGGTTTAGTGTCTTTCTAAAAAAGTTCTTCCTCAAAGCAAGACTGTCTAAATATTTACCTATATGGCCTTCTAAAACTTTTATTATTTCCTTTTATAATAAACTCTTCACTTCATTTGGAATTTATTTTGGTGTAGAACGTGAGATCTAACTTTTTTCTCCTTATTACATAATCTATTTTCATTCCACTAAAATGAGATGCTTGAGGTGATCCAGTGTTCAATGCCATTCATTTTTATCAGGAATAGCATTATCAGAATCAGGCAATAGAACAATGACCCCTTCCTTCAGTACGTCTTATATGGTGGGTCTTAATTTCTGTAGGCCTTGTTTAAATCTATATTGAACTGTATTAACTATTTAACCTGGGAGGGGGTTGGTCACAAGAGAGAATCTAATTAATTTTATTTTATGACTTTTTGGGTCAGAACATCCTTGCCTACTGTGGGATATTTTCGGACACTGGGTACCACGATCATGAGGAATTTAGACAAGGGAATATTTCTGATGGTTAGGATGAGGCATACCTGTTTGCCCCTATTTTATGTTCAGTAACTCCCCTAAAAATATAGGGGGTACCTTGTTTAAATTTAGTAGAATCCCAAGGTCTAAATGTAATTCAAACCACAGTATCAATTTAGACCATGAATGTTTGCCAATTGGTACATCTCAGCAGATGTTAAAGTTAACTTAGAACCTATATTGTAGGTTCTAAACACAATAGCCAGTGTTCTATCTTTTTACGCATAAATTTTCAGTAAATTTTGAACTTCCAAGTAGGTCAAATCACAGATGCCTGCTACAGTTCCTATTTCCTTCCACTGTATGTAGAGATCATTTTCTTTTATCTTGTTTTGCTTTGGTTTTTGGTTACTGGATACACTATAAGGGAGAGGGGAGTCCTCTCTATCCTAATAGTATTCATAAGTCTCCCATCTCCAGAGAGTTCCAAATCAGTAACATTGAGGCTAGGGGCCTATCCCAGGGTGAATGCTGGTTTTTTCGGTTTAGGGACCTTAAG
Organism: Balaenoptera ricei; assembly: GCF_028023285.1. Lineage (NCBI taxonomy): Eukaryota > Metazoa > Chordata > Mammalia > Artiodactyla > Balaenopteridae > Balaenoptera > Balaenoptera ricei. The sequence goes on from NC_082640.1 coordinate 127,758,134, forward strand.
ATTAAGTTGGGTTTGAATTAACCACATGAAGTTGGTAAGTTCCGTACTCAATTTAACCCACAGTTTTTGTCAGTTTGTATTACAGTTAACCAATAGAGCGATGGTATCCTCTGGTCCACACTGTGGGGTACAATGGGAATTTTTACCCTATAACCTTAAAGATCAAGATCTTTGTAGCAATAGAGGCATGGGCAGCAGCAGCAGAGGCATTTTAAGGCATTTATGCATCCTAGTGAGCTCTCTGAATTTAGGAATGTGGACCTGGGCATGCAACATGGTGACCACTCTTCCTCACACAGCAACCAACCTGGGCCCATATATTGCACAGGAGGTTAACTCCTGGTTCAGACATGCAACCAGGGATCACAGTGTAAGAGTTGCTCCCCTGAGCCTAGAGGCAGTCATGGCTTATGCTGCAAATGAGACACATGGATAAGTCCAGGTCAAAGCCCACAACCCAGGGCCACTTTACGGACGGGCTCAAACCCTATACTCCTGTCCCTAAATGCTTATTATTGAAACTTCTAACTTGATTAGTTTAATCTATGAGACGTTTGGTAGGACTCAGCAAATGCATCAAAGCACAGCACAACTCAAAATCCAACAAAATGTCAGCTTCCTGGCACACAGCAACACAACTCAAAACACATGCTCACCAGTAGGCAGTTGAGGCAATTAGCAAGCCTTAAGCAAGAGAAGACCCCCAGGTCTCACAATGCCAGTTGTTTTGTAGTTGCCCTGCAAAGGGTAGGATCAATCCCCCGCCTAAAATTGGTTCAGATAACAAGAGACTGATGATGTCACACGTGCAACAAGACAGCATGAAAAGATTTATTAGGCTCTTGGGGAGAGCAAGGCTGGCCCCAGCGCCAGTCCAAGATGACTTGAGAGAAGAAAGGCACAGGTGCTTTGGTTTTTACTGTGTTTAGGGGGTGGGGCCTGGGTCAGGGTTCCTGCTCACAGGTTAGGGTTCACAGGGCTTGAACTTTGGCACCAGGGGAAGGAATGCTTAGGGTTTCTTATCAGCTTGCCCAGATGTGAGGCAAGAGGGGAAAGAAAGGGGCAGGGCTGAAAGCTGTCAGCAGCAAAACATCAAAAGTGGAGTCACAGTCTTTACCACGGTGCTTATTTTTCTTTTTGTTCCATCATTGTTAGATTTTGGTATCATTGTTGTATAAAATGAGTAAAGACAATTTTGGAAGATTTCTATATTTTTCTGTCCTATAGCATAAGTTAACGAGTATGTGAATTATCTACACAAAAGACCTTATAGAGCTCTAAAAGACCTTTTAGAGCTAGTTCTCCGACAATTTAAGTTTTTCTAAGGTTATTGATATTCTTGACTTCTATTTCCTCTTCGGTCAATTTTTATTATGTTATATATTCCAGATTATTCTATTAAGGTCACTTATATTTTTAAAACAATTTAAAATTTCCTTTATACCAGGGGGCCCCAACCCCCGTACCAGGGACCGGTACTGGTCCACAGCCTGTGAGGAACCGGGCCGCACAGCAGGAGGTGAGCAGCGAGCGAGAGAAGCTTCATCTGCCGCTCCCCATCACTCGCATTACTTCATGAACCATCCCCCCCATTGCTCCCATTACCGCCTGAATCATCCCTGCACCCCCCCACTGCACCCCCCACTCCATGGTAAAATTGTCTTCCAAGGAACCAATCCCTGGTGCCAAAAATGCTGGGGTCCACTGCTTTATAGGACTTTCCTGTTTTCTAAGTTTCTTTTTGTGCTTGTGGGTGAAAGTACCTCAGGTTCAGAATATTGAGTTAATCATAACCTAATTTCATGGTGTATTACAGTTATTGGTCCATTCCTTTAATTTATTGATTTATTTAATCCACTGCATTCATTCACTTCCTTCCCATTTTCTCTCTCTCTCTCATAGGAAAATAATATGTTTGATGTATATACATTATATGTATGAATTATTTTGAGTCTTCTATTGTTATGTGCATGCATTTTGATTTAAATAATAGCATCATTCTGTAGATACCATTCTGAGTATTACTTTTAAACTCAGCCCTGTATTTTTAAAGATATGTCCATATTTCTGGACATCTATCCATTGCTTCTGAGTGCTGCATAATAGTCTGTAATGTGCATCTACACTATGCTACTTATCCATTCCCCCAGTGATGGACAACTACCTGGTCTCCAGCTTCTCATTACCACAAATAAGACTGTAATAAAGATTCTACTACATGTCCTCTCATGGGCCTGTGTGAGAATGTCCCTGTGATGTGTAACCAGGAAATAGGCTGCTGGAACCCACGGTAAACATCTACTCATTTGACTAAGTATACCCAGATGTTTTTCTAGAATGGCTGTACCAGTCAACGATCACTAAAGAGGGAATATATTCCTTTTTAGTTGAAAAAAATTTTTTGATTAAAAATTAATAAACATTGATAAATTCTTCAAAGTAATGGAAGTAAAATACTAATGAGAAGGGCACATCTTCCTTATTCAATCATTCATTCATCACGTATTTAATGAGCACTTATCAGTAAGTGTCATGTGTAAGACGGTACGTGCTGAGGTTACAGAGATGTCCAGACAGTTTCTACTCTAAAGGTACTTAGAGTCAAGTGGAGGGTACAGACATAAAACCTACTGTGACAGCTATTAGCTTATACATTTGTAGAAAATATGTAAGTTTGGACATCAAAAAGGATGTTATCTTTTCTGTAAGTCATCAAGGAGAAGGCCAAACTTGAGCTAGGCAGTGAAAGACATGGAGGTAATTTCCATGCACAAAGATGGGCAAAAGATAGAGAATGAAATTGCCTGCTGCATTCAGGACTGCAAGAAATTAGATGCAGCTGGAGCACAGGGTAGAAATGAGAGATGAGATTGGCACATTAGGAAACAACAGCTAATGGAAGGATAGCCTTGTAGGTGCTAAAGAATTTGAATGTGAGCTGACTTATGCTACAGGAAGAGCTCTCTGATATCACCAGGTACCCAAGGATATGAGTCCTGTAAATAGTTATATACATAAGACTAGAGCTCAGGAAAAAGATCTGGGATTAAAAAAAGAAATTTAGAAGTTGTATACACAGCAGTTGTAGTCAAGGGTTTGAATGAAATTGTACATTATATAAAATGTAATATTTATACATAGTATATACCAAAGATAAAAGGTAGTAGAAATAATTCTGTAGAGGCAAGAAGATGCCAAAAAGAAGGTAAAATTTTCATATTTTAACTTTTATTTGTACCTTAAACTGCCCAATCTATCCTCACCGACTCAATTTGCACTATACTCTTGTATTTGTTCACATGCAGCTTTGAAAGTGTCTTTAAGTCTTATTCAAAAGTTTTACTACACTAATTAGACGGTCATCTCTTGAAGAACTTTACAATAACCATAAATTAAATCTTAAAAGTGTAAACGCATATATAAAGTGGCTCTGATAACCATATTTCTTTGTTTTACATCCATAAATATCTGGTTGGAAGTAATGAAATAGTATGCTATTAAATAGTGATATTAATAAGGCACTGAGGGGCTTCCCTGGTGGTGCAGTGGTTAAGAATCTGCCTGCCAATGCAGGGGACATGGGCTCGAGCCCTGGTCTAAGAAGATCCCACAGGCCATGGAGCAACTAAGCCTGTGCGCCACAACTACTGAGCCTGCACTCTAGAGCCCATGTACCACAACTACTGAAGCCCGCTCACCTAGAGCCCACGCTCCACAACAAGAGAAGCCACTGCGATGAGAAGCCCACGCACTGCAACGAAGACCCAACACAGCCAAAAATATAATAAATAAAATAAATTTATAAAAAAAAAAATAAGGCACTGAGATTCTTAAGAATTTCACCTGATTAAGTCAGATCCATCCAGGATAATCTTCCTTTTGATTAACTTAAAGTCAACTGATTTAGGACCTTAACCAAATCTGAAAAATATTTTCATCTTTGCCATATTCTATTGGCTAGAAGCAAATCACAAGTTCTGTGTACACTCAAGGAGAGGAAATTATGCAAGAATATAACTCACTGGAGGTCACTTTAGGGTATACCCACCACACATGTCCTTGTTCAATGAATATTTATTGAGTGCCCATTCTGTTCCGGGTGATCAAGACAGAACAAAGTCCTCGATCTTACATAGATTATGTTTAGTTATGGGAGACAAATAAAGGATAAATAAATATATATATACATATTTATGTAATATTTATATATTTACGTTATATGTGTTTACATAATATTTATATGTTTATATAATATCTATATTAAGATGTAATAATTGCTATGAAAGAAGTATAGTAAGACAAGAAAGGATGGGAGTATATAGAGAGAAAGTTGGGCCTCATATTCCAATGAAAGATGCTCTGATTGAGTTCAGACCTAGAGGAAGACTCACTTTTTCCAATCATAATTACACTTAAAGCACGATGAAATTGTATATCTGCTCCTTTCATTACTACCCCTAGTTGGTAGTTATGACTCCAAACCAAGAAAAAACCCATTGAAAGCATGTCTTCCACTCTAAAGACAAAGGACTGAGAAATAAAATCTTGTCCCAGTTTCTAGAACTCTGCTTGACTACGCTGACCATCCAAGTCTATTTTGGGGTAGGGATTATCCAAAAATAGGAATTACCCACTTCTCTTTGGGAGTAGAGGAAGAAAAGGGACTTAATTACAAACGTGCTGACATTTGGGAAAAGCATTTCTATCCCCAGAAAATAAGATCTAATCAGAGTATCTTGATACTTCTCTTCCTTTGAGAGTATCACGAGAACAAAGAGGAAGTTTGAGATCTCCCTGGAGTAAAAAACTAGAGTAACAACAGAAAAAAATTCAACAGAAAAAAAAATTAAATTACTATAATAGTAGTCATTTATCTTTCAATATTCAGCAGTATTGGTATGGAACTGTAAGTCCCAGAAGTTGTAAATAATGTCAGTCTTTATTAGAAGAGTTAATACCAATCAAAATAAGTTAAGGTCCACTACCCTTAGAAGTTACTTAAATATGTGCATGTTTTAAAATGCTGCCTTGATTCAACTGACTGATAAACATTTCAGGGACCTTAGAGAGTAATTGATGAAGTTATGGAACTTTAAATTTGTAATCTCACTTTGGTTCAATCCACTTTATTGAAATGAAAGAATATAAGTAAAAGCACATTGCTGAGGAATAAAAGACCTAAGCACAGATTTTTAAAATATTTTCACTTTTATCTGCAATGAATTAAGCATTAAAAATATTTCATAAAGTTTATGAGCAGAATTATACAACTTGCTAATGAAATGCAAATGTCTCTGTTCATTAAGGCTCAACTATTTCATCAAACTTGCATTCATAGTTCAGAGGGGACTGATAATTATATTTCAATGTGAAAAAATGTTTATTAATTATCAGTATGAGGCAGCTAGGTGTATCCAATTATACCCATATAATGCAGTTTCACAAAGTGATTTGATTTTTATTTATTACTTCACAGCCTTAATTTTACTGGATTTGATGGAGTTTGGCATATTCACAAAGTGAATTACAAGTTATAAAAACACTTAAATAAACATCCAGAGTCCTTAAAATTAGGAGTCTGATTTTATTGGTATTGTGTATATATGTGCAACACAACACTCTTTAAGATTATATAGAGAAATATCGCTGAATTTTTAAGGTTGTGTGTGTGCATACTATATTTGTTCATTTATTACATACTTTTGTAAATTTAAACTCTAAATTTTAACCATTTAGAGTTTTGATCTTAATATCAGAATTTTTGTTTTATAAATTAGCTATGCCAGATTCCTTTTTCAACTTCATTATAACAATTACATAAAATAAAGTATGTACTAAAAGGAAAAATTGTGGTATCAAGATGGATCTTCAAATATGTGGGATTTCCCCTATAATACAATAATGATATTGCTTATAGGAATTTGTAACTTGATGTGCTAGTTAACCACATTCATAGTCACAGTTGTCAGACACCAGCCAATTATTCAAGGAGATGCTTTGGGGAATATCCTGGGATTGCATCTTATTCTTTAACAACCATACCTAACCAGTTTTTACTAACTTGCTCCTAAAGTTATACAGATTTTCCTCTTTCCTTCAACCCACAAATCAACTCTCCTACATGCACGCAAAGAAAACTGGGCAGATGGCTTCACCACCATGGATAGATATGCCCTTCTTCGGAGTAACTTCTTATCTGAATTTATCTTGCCTTTCTTTCTGATTGTTACCCTTTTGTTTTTTAGACGTATACATCCTTCTGATCTAGCTTATTTAGTCCCATATATTCTCCATCTTTTATTCACATCTTCAATCTTTTACTACCCTTTTAACCACCCTTTTTCTCAAACATACATAACACTTCCCATTAAAAAAATCAGAAATAAAACCCTCACTTTATTCTACTATTCCCTTCACTACATGTTACTTTTGTCTTTTCCTTTACAACCACTGTCCTTGAGTTTTTAAATAAACTGCTCTGTTTCCTTACCTCCTCTTTTCTGCTTAAAAACCTGAAATTTAATTTTCAATCTAATGTTCCACTGAAGCTACCATTTGGAGGTCATCTCTTACCTCCTAGTTAAATTTAAACCCATTTCTCCATCCTCATCTTAACCTTGCTTCTTTCTTCGCCCCGACCAATCGGTCCCTTCTCTTCTACCCTCTCTTGGTTTCCATGATATTTTATTCTTCTGGTTCTTCTCCTACTTCTCTGATCATGATTTCTTTGTCTTCTCACTGGTTTTACTTCCTCTTTCAATCCCCTTAACGTTTATTAAAGTATAACAAAAATAAACAAAAGACAAAAAGCATAACTGTGCAGCTTCATATATTTTCACAAATTATACACTCCAGTGAAACTAGCATCTAGATCAAGAAACAGGATATTGACACCATCTCAGAGGCCAGTCACTACTCCATCCCCAGCTATCCTGATAGTCAGTCCTTAACTTCCATTCTTCTCCTTCAACAAGTAACTTTTGCAAATTCATTTACTATGTCCATATTGATAAATCCCACATTGCTATTTCAAGGACTGATGTATTGTTCGAAATATTTTGCTCCTTCCTCTCCTAACCCCTCTTATTCAAGCAGATATGAAAATGTGATAGTATTTTTTCAACATCTCAAATTGTTTCTTTCTTTTCATTTTCATGTCACCACTGTGGTTTAGACCAGAAATCAGTAAACTACAGCCTGCAGGCCGAATACAGCCCTCTGCCGGTTGGTTTTTTTCCAAATAAAGTTTTGTTGGAATGCAGCCATGCTCATTCATTTACATACTGTGTCAAATAGCTGCCACAGAGACCATATGGTCTAAAAAGTGTAAAATATTTACTGTCTTATCCTTTACAGAAAAAATTGACCAATCCCTGGTTTAGGTCTTCACTATTTTACACTAAATTGCTGCAGTAACTTCCTACTTGGTCACAGTAATTCTAGTTCCTCTCTCCTGCACCTTTGGGTAATGGCCTTGCTATGCCTCCTCAAACACATTTCATTTTCCTCATGAATTCCTTTGCTCAGTATAAAATCAAACTCCTTTCCCTGGAAGTCAAAGTCTCTGTTACAACAAAAAGTAAGAAGTACAGACATTAAAGAAGGGAGCAGTTGTGTACAACCTTTAAGCCACACACCACAATGTCCTTCCTCAATGCCTATACTTTCTAATCCCCTATACTTTAATCCCCTTCACACGTGCCTCACTCGTAGCTATATTTTGCTGTAACTGAGATGCTCCTCTCCTCATTCTGTATAAGCATTTCCCTTTTCCATCTCATAAATGCCTTCATGGATTATACATCTTTCACAGCTGCCTCAAGTTCTACCTCCACCTCCTCCAACTCCAAAGCCGTAATCTTCCCCTTTTCTGTATCCCATTACACTTGTAGGTTTTAACACAGAAGCTGCCTCTTGATTCTCTATTGTCTTAAACTATTTCATCATTGACTTGAAGCTCCCCCATAGCAGAGCACATTACTTCTGCTTTCTAGAACACACTGGGCACACAGCAAAAACTTAACAAATACAGGTAGCTTTGATTTCTAGGCTTCATAAGTAAATTACTATCAGCAACCAGAATCCTTGTTCATAAAACAATGATATAGTCTCTGTTACCATGGCAGACTCACGAAACTACATTTTTGTTTATACCCCCAAGGCCTTAGCATGGACTAGAATCTAGAAATTCAGGTGACTGAGCCCAACTGATGAAGAAGAATATTCTACAGAAGGTTGTAGTTCAAAAAGGCTTCACTTTCATACCTTAAATCACCTCTAATTTGTCATTCTAGGTACAGTAACTTAGAAATGGCATATTTCACATTCGGTAAGTTTTCATCATTGACAGAATGTTCATTTTCTTAATACTTATTCAATATGTCTCAAAAATCACATTGAGTTTTTTTTAATCATTTTTTTTCTGGTCTCCAAATCTAAAAACAAAGACTTTATTGCAAACAACCACAAAAGTAATTTAGAACTTGAATTCAAATGAAATATAAAATCTTAAGGCAATACATATTACACACGTTTGGAAATATTCATCAAAAAAAGAAAAAAGAACAGGTAAGAGTTAAGAGTCTGGAAACTTAAAAATATCCAAGGATGAAAACTGCCATAAACATTGTCTTGTTTGAAAAGGTCACTGTGAATAACTTTACAAGTTTCTCCATCTCAACTGCAAGAAATGATCTTACTTGCAGTGAGTCTAAATGCTTAGTTTGAAGTTCTCAGGACTCCGAATTGCATGGTTACCCTTCAGAGAGAAAGCAAACTCCCCATGCCAGTCTAAGAATAATGTAGTCAAGGCAGAAGGAAGAGCAGACCACAAGGACGCATCAGTCTAGGCTATTTGCCTACAATTGTGCTATCCAAGAAAATATTCTGAAAGATTCACTGTGACCTAAAGATATTGGCTGCAGTCCAGTAATAGTACCAACTATAAGTCCGAATAATAGTAATAATCATAATAATAGCAATAATAGTAGTAGCAGTAACTGATGATCCAAGAGAGTGGGCACAGAGCACTCAGCATCTAGATGAGAGATCTTTCTACTCTTTGTTTCTTGCAGCAAAATTCACACATATAAACAAAAAAATGTCATTAAAAAATCCTAAATTACAAATAACAAATACCATATATTAATGCATATATGTGGAATCTGAACCAGTTTTCAAGGCAGAAATAGAGACACAGATGTAGAGAACAAATGTATGGACACCAAGGGGGGAAAGTGGGGGGTGGGGGAGGGGTGGAAAAACAAAAAGAAAACCCCCCCAAAAAAACAACATTTACTTTCCAAGCCTGTTTCTTCTTTCCTGCCATTTCATGTTTTCTTTTGGAGTTTTATGGAATAGGAAACTATAAACCATAAAGAAAAACTCACAAGTGTTTAGGGTATAGTGATTAGGATGAAGCAAAAGTCTATGGAAATTTAAATGGCCTCTAGGACGGACTAGTTTACTGTGATTTCTTTTTGTTGATGGCAAAGTATTGCAATTTGTTTTTTGCTCCATGATTACTTCAGAGCCTAATCTCTCTCTTGCACTCTCAAGGCTCAGGAGTGACCCATTTTCAAGGGCTTTGGGGCCTCTGTTCACTGACTGTGTAGAGGAAACATGACACCAAGATGATGCCCCAGAGCAAACATAAATTTTACCTGGGTTCTGCTCTAATAGACTTCTTGTCACTTAGCAGCACTATGAATTTTAATATGATTCTTATTGAAACTCAGTGGCTTACTTTTAATCTTCAGTCTTTTGAGGGTATTGATCATATTCATCAGGTCATAGAGGTGCCCTTGCTGCAGGCATCAAGGCTTTTATAGAGTAGCATATTCAGTTTCTGCTTAAATTCTTAGTTATTTCATTCTTCTCTCTCTGAAAATTACTTCCTGATTTTAATTTTCAGCTTTTTTTGGTTTCATCTTGATTGTTACTAGCCTGAAATTAACTTCAAAAATATTGTCACCTATAATAACTGATGAACGTAAATATTTATGTAACCAGTATGTAACCAAATATTCCATTCAGAAGCATTCATTCAAATCACATATATTAAGTAATTACTGTATACATAGACAATGAGCTCAGAACTGGGAACATCATGATAAATAAAACCAAATACAACATTTGTCTTTATGTAGTTCAAGGCTTAGTGGAGAGATATAAGCCCTAATCAAATAATCATAAAACAAATGTGAAATTTCTACTACATCAAGTATTCTGTAAAAGAGGCATATCATTCTGTGAGAACCCATCATAATATTTTTTGAAAGATTAGATCATTCTTCCCTGAGGAATTGATGTTGGAACTTAAATCTGAAGGATGATTAAGAGTTAAACTAGTCAAAGAGTGGAGAAATGAGCATACTAGGTATAACAAATGGTATAACAAAGACCCTGTGGTAGACGGGTGCCTGGTGAGTACAGGGATTGAAAGAAAGTAAGTGAAGCTGAAGCAGAGAGAGCAAGAGGGATGTCAGTATAAGAAGCTAAGTCCTGTTGATTCTACCCTTAAACTGTTGTGTTCATCTCCCTCTGTCCTCACTCCTACCACCCTACTTGAAAGTAGAATCAAATACAGGTCTCTCCTACAATAATGGATCTGTCTACTATCTGCTCTTAATATTTCCCTTTTGCTCCCTACAATTGATTCTCTGCACTGTAGTCAGTGATCTTTTCCAAATGCAAATTACATATGTCACTTCTCTACTTAATACCAATCAATGACATTCCACTTTTCATAGGATGATAGAACTACCAGGACTACCCGAATGGTCTGGCCCTACCCACTTATCCAATCTCATCTCTCGCTATTTTACCCTATGCCTTCAATGCTTCTGACACTCTGACCTTCTCTCTGTTCCAACAGAGAACATTTATGCAAGCTGTTACCTCTGCAGGGAAGCTTCTTTACCTCTTTACCTGGTAACCAAATACGGCTTCCTTAAAGAAAGCCTTGGTAATGAAAACCCTACCCGCAACTTGATTAAACCATTTATATATTTTTATGGTATCCTATAAATCTCCTTCCTGATTTATATGATACATTGCATTTTGGACTCCAATTTTTCACTCTTCCCTATGTCCAAACACTTTGCCATGTAACTTTATAGCTCCTGCTACAGAAGAATGTGTACATCTCTACTGCCTTTGGGCTTAACCATGTAATTTGCTTTAGCCATTGAGATATTAATCCTTTATGGGACTCTCTGCACTTCCTGGACTTATTTCCTTTCCCATGTTAGGGAAGTTTTCTACTATAATCTCTTCAAATATTTTCTCAGACCATTTCTTTTTCTCTTCTTCTGGGACCCCTATAATTCAAATATTGGTACATCTAATATTGTCCCAGAGGTCTCTGAGACTGTCCTCAATTCTTTTCATTCTTTTATCTTTATTCTCCTCTGTGGTAGTTATTTCCACTATCTTATCTTCCAGGTCACATATCCGTTCTTCTTCAGTTATTCTGCTATTGATTCCTTCTAGAGTATTTTTAATTTCATTTATTGTGTTGTTCATCATTGTTTGTTTGCTCTTTAGTTCTTCTAGGTCCTTTTTATTTCTTGTATTTTCTCCATTCTATTTCCAAGATTTTTGATCATCTTTACTATCAATACTCTGAATTCTTTTTCAGGTAGACTGCCTATTTCCTCTTCATTTGTTTTCTCTGGTGGGTTTTTACCTTGCTCCTTCATCTGCTGCTTATTTCTCCATCTTCTCATTTTGCTTAACTTACTGTGTTTGGGGTCTCCTTTTCGCAGCCTGCAGGTTCGTAATTCCCGTTGCTTTTGGTGTCTGCCCTCAGTGGGTAAGGTTGGTTTAGTGGGTTTTTAGGCTTCTTGGTGGAGGGCACTGGTGCCTGTGTTTCTGTGGGTGGAGCTGGATCATGTCTTTCTGGTGTGCAAGACCTCGTCCTGTGGTGTGTTTGGGGTGTCTGTGAACTTATGATTTTAGGCAGCCTCTCTGCTAATGGGCGGTGTTGTGTTCCTGTCTTGCTAGTTGTTTGGCATGGGGCGTCCAGCACTGGAGCTTGCTGGCTTTGGGTGGAGCTGGGTCTTAGCATTGAGATGCAGATATCTAGGAGAAGTCTCGCTGATTGATATTACGTGGGGCTGAGAGGTCTCTGGTGGTCCAGTGTCCTGAACTCGGCTCTCCCCCCTCAGAGGCTCATGCCTGACATCAGGCTGGAGCAGCAAGACCCTGTCAGCCACATGGCTCAGAAGAAAAGGGAGAAAAAGAGAAAGAAAAAAATAATAAGGAAGAAAAAAATAAAATAAAATAATTAAAATAAAAAAGTAATAATAAAAAAAGGAGAGATCAACCAAACCAATAAACAAATCCACCAATGATAACAAGCGCTAAAAACTATACTAAGATAAATATAAAAATCAGAAACAAGTCAGTCGCAGACAGCAAATCCCAAGTCTACAGTTGCTCCCAAAGTCCATCGCCTCAGTTTTGGGTTGATTTGTTGTTTACTCAGGTATTTCACAGATGCAGGGTACCTCAAGTTGACTGTGGGGATTTAATCCACTGCTCCTGAGGCTGCACAGAGAAAATTCCCTTTCTCTTCTTTGTTCACACAGCTCTTGGGGTTCAGCTTTGCCTTTGGCCCCACCTCTGCATGTAGGTTGCCCTCAGGCATCTGTTTCTGCCCAGACAGGATGGGGTTAAAGCAGCGGCTGTTTAGGGGGCTCTGGCTCATTCATGCCAGGGGGAGGGAGGGGTACAGTAGTTGTAATTGGAATGCTGGGCAAGCCTGCAGCAGCAGTGACCAACATGACTTTGCACCAGCCTGAGGTGCACCGTGTGTTCTCCCAGGGAAGTTGTCCCTGGATCACGGGACCCTGGCAGTGGTGGGCTGCACAGGCTCATGGCGGGGGGTGGAGGGGCGCATGTGGATAGTGACCTGTGCTTGCACACAGGATTCTTGGTGGCTGCAGCAGCAGTGGTAGGGTTTCATGCCTGTCTCTGGTGTCCGAGCTGATAGCTGCAGCTCGTGCCCATCTCTGGAGTTCGTTTAGGTGGTGCTCTGCCTTCCGTAGGCAGTCAGGGAAGGAATCCCCTCTCCTCACGCACCCCGAAACAATGGTCTCTTGCCTCATAGGCAGCTCCAGACTTTTTCCTGGACTCCATCCTGGCTAGCTGTGGCACACTAGCCTCCTTCAGGCTGTGTTCACACAGCCAACCCCAGTCCTCTCCCTGGGTTCTGACCTCCGAAGGCCGAGCCTCAGCTCCCAGCCCCCACCCACCCTGGCGGGTGAGCAGACAAGCCTCTCGGGCTGGTGAGTGCTGCTCGGCGCCGGTCCTCCGTGCGGGAATCTCTCCGCTTTGCCCTCCGCACCCCTGTGGCTGCGCTCTCCTCCGTGGCTCCGAAGCTTCCCCCCTCTGCCACCCACAGTCTCCGCCCACGAAGGGGCTGCCTAGTGTGTGGAAACCTTTCCTCCTTCACAGCTCCCTCCCAGAGGTGCAGGTCCCGTCCCTATTCTTTTGTCTCTGTTTTTTCTTTTTTCTTTTGCCCTACCCAGGTACGTGGGGATTTTCCTGCCTTTTGGGAAGTCTGAGGTCTTCTGCCAGCATTCAGTAGGTGGTCTGTAGGAGTTGTTCCACATGTAGATGTATTTTTTATGTATTTGTGGGGAGGAAGTTGAACTCCACGTCTTACTCCTCCGCCGTCTAGAAGGTCCCCTGATATTGCAATTTATATTCTTTCTCTTTCTGTCTTGGTAATTCCTGTTAGGTATATTTCAATTTCTTTTTTTTATTATTATTATCATTAGACTTTATCTTTCAGAGCAGTTTTAGGGTTTTTTTTTTTAGAGCAGTTTTAGGTTTAGAGAAAGCTAAGTGGGAAGTACAGAGTTTCTACATACCCCCCACCTCGAGTTTTCCCTATTATTAACATCTTGCATTGATGTAGGATTTTTGTTGCAATTGATGAGCTAATATAGAGACATCATTATTAACTTAAGTCCATAGCTTACATTATGGTTCATTCTTTGTGTTTTATAGTCTATGGGTTTTGATAAATGTATAGTGACATGTATCTACCATTACTGTATCATACAGAATAGTTTCAATACCCTAACATTCTCCTGTGCTCTACCTATTCATCCCTCCCTCTCTCAGTCTAAACTGCTTGCAACCACTGATCTTTTTTACTGTCTCTATAGTTTTTGCCTTTTCCAGAACATCATACAGTATGTAACCTTTTCAGACTGGCTTCCTTTACTTAGCAATATGCATTAACGTTTCTTCCATGTGTTTTTATGGCTTAATAGCTCATTTTTTTTATTGCTTACTAATATTCCATTTGATTGATGTACCAGTTTACCTATTCACCTATTGAAAGACATCTTGGTTGCTTCCAAGTTTTGATAATTATGAGTAAAGTTGCTATAAACATCCAGGTTTTTCTGTGAAAATAAGTTTTCGACTCATTTGGGTAAATGCTAAGGAGTACAATTGCTGGATCATCTTATCAGTATGTTTAGTATTATAAGAATCTACCAAACTGTCTTCCAAAGTGGCATTTGCATTCCCACCAGAAATGAATAACATATGATGTTGAACATCTCTTCATATGCATATTTGTCAAATGTACATCTTCTTTTGTAAGATGTCTGTTCAGATCTTTTGCCCATTTTAAAGTGGGTTGTTTGTGTTCTCCTTGTTGAGTTTTAAGAGCTCTTTCGGTATTTTGGATACCAGTCCTTTATCAGATACATGTTTTGCAAAGATGCAAAGATTTTCTTCCAGTTTCTGGTTTGTCTTTCCATTCTCTCAACAGTGTCTTTGCAGACAAAATATTTTCCTATTTTAATGATGTCCAGCTTATCAACTCTTTCCTTCAGGGATCATGCTTTTGCTATTATCAAATAGGTCATTGCCAGACCTAAGGACACCTAGATTTTCTCCTATGTTATCTTCTAGGAGTTTTATAATCTTGCATTTTACATTTAAGTCTACTATCCATTTTGAGTCAATTCCTGTGGAAAAGGTAAGGTCTGTGTCTAGATTCATTTTTTTGCATGTGTATGTCCAGTTGTTCTAGCATCATTTGTTGAGAAGACTACCCTTTCTCCATTGAACTGTCTTTGCCTCTTTGTCAGAGATCAGTTGATTCTATATGTCAGGGTCTATTTCTGTGTTTTCTGTTCTGTTCCATTGATATACTTGTCTATTCTTTCACCAGTACCACCCTATCTTGATTACTGTAGCTTTACAGTATGTCGTGAAGACAGGCATGGTCAGTTCTCTGACTTTGCTCTTCCCCTTCAATGTGTTGGGTATTCTGGTTCTTTTGCCTTTCCATATAAACTTTAGTATCAGGTTGTTGATATACACAAAATGACTTGCTGGGATTTTGATTGGGATTAGAGTTCTATAGATATTAAATATTCAAGATGACTGACAGAAGAAGGAGAACTGTCAACCTGAAATTCTATATCCAAAAAAATTATCAAGTGAAAATGAAGTGAATGAAGTGAAATAACCTTTTCAGTGAATGAAAAACAGGAATTCATTGCCACCAGAACTACACTAAAGAAAATGCTAATGGAAATTCATCAAGCTGAAGGGAAATGATACCAAAAGGAAGACTGGATCTTTAGGAATGAATGAAGAACACTGTAAATTATAAATACTTGGGTAAATATAATAGAGTATTTTTTAAACTTATTTAAAATACACAGGACTATTTAAAACAAAGTTATAATACTGTCCTGTGGGGTTTATAGCATATATAGATAATACATATAACAATATCATTCATTTACTGAACTTCAGTTGCAACAGGAAAAAAAAACAACTAAACTTGGTTGTTTAGATGCACCGTACAAAATCTTCAAAGTTTCTTGAAATAATGCTAACTCATGAATTTTCACTGACTTCAGAAAAAAAATTTTGTTAATAAAATAATTTCTACACTGACCATTAACCCAAATTGCTAATTTTACATAACCATGGGACTTTCAAGATTCTCTAGTGTTTAGGTGATAATTTTAAGGCCCAGCTAGTGTAGGCAGCTCATCCCAGTTCACAGCTGAAACTAGGATCTAGGTTCCCAGACTCCTCATCAAGCACTCTGTATCCCTTTGGTTTCTTTTATCCTTATTTGCCATCATGTCATGGTCCATGTTATTTTTGATTCTCTCTTTTAAAGTTTTTTTTTTGTAAACCTGCTTTCTTGGAGTTTTCCATACACAGGAACTGTTTCTTTTACTCCTCACATAACCCTTCCAATGCCTACACCTAAGAGGGCTCTACAGACAGGGGCCTCAAAAATTCTTGTTGAGTAAATGAACCCTTGTAAGTGAATATAAGCCACGTGAAAGTTCAAAGGGACTTCAAGGAAGTGTATGAAACAGAAAGGGGCACTCACACTGCTTAAAAAAAAAATCAGAAAAAGCGAACTCTGAAGTGACCCAGCCACTGTCCCTTCCCAAGCCATCCCTGACCAGATTTGCTGAAACATAGGCAGCCTTTCATCCTTCCTGGGGTCAGCATATGTTCCAGTTGAGCTTATTGTTTTCCTTTCAGCTTCCCTATAACTTGGCCTCTGTTTACATTTAATAAACGAAACGTGTTTCTCTAGGCTGGGATTTAAACCAGAATTTGATCCCTAGCGTTTTGCACAAGAAACGATGCAAATGGTGATAACAGCTGCTTGTGCCAGCTTCAAGTAACAGCAGCATAATTCTCAACAAATCATCATTTAAGCAGAAAATGAAATTGTTTTATTTTTAGATGATCACTTAGACCTTGATTCTTTTTAACATCATAATAAGCCTCTATATTGTGGAAGACATGAGTCCTCCAGATAAATTTCCCTCTCTCAAAGGTTTATTGATTGAGAGTAGAGAACCCAAAACACAGAACAAAAAGCTTGGCCAATTTGCAATCCATCCAAGTAGCAATCATGTGGAATTGTACGATTTGCAGAGTACCTAGAAACTTTTTAGTACACTGTAGCTTATAAAAATTAAATAATGATTTATGTTAAAGAAAGTAACAATTTGAAAAGTTTACTAGTAATTCAAAGGTGCTATTTGTGCCATAAATTACTTAGTTCCCTAGTATTCTTAATTTAAGGTAGTAATTATATAGTACTGGTAGAATTCTCAAGCTAAATAAAGATTCATAACATCTCTTCTACCTATCCCTTCCTTTTCATTTCCTCTGCCTGCATCTTTTTCCAATCTTCTCCCTTTTGCTCATGGATGGTTGTAATAGCTACCTCGTTTGTTTCCTTAAGTCCCTCTGCCCACTTGAACCTGTGCTGCCAATTGTTTTTCCAAACACATTTTTTTCACCAGTTACTTCCTTGCTTAAATTATCTTAGTAACTCTGGTTATCTACTTTATATATCCCAAATTCTTTAGCTTCACATTCCAAGTCCCATGACCTAACACCCAACTCCCCTGTTTAGCAACTGCGGCCCCCCGCCCCCAACGCCTGTCCCTTCCATCTCAGCTGGACACATTTATTCTCTCATGTGTTCCTCCTCTTGTCTCTGATCTCAACTCACCCCCATGGGAAGCAGACACCTTGTGCCCTCTTGTCCATCCATCCAAACACTACAGCCCACAGCATATCTCATACTCAGTATCACTTGACATTAGATTCGTAACTCTTGCTGAGTTTTCCTTTTCAGTGTTTAATTTATATTTGGTGACCTCAAAAGAAAGTTATTATCTTAATCGTATCCTCAATCTTCCGTAAAGATGATTGAGGATCAAGGGCCACACACTCCACCCTTTCTTCTTCCTGCCCATCCACAGAGTTATGAACTAAAGAGGCCCAGGTCTGGCTCCAAGCAAGGCCTAATCATTTCTCTGAGCTGTAGTTTCCTCATGTGTGAAATGGAGACAGCACCCACCTCATAGGATTATTGTAAGTATCAAATAAGAAATCTATAAAAGGTATTTAAAGCATCTGCTGCAGCATAAGCACTTAGTAATAGCTATTATTATTTTTCATATTTAAATTATTACCACTCCTTCTTGTTTTTGTTTTTCATTCTATGCAACTTTTAAAGGCCTGGAGACAGTTTCCAAGAAGACGTGAGGGTGGCTGAGGCATGTGTAGCTGTGGACAAATGGGCCTAACTCACCTTCCTTTGCTCTCCACATTTCTCTGTCAATTTCTTTTAGCCCTAAGAAGTGAGGTCATTTATACCATGAGAGTAAAAGGATATGACACTCAGAGTTGGACTTTTATTGGAACTAGAAAAATCAGGCCCTTACCCTGCTTTAATCTGGGGCTACAGAACCAACTAAGTACCGTCAAAAAAGTCACTGGATGGGATACTTGCAATAATTAGATCCTAGTAGTTCACGCGTGGTGAGTACTGTTAGGACCTTGTTAACAAAGATATTAGCATGCTGACGGCCACCAGCAGATAAGGTCAAAAGAACTGAGACTAGGCTGTGTAGCACTGAGGATGCAGCACTGCTACCTGCTCGGAAAGATCAGAGTGACCTTCTATTCCATACGCTCTACTAAAAGCCGAACCACTGCTATAGGAAATCAACTGCTAAGTCACTTCTATTTTGCCAAAATTTGTCAGTTTTAGACTGAGCTAACTTCAGAGAAAATAGTTCTTTCACAGAGACTCCCTATGGACATTTTTTTCCTTTTATTTTGTTGGTGGTCTGGACCTGTTGCTTGAGGTAAAGAAACATGATTCCATAAAAGTCAATGCCTTCCTTTCTTCCTCCACTCCACCTTCCTGCCTTATCAACATATGGCTATCAACAGCTCACGGGTATTCTGGGCACAATTCGAAGCTGTTTACCAAGAGCAACTTTCCGACCAATTGTTTGAATGTGGGTAGGACACTCTGTACTCTGAAAACTTTCAAAGGTTCTTCAGGGCCTAGAAAAAGGCCAAACTCCACTGGCTTGTATTCAGAACACTCCAAAATTTTATTCCAGCCTATCTCTCGAGTCTAATCTCCCAGAACCTCCTATAGCATACCTCATGTTTCAGCCTAATTCATTCATTCATCCAAGACATAGTTATTGAACACCTACTGTGAGCCAGACCCTGTACTAGGTACTCAGGATTCACTGATGACACAGTTTCTGAGCCAGTGGAAATTAGAATCTAGCAAAAGAGACAGATATTAAGAAAATTAATTACTCAAAAATTTAAATACAATTGTGATAAGCACAACACAAATATATTGCACAAGTGTGCAATGACAGTATATAACAACAGAGTACTTTACCAAGCCTCTGGACATTAAACTTTGTGAAAATTATGTATAATCTGGACTGTAAGATTCAATAGATGTTAGTCAGGTGAAATTAGAATGGACAAAAGGAATATTCCAAGCTGAGGGATGGGTGTAGTTGAGCAGAGTATCAGCAGTTAAGTCTGAAGAATAAGTCAATCATGAGGGACTTGTGAAATAATTTAAATATTTGACCATTTTTCTTTCACATCATGAGACTTCCTGCTTTGGGTTTTTGTGCATTGCGTTCTCTCCTCCCTATGTATCTAAATATGATTTATCCTAAAAAGCCGACTTCACGTGCTGTGCCCTCCATCCAGGGATCCCTGTTCATTGAAACTGGGCACACCAAGGTAGAAAGGGGCTCCTGTGGTCCTCAGTCCTCAGTGGCTTCTGTTTAAATGCCTTGACTACATCGTTCCTACATAGCTCAACTTCTGTGCCTCAGAAATCTAGAAATTCATAGAAACCCAGCCTCTCTAGGCACACAATGCATTAGTTTTCTATAATGTTTATCAGATAAATATCCTTAGGGTGCTTCCACCAAACAGTTTGGGAGTCCCCTTTTCTCTGAACCCTCTTTATCCCCCAGATTTTTTATTAGTGTCAGGTAAATTGCTCCCCTCTGTTTGCATGATCCTCAAAGGTCCTTGGCATGATCTCAGTAAATCCAGGCTTTGAGAAAGCAAAGCTGGGAAAACACATGTTTTACAATCACCTTTTGCTTTTGGCCCCCTAATTTAGGCACTGGAAGGTCTGAGTAATAAGTAAAAGGAAAATATAAATATCCTGCTATATTTTCACTTATCAATTAGACGGGAACCCTATCTATGATGTGAGTAGGATTTTCACAGCAGTAGTTCCAACACACAGAAAAATGATGATACCTTCCCCAGGTTTTCCAGGGGACCAGGTGATGAGTCTGTGAAATGGTCAATTTTCTTGCCCCTCCTTGGGTACCTCTTGCTTTCCCAACACTGACCACAGAATATCCCCCAGTCCAGATAAGGCTCAATGGTCTTATTTTACCATGGGATTAGACAAAAGCAACTGCATGAAGATTCAGTTCTGGCAAATCATGAGGGCTGCCCTTCTACCCAGACTCCAGCCACATCTTTAACTTTCTCTGTGTTATCACTTGGAAGAATGTCCATATTAACTTATCATTCAAACTCACTTTGGACAGTGAAAGGGCTATATATAATTATGCTGGGCAACAGGCATAAACAGACTGTTCTAAGTAAACTAGGACTTAGGTCATCATATTAGTCATTCCCCAGGCTCTAGGCCCCAGCTTTCAGGCACCTACATTACAGGACAGAGCAGGAGGGTATCTGCTATGTAAGCACTCAGGCCTTCCCCTACCCAGGGATCCATGGGCAGCCTGATAAGTGTTCCATCCTCTTTCTTCCCCTCTCTTCTCTTCTAGTTCGTGATGCTTGATTTCAGTCATGGTCCTTCTCTGGTCTCTCAAACCCAAAACATGCCTTAACTCCCATGTTACTAGCAATAGATTCTCAGACATGGTCTACCACGAAATACCCATATTCCCTATAAGCAAAACAAAAAGAGGGGTTTTTTCACTTTCCTAAACTCTTGTAGGCTATCTTAGAAACATTCACCCTTCAAGACTAAGTAGCCATCTTCTAAGTTTCTTTTTGAAGTCTTATCTCCAATTTTAAGACCCATACTCTCAGTCTAAAGGCACCATATTAGTAGCTGATATAAAGGCAAATAACTTTGATGATATTCCCTGCTCCTTTCTCCCGGCCATCTGGCTCTCTGAAGACTATGACTAGGATTCTGACCTGATATCTCCAAAAAACACTATGAAGTGGCTGTTAAAACATTTAATATTTCAGTAAGTTTTTAATCAGTCTCAACTGGAAGGGCATGTGTAAGGCTGCTGGAATCAACCAGTTTGTGTCTCGCTCCTCCACACTACCAAGATGAGCTAATACCTCCACGCTCCCCTTTAGCAGCTTTTACAGAAGAAATTCAAAGAGAAGTTAATATCCAGTAATGTTAAGTTTGGAGAAGAATATGCCCTTCAATTTGCACCTGCCCAATCCTGCTTTAAACAGTTTGATACACACATCCAAGTCTGAAGATTCTGGATCTGGAACTCTCTCTAACCAAGTCTTTAATCTTTTCTTAAATGACAAAATACTAACTTTACTAAATGTATCAGTCAGGGTCCAATCAGGAGACAGAAACAACACAGAAAAAATTTCATGTAAAAAGTTATTAACTAGTGAAAGGTGGTTAACAACTAAGCAGAGTAAAAGAGACATCTAAAGGAACAAACATAGGGAGCAGCTACTACGTCTAGGGCTAAGAGAGAGTACCCAAGGAAGGAACACACTTGGAGGAAGGGCCCCCAACCCAAGACTGAGATTTATACCTGAGAGAAGCTGTGTCTATGGACCCCACAGAGTTCAATGAGGTGCCAAGGTTTTAATCTTACCCTAATGGGTATTCGGAATATCTACCTGGCACATTCGCAAACTCAAAGCCTGTTTCAAAGTACACAAATATTCAAAGACAATCTCTGAAGTATTGTTTTCTTTGAAGGTATGATAGTCTTTTTTTTTTAATTTTATATTTATTTATTTATTTGGCTGCATCGGGTCTTAGCTGCGGTGTGCAGGCTCTTCATTGTGGCGCACGGGCTTCTCTCTAGTTGTGGCGTGTGCAGCGCGTGGGATCTTAGTTCCCCAACCAGGGATCCAACCTATGCCCCCTGCATTGGAAGGCGGATTCTCAACCACTGGACCACCAGGGAAGTCCCAGTCTCTTTATCTGGATCATGGGCTCAGACATCCCTCCAGTTTTGCCCATCTGGACCTCAGCACCACTTGCCAGTGCTGCAATACCTCTAAGCTGAGCTCCAGGATCCAAAGTTTTCTTCTTCTAAGTGACATCTTCATGTCTATAAATTCTACTTCTGAAAGGTCATGTTGCCTTCTTCAGTAAAACAGCCTTCCCCACCACCTGTCCCATTGCATTAGTTTATGGCTCAGGTAACCACATGTAGGTGTGTTGCTGTGTAAGTGTTCTTCTATCATGGGATTCTGCAACTGTGGCTGCCAGGTAAGCCTTCCCTCCTTAAAAAAATCAAAGTCAACATAGAGACTATAAGTCTATCTTTTATGATGCTCCCTTTCAAATTATTATTTTGCCAAAAATAGGGACACAAATCCTATAAACAAGGTCTTAGAAGGTATTTTTCCCTCTTTTCCTTCCTTTTGTCAAGGGCTTATAACTTTCCAAAGATTTTCAAGGTCATTCTTATCACAATACACCGGTTAACCCCAAATCAGTGACTCCTAAGAGCCCACATTCTTCCCTGAATAACAATCAAGTGTTCAGAAGTTGTCTTGAAATATGTTCGCCCTCATTCTAAAGGACTACAGTCAGTCCACGGAGCAGATTTTGTCTGTGCAGAGAATGACAGTAAAGCCTAGTAAATCTTTATGTAAAAGATACAAAATTCAGTCCACAAGCTCACATGAAAAAGAAATAATACATTTCATTTCCTTTAAATCAAATCAAATCAGGTCCTGAGCCCCCATCCCTCTCAGATATTACTGGAGTTCCCCTGCTAGACTGTTTCAAGGATATGGGACTAGGGAGAGCCCTCCATTTATGTCATAGGTTCACAGTGGCTTACACTTCATTGCCCATTGGCCACCCCACATAGTTCCCTTGAACCAGACGGTTCTGCTTCTGTGCCTATGCACAATCCAGAAATCTAATTACCAAAGTCAGAACCCCAGTCCCTGGGTTCCTGCCTTTTAAGTAAATCACACACAGAGACATCCCTTCTGAGAGCCTATCATCCCACGGAGGGACTCACACTAAGTACAGCCCAGCTCCCCAGATTCTATTCTACTCTACCTTCCAACTGCTTGTTTTCATTGCAAAGGAATTACTTACTTTTTTTCTTATTGACACAGACACTTAGCATCGTCTCTTTGATGAGCTCATGCTCAAGGACAAAAAAAGTCAGAAAGGCAGTGCCAAATAGCCAGCCTTACACAAAGGCCTTCACCAAGGCAAAGGGTCACTAAAAGATCTGCTTATCTTAGGGAACTGAAGGACAAATATTAACACATGGTAACGTTTTAATAAATTATCTGTCACAGCTATAAATAATCAATTCTTCCTTTTCATAACCATAGCACACTGTACCTTATTACTTTTGGCTTTCTGTGTATGAATATGTTTGTATATGTATACATGTGTATCTTTATTTCTCTGTCAGTTAATAAGATTTGTAAAGGAAGTAATACAACTTATTCTTCTTTCTTTAATGCCTCATAATAATCAGCACGAAGTAGGCTCTGAATAACCATTTGAAAAATGAATGAATGAATGTTTATAAAGCAATGATAATGTTATTTCAAAATTTAAATGGAAATTATGATTTCCAAATAGGAAAAAATAAGATTAAAAATGCTGATACAAGCAATTTATTTTATTCCCGAAGTCATTCAACTGCTATCAAACATTCTAACTATACATGCTCGAAAGGCTAAATGTGGTTTAAAGTATCAGATTTCTGACTAAACGAAGGAATAGGCCAGGAATCATCATTATTTAGTATTAGTAACTCACTCTTTGGGAAGATATTCTTGTTTCAAGACTACTAAAGAAATGAATTTACATTCTTATCTCCCAAACCTAAGTATCTTGAATTGTTGTCAGCTCAGTATGAACTGACATACTCAGTATGAACCCTCAGCTAAGTCTGAACACTCAAGGTCTAGGTCTACAGACCTAGACAAAGGTTATACTACAAGTTTGTTCCCAAGGACAAACATTGGGTCTTAGCCACCAAAAGATAATTAGATGATAGCAATATGTGGGTATATTATAGATGCATTGCACAGATCTTCACAGTTGCAAATTGTACTGCTTATGGCTTTTCTTAATAATTTTTATATGCTCAATCCACCCTACTGAGGCTAGCAAATACCTTGATTTAGAGGACTAAAATTAGTTTCACATTCAAATCAAGTGATGAGTAACATAAGGAAATACTTCACAGAAACATAACATTTCTTAAGGCTTTAGAGCTCAAATTTTCTTCCTTATTTTATGCTCTTAAACATTAATTATTACAGGGCACTCATATAGAAATACACAGGGGAACAAGACGAACTGTGTTTGTCTTAGAAATACATTTGCTTCCGTTAAAGGACCATGTTCTTTTTCTATTTAAACCCAATTTATCTTGTCACATTGTTAGATTAAGGCATTTCCTAAATATTTTAGTGTCAAATAAAACCATCACCCTCATTAGCTTGAGGAAACTGGAAAGATCAAATTGATGAGAGGTGTCAAGAGTTCTAAGTTTTAAATTTTGATTGTGGCAAATAGCCCAGCCCCATGCTAGTCATTAATAGCATAAGCTAACCTGGAATGTACCTGTCCATACACACACACACACACGCAGACACACATGCTGTGTGTGTCTGTGTGTGTGTGTGTGTGTGTGAGAGAGAGAGAGAGAGAGAAAGAGAGATTGTGGTGGTGTTTTGGGTTTTCCCTCAGGCACTCTAGTATTCAAGCCTTTTGAATTCTTCTCAGCATTTTTCACTTGAGAAGAAATCATTTTGGGAAAGCATTAAAAACATAGCAAATGTCATCGTAACATAAACAACATTCTTAATCCTATAGCAATGTCCTTTGGCCCTGGACACCTGCTCTCCAAGAAATAAACTGAGATTACATTCTCCTTTGAACCCACTAAAATCCAATTTTATATCATTTATTTGGTCAAGGACTAAACACGCAAATCCTGGAGGTATTCAACTTCCCACTCCAATACCAATACCAATAACAACAACAACAAAAAAATTCCCTTGACTCAAGCAGGACCTATTAATAGATAGTAATAGATAGTGATTATTGCTACCATAAAATATCACTCTTAATAACATTCCAGTAACCAAAATATGTTACTGGGGCTCTGGAAGAAGCTAAATTCTAATGAGTAATTCATGCAAGGAGATAAGATTGAATAACGACAAAAAGGGATTTCTAAAAAAAATACATGGGCCTTATATTTTATAGAAAGACCAGGACAAAAGCATAAGGACATAAATAACGAATCATTTTGAATTTTACAACTCCAAGTTTGGCCTACAAATTCTATGCTGGAATTGCATTTCTCCATTCTTTGATGAGGACAAATCTCTTTTTAACTGCAGTGAACATTTAGCAGCTCAATGTATGGTATGATCATTAAATCAATGAGCCAGCTTTTAGAAGCAGCCTATGATAATGAGCCACTCACAGCCCTCTCCCTTAGTAGTACTCAGCCATCATTTTATTCTGCTTTGCTCTTCTGACCTCAGTATCAGTGCTTTATTTTACTACTACAAAGATGATATTTTGAGAGCAGAGTCAACCTTTAGCTGCACATTCTCCAGCTCTGATTTCACCCTGTAATGTCAAAGAATGTTCTCAAAGAAGAAAGCCAAAGGAATAAAAATTCTTATTAAGTGTTCAACAATTTTCACTGACACTAGCTCCTTCATTTGCATAAATTGTTAGATAGCCAAAACAATCAATCAACAAATATTTATTATGCATCTGCTTTATTCAGGGTCCTGTGCTAGCTACAGAGGGTACAAAGATGAATAAATCACAGTGTCACCCTCTAAGAGCTTATACTCTAACTCCAGAATTGCAACTTTATGGCACATGTGCCATTATTCCCTCCTCATAGATTTTGACTGACACAAAGTTCACCTCTTTGTTAAAGAGGCATCAACCATATATTATGTCTGCCTTACTCCAACTTGGTGCATGAAGAATTGAATAGCTCTGCACCAAAGGTTTAACCCCTTTGTAGCTCCATGCATGTGCAGCCTATAAACACCTTAAGATGGAATGGAGAGTTGGTTCATCATATGTGCCAACTATAGTAGGTGGGTATCAGAAGCCTATGAAGCGGACTTCCCTGGTGGCGCGGTGGTTAAGACTCTGGGCTCCCAATGCAGGGGGCCCGGGTTCAATCCCTTGTCAGGGAACTAGATCCCACATGCATGCTGCAACTAAGAGTTCACATGCCACAACTAAGGAGCCCACCTGCTGCAACTAAGAGGTTACACCTTACCCCGTGAGTCAGGATGGCTACCTGATGTAAGGGTGTAAAAAAGCCCCCCTTGCCTTTGGGAAGGACAACTTCTGTAGCAACATTCACACTCCAGAGCTCCTCGTGGTAAGAGGCCAAGGCTAGCTTTCTCTTGCAACATATATTTGCTTGACTTCTGCTCTATTACGCTTCCTTCATCCCCTTACAGGTTCCTCTAGAGAACACTCCCTCTATAAATAACTTTCACAAAAATCTCATGCTTCTATAAACCTTACCCAAGACAATTGGTACCAGGAGCAGATCTACTGGGGATGAAGAATATAAAGTTGGTTGAGGGAGAATTTTTTTAAATAGTGCAACTCTCTTCCTGTTTCTCAGTTTAATACCATGGGAAGGGATTCTTGAGTTGGCTTATATACACTTGTGGGATGGCTCTTAAAATCTTGAAAAAGGTGATGGCCCACTTTAAACGTATGCCAGAATTTCTGTGACAGGCTGTGGAGGAAGAAATTAACAGGCTCAGAGTAGTGGATAGAATAAAACTATCATATAAGATCATAAAATCCACCAGCTGACTATATTTCTAGAAACAGCCAGGGAACATTCCCCTTGCCAAGGCAATAAGGAATGCTCAGGTGAGGGGTCACCAGCATCACTGAAAAGTCAGAAGTTCAAGTGTGGTGTTTCTCTGGAGACCAGTACTAATCGTGAGAGAAACTGTTGCAGAACTGGGCTCCTCAGCAACAGTAGGGAATCCAAAGTAGGAAAAGCCAAAAGGTAGCATTTAACCATCATTGACAAGGAAGAAGTAATTATTCAAAATGCGGAACAAGTTGGAATGGTAGCCAAGAAAGCCTGACTCAAAGGGACCTATGGATATCGCTCATACTCACTTCTTATGTAACCCTAAAGGCAAGATAGTTAAATATCCAACAAGCGTATTGCATAATATAATCAACAGAGATCAAGAAAGGATGAGGAGAAGGCTGAGATCAGGCCTCCAAGAAAATTCACAATCCCTTGCCCCATTTCCAGACCTAAGCCAGCTCTTTGACCCAGAACAAATCCACCTGAAAGAAAGCTGGTTCCCCTTGAGGAAGGCCCTGCAACATCATAGCCAATATAAAAAGCAGTGATTCCCCCAGACTTTCTGCCAAACAAACCTATGGCCATTTACTTGGTTGGCTGTACACTGGAGAAAGGGGACATTCAGCTCTTTCACATTATCTGAATAACCCCATATCAATTAAAGAAATTAAATTCATTCATTCACCAGTTGTTTCACTGGCAAATTCTATCAAACAATTAAGGAAGAAATGATATCAATTTTACACAAACTTCTAGAAAATTGAGGAGGAGAGAATACTTCCCATATTCCCACATCCATAAATACCAAACCCAGACACTAATATGTGAGGGCTCAAAGCTCCATTACGGCCTCCCTATTAGAGTAGGGGTATATGGAAATCGAGCAATAAATGGATTTCTGGACTAACGTCATCTACGGTGAGTCCACTGAGTCCACAGACACATCCAGTGGTATTTTCCCAGTTTCCAAATGTATTATTGGACTAGCCATCTCAGACACTGACATTACCCTAATGTAGGCTCTTTTGAGCCTAATGAATAAAACCACTATACTAGTGAAGGTGAAGCAGAAACCCCTGAAATTGCCACTCCCTGTTCTCAACTAAGACAGTAAATAAAAAATATATTGCACCCTCAATAGAATAGTAGATATTAGCATCACCCTCAAAGACTTAAGGGATGCAGGGGTGATGGTCCCATTTTGTTCCCATTTAATTCACTAGTCTGTCCCCTGCAAATACCAGTCTGGATCATACTGTGTGACAATTAAGTAGAAGCCTCAACTGCAGATAATGCACCAGATGTGATATCAGTTGGTATGCCCCAACTGAGCTCACAGATATGTTCTTTTTCATTCCCATCAGGCAGGAGAATCAGAAACAGTTCTTATGGACACCGGACGAACAACACTATGCATTCACAGTTTCATTCCAGGGTTCTGTTTACTCTCCTGCTTTTGGTCACAATATTCTCTTCCTTATCATGAGCAAGAAAGGACTAAAGGGAAGAGGAACTTTAGGTTGTCTTATCTTTTTCTTTCCTTCTATGTCATTATTTTCAGTGTAAGTGGTTGGCTAATACAAGAAAGTAACATGAGTGAAAAAGGATATGATAGGGTTTCTTGGTTGTTCATGTTTCTTAGAAAAATATTACCTTCTTTCTGCATTGGAAGCAAGTTCTGGCACAAACATAAAGCATGGCCGCTTGGAGCTGTCACCTCCCCCCACTTACTCAATTATAGATGGATCATGCTTACCTTGTACTCACTTTGAGTCTCCCTGAACTTGTATGCATCCTGGGTCCTCCAGAATGCTGTACTCATGGAACATCACAAACTATGGGCAAATGGAGTGATGAGGAAGAGTGGACACACCTATTGTATGTATTTCTTCTGCTCTGCTCATACATATATTCATTCCATTGTCCCATCAAACTTCACTTACAAAACATAAGTTCAAAGATAAAATTCCAAGATGGTGACAGCAGAGCATTAAACCAAGCACAAACCTTTCTGAGCTTTGGAGTCTCACGCAACTGTACAGGTCACACTCCACTGAAGCCAGTCCTGCCAACATGATGTTTTGTAGAAATTTTAGTGAATACATGCACAAATGAATCTCACTAAAAAAGAAAAAAAGGAAAGAAATTCAAATTAATATAATGAGTTTTTTAAATCTATCAAGTTATCAAACTCATTTTTTTCAGAGATAATACCAGTAGGGGTGAAGGTACAGTGAAGTGGGAATTATTAAACCACACTGGTAGATTGTTTCTACATTTCTGCTGTAAAGACTTTAAGCAGGGTTTGTGCATTCTTTAACATAGCAATTCTACTTATGGAAATCGAATCTAAGGAAATATTTCAAAATTGCAAACAGATTCATATTTGATCATGTTCATTGCAGCATTATTTTTAAGAAGGAAGAATTGAAAACAACCTGAATGCCCAAGAGTGGCAGAGTAACTAGAAAAAGTTTAATATTTCTATGTGATAAAATGTTAGGCCATCATACAAAGCATGTGTATGAAAAATGTGTATGAGTTCAACTGGTGAACTCATATTAGTTAATGAAAGGGTAGAAAATTATGTACACATTATAATTCTGTTTTAATAATTACATATTTAAGAAATACATAATAAATATATACATATTAAAGACCGGAAGGAATTCAGGAAAACACAAACAGTGCTGACCCTGGTAGTGGTACTACAGGTGATTTAGCTTTTTTATATGTTTCCTACTTCTCCTTCCTTCTACCATCCTTGACTTCTTTTGAAATTAAAAATATATATATTAAACATCTATCAGAGGAAAGGCTTCAAACTAATTCTAAGCCTTTTAGGACTTTATTAATATTGTAGAATGCATTCACTTGTATCTGGTACATTTTTAATAATTTGTATTTCTCTTCATCCCTTCAATTGCTTTGTGAAATCAGTTGCTTTTAGCTCACGCTATTAAGCCTAAGAGAGGGAGATAAAACAGTGTGAAGGTAATAACACTTATATTGACAAAAGACGAGAAGAGCCAGGCATTCAAACAGCTTGTATATTTGCTATTTTTACTCATGTACAGAACTGAAATTTCAATTGATCCTTGAGCCCAACACTTCTTACCTCATTCCTCTATGAGATGAACTCTGATAAAACTGATATAATTAGGTACTTGAAACACTGTAGAAACGGCCTCAAGGATGTTATTGCTGCTCTTGTATACAATTATTGCCTCTGTAATTATCATTATGTTTTCATATAATTTTAAATAGTATTTATTCTTTTACATTTCCTATTTGTGCTTATGTTTCATGGTTAGGAAAAGAAATACAGATATATCACTATCATAAATTGATCAATACTTGAATATTCATGACAAAGATACACACACACACACACACACATACATACATACACACTTCTAATGATATTAATAGAAGTCCAAATGGTCATTTCTAACCATATATTTAATTAATAGGAAAAGCAATGAATCTAATCTCTTAATTTATTCAAGCCATTGTAAGCAACTGCCTACGGAAAAACAGTTTGTGAATTATTTTGTAAAGAACTTTAAGTTGTGTTTGAACTTTTTAATGAACAGAGAATGCATCATCTCCTCTTCCCTAAATAGATAAACATTTCAAAGGACAACACTCAAACTGGAAATACTTAGGTCTAGATGATCTGCCTGCCCTTTGCTGGACTGATTCAATTAAAAGAAAGTTTATACCCTCAGGGCAGAGCATCTCCCTGTGTTGCCCCTCCACACATCAAGATTAGGGAGTTTGCATCAACCTAAGATTCTCAAGGTTGGAGGTAAACCTGCAGGTCATTGAGTCTATCGGTTCTCAAATGAGTCTTCTTATGTTGTGGTTCTAGTGATTCTCTGTGAAATAAGTAAAAACAGAGACAAAATAATGTGTGTTTCATAAAGCTAACTGTAGTCAATTCAAAGTCATGTCCTTTAATCTCAGATAATATCTTTTTAACTTTTTTGGTATTAAAATATCTTTTTTTATGAAAATTAAGTGGTTGTCTTCTTTGATTTTTAATATTCTTACTGAGAAAATAGATGGCTGGGGGTTAGTTTTATTAGAAAATTCTCTGTTCCATGAAAACCTAAAGTCCTAGATCAGGTAAACAAAAATCTTGTTTCTACCCAAGACTGAGGCAGCTGGTGAGCAACGACCTGTGGGCTGTGGTGGGCAGGGAGCTTTGGAGGCAAATGGAATAGGATTTGAAGTCTGTGTAACTTTAGAGAAATGACTTAACCTAGTTAAGCAATTCACTTCTTTGCCTATACCAGTTGAACTAAAGTTACCTTTTTCTCAAGTTGTGAAAATGACAAAATGAGTGGTTGGCTGGCTCTTTAATAGCTCAATGCAAATGTCACCTTTTCAAAAAGGTCTTGCTTGTTCCACCCTATCTAATGGGCACCCTCTCCTCACCCACCCACCAAGCCATTCTCAGTCCTACATCAGGGTACTTATCATTCTCTGGATTAATTTTATTTTCCCAACCAGGATATGACTCATGAGAGAAGGGACCTTGTCTGTCCTATTCCCATTGCATCCCCAGCAATTAAAATATATGGCCAAAACATGGTAGTACCCAATGAATATTCATTGAATATTGAATGAATATAAAGTGTTCAACACAGAGAAGACTCAATAAATGTTAGTTCCCTTCCTTATGACTGAGAAAAAAATCCATCTCCCTAAAATATCATCTTGGTCTTCATCCTCTGAGGCCATCAGCACCCAACCCCAATACATAAGGTATCTCTCTTTCCAAACATATATTCCCGAATAGGAAGTAATTCTTTAGGTAACTTATTTGATTAGGTCATCTTTATTTCAGAGCTGGCTACAATTAAGAATGATTATGGGATGGCAACTTCAAATTGGGCTTTGGATGCATATTTAGTTTGTTGAATAAAGAGAATGCCTAATCTTTGAGATTTATACAGATTGCCAGGAAAATGTCATTTAAAGCCTTCCATTTTAAGACTATGTATAGTATCTGGTAATTACTTATATTAATTTGCATTTCAAATCAGTATTGAAAAGATTCACCAGGCAGTTGTCTTCATCTAAATTTTCCTATTCTGCTAAAAGCTAACATTAATGAGGAAAACATTTAACTTAACATAAACATGCTAAGTACTAATATTAAAAAGGAAAAGGAGGGAGGGAGGGAGGGAAGGAAGAAAGGAAGGAAGGAAAGAAAGAAAGAAAGGGTGAGAGAAATGTATTCCCACACAGCAAAAAGCAAAACCATAAATAAGAAAATTAAAGTCTTCAGAGTGTCTCCAAATCTCAGAAATCAAGCCTCACGGAAGATCCTATACACCTGAGACACCAGAAATGACCCTTCCTGATTAGGCCAAGGCTCCAGCCCAACAGAGAAGTGTGGATTTTTTTTGGATTTATTTTTCTTTTTTTGGCAATAATGCAAATATACGTGTCTGGGAGAAGGAAACAGGAAGCTGAGTGGGACAACCCCACTTGATCTCAGCTGTCATCCATCACTCACTCTAAGTACGAAATTAGTGCCTATATTTAAAGGATTGGCAGCCATTAAAACACACATGCCAAAGCTCCAACTAGTTTCCCCTGGCAAAAAGAGTGTCCTGTGCAGCTGTGGGAAGTGCTGGGGAAATGGGCTGAGTAGCATTGGTGAAAACACAAGCCAAGACATGGTGTGCCAATTCCTGTTTAGCACAGTGCTAGGTACTGTAAAGGATACCTAGACTTCCAGTTTGGGATTCAACATGTTAAAAGCTTGGAAATCATCACTTCCATCCTTAGGAAAAGAAAATGTTAAACAAACTGATAATCAGTGACTTTTCTTGGAAACATCAGAGAACTGAGGTTGCAGGGCAAGCCACCATGACAAATTCTGGAGAGCCACAGCTGAGATCTGAAGCAGAAGCATTGGGGCCATAAACTGGTAGAAACATTTAAGTGGTAATTTTGATGAGTTGCTGGAGACTGAAAATGGACTAGCTTGAGAGTGAGAGAATCCTGGGACTGCAGGGTCTTAGGGGGCCCTTATACTTTCATGAATTTCACCTCCAGGAACCTAACCAGTTTCTTCCCACCAGTGAAGAGCCAAAAAAGATCACCTTGCTGCTACAGCGAGGGATAGGCAACCATAATCATTGTGAAATATGTCAGAATGCTCTCCATAACAAAGATCTACTTTCCAGAGCTTTATCCCATCTGGAAGAAGGGTATTTCTCCCCTTCTAGCCTTCATCTCATTCAAAGGTTGGGGGAGGGAAACTAAGAAACACACACGAAGGTCACAGCCCAGAGACACAGGGCCACTAAAAGACTGAGATTTAATAATAAGATTATAAAATGCTATCCCTCCTGCATTCCTTACCACCACACGAACAGGGTTTTAGTACAATAATAATGAATTCAGGTCTGTTTAAGAAGAAATTTTTAGTGAAACCCACGAACAACAGGGGAGACAAAAACAAAGATACGAGAGGAATTGCAGCCTGTGGTATCTACAGCTATGACATTAAACACAGTCCAACTGCTAGCCAAATTAACATAAAAATTTACACTAGGGCTTCCCTGGTGGCGCAGTGGTTGAGAATCTGCCTGCCAATGCAGGGGACACGGGTTCGAGCCCTGGTCTGGGAAGATCCCACATGCCGCGGAGCAACTAGGCCCGTGAGCCACAATTACTGAGCCTGAGAGTCTGGAGCCTGTGCTCCGTAACAAGAGAGGCCGAGATAATGAGAGACCCGCGCACCGTGATGAAGAGTGGCCCCCACTTGCCGCAACTAGAGAAAGCCCTCGCACAGAAACGAAGACCCAACACAGCCATAAATAAATAAATAAATAAATAAATAAATAAATAAACCCAAAAGTTAAAAAAAAAAAAAATTTACACTAAAGTCTACGTACCTCATTTCCTATTACTCAATACATCATGTCCAGCTTTGAACAACAAAAATACAAGGTAAGAAAGAACACAGTCTGAAGAGACAAAGCAAGCATCAGAATCAGACTCCAGTATGACACAGATGTTGGTTTTATCAGGCCTGGTCTGGAATTTTAAATAACTACGATTAATATGCTAAGTGCACTAATGGAAAAAGCAGACAACATGCAAGAACAAATGGGTAATATAAGCAGAGAGATGGAAACTAAGAAAGAATCAAAAGGAACTGCTAGAAACCATAAACACTGTAACACCACCTCATACCAGTCAGAATGGCCATCATCAAAAAATCTACAAACAATAAATGCTGGAGAGAGTGTGGAGAAAAGGGAACCCTCTTGCACTGTTGATGGGAATGTAAATTGATACAACCACTATGGAGGACAGTAGGAGGTTCCTTAAAAAACAAAATAGAACTACCATATGACCCAGCAATCCCACTACTGGGCATATACCCTGAGAAAACCATAATTCAAAAAAGATACATGTACCGCAGTGTTCATTGTAGCACTGTTTACAATAGCCAGGACAGGGAAGCAACCTAAATGTCCATCGACAGAGGAATGGATAAAGAAGACGTGGCACATATATACAATGGAATATTAAAGGAACCATAAAGAGGAATGAAATTGGGTCATTTGTAGAGATGTGGATGGACCTAGAGACTATCATACAGAGTGAAGTAAGTCAGAAAGAGAAAAACAAATATCGTATATTAACGCATGTATGTGGAATCTAGAAAAATGGCACAGATGAACCGGTTTGCAAGGCAGAAATAGAGACACAGATGTGGAGAAGAAACATATGGACACCAAGGGGGGGAAGGGAGGACGGGATGAATTGCGATATTGGGATTGACATATACACACTAATATGTATAAAACAGATAACTAATGAGAACCTGCTGTATAGCACAAGGAACTCCACTTTGCTGTACAGTAGAAACTAACACAACATTGTAAAACAACTATACCCCAATAAAAAAAAAAAGAAATTAAAAAAAAAAGAAAGGCAGAAGGCCTATTTGAATACAGCCAGCCACTCTCTGTCTCCTTCCCCCATTGGTTTTGGTCCAAAGCTTCCTTTTTCTGAGGTAGTGATGTTGTCTTACCTTTGGGGAAAGAAGACATGGGCCATCATATTTGTTTCTTGTTTACATTAGATGATAAGCCCTCTGCGTCTAAACACTAGGACATTTAAGCAAGTGTAATGTAAACTTTGTACTAGCAACCGAAGTTTCATTACTAACACCAGTAAGTGGCTCACATTTGGGGAAACTGAGGGAAATGCGGCATTCTGTTAGGATTAGCTTTGGAATCTAGAGGAATACCCATTTTCTCCTCAGTAGAAGTTTCCCCCCAACTTTCCCCAGCCAAAGAATCATCAAAGAGAAAATGAACAAATAAGATGGATAGATAATAGATATCAGTAAGTAGATAGAAAGACAGTTAGATAGATAGATAGATAGATAGATAGATAGATAGATAGATAATTTATTTAAGGAACTGGCTCATGTGATCGTGGAGACTGACAAGTCCAAAATCTGCAGGGTGGGCTAGCAGGCTGGAGACACAGGGAAGAGTCGACATTGCACTTCAAGTCTGAAGGCCATCTGCTGGCAGAATTCCCTCTTCTTTCAGGGATTTCAGTTCTTTTTCTACTAAGACCTTCAACTGATTAGATGAGGTCTGCTCACATTATGGAGGGCAGTCTGCTTTACTCAATGTCTACCAATTTAAATGTTAATGTCATCTACAGAATATTTTCACCGAAACATCTAGACTAATGTTTGGTCGAATATTTGGTTACCACGGTCTAACAAAGTTGACACATAAAATTAACCATCACAAGTCCACCGCTTGTCAACTTGGCACCCATACAGATCTCCTTAAATCATACTGAATCTCCAAATAAAAACAATAACAAGGTCATACTTCCACCTGACATGATATAACTATCTTGCCTATACCAGAAATACACTAACCCTTTCCGCAGAAGAGGATGCAAAGTCCTTAGGTGATTTGCTCATTTTGCCAACAGACCTCAGGTCTCAGAATAGTGCCCAGGGAGGAGCCTCACTAAAGAGAACAGTAATGAACACGTGGGCTCCCACAGAATGTCAATTTTATGGCTATTTTAAGAGGTCCTTTAATTACTTGTTTTCTGGGGCAGTAGGTCTGCCACATAAAACCATTTTCTTTTAGCTGGTGAATTTTCAATTTTAGCTGGGCTTATTTCTGACTCTGACACAAATACTATGTAAAAGAAAAAACTCATGAGTTAGAATTCCTCTTGCATTTTCTTTCCCTTCTCCATGTGATATTTTAGCCCTTTGGGGGAAGGACAGAAATCTGCACTACAAAAAGGATACTTGGTGCAAACACCATGAACAGTAAGTATTGATAACTGATTGCAGGCTTGGGAAAAAGCTAAATACTAAGTTGATACCAATGAATTTTCCACCTTAAAGACTGTGGTTTCACTAGTAAAAAATTCGAGAACCCAGTTTCTTGGAAGAAACTTGCCAATGGGAAAGGTACAGTGTTGATAACTTTGTACACTATTGACCATAAGCTTGCCTCCTGTCCTGGTTCACATATATTTTTGCCTTATAGAATTTTTAATGATATCCAGACCTCCTGCTTGGTAAATGTAAGTACTAATACTGTTTCTATAAGAGCATTTAGATATGTTCTATCCCTTGCAAATAGTAGGTGCTAAATCATATTTCTGGAATGAATATAAGAAATGAAGGAACTAGAAATAACAAGTGTTGGTGAGGATGTGGAAAAAAGGAACACTAGCGCACCACTGGTAGGAATGTAGTTAGTGCAGCCACTATGGAAAACAGTATGGAGATTCCTCAAAAAATTAAAAATAGAACTATCATATGATCCAGCAATTCCACACCTTGGTATTTATCTGAAGAAAATAAAAACACTAATTAGAACAGATATATGCAAGTCCACGGTCACTGCATTATTTACAAGAGCCAAGATATGGAAACAACCCAAGTGTCCACTGATAGATGAACGGATAAAGAAAATGTGGTGTATATATACAATGGAAAATTATTCAGCCATAAAAAGAATGTAGTCTTGACATTTGCAACAATATGGATAGACCTTGGGCATTGGGCTAAGTGAAATATATCAGACAAAGACAAATACCATACGATTTCACTTACATGTGAAATCTAAAAACAAAACAACAATAAAGAACACAAAAAAATGAACAGATTGGTGATTACCAGAGGCAGGGAGTGGGGAGTGAGCAAAATGGGCAAAGTGGATCAAAAGGTACAAATTTCCAGTTATAAAATAAATAAGTCATGGGGATATAATGTACAACATGGTGACTATAGTTAATACTACTGTATTGCATATGTGAAAGTTGCTAAGACAATATATATTGAAACTTCTCATCACACAAAAAAATTTATAATTATGTAGTGATAGATGTTAACTAGACCTATAGGGGCTATCATTTCACAATATATACAAAGATTGAATCATTATGTTGTACATCTAAAACTAATAAAATGTTATAGGTCAATTTTACCTCAATTTAAAAAATAGTAATAATAAACATTTTATTTTTAAAACTATATTAAAATAAAGAACTATAGGTTCCTATTTCTTAACCCACAATCACTCACAACATGTGCTTATCGAGTGTAATGGCAGGAAGATTTGCCCAAATCTCTTGTGCTACCATATATCATTGAATCTGAAGACATTAACTATAAGATGTGTAATTTATTTACCACTAAGAAATTTTAAATGCTGCCAACTGAACTATGCCATGCCTGAACTACAAGAAGAACCTCAATTTTACAAAGGTTGAAATGTGTATCTTTCAATCAGTAAGTACAGTATTAATGAGACAGGCTGGGACCTGGGACCCTTTGCTGCAGCGCTGCAATGCTTACACCTGGACACACCTCTCCTCCAGCAACAAAATACAGAGAAACTGTATGGGACTAAAAATAACTGTGTGCATGTGCAGTTGGAGCAAATTCTAGACCCAAAAGATACAAAGAGACCAAAAAAACCCAATTGCCACTTTTGAGGAGCCTGGAGCAAAAACAGGGTGTCAGGAGCAAAAGCAGGGTACTGCGTATGTCCCCTCCACACAACACCACCTAAGGGGTGGGGAAAACACCTAAGCCACCCCTCTGGCCCAACCCCTGGACACATCCCTACCCTCACCCCATATAAGAAAGAAGTTCCCCTCGGCAAGCAAGGGAGCCTGTTGTTTGTTCTCGCTCCCCCACGCTGCAGCAGGGGCCCCAATAAAGCCTTGACTGAATTTCCTGGCTGGCCTCTAGTCAATTTCTATTGACTGGGGAAGGCCAAGAACCCTGGTTGGTAACATTAACATTATGTAAGTATTAACAAACTACAAGGAAATTCATTTTGTGTACCCTACAGAGGTACACAAAACCTAAGACCAAAAGTAAAGCTAGAGATTAGAAGAGGAACTAAAAGCTGCTTCATCCCAGAACTGGAGGCGTAGAGTGAAGTGAATTTGGGTCTCAGCCTAGAGGAGGGATGAGCTCAAGGGTGCTTAGGCTCTCCAAACCTGTAGTAGCAGTAACATCACCCGGTGCTCCCATTCTGTGCCAGTCCAACGAGGTACTGCAAATTGTAACGGTGAGATATCCGCTCAGAAAACTGTCTGCAGAAAAGACATTTTGACACATAAAGCTTGTTGGTTCTGGCCCTTGTTAGTAAGTGCTGTTTAATGTTTGCACTGGGGTAAATTTATCACCCCCCCTCCCCCACCCCTGGCAAATTCAAGTCCACCCAGAAGCTCAGAACATGACCTTATCTGGAAATAGGATCTTTACAGATGTAATTAGTTAAGGTAAGGTCATACTGGATTCGTGTGGACCCTAAATTCACTGACTGGTGTCCTTATAAGAAGGCTATGTGAAAACACGGAGGCAGAAACTGGAGTGATGTGTGCAAAAGCCAAGGAATGCCAAGGATTGCGGCCAACTACCAGAAGCTAGAAGAGGCAAAGAAGGATTCTTTTCTAGAACCTTTGGAGGGAGCATGGCTTCAGACTTCTAACCTCCAGAACCATGAAAGAATAAATTTCTGTTGTACTAAACAACCCAGTTTGGGGCAATTTGTTACAGCAACCCTAGAAATAACATAGTATTTTTCAAAATAATAATTTGCAACCAGAATCTGTAATTTATAGTTTTTAAAGCTATTTATTAGGTTTTTAACTTATAATGGTAATACTCAGTCTAACAAATTAAAATATGGAAAATTATAAAGTTAAAAGTAAAATTAGAATATAGAAATTTATAAAGTTAAAAGTAAAAGCCCTACCTTTACATCCCAGATCCTGCCCCTGCATATTTACACTTTTTACCTTTTCTATGGATACATGCATAAGCACTTTTTTTTAATAAAAATGGGATCATCCTATGCATAATGTTTTTTAGCTTTCTCTTCTTCAGTAACTATATTATGAAATATACGGGCATCTTTACTTGCCAATATACAGAGATCAACATCATTCTTTTAATGGGCTGCATAACAGTCCACTATAGCTACCATCTCATAATTCACAACATTTTATTCTATATATATTTATTATCAGCTGTGGGCTAAGCATGAAATTCCTGTTTCCAAGGAGTAGAAGAGATAAATAAGTAAAAAAGAACTTGTATTGCAGTGTGATAAATGTTTCAACAGACACAAGCACAGAGGACTGTGACAGGGGATGGGAAGGGTGCTTCAGGCACAGAGAACAGAGTATACAAATGACAGGAGATATGCAGAACTAATCCTTTGGGGCAAAACAAGCAGCATCTCATCATTCTCCAAGAGACTGCAAAGAAAGAATGATCTACGCATGAGCTCTGGAAGGTTAAATGGGGTCAATTTTCCTGGATTTAAATAGACTCATTTCAAGAAGGGTATGTAAAATTATTTAACGATCAGTTGGCTCAACACAGCGCACTATGTGGCCTGAGTACTTTATCAGTACTTAAATAAGTATGATTTGTTCTACTGGTACTTTAAAAGATGCACACTTCATTTCGTATGAGTCTTGTGCGCTGGCACATGGACCTAAAGGACTCATTGCTTAAATTTCTAGGAAGTTTTTTCAAGGATGAAGCTCTGAGGTGGGGCTCCAGACAGGTACCATCCTAGAAAATGAAGCCAAAGACCATAGCTAACGGTGTTGAGGAATCTAAAGGCAAAATCCTCAAGCTTGACCTAACTGAACCCCATATAAGGATGATTTATTACCGAAGGACAGAAGAAAATGATTAGCCTTAATGAAGCACCTCGTAGTTCATGCAAATTGGATTTGATTCACCACTCATGTTGGACTTCTAGCTAATCAGCTTTAATCACAGGCATGCCTAATGTGCCTTCTGTCTGAGGCCTTGCTGTACCGCCTGACTTCATGATTAAGTGATGGGGTGGGAGGGCAAATGCCTACAATATGGAGTGGAGTGGGACAGAATAGACGCCAGTTCAATTCCCTGTGGTAATGCCTGAAACCTTCTGTCCACCTCCTCCTCTCCATTCCAGTTACCAGAGGAGAACTTACCAGAAGGTCTAAGTTCTCCTTTTCCTTTAATGAAAAAGGGCTCAACTGCAGCAGGGAAAATTAGGGCAGATCCCCCCCCCCGCCAGATTAATCTGTATTAATATAAAGAGAGCATCCCTATTCCTCATTCTGTAGATCTTCAGAGTAGCACTGGCATTATCAGAGACTCAGCCTGGCACAGCGGCAGTACCATAAGGAAATGGAAGAGAAGAACCTGGACATTCCCTTTCAGACAGTTTTATCTCACCTGATTTTTGTTTTAAAGTCTGAAATAACTATGTAATGGAAGTGGTTATTGTGTTATTAAGCATAAACTATCACTGAATTCTTCCTGAATGGCTGATGCCTCAGTAGCTACTGGGAAAACTCTTTTATTAAGGGTGCATGCATGAGTAATGGCTGAATGCTATCTGCTCTTGCACCTGGCAGTCAGTCTGAAAGTGTCTGCGCCAAAGGGGTCCTCACTGGGACCAACATTTCATCCAGTTACAAAAGTAGTTTATCAGCTGCAGGAACGGAGAGACTTCTTCAGCTAGTTAAGACTTGCCTTATAATCACAATCTCTCATTCCTAGACTTAGAATATTTTCCACTTAGCAGATTCTGCTTCCTGGCTTTGTTGCTGAATCAGCCAATAAGAACTAATTTCATGTCTCCTTTGAATCCTATCAATCTGACTTATTTTGAGGGAGAGAAAATGGGAGCGTCAGTCAAAGCAGTCACATCTCACAGTCCCTCAGACAGCTTTTCAAGAGGAACTCAACTGAATCACATTTCATTCACTGAGATGGATATTTACTCAGAGCTCAGCACAAGGGGAGCTGGGTCAGTGGAGGGAGCTGGCCAAGTCAGTGCCCGAGAGCTTCCACACAGAAACCTGGTCTTAGGTGCCTTCTGCCAGGGATGTCTGCCACCTCAGACTTCGAATTCCACAAACCAATACAATTTCAAAAGCCAAGGTGTATTTACCAACTTTTTATTTGGCTTGATTAGCAAATTAAAATCAACTGCCAACTACTATTGCTATCATTCAGAAGAGGACATTTTTAAATAGCAAAACAACAGGAAATTCTTAACTAAGAATTTTTTTAAATTGAAGCATAAAATTAGCATTATGAAAAGCTCTCTTTGCTGTCCTTGTTTTTTCCATTTTCTTCAAATTGGTGGAAACCTTCCCACAGTAAAGTGCCCTAGAGGACAAGAACAGCTGTTTTCCTCCTGATTGGAGGAAGACAAATAAAGAGGGAAATGTGACAAATGAATCAGTGTGACTTGTTACGCTGGTCTGTCTGTGTCCTCCAACAAACACACCCAGGCACAACTAGAGACCGTTTCTATGTCCAATGACCACTCACTGCTCCCAACACCCACCTCAGGACCCCCTTCTGAATGCCTCTAGAATCCCACATTCCATACTGTCTTTTTAATAAGTAGCATGCTTATGATATTCAAAATTGAAAATAAATTTTGAGAGATAAACCTTGTTTACAAGCCAATGTATACAAGGGGGAAAAAAAAAAACCTTATACTGTTTCTATTTCAAGACATTCACACTCTATAATAAAATAGCAGTGTTCTCTCAAATCATGTAAAGTTTTCTTTAAAGAAGCTTTAAACTTTCCAGTGCTGATGTTCATTACAGACGACTCTGTCACAAGGCCACCTGATGCTGTTTATCACCATCCTGCTAGTACCATGTGGGTTACCTCAGTCACTTCCTGTACTAGGGACTATGGGGCTAGGGAAGTAAACATCACAAGTCCCCTGGGTTCATCCTTTGGACAAGTTATTAAACCTCTCTGAGACTCTTTGATCTGTAATGTGGAGAAACTAATCCTTCTCAACTCAGAGCATTATTGTAAAGATCAGATAAGACATGTAAAAATACCTTGTAAACTGTGAAATTATCTACACATATGAGGTACTGTTGATGTTGCTTTTTATTAGAAAGAAGCAATGAAAAACCAGAATAATATTTCAAAAATAACTTCTCAAGTAATAATAAAAATGATGATGATGAGAATGATGATGGCACCAAGAAGCAAAAATAAGAAAATAACATTTCTCGCGGGCTTTCTTTGGGCCAGGTATTGTTCTAAGCACTTTTTATGTTTTTTATTTCATGTAATCCCACAACAATCACATGAGATAAACACTGTTATCCCAGTTTAATAACGA
This sequence comes from Balaenoptera ricei, assembly GCF_028023285.1. Lineage (NCBI taxonomy): Eukaryota > Metazoa > Chordata > Mammalia > Artiodactyla > Balaenopteridae > Balaenoptera > Balaenoptera ricei. Next base: position 127,800,792 of record NC_082640.1, read on the forward strand.
GGAAACTGAATTTTAGAGAATTCAATAGCCTTGCCAATTTCACACAACTAGCACAAAGCAGAACTGAGATCCAAGCCTTGGTTCTGTCTGATTTCATAAACTCTGTGAGCAAGGCTTAGCACAATTTTCTGCAGCCACAAAAAGACCTTTTTTTTAAAGCTAGACTTAGGGCAAAGAGAAAAAAAATAAGCAGAGGTTGGCCTAAATCTTAAAGCAGATGGTATAACACTGACTGATGACAGAAAAGAAATAGAAATATTCAACTATTTTGCTTCCTTTTATACCATTAAGAATAATAATTGTCAGTTTGGAAAGCGTAGAATAAATACTATTAAAAAAAAACAAAAACTAAAATTGAATTTTGATACTGAAAGGAGCCTCAAAAAATCATACAGTCCAATGTTTTTGGTTTACAGATTTAAATAAAATGCAATTAAGTTTCTTGCTCGGTCACAAGTACATGGCAATGCTTGGGTAAACCTAGACTCCTGGCTCCAGCCTGGTGTAATGCTATTTTCACCTACTGCGTTTGAGTGATAATAATGAAACAAAGTCCCTGGGTTCTAACGAGTGAAATCACACAGGGTACTGAAAAACAGAATTATAGAATGTCTGATGGCAATTTTTGAAATCATGGGAAATGAGAAATGTATTAGAAGGTAAGAGTTGTTCTTAAACTGCATAGCAACTGGAATAAGCACTGTTAATTCATGAAAAGGTTCTACTCACTCTGCACCAGAAAGTTGTCTTAAGCAGCAAAGGAGAATTCATACTTCATTTAGCTATACATCAATACCTAGAGAGCTCCCTAAATTTAAAATGTTATAAAAGTTAACTGAAAATGGGTACTCCTTTACTAAACTATAAGAACTATATGCATCTCATTATATACACTAGATCTATTACCTGCCATGATTAAAAGAATCATTAACCACTTTTAAATAATGTTGAAGAGAAATACTTAAAAATTAATATTGTCATTTCAGTTATTTCCTGTAATTGTAATAATTACTGTAGGGTTGAAATAATTTTCAATTTCATAATAAATTATTTGGTCACTCCATTTATCATTCTATGCCCAGGGTACAAATGAATAAGCTCATGCTGCTCCCTTGCTCTGGCCATACTACAAAGAGTTGCCCCTGTAAGAGGACATTCCGTATAAGCATCTGCCTCTTTGATTTCCTTATAGTCATAATAAGGCAGATTCTCTCTAGGTTCTACAGATATTTGCAAGAAAAGAGGTTCTGTGGAATTGATGTTCTCCAAAGCCAAGCCATCACCAAAACTCACTGAAATGCAGAGGGCTATACACCATAATTGTTTTTTTGGTTTTTGTTTTTTTTAATTGTCTGGATCCTAGACATTACACTCTTAATAACTTCTGTAATCTGTTATTGTCTCCAATGTATTGCCTTCCAATGTGTTACTGTATTCCAATGTGATTTTACCAGTGGAACAGTATGTCCATTTAAACCCAGCTTTACATTTCAAACCTCATCAGTGGGGGGGAAGAAAAGCACAGAAACAGAATAGCATAATTGTAGGGCTCACCATTTGTTTTTCTTTTTGAAATCTTTTAATAGGTATAGTGTGTCTTCATCAGTTGGCAGCCAAACACCCCTCTAACTGGACTTTATGATACCTGCCTGTGCAAAATAAAAATCGTCTCTTAATTATCAGTTACCAGATTCTCCTCACCCCCAGTTTCTCCCAAAAGTGAATTCTGGCATACTATTTGGCCTCTCTTTTAAGTCAAACCACTGCAATATTTACAATGGTTATTATATGGTTATCCTCCCTACTTTGTGAAAAGCCACTCAGATCTTTTGGTATTCTGTGGAAACAGACGACAGACAGCTAATCTTTTCCAACTGCAAAGCATATCATTGGAGTTCTGGTATAGATGTACAATTCTTCTTCTCAAAGGAAGTAGGTATAACCTTTAGAAGTCTCACTTTTCTGGGATAGTTTGGATTCTTCTTGTCATTGAACATGTTCTACAGATTTACTTCCATGCATCCTATTGCCAACTGAAAAAGATGCACAACCTGAAAGTTGAGAATTACGTTTTATTTGGCAGACTTGCTAAGTAAGGACTTAAGCCTGGGAGGCAGCCTCTCAGATAGCTCTGAGGGACTTCTCCTAAGAGGTAAAGGAGGAGCCAGGACGCACAGGAGTTTTTGCAGTGAAAAGAAGGTAGTCAGAGCATCAAAAGATTACTGCTAATTAAAGAAAAAACAAACATCTCAAGTTAATGAATTTAGCACTATTCCTATTCCGTGAAAGGGAAGATGCAAGAGTCTGGGCTCACTGAAATCATTCCTTTGATACGCACCTTAACTATCTAGGGCCAGTATCCTGTTTTTCTGCATCTGAATCCCCTCGGGGTGCACAGTGGGGCGGGGAGGTGGCTACAGTGGCTGATGGCTTGATGCCTGCAACATCCTTTGTTTACTGATATGATAGGCAACAATTTTCGTCCACACTATACTGTTCTTTTTAAAACCATCTGTCCTAGGATATTACTTTCTTAGTTTGGGATGAGCACTGCTTTTCAGGGAAACTCACTGATGCGGGTCAGGGCAGGCTGCCCCCAAATATGCCACTCTGTTACTTAAGAAGCAGCCAATGCAAGAAGGACAGTCTGACCCTCCTTTGTCCTCCTGAAAGCAGGAAATAAATCTCCCATGTCAAAGCTACCCTCCCTGGACCAGGAAGTAAAGAGACATCTTTATCATCAGAGATAGGAAATTCAAGGCCAAGAAGGCTGTATAAACAAACCTCCTTTACTAATTTACTATCCCAAGCTCAAACCCCTTTGTCTTGTCAATTCACAAATATATTGTTTCTTTGTCTAAAATGTATAAAAGCTGCCTGCTTTGGTCACTTCTTTGGGTCCTATGAGACCTCCATGTGTACAAAATTAAATTCGTTTTTTTTTTTTCTCTTGTTAATATGCCTTGTGGCAATGTAATTATTAGACCAGCCAGAAGAATCAAAAGGGATAGGGGGAAATTTTCCCCTCCCCAATATCACCAACTTCAGTTTATGAACTCACCTAAGCCACTGTTTTACCAACTAATTTCTCTCAACTGGTATCAGGACATTTCTGTGTAAACTCTCAAAGCAACCATCCTCTCCCCCACCCCATGCCCCAGTGCTGCTCTCCGGCCTAGGGTAGTGGTTGAAGAGATATTTGTGTTTATTTCAGGACCAATATGATGGTTACAATCTCATTTTCGAAAGAAAGGAAGTAAACTGACTTTTGATTTTTTATTATGGCTCTTATATTGGTTAAGCAATAATTAACTAATGTGAAAATTAATCAAAAGGCTAAAAAAACAGTGTATCTTGACATCAACAGGCATTTTCACAAAGTCTTATATGGCAACCTTATATAAAAGACAGAAACATTTAGATAACAAGACATTTAGGTGAATTCTTAGCTGGTTGAATGACTCTTCCCAAATAGTGTTGGTCCATGGCTTCCAAGTTGTGCCCATGACTCAGCTCTGTGAACATGTCTAATTAATAATAATAGGTAACATATATTAAACCTTACTCTTGGCTAGGGTTAGGCATTTTAAGCACTTTATATGTTAATGATTTATTCCTCACAAAAACTCTATGAAGTAGGTACTATTATATCCTCCATTGTAAAGATGAGGAATTGAGGGTGAAAAAGGTAAGAGCATCCACCCAAGATACACAGCTAGTGCATAGAGTCAGGATTTTTCCCAGGCTGTCTGACTCCAACCCAGGCTTATTTCCACCTCATTCCCCTGCCTCTCTACCAACTATGCATAGATCTAGAAGTCAGGCTTATTACGTTTATATACGGCATACAACCAAGAGAACTGGCTAATTTGTTGAATGACAGAACTGAGAGAAGCGGAAACTAATAAGATCAAATTCAAACAGGATAGAAATGTTAAGCCTGCATTTAGATTCAGCAAAATCAATTCCACACCTATAAAAAAGAAGTCCTTTTATAAAAATGTATGTAAAAAATACCGAGTTGTTTCAGATGACTAAAGGCTTAATACGAGTCAGCAGTGCGCCTATTAAAAAAATGTACCCTGCACGCATATCCAGATCAAGGGAGACAATACTACACCTTTCAGTGGTCAGACCATCTCTAGATGATTGACTTGTGTTCTGCTATCTCATTTTAAGACAGACCTTGGTCATTTGGAATGTGTTCAGAAAAGCCTTGCTAAAAGATAGTAATCTCATCATAGCCCTGACGGTTAAATAAAATATATTATGTTTGATGACAAAAGTTTTAGGATGGGCAGTGAGGAAAGGCAGGTATCGTAATCCATACAAATAGAATTTAAATATTTGCTGATTACAAGATAGTCTTATGAAAGATAGAGTGGTTATTCTGCATTGTTCCAAAAAGACAAATCAGGATCAATGAGCCAAATTTATAGGAAGCCAACTTTCAGCACAATGTTCAAGGAAGAAGTTTCTCATAAGCAGAGTTACCTAAAAGTTAGATGGTTGATAAGTAATGGGTAAAAGAAGTCTTTACATACTAGACACACTCACTGGAGTATATATGAGTTAAATAGATTGATGTATAGGATTTGTTTTAAATTAGAAAAATAAGAAAATGTGGATGGGAGATAGCTGGAACAAGAATAGCAAAACATTCATCATTGCTTAAGCTAGATGTTGAGTACTCAGAGATTACTTGTGCTGTTCTTTCTACATCTGTAGGTCATTGAAATATTTACTTACACAGAAGAAATACATTGCCTCGGGGGGTACTGAGGTCCCTGTTTTTGGATACGTTCACACAGAGACTAGATGTCTACTTCGAAAGGGTATTACAGAGTAAACAGAATGTTGGACTTTAAGGATCTTTCTAAGATTCTGATTCTGCAAAGGAAGCTAGCAAAATATTGTAAAGTAATTCAGAGAAGACGATAACCCCTACCCAGCCTCTGTTATTACTGACAGATTCTTGCTGCCTGCTCATCATGTCTCCTACCTGCTACCTTCTTTTGCTCTCTGATCACCTATCTCCTCCCTGGAGATTTGGATGCTGTCAAGGTCAATTACTACATAGCAGGAACTCACATAGTGAGCCTATTGCTGAGAAACTCAAAGCTGTCATACAGCCTCCAACTGACAACTTTCTCAAACATGACACTTTCACATATACAAACAGGTTACTCTTTGAAGAAAGACTCAAAATATTTTACCTTCCTTATAGCTACCCTTTGACATCTACCACTAGTTAATCATGAGAGGTCTCAAAAAGGAGTGCAACGGCTGTCAAATGTGAATACTTGAGAGAACCTTTCTGAGGAAGCTATTTGAGAATCAAATTAGTCCATCTGTGACAACCTAGGTATATAAATAATAAAAATGGTTGGCAGGATATTTCAGTTTCTCAGGCATATCGTGGTACTGCACTTCCTGGTCATCATGTGGTTGGGTGGGGGTCATGTTATTCTGACCAATGAACAAGGCAAGAGCCTCCAGATCTCTTTTTTCCCACTGCAATGGCCGACAGTAATGTTCAAAAGGCAAGTGTGCCATCTGTATAGGTCCCTGCATGATGACAATGAATGAGCAAAACTCCTTTGAGATCCCATGATGGACATGCAGCTTAAGTGCAAAACAAGCCTTCACTGTTTTAAACCAATGATATTTTGGAGGGGCTTACTACACTTGATAGGCAGACTCTTTAAATGGCCTTCGTGATCCTATCCCCTTGAGTGTGGGCAAGACCTGTGAATATGGTAGGATATCCCTCTCATGATATGCAAAAAAAAAAAAAAAATGCAGATATTGAGATCCTTTATCAGTTGACTTTGAGTTAATCAAAAGGGAACTTGTTCTGGGTGAGCCTGACCTAATCAGGTGAGCCCTTTAAAAAAGAAGCAGCAGAAGCAGACACTCCTACTGGCTAGAAGAAGCAAACAGCCATGTTATTAATTGCTTACGGACAAGGGCAGTTTCTAGGAGCTGAAAGAAGTCCCCAGCCGACAACTAGCAAGAAAATAAGGATCTCAGTCATACAGCTGCAAGGAAACGATCTCTGCCAACAGCCAGTGAGCTTGGAAAGGAACCTCAAGCCCCAGGTGAGATTGCAGCCCCAGCAGACATCTTGATTTTCAGAATTGTAAGGCTCTGAACACAGGACCCACCAAACCCATACCCGTAATTCTGACCCACAGAAACTGAGAGATAATAAATTTGTCTTGTTTTAAGCTGCTGAGTTTGTGGTAATTTGTTATCATAATAGAAAACGAATACATCACAGTATAACTGAGTTTATCCTGGCTAATAAAGTGGGAAAAATATTAACTATGTTATGATTATTACAGTGATAGAAATATTTTGGAAAGGAGAAAAATCAGATTGATGAATAGCACATCTGTATAGTGGAATACCAGATAGCCATTAAAATGAAGGAGGTAGGTCTGTATGTGCTGTTACTGAACAATTTTTGACATATTCAATGAAAAGTAAGGTACAGACCATGTATACAACATAATCCCATTTGCATTTTTAATGGATATATAAGTATGATTGCATATCCAACTTCTGGAATCAATACAGAACTATTAACAATTACTGTATCAAGGAAGAAAGCTTGGAAGTCCAGGGTAAGAGGAAGAATGGACTTTCACTGTATAAACTTTTGCACTGCTTGAATTTTTATCATGCCAACATATTGCCTTTTCCATTTTAAAAAAATTAATAGAAATGAAAAACAAATCAACCCACATTTATTGAATATAAACTGAATGCAAATCACTTTACTAGGTACACAGTTGCACAATCATGGAGTGGCTGCTTGTTTAGCATTGCATTGGATGAGACAAGTATGAAAAAGTTAATGGCAACATAGAAAATTATAATTTCTGCATAAAACTGAAAAAAGGGTCTGGCAGTTAATGAAGTCCCAAGGGGGCATAATAAGAAAGAATATGCAGATGCTGCAAGGATGGAAAAAATGTAGGCTTCGAAGAAGGGCAACATCTCGGACACTGCAGAGTCAAAGTTGCCATATTAAAGTGCTCTGCCCTCCTTCTAGCCAAGTCTGAAGCTGATGAGTTAGGTGCTTACAGATGTAAATTTGGGTTGTAGTAGATGTTGCTGGTGCCTTGAGTCCCATCTCCTTGGACCACCTCTGATTTTAGCCACATCTCTGCTGGACAGTTCCATGTACCTTGACAGCCTCCCACCACGTGAAACCTTTGTTTTTCTTCAAAGATCAGATCTTTTGCCAAATCTGTGGGAAGCCAGCCCCTGGAAGTGCTGGGAAGTAAACATCTTGGATGGTAACCCTCAACCAATGGCAATGGGAGCCAGTGGATAAATGCTCCTGCCTCCTATACCTAAGAGAGAGAATTCTGGGAGGCCTTCTGTGAGTTAAGCCCCCACTGTCTACAGTGGCGAGAACATTTATAATACAGCCTTTTTTGGCTTTTCCTTCTCCCATCTCACTCTCCTCCCACCCTTCCTCTTCTTGAAGGGAGTCTTTCCTGAAATCACTTCCCAAATAAACTATATGCACCTAAATCCTTGTTTCAACCTCTGGTTTTGTGAGTATCCAAACCAAAGCAATGTTTGTTAATGAAGAAGAAAAAGCAAGCAGTTTTAAACTGCTGAATATGCAAAGCAATGGAGAATTGCTTCTTGCAACATTATTTCTAGTGGTAGCCTAAAATAATCTTAAATCTCTAATAAAAGTGCTCACGGTGCCTCTCTAGAAGAAAGGATTCTACAGGGTGGCGGATGGCATTCAATCCTAGAGAAAGCCCATTGTGCTAAATGAGGCCTGTTCTAAGAAGGCTAACCTGTAGTTGCTCCTGGCAGGAGGCATTTCAAATACTCACTAAATTCTCCTTACTTTCATTTTACCTCGTTATGCTTCATTATGCCCAAAGTAACGCAGCAAATAATTCCCTTTGGCTCTTGCTGTTTATTGCTTTCCAAATATAGAACAAAATGCTTATCCTTCTCTTTCTTGCTGTCTAGCCAAACTTACTCATCACTCCTCTTAATGTCACATCATTCAGTCATTCTGATTGCCCTTCTGTGAATTCTTTCTTGCTGTCCACATGCACCAAGGGTTCCAAGTACAGAGCCTCATCTCAGAAGCAGGGTGCCTAAGACAGGCTTCAGGAAGACTTCAATTTGAATAATAGCAACAAAGAAGAAAATAGCTCCTTTGTCCACTTTCTTTAAAATCCTTGCTACATTGAAAGAGCCAGTAGAATTTGTAAGCCACTTAATTTCACAGGGGAAACCTAGAATTCTCAGATTCCGCTCCATCAGAGCAACTACTTATGGTAGATTTTTCTCAGATACACCTGTTTCCTTTGTGCTACGCCTTTTGATGTAGGTATAATTAAGCTGACTGCAGCCCCAGCTGGCCACTATACCCAAGGAAAAAATTCAGTATCAGTTCAAAATGATTGCTCTAACCACGCACTTTTCTCTCTGCCTGTTCACTCTAAAGATGGTTGTATGGCTTCAAGGTTGTTGCTGTTAATATTAGGGAAAGTTTTATTCTTTCGTAAATCTCCATCAGCCCTTTCTTTTTTCTCCAGAATGGCTTCTTCTGGGGCCCAGCTGGTTTCCTTTGACAACTATCTTCCTTTCCTAAAGTTGCTCAGGATACAGAAAAGCCTGCCTGTCATAATTCCCCATATTTGTTCCTGTGGTCACCTCCCATTCCACATGTGCTTCCTCTCTGAGGCATTAGTTTCTGAAGCTCACTGAGCGGAGTTCAACTTTATTGTAAATTATGTCCAGATCTGCAAGTTAACTAAGTAAAAGAAATTTAAGAAAAAAATTAAATCTTTAACTTTCTTAGTAAATTTTAACTTCAGGGAAACAAAGAACACATTGTGCTAAGTTTGACATCACTATATTTAAACAAAGAACTTATATTTGTATGAGTATATGATCAGGCTAATGCTTCATGTTAATACTTCACATTTTATGACACTCACTGTGATAATTTATGAGACCTCAGTTTGGGACCACTCTGCACAACATATATAAAGAGGTAGTAAACAGAAGTGGTATTCCATACCAGACACACTTCACATGTGTTGGCTCATTTGATTTTCACAACAATCTCCATCCTACAGATGATCAAACTTAGTATAGGTGACCTGCTCAACTTAACTAATTACAACCACAGGCCAAAGAAAATCTATCCACGCTCCACTTCATCAAACTGCTTCTCAGTAACAGATATAATTTCTGTTCTGTATGCTCAAAGTCATCACAGTAAGCATACGTAATTCAGAGAGAAGATGTCACTCTTTCCTACTTTGTCAATATTAGAAATATGGATTGTTGAATAGGCATGAAACCCAGACCTTAAATATGTATCATCTTTAGAGAAATCATGCAATATAATCTCTTGCTTCTTGTTAAAATTCCTTTGATGTCAGAAAGTATTTTTCGTAAATTCTATTAGGAAGCTACAGAAAACACTGTTTGTTGGTTGGCTGACCCAACCATGATTCCCAATCCATTATTCCTAACCATCTTCCATGAGTGGGAATAGAAAATCCTGTGGCTAAGATACATGCCAAAGTTGGCTAAGGGATTTCTGGGGAAACTTTTGCCTTCCTGACAGATGCCACAATTTTCTCTCTCCTTCTTAACTTAAATATGGATATAAAGACTGGAGCCAAAGTAGCCACCTTTCAAACATGAAGGAAAAAGGCCAAGAAAATCATGGTGACATGGGGCCCTGACATTGTTGAGCAGCTGAATCTACAATAATAAACCCTTCTATGTTTAAGCCACAGAAGGCTGAGTTTAACCTTCCTGTTTTTGTTATTTACAGCTGAATGCATTGCTAACTGATGCAGGAACAAAACATTTTACAGTACAGTTTGGTTCCTTTAAATGAGACGGTATTTTAGCAATTGGTATCATCTGATAAACAATATAGATCAATGCTGTTCAATAGGCTTTCTGTGATAATGGAAATGTTCTATACCTGTGTTGTCCAATATGGTAGCCATGCATGACTATTGAGCACTTGAAATGTGTGTAGTGCAACTGAGGAACTAAATTTATTTAATTTTAATTAATTCAACTTTAAACGTAGGTGGCTAGTGGCTATCATATTGGACAGTGCCATCTAGACATTTTGTGAGTTGTGACATACATGTCAAGTCTGTGGTGTTTGGGATGAGACACTGAAAACTTGCATAAACCTACTCAAAGCAACTAAATTATCTTTTATTCAGCCTGAACAAATATACAGTAATAATCCAAAAATTGCAAAAAGCAGCCAAATATTTTAGTAGTTTTAAGACTGTCTCTTATTGCCAGAGCGAAATCTTCAGCTGAAAGATTGTTTGCGGTCCTGAACATGGTTTAAGTACATGTCTTTTGGATGAGTGAAAACAGTGAATTCGTAAGCTGAAAATACAGAAGACTGCCTCCTTTTTCTGACAGGCCCCTCAAAAGCATTGACACAGGAGAGTAATTATTTTTAAGATACATCAACAAGACAAGTTCATTTCATCCAAGTAATCACATCTATAAGGACTGCAGTGGGCAAGACCTACTTTTAGCAAAGGGTATTCTGGGGGCCCCTAATCCACTTCATCAGCAACTCTCTGTTTCATATTTCATACCGTTTTCCCCAATTATATTCACTCCCCACTTTGTTAGTTTACCCTATGGCTTTCTTCCCCGACTCCTAAAAAATGTTTTAAGGAAGTCTTTCTAGAGGAAGTATGTTGTAGGCTGAACTGTGTCCCCCCAAAGCTCATATGTTGAAGAACTAACCCCTGGTACCTCAGAACGTAACTGCATGTGGATGTAGTGTCTGCTATATAATAAGCCACCTAGTCTGTGGTATTCTGTTATAGCAGCCCTAGCAAACTAATACACAGTATCTGCTAACTTTATAGGTTGCTCTACTTAGAGAAAACTCAGGCCAAGTTAGATAAGACAGGAGCACAGAGGTAAGCTGGTGGGGAACGTATGATTGGTAGCTGGACTTCTGAGTTCTGCACAATTCATGTGTCTGAAATTACCTCCTCAGTTAGGGAGAGTGTATGGGGCAGGAAGTATAAGTAGAGAGGGGATGGTGGAGGGAAATTATGTAATCAGTCAGAAAAATCTCAGACTTAGATAGTTTAACAGCAATTATTTCATACAATGTTAGGTCTAAAAGAGACACTAGAGACAACTTAATTCAACACTCTCTTTGTACAGGTGATAAAACTGAGGCCCTGAAAGAACAGCAGCTTGCCCAAAATCAATTGGTCAGTGGCAAAACTAGGACTAGATCCCAGTCTCTGGTTCAGTGTTCTTGCCTTGATTCTATCCTATGTTGAGGAAAGAACATATTCAGTTTTTCTTATTTTTTATTAAATACATGCAAAGTACTTATGAATCAGAAATTGTATCTGAAAATTTATCTCTGTGCCCCAGATTTAAATCCACCATTTATCAGTTTATGTCCTTAGGCAATCACTTAACCTGTTGAGGTCTCGGTTTCTTCATCTGTAAGATGATGGTGATAATGGTGCACTTTCTATCTTATAGGATTGTCTTAATAACCAAAAAAAGTTAATGCATGAAAATGTGCTTTGAATATCCCAGTGATTTATCATTTCAAGGTAACAGTATTATAGTTTATTGTAGCTGAATGTTAAAGTACATTTTTTATTACTCATGATGGCTTTACTCTTAAAACAAGTCCACTGTCTTGAAATAGATATAAAAATAGCTTACTTTAAACCCAAACTGAGCACCAGAACTAGTCATCTCAAGGGAAAATATCCATGAACTTTTCAAGAGGCTTATTTTTTATTTATTTATTTTTTTAACATCTTTATTGGAGTATAATTGCTTTACAATGTTGTGTTAGTTTCTGCTGTACAACAAAGTGAATCAGCTATACGTATACATATATCCCCATATCCCCTCCTTTTTCAAGAGGTTTAGATGGAATGATTCCTTGCATCTGTGTTCATGTTGCCGGAGTAGTTATTACCACTAGCAAAGAAATCAGAAAATCTGTAGTTCATTTCCCCCTTCGTTAGAAGATGATAGAAAAATGTTCATATACACCTGTCTCTGAGGGCTTCAAATAAACATATACTGTAAATTCAAGGCAAATCTTTGGAGCCACTTATAAACAAAGCCTATGAAATCACCTCCCGCCCCCAGTGATGCCCTTAGCCAACCTGGTCTTCCTCACTGGGGAACTGGCCACAGGAATAAAACTATTTTACTAGCTCTTCGGCTTCCTCATGAAGGGACTGTGAGTGCTGAGATCTTTATTTCCAAGTCTGTTTTTGGTTTTCACTAAAGGATTTATGTAAGAACTTAAGTAGTATGTGTACCAGGCAATCACCAGTGAAGTCACGTAGCTAGATGTACTCTATAGAGCATCCATCTGCTGTATTCTTAGTACTTTACTATTAAATTTATTCATATGTATACATTTATGCCATTTACTTATTAAAATCAATAAGAACAATGAAACCCTTCTGATAATCACAAGCAGTTGAAATCAAGAAATCAGTTACAGTATTTTATCAGCTTCTGCTTCCAAGGTATTTTTGAGTTGTATTTAGCTACAAAAAATGTTTTAAAATCACAATTCACACATATGACTAGTACAGGTGATAAGAATTTGGGGCGCAGTAACATGATACTCATTAACTAAAATGCCTCTCCAGTAGAATGTATTCTCTTGAGGGCAGGGCCATTTCTGTCTTATGGGATGCTGAATCCACAGCACAGGCTCTCACACACAACTCCAAAAATAATTATTCATATATTTATTATATGGCTCCATTGGTTGAAAGAATATTAGTGGGAAATTATGTTTTCAACATTGATTTTCTGTTAATGTCTAAAAGCTTCATGTATTTCTTCCTGTAAATAAATTAGACAGGAAGCACCAATCAACTCTATCAGTTATTAAGTTATTGTCTCTCAGTTTCAAACCTACCCTTCTATAGTCTGCTTAATGATTCTGAGCTGGGACTCTGCAAACCATATTTCCGCATTGCAGGTTGAATCCACATTAGGCAATTCTAACACAGGCACTAGAGAGAGAATGAAAGTCCAGAGGAGGAGGAAGCGACTTGTTGGCTTGCAGTTTCTGTGAACATCATCCCAGCCATGCTTCTTCACCTCAGCAGTGGTAGCTCCTTCCTGTAGCAGCAGCTGAATCATACTGCAGTTTTTCTGGAATGTGTAGAACCAGCCCCATTATCTCCCCTATCCATGGACTTATCAGCACCATCCAGAGAGGTCTAGATTCCAAGTCCATGGAGAACGTCCTCTGAATTCAGAGATTCCAACATCACCAAGCAGCACCTCCTCCTCAAAGGTCTGAATTTCAGCTCAGTGAGGTCTCACACCCTAAGATTCTAAGTTCTAATAATTACAACCTCTTCCCTTTGCTCTTTCAGCAAACCTAGGGGTGGTTCCTGCTCCTCAAACTTTAGCATGCCTCAGAATCACCTGGAGAGCTTATAAATCACAGATCCCTGGGCCCTCCTACCAGAAATTCTGATTCAGCATGTTTGGGACAGGGCCTGAGAATTTGCCTTTCTAACAAGTTCCCAAGCAATACCGGGGCTTCTGGTCTTGGATTCAGTATGGATCTTGTCTTTAGACTTGAATGTAATACTGAGTTCCTAGCCAAAGGAAAATGAGATGTGAATAATCCAAGACATGTAGTGGCATTATAGTTAATCAAATTATCACCTCTGGATAATTGTGATGGAGTTCCTTGGCGGGTCCCAGTGGTTGCTGCATTTGAGCATGATGTCAATAGAGACAATAACCAGGACAGTGATGTAGGCTCAATTCTCCTGAGTGCACTGACTTGCTTAAAGAAAGAAAGTGAAAAGCCTGGGTCTTTAAATATGATGCTGGAGCTCAGAGGAGGAATAGTGACATCTGTTTGGACATGGATGAAACTGAGAATTTTGAAAACTCAAGTCACCTTGACTATCTTTTGCTAGTGAAAGAAGCTTGCTCTCCTATGTTTGGGGAGAGTAGCCTTCTTTTGCATAAAATTGTAATAACATCACCTAGAATAGCTGCCCGATGCCAATTATCCCAACAACCCCTCATTGCTACTAGACCCATACCTAGAGTAAGATCTCTGCATGGGAAGGGGGGGCATCCTCATTTAATTTAGTCTGGCTGGGACAGAAGGTAGATACATTTTGGAGAATTAACATGGAATATCATAAACTTAATCAGGTGTTAACTCCATTGTAGCTGTTATTCCAAATATAATATTTATATTGGATCAAATTACAGCAACTATGGTACCTGGTAGGTACCTATTGACCTAGTAAATGCTTTTTTTCTCCATACCAATTAAGAATCATGAAAGAAAGTTTGCTTTACTTAGGTGGACCACCAGTATACCTCAGAACTACTTCAACTCTATTCACTGCCATAATATGTTCCACAGAGATCTTATCATCTTGGTATTCCATGCAATATCATACTGGTTGTGTTAGCAGAATAATGATACCACAAAGATACCTACATCCTAATCCCCAAAACCTGTGAATATTTTACCTACATGACAGAAGAGGTTTTGCAGATGTGATTAAGGATATTAAGGGAGTTTATCCAGCATTAACCAAGTGGACTCAGTATAATCACAAGGTCATTATAAGAGGAGGCAGGAGGGTCAGAGTCAGAAAGAGAGTGAAGGAGATATGATGATGGAATCAAAAGTCAGAGAGAAAGAGATTGAGAAGGAGGGAGAGGGAGAAAGAGAAAGAGACTTGAAAATGCTGTTCTGTTGGTTTTGAAGATGGAGGAAGGGGACACAAAGTGAAGGAATGCAGGTGTCCTAGAGAAGCTGGGAAAAACAAGGAAGTGGATTTCCTCTTAAAGCCTCCAGAAGGAATGTAGCCCTGCCAACACCTTGATTTTAGGACTTCTGACCACTAAAATTGTAAGATAATAGATTTGTATGGTTTGAGTACACTAAGTTTGTAGTAATTTGTTACAGAAGCAATAGGAAAGGAATATACTGGTCCATTACACTGATGACATTATGCTGACTGAATCTGATCAGCAAAAAATAGCAAGTAATTTAGATGCCTTAATGAAACATATGTGAACCAGAGGTTGGGAGATAAATCCTGTAAAAATTCAGGGTCCATCACCTCATAAAGTTTCAGGTGATTCTAAGTCTTAATGGACACTAGCTACCTTGGTATTAATTGTAGTACTTATTATTTTATCTAGTAGGTATAGAACAAACATTCTCTTATTTTGATCTCTTTTGAAGTGACTTGTTCTCTAGAGTCTCTTCAATAAAAATATATTTACCTTATTTCCTGCTTATATAGGCATTTACATTTTATTGTCTGCAGAATTTTAATTTTAGTATCAAAATTACCATATTTGAACACAGATTCAAGATGCTTTAAAATTTTAAACTTAGAAACTGTCACCAAAAATAAACTATATTTTTATAATGCTAAGTTTATTTAAAGCATAAGGTAAATTAATATTAAATATATTAATTTTGTAGATGTATATTATAGATATACTTTCAGACTAAGAAATAAAAGAGATCCAGTTAAGAAAATAATGTGCTGTACTTTGAAAATAAATGTCTTAATGTATACCACCATTTTCTAAGCTTTTATTAAAGTGTTTTTGTAAAAAAAAAAATCCTATGACCTTATAAAATCAAAATTACAATTATTTACTAAAAATATAGTATACACTAAGCACTCTGAGATACATTAAATTAAATGCAAAGTTGGAGAGGTCATAGTTTCCACTCTCTGAAAGCCTGCAATTTGGAGCTTAAATAAGGTATTAAAATGTTAAAAGTTACCTAACAGTAAATAACCACAGTGCAAAAAAAAAACCACAACAACAAAACCATGTAGTGACATTACCTGTAAAAAGAATTGAATACAACATGAATGGACCTGGAAGGTACTCTGCTTAGTGAAATAAGTCAGACAGAGAAAGACGAATACTGTAGGTTTTCTCTTATATGTGGAGACTAAAAACAAAACAAACCAACAAATATAACAAAACAGAAACAGACTCACAGATACAGAGAACAAACTAGTGGTTATCAGAGGGAAGAGTGGTGGAGACAGGGGTGAAATAGATAAAGGGGATTAAGAGGTACAAACTACTAGGTATAAAATAAATAAGTCACGGGGATATAATGTACAGCACAGGGAATACAGTCAATATTTTATAATAACTTTGTATGGAGTATAATCTATAAAAATATGAAATTACAAAAAACAAGAATTGAATAGTAATATAAATGAAGCTGAGGAAATCAGTAAACTTTGAGGAAGTGGGATTTGAGCTGAGTTTTCAAGTAAGGAAAGGTGAAGAAAAGAAGCAGAGAGCATTCTACACAGGTGGAATGATGAACAAAAAGCTCAGACTCTTAAAAGAGAAAAGGACAATTTTTAATATTCCATTTTACAGAGAGAAGTTTGAGACTCAGAAACGTTAACATTGGTAAGGTTCTGTATCTGCATGTTTGAAATGTTAAAATGTGTTCCTAAAGGCTTCAAAGATTCAAGGGCCCTCAAGTCTACAATGACAGGTTCAGAGATGTCCAGTGCAACAATTTCTACATTCAGATAGTAACACACAAATTAACTGCAACATTCATAGAAGAACTGAAGTATTCTAAATTGGCAGGGATGAGTCTCTTTTGCCATGGTCATCTACTTTTTAAGTTCCCTAAACTTAACTGATAGCCACTGTGTTTTACACATTGTAAAGAAAGAAAGTCCAACATAGTGGAAAAAGGTAACTCAAAGTCAGAATATTGAAGTCCTGATCCACTTGGACTACATGATTTCTAAGCTCCATGAGCTCTAAAATCCTATGGCAACATAAATTTTTGCTAGGCCAGGATAAAGAGTAAAGCAGAACACTATCCTTCCAACTCTAATCCCAATGCTGTATTTAGGTTAACTTCTCTCTCAAAACTAATTAAAATCACTGGCTCTTTTAGGGCAACTTGATCTGCATATCTGACTCATTTTCTTGTAGTGGTAGAAATGGAAAGAAACACAAAGGAACATAGCTCTGAGTCCACATGGCCCCATCTGTATGCAAGTCACCAAACAGAATGCAAGACACTCAACACCAATAATGTCAGAGTTATTAAAGCAAGTAATTTCCTTTTCCTGACACCATTTTCATGAACCTTGTCAAAACAGTCTCTTGCACATTTCTTAAGGTCTAAGAGGCTTTTCCAAGGAAATAGCCTCCCATATTAATACAAATCCCTTCCAGTTTTGAGCTGAGAAGAGCTCAGGGGAGAATCTCCGGGTGAAAGGATAACTGTACAAGTGAACTTTCCTACTTCCAAAACTTCACTTTCCAGAACTTTCTCACTGTGCTTTCCATGACAATTATTTTGCTAGGACCCTAAGGATACACCATTCTCCTTTTTAAATTCTGGCCCAGATTTCAATTCAAACACAGTATCTTTTCCTTATCTTCTTTTAGACATTTTAAGCTGATATTTTGAAAAGGTCTTTATGTAAAAATTAAAAGAAACAATCAAAAAAATCAAAAGGCATGGCCCACTTTACAAAGTGTATATTTCCTCTCCTGAACTACTTAATTCATTCACTTATACCTCACCTAGGCCTACTCCATTCCATACCTGTTTGAAGCACAAAATCAACATTTGAACTCTTAGGTTTAACCCTTCTTCCTATTACCCTCTTTGTCACCTTTCTTCCAAGTCACACTGTGGAGCAGGAGTGTTAGTCACTCAGACCTTCTGAGGAAATGAAGAGCTAGGGGATTTCATGTGCAGTGCAACCTTCATGCTCTACTAAGAGTGCATCCTTAACAGTGAAGGTACAGGAGCTTGAGTCTCCATCCCTCACTCCCCAGTGGTTGGAGCTACTTCCTCAGAACTTCATTATCAGTCTTCTTGAATTTGCGCCAAAAACAAAAACAAACAAACAAGCAAACCCTCAGGAAATAACTCTACAATTATACAAAATAACTTTTAAAAGTTTCATAAATTAAAAAAATTCGGGAACACTCACTACTTCTTTCCCACAGCATCACACAGCAAGCAGTGCCCCTCCCAGCCCCTCCTTGAGGCCTTGTAGGCTTTCTCAGTCATCATGGTCTCACTGCACAAATGTAGCCAGAGGTGTTAAGTTTCTCTTAAATTTGAAACTAAAACAACATCATAGTTACAAATCCTTCCTCCAGTCTGATGCTGGGAATGACACGTAACATTAATCTCATCTTCCCTCTAGGGCTTGCCAAAGGTCAAAAAAAATTTTTGACTGTAAATGGCTCTCAGCATTGATACATCCTGAAACCATCTGTGTGCATCAGGAAAGAAAGAAAGCTCACTTGCTTCTATGAAAAAAATTCATGTATTTCATGCTCGGGGCCTTACTCCTGAGAATCAAATTGGAAAACACCATTTCTAAAGGCACATTCAAAGACAGAGACAATCTGTGAAGGAAAAAAATAGCTCTAGAAACAAGTAAACAATTCTATACTTGGATCTTTTGAAAAAAGATAAAAGTACTTTGCAAAGGAACAAAGTCTAAGGAACTCAGAAAAATTGAAGTCAATTGTGAACCTGATTTGCTGACGCTCTTCCCGTAAGAGGAGGCCTGTGCTTTTTTTTTTAAAGGTTGCCTTGCCCATTATATAAGAAGCAGAATTTTAGTTTTTTCCTTCATAATATACCAACAGAAACTACACTGCAAGCAAGTTCCCATTGCCTGGAGAATAAAGGCCAAACTCCTCGGTATAGTTTACGAACCTCTTTATGACATGGCCCCAGCTTGGCTTTCTGGCCATATCTCCCCTATGATCTCATATGTAGTGTTTGTTCCAGCAGTACTAGTTCTTAGCAGTTTCTCACAGTTGTCACATTCTCTCAGGTCTGTGCACACACACACATCCCTGGCTATTTCTGGAACGCTCACGTCTCCCATCCCACCATCTAGCTAACTTCTATTTCTCCTTCAAGACTCAGAGTAAGTGTCACCTATTGGAAGTCTTTTCTGATTCCCATAGGATAAATCAGATCCCTCTCTGTTTGTATCGTCCTCTGCAATCTCTGTGTTAATACCCACACGGGGTGAATTTAGGTGAGAAACTTCTCTAATGGCACAGTGATCTTAATCCATTATCCCTCACGGACTGAATTTACAGAGAGATTTTTTAAAAAGACTATACCCACAGTAGCTGTTTTACAAATATGAATACCCAAGAATAGCTTTATAAAGAAGATATAATACCAGAGCACTAAATAACAAATTTTTATACATTTAAAATTATACTAAGGTTTATATTCTTCCATGTCTTTGAAGCAATTCTTTTTATTTATTTGTAAGTATTGATTTATAAGTACATAGAGATTTCACACTCTTGGAAACAAGAGTTCCCTAGAGTTCCCTTTTTAAATTTTTATAGCTTCCAGAAAATATAAGCTAACATTTAAATGAATCCAGTGGTGGATCATATTTATAAAAGCAATCTTAATCATATATATTATACATTCTTGTACATTGTATTTTCATAAATAAGGCATCTCTGTACAGTCAATTACACCTAGATAAATATCATCACAAAAAACTGTTAGAATGACTAGAGTAGACTTAAAATGAACATACTTCCTGTCCCAAGTGTGTTTTGAGCAGGGGTTGGAAGATGGAGAGGATATGCATTTTTTTTTTAATTGGGGTATAGTTGCTTTACAATGTTGTGTTAGTTTCTGCTGTACAATGAAGTGAATCAGCTGGATGTATACATATATGCCCTCCCTCTTGGACCTCTCTCCCACCCCACCCCCATCCCATCCATCTAGGGCACCGCAGAGCTCCGAGCTGAGCTCCCTGCACTATACAGCAGGTTTGGGCTAGCTATCTGTTTTACACGTGGTAGTATATATATGTCAATCCCAATCTCCCAATTCATCCCACACCTCCTCCCACCCACCCTGTGTCCACATGTCCATTCTCTACATCTGCATCTCTATTCCTGCCCTGCAAATAGGTTCATCTGTACCAATTCTAGATTCCACACATATGTGTTAATATACGGTATTTGTTTTTCTCTTTCTGACTTACTTCACTCTACATGATAGTCTCTAAGTCCATCCATGTCTCTACAAATGACCCGATTTCATTCCTTCTTACGGCTGAGTAACATTCCATTGTATACATGTACCATATCTTCTTGATCCATTCCTCTGTCGATGGACATTTAGGTTGTTTCCATGTCCTCCTGGCTATTGTAAATAGTGTGGCAAAGAACACTGGGGCGCATGTATCTTTTTGAATTATGGTTTTCTCTGGGTATAGTTTGAAATCAGGACACGTGATATCTGCAGCTTTGTACTTCCTTCTCAAGATTCCTTTGGCTATTTGGGGTCTTTTGTGTTTCCATACAAATTGTAAAATTTTTTGTTCTAACTCTGTGAAAAATGTCATTGGTAATTTGATAGGGATTGCATTGAATCTGTAGATTGCTTTGCATAGTATAGTCAAAGATCAATAAATAGCATAGCAAGGTCAATAAAACTAAAAGCTGGTCCTTTGAGAAGATAAACAAAATTGATAAACCTTTAGCCAGACTCATGAAGAAAAAGAGGGAGAGGACTCAAATCAATAAAATTAGAAATGAAAAAGGAGAAGTTACAATGGACACCACAGAAATACAAAGCATCATGAGAGACTACTACAAGCAACCCCATGCCAATAAAATGGACAACCTGAAAGAAATGGACAAATTCTTAGAAAGGTATAACCTTCTAAGATTGAACCAGGAAGAAGTAGAAAATACGAACAGACCAATCACAAGTAATGAAATTGAACCTGTGATTAAACATCTTCCAACAAACAAAAGCCCAGGACCAGATGGCTTCACAGGCAAATTCTATCAAGCATTTAGAGAAGAGCTAACACCCATCCTTCTCAAACTCTTCCAAAAAATTGCAGAGGAAGGAACACTCCCAAACTCATTCTACAAGGCCACCATCACCCTGATACCAAAACCAGACAAAGATACTACAAAAAAAGAAAATTACAGACCAATATCACTGATGAATATAGATGAAAAAATCCTCAAAAAATTACTAGCAAACAGAATCCAACAACACATTAAAAGGATCACACACCATGATCAAGTGGGGTTTAACCCAGGAGTGCAAGGATTCTTCAATATATGCAAATCAATCAATGTGATACACCATATTAACAAATTGAAGAATAAAAACCATATGACCATCTCAATAGATACAGAAAAAGCTTTTGACAAATTCAACACCCATTTATGATAAAAACTCTCCAGAAGGTGGGCTTAGAGGGAACCTACCTCAACATAATAAAGGCCATATACGACAAACCCACAGCCAACAACATTCTCAATGGTGAAAAACTGAAAGTATTTCCTCTAAGATCAGGAACAAGACAAGGATGTCCACTCTCACCACTATTATTTAACATAGTTTTGGAAGTCCTAGCCATGGCAATCAGAGAAGAAAAAGAAATAAAAGGAATCCAAACTGGAAAAGAAGTAAAACTGTCACTGTTTGCAGATGACATGATACTATACGTAGAAAATCCTAAAGATGCCACCAGAAAACTACTAGAGCTAATCAATGAATTTCATAAAGTTGCAGGATACAAAATTAAGGCACAGAAATCTCTTGCATTCCTATACACTAACAATGAAAAATCAGAAAGAGAAATTAAGGAAACAATCCCATTCACCACTGCAACAAAAAGAATAAAATACCTAGGAATAAACCTACTTAAGGAGGTAAAAGACCTGTACTCAGAAAACTATAAGACACTGATGAAAGAAATCAAAGATGACACAAACAGATGGAGAGAAATACCTTGTTCTTGGACAGGATATGTATTTTTATGGAAGAGATTAAGTAACAAATACTGCAGGATAGTATGATCTTCTGTAGGTAAACACTGGTGAATTTTGCTTTGCTAAAATAAAGAAATGTGAATAGATTGTTTTGCTAAAGTAGAAATTATAAACCAATAGGTAGTAGGAGAGGGATACAAATTTTGAGTTGTGGGGGAAGTGGAGTAGTATGTGGGCGTAGGGCGGGAGTGAGACAGAGATCCTAGATGACAGCTGAAGATCTTTGGAATCAGAGCAAAGGTCTATTTGATTGACTTAAGCAATTGGTAGTCGCCATGCTTCTAAAATGGAAACAGACAAAAATAATTTCTCTACGAGAAGCTTGAAGGGGAAGGAGACAGATTGGCAAGAGATTGTTTAGAGATAAAGCTCTAGTGTAGGAGGATGGGAAGAAGAAAGAGAAGAGCTAGAGAAATACTGCAATAAGGAAAGAGTCAAGAGTCATTACATACTTACACTTCAAGAAGCTCAGGAGGCTAGTGGCCAACAACACTAAAAATAAAGGGTAGGAGAGTACCTACAACGTGTCCAGTCAATACTGAAAACTGTCAATCCTTCTCAGATAGTATATGAATTTATCTCAGATCAAATAAACTCCAAAAGGAAATTTGGGAAGAGGCATGCAGAGGAAACATAGGTGTTACGACAGGGTGATTCTAATGATCAGCTGGAATATAAACTGACAGAAGTAACCAACCAAAAATGTTTAAGGAGTAACAAGAGGGAAGTTTCTTTTCTAGTTACTATAGGTTTTCAAAATGCTAAAATAATAAGAAATAAAAGCAGTGTGGTATTTGTCTTAAGAATTGGTAGACTGATGATTACACAAAAGAATAGAAAGCCTAGAAGTAATCCAAAGTATATGTAAAAATATAATGTATATTTAAGTGACATTTCAAACTACTGAAACCAACTCAAGAAAAACAGACAATCTGAACAGACCTATAACAAATAAAAAGATTGAATTAGTAATCAAAAAGTTACCCACATCCTCTTTTGACCATACCTTAAATTAGCCTTTAGGAATCCACTGATCTATGTTTGAGGCATAAAAGAGAACACTTTCTGTTTCCAATGTCAATTCTCTCTTTTTTTTTAAAGATCTTTTCTTGCAATTATGAAATAAATTACAGTTTGGAAAAGTGCATTCATTAAAAAAAAGAAAAACTGGGCTTCCCTGGTGGCGCAGTGGTTGAGAATCTGCCTGCCAATGCAGGGGACGCGGGTTCCAGCCCTGGTCTGGGAAGATCCCACGTGCCGCGGAGCAGCTAGGGCCGTGAGCCACAGTTGCTGAGCCTGCGCGTCTGGAGCCTGTGCTCCGCAACAGGAGAGGCCGCGATGGTGAGAGGCCCGTGCACCGCGGTGAAGAGTGGCCCCCGCTCGCCGCAACTAGAGAAAGCCCTGGCACAGAAACGAAGACCCAACACAGCCATAAATAAAAAAATAAATAAATAAATAAAAAAGAAAAACTTACCCACAAAGCAAAACTCAGGCCTAGATGGCTTTACTGCTGAATTCTACTAAACATTTAAAGAAGAATGAATACCAATTTTTCACAAACTCTTCCAAAAATTAGAAGAGGAGAGACTACTTCCCAACTCATTCTATCAGACCAGTATTACCCTGGTACCAAAACCAGACACAGACATCATAAGGAAAAAGAACTACAGACCAATATCTTTTATAAATATGGATATAAAAACCCTCAACAAAATACTAGCAAACTGATTCTAGCAAAATATAAAAAGAATTATATACCATGATCAAGTGGAATTTATTCCTAGGGTAATTTAACATCTGAAAAGCAATTAACGTAATACCCTCTTTGGACAGAAAAAAACAAAAAACGCATGGTCATCTCAACAGAAATAGAAAAAGAATTTGACCAACACCCTTTCATAATAGAAACACTAAACAAACTATAAATCAAAGGGAACTTCCACAACCTGATAAAGGTCAAGTACAAAAACCCCAAAGCTAACATAATACTTAATGATGAAAAACTGCATGCTTTCCCTCTAAGATCAGGAATAAGATAAGAGTGTCTGCTCTTGCTACTTCCATTCAACATCATATTAGAAGTTCTAAAGAAAGCAATTAGGGAAGAAAAAGAAATAAAACTTGTCCAGATTGGAAGAGAAGAAGTAAAACCACCTCTATTCACAGATAACATAATCTTGCCTGTGGATAATCCTAAGGAATCCACCAAAAAACTATCAAAACTAATGAGTTCAGCAAGTTTGCAAGATATAAAATCAATATACAAAAATCAATTATATTTCTATATACCTGCAATGAGCAATCTAAAAATGAAATTTTTAAAACTTCATGTATAATAGCATCAAAAAAGAATAAAATGCTTAGGAATAAATTTAGCAAAGTGTAAAACTTATGCTCTGAAAACTATAAACATTATCAAAAGAAATTAAAGATGAAAATCATCCCATGTTCATGAATTAGAAGACAATATTATTAAGACAGCAATATTCTTCAACTTGACCTACAGATTCAATGCAATCTTTACTAGAATTTCAGCTGATTCTAATATTCAGATGAAGTTGCCAGAGAACCAGAATAGCTAAAACAAGCTTGAAAAAGAACAAAGTAGGAAGACTCACACTTCTCAATTTGAAATCTTAGTACAAAGTTACACTAATCAAAACAGTGTGCTCTGGCATAAGGATAGACATATAGACCAATGGAATAGAATTTAGAGTCCAGAAATAAATCCACATGTCTATAGTCAACTGATTTTCAACAAAGGTACCAAAATCATTCAATGGGAAAAAAAAGTCTTTTCAACAAATGGTTTTGGTACAACTGGATAGCCACATGCAACAGAATAAGGTTGGATCCTTACCTCATACCACTTCCAGAAATTAACTCAAGATGGATCAAAGACCTAAATTTAAGCACTAAAACTATTAGAAGAAAACATAGGGGTAAAGCTTCATCACCTTGGATTTGACAATGGTTTCTTAGATATGACACCAAAAGCATAAGCAATAAAAGAACAAATAGATAAGTTGAATTTCATCAAAATTTTAAAAACTTTTGTGCATCAAAGGATACTACTAAGAAAGTGAAAAGACATCCATAGAATGGGAGGAAATTTTTTCAAAACATATACGGAATAAGGGTTTAGTAGCCAGAATACATAAAGAGCTCTTGTAACTCAACAAACAACCTGATTAAAACATGGGTAAGGTACTTAAATGACATTTTTCCAAAAATGATAACCTAATGACCAACAAGCATATGAAAAGATGTTCAACATCATTAGTAATTAGGAAAATGTTAATCAAAACCACAATGAGATACCATTTCACACCAACTAGGATGGCTATATTTTTGTAACATGGAAAATAATAAAGTATTTACAAGAATATGGAGAAACTGGAACACCTGTACGTTGCTGGTGTGAATGTAAAATGATGCAGCCAGTATGGAAACCAGTTTGGCAATTACTAAAAAGTTAAACATAGAATTTCCATACAATCCAGCAATTCCACTCATAGACATATGCTATAAATAATTAAAAATAGGTACTCAAATATGTGTGCATGAATGTTCACTCTAGCACTATTCACAACAGCTAAAAGAAGCAACCCAAATGTCATCTGTCAACAGATGACTGGATAAACAAAAGTTGATATATCCATAAAATAGAACATTATTTGGTTATAAAAAAAAAGAATGAAGTACTGATACATGCAAGAACATGCATGAACCTTGAAAACATTATGCTAAGTGAAAGAAGTCAGTCACAAAAGCTTAAATATTATATTATTCTACTTATATAAAATATCCAGGGACTTCCCTGGCGGTCCAGTGGTTAAGACTCTGTGCTTCCAATGCAGCAGGCATGGGTTCGATCCCTGGTCGGGGAAACAAGATCCCACATGCCGCACAGCAAGGCCAAAAAAAAAAAAAATGTCTGGAATAGGTAAATCTATAGAGATGGAAAGTGGATAAGTGGTTGCTTAGTGCCAGGGCACTAGGCTGTAAGGGAAGTAGGGGATGAAAGGGTGATAAATAGTTTCTTGTTACAGTGATAAAAATATTCTAAAATTAATTGTGGTGATGGTTGCACATATCTGTGACTATATTTAAAATCATTGAACTGTATGATTTAAATTGAACTGTATGATTTAAATTGAACTGTATGATTTAAATTGGTTAATTATTTAGTATGTGAATTATATTTCAATAAACCTGTTTAAGAAAAATACAAAGAGAGAGAGAGAGAACTGGAGGAATATACACCAAAATGTTAATGATAGTGAGATTGCGAGCATGGCCAGTGGCTCACCTTAAGAGTTTAAGCAAACTTCACATTCTCAGGACAATTGTTGATACGAGTGACTGCTTAATAAATATTGGTTGCTACTAATATATATATATATATATATATATATATATACACACAAACTTCAAAGAAAAAAAACAACTAAAAATCACTCCAGGCCAAAATGTAGTAAAAGGGACCAAATTCACCCTCCTGCTTGGAGCAGCAAAAAAGAAAAGAAAAGAAAAGAAAACAACAAAAACATGTTAAAAAAAAACATTTTTGAGGCACTGGACATCAGATAACAAAGGACAGTGATCCCTAAGAGACAGGAATCAAACAAGGTGAACTCACAAATTGCACCAGTTTACTGTCTTGAGTTTCCAACAGTGCAGCAGGGAGGGGGAAATCAAGAGGTGCCAGCAGACTCCCTGAGTTGAGAGGATCAAAGCAGCTAGAAATCTCAGGATAGAGTACCAGAGAGGAGAAAACTGCATAGAAAGGGAACTCCAGAGAAATGCAGATAGTTCCTCTCAAGTGTTCAGCTGATTACTGATCAATGCATGTTCTTAAGGAAAGTACTCAAGGCCACAGAAAGAACTACTCCAAAAAATTAGAAGTAACAATGCCTGGTTTCCACACAGGTCTGGGACTAGTGCCTGTTCCCACCAACCAGACTGGGGAACCTTATGATTCACAGGGCATTTGGTAGAGAACATAGAAGGGTCTTACCTCAATATTGGGTGATAATTAGCCCCAGACTGAGCACTGCTATGGTCACACCTAACAAGTCTTAAAAGTAACAACATCCACAGTATATAAAGAATCATGTATTCTCAAAACTCAATAAGAGACCAAACAATCCAATTAAAAATAGGAAAAAAAATCTGAACAGACACTTCAAGAAAGAAGATATACAGAGGCCAAATAAGCACATGAAAAGATATTCAATATCATATATCAATAGGGAAATGCAAATTAAAACCACCATGTGATACTACCTCACATCCACTAGGACGGCTAAAAGGTAAATGACTGACCATACCAGTTGTTGGTGAGGATGTGGAAGAACTGGAACTCTCATCACTACTGGTGGGGATGTAAAATGGTACAATCACTTTGCAAAAGGGTTTTGTGGTTTCTTAATAGACATCTGCCATATGAGCTAGCCATTCCCATCTAGATATTTACCTAGGAGAAAGCATATGTCCATACAAAGACATACAGGAATATTCATAGCAGCTTGTTACAGATAAAAACTGGAAACAATGAAGATATCTATCAACAAGGTGAATAAACTGTGACATTTTTACAATGTGATAATATTCAGCAATATAAATAATTAAACTACTGACACATGCAAAAATACAAATGAATCTCAAAATAATTATGCTGAGTAACAGAACTGCCAGACCAAAAAAAAAGTGCACATACTGTATGATCTCATTATAAAATTCTATAAAATGCTAACTAAACTATAGCAATAGAAAGTAGATCAATGGTTGCCTGGATATGGGGCAGGAGAAGGACAAGGAGGAGAGAAAGAGAGGGACTATACAAAAGGCATGAGGAAATCTATGGTGATGATTTCACAGCTGCATACAAATGTCAGAACTTTTCCAACTGTACACTTTATTTGAAAAAAAAAAGTTCATGCCATGACAAAGTTTATGATTTCCTGTTATACAATGAAATTCATATTTTATACCATATATTTTACCTGCTTTTTTCCTAAATGAGAAATAACTTATAAAAAGAAAATCATGACAATTTATAACAAAAGAAACCTTAGAGATTATTTAATATATTTCCCTCTTTTTCAGAAGAGGAAATTGACCTCCAGAGAGGTAGATCTGCCCAAGGTCACATCATTGGTAATGACTAGGAAAGGGCTGCTGGCAGTACTCTTTTTATACTACATGGTTCTTTGAGTGTTTCAGACCTTAAGAATAAAATGTTTTCTGTGAACATACAGACTATATGTGTTATTACAACTATTCCTGCAGCTCATTCTAAGTTTTCACTTGGTAGGTAAGAATATTGGTAAGTGTATAAGTTTTGTCTAAATTATTTGCATACTGTTAACAGTATTTACTCAGTTACTTCAAGTTTTGAAATGAAATACATTTTTCATATGAATGAGTTTGACATATCTGTCTGGTAACAGGAAGCTTATAAAATAGGTCTCATAATATTTGAATTTCCTTCTTACTACAGTTTATGTAAAAAACCGTAGACCATATCTTTGGACTGGGTATATACGTAAGTGTTTATATAGAATGTATATTCAAAACAGAATCTAGGTTTATCGTGGATTGTGGCCAGTTGAACTAAAAAGAATTTAGTGCCAGTAATATGAAAATGTATCAAGATTGCAAATAGTCTTTAAAAGCAAGGTAAGGTCTTTTGAAACAATGCTTCACTACAGAAATCCAATGACCAGGATTTTCTTTGGAACACTAGAGTGGCTGTTATTTATCATAGGAATGTGGGAGACACATTCAGAGATCTATTTTTATTTAATTTTTTTGGTTGCACCACACGGCACGCGGGATCTTAGTTCCCCAACCAGGGATAGAACCCGTGCCCCTTGCATTGGAAGCGTGGAGCCACTGGACCACCAGGGAAGTCCTGAAGATCTATTTTTAAATAACAGGCAAGAGGACTTATGCTTTCAGCTGTAATTGGTAAATATTACAAATCTACACACTGTACTGAATTTTTCACTCCCCATCTCCACCTCCTCTTGTTCTCTCATTTTTCCAAAAAAACAAAACAAAGAAACAAACAAAAGCAAAACAGCATAAAATAGTCTCTCCATGTTTCCTCAATGCCCCCTTTGCTCGGTGACATATACTCTAGCAGGACAACAGAGAGAAGATTCTGACTTGAAAAACTGAAAGCCTCCATATTTATGAGCCAATCTATGGCTTACCCAAACTCAACAGTTTTAGTGGAAAAATATTCAATAACTATGTATATTTTAGACACACTTGCAAATTCTAGGTACCTCAGAATTCATTCATAAAATATTCTGAAACATTTCCCAAATGTGCTGTGCTAAGCAAACATTAAGTAACAATAATCCTTTTGCTCACGCCTTAGGCGGAAATTTTCACACATTAAAAGAGAATTGAGGATCATGTCATTAGGCTGCTCAAGCCTTGACTTGATGGAGTGCATCTGCAGTACTCAGTATTTACAATGTGCACAGGATGAATTCTCCTACCTAGCAAAAACCTCAGCCTCAGTTCCTGCTAACATTTGACCCTATGTAGTGTGATATAGGTTTTTAAATGCTGTCCTGACCCAGTTTTGAGGCCCTGGCTAGAGGCTGGTCATTTCTGCTTCTTGAGCAGTCGATTAAGCCCACACCCTGAACCACCTCCAATATCAGCTCTCACACTCTTGGGCCCCTATACACCTGCTCTAATTGCCCCAGGGCCAGGTACCAGACAACCAGGGACAGCCCCTATGCCCCAGGGTCTACTGACACTGCTCACATTAGCCAATCCTAAACGTGCTTGCCCATTC
Source organism: Balaenoptera ricei (assembly GCF_028023285.1). Classification (NCBI taxonomy): domain Eukaryota; kingdom Metazoa; phylum Chordata; class Mammalia; order Artiodactyla; family Balaenopteridae; genus Balaenoptera; species Balaenoptera ricei. The sequence continues at coordinate 127,830,544 of NC_082640.1, forward strand.
TTTCCCTCAGAAAGTGCAGTAAAGGCACTTGCGCACTGTTCTCCTCTCTCCCTCCGCCTTGTGGCTGACCCTAGTTCTTCCCTGACTGTCCCTGCACGGTGTGCTGTGTTCTCCCCAGGGAACTGGGAGTCCAACAAACTACAAAACCCTTTCTGCCTTCTCTCTGTTGATCTGTTTTGGCCTCACCATACCTCACCCAAGGTAATATGGTGAAAAATAAGGGAGGGAGAGAAGGAGGGAGAGAGGAAGGAAGGGAGAAGGAAGAAAGGGAGGGAGGGAGGAAGGAAGGAAGGATTTTAATTGGCTCTTAAAAGCAACATATTTAGTTTTGCTAAAATTTAACTCAAACCAATAATATCTGTGCAGAGTGTAAGTTCTTTATGGAAGAAGTCTGAAACGCAGCCAACAGTTTACAAAATATGATAAGCTATGTCTATTTACATATTGAGAGCACCTAACATGTCAAGCCATGTGCTTATATCACATTACCTCATGTAATTCTGAAAAAGACCAGCGAGGTAGAGCTACTATTATATCTACATTAAATACATGAATCTGAGGCACAGCGAAAGATACAAAAATTGTCTAAAAGGGCAGGGCTAGCAAATGGTGGAACTGGGATTTGAACCCACATTTCTCTAAAACCAGAACCTAAGCTCTTAAGTCCTAAGTGATACTACCTTCAAATAGCTGCTTGTCCAACAAATATTTATTGAGCACCTATTTTATGACATTGTATTACATATTAGAGAAAAAGGCATCGAACTGATTCTCAGAATGCTTACTTTATAGTGACAGCGAGGTTATTTTACCTATAAGAACAAGATATCTTGATAGGTATTGGATGGATTTTATCTAGGGTGCTACAGAAGTATAATCATTTACTTAACTAAGTATCACCTCATATGGTACAAATAGATTTGTACCACTACTATCCTTTGTCCCCTGCCTCCATTTACACACACACACACACACACACACACACTCCTTTAAATTGCTCTTTTGGCTAGTTCTACCTCTGCCGAAGGATGAAATCTCAGTAAAATCTCATAACTTTTTTCTGACTACTCTCAAATACTAAAAAGTCCTCAGGTCACTTTTAGCCAAAAGAACTTTCTTTTTCAGTATCTGAAAAGTGTAATTTGGAGCAAACCCTGCACATCCTTCAAAGTTAAATTGTCCCCAGCTCGAGCCTGCTGCAGCTCAGGAAGCCTGCAGTGAGGGAGGCAAGCACGGTCGCTACCACCTGCTTCAACTCCTTGCCTGGCCTTCTACTCCTCCCTCTCACTCTATGGCTTCTGAGCCCCTGGGAGTGAGGGGAGGGCTGTTCTCCAGACTCGGTGGATGTTTACACTCACAAGGCGCTTCCGTGGATTTCTCAGAAATTCAGAATCCCCCACTGGAAGCCTCTCGTTGCACGTCCCAGGACAGATGTGGTACCTATAATTCCACTGCCTCTCCCCGACCTCTGTCAGCCCCAACATTCGGTGACCCACCCCACACAGACTCTTGGCGAAATCCTTTCAAAAGCCAGCCTCCACCACCATGATCTGCAGCCCCTTTGAAGACTTGCTCTTTTTTTTTGTCCACTCTTTTTTTTTTCTTTTAGATTCTTTTCCCATTTGGCCATTACAGAGTATTGAGTAGAGTTCTCTGTTCAATACAGCAGGTTCTTACTTGTCTTCTATTTTATATACAGTAGTGTGTATATGTCAATCCCAACCTCCCAATTTATTCCCCCCCATCCCCTGGTAAACCATAAGTTTGTTTTCTACATGTGACTCTACTTCTGTTTTTGTAAATACGTTCATATGTACCCTTTCTTTTAGATTCCACATATAAGCGATATCATAGATATTTGCCTTTCTGTGTCTGACACTTCACGCGGTATGACCATCTCTAGGCTCTAATTGACGTTTCCTTCCTCTGCATGGCCTTCAGAGGAAATGCCACCACCCTGCCATTGGTGGAAGTGCAGTCTTCCCCCAACACAGCTCACCCTCAGAGCTCTGAAACCTGAGGAAGACATGTGTCCATTGGGCCCCAATTCTCCACTGTCAAGCTCTGCCTCCCACAAGCTTGAGGTGAGCAGGAAGCACCTGGCCATCCTCCTCCACGAGGGGGGAAGGGAGCAGGGTACCTCAGACCCCAGCACTTGTGCTTCATCCACATACCTACATGACCACATCCTTGGCATGTCTAACATAAGTGCCCCGGCACCTCACTTTGAATGGGGATGTTCAGCAAATATTGTTTTGTTCTCAGTCTTTGAGGCTTCAGCCAAAACCCAGACAGAGTGTCATTTAACATTCTGTTTCAGAAATATAAAGACGGATGCTCACCAGACTGAATAATGCATAGCACAGCAAACACTGTCTGTCTCTATATGGTTGTTTTCTAATATTTTCTATTAAGGAAAATGGATTTGTCTTCTAATTCTCACTCTGCTCCTAGAAATGCTTTATGAACCTGAGTAAATCATTAGTCCTCAGTGTCTTCACCTAAAATTATACGAAACTATAAAATTATTTAAAGTTTGTTGAAAAGTCTCTCCAAGAAAATATAGCCCTGTCATTTGAGGCTAATATACATCAATCTTCTTAGCCCAAAAAGGCAAAAAACTAAAAATTAGCCAGAGAGCAGCAGGAGAACTGCCTTTGAATAAACCCAAATTCCTGACATCATGCTCTACCTCTCCAGGAGGAATTAAAACTCTCACCTTCCCAATCTCAGAAGCAAGTTACTCATATCGAGCCTGACCTTATGCCCCAGTTCTGATCACTAAGCTTCTACATTGTTCTCTTTGCCCCGTTCCTTACCTTGTTAACCTGACTAGTAGACAGGTTCACCCAGGACAATCCTCCTCCCAAAGACAAGGACCCGCTCTGAATTTAAGCCAAGCATGAGGATGCCGGTGCCTGTTAGAAGACTGCTCAAAAGTAAGCACCTGTGATTCATGAATACCCCATACTCCTGGAACCACTGTCTTCTTAGGGACTCCACCATCTCAGAATGAGCTCCCTGTTATTTGTACCCTTACCCTAGGACAGGACACAGGTCCACTGCCACTTCAATCACAGCCCCTGCCCCACTCCAGGATCCTAAAGCATGCAAGGTATCGGCATAAATGCCAAATGGAGCTAACTGGGCTAAAAGCATGCATCTTTCTAAAAATGCATTGTTTACAGTATTTCCTCCTTTATCCTTTTACTTTTAAAGAATAAATTTTTCTCTAGTGTTTTCATGGCTGACATAGAGTAACTGCCTTATTTTGAATAAAATTAAAATTACATCATTTTCTTCTCTGTCCTTAGAGCATAGGTTCCACAAACATAAAGTAGGTAATTGATCTTATTTAAGAAATTTGCAATGGAACAATAAAAACAATTAAGTGCAATGACTCTAGTACAGATGTTCTGAATCCAATATTTCTCAAAAGGTTTTGACAACATCCAAAGTTGTATGAAAATATTTGGCAGTGGTATCTCAAAATTTAAGTATTCTGTTCTTTTTTCAAGTACTAGCCAAGAATGGAAGAGTCTTCATGAACAATCTAATTGAGAGGTTCTGGAAAACAAATCTGTAGCACATGGTCATTTTTTCTCTGTTGATGGCTCAGCTGAGCCAGTGACATTTATGAGTCCATGGCTGAGGGCTCTATAGGTTCTGGATCAAAACAATCTTTCCTAAAGTTATGGACTCAATGTTTGTGTCCCTCTGCCCCTAAATTCATATGTCGAAGCCCAAACCACTAGTGTAGCTGTATTTGGAGTAAAGTAAGGTTAAATGAGGTCATAAGGGTGAGGCCCTGATCTGATAGGATTAGTGCCCTTCTAAGAAGAGACACTAAAAATCATGGAAAATGAAAGGCGACATGAAGACGTAACGAGAAGGCGGCCATCTGCAAGTGAGAAAGAGGGATCACACCAGAAACTGAATTGCCAGAACCTTGATCTTGGACTTCTAGGAACCAGAACTGTGAGAAAATAAATTTCTGCTGTTTAAGCCACTCAGTCTATAGTACTTTTTTATAGCATCCTCAGCCAACTAATACACCCAGGAACTTATCAACGGAGGAGAGGACGAAAAGACATTTTCTTCCTCTTTCTCCAAGTGGGATCCCAGAAATTCCCCAGTGTATATTAAAATATTAATATCTTGCTTTCACACACTGTTTATATGCATAGTCCTATTTATTCTTCACAATCTTGTAGTTAGGCAGAGCTAGCATTATTAATCCCATTTTACAGATGAGATGGAATGTGGCTAAAGTCAACATTAGAGGTAGAGCTTTTGACTGCTAGCCCAAGCTTCTTGCACTGCACCTCATGCCAGCTGACTGAGAGTAGCTTTAGAGATCTTTCTACTCCTGAGTCAGCTCACAGTTAGAACATCTCTGGGAATCATAGCACTTGTTCCAGGATAAGACACTAGACTTCAAAAGCGGTACCTCTTAACAGATAAGCAGAATTATCTGCCGTTAGTCAGGAGAACCATGAGCTATTAATAAATAAAGTTGAAGAAAAAATGAAAATGAAAATTAAAGCTGGAGTTGTGCTCAATTTCAATAATTTAAATTATTAATTTAGAGTGATAGTAATTTTGACCTTTTAACAAAACCTTCTTTATATACCATTTTTGAGTTTTGACTATCTGTGGACACAAAGGAATAAATCTTGGCCACTCTTCGTCCTGGAACACAACATCTACAGCTCCTCCTGGGAGAAAGAGCTCAGCTACAACTTATAGTTCAGTACATTCACTCTTCTGATTAATTTGGAGCAGTGGAGCAATTAAAGAACAGATGCTATGGATTAATGTTCCACATTACATTGAGAAGCCCTTCTATAGGCCCTGGTGCTATTTTTAAAATATCTGAGCTCTGAATGTCACTCCATTAATAAAGATTTCAGCAGCTTAGTCATTAACATCAACAAGACCTTATCATTAGAACAACATTTACTTTCAGGCTCATTTTTCTGTTGTGCAAATCAATGACGAAAAACTTCAGAAACTGAACCAATGTTATATTGTTTAGTATAACTGATTTGGGGCTCATATTCAAAACATTTATTTTATCCATACATAATATCTTAAAATATGTCTCTTTCCTAATAGGCAGCCAAAAACCCCTACTACTGACATTTGGTTTCAACTCTCCCTAATACAGAATGTCTCTCTTTGCTCCCTTTTCAACTGTTCCTGAGGATGACTGCTAAACCCTAAGGCAAAGGGAAAACTTGGTTGCCTTTAGCATGTAAGCCTTTCAGTGTCAGCAGTTACACCATTCTCTCCTTTAGGCTGAGTGTGCACTGTATTGGAAAACAGAGGCCTCTGAGTATTCATGCCTCTTCAGATTGGCTGTCAAAAGCCCTTCACGTGCAATCTTCTTATTTGGCCCCAAAGAAGACAGTCTCTTCTAATTAGTGCTCAAATGGTTATCCCATTCAGAAAGAATGGAATATTTGTTTAATATACAACATAAATTTATTCTAGTTAAAATAATATTTTGCTTGTAGAAATTTTTATGTGCATCCAGAGAAAAGGGAGATTTTAAAATCAGAAATCTCAAAAATTAATGGGAAGCATTTTGAAAATAATTTTAAGGAATTATAAACAACCTAAATATCCAGTAATAGGGATTTGGTATGGGGATATCTGTGTAGATATAGATATAGATATCGATATAGAGAAAGAGATTTCCATTCAGTAAAGCACTCTGTATCTAACATAAATAATCCTGATGCTTCTAGTTCTATATAATATATAATAGACTATTTACATAGATATTTACCTTCTCTTCCTCAAAAATGCCTGTAAAAATTACAATCAAGAAATACAGAAGCTAGCAAGCACAAAGCAGCACTAAAAAGGGGAAAGAGAGCCATCAGCAGACCAGAGATTTATTAAAATCTTTAGAAAATGGCAAGTAGACGAATCATATTGTCAGATGAAACAAAAGCAAAGAAGCAAATGTTCCAGCACTGAAGACACCTGGCTTCACTCTGAAAAAAGTGAATGCTGAGCAGAATGAAGAGAAAGATCAAAACCTAGAAATAGCGCCATGAAATTTCATAACACACCAAAGATAAAGAGGATATGCCAGAAACTTCCAGGAAAGGGTAATGGAAGTTCCCTATTGTTTGATGTATTCATTATCTGAGTTCTTACAGCCATGAGATTGCATAGGGAAGCAGTCATGGCTCAAAAATATTCATTAATCAACTGGCCACTTGTAAAATTAGTCCTGATTCAAATACTCATCCCATATCACACTAACATCTGTCCTCAGCAATCACATCAGAGTCTATTTTGGTCAATTTCATTGACTTTTTAATAAATATATGATTAAAATATGTAAGCCATAAATATTTAATAAATGTATAATAAATATATAGCATAAATTGACTTTAAAGTAAAATTGCAAATCTTGAAAAGATGTTAGATTTCATAGAGTTGATAAAAGTGTTGGTGACTTGAGTCACCAACAAAGCTACTGCTAAATGAGAATTAGCAGAGTTAGATCAGTTTAGGATGGATGAGGAGAAAACCAACCAGGAGAATGGTAAGAAAGGGTCTTCAAGGGAGACTCACTTAAAAATCAAAGAATTTAAGACAGGCCCTTGTAGGGAAGTCTTGAAATATTTTTGCAGAAATTACTATCTTTATGATTGTGCAGGAAAGTGAAATATGAACTTGGAAGATATCATATCATTCTACCATCTATTTTTATCAGAAAATAGTACCCCCCAAACAATCCAATTTAAATAGATTTATATTAAGAGGACTTTTCTGGTGCTATTTTCCCAAGAAACAGGAGACTTCCTATAGATAGAAAGGAACCAAAAACAGGATGGTATTATATTAGTCTCATTAGCAAGAATAAATGCTGAAAATAGTGAAATAAAGCCTGTAAAATTCTGAAAAAAAATGACTTTATATCAACAATTCTATACATAATCAAACTACTAATCAAATATGAAAGCAAAAAAATGACATGCAAGAACTCTGAAGGTTTACCTGCCATGTACTCTTTTGAAAAAAGTACTCCAGCCATATTTTAAAAGAGGAAGGAAGGAAGGAAGGAGGAAGAGAGGGGAGGGAGGGAGGAAGAAAGAAAGGGAAAGGGAAGCCAAGAATATGGAATGAAAGGTATGAGGAGATTTCTGCTTTAGGTAATGAAAGACTGAGTAGTTTAACGAAATCTAACCACACTCTGGGAAAAAAAATACACAAAAGCTTGATTAAATATATTATTTAAAAATCTTCTTAAAAGCATCAAAGATATATCAAGATAATAAGGAATTACAGGACAAAAATCCAACACTTGGGAAAAGGTTTGCCCTGTGATCACTGGCTGACCTGGAAGAGGTAGGTGATATGTGCTTTGATAGCCTCTTAGAGCTAAGGGGAAAAGTCAGAGTTCAGGGCTCACCCAATACTGGGAATTGGGGCCCCCAAGGGGCTACACCCTGAGAATAGTGATAAAACAAAAATAACTCAACCTTGTGCAGACGGTAGACTCACTTCTTTTTAAAATATCAATAGGCCATGAAATCTCAGGCTGTGAGACTGCCTGAGAACACTCTAGATTGTCGGTACCCCTCTTTGGAGGAAGAGAATACCATCCTTAGGATGAGAATACCATCCTAAGTCTCAAATTATTTCAACAAATACTTTTTCAAACACAATGCCCAACATACACCAAAGCATGAAGAGAAAAGATACAATGAGCAAGAACCAACAGTGATAAAAATAACCAAAATTGTCAGGCATTATCATATACAGTAAAACTATGCTTAATGTTTTCAAGGAGAAGAAAAATAAGCTGTGAAAATTTCAGCAGGGAAGGAACTAACAACTATAAAAAGTGACTTAGCAGTTTTAAAAAAGAAACAAATTGAAATTCTACATTGGAAAAATCCGTTTAAAAAATTAAGAATTCAATGGGAATTTAACAATATATTGGACAGCGGAAGAGACAGTTAGTGAACTGAAAATAGGTCAGAAGACACTCCCCAGCATGCAGCATACAACAAAAAGGTGGAAAACATGGAAGAGAATGTAAAAGACTCAGAATTCCATGAGAAATCCTTAAGTTCTGGCATCTAGAAAAATAAGAATGGGCACTGGTCATTTTTGCGGAGATTTTAGCCTAGAATTTTCCAAAACTCATGAAAAATATCTGTCTTCCAATTTAGGAATCCAAATAAATCCCAAACAGAATAAATAAAAGGAAAGCCATACCTAAACATATCATAGTGAAATTGGATAAAACCAAAAAAAACTTCAGTGCAGCCAGAGCAACTCACCTTCAAGAGAATAACAGTAGACTGGCAGGTGACTTCTGAACAGCATCAGTGGAAGTCAGAAAGAAACTGCTAACCTAGAATTTGTAACTAGCAAAAATAAAGTCATTTTCAGATGAATAAAAAATTGAAAGAGTTCACCATTAGGAAATCTGCATCCAAAGGAATCTGCAAAGTATGTTTTCAGTTCACTAACTGTCTCTTTGACTGTCCAATATGTTGTTAAATTCTCACTGACTTCTTCCAGAGAAAAGGGAAATGATGGCTGGAAATCAAGGGGCTCAAAAATACAAAAAGAATAAAAAGAAAAGAAAGTTGTAAACGTGAGTAAATCTCAATAAACAGTGATCCATTGAAAAATAATAACATGTACATAAGGAACTACGTAAATGAAGTTAAGTGTCCTAAGCAGCTTGTATTACCCAGGAAGAGAGTAAAATTATCCATTAATATTAGACATTGATAAGTCAATGACACATTTTGTAATTTCTAGGATGAACACTAAAAGTATAGGGAAAGAACATAATACAACTAAAAGATAGCAAAAAAAAATCAATGATTAAAAAAAATCAATTGGAAGTCAAGAAGGCCAGACTCCATAGGACTTGAGGATATCTGCTGGGTCTCAGATTTTCTATTAAGGATCTGAGGACACCAGGGTCTCCAGCTATTAGAGTAGATACCAAATCAATTTGTTGGGGAAAGCAAGCATTCAGAAATTCCTGTTTACTTTTTTCAATACATAGGTGCTATGATGACATGGGGAGTATCCCAGTTATTCAGAATCATTTCAACAAACTTGCTATGATAAGCATATCACATTCAAGACAGTCACTTCTTATATCCTGGAAAAGAATGGCAGATATGGAGACTATTTTAGGGAGACCCTGGCAATACTCCTCCTGATTTTCATTCCTCAAAAGGTAAAGATGGAAAATACGAGCTAGTAGCGGCAGCAAATTAGCTTATTCCTGGAGATTAAAGATTTAATGACAAAGAGTGATGTAAAGAGGCAACATGCAGAAAATCTGGTGGCAGGACTGTTCACCTAAGTGCTTTGTTACATTCATAGAGGACTCAAGGAAGTTAAAGGAAACCAGCGAATGAAATCAAGGATTCAGACTCTGATTTGAGCATCTTCCAACATTACAGAGAAATAGAGTCCTATTAAGTGCCTCAGATATTTTCTATTCTGCCACATTTATTCTAGGTTTTCCTTTGTAATCATGATCAAAGATCTCAATCTTTCACCACCACTTTATGTTGACTACAGGACTACCTGCTTCTGTCATCAAAAGCTCCTTGAAATTTGTTATGTCTGTTTCTGTGTGTATCAATATTCTGCAATTTTGCTCTATTGCCGCTACATGTGAGATGGCCTTTAAAATTTCACTGCCTCTTTTGTGAAAGCAAAGTAGAAGAAACTAAAAGTGACTGAGTAATGATAAAGTACTTATTCTTTCCAGGTCTCAGGTTATCAGTTGAAATTGTAATAGAGGAATTGCATAAGAAAGTGACAAGAAATGATATAATAATATACACCATTATTTTTAATGTAGCTAGATTCTTATAAGAAATATTTCCAAAGCCACACTTTTTGTGTACTTCTTAGAGAGTGATTTTTTAAAGAAAGTCATTCTATGTATTACATATATTTTTTCTGTTTCCTGACTAATTTTTTACCAGAAATGGAGAAGAAATAGCAAATGTGTCATTACTTTAATAGGATGATTACTTGTCAAAGTGAGGTTTGGGGCTTAACTATAGTTTTAATGCACGTAGGTCAAACTGAACTCCCTTTTGTGAAAAGACAGGTGTGTGAAATTTGAATACAATTTTAGAAAAACAATGAATACATTGTCAACTGTTAACTTTAACAAGTTAAATAAATAAAACCCTAATTCACTAATCTGACACTATTTAGATACAAACATTTATTCCCTTGTCTGCCATCTTTATATGTTTAGACAATGTGACCAAATTAAAATTGTTCATTGCTGAGTGACTACAAAACTGCACTTTGAATGAGCAAGGAAAGTGAGTAACAGTAGTCTAGCAGGGGAAATTTTTCTTCAGAACAATGGTTTTAAGAGCTTCTTTGTAAAAGCTAAAGCCTGAGTTCTTTTGGGAATTTCTCAGAGACTTAATTTTAGCAGTTAATAGTAATCCTCAGATACAATTATTTATAATTATTTACATTTCAATGAACACAAATGTATAAATATTAGAGACTCTTCTCTAGAAGCTTTGGAATGTAAATTTCTATAAGTTCATAAAAGAAATTCTTTGTAATTTTAACGTTAGAACAAGTTTTGTGGATGATTGGTTCAAGATGGCGGAGTAGAAGGACGTGTGCTCACTCCCTCTTGAAAGAGCACAGGAATCACAACTAACTGCTGAACAATCATCAGCAGGAAGATACTGGAACTCACCAAAAAAGACACTCCACTTCCAAAGACAAAGGCGAAGCCAAAATAAGATGGTAGGAGGGTCACAATCACAATAAAATCAAATCCCACAACCGCTAGGTGGGTGACTCACAAACTGGAGAACAATTATACCACAGAAGTCCACCCACAGCAGTGAAGGTTCTGAGCCCCACGTCAGGCTTCCCAACCTGGGGGTCTGGCAATGGGAGGAGGAATTCCCAGAGAATTAGACTGTGAACGCTGGCGGGATTTGATTGCAGGACTTCAACAGGACTGGGGGAAACAAAGACTCCACCCTTGGAGGGCACACACAAAGTAGTGTGCATTATCAGGACAGGACACGGGGGGAGGAACAGTGACCGCACAGGAGACTGAACCAGACCTACCAGCTAGTATTGGAGGGTCTCCTGAAGAGGCGGGGGGTGGCTGTGGCTCACCACAGGAAAAAAGACACTGGCAGCAGAAGTTCTGGGAAGTACTCCTTGGCATGAGCCCTCCTGGAATCTGCCATTAGCCACACCAAAGAGCCTGTAGGTTCCAGTGCTGGGTCACGTCAGGCCAAACAACTAACAGGGAGGGAACTCAGTCCCACCCATCAGCAGACAAGCAGATTAAAGTTTTAATGAGCTCTGCCCACCAGAGCAACACCCAGCTCTACCCACCACCAGTCCCTCCCATCAGGAAGCATGCACAAGCCTCTTAGATAGCCTCATCCACCAGAGGGCAGAGAGCAGAAGCAAGAAGAACTACAGTCCTGCAGCTCATGGAATGAAAACCACATTCACAGAAAGATGGACAAAATGAAAAGGCAGAGGACTATGTACCAGATGAAGGAACAAGATAAAACCCCAGAAAAATAACTAAATGAACTGGAGATAGGCAACCTTCCAAAAAAAGAATTCAGAATAAAGATAGTGAAGATGATCCAGGACCTCAGAAAAAGAATAGAGGCCAAGATCAAGAAGATGCAAGAAATGTTTAAAAAAGACCTAGAAAAATTAAAGAACAAACACCTAGAAGAATTAAAGAACAAAAAAAGAGATGAATAATACAATAACTGAAATGAAAAACACACTAGAAGGAATCAATAGCAGAATAACTGAGGCAGAAGAACGGATAAGTGACCTGCAAGACAGAATGGTGGAATTCACTGCTGCAGAACAGAATAAAGAAAAAAGAAAGAAAAGAAATGAAGACAGGCTAAAAGACCTCTGGGACAACATTAAACGTACCAACATTCACATCATAGGAGTCCCAGAAAGAGAAGAGAGAGAGAGAAAGGACCAGAGAAAATATTTGAAGAGATTATAGTCGAAAAGTTCCCTAACATGGGAAAGGAAATACCCACCCAAGTCCAGGAAGCGCACCAAGTCCCATACAGGATAACCCAAGGAGAAACATGCTGAGACACATAGTAATAAAACTGACAAAAATTAAAGACAAAGAAAAATTATTAAAAGCAACAAGGGAAAAACAACAAATAACTTATAAGGGAACTCCCATTAGGTTAACAGCTGATTTCTCACCAGAAACTCTACAAGCCAGAAGGGAGTGGCACAATATATTTAAAGTGATGAAAGGGAAGAACCGACAACCAAGATTACTCTACCTGGCAAGGATCTCCTTCAGATATGATGGAGAAATCAAAAGCTTTACAGACAAGAAAAAGCTAAGACAATTCAGCACCATCAAACCAGCTTTACAACAAATGCTAAAGGAACTTCTCTAAGTGGGAAACACACGAGAAGAAAAACACCTACAAAAACAAACCTAAAACAATTAAGAATATGGTAATAGGAACATACATATCGATAATCACCTTAAATATGAATGGATTAAATGCTCCAACCAAAAGACACAGGCTTGCTGAATGGATACAAAAACAAGACCCATATATATGCTGTCCAAAAGAGACCCACTTCAGACCCAGGGACACGTACAGACTGAAAGTGAGGGGATGGAAAAAGATATTCCATGTAAATGGGAATCAAAAGAGAGCTGGAGTAGCAATACTCATATCAGATAAAATAGACTTTAAAATAAAGAATATTACAAGAGACAATGAAGGACACTAAATAATGATCATGGGATCAATCCAAGAAGAAGATATAACAATTATAAATATATATGCACCCAAAATAGGAGCACCTCAATACATAAGGCAAATGTGAACAGCTATAAAAGAGGAAATCAACAGTAACACAATAATAGAGGGGGACTTTAATACCTCACTTACACCAATGCACAGATCATCCAGACAAAAAATTAAATAAATTAATAAGGAAACACAAGGTTTAAATGACACACTAGAGCAGATAGATTTAATTGATATTTATAGGACATTTGATCCAAGACAACAGATCACACCTTCTTCTCAAGTGCACATGCAACATTCTCCAGGATAGATTATATCTTGGGTCAAAAATCAAGCCTCGGTAAATTTAAGAAAACTGAAATCATATCAAGCATCTTTTCTGACCACAACACTATGAGATTAGAAATCAATTACAGGGGAAAAAATGTAAAAAACACAAACACATGGAGGCTGAACAATACGCTACTAAAGAAGAAAACAAAAAGGAAATCAAAAAATACCTAGAGACAGATGACAACAAAAACACAACAAACCAAAACCTATGGGATGCAGCAAAAGCAGTTCTAAAGGGGAAGTTTATAGCAACACAATCATACCTCAAGAAACAAGAAAAATCTCAAATAAACAATCTAACCTTTCACCTAAAGAAACTAGAGAAAGAAGAACAAACAAAACCTAAATTTAGTAGAAAGAAAGAAATCATAAAGATCACAGCAGAAATAAATGAAGTAGAAACAAAGAAAACAATAGCAAAGATGAATAAAACTAAAAGCTGGTTCTTTGAGAAGATAAACAAAATTGATAAAACTTTAGCCAGACTCATCAAGAAAAAGAGGGAGAGGACTCAAATCAATAAAATTAGAAATGAAAAAGTAGAAGTTACAGTGGACACCACAGAAATACAAAGCATCATGAGAGACTACTACAAGCAACTCTATGCCAATAAAATGGACAACCTGGAAGAAATGGACAAATTCTTAGAAAGGTATAACCTTCCAAGACTGAAACAGGAAGAAATAGAAAATATGAACAGACCAATCACAAGCACTGAAATTGAAACTGTGATAAAAAAATCTTCCAATATACAAAAGCCCAGGACCAGATGGCTCCACGGGCAAATTCTATCAAACATTTAGAAAAGAGCTAACACCCATCCTTCTCAAACTCTTCCCAAAAATTGCAGAGGAAGGAACACTCCCAAACTCATTCTACGAGGCCACCATCACCCTGATACCAAAACCAAACAAAGATACTACAAAAAAAGAAAATTACAGACCAACAGCACTGATAAACATAGATGAAAAAATCCTCAAAAAATACTAGCAAACAGAATCCAACAAGACATTAAAAGGATCATACACCATGACCAAGTGGGATTTATCCCATGGATGCAAGGATTCTTCAATCTATGCAAATCAATCAATGTGAATCACCATATTAACAAATTGAAGAAAAAAAGCATATGATCATCTCAATAGATGCAGAAAAAGATTTTGACAAAATTCAACATCCATTTATGATACAATCTCTCCAGAAAGTGAGGTTAAAAGGAAACTACCTCAACATAATAAAGGCCATATATGACAAACCCACAGCAAACATCATTCTCAATGGTGAAAAACTGAAAGCACTTCCTCAAAAATCAGGAACAAGAAAAGGATGTCCACTCTCACCACAATTATTCAATGTAGTTTTGGAAGTCCTAGCCACAGCAATCAGAGAAGAAAAAGAAATAAAAGGAATCCAAACTGGAAAAGAAGAAGTAACACTGTCACTGTTTGCAGATGACATGCCACTCTACGTAGAAAATCCTAAAGATGCCACCAGAAAACTACTAGAGCTAATCAATGAATTTGGTAAAATTGCAGGATACAAAATTAATGCACCAAAATCTCTTGCATTCCTATACACTAACAATGAAAGATCAGAAAGAGAAATTAAGAAACAATCCCATTCTCCACTGCAACAAAAAGAATAAAATACCTAGGAATAAACCTACCTAAGGAGGTAAAAGACCTGTACTCAGAAAACTATAAGACACTGATGAAAGAAATCAAACATGACATAAACAGATGGAGAGATATACCATGTTCTTGGATTGGAAGAATCAATATTGTGAAAATGACTATACTACCCCAAAGCCATCTACTGATTCAAAGCAATCCCTATCAAATTACCAATGGCATTTTATAAAGAACTAGAACAAAAAAAACTTAAAATTTTTATGGAGACACAAAAGACCCCGAATAGCCAAAGCAATCTTGAGGGACAAAAATGGAGCTGGAGGAATCAGACTCCCTAACTTCAGACTATACTACTAAGCTACACTAATCAAGACAATATGGTACTGGCACAAAAACAGAAATATAGATCAATGGAACAGGATAGAAAGCCCAGAGATAAACCCACACACCTATGGTCAACTAATCTATGACAAAGGAGGGAAGGATATACAATGGAGAAAAAGACAGTCTCTTCAATAAGTGGTGCTGGGAAAACTGGACAGCTACATCTAAAAGAATGAAATTGGAACACTCTTTAACACCATATACAAAAATAAACTCAAAATGGATTAGAGACCTTAATGTTAGAGCGGACACTATAAAACTCTTAGAGGAAAACATAGGAAGAACACTCTTTGACATAAATCACAGCAAGATCTTTTTTGACCCACCTCCTAGAGTAATGAAAATAAAAACAAAAATAAACAAATGGGTCCTAATGAAACTTAAAAGCTTAAAAGCACATCAAAGGAAACTATAAACAAGACTAAGAGGCAACCCCAGAACGGGAGAAAATATTTGCAAGTGAATCAATGGACAAAGAATTAATCTCCAAAATATATAAACAGCTCCTGCAGCTCAATATTAAAAAAACAAACAACCCAACCAAAAAATGGGCAGAAGACCTAAATAGACATTTCTCCAAAGACATACATGGGGCCCGGAGGCACATTAAAAGCTGTTCAACATCACTAATTATTAGAGAAACGCAGATCAAAACTACAATGAGGTATCACCTCACACCAGTTAGAATAGGCATTATCAGAAAATCTACAAACAACAAATGCTGGAGAGGGTGTGGAGAAAAGGGAACCCTCTTGCACTGTTGGTGGGAATGTAAATTGATACAGCCACTGTGGAGAACAGTATGGATGTTCCTTTAAAAGCTAAAAATAGAATTACCATATGACCCAGCAATTCCCCTACTGGGCATATACCAAGAGAAAACCATAATTCAAAAAGAGACATGCACCCCAATGTTCATTGCAGCACTACTTACAATAGCCAGGTCATGGAAGCAACCTCAATGCCCATCGACAGATAAATGGATAAAGAAGATGTGGTACATATATACCATGGAATATTACTCAACCATAAAAAAGAACAAAATTGGGTCATTTGTAGAGACGTGGATGGACCTACAGACTGTCATACAGAGTGAAGTCAGAAAGAGAAAAATAAATATTGTATATTAATGCATATATGTGGAATGTAGAAAAATGGTAGAGATGAAGCGGTTTGCAGGGCAGAAATAGAGACACATGTAGAGAACAAATATATGGACACCAAGGGGGGAAAGCAGGCGGAGGTGTTGGTGGTTGTGGGGTGAATTGGGAGATTGCGATTGACATATATACACTAATATGTATAAAATAGGTAACTAATAAGAACATGCTGTATAAAAAGTAAATAAATAAAATTTAGAATAAAAAAGGAGTTTTGGGGATTTTTTTTGTCCTTGATGGTGTTAAAAAGTCCTTTTAAGTTCTAGCATTGACTAAGAAGAATCTGAGGAACTGCAGCTTCTTTATTTTTAAAAGTAATTGACAAAACTCATTTGTTCACAAAAACTTCTTTTTATTTCAAATTCTATTTATGCTTTATATACCGTCTTAGAAGCTGAGTCTTGCTTAAGATACATGGTGTTTGGCTAGTTATTTCCATACAGAATTCATATTCTAGATTTTTAGAGTTTTTAAACATGGAAAAGAGTTCAATAATCAGTTGTGATTATTTGTAAATTCTTAAGTTTTAGAATATGTTTGCATTTGTGATTTTTCAAATAATATTTAATCATTCATGGCCTAATTAAATTTAATGGAGAGCATTATTTTAATCCTAAGAAAAAAATGACAATTCAAGCAACATACATCTAAAATATGAATAATTTTATACAAGGTGAAAAGTTTTCCTGTTTTACTTTTTCATTTAAAAATATTAATATCTTGTTTGGCTCTATTTAAATTTACATTGATTGATATACTTTGCATTTGTATTCATTTTTATTTTATGTAATATTTTATAAAATAATTAGTACATTAAAAATAAAAGTCCAAAAAAGAGGGAAAAGAATAGAGAACAAGCAGAACAAACAGAAATTACATGAGACACTAGATTTAACATGAATATGTCAGTAATTACATTTAATATAAATGGCCTAAATGCTCCAATTAAAAGGAAAAAATTACCAAATCAGATATATATTTATATAAAATATATAAAATAGTTATTTAAAACATACAGTGCAAGGTTGAAGGTAAAAGAATAAAAAAAAGATACACTATGAAAACAGATATATTGATACCAGAAAAAAATAGGCTTTTAAGGCAAAAAGCATTACTAAATGTAAAGATGGTCACTCACACTTCAAAAGGTTCAATATACTAGGAAGATAGAGTGTTATTAAATTTAACATAATTGAATAATGTAATTGTAATAACTAATAACATAATCTGTAAGTATAAAAAGCAAAATGTTAAAGGATGATAAGGAGAAATAGACAAATTCATAATCATGCTGTGAATCATAACACATCTTTTCAATAACTGATAAAGCAAAGAGACAAAAACCATAAAGGCCCTAAAACAAGCATCAACAATTTCAAGACTGAAGTTATACTGAGTGTATTCTCTAATCAGCATACTTTAATCAGAAACTGTATATTTCTAAAAAGAAAAAACATATTTTGCTAGTAACCAAGATGGAATAACATGGACCATATTTACCTTCCTACTTTAAACAACTAGAAAATCAGATAAAATATATGAAATGACAATTTTCAGACACTGGACAAAAAGCAAGATGTGATCCACTGTGATCCACTAAAGAAGAGAAACAAGCAAGATGAGCCCTACTATTGACCAAGCTTATGCCCTGGGAGACAGTTACCAGGCTGCTGTGAGGAGCTGAGTGGGAGAGGGTCAACACAGATCTGGGCAATTTCCTAAGGACACAGAGCTGGGAACAGCTTGTGTTCCCATCAGAAAGAGTGGAAAGATCTTATAGTAGATGAGAAATCAAGTAAAATCTTCAAAAGTATATTGCCTAAATAGTGAGACTACATTAGCTATAGATTAATGGCCTAAGAAAATTAAAAGCAAACCTCAAAATATTCCAACTGATACAAAGTAAATTCACTGCACACGAAAATAAAATTCAATAGTATTAAAAGGAAAACAAAATCTAGCACCAGAAATGTACAATTTACATCTATCATCTAATAAAAAAATTGCCATGCAACAAGCAGGAAACTATAACTTATAACAGGAAATATCAACCAATAGAAACAGACACAGAAACAGAGATGATAGAACTAGTGGACAAGGATGTTAAAAATGCTTCATATTTCAAGAAGGGAGAGAAAACATGAGCATGCTGAGAACAGAAATGAAAGGTAAAAACAAACAACCAAACCAAACTTTTAGAGATGAAAAATGAATTTGAAATTTACGATACACTAGATGGAATTAACAGCTTACTAGATACTGCAAAAGAAAAGATCAGCAGATTTGAAGACACAGCCATAGAAACCATCCAAAATGAACATAAAGGGGAAAAAAACTTTAGAAAATTAGAAAGCCCAGAACATCAGCATTCTAACATACATGTAATTGGTAGAGAAGAGGGACATGAACAGAAAAAAAAAATTTTGAATAAACAGTGACTTCTTTGAAATTTGATGAAAAATTATATAAAACCACAGATTCAAGCTCAATAAATGCCAATCAGAAGAACTATAAAGAAAAAAAATGCCAAGGCATATCAGAATCAAATTGTTAAACATCCATTGATAAATTCTTAAAAACGGCCAGAAAGAAAAAAGACACATTATGTATAAAGGAACAAGGATTTAAATGACAGCATACTTATCAAAAAATATTCAAGCCAGAATATAATAAAAAGACATTAAAACACTGAAAGAAAAAACCTTGTCACAGAATTCTTCAGTCAGCCAGAAAAATATCTTACAAAAATAAGGACAAATAAAGATTTTTTCAGAAAAATAAAAGTTAAGAGAATTTATCCCTAGCTCCTGCCCTGCTAGAAATGTTAAAGAAAATTCTTTAAGCAGAAGGAAAATGATACCAGAGGAAAATCTGACTCTACACAAAGGAATAAAGACTGCTAAATGGTAAACATGTGAGTACACAAAAATATATTTCATCTTATTTTTAAATCTCTATAAAAGATCATTGGCACTTTAAAGCAAAAATAATAACACTGGATTGTATGGTTTACAGCCAGTGAAAAGTACAATGGCTAACTATAATAGTACAAAGGATGGGAGGGAATAAATGGATGTATATTTTTGTAAGGGTTTTACAGTAAAGGGAAAGTGTTATGATCGTATTTGAAAGTAGACTGTGGTAAATTAAAGCTGTATAATTATCCCTAGAGCAACCACTAAAATATAAAAATAAAACAGATATAGTTAAAAACTGTTATTTAAAATAAAATGGAATTTTCAAAAACTCAACTAAACCAAAGGAAAGCATAAAAAGAAGAAAAAAGGAACAAAGAACAGAAGAGACAAATAGAAAACAAGTCGCAAGCTGTTTGAATCCTGCCATATCACTACTTATATTAAACATAAATAGTCTAAATACTCAGTTGAAATGCAAAAACTGTCAAGAACGTGAAGACCCAACTATATAATATGCATAAGAAACCCACTTTAAATATAAAAAGACTAATAGGTTAAAATTTAAATGACGGGGAAAATATATCATGCAAAAATTAATCATAAGGAAAGTGGCACGACTATACTAATATCAGAAAAAATAGATTTCTGGAAAAAAAAATATTGCCAAGGATAAAGAGGTGCCTTTCATCATGATAAAGAACTCAATTCAATAAGAGGATAGACCAGTGTTAAATGCTTATGCAGAGCTTCAAAACTCATGAAGCAAAAATGGATAGTGCTACAAGGAGAAAGAAATAAATCCAAATTTATAGTTGGAGACGTCAGTATTCGTTTCTCAACTATAGTAGGATAAGTAGACAGCAAATGGGTACGGATACAGAAGACTTGAATGCAGCTATAAACCAACTTGACTTAATTGACATTTATAGAAAACTATGCCCCCAAACAACAGATTAACATTCCGTTTAAGTGCAGACAAGTCATTCACAAAGATAAACAATATTCTTTACCATAAAGTCTTAATAAACAGAAGAAGATTAAAACCATACAAAGTATTTATCAGACTACAATGGAATTAAACTAGAAATTATAATAAGAAATATTTCCAGAAATCTCCAAGTATTTGGATATTAAACAATGCATTTATAAATTAGCCATGGGTCAAAGAAGCACCACAAAGAAAACTAGAATATATTTTGAACTGAATGAAAAATTTAAAACTACAACATAT
The DNA here is from genome assembly GCF_028023285.1 of Balaenoptera ricei. Taxonomy (NCBI): domain Eukaryota; kingdom Metazoa; phylum Chordata; class Mammalia; order Artiodactyla; family Balaenopteridae; genus Balaenoptera; species Balaenoptera ricei. Next base: position 127,851,034 of record NC_082640.1, read on the forward strand.
CAAAATTTGTGGGATGCATCTAACAAATTGCTTAGAGGGAAAAATAAGTGCTTACATTAGAAAAGAAGATCTAGAATTCATGATATAAGTGTTCACATCAATAAATTATAAAGAGAAGAAATTAATAAAAATTTTTTAAATGGTTTTAGAAAGCAGGCCCTTCAGGATGTGATAATGGAATTGGATCACTCACTGGTCAGGCAACATCCAGTCCTCAGGATGATGAAAAGTGTGTGGTAACCCCTCAGGTGTGCTGTCACATCACAATTACTATGACCGTCACCTGGGCTGAATTAGGACAGGGCACAAGTGGAAAGGGAAGCATATACGATTATTCAGTTATTCTGGTGGCTGGGCCTTTTTCTCTCATTTGTATTTTCTTTATTTTTTATGACTAGCATAAACTACTTTTCTAATTAAAAAGACATTTAAAAAAAAATTCACGGCCAAGATTTGGCAACATCTGAGATAGACACCATGAAGAAACCTCTAAAGGCCAAAAAGGTTTACCCTATTATATGTAAGTATCAAAATCATTGCATTTTAGAACCCCAATGTAATTCAGGGATAAACTAGATCATGCAGTTCATTTTACTGACTGGGAATCCAAGAAATATAGAACTGAAGAGGACTGTCTAGGGTCACGCTCAAGTTAGCAGAAAATCTAAAACTAAAATAGTGACCAAAACTTCTGAAATATAAACGAGAACATACAATCTGACTAGGTTTTGTCATCACTTTTAGGAGAAAGATCATCTGAAAAATAGAATTTGGAGGTTAAAAAAAAAAGTGGCACCATCAGAATATTTAGATAATCTATGGAGTTAATGGGACACAATATTATAAACTGGCACTATTCAAAGTACATTGTTATAATGCACATAAAACTTTCTTTGCTGTAAACCGCCCCCCTCCTTTTTTTTGTCTTTTCAGAAAAACATACTGAGCCTGAATAACTTTTCACACACGATTCTCTCATCTTTTCTCCTCCAATTAGATTATAAATTAATAGAAGGTAGGGATTTTCTCTTAGCTTGATCATTTTCCTACAAGAATCCTCCACAGGCATTTACTTAATATTTGTTGATTTTGTTTCTATATACAGGTGCAGACAGTTGAAAGAAGCAATAATCAAAGAAAAAGTAGAACCATGAGGATTTCTTTTCACTATGATTCCAGCTTTCCTACTAAATGTCTTGAGAATGATTCTAGATTATGCAATTGAAGGGTAAGTAAAACTTTGGGGGAAAAGCTATGAGTAACACCTCAAGCCTGGATATCTCTGTGTGCCCTCTGGAAATAGTGCATTAAACACATCCATAGACCCAAGATCATGTTGGGATTGGCCATTACAGGGTGCACTGTCCTTTTTTTACACTCTGTCAATAATCCTCCCCACCAAGGATAATTGAGGGGAAGGGTGGGCCCACATTTGTCAGACAGCTACCAAGCATACAGCCTTCCTCAGCAGCAAAGCCCATCCACATGCAGCCTGCAATCAAAACTGTCCAGAAAGCATGCACCCTCATTTTGTTCTTGTTAACAGCTAAGAGAACCACAATGATTATGATTTATTCAAACTCAGCCCAAATCTTTCATGAAAAAAAAAAAAATGGGCCTGGTTAAAAGGGAAGAAGAAAGGATAGAGTTAAGAGTTCCCATGAGAATCCTTCCAATTTAAATTCTGACTGGATCTTTATGGACCTCAAGTGAAAACATTAAAAGAACCAGAAAGAGAAGGGGAAAAGGCAGCCTTAGAGCATAGCAAACTGGAAAAGAAATCTGCAACACGGATTCCCCAAAGACAATTAGCTTAATTATTTCCATGAGCATCCACTGCATTCAGTGTATATTGATTGACTTTATTGCTAATAAGACTAAATGACCTTGAACATTTCTATACAGTTACATTCCACAGAGCATTTACTTTCAGTGGTATTCTGATAGCAGTTCAGCTCTTACACTCTAGAAGAGATTTTCTTTTGATACTTAAAGTTGGTACACAAGGGGAATACTATATTTAAACATCTGTGGGGGAAGGGGGTAAATGAAGAAAATCAAATATAAATCATTATGTAATTTCTTCCAATTCTGAAGTTCTATAATCCTATATTCTACTTCTATATATTTCTTTATAGCTACGTGTGGACTTGAAATTCACCTTTGATAAGTATGTTTGAAGAGGATCAAAGCTTTACTGTTTTAGAAAAAAAAACAATTTGAATAAATAAAGTTACAAGGAAACTAATAATTAATTAACTGATAAATAAGAGAACCTAAGATATGGTCAGTATTTCTAGTAAATAGATCTGGGCCTCTGGAATGCACTGAAATGAAAGGGACTATTGAGCAGCCCATCACTGGAAACCCTCAGCTAAAAGGGAGGTACTCAAGGAAGCTGGAAAGGGGATTCCTGCGCTGGAGAGGAGGTTGGGCTAGGTGATTCCACAGGTTCCTTCCAGACATGATACGGGTACCACGAACTGGCATTTCTAGTCAAGGTAACATGAAAATTAAGATGTAATGGGGCCCAAATGTTGCGGGGATGTGGCCCTCGGGCAAGGAAGAACTCCACCTCAGACTTCCTTTGCATGGAGTAATGGGTGGTGGTAGGATCTGCTCTGTCATTGGATAAATTTATAGAGCCTGAGACATATGCCCCTAACTGCTACTACAAAAGGGCTGTTAAATGCAAAGATGGCTGTGCAAAGACCTGCATGAATTCCCCTTCTTTCTGCTCAACAGCTGACCTACAGACTCCATGGGTGGAAAACCTACCAACAGCAGCTCCCTCTCCAAGAGGCCTCCATATAAAAACCTAGACAGATTTATCACTGCTACTTGTGGAAAGACTTCAAGTGTCCTATCTGGTTCTCTACTGAGAACCAGACTGAATTCTTGAGGTTAATTTGGAGAGTGGAGATGCCAGGAGTGATGCAACCAGTACAAGCGCAGCCTTAATATGGGACACCGTGAGAAAACAGCCCTGGGGTGAAAGAGGCTGAGGAGGCAGCCAGGGCTGCCACACAGGGTTGTTCATTTATGCACTTTCCAGGGGCTCCGTATTCCAGAGGCATCACTCACACCATAGACAATTTTGTCACACTTTTATTTAACTTTATTGACTCAAAATATGGGTGATTTGCCTATTAACTGACAATTTTCTAGCAGATAGCAGCACTGCCTCCTAACAGAATCAGAATATTGCAAACATTGCCTGACAACAACAAACATAATTGATAATCAAAAGGCCTCGCTGGTCAAACATCTAAAATAACCTGTGTTTTTACACAAGAAATTACACTTCTGACTAGTGTACTGATAGGTAAGTATCTGAAAATGTGAGCCAAAAAGTTCTCTATTGGTATTAGTGCACAGGTTAAATGTGATGCTGTATGGTGCAGTTCATATCATCTGCTATTTGCTTACTGAATCAAAATAATATTTCTGAGTGCTTAACTTAAATCTACAAATACTTTCATGATGACATAAATTATTACCTAACAACAAATATTCGTTTCCCATCAATAATACACAAAGTAAATATTACTTAGGCATAAATTGGATATTACTGTGTTGTCACTGACTTAATATGGCCATTGATTATTTTTTGTTATGGAAATTCTGGCAGTACAAAAATTAACTGCCATTAAAATATTTTAGCCTCTTGCAACATCAATATTATTTAATGCTATATGCAAAATGTGCAGGAACCAAAATTTAATCAGTAATACCCTTCAAAGAATCAAAGGGAATAAGAAATTCTTTGGAGAAACATGAAGCGATGCTGTTTACTAAAATTATATCATTGATGTTGAACCAGTTGCAGACCTTCTTGATGCTGACACCAGCTTCTCTAACATTGAATTACCAGGAAAAGGAGGAAAAAGATTTAATTCACCTATAAATCTCACTATCAGCCTAGCTATGATCCAAAACTGTTTCAAAAGCAATTTTTTCTTGTACTGGATATGGCAATATTGTCTTTAAAAGAAAGGCTTATGAAAATGAAGAATATCATAGTCTCTTCATAGTTCTAGATATTTGCTAATATAGTTCATGGACCAGCAACATCACTTTTAACTGGAAGATTGTTAGAATTACAGAAACTCAGGCCCCACCAGACCCACTGAATTAGAAACTACATTTTAACATGATCTCCAGGTGAGCTGAATGCACACTACAGTTTGAGAAGTACTGTTCAGATGACATATATAATTTGAAAATTATGATAAGTGTGAATTACTGCAACTTTGTAAAAATTTACAATTTATATTAACTAATGACCATAGTAAAGAATATAATATTGTTGCGAAATCAGTAACTTTAAGTTGTTTTTGAAAAATCACTTATAGCACTCATTAAAATATGACATTTCTCTGGTGATTGATTAGTGATGCTGTATATCTTTTCATGTCAACATCAGTAGTCATCAGGGAAAATCAAAAACCACAATTAGATACCACTTCATATCTGTCGAGATGGCTATTATCAAAACAACAAAAGGTAAGTGTTGGCAAGGATGTAGAGACATTGGAACCCTTGTACATTCCTTGTTGGCAGGAATGCAAAATGGTGTGGCCGCTATGAAAAAGAGTTTGAAGATTTCTCAAGAAATTAAAAATAGAACTACCACATATCCAGCAATCCCACTTTTGAGTATTTATCCCAAAAAAGGAATTGAAATCTTGATCTAGAGGAAATACTTGTTCATTGTAGCTTTATTTACAATAGCCAAGATGTGGAAACACCTAAATGTCTATCAATGGATGAATGGATTAAAAAAATGTGGTATGCATACAATAGAATATCATTCAGCCTTAAAAAAGAAGGAAATCCTGCCACTTGAGACAATATGGATAAACCCTGAGGACATTGTTATGAGAAATAAGCCAGTCACAGAAGGACAAATACTGATGATCCCACATATATGAGGTATCCAAAGTAGTCAGATACATAGAAGCAGAAAGTAGAGTGGTGGTTGCCAGGGACTAATGGAAGGGGAAATAGGTTTAAAGTTTTAGTTATACAAGGTGATTAAGTTCTAGAGATCTGCTGTACCACATTGTGCCTATCCTGAACAGTACTGTATTGTACACTTAAAATTTTGTTAAGAGGGTAGATTTCATTTACCATAATTTTCAAAAAATTCTATAACAGCATGTATAGTATGGGCACATTTTTCTTCAAAAGCTATTATGTACAGAAGAATAAATATCTTGAAAATATATATATATACATATATATATATGACAATATACTTTCAGCAGTAATTTACCAGACATATATCCAAATACTTTTATAACTCTCAGGACACATTTAACTTTTCCAGTGTTAGTCACCAGTGGAAAAATAAAATTAAAATGTATAAACTCCTTAAGGCCTAACAGGTCACAAAAGAGATGTCACACAAGTCTAGGAACCATTTCTATTGAAAAAGAGAAATTGGAGAAACTAAGCATTCAATCTGTCATAAGTAATTTAATTTCCATTAAAGCAAGATATATATTTTGAAACAAATTTTTATATCCCAGTGGCTATTTTTCCAAAGTTTGATTAAAAATTCAAAACACTGGGCTTCCCTGGTGGCAGAGTGGTTAAGAATCCACCTGCCAGTGCAGGAGACACGGGTTCGAGTCCTGGTCTGGGAAGATCCCACATGCCACGGAGCAAATAAGCCCGTGCGCCACAACTTCTGAAGCCCACGCGCCATGACTTCTGAAGCCCACACGCCACAACCACTGAAGCCCTTGTGCCTAGACCCCGTGCTCCACAACAAGAGAAGCCGCACACCACACCGAACAGTAGCCCCTGCTCGCCGCAACTAGAGAAAGCAACGAAGACACAATGCAGCCAAAAATAAATAAATAAAATAAATGTTTTAAAAATTCAAAACATCTATCACTTTATATTTAATCATTCAATTTACATAATTCCTAAAGAATGGCTTTATGTTTATAATATTTCTTATAACTGAGGAAGACACACTTCTTTCTAATTTGCACAAAAGGACCAAAAAGGCCAGTGACAGCCTTGGAGGTAGCATAGCTCATAGGAGACAGCATTGCAAAAGGGTAAAGAGCCAGCACAGAGGCTAAGTTCAATATCTGACTCCATACCAGCTGACTGGCCCATGCCCTCTTCTCTGTGCCTTAGTTTCCTTGTCTGCAATATGGGACTGATACAGTTTAAGTAGTTATTATATATAAACCACTTAGTGCCTGGCACATAGCAAGTGCTCAGTAACTGTTAGCTATTGCTAGTACTATTATCTTTAGTGTAATTTAAAGTGTATATCACAGTTCTTAAGCTCTAATAAGCATGAACCATATGATATCTGTTACTATTATTAGAATCATCCCATTTCAGGAAACTGAAAGGAAATGAAAGGAGGAAAACAACCTTTGATGTGAACCTGGCGTGCCACTGATCCCAGTTTTGAAATGATGGGTTTTTTCACTTGCCTCAGAGTCAGGAATACATTATGAATACTGTAACTTTTCTCTTGATACCTAATCTTGCCTCTGTTTTCAGAAAAATGTAGTTCATTCACGATTATTCCATTCATTAAAATGCTAAATGCTTAAGATACACTGGTGAATAACACATGATTCCTAACCTAAAGAATCTCCCATTAACAGAGGTAATTATAAGTGTAGATAATAGCACAGTAACTAAATAAATCATCAGTAGCTTTTCCTAACCGCAACTGCAGTCTTTTTAATTCCAGAAACCGAGTAATCAAGTAGAAAAAGACTAGCTCCAGGAAGAATTCCAAGGGTAGGATTCACTAACTTAATTCTTTGATCCTTGTCCTGTGGTTGGCCTTTCTCTGGTATGGTAGCTTGCACCAATGATATTGTTAAGGAAGGAAACTCAAATCTTGCTGGACAAATCACATTAGAAATAATATTCTGGTGTCCTATTAGGTCTAGAGGAACTATTAGGACTGAGAAAGATTTCCAGAAGTTTTATCTAGTGGAAACATCGCTGCACTAACTATATTATCATGTTAAAATATTGTGTACTATGTTCTCACTGACAGAGGCTACACATCCCTGCAGCCACACTCAGAATCTCAATGTCCATGTCATCACTACAGAGCCAGGGTAAAAAAATCTTAGCTAATGAGCTGTCTTCACACCCTGGAGAGAGTAACCTCAGGGGTTTAAGAAGATGCTCCTCAGGCTGCATTTGCCTGAACTATTGAAACAAAGCAACTGCTGGGGTATCATGGCTACCATAACTAGTGAACAACCACACAGACATGGACTTGGGATCCTTCAGTGTCAGATGATCCCAGGGAAGAGGGGAAAACACCTCCTAGCACCCAGACCCCACACATATCTGATATATTCCCAGAGAAGCGCCGTGGGTACCCCTGACCGTCCATCCCTGGGGCTGGTATCTGCCTTGGTGGCATCTGACAGGCTGTTCCAGAAGTCCCTTGGCAAGCATCTCAATACCACTTCAGTACACCGATTGTCATTCTTTGTCTGACTAAGCCTCATATGCTTTTGGATTTTACTTTAAAATTTTTTCATTGGTTAATAACATCTGGCCTCTTCATTGGTTCTACTCCCAACCATCATTTAACTTAACGTTGTTCCACCACTGTACTTTCATTTCATTCTCCTCATTCACCAATTATTTTCTTTTTTTCTCTTAGCTCATTTTATGGGTCAGCATGAATGTCAAAGGCAAAAGAAGCTGACTTGAAGAAGTTGGGAGAGTGGCTATAGATATATAAAAAATGAGTTCTGCCTGTGTTATGGACTGAGTATTTGTGCCCCAGCCCCCCAGAATTTACACGCTGATGCCCCCAATGGGATGATACTCAGAAATGAGGTCTTTGGGAGGTAATTAGGATGGAAGAGGCCATGAAGGTGGAGCCTTCTTGATGCGATTAGTGCTCTTATGAGACACCAAAGAGCAGTGAAAGCTCTGTGTGTGTGTGTGTGTGTGTGTGTGTGTGTGTGCATACACTGAGAAAAGGTCATGTGAGAACACAGAGAGAAGGCAGCCATCTGAAAAGCGGGAAGAGAGCCCTCACCAGGAACTGAATTGGCCAGCACCTTGATCTTGGACTTCCCAGCTTCCAGAACTGTGAGAAATAAATTTCTGTTGTTTAAACCAGCAGTCTCCAACCTTTTTGGCACGAGGGACCAGTTTCCCGGAAGACAATTCTTCCACAGACCGGTGTGTGTGTGTGAGGGGGGTTGGTTCAGGCAGTAATGCTAGCGATGGGGAACGGCAGATGAAGCTTCGCTCGCTTGCAGGCTGCTCACCTCCTGCTGTGCGGCCCGGTTCCTAACAGGCTGTGGACTGGTAAGCAGTCTGCGGCCCAGGGGGTTGGGAACCCCTGGTTTAAACCACCCAGTCTATAGTATTTTGTTATAGCAGCCTGAGCTGACTAATACAGTGTGGAATAGATCCAATGCTACTGATCTGAGTATCATGGTAAATTTTTAATATTCTGGGTCTTCCACTAGCACTGGAGTAGGTCAGGAATTATTTTATTTGCTCATTTATTTACATATAAAGGCTTACAGAATTATGAAATCTGAACTATACTTAGAAATGCCTATAATTGACACTTTTATTAAAAGACTACATCAAAACAGAATTCTCTTTAGAAATTTTAAGCTGTGCAGTCATCATAAATTTAAGCATAAGCATGTTTCATGATGCATTGAGATTAACCATAAGAATCCAATGCAGCAAAAGTTCAAATGTAGTATCAATTTAACTAAAACAAATTATTTTCAATAATTCAATGAATTTAATGAAATTGCTTCTAGATAGGCATGGTGCTAGGTGGTGTGTGTGTGCAAGAGAGCGGCAGGGGGGAGTACAAAATCAGGTGATGAGTAAGGCATGGGCTCCACCCTTAATGGGCCTAATCCTTGCCATCCAAAAACCCATAAAATACCCACCTGAATAAGCTTCTACTTAATTAATTTGCCTGTGTCTATTATAGACATTTATTATTTTTAGACATATTTATTGTTGACTTCATTTTTCTAATTCCCACTCCTATGCTGTTCATTTTGACTTCAAATCCACAGTGTGAAATCTATATCGTCATTCTCAAAGTGAGCAATTTTCCAAGTACAGAGATAAGAATCAATTTGATCTTCAGAGTTAATACAGCCTAGTAATGTGTCTATGCAAAAAAAAAAAAAAAAAAAAAAGAAAGGAAAAAAGGCTAAGCTCGAAAGTTTTTCCCTTAGACAAAACAGGCTATTCAAAGGCTTACAGGCTACACTCAAAGCTCTCCGTTGGAGATAATGAGACACCATCTGCTTGTCACTCATTTGTGGAGTTTTATATAGCTGGAGAAGAGTGATCAAATATCCATCCCCCAGAGTTAGCTGTACCACTTATCTTTTATAATGCATAACACATATGCATACATTTCTTTTAGAAACTAAATAGGACTTTTTTATTAAAAGAAATATGCTTTTTGAATTTATTTAATCTCTCAATAACATCTTCTGGCAGGGAAAAATGTATTTCCTCCTTCAAAGAAAATTTGAGTTGCGAGCTTATCCACATCTGTTTCACATTTGTTAAAAAAAAAAAAAAGTAAACTTCAGTGTCACTTTCACCTGTGCCTAGAGGGAATAAAATGAACATGGCAGAGCAGCAGCAAAATGGGTTAGGATGGAGAGAAACTCCTCCCTCACCAGGAAAGGAGTGAACTAGTGTCTACGGGATCAAAAGTGTATTTCGGAGACAATATTAAGTCACAGCTAATCTCTCATTGTGAAATATATTCTTCTTTAGATTTTTCATGCCCCAAAAGTATACAGGAGAAAATTAAATTTTAAAAAAAGGCTGTTCACGGAGCAACTGACTTCAGAACAATTCAAAACTAAAATGCGTGACATAAACTTCTATTACCTATAAGAGGCAGGAAGTAAGGTTATAAATGGCTTTATTTTCTAGAACTATTTTCTCATATGTATAATGGTGTACAGAAGTTGTAGCAGCTCTAGGATACTATCCTGCTAAATAGGGATAACATCAAAAAAACATGTAATGGGAAGTATGAAGTTCACACACTGCTAATAAGAAGGAAAAACTGAGAATCACTGCTAAGATGTTTATAAACAAACGGGACACATAGTATTATTTTAATATTATCTATAATAAATATTATTTAAACACTATTATTCTTTAGAGGCAGAACCTTGCATATGGAAGAGCACAAGTCATCAATAGTTCCTTGGGAAGATGAGAGGAACGAACTAAAGAACACTGGGAACAAGAATGACTTTAGATAGAAGGAGGGGTCCTTCACCAGTAGGAATAAGAGAAAGAAGCAGAATGGACAGGCTCCCTCTCTTTTCCACAACTACAACCTTCAGTCAGCTTCCATGGCTCAACTTGTCACCTCCATCTAGAAACCTACCTGTCCCCAGGTAGGTAAGGTGTCCCCAGTCTTATTCACGTTCTCCTCCCGCCATCATCTCATTTAATAATGAGGGCTTCAGGAGAGCTTCCCTTCTCTCTCTCAACTTCCCTAATATATTTGGATATAGACAGGTGATACATAACCATTTATCATCACCACGTCTACTGCCACCGTCTTACCAAGACACCACCACCACTTACTGGATTACTGCAGTGGTTTTAATTAGAGTCTCCCAAATTCCCCCTTCAGTCTGTTCTTAACACACAGACAAAGTGATACTTTTTAAATATAAATTCAAATCATGTCACTACTCTTTTCAAAATACTCCTGTGGCTTCGCATCTGAGTTAAAAATACGGTTTTTGTAATGGCCTACAATGTTCTACGCCATCTGGCTTCTATTACTCCTCTGACTTCGTATGCTGCTATTCTTCCCCTTGCTCATTCCACTCCAGCCTTCCCAGCCTACTTGCTATCCTTTGAAAGTACCAGACACACACATACCTCAGCATCCTTTGCACTTGCTGTTCCTTCTGCCTGGAATGCTCTTCCCCCACATAGCAACAGGGCTCACTGACTCACTTCCTGTAGGTCTTTGCTCAAATACTGCCTCAGTGAGCCTTCCTTGTCCACTCTGTTGGAAATAGCAACCTCTTCTCCCCACCTTCCTAGCACTCCTCATCCTCCTCTTCTGCTTCATCTTCTCCACAGTACTTACCACCATCTGTCATGTATTGGATTGGAATAGAGTTGCCAGATAAAACACAGGACATCCAGTTAAATTTGAATTTCAGCTCATTTACAGGCTGTAGGCCCTCACCTGCAGTGCAGGATGGCTTTTACCTTTCCGTTTGATATTAAATTAAAAAGTTTAATCCCAGTGGGCTATTTGGGATTTCAGTTCTATGTAGGCTCAGCAGGAAGAACAAGGGAGAAAAACCTGGTGACTTCTTATTCAACCCGTCTCTAAATCTGGGTATCAAACCACTTCTGCTCAAGTTAAACATCTTGGCTTTGTAAAGAGCGGGTCTCAATATAAAGCATTCCCAAAGTTTTATAAGTAAGAGTCTTTTTAGAATTCCTATGCTGTTACCCCAAAATGGTCAATTCTATCCTCGTGACGTCCCCAGCTAGACAGTTAGCTCTTGAGAATGATTACTCTTTAAATATCCCTAGTTCTAAAACAGTACCCAGGCACATAGCAAATACTGAATAAATGTTTATTTATTGGGAGACTTACTTATTTAATGACACTAATTAGTGTCACATTTTATATGGCTATTTTAATCAATTTTGTCTTTTAATTTTGTCTTTTAAATGCATCATAGGAGATTTCTACAGAAAGAAATATTTACATTCATGGTGGGCTGCCAGCTTCTTATTAATATACCTTGGACTTATGTGGTGTCTCACTTTTCCAAATGGTTTTAAGTGCTTTCCTATATATTACCTTATTTGTCCTGATTTTTTATTTCTTAAATTCAACAACATAGCATACAAATAAATAAGAATTCTAAACAAAATTTAAACATTATATACAGAGTTCCAAACAGCATATTTCTGTTTCAAATACATTCTTTCAAATTACTTAGAGAAGATTTGAATGTCAACAAAAATACTAAATATTAGGTACAAATCAATAGCTTAAAAATATACAAAGGGCATCATTCTGCTCTCTTTGGAGGTAGAAGCAAGGCATGCTGGCAGATGTATGGGTATCTGCCCTGAGAGACTGAGGCAGGGAGGGCAGAGAGGCATGAAGGGCAATAATTTGCGTTCCTAAGAGACTAAAGAAATGCTGCAGGTTGAATTTGGTTTTTTAGATTCCACATATAAGTGAGATCATACAGTATTTGTCTTTCTCTGTCTGACTAATTTCACTTAACATAATGCCCTCTAGGTCCACCCATATTGTCACAAATGGCAAGATTTCATTCTTTGTTATGGCTGAGTAATATTCCATTGTGTGTGTGTGTGTGTATTTGTGTGTATACACACACACACACACACACACACACACACACACACACATCTTTATCCATTCATTCCTAGACAGACACTTAGGCTCTTTCTATATCTTGGCTATTGTGAATAATGCTGCAATCACTAGCCCTATTGTGGTAATCATTTCACAATATATGCATGTATCCAATTACTAAGCTGTACATCTTAAAGTTACACAATGTTATATGTCATTTATATATCTCAATAAAACTGGGGGAAAAAAAAGTTCTAGAGACTAAGAGACTTCAGGACACAGAACTTCCCCTACCCTGATCTGGGTGTTTTGAAAGGTTGAGATAGATGCTCTCATAGGGGAAGGACACCTATGGCATAAATACATATGGGCAGAGGGAGCAGTAGTGTGATTAATTCAAGCTCACAACGAACTTAGGGCTGGATTTGATTGAGATGTCATCACAGGAAAATAATGCTGTAGAAAACATTTATAGGATGTCCAAAGGTATGTGAAGTAAGTTTTATACATTGAAAAATATAAATCACCATAGAATTTGTTCTAGATAGTCCAAAGCAAAATCTCTATCAAAATAGAAAAAGGAAAGAAAAGAAAACCTACTGTTACAAATTCATGTATTCTGTGTCCCTCCCCTACTACATTTTTACTCTTGCAGGTGTTGCTACCCAAGAATCTTGTATCTCATAAGTTCTTTAAAAAAAACTAAGTGGTGCAGTCAGGGAGAGAAAGTGTCCATGTTGCCCCACCCCATGCGGGCACTTATGTGTATAAAGCCAAACCTGATCTCCCAGCTGTGCTCCTGGGAATAGGTGAGGCCTATGTTCTCCCCTCTGTCCCAGGCCAATATGTTAAGTCCACCCACGTGAGGTAAGACTTCTTTACTACAGACCTCAGATACTCTTGGGTTTGACTAAGTTTCATTTAGAAATGGAGCAAAGAGAAACCACTTCAGGGCCCTGGGCAGCCACTGTCTGTGAAGAATGGCCCAGACTCTGGACACGATTCAGTCCCTCTAACGTGGTGCTCCTTCTCCTGGCTGCAAAATGACTTCCCTGGGACTTACTGTATTTGTTTAAAATCAGCCCTCAAGTTCTAGGACATTGAGGGAAATATTGGACACTAACCTACAATATATTTTCAGAAAACATCACTGGATTGTGAGAAAGGAAATAAAGTTTTAAGAGAAAGAGGCATAGACTATGTGTCAAATCTAAAAGCATTTGTTTAGCATTCTGAGAATTTTTAGAAATAAATTGCAGGACTATTTACAATAGCCAGGACATGGAAACAATCCAAATGTTCAACAACAGATGAATGGATAAAGAAGACGTGGTACATATATACAATGGAATATTAGTCATAAAAAGGGATGAAATTGGGTCATTTGTAGAGATGTGGATGGACCTAGAGTCTGTCATACAGAGTGAAGTAAGCCAGAAAGAGAAAAACAAATATCATATATTAACGGATATATGTGGAATCTAGAAAAGTGGTACAGATGAAGCTGTTCGTAGGGCAGGAATAGAAATGTAGACACAGAGAACGGACATGTGGACATAAGGGCGTAAGGGGGTGGGATGAATTGGGAGATTAGGTTTGCCATAAATACGCTACCATGTGTAAAATACATAGCTAGTGGGAACCTGCTGTATACCACAGGGAGCTCAGCTCGGTGCTCTGTGACGACCTAGATGGGTTGGATGGGGGCGGTGGTGAGAAGGAGGTCAAAGAGGGAGAGGATATAGGTGTACATATAGCTGATTCACTTCATTGTACAGCAGAAACTAACACAACATTGTAAAGCAATTTTATACTCCAATAAAAAAAACAAAACATTTTTGGTGGGCTTAACATTGGGCAGAGATATTTGAGTGATATTTCACTCTAGCCATAGAGAAGCTTGATGAACAATGCACCATCTCAGTCAAAAACAGGGACCATATGGGTCATGTTTGTGGCTGAACTCCCATATAAGAGGTGCTTGATGTAAATATTTATTGAATGAATAAAAATGATTAAACACCTGTCAAAAAAATAAAGTATGCATTTCCTATTAAAGGTAGCCATTTCCCCCCCAAAAAAATTTAAAAAGTAAAAAATAAATAAAATAAAATATCCCTTAAAGATAAATAAGCATGTCCATGTCTACTGATTAAAAAAAAAATCATTCTAGTACATTGGAAATTCCAATACTTTGACCTCAGCAGAATTCTTTTAGTTCAAAGAAAACAGAATACACTATGCAAGTATAATTATGATGCATGAAGCAATGGACTCAAATATTGTCTTACTGGCTTTGCTTTAAAATGAAATTTTTGATTGACATACTTGACCTTTGGTTTATCACTAGCAATTGCTTAGTCAATATGATGGCATTCTTTATTTTCAAATCACCAACTCCAGATAGACATATTTCTTTTAAATTGGATTGATAATCTTAAATTTTTCCCTATAAAACCTGAATTTTTACTCAGCCACAAATATTTCTTGAGTATTTATTATGCACACATCACCAATACACTGTATGGGATACACAGATGTAATTCTTTTTCTCAAAGACTTTATAATCTAGATGTGGAGATAAATAATATACAAGAATAACAGGTGCAAATTTAGAGAGTGTCCATGGAGAGGTCCAGATAGAGAGGAAGTAAGAAAAATGTCCCTGTTTAGAAGTATGAAGGGAAGTCTCATGGAGGAAACGGACTTAGCACTGTATAAGAGGGAACGGTAACAGGTCTGACGAAAGGAGCAGCACATGCTTTCTGGGATGTAAAGGTGATGTTAGAGGAGGGGAAAGACTGATGACCCTTCTCTTCACCAAAGGCTAGCTTTTAAATTACTCGTGGTTGTACATAACTCCAGAATGCCCTGACTTTAAATAATCAGATTTTAAGTCAATTTCTCATGTAAAGACTTTCCATCCTGATATCACCTTTTAGATATTCTACATAGCTTCTGTCTTTGCCAATATCCATATTTCTGTAATTCCTATGACTAGAACTAATCAGCCTCAAGAGTTCTCTAACTCTGCAGGATCCTATAATCATATGCTCTTCCTACAGAGTTCCCTGGGTGATGTTTTGGTCTCCATCTTTTTTATCTTTTCCAGCTTGTTTTACTCTCAGATCCATACTGAGCAAGCCCCATTGTGTCTCTGTTAAATACACAAAAATGGCAGAAAACTGGAGATATCAACAAAATATCCAAAGGAAGAGAGTCTGCAGATTTTTCTTGCACATATAGATGAAGATTCAATTTAAGATATAAAAATCCTAAACCCCAAGGCTATCACTGTGGGAACCAGAAATGATCTTTTGTATCTAAATTTTCACAAAATTGTAGCCTACTATTTTCAACCATTTTGCTGAACAGAATTCTGAAGTAGGGGACACTTGTCCTTCGTGACGCCTGTTTTCCTTTTAGTCTTCCTACTCACCTCCACTTTCCCTTTGTCCTTTAAGGATATAATCCTTTTCCCTTTATAGATTTAATTCACTCTCACCTCTCAATTCACTCAAATTCATTCTCTCTCTCTCTGTCTCTCTCTCATCATACAGAAAAGAGATTCTAAATATTATTTCATAATCATATCTTAGGAACTTAATATGCTGCTCTCAGTGAATATTTCCATTTTGAAAGAGGACCACAGTAAGAGGGCGATATTTTGCCCAAGAGAATGATGTTGCCATAAACTGAATTAAAGTCACGTGAAAGGAAAGTTTTTTTTCAGGGGGAAAGATGTTTGGGGAGTTTTCTGTGGTGAAAGCAGGAACAATCTTGTCAGCACTCTTCTTGCTTTCCATTTAAGCAATGAGCTGGTCTATTTCTTCTAATGAATGAGTGATAGTAGTAGTAATAATAAAAATAATAATAGCCAATGTTTTGATGTTTATTAATATTGAGCTAACATTCATGGCACACTGATCTAAGCATTTTGCACGTACTGTCTCGTAATCCCATTATCCCCAATTTAAAGATGAAGACATTGAAGCACAATGAGGTTAAGAATGCACCCAAATTGCTGGGGCTCAAATCTAGAAAGTACACACAACTAGACCGTGACTGCTAAGAATTAGTGACCACAAACCCACAAGGACGAGTAAGCAGCCATGTGCACGTGTGGCGCACAGCACCAGGCCTCTGCCTGACTGTAACTTGGCCAAAACCATCATGAGGTATCCTGCTCTTCTCTTCAACCTCTCCTCCCACCCTGCCAGCATCTGTCTTCACACTTCTTAGTGCTCCGACTGCCCCATCCTCAACACCACTACATTTTACCCCTTCTTCCCCCTAGCTTCCTTTTCCCTCCCCTGCATCAGCTCTGCTCCTCAAAAAGGAAACGAACTAAAGTACCAGTGTTTCCATCCTGTGAGATTCCAGGTGAGAGTTGGTTAATCTAATTAACACTTACGGGGCTCTTATCACAACCACTTTAAACTTTCATACTAAAACATAACTGTGTTCCATTTCATAAATGTTCAAAATGTGAGTGCCTATGAAAGTTGTAAACAGAGCTTTCAAAAAGCAATTCGTTTTGGAATCCAAGTTCATAGAATTTTTAAGCTAGGAAAGATCTTGGTGGTCACCTGGGACAGCCTCCCCACCACAAGCCCAGGTGACTCTAGTGACCTGGCTGAGGTTACACAGATAACCCAGACTTTCTAACTTCCCATCTGACTTATTCAGCAAAAAATTTAACAGGTACATTTTTATGTGTCAGGTAATGAGGACTCAGAAGGAACATAAAATCTCATGCTCTTTCTATTTGTTTCTACTTAGAGTCAAGCTGTAAATGTTTTTATAGTAAGGGCATCCTTAGCTGCTAAAAGAAACAGTGATGTCTCCAGAGTCACAGCAAGAAAGCTACTGAGAAGAGCAATGTTTCTCTTTCCTTTAAGATAAAATAAGAGTTAGATTGTAATATGAGCTGTTGGTGTCAGCAAGGACTTTATGAAACCTTTACTCATATATTCATAATATAATCCAAACCCCCTTATTTTACCAATGAAATCAATAGGAATCAGTGAGGCCACCTGATTCTATGCTCTTTCCACCACACCTACACCTTCTACCTTCTGGTTGGAAGCAAACCAACATTTTCAAAAAAGAAAGAGTTGAGATTCCAAAATGCCATGTTTTCCAATCACTGAGACTTTTTTTGCAACTCCCATCTAGGGAAGAAAGATGATTCAGAAGAGAGATAGGCATGAGGACACTACATATCTTCCTCTTTCAACAACAAGTTTTAAAATGCTGGCTGAGAAAGAAAAGAAATGAAGACAGAACCGGTATTAACAAACTACTGCCTGAGCAAATGGCAGGCATGACACACTCTAGATGGTTTTTTTCTGTCAACCATAAGACGTTCTGTGAGTTTTCAACCTGGAACTGGATGTTGTTGCTGAGCTATGGAAAGTCTAACACAACCCTGACTCCAAAATAAAGATTCAAGATGCAGACAAGCTTTGCCAGCAGCCCTGTTCAATGCCAACACCCAAGGATAATAATGCCACAAGGCCTACTCTCTTAGTGAATAAAAACATGCAACATGCCCAGTCCTCTTTCTGCCTTCTTTTCTAAACATGCAGCTAGTCATAGATTTTGACACTGTTTTCTATAAAACATTATCACTGATTCTTGCCTCCTCCTCGAAAACTGACTACTCTTTACCATTAAGTGGTATTTGGGGACCGAATTTCAATCAGTGTGGAATGTATGGCACTGACACAGATGTGACAGGCCCCTGTCTAGCAGAGATGCTCCATAGCAGAAACAAAGCTGTTGCTGAGGGTTTAAAGCCATTCTACACTCACTGCTCGGGCTTTGTGTTATGCAGGAGAGCCTAAACGAAAACATGAGTAATGTTTTTTAATATACCAAAGGCTGACTGCCATAAGTTGTTTTTCTCCCTGCGCAAACCAAAGCACAATAGGTGTGAGTGTTCTATGCAATTCAAAATTCATTTCAAGACAAGTACCAACACTAAACTGTGAATACTTTAAATAATAAAAACATGCATATAAGATGTTACATTTTTATGTCCACATAAGTAGTAAATACAGGATCCAGGAAAAACAAAAAACAAAAAAACAAGGGCCCCTCCACACTATGAATATTCTGGAAAATTATTTAGTAGTCAGGATGGAGACAGTTACTTGGCATGGAAGGAGCTGTTAAAGTGAGAATATCAAGGACTGGGCCTACTTTTAGATAGTGAAAATGATTGCCTCCTGTGATTATTTTATTCAAACACATCTATTGAACACTATGTGCCAGTTGCTTTCCTATGAGGAGACTAGGTCTAATATTTATTGAGCACACACTATGTATCAGGCATCCTACATACTGACTTCACTAAATCCCCGGAACAATTCTTTGAGGTAGATATTGGTTTGAATCATGTGAAATTTCTGTTTCTGTGGGTCACAAAGGTGAAATATTGGAAAACTCACAGAGTCTGACTTGAATATTAATGTTTTCATTTTATAGGTGGCTCAGAGAAATTAACTTGAAGTTTATACAGCAAATACATGTAGAGTTGGGATTGCAACCCATACTCTTTTACCATTCCAGCACACTTCACTTTATCTTAAGTAATTATATTAAATTGAAAGGATCCCATAGCCCGCCAAACTCTAAATCTACTGCCCTCTCTCCAACCCAAGCCAAAATACCTGAATGGTCTGAGTGTCTTGTCTTGAGTTTAAGGATTTGATTCTATTAAAATCCTTATTTCTCTACATACCTATTTCCCTTCTTTCATTAGCTTCATTATGACCATAATCATTGTATTTTCTGAACCAAAATGTGAAACATGTAATCAGAGAGAAACAGTTATTTATGAGGAAAAGGATATAAAATAATTATTACGATCCCATCGTAAGAAATTTTTGAAGAATGCTCATCATAAACACATCACCTGGACACTGTAGTGTATTTGCTTTTGTATGGTTGCCACACTCCACTTGTGGCTCCCTGAGGGCAGGTTCTATGTTTTACTACTACTTGTGGAACACCTGTAATCTTGTATGACATAAAACACAACAGTACTTCTACTGATGGGCAGAGGCAATCAGAAGTACCATGGCTGGAAAGGTGCTAGAAAGTAAGATTAAGACATTCTCCTTTCCTTCAAAATCTCTACGAGAGTTTTGAACATTCATAGGGCAACTATTTATCAAGTACTTCTTATGCATTAGGTATTTTCTTAGGTGCTATATAATATATGTGGGACGCTTCCAAGAAAAGGAAAAAAATTAATCAGGCAAAGAGAATAGGAGAGATCCATGGTTCTCAAACTCTAGCGTGGATCAAAATCACCTAGAGGGCTTGTTAAAACACAGACCGCTGGGTCCACCCAGAGTTTTGAATTCAGTAGATAAGAGGTGAGGTCCAAGAAGCTGCATGTTTAACAATTCCCAAATTAAGCTCGTGCTGCAGACCTAGCAACCATGCTTTGGGAACCACTAGTATGGATCTCTGAAGATTAGGAAAGGAGAATGAGCAATACCACAGATAATGGAATCAACATAAGGAGTCTGGCCTGTCCGGAATATAAATATAGTTATTAAGCTACTCTGACTTTCTCCTCTGAAGGCGATCTACCTCAGTGCAACCTGGAGCATTCTCCTTGCTTTGATCCACCTGCCACCAAGCACAGCCTCAGCATCTGGAAGAATGAGAGACATCTGCCCATCCACCTAAGGTAGAAGCCTTAAGCAAATATCCAACAGGAGTCACTCCCTTACCTCCAATATTCCTACAACTTGTTTCTACAGAGTTGCTTATTAAGGTCAACTGAATCTACAGATCTCTCTGCAAAAAGAAGTTTTCTTTAAGGTACTCAAGTGTCTCATTGCTTTATAAGACCTTTCAAGAATTCTTACATTTATAATGCAGCTATAAAAGTGAGCACAACTTTCTTTCACAACTATTTAAAATCTTGTTTCCAAAGATCTGTAGAAATCAAATTTTCTAATTCTCCCCCAGCTAGTGCCAGTCTTTAGTCTACTATGTCACTCCCTGGTTCTCTGATGATTCTGACTTCAAATGACACAAGACACCTGTCTCACAATCTCTCACCAACACCAGACCTTCTCTGCATATCTAAGCCTTATTTTGTATTGTTGATTTTTAAAAGTGAGAAGTCAGAGGCTTAATCAATATTTTCCAGATTGATTAATGGATCTTGACCAACATGCTACAGCACAGCTCATGGTTTATAAGGCACATTCAATGAGGTAGTACCGCATTTTATCATCTTTGTCTTACCAAGTAAATAAATTTAATCAATAAAGTGAACAGAGTAGCTAATAAGCAACCTTTATCATAGAGACTATATTACCTAATTAAGTGAAAAAAAGGCCTTAAACTATCAAAAAAGAGACTCTACCCCATGTATCTTTATCTATCTCTCATCTCTCCAACCCTATCTATCTATCATCTATTTATTACCTACTTCACGAACAATAATCTTAATTCATAGAATTCAGTTTTAAATTCAGCAGTGGTAAAAGCAGGACCAAACTAAAAATACTGTCATGTGTCAAAAAAACAAATGGAATACCAAGGACAATAAAATAAAAGAATAAAAGCAAGAAGAAAGATGACAAAAATTACCTTACTATAGAGAGCAAAGAATTGCCATAATATATTTTAAAGGTAATAATAATAATAAAGCCATTAGAAACTCATTTGGACTTTTCGCCTCGCAAAGAGGTATTAAAAGTTCTGTATAAACAGAGGAAAGAGCTTCAGAATTCCCTCTTCTACAGCTGAAAGGAGCTACTGCCCCATATGAAACCAAGGCACCATGTTTACTTTAGGGATAGCCCCTAACTGTTTATAGCTGTTCACAGAACGCCACAGTGAGACAGAAAGAAGTCTGCAGTGTTCCAGGGATGCTCTGATCACTTTTATTTATTAGGATTATGTCTGCTTTTTAAAAGAATGTAATCACTGATCATATGGAACACATCTAAAATAGAATAATTCAACATTTCTTAAAATGAGCATTCTAATTAGTAACTAGAGGTATACATTTCCCATAAAGATAGAGAAGGATTAAAATACTTCAGGTTAGCAAAAATGACTCTTTAGGCTAGGCACACATCAGTGTATCTAAGCATATCATTATTTGTCCCAAGATATTGTCTCTTAATTTATTCTATTTATATGAGCTACAATAAAGTTGAGTGCAAACATAAAAGCAAATATGTGATTTGCATTTGTGTACAATACAGTGTCGATAATTTAGAATGAACTAAACTAGACTCATAAATTAGGCAGGTTGGGACTAACGTTTGTACCATCTCTACAAAATAATTTACTAAGCAAATCAATAGTGCAAACATGATTATAAGACACTTTTTAAGACATTCATTCATTCTTTGTGTGCAAATGATACTCCCATTGGCAAACAGGCCTTATTTACTTTTACAATTAAGCAGGGAATAACCATCACCACAACTGGCTAGTTGTTATGCCTGTGTTTCTTTAAATTCCTCTACATTTCAAGTGATTTCTGACTCACAAATGAACCCCACACATTGTGCCTATGCCCCCTTCTGTCATAATGCACTCACTGCCAACACCAGCAACACAAGAGCTCCAGCTCCTGCTCCCATGGAGAAGAAAAGAAGAAACTGGAAGAAGTAAGTAGTCAGACCCCAAAGCAGCCTGCCCTTCAGGGATGGTCAGCCTCCAATGACACTATCCCTCCCAAAGCCTCTCTTAGTAAACTGTGTTCATTTCCTAGGGCCACTATAACAAATGACCATAAACCAGGTAGCTTTAACAGAAATTTATTCTCTCACAGTTCTGGATGCCAGAAGCTTCAAATCAAGGCTTTCCAGAGCCACACTCTAAAGAAGAAAGCTCTATGGGAGAATCCACCCCTTGCCTCTTCTAGCTGTTGGTGGTTCCTAGTATTCCTTGGCTTGTGGCAGCATCAATGCAGTCTCTGCCTCTGTCTCCACATGGTCTTCTTCTCTGTGCATTAGCAGAGTTCTTTTCAGGTGTCAATGCAGTTCCACGTATGACCACCATCCCATCTGATCGTCAAACTCTGTAACTGAGGTGCTAATATTTTCACTTTACAAAAGAAAAAACTGAGCTCAGAGTGGCCCAAAGTTCCTTAGCTAGGTAGAAGGAGATCAGAGTCTTAAACTCAGGACTTCTAGTTCAAATCCTATTATACTTTCACCATACCAAGCTATTCCTCTCTTCTCTCACATACACACAGGCTGAAATATATTCAAAGCATTTTTCCATTGTAAGTGAATTACCACCAATTAGAGATGTGTAGAATATCAAGGCTCCTCTTTTATTTCAAAAAAAAAAAATCAATATACTCTTGGGTGGCTTTCGGACAGGCTTCCTCACCTAACCTCGACAGTGTGGCTCAACCCCAGATGCATATCAGAATTTCCTAGACATAAGTCCCAGGTATGTGTGTGTTTAACAAGCTACCTGATGAAGCGACCCAGGTACAGCCAGAATCAACAACCCTGGACTGTGGGATTTTAGACCTCAGTCTTACTATTTGATGTATTACACACACACAGGATGACTTTTCATTGTTATGGCTTTCTAAAAGCAGAAATAAGAATCCTGGAGAGTCCAGAAGATGACGGAGGATTAAGATGTGGAGATCACCTTCCTCCCCACGAATATATCAAAAATACATCTACATGTGGAACAACTCCTACAGAACACCTACTGAATGCTGGCAGAAGACCTCAGACTTCCCAAAAGGCAAGAAACTCCCCACATACCTGGGTAGGGCAAAAGAAAAAAGAAAAAACAGAGAAAAAAGAATAGGGACAGGACCTGCACCTCTGGGAGGGAGTTGTGAAGGGGGAAAAGTTTCCACACACTAGGAAGCCCCTTCACTGGCAGAGACAGGGGGTGGACAGGGGGGAAGCTTCAGAGACACAGAGGAGAGCGCAGCAACAGGGGTGCAGAGGCAAAGTAGAGAGATTCCCGCACAGAGGATCAGTGCCGACCAGCACTCACCAGCCCGAGAGGCTTGTCTGCTCACCCGCCGGGGCAGGTGGGGGCTGGGAGCTAAGGCTCCGGCTTCAGAGGTCAGATCCCAGGGAGAGGACTGGGGTTGGCTGCATGAACACAGCCTGAAGGGGGCTAGTATGCCACAGCTAGCTGTGGGGAAGTCTGGGAAAAAGTCTGGACCTGCCTAAGAGGCAAAGACCATTATTTCGGGGAGCGCAAGGAGAGGGGATTCAGAGCACCCCTTAAACGAGCTCCAAAGACGGCGTGAGCCACGGCTATCAGCACAGACAGCAGAGACAGGCATGAGACGCTAAGACTGCTGCTGCAGCCACCAAAAATCCTGTGTGCAAGCACAAGTCACTCTCCACACCTCCCCTCCCGGGAGCCTGTGCAGCCCACCACTGTCGGGGTCCTGTGATCCAGGTACAACTTCCCCAGGAGAACACATGGCGTGCCTCAAGCAGTTGCTAAGTCACGCTGGCCTCTGCCGCCACAGGCTCACATCGCATTTCAATTATAATTACCGTACCCCTCTCTCCCCCACGCCTGAATGAGCAAGAGCCCTTTAATCAACCGCTGCTTTAACCCCCTCTTGTCTGGGTGGGGAACAGATGCCTGAGGGTGACCTACATGCAGAGGTGGGGCCAAAACCACAGCAGAAACCCAAGGGCTGTGCAAACAAACAAGAGAAAGGGAACTTTCTCCAAAAAGCCTCAGGAGCAGTGGATTAAATCCCCACAATCAACTTGAGGTACCCTGCATCTGTGGAATACCTGAATAGACAATGAATCAACCCAAAACTGAGGTGGTGGACTTTGGGAACTACTGTAGACTTGGGGTGTGCTGTCTGCGACTAACTTGTTTCCGATTTTTATATTTATCTTAGTATAGTTTTTAGTGCTTATTATCACTGATGGATTTGTTTATTGGTTTGGCTGCTCTCTTCTGTTATATTTATTACTTTTTAATTTTTTTATTTTAATAATTTCAAAAAGTTTTTAATTTTAACTATTTCATTTTTTATTCCTTTATCCTTTCTTTTTTCTCCATTTTCTTCTGAGCTGTGTGGCTGACAAGGGTCTTGGTGCTCCGACCTGGTGTAAGGTCTGAGCCTCTGACGTGGGAGAGCCGAGTTCAGGACACTGGACCACCAGAGACCTCCAGGCCCCACATAATATCAGTTGGCGAGAACTATCCTAGAGATCTCCGTCTCAATGCTAAGAACCAGCTCCACCCAATGGCAAGCAAGCTCCAGTGCTGGATGCCCCATGCCAAACAAATAGCAAGACAGGAACACAATCCCACCCACTAGCAGGAAGGCTGCCTAAAATCATAATAAGGTCACAGACACCCCAAAACACACCACCGGACGTGGACCTGCCCA
Source organism: Balaenoptera ricei (assembly GCF_028023285.1). Classification (NCBI taxonomy): domain Eukaryota; kingdom Metazoa; phylum Chordata; class Mammalia; order Artiodactyla; family Balaenopteridae; genus Balaenoptera; species Balaenoptera ricei. The sequence goes on from NC_082640.1 coordinate 127,875,828, forward strand.
CCAGAAAGCCAAGATCCAGCCTCATCCACCAGAACACAGGCACTAGTCTCCTCCACCAGGAAGCCTACACAACCCACTGAATCAACCTTAGCCATTGAGGGCAGACACCAAAAACAATGGGAACTACGAACCTATAGCCTGCAAAAAGGAGACCCCAAACACAATAAGCTAAGCAAAATGAGAAGACAGAGAAACACATAGCAGATGAAGAAGCAAGGTAAAAATCCACCAGACCAAACAAATGAAGAGGAAATAGGCAGTATACCTGAAAAAGAATTCAGTGTAATGATAGTAAAGATGATTCAAAATCGTGGAAATAGAATGGAGAAAATACAAGAAACGTTTAACAAGGACCTAGAAAATCTAAAATGCAAACAATGATGAAAAACACAATAAATGAAATTTAAAATTCTCCAGAAGGAATCAAAGGCAGAAAACTGAGGCAGTGACTGAGAATAACAGAGGCACTTCCAGGATAAGTGACCTGGAAGATAAAATAGTGGAAAAAACTACTTCAGAGCAGAATAAAGAAAAAAGATTGAAAACAATTGAGGACAGTCTTAGAGACCTCTGGAACAACATTAAACACACGAACATTCGAATTATAGGGGTCCCAGAAGAAGAAGAGAAAAAGAAAGGGACTGAGAAAATATTTGAAGAGATTATAGTTGAAAACTTTCCTAACATGAGAAAGGAAATAATGAATAAAGTTCAGGAAGCACAGAAGGTACCATACAGTATAAATCCAAGGGGAATATGCCAAGACATATGTTAATCAAACTATCAAAAATTAAATACAAAGAAAAAAATTTAAAAGCAGCAAGGGAAAAACAACAAGTAACATACAAGGGAATGCCCATAAGGTTAACAGCTGAACTTTCAGCAGAAACTCTGCAAGCCAGATGGGAGTGGCAAGGCATATTTAAAATGATGAAAGGGAAAAAACTACAACCAAGATTACTCTACCCAGAAAGGATTTCATTCAGCTTCGACGGAGAAATTAAAACCTTTACAGACAAGCAAAAGTTAAGAGAATTCACCACCACTAAACCAGCTTTACAGCAAATGTTAAACGAACTTCTGTAGCCAGGAAATACAAGAGAAGGAAAAGACCTACAAAAACAAAACCAAAAACATTTAAGAAAATGGTAATAAGAACATACATATTGATAATTACCTTACATGTAAATGGATAAAAAGCTCCAACCAAAAGACATAGACTGGCTGAATGGATACAAAAACAAGACCCATATATATGCTGTCTAAAAGAGACCCACTTAGATCTAGGGACACATACAGACTGAAAGTGAGGGGATGGAAAAAGATATTCCATGCAAATGGAAATCAAAAGAAAGCTGGAGGAGCAATTCTCATATCAGACAAAACAGACTTTGAAATAAAGACTATTACAAGAGACAAAGAAGGACACTACATAATAATCAAGGGTCAATCCAAGAAGAAGATATAGCAATTGTAAATCTTTACACACCCAACATAGGAGCACCTCAATACATAAGGCAAGTGCTAACAGCCATAAAAGGGGAAATCGACAGTAACACAATCATAGCAGGAGACTTTAACACCCCACTTTCACCAACGGACAGATCATCCAAAATGAAAATAAATGAGGAAACACAAGCTTTAAATGACACATTAAACAAGATGGACTTAACTGATATTTATAAGACATTCCATCCAAAAACAACAGAATATACTTTTTCTCAAGTGCTCATGGAATATTCTGCAGGATAGATCACATCTTGGGTAACAAGTCAAGCCTTGGTAAATTTAAGAAAACTGCAATCGTACCAAGTATCTTTATCGACCACAATGCTATGAGACTAGATATCAATTACAGGAAAAAAATGTAAAAATACAAACACATGGAGGCTAAACAACACACTACTAAATAACCAAGAGATCACTGAAGAAATCAAAGAGGAAATCAAAAAATACCTAGAAACAAACGACAATAAAAACACAATGACCCAAAACCTATGGGATGCCACAAAGGCAGTTCTAAGAGGGAAGTTATAGCAATACAATCCTACCTCAAGAAACAAGAAAAATCTCAAATCAACAACCTAACCTTACAGCTAAAGCAATTAGAGAAAGAAGAATAAAAAACCCCAAAGTTCGCAAAAGGAAAGAAATCATATGATCAGATCAGAAATAAATTAAAAATAAATGAAGGAAACAACAGAGAAGATCAATAAAGCTAAGAGCTGGTTCTTTGAGAACATAAACAAAATTGATAAACCATTAGCCAGACTCATCAAGAAAAAAAGGGAGAAGACTCAAATCAACAGAATTAGAAATGAAAAAGGAGAAGTAACAACTGACACTGCAGAAATACAAAGGAACATGAGAGACTACTACAAGTAACTATATGCCAATAAAATGGACAACCTAGAAGAAATGGACAAATTCTTAGAAAACCACAACCTTCCGAGACTCAACCAGGAAGAAACAGAAAATATAAACAGACCAATCACAAGCCCTGAAATTGAAACTGTGATTAAAAATCTTCCAACAAACAAAAGCCCAGGATCAGATGGCTTCACAGGCAAATTCTATCAAACATTTAGAGAAGAGCTAACACCTATTTTTCTCAAACTCTTCCAAAATATAGCAGAGGGAAGAACACTCCCAAACTCATTCTACGAGGCCACCATCACCCTGATACCAAAACCAGACAAAGATGTCACAAAGAAAGAAAACTACAGGCCAATATCACTGATGAACATAGGTGTAAAAATCCTCACCAAAATACTAGCAAACACAATCCAATAGCATATTAAAAGGATCATACACCATGATCAACTGGGGTTTATCCCAGGAATGCAAGGATTCTTCAATATATGCAAATCAATCAATGTGATACAGCATATTAACAAATTGAAGGAGAAAAACCATATGATCATCTCAATAGATGCAGAAAAAGCTTTTGACAAAATTCAACACCCATTTATGATAAAAACTCTCCAGAAAATAGGCATAGAGGGAACTTATCTAAACAACATAAAAGGCCATATATGACAAACCCACAGCCAACATCATTCTCAATGGTAACAAACTGAAACCATTTCCTCTAACATCAGGAACAAGATAAGAATGCCCACTCACCACTATTATTCAACATAGTTTTGGAAGTTTTAGTCACAGCAATCAGAGAAGAAAAAGAAATAAAAGCAATCCAAATCAGAAAAGAAGTAAAGCTGTCAGTGTTTGCAGATGACATGATACTATACATAGAGAATCCTATAGATGCTACCAGAAAACTACTAAAGCTAATCAATGAATTTGGTAAAGCAGCAGTATACAAAATTTATGCACAGAAACCTCTTGCATTCCTATACACTAATGATGAAAAATCAGAAAGAGAAATTAAGGATACACTCCCATTTACCATTACAACAAAAAGAATAAAATACCTAGGAATAAACCTCCCTAAGGAGACAAAAGACCTGTATGCAGAAAACTATAAGACACTGATGAAAGAAATTAAAGATGCTACAAACAGATGGAGAGATATATCATGTTCTTGGGTTGGAAGACTCAACATTGTGAAAATGTTGATATCCAAAGCAATCTACAGATTCAATGCAATCCCTATCAAACTACCATTGGCATTTTTCACAGAACTAGATCAAAACTTTCACAGTCTGTATGGAAACACAAACGACTCCGAATAGCCAAAGCAATCTTGAGAAAGAAAAACAGAGCTGGAGGAATCAGGTTCCCGGACTTCACACTATACTAACAAAGCTACTGTAAACAAGACAGTATGGTAGTAGCACAAAAACAGAAATATAGATCAATGGAACAGGATAGAAAGCCCAGAGATAAACCCACGCACATATGGTCACTTTATTTTTGATAAAGGAGGCAAGAATATACAATGGAGAAAAGACAGCCTCTTCAGTACGTGGTGCTGAGAAAACTGGAGAGCTACACGTAAAAGAATGAAATTAGAACACTCCCTAATACCACACACAAAAATAAACTCAAAATGGATTAGAGACCTAAATGTAAGGCCAGACACTATAAAACTCTTAGAGGAAAACATAGGCAGAACACTCTGTGACATAAATCACAGCAAGATCCTTTTTGACCCACCTCCTAGAGAAATGGAAATAAAAACAAAAATAAACAAATGGGACCTAATGAAACTTAAAGCTTTTGCACAGCAAAGGAAACCATAAACAAGACAAAAAGCCAACCCTGAGAATGGGAGAAAATATTTGCAAATGAAGCAACTGACAAAGGATTAATCTCCAAAATTTACAAGCAGCTAATGCAGCTCAATATCAAAAACACAAACAACGCAATCCAAAAATGGGCAGAAGACCTAACTAGACATTTCTCCACAGAACATACACAGATTGCCAACAAACACATGAAAGAATGCTCACCATCACTAATCACTAGAGAAATGCAAATCAAACTACAATGAGGTATCACCTCACACTGGTGAGAATGGCCATCATCAAAAACTCTAGAAACAATAAATGCTGGAGAGGGTGTGGAGAAAAGGGAACCCTCTTGCACTGTTGGTGGGAATGTAAATTGATACAGTCACTGTGGAGAACAGTATGGGGTTCCTAAAAAACTAAAAATAAAACTACCATACGACCCAGCAATCCCACTACTGGGCATATACCCTGAGAAAACCATAATTCAAAAAGAGTCATGTACCACAATGTTCACTGCAGCTCTATTTACAATAGCCAGGACATGGAAGCAACCTAAATGTCCATCGACTGATGAATGGATAAAGAAGATGTGGCACCTATATACAATGGAATATTACTCAGCCACAAAAAGAAACGAAATTGAGTTATTTGTAGTGAGGTGGATGGACCTAGAGTCTGTCATACAGAGTGAAGTAAGTCAGAAAGAGAAAAATAGGCTAACACATATATATGGAATCTACAAAAAAAAAAAAAGAGGTCATGAATAACCTAGGGGCAGGATGGGAATAAAGATGCAGACCTACTAGAGAATGGACTTGAGGACACAGGGAGGGGGAAGGGTAAGCTGGGACGAAGTGAGAGAGTGGCATGTACACATACAATCTACCAAATGTAAAACCGATAGCTAGTGGGAAGCAGCCACATAGCAAAGGGAGATTAGCTCGGTGCTTTGTGACTACCTAGAGGGGTGGGATAGGGAGGGTGGGAGGCAGACGGAAGAGGGAGGAAATATGGGGACGTATGTATATGTATAGCTGATTCACTTTGTTATAAAACAGAAACTAACACACCATTGGAAAGCAATTATATTCCAATAAATATGTTAAAAGTTAATTAATTAATTAAAATAAAATAAAAACTCCCTGTAATCATAACAACAACAACAAAAATACACCCCTACGGTAGACATAGTATCAGTTTCGCACGGTGGATTGTCAGTGTCTATCAAAGTCATCATATCCCATACCTAGCAAAATACTCTACAGCAGTTCAGTACAAAGACTTCCATAGGAAGACAAAAAGAAGTAGCCTGAGGGCCAAGTGGTCTGCTCCTGAGTGGATAAATATGAGAACAGGTAGAATAGTTTCTTGACCTGGAGTCCATACCCATCCATCCCTACCTTTATAGAAAAATTATTTCCAAAAAAATTGAATGCAAAATTCAGTTAAGTTTGTGCATATCTGAATTTTTCAGGGACAATACCTGTGTAATTGTATTAGTTTTTCAGAAGGGTCTATGACTCTGGAAAGGCTTTGGAACAAGTATTGTTGCTGAATATACAGTCTTTATGTCTTCCCAGAAATTTCATTTCTTTCAAATGAGATTTTGACAGTCAACTGTTCACTTGTGTAGCCCTAGTCCCCAGAATAGATTCTGGAATGACTTAGGCTTTCAATAAATCTGTACAGCATAATGAAAGTTGAGCAGGAGAGAGTCTGTGTTCACAGTGGCTGACAGGACCTGGAAGGGATGCCTTCTTTGTGTCCTTAACGGTCACCTGGTCTGAGGAAAGTTGAGGACCCAGACAAGAAAGTGATCCTGAATAGAAGGTGGGTGAGAAAATGCCCAAAGGCACGGCACAAACTTTCCCCAAGAGTAATTTGTAAACTCCTTCACTACTTAGGTAAATGAATGATCAAGGGCTCAAATTTCCTCACCATAGATTAAGATTACCATAATTTTAGTGGCTTTTGTATCGCTTGCCTACAGAAGTATGTCAGCCTATCAAATTACATATGTGTGTTCAGTAGCAGTGGTTGGCAATATTGATACACATTTTCCTCTTAAATGGACTGATCACTCATTTAGCTGTCATCTTGCATCTGCCACTGAAAAGAGAGAAGACAAATTGACTCCATTTTTCAAATTCAGCAGTTATTTATTTTGTAAAGCACAACATATTCATCTCTGCTCGTTTTCATATGGCAGCAAGAGAGTCAGGCCATCCAGTTGTAAAACCAATTAATGGAAACAACCTTTGAATTACTAAACTGGCAGTCTGACACTGCTGATTAGATTATCATGGGAATAGTGAGTTGTGAAAAATATTATTAAAATAAATCCAAATTTTCATTTCATTGTAGGAAAGGGATTTACGCAGCTTTCTAACTGAGAATTCTTTGCTGTTGTTTGGCTGGCATGAGGGTAGCTGCAATATTTTTCACTTTTTAGTTATTCTCATGTCGTGAAAGCCTAGACCAAGAAAGACATAATTTTTGGTGTTCTGCTCAGAGAAGAGGCACAACTCTGAATAAGTTACCTTGCTAATAAATTCTCTGCTAAAGAGTGAGGAGGAAGAAATTTTGGAAAGCCCTTTCTGAAGCAAAGAAAAAAGAGACGGAGAAAGAGAAAGAAAAGAAAAGAAAAAAATAAGTTTAAAAAGGAGAAAGCAACTACTCCAAAACAACCTACAGCTGTTCAGGAATACTGACACTTACATGTTGATATGACTGGGGACATTTTTAATCCAGTTCTGACAGAAAGAAATGAATCTAAAGACTATCCATGAAACATGAATTCTCACTTTCTGTCACAATTTTTTTCTCCACCCATCTTCTTTCTAAATGAAAACACTGGCAATTTAAGGTTCTTTTCTTTGCATTAGAAAGAAGCCTCTAAAGGAGCATCATATAGATTTCTCTTTAAAGATTAGAAACCTCTGCTACTCAAAAAGCTATTAAATAGGTTTACCTCAGAAACACAGGGATTAGGGTCTATTTTGTCCTCTTCATTTAAAAAGACCAAAGAAAAAGACAAAACATGAACTCCCTGAAGACCACTTCAACATGTACTGCTCAGTCACAGGTACCCTTTTCAAAATGCTTTTTGATTTTTTTATTGCCTCTCTTCCTCTTCTTTCACAAGAAATTATTTTGTACAAAGCTATTATATATAGTGAGTTGCTCATGGAAAAAATGTCTGAGGAAATGTCTTTTATATATGCTGAGAAATGACTAGACAAGTCTGTTTTTCCACAGTCAGTTTCTGAAACACCTTCAGTTATCTAAGAGCAGAGCTACAGGAAGTGCAGTGAATATTATTTTGGATACATAAGTAAACACTGTAGAGCTATAACATGCCAAAGAATTATTCCTGGAGAGTTAATTGTGTAATTTTCTTGCCCTACAGAAATAAAATTTACTGAACACTGTAATTCACTCTGTTGTGAGTGAGTCATAAACACAGGATCCACCACAATTCGCCTGACTCACCTCACTCTAATCACAGTCCTGTCTGATCCTGTCTTTATTTAAATTTTTGATATTTGGTTCAGTGTGGATTTTTTGCATTAATTTGATTTTTTTAAAATATTATTTAATATTTTGAAATATTATTTTAAAAATATTGTTATCTTCATTACTGAATTCTTTGACATGCCCTTAAGTTTTGTGCCCTAACAGAGTATCTCATGACCAAACAGTCCCAGCCCCAACCGTGACCTCTACAGGGCTAGCCCTAAATTGCTCTGCCAGAGGGAAGGATCATGTTTAACGTTAATGGCTCTTCAAATTAAAAAATAACTTCTATTTTTTTCTCCCTGTGACTATCCCAATACATATTCATTGTACTTACTTGGAAAAAAAATAAATAAGCAAAAAAAAGAAAAAATGTAAAACATCCCTAGCCCTACCACTTAGCAATAACCACTGTTAATAACTTGCTGTAGATCTTCCCAGACCTGCTTTCTGTTTGTGAAACGTATGTTTGTGTCAATACAATATACAGATGATAAATAAATTAAGTATTTAAATGGTATGGTTTTATAAAAATTTTCCATATTAGCCATGATTTTAAAAAATAACTTCAAAAAAAAAATTCATTTCATTTTTTTCGCAAATTCACTGACATATTAATTTTTCTAAACATAGTCTCTCAGTGAGTGTGGAGGATTTCAGTGTCTATGCACATCAGAGCTTTCCTACCATTACAAGAAGCTTTTAGTGAAACTGTTAAAAATTTTAAAAAGGGCAAATCAGAAATCAGAAATATATGAAGTTCCCCAAATAAACGTTACAAACACCATTGACTTCCAGGACTAATTTTAAAACATAATGACAATGTATGTGTGTGTATGTCTTGCTCTCTTGCTCTCATACTCTCTTCTTTATCTATATCTATAGCTATAGCTATAGCTATAATTTATATATACATTTAACTCATCAGTGGTTAAGTACAAGTGTCATTATTCTTATTAATATCCCCATCAATTTAGCATAGTGGATGACATTATGGACTTTGATATCAGACAGCCTGGGTTTGTAAACCAAATGTGTGTTCTTGGGCAAGTTACAATAATGCTTTAATCCTAAATGTTCACAACTGTCAAGTAAGTGTCATAAAAATTCCTATCCTTATGAGGTTGCTGCAAGGATTAAATAAAATAATCTTTATCAATGCTTACAATAATGCCTAGCACTGAGCATTCAATGCACATAAATTGTTATAATTAAAATAATATCCCTCTCCTCAAAGAAAAGTATAATCAAATGGGAGAAAGGGTCATGTATTCAGATAATGCAACTGTAATAATGTAAAATGATAAAATGAGAATGAGGGTAGCCAACCTTTGGATTCAGAATTTGAAATTCATGTTATCGAATAGGCTTACTTTATAACCAATCTCCTTTTATGGAAGAAACTTTTAAGTGTTAAGCAATATAATAGCCAAAAAGAAAATTAATACAAAATGACCATATAAAATGCCTTCTTACCTACCTTAACTTTTTTCCAGTTAACGTTCTAATACTAAGAAAAAAAAGAGAGAGACTAGAGCATACCTATGTGGCAAAGGTGATATATGAACATCAAAAACAATCAGAAAATTATGAAAAAAGCTAAGTGTTATAATCAAATAAAATCAACAAAACATAGTTGATGTTCAATAACATGGATCCTATTTAGGCTTAAATCAGAATTAAGTGCTTTGAAAGCAGTGTATACTCTAAAAATATTTATTTATTTGACTTTAAGAAACCTTGTAAATATCTATATTGTAGGTATATAGGACAGAAAGTGTTACTCTCCAATCTGAAGTTTAAGTTACCATATGGCAGTGTCACTAGAAGGAATGAAACTGGAATGACGAGATGCCATCTATACCAATGACACCATCCAAGAGGCTCTCGATTTCAGACTGAGCCTTTTTTTTTTTTAAACATCTTTAATTAAGTATAATTGCTTTACAATAGTGTGTTAGTTTCTGCTTTATAACAAAGTAAATCAGTTATACATATACATATGTTCCCATATCTCTTCCCTCTTGCATCTCCCTCCCTCCCACCCTCCCCATCCCACCCCTCTAGGTGGTCAAAAAGCACCGAGCTGATCTCCCTGTGCTATGCGGCTGCTTCCCACTAGCTATCTATTTTACATTTGGTAGTGTATATATGTCCATGACACTCTCTCACCCTGTCACATCTCACCCCTCCCCCTCCCCATATCCTCAAGTCCATTCTCTAGTAGGTCTGTGTCTTTATTCCCGTCTTGCCACTAGGTTCTTCATGGCCTTTTTTTTTTTTCCTTAGATTCCATATATATGTGTTAGCATACTGTATTTGTTTTTCTCTTTCTGACTTACTTCACACTGTATGACAGACTCTAACTCCATCCACCTCATTACAAATACCTCCATTTCATTTCTTTTTATGACTGAGTAATATTCCATTGTATATATGTGCCACATCTTCTTTATCCATTCATCCGATGATGGACACTTAGGTTGCTTCCATGTCCTGGCTATTGTAAATAGAGCTGCAATGAACATTTTGGTACATGACTCTTTTTGAACTATGGTTTTCTCAGGGTATATGCCCAGTAGTGGGATTGCTGGATCGTATGGTAGTTCTATTTGTAGTTTTTTAAGGAACCTCCATACTGTTCTCCATAGTGACTGTATCAATTTACATTCCCACCAACAGTGCAAGAGTGTTCCCTTTCCTCCACACCCTCTCCAGCATTTATTGTTTCTAGATTTTTTGATGATGGCCATTCTGACCGGTGTGAGATGATATCTCATTGTAGTTTTGATTTGCATTTCTCTAATGATTAGTGATGTTGAGCATCCTTTCATGTGTTTGTTGGCAATCTGTATATCTTCTTTGGAGAAATGTCTATTTAGGTCTTCTGCCCATTTTTGGATTGGGTTGTTCGTTTTTTTGTTATTGAGCTGCATGAGCTGCTTGTAAATCTTGGAGATTAATGCTTTGTCAGTTGCTTCATTTGCAAATATTTTCTCCCATTCTGAGGGTTGTCTTTTGGTCTTGTTTATGGTTTCCTTTGCTGTGCAAAAGCTTTGAAGTTTCATTAGGTCCCATTTGTTTATTTGTGTTCTTATTTCCATTTCTCTAGGAGCTGGGTCAAAAAGAATCTTGCTGTGATTTATGTCATAGAGTGTTCTGCCTATGTTTTCCTCTAAGAGTTTGATAGTGTCTGGCCTTACACTTAGGTCTTTAATCCATTTTGAGTTTATTTTTGTGTATGGTGTCAGGGAGTGTTCTAATTTCATACTTTTACATGTATCTGTCCAATTTTCCCAGCACCACTTATTGAAGAGGCTGTCTTTTCTCCACTGTATATGCTTGCCTCCTTTATCAAAGATAAGGTGACCATATGTGCGTGGGTTTATCTCTGGGCTTTCTATCCTGTTCCATTGATCTATATTTCTGTTTTTGTGCCAGTACCAAACTGTCTTGATTACTGTAGCTTTGTAATATACAGACTGAGACTTTTTAAGAGCCAAAAACCTAATGATAGTGATGTGGGTGCATATTTAGGGAAATCTGACCAAACTGTGATTCTAGCTAAGTTGAAACTTAATAACTATGTGGTTTAACTTAACTATCATAAGAGGGCTGGACTGCACAGTATAAAATGAAAAATTAGAGGAATCAAATTCTAGCACCCTGTAAGAGAATATCCTGATTATCAAAGAAGAGGGTTCCATCTCTGTGTTAGCTGTAGATGTATAATGAGGAAACATGAGTCAGATTAATGTAGCTTCATGTCAGTCATCATCAGCCTCACTCATCCAAATCTATTTATTATGGTGTCATGATGAATATTATGAGGTTTCCCATGGTTCCCTCCTGCTAAGAGCTCCAGTGACTTGGGACCCTCAGGCTCTACCTTCTACTCACCATTTTAAACATACATTTTCTATCAAATGTCTCTGCTGTTAATTCCATTCTTTTAAACTAGGTTCCTGCCACTCTACCCAGACCCTCCAGATATTTACTCTAATTGTCTCTCCATTTCAGTTTTATCCTGGGTGCTACCTTTCTGATTTCTTTTGTCCAAAAAATTATCTGTATCTGAATTATCCAGTCAAACTCGTACAATTTCATTACCTAATTATGCCCTCTGATTTTTGTAATGTCCCAGTCATTTTGTAGAACTTGACAGATAGTATCTACTACTACTTTCTGAACATATAGACTAATTATCTCTAATGATGCAGTTTTGCCTATCTCCAACTTGTATTCATATGGGCAGTCCCAGACTGGACAAAATTCATAAAAATATGATGTCAGGAATCCAGGAGTCTCCTAGAATCTATAGTGGGTCTTGTCATGATAGAAAAGCAAGGTAGTATTCAAAGACTATTAAAGTTATTTCAAAAGGATACAAGAGTCAAATTGAAGAGCCTATTACTGGCCAAAGGTGAAGTAATTTGAGCATCCATGAGAATAACTGCAATATATTAAGACACATCAAAAATATTATTATAAGTTCTTAATACTTCAAAACTCATTTGTCTCCTTTGGAAGGTACTAGGAAACAAACATGTCACTTTGCAAACTACTAAAGGAAAAGAATCAAACCTCTTTCATATAAACTAGATGAAGGATAAACAAGGAGTTGATGAAAGAAAATTACTCTTTTAGAATTATTCCAGCTAATAAATTAAGAAGGAATGACAGACTCCTCCTTCCAGATATGATGAGGTAAAAACAATATGATTTGCCCTTCTAACATAAACAACTAAAGAAGAAGACTAAATATATAAAAGTTTTCGGATATTATACAACAGGTAGTGAAGAGCAGTGACGTATGGGAGTGACGAGACAAATGAGTTTAGCCTTACCATTGCCTCAGCTTACCGCCTGAGTGTCCAGGCCCTGCCAGGAGGGAGAACCCAAATAAAACCCTGCAACCTTGCTGGGTTGAGGAGATAGAGATCAGAATCCAGGGAGGCCAAGGCAGCTAGAGTTTGTGAGGCACAATAATGGAGAAGAAGAAGCTGCACAGAGAGAGAAATGAAGATCTGCAGAGGGATCCCCTTGAATCTTTGACAACCACTGGCATACACATAAATAAAAGGAAGTCTCTGATGGTAGGAGAAGAACCAGTGGAAAGTCATTAAGCCAAAATTCACACAGGGCTAAGAATCATTTCTGTTCTCACAAGCCAAAGTGTAAAGACTTCATAATACATGGACATCAGTTAGAATTCCCAGGAGGGTATATCGTCTTAGTAGAGGGGCTAAAATAATCTTAGAAAATGGCTGGCCTGGACCTATTCTAATGAACTTAAAAACAAGCCACAAAAGGAACAGATTGATTCCAAGTAACTTAGCTGCATACCAGAAAAAGGAAAAAAAGAAAAAAAGTCCAGAACTATTTAAAAGAATAAAAAGAAAATATCTAGCACAACAAAGTGCTTAAAAATCACAATGTTTGGCATCCAATCAAAAATTATGAGGCAAGCAGAGAAGAAGAAATATATGAGCAATAATCAGGAAAAAAATCAAACAGAAAAAGTCAGAAATGACAGAGATGATGTAATTAGCCAATAAAGACATTAAAATACTTACTATAAATATACTCCATATGTTCAGAAAGGTAGAGGGAAACATGCATGTCATGAAAAGATAAATGGAAGATATAAAATGGAACTTTTAGAGCTAAAGGAAATCTCTAAAATAAAAATTACATTGGAAGAGACTAATAATATATTAGATATTGCAGAAGAAAGGACCAGTAAACTTGAAAAGACAGAAATAGAAATTACCCAAAATAAAGTAGACTAAAAAAATACTGAAAGGGGACCTTCCAGATGGCAGAGGAGTAAGACGCGGAGATCACCTTCCTCCCCACAAATACATCAGAGATACATCTACATGTGGAACAACTCCTATAGAACTCCTACTGAACGCTGGCAGAAGACCTCAGACTTCCCAAAAGGCAAGAAAATCCCCACATACCTGGGTAGGGCAAAAGAAAAAACAGAGACAAAAGAATAGGGATGGGACCTGCACCTCTGGGAGGGAGCTGTGAAGGGGGAAAAGTTTCCACACACTAGGAAGCCCCTTCGCGGGCGGAGACTGTGGGTGGGTCAGGGGGGAAGCTTTGGAGCCACGGAGGAGAGCGCAGCCACAGGGGTGCAGAGGGTAAAGCAGAGAGATTCTCGCACAGATGATCTGTGCCGACCAGCACTCACCAGCCTGAGAGGCTTGTCTGCTCACCTGCCAGAGCAGGTTGGGGCTGGGAGCTGAGGCTCAGGCTTCGGAGGTCAGACCCCAGGGAGAGCACTGGGGTTGGCTGCATGAAGACAGCCTGAGGTGGCAAGTGTGTCACAGCTAGCCGGGGGTGGGGGGGAATCTGGCAAAATGTCTGGACCTACCTAAGAGGCAAGAGACCATCGTTTCGGGGTGTGCGAGGAGAGGGGATTCCTTCCCCGTCTGCCCAAAGAAGGCAGAGCACTGCCTAAATGAGCTCCAGAGATGGGCATGAGCCGTGGCTAACAGTTCGCACCCCAGAGACCAGCATGAAATGTTAATGCTGCTGCTGCTGCTGCTGCTGCTGCCACCAAAAAGCCTGTGTGCAAGCACAGGTCACTCTCCACACACACACACCCCGCCCCGGAAGCCTATACAGCCCACCACTGCCAGGGTCCTGTGATCCAGGGGCAACTTCCCTGGAAGAACACACGGCATGCCTCAGTCTGTTGCGACTTCACGCTGGCCTCTGCATTCCAATTATAACTACCGTCCCCCTCCCTCCCCGCCCCCCCAGGCCTGAATGAGCAAGAGCCATCTAATCAACCTTTGCTTTAACCCCCTCCTGTTTGGGTGGGGAAGAGATGCCTGAGGGCAACCTAAACACAGAGGTGGGGCCAAAACCAAAGCAGAACCCCAGGAGCTGTTCGAACAAAGAAGAGAAAGGGAAATCTCTCCCAGCAGCGGATTAAATCCCAACAATCAACTCGATTTACCATGCATCTGTGGAATACCTAAATGGACAACGAATCATCCCAACACTGATGAGGTGGACTTTGGGAGCAACTGTAAACTTGGGGTTTATGGTCTGTGACTGATTGGGTTGCTCTCTTCTCTTTTTTATTATTATTTTATTTTAATAATTTTTTATTTTATTATTTAAAAATTTTTTTCTTTCTTTTACTCCCCCTTTTCTTCTGAGCTGTGTGGCTGACAGGGTCTTGGTGCTCTAGCTTGGTGTCAGGCCTGAGCCTCTGAGGTGGGAGAGCCGAGTTCAGGACATTGGACCACCAGAGACCTCCTGGCCCCATGTAATATCAATCAGGGAGAGTTCTCCCAGAGATCTCTGTCTCAATGCTAAGTCCCAGCTCCACCCAATGGCCAGTAAACTCCAGTGCTGGACGCCCCATGTTAAACAACTAGCAAGACAGGAACACAACCCCACCCATTAGCAGAGAGGCTGCCTAAAATCATACAAAGTTCACAGACACCCCAAAACACACCACTGAATGTGGGCCTGCCCACCACAAAGAAAAGATCCAGCCCCAGCCACCAGAACAAAGGCACCAGTCCCCTCCACCAGGAAACGTACACAAGCCACTGAACCCACCTCACCCACTGGGGTCAGAAACGAAAAACAACAGGAACTACACACATGCAGCCTGTGAAAATGAGTCCCCAAACACAGTAAGTTAAACAAAATGAGAAGACAGAGAAATATGCAGCAGATGAAGGAGAAAGGTAAAAACCCATCAGACCAAACAAATGAAGAGGAAATACGCAGCTTACCTGAAAAGAATTCAGAGGAATGATAGTAAACACGATCCAAAATCTTGGAAGAAGAATGGAGGAAATACAAGAAACATTTAACAAGGACGCAGAAGAACTAAAGAGCAAACTAACAATGATGAACAACACAATAAATGAAATTTTAAAACACTCTAAAAGGAATCAATAGCAGAATAAATGAGGCAGAAGAACGGACAAGTGACAGGAAGATAAAAGAGCAGAAATAACTACTGAAGAGCAGGATAAAGAAAAAAGAATGAAAAGAATTGAGGACAGTCTCAGAGACCTCTGGGACAACATTAAATGCACCAACATTCGAATTATAGGGGTCCCAGAAGAAGGGAAAAAGAAAGTGTCTGAGAAAATATTTGAGGAGATTATATTTCAAAATATCCATAACATTGGAAAGGAAATACTCAACTCCAGGAAGCACAGAGAGTCCCACACAGGATAAATGCAAGGAAAAACACTTCAAGACACATATTAAACAAATTATCAAAAATTAAATACCAAGAAAAAAATATTAAAAGCAGCAAAGGAAAAACAACAAATAACATAAAAGGGAATCCCCATAACGCTAAGAGATGATCTTCCAGCAGAAACTCTACAAGCCAGAAGGGAGTGGCAGGACTTATTAAAAGTGAAGACGGGGAAAAACCTACAACCAAGATTACTCTACCCAGCAGGGATCACATTCACACTTGAGGGAGAAATTAAAACTTACAGACAAGCAAAAGCTAAGACAATTCAGCACAACAAACCAGCTTTACAACAAATGCTAAAGGAACCTCTCTAGGCAGAAAACACAAGAGGAGAAAAGGCCTACAATTACAAACCCAAAACAATTAAGAAAATGGTAATAGGAACATCCATATTGATAATTACCTTCATGTAAACAGATTAAATGCTCCAACCAAAAGACGTAGACTAGCTGAATGGATACAAAAACAAGACCCATATAGATGCTGTCAACAAGAGAACCACTTGAGACCTAGGGACACATACAGACTGAAAGTGAGGGGATGGAAAAAGATATTCCATGCAAATGGAAATCAAAAGAAAGCTGGAGGAGCAATTCTCATATCAGACAAAATACATTTTAAAATAAAGACTATTGCAAGAGACAAAGAAGGACATGACATAATGATCAAGGGATCAATCCAAGAAGAAGATATAACAATTGTAAATATTTATGCACCCAACATAGGAGCACCTCAATACATAAGGCAAATGCTGACAGCCATAAAAGGGAAAATCAATAGTAACACAATCATAGTAGGGGACTTTAACACCTCATTTTAACCAATGGACAGATCATCCAAAATGAAAATAAATAAGGAAACATAAGTTATAAATGATACAGTGAACAAGATGGACTTAACTGATATTTATAAGACATTCCATCCAAAAACAACAGGATACACTTTCTTCTCAAGTGCTCATGAAACATTCTCCAGGATAGATCATATCTTGGGTCAAAAATCAAGCCTTGGTAAATTTAAGAAAATTGAAATCATATCAAGTATCTTTTCCGATCAGAACACTATAACACTAGATATCAATTACAGGAAAAAAATCTGTGAATAAGACAAACACATGGAGGCTAAACAATACACTACTAAATAACCAAGAGATCACTGAAGAAATCAAAGAGGAAATCAAAAAATACCTAGAAACAAACGACAATGAAAACACGAAGACCAAAACCTACGGGATGCAATAAGAAGCAGTTCTAAGAGGGAAGTTTACAACAATACAATCCTACCTCAATAAACAAGAAACATCTCAAATAAACAACCTGAACTTACACCTAAAGCAATTAGAGAAAGAAGAACAAAAAACCCCCAAAGTTAGCAGAGGAAAGAAATCATAAAGATCAGAAGAGAAATAAATGAAAAACAAATGATGGAAACAATAGCAAAGATCAATAAAACTAAAAGCTGGTTCTTTGAGAAGATAAACAAAATTGATAAACGATTACCCAGACGCATCAAGAAAAAAAAAGAGAAGACTCAAATCAATAGAGTTAGACATGAAAAAGGAGAAGAAACAACCGACACTGCAGAAATACAAAGGATCATGAGAGATTACTACAAGCAACTATATGCCAATAACATGGACAACCTAGAAGAAATGGACCAATACTTAGAAAAGCACAACCTTCTGAGACTGAACCAGGAAGAAATAGAAAATATAAACAGACCAATCACAAGCACTGAAATTGAAACTGTGATTTAAAATGTTCCAACAAACAAAAGCCCAGGACCAGATGGCTTCACAGGTGAATTCTATCAAGCATTTAGAGAAGAGCTAACACCTTTCCTTCTCAAACTCTTCCAAAATATAGCAGAGGGAGCAACACTCCCAAACACATTCTATGAGGCCACCATCACTCTGATACCAAAACCAGACAAAGATGTCACAAAAAAGAGAAAACTACTGACCCATATCACTGATGAACACAGTTGCAAAAATCCTCAACAAAATATTAGCAAACACAATCCAATAGCATATTAAAAGGATCATACACCATGATCAAGTGGGGTTTATCCAAGGAATGCAAGGATTCTTCAATATACGCAAATCAATCAATGTGATACAGCATATTAACAAATTGAAGGATTAAAAACCATATGATCATCTCAACAGATGCAGAAAAAGCATTTGACAAAATTCAACACCCATTTATGATAAAAACTCTCCAGAGGGTAGGCATAGAGAGAACTTACTCCAACATATAAAGGCAATATATAACAAACCCACAGCCAACATTGTTCTCAATGGTGAAAAACTGAAACCATTTCTTCTAAGATCAGGAACAAGACAAGGCTGCCCACTCTCACCACTATTACACAACATAGTTTTGGAAGTTTTAGCCACAGCAATCAGAGAAAAGAAAGAAATTAAAGATATCCAAATTGGAAAAGAAGAAGTAAAACCGTCACTGTTTGCAGATGACATGATACTATACATAGAAAATCCCAAAGACACTATAAGAAAACTACTAGAGCTAAACAATGAATTTGGTAAAGTAGGAGGATACAAAATTAATGCACAGAAATCTCTTGCATTCCTATACACTAATGATGAAAAATCTGAAAGAGAAATTAAGGAAACACTCCCATTTACCATTGTAAAAAAAAGAATAAAATACCTAGGAATAAACCTACCTTAGGAGACAAAAGACCTGTATGCAAAAAACTATAAGACACTGATAAAAGAAATTAAAGATGATACAAATAGATGGACAGATATACCATGTTCTTGCATGGGAAGAATCAACATTGTGAAAATAACTATACGACCAAATCAATTTACCCATTCAGTGCAATCCCTATCAAACTACCACTGGCATTTTTCACAGAACTAGAACAAAAAATTTCACAATTTGTATAGAAACACGAAATACCCCAAATCACCAAAGCAATCTTGAGAAAGCAAAACAGAGCTGGAAGAATAAAGCTCCCTGACTTCACACTACACTACAAAGCTACAGTAATCAAGACAGTATGGTACTCCCACAAAAACAGAAATATAGATCAATGGAACAGGATAGAAACCCAGAGATAAACCCACACACATATGGTCACCTCATCCTTGATAAAGGAGGCAGGATTATACAATGGAGAAAAGACAGTCTCTTCAATAAGTGGTGCTGGGAAAACTGGACAGCTACATGTAAAAGAATGAAATTAGAATGCTCCATAACACCATACACAAAAATAAACTCAAAATGGATTAAAGACTTAAACGTAAGGCCAGACACTACAAAAATCTTAGAGGAAAAACATAGGCAGAACAATCTATGATATGTATCACAGCAAGATCCTTTTTGACCCACCTCCTAGAGAAATGGAAATAAAAACAAAAATAAAAAAATGGGACCAAATGAAACTTAAAAGCTTCTGCACAGCAAAGGAAACCATAAACAAGACAAAAAGACAACCCTCAAAATGGGAGAAAATATTTGCAAGTGAAGCAACTGACAAAGGTTTAATTTCCAAAATATACAAGCACCTCATGGAGCTCAATATCAAAAAAACAAACAACTAAATCAAAAAATGCGCAGAAGACCTAAACAGACATTTCTCCAAAGAAGATATACAGATTGCCAACAAACACATGAAAGGATGCTCAACATCACTAATCATTACAGAAATGCAAATCAAAACTACATTGTGGTATCACCTCACACCGGTCAGAATGGCCATCCTCAAAAAATCTACAAACAATAAGTGCTGGAGAGGGCATGGAGAAAAGGGAACCCTCTTGTACTGTTGGTGGGAATGTTAACTGATACAGCCACTATGGAGAACAGTATGGCGGTTGCTTAAAAAACTAAAAATAGAACTACCATATGACCCAGCAATCCCACTACTGGTCATATACCCTCAGAAAACCATAATTCAAAAAGAGGCATGTACCACAATGTTCATTGCAGCTCTATTTACAATAGCCAGGACATGGAAGCAACCTAAGTGTCCATCAACAGATGAATAGATAAAAAAGATGTAGCACATATATACAATGGAATATTACTCAGCCATAAGAAGAAACGAAATTGAGTTACTTGTAGTGAGGCAGGTGGACCTAGAGTCTGTCATACAGAGTGAAGTAAGTCAGAGAGAGAAAAATAAATACCGTAGGCTAACACATATACATGGAATCTAAAAAAAAAAAAAAAGGTCATGAATAACCTAGGGGCAGGATGGGAATAAAGATGCAGACCTACTAGAGAATGGACTTGAGGACACAGGGAGGGGGAAGGGTAAGTTGGGACGAAGTGAGAGAGTGGCCTGTACACATATAATCTACCAAATGTAAAACCGATAGCTAGTGGGAAGTAGCCGCATAGCAAAGGAAGATGAGCTCGGTGCTTTGTGACCACCTAGAGGGGTAGGATAGGGAGGGTGGGAGAGAGGGAGATGCAAGAGGGAAGAGATTCGGGGATATATGTATATGTATAGCTGGTTCACTTTGTTATACAGCAGAAACTAACACACAATTGTAAAGCAATTATACTCAATAAAGTTGTTAAAAAAAAAAAAGACCAGACCCTGTAAAACTCATAGAGGAAAATATAGTAAAAACACTTTTTGACATAAACCACAGCAAGATCTTTTTTGACCCACCTCCTAGAGTAATGGAAATAAAAACAAAAATAAACAAGTGGGGCTTAATTAAACTTAAAAGCTTTTGCACAGCAAAGGAAACCATAAACAAGACTAAAAGACAACCCTCAGAATGAGAGAAAATATTTGCAATGAAACAATGGACAAAGGATTAATCTCCAAAATATACAAACAGCTCATGGAACTCATTATCAAAAAAACAAACAATCCAGTAAAAAATGGGCGGAAGACCTAAATACACATTTCACCAAGACATACAGATGACCAAGAGGCACATGAAAAGATGCTCAACATCACTAATTATTAGAGAAATGCAAATCAAAACTACAATGAGGTATCACCTCACGCCGGTCAGAATGGCCATTATCAAAAAATCTAGAAAGAATAAATGGTGGAAAGGGTATGGTGAAAAGGGAACCCTCCTGCACTGCTGGTGGGAATGTATATTGATACAACCAGTATGGAAAACAGTATGGAGTTTCCTTAAAAAACTAAAAATTGAACTACAATATGACCCAGCAATCCTACTACTGGGCATATACCCTGAGAAAACCATAATTCAAAAAGAGACATGTACCACAATGTTCACTGCAGCACTATTTACAATAGGCAGGACATGGAGCCAAGCTAAATGTCCATCGATAGATGAATGGATAAAGAAGATGTGGCACATATATACAATAGAATATTACTCAGCCATAAAAAGAAACAAAATTGAGTTATTTGTAGTGAGGTGGATGGACCTAGAGCCTGCCATACAGAGTGAAGTAAGTCAGAAAGAGAAAAACAAATACCGTATGCTTATGCATATATATGGAATCCAAAAAAAAAAATGGCACTGATGAACCTCGTTGCAGGGGAGGAATAAAGAGGCAGACACAGAGAATGGACTTGAGGACATGGGGTGCGAGGGCGAAGCTGGGGCGAAGTGAGAGTAGTATCGACATATATACACTACTGAATGTAAAATAGTTGGCTGGTGGGAAGCAGCAGCATAGCACAGGAAGATCGGCTCAGTGCTTTGCAATGACCTAGAGAGGTGGGATAGGGAGTATGGGAGGGAGGCTCAAGAGGGAAGGGATATGGGGACATGTGTATGCATATGGCTGATTTGCTTTGTTGTGCCACAGAAACTAACAGAGTATTGTGAAGCAATTATACTCCAGTAAACATCTATTAAAAAAAAAAAAAGAAAGAAAAGCTCTCAAAAATAAAAGGAATGTAAAATTGATACATGTAATTACATGGATGAATCTCAAAGTAACCATACTGAGTGAAGAAAATATCCAGACAAAAAATGGTACATACTATAGGATTCCACTTATGTAAAAATTCTAGAAAATGTATACTTATCGGTAGTGACGGAAAGCAGATCAGTGGGTGCCTGGGGAAGGAATGGGGAGTGATTAGGAGAAAGCATAGGGAAACTTTTGAGAGTGATGAATATGTTTGTTCATTTTCTTGATTGTTGTGAGGGTTTCACCTGTGCCCAAACTTTTCATATTGTACACTTTAAATATGTGCAGTTTGTTGTATGTCAATTATACCTCAATACAGTTGTTAAAAATTTATTTTTAACCAAGAAAAAAAAAAAAAAAGAAACCCTGCTTGACAGCAGGTTGCAATTGTCTAAGGCATGAATAAAAACAAAGGCCAGAGAATGAAGAAGCTACGGCAAAAAAAAAAAAATACTGATAGTAAGAATCAAATGCATTTAAATATAGAACCATCACTAAGCAACTGTGGAATTTATGGTTACAGGACAGAATAAACATAGTAATATAAGATAAATGTTTAGAGCTAAAATTACTGTGACAAAGGATTTTCATAGATATTGCATAATTGTCAAGCAAGGAAATGTTTTCATAACTAACTAAAACCATACTCTTGTAGTATTTCATCTTGGTAAGTGAAAATATGTTCTTCATTTATATTCTATTTCTTCAATTAGAGAGGTTGAAAAGCTTTTCATGTATATTAAATTTGCATGCTTATTCTTTTTCTCAACTACTTGGATGGGGACTTGCTATATTAAGAAACTATTTCTTCATCTACCACATAATATACATAGCTTTTATTTAGTGTGTGTGAAAAAAAAAAAAAAGTCATGTACCACAATGTTCATTGCAGCTCTATTTACAATAACCAGGACATGGAAGCATCCTAAGTGTCCATCAACAGATGAATGGACAAAGATGTGGCACATATATACAATGGAATATTACCCAGCATAAAAAAAAACTGAAATTGAATTATTTATAGTGAGGTGATGGACCTAGAGACTGTCATACAGAGTGAAGTAAGTCAGAAAGAGAAAAACACATACTGTATGCTAACACATATATATGGAATCTAAAAAAAAAATAGTTCTGAAGAACCTAGGGGCAGGACAGGAATAAAGACAGAGACGTAGAGAATGGACTTGAGGACATGGGGATGGGGAAGGGTAAGCTGGGACAAAGTGAGAGAGTGGCACGTACATATATATGCTAGCAAATGTAAAATAGATAGCTAGTGAGAAGCACCCACATAGCACAAGGAGATCAGCTGGGTGCTTTGTGTCCACCTAGAGGGTTGGGAAAGGTAGGGTGGGAGGGAGACTCAAGAGGGAAGAAATATGGGGATATATGTTTATGTATAGCTGATTCACTTTGTTATACAGCAGAAACTAACAACCATTGTACAGCAATTATACTCCAATAAAGGTGTTTAAAAAAAAAAATTACAGACAAGCAGAAGTTAAGAGAATTCAGCACCACCAAAACAGCTTTGCAACAAATGCTAAAGGAACTTCTCTAGGCAGGAAACACAAGAGAAGGAAAAGACCTACAAAAACAAACCCAAAACAATTAAGAAAATGGCAATAGGAACATATATACTGATAATTACCTTAAATATAAATGGATTAAATGTTCCAACCAAAAGACATAGACTGCTGAATGGATACAAAAACAAAACCCATACATATGCTGTTTACAAGAGACCCACTTCAGACCTAGGGCCACATACAGATTGAAAATGCGGGGATGGAAATAGTTTTCCAGGCAAATGGAAATCAAAAGAAATCTGGAATAGCAATTCTCATATCAGACAAAACAGACTTTAAAATAAAGACTATTACAAGAGACAAAGAAGGGCACTACATAATAATCAAGGGATCAACCCAAGAAGAAGATGTAACAACTGTAAATATTCATGCACCGAACATAGGAGCACCTCAATATATAAGGCAAACACTAAGAGCCATAAAAGGGGAAAACGACAATAACACAATCATAGTAGGGAACTTTAACACCCCACTTTCACCAATGGACAGATCATCCAAAATGAAAATAAATAAGGAAACACAAGCTTTAAACGGTACATTAAACAAGATGGACTTAATTGATAGTCATAGGACAAACAACAAAAACAACAGAATACAGAAACAACAGAATACACTTTCTTCTCAAGTGCTCATGGAACATTCTCCAGGATAGATCATATCTTGGGTCACAAATCAAGCCTTGGGAAATTTAAGAAAATTGAAATCGTATCACGTATCTTTTCTGACCACAACGCTATGAAACTAGATACCAATTACATGAAAAAGTCCGTAAAAAATACAAACACATGGAGGCTAAACAATACACTACTTAATAACCAAGAGATCACTGAAGAAATCAAAGAGGAAACCAAAAAATACCTAGAAACAAATGACAATGAAAACACAATGACCCAAAACCTAAAGGATGCAGCAAAAGCTGTTCTAAGAGGGAAGTTTATAGAAATACAATCCTACCTCAAGAAACAAGAAAAATCTCAAATCAACAACCTAACCTTACACCTAAAGCAATTAGAGAAATAAGAACAAAAAAAATCCCAAAGTTTGCAGAAGGATAGAAATCATAAAGATCAGATCAGAAATAAATGAAAAAGAAATGAATGAAACAATAGCAAAGATCAATAAAACTAAAAGCTGGTTCTTTGAGGAGATAAGCAAAAATGATAAAACATTAGCCAGACTCATCAAGAAAAAAAGGAAGACTCAAAACAATAGAGTTAGAAATGAAAAAGGAGAAGTAACAACTGACAGTGCAGAAATACAAAGGATCATGAGAGATTACTACAAGCAACTATATGTCAATAAAATGGACAACCTGGAAGAAATGGACACATTCTTAGAAAAGCACAACCTTCTGAGACTGAACCAGGAAGAAATAGAAAATATAAACAGACTAATCACCAGCACTGAAATTGACACTGTGATTAAAAATCTTCCAACACAAAAAACCCAGGACCAATTGGCTTCACAGGCAACTTCTATCAAACATTTAGAGAAGAGCTAACACCTATCCTTCTCAAACTCTTCCAAAATATAGCAGAGGAAGGAACACTCCCAAACTCATTCTATGAGGCCACCATTACCCTGTTACCAAAAGCAGACAAAAATGTCACAAAGAAAGAAAACTACAGGCCAATATCACTGATGAACACAGAAGCAAAAATCCTTAACAAAATAATAGCATATAGAATCCAACAGCACATTAAAAGGATCATACACCATGATCAAGTGGGGTTTATCCTAGGAATGCAAGAATTCTTCAATATATGGAAATCAATCAATGTGATAAAACATATTAACAAATTGAAGGAGAAAAACCACATGATCATCTCAATAGATGCAGAAAAATCCTACGACAAAATTCAACACCCATGTAAGATAAACACCCTCCAGAAGTAGTCCTAGAGGGAAATTACCTCAACATAATAAAGGCCATATATGACAAACCCACAGCCAACATCGTTCTCAATGGTGAAAAAGTGAAACCATTTCCTCTAATATCAGGAACAAGACAAGGTTGTCCACTCTCACCACTATTATTCAACATAGTCTTGGAAGTTTTAGCCACAGCAATCAGAGAAGAAAAAGAAATAAAAGGAATCCAAATCAGAAAGGAAGAAGTAAAGCTGTCACTGTTTGCAATGACATGATACTATACATAGAGAATCCTAATGATGCTACCAGAAAACTACTAGAGCTAATCAATGAATTTGGTAAAGTAGCAGGATACAAAATTAATGCACAGAAATCTCTTGCATTCCTATACACTAATGATGAAAAATCTGAAAGTGAAATTAAGAAAACACTCCCATTTACCATTGCAAGAAAAAGAATAAAAATATCTAGGAATAAACCTCCCTAAGGAGACAAAAGACCTGTATGCAGAAAACTATAAGACACTGATGAAAGAAATTAAAGATGATACCAATAGATGGAGAGATATACCATGTTCTTGGATTGGAAGAATCAACATTGTGAAAATGACTCTACTACCCAAAGCAAGCTACAGATTCAATGCAATCCCTATCAAATTACCAATGGCATTTTTCACAGAACTAGAACAAAAAATTTCACAATTTGTATGGAAACACAAAAGACCCCGAATAGCCAAAGCACTCTTGAGAAAGAAAAACGGAGTTGGAGGAATCAGGCTCCCTGACTTCAGACTACTACAAAGCTACAGTAATCAAGACAGTATGGTACTGGCACAAAAACAGAAATATAGATCAATGGAACAGGACAGAATGCCCAGAGATCAACCCACGTACATAAGTTCACCTTATATTTGATAAAGGAGACAAGAATATACAGTGGAGAAAAGAGCCTCTTCAATAAGTGGTGATGGGAAAACTGGACAGCTACATGTAAAAGAATGAAATTAGAACACTCCCTAATACCATACACAAAAATAAACTCAAAATGGTTTAAAGACCTAAATGTAAGGCCAGACACTATTAAACTCTTACAGGAAAACATAGGCAGAACACTCTATGACATAAATCACAGCAAGATCCTTTTTGACCCACCTCCTAGAGAAATGGAAATACAAACAAAAATAAACAAATGGGACCTAATGAAACTTAAAAGCTTTTGCACAGCAAAGGAAACCATAAACAAGACCAAAAGACAACCCTCAGAATGGGAGAAAAGATTTGCAAATGAAGCAACTGACAAAGCATTAATCTCCAAAACTTAGAAGCAGCTCATGCAGATCAACATCAAAAAAACAAACAACCCAATCCAAAAATGGGCAGAAGACCTAAATAGACATTTCTCCAAAGAAGATATACAGATTGCCAACAAACACATGAAAGAATGCTCAACATCATTAATCATTAGAGAAATGCAAATCAAAACTACAATGAGATATCACCTCACACCAGTCAGAATGGCCATCCTCAAAAAATCTACAAACAATAAATGCTGGAGAGGGTGTGGAGAAAAGGGAACACTCTTGCACTGTTGGTGGGAATGTAAATTGATACAGCCACTATGGAGAACAGTATGGAGGTTGCTTAAAAAACTAAAAATAGAACTACCATATGACCCAGCAATCCCACTACTGGGCATATACCCTGAGAAAACCATAATTCAAAAAGAGGCATGTACCACAATGTTCATTGCAGCTCTATTTACAATAGCCAGGACATGGAAGCAACCTAAGTGTCCACTGACAGATGAATGGATAAAGAAGATGTGGCACCTATATACAATGGAATATTACTCAGCCACAAAAAGAAACGAAATTGAGTTATCTGTAGTGAGGTGAATAGACCTAGTCTTTCATATAGAGTGAAGTAAGTCAGAAAGAGCAAAACAAATACCGTATGCTAACACATATATATGGAATCAAAAAAAAAAAAAAGGTCATGAATAACCCAGAGGTAAGACATGAATAAAGACTCAGATCTACTAGACAATGGACTTGAGGATACAGGGAGGGGGAAGGGTAAGCTGTGACAAAGGGAGAGAGTGGCATGGACGTATATACACTACCAAACGTAAAATAGATAGCTCTTGGGAAGCAGCCACATAGCACAGGGAGATCAGCTCGGTGCTTTGTGACCACCTAGAGGGGTGGGATAGGGAGGGTGGGAGGGAGGGAGATGCAAGAGGGAAGAGATATGGGGACATATGTATATGTATAACTGATTCACTTTGTTATAAAGCAGAAACTAACACATCACTGTAAAGCAATTATACTCTAATAAAGATGTTTTTAAAAAATCAAAACAGAAAAAAATAAGAAAATAAAATAAAATTGCCTCTATGAAAAATAAGAATTTAAGATTAACTGAGGCAAACAAATGATTAAAGAAACATAAATGTCTACCTCAGGCTCTTCTTCCTTGGCTTCTTTGTCTCAGGCCCTGTGGTGGTGCCATCTTCTCTCCCTCCCTTGGCTTGGCTACCTGTGGCCAAACTCCACTTTTGGTGCCATCTTCCTCCTTCCCTCCTATACCACCTGTCTCCACTATACCTTCAAACCTTTCATACTAATTCTCTCACCAAACTTCCCCTTTTCTCTGAAACTTTTCCCACTCCCTTTTCCTCTGAACCTATCAGAATCTGTTGCTTTAAAAATTAAGCCTTCCAAGGACCCAGAGGTTAAACCTTTAATTTTTCTACCCCCTGGACTAAAGCCGAACTGCAAGCCATAGCCAAAGATTTTCCCAAAGTACCAAAGATCCTCAGAGATTTGCTGAGGAATTTAATATAGTCATTCGAACTTATCAGACTGGTTTCTCTGACTTATATCAGCTAATTCATATGCTTCTTGGGGAAGGCCAGGCCCAGCATTATATGAAAACCACTAACTGGGAAAGTCCAGAAAGGTCTCTAGAATTACAGCTGGGAGACCAGCCCCCTAGCTTATTATATATTCAGGCTCAGGCAATTGCTAGGCAACTTCATCAAGCAATTCCTAGGGCTTCTCCAAAATCTATTAATTGGAACAAAACTCAGGCTTGTACACAAAAATCTGATGATCAACTTCTCATCATTATTACAACTGACTTCAGAATGTTTTTTAATGAAAATTCAGATGACGATTCCACCCAAGGAGTTTTTATTTTATTTATTTATTTTTGGCTACATTGGGTCTTCATTGCTGTGCACAGGCTTTCTCTGGTTGCAGCAAGTGGGGGCTACTCTTCGTTGCGGTGCACGGGCTTCTCATTGCAGTGGCTTCTCTTGTTGCAGAGCACAGGCTCTAGGTGCACAGGCTTCAGTAGTTGTGGCACGTGGGATCAGTAATTGTGGTGCACGGGCTTAGTTGCTCCACAGCATGTGGGATCTTCCCAGACCAGGGCTCAAACCTATGTTCCCTGCATTGGCAGGTGGATTCTTAACCACTGCACCACTGGGGAAGACCTCCACCCAAGGAGTTTTTAACTCTGTGTTTATTAATGTGCTGAACTGGGACCTTTCACTTCTAATAAAAGGGACCATGGTGGGAAATTATGTCCACTACAGTCAACCTGGCAAACCAGCTATCTCATACTCTAGATAAGTCACGTCCAAGGAAGCCCGCCAAATTTCTTAGTCTTGAACTCCAGAAAATGAAGGCTCCTAAATGAAACAAAACCGTCCTTTCTATTATTGTAAAGAGCCAGGGCAATGGAAAATGGATTGTTACAAATTTAAGCACTTTAGGTGCCTTCAGCCTCTAACCAGACTCTCCAACATTCTCCCAATTCTCAATGATGTGACTCTGAGGAACTACAGGGGCTCTTCCCAATCCTCTCCCTTGACTGGTTCACAGAAAGATTTCTCCAGATTGGGGGTGAACCTCTTCCCATCCTAATTGACACGGGAGCCACACTCTCGGTGTTCAAACCCACTACTATAAAACACCCCTGCCTCAGAGTACCAAAACAGTTCAAATAGCGGGAATGTCTAATGAACTTCAAGAAGTCCCTGTCTCCGAACCTATTCCCTTTTGTTTAGACTCTTTGAGAGATACACACTCTCTTCTCCTTAGTCCATCCACTCCTATCCATTTATTAGGCCAAGACTTCAAAGAGAAGGATCATGCTAGAATTTTTTTCTCCCAAAAGAGGGAAATAATTCTAGAAATTGATAGTAGTCATCAAAGTATTCCACCAGGTGAATTAAATGACCCTTTGACATCTTTTATTTTTCCCATCTCTGAACAAATAAATCTCTACTAGAGCAGATTCTGGAAACACTGATCTTTTGTCCCTATTGAATCAGCTACCACTTTCCTTATGGGCAAAATCTCCAACTGATGCTGGCAAAATTCACAGCACACCTCCCATCAAAATTCAAGTAGACCCCTTAAAACCTCTTCAACGAATTAATAAATGCCCTATAAGTAAAGAAGCCCTTCAAGGCCTAAAGCCCATGATAGAAGATTATAAGACTCAAGGCCTCATTATCCCTTGTATTAACCCCTGTAACACTCTCATCTTATCAGTGAGAAAACCTAAGAGGCAAGGGTGGCAGTTTGTCCAGGACCTCCAAGCAATAGACAACATTGTTATCCTTTGAAGCCTTGTTGTTCCTAACCCTCATACATTATTAACATCCATTCCCACTGAAAGTAAATTCTTTACTGTAGTTGATTTATGCCTTCATGGGACAAAAGGTCACCAAAGAAAAACTACATTTTGCCCAAACCCAGGTTTGATATTTAGGGCATCTGATATAAGAGCAAGGGCCACACCTAGATCAGATAGACTTCCTAGTGTCCTACGTTTCCTAAAACCCAAAACTAAGAACCAACTGCAAGGGTTCCTCAAGCTAATTGGTTATTGCAAAAATTGGATCCTAAATTTCTCTCTTATGGCCAAACCTCTATAAGTTTTACTCAGCAATAACAACCCTGACCCAATTTTATGGGAGGAACTGGAGGAAAGCTTCCAAGGCCTTAAAGTAGAGTTTGATGAACTCACCTGTCCTTGGGCATACCAATTATCAGATTCCCTTTTTCCTTTTTGTATATGAAAGGGAAACAAATGTCCTTCGGGTACTCACCCCAACACGCAGATCACCATCGACCCATAGGGTATTGTAGTCAGCAACTGTTCTGTGGCACAGGCACACCCCCTTTCCTTAGAGCCATTATAGCCACTACCCTTTCGGTTAGGGTGACTAAGAAAATCATTGTGGGATCCCCTTTAACCATTTTTGTACCTCATGCAGTAGAAGTCCTCCTGAATTCTCATCTCACTCAACACTTCTCAGTCTGCCGCCTCGCCCTTTGTTAACTGATCCTCACAAAACTCATTTATGTTGTAATAACCTTAACCTGGCTACTCTTCTGCCCTCTGTCACCAACAAAATACCTCAAGACTGCTTAATGCTGATGGACCACCTCCTCGTAATGATCTACAGGAAATTCCACTGTGTAACACTGACTTCTCATTGTTCACTGATGGTTCTTATTTAAAGATGACAATGGCAAATACTGTGCTGGGTATGCGATTGCAACTCCTTTTGATGTTGTCAAGTAAGCATCTTTACCTATGGCTACTTTGGCCCAACAAGCTGAATTATACATCCTTACAAAGGCTTGTACTTTGGCCAAGGACAAAACTGTCAATATTAATACTGATAGTAGATATGCTTTTGGAGTTGCTCATGATTCTGAAATGCTGTGGAAATAATGTGGCTTCCTTACTTCCAGTGGAAACACAATTAAAAATGGTCCCTGTGTTCAGAAATTATTGAATGGCGTCCTTTTACCTGTCACTTTAGCTATTATTAAGATTCCAGGGCATTCTAAACTTGACTCCCTGGAAGCTAAGGGAAATCACCTTGCTGACATTTCTGTAAGAAATGTTGACCTTAAAGGAACGAACAGAAGCCAAACTTCTGTCATGGTCCAAAGGAATATTTCTCAAAATGGTAATTTAGAAAAAAACTAGCCCAATAATTGGCCTCAGAAAAGGAAAAACAAGATGGGAAAACAAAAAGAAAAACAATTCAACAATTGTTTTTTTGATAAAAAGGGAAAGCTCTGGTTTGGACTAAAGAACAACCCAGTCCTACAAGAGACTTAAATTCCCACTCCTCACCACTATACATGCATTAAATTATTGATCTACTGACAAAATTATAGCCTTCATGAATCAATATTGGTGAGGAAACACTGAAAAGGCCACAGAAAGTGCCTACCTCACTTGTCCCACTTGTCCAGGGAAGCCTGTTCTTACTGCTCACAGACATCTTAAACTGCCTAACAGATAATTCAAGGTCTCGAAAATGGATTTTACACAACTCTCTCCATCTAATGGGTATAAATATGTTTTTATCATGGTCTGTGTGTTTTCACACTGGACTGAAGTCTTCCTTTGCAGACAGGCTACTGCCTCCTCAGTGACTAAAGTCCTTTTGGAAAAGATTATCCCTACCTGGGGAACTTCTCTCAAACTTCATAGTCATCTAGGAACCCATCTTACTGGGCAAGTGCTTCAAAAGTCTGTGCTTTTTCCTGGTTTTACAACACTTTCACTGTGCTTACCATCTCCAATCCTCTGGTTTAATTGAACACACTAACAGCATCATTAAGACTCAGTTGGCAAAATTTGTAGATGCGCTCCCAATACCTTGGCCAAAAGCATTGCCATTGGTTCTTCTAAATCCCAGATCCACCTCTTTGGATTTCATAAACTCTCACCCTTTCAGACAGTCACAGGATGCCCAATGCACTTGGCTCTTGCTTCTTTTGACCCACAGCTGATAAAAGGAGAGATACTCCAATATTATAAAGGCCTAATTGCTTCTACTAAAAATAAACATATTTTGACAGTACACCCTCAGGAGAAAAAAGACCTTAAGCATCACATCCTGCAACCTAGAGATTCATCTACTGGAAGAACACCCCCAGAAAAACTCTCTTCAAATTCTTTGGAAAGGACCTGATCAAGTACCGCTAACCAAACCTTGTGCCATCAAATTCCAAGGAATAGACTCCTGGATTAATGTGACATACTTAGAGAAAGCACTGAACCCTGACTGGACCTGCATATCTTTTGGTAACCCGAAAGTAAAGATTTCCTGGAATTGAAGCAGACAACATCTGATGAGACAGCTTTCCCAAGACAGCCAGACCATGTCTGTGGGAAGTCTGTCACCAAATCTTTGATGATGGAAAAACACTTTAGATGCTCTCCAATGTCAATGATAACACATGGACCTTAGATAAGAAGTGTCTGAGAGTTCTCCCTCCTAACCCTCCTTGTTCCTTAAATGTGACTTTAATTGGCTTCCAATCTGTGTACTTTCCCTCCAACATGAGACCCTACACCCAAGAAAGGTCCTCCTGACCTTGAGGGATGAAAAGTTGCTAAAACTAGAAGACCTGACTCTTGATCAGCAATGCTTTCAGAGAAAGAGCTTGATCAAGAGAGGGAAATGTAAAAAATGAATTAACAGAAACCTCAATTAAGTAGAGTTGGGAGACCTGAATGGAGAGTTCTTGTGCCCTGTGATGACAGCAGAGCCCTACAGGAAGGCAAAAGGCTTTTCTTCTTTCCTGGCAAGGACTCAGGCAATGAAAAGCCATGGACTCTGTTTACTATAGTTCTCCCAACTTCCATTTCTCTCTTATAAAAGTGTTCCCCTTCTCTTGCCATGTAGAGACTTGCAATGTGGCTCACCATAGTTGCAGACACCTAACTGCAATTCTTTACTGATCCTTAAAAAAAAAATCTTTTCTGGAGAAATAATTGGTAATCTATTTGTTCAGGTCAACACTAGTAAGGAGATTGAATCAGTAATCAAAAACCTTCCAAGAAACAAAAATCCAGAACCAGATGGCTTCACAGGAGAAGTCTACCAAACATTTAAAAAAAACTAACATCAATCCTTCTCAAACTCTTCCAAAAAAATACAAGAGGAGGAAACACTTCCAAACACATTCTATGAGGTCAGAATTACCCTGATACCAAAACCAGGCAAGGATGCCATAAGAAAATAAAAGTACAGGCCAATATCCCCAATGAACATAGATGCAAAAATCCTCAAAAGAATATTAGCAAACCAAATTCAACAATACATTAAAAGGATCATACATCATGATCAATTGGGATTTATTCCAGGGATGCAAGGATGGTTCAATATCTGCAAAGCAATCAACATGACACACCACTTAAAAATATGAAGGTTAAAAATCATATGATCATCTCGATAGATCCAGAAAATGCATGTGAAAAGATCCAGCATCCATTTACAATAAGAACTCTCAACAAAGTGAGTATAGAGAAAACATATCACAACATAATAAAGGCTATATATGACAAGCTTGTAGTTCACATTATACTCAATGATGAAAAGCTGAAAGCTTTTCCTCTAAGATCAGAAACAAGACAAGGATGTCTACTCTCACAAATTTTATTCAACATAGTATTCGATGTCCTAGCTAGAGCAATTATGCAAGACAAAGAAATAAAAAGCATCCAAAATGGAAGGGAAGAAGTAAAACTGTCATTGTTTGCAGATGATGTGATATATATAAAGAAAATCCTAAAGATACCACCAAAAAACTAATAAAACTAATAAACAAATTCATTAAAGTTGCAGAATATGAAATCAACATACAAAAATCTGTTGCATTTTTTTAGTAATAAACTATCAGAAAGAGAAATGAAGAAAACAATCCCATTTACAATTTCATCAAGAAAAATAAAATACCTAGGAATAAATTTAACCAAGGAGGTGAAAGACCTATACACTGAAAGCTATAAGACATTATGAAAGAAAATGAAGAAGACACAAATAAATGGAAAAATATTCCATGCTCATGGATTAAAGAAATAATATTTTTAAATGCCCATGCTACACAAAGCCATCTACAGATGCAATCTAATCCCTATCAAAATACCAATGGTATTTTTCACAGAAATAGAATAAACAATCCTAAAATTTGTGTTGAACCACAGAAGACCCTGAATAGCCAAAGCAATCTTGAGAAAGAACAAGGCTAGAAGCACCATGCTCCTTGATTTCAAACTATATTACAAAGCTATAGAAATAAAACAGTATGATAGTGGCATAAAGACAGACACATAGATCAATGGAATAGAATAGACAGCCCAGAAATAAACCCACACATATAAACTCACACAAAATTTATGACAAAGGAGTCAAGGATATACAATCGGAGAAGACAGTCTTTTCAATAAATGGTGCTGGGAAAACTGGACAGCCACACGCAAAAGAATGAAACTGGATCAGTATCTTACACCATAAACAAATATTAACTCAAAATGGATTAAAGACTTGGACATAGGACATGAAATCATAAAATTTCTAGAAGAAAACACAGACAATAAGCTCCTTGGCATAGGTCTTGGCAATGATTCTTTTGGATTTGACACTAAAAGCAAAGGCAATAAAAGTAGGAATAAACAAGTAGGACTATACAAAACTAAAAAGTTTTTGCATGGCAAAGAAAACCACCAACAAGTAAAAAAGCAACCTACTGAAAGGGAGAAAATATTTGGAAATCATGTATCTGATTGGGGCTAATATTCAAAATACATAAAGAACGCAACAATTCAATAGCAAAACAAACAATTTGGTTTAAAAATGGGCAGAAGATCTGAACAGACATTTTTCCAAAGAAGACAGAGATGGCCAACAGCTACAAGAAAAGATGTTCAACATCACTAATCATCAGGGAAGTGCAAATCAAAACCCCAATGAGATATCACTTCACACCTGTCAGAATGGCTATTATCAAAAAGACAAGAAATAACAAGTGCTGGTGAGGGTGTGGAGAAAAGGGAACCCTTATTTTTCTACCTTTTTAGTGGGAATATAAATTGGTGCAACCACTGTGGAAAACAGTATCAAGATTCCTCAAAAAAACTAAAAATAGAACCATCCTATGACTCAGCAATCCCACTTCTGGGTATTTGTCCAAAGAAAATGAAAACACTAATTCAAACAGATAATGCATCCCATGTTCACTGCAGCATTATTTACAATAGCCAAGACATGGAAATAGCCTAAGTGTCCATTGACAGTTAAATGGATAAAGAAAATGTGGTATATACATACAATGGGATATTATTCAGCCATGAAAAAAGAAGGAAATCTTGTAATTTATTACAACATGGATGGACCTTAATGGCATTATGCTCAATGAAATAAGACAGAGAAAGACAAATAATGCATGCTATCACTTATATGTGGAATTAAAAAAAAAAGCTGGGCTCATAGAGAACAAATCAGTGGCTCCCAGAGGTGGGGATGGGGGGGCAAATGGGTGAAGGGGGTCAAAAGGTACAAGTTTCCAGTTATAAAATAAGTCATGAGGATGTCATGTACAGCATGGTGATGACAGTTAATAATACTGTATTGTATATCTGAAAGTTGCTAAGAGAATATATCTTAAAAGTTTTCATCATGAGAAAAATATTTATAACTATGTATGATGACAGATATTAACTAGAATTATTGTGATCATCTTGCAATATATACAAATATTGAATCATTATGTTGTACACTTGAGACTAACATAATGTTATATGTCAACTATACCTCAATTTAAACATAAATAAGTAAAAGGAAAAAACTTACCTCTGATAAAGGGCCTGTATCCAGAATATGTTTGGTTTTTTTTTTAAGTATTCCAATTCAACAACAAGAATCAAACACTCTGATAAAAATTAGCAAAAGATTTTAGCAGACACTTTACCAAGGAGATATATAAGTGGAATATAAGACATCCAACATGATTATTCATTAGAGAAAGACAAATTATATCTACAATGAGATATAAACTACACACTCACTAGAATGACTAAAATTAAAAAGACTGATCACGCCAAGTGTTGAACTAGATATGGAGAAAATGGAACTCTTCAACTTTGCTGGTGGGAATGCAAAATGGTACATCCACTTGAAAAAGAGTTTGTCAGTTTCTTATAAAGTTACATATACACTAACTATAAAACTCAGCAATCCCACTAATGTGTATTTATACGATAAAAGTTAAAATATATGTTAATGGTACACATTTTCTTGGGTTGTATTTAAAAACTTATAACCTGTCACTTCCTTTTAATATAAAAGAGAAAGGGGTCTTTAGATATACATACTGAATTGTTTTAAAATGAAATTAATTTATGTCTGAGATTTTCTTCAAAATAACTCAGGATGGGGACTTGATGAGACAAAATCACCCATGGGTTTAATATTGTTTTAACTGGATAAGATGTACATGGGGGTTCATTATACTATTCTTTCCACTTTTGTATGTGTTTTCTGATAGAAAAATTAAGAGTCTGGGGGAAATTTCCTAATTACCTCCTCTTTAATCTGGAAACCAAAATAATGCCAATTAAGATGTCCTAACTGGCACTTGGAGTAAGTGCCAAGGATTATAAATGTTGAAGGAGTGTTACTATGAGTTTGTGGCAGTTGAATTCCCTGCCTCAATATCTTGAAATGGGAGTGTAGGCTCAGTAGAGGTAGCTGAGGCTTGAAGACTTGAGAAATTATATCCATTTAACTTCCATTTTTTAATCTTTACTCCAAAATCATGACAGTCACATTTAGTGGAGAAAATACTTTTGATGTTAAGGCAGGTATGATTCTTTTACAGAATAACAACACATTCTCTGTGGACAGTCTCACGTAAATTGACTCTTATTTGTATTAACTATTTCATCAGAGAGTAGAAATCCAGTTTAGTATATTCAAGATTCAAATCCTGGAGACACTAGCTCAAAAGGACCCAGAACCCATAATTGTAATCCTACCAAAATGGGTAGGAGCAGCTACTAACAAAGTTCATTCAGTGCAGTTCTTTTCATCCAACATGGAGTTTCAAATGCTCTATGTCAAGAACACATAATCATTAAGTTGGTGCCCTATTCTATATTCTGAGTACCAGGAACCCCAGAAGTCACTTCCTTCCAGCAGAATCTCAACTAAAATTGACAAAACTCAAATGAAGGTGGTAGCAGACATGTTCTCATGATCTGGAAAATAAGGATGAGATATTGAAGGACCTTAAAAGTCATGATGAAGAGTCTAGAACCAACTTTGAAGTAATACTAATAATTGATAATAATCCTTATTATTTAAATTCCACAAAGATTTAGACATAATAATCACTCCTTCCTTTTTTATTGTTAAATTCAAAACCCACATAGGGTCTGGCAGGTTCTCTTCTGCAGGTCCATCATGGTAGACATTCAAATTCATTAACTCTTCTGTAATGCATTAGTACATAGAAAATGCCTCAATAAATATTGTTTTGCACCGATGGATGGGGAAAATGGCACTAGATTTTTTCCTTTAGCAATCTAAAATTAATCTCTACTTTTATGAAATGTATTATATGATTTGAGACAATAGCCTCTCCTTGGGTAAAACTAAGAGTTTGTATTGTCCAAGTACAAAGTTGCTCTAGAAAATAAAGACTGGGTTAGGATCTAAAACTACTTTATAATGTATAAAATGAATAGTCAGTATTTAAAATGCAGTATTTCACTGCAGAAGGAATCATCAAATTTTAAGGAATGGTTACCCAGTTAATTGATTAATTATCTAGCCCTCTGTCCCTATTCTTCTGGCTATTTTATTATCCACCACTATCTCTAACAGGGAATGAACAAAGAAGTAAAAAAGAAATGAGACACAGCTATCAGCAGCTCAGAGTCACAGGTTTATGCTGGAGGATATAGGATTATGGGCTCCATTAAGAACTGAGAATCTCCTGTCTTTGGATTTGTTTCCCTGACCCCATTATCATACACAACTGAGAGTTACTTATATAAAAAAGAAAAATTAACCAAAAATGTATCTGAGCCAACATAAGATACTATCTTTTTAAATTATACTTTATTTTTTTTAAATTCCTGGGCAAATATCTCTGGTAATGATAAATCTTTAATCTCCTGTGATTTTGTTTGTTTGAGAACTCATAACTTGCCATTCTCTTGTTTTTAGTTCTAAGAAAACAACAGAGGATGCATGACAGCATCAGTTGTGAGCACTGAATCATCCTCTCCCTCCATGGTTGACCACAGCCCAGTAACAGAAGGTTTCCTTCCAGTCCTATTATCCTCAACAAGCAGAGAGAAGTCTACACTTCTGGCAAAACATTCAAGACATCATATATTATTTTGTCTTTTGCCTTAATCTTTTCTACTGTCTGCCATCCTTGTAGAGGATTTAAAGGTGAAACATGGACAACTTCATGCACCTCTACACCCTGCTTCATACAGGAGCTGACCTTTTCTATACAAGTCTTCAGGAAGCTAGATGACCTTTAATATTCAGTAAATTTTCCCCTATTTTGAAAGCTTATGTTGGATTCTTTTCTGGCACCTTCACTTTCACATAGCTAATGTATAAATGCGTAAGTTTTGGGTGAATGCCCTTGAAACTCGGTAGAAAATATCAACCAAGAACTAAATAAAATAAAACATCATACTCATTTTCATTTTCCTTTATGTGAAATCTCCTCTAAGAGGAAATAGTGAGTCTTGCTGAGTAAAAACCCAAGAACAAAATGTACACAGTTCTCTGTTCTAATAAAAGTATTTTAACTGGGTAATAAGGCATGAGGAGAGAAAAAAAATTATAACACAGGTCGCTGAACCAAATGATCAACTAAGGAGTTCTTTCTAAAGGAACAGTCAACACCCAGCATGCATTTATGGGGTTGTCAAGCAACAGGGATTTCAGCAGGATCCTTTCTGCTTAAACAAGTTAAGTTCAGTGAAGCTGATATAAACTCAAAGCAGTATCAGCAGCATTCTACCATGAAGCAAATAACATTTTACAGGACTGAAGTTCTTGTTCAGCTGAGTTGTAGTCATGGTCTCAAATTCTTGGTTGCCTTAATAAAATAACCTAAAGAAAAATAGAAGCTATAACTGAAATTTTTAAAGGAATGTATTTTAAACATACTAGATCTGAAATTATATCTTTGTTAAACCCTGTTGAGTGTGCCTGGAATTTACAGATGAATTTATCCTTGATTTCATAGCTTACAATTGTACAGTAAGTCAGAGATTATCTTATCCCATCATTTGGATTGTTATTCTTTTTCTTCATTAGAGACTCCCAATTAGCCTTTAAGTATTTACTTATTGATTCTAGGATAGCAAGATGTTAGAGACCAGACATCCAACCTGGTGGTAGCACTGACCATTTGAGGCCAACAGAGTAAAGCCCTTTGAATGTGAATGGCCTATAATTTTCCAGTAACTTCTGACTGCCTCAAAGGAACAAAGTAAAATTTCACCAAAATAGACCATCCCAAAGCACTCAGATATATCTGGGTTTCTAAATTTATCAGCCACAACACATTCAAGTTTCTCATCACATGGCCTCCTTCCTTCATTGTGGTCACCCAACTAGACCACCACCTAGACCATCTACTCTAGTATCATCTATACTTCCATCATTCCTTGATATCCCTGTCACTCATATTACCAATATCCTGGGCACCTAACTTGGTTTAGGTGCTCTCCCTAACCAGCCCTTCCAAAGCATCTCCATCACTACTCACAATAGGCTGCATGTTGCTCACCCATTGTTGACCAGGTGCATGTGCCATCATTTTCCAGAATAGAGAGAACAAAAAGCCCAAAGTGACTAGGAATCCAACTCAAGAGGCCTCATCTGGGTTGGTCCTCTCACTCTGATTGTTCATTTAAGAAACATCTCCTGCCCCAACTGATGAGCAGACTAATCCCTTCCTCCTAATGACTGTAATAAACATAATTTCTAATCCTCATTTTTTGAGCTACAGAAACTGGGTTCAGAATATTTATCTGAAATTAAGTCTGATCCTGATTCTAAGCCAGGTATTGGCAAACTTTTTCTGTAAAGGGTCAAAGAGTAAATATTTTAGGCTTTGTGGGCCACATATAGTGTGTCACATATTCTTTGAGTTTTTGTTTGTTTATAATTATTTAGGAATATAAGAAAACATTCTTTGCTCATGGGCCATACAAAAATGGGCCACCGGCTGGATTTGGCTCATGGGCTACAGTTTGCTTACCTCTGTTCTAAGCATTGTTTTCCAACTGCTTACCAACTGTTATGGATATAATTATATCTCTCCAACATTCATATGTCAAAGCCCTAACCTCCAGTGTGACTGTATTTGGAGATAGGACTGTATTTAGGAGATAATTAAGGTTAAATGATATCATAAGGGTGGGGCTCTAATTCAATAGGCCTGGTGGCCTTAAAAGAAGAGGAAGGGAGACATCCCTCATTCTCATTCATATTTTCTTTCTTTCTCTCTCTCTCTCTCTCTCTCTCTCTCCCCCCGCCCCCTGCCCCTCCATGCACCATGCACATGTTTTGAGGAAAGACCACGTTAGCACACAGCAAGATAACACAGTTACATATAAGCCAACAGAAGAAGCCTCAGAATGAAAACTATCTCTCCAGCATCTTGTTCTTGGACTTCTCAACCTCTAGAATTCTAAGAAATAAGTTTCTGTTGTTTAAGTCACTCAATCTATGGTATTTTGTTACGGAAGCCAAGCAGACTAAAACAGCTACTAATCCCACTAGACTGACCACATGCTGTTACGTACCCACAACAATCAGGATTCTTCATTGAGTATGAACAGCCACCCACTCCCAACATATGTGTCAAGAGATTAAAGTAATAGGTTATTATTGGCTACAGTTATAAAACAGGCATAGCAAGGCCCAAATTTCTCAAGGTCACTTCCTACCTCAGATTTGAAACTTACACAAAAATCTAATGTTCTACTATCTCTTATAAATAGTCTAGAGAATTCTTTATCATATTTTTATAAGGACAGAGATGTATTACCCACATCCCCTTTTAAGGAAAGACTTTATGCCCAGTTGTGGGAAACACAGTCAGCAGAGAGCCTCCAGGTGTCAGCTCCTTCAGGATCGGCCTCAGCTGGAGAGAGTTGCTTCTCCCCAGACCACACCCTTCCCAGGGCAGTTTGCATCCAGCAGAGCAAGGCATATGAATAACTATCAGGCCATTCTGTCCCAACACAAACAGTCCTTCCTACTAATTGTGATCTTATTCTTGTGTTCGAGATTTCTTACTCCTTCAGAAGTCCTGTTTGAGTTTCAAGTTTGTGGCAAAGCCCTCAATCATTCTTTGATTCCTCTAAATTATTTTAAAGATGTTTCAGTACAAAAGAGAATTATTTTAAAGATTTTTCATTGTGTCAGTATTCCTCTACTAATCAATTCAGTTCACTCTCCACTTATGGGCTCTTTTAGCACATAAAGGCTTTTAACAAATTGTGCTGTAATGCAAGGCCATAGACTCACATTGAGAGATCACCATAATAAACAGTTCTATGAAACTTATCAGTGTGTCTGCTATAAGGATATTGTTGAGGATGCTCATCATTAAATTGAGAAGTGTCACGTTCATGAGGCCATTCAGGAGGAATGTATTTCTTGTCTTAGCATCAAGAATTGTTGTGCCTATCCTAAGAAATTCATTTGCTTTTATCTTACATGACTCATGTAGAGCTCATGCTGTAAGAAGGTAGTCTAGTACAATGGTTAGACTGATCTAGACTGCTTCATAGCCCAGCTCTGCTGCTTACTAGCTCTATAACCTTGAATGCATAACTTAATCTTTCTGTACCTCGGTTTCCTCACCTGTAAAATTATGATAAGAATAGTACCTTCCAAAAAAAAAAAATAGTACCTTCCTCATGGGTGATATCAAGAACTAAATGAACTCCACCTACATGGTACTTAAAGCAGTCCTAGCATGGAGAAAGAACTCAATGAATGTTATATTATGGTATTCTTTTAATTGGGCTAGTTAAAGCTACTACTTCATGGGGTGTATTTTGTGTACTCTGCTCATTTCCCAATGCTTCTTGCACTTGATTTTCACTTTGCCTCAAATTTCTGAACTTCCACTTTTTAAATATATATAATAGCCATCATCTGTTCCTGATTATGAAATTAATAAATCTGCAATGTCTAAATGCAACAACATGGATGGGTTTTGAGAGCATTATGCTTAGTGAGATGTCAGACAGAAAAAGACAAATACTGTATGATCTCACTTATGTGTGGAAAAAGCCAAACACATAGAAACAGAGTAGGATAGTGGTTACCAGGGGCTAGGAGATGGGGGTACTGGGGAGATGGTGGTCAAAGGGTACAAACTTGCAGTTAGAAAATGAGTAAGTTCTGGAGATTTAATGCACAGCATTGTGATTATAGTCAACAATACTGTATTATATACTTCAAAGTTGCTAGGAAACTATATCTTAAATGTTCTCACCACAAAATGAAATGATAATTAGGTGACGTGATGGAGGTGTTAGCTAATGCTACAGTGGTAATCATATTGCAATATATAAATGTACCAAATCAATACACTGTACAACATGTTAAACTTACACAACGTTATATGTCAATTATATCTCAATTTAAAAAATAATAACGTAGGATGTGACATCACCAAGACTGCAACATGAGTTGTTCCTGACTTCACTCCCCTTCACAAAAAGAACTAACATCTATTCAAGAACAAGAACAAGACACTACTGAGAGAATCTTCAAACACGGGAGTTAAGCTGAAGCACCCCCTGCACTTCATAGACGAGAACAGATTGCACTAGAAGGGTAAGAG
Organism: Balaenoptera ricei; assembly: GCF_028023285.1. Lineage (NCBI taxonomy): Eukaryota > Metazoa > Chordata > Mammalia > Artiodactyla > Balaenopteridae > Balaenoptera > Balaenoptera ricei. The sequence goes on from NC_082640.1 coordinate 127,918,865, forward strand.
AACTGGCTACATGTTGGCTGCACTGTTACTCCTCCCCCAGGACAGCTCAGGACCAACTGAGCCTCTGGTTCTTCCAGTAGACAAACAGAACCCAAGGGGAACAATAACCTTCCCCTAGCATTGTGGGTCACTTTTTGGAAGCCCCTACTCTGGTCTCACCCCATGGGGGTTTCAGGGGAATCTGCAGGGCTCAGACACTGTGAGTCTGACTGTGACAGAGAAGGGAAGAGGGGCTTGCAACAGCCAACACACAGAACTTGGCAGATCAAGTTCACACCTGCAGTGCCCAAGTAGTAATCCCAACCAGTGGCTTTGCTCATCTGCAGAACCAAGTTGGGGGTGCAGTCTGACCAGGGAACTCAGTGGGGTGCAGATCTGCCTGATTCAGATCCTCAAATGAGTTTTGTTGACCCTAGAGCCTGGTTTGCCCACATCGAAGCAAGGTACTGAGTCACGGCCCTATCCACTATGACAGTGCCTTCCAGCCCCATCTGACCAGAGGACTGGTGACAACTCCTGGGAGCTGTGTGGTCCAGCAGCACTCAAGCCAAGAGGCAGGCAGGCAGAGCTGACTCCCCCCAGAGCAAAGCCAGTACCAGGTACGGAGGTTTCCTGCACTACACACAAGTGGGGGGATTAATTCATAGCCAAGCTGAGGGTAGCTCCTGGCCCTTCCTAACCAGAGAGACTGTTTGGGAAATTGAGAATAGCCTGGAGTGGCCCCTCCCCGCTGCCTCTGGTCCAGGCAACAAGGCTGAGACAAAGCCCCATCTGCTGTGGAGAGTGTCTTCAGGCCCCATCTGACCAAAAGGACTGGCAACAACTCCTAGAAGCTGTGTGGCCCAGTGGCACTCAGGCCAAGAGAATGACAGAGCCAACAGTTTGCAGAGCAAAACCAGTGGTCCTATTCAGCCAGAAGACTTGGGGTGCATGTCAGCTTGACTTAAGACAACAAACAAAAGTTTTACCAGTTTTAGAGCTGCTTCTCCTACTATGCCAGGGAGAGAATCTAATTTGTAGTCCTTCTCATTGCTAAATACAGCCTTCAGCCTGCCCAAGCAGCGAACCTAACCAGAGCACACAGGAAACTGTGTAGCCCATCCAATAGCCCTGCTTACAGTGGCACCTGAACAGAGAACACAGCCCATGGCTTCCCTCATCTGCAGAGCAAAACTTACCTGATCAGGGAATTCAGTGCACACTCAGGCCTGATTTGGGCCCCCAAACAGTGAGCTGTAGAGGCCATAGGCTTGGCCTGCTGCCCTGCCAGTGCAGAGATATTAATTCATAACCCCATCTACTACTGAATACAGTACCCAGTCCTGACCATCCAGTAAGTCTGACCAGAGAATTTAGGGAACCGTGGAACCCGTTCTACAGCCTCACTTGGGTAGGAAACCAAGACAGCAGTCCTATCCAACTCTTCACAGCCAGTGAAACACACCTCCCCAAAACAGACCATAATAGCAGACCCCATCAGCCCAAAGACATTACCAGCAGACACACCCAGAAACCCAAAATGAGCTGACTGGTAAAGAACTGTATCTGCCAAAGCAAACCTATAAAGTCTGGAAAAGGAGCCCCATTGCTCAAAAGTGCAGATACCAATAAAAGAATCAAAGATCAAAAAAATAAGGTAAATATGACACCACCAAAGAAAACTAATAAAGCCCCAATAACTGACCCTAAAGAAATGGAGATCTATAAACTGTCAAACAAAGAATTCAGAATAATTCTATTAAGGCAGTTTAGTGAATTACAAGACAACACAGACAGACAACTAAACAAAATTAGAAAAACAATGCATGAACAAATGAGAAATGTGACAAGAAAAGAGCAACCATCAAAAAAAAAACAAAACAGAAAGTCGAGGGTTGAAAAATATAATAACTGAACTGAAGAATTCAATAGAGTTTCAAAAGCAGACTCAATCATGCAAAAGAAAGAATCAGCAACCTGGATGATAGGACATTGGAAATTAGCCAGCCAGAGGAGGAAAAAGAAAAAAAATGAAAAATTGAAAACAGAATGAAAAACAGTGAAACTGAATAGGGAGGGCTACACCAAGACATATTATGATTAAATTGTCTAAAGTCAAAGACAAAGAAAGAATTTTAAGAACAGCAAGAGAAGTTACATACAAGGGAACTCCCATAAGATAACTGACAGATTTCTTAACAGAAACTATTCGGGCCAGGAGAGAATGGGGTGACATATTCAAAATATGAAAAGAAAGTAACTGTCAACCAAGAATTCTATGCCCATTGAAACTATCCTTCAGAAATGAAGAAGGGCTAAAGACAATCCTGAACAAACAAAAGCTGAGGCAGTTCATTACCACCAGATGTCTTTTACAAGAAATGCTAAAGGGAGTTCTATGAGCCAAAGTAAAAGGACACTAATTAACATCATAAAAACACCTCACTGGTAATGGTAAATATATAGTCATAATCAGATTCTGCAATACGGTAATAGTGGTGCATAACTCACAACTCTACTTTAAAAGTTTAAAAAATGAATGTGGTAAAAATGCCATAACTACAATAATTTATTAGCCACAATATTAAAAACATGTACATTGTAACAACAATAACCTAAAATTAGGAGGAGGAAAAGAAGTAAAGTCCACAAGTTATATTGAAATTAAGTTGTTATTAGTTTAAAATAGGATATTAGAAAATTAAGATATTTTATATAAGCCTCTTGGTAACCAAAAAGGAAACTCTTGTAGTAATACACAAAAAAATGTGATAAAGAAGTTGAAGTGTACTGATACCAAATGACATCAAAATACCACAAAAGACAACAGAATAAGAAAGAACAATGAATGTACAAAATAACACGAAAACAATTAACAAAACTGCAATAGTAATTTAAATATCAATAATTGCTTTAAATGTAAATAGATTAAATTCTGCAATCAAAAGACATAGAATGGCTGAATGGATAAAAATAAATAAGATTCAACAGTATGCTGTCTAACTCACTATAGTCTTAAAGATACACAGACCAAGAGTGAAAGGATGGAAAAAGACATTTCAAGCAACTAGTAACCAGAAAAAGCAAGGACAGGCATACTTATATCAGACAAAGTAGACTTTAAACAAAAACAGTAAAAAGAAACAAAGAAGGTCATATTATACTATATATTATATAAAAGGGTCAATACATCAAGAAGATATAACATTGTAAACATTTACACACCCAACATTGAAGCACCTAAATATATAAACAAAAACCAATAGAACTAAAAGGAGAAATAAAACCAATAGAACTAAAAAGAAAAATAAACAGTAATACAATAATAGTTGGAGACTTTAATAACCCACTCTCAACAATGGATAGATCATCTAGACAGAGAATCAATAAGGAAACAGTGGATCTGAACACCACAACAGATCAAATGAACCTAACAGACATATACAAAACATTCTATCCAACAACAGCAGAATACATATTCTTCTAAAGTGCACATGGAACATTTTCTAGGATAGACGACATGTTAGGCCACAAAACAAGTGTTAGCAAGTCAAGAAGACTGAAATCATACCAAGTATCTTCTGTGACCACAATGGCATGAAACTAGTGATCAGTAACAAGAGGAAAACTGGAAAATTCACAAACACATGGAAATTAATCAACACTCTCCTGAACAACTAATGGATCAAAGAAGAAATTAAAGGAGATATAAAAAAGTTCCTTGAGTCAAACAAAAATGGATGGGATGCAGCAAAGGTGGTTATAAGAGGGAAGTTCGTAGCAATAAACACCTACATTAACAAGCAAGAAAGATCCCAAATAAACAATCTAACTCTACGCTTTAAGGAATTAGAAAAAGAAAAACAAACTGAGGCCAAAGATAGCAGAAGAAAGGAAATAATAAAGATAAGAACAGAAAAAAATGAAATTGAGAACAGGAAAACAATAGAAAAGATTAACCAAACTAAGAGTTGGTTTTTTAAAAGATAAACAAAATTGATAAACCCTTAACTAGACAAACCAAGGCAAAAAGAGAAACGACCCAAATGAACACAATTATAAATGAAAAAGGAGACGTTACAATTGATACCACAGAAATTCAAAGGATAAGAGGCTACTATGAACAAGTATATGCCAACAAACCAGACAACCTAGAAGAAATGGAAAAAATTCTTAGAAACATTCTTTCTTCTTACCAAGACTGAAGCAAGAAGAAATAGAATATTTGAATAAACCAATTACTAGTAAGGAGATTGAACCAGTAATCAAAAATCTCCCAAAGAAAATCCCAGGACCAGATGGCTTCACTGGTAATTTTTACCGAACATTTAAATAAAAATTTAACACCAATCCTCAAAATGAAGTGGGGGTTTTTTTGGTGGGGGGTGGGGGCTGTGCACTCCCAAAATCATTTTATGAGGCTAGTATTATCAAGATACCAAAACCAGGAAAGGATAATACTAAAAAAGAAAACTACAGGCCAATATCTCTGATGAATATGTATGCAAAAATTCTCAATAAAATACTAGCAAACCAAATTCAGCAGCCTATTAAAAGGATCATTCACATGATCAAGTGGGATTTATCCCTGGGAAGTAAAGATGGTTCAACATATGAAAATCAAGCAATGTGATACATCACATTAAAAGTATAAAAGAAAAGAATTATATGATCATTTCAATAGATGCAGATAAAGCATGTGACAAAATACAACATTCATTCATGATAAAAACTATTAACAAATTAGGCAGAGAAGGAACATATCTCAATGTAACAAGGGCCATATATGACAAGACTACAGCTAACATAATCAGTGGTGAAAGGGTGAAATCTCTTTCTATAAGAGCAGGAACAAGGCAAGGGTGCCCATACAGGCCTTAAAGTAGGAGAGGAGGTATTCTGGGGAATTCAGCTGGTGAAAATTATTTTAGTTGTTAATTTATTTTAAGACTTAATCCTCCATCAATTTGCTTTGTAAACTTTTATAATAGCCTGTTATTATTTATTCAAAAGATATATAGAAACAAAACTAAACAAAACTTGGAAACCTTAATGAGTTTCTGATGCTTGGAGGCATCTTTGGAAGAGCTGGTATTTTAAGATGTTCAGGAATTAAAGTCTCTTATTTTTGAATTTTCAAGTCTCTCTAAGTCATTAGTATGCCAACCACTGTCTTGCAGTAATACCTCTTCAGTCACTTCTGAAAAGTTGCCAGTACCTAATTTTTAAAGGATAGACTTGAAAAATCAGTCTCTGCAACATCAACTCACTCAAGGAATAAGAAGAAAAGCATGGCTACATGCCAGTATTACATAGCCATTTTGATAATTTTGAAAGAGCCATGTATCAATTTACCCTTTTTATTTTTCAATTAACAAACAAAATACATATAATGTCACACACACACAAAAAAGACAAGGGTGCCCACTCCCAGCACTCTTATTCAACATACTACTGGAAGTCCTAGCTAGAGCAATCAGGCAAGAAAAAATATATATCAGAATTGGAAAGGAAAAAGTAAAATTGTTTCTATTTGCAGACAACATGATTTTATATATAGAAAATATAACAACTCTACCAAAAAACTGCTAAGAGTTTCTGCCCATTTTTGGATTGAGTTGTTTGGTTTTTTTGATATTGAGCTGCATAAGCTGCTTGTATATTTTAGACATTAATCCTTTGTCAATTGATTCATTTGCAAATATTTTCTCCCATTCTGAGGGTTGTCTTTTGGTCTTGTTTATGGTTTCCTTTACTGTGCAAAAGCTTTTAAGTTTCATTAGGTCCCATTTGTTTATTTTTGTTTTTATTTCCATTTCTCTAGGAGGTGGGTCAAAAAGGATCTTGCTGTGATTTATGTCATAGAGTGTTCTATATTTTCCTCTAAGAGTTTGATAGTGTCTGGCCTTACATTTAGGTCTTTAATCCACTTTGAGTTTATTTTTGTGTATGGTGTTAGGAAGTGTTCTAATTTCATTCTTTTACATGTAGCTGTCCAGTTTTCCCAGCCCCACTTATTGAAAAGGCTGTCTTTTCTCCATTGTACAATGTTCATTGCAGCACTATTTACAATAGCCAGGACATGGAAGCAACCTAAGTGTCCATCAACAGGTGAATGGATAAAGAAGATGTGGCACATATGTACAATGGAATATTACTCAGCCATAAAAAGAAACGAAACTGAGTTTTTGTAGTGAGCTGGATGGACCTAGAGTCTGTCATACAGAGTGAAGTAAGTCAGAATGAGAAAAACAAATACTGTATGCTAACATATATATATGGAATCTAAAAAAAACAAAGTGGTTCTGATGAACCTAGGGGCAGGACAGGAATAAAGAAGCAAACGTACAGAATGGACTTGAGGACACAAGGAGGGGGGAGGGTAAGCTGGGACGATGTGAGAGAGTAACACTGACATATATACACTACCAAATGTAAAATAGATAGCTAGTGGGAAGCAGCTGCATAGCACAGGGAGATCAGCTTGGTGCTTAGCGACCACCTAGAGGGGTGGGATAAGGAGGGTGGGAGGGAGACACAAGAGGGAGTGGATATTGGGATATACGTATGCATATAGCTGATTCACTTTGTTATACAGCAGAAACTAACACAACATTGTAAAGCAATTATACTCCAATAAAGATGTTAAAAAACAAAACTGTTAATCAATAAATTTAGTAAAGTTGCAAGATGCAAAATTAACATACAGAAATCAGTAGCATTTCTATGTACTAACAACAAAATTCCTGAAAAACAGAGAAAATTTATCTCATTTGCAATAGCACCAAAAACAATAAAATACCTAGGAATAAATATAATTTAGTAGGTTAAAGATCTCTACACTGAAAATTACAAAACATTGATGAAAGAAATCAAAGAAGACACAAATAAATGGAAAGGTATCCCATGTTCATGGATTGAAAAAATTAATATTGTTAATATGTCAGTACTCCCAAAAGCCATCTTATCGAAAAAATTAGTACAGTTTTGTTAAAATGTCAATACTACTGAAAGCCATCTATAGATTCAATGTAATCCCATCAAGATTTTAATGGAATTTTTGACAGAGGTAGAAAAAACACTTCTAAAATTTATATGGAATCACAAAAGACCTTAAATAGCCACAGAAACCCTGCAAAAGAACAAAAGCAGGAGATATCACATTTCCTGATTTCAAACTATACTATAAAGCTATAGTCATCAAAACAGTATGGTACTGGCATAAAAACAGACAAATAGACCAATGGAACAGAATCAGGAGCCCAGAAAAAACCCAAGCATATACAGTCAACTAATATTTGATAAGGGAGGCAGGAATACTCAACGCAGAAAACACAGTCTCTTCAATAAATGGGGAGAATTGAATATTAACATGAAAAAGAATGAAGCTGGACCCATATCTTACACCACTCACAAAAATTACCTCAAAATGGATTAAAGACTTAAATGTAAGATCTGAAACTATGACACTCCTGGAAGAAAACATAGGAAAAAAGCTCCTTGACATGGGTCATATTTTTTGGATATGACACCTAAAGCACAAGCAACAAAATAAAAATAAATAAGTGGACTACATCAAACTAAAAAGCTTCTGCACAGCAAAAGAAATCATCAGCAAAGTGAAAAGACAACCTACAGAATGGGAAAAAATATTTTCAAACCATATGTCTGATAAGGGGTTAATATCTAAAACATATAAAGAACTCATACAAGTTGATGGCAAAATAATAATAATAATAATAATAACCCAATTAAAAAATGGGCAAAGGATCTGAATAGACATTTTTCTAGAGAAGATACATGAAAGGTCAACAGGAACATGAAAACATGCTCAACATCACTAGTCATTAGAGAAATACAAATTAAAACCACAATGAGTTACCACCTCACACCTCTACAATGGTCATTATAAAAAAGATAAGAGGTAAATGCTGGCATGGATGTGGAGAAAAGGGAACCCTTGTGCACTGTTGGTGGGATTGTAAACTGGTACAGCCACTATGAAAAACAGTATGAAGGATCTTCAAAAAATTAAAAATAAGACTACTATATGATACAGCAATTCTACTTCTGGGAAATATATCGAAAGGAAATGAAATAGCCAGGACATGTAAGCAACCTAAGTGTCCATCGACAGATGAATGGATAAAGAAGATGTGGCACATATATACAATGGAATATTACTCAGCCATAAACAGAAACGAAACTAAGTTATTTGTAGTGAGGTGGATGGACCTAGAGTCTGTCATACAGAGTGAAGTAAGTCAGAAAGAGAAAAACAAATACCATATGCTAACACATATATATGGAATCAAAAAAAAAAAAAGGTTTTGAAGAACCTAGGGGCAGGACAGGAATAAAGACACAGACATAGAGAATGGACTTGAGGACACGGGGAGGGGGAAGGGTAAGCTGGGACGAAGTGAGAGAGTGGCATGGACATATCTACACTACCAAATGTAAAATAGATAGCTACTGTGAAGCAGCTGCATAGCACAGGGAGATCAGCTCGGTGCTTTGTGACCGCCTAGAGGGGTGGGATAGGGAGGGTGGGAGGGAGATGCAAGAGGGAGGGGATATAGGGATATATGTGTATGTATTGCTGATTCACTTTGTTATACAGCAGAAACTAACACACCATTGTAAAGCAATTATACTCCAATAAAGATGTTAAAAAAGAAGAAAAAAAAAAAAACCTGCACTCCCATGTTCATAGCAGCACTATTTACAATAGCCAAGACGTGGAAATAACCTAAGTGTCCATCAGTAAATGAATGGATAAAGAAGTTGTGTTATACATATACAATGAAATATTATTCAGCCATAAAAGTCAAAGAAATTCTCTCATTTGCAACAACATGGGTGGACTTTGAAGGCATTATGCTAAGTGAAATATGTCAGACAGAGAAAGACAAATAAAGTATGATCTCACTTATATATGGAATCTAATAAAACAAAAACAAAGTCATAGAAAAAGAGATTAGACTTGTGGTTACCATAGGTGGGGGGTGGGGTGAGGGGGAAGTGAAGGAAGGTGGTCAAAAGGTACAAGTTTCCAGTTATAAGATAAATTTAGATAAATAAGTACTAGGGATGTAATGTACAATATGACTATAGCTAATGGTGCTGTATGATATAATACAAAGGAAAGTTATTAAAACAGTAAATCCTAAGAGTTCTCATCACAAGGAAAATTTTTTTCCTTTATTCTTTTCTTCTTTCTTTTTATTGTATCTATAAAAGAATATGAATGTTAGTTAAATGTATTATGGTTATCATTTCACAATATATGTAAATCAAATCATCATGCTGTATGCCTTAAACTTATACAGTGATGTACGTCAATTATTTCTCAATAAAACTGGAAAAAATAACAAAATGAATTTTAAAAATATAAAAATCTATAATATTAATTATTGATGATAAATACCATTTATTGAGCACTTGTTATATACTTGTTAAATGCAAAGCATATATTAGCTAATTTAACCTTCACAAAAACCTTATTGCCATTTACTTCATTTCACACATGAGGAAATTAAGCCCTGAAGTAACAGTGCCATTTAACCCAGGACCTCACAGCTGGAAAGTGAAATTTAAACCCACATCTGATTTACGACTTCACCAACCTGACATAACTACTAGATACATTTCCATATATTTTCTTCACCTACAGATGTTCTTTGCATGTTTGTGTGTGTGTGTGTATTTTAATGGAGTACTTTATGTAACTGTACATTTAATTTTCCATGTCATTAATTAGTATTCAAAATATAAGTTTTAATAGCTATATACTTCACCTCATGTTTATACGAAAATGTACTTAAGCTAATTACCCCGTTGTTTTTGCCAATTTTTTAAATAAAACATTAACAAATAATCTCACACATGGAGTTTAATGATCATCTCCAATTACTTATCCAGTAGAATCTTAGAAGTGAAATTACTAAGATATATGAGCATTTTAAGGCCAGTATTCATATTTCCAAAATGTCTTCAAGAAAGATTGACCACTTTATTCTTGAACTAAAGGACAAAGAGGCTATTATCATGTCCAAAGTCAAATTAAAAAGAAATATTTTAAATTCTATTGGATTTTTATTGGCATTGCATTATACTGATAGACTCAGAGGAAAGAAATACCTTTTCCACCAAGAATATGGTATGCCCCACCACTAATTCAAGTCTTCTTTTGAAGTTCAGTAAAGTTTTATAGTTTTCCTTCATATAGATCTTACGCATTTGAGGTAAAATTTATTTCTAGATATTTTAAAGTTTTTGTTGTTACTATGAAAGTGATGGTTTTTTGCTATATTTTATACCTGATTTTCTACTGTATAAAGGAAAGCTTTTTAGTTATGATTTTATTCTTTTTATTAACATTTACTTGTAACAAAAAAATCTCACTTCTTATATCAGTACTATTCACTGTTCAGTTTATTTTCTTGGATGTTCTAGATCCCAGTCTGAAGACCAGTAGAGAAGCAAATGTTAGTATCTAGGTGAAAATTCTTACTCCTCTCTCCGTCTTCCCTGCCCTTGGATTTGGTGTGTTCACAGTTCCCTAGAGCAGTGGTATAACAAGGTGGAGGGGGATGGTGCAGTCAGCCCCAGCAGGGAGAAGTATTTTATTACTGACATTGTTTATGATTGCAGGCTCTCAGCAATAATAAAAGGCAGATACACTTATTCCCTGCACCCTGCACATCCCCACGGTACACCACAGCTCTAGTGGGGCCTGAGTGGGCTTCACACAGCAGCACACCAGTAGATCATCCTGGGTTCTCATAGGAAAGAGGGGAGATCTTCATGGTTGAGAATGGATAAGGGCATCATGAATTCATGAACTGACCCTAATATTTTTCAAACGAAAAATCTATTCATAACGTGTTTTAGTCTTTGAAAAGATTGGTTATGTCAAAAAGAAGGACTATAAGTGTCACCTTATCAAGATGTTTTATTATTTTTAACAACAATAGTAGGATATTGTTCATATATTATTCCAACATCATATTTCTATCCACTATCTTCGCTTCATAAACCACATATATATACCATAAGCTTTGGATTTTCTGTGTTCTCTGGATATGTGTTTTCCTTAAACATTGGATATTGTATTTCTGATTTCATGCACTCTGAAGAAACTCTAAAGCACACTGTCTCACACACATGCCTGACCCCAAATGCAGACAGCACCACCTGAGAGTCAGGAGAGCTGGGCACCAGGTCTTGCTCTGCTGCTACCACCTTGATATATGACCTTGGGGAATTCACTTGATGTGTCAGCTTTGTTTTTCATCCTTAAAGGGGAAAATTCAAGTGAGTCTATGATCATCAAAACTCCAAATGGGCAACTTAAAGCTTCTTGAAGACATATTACCCAGCATGTGGTTTACTCATGTTTTTCCTTCTCTTTCTGCCTACTATGAACCATGACACTTGTTAAAACCCAGTCACAAAAGACAAAGCCCTGAAAAGCACAGACCGTGAAACTTAAGACCTCCTGATCTATTCCCTTCTGCGTTTCTCATCAGACACTCTCACTGCTTGGAGACTTCTGGATTGCTCGGTGTGATACGAAGCAGCCCTGTGCCTGCTGTGCTCTCTTCCACAGCATTGTCACTTGCAGAACTATGACAGTAATAACATATCCAAAGGCTTGGTTTCTACATTGGGAAATGTATGTGGCATAAGTAGGAAATTAAATCAAAATTTTTTAATATATTTGTTTATAGTCATTCATTATTTAAAGCTTAAAATAAATTCACAGCAAAACTAATCTACTCTGAATGACCAAAAAAAATCATACAAAATTCCATTTCTTCACAACCTGCCGTGACATCTAAACTCTTGCCGCACCGTTTTCCTGCCTTAGAAAATACAAAGGAGCTAGGTCTCCTCATTGGGTTGTACCAGTTACACATCCCTCATGAATTATAGAAAGGGCATATTAATATCATGGTCAGAAAATGAAGACCTGAATCTTCCATGCTGCGATGTGAAAGTAGTTTATGGGTATTTTCTTCCACGTGTAACCCCTCATGGAGAAATCTTTGCAAATGGCAACATGGCTATGCATTTTGAAAGTTTACTTACAGGACTACACATTGTCTTATGATACAGTATTATTTTATTTCACCATTATTTCTATCTAATTAAGTCAGTTAACCTCCTGTTCTTTCACACAGTGATTAAATCTTTGAAGCCGCATGTTATTATAAAGAGAGAAGGGAAGATCAAGCTGCCAACCTGTGTGACCTGTCTGGGCCCTGCCCTCTTCCCCCTGTAGGAGGGCAATGCAGGGCAGTGACGAAGACCTTCTGTGTTCAAACCCTCTACCCGTGAAAACACTGGGCAATTTGCTTACCCTCTCTGTGCCTTGATCTATGAAATGCAGACAATAATGGTATTGATCTCACATGGTGGTAGTAAAGACTTAATTAAGGTCAGTAAAACTCTTGGCACTGGGTCTAGTATGTTGAGAGCATTATATAAGCATTTAAGATGTCATCCTCGGGGCTTCCCTGGTGGCGCAGTGGTTGGGAGTCTGCCTGCCAATGCAGGGGACACGGGCTCGAGCCCGGGTCTGGGAAGATCCCACATGCCGCGGAGCAACTAGGCCCGTGAGCCACAACTACTGAGCCTGTGCGTCTGAAGCCTGTGCTCCGCAACAAGAGAGGCCGCGATAGTGAGAGGCCCGCGCACCGCGATGAAGAGTGGCCCCCGCTTGCCACAACTAGAGAAGGCCCTCGCGCAGAAACGAAGACCCAACACAGCCATAAATAAATAAATAAATAAATAAATAATAAATAAATAAAATAAAATTTTAAAAAAAAGATGTCATCCTCATTGGTTCCACACCCCAGGGGCACATGGCTTCTTTAATTCCTCAAAGTGTGATGAGCACCCTCTTGCCCCTAGGACTCTACACGGAGACTCCACTTCATAGCACTTACCGTAGTGAGCAGTCATACACGGATTTGTGTGGCTATTTGCTTTATACGGCTGCCTTCCCCCAGGGGTAACTTCCATGAGGTCAGGGACTCTGTTTTGTCCCTCGCTGCATACCTGGCGTCCACGTCAGTGCTGACAGTGGATGCTCAATAGATGTGTGTTAAACACTGAGTGAATAAATAATAAACCCAAGAGAATAAAAGGTAGCTAAAAAATTTTTTTAAACCTTCATAGGAACCTGGGTTTAAGTCTCCATGGTTCAAGTCCATTCTTATCTGCTGTATCACATTACAACATTAAATCTCAATTTAGCTAAACCTTAGAGGTATGCTTTACATGTTTCCTTCCAAAGTGCTTCTTCAGAAACCATATTGCAAAAGTGAATCACACCTTTTAGAGAACTACATAAATGTCTGATAGGATCTCTGAGATTACTTCATTTATTTCTTCTTTGGAATTGTAAATACTATGAATGAAAATCTAATCAAATTGAATCAGTCAGTGGTAAATACAATGTTCCCAGAATGAAACTTCTTAGCAGATGATGCAGGACTTTGAAATTCAATGTTTGTCCCTTTAGGAAATAGAGACAGAACTGTAATAGGCTCAATGTACACTAATGATACTGTTATTTCAGCTTAGGAAATGCAGTTTGTAATGAGGATGTACTTGCAGAGCAAGAAAATGATGTTCTGTGGGGAGTATTAGATTTTTCACATTACAAATATATTATTACTATTTTCCTATAAGGAAACTAGTGCCCCCAGAAGGCAATGACCAGACGGTCAAGATCATAAAAAGCACTTTGAACATCTCTGGGAGGAGGTTTTATACAACAGTATTATTCAAATCATCATTCGAAATACACTCAGAAAGTTTTATAAACTTTCAGGCCACAAAGAAAGCAAGTAAGTTTGACAAAGGCTCTGTGAGTTAGCAACTTCAAGGTGCATCACCACACCTGTATTTTATTCAATTCATTCAAACATACAACCTAGTTATTCCTTTTCATTTCAATTCTTACCTTAGGACCAAGCTACTGGAAGTGCGGTCTGCAGACCAGCAGCATGGGCATCACCTGGGAACTTGTTAGAAATGCAGACTAGAAGACGACACCTGATGTAATGAATCAAAATCTGCATTTTAACAAGATCCCCAGGTGATTTGTATGCACATTAGATTTTTGAGAAGCACTGCTGTAAGTATTTTTACTAAAAGCAATGAGAATTAAATAGAGAACTTCAGTGCAAAGAAGAAATAAAATACTTACCAAAAAAAGTTAGTTGTTAAAGTTCAAGAGATGATGATCCAGAAGCTGGGGGCAGTGGAGTCAGAAAGAAAACTTTCAGCTCTGCCACTCACTGCTGTGCCCATCAACACTTCTCCTCAGCTCACATCCTCTGGACCCCCTTTAACTCCAGTCATTGCCGTGGTAAGCAGCATTGCACATACCTGACAACACCTCACCTCAGCTGCTCCAGGTAGCTATCACTTTCCGCCCTGGGCTTCTCGGCTACCCCCAAGAGAGATGCCTTTGAGAACCTAGTCGGTCATTCTGAAACATCTATACCCCTTGAAGTGAGAATTCTCCCTGCATAGGGCAACCCCTGACCAACCCTAAAAGATAGCTGCAATCAATTCTGAGGTGAATTCTCCAAGGCCCCTCAGAGTGTTCCCAGCGGGACAGCCCCAGAAGCCAACAATAATGACTAGCTGCTTATAGGAGCTGTGGCTTTCTTCTAACCAACAGACTATACAAAGGGGATGGGATATCACTCCTGTGATTGTATTACATCATATGCAACTCCATCTTGCTAACAGACTCACTCTAGGGATTCTCCCTCCTTAGCTGGCTCTGGAGAAGTAGCCTTGTTGGGAGGCCCACATGGCAAGGAGCTGAGGGTAGCCTCTAAAAATTAAGTATGGTCTCAGGTCCAACAGCCAGCAAGAAGACAGAGTTCTCTATAATACAGTGCAAGGAAATAAATTCTATCAACAACCAAGTGAGCTTGAAAGCATAATTCTAGCCCAGTTGAGCCTCTAGATGAGAAGGCAGCCAAACCTTCACCTTGATTGCAGCCACGTGAGACCCTGAGCAGAGGACCCACCATCCTAACCACCAGCAAGGTTTATGGCAGCCCTGCATTGTCAGATGATGGTTAGCATTTTTTAGCTGTATTATGTATGTATATATATATAGCCACAGTGCAGTGTAAACGTAACTCTGTTATGCACTGGGAAACCAAAAAAATTTGTGTGACTCGCTTTATTGAAATATTCATTTATTGCAATGGTCTGAAACCTAACTCACAATATCTGCAAGGTCTGCCTGTACACCCTCCATTAGATTGCAAGCTCCATGAGGTTAGGGACTGTGTCTGATATATTCAATGCCTAATAAGAGCATGTGACACATAACATTTGTTCAATAAATATGTTAGATGTATAAACATATATCTTTGGGTTTCCTGAAACAGAATTTACAGTATTTATATCTAAAAGTATATCCTGTCATCATTAGTATAGTACTGGAGGCAATAACCATACATGAAATCTCTATTATCAGGCTATATGTGTACAAATTATAATGCAAACAATATGCAATCAAAAAATAAATCCAGAAATCATTTTTACTTTCAATAAAAGTGTCTGACAAATATTTTCCCCAATATTTTGTCTTTGAGATTTAATGCTCCAAGGTCCAATCACACTGTTGGGCTGCATTCCTCATGCCTGCAAGCCTTGTAATTGCCCAGCCACAAGACCAAAGAAAGCGCCTGGAGACATCAACAGAGACATCCACGATTTATTGGATAGGGAATCTTACAAGTCCTAAGCAAAGTCTTGGAGCAACGCCCCACTGTGGAGAGCAGACAGCAGCAGTCTTCACTAAGGGGAGGCGGAAAAGGGAGGAGGTTACCAGTTATAGGGTGAATTGGGGAATTGATGTCAGGTTGGCTCATCAGTTACCAGGGAAACCAGAAGCTGGGGCAGGGGGCAAGCACATAGCCAGTTACTGAGTAAGCCCTATAATTAAGAGGACTGGAAAGTCATGTGAGTAGGGTGTAGGTGAAGCAGAGACTGGTTGAGCAGGGGATGTACGGAGAGCAAGAGAACAGTCATCTTGAGTGGCCTGACCACACACACACAAAGACAAACACTGTTAACATACAGTTCCTTCTAGCCTTTTTTCCTATACCTTAAAAAAAACAAAAAAAAACAGTTGAGAGCATACTATACATAAAATTGTTAACTGGGTTACTTCACTTAACATGCTATCATAAGCGTGTTTTTTGTCATTATCAAACTAGCCAATTGCAAAGATACATTTGAAACACTTGGTTTTGCATGGTTTCAACAACGTTCTCCCGGCATTCTCTGCCTAATATTATCTCATCTAAAGAGCCCATCACTCCAAACAGGTGTGGCACAGCTGACTCTGCTCTCATACAGCCAACTAGACCCAGATTTGCTCATTTTAGTCATGTCTCTTCCCCTCATCAGTAGGGCTGACTCAGTGTTCCAGATGAAACTCCAACAAATTGAACAACACATCATAACACTCTGATTTGTAATACATGGAAATCCTCTTCTAACCTAAAACTCCTTGCCAAGGCCTGTTATAACTACTGCAACAAACTCATTGATGCTAAATTGTTATATATGTACATAAGTACTGGTAATTTTGGCCATGGACACTCACTTCCTGGATGATTTTTTTCATTTTCTCACTTTATTGCCTTAATCTCACTCACTATGGATTTCCCATACAGATGCCATATAAAACACGTGCTAATAACTAGCTGGAGCTGGGCTCAAATACTCCATGCTTATATTATTGAGTGACACAGTAAAAGGCCACTAACAAAAAGTGATTAAGTATGCTGGGAGCGGCAGGAATAAAAGAGTAACTAAGACACAAAAAGCTATCAGTTACTTTTAACACAATCAGAATCATCAGATGTTTGGATTACTTATTTTTCTTTACTTAAGGGTCTATAACCCTTTCTGACCAGAGAGAATCTACTCTTTAATTGAAGATCAGCAGGAAGAGAAACCACCCAACCTTCTTGAGGAATAAAATTTCATGGCTATTGCTCTTGTTGTTACTGTTTCTTTTGGTCCTGAATGGTCAGGAATGTCTTCTTTCAAATATCTAGGTGGAGGGCAGCGTTGGTTTGTTAGCTTTCATTAAAACCCACTCCTCTTATTTGATTCCCCACATTGAGAATAACTAATGCACTTTAAAATGGTAATCAAGTCATCACTTCCAAGTCTAATTGAATCCAACTCTTCATCTACTCCACACCTACACACAGCTGAATGTGTCTGGAGAAAAACATACAACTGTGCTGACTGATCTCACTTTAAATTCATGACCACCACTTTCCTAACAAGGCTGATCCCTCCATTTGAGCGCCAGATCTAATTCCATCTCTCCTGCTCAAGAAGAGCACTCTCACATTCCCTCCTCCCTCCCACATCATTAATTTGCCCATCTGTACTTGTCATGCAGTATTTCTATCATCTTTTAAAAAAAAAGCACTCATGATTCCACTTCCCTCTCCTGCTATGGCCCCATTTCAACACCTTGAAAAGGATGAATATACTTGCTCTATCCAATTTCTCTCTTCCTGTTCTCACTTAAACTCACTCCAGATTATGCTCCTGCCAAAGTGCTCTTGCCAAGCTCTCCAATGATATCCACAATGTAAATCCATGCTCCTCTTCTTACCTGACTTAGCAACTTTTGACATGGTTGAACATTATTTCCCCCTTGAAACACTTTCTTCACTTGACTTCCAGGACACCACATCTTCCCAAAAGCTTCTTCTCAGTCTTTTGCCTGCTTCCTTCTAATTGCCCAACCTTTTAATGTTGGAATACTTTCAGGCTTTCTAGCTCTGGAACTTCTCTTTCCTAAATTTGTCTATATGTATATCTACCTACATCTACCTATCTATCTATTTATCATGATAGATAGTCAAGTCATGCCATGGTAACCAAACACCCCCAAATCTCAGTAGCTTAATAGAAGGTTCTCATTCATGTTACCTGTCAACTGTAGGTTGCCTAAGGGCTCTACCCCACATTGTCCCCTCTCTGGGACACGAGTTGATAGAGCAGCTACCATTTGGAACATTGCCAGTTGCCATGGCAAATTGTGCATTGATTGCTAGAGCCTCCACCCAGGAGTAACACATATCATTTCCATTCTAATTAGACAGAGCAAGTAATATGACCACCATGAGCAGAAAAGTACAATTATTAAGATGAAACCATATTAAACGGGAAAATGGAAATTTGTGGTGAATAGCACTAATGATTACCAAAACTCCCAAGTTTTATCTTCTGCCTAGGCTTCCCCCTAAACTCTAAATTCATATACCCAATCCCCTGCTCAACACAGATATCTAATTGAAACTTCAAACTAAGCATCTTTAAACTGAGCTCCTAATCTTCTCCCCACTCCAAACCAAAACTTCTCTTCCTACAGTTCTTCCATCTGGCTCATGGAAACTCCATGAACTCCATATATAAGCTCAATAGGGGTTTATTACTAATTTCCAATCAGCCCAAAAAATGTGTGACAAAAAGTAAGTTGAACAAATGAATTAATGAATAAATCTTGTGCTTTTGTCTCAGCTCACTCTCTGATTTCTTTATATCTTTTAAAAGTGGTAAAATAAAGTGAATACCTCTCTCAAAAAAAAAAAAGGAATCTGATTAATTGAATATTATGCCTCTTGAACACTACTGTAGCTCTTGAATGTCCAGGAACTGTTACTATATTCAAGTGTGGTGCTTTGTTCCCTGCCTCTCCCACCCCACAATTAGCCTACATTAGGGACAAGTGCTATGCTCATAGTTTTCTGACATTCTGGTAGCCAAATAACTGAGCTTTAGTCTACTTGCATCCTCTCCCTCTTCATTCTATGTGTCCATTCTCTTTCTACATATGCATACAAACCTTTCAGGGAGCCATAGAATATGTCACACTTTTTTTTAACAAGTTGCCCTCATTAAGGGACAACCTTTGATCCTCACTAGAAATTTCCAAGGTTACTTACCACAAAGTGAATTCTTCCTATTTCAGAGCTAATTGTGTGTACTTTTGCACTTAACTCATTTTTTTTCTCATCAAGCCTCTCAAGTCCTCTTCTGCTTACTCAATAGACAAATGCCATTCCAGGTGTGGAAGTTTGCTTCCTAAAGCCTGATTTTTTAATGAACTGTTTGAAAATTTTGTTATTTTCTGGATCTGACAGACCAGGTGAGACAGTTGTCAGCTGTAAACTGACAGCTGCAAACCCAGGGGACCTTAAGTTGAGACTCTAAATAAGGACATACAACAGCCCAAATATATTTAGGTATTTGGGTGCTATTCCCAAATATATTTAGGTATTTGCTTCTCTTTTTTAAAATAAGACTCTAGTATAATAAGACTCTATTATATCTAAATTCTATCCTTCCACAGTATCGTCTTCATATGTTTGTTGTGGTGATTAAATCAGTAAATAAATGTAAAGAGCTTAGAACAGTGCCTGGCATGTAGTTAATTCAATTTTAGTATGTGTTTCTGTTATTTTCTTTTCTTTAGTATTAATAATTATTTAATAGTCTACGTAGACATACTCTCTTGAATTATAATCTTTAGTACAATATTCACATGCTGTTGTTATTAAAGTTTTAAATCTTTGATCAAAAAATAAGATTTAAGTAAATTAAATTCAGAGTGAACTATGATTAAACATGTTAGGAAACCTGGATATAACAATGCAGCATGTGAGACAGGAAAATAATTAGATGCCAAGGAACACACAGACTCAATAACTCTGTTCTGTGTTGAGCTCATAACAGAAAAAAAGCACAGAAAAGGCAATGCTGAGTCACCTAATAAAAACAACCAAAAAGAAGCTGCCCCACCTGAGTAGGCAGAGAGTCAGAAGCAGCAGTTTGGGCCCTGAAACTGATTGGCTGAACAACCTGAAGCCAGTCATGGATCAGTATTTTACTCAAATGTGGATAGAGATGACTGCCCAAAATTCCTTTGTTACTATTGTGTGAAAGCATTCATTTTTCAATGTCAGCCAATCAGAAAATATGAATTTTCTCTTACATGTGTCTGCAGACACAATCCCAGCCATGACTGAAGAAAGTTCTGATTCCCTCTAGGCTGGGACTGTAGCCAATTCATTTACCCACACTGCACTCTGAACATCCCAACACGGGCTTCCAGAAGGAAATATCTCTTTATTTTAGTGAATCCACAATTTCTGCCTATTTCTCAATATTCATATCTTCCCTCTTCATTCTCCCTGGAAACCTTCCCAGTCCCAGAAAAATTATTCTGTAACTATTGCCCACCCACTAGCCCATCCATCATAGAACAATACATTATGACTTTGACAGGTAGAGTGATTTGGTTCAAAGGTCACACCCAGGCCCTTGCTTTCCGGAAAGCTAGAAAATAATGGAGCATAATTCTGAGAGTGAAAGGGCAGAAACAAAAAAGCAGCAGTTGAAAGAAGATGTGAGTCTAAAACAGCTTTAAAAAATTCTTGGTCCTCTTATACATGTAAAGCCACATATGCTGCAATGCATACAATGACCAAAGTTCCTATTCAGACCACCAGTGAACCTTTCATCACTTTTCCCCCCAACTTAAAGTGCTTTTGATGGTCATTTTCCCTTGATTCTGCCTTCATCCAAGCCCTTTGATATGATACTAGCTATTGCCACCATCAAAAACCCTAGAACAGTGAGAATAACCTTTATTTGGATCATGGGTTTCTTTGAGATTCTTATGAAAGGTATGGACTTCCAAATATGTATATTTGCTTAACCTGCATATATATGTTTAGGCTTTGCTGACAATTAACGTCAAGGATTTCAAAGACTTCTCCCAGCAAAGTCTTCTAGGTAAAAAGAACCCCCTCAAAGTTCTTCCGCCAAAAGCGCTAGGTTGATCAGATTAGTTTGATCATCAGGTGAATTTTTGCAACCCAGTGATTATATTTAAAGCCAAATATCAACAATTTGGGAAATTTTATTTGCCTTCTTCATATAGAAATACTCTACATAGAGGTAACTTTTACTTACCACACATGACTGATGTTTTAATATGAGGCTGATCAACAAACAACTCCTTCATTCAAGCATTTCATTGATTTTACTATCATTACATTGCTTTACATAATAATATTCAACAGTTACTGTCATCAGGACACTGCACACTTTAACCAACTCTCCCTTATGACACTCCTGGGAGGCAGACAAGCTTATTATCTCTTTATGGGGAATCAAGCCAGAACAGAACAGTTAAATAGCTTTCCCAGTTTGGTAGTGAAAACTGATTAGCAATACTAAATTGATGACTCCCTATCTTAGAATCATCAAACTACACCTTTCTCCTTTATGAAAGTTAGCAGTATTTCCAAATTTACTGACTTCAGAAATTATTTAGTAATGTCAACTAATAAAAAGTATTTGGATAACATCTGAAAAAAATCATTTTTGAAGAAAAATCCTCATCAAGCCTGAAACTTGATGTCCCAAATTTAGGATATTAAAGTCACACAAACTACCTCTATCTTAACCATAAGTAAATTTTCTATTGATACCACTTTCATTGTCATTGTTGCAATTGTCAGTAGTTGGTTTATGCTTTAAGATCAGAGTGGCCCCTAGTGGTGCACTTTTCCCCTCAGCTTCAAATTTTAAATAGGTGCAAGTTGAAAACTCACCGATTATTCGTTATGATTAATGAATGAAAAAGCTGACTACCATCACCTTCCTAAACCTATGTATAGGAAATCAATTCTTTTGGAATTTTAAATTTCATATTTTGAAAGTATATAACACAAAATATTGTTGACAGACAGAAGCTTATTGTTAATATTTACTGACAATGGAAGTTCTAAAATCGGATGTAAAAGTAAGATGCTTCTTCCTAATGAATCAAGAAATATAAAAGACATGCTAATGATATGATAATGGCCATCCCAAGACAATAACTCAAGAATTAACTGTCTGCAAATAATCATCTGTGTAAGCAGTACCTTGACTTTAAGGTTCTTAAAAATGCAAGCATGGAGATGAGGGAGCTAATCATACTAATTAACTCACTGTGCCTTGTAACAAATTGATTTTAAGTAAAGGAACAGGCAACTAGAGAAAAAGACCAAAATCTCAATTAGTTAATCCGAATAGAACATAAATACTCTCCAAACTCATTTGTCCTTTAGAATGAAAGAGTAGAACCAGGATGGTGGGAGCAGTGATCACTCCACACTGACAGCCTGCAACTGTCATTTATGGCACCATTTTTAAGTTATGTTTTCCAATGGGCATGTTTACTATATTTGGGCAGCAGAATGTGACAAGCTGATGTAGACTATCCATAACCAGCCGAGAACTAATCTAACCTAGGACTTTGACAAGTTTTTCCTATTAGCTTAGATTCTGCTTAAAAAGGGTTTGTGGCCAGAAAGCTCTGTAAGATAGATCATACTCAGGACTGTCAGCATTAATTTCTAGTCATAAGTTGTGGACAAGAGTGCTCTGCACACCTGATATCACTTTACAAAGGCTACATCACCATTCTGGTAAATGCTACTATTTTCAATGTTTAGGAAGTACAAGTATAAAATAAGATTCATTCCTTACTCCTAGAGGATCTAGTTCTTACATCTATCCATTCTCTTAGCAGAATCTGCAACCTCTTCTTCCACAGGTCTGAATCTCCAAAGATATTCAGCTGTTACTGGCTTAAAGGCTGTTTCTTTCATGCTTCTACTGATCTTTCCAGCTACCAGCCTCAACGCAGCCTTCCTCTCACAAAGTTCTTTAAAGAATATTCATACAGTGCACCTGTTCTCACTCACACACCTTAAAATTCCCATCATAACCACCCCACATCCATTTGAAAAAAAAATTCAGGCCTCCCAAACCACTTTTCTTATGAAATCTTTCAAGGATCACCAAATGACCTCACTAAATCGAGTACCATTTTCTTAACCCTTACTTTCCAGGCCTGTCTGCTCCATTTGGCATTGGTAACTACCATCTCCTTCTCAGAATACAGTTGGCCTTCAGTATCCATGGGTGCAGAACCCACGTATACAGAGGGCCGACAGTACTACGTCATTTTATACAAAGGACCTGAGCATCTTCAGAGTGGGAGGGATCCAGGAACCAATCCCTTGCAGATGCCGAGAGATGACTGTACTTTCTCCTCTTGGATGCCAAGTCTCTGCATTTCTCTGATTTTCCTCCTCCCTTTGTAATTCCAGGGGCACGTATAGCTGAATACTATCTATTTCTATTACATGAATGAATACGCTAGTACTGACTATGGTGAAATATCTTTTTCTTTATAAAAAGAAATGAAATATCACAAGAGCTATGAGATACCCACAGAGAGTCATTTCTTATGACTAGAAATTAATGCTGACAGTCCTGAGTATGATCTATCTTACAGAGCTTTCTGGCCAGAAACCCTTTTTGGCCAATTACGTCTTTCTTTGCATGATCTCTATGAGGCACATCGCCTTCTGAGTAGCTGGATGTGTGGTCTGAATGGAAACATGGAGATGTGGAGCACATAAGAGATGTCTGGCCTTCTGAGATCTTATGGGTACATCCTACATCCCTCCTGAGCCCTTAGCAGACCTACTAACAAGTATGGCCTTGGAGAGTCTAAACTGATTCATAGCTCCTTTCAATAACTTAAGTTATTTACTTTTAACGTTCTTATCTATTGCATCTAAAATTTCTGCTCAACAGGCTGTTTATTTTTTGTCTTAAACTGTGATGCCATAAGGAAATGCTCTGATAGTTTTTGAAATTATCAAGCAACAGTTTAACCAAATTGCATAGTCTAAACAAGTGTACTCTTAATATTATCACAATCATAAATGACCTGAAAAGTTAGATACCTTTATTTAGATATTCAAGTAATCCAGGAAGCCTCTTTTTTAAAGCAATAAGAAGAAGCTTGTTGAAAACATCAGTTTGATTTTGCTTTACCCCAATAGACAGATATCCCAGAACTCAAACTCAGAAGGACTTTAATTAAATGAGTGAGCTGGTTATGAAAATATGACCCTCTGCATAGCACACTGAAGGCTTCTGTTTAGGGTTGTTTTGTTGTATTTTGTTTTTAGTAATGGGGGTTGATTAAGCCTTAAAATTACAGTCCTAAAGAATCCCCCATGAAAGATTCAAGGGAGGTCCAGAAGAGGTGATACTCAAAACTGAAAGGGAAGAGCTCTACTGGCATCTAGAATGAGGGAAAAAGGAAAGCAGTGAATATCCTAAACCCATCTCACTGTTTGCCTGCATCGCTCTCCTCTCTGGTCCTCTTTCAAGATGGTTACTTAATAACCACTAACTTCCCATATTTTTGTCTATGAGTTTATTTCCCTGTAATAATTTGTATTATAGTTTGACTTAAAATTTTACAGTCTCATTCAGAAAATAGGGTATGAGTAGATAATAAAGTTGAAATCCTTCCTCTTCCACAAATGTGTTATATAGTTATAATAGTTGCTATCACTTCTGAACATTTACTCCATATAAGGCACTGTGTGAAGCACTCTGCAGACATTATCTCATGTGAGTCTCACAACCATTCTCTGGTATTATTATCTTCAATTGATTGATAAGAAAACTAAGACTGGGAGAGGTGAAGAAACTTGCCTAGGAAGTTAACAGAATCAAGATTACAATCTACATCTTTTTTAGTCTAAAAGAACATTCTTTCACAACTAAATTTATCTAGTTTTCACCAAATCTTTGATGTATGAACACTAGACATCAAGGCAAATACTTATTCTTAACACACTAATCCAGATAGGAAACTTTTAATTCTCACCAGTGCAGGCTGTGTATCTCAGCATGTAAAGAACTCAGGAGGGGAAGTTAAGATCACCAAAAAAAGATAACTGAGGACAAACCTACAGCTTAATTCTCCCTTTCTATGGAGAGTGGTGACCATCATTTATTATAAGATGTGAGTTGCCATGGTAGTCAGAAAAGGTTAAATTGCAAGAGAATGGGAAGAGATGTTATATTGTGGAGAGACATTTTATCTATATAACTTTCCATGAAAGCCTATCCCTGTAAGCAGAACTTGAAATGTGTTGTCTACTCCCATTATGCTGATAACACCATGAGATAAATATATCTTTTATAATTCTGCAGACCAGATTGGTCTCCATCTTCAATCCTAGGCAATCTCACTAATGCCAGGAAAAAGAAGGAAATTAATTCATATCTCGTTTAGTCTCTTCAACTATGTATATATATATATATATATATATATATATATGTATATATAAATATATATTAAGCATAAAGAGGTCGTCTTTTTCAAATGTGCACATTTCTGTCTCAAGCAAGTCTACCAGAAGCCTCTTGAGAACCTAGCTTAGTAGATTTTCAGTTATTAAAGGCTGACCTTTTCTGTGGAGTTTAATGAACCAAAAACTGCATTTTTAACCTTGGCTGGTGTGCTATCAGATGTCAGTCATCATTTATCTAACCTATCTCAACTAGACTATAAATTGAGTGGGTCCAAAATCTAATTTATGAGGCCAGGAGAGGGGAGAAAATACCCAGTGGTTATGGAGGAAGACTTCAAGGAAGACCCACTCTGAAGTCATCTTAAGAAGACAGCTGAAACAAAAAATTGAGGAGGGAAAACAAACAAATTAAAGACAGGCGAGTAGTCTTTCCCCAGGGGTGGTATGAGGAGAGCGGCATGGGAACATTGGGATGAGGTGGGTGGGAACAGACGACTAGCAGGTAGTCCAAGTGGGATTTTGTTTCTATCTTGATTTTTTATCCATCTCAGAATAAACAGAATGGTGGCTGATTTCAAAAAAAAAAGAAGATGGCTGTGACAATAAGAATGACAACTGATGTACAGATAGTCTTCAGAACTACTGGGAGAGAGGAATTCCTATTGTGGGGCTTGACATTGATGTAACTTGAACACAGTATAAACAGGCACTCAAAACTTGGTGAAGACACACCAGGCATGATGCCAGTGGTGTGAAATGCATATTTTCAAGCCAAATTATACCTATAACAAGTCCATTGTTAAGCTTAAAACTTACTTTTTACAATTTACTGTTATTCCATTTTATAATTTGCAATGTAAAGAAATCTATATATCTCTTTTAATCAACTGACTATTTCTATTTTGAACAGAATCTATTTGCTGCATAGAATTTCACGTGCTAGAAAAAGTAAATAACCCCAACAATTTTATGTAAATAAGCATCTCTATAATACCTCTTTGTTTCATTCACATTTTTTTCTTATTTTCCTAATTAAGGACATTATTCAGCTTAGTAAAGATTTCCTAGTGTATAAACTTCTGACCTCTGCATTTCTGACAAGCTTCCTAAGACATTTCAGGTAAGATATTTGTATGGGCTGAAGCTACTTGCATGCAATGTCAGAATAATGAATAAGTTCAATCAATTCTGCAAAATAGCTGGTCAGTTCTGAGAGGAGGAAAATAATCAATTTAACAGATTGGACACATGTTCTGCTCCAAACACTGTGCAAGGGGTTCCACTGACTCAAGAACAGACAGAAGTCAGCCTCTGATCTTAAGAAGCTTACAGCCCTGGGGCAAGAACAAAACGTGTGCAAATGACTATAAGTGGTGCCCTTTGGTGTCAAGCCAAGAGGGTAAACTAACCCCTTTTCCTCAAAAACCTTATGAAACATGTTCATTCAGAGTCATCATTTTTATTGGGTGATTTTAAAGGAAAGTAAAAAGTTTACATATATCTATATCTATTTATTTATCTATATATGTATGAATGAAAAAGAGATACATGAGAGAGACATTTTACAGTTTGTCAAGATGTCAGGAAGAAAAAGAAAATATGAACAGACCAATCACAAGTAATGAAATTGAAACTGTGATTAAACATCTTACAACAAACAAAAGTCCAGGACCAGATGGCTTCACAGGTGAATTCTATCAAACATTTAGAGAAGAGCTAACACCCATCCTTCTCAAACTCTTCCAAAATATTGCAGAGGAAGGAACACTCCCAAACTCATTCTATGAGGCCACCATCACCCTGATACCAAAACCAGACAAAGATACTACAAAAAAAGAAAATTACAGACCAATATCACTGATGAATATAGATGCAAAAATCCTCAACAAAATACTAGCAAACGAATCCAACAACACATTAAAAGGATCACACACCATGATCAAGTGGGATTTATCCCAGGGATGCAAGGATTCTTCAATATACGCAAATCAATCAATGTGATACACCATATTAACAAATTGAAGAAAAATCATATGATCATCTCAATAGATGCAGAAAAAGCTTTTGACAAAATGCAACACCATTTGATAAAAACTCTCCAGAAAGTGGGCTTAGAGAGAACATACCTCAACATAATAAAGGCCATATATGACAAACCCACAGCAAACATCATTCTCAATAGTGAAAAACTGAAAGCATTTCCTCTAAGATCAGGAACAAGACAAGGATGTCCACTCTCGCCACTATTATTCAACATAGTTTTGGAAGTCCTAGCCACAGCAATCAGAGAAGAAAAAGAAATAAAAGGAATAAAAATTGGAAAAGAAGTAAAACTGTCACTGTTGGCAGATGACATGATACTATACATAGAGAATCCTAAAGATGCCACCAGAAAACTACTAGAGCTGATCAATGAACTTGGTAAAGTTACAGGATACAAAATTAATGCACAGAAATCTCCTGCATTCCTATGCACTAACAATGAAAGATCAGAGAGAGAAATTAATGAAACAATCCCATTCACCATTGCAACACAAAGAATAAAATACTTAGGAATAAACCTACCTAAGGAGGTAAAAGACCCGTACTCAGAAAACTATAAAACACTGATGAAAGAAATCAAAGATGACACAAACAGATGGAGAGATATACCATGTTCTTGGAATGGAAGAATCAATATTGTAAAAATGACTATACTACCCAAAACAACCTAAAGATTCAACGCAATCCCTATCAAATTACCAGTGGCATTTTTTACAGAACTAGAACAAAAAATCTTAAAATTTTTATGGAGACACAAAAGACCCCAAATAGCCAAAGCAATCATGAGGGAAAAAAATGGAGCTGGAGGAATCAGACTCCCTGACTTCAGACTATACTACAAAGCTACAGTAATCAAGACAATATGGTACTGGCACAAAAACAGAAATATAGATCAATGGAACAGGATAGAAAGCCCAGAGATAAACCCACACACCTATGGTCAACTAATCTATGACAAAGGAGGGAAGGCTATACAATGGATAAAATGCATAATCCACCCAGTCTCTTCAATAAGTGGTGCTGGGAAAACTGGACAGCTACATTTAAAAGAATGAAATTAGAACACTCCCTAACACCATACACAAAAATAAACTCAAAATGGATTAGAGACTTAAATGTAAGACTGGGCACTATAAAACTCTTAGAGGAAAACATAGGAAGAACACTCCGACATAAATCACAGCAAGAACTTTTTTGACCCACCTCCTAGAGTAATGGAAATAAAAACAAAAATAAACAAATGGGACCTAATGAAACTTAAAAGCTTTTGCAAAGCAAAGGAAACTACAAACAAGATGAAAAGACAACCCTTAGAATGGGAGAAAATATTTGCAAACGAATCAATGGACAAAGGGTTAATCTCCAAAATATATAAACAGCTCATGTAGCTCAATATTAAAAAAACAAACAACCCAATCAAAAAATGGGCAGAAGACCTAAACAGACATTTCTCCAAAGAAGACATACAGATGGCCAAGAAGCACATGAAAAGCTGCTCAACATCACTAATTATTAGAGAAATGCAAATCAAAACTACAATGAGGTATCACTTCCCACCAGTTAGAATGGGCATCAGTAGAAAATCTACAAACAACAAATGCTGGAGAAGGTGTGGAGAAAAGGGAACCCTCTTCCACTGTTGGTGGGAATGTAAATTGATAGAGCCACTATAGAGAAGAGTATGGAGGTTCCTTTAAAAACTAAAAATAGAATTACCATATGACCCAGCAATCCCACTACTAGGCATATACCCAGAGAAAACCATAATTCAAAAAGACACATGCACCCCAATGTTCACTGCAGCACTATTTACAATAGCCAGGTCATGGAAGCAACTAAATGCCCGTCGACAGATGAATGGATAAGGAAGATGTGGTACATATATACAATGGAATATTACTCAGCCATAAAAAGAAACGAAATTGGGTCATTTGTAGTGTCGTGGATGGATCTAGAGACTGCCATACAGAGTGAAGCAAGTCAGAAAGAGAAAAACAAATATTGTATACTAACGCATATATGTGGAACCTAGAAAATGGTACCGATGAACCGGTTTGCAGGGTAGAAATTGAGACACAGATATAGAGAACAAACGTATGGACACCAAGGGGGGAAAGTGGCAGGGGGGGGATGGTGTGATGAACTGGGAGATTGGAATTGACATGTATACACTCATATGTATAAAATGGATAACTAATAAGAACCTGCTGTATAAAAAATTAAATAAAATAAAATTCAAAAATTCAAAAAAATAAAAAATAAAGCAGGGAGAAGAGGAGGTGTCAATCAGGAAAGGCTTCATAAAAGAGAGAGATGAAAATAAGGAGCATTCTAAGCATGGGGAACAGGATGAGTAAAGTCATAAAGTTGAGAAAGCATGCAGCACATGAAGCAGCAGGTGGCCAGAGCAGAGAGAATGTTCAGGAACACAGGAGGGGTGATGGTTGGAAAGGTAGTTAGTACAACATGAGACATGGCCTACAATGTCAGGGTGAGATCAAAAATGCATCCTGAAATCAGAAGGAAACTGAAAGAGCTGTTAGCCCTTCCTAACAAAGGGACCTTTCTTCCATGCTTCCTCTAACACAGGAGCAAATGCCCAGTAGTGGATCCAAAGAGGGGAGAATAGGAGTAAAAATTATGGTTAATCTACCAGTTAAATGACAAAACTCCTTGGTTCTTCAGCTACATTTCCCAGAGAGTTCTACAGATTGTTACTGTGTTACTAAACATTTGATGATAGAATAACTGTGGGTTGGGACTTCCCTGGTGGTCCAGTGGTTAAGACTCTGCACTCGCAACACAGGGGGCCCAGGTTCAATCCCTGGTCAGGGAACTAGATCCCACATGCTGGAACTAAGAAAAGAAAAAGAACAGAAAAAAAAGAATAATTGTGGGCTAAGCTAAATTAACCATATTCCTCTCTTAAATGATTCTTCACTGGGATACTCCAAAGGAAGAAACTATGCAATGTGTCCCAGTCCCTCAGTACCCTTCCCCATACAGCCCCCATCCACCAGGACAGCCTAAAGGCACTGTGAGAACATATTCTGGATCATGCTTTTATGTTGCTGAGCAGATAGAAAAAGACTAACACTCCAGTGTTTGTGAACAGCCAGCTCAACCCTACAAGCCATGAGGATTTTGAATGAAACCAAACATGAAGTGATTAAACCCAAACAATGGAAGAGGAGTAGGGCTCTGTACATCATAACTTGCCTACTTCTCTCTTTCTGGCTCTGACAGTTTCTATGTAAACAGCCACGCACAGAGATTATAAGAATATAGAAACTTAAGTCCTTCCAAGGGACCTCTTTGTGGCACTTGTTCCAGAGGAAGCATGCAAGAAAGAAGTTATTCATGGATGAGTAAGGGTATGGCTTATGAGGGTTGGGGAGTCAAAGAAAGTGAAAGAAATTAAATGAGTAGAGAAAGACTGAGAAGCCAGTCTGAACAAGGCTCAAAGTGCTGCAGATCTGTACCCCATCTAGCAACACTGACGGGAATACCATCTTCCTTGAGTGTTCACATTCAAGGTCTGGTGACTCTCACTGACAGAGATGCAAGCATCCAGCCCAGAAGGGGGAATGACTGATGATTTCTGTGGAATTGAAATTCAGCAGCCTGTGAAGTATGCACAGCACCTCTTCAACGACCATACTGGACAATTACCAAGTTGAAAGATATATAAGTGCTATGTAAACTTTGCACATATGCAGGGAGCAAATAGCTCTTTCCTGCATAACTGTGGTTCTTCCCAACCACAAGAGGCAGAAAGGAGACAGCAAGAAATGATAGCAGAAAAAAAGCAAGAGATAAATGGAGAGAAGGGGAGGAGGCCCTTAAGGTTTCCATTCCAGGTAGAAAAGAGGGAAGAGGTGAAATGGAGAAGGAAGAGATCATGCACCATGCATGCAACTAATTTTTTTAAACGACATAAGATGCCCTTTGGGGATTCTTAAGCTTCAGTGTGCTCAGGAGTCCCCTGGGCAGTTTGTTAAGAATGTAGATTCCAGGGTTCCACCTTCCCAAAGGTTATGACTCATTAGGTTGAGGTGTAGTCCTCAGAAATCTGAATGATAAAAAGATCTTCAGATGACTATAACACAAGTGTCCATTGACCACACTGTTAGAAACTCTGGGCTATGATGATCTAGTAAAAGTTACTTGGCCCGAGGATTTCTTGAGACTATAATGAGTTCACCTTTGAGTGAGCCAAACTGATGAGAAGGCTAATAGAAAGTTTCCAGTTCAGGTGACTGGGAGAGGAATAAACTATCGTATCATCTATGTATGGGTCCATGTCAAGGTCTTGCATATCACTGGTATATATGTAAAGGTCTGCGCAGCGGGGAGAGGAGGCCCCGCCTTAGTTAGGAGAAATATTGGAAGTGAAAGGAGGGAATATAATATGGTCCAGGTCTTAATGATGTATAGTGAAATCCACATAAATTCATGCATAATCCACCCTGACAGTAAATAAATCAAGCTCAAATGAACTCCCAAAATGAAGGCCTCTTTGTTAATGAGTCAGCCACAGTGCCTCCTCAGAGCCGTGCCCCGGAGACGGTGAAGCACTGAGTAAAAGCCCTGGATGGCAGTCAGTCTGCCAGGCTTCAGTATGGTTCTGAAACTTCTTTGCTGTGTAACTCTGGGCAAATCCAGACACACAACTATCAGGACTGCAACTTCTATGAAATGGACATATTATACCAGCCCCTTCTCAGGGCTCTTGAAATGATTAACTCAGGAACGCATGGGAAATGCTTAGCACAGGGTAGGACTAAAGTGAGCACTCAATTAACATTAAAGGAACAGGAAATTAGGACTGATATTTTCATTCCTCAGGCTTTTGATGAAAAAGTAAAATTACTTCTTCAGGAGAAAAGAAATTAAATGAAGACTGATCCTGAAACCAGGAATTGACTCCTTAATGAACCATCAACGTGCCATCACTACTTGTGAAGTTTTTCACAGCAGTGGTGACTGGTTTGTGGCTTTATTCATGCCACTTCCATTCTTTATTAAGAATTTTAAGATTCGGAGATAATTTAGCTCAACTCCTAATATAACAGGTGGGGAAATCCATGTCCACAGAGCTTGTGATTTCCCCCCAGTCATGCAGGAGATTCCAGTCCAGGGGTCTTTATACTGCTCACTTCTGCACTTTCTCCTTTAGACAGGCCTCCTGTCTATTAATCCGAACACCTGTTAATATTAACAATCACACTGGACTGGAAGCCAGAAAACTCAGGTTCAAGGACATTCCTTCCACTTACTAGCTAATGACCTTGAACAAGTCATCTTACCTCTCTGAGCATCCCTTTTACTGCTATAAAACAGAGATAACACTGCCCCTCTCAAAGACAGTTACACAGATCTTATGAGAAACAGATGTCCAAGTCTTCTATAGACTGTAGTAATATGGACATTCAAGGTGCTATCTTTATTATTGCCAGTGCTATTACAATTACTAAGAGTAGTTCCAATTCTAGTGGAAATGGGCTTTTGAAAGTTGACCAGGAGAATATATTCACACTCAAAGGTGTACTCAGTTTCAGCGTGGAAACAACTCATTTGTTCAAATTAATTTAGGAAGACTTATTTTCTGTCATGCAAAAAGAGTCCATCGATATATTTGTCCAACTAAGCAATTTTCTAATCCTGTGAACAAAACAGGGACTCTGAATAGAGTAAAGCCAGAGCCCATTCAGCCCTTTTGCTCTGCTTACAACACAGCACGTATCTGCCTGCTGTAGAGGCAATTGCCTGTCAGAGCTTTGTGCCATCACTTGAATGGAACGTGTGGGCAGAAACAAAGGCGTCAGACCAGAAGGCAGGAGGTTAGGGTACTCTTCCAGAAACAAGCTGCCCACAGCCTTGGCCAACCAGCAGATAGTGCAGCCAACAACAAATCACTTGCAATCCTCCCAGAAATTGCTGGGTCTGAAGGAAGCTGGCAGCTGGGACAACAGGCAGCAATCAAAGCTGGCGGCTGCTGCCTGCTGGCTGCTACCCACCAAAGCAGAGAGCTGCCTCGAGTCAGAGGGCTGGGGGAAAGGAGCCAAATCCTCTTATGGCAAGGGCATGACCTTTGCAAATCACTCTCTTTTCTGCACTATTGAGACTTATAAACTAGAGCATTCATGGGGAAACACAGGCAAAGCACTTGAAATTGTGTGGGAAATGGGCACAGAGGCACTATCAAAGTAGAAAGTACTAGTTGTTGTGGTGCCCAAGAACAAACTCTGCGGTCCTTCTTTTCTAACTGATATTTTTAATAATCCCTTTACCCACAAGCAACTTGAAGAGGATATTAGGTTTTCTGTATTTCCAGGGTTGCTAGGCAACGTTTCTAGGCAGCTGGAGATATTTCCATAGTAAGCAAGTCATGTTCTACCACAAAATACATTTTTCATCTATCATCTATAAGCCCAGTGTTTTAATACTAGGGGCCTTTTATCAGTGCTAAAACGAGATTCAGCATTTGATAACAGTAACTACAGAGTGCTTTAGCGTCGGGCTCTGATACAGTTCTGCTCTGGGAATACACAGACACCAAAGCATGTCAATTTTTACAGGTACCATAAGTCAAGTGTGGTCAACAAAATAAATCAAAGAAAATTCAGCTAGGCAGATTTCTTTTTAATTACATAGAAGGGTATTTTTGTAAGAGCTTTGAGAGGTTGGTGTTTTAGTTTTTGTTTTTAATTTCAAACTAAAGAGAGTAGTTTGATTTTCCCTGATTTCCTTTATTATTATTTCAAAAAAATGCAGAGTAACTTGCGATACCATGGAGTTTACTTGGGGATCTCCATTCTTTATATTTAAAAATTTTAAATATTCCAGTAGTCTGCATATTTTTGCTAAGTTCCAATTTTGGTTCTCTTTAGTTCAATGCTTATAAATATCCTCAGTGTGTGGGATGCTTTAAAAAATTTAAATGTTGACTGTGCCTGGAGGGGTATATATGTATGTGTGTGTATATATATATATATATATATATATTCAGAAACTCTGAGCTGTATCTCTGCTGTAACAGAAAATCAGCTTTAACAATAAACATGTTAATCATTAGCAGATGAAATTTTTTCTCATTCTGGCTCATTTCCAGAACCAAAACTATTTCTTTAGAGCCAGGCAGCTATTCCTAATGCAGAGCCTTCTTCCCCTTTGAAGGGTGTGCAATGCCAAACTTCTAATGCCAAAGTTTTGAAAGAGTTATATATCCTGGGTTCCAAGTACTTTTGTAGAATTGGTGTCCACACAGGAACTCTTTCAGAGTTTTGTTAAGCACAAATTCACCCACTCTCTTTCACCAGCAAAAAAAAAAAAAAAAAAAAAAATTCTAAGCCAGCAATACTGGTTGATGACTCCTCCAGTGCTAGAAATACCAATTAAATTTACTATATGAAGACCAAACTTTTTGGACTCATTTTCCCAATGTGTCCCCATTTATGTAGTTTCAAAAGGTAAACTGATCATCTCCAAAATGGCACATTTTTAATTTTTTTTAACTGGGTTTTACATAGACCAAAAATAAAGAGGAAGGAAGGAAGGAAGGGAGGGATGGAGGGAGGATAAAATATAATAAAATACTATTTCACATTGAAATGCTGTCTGTTTTGAATTTTTTTTCCAGCCATGGGTACTTCACAGAACAAAGAGTTCTGAGGCGGAGAAATTTACCAACAGAAGTAGGCAAACTGGAATATTTATACTCCAAGAATTGGAGTACAGAAGACTGGACAATTTTCAAAGCCAGATCTACAGAACTAAAGTAACTTTAATATTCTTATCCAATGTTATTAAGCTAACCATCAGAATTAGGAAAATGTTTTTCTCTTCTGCTAAGCAATAGGCTCTCATTCAACCAACAAATCTTAAGACCCTACTATATGCCAAGTACTCTGTCAGTCTCTGGTGTTACAAGTGAAGGGAATGTTTTCCCTGCCATCAAGGAACTTAGGGCAGGAAGAGGTTGGGGGTACATGCCACAAGGAGAAACAAACAAGTAACCAGGCAATTACAGCAGTCTGATAGATGGCAGTAAATGCAGGGACTAGGGCTAGGAAAGCACAGCAAGACTCAAGAGGAAGTTGACACCTGAAGGATCCCAAAGTTAGCCAAGAGAAGGTGTGGCGGAAGTGGGGAGCAAGAGTGTGTCAGACCGAAGGAGCCATGAGTACCCAGGAAAGCAGTGCAAGATGGCCGGAGCACTAAGATGGATGGCACGTG
This sequence comes from Balaenoptera ricei, assembly GCF_028023285.1. Classification (NCBI taxonomy): domain Eukaryota; kingdom Metazoa; phylum Chordata; class Mammalia; order Artiodactyla; family Balaenopteridae; genus Balaenoptera; species Balaenoptera ricei. The sequence goes on from NC_082640.1 coordinate 127,954,387, forward strand.
GTGAGATGTGGGAAATCAGGGCTCAAGTCAGGAATGTCAAGTGAGCTACTACAAGAATACAAGTATTGATCTGTAGCTTAGTACAGAACACTTAAGAGATTTAAACTGGGGTGTGACACAATCAGATTCACTGTCTGGAAGATCGCTGCATGAGTCTGCTAAGGCTGTCATAACAGAATACCACAGACCAGGGGGGCTTAAACAACAGAAATGTTTCTCACAGTTTTGGACACTAGAAGTCCAAGAACAAGATGTCAGCAAGGTTGATATCTTCTGAGGTCTCTGCTTGGCTTGTGGAGAGCCGCCTTCTCCCTGTATCTTTGCCTGGTCTTCCCTCTGTGCTTGTGTCCTAATCTCCTCCTCTTAAAAGGACAACAGTCAGACTGGATTAGGGTACACCCATATGACCTCATTTTAATTTAACTGCTTTTTTTAAAGGCCCTATCTCCAAACACAGTCACATCCTGAGCCACTGGGGGTTAGGATTTCAATATATGAATTTTGGTGGAACACGATTCAGCACATAGAAATCACTTTGACTGTAAAGTTAGAGAAGACCCTAGAGAAGATAAGACAGGAAGGAGAAGTGACAGGAAAACACAGAGTGTGTATCTCCAGGAGGAGGGGGCAGTTAACAGCACCCAAGTGCCTCCAAGGTCAATAAGAAGGTAAGGACTGAAAGTATCTGTTGGAAGTGGGAGTTAGGAAGTCATGCTGACCTAGGTAAGTGCGGCTTAGAGAAGTGGTGGGCACCAAAGTTCGGTCACAGTGGTTTGTGGACCATCTGGGAGTTCAGAGATGTAGGTAACCCCTCAGGAAGTTTATTTGTGAAAGGCAGGAGAGAGCTAAAGGTAACCAAGGAAGACAGAGTCAAGAGAGGACTTATTTTGTCAACAAATAATATTAGATTCCCACTGTGCACAAGGGGTTAAGGAAGCACATTAGATGGAACCTCTGCCATTGGCAAAGATCAACATTTTGAGCTAATGGAGAAATTATAATTATGTTTGTTAATAAATTTTATACATATTCAAAGACTGGAAAACACTAAAATGATATCAATTGCTGAGTTTGGGAGCTAGCTTTAGGAGTAATTCATTTTTAAGAATTTCTTCAATGTTATTATTAATAACAATAATAAAAGCTATCACTGAGTGTCTGTCATATATTAGGCAATTTGCTAGATGCTTTACATTATCTCCTCTATCCTTACAAAAACTCTGTAAGGTAACTATCATTATTTTCTTCAGTTTACAAATAAGAAAGCTGAGGCTTAATGAAGTTATTAAGTAATTCAGCCAAGGTTCAGGAGTTAGTGAAAGACAGAAACTGGACTCAAAGCCATCTATTCCCATACTCCCCAAAATCATGCCACACTCTTTTCAAAAGGTATATTTGTGAGAAGGGATGTGGTGAGGAGAGGTATTTTGTTTAAATTGGGGAAAAAACAAGACAGTATTTTATGCACTAAGAGCAAAAGAAAAAAAAATGTTTCTAGATTCTTTTAGTGCTGTCACCTGCATTACAGAGAACAGAGCTTGATTAACTCTATCCTGAATCAAAGAATCCTAGGAGTTCCACACTGTATGTACATCTTGCCTGCCAATCCAATTGACTATAAACTTCTCAAGGGTAGATAAGTGTTCCACACCCTTGTCCCCACAAAACCTTGCTCAGTGGTTTCACCGTCAGAGTCGAATGCTTAATAAATGTTTGCTTGTTGAATTCCTGAATGTTAAAAACATATACATTGAAACAGAACAAAACAGGGCTATAACCCTGTATATAAACAGCGTTGTGTTACCTTTTTGGAAAACACATTTCCTTTTGAGATACCATTTCCACTCCTTGCTTAAGCATTCTGGACCTTTGGCAATAGTGAAAACTATTTCCTAGAACTGCTGCATGCCCTGGGAGGGAAGGGGGGTTCTCTTCTCCCCTGCCCTTCCTTGCAATGATAAAAGGAGGCTACTTCTATCACTTTTGGAAACTTCACTTCCAGCTGCTTATTAGACATATTCACTCAACACCAACAATCAATTACACATCTTAGCTTTGCTGCTAAGATCGCTAATGGAATGCAGTTGACTCATACTATTAGCAGTCAAGGGGCATGCATAAATGTAACAGAAAGCTATAACTGCTTAATTCTCAAATCAATTCTTTAAACAGATATTAGAAGGAAGCTACCGTAACCCTTCATGCACCAAACCGGATTGGTTCTACTTTAATTAGTTCCTCAATCAATTCAATGGCATTTTTTTTACTTTAATTAATTAATTTATTTATAGGCCATGCCACTCGGCTTGCGGGATCTTAGTTCCCTGACCAAGGATCGAACCCTGGCCCTGGCACTGAAAGCACCGTGTCCCAACCACTGGACTGCCAGGGAATTCCCTTAATGGCATTTCTTCAATCCACTAGTGGACTCCTATTTTCACGTGCAGTAATTGGGGTGATCATGGTGATATGATACAATAGCATTTTTTTAAGTAAAAGTTCTCATGTATGAGACAAATTTTCTGTCTCTAGACAACTGCAAGATTAATCAAAGGTCAACTTCCTTTTCACTTACATAGTTTCAGCCACCAAAAGTGCCATCTTGGAAGGAAATGGTGAACAGGGGTTACGTGTGCAGTCTGTGGAGTTACAGTACTTCAGGTCAAATCCTGCATTTATTATTTATAAGACCTTAGGAAAGTTAACCTCTTTTTCCTCAATTTCCTCAACTCTAAAAAAGAGGATGATAGAAGGCATTTAAAATAATAATATAGGTATGAAACATAGATAAGTTAAAGGATAATGTAGGTGACTTTCTAACCAGAGAGCCATTTAATTTTTTTATTGAGGTAAAATTCACACAACATGAAACTCACTGTTTCAGCCATTTTAAATTGTATAATTCAGTAGTATATTCACAATGTGCACAACCATCACACTACCTACTTTCAGAACATTTTCATCATCCCAAAGAGAAACCCCATACCCACTAAGCAATCAGTCAGTCACTCTCCACTGTCCCCTACCCCAGCCCCTGGCAATCACTAATCTGCTCTTCGCCCCTATTGCTTTGCCAGTTCTGGATATTTCATATAAATGGAATAATACAATATAGAGTCCACTAAATTTATTAAGCAGAAGAATTAGCATATGTCTAAAGTTTTGAAAATAAATACTCAAGTAATTAGAAACCATTAAAAGAGGTTGCTTCTGGGGAGAGGGAGTGGAATTTGGAGTAGAGAGAAATAGTGTGCAAAACTGTTGTTCATTTTAAGTTCTTTACTGTTCAACATAGGCTTTAACTGCTTTGATTATTTTTCCTTTTAAGAAGGAATTTTTAAAAACTTAATATTAGTATTTATCTCATCAGGTTATTTGCAGATTAACTGAAATAATACTCTTAAAATATTTGGCCCAGGGCCTGGGATGAAGGAGGTATTTGATAAATGGAAGTTACCATTACTATTACTAATAACTATTAACCAGATTAATGAACTGCATGTTTGTGTCCCCTCCATATCACATGTTGAAATGCTAACCCCCAGTGGGATGGTTTTAGGAGATGGGACCTTTGGGAGGTAATTAGGTCATGAGGGTGGAGTCCTCATTATGAGATTAGTGCCCTGATAAGCAGAGACACAAGAGAACTTGCTTCCTCTCCCTCTGTTCTCCATCACGTGAGGATACAAGAAGACCATCTGCAAACCAGAAAGCAGGTTCTCACCAGATATTGGATCTGCTGGCACCTTGATCTTAGACTTCCCAGCCTCCAGAACTGCAAACTGCTGTTGTTTAAGCCACCCAGTCTATGGTATTTTGTTATAATATCTGAACTGACTAATACACCAGGTTATCAGTGATATACAGCAATGGAATCAGTTGTTTTGGGGACAGATACCAGGGTACTTCAATTGAGATGAACAGTGAGGTACCACGTATTTTATGGACACACCACTAATTATTATCAAAATAGTTATTTAAATATATCTTTCAAATTCCCTCCATTCTTTTATATGATTAAATTTTGATTGATAAGAAAAAAACCTTTTCAAATAAAACTATAAGTTGTAACTGAATTCTGCTCTTTAAGTGTTATGCTGTTTAATGAGTCATTGTTAGAGTAGAGAGAAAGGTACTTTGGGGAGCCAACAAAACATGGCAGGAGGGCTTCCTTGGTGGCGCAGTGGTTGAGAATCTGCCTGCTAATGCAGGGGACACGGGTTCGAGCCCTGGTCTGGGAAGATCCCACATGCCGCGGAGCAACTAGGCCCGTGAGCCACAACTACTGAGCCTGCACGTCTGGAGCCTGTGCTCCGCAACAAGAGAGGCCGCGATAGTGAAGAGGCCCGCGCACCGCGATGAAGAGTGGCCCCCGCTTGCCGCAACTAGAGGAAGCCCTAGCACAGAAACAAAGACCCAACATAGCCAAAAATAAAAAAAATAAATAAAAATGAAATAAATAAATAAATAAATAAGATTACTATAAAAAATCCATTTAAAAAAAAAATGGCAGGAGTATGACACTGAGCTACTGACCAAACCAAGGTCATAAGCAGTGGTGTCTCTTAGTTCATTGTGACAGAGAAGCATGGACCTTCTACAGAAGTAACACATCAACACACTTGATTTTTGAACATGCCTTATCAATGCCACCTATTAACTGTTAAACATCAAAGTGACAGGTCAGGGGCATCACACTGAGATGAGGCTAAGTGCTGGCACTAAAATACTAATCATAACCCACATGTATGCTATGAGTTGCAAGTGAGTTGAAGATATTCCTTACTAGAGTGGACCTTGGCAGCCAACCCCCAATTCCTAAATCCCTTCTACAACAAAACTGCCAAATATCTGCCTAGAAAGTTATGAAGCTACCAAGGTGTATGCTGCAGGCAACAGGAGTAATTAACCAGCAGGGAAGACAAAGGAAAACTTTCAGGATTTTCTGAAACTTCCAGGTCTCTTCTCAGAGGCATGGAGCTGTAAGTATTGCTTAGCAGACTCAAGCCTTCTGTAACCTTAGATATAGCATCAGGAACAGCAATGAGCACTTTGAGCTTGCCCTAGTTTTAAATTCCAGCTCCAACTCTTACCTTAGTTGGGTAGCCTAAACTCCTAAGCTCTAGTTTCTTAATCTATTATATGAGGCAGTCCAATGCCATGGTGTTTTTTATGAGGATTAACTATAATATACTAATAATCCTTGTAAAACATTTAACCCAATGCCTGTCAAGTAGAAGTGTTCATTTCATGTTAGTTATTATCATTATGTTCAATAGTAGAAATATTTCTCATCAAAGCCACATGCTCATTGAAGAAAAGATTCTTGTGACGCAAACTGGACTCTTCATTGCCACAAATGCAGAAAAATTCTACTCTGTCAAATAGTTTTACCTTTTAGTACAACTGAAACCGCTGAATAAAGAAATCTAAAAGTAACATCCCTTCTGCCTATTGAGCTCAATAGAGTGTTCCATGCTCTCAGATGGGATGAGATGAGACTCTCTCCTCTCTCCTCAGGATTTCCACAGTACCTGTGTAGAAGTAACAGCTCTAGGAAAGAACAAACAAAACAATCATCTACTTATCTGAGAAGGATATCCACATAGTAGGCCAAAAAGGCAGGCTGCATGACTTGGGAAACATAAAATCATCCCTGGTATATTTGTTTATATGTTGTTTTCATTTGGAAATATTGATTTAGTGAAACATATTTGCTTTTACCCTGCTTTTTCTCCCATTCCAGACCTGTTACTGGGCATGAATCTACACAGTATGATAAAATCTCAAATCTGGAAAGGATCTTAGAGAATTTCTAGTTCAGCTTCTTTATATTACAGATGATGAAACGGATATGTAAAGAGATTAAATGAGCTTCCCATTTCATTTATTACAGATGGAGGAAATTGAAGCGCATGAAGATAGATTTTAGCCAATGTACAAAAGGACTAAATGCTTTGCTATTTATTAGTATCCAGAATTACTGACTCTCAGTTAGTGCTCTAACTACAGAATAAAACTCTATCTCTCACCACCAAGAGCAATGACAAACTATGCCAAAATGGTTATAGTCATTTTGTTTACCCTCAACTACCACAGGGTGCCAGGTAATACCAGCATGCTAAGTAATCCTGTCCATCTGGCTAATGCAGGCTTCATAATTTATAATCCATTCCTCTGGGCGCAAAGAACTATTAACATGCTAATACACCTTCTCACTATTCTAGCTGCTTTTCAGTTAGTAATTATCTATAGACTGAGCCAATGAGAGGCAATTTTTCCAAGTGATTAGCACCTTGGAAATCATAGTCAGGCTGGTTGCTGATTAACATTGTTTGGTTTTGGCAGCTAGCATTTCTCATTCCAGCAAATTACTCTAGTGGGTTCAGTTGGTGGCTTGGGACCATGGAAACTCAAGCGTATTCAATGGCCAATGACTATTTTGAGAAAATATAATTATGACATGGATATGAGAATTTGATTCACTTGGCAAAATATTATATCAAAACATTCATTTCAGCTCTTAAAAACATACTGGGGCCAATTGCAGAAATTTGAATATAAAAGTATATTAATTGATACTATTGAATGACTATTGATCATCTTAGGTGTGACAATGGCATTATGGTATGTAAGATGGATTCTAAAGTATTTTGGGATGAAGTGTCATGATGTCTGCAACTTATATCCAAACGGTTCAGCAACAGATGATAGATAGATGATAGACATATAATAACAATTTTGGCAAAATATTAAAAATGCTTTTTGTTTCAAATAGATCTATTACTTTACCATCATGTAAGAAGATTAATACTATGAATATTCATTTCCAGAAAACTATCTATATACTTGAAATACTATATTAACAACCAGTATTTGAATTGTTTCTCTCCTTCCATTTGCCAATCTTTTTCTCTTTTTTTCTAATTTTTTTATTTTTATTTTTTAAATTTTTTTTTAACATCTTTATTGGAGTATAATTGCTTTACAATGGTGTGTTAGTTTCTGCTTTATAACAAAGTGAATCAGTTATACATATACATATGTTCCCATATCTCTTCCCTCTTGCATCTCCCTCCCTCCCACCCTCCCTATCCCACCCCTCTAGGTGGTCACAAAGCACCGAGCTGATCTCCCTGTGCTATGCGGCTGCTTCCCACTAGCTATCTATTTTACGTTTGGTAGTGTATATATGTCCATGCCACTCTCTCACTTTGTCACAACTCTTTCTCCCTAAATATTTAAGAATTGGGGTTAAAATGAAAAAGTTTAAAAAAATTCTAATTCATATTTTAATGCCTTCTAAATCTTGGGAAAGTACCTGTTGGACTGTAGAGATATTTAAAAGTGACTATGAGGATCACGTTACCACAACCAAGGTGCACCTATTCTGGTCCTTTAGTCCCAGCCTTCAGCTGCCTCAAATAATACCCACTGATGTAGATATAAATGCTTTTGAGACATCCATGAGTAGCCAGCTTTGCCATTCATATCACCTGTTATGCTTTTACTTCAGAATCACCCTCACTTTTACTTGGTGTTAGTAACTCAAGGTCAAACAACAACATGCTAGAAAATGTGGTTTCGTGTTGCTATAAACATAGTTAACTTTATAGTCTCTTTTAAAATGTATCTTTAAATCAACATAATTAACTGGTTTGAATATAGTAGTCAAACTAAATTATAGCAGTAAATCTATCTGCCATAAAAGTAAAAAATGTTGACCATTAGATAAGTATGCAAATAAATCAAGTCCCACACCCCCAAAAGAACCATAAGGAGTTACTACCGGATTTGTCAAGTTTTGTCTAAATTTTTCTGGTGATATTAAAGATGTAATCCTAAACTGAAAGCAACTATTGAATAATGATTAGGGTAGTAAACATTCATTGAGACATCAGAACACCATAGCTGACGTTTCCATATGCAGTATAAATCCTCCTAACATCTTGCTCTTGATAAGAAAAGCATGAAGCCGTATCAGTGAAATACAGTGTTGTAGCTGTTTTGGAAACAAACCATTTTCATTTATTAGCAAATTAATCAGGCTTTTCAGAGGACTAAATGTCAATAAATAAAATGTAAAATGTTGCATTATATATTCATCCACATATTTGATGACACACTTTTTTCTTTATTTTTTTCTGAAAGAAAATGAATTAGAGGTATGTAGTAAGAGACTGAGAAATACATTGTTTTATATTAAAATATTAGATTTAACAATAATGCAAAGCATTCTGCCGTTGCCTCCATAAAGTCAGAAATTTTGTTTCATCAAGGATGAACTCCAAAACCTCCATTATAGCAAGATGTTGGTGTACATAATGCTGAACGCAGTTATATGTGTATACACACAAACTCACACATGCACACACACACTAGCCATTTGAACCAGATTCACATGTTCCTTTCATTTTAAATAGAAACAAGGCTTCCAAGCCCCCCAAAATAGACTCTGGTTGGTGGGAAAGCCAAAATCTGGAATTCCAATAATAAATGTCAACATGATAATTTAAAGAATATTTAAAACAAAAAACTCAGGCTGTGAAGGTCCTAACCCAAACCAGCCTGACCTAATAAAATAATCATTGAATCAAATGAGAAAAATGTGATAAATATGTTTTTTCTTTGACAGTCATGCAAATCTGCATTTCTGAGAGAATTCTGACTCTATATAGAACTTTATATTTATGGATTCTCTTAGCGTGGGAAATGAGCTAGAAAAGAACAAGGATAACCAGGATGGAGAAAGAAGTATGTAGGGAAAAAAAAAACAAACTGGAAACAGAAGAGTACAAAATTGATGTCAAGAGAATTTTGACTCAGTGATTTTTGACATTTAATTCCCCTCCCCACTTTTTTTAACCATGAATGATATTGTGACAAACCAAACGATTACAAAAATCCAAGATTCACTTGCTTGCACAGGGTTTTTATCTCCTGAATTTTCTGAATGGTTTCTTTTGCACCTCCTTGCAAAAGTCTTCTTTAAAACAAAAGCAACCTTCTAGTTTAAGATGAAATCTCTCAGTATTAAATGCTAATTTATTAGATGGTTATAAAATTGCAATACCATCAACCCTAGCAATAATGAATCCCCATGGTCTTTGACTTCACGAGGAACCTGGCATATCATCGGAAAAAAATGAAGAAACATAATCAAATGTCATTGTTAATGATATTCCACTTGTGACCTGAGCTATTATAACTATTACCTTATAATTGCAACTCATCCATTGGGAAAGCCAACTTCAAACATTATCATAGCTTAAAGGTCACTTGGAAAGTATGCAATTATAACAAAATTTTGTGATAGTTATGGAAATTAATTCATTTTTTTATACCTGGCCCCAGATGATATTTGTTCTTTAAAGAATAAATCATAGAATATGAGTTAAATATATTATATTTACAGTGCTTTTTCTATCCCTCACACATTTTTTAAAAGAAAACGAAGAACATATTTTCCTTATAAAATTCTCTTTCCCAGCAACGTTTTTTCTTCTCAAAACAGCAGCTGCCATCAGTCATGGACCTGCTCTTTGTCATGGGCCTGCTGCATATCTGTAGAGGTGACATCAGCTTCCTTCCTCGCTTTTTGCCCTGCCTCTAGCATTGCAGTGCTCTCAGGCCTCCAGTTTGCCTCCAACAATAAGGCGGAAAAGAGCAGTGACTCAGAAAGCAGTACCCTGTTCTTTCTTAGACTAAACAGCAAAACACCCCACATTTTCCTGGTTTTATAAAAATGAACAAAACTTGAAAATAAACTCTACCATTTCATTATATTTAGATCTCCACAATAACCACCACTTCTTAACAGCTTTCTACGTGCCAAGCACCGTTTTAGGTACCCTACACACACCTAATTGAAGTCATCTGCTTCTTTCTTTCTCTTGGTTTGATTTTCAGAAGCAAAAGTGTTCACTTAAAGTAGAATACATTGAGGAATTGACAGAAAAGACAGAAATATTAGGCTACCCTTATCCAAACTACTTCACCAGCAATGACTGCATGACTCTAGGTGACTGATACTTACAACTGGGGTAAGAATCCAAAAGCAGGGAAGGGGTGGGAATAGCAGAGTCAGAGGATACCTGGGAGTCTTAACCTCTCCTGGGTCCCAAACTATTCCTATTCCTATTCCTATTCCTATTCCTATTCTGAGTCCCAGAATAGAAAGAAGGATAACTCTTGCCTTGGTGATGAGGCTAAAGTTAGTCTAAACCAAAATGCCCATCAAGGAAGGAAGGAGAGGAACAGATGAGGATATAGCAGGTGGTGAGTTACGGAGCCCAAAGAGGAGGTTAGAAGAAGAAGCAAACTCAAGATCCTGGAGAAGTGGGAATAGGCAGGAGCCGTTAGACTTGCCCTGAGTACAGAATGCCAAAGTCTGCTGCAGCCTTTTATCTACTTTTTCCAACTAATTTGACTGTTTTCCCCAATGAGTTAAATGAACTTAGCAATTGTTTCACCACACAGACAATAAGAAAATGACTGTCTGAATGATACAGAGGAATTTTGGCACATCAGTTTCTGGAAAAAAAGCACTGACTCTTCTTTTTTTTAACCCTTTCTTTGAGAAAGAGTACAAGTAATATATAACAACAAGGATAAATCTTAAAAACATAAAATTGATGGAAAAAGTAAATATGTATACCTTTTTTGTACATTCAAAACAGGCAAAACAATTCTATATGTTGTTTATAAACACATATATGTGTTTATAAAAGTATTAAAATAGACTGGAGTCACATTCTTTTCCCCTCCAACATTAACTTTCTTATAGAAAATGTCTGTGTAGCAAAACAATTGTTCAAGTTTAGCCAACTAAGTTGCTGGGACTGGGGCTGGGGGGTGAAGGAAGGGTAATTAACCAGTCAAGTTGGTTGTCAGACATTATTTAGAAAAAGGATCCATAAACACTCTTCCTCTTATATTTTCTTATAGATATAGTACATAATTATCCTTTTCTTTTTCCAGCTTTATATTCTTACTTTATATCCCCAACTATGAATAATCATAGAATAAGGCTCATCACAGGATTAGGGAAAAATCAGCTCAGCTTATAGGAAAAAGTGATGACCCTTATTTTTTTAACCCCCTTCTCACAGTTCAGCTAAATCAGACAAATGAATATTGTCCTGTTTCAGGTGATTTTAATTTTACAATGAGAAGTAACAGGTATCTTTGGGACACAAATCAATTTTGACATTTTTTTACCTATTATCTATAACTAAAATTCTTAATTTAAGCCTAATTAAAAGTAGCATTACTGAATAGTTGAGTCAAATTTTAATTCATTTATAAAATAAAATACGCATAGAACATTCTTATGCATAGATTGCTATAAAGAAACGAGAACAGTGTTTGATATCCTTGACAGGACAAGGCTCTGTCTAAACACACAAAGAAAGCAATCTTTCTGGATTATTTCAAAAGGGGTGTTTTTTGTCTTAACACGTTGGGATAGGGTGAATTTCCAATTTCACTGGACAAGTTAATCTAAACATGCAGATTGGTCTGGTCTGAGTATGTGGACATAGCCTGATCCTGCACCAATTCCGTGACGGAGCAGAAGTTTCTACATTTGTTAAATCGCTCTGCCACAATGTCCTCATCCTTCTCAGAGTGTCTCTCAGTGTCATCATGATTCATCAAAAAAAGTACAGTGACTACATAAATAAGGGCAGCCATTAAGGTGAACTATTTCAGAGAACTATGCCTTGAGGAAAGAACTGTTTGCATTAGACATGGCCTTACACTCAGTTCTCTCCCTCAACCACAAAAGGAAGATGGATAGTCTTTGGTCAGATGAACAGTTTATGAGGTTTTGTACTATATAAAGTGACATCTTCAGGGCCTTGTGTATGTACATTGTAAACCCTTGAGATATTTTATATTGCAACATACATATTTAATGTGATCATAAAAAAGCTTATTTGTCTCAAAGTCTCTTTTACCCTTACTTATATGGCCAAACAGCTTGATGCTACTGCTTAAATTTTCAAAACTTTCATTATTCATGGCTGCAATGGGAACATGCCCAACTTCCATAGATATATAAATCAGATTCGAGCAGCAAATGACACATTCAGAATGAGTAATATGACATTCATATGGAAGCCTAGTGACAGAAATTGAAGAAATGATGTGTTTTTAAATCCCAGCAGGTTTATTTAGTTACAAATTGTTTCTACAGTGACATATTATTCTTATTTTTTTAATTCCAAAAATGGTTAAACTAACAAGCCAAAAATTATTTAGTACATTGTACACAACAACATAAAAGAGCATGAGACCCTTTTAATAAAAGACAGAAATAGTCTTTAACTAGCAAGGTGAATTAATAGAAAGTTTAAAAATCATATCTCCAAATGGAAATTCACTTGAATGACACCAAATAGCATTTTACTACACAAGCAATACAGGCTACGTAAAGACTTGCAAGTTCATCTTCATGATATCTGTTACTGACAGCAGAGTTATTAGTCAGCAGAAACTACTGCTGCAAATAATACTCTAGGATCAGTATGAGGAAGTTCTTGAGAAATGAAAGCCACTGATGAATCTTACTGGATCTTGAAAATTGAAATATAAATAGTGGGTTGAATATCATGTGCACATTATTTGACAACCAAAGCATAACAATGAAGTGATCTTATGCATCAGTCCTGCTTAGTTTTATCCTAAAGGGACCTCAAAATGACATCTAAAAACAAGTGTTCCTGGGATATAATGTTAGGTGGATCACTTAAAGACATATTAAACTATCAGACAAGATAAGAGTCTCAAGTGTTGTTCATACTATTGGGAAAAAATTGCTCCAGATATCACTGAGAAACTGGCTTACTCAAAATATTTACCCACGTTGATCTTAGGCTGTCTCCATAACCCAAAAAAGAGCACTTGAATCAAGTTCGGTCATTACTAGTCTAATTCACACAGCAATCAAAATTTATAACTCAAACTCTTAGGATAATTTTTACTCTACTAATCATATGAAGATACCAAATACAGTTCCCATTTTACTACGGGAAACACAACTTTGTTTTGATGTATGTTCTTGATCTAGTCCTTTTATATGAGTAATACAAATAACTCAGCTTTTTATTGATGTTCTGTGAACACTTTCTAGAAAAATTTTAGTTTATATCTAATTGCATGTCACAAGAGCGTCTGATGGTGTTGTTCCAAGTCAGATGTACTAAATGAAGCTCATTTCTGGCATCTGATAGACAAGCATTAAATAATTTCATCAGAGTACAAGAACTTTCAGATTGAAAGAAACTTTATAGTACCTACCCATTTGTGATAAACTTTAGGTGGTCAATGTCTTTTGTAGTCTAACACTATTGCATATTGCAGGATGATGTAAATGGTTGTTTTGTTTACAAAAATATCCTCTACTCTAAGTTGAACATCACTTTATTCCACTTACTGAGGATCTCTAACTGTATTTTTTTATTTATATTTTTCTGATAGTCATAAGGCACTGTAGGAAAAAATTTCAGTCATTGTTTCTTGTATCTTCTTTTTAACTGTCATGTTTCAGAAAGACCCTAATGAGTAATTTCAGAAAAAAATGAAAAGAAGTATTTAATTATGTTGTTCACAGGAGAAGAGAATGGAAGTATAAGTTTTCACATTGTAGGGTAGCTTGTATTGAGGAGACACAGGGCTCCTCCATTCTCTAGAGGCATTTTCTCAGTCATGAGTGAGTAAGCACTGTGACCAAACCAAGAAAATCACAAGATATTTGCCCTGAAGATCCCAGTATAAGGTGCTATTATTTCAGGTGCCCTGTAAATGACTCTTGAGAAAGTGACAATCATCCTAAAAGACAAGGCAGGGATAATGAAAACTATCTTCTCTATCTATGAGCCTCTTCATTTTTAGAAATTCTGATCTACCACACCCAGATGTGCACAATAAATATTTATTCAAGGTGGTTGTGACATGAAGGTTGTGACATGAAGGTTCTTGGCTGTTGCAGTTGGCTGTTTGAATGTATATTTCAACACTTAACACTTCAGAAAATATTCCATTCTGCTAGATGTTCTGTTAGACATCTGTTCACCTGCTCTACAAGCGACTGTTAAGTACATTTTCAGTAGGGAGAGAGAGATTGGAACTTAGTATGGAAAAGAATATACAAATAAATTATCACAATGTGACAAAAAAAAAATCTATATAGTAATTCTATGGGAATGCATATACCCTGAGAAAACCATAATTCAAAAAGACACATGTACCCCAATGTTCATTGCAGCACTATTTACAACAGTCAGGACAAGGAAGCAACCTAAATATCCATCGACAGATGAATGGATAATGAAGATGTGGTACATATATACCATGGAATATTACTCAGCCATAAAAAGGAACAAAACTGGGTCATTTGTAGAAACGTGGATGGACCTAGAGTCTGTCATACAGATTGAAGTAAGTCAGAAAGAGAAAAACAAATATCGTATATTAATGCATATATGTGGAATCTAGAAAAATGGTACAGATGAACCTATCTGCGGGGCAGGAATAGAGATGCAGACATAAAGAACGGACATGTGGATATGGGGGAGAGAGAGAAGAGGGCGGTGCAATGAATTGGGAGATTGGGATTGACGTATATACACTACCATGTGTAAAACAGATAGCTAGTGGGAACCTGCTGTATAGCACAGAGAGCTCAGCTCGGTGCTCTGTGGTGACCTAGATGAGTGGCATGGGGTGGAGTGGGAGTGAGGTCCAAGAGGGAGGGGTTTATGTATACATATAGCTAATTCACTTCGTTGTACAGCAGAAACTAATACAACATCGTAAAGTAACTATACCCCAATTTAAAAAAAAAAAAAGCAAAAAAAGAAGTACTTAAATTTCAAGGAAATAGTTTAAGTTGTGTCTTTAAAGATAAGTAAAAGTTCCCTGGACAGAAAAGGCAATGGCAAAGGAGAGGACAGAGAGAGGGAGAGAAAGAAATTCTAGGCACAGGAAAAATAATTTGTGGAGGTATAGAGACAAGAAGAAAATAAGGCAGCAGCTTCCTGTAAGAAGTTTGGTGTTCACTGGGGCAGAAAGAACATGTAAGGGAATGGCAGGTCTTCACTGTACCCACAAATTTGGAAACAGCACAGAATAGATATGCCTACCTGGTTCATTTTTCTCAGATATAATGGAAACCACTGAGGAGAAACAAGTAAAACCAGGAAAGGTAGAAATGGTGCTAACGCTCGTTCAGAAGTGAAGGCTCCAGAGCTATTCATTAAATTGTAAAAGTGACCCCAAACCTCTAGAATGGCACACCCTCTGCCAGATAAGGGAGAGGAACTCTGTTTCATGGCATTTAACACTCTTTTAGGAGAAAGAGCAGTGCCTGAATATTCTCAGAATGCTGAGTTCTCTCCCTTGCCATTTCCTTCTGTGACAGGAAAGTGGAGAGAATGAAATATCATCCCCAGCTTGAGGAAGAAAAAAGAAAGAATTACTTTCAAAGTATTCCAGGAAGAGGATCAAGTTACCTGTATCATATTGGAGTAAAAGAAGACTGGTCAGAGCCACCCAAGCTTGAGCAAGGTAAAAAGAAATGGCATGGACATGACATAAACATATTACAGCAAAGAACATGCATGCAAAAGCCAAAAAAAGAAACCAAGCTATAAGAAAAACATAACTTAAAGAATAGAATAAAACCAATACAATTAATTGCTTCATTCCATAAAAACAACTTAAGAAAATCAAAATTTTAAAAAAGAGTCCAAAGACTAGTTGATAAAACAGAATGAAATGAGATAATTTAATTGAAACAAGGAACAGAATAGACACTGCTGAAAGTCATATTAGTTAACGAGAAAAGGGGTAATATCATCACAGTGCCTTCAAAAATAAAAACCAGATAGCCGTATGGGGGAGGAGAGAAGATGGCGGAAGAGTAAGACGCGGAGATCACCTTCCTTCCCACAGATACAGTAGAAATACATCTACACGTGGAACTGCTCCTACAGAACACCCACTGAACGCTGGCAGAAAACGTCAGACCTCCCAAAAGGCAAGAAACTCCCCCCGTACCTGGGTAGGGCAAAAGAAAAAAGAAATAACAGAGACAAAAGAATAGGGACGGCACCTGCACCAGTGGGAGGGAGCTGTGAAGGAGGAAAGATTTCCAGGCACTAGGAAGCCCCTTCGCGGGCAGAGACTGCGGGTGGCGGAGGGGGGAATCTTCGGAGCCACGGAGGAGAGCGCAGCCACAGGGATGTGGAGGGCAAAGCGGAGAGATTCCCGCACTTCCCGCACGGAGGCTCGGCGCTGACCAGCACTCACCAGCCCGAGAGGCTTGTCTGCTCAGCCGCCGGGGCGGGCGGGGCTGGGAGCTGAGGCTCGGGCTTCGGTCGCAGGGAGAGGACTGGGGTTGGCGGCGTGAACACAGCCTGAAGGGGTTAGCGCACCACAGCTAGCCGGGAGGGAGTCCGGGAAAAAGTCTGCAGCTGCCGAAGAGGCAAGAGACTTTTTCTTCCCTGTTTCCTGGTGCGCGAAGAGAGGGGATTCAGAGCGCCGCCTAAACGAACTTCAGAGACGGGCACGAGCTGCGGCTAACAGCGTGGATCCCACAGCAACAGGGGCGCAGAGGGAAAAACGGAGAGATTCCCGCACAGAGGCTCGGCGCCGAGCAGCGCTCACCAGCCCGAGAGGCTTGTCTGCTCCCCCGCCGGGGCGGGCGGGGCTGGGAGCGGAGGCTCGGGCTTCGGTCGGATCGCAGGGAGAGGACTGGGGTTGGCGGCGTGAACACAGCCTGAAGGGGTTAGCGCACCACAGCTGGCTGGGAGGGAGACCGGGAAAAAGTCTGCAGCTGCCGAAGAGGCAAGAGACTTTTTCTTGCCTCTTTGTTTCGCGGCGCGCAAGGAGAGGGGATTCAGAGCGCCGCCTAAACTAACTCCAGAAACTGGCGCGAGCCGCGGCTATCAGCGCGGACCCCAGAGACGGGCGTGAGACGCTGGGGCTGCTGCTGCCGCCTCCAAGAAGCCTGTGTGCGAGCACAGGTCACTCTCCACACCGCCCCTCCCGGGAGCCCGTGAAGCCCGCCACTGCCAGGGTCCCGTGATCCAGGGACAACATCCCCCGGGAGAACGCACTGCGCGCCTCAGGCTGCTGCAACGTCACGCCGGCCTCTGACGCCGCAGGCTCGCCCCGCCTCCTCTGTACCCCTCCCTCCCCGCGGCCTGGGTGAGCCAGAGTCCCCGAAGCAGCTGCTCCTTTAACCCCGTCCTGTCTGGGCGGGGAACAGACGCCCTCAGGCGACCTACACGCAGAGGCGGGTCCAAATCCAAAGCTGATTCCCAGGAGCTGTGCGAACAGAGAAGAGGAGGGGAAATCTGTCCCAGCAGCCTCAGAAGAAGCGGATTAAAACTCCACAAACAACTTGATGTGCCTGCATCTGTTGAATACCTGAATAGACAACGAATCATCCCAAATTCAGGAGGTGGACTTTGGGAGCAGGATATATTAATTTTTCCCCTTTTCCTTTTTTTTTTGTGAGTGTATATGTATATGCTTCTGGGGGAGATTTTGTCTGTATAGCTTTGCTTTACAATAGCTTTATTTTACTTCACTACATTATAGCTTCTTTCTTTCTTTTCTTTCTTTCCTTCCTTCCTTTCTTTCTTTCTTTCTTTCTTTCTTTCTTTCTTTCTATTTTTTCTCCCTTTTACTCTGAGCCATGTGGACGAAAGGCTCTTGGTGCTTCAGCCAGGCATCAGGGCCGTACCTCGGAGGTGGGAGAGCCAACTTCAGGACACTGGTCCACAAGAGGCCTCCCAGCTCCACGTAATACCAAACGGCAAAAATCTCTCAGAGATCTCCATCTCAACATCAAGACTCAGCATCACTCAATGACCAGCAAGCTACAGTGCTGAACACCCTATGCCAAACAACTAGCAAGACAGGAACACAGCCTCATCCATTAGCAGAGAGGCTGCCTAAAATCATAATAAGGCCACAGACACCCCAAAATACACCACCAGACGTGGACGTGCCCACCAGAAAGACAAGATCCAGCCTCATCCACCAGAGCTCAGGCACTAGTTCCCTCCACCAGGAAGCCTACACAACCCACTGAACCAACCTTACCCACTGGGGACAGATACCAAAAACAACGGGAACTATGAACCTGCAACCTGTGATAAGGAGACCCCAAACACAGTAAGATAAGCAAAATGAGACGACAGAAAAACACACAGCAGATGAAGGAGCAGGGTCAAAACACACTAGACTTAACAAATGAAGAGGAAATAGGTAGTCTACCTGAAAAAGAATTCAGAATAATGATAGTAAGGATGATCCAAAATCTTGGAAATAGAATAGACAAAATGCAAGAAGCATTTAACAAGGACGTAGAAGAACTAAAGAGGAATCAAGCAATGATGAAAAACACAATAAATGAAATTAAAAATACTCTAGATGGGATCAATAGCAGAATAACTGAGGCAGAAGAAAGGATAAGTGACCTGGAAGATAAAATGGTGGAAATAACTACTGCAGAGCAGGATAAAGAAAAAAGAATGAAAAGAACTGAGGACAGTCTCAGAGACCTCTGGGACAACATTAAACGCACCAACATTCGAATTATAGGGGTCCCAGAAGAAGAAGAGAAAAAGAAAGGGACTGAGAAAATATTTGAAGAGATTATAGTTGAAAACTTCCCTAATATGGGAAAGGAAATAGTTAATCAAGTCCTGGAAGCACAGAGAGTCCCATACAGGATAAACCCAAGGAGAAACACGCCAAGACACATATTAATCAAACTGTCAAAAATTAAATATAAGGAAAACATATTAAAGGCAGCAAGGGAAAAAAAACAAATAACACACAAGGGAATCCCCATAAGGTTAACATCTGATCTTTCAGCAGAAACTCTGCAAGCCAGAAGGGAGTGGCAGGATATACTTAAAGTGATGAAGGAGAAGAACCTACAACCAAGATTACTCTACCCAGCAAGGATCTCATTCAAATGTGATGGAGAAATTAAAACCTTTACAGACAAGCAAAAGCTGAGAGAGTTCAGCACTACCAAACCAGCTTTACAACAAATGCTAAAGGAACTTCTCTAGGCAAGAAACACAAGAGAAGGAAAAAACCTACAATAACAAACCCAAAACATTTAAGAAAATGGGAATAGGAACATACATATCGATAATTACCTTGAATGTAAATGGATTAAATGCTCCCACCAAAAGACACAGGCTGGCTGAATGGATACAAAAACAAGACCCATATATATGCTGTCTACAAGAGACCCACTTCAGACCTAGAGACACATACAGACTGAAAGTGAGGGGATGGAAAAAGATATTCCATGCAAATGGAAATCAAAAGAAAGCTGGAGTAGCAATTCTCATATCAGACAAAATAGACTTTAAAATAAAGACTATTACAAGAGACAAAGAAGGACACTATATAATGATCAAGGGATCGATCCAAGAGGAAGGTATAACAATTGTAAATATTTATGCACCCAACATAGGAGCACCTCAATACATAAGGCAAGTACTAACAGCCATAAAAGGGGAAATCGACAGCAACACAATCATAGTTGGGGACTTTAACACCCCACTTTCACCAATGGACAGATCATCCAAAATGAAAATAAATAAGGAAACACAAGCTTTAAATGATACATTAAACAAGATGGACTTAATTGATATTTATAGGACATTCCACCCAAAAACAACAGAATACACATTTTTCTCAAGTGCTCATGGAACATTCTCCAGGATAGATCATATCTTGGGTCACAAATCAAACCTTGGTAAATTTAAGAAAATTGAAATCGTATCAAGTATCTTTTCCGACCACAACGCTATGAGACTAGATATCAATTACAGGAAAAGATCTGTAAAAAATACAAACACATGGAGGCTACACAATACATTACTTAATAACGAAGTGATTACTGAAGAAATCAAAGGGGAAATCAAAAAATACCTAGAAATAAATGACAATGGAGATACGACGACCCAAAACCTATGGGACGCAGCAAAAGCAGTGCTAAGAGGGAAGTTTATAGCAATACAAGCCTACCTCAAGAAACAGGAAACATCTCGAATAAACAACCTAACCTTGCACCTAAAGCAATTAGAGAAAGAAGAACAAAAAAACCCCAAAGCCAGCAGAAGGAAAGAAATTATAAAGATCAGGTCAGAAATAAATGAAAAAGAAATGAAGGAAACAATAGCAAAAATCAATGAAACTAAAAGCTGGTTCTTTGAGAAGATAAACAAAATTGATAAACCATTAGCCAGACTCATCAAGAGAAAAAGGGAGAAGACTCAGATCAATAGAATTAGAAATGAAAAAGGAGAAATAACCACTGACACTGCAGAAATACAAAAGATCATGAGAGATTACTACAAGCAACTCTATGCCAATAAAATGGACAACCTGGAAGAAATGGACAGATTCTTAGAAATGCACAAACTGCCGAGACTGAACCAGGAAGAAATAGAAAATATGAACAGACCAATCACAAGCACTGAAATTGAAACTGTGATTAAAAACCTTCCAACAAACAAAAGCCCAGGACCAGATGGCTTCACAGGTGAATTCTATCAAACATTTAGAGAAGAGCTAACACCTATCCTTCTCAAACTCTTCCAACATATTGCAGAGGGAGGAACACTCCCAAACTCATTCTACGAGGCCACCATCACCCTGATACCAAAACCAAAGATGTCACAAAGAAAGAAAACTACAGGCCAGTATCACTGATGAACATAGATGCAAAAATCCTCAACAAAATACTCGCAAACAGAATCCAACAGCACATTAAAAGGATCATACACCATGATCAAGTGTGGTTTATCCCAGGAATGCAAGGATTCTTCAATATACGCAAATCAATCAATGTGATACACCATATTAACAAATTGAAGGAGAAAAACCATATGATCATCTCAATAGATGCAGAGAAAGCTTTTGACAAAATTCAACACCCATTTATGATAAAAGCCCTGCAGAAAGTAGGCATAGAGGGAACTCTCCTCAACATAATAAAGGCCATATATGACAAACCCACAGCCAACATTGTCCTCAATGGTGAAAAACTGAAACCATTTCCACTAAGATCAGGAACAAGACAAGGTTGCCCACTCTCACCACTATTATTCAACATAGTTTTGGAAGTGTTAGCCACAGCAATCAGAGAAGACAAAGAAATAAAAGGAATCCAAATCAGAAAAGAAGAAGTAAAGCTGTCACTGTTTGCAGATGACATGATACTATACATAGAGAATCCTAAAGAGGCTACCAGAAAACTCCTAGAGCTAATCAATGAATTTGGTAAAGTAGCAGGATACAAAATTAATGCACAGAAATCGCTTGCATTTCTATACACTAATGACGAAAAATCTGAAAGTGAAATTAAGAAAACACTCCCGTTTACCATTACAACAAAAAGAATAAGATATCTAGGAATAAACCTACCTAAGGAGACAAAAGACCTGTATGCAGAAAATTATAAGACACTGATGAAAGAAATTAAAGATGATACAAATAGATGGAGAGATATACCATGTTCCTGGATTGGAAGAATCAACATTGTGAAAATGACTCTACTACCCAAAGCAATCTATAGATTCAATGCAATCCCTATCAAACTACCACTGGCATTTTTCACAGAACTAGAACAAAAAATTTCACAATTTGTATGGAAACACAAAAGACTCCGAATAGCCAAAGCAATCTTGAGAACGAAAAATGGAGCTGGGGGAATCAGGCTCCCTGACTTCAGACTATACTACAAAGCTTCAGTAATCAAGACAGTTTGGTACTGGCACAAAAACAGAAATATAGATCAATGGAACAGGATAGAAAGCCCAGAGATAAACCCACGCACATATGGTCACCTTATCTTTGATAAAGGAGGCAAGCATATACAGTGGAGAAAAGACAGCCTCTTCAATAAGTGGTGCTGGGAAAATTGGACAGGTACATGTAAAAGTATGAAATTAGAACACGCCCTGACACCATGCACAAAAATAAACTCCAAATGGATTAAAGACCTAAGTGTAAGGCCAGACACTATCAAACTCTTAGAGGAAAACATAGGCAGAACACTCTATGACATACATCACAGCAAGATTCTTTTTGACCCAGCTCCCAGAGAAATGGAAATAAGAACACAAATAAACAAATGGGACCTAATGAAACTTAAAAGCTTTTGCACAGCAAAGGAAACCATAAACAAGACCAAAAGACAACCCTTAGAATGGGAGAAAATAGTTGCAAATGAAGCAACTGACAAAGGATTAATCTCCAAGATTTACAAGCAGCTCATGCAGCTCAATAACAAAAAAACGAACAACCCAATCCAAAAATGGGCAGAAGACCTAAATAGACATTTCTCCAAAGAAGATATACAGATGGCCTACAGACACATGAAAGAATGCTCAACATCATTAATCATTAGAGAAATGCAAATCAAAACTACAATGAGATATCATCTCACACCGGTCAGAATGGCCATCATCAAAAAATCTAGAAACAATAAATGCTGGAGAGGGTGTGGAGGAAAGGGAACACTCTTGCACTGTTGGTGGGAATGTAAATTGATACAGCCACTATGGAGAACAGTATGGAGGTTCCTTAAAAAACTACAAATAGAACTACCATACGACCCAGCAATCCCACTACTGGGCATATACCCTGAGAAAACCATAGGTCAAAAAGTGTCATGTATCACAATGTTCATTGCAGCTCTATTTACAATAGCCAGGACCTGGAAGCAACCTAAATGTCCATCGACAGACGAATGGATAAAGAAGATGTGGCACATATATACAATGGAATATTACTCAGCCATAAAAAGAAATGAAATGGAGGTATTTGTAATGAGGTGGATGGAGTTAGAGTCTGTCATACAGAGTGAAGTAAGTCAGAAAGAGAAAAACAAATACAGTATGCTAACACATATATATGGAATCTAAGGAAAAAAAAAAAAAAAAAAGGCCATGAAGAACCTAGTGGCAAGACGGGACTAAAGACACAGACCTACTAGAGAATGGACTTGAGGATATGGGGAGGGGGTGGGGTGAGATGTGACAGGGTAAGAGAGTGTCATGGACATATATACACTACCAAATGTAAAATAGATAGCTAGTGGGAAGCAGCCGCATAGCACAGGGAGATCAGCTCGGTGCTTTGTGACCACCTAGAGGGGTGGGATGGGGAGGGTGGGAGGGAGGGAGATGCAAGAGGGAAGAGAAATGGGAACATATTGTATATGTATAACTGATTCACTTTGTTATAAAGCATAAGCTAACACACTATTGCAAGGCAATTATACTTCAATAAAGATGTTTAAAAAAAAAAAAAAAAAAAAAAAACATAGCTGTAGAGAATGGACTTGAGGACACGGGGAGGGGGAAGGGTAAACTGGGATGAAATGAGAGAGTAGCATTGCCATACATACACTACCAAATGTAAAATAGATAGCTAGTGGGAAGCAGGTGCATCGCACGGGGAGATCAGTTGTGACCACCTAGAGAGGTGAGATAGGGAAGGTAGGAGGGAGACGCAAGAGGGAGGGGATATGGTGTTATATATATACATATAGCTGATTCACTTTGTTATACAGCAGAAACTAACACACCATTGTAAAGCAATTATACTCCAATAAAGATGTTAAAAAAAAAAGCAAAAAATAAAAAAATAAAAAAAAAAAATAAAAACCAGAGTAAAACTATTAGGAAAAAGCTAATAGAAATGAAATACAAAAGTTATACAGTACAAGGGTAATGTGTTGAAACAGAATTCAGAGAATGAAATAGAAGATGCATCCAAAGGTAAAATTATAAGAAAATTTTTTGGAAATGGATAAACAACTGTATATGCAGATCAAAGAGAGCACACTGTGTTCTAGGAAATTTTGAAACAAAACACTCAACTCTAAAACAAATCCAGTTATATTTTTAAACTTAAAAAAAAAAAAAAACCAAAAAACCCTTTAGAATCAGGCAAACCAAAACCAGAGTAGGGGGTGGGGGTATAGATCATCTTCACAGGGAAAAAGATGGCAGGTTGCTTCTGGAACATTAAATGCCAGAAAATAAGGAAGCACTGCATGTACGTTCAGTAGGAAAGTGTAACCCAAAAATATAACTCAAATAACACAGTAGCCATGGGCATTTCTTAGAAAGTTTGCCTGGTGGTGAAATTCAACCAACTGGAGATGGATAGATACAAAGATCTTTAGAATAAAGTATCTGTAATAAAGAGACTGGCAGTGAGATTGAATCAATTTAAATATAAAACCAATCCTAAACAACTGTGGGAATTATAATTATTATATCTGTTCAATGCAAAAACAACAATATAACAAAACTCAGGAGGGAGGCGAAAAAGTGGTACAAATTATTAGAGTGCTAATTTTTTCATCTTTCAAGGCAGGAAATCAAAACAGTTTTTTTTAATGACTCCAACCACTTAGTGTTTTGAAAATTCTCTTTTCCCATCCTTAAAGAGATTACTTAAGAAATAAAATTCCTACGTTAAAAAAATATTTATTTGAATTTCAACAATTAATTTTACTCATTTATTTTTCTACTTTTAAATTCAAGCAAAATTAACAAAATACCATTCATTTGGAAAATATCATTAATAATATAACTTTATTTTTATTAAAGTTCTATTTTTCTATCTTCTATTCTATCTGCATGGAAGATATCTAGAATAATATTTACTTAATGAGAATTTCTAGGAGATGTGATGGGAAGGAGAGGGTTGTACTTTCCAGCATTGACTTGATAATGCATGTTTATCATTTTTACAAAAATAAAAACCAATATGCCAGGATACTAGCAGTGGCTAATTCTGGATATTGGGAATATGGATTTATTCATTCATTTATTTAAAAATCTTTATTGGGCACTCATTATGTAGTAGGTGGTGTCCAGGGTGCTGAAAATACAACAGCAAAAAAAAAACAAAGCTCTTTCTTCAAGGAGCTTGTGAGAAGGGGAGAACAGAAAAAAAACACATAGAAAGTAAACATGTACTATGTTAGAGAGTAATAAGATGAGCTATGATGAAAAATATCTGTCTAAGAGCAGGATGACCACATGTTCCAGTTTGCTAGGGCCAGTCCCAGTTTATGACTCCTGTTTCAACTTCCTAACTGACTGGGGTTCCTTTTCAATCTCAAAAGTATCCTGTTTCGGATGACAATTTATATGTTTACCCCAAGTAAGGGTGACATGAAGTGTTCTATGGTGGGATTCAGAGAGAGTGGCCAGAAAAGTCCTCATGATAAGGTAATATTTGAGCAGAGACTTGAAGAAGGGAAGGAACAAACCATGGAGATATCTAAGGGAAGGACTACTCCAGGCAAAAGGAGCATCAAGGACAAAGACCTTAGATCAGGATATGCTTGTCATCTTCCAAGACGACAAAGACGGTCCAGAGGGATGGAGGCAGCAGGTGAGGTCAGAGAGGTTGGACAAAGAGAGGAGAGACAGTGGGACAGTCATAAAGGGACCTTTAGGCTCTCTAGTAAGCAGATTGGTTTTTACTTTGAATGAGACAAGATGCTAAGAGAGGATTTCAAGCAAGGAATTATCTGACCTGACTTATATTTTTAAATAATCTGGCTGCTGTGTAGAGACCAGATCACGGGAAGCAAGGACAGAAACAGAATAAGGAGGCTATGGGAAAAATCCAGGTGAAGAACTGAAGGGTGGTAGTGGTGAAGGTGGTAAGAATGGGAACAAGAAATGATGGATGATTGTTATTGTTCTTCCTTGCACTTTCCTGTATCTTTTAAATTTAATAAAATTAACATTTTAGAGGAGGAACCAAGATGGCGGAGTAGAAGGATGTGCTCTCACTCCCTCTTGCGAGAACACCAGAATCACAACTAGCTGCTGGACAATCACCGACACGAAGACACTGGAACTCAACAAAAAAGATACCCACATTCAAAGATAAAGGAGAAGCCACAATGAGATGGTAGGAGGGGTGCAATCACAGGAAAATCAAATCCCATAACTGGTGGGTGGGTGACTCACAGACTGGCGAACACTTATACCACCCACTGGAGTGAAGGTTCTGAGCCCTACGTCAGGCTTCCCAACCTGGGGGTCCAGCAACGGGAGGAGGAATTCCTAGAGAATCAGATTTTGAAGCCTAGTGGGAAATGATTGCAGGACTTTGACAGGACTGGGGGAAACAGAGACTCCACTCTTGGAGGGCACACACAAAGTAGTGTGTGCATCGGGACCCAGGGGAAAGAGCAGTGACCCCAGGGTAGACTGAACCAGACCTACTTGCTAGTGTTGGAGGGTCTCCTGCAGAGGCGGTGGGTGGCTCTGTTTCACCGTGGGGACAAGGACACTGGAAGCAGAAGTTCTGGGAAGTACTCCTTGGCATGAGCCCTCCCAGAGTCTGTCATTAGCCCCACCAAAGAGCCCGGGTAGGCTCCAGTGTTGGGTTGCCTCAGGCCAAACAACCAACAGGGAGGGAACCCAGCCCCACCCATCAACAGTCAACTGGACTAAGGTTTTACTGAACTCTGCCCAACAGAGCAACAGTGAGCTCTACCCACCACCAGTCCCTCCCATCAAGCCTCTTAGACAGCCTCATCCACCAGAGGGCAGACAGTAGAGGCAAGAAGAACTACAATCCTGCAGCATGTGGAGCAAAAACCACATTCACAGAAAGAGAGACAAGATGAAAAGGCAGAGGGCTATATACCAGATAAAGGAACAAGATAAAACCCCAGAAAAACAACTAAAGGAAGTGGAAATAGGCAACCTTCCAGAAAAATAATTCAGAATAATCATAGCAAAGATGATCCAGGACCGCGGAAAAAGAATGGAGGCAAAGATCAAGAAGATGCAAGAAATGTTTAACAAAGACCTAGAAGAATTAAACAACAAACAAACAGAGATGAACAATACAGTAACTGAAATGAAAACTACACTAGAAGGAATCAATAGCAGAATAACTGAGGCAGAAGAACGAATAAGTGACCTGGAAGACAGAATGGTGGAATTCACTGCTGCGGAACAGAATAAAGAAAAAAGAATACAAAGAAATGAAGACAACCTAAGAGACCTCTGGGACAACATTAAATGCAACAACATTCGCATCATAGGGGTCCCAGAAGGAGAAGAGAGAGAGAGAGGACCAGAGAAAATATTTGAAGAGATTATAGACGAAAACTTCCCTAACATGGGAAAGGAAATAGACACCCAAGTCCAGGAAGCACAGTGAGTCCCATACAGGATAAACCCAAGGAGAAACACACCGAGACACATAGTAATCAAATTGGCAAAAATTAAAGACAAAGAAAAATTATTAAAAGCAGCAAGGGAAAAACGACAAATAATATATAAGGGAACTCCCATAAGGTTAACAGCTGATTTCTCAGCAGAAACTCTAAACGGCAGAAGGGAGTAGCATGATATACTTAAAGTGATGAAAAGGAAGAACCGACAACCAAGATTACTCTACCCGGCAAGGATCTCATTCAGATTCGATGGAGGAGTAAAAAGCTTTACAGACAAGCAAAAGCTAAGAGAATTCAGCACCACCAAACCAGCTCTACAACAAATGCTAAAGGAACTTCTCTAAGTGGGAAACACAAGAGAAGAAAAGGACCTACAAAAACAAACCCAAAACAATTAAGAAAATGGTCATAGGAACATACATATCGATAATTACCTAAAACGTGAATGGATTAAATGCTCCAACCAAAAGACACAGGCTTGCTGAATGGATACAAAAACAAGACCCATATATATGCTGTCTACAAGAGACCCACTTCAGACCTAAGGACACATACAGACAGAAAGGGAGGGGATGGAAAAAGATATGCCATGCAAATGGAAATCAAAAGAAAGCTGGAGTAGCTTTACTCATATCAGATAAAATAGACTTTAAAATAAAGAATGTTACAAGAGACAAGAAAGGACACTACATGATGATCAAGGGATCAATCCAAGAAGAAGATATAACAATTATAAATATATATGCACCCAAATTAGGAGCACCTCAATACATAAGACAACTGCTAACAGCTATAAAAGAAAAAATCGACATTAACACAATAATAATGGGGGACTTTAACACCTCAATTATCCCAATGGACAGATCATCCAAAATGAAAATAAATAAGGAAACAGAAGCTTTAAATGACACAATAGACAAGATAGATTTAATTTATATTTATAGGACATTCCATCCAAAAACAGCAGATTACACTTTCTTCTCAAGTGTGCACGGAACACTCTCCAGGATAGATCACATTTTGGGTCACAAATCAAGCCTCAGTAAATACAAGAAAATTGAAATCATATCAAGAATCTTTTCTGACCACAACACTATGAGACTAGAAATGAATTACAGGGAAAAAAAACGTAAAAAACACAAACACATGGTGGCTAAACAATACGTTACTAAATAACCAAGAGATCACTGAAGAAATCAAAAAGGAAATCAAAAAATACCTAGACACAAATGACAATGAAAACACGATGATCCAAAACCTATGGGATGCAGCAAAAGCAGTTCTAAGAGGGAAGTTTGTAGCTATACAAGCCTACCTCAAGAAACAAGAAAAAACTCAAGTAAACAATCTACCTTTACACCTAAAGGAACTAGAGAAAGAAGAACAAACAAAACCCAAAGTTAGCAGAAGGAAAGAAATCATAAAGATTAGAGCAGAAATAAATGAAATACAAACAAAGAAAACAATGGCAAAGATCAATAAAACTAAAAGCTGGTTCTTTGAGAAGTTACACAAAATTGATAAAACATTAGCCAGACTCTTCAAGAAAAAGAGGGAGAGGACTCAAATCAATAAAATTAGAAATGAAAAAGGAGAAGTTAAAACAGACACCGCAGAAATACAAAGCATCCTAAGAGACTACTACAAGCAACTCTATGCCAATAAAAAGGACAAGCTGGAAGAAATGGACAAATTCGTAGAAAGGTATAAGCTTCCAAGACTGAACCAGGAAGAAACAGAAAATATGAACAGACCAATCACAAGTAATGAAATTGAAACTGTGATTAAACATCTTCCAACAAACAAAAGTCCAGGAACAGATGGCTTCACAGGTGAATTCCATCAAACATTTACAGAAGAGCTAACACCCATCCTTCTCAAACTCTTCCAAAAAACTGCAGAAGAAGGAACACTCCCAAACTCATTCTATGAGGGCACCGTCACCCTGATACCAAAACCAGACAAAGATACTACAAAAACAGAAAATTACAGACCAATATCACTGATGAATATAGATGCAAAAATCCTCAACAAAATACTAGCAAACAGAATCCAACAACACATTAAAAGGATCATACACCACGATCAAGTGGGATTTATCCCAGGGATGCAAGGATTCTTCAATATACGCAAATCAATCAATGTGATACACCATATTAACAAATTGAAGAATAAAAACCATATGATCATCTCAATAGATGCAGAAAAAGCTTTTGACAAAATTCAACACCCATTTAGGATAAAAACTCTCCAGAAAGTGGGCATAGAGGGAAACTACCTCAACATAATAAAGGCCATATATGACAAACCCACAGCAAACATCATTCTCAATGGTGAAAAACTGAAAGCTTTTCCTCTAAGATCAGGAATGAGACAAGGATGTCCGCTCTCACCAGTATTATTCAACATAGTTTTGGAAGTCCTAGCCACGGCAATCAGAGAAGAAAAAGAAATAAAAGGAATACAAATTGGAAAAGAAGAAGTAAAACTGTCACTGTCTGCAGATGACATGATACTACACATAGAGAATCCTAAAAACACCACCAGAAAACTACTAGAGCTAATCAATGAATTTGGTAAAGTTGCAGGATACAAAATTCATGCTCAGAAATCTCTTGCATTCCTATACACTAATGATGAAAAATCTGAAAGAGAAATTATGGAAACACTCCCATTTACCACTGCAACAAAAAGAATAAAATACCTAGGAATAAACCTACCTAGGGAGACAAAGACCTGTATGCAGAAAACTATAAGACACTGATGAAAGAAATTAAAGATGATACCAACAGATGGAGAGATATACCATGTTCTTGGATTGGAAGAATCAATATTGTGAAAATGACTATACTACCCAAAGCAATCTACAGATTCAATGCAATCCCTATCAAATTACCAACGGCATTTTTTACAGAACTAGAACAAATCATCTTAAAATTTGTATGGACACACAAAAGACCCCAAATAGCCAAAGCAGTCTTGAGGGAAAAAAACGGAGGTGGAGGAATCAGACTCCCTGACTTCAGACTACACTACAAAGCTACAGTAATCAAGACAATATGGTACTAGCACAAAAACAGAAACATAGATCAATTGAACAAGATAGAAAGCCCAGATATAAACCCACGCACCTATGGTCAACTAAACTATTACAAAGGAGGCAAAGATATACAATGGACAAAAGACAGTCTCTTCAATAAGTGGTGCTGGGAAAACTGAACAGCTACATGTAAAAGAATGAAATGAGAACACTCCCTAATACCATACACAAAAATAAACTCAAAATGGATTCGAGACCTAAATGTAAGACCAGACACTATAAAACTCTTAGAGGAAAACACAGGGAGAACACTCTTTGACATAAATCACAGCAAGATCTTTTTTGATCCACCTCCTAGAGTAATGGAAATAAAAACAAAAATAAACAAATGGGACCTAATGAAACTTAGAAGCTTTTGCAAAGCAAAGGAAACCAGAAACAAGATGAAAAGACAACCTTCAGAGTGGGAGAAAATATTTGCAAATGAATCGACGGACAAAGGATTAATCTCCAAAATATATAAACAGCTCATGCAGCTCAATATTAAAAAAACAAACAACCCAATCCAAAAATGGGCAGAAGACCTAAATAGACATTTCTCCAAAGAAGACATACAGATGGCCAAGAAGCACATGAAAAGCTGCTCAACATCACTAATTATTAGAGAAATGCAAATCAAAACTACAATGAGGTATCACCTCACACCAGTTAGAATGAGCATCATCAGAAAATCTACAAACAATAAATGCTGGAGAGGGTATGGAGAAAAGGAAACCCTCTTGCACTGTTGGTGGGAATGTAAATTGATACAGCCACTATGAGAACAGTATGGAGGTTCCTTAAAAAACTAAAAATAGAATTACCATACGACCCAGCAATCCCACTACTGGGCATATACCCAGAGAAAACCATAGTTGAAAAAGACACATGCACCCCAATGTTCATTGCAGCACTATTTACAATAGCCAGGTTATGGAAGCAACCTAAATGCCCATCGACAGATGAATGGATAAGGAAGATGTGGTACATAGATACAATGGAATATTACTCAGCCATAAAAAGAAACGAAATTGAGTCATTTGTTAAGACGTGGATGGATCTAGAGACTGTCATACAGAGTGAAGTAAGTCAGAAAGAGAAAAACAAATATCGTATATTAACACATGTATGTGGAACCTAGAAAAATGTTACAGACGAACCAGTTTGCAGGGCAGAAGTTGAGACACAGATGTAGAGAACAAACGTATGGACACCAAGGGGCAAAAATCACGGTGGGGTGGGAATGGTGGTGTGCTGAATTGGGCAATTGGGACTGACATGTATACACTGATGTGTATAAAATTGATGACTAATAAGAACCTGCAGTATAAAAAAACAAACAAAAAAAAACAACTAACACTAAACTTTGTGTTATTTGTATGGAAATATGTTAATATAAATGTTCCAGACATTACATGAAATTTCTAAAAATCTTATATGTTCTGGTATAATGTTATTAATCATAATTGTAGTTATTACTTTAAAATATATGTCTCTGAAATAACTAAATTTCCTTGTCAATTGCATTATTATGAACTTTCATCATATCTTCAACCGTGGTCATTTTTAAGACTTCTGTCATTTACAGACAGTTCTGGGTGTACTCTGATGCTTTTGCAAATATGTTCCTATAAACGGGTTTCATCTTCAAGGAATTCATGGAAAAGACTCTGACAAGTACAGGTTTCTGGTAACTGACTATACTGCTGAACTGAATGAATAAGCATTTTCAGAACTCTAATGGAAAACTGATGAATTCATAAAAGTGCTAACAAAAGATCAAGATGAAAAGAAAATTAATTACATGGGACTGAGTGAACTGATGAGGATGATTATAATTTTTGTGACTTTCTGTTTGAATAAAAAAAAAAAAAGCCCACAAGGACTCAGAGGCAAAAAATATACAAATCAATTTTCACTGCAAAGTAAAGGAGCTGTTACAGTGGAGGATTACTGGACTGAATGTCAATATTATGACATAGTATGAGTGTGTTTCGTGTTTGGTAATTGCAATCATTGTTGCTTTTGTTGTGGTCATCCATTTACAATGCTTGGTGTGAGTTTATTTATCTCTTGTAAAAATAAAATACAGTGTGTGTGTGTGAAAAAAAAAAAGAAAAAAAAAAGACAACACCTGTTTCTTAAGGTCACCACCTGGCATTATACCTTTGTATAAAAATTTGACTAAATTTAAACTCCTTTTCATAAAATTAACCACACTGATGACAAAACAAACAAAGCAAAAAAAATTTACATTTTAAAAGAGTAATGGTAAAAGCTTCAAGAGGCATTTAGTAGACTCTAACTGAAGCTAATGGCCATTTGTAGGACGTGAAAGAGTACTTTAAGATTATCAAGTTTTTGGCTTAAGCAGCAAGAATCATGGCTCCAATAAACAAAACAGGGGATGCAGAAGATACAACAAGCATTGGGTATTAGAACATTGAATTCAAGTGCCCACAAACCAGTGCTAACCAGGCATTAACCAAGAAGCAATCATACAGAGGGGTTTTAGAAAGCGATCTGGGTCTGGGATAGAATTAAGGAGTCATCAACACAAAAGTTATTACTGAAGTTATGTGGGAATAACTGAAAGAGAGTGTGGACACAGGGGAAAAGAACGATGCCATGGAAGAAGAGAAGTCTGTATACTGGACAAGAACAAGAGGAACTGGGAGAAGGTGCAGGAGGAAATGATGCTTTTGAAGGCCAAGGTATAAAGGGAGTGCCGAACTTCATGTGTATTATCATTATGTCAACTCATCTGACTGAATATCATCCAGCCCAGAGAAGGAGGTTTGCAAGTGTTTAAGCCCCTATTTAAAAATAGAACTTTGCTGCTGCAAGTTCTTTTTCACTGTAAACTTGATAGAGATAAAATATGACTGTGCCTGTGATGCTAATTTAGTATTTGTTTTATCATTTCTATAGCCTTTTGTGTTATTTTAAGTGATCCTTAAAAAAGGCTTTTTGAACACTGTAGACTGTATAAACTATATTATAATGCCTGCTTTAAAATATAATATAATCTCCATTTATATCCAATTAACCATCTCAGTCTTCCTTAATAACATTCTTGCCTTAAACAGTGTCATCTTGAACTAATATGATTCAGGTCTGGTAAGACTACAGATGTTCCTCCTGCAACTCTGAATGGAGAAACAGAGGTCTACAAAATCTTACTTGGGTTTCATCTATTCTACTGCCATAAAAGGGCACGTTCATATATTGCTGTTTTATTTTTCATGATTAAAACTAAGTTTATCAGATATTTTTTCTACTGAAATTTTCCTTTATTTTGACTTTAATAGGTATTTAAAACCCCTTTTTCCCCAGTCAATCTGTGATTGGTGTGGTATGGCAAGAAAAAAGGATGCGCTGGCAAACAGCCTCCTGTCTTTCACTCATAAAACATATTTATGATGAAAAGAAAGTGATAAAACAGGAAAGTATGAGCTCTTCTCACTGATGTTATTCCATCCACACATCTGCAAAGCCTCAGCTCTCAACTATTCACCCTTGGGAAGAAATCGGCAAGGCAAATTTCTCATTTTCCTAATTTCAAGGTGACTGAAGCCCTAGAGTCTCCTATAACTGCTGTTCATGGACATTTAGGATTTACACTCTTCGGGAAATAGACAATTCATACATTTTAACACTCAAATCAGCCTTGAGTGCCCTTCTATCCTTCTTCAAGTAATAAAGACACAATGATCAATTTTGCACATTTTCTCACTGGCATCTTACATGGGCTGTGAAAGTTTAATAGGGTTCTATTTCTGAAAATTATGCTATGTTGCTTTAGCTATTCTGATACCCAAGGAATTGGAAAGGTGGATCATTCATTCTGTTGCTTAGGGAGATATTTCCAGAGAAAAGGATTCTGAGCTCCCTTCCAAACCCAAAACTTTCTTTCAAAATCTCCTTTGCTGAACACATCATTGCTTACCAGGTGTCCCTAAATAACGCCTTCTCTTCTTAGAGGATAATTTCAAACTAGTACATCTGTGAAGCGAGCATCCTTTGTATGACATTTTTCTGTCAGCAGGTTTATCTCTTTGATCAAGTGATATTGTGTTCATTTTGGTCACAGTGTTGATTTTCCCACCTGTGAAACTATTCCCACTGCTTGACCAATGGATAGACTTTTGTGTCCACCCACTTTCTTCAGCCAAGAAGAAATAAATATGTGGACTTCCCTGGTGGCGCAGTGGTTAAGAATCCACCTGCCAATGCAGGGGACACAGGTTCGATCCCTGGTCCGGAAAGATGTCACATGCCACGGAACAACTAAGCCCGTGCGCCACAACTACTGAAGCCCATGCACCTAGAGCCCGTGCTCTGCAACAAGAGAAGCCACAGCAATGAGAAGCCTGCGTA
The DNA here is from genome assembly GCF_028023285.1 of Balaenoptera ricei. Classification (NCBI taxonomy): domain Eukaryota; kingdom Metazoa; phylum Chordata; class Mammalia; order Artiodactyla; family Balaenopteridae; genus Balaenoptera; species Balaenoptera ricei. Next base: position 127,989,117 of record NC_082640.1, read on the forward strand.
CCGCAAGGAAGAGTAGCCCCCACTTGCTGCAACTAGAGAAAGCCCCTGCACAGCAACGAAGACCCACCACAGCCAAAAATAAATAAATAAAGTTAAATAAATAAATATGTGTACTGCATACAATAGCATTAACAGTAAAATCAAAAGCATGTACTGGCTCTGCAGTATGATTTGCAGACAATCAGTATCACCTGAGAACTTCTGAAAACTATAAGTTCTCACCCTGTTTCCAGATCTAGTGAATCAGAATATCTCAGGGAAGGGCCCAGCAAGTGAAGGCTTAACAAGCCCTCCAGGTGATTCTGACGAAGTTAAAGTTTGAGAAGCACTGAATATTAAAAACACCTGGGCGCTTTCTTTTTTTTAATGAGAATGTACAGAGGAGGTGAGTGGGGCATATCAGACTAATTAAATCAAAATCTCTGCGACTGGGACCTGGCACTGATATGTTTTAAAAGCTCCCAGATATGCGTTCTAATGCACAATCAGATTTGAGAGCCACTGCTGTAGAGACATTCTATCTTAAATGGTGAAAATCACTCTTTAACTTATATAAAACAATTTACTGGTTTCACAATCTACTAGTTACATTCATTTAGGTGCTTATTTTATCTACCCAATTAGCTTGAGGTGAGAGTCCAAGTATTATTCATATTTCATCCCCTGAAGTGATTAGCACAATCTCATGCACACTGAATTTAATGAGAACATATTTCAATACCCACTCCACAAAGCACTGTCCCATTTGTTCCTCACAACACACCTCTGAAATAGGCAGATCACTCTCACTTTTTTTTTTAAAATAGAGCTCACAGAGGGTAACTGACTTATTTTCTCATAGTTAATTACAGCAAAACCTAAACCACCTACCCAGAGATCTTTCCAACTCTAAACATTTCTCTTCAACTTCTATCTGGGATGCAGTTTCCCTACAGAAAGTCTTCTCATTTTCTGTAAAACGATCCTCTCCTATCCCATCTCCTCACCACCACTTCTGGGCCAGAATTTATGCCTTTCAGAAGACATCCTTTAGCTTCAGAGAGTTACAGCTCTCTTCACCCTGCAGAGACGTGAAGCATCATGGATTTTAAGATGCTCAAATGCTGAGGCCACAGAACACAATCTTCACTAAAAAAGTTCTGAAAAGGAGGGAAGTAGGTAATAAAATGATCATATCTCTTAGCTCATTGATCTTTACCACTGATAATTCTCAAAGTAAAGGAAATCATCAAGTGAATGTGACAGTACACATTTTTTTCTAAATGAATTTGCTATTGTTTTAATCACAGCCTTCAGATGGCTCAACACCTACTGTCATGAAAACATGAACCCAATGAATTGTAGCACGAATAGCATGCAAATTCATCTGTATGCCAGCCATGCACCATCTGCAAGAAATGCCTATAAATAATCCTTCTTTCCTTTCCAAATCCAAACAATTCTATTGTACACAAGCCATACTCATAGACGGATCACCATACACACTCTCACTAGAGGCTTCCGAGTGTTATTTCTTTTTTCCTAGAGCATAAATGTTGAATAGTTGGTCTGCATTCTTCAGAGCGTGGGTGGGTTATGTGAAATGTTTTAGGTTTTGATCATAACTATATTCAGGCTGCAGCTTCTGCCCTCAGAAAGAATCAGCATCTGTCTTGATTATCAGTTGTGCTAAGGAAGTCACTCTTAAGGCATATTTTACTTTAGCTCCCACAGGCTGAACAATCCAAAAGATTCCACAAGTTTTATTTACTGCACTCTCACAATAAATTTAAAACTTTATAACCTGAGTAGGGAATAAAGATAAAGAAGCAGGATTGGGCTTCCCTGCTGGCGCAGTGGTTGAGAGTCTGCCTGCCAGTGCAGGAGACACGGGTTCCGGCCCTGGTCTGGGAAGATCCCACATGCCGCGGAGCAGCTGGGCCCGTGAGCCACAATTGCTGAGCCTGCGCGTCTGGAGCCTGTGCTCCGCAACACGAGGGGCCGCGATGGTGAGAGGCCCACGCACCGCGATGAAGAGTGGCCCCCACTTGCCGCAGCTGGAGAAAGCCCTCGCACAGAAACGAAGACCCAACACAGCCAAAAATAAATAAATAAATAAATAAAATTAAAAAAAAAAAAAAAAAGAAGCAGGATTATCTAGACTCATATTCACAGCCCTGATTTAGATGAGAAGGTCACATTACTATTCATGAGGGGGGAGCCCGTGAACTTGCCAGGGAACACGCTGCTATGCTGCACTGCATCAGGCAGTCTGCTGGTGTCAGATCACACTCCCTCCCAGCATCTGGAAAGCCCACACCTTCTCTCTGATGGTTGGCAAACAGGAGAAAGGAGGCAAGGTGGTAAGTAAGCAGAGAAGGACATGGCAGTAAAAATAAGGTCAAGACTTGAAACAGAAAGCATAGGAAGATGTTAATAGGGTCATTTCCACATAAGGTACACTGAGAAGAGAAGCAAATATAAAAAATTTTCATCTTCATAGTTAACATTTAGAGGTTACCAATACAAGCTGTAGAATCAATACCCTAAATACTAATGGTATGTCCACTAATTTGTATGATTTTTGGTAACTTACTTAATTTTTCTGTGCCTCAGTAACTTCATCTGTGAAGTAGGGATAATAATGGTTCCTATCTTATAGGTATCATTGGTAAGGGGCTTAGAAAGATGTCTGGCACAGAGCACACAGTGAATATTTGCTATTATTATTTGATGTCTACTCTTAAACTAAGAAGAGTTCCAATATAAAACATACAGGATAGAGATTATAAGTGATTTGTTTGGCTCTCTGTAGCTTTCAGCCTGTGCTCCTGGCCATGGCAATGACAGTTTCCTCTTCAGTAACTGGTAATTCTGGTCTCCTCACTTTCCATGGTCATCTTCAAATATCTCCTGTTCTTTGCCTCCCTTATTCTTATACAAGTTACAAGTTTATCTAAAGTACAAAGACTTCCAAGTCTAAAATTTTCCAATTATATAAAAACTCTACCCTGTAGGATCATGCTAAAAAATGAACCGGTTTTGCTAATGTGGGATATAAAAATCATATTTAACTTTCAAAACCATAGAAAATCAAGAGCTGCTCTTTCTGGAAAGACCGCAAGCAAGAATGAGCTAAGGTGACTCATTTATCATTTTGTAGAGCAAACATTCTGGCCAAAATAATTAATATTTGAGGTGGATAGAAGAACTATCTGTAGGTTCAGAGACAAGATTTAAATACTCAGGGTACATATATGTATGTATGTAGACAAGCACGTTCCAAACTCCACTGTGTTACTCATACCCCAGTTTTTTCCTTTTCTGTGATGTTAATTCGCTCAGCAAGAGTTAAAAAGAAGGATTAGTGCAAACATGACATATGAATCTGACAACTAGTCATGGTCTAATCAACTCTCTTCAATCTGACCAAAATCAATATTTTTAAAGCCAAGATTCTGGCCATATTTTTCAGAATTGGTGCTAACTCTCCCATTTAAAAACTAACACCTTATGGTCCTGTGCATCAGTTAAGCCTTTTCCAAATTGCTCGTGTATTTACTTTCAAGTAAAGAAGGCCAGAATATTTATTAAGGCAACTTTCTGATGTCTTTTTCAGTGCTGAATTGATAATGAATCGAACTCAGAGACACAGAGGAAAAATGTTAATATATAGCGGATTTCTGATTGGATATGATTTTTTAAATTATCCCAAAGAACTCAGTAGCATGTTGGGTTTTGACAGGGCAATTTATGTGTGAGCTATTAGACTCCTAGTAACAACTCAACACATAAGATACCTTGTTTTATGAAGAGAGAAAGGAGTGGTTATAAAGACTTGAGATTATTCCTATTCATTTTCATCCTCTGAAATAACAGAGTCCCTTTGCATAGTTAACCTGCTAGACAAACAAGTGCTGTTCCACAACAAATAAATTCTGTGTGCATATGAGAAGGTCAAAATGACAATCTTTCCACATTTGCTACCGCAGAACTAAAGGGCTATGCTATCTCTGTTAGGGATGTGTTAGAATAAGCAGATGATAACAGAACAGAAAGCTCTCAAGAAAATGAGGTCTCACATAAGACCAACTCCACAAGCTACATTTTAAAATCAGTTTCATTACCTCTCATTGGTTCAAAAGCCTTCTTGGGGTATAGCCTAGTGTTTGGGAGGGCAGAGTGTCAAAACAAACTAGGTCATGGGTTCAATCCCTGTCCTGAGAGTCTCTGCTCTTTCAAGATAAAATGGTGATAATAATACCTATCTAATAAAGGTGCTGTGAAGAGTACTTTGGAAAACTCATGTAAAACACCCTGCACATAATAGGTGCTCAGTAAAGAGTATATATTATCATACTTTCTGTGCTTTTTTTTCCCTTTAAGTGAGGCTTTTTTCAATTAAATTTATTTATTGCTTAAATGAGATGAGTATGTGAAATATTAAATCAATCCCTAGGAGAGTTGAATAAGATTAAAGTGAAGTTTGGGTTAAGAAAAACTGAATAAACATTGTTAGGCAGACTCTAAGATTAGTGGGAAAAATCATAGCATCTTAGGCTTACAACGACCTATATCTCATGAGGAAGTAGAGATGGTCAGAAAGCAATGAATGAGATTTGAAAGCAAGACTAAAGCAAGCCTTTGAGTAAACACTTCGGCTGTGTATGCACACCAAGCAAAATGAAAGATTAAAAAGAATAATTTAGATAATTCATGCCAACAGAAAAGGGTTTCTCTTTCTTCAAATATCCAGATATTTCAGGAAGAGTGTTTATTATCTTCAATTTTTCAGTAATTGCTTCAGTTCCACAGTTCATGTGTTGCATATATCAATACACCTTATTTCTTTGAGATCCCACAAAGAACAAAATGGTTGCTTAGTTGTACTGTAGTCATGAAAAAGCAATGTAAAAAGCAATCAAACCATTTAGTTAAAGGCAGATCAAGAGGGACTTCCCAGGTGTCACAATGGTTAAGAATCCGCCTGCCAATGCAGGCGACATGGGTTAGAGCCCTGGTCCGGGAAGATCCCACATGTCACGGAGCAAGTAAGCCTGTGTGCCACAACTACTGAGCCTGTGCTCTAGAGCCTGCGAGCCACAACTACTGAAGCTCCTGTGCCTAGAGCCAGTGCTCCACAACAAGAGAAGCCACCGCAATGAGAAGCCCGTGCACAACAACGAAGAGTAGCCCCCACTCACCACAACTAGAGAAAGCCCACACGCAGCAACGAAGACCCAACACAGCCAAGGATAAATAAATAAATTAGTTAAAAAAAAAAAAAAAAGGCAGATCAGGAAAGCACAAATCTAAGGTTATAGTGCACTTTCATGAGTCATCCAGGGCTCAAAGGGTATTACAGCTTTAGGATCAACCTAAAGAACATATCCAAACTTTATGGCCTCTGAGTTGTTAAGGAAATAGTTTCACTCTTCTCTTCCACCCACACACTATACGGAGCTATTTATCAGGTGAGAGGCAGAAGAAATAGAGAAAATCCTAAGGCCTTTCCCATCAAAGTCTGTTTTATTCAAAGGTCCATTTTCTTTTATTAGTATGTACTCTTAGGCAGTGGCTGTACATAAAATAGAATGGAGAATTGAATCTACTATTCAACCAGTTGAGATCTAGAACTTCTGCCGTCCTCCAAAATGTCTAAGTGCTTTAACTCTGAATTACACAGATATTATCGCAATTATAAAAACTATATTTCACTTTTCATGTATAGATAGACATACCTTAACTAAAGGATTCATTTGGGAACATAATTTATTCTGTTTCCCATGCTGGTAGGGTAAGCAACACATTGAATGCTGTTTCAGTTTCTTAAAGGCATTGGCATGACAAGATTAATTTCACTCCAATCAATAAATATATGGTTTATCTTTATAAATTCATGAATTCAAGCTAAGTTTTTACAATTCTTGAAGTTTTGTTTAAATCTAATTAGTATTTTTTTCCAAGTTTGTAAATAACTTCAATTTGTCAAGGCTCAGTTATTAGCAAATATAGTCCTTGAAATGTCAGTAGTAACTCCTACATTTTATTTCAAGTGTAGTTAATGACTTATGTGTAGAATTCTCTTGGGGTTTTTTTTCCCTTTATTATTATTTTTTTAACATCTTTATTGGAATATAACTACTTTACAATGTTGTGTTAGTTTCTGCTTTATAACAAAGTGAATCAGCTATACATACACATATATCCCCATATCTCTTACCTCTTGCATCTCCCTCCCTCTCACCCTCCATAACCCACCCCTCTAAGTAGTCACAAAGCACCAAGCTGATCTCCCTGTGCTATGTGGCTGCTTCCCACTACCTATCAATTTTACATTTGGTAGCGTATAAATGTCCATGCCACTCTCTCACTTTGTCCCAGTTTACCCTTCACCTTCCCCGTGTCCTCAAGTACATTCTTTAGTAGGTCTGCGTCTTTATTCCAGTCCTGCCCCCAGGTTCTTCATAACCATTATTTTTTTTTATACCATATATATGTGTTAGCATACGGTATTTGTTTTTCTCTTTCTGACTTACTTCACTCTATATGACAGACCCTAGGGCCATCCACCTCACTACAAATAACTCAATTTCATTTCTTTTTATGGCTGAATAATATTCTATTCTACATATGTGCCACATCTTCTTTATCCATTCATCTGTCAATGGACACTTAGGTTGTTTCCATGTCCTGGCTACTGTAAATAGAGCTGCAGTGAACATTGTGGCACATGACTGTTTTTGAATTATAGTTTTCTCAGGGTGTATGCCCAGTAGTGGGATTGCTGTGTCATAGGGTAGTTCTATTTTCAGTTTTTAAAGGAACCTCTATAGTGTTCTCCATAGCGGCTGTATCAATTTACATTCCCACCAACAGTGCAAGAGGGTTCCCTTTCCTCCACACCCTCTCCAGCATTTACTGTTTGTAGATTTTTTGAGGATGGCCATTCTGACTGGTGTGAGATGATACCTCATTGGAGTTTTGATTTGGATTTCTCTAATGATTAATGATGTTGAGCATTCTTTCATGTGTTTGTTGGCAATCTGTATATCTTCTTTGGAGAAATATCTATTTAGGTCTTCTGCCCATTTTTGGATTGGGTTGTTTGTTTTTGTGATATTGAGCTGCATGAGTGGCTTATAAATTTTGGAGATTAATGCTTTGTCACTTGCTTCATTTGCAACTATTTTCTCCCATTCTGAGGGTTGTCTTTTCATCTTGTTTATGGTTTCCTTTCCTGTGCAAAAGCTTTTAAGTTTCATTAGGTCCCATTTGTTTATTTTGACTTTTATTTCCATTTCTCTAGGATGTGGGTTGAAAAGGCTCTTGCTGTGATTTATGTCATAGAATGTTCTGCCTATGTTTTCCTCTAAGAGTTTTATAGTGTCTCCCCTTACATTTAGGCCTTTAACCATTTTGAGTTTATTTTTGTGTCTAGTGTGAGGGAGTGTTCTAATTTCATTCTTTTACATGTAGCTGTCCAGTTTTCCCAGCACCACTTATTGAAGAGGCTGTCTTTTCTCCATTGTATATTCTTGCCTCCTTTATCAAAGATAAGGTGACCATATGTACGTCGGTTTATCTCTGGGCTTTCTATCCTGTTCCATTGATCTATATTTCTGTTTTTGTGCCAGTACCATACTGTCTTGATTACTTTAGCTTTGTAGTATAGTCTGAATTCACGGAGCCTGATTCCCCCAGCTCTGTTTTTCTTTCTCAAGATTGCTTTGGCTATTCAGGGTCTTCTGTGTTTCCATACAAATTCTGAAATTTTTTGTTCTAGTTCCGTGAAAAATGCCATTGGTAGTTTGATAGGGATTGCATTGAATCTGTAGATTGCTTTCGGTAGTAGAGTCATTTTCACAATGTTGATTCTTCCAGTCCAAGAACATGGTATATCTCTCCATCTGTTTGTATCATCTTTAATTTCTTTCATCAGTGTCTTATAGTTTTCTGCATACAGGTTTTTGTCTCCTTAGGGAGGTTTATTCCTAGGTATTTTATTCTTTTTGTTGCAATGGTAAATGAGAGTGTTTCCTTAATTTCTCTTTCAGATTTTTCATCATAAGTGTATAAGAATGCAAGAGATTTCTGTGCATTAATTTTGTATCCTGCTACTCTACCAAATTCATTGATTAGCTCTAGTAGTTTTCTGGTAGCATCTTTAGGATTCTCTACGTAGAGTATCATTTCATCTGCAAACATTGACAGCTTTACTTCTTCTTTCACCATTTGGATTCCTTTTATTTCTTTTTCTTCTCTGACTGCTGTAGCTAAAACTTCCAAAACAATGTTGAATAATAGTGGTGAGAGTGGGCAACCTTGTCTTATTCCTGATATTAGTGGAAATGGTTTCAGTTTTTCACCATTGAGGACGATGTTGGCTGTGGGTTTGTCATACATGGCCTTTATTATGTTCAGGAAAGTTCCCTCTATGCCTACTTTCTGGAAGATTTTTATCATAAATCGGTGTTGAATTTTGTCAAAAGCTTTTTCTGCATCTATTCAGATGATCATGTGGTTTTTCTCCTTCAATTTGTTAATATGGTGTATCACATTGATTGATTTGCATATACTTAAGAATCCTTGCATTCCAGGGATAAATCTCCCTTTATCATGGTTTATGATCCTTTTAATGTGCTGTTGGATTCTGTTTGCTAGTATTTTGTTCAGGATTTTTGCATCTATGTTCATCAGTGATATTCGTCTGTAGTTTTCTTTCTTTGTGACATCTTTGTCTGGTTTTGGTATCAGGGTGATGGTGGCCTCATAGAATGAGTTTGGGAGTGTTCCTCCCTCTGCTATATTTTGTAGGAGTTTGAGATGTTAGCTCTTCTCTAAATGTTTGATAGAATTGACCTGTGAAGCCATCGGGTCCTGGGCTTTTGTTTGTTGGAAGCTTTTAATCACAGTGTCAATTTCAGTGCTTGTGATTCGTCTGTTTATATTTTCTATTTCTTCCTGGTTCAGTCTCAGAAGGTTATGCTTTTCTAAGAATTTGTCCATTTCTTCAAGGTTGTCCACTGTATTGGCATAAAGTTGCTTGTAGTAATCTCTCATGATCCTTTGTATTTCTGCTGTGTCAGTTGTTACCTCTCCTTTTTCATTTCTAACTCTGTTGATTTGAGTCTTCTCCCTTTTTTTCTTGATGAGTCTGGCTAATGGTTTATCAATTTTGTTTATCTTCTCAAAGAACGAGCTTTTAGTTTTATTGACCTTTGCTATTTCCTTCATTTCTTCTTTGTTTAATTCTGGTCTGATCTTTATGATTTCTTTCCTTCTGCTAACTTTGGGGGTTTTTTTGTTATTCTTTCTCTAATCGCTTTAGGTATAAGGTTAGGTTGTTAAATTGAGATGTTTCTTGTTTCTTCAGGTAGGATTGTATTGCTATAAACTTCCCTCTTAGAACTGCTTTTGCTGCATCCCATAGATTTTGGGTCATCGTGTTTTCATTGTCATATGTTTCTAGGTATTTTTTGATTTCCTCTTTGATTTTAGTGACCTCTTGGTTATTAAGTAGTGTATTGTTTAGCCTCCATGTGTTTGTATTTTTTAGAGTTTTTCCTGTAATTAATATCTAGTCTCATAGCATATGGTCGGAAAAGATACTTGACATGATTTCAATTTTCTTAAATTTACCAAGGCTTGATTTGTGACCCAAAATATGATCTATCCTGGAGAATGTTCCATGAGCACTTGAGAAAAAAGTGTATTTTGTTGTTTTTCGATGGAATGTCCTATAAATACCAATTAAGTCCATCTTGTTTAATGTGTCATTTAAAGCTTGTGTTTCCTTATATATTTTCATTTTGGATGATCTGTCCATTGGTGAAAGTGGGGTGTTAAAAATCCCCTACTATGAGTGTGTTGCTGTCGATTTCCCCTTTTATGGCTGTTAGCATTTGCCTTATGTATTGAGGTGCTCCTATGTTGGGTGCATAAATATTTACAATTGTTATATCTTCTTCTTGGATTGATCCCTTGATCATTATGTAGTGTCTTTCTTTGTCTCTTGTAATAGTCTTTATTTTAAAGTCTATTTTTTTTTTTTTTTTAGTTTTTGCACTGACTTTTTTTTTTTAACACTTTTATTATTTATTTATTTATTTATTCTTTGGCTGTGTTGGGTCTTCGTTTCTGTGCAAGGGCTTTCTCTAGTTGTGGCAAGCGGGGGCCACTCTCTTCATCGCGGTGCGCGGGTCTCTCACTATTGCGGCCTCTCCTGTTGCGGAGCACAGGCTCCAGATGCGCAGGCTCAGTAGTTGTGGCTTATGGGCCTAGTTGCTCCGCGGCACGTGGGATCCTCCCAGACCAGGGCTCGAACCCGTGTCCCCTGCATTGGCAGGCGGACTCCCAACCACTGCGCTACCAGGGAAGCCCTGGGTCTTGTTTTTGTATCCATTCAGCCAGTCTATGTCTTTTGGTTGCAGCATTTAATCCATTTACAGTTAGGGTAATTATCGATATGTATATTCCTATTACCATTTTCTTAATTGTTTTGTGTTTGTAATTGTAGGTCTTTTCCTTGTCTTGTGTTTCCTGCCTAGAGAATTTCCTTTAGTATGTGTTGTAAAGCTGGTTTGGTGGTGCTGAATTCTCTTAGCTTTCATTTGTCTGTAAAGGTTTTAATTTCTCCATCAAAAATCTCCATCAAATGAGATCCTTGCTGGGTAGAGTAATCTTGGTTGTAGGTTTTTCCCTTTCATCACTTTAAATATGTCATGCCACTCCCTCCTGGCTTCCAGAGTTTCTGCTGAAAGATCAGCTGTTAACCTTATGGGGATTCCCTTGTGTTATTTGTTGTTTTTCCCTTGCTGCTTTTAATATTTTTCCTTTGTATTTAATCTTTTGATAGTTTGATTAATATGTGTCTTGGCGTGTCTCTCCTTGGATTTATCCTGTATGGGACTCTCTGTGCTTCATGGACTTGATTAACTATTTCCTTTCCCATATTAGGGAAGTTTTCAGCTATAATCTCTTCCAGTGTTTTCTCAGTCCCTTTCTTTTTCTCTTCTTCTTCTGCAACCACTATAATTCAAATGTTGGTGTGTTTAATGTTGTCCCAGAGGTCTCTAAGACTGTCCTCAATTCTTTTCAATCTTTCTTCTTTATTCTGCTCTGCAGTAGTTATTTCCACTATTTTATCTTCCAGGTCACTTATCCGTTCTTCTGTCTCAGTTATTCTGCTACTGATTCCTTCTAGAGAATTTTTAATTCCATTTATTGTGTTGTTCATCATTGTTTGTTTGCTCTGTAGTTCTTCTAGGTCCTTGTTAAACATTTCTTGTATTTTCTCCATTCTGTTTCCAAGATTTTGGATCATCTTTACTATCATTACTCTGAATTCTTTTTCAGGTAGACTGCCTATTTCCTCTTCATTTGTTTGGTCTGGTGGATTTTTACCTTGCTCCTTCATCTGCTGTGTGTTTCTGTGTCTTCTCATTTTGCTTAACTTACTGTGTTTGGGGTCTCCTTTTCGCAGGTTGCAGGTTCGTAGTTCCAATTGTTTTTGGTGTCTGCCCCCAGTGGCTAAGGTTGGTTCGGTAGGTTGTGTAGGCTTCCTGGTGGAGGGGGCTAGTGCCTGTGTTCTGGTGGATGAGGCTGGATCTTGGCTTTCTGATGGGCAGGTCCACGTCCGGTGGTGTGTTTTGGGGTGTGTGTGACCTTGTTATGATTTTAGGCAGCCTTTCTGATAGTGGGTGGGGTTGTGTTCCTGTCTTGCTACTTGTTTGGCATGGGGTGTCCAGCAGTGTAGCTTGCTGGTCATTGAGTGGAGCTGGGTCTTGGCATTGAGATGGAGATCTCTGGGAGATTTTCGCCGTTTGATATTATGTCAACCTCGGAGGTCTCTGGTGGACCGCTGTCCTGAACTCAGCTCTCCCACCTCAGAGGCACAGGCCTGACCCCTGCCAGAGCACCAAGACCCTGTCATTCACATGGCTCAGAATAAAAGGGAGAGAGAAGAAGAAAGAAAGGAAGGAAGGAGGAAGGAAGGAGGAAGGAAGGAAGGGAGGGAGGGAGGGAGGGAGATAAAATAAAGTTATTAAAGTAAAAGATTATTAAAAATAAAAGAAATTAAAAAGTAGTTAAAAAAAGAAAGAAGAGAGCAACCAAACCAGAAATCAAATCTACCAATGACAACAAGTGCTAAAAACTATACCAAAAATAAAAAACAAACAAAAAAACGGACAGACAGAACCCTAGGACAAATGGTAAAAGCAAAGCTATACAGACAAAATCACACACAGAAGCATACACATACACACTCACAAAAAGAGAAAAAGGAAAATATATATATATCATTGCTCCCAAAGTCCACCGCCTCCATTTGGGATGATTCGTTGCCTATTCAGGTATTCCACAGATGAAGGGTACATCAAGTTGATTGTGGAGATTTAATCTGCTGCTCCTGAGGCTGCTGGGAGAGATTTCCCTTTCTCTTCTTTGTTCGCACAGCTCCTGGGGTTCAGCTTTGGATTGGCCCCACCTCTGTGTGTAGGTTGCCTGAGGGCGTCTGTTCCTGCCCAGACAGGATGGCATTAAAGGAGCTGCTGATTCGGGGGCTCTGGCTCACTCAGGCCGGGGGGAGGGAGGGGTACGGAATGTGGGGCGAGCCTGCGGCGGCAGAGGCAGGCATGACGTTGCAACAGCCTGAGGCACGCCGTGTGTTCTCCCGGGGAAGTTGTCCCTGGATCACGAGACCCTGGCAGTGGCAGGCTGCACAGGCTCCCGGGAGGGGAGGTGTGGATAGTGACCTGTGCTTGCACACAGGCTTCTTGGTGGCGGCAGCAGCAGCCTTAGCGTCCCATGCCCGTCTCTGGGGTCCGCGCTGATAGCCGTGGCTCGCGCCCATCTCTGGAGCTCGTTTAGGCAGTGCTCTGAATCCCCTATCCTCACACACCCCAAAACAATGGTCTCTTGCCTCTTCAGCAGTTCCAGACCTTTTCCCGGACTCCCTCCCGGCTAGCTGTGGCACATTAGCCCCCTTCAGGCTGTGTTCACGTTGCCAACCCCAGTCTTCTCCCTGGGATCTGACCTCCGAAGCCCGAGCCTCAGCTCCCAGCCCCCACCTGCCCCGGCGGGTGAGCAGACAAGCCTCTCGGGCTGGTGAGTGCTGGTCGGCACCGATCCTCTGCGCGGGAATCTCTCCGCTTTGCCCTCCGCACCCCTGTTGCTGCGCTCTCCTCCGTGGCTCCGAAGCTTCACACCTCCACCACCCGCAGTCTCCGCCCGCGAAGGGGCTTCCCAGTGTGTGGACACCTTTCCTCCTTCACAGCTCCCTCCCACTGGTGCAGGTCCCGTGCCTATTCTTTTGTCTCTGTTTTTTCTTTTTTCTTTTGCCCTACCCATGTACATGGGGAGTTTCTTGCCTTTTGGAAGGTCTGAGGTCTTCTGCCAGCGTTCAGTAGGTGTTCTGTAGGAGTTGTTCCACATGTAGATGTATTTGTGGGGAGGAAGGTGATCTCCACGTCTTACTCTTCCACCATCTTGAAGGTCTCCTCTAAATCGAATTAGTTTTAAAAGCAGAATTATATGCAGACGAAGAGCTAAGATAAACTCTTTTGGAAATACGTTTTCTATATTATTCTTTGATGTATAGCTCTGATGTGTCACTATCTTGGTTCAGACCTCAGTTTTTTTCTTATTGTGACAACTGCGATGGTCTTTTAATTGGCCCTAATGTCTATAAACTCATACCCTTCCAATCTATTTTCCATGCTGTCTCCACATTTTTGGATGCAAACCTTAGTATGACACTCTCTGGACCAAAATGTTTCAATGACACCCCACCACCACTTCTCTCATTACTTGCAAGATAAAGACTCCCAGTTCCACAGCATGTACACAGGCCTGGACTCTGACCACTTCCTTGGGCTCATTTCCTACAACCTACCCATTACTACCCATTACTTGCACTTCTCCAGTTGTGACATGCATATCCTATCCCTGTGCTTTTCTTGATGTTGCTTCCTTCACATTGCCCACAGATGAATATGTAGCATTCTTTAATACTTTCTTCCGCATTTTCCCTGATGTCTACACCCCTCCAGATATGAATTGATTGATCCATCTTTGGTGTCCCCATAGTATGAAGCTGTTTGTTGAAATCCTATCCAGTCTTCAAAACCAATTTTAAATGTTGCTTTCTCTATAAACACAATGACCATATGATTTACCTTCCAAACTGGAATGCTTCTGACAATGGAGGGGATTCCTGTTAATAGTTACCCCAGGACAATAGAGATAAACTAGAACTATCCCAGGCAAACCAGGACATATGTTTACCTTATCCAGAAAAGCCTTTATGATTAGTAAAACTGGTTATGAGCACTTCCACCTTATACTTCTCTTATGCTACTATGTCCTTGCAATATATTCGTGCATGTTTGTGTCATTCCTATTACTAAAAATCGTACTCTCTTTAAGGACAGGAATTATATTTTACTCATCTTTGTATTCTCCACTGTACCTGCCACATTGCTTTACATATAAAAAGTATTTAAAATGCTGTTCCCTTAGAATGGTTGATAAGTGCTATCTATGGCAGTGGTGAAGAAACAAAATGTACGGTCTTTTAAATGTTACTACTTGTGGATTTTAGTCTAATTAGCTACATGTTCTCAACTAAACTAACCAATCTGTATCAATTGTGTCTTGAAATGCCAGGAATTTACTTCCCATGCTAGAATCTAAAGAAAAGCTTTTTTCCTTCTGCATTGGGTTTCTGCTGTATCACTCTGATGAAGAAGAAATAGATATCTAAATGTTTAATTTTTCCTAAATAATGAAAACCTTAGAGAAAATTATCTCCTGAAACTCTATTGCTTATTTAAAAATAAAATTATGCTTCTACTTGTTTGAGAAGTATTATTCCATTTGATTGTCAATTATATACCAAACTATTGAGACGCAAGAAATAGCTAAATTCTTTGATTTCAAATGGAAACAAGGTTATAAAGATATATCAAAGAGAAATTTTATTCACTGATGATTTCAGAGATGTCACATTCAGTGAACAGATTGTAACTGGTCATTAGCAAATTTTTACCAATATGTTTTTTCTAGAAATTTATAAATTTCTCAAAGAATATGAATACAATATTGCCTGTTAGCATCTTTGATCCAAAATACTGTTTAACATAGTATTTAAAATAGGGTTAGTTTTCTTAATTCTGTACAAAGTGACTGTGAGTTCAGATAGTTAAACATCTTTTGGGGGGAAACCATGAAAACAAACCAACCCTGGACAATACAGTCTTCTGATTAGATTACGTTCCATGAGGAAACTTTTCTCTTGCAGATAGTCAAGTCTATCGTCAATGGACCAGCAATCCAGACTCAAGGAAACATTAGTTCCAGGAAGTTAGATCTGGGTTGTGTCAGTGACCATATGCCTGCCCCAGGAAGAAACAATTCCACTTCTCAACCTGTGCCAGTCCTTCAAGTCTTGAATGTCTCATACCATTTTCTAAGGTTAGAGTTTAATTTGTTCTGCTTAACTGAATACCTATATAACTAGGTACAACTAAGTGATGACTTTCACAGTATGATGGACATTCCAGAGAACTACTGATACTTAAAATTATCATAAAAATCTGTATTTGAGTAGAGCCCACCTAGTACATTTCCCCAGATGAATCCTAACAAACATGCCAACTTCCTCCCCTACAAACTGTAAAACACAATAAACACAATACTTGTGGAATAACATACAAACCCATTGCCAGATGTCATCCTCACTCTCATGAAAAGATATTGGATACTGTCCAATAACAGGCAAGTCTGTTTTTATGCATTTATATTCTCTGCCTAAGTAAAGGGAATTTATAGAGGCTCATATAAAAACATACCAAAAAAGGTATTTTTACACAGACCAAAAAAAATCAGAACTAAGAGAAACTAGGTAGAAGAATAAGATGAAATCAGAATTCAAGTTAGACACAGAAATGTATACCATATGTTCCTGTATAATTACTGAAGGTGGCCTGTAAATTTGACTCTGAGCTTTCTAGCAGCCAAAGAAAAGAGGAACATGCAATCAGTTAGAAAATTCTTAGAGTCAATATGACAGAAAACTGGCATTTTATCAGGAGAAGCTCAGATTTCTCAATCGGGGGAAAATCTCCTCATGGGTCCTCTTACATTGTGAGTTATCCTGGACTTTATTCTTTTCTCCTCACTTCTAGTTAGTTGGTTAGTTAGTTTTAACAATGCAATAAGCAGCTATGACTCTACCACCCATAATCACAGCTAGGACCCAGACATTAACCTACAGCAACTCAATGGTCCCAACATAACCTAATACCCAGACTCCTTCTACCAAAGGTAACCATTATCCTAAATCACATGTTACTCATTCTCTGAGTTCCTTTTTATATGTGTATTGAATTTATATGTATTCCTAAATTTTTTTTCTTATTTTAGTTGTCTTCGACTTCATAAAAATGGGTATCATTTTACATGTGATTTTTAAGGACTTATTTTCTCACTTAATATTATGTTGCTAAGATTCATTCAGATTAAGGCAAACCTATGAAGACAGTAAAAAGATCAGTGATAACCAGGAGTCTGAGAGGGGATGGATGAATAGGCAGAGAACAGAGGATTTTTAGGACAGTGAAAACACTCTGTGTGATATTTTAATGATGGATATGCATGTGTGAGGGCAGGTGGTATATATGAAATCTCTGTACCTTCCTCTCAATTTTGTTGTGACTCTTAAACTGCTCTGAAATATAGTCTTTAAAAAGTTTTAAAGAAACCAAAAAAAAAGATTCAGCCATATTACTGTATGTTACTATGTTTGTTTTGATTGCTTTATAACCTGCCATTGTGTGACTATAATACAATTTGTTCATTTACTTTCTCATTAGTGGGTGTTTGGGTTACTTGGGGGGTTTTGCTATTATGAGCATTGGTACTATGAATATTGTGCTCATGTCTACTGTTGAAAATGTACAGGGAGACTTCCCTGGAGGTCCAGTGGCTAAGACTTAGACTTCCAATGCAAGGGGTGAGGGTTCGATCCCTGGTCAGGGAGCTAAGATCCCACATACCTTGAGGTCAAAAAGCCAAAACATAAAACAGAAGCAATATTGTAACAAGTTCATAAAGACTTTAAAAATATGGTCCACATCAAAAAAAAGAAAAGGTACAGGAGTTTAACTTGGTTATATACCTATGAGTGAGTTGCTGGATCATCAAGTATGGATCATATTTGACAACATCCCCTTACTAAATATAGCCACTTACATATAACTGCTTCATAAAGGGTGAGATATCACATAGTGCATAAAGAGCGGGACGTCAACCTGTAAGTCACATAAAGCCATTCACTGCTCTCCGATAATGTGACTTGATCCAAGGGTTAACATTCATCTATAGAAATAAATAGATCACATGTCCCTCCATGAAGATTATTTCTCTAAGTAAGCTCTAGGAGAAAGAGTTGAGTAGCAGGGAACTGACTCAAGGTTAACAGTTCTGTCAGGAACCTAAAATGCAGAATGTCTATGTGGTTGATTAAGATTAGGAAAAATTATAAGCATTTATTGCTACACAACAATGATGCAGGAGGTTACCCATTGTTCGTTGAAGGTTCTCTCTTTTTCCATGTCCTTTAAATGTTCCTAATGATGTCAACTGGAAAATCTTAGCTGGATGCTAAAGCCTCTTCCACATTTCTCCTTAGAGATTTGACTCTCCCTTTAAATAGAGTGCTGCTTCCCTGAGCTAGACAGTTAACCAGGCAGAGCCTGTGGATGCAGGCTTAGAGGTCACAGAGAACAAGGCTCTCTGAGGAAATGGATGAAGTTCACTGGCCTAGAGAAGAGTTGGAATTAGGAATCAGATAGAAAAAAGACGGAGGTGTAGACAGAAGCCAGATCAAGGAGGACCTCTGAGGAGGTATTAATCAGCATCTACTTGATCCAGAGGTAACAGGGAGCACTGACAGGTCCCAGCATAAATTTTAGTTTGTGTTAACTGTGCCCTTGCAATTTGAATCGTGTCCTTGTGTGACCTTGACTTCTTTCACAAGCGCCTGGTATTATTTGCAGTGATATTATCTCTAATCACTTCTAGGTAAGTACCTCTCATTAGGTCCTGCCCAGGCCTCCTCCTTCCCCAGCTCACCAGTCCCCAGCAGGTGGGAATCAGCAAGAGTGGCACGAGGTATCAAGAGACATCTGACTGTTATCAAAGCATATGATGAAGCTCTGTCATGGAAGAGAGAAGTTAGCATGCAGAGATTACCAGACCTCTTGCTTGAGTTCTTTTTAAAAGTCTTCAGTGGGAATCACTTGATCTTATTAGGCTCAAACCTCAATTATCTCCTAGAGGAGTCTGCAGTTTGCAGGGAATTACCAGAGGTACTCACTGGCTTTTCATTTGAATGTGTTGAAAGTGTACAGCTTAATTGGAGCTGGAAGGGTAAACAACTTGAGAAATCTGTCTTCCCTTTGCACATCCAACCACACACATACACACACAAAACCCACCTTTAAAACCCAAAATGTCAGCTCCCACCTCCTCTTTCCTAAACTACATGTACACTAAATAATCAATGAATCCAAGGCAAAGGTAAAGTTCAGCTTAAGCAGAATAAATCCAATTGTTCTCCATGTGATGGAGGAAGAGTTGCAGAGTCAAAGGGAAGAATTAGAAAATGAGACAATTTCCCATGTTCTTCCAAGTTTCCATAATGTGACCTTATTGTTTTATTAGAAGCATTACATGCCTCCAAATAGGTAATAACACAAATGGACAAAATGCAGACTCAATCAAGCATGGTTCCTTTATATTACTCACAATATCCCTTCTCTTAACTTCCATGGCCAATGGAGACAGTCTAGGCTTTTCTGACATTGTACCTCAATCACTATGGGATTCTACTGTAAAAGAAAAAGTTTAAAGTTTAAATTAAAAATGTCAAAGAATATAATATTATCTCTTTGTAAGTGGCCAGTGATCTTCCTAAATATGAAAGGGGTTTCCCAAAGTATACAGCAAATATCAGACACAGTGCCAAAGAAAATAAGCAAATGGCTATGTATTCAGGGTATATACAAAATCATGATAGCTCCAGAGGAAATTAGGTGGCAGCCTGAATAATAAGACATAAATCTAAGAGAAATATAAGTCTCTGATACACATTTCTATTCCTTTTATATTTCACACAAAAGTTGTATTTGTGAAAAGCTCAGGGAAAAAAGTATAATGATGAACTGAAGAAATTTTCTGCATAATTCATGACCTAAAACACATGTTTGCCTACACTATCTAGAAAATTCAAGTAAACCAGGAGGATTTTTCCTTTTGGTTTAAATGATATGCAGAAGTGCCTCTATACTTCAATGTAAGCAGACTCAGCCTTAATATGCGTGATGCAGTAAGATGATGTATCTCCTTAATTGGCAACATAGGAAAAGGCACCTAGTGTACCATCGTCATTCTGAACCATCCTGATTTCACTCCGATGGCCTTGATTGCCCTCACTCTACCTACAATGCTTCCCAGTCCTTGCTTCTATTAAGAGAAAATTCTTCCACATACAGCTTACTGATCTTACAGGTTTTTATTCAACAATTCATGAATCAGGCAGCATGCAATCTAGTGGATAGAAAGCAGTTCCAATGAGCTGTACAAGGTAAGAGATTTCTACTGACCAAAGTAAGCAGCAACAAAGAAGTTATACTTGGCATTTGCTGATTGGCTAGAGCAGGGTTACTAGGGTTAGCCAATCAGCAAATGCCAAGCAAAGGCAAGTCTTGGAGCTGGTAACTTGTGCTGAGCAAGCAAGAGCTGATTGGTTGACCTGCGTCTTCCTTTTCTGGGGGAGTCAAGCATAGAAACTTAAGTTTTGGTTTGCCAACATTGGGCTTAGCATGAGCAACTCCATCTTGGACCTAATCTAGTTACTTTAACACCTCCCTTCCTCACCTATCCATCAGTATGTTTGTGTATGATGGGGACTAGGATAGGTACCCTATTATGAGCACTGAGACATGCCTACACTAGTCCTGCTATGCCTCACCTACCTCCTTGGCTCATCTGCAACACTGACATACATTAAGTTGCATTCTTATGGGTCACATCAGTGAACTGAGGGAGAATGAAAATAATGCAACTTCCCAGGAAAACCTTGTATTGTAGGAGAATGGAAGAAAGCTAGAGAGGGGAATAAGTGGAAAACAAGAGCTAAGATCATTGTTAGCAGATGCTTGATATGAGTCCTCAAGATGGTAACCTAGAAATGACAACTGTGGCAGACCACACTGTGAAGCCTACCTGAAAGCTATCAAAACAAACTGATATATTTTGCAGTGTAAAATCTCAAGGAGACAACCAATTTTGATATTTTAACATAAACTGATAACAAAGTTTCATCCTTATATGTGAGCACACACATGCATACACAGAAATACATATTATTTTGTAGTCATTACTGACAGTCAGTTCTTGTGAAAGTACACAGAACACACTTGATTGCATGTTGATGAGACAATTCTGAAAAATATAATTTTCCTGAGTCTTTTATGAAGAATCCAAAAAGTCTAGGTAACAGTGGCATAGTTAAATGTCTAAAGTCTGAGTTGGTCAGCTCAAATACATCACTGAAGGTACCAATAACATAGCATTGGGTGCTTTTTGGTGCCATTGATGTTTCGCAATTTTCAAGAGCTTTAGGTAAGCTTTGTGTCCACTTATTACTCAGTATCTGAAAATCATTTTTAGTCAGGTTAAATAGAGAAGTTAAAAGCATTACCCATTCAAGCACCCTGTACTTTACATCCTTAATAGCTATTGACGCATACATAATTTTATACTTCAGTTTATTTCGGAAACTTGACATAAAATTATCTTTTTATATTTATTGTTATTATACCATAGTATAATAGCGCAATCACCATCTATTAACTCATAACTATTACAAGCATTCCCAACATAATTATTAACAAAATAGGATGACATACTGAGATTAGTATTATTGTCAATGTACTGCCATTAGAACAAAAATAACACAACCGCTACCCCTATACACCATCTTGAAGGCCCATGTATTCCCTTCCACTCCAAACAACAGTTCTTAACAACATTAATCCCAACACCTGAAATCTAAAATCTAAGCATGTATCTTAAGCCTATCCAAGTCATATCAATGGAATAGGTCATATTTTGCAATATAAATATATGGGTATATGTAAACAATTGCTGAAGTTGCAAGTTTACACTTCTTCACACCCACTAGCAGAGGTTCAAACTTGAATACTGAATGTGTTCACAGTAGATTTCAAGTAGCTACTCCTAAGGACACAAAGAGCTGAAGAATACAGCATTGACTGGAGATCGCCGGACATGGCCAGAGAGGGATGCAGCTGATTACATGGAGCCCACAGTCTCTCATTAGGATTGTCTCCCGAGCCAGCCCCTATGGACCACACTTTAATTTCATCAAATAAAATAATTTTTCATGGAATTTGAGATTTCAGGATACAACAGATACAAACCAAATTGTATACAGGAATGGTAAATTATATGTTGCACATAACTGAAATAATTATGGAATAAATTTTAAAGTGGTTCCTATTCTAATACTCTAACTTGAAACTTCAAAAATTCATATACTGTGCTCTCAAGGTCATCCAGGATATATGCTAAATATACAGAGATCCACAGTCACCACTGATTACTCATTTTCCACTTGTTAGCTAAGTAATATGTAAGTATATACGCATAAATAGCATGTGTTTATGTAATAAATATTTATGATTACTTATACACTATTTAAACTGTTTCACCATCTAAAGTTCACATTCAAAAGATACTGGTCTTTCTGAAATCAAATATACAGAACACAAGTGTGAAACTAATACTAAACCTCCATGACAAGAAGTTTTTACAATCTCTTCTCATACTTACCAATTCATAATGGAGAATGATATTCTAGTCATGTTGTGGGTCACCTTGTCCATGTATACTAAAATTCTAATTTGTTCTGGGCCTATGAGCCTATAGACCTAAGAAGTGGATAAAATACTTCTTGGGAAAATAAATTCATTTGAAAGATATTATTCTTGCTATGCTCATGAGTGCTTTGAAAGGGGCTATATTTCTGTAGTGGTCATTAGAGGTGTTAACACATATCCTGTTTTCCTTTATTTAGGGCATGTGATGGCATAGCACTTCCCTGCCACTTTTTTTTTTTTTTTTAACATCTCTATTGGAGTATAATTGCTTTACAACATTGTGTTAGTTTCTGCTGTATAACAAAGTGAATCAGCGAAATGTACACATATATCTCCATATCCCCTCCCTCTTGCGTTTCCCTCCCACCCTCCCTATCCCACCCCTCTAGGTGGTCACAAAGCACCGAGCTGATCACCCTGTGCTATGTGGCTGCTTCCCACTAGCTATCTATTTTACATTTGGTAGTGCATGTGTGTCAATGTCACTCTCTCACTTCGTCCCAGCTTACCCTTCCCCCTCCCCATGTCCCCAAGTCCATTCTCTACATCTGCATCTTTATTCCTGTCCTGCCCCTAGGTTCATCGGAACCATTTTTATTTTTTAGATTCCATATATATGTATTAGCATACAGTATTTGTTTTTCTCTTTCTGACTTACTTCACTCTGTACGACAGACTCTAGGTCCATCCACCTCACTACAAATAACTCAATTTCGTTTCTTTTTATGGCTGAGTAATATTCCATTGTATATATGTGCCACATCTTCTTTATCCATTCATCTGTCAATGGACACTTAGGTTGCTTCCATGTCCTAGCTATTGTAAATAGTGCTGCAATGAACATTGTGGTACATTTTTTGAATTACGGTTTTCTCAGGGTATACGCCCAATAGTGGGATTGCTGGGTCGTATGGATGGTAGTTTTATTTTTAGTTTTTTAAGGAACTTCCATACTGTTCTCCATATTGTCTGATACTATTCTCCATAGTGTCTGTATCAATTTACCTTCCCACCAACAGTGTAAGAGGGTTCCCTTTTCTCCAAATCCTCTCCAGCATTTATTGTTTCTAGATATTTTGATGATGGCCATTCTGACCGATGTGAGGTGATACCTCATTGTGGTTTCGATTTGCATTTCTCTAATGATTAATGATGTTGAGCATCCTTTCCTGTGTTTCTTGGCAATCTGTATATCTTCTTGGAGAAATGTCTATTTAGTTCTTCTGCCCATTTTTGGATTGGGTTGTTTGTTTTTTCAATATTGAGCTGCATGAGCTGCTTGTGTATTTTGGAGATTAACCCTTTGTCAGTTGCTTCATTTGCAAATATTTTCTCCCATTCTGAGGGTTGTTTTTTCATCTTGTTTATGGTTTCCTTTGCTGTGCAAAAGCTTCTAAGTTTCATTAGGTCCCATTTGTTTATTTTTGTTTTTATTTCCATTTCTCTAGGAGGTGGGTCAAAAAGGATCTTGCTGTGATTTATGTCATAGAGTGTTCTATATTTTCCTCTAAGAGTTCGATAGTGTCGGGCCTTACATTTAGGTCTTTAATCCATTTTGAGTTTATTTTTGTGTATGGTGTTAGGGAGTATTCTAATTTCATTCTTTTACATGTAGCTGTCCAGTTTTCCCAGCACCACTTATTGAAGAGGCTGTCTTTTCTCCACTGTATATTCTTTCCTCCTTTATCAAAGATAAGGTGACCATATGTGTGTGGTTTTATCTCTGGGTTTTCTATCCTGTTCCATTGATCTATATTTCTGTTTTTGTGCCAGTACCATACTGCCTTGATTACTGTAGCTTTGTAGTATAGTCTGAAGTCCAGGAGCCTGATTCCTCCAGCTCTGTTTTTCTTTCTCAAGATTGCTTTGGCTATTTGGGGTCTTTTGTGTTTCCATACAAATTGTGAAATTTTTTGTTCTAGTTCTGTGAAAAATGCCACTGGTAGTTTGATAGGGATTTCACTGAATCTGTAGACTGCTTTTTTTTTTTTAACATCTTTATTGGAGTATAATTGCTTTACAATGATGTGTTAGTGTCTGCTTTATAACAAAGTGCATCAGCTATACATATACATATATCCCCGTATCTCTTTCCTCTTGCGTCTCCCTCCCTCCCACCCTCCCTACCCCACCCCTCTAGGTGGTCACAAAGTACCGAGCTGATCTCCCTGTGCTATGCGGCTGCTTCCCACTAGCTATCGGTTTTACATTTGGTAGTGTGTATATATGTCCATGCCACTCTCTCACTTTGTCCCAGCTTACCCTTCCCCCTCCCCGTGTCCTCAAGTCCTCAAGTCCTTAGTATAGTCATTTTCATAATGTCCAATCCTTCCCTGCCACTTTGAAGTTAGGCGTAGCCAGGTCATTTCCTTTGGCCAATGAAATGTGACTAAAAGTTACCTGCATTTCTCCAGCCTTAAGAAACAGTACATAATTTGCTAAGTTCCTCTTCTCCTGCCTTGGTAAGTATGGAAGCACATAGTGAGATAAGGGCTCCAAGTGACTGCAATGAGTCACTGCAATGACTCACAATAGATAGTTAGCATAAATAAATATTCACCTGAAATACTCTTATGGTGTTAAGCCACTGAGATTTGGCTGCTGCTTGTTACTTCAGCAAACTTAGGCTATTCTGACTTATACAGTTTATATATGTATATACTTATACAGTTTCTTAATGGTTCCAGAACTTTCTAGAAGTCTACTCACAAAGCAAGTGTAAGCCATTTATTTAAGATTCTTTAAAACAATATACAATAAAATTAATAACAATTTTTAAAACTCCAATAAAAATTTTTAATAAAAAAATTAATTAGTATACACTGGTAAAATCACAAATATGATGTTAGAAAGCTGATGATAAGTGCAGAGATCAACTTCGGCAATTATTACAGACAATCTCAAACAATAAAGCAACAAGCCTAGTCAACACACTCTGAAATATCCAAGCTTAATATCTCTACCCTAAGAATATACAATAAACCAAATGGCAAATTAGGACACCTTAGGAAGACCATGAAATAGATGAATAATGACTTTTTAAATTTCACTCTGCCTTTACATTCTCCCTCTATAAATTCTTTTTACACAACACTGTCATATAAATCTTTCTAAAGCCATTATGTCATCTTCCTATTTCAGAAACTATAATATATTCCTATTATTTTTAAATCAAAACCAAACTCTTTGACCCTAGCACTGGAGGCCTCACCAACTCTATATATATTTCCCACCACAACCCAATACACTTCTGCCATTCTCACCCCACCATACTCAACTGGTTTCTTCACCCCACACACTATGTTCTTCACCCCACACATTATGTTCTTTCCAAGCTGCTCCACCCACTATACAATCTCTAAATTCTTACAATATTTAAAGTGTAATCCAGCATTTGATGTAGATGAGTTTCCAGTTAGTATTATGAATATACATGTTATTTTTTTCTACCCATATTAATTAGCTAACCAGCTCTCCAAAGGAAGGAGCCTGCCGTCCAATGCCCAGCAAGCATTATACATACATAGAAATTTTCTGTTAATCTGACATGACTTTTGACAATAGCAGCAATGAATACAAAATAACAAGGATGCATCAAAGCAAAAAGTAGAAAACTATGTTAAAAGATTCTAAATTATTTAAAAATAACAAGATCTTGTTTATGCCTCTGTAAAGGCAGAGGATTTATTTTTTTCAAACAAAAGCTTCCTCTTCTAAATAAAACAGTGGTTTGACTCCCAGAAGAAAGGACCAATATATATCCAGAAAAAAAAGTAAAGTAAATGTGTGGATTCGCCCACATGTGAAATCCCAAGCTTTACCGGAAGAAAGAGGAACTTGCTGAGAGAGGACAAGGCAAACTTCTTAGGAACTAGGTAAAACATCAACTGGCACATATTGGTATTAATTGCCAAACAGACCGGAAGCATGAAGAACAGGTGGCTTCACACAATTCTAAGGCACAGCTTTCTGGAGGGACAGGAACAGACCAGCAGCTCACTGAGTTGGGATCACCAGGTTCAGTGACACCCCTTGCTGCAAAGACAAGACAGACCAAAAGTCTGTAATGGACTCAGGGCAGGGATGCCCTGTATCTGCCTTTTCAGCCACACAGTAATGAGCCATGCTCTAATGAGTTCATGCACTGAAACCACTGGGTTGTATATTTCCTTTGGGAAGCTACCCAATAAGTTTGTATTTGGAGAAATACTGTATTTTAGTATCATTTATACACCACCAAAGAGATATTCCAGATGGATTTTATCTACTCATATGCTGATAGTTTTATTAAGTGTTAATAAACTATTGAAAATGTACTGTTACAATTAAATTTGTAAAGATAACAGACCCTCCCCCTTGTCTGACTCGAATACATTTGCATAAAGAACTAAGAAAAACTGTACCCTGAAGGACTTTTAAAACTGAAAGCAACTGCATTCCAAATTTTATGGATGGCAAAATGTTTTATTCCAAGGTGATAAATTTCTGATGGATCAAGACTCTTTTGATTCACATTTTCACATTTAAGATCTGAGTCTTTTTCCACAGCCTCACTTTCCCCCCGAAACATTTAATATTCCCACATTCAAGGCCTTTTGTGATCAACAGCAGCAGAAGTGAACTTTACTGTTTACTACTCTCAACTCCTGAGCAGAATTCTCAGGTGCAGCCCCATTCATGTCCTGGAGGACTAGAGGGACCTCATATGAAGTGGACTCTCCTATGAAGCCGCCTCTGGCACAGAACCAAAAAAAGTATTACAGGGACTTCCCTGGTGGCACAGTGGATAAGAATCTGCCTGCCAATGCAGAGGACACGAGTTCGAGCCCTGGTCCAGGAAGATCCCACGTGCCGCAGAACAACTAAGCCTGTATGCCACAACTACTGAGCCTGCACTCTAGAGCCGGCGAGTCACAACTACTGACCCCACGCACCACAATTACTGAAGGCCGCGAGCCTAGAGCCCATGCTCCAAAACAAGAGAAGCCACCGCAATGAGAAGCCTGCACACCACAACAAAGAGTAGCCCCGCTCGCCACAACTAGAGGAACCCCGTGCGCAGCAACAAAGACCCAATGCAGCCATAAATTTATTTATTTATTTATAAAAGACGGAAGGAAAGTATTACAGGCAGACTTCAGGACATTGCTGTCTCACAAGTTTTGATTATGTCCAAGGAACAAAATATTTCTTTCAATACGTGCCTTCACAAAAAAACTGAAATGAAATTTGTGAAATTCTCTGAAATAGACTAATGCAGGGGGATAAATAGCTTTTGCTGTGATAATGCAATGTTTCAGGTGAAAATGTTTATTTAGCTGAACCATTCATGCATTTGCCTTATTTCCCCATTCTTTTTTTTAAATTTTATTTTATTTATTTTTTTATACAGCAGGATCTTATTAGTCATCAATTTTATACACATCAGTGTATACATGTCAATCCCAATCTCCCAATTTATCACACCACCACCACCACCCCCCGTCGCTTTACCCCCTTGGTGTCCATACGTTTGTTCTCTACAACTGTGTCTCAATTTCTGCCCTGCAAACCGGTTCATCTGTACCATTTTTCTAGGTTCCACATACATGCGTTAATATACGATATTTGTTTTTCTCTTTCTGACTTACTTCACTCTGTATGACAGTCTCTAGATCCATCCACGTCTCTACAAATGACCCAATTTCGTTTCACTTTATGGCTGAGCAATATTCCATTGTATATATGTACCACATCTTCTTTATCCATTTGTCTGTAGATGGGCATTTAGGTTGCTTCCATAACCTGGCTATTGTAAATAGTGCTGCAATGAACACTGGGGTGCATGTGTCTTTTTCAAATATGGTTTTCTCTGGGTATATGCCCAGTAGTGGGATTGCTGGGTCGTATGGTAATTCTATTTTTAGTTTTTTAAGGAACCTCCATACTGTTCTCATAGTGGCTGTATCAATTTACATTCCCACCAACAGTGCAAGAGGGTTTCCTTTTCTCCATACCCTCTCTAGCACTTGTTGTTTCTAGATTTTCTGATGATGCCCATTCTAACTGGTGTGAGGTGATACCTCATAGTAGTTTCGATTTGCATTTCTCTAATAATTAGTGATGTTAAGCAGCTTTTCATATGCTTCTTGGCCATCTGTATGTCTTCTTTGGAGAAATGTCTATTTAGGTCTTCTGCCCACTTTTGGATGGAGTTGTTTGTTTCTTTAATATTGAGCTCCATGAGCTGTTTATATATTTTGGAGATTACTCCTTTGTCAGTTGATTCGTTTGCAAATATTTTCTCCCATTCTGAGGGTTGTCTTTTCGTCTTGTTTCTGGTTTCCTTTGCTTTGCAGAAGCTTCTAAGTTTCATTAGGTGCCATTTGTTTATTTTTGTTTTTATTTCCATTACTCTAGGAGTTGGATCAAAAAACATCTTGCTGTGATTTATGTCAAAGAGTGTTATGCCTATGTTTTCCTCTAAGAATTTTATAGTGTCCAGTCTTACATTTAGATCTCTTAATCCATTTTGAGTTTATTTTTGTGCGTGGTGTTAGGGAGTATTCTAATTTCATTCTTTTACATGTAGCTGTCCAGTTTTCCCAGCACCACTTATTGAAGAGACTGTCTTTTCTCCATTGTATATCTTTGCCTCCTTTGTCATAGATTAGTTGACCATAGGTGCGTGGGTTTATCTCTGGGCTTTCTATCTTGTTCCATTGATCTATGTTTCTGTTTTTGTGCCAGTACCATATTGTCTTCATCACTGTAGCTTTGTAGAATAGTCTGAAGTCAGGGAGTCTGATTCCTCCAGCTCCATTTTTTTCCCTCAAGACTGCTTTGGCTATTCAGGGTCTTTTGTCTCTCCATACAAATTTGAAGACTTTTTCTTCTAGTTCCGTAAAAAATGTCATTGGTAATTTGATAGGGATTGCATTGAATCTGTAGATTGCTTTGGGTACTATACTCATTTTCACAATATTGATTCTTCCAATCCAAAAACATGGTATATCTCTCCATCTGTTGGTATCACCTTTCATTTCTTTCATCAGTGTCTTATAGTTTTCTGCATATAGGTCTTTTGTCTCCCTAGGTAGGTTTATTCCTAGGTATTTTAATCTTTTTGTTACAGTGGTAAATGGGAGTGTTTCCTTAATTTCTCTTTCAGATTTTTCATCATTAGTGTATAGGAATGCAAGAGATTTCTGTGCATGAATTTTGTATCCTGCAACTTGACCAAATTCATTGATTAGCTCTAGTTGTTTTCTGGTGGCATCTTTAGGATTCTGTATGTATAGTATCATGAGATCTGCAGACACTGACAGTTTTACTTCTTCTTTTCCAATTTGTATTCCTTTTATTTCTTTTTCTTCTCTGACTGCCATGGCTAGGACTTCCAAAACTATGCTGAATAATAGTGGTGAGAGTGGACATCCTTGTCTTGTTCCTGATCTTAGAGGAAATGCTTTCAGTTTTTCACCATTGAGGATGATATTTGCTGTGGGTTTGTCATATATGGCCTTTATTATGTTGAGGTAGGTTCCCTCTATGCCCACTTTCTGGAGAGTTTTTATCATAAATGGGTGTTGAATTTTGTCAAAAGCTTTTTCTGCATCTATTGAGATGATCATATGGTTTTTATTCTTCAATTTGTTAATATGGTGTATCACATTGATTGATTTGCGTGTATTGAAGAATCCTTACATCCTTGGGATAAATCCCACTTGGTCATGGTGTATGATCCTTTTAATGGGTTGTTGGATTCTGTTTGCTAGTATTTTGTTGAGGATTTCTGCATCTATAGTCATCAGTGATATTGGTCTGTAATTTTCTCTTTTTGTAGTATCTTTGTCTGGTTTTCGTATCAGGGTGATGGTGGCCTCATAGAATGAGTTTGGGAGTGTTCCTTCCTCTGCAATTTTTTGGAGGAGTTTGAGAAGGGTGGGTGTTAGCTCTTCTCTAAATGATTGATAGAATTCACCTGTGAAGCCATCTGGTCCTGGACTTTTGTTTGTTGGAAGATGTTTAATCACAGTTTCAATGTCATTACTTGTGATTGGTCTGTTCATATTTTCTGTTTCTTCCTGGTTCAGTCTTGGAAGGTTATACCTTTCTAAGAATTTGTCCATTTCTTGCAGGTTGTCCATTTTATTGGCATACAGTTGCTTGTAGTAGTCTCTTAGGATGCTTTGTATTTCTGCAGTGTCTGTTGTAACTTCTCCTTTTTCATTTCTAATTTTATTGATTTGAGTCCTCTCCCTCTTTTTCTTGATGAGTCTGGCTAATGGTTTATCAATTTTGTTTATCTTCTCAAAGAACCAGCTTTTAGTTTTACTGAACTTTGCTATTGTTTCCTTCATTTCTTCTTTGTTTATTTCTGGTCTGATCTTTATGATTTCTTTCCCCTGCTAACTTTGGGTTTTGTTTGTTCTTCTTTCTCTAGTTCCTTTAGGTATAAGGTTAGATTGTTTATTTGAGATTTTTCTTGTTTCTTGAGGTAGGCTTGTATAGCCATAAACTTCCCTCTTAGAACTGCTTTTGCTGCATCCCATAGGTTTTGGATCGTCTTGTTTTCATTGTCATTTGTCTCTAGGTTTTTTTTTTATTTCCTCTTTGATTTCTTCAGTGATCTCTTGGTTAGTTAGTAACATACTGTGTAGCTCCCATGTGTCTGTGTTTTTTTTTACGTTTTTTTCCCTGTAATTGAATTCTAATCTCATAGCGTTGTGGTCAGAAAAGATGCTTGATATGATTTCAATTTTCTTAAATTTACTGAGGCTTGATTTGTGACCCAAGATGTGATCTATCCTGGAGAATATTCCATGCACACTTGAGAAGAAAGTGTAATCTTCTGTTTTTGGATGGAATGTCCTATAAATATCAATTAAATCTATCTGGTCTATTGTGTCATTTAAAGCTTCTGTTTTCTTATTTATTTTCATTTTGGATTATCTGTCCATTGGTGTAAGTGAGGTGTCAAAGTCCCCCACTATTATTGTGTCACTGTCTATTTCCTCTTTTATAGCTGTTAGCAGTTGCTTTATGTATTGAGGTGCTCCTATGTTGGGTGCATATATATTTACAATTGTTATATCTTCTTCTTGGATTGATCCCTTGATCATTATGTAGTGTTCTTCCTTGTCTCTTGTAACATTCTTCATTTTAAAGTCTATTTTATCTGATATGAGTATTGCTACTCCAGCTTTCTTTTGATTTCCATTTGCATGGAATATCTTTTTCCATCCCCTCACTTTCAGTCTGTATGTGTCCGTAGTTCTGAAGTGGGTCTCTTGTAGACAGCATATATATGGGTCTTGTTTTTGTATCCATTCAACAAGCCTGTGTCTTTTGGTTGGAGCATTTAATCCATTCACATTTAAGGTAATTATTGATATGTATGTTCCTATGACCATTTTCTTATTTGTTTTGACTTTGTTTTTGTAGGTCCTTTTCTTCTCTTGTGTTCCCCACTTAGCGAAGTTCCTTTAGCATTTGTTGTAGAGCTGGTTTGGTGGTGCTGAATTCTCTTAGCTTTTGCTTGTCTGTAAAGCTTTTGATTTCTCCATCGAATCTGAATGAGATCCTTGCTCGGTAAAGTAATCTTGGTTGTAGGTTTTCCCCTTTCATCACTTTAAGTATATCAAGCCACTCCCTTCTGCCTTGTAGAGTTTCTGTTGAGAAATCAGCTGTTAACCTTATGGGAGTTCCCTTGTATGTTATTTGTCATTTTTCCCTTAATGCTTTTAATAGTTTTTCTTTGTCTTTAATTTTTGCCAATTTGATTACTATGTGTCTCAGCATGTTTCTCCTTGGGTTTATCTTGTATGGGACTCTCTGCACTTCCTGAACTTGGGTGTCTATTTCCTTTCCCATGTTAGGGAATTTTTTGACTATAATCTCTTCAAATATTTTCTCTGGTCCTTTCTCTCTCTCTTCTCCTTCTGGGACCCCTATGATGCGAATGTTGTTGTGTTTAATGTTATCCCAGAGGTCTCTTAGGCTGTCTTCATTTCTTTTCATTATTTTTTTCTTTATTCTGTTCCACAGCAGTGAATTCCACCATTCTGTCTTCCAGGTCACTTATTCGTTCTTCTGCCTCAGTTATTCTGCTATTGATTCCTTCTAGTGTATTTTTCATTTAAATTATTGTATTGTTCATCTCTGTTTGTTTGTTCTTTAATTCTTCTAGGTCTTTTTAAAACATTTCTTGCATCTTCTCAATCTTTGCCTCCATTTTTTTTCCAAGGTCCTGGATCATCTTCACTGTTATTATTCTGAATTCTTTTTCTGGACGGTTGCCTATCTCCACTTCATTTAGTTGTTTTTCTGGGGTTTTTTCTTGTTCCTTCATCTGGTACATAGCCCTCTGCCTTTTCATCTTGTCCATCTTTCTATGAATGTGGTTTTTGTTCCACAGGGTGCGGGACTGTAGTTCTCACAATTATTTTTTATAAAGATTCTCATCACACCTGGGCTTGCCAAATGAAACTCCACCATTACTGCCACTCAACAATATGCTTGAAATGTGCAAGGATCCTTTCAGGACAGTCTTAGCAAAGATTGTTATTGCTGTTGTTAGATCACCTTGATAATTTATTGTACAGATAAACTCATATCTCTGTTAAGCACTTCCATTCCCCCAAGGGGTGCTTTATAATTCATCTATAACTTTACCATTTAGAAGACAAGATAATAATGAAAAGAAACACCAAAACAAATCACCAGGCCATCTTATGACTTCCATGTAAGAAGAAAACAATTTTTTAAATGCCACTGTAATGTCTACTCATGCAGAATGAAGGAGAAAAACAAAGCATGGCTCAACTCAAGCAAAACACATAAACACTTTTTGTGACTTTGGGCAAATCATTTGTTCTCTTTATAGGTTTTCTCTTCTGTGGAAAAAAAAATTGTCTTTACTAATACATGGTGATTATTACAAGAATAAAATAAACTCCCAAATACATAAATATAAACAAGTAAATACATATACATATATAATATGTACCATATGATACAGTAATCCCACTCCTGGGCATGTATCTGGGGAAAACCATAATTCAAAAAGATACATGCACCCAAATGTTTACTGCAGCATTATTTACAATAGCCAAGGAATGGAAGCAACCTAGATGCCCATCGACAGACAAATGGATAAAGAAGATGTGGCATATATATATACAATGGAATATTACTTAGCCATTAAAAAAAGAATGAAATAATGACATTTCAGCAACATGGATGGACCTAGAGATTATCATACTAAGTGAAGAAAGTCAGACAAAGACATATATCATAGAATATCACTTATATGTGGAACCTAAAAAAATGATACAAAATGAACTTATTTACAAAACAGAAACAGACTCACAGACTTTGAAAACAAACTTATGGTTACCAAAGGGGAAAGGTGGGGCGAGGGATAAATTAGGAGTTTGCGATTAACATATACACACTACTATATATAAAATAGATAACAAGGACCTACTTTATAGCACAGGGAACTCTACTCAATATTCTGTAATAATGGGAAAAGAATCTGAAAAAGAATGGTATATGTATAACTGAATCACTTTGCTGTACACCTGAAACTAACACAACATTCTAAATCAACTGTACTACAATATAAAATAAAAATTAAAAAAAACAAACAAACAAATACACATACATGTATAAGCGCAAAGTTTTATGTAAACTAAGGCAGAAACATTTTCCATTTGCCAATAGTTATCAAATGATTTAAAAATATTTATATTCTTTAACTCAATAATTACACATCAGGAAAACCTATCCTAAGTAAATAATCAGAAGTTATTCAAAAAGTTGTGCCTAAGAATGTTTACTGAAGCCCACTTTTACTTAGAAAAAATAAAAACAACCAAAATGACTATAAAGTTCATAATATGTAGCTGAAGTTTTCAAAGAAAGTTAGTTACTTGAAAAAGAGATATAATGTTACATTTAAAAGTATGGTACTGGCACAAAAACAGAAATATAGATCAGTGGAATGGGATAGAAAGCCCAGAGATAAACCCATGCACATATGGTCACCTTATCTTTGATAAAGGAGGCAAGAATATACAGTGGAGAAAAGACAGCGTCTTCAATAAGTGGTGCTGGGAAAACTGGACAGCTACATGTAAAAGAATGAAATTAGAACACTCCCTAACACCAGACACAAAAATAAACTCAGAATGGATTAGAGACCTAAATGTAAGACCGGACACTATAAAACTCAGAGGAAAACATAGGCAGAACACTCTATGACATAAATCACAGCAAGATCCTTTTTGACCCAACTCCTAGAGAAACGGAAGTAAAAACAAAAATAAACAAATGGGACCTAATGAAACTTAAAAGCTTTTGCACAGCAAAGGAAACCAGAAACAAGACCAAAAGACAACCCTCAGAATGGGAGAAAATAGTTGCAAATGAAGCAACTGACAAAGGATTAATCTCCAAAATTTACAAGCAGCTCATGCAGCTCAGTATCAAAAAAACAAACGACCCAATGCAAAAATGGGCAGAAGACCTAAATAGACATTTCTCCAAAGAAGATATACAGATGGCCAACAGACACATGAAAGAATGCTCAACATCATTAATCATTAGAGAAATGCAAAACAGAACTACAATGAGATATCATCTCACACCGGTCAGAATGGCCATCACCAAAAAATCTAGAAACAATGAATGCTGGAGAGGGTGTGGAGAAAAGGGAACCCTCTTGCACTGTTGGTGGGAATGTAAATTGATACAGCCACTATGGAGAACAGTATGGAGGTTACTTAAAAAACTAAAAATAGAACTACCATACGACCCAGCAATCCCACTACTGGGCATATACCCTGAGAAAACCATAACTCAAAAAGAGTCATGTACCAAAATGTTCATTGCAGCTCTATTTACAATAGCCAGGACATGGAAGCAACCTAAGTGTCCATCAACAGATGAATGGATAAAGAAGATGTGGCACATATATACAATGGAATATTACTCAGCCATAAACAGAAACGAAACTGAGTTATTTGTAGTGAGGTGGATGGACCTAGAGTCTGTCATACAGAGTGAAGTAAGTCAGAAAGAGAAAAACAAATACCGTATGCTAACACATATATACGGAATCTAAAAAAAAAAAAAAAAATTGGTCATGAAGAACCTAGGGGCAAGATGGGAATAAAGACACAGACCTACTGAGAATGGACTTGAGGATACGGGGAGGGGGAAGGGTAAGCTGGGACGAAGTGAGAGAGTGGCATGGACATATATACACTACCAAACGTAAAATAGATAGCTAGTGGGAAGCAGCCGCATAGCACAGGGAGATCAGCTTGGTGCTTTGTGACCACCTAGAGGGGTGGGGTAGCAAGGATGGGAGGGAGGGACACGCAAGAGGGAAGAGATATGGGGACACATGTGTATGTATAACTGATTCACTTTGTTATAAAGCAGAAACTAACACACCATTGTAAAGCAATTATAATCCAATAAAGATGTTAAGAAAAAAAGGATGCAAGATTATACATACAGTATGATCTCAATTTTGAAACACATACGTAAATATATAATGCACAAATAAAAAACTGGAAGAAAATATATGGCTACACTAATCATTTTTATTTCTGGATTATTTTTATTTTCTTCTCTATAATCTTTTTAAATGTTCTAAAAAGTATGTATTTCTTTTAAATTTTTGAAAAGAGAGAAACAAATGTTATTTTGAAAGAAAACCTTACCTAAAATAATAAAAGAAAACTTAAGCAAAGTTAATATCTTATCATTTAAATATGTTATAAAAAAGCATACCAGGCTGTCTACCTGGGGTGCCCCTACTCTGCTTTCAATAACTCAGTTTAAGCCTCTCTTTTAGGAAGCACTGCATGATCACACCTCACAAGCCAAGGTGAATTTCTTGCCCCCTGCACACAGCCAACCTCTGGTGGACTCAGGACACTAGATCCCACTGAATCACACTGCACATGCACTGTGCAGGTCTGGTACTTGCATATTCGCATGATGCCTTTGGCCTATGTTAGGGATAACTTAAACTGTCCTTGAAGCGACTCCCTGTATTTAATGTAAGGATATTTTTGGAGGTAAAATACTGTTCCCTAATTATGCAGTGTACTCTTGTGAGGATCAACTGAGGAATATTCTCTCTGGTCTCAATTTCAGGAATAGTCACACTTCTCCAGGACAATGTGTTTGGTTTTCATCTTGTGAACATGGAGAATCATGTAACTGATCATATTTCCCTCAACTTGTTTGCTGCTAGAAAGTTTAGCATTCAATCTATGACCCACCTGTGGCAAAAAACTGTACATGCTTTTATTGTGTGCCTCTTGCCCAGAGTTTCATCCTACTTCCAGGCATTCTCTTTTCCCTTTACCTCTATTTTCTCACATTTTAAAAAGCTATCTTATCTTGCTGTTTGAATATATAACTGTATACTCTTAAAACTTTTTTGAAACCAGTCATGTTACATATAAACCAGCTAATTAAATGACACAAATAACTTGGATTCATTTTTGTACTATTATTTTCTGTACTGTTGTACAATAAATTTATATTTTCTATGTTAGAGTTAATGTTAATTATTACTGAATTTATTATTGTTTGTGGGGACTGAGTATTTCTATACCGCATATTTTTAAACATCTAAATAATTAATTGGAGAGGAGTGTTTGTTTTTTCTCCAGATGGTTGGTGACTTGTCAAGAGGGCCACCATGTGAACCACACTGTTTACCACCACATCATAAAATAATTAGGTAGAAATTTTAATTTATTCTAATGACAAAAATCTTAATTTGCAACATCAGCCATGTTTTAAAATATTCAGACTTCTGTTCCAGTTACACTGTGATGGCAAAGATGCATTTCTTTCTTATTTGGCAAGCAGTACAAATATATCTGTTATTTACAAGCATGTTGCCTCATCTATCAAGGTTGCTCAGAGCAGACAGCATTTAGTGACTAAGTAAGGCATGGCAAAGAATGATAAAAAAGAAAAATGATTCTAGCCACAGTTATGTTAATTCAGGAATGTCAACTATAAATGTTAAATCTCCCATCAAATAAGGATTTCCCAAAAGGAAGCTTGACCACCATCTCAACACAGCCTCTATAAATATAATTAGCGCAGTCAGAGGATTCATTGTGCTGGGCTTTCTGTTTTTGCTGGTTGGTGCCATAGGAAAATCTCAAATTAAACTGAGACCTCCAGAAACCCCAACAGACCAGCACACAGTGAAATTAAATGGGTAATGACATCAGGGAGAGGAAAATATTTTAATGGAACATTCGATTTCATGAATTTAGGTCCTTTCTCTGATTTATTTTCCAAAGCATGTTTAGTGTCTTTGGCTTTTTTCCCGTCTTATTCATACTTTATCATACATCATTCTAGGGTATCTCTCTAAAGGATATCTGAGGGGCAAAGAAAATGCCATCAGTTATCAGTCCCCTTAGAACACTTTCCTTCTAAAGAAGGCCCTCTCCTGATTATTTATGGATAAATTCAATTCTTCTTTCTCCTGGGTATTCCCCAAATGATTAAATAAAATATACTAAGGATATTCTTAGATATAGAGAAACAATGTTCAATGAAATACCTATGGGACAGGAAAAACACAGATGAAATGACACCTCTGTTGACTCTCCATTTAAACAACTCATAGGCAGCAACAGCCCACAACTCTCTAGGAAGAATCAGGTCTGAAAATTCTGTTGGGTAGTATGAAACTGTTACGCCATAGCTTGGCTGACCTGAGGCCAAGGTTTGGAGGAGCAGGCAGGTTTGGAAGACTGAGGCAGATGCTCTAAGACAAGATGAACAGGGAGCTGAATCAGAAGACAGAGACATTAGCTAAGACAAAAGAGTCCCCCTGTTACCAAAGGTTTATACAATCTTTTATCTTACAACATTGATTGAGTAGCTACGGCACTACTAATATTTACCAGTATCCCAGGCACTCCATGAGGCCCCAGGATTCCAAAGATTTGTGAAATATGGTTACCACCCCCAGAACAACACAGTGTAACACAGAGATAAAGTAACAGCAGCAATAGGAACTCCCATTTATTAGCACTTAGTCTGTACCAGGAACTGTGCTGTGCATTTTACATGTCTTTTCTCATTTACTCCTTACCACAATCTTCAGGAAAAAATTTTTTTTCCTTTACAACCCAACTCTCCTGGGCCATCCTAACAGTAAGGAATAAGCATGAGGCTGACTCCAGCCCAGATCCCTTGCCAACTTGCCCAGAAAGCCCCAAGGAGGCAGGCACCACTATTTCTCCCACATTAAGGTTAAGAAGTTGAAGTTCAAATAAGCTAAGTTACTTATGAAAACAAGACAGTTAGTTAGTGAATGGCAGAACCAGGCCTCATAACTGTACTTTTTACCATGTCTGAAATATGTAAAGGGACAATGCAAATGGCCAATAAATCTATGATAAAAATCTAACTTCTCTGGTAACAAAAGAATGCAAATTAAAATGAGATAGTATTTGTCATTGGTCAAATTAGGGAAGTTTTACCGTGTTGAATGTTTTTGACAAAGTAGTAGGCACTCATAACCAGCTGGGGGAAACATAAAGTGACCATTTTCAGAGGACATTTTACTAAAAACAGAACTACCATATGATTCAGCAATTCCACTTCCAGAATATATCCAAAGAAAACAAACACATTAACTCAAAAAGATATTGCATCTCCGTGTTCACAGCAGCATTAAACCCATGCACTTATGGTCAGTTAATCTACAAAAAGAAGCTAAGAATATACAATGGAGAAAAGACAGGCTCTTCAATAAGTGGTGCTGGGAAAACTGGACAGCTACATGTAAAAGAATGAAATTTGAACATTCTCTCACATGATACACGAAAATAAACACAAAATGAATTTAAAAAACCAAAAAAGATTGGAAACCATAAAACTCCTAGAAGAAAACATAGGCAGAACACTCTTTGACATAAATAGTAGCAATATTTTTTTTTTGATCCATCTTCTAAGGCAAAGGAAACAAAAGCAAAAGTAAATAAATGAGACCTAATTAAACTTAAAAACTTTTACACAGCAAAAGAAATCATCAGCAAAAAGAAAAGACAACCTACTGAATGGGAAAAAATATTTGCAAATGATATGACAAATAAGGGGTTAATATCAAACATATATAAACAGCTCATACAACTCAACATCAAAAAAAACAAACAACCCAATTAAAAAATGAGCAGAAGACCTGAATAGACATTTTTCCAAAGGAGACATACAGATGGCCAATAGGCACATGAAAAGAAGCTTAACATTGCTAATGATCAGAGAAATGCAAATCAAAACCACAATGAGATATCACCTCATACCTGTCAGAATAGCTATCATCAAAAAGACCACAAATAACAAATACTGGCAAAGATGTGGAGAAAAGGGAACCCTTGTACCCTGATGGTGGGAATGTAAATTGGTGCAGCCACTATGGAGAACAGTATGGAGGTTCCTTTAAATACTAAAAATAGAGTTACCATATGATTCTGCAATCCCACTCCTGGGCATATATCCAGACAAAACTATAATTCAAAAAGATACATGCACCCCAATGTTCATAACAGCATTATTTACAATACCCAAGATATGGAAGCAACCTAAGTGTCCATCAACAGATAAATACATAAAGAAGATGTGGTATATATATATATACAATGTAGTCCTACTCAGCCAAAAAAAAGAATGAAATTCTGCCATTTGCAACAACCTGGAGGGCATTATACTAAGTGAAATAAGTCAGACAGAGAAAGACAAATACTGTATGTTATCACTTATATGTGGAATCTAAAAACTAAAACTAGTGAATATAACAAAAAAGAAACAGACTCACAGATCTAGAGAACAAACTAGTGGTTACCAGTGGGGAGAGAGAAGCAGGGAGGGGCAAGTTAGGGGCAGGGAATTAAGAGGTCCATACTACTATGTATAAAATAAATAAGCTACAAGGATATATTGTACAACACAGGGAATATAGCTAATATTTTATAATAACTATAAATGGAGTATAATTCTTAAAAATTGTTAATCACAATGTTGTACATCTGAAACTTACATAATATTGTAAATAAACTATACTTCAATTTTTTAAAAAGTAACAATTCAACTTGGAAGTTTCTACCTTAGGAAACAATAAAAATGAGTCAAATATTTTCTATGTATTTATTTATGCATTCACTCAGTTAAAAAATATTTGTCAGGCACTTGGGACAGAATAATGAGCAAGACATACTTGGTCAATGTCCCCATTAAGTCTAAGGGTAGAGCTGTTCATTATAATATTATTCACATAATAGCCAAAATTTTGGATATAATAGGGGTTAAATAAATTATGGCACATCCATAATATCCAATCAACTGCAGCCATAAAATGGAATACTATGTTGTAGAAGAACACTTAAGGTATTAGAAAATGTTCATGATACACTTTACAAAAACAGATTATAAAATATAATGTTATCAAGTAGAATACATGTTCAGTGTAGCCCAAATTTTATACATTTTAAAGCTATTTATTCACTCAATAAATATTTATTTAAAATCTATTTATGACAGGCCCTAGGGAAATAGCTATAAAGAAAACAGATAAAGGTTTTGACCTCATAGGGCTTACATTCTAATTAGGAGAAATACACAATTAATAAAAATGATAAATATATGATATTGAATTTTATGGAAAAAGATTGAGTAATATAAATTGGCCACAGAAGGATGCTCTGATTAGGTAACATTTGAGCAGAAACCTGAAGGAGTGAGCCCCAGGTATTGTATCTGAGAAAAGGACTTCCAAGCAAAGGCAACAGGAAGTGCAAAAGCCCTGAGGCAAGCATGAGCTTGTGTTCTTGAAAGAGAATAAAGTTCTTGGTAGAGAATTTGGACTTAATTTTGAATTAGATGGGAAGCCATGGCAGCATTTTGAGCACAGGGGTA
Organism: Balaenoptera ricei; assembly: GCF_028023285.1. NCBI lineage: Eukaryota > Metazoa > Chordata > Mammalia > Artiodactyla > Balaenopteridae > Balaenoptera > Balaenoptera ricei. The sequence goes on from NC_082640.1 coordinate 128,030,021, forward strand.
ACGAGAGACTTAAATTTTTAGGGGAACACAGCCTTTTGCGAAAAACAGACATGAGGAATGGCAAAAGCAAGATGTTACACTAGGTGATAGTGGAGCTGATGAGTACATACTGGAGTTGAGCCAACACTGACTGAAAGAGGAAATTGGGAGAGGAGAACTTTTAGAGTAATAGGTGTGAGGAATAATCCAAAGCTTGTTTAGGGACATGTGGCAGCCGTGAAAACATGCTTATCAGGTCTCCAAGTGCAGGGAGTGTGCTGATGGATGGCCCAGCTTCTGGACCAAATTCGCCTCAATGTCATGCTTCCTCCTGACTACTTCCAGCTGATGACTGTTAGGGATACAGTCATGACCATACTTGAGAGATTCAGGACTCCTCTGATGCCAACTTTGGCTCAAGAACTCCACAGTAACATTGCAGGAAGTTTCTTAAAACTGTACCAAAGTCTATGACCTCCTACCCAACCTTCCTTCCCTCTATCCCCTACATGGGTCAGCCCTGCATCACAGTCTGACAACTCTTCCAGACTCCTCTGAGTCTCCCACTCTCCTTCAGCAACACCCCCCCATTTTTTCTCACAGGTGTTCTTCCCAGGAAGTGGGATCACACCTCTCTCGGTATCTGCTTCTTGGCAGACCCAAACTTGCTGAGTTTGAGATGCTAATAAACAAACACCCAAATAAAGATGTCTACTAGGCAGTCTACGGTTCAGGTTTAGAAGTAGAGATATAAAATGGGAGCCATTATCACACAGATGGTATTTAAAGCCATGTGCTAGGTGAGATCACTTTATTCAGAATTTCATTTCCTTCAGTGACCAGATCCTAACTATCTACCTAAGAAGAATAACCCTAATATGCAACTTCATGCTCAAATGTGTTTTATGATGGATGCCTTCCTGGAAAGGGCCAGCACCTGTAAGAATGTCTGCATTTTAAATTAGGATGCCCAGGGAGTGAACCTACAGGATCAGTCTGTCTTGGTGGAATGTCAAGTCCCATGGCAATTGACTGAGGGAGATTATTTTGAGCCTTCTCTATGTCTATTCAGAGCCAGACTCACTGTCACACTGACTGATATAAACTTCTAGAACTTCTCGTTTATTTCCCTTTCATTTTTATCACCCATTTCTGCTCTCCAGTCCAAGTAATCCCTTCATCTTCTTGCCATCTCTTTTTCATGTTCCTTCTATTTTATTCCTAGAAGAGGCTTCTAAGAAATTTTACCAGAAATATGCAGAAATTACTCAGAAATATGTAGTTAAAACCCCTCAACATAAAATAAAGGAAAGTGCAAGATTGCCAACTTAACCCATACAAGCCCTCAGAAGGACTATGAATTGAGGAAGTTACATATGTGGCCGAGGACAGAAAAACTGAAAAATATGATTAATAAAAAGAAAATAATATGCATGTGGAACAGTAAGTTAGGCGAGAAAAGTGACTAGAAAGTTATTTATAAAAAGTAACAGCCGGGGCTTCCCTGGTGGCACAGTGGTTGAGAGTCTGCCTGCCAGTGCAGGGGACACGGGTTCGAGCCCTGGTCTGGGAAGATCCCACATGCCGCGGAGCAACTGGGCCCGTGAGCCACAACTACTGAGCCTGCGCGACTGGAGCCTGTGCTCCGCAACAGGAGAGGCCGCGATAGTGAGAGGCCCGCGCACCGCAATGAAGAGTGGCCCCCGCTTGCCACAACTAGAGAAAGCCTTCGCACAGAAACGAAGACCCAACACAGCCAAAAATAAAATATAAAAATAAATAAATAAATTTAAAGAAATTGCCAAACTATTAAAAAAAAAAAAAAGTAACAGTCACTTTTTTTTCTTATTTCCATCTAGCATTTCCAGCAAGAATGTTCTCTAAATTCAGTATTTCCTCTCATTCCTATCAGCTGTCGTTCTGCTTGGCTCTTGTCTGCTTCCCTTCTGAGTGTATAGCTACTTCCTCCCTATTCACACATACACAAGAGAAATAAACATTCTTTTGGTAACAAAAATCAATCAGCTAGATGTAAATTTTACTAAAATTACATTAATAAAGTTAGGGAAAAATATCTCTAGACTGATAAATACACATTATTCACCTCTCAGTGGTGTCATCTTCTTATATTATTTTGTTTTACCTCTCAGAACCCAACAATAGAACAACAGTAGAAACAATGAATATTCTCATGGAGGCAATGGAACAGGGTATTTAATATCCAGCTAACCTCAAAAATCCAAAATGTAGTCATTACGCCATTTTGACCATTGGCATTGGTCAAAAAAAAAAAAAAGCCAGGGTCCTTGGCACCATCTCCCCTGGGCCAAAGGCCAAAGGTTGCTAAAACTAGGAAATGCACTAATACTAGCTTAGAAAGGCAGGCAGAGCCTCTCTGCGATGCCAAAGGACCATGGGAAACGTTTAGAGACACCCTAGTTTTACTGTGAAGCCTCAAATAAACCAACACTGAGACTAATAATCCCAGAAAGTATTGCACTACAACACAAAAGTAGCCTTGATGTTCACGCTTTCTCTCACAAAAGTTTTAATTAAGACGATTATGGGATTTCCCTCCACCCCCAGGGAAACACAGTTCCAATTTTATAAGTCAGTCAATGGAACAGTATAATTTGAGAATTCTGAACACAATCTTCAGCAATATACCTATTTTGTAAATTGAGTCTACCTCAATATACACAGATTGCCTGAAGCTCCAAGGAGAACATTAAAAGTAATCTGGAAAAGAGAATTGATGTTTGTGTGAAAAATAACATCGTTTAACACACTTAGCTTGCCTAAGGAAAGAACAGCTTACAAGTACTCTTTCTGTGAACTGTAAACACCACACTTTAAACAGAGAGAGTAAGAAGAAATTAAGACAAAATTAAATGCAGATTGGCTATCAGGAAAAAGAAAAACTGTCTCCACATCATCAACATCTCCCCCCGGGATTAATTAGGACATTAAATGGGCTTTACTCAAGAACTAGTATTGACTCTAGCACTGGGGATATGCAATAGCTTTAAATTAGACATAAGGACAGGAACAGTCTAGGTGTCCGTTCTTGGGTCTTCACAGGTTTTTTTCACCTCTGATTTGAGTAAGCTCAATATTTGTATTGCATGGAGGTAAACAGGGAAAGAAAACATCGTCAGTAGAATATAGCATGCAGTTCACAGTCTTAGGAGAGCCTCCAGTGAACACGGGGTATCGCCCCGACTCATGCCTTAAAGCAGCCTCGTCTCTATGGATGCATGCACTTCTTGCCAGTTCTGCTCTGACCACCGCGTGGCCCCCACCCAGGGACAGCAGAACGGAACAAACAGTTGTTCACCCACCGCAAGGACTGCTAAAAATCAACACTCCAGGAAGGGATTTCACTTTTCTTAGGAAGGACAGTGGGACAGGACAGTGGTGAAACATTACTTCAAGTGCCCTCAGAGCAGCAAATATTAAGTGGAAAAACCTGAGGAGACCTGTTCATAAATCCGTGAGAGGCACTCTGCGGGCACACTTTAGAAATACTTGGGAAAAGACAGCTTGCAAGGAGCTAGCAGTCCTGTGCAGAAGGGAGGCTACACCACCAGTAGCACATACATTATTGATGTGAATTTTATTTTATTATTATATTAAAATATATTATAATATTATGTTAATATTATTTTACGATGGATATGAATTTCAGTTTTACCCACAGATAGGTGAGGCCTTGGGAAATTTGGGTTTCATACCAAAATTTCAATTTGGAGGACTTAAGATGTTATTTTATTTTATTTATATAATCTGAACACTTTTATCCGATTTATTCAATATTAGAGCATGGTGCTATTCAATGAAGAATGCCAGGGTTCTTGTTCATCATTTGTGTTTCTAATTAAAAGGGAGGTGATAAGAAAGTGCTAACCCAAGAATCACTCCTGCGTACCATCAGCTGTAGCCATCCCTGTGAAGACCTCAATGATTCCACTCAAAAGAAGACACTTGTTTGCTAGCTTTCGTGCTGACTCAACGTCTGTGGAATGCCTTGCACTGGTGAGTGGTCTCTGCCACGTGGGACTGCACAGCTCCTCTCAAACAACTAGCTCGACAGTAACAGCAAACACATGGTGTTCCCTCTGTCCACTCTGTTCTAACTGCTCTACACTTAGTAATTTATGTAATTGTTACTTGGCTCTATTAAGTAGTTGCTATTTTTAATCCCTGTTTTAAAAAGAAGGCAATCAAGGCACTGAGAGTGAAAAACCAGGATCTATAACCAGGCAGACTGCACCCAGGATCTTAGCCACTTTACTTCATTTCCTTAAGGACCGGAGCTGAAGACTTAAGCAGCTGACCTCATGCCTCCCTCTGCTCCAGGTTCTGTTGGAGAGGAGAAGGTAGCACTGGGAGAGGGGAGAAGGAGAAGCTACTAAATATACCAGTGACATAATAGACAAATTCCAAGAGGAAGGCATGATGCAAAAAGGAAAGCAAAGATCTAAAGTGGGCCAAGAGAGCAGTTAGTTTGTCCCAGACTATATCTCTAATCTCTTCTCTCACCAACAAAAGGCAACACTTTCTTTCTTAGTGTTTTACAGTCTTGACTCACACCAGAGCTTGCATTTAGTAGTGGTGAGTTAGGGGATGGTGCATATTTCTTCAAAAGGAGTTGCTGCAAAAATATATCCCAAGGCCGGCCCACAATACCCATGCTGCTGGCCATGAGAAGCACCAGCCAAGAATGCCACTCCAGAACGTAAATTGGTGCAGTCACTGTGGAAAACAGTATGGAGGCTTCTCAAAAAACTAAAAATGGAACTACCATACGATCCAGCAACTCCACTCCTGGGTATATAACCAAAGAAAAGGAAAACACTAATTCAAAAAGATACACACACCCCAATGTTCATAGCAGCATTTTTTACAATAACCAAGATATGGAAGCAACCTAAGTGTCCATCAACAGATGAATGAATAAAGAAGATGTGGTGAGACATATATACAATATATAATGAAATATTATGCTTAGTGAAATGTCAGACACAGAAAGACAAATACAATATGTTTTCACTTATATGTGGAATCTAAAAAATAAAACAAATGAATGAAAGTAACAAAACAGAAACAGACTCACAGATACAGAGAACAAACTAGTTGTTACCAGTAAGCAGAAGGGTGGAGGGAGGGACAAGACAGGGGGAGGGGATTGAAGGTATGAACTACTAGGTATAAAATAAGATACAAAGATGTACAGCACAGGAAATATAGCCAATTTTTTATAATAACTTTAAATGAAGCATAATCTATAAAATTATCAAATCACTGTTGCGTACCTGAAACTCATGATGTTATAAATCAACTATACTTCAATTTAAAAAAAAAAGAATGCCACTCTACCCTTAACAAAGTCTGCGAAACAGGATGATTCTGACAGGCTGAGTTTTTGCTCAGAAATCATAAACAGCATCTCATTTCTCCCTTTTCCTTTCCCCCATTCCAACCTGTTTGCCTTCATTAACACGCTTGGGAACCTTGGCTTTGTATTGGGTTGGCCAACAAGTTTGTTCGAGTTTTTCCGTAACATCTTATGGAAAAACCAGAATGAACTTTTTGGCCAACCCAATAAATGGAGAGGAGGGAAGAGTTTTATTGGAAACGGGCTGGAAGAAAAATGAGGGCCCTGGAAGAGACAGAATGGCATCTGGCCCTAACCTAATCTCTTCAGTTGGCTTTGAGCCCCTTTGGAGAAAGAGGTTAGAGACTTTGTGTGACTCTGGCATAAGCATAGCTGCACTGGGGCCAAAGTAACTAAGTGTGGCCCAGAGCTGGAGAGGAGGCCACTCTAATCAGAAGTGCTAGCAGATGCAAACTAGTATGTATAGGATGGATAAAGAGCAAGGTCCTACTGTACAGCACACGGAACTATATTCAATATCCTGTGATAAACCATAATGGAAAAGAATATGAAAAGTATATATATATATATATATATATATATATATATATATATATATATGTCACTTTGCTGTACAGCAGAAATTAACACAACACTGTAAAGCAACTATTCGTCAACAAAATTTAAAAATTTTTTAAATAAACAGCAATGCTCACCACTCCAAGAAGCAGTGGCTTTGGGAGCACCCAATGGTAGCACTCTCAGCAGAGGCACTGGCATCTCATGATTGGCAGCAGCAAAAACACTTTTGTAGGTAGTAGGCATGGACAAGGGGGCACCAGGGCAGCACAAGACAGATGTAATGTGGCAGCTAATAGGCTGATTCATGGGCTTACATGAGGCACACCTTTGGAGACATCTAATCAAGTTAATAGGCCCATTCCCATCCTAATTTTGGGTAGAGAAAGGAAGGGCAGCCTTGTTTTATAATCACACACTAGTGTGTGACATGGCACATTTATTTAAGTGAGGGTCCATTTCAGTAGCCTGTGGCTTCTGCAGTAGCCTTCTAACTGGCCTCCCTGCCTCCAGACTCTCCTTCCTGTAGGCTGCATGATATCGTCCCCAAATAACATTTCATCACATCATTTTCCTGTTCAAAACTTACTCTATTCCACAAAATAAGGTGTGACTGTGGGCAACATAAAATGTGATTCTAGCTACTGAGGAGGGCTGGTAGGATGATCAGCCATCCCAGTTTTCCCAGGATTATCCTGGTTTTAGCACTGAAAGTGCCATGTGCTGGGAAACCCCTCAGCTCCAGGCAAACTGGAAAGGTCAGTCACCCTCGCTGGCCATCAGCTTTGGCTTGGGATTGGTGTGTAAGGGTATATTTAAAGTTTTTTATGATGTGCTCCAACAGAGAGAAGAACCATTAACAGCTGCTATTTTTATAGCAAGGAGCAATGAAATTTAGTTGCTTACTTCATATAGGCAGCTTGGTTGCTATGGCAACACTGAGTGGCAAACTCGATTGTTCATACCCGTAAAATTGACAAATATTTCAGTGTTCGCTTCATACCTTTACATTTTAATATTTGCTGCCACAGGGCTGAGCCCCTTGAATTGTGAAATCACATAATACTTTAACATAATTATTTACTTTCCAGGATGTTATTACCAACAATTAGTTATCCTGTTTATAACTGAAGTTTAAAACATATTTTTCCTTTGAGACGATTTTTGGGACATCAATTTAATTTTAGGCTCATGAATTGTAAACTGTCCGTGGACAGCATGTTGGAGCAACTACTAAATTCCTTGTGCACAGGCAGCATCTACCACATATCCACAGTTACAGTGAGTGCTCTGTATATCTTCTTGGGCTGAAGTTAAGACTCTGATATTATTTATTTATGTTGACTCCACGTTGTGCCATAAAGGATTTAAGGAGGCTTAAAAATACAATATAAAGCAAGAAATAAAGAAGTGGAGATAAAGGGAAAATGTGGGTAAGAAAGTAAATTGGTGCCATGAGTAACTTCAGTACTAAAAAAAAAAAAATGCATGCCAAGAAGTTCCATTTCCTTGCAAAACTCTAAACATGGGTTACATGTCTGTTTCTGACCTACCTAATAGTCAATTTAAAGAGAAAAATCATGCTCTGTTATAAAACTCAATGTTCGTTGGTAAAAACAAACCAATAAATTAGAAATAGCATAAACTTATTAATAGAGAAATGAGAGATTTTTGTTACATGGTTTCCACATAAAGGGTACTATTTAAGGATAAATATCTATATCAATGGCCAATGATGTCACCTAAGACCTCTTGTGTAGGTGAAGAGGATTATCTGATTATTTAGAAGGAAAAATGTCTTATTTATCTAAAAAAAAGGAGAAATGGGCAGCTCTGGAAATTGCAAAATAATGATCTTAACCTTGATTCTTTGTTACTTCCTCCAGATATTTTTCTTATAATTGATTTATAAAACAGAAAAAGCATAACATAATAGATTTTAACCACCACGGCTTTGAGATAAATCATGTAAATAATTTTATTTAATTTTACTTTGGTAAAACAATGGGCAAGAAATTGCTATCTATATGGCCCCCAAACATCCTGTTAAGCACAGTATACAATAAACTATACTAATAAAAGCCATCATTTGCATAGGTCTTTATAATTTACAAAGACTTTTACATTTAATACTTCACTTGCTTTTTATGACATGTTTTTATATTACGACAATAACTGCACAAAACAAGAAACTAAAGTGAAGCAATTTCTCTAACTTGCAATGAGTGATTTCAGATTCAAACTTAGTTCTGACTCCAAAGACTATAATCACTCTATTGCCTCTGACTAATGAATGAATTAACCACATAGTACAAAATAAAGAGATTCTTTACCAAGAACATCATGCAAGTTATAAAAAGTAATCCTGGCTGTGATATTGTGATATAGGTACACAAGATGTCACATGGGGGAAGACTGGGGGAAGGGTACATGGGACCTGTCTGTACTGTTCCTTGCAAATGCAGGTGAATCTGCAATTACCTCAAAATAAAAAGATTTTAAGACATTAATCTTTCAACTACATTTGACAATGGTTTCTCCTTTGTGAGGTTATGGGTAAAAAAAATAAAACTTCTGGCCTCCAGGTTGAGCTTCATGCTTTAAGAGAAAGGCAGAATATGGTGAGAGCAACAAGATTGGAAAACAGAACTTTGTGAAAAAGAAAACATGAAAAGTAGAGTAGGTATGAGTAAATTTTCTTCATCTAGAAAATAAATTCAAAGGAAACACATTCAAATTGAAGAAAAATAAGGAAATACTTTATAATAAGCCTTATAGATCTCACATATATATGTACAAAATGCTCTTTCTCATAATGGCACTGAATATTTCCACAGTGTTAGGAAAACTACCTTTGTTTTGGACAAAGGGGATTCACCTGGTTGGAGGATATGAGCTCAACAAGTAGCCTCTTTTGGTATCTTTGCAGTTCCACAATGTGACCAGAGTCATATACAGGGAGACCACATAGTGTTTGAATGCTGATTCTATCACTTTCTGGTGGTGGAACTTGAGCAAATCATGTAACCTCTTTGGGTCTCTGTTTTCTTATTTTCAAATGATGACAAAGGGATATTGCACTTTGTAAACCACAAAATGTTAGAGAAGTACTAGCTATTATTACTACTTGCTAGTTCAGAGACTTCAAAAGTGACATAGTTGATGAAAGTGTCAAAGATAACTTTAAGAATAAGAAGAGTGGGTTAACCATCTATGCAGTGGGATATGGGAGGCACTGAAAACCAACTCTTCAAAAAGGAAATAAGTCCATCCCTCACCCTTAGTCTACCAAAATGCTTGATATTCCACCACTGAAAATTCAGTTTAATATGTGGTCAATACCCTAAGGGCAAGTCTTAATTCTTCTTTACCATTGTATTCCCATATTGCATAATGCCTAACAGAGTAATCAATCAAAAAATACTCAACATCTCTTAGAAAAGGGTCTATATCTCTCAAAATTCCAAGTTTAAATTCAAAAAGGATTGCAAAAGATAATACGCTGAGGTTTTGAGGAACTAGAAGAGGCTACTTGTTGAGCCCATACCCTCCACTGACTTTTTATATGATCACCTACAGTAGTAGATACCACTGTGCAATGGCCAGATTCCTACTCCAGGACTGAATCACTCATTCTCCCAACCACTGAGAGTGTTGGTGGTCCACAGCTTTCAGCTAAGTCCCTTTCCCAGACTTTCCCTTCCTAAAGAGAGCCACCTCACTCAAAATCATACCTCCTCCTTAGGGGTATAAAATTTCAGTTTTCTTGTCTTAATTAGGGCCAATTCTAAAGTTCCACCCTTGCTCCAGAATTCTCTGTGGGATCAACTGAGGGCCCTGTTGCAACTTGTATTAGTCAGTGTTCTCCAGAGAAATAAACCCAATAAGAGATATATACACACATATATGACAATTTATTATAAAGAGTTGGCTCACATGATTATGGAAGCTAAGAAGTCCCTCAATCTGCCATTTTCAAGCTGGAGACCCAGGTAGGTCAGTGGTATACTTCAGTCTGAGTCTGAAGGCCTAAGAACCAGGGGAGCTGACGCTCTAAATCTCAGTCCAAGGGCAGGAGAAGACTGCTGTCCCAGCTCAAACAGGCAGAAAACAAATTAATTCTCCCTTCTTCTGTCTTTTGTTCTATTCAGGTCTTCCGTAGATTGGATAAGGTCCACCCACATTGGGGAGGGCAATCTGCTTTACTGAATCCACCAATTCAAATGCTATCTCATCCAGAAACACTCTGACAGACACACTGAGAATAACGTTTAACCAAACATCTGGGCACCCCGTGGCCCAGTAAAGTTGACATATAAAATCAACCAATACAAAACTGCACTGGAGTTCAACCTCTACTCAATCCTGCATCTTTCACTACCCCATAGATGTTGATCCCTAGATTACTTCCTAATAAACTTTCTGCATGTGAATATCCATCTAAGGCTCGGTTTCTTGGGAAAATTCGCCTGTGTCACCTACTCCTCCTATAAATAAAGTTATCTCCAACACTTCAGTTTGACACATCCATTTTGATAAGTACTCTCAAATATAAAACCATACTGGAAAAACAGACCTTCCTTTTGTGCCATTAAGAACCTAATGACTATGTGGAAAAGATGATCACTATTGTTATGCTTCTCTGAGAAGTCCTAGTTTTCATTAAATCTCTCAATTTTTTCACCTCATGACTCATATACACATGTTAAGAAGACACCGAAGTTCTGAAATTTCTTGCTGCCCCTTATCAGGTCAGTGTGAAAATGTAATTGCTGATCAATAAGAACTAAGGTTTATGGTATCTTTTTCACACTACCTGTTTGGGCCACGAGAGTATAACTGTGAAGCTGCCAGTATATCTTCCAAGCGGCATTATTTGGACTTCGTAACTTTATACATTGAATAAGTGTTAAAATTGATTAGAGGAGGTAATTTTTATTACATTCTGAAGAAACTAAAGGAATGCTTTACTGAATGCAATTCATTTTGTTGATCTTAATCTGTATCAGGCATATATACAAGTTATACTTCTTTAATTACATTTAAAATAATCAAAACATTTCTTTAAGTTAAATGGCACAATTTGGGAAGTTTTTGACGTCATGGGACTACTGACTAGAGTACTTCATTATTTGTGTATCATTTAAAGGCAGCACACTCAGGATTTACAAAATTTAGTTCATTCAATCAACAAACATCATTTGAGCCTACTTTGTGCATCAAAACACTGTGTCACTCTTAAGAATATGAAGAAAAGGAAAAGCATATTTACTTTTACATTCAAAGCATTCCACCTGACAGTGGTTTGCTATACCTGTCAATCTGTTCAACTAAGTTTCTATCAGGAACTAATTCTGAATCAGAGGAAAAATGAACAAACCAAACTTAGGGGATTCTCCATCTTTCATGATTTTTAAAATTCTTAATGAGAATAAAATCATTCACTCTGGAACTCTATTCCCTCTCTAAAATTTTAGGAGCTGGCACTGAGACACTCCTTCAATCTCTTTAGAAGAATAAGGTAGGAAAAGATATTTTTATCTTCACAGCCCTGATTAAAAAATTTTAACAGAATCAAGTCTGGGTTCCAGCAGGGTAACTCAATGGTCTCCATGGTAAAAGAAATGTAGAGTTCTTTTTTAATAGCACAATACATTAAAAAATTAAAAATGTTCCTGTATTTCGTCTACTCGAAGATACACTTTGATTACACTTAGTCATTACCTTTTCCATCTCTCTGCACAAATAAAATCAAGGAAATACATATCTTTTGTACACACCATCATGAAAAAAATGAAGAAAGATTTCATTTCCATAAAATATGAATAAATTTTAATTCAACTGGACATTGCTGCTGAAACTTAGTCCAATATTTAGTATAGAAATATGATTACATGAGATAATATGGATGAAAATGCTTGGTAAACCCAAAGATTTAGCAAAGGTACATGATCATTGCTAATCATCTATGTGACTGAATTTATGTGTCATCAAATAAGAGATCTGAACTTTGGCTAGCACTGCAAAACCTGTCACATAAAACCCTGTGTACCCAGAACTAGAACAAAAAAATTCACAATTTGTATGGAAACACAAAAGACCCCAAATAGCCAAAACAATCTTGAGAAAGAAAAACGGAGCTGGAGGAACCAGGCTCCCTGACTTCAGACTATACTACAAAGTTACAGTAATCAAGACAGTATGCCTACTGGCACGAAAACAGAAATATAGATCAATGGAACAGGATAGAAAGCCCAGAGATAAACCCACACACATATGGTCACCTTATCTTCGATAAAGGAGGCAAGAATATACAATGGAGAAAAGACAGCCTCTTCAATAAGTGGTGCTAGGAAAACTGGACAGCCACATGTAAAAGAATGAAATTAGAACACTCCCTGACACCATACACAAAAATAAACTCAAAATGGTTTAAAGACCTAAACGTAAGGCCAGACACTATCAAACTCTTAGAGGAAAATATAGGCAGAACACTCTATGACATAAATCACAGCAATATCCTTTTTGACCCACCTCCTAGAGAAATGGAAATAAACACAAAAATAAACAAATGGGACCCAATGAAACTTAAAAGCTTTTGCACAGCAAAGGAAACCAGAAACAAGACCAAAAGACAACCCTCAGAATGGGAGAAAATATTTGCAAATGAAGCAACTGACAAAGGATTAATCTCCAAAATTACAAGCAGCTCATGCAGATGAACATCAACAAAACAAACAACCCAATCCAAAAATGGGCAGAAGACCTAAATAGACGTTTCTCCAAAGAAGATATACAGATTGCCAACAAACACATGAAAGAATGCTCAACATCATTAATCATTAGAGAAATGCAAAACAGAACTACAATGAGATATCATCTCACACCAGTCAGAATGGCCATCACCAAAAATCTACAAACAATAAATGCTGGAGAGCATGTGGAGAAAAGGGAACACTCTTGCACTGTTGGTGGGAATGTAAATTGATACAGCCACTATGGAGAACAGTATGGAGGTTCCTTTAAAAAACTAAAAATAGAACTACCATATGACCCAGCAATCCCACTACTGGGCATATACCCTGAGAAAACCATAATTCAGAAAGAGTCATGGGGTTTCCCTGGTGGCACAGTGGTTGAGAATCTGCCTGCCAATGCAGAGGACACGGGTTCGAGCCCTGGTCTGGGAAGATCCCACATGCCGCAGAGCAACTAGGCCCATGAGCCACAATTACTGAGCCTGCGCGTCTGGAGCCTGTGCTCCAGAACAAGAGAGGCCGCGATAATGAGAGGCCCGCGCAGCGCGATGAAGAGTGGCCCCCACTTGCCGCAACTAGAGAAAGCCCTCGCACAGAAACGATGACCCAACACAGCCATAAATAAATAAATAAATAAACCCAAAGTTTAAAAAAGATGTAACACTAAAAAAAAAAAAAGAGTCATGTACCACAATGCTCATTGCAGCTCTATTTACAATAGCCAGGACATGGAAGCAACCTAAGTGTCCATCGACAGATGAATGGATAAAGAAGATGTGGCGCATATATACAATGGAATATTACTCAGCCATAAAAAGAAACAAAATTGAGTTATTTGTAGTGAGGTGGATGGACCTAGAGTCTGTCATACAGAGTGAAGTTAGTTAGAAAGAGAAAAACAAATACTGTATGCTAACACATATATATGGAATCTAAAAAAAATAATAATAATAATGGTTCTGAAGAACCTAGGGGCAGGACAGGAATAAAGACACAGACCTACTAGAGAATGGACTTGAGGACACGGTGAGGGGGAAGGGTAAGCTGGGACAAAGTTAGAGAGTCGCATGGACATATATACACTACCAAATGTAAAACAGATAGCTAGTGGGAAGCAGCCGCATAGCACACGAAGATCAGCTCGGTGCCTTGTGACCACCTAGAGGGGTGGGATAGGGAGGGTGGGAGGGAGGGAGGGAGACACAAGAGGGAAGAGATATGGGGATATATATGTATAGCTGACTCACTTTGTTATAAAGCAGAAACTAACACGCCATTGTAAAGCAATTATACTCCAATAAAGATGTTTAAAAAAAAAAAAAAACCCTGTGTACCAGAATCTGAAAATGATTGATACTGACAAATTATAGGTCCTTCCTGAATAGTCTTCAAAGAGTGACACATTTTCAGCACAAGTAAGAACAAGTCAGCTTTGGAGATGACAAAAACATATAACATGTACCATTAATTGCTGACATTTATATTTAGTTGACACTGGATATCACTAATCACAGTAATTACTAACAGCAATTTGCATATCCAGAGCCCATAATGAAATTTTGCTAAATTCAATTTTTTTAATTGATTTTCAACCTCCTTCATGTTAACGTCTCTTTCATTAATATGAAGTATAGTACAAGTCTTTCCAACATTTTTTATTACACACACAGAAGATAATAAAATTTGTACCAGGTCCCCCTTGGCCACCCTGAGAAATGAGGGGATCAACATCTTGGCATACCTAAAACCATGGTGGGACATCAGCTTAATATGATTAGTTTTATAGAGATCATCCTTTCTATAGTTTATCTATAATCCACCAACCCATACCAAGCAAACAGTGAGTACTGAATATTAATAGTTAAGGTAAAATCTCATTATAAAAATTATCTTAAAGTTACTTCTATGTCTTTATTGAGTTAATTACCATGAATTATATATGACAAATGGTTCATGGTCTCATCAGTCCTTGTTGCCTATGACAAAATACTGTCACTTTGTTGTTTTGTTGGGAAACACAGTGGCACTCCTGCCAGAAAATATGCGGAGCAGGAGTGACAAGGTGGTCAACACTTTGGCTGCTGCAAAGTGAAGATATGCTGCTTAATCTAGAAAGAAACAGCTCTGCCTTCCCACAGTAGGTCCAAGAATGTGGGAGGAGTTCCTGTGGACCAGATGTGGACTATTCTGGTGAAACAGTCTGAAGTGGTTTTAAGTCCTACTCATCTAAATTCTACCCAGAAAGAAGGCAATGACACATCAACAAAAGTCTTGAAGTAAGGGGCTCTCTGAGAACTAGCAATACAGAGCCAGAGGAGTCCATGACGGAGGCTTGAAGTGCCCACAAAAGTGTGCAGGGTAAGGGCAGCTTTATATGTCTGCCAGGCCCAGAGAGCACATGGTTTAGATCGGTATCAGCCTATCAACAGTGATGCCATCAGCTAGAAATGCCTGGGGCACTCACCTGGGCCAGAACTATTTGTGCAGAGCTGCCACAGACATTTCCCCCACTGAAGCCAGTGTTGCAGCTGGTCTGGCCCTAGTAGTTCTTATGATTGCAAGATGCACCTCAGCAACAACCATTAGGGAACTTTGAAAAAACAAGGTTTATTACTCACAGGTCCTGGAGAGTACACAGCTTGCCTCAGGCATCATGGATAGAGATTGATAGAGAGAGTGCAGACCTGGGGTTCTGCATTTATTGGGGTTGAGGGTGAGGTGCCTAGGGTTTCATAGGTTAACTCTTTATTGGTGAGCTTAAAACGTAAAAGCAGGAATTAAAGCACGGGAAGGGAAAAGCAAGCAGCCAAATGGTCAGTTATCTAGGTCAACCAGAGGGGAAACTACATAGGTGGGCCAACCTAGCTATTATAAGTATCTAGCTGTGTAGTTGGCATTGGGTTTATTTGAGATGGATGTCCTTGAAGTGGATCCACAATCAAAAGCTTAATGTCACGGGGAAGGGGAAGGGGAAGCTGGGACGAAGTAAGAGAGTAGCACTGACATATATACATTACCAAATGTAAAATAGATAGCTAGTGGGAAGTAGCTGCATGGCACAGGGAGATCAGCTCGGTGCTTTGTGACCACCTAGAGGGGTGGGATAGGGAGGGTGGGAGGGAGACGCAAGAGGGAGGGGATATAGGGATATACGTATGCATATAGCTGATTCACTTTGTTATACAGCAGAAACTAACACAACACTGTAAAGTAATTATACTCCAATAAAGATGTTAAAAAAAAAAAGCTTAATGTCAGACACATAACAATCAAAAAAGCTAATTGTTATGCTTTTACACTACAGCACACCACCATTCTGTGCCACTGCCTGTTCAAGTAGAAACGTCCAGATCCCCCTTCTTCCTCCTCCCTTCCACACTACAAAACTAGCAAATGGATAAGGAATGATGACAAATTGAAATTATAATGGAGTAATCACTGTTCAGGCATACAAAAATGGAGTCGAGTAGCCATTGAGGATCTGATCTCAGACAGTCTGTGCACCACTGAGAATTTGAACTTTACTGAACTGTACTAGACCCAAGGACAGCACCAGCCATATTCAGAAAACACCTGCCAGCTGCAACCTCTCAGCGTCTCCCCTTGTAACTATGCAAGTATTTCAGACCTCAACCAATCCTTACTTAACAAGCACCTTTACTTCTTGCCAGATCCAATTATAATCCTTAATAAACAACTCATTTAACTAACTGGAACCTTGCAGCTTTTTGCCTTTATAAGCCTCCCCCATTTTTTAGTTCAGCAGAACACAATTCAAGAGCTTCTTGAATCTGTCTCCCAGGCTACAGTACTAACAAACCGCAAATAAACACCTTTTTATGTCAATCAGGTCTCCGTTTCTGAAATTTTGGTTACCAGTATATGAAACAAAAAGTTTCTTGCCCTCTATCCTCAGCAGCTGTGTTAGGTCCTTCCTGGGGGAGAAGAAAATTTTGATATTAAATCATGCTAAAGAGTTTTGAGGATTGTTGGACACAGGGTATATATTTTCTGAGTTGAGACTATCTAGAGCTTAATGTGACTCTAGGACTTTCTTTTACTTAAAGCCACCAGAGGGGCTTCCCTGGTGGCGCAGTGGTTGAGAATCTGCCTGCCAATGCAGGGGACACGGGTTCGAGCCCTGGTCTGGGAAGATCCCACATGCCGCGGAGCAACAAAACCCGTGCGCCACAACTACTGAGCCTGTGCGTCTGGAGCCTGCTCCGCAACAAGAAAGGCCACGACAGTGAGAGGCCCGCGCACCGCAATGAAGAGTGGCCCCCGCTTGCCGCAACTAGAGAAAGCTCTCGCGCAGAAACGAAGACCCAACACAGCAATCAATCAATCAATAAATAAATCTTTAAAAAAAAAAAAAAAAGCCACCAGAAAAGTCTTGGGGCCCACCCAGATTTCTTCCATGGGGAGAGAAAAACCACTACCAGTGGATATATTTTAAAGGACCATGAAGGATAAAAAATTAACTTGTTTTGTACTTATTCATGTTATAGGCTATACTGAAATGTGCTTAAAACAGAGAATACCTATAAATGTATAACCTTTTCATGCTTGCTTTAAACTTTATGAAACTTCTCTGAGCTGCACACCAAAAATCTGGCCTTTTCAGACTGTTTTATAAGAGGGCTCTACATCTCAAAGTTGCCTGAGTATGTAATTGACCAAGTAGATTAAGAACCAAGAATGAAATCAAAGTCTACATGAGATAAGGGAAATTTTCAGGCAAATTCAAGACCTAAAGTTAATTTTTTTGAAAAAAAAGAAAATGGATTTTTTGTTGCCAAAGCACATATAAGCTAGAAAACAAAGTCACAGTTCTTATGAAAAATCAGATAACTACTCCAAGTTATCAAAATTATGCCCTAAAAATATTGAGAATTGAAAAAATTCAGTTGTTAGCACGTTGATACTTCTAATCTTCTTAAACCTGTAGAATTTATTTTTTTGAAACCCCATAAGTTACAGGTGTCAAGTAAAAAGTAATTTCAGTAAAGATGCTAAAAAAACATAAAGCTTTGTGTTCATGTTTTCAAAGGCCTTTCTATTTAGACTTTATACAAGCTGAATTATTGAAGTGTACCCTGGAATTTTCTAGGAGTAACCCCTTCCTCATATAAAATAACACTGACCAATTGGCTTATGAAAATGAGGATAATGAGTTAGTATGGAGGAAAAAAAAACAAAGAAGAGACAAAAGATAATAATGCAGACTTTTTCGAAGCAATCTTGTACTTTTTAAAAATTATTTTTTAATTGTGACAAAATAGACATAACATAAAATTTACCATTTTAACCATTTTTAAGTATACAATTCAGTGGCATTAATTACATTCACATTGCTGTGGAACCATCTCCACCATCCATTCACAGAACAGTTTCACCTTGCAAAACTGAATCTATGTACCCATGAGACAATATCTTCCCATTTCTCCCTCCCTCAACCCCTGGCAACCACCACTCCACTTTCTGTCTCTATGAATTTGACTAAGTATCTCATGTGAGCAGAATCATACAGTATTTGCCTTTTGTACCTGGCTTATTTCACTTAGTATAATGTCCTCAAGGTTCATCCATGTCATAGCATGCGTCACAATTTCCTTCCTTTTTAAGACTGAATAATATTCCATTGTATGTAATATGTCATATTTTGTTTATTCATTCATTCATTGGTGGACACTTGGCTTGCTTCCATCTTTTGGTCACTGTAAGTAAAACTGCTTTGAACATGGGTATACAAATATCTCTTCAAGACCCTGCTTTCAATTCTTTCTGGTATATACCCTGAAGTGGAATTACTGGATCTTACGGTAATTCTATTTTTAATTTTTGAGGAACCACCATACTGTTTTCCACAGCAGCTGCAATGTTTTACATTCCCACATCCTTTCACCACACCCTCGCTAACACGTTTTCTGGTTTTTTGATAATAGCCATGCTAATGGGTATGAAGTGGCATCTCAATGTGGTTTAATTTGCATTTCTTTAAGGATTATTGATGCTAGGCATCTTTCCATGTGCTTAGTGGCCATTTGTATATACTCTTTGGAAAAATGTCTATTTGAGTCCTTAGAGAAAACTTTTACTTTATTCTTTGCCATACAAATGATATTATAGGAACATGTTTTTTAAAAAAGACCATATTTTTTGTGTTCTTGGCAAGCACCACATTTATCCAGCAGTATAAAACAGTTCAGATTTCAAATCCTTTTTTTTTGGAGTAGCAGTATGTGTCACTTCTTACAAGGAAAAAATATCAACACAGCTACTTTCGAATCCCATTAAGCTCTGTGCTTTTAGATCTATGCAACCACACAGACAACTGGGTGACAGAAGGCATCCTATCATGTCAAATGATACTGAGTTGCACTGTCCAGTGCAGTAGCCATCAACTTCATATGGTTACTGAACACTTAAAACGTTCAGCAATCCAACGAACAAGGACCTACTGTATAGCACAGGGAACTATACTCAATATTTTGTAATAATCCATAAGGGAAAAGAATCTGAAAAAGAATAGATGTGTGTGTGTGTGTATGTGTGTGTGTGTGTGTGTGTGTGTGTGTGTGTGTAACTGAATCACTTTGCTATACACCTGAAACTAACACAACATTGTAAATCAACTATACCTCAATAAAAATAAGTAAATAAATAATATAGTTAATCGTAACTGGGATGTGCTGTAAGTGTAAAATTTACATCAAATTTCAAAGATTTTGTACTTTTGAATAATATAAAATATAAATAATTTTTAAACTGATTATATGTTGAAATGATAGTATATTGAGTTCAATAAAATATAATTAAATTAAATTTCACCTGTTTCTTTTTACCTTTTTTAATATAGCTATTGGAAATTTTTAAATTACATATGTGGCTCCCATTTATGGCTCACATTATATTTCTATTGGACCATGATGATCCAGAAAACTGTGGCTAAATAGACCATTTCTATGAATGTGAATACACAAGTAAACTTAAAGGTACAGAATTGAGAAAATATTCAAAATAATCCATATTGTTTTTCCAAAAAATTTTTTCCATTACTAACACAAGTGTTGCCCCCAAAATTATCTATGTGATTAACTTAGTTCTATATGAAGTTTTTTTAGCATAAACACTGCTTCCTGCATTTACGTATGCCTTATAAGGATTTCTACGCCTATTCAGAAATAAATTGCTAGAGCTCTTTTGGGTATAGAGCCCAGGCAAAGAAATGACAATTTTTTAAAGAACACATATAACTGGTAAAGAAATAGTATCCAAATATCTAAAGAACTTCTTCCAACCAATAAGAAAAGACTGAAAATGAAACTAGCTATACACAGAAGAGGTAACCTGCATTACACCCTGCATTACATTTCTCCATGGCACTTATCACCCCCTGCTATAATACACATTTGTTTGTATGGTGTCTGTCTCTTCCCCACTGGAATGAAAGCTTCATGAGAGAAAGGACTTTTTTATTATACACAACCAGGGCTAAAACACAGAATTCCCATGGCAATATCCCAACTCAACAAGTAGTTGCTAAAAAAATAAATGCCAGCCGAAAGAAAGTTGGCAAAATGTGGGGAAAGAACTCCCAATATCTCAGACACTGCTGGTGGGAGTAAAAATTGGCATTACTTCTTTCAAATGCAAGTGGACAATAATATCTACTAAAACTGGAGATGCATGTACCCTAGGACACAAGAGTTACACTTCTAGAAGTGTACCGTAAAGGACTGTAGTACAGGAGAGGAGATGTATACTACAATATTACAGCATTGTCTATAGCAAAAACATAGGAAAAAACTTTACTGCCTATCAATAAAAAATGCACAAACATATTGTAGTTTATTCATACAACAGGATATTATGCAACACTTAAATGAGTTAGAGCCACATATATCGATATATATAATGCTTGAAAACATGAGTGAAAATAGCTGTAGAATGATCGATTTAATATGATACCATTAACATATAGCTTTATAAACAAAAAATAGTATCTATTGCTAATAGATACATATAAAAACATGGGTGAATGATGCACAGCAACTTCAGGCTGGTGAATGAGACAAAGGAATAGACATGGGTACAAAGAGGGCTAAGAGAGCTTATTTCTTTAAAGATAATTAAACAATCTGAGGAAAATCAGGCATGTTAAATTTATGTGACAAAACATGGGCATTACATTATTCTCTGTATTGCTTGAAATATTTTCTATTTATTACTATTACAAAATCAGATTTAAATCAGTGGGTTCCCTTTCTCCTTGTAAGATGTAAGAGCAAGTTACTGTTAAGAAATAAAAATAACTACAGGGCTTCCCTGGTGGCGCAGTGGTTGAGAGTCTGCCTGCCAATGCAGGGGACACGGGTTTGAGCCCTGGTCTGGGAAGATCCCACATGCCGCGGAGCAACTAGGCCCGTGAGCCACAATTACTGAGCCTGCGCGTCTGGAGCCTGTGCTCCGCAACAAGAGAGGCCGCGGTAGTGAGAGGCCCGCGCATCGCGATGAAGAGTGGCCCCCGCTTGCCGCAACTGGAGAAAGCCCTCGCACAGAAAAGAAGACCCAACACAGCCATAAATAAATAAATAAATAAATTTTAAAAATAAATAAATAAATAACTACAACTTACACTATTTCAATCAGAGACTGTCTTATTCAGTATCTATTGTCTATTAGATACTTCTGTCACAATTTTCTTTTTTTCACTGTTTTCTCCAATAATAAGATCTTTCTATGAGCTCTGTAGAGCTGAAAATAAATATATTCCTGAATTAATACTCTCTGGCCCGGGTTTCTAATTAAGCCATACTACTCCGGTGTGGTTTTGTTTATAATTAAAGAAGTAGGATCTTCCTGACAAAGCCTCTTCCTAACCCCATCAAAACACACCACATACCACACACGCACACACACACACACACATTAAAATGAAAAGGCCATGGTAGGTAGGACACTGTGAAAGCTTTTAAAATAACTATAAATGGTCATGCATGCTGGTACCAGTAGACTTCATACCTCTTTGCTTTGTTTTGCAATAGCACCTTTCACTGAGAAATCTGAAATTCTCTGAGTATTTACATCTCAACTCACCAATGCACACTGATTTTGCCAGCACTCACATTTCCTACTCAGCTGGAATATTCTGAATCCAAGGCAATGTTTTCAAGTTTAGATATAAATGATTGAATTATGAAAATTTTTCATTATCTGCATTTTAAAATCTGTAGCATGTCAAGTAAGTAGTTGGATTTTATAATCAGCTGTTGATTTAACTATCTTGCCAGTTGTGTTGTCATCATGATGTTCTTCCAGATCCTTCAGCAATGGTCCACCAAATCTTAATACAGAGTACATTTCTAACATGTGAACAAAGAGAAACCTTATCTAAAAATTCCTACTGTCCCATAAATTAGGAAATAATAAATGCAGAGCCCTTTCATGTATGAGGCTGATTTCCTAACAAACATTCAGGGAAGGTAGGTGAGCTACTTTAATTATTCAGGAAATTCCTTTTTTAAGTGTGATTGCTATGTTTGAAATATTTTTTTAAAAAGATTCGTAGATCTGGATATTCCAAATACAATGTTTTGTGTAAACATATTATTTTTCAGTTTGTGAATTAACCAGGCTGATTTTTTAATTCTGGTCTACAGATCTTGAGTGAACAGTGAGAACCTCGCTGTCTGCATGCAGTGCTGTCACTGGGAAGAAATCAGTGATCATGAATATTCACTGAACACCACTGAGTGCTGCCCTAGACTGAGATGGAGAAAGCAAAAGAAAAACTCCATCAAATCAGAAGAAAAGGCCTCTCAGTGATTTGTGAAAAAGACAGCTGTTGAATCTGATACACTATAAAATTTTACCTCTTTTATGTCAACCCATTAATAACTTTTTTCCTCTGGAATACTCTGATTTTATTTTTCCTTTATTAATACAAAATTTAAATACTAGTGATCCATTATAGATGCCTGCCTTATACAGGAGTACTGAAAATATTCAGATATTTAAATTGGTTGATCCAATTTAGACAATATGAAAGAGTCGCAACCTGGCTGCTTATTCAATACAGCCCTGTCTGCTACCTTCCCATCTTTCTTCTAATTAGGCTGTATTGCCTAATTAGAACCTAATCTGCCTTGAACTCCATTTTGAGTATTTAGCCAATATCCTTGAAGTGTTTTCAACGTTATCAAGTGAAAGTGTGGAAACTAGAAAATAGTAGGACAGGATCTATCTCTCTCTATTTTTGTCTTTAGACATATGGAGCACTTACTTTGTGCTATACTATATATGTAATGTCTTACAAATATTCTCATTTAAAGAATACAGAGTCATCATATAGCAGATACATTAAGGTCTCTGTTTTACAGATGAAGAAACTGAGGTTCAGAGAAGATCTGCCCAAAGTCACTCAACTGGTGAGTGGCAGACACCGCATGTGAACCACGCCAGACTCCGAATCTTGTACTTGAAAAGCGCATGCTCCCCTGCTCTACAGAGGGCATGCATTTTACCATGCCATTCTACCAGCCCTTGCGTTCCCACCTGCTTGGAGCCCTCCTCCACACTTCAGTCAGATAAAATTTCCTTGCTATTCTTTAGAACAAAGTGGAATTACTGGCCCAAAGGATTCAGGTTGGCTCTATGGACAGTCTCCAGTTGACTAAATCATAACTGACCCTGCTGAGTGACATGAGTGATCCAGAAGATAATTCTTTTCATGCTCCACTGGGAAGTGAGTGGTTAAAAACAGCACAAAATGAGGAAAACAAGGGATAAGTGAATATGAAGTACATCCATTAAAATTATATGAAAAGATAAATTGGAGAGCCAAATATCATTATTATTATGAAGAATTATTTAATACTGCATCTGACCACAGTTAGAAAAACTGCCTCAATACAAGTGCCTTGGCTGAGATGCCATGGTAAAAAAACTATTTAAAAATCTTTCCTAATAAAATTTTTAAGATGGGAAATA
Source organism: Balaenoptera ricei (assembly GCF_028023285.1). Taxonomy (NCBI): domain Eukaryota; kingdom Metazoa; phylum Chordata; class Mammalia; order Artiodactyla; family Balaenopteridae; genus Balaenoptera; species Balaenoptera ricei. The sequence goes on from NC_082640.1 coordinate 128,053,706, forward strand.
AATGTTAGAACAAAGAGAATAGAACTTCAAAATAGAAAAAATATCTAACCGCATAAGACGAACATAATGCCAAATACTATCCTTATTCAAACTTACCTTTCATTTGTCTTACTTACGTACCACCTTCGAAACATAATAAAAGTTCAGCCAACTCAGAAAGGAGACATACCGGCCTAACTGTACAGATTGATTTAATAGCAAAGCACTTTCCTGTAAAGACATTTATATGCTATCTGGAAGAACTTTCAAGCTCTTCATTTTATATTTTACTAGCGATTAATTTATTACAGGGAAAAGATTCAATCTTTCCTCTTATTCTCAGCAAGAAGTGTCAGCCACATGATTTGAAAAAAAAGGTAAACTTATTTGGTGTGATCAAACAGGAAATCAGCGTCTGTGGTTTCAGCTGGATCTCCCAGCTTGCAGTATCCACCTTCTGTATTTACCTCCTTCTGCTCTTCCTCTTTTTGAGCTGTTTTTGCTGCCCCGCTAAGGTCTCTGGCCCATAATTTTGCTGTAACGACTACTATATTGGGAACCTAACTTTTCTGCATATGTCTGTGTGTGTATATATATATATATATATATATATGTGTGTGTGTGTGTGTCTCTGTGTGTGTGTGTGTGTGTGTGTATAATTCCCAGCTTTATTGAGATACAATTGACATACAACATTGTGTAAGTTTAAGGTGCATGATGTGATGATGTGATACTTATATATTGTGAAATGATAAACTAAAAAGCTTCTTATATACTTTTTTGGTTTGGGCATTTATTGTCTAATTCTCAAACTAGAACACCAGTTCCTATAGGAAAGGGGCTCTTTCTTTCCTGTCTACTTTGGTATTTTCAGAGCCTGGCACAATATTAGTGTTTAAAAAACAATTGCTGACTGGCTGTCTGAGTATTGTAAGAGCTCCAAATGACTTGGATGGAGAACACAATTTTAAGTCATCAAAAGTCCATGACAACATGTAAACATTCAGACTGTTTCAAGATGGAAGCTTAACTGATGGTTTTTCTTCCCTTTCTCTGGTGCAAGAGAATGCCTGTATACCCTTTCACCTCCTAGAAAAATTTAAGATCTGGACAGTTACCTAGGAAGAAAGCTTGTTTTGAAGTGGCTAATAACTGGGGTTCCACATTTAATGGGCAATTAGTTCAAATGCTAAAGAACTAGATAATTGAATTTGAGGAGACAGCAGAAATAAGGAAGTACCTCTTGGAGAAACAAGGACTACCCCCACATTAAAAGGAAGAGATGGGGTGTGGGTGGCAATAGAAGGATGAGGTAAGTAGAAGGGGACCTCAGAAGTCTGGAAACAGTCCCAGCAAAGTTGTCCAAGAAAGATAAAGGGCCACAGTCTCACAGGAGCTGGGCAGGTGGTTGGCAAAGGACCACTAAGCTCAAAAGCAAGTGAGTTGCTCAGGCAGACTGCTCAGCCCTTACTCAGCAAGAATATCCTATTGCCTGGGCCCAGCAATGACACCAATTGTTCTTACTGACATCTGGTCAGAATTTCACTTCATTATCATGACAACCACTGACTGCCCTTTGAGGATGGTTTCCCCAAATCCCATCAGCACAAATACCCGAAAAAAGGGAGGTCAGATTCTGGACATCTGGTGGGTGGGGAGAAGAATCAGCACATCTGTATCAAACAGCACACTTAAGGGACGGTAAAATGAGCAATGAGCAATATGATTCCTACTCCACTGTCATTGCAAAATGCTGAACCATCTATTCTCAATTGATGGGTCCTTGAGGCTTTTGAAATAATAATTTCACTGGGGCTACTCATCAAACATGGTGGCTTGAGTATACATGCTTACTTCTATCCTAAACTATCATCAAAATAAAAATAGAACAAAAAGAATCAGAGAAGAGATAACAACAGGTAAGAGATACTATAATTTTGGAAGATGGAAAGTAGGTGGATCGGTGGTAACTAACTTTGCAAAGCAGAGGAAATGAAACCTAAGTGCACGAAGTTGGGAAGCCAATAAGAAGTAAGCCAGCTGGTGTTCCAGATTCCCAGAAAACATGAGGAATTTGAGACACCGCCTTAGTACACAGGGTAGAGGATGAGGAGTGGGACGGAAAACAGATGCACTAGCTGAAAATCTAAACAAAGGGCAGTTATTTTCCCAGATCCTTTCCCCCAACCCATTCAGCCAGACAGCTTTCCCTATCCTGTTTCATCAGGAAACTAGAGATTAAGTCTAGAAAACATAAACCAATGATTCCTTTCTCCTTATCAACTACTAGAATAATGGGAGTCACGAAAATGGAAAATTCTTTTCTGGATAACTTGATCAATTCAAGAGAAAACATCTAATACTATGAGATCTGGATGTCTTCCCCAAGTAAACTACCAGATCCCTGCCCAATAAGCAAGCTTGGCCAGCTTTCTGGTGTCACCATCAGTTTCTTATTGCCTCACTCTTAAATACAAACAATAAACCAAGTATCATCAGCCATTTGAGGAAACCCTTGACATGAAAGACAAAGATCTCAAAAACAGATTCAAAAAAAAAAAGGAACTCAGTAAAGAGAAACAATACAAAGAGAAAAAGCCACTTATAATGAATAATCTCAGAGGAATAAAAGATAGCATTGCAATCATAAAAAAAGATCAGGATGCTTTACAAATTTCAAAAATAAAATTCAGAGAATAATAAAGCATACTTATATTTTTCAAAAGAATAAAAATTTTTAAAAACCCAATATGTTTAATAAAACATTTTTCATAACAAAAAACCCTAATATATTTCATAAAATGTTTTCCATTGAAAAAATAAAAGTTTAAAATTTAACAAAAAATCTGAAAGATAAAATTTACTGCTTTGTGTGTCTCTTCCAGAAATTTTCAAAAAGACATGAATAGGAAAAAGACCACTAGAAGTTACAAAGAGAACAGAACAAAAAACTTTCAAAGAAATATGATAATTTCCCAGAATTTAAGAATATGGGTTTTCTTTTTTTTTTTAAATAGATCTTTATTGGAGTACAATTGCTTCACAATACTGTGTTAGTTTCTGTTGCACAACAAAGTGAATCAGCCATATGCACAACATGTCCCCATTTCTCCTCCCTCTTGAGCCTCCCTCCCATCCTCCCTATGCCACCCCTCTAGGTCATCACAAAGGACCGAGCTGATCTCCCTGTGCTATGCTGCTGCTTCCCACCAGCCAACTATTTTACATTTGGTAGTGTATATATGTTGAGGCTACTCTCACTTCACCCCAGCTTCCCCCTCCCACCCCAAGTCCTCAAGTCCATTCTCTATGTCTACATCTCTAATCCTGCCCTGCAACTAGGTTCATCAGTACCATTTTCTTTTTTTTTAGATTCCATATATATGGGTTGGCATACAGTATTTGTTTTTCTCTATCTGACTTACTTCAGTCTGTATGACAGACTCTAGGTCCAACCACATCACTACAAAAAACTCAATTTCAATTCTTTTTGTGGCTGAGTAATATTCCATTGTATATATGTGCCACATCTTTTTTACCCATTCATCTGTGGATGGACATTTAGGTTGGTTCCATGTCCTGGCTATTGTAAATAGTGCTGAAATGAACATTGTGGTACATGCCTCTTTTTGAATTATGGTTTTCTCAGGGTATATGCCCAGTAGTGAGATTGCTAGGTCATATGGTACTTCTATTTCTAGTTTTTTAAGGGACCTCCATACTGTTTTCCATAGTGGTTGTATCAATTTACATTCCCACCAGCAGTGCAGGAGGGTTCCCTTTTCATCACACCCTTTCCAGCATTTATAGTTTCTAGATTTTTTTGATAATGGCCATTCTGACTGGCGTGAGGTGATACCTCACTGTAGTTTTGATTTGCATTTCTCTAATAACTAGTGATGATGAGCATCTTTTGATGTGCCTCTTGGCCATCTGTATGTCTTCCTTGGTGAAATGTCTATTTAGGTCTTCTGCCCATTTTTTAAATGGATTGTTTGTTTTTTTGATATTGAGCTCCATGAGCTGTTTGTATATTTTGGAGATTAATCCTTTGTCTGCTCCTTCATTTGCAAATATTTTCTCCCATTCTGAGGGTTGTCTTTTTGTCTTGTTTATGGTTTCCTTTGCTATGCAAAAATTTTTCAGTTTAATTAGGCCCCATTTGTTTATTTTTGTTTTTATTTCCATTACTCTAGGAGGTGGGTCAAAAAGGATCTTGCTGTGGTTTATGTCAAAGAGTGTTTTTTCTATGTTTTCCTCTAAGAGTTTTATAGTGTCTGGTCTTACATTTAAGTCTCTAATCCATTTTGAGTTTATTTTTGTGTATGGTGTTAGGGAGTGTTCTAATTTCATTCTTTTACATGTCACTGCCCAGTTTTCCCAGCACCACTTATTGAAGAGACTGTCTTTTCTCCATTGTATATCCTTGCCTCCTTTATCAAAGATAAGGTGACCATACGTGCGTGGGTTTATCTCTGGGTTTTCTATCCTGTTCCATTGATCTATATTTGTTTTTGTGCCAGTACCATACTGTCTTGATTACTGTAGCTTTGTAATATAGTCTGAAGTCAGAGAGCATGATTCATCCAGCTCCGTTTTTCTTTCTCAAGATTGCTTTGGCTATAGGGGGTCTTTTGTGTTTAATATAGTCCGAAGTCAGGGAGCATGATTCATCCAGCTCTGTTTTTCTTTCTCAAGATTGCTTTGGCTATAGGGGGTCTTTTGTGTTTCCATACAAATTGTGCAATTTTTTGTTCTAGTTCTGTGAAAAATGCCATTGGTAGTTTGATAGGTATTGTATTGAAACTGTAGATTGCTTTGGGTAGTATAGTCACTTTCACAATATTGATTCTTCCAAGAACATGGTATATTTCTCCATCTGTTTATATCATCTTTGATTTCTTTCGTCGGTGTTTCATACTTTTCTGAGTACAAGTCTTTCGCCTCCTTAGGCAGCTTTATTCCTAGGTATTTTATTCTTTTTTTTGCAATGGTAAATGGGAGTGTTTCCTTAATTTCTCTTTCTGATTTTTTGTTGTTGGTATATAGGAATGCCAGAGATTTCTGTGCATTAATTTTGTATCCTTACCAAATTTGCAACCTTACCAAATTCACTGATTAGTTCTACTAGTTTTCTGATGGTATCTTTAGGATTTTCTATGTATATTACCATGTCATCAGCAGTGACAGTTTTACTTCTCCTTTTTCCAATTTGTATTACTTTTATTCTTTTTCTTCTCTGATTGCTGTCGCTATGACTTCCAAAACTATGTTGAATGATAGTGGTGAGAGTGCACCTCCTTGTCTTGTTCCTGGTCTTAGTGGACATACTTTCAGTTTTTCACCATTGAGAATGTTGTTGGCTGTGGGTTTGTCATATATGGGCTTTATTATGTTGAGGTAGGTTCCCTCTAAGCCCACTTTCTGGAGAGTTTTTATCATAAATGGGTGTTGAATTTTGTCAAAAGCTTTTACTGCATCTATTGAGATGATCATATGGTTTTTATTCCTTAATTTGTTAATGTGGTGTATCACACTGATTGATTTGCATAGACTGAAGAATTCTTGCATCCCTGGGATAAACCCCACTTGATCATGGTGTATGATTTTAATGTGCCGTTGGATTCTGTTTGCTAGTATTTTGTTGAGGATTTTTGCATCTATGTTCATCAGTGATATTGGTCTATAATTTTCTTTTTTTGTGATATCTTTTTCTGGTTTTGGCATCAGGGTGATGGTGGCTTCATAGAATGAATCTGGGAGTGTTTCTCCCTCTGTAATTTTTTGGAAGAGTTTGAGAAGGAACAGTGTTAGCTCTTCTCTAAATGTTTGATAGAATTTGCCTGTGAAGCCATCTGGTCCTGGACTTTAGTTTGTTGGAAGATTTTTAATTACAGTTTCAATTTCATTACTTGTGATACGTCTGTTTATATTTTCTAATTCTTCCTTTTTCATTCTTGGAAAATTCTACCTTTCCAAGAATTTGTCCATTTCTTCGTGGTTGTCCATTTTATTGGTATATAGTGTTTGTAGTAGTCTCTCATAATCTTTTGTACTTCTGCAGTGTCAGTTGTGATTTCTCCTTGTTCACTTCTAATTTTATTGTGTCCTCTCCCTTTTTTTCTTGATGAGTCTGGCTAAGGGTTTATCAATTTTTTGTCTTCTTCTCAAAGAACCTGCTTTTAGTTTTACTGATCTTTGCTATTGTTTTCTTCGTTTCTATTTCATTTATTTCTGCTCTGATATTTATGATTTCTTTCCTTATACTGACTTTCGGTTTTCTTTGTTCTTCTTTAGTTGTTTTAAGTGTAGGGTTAGATGTTAATTTGAGATTTTTCTTGTTTCTTGAGGTGAGATTGAATTGCTATAAACTTCCCTCTTAGAACTGCTTTTGTTGTGTTCCATAGGTTTCGGGCTGTGTTTTTGTTGTCATTTCTTTCTATGTATTTTTTTATTTCTTCTTTGATTTCTTCAGTGATCTCTCGGTTATTTAGTAGCACACCATTTAGCCTCCATGTATTTGTGTTTTTTACAGTTTTTTTCCTGTAATTGATTTCCAATCTCATAGCGTTTTGGTCAGAAAAGGTGCTTGATACGATTTCAATTTTCTTAAATTTTCCGAGGCTTGATTTGTGACCAAGATGTGATCTATCCTGGAGAATGTTCCGTGTGCACTTGAGAAGAAAGTGTATTCTGCCACTTTTGGGCGAATGTTCTATAAATATCAATTAAAACTATCTGGTCTATTGTGTCATTTAAAGCTTGTGTTTCCTTATTTATTTTCTGCTTGGATGATCTGTCCATTGGTGTAAATGGGGTGTTAAAGTCCTTTACTATTATTGTGTTATTGTCAATTTCTCCTTTCATGGTTGTTAGCATTTGCCTTATATATTGAGGTGCTCCTATGTTGGGTGCATAAACATTTATAATTCTTACATCTTCTTCTTGGATTGATCCTTTGATCATTATGTAGTATCCCTCCTTATCTCTTGTAACAGTCTTTACTTTAAAGTCTATTTTATCTGATATGAGTATTACTACTCCAGCTTTCTTTTGATCTCCATTTGCATGGAGTATCTTTTTCCATCTCTTCACTTTCAGTCTGTATGTGTCCCTAGGTCTGAAGTGGGTCTTTTCTAGACAGCATATATATGGGTGTTGGTTTTGTATCCACCCACCCAGTCTGTGTGTTTTTGTTGGGGCATTTAATCCATTTACATTCAAGGTTATTAACAATATGTATGTTCCTATGACCATTTTCTTAATTGTTTTGGGTTCGTTTTTGTGGGTCATTTTCTTCTCTTGTGTTTCCCGCCTAGAGAAGTTTCTTTACCATTTGTTGTAAAACTGGTTTGGTGGTGCTGAATTCTCTTAGCTTTTGCTTGTCTGAAAAGCTTTTGACGTTTCCATCGAATCTGAATGAGATCCTTGCTGGATAGAGTAATCTTGGTTGTAGGTTTTTCTCTTTCATCACTTTAAGTATATCCTGCCACTCCCTTCTAGACCACAGAGTTTCTGATGAAAAATCAGCTGATAACCTTATTGGATTCCTTTGTATGTTATTTTTTGGTTTTCCCTTGCTGCTTTTAATATTTTTTCTTTGAATTTAATTTTTGTTAATTTGATTAATATGTGTCTTGGTGTGTTTTCCCTAGGGTTTATCCCGTATGGGACTCTCTGTGCTTCCTGGACCTGGGTGGCTATGTCCTTTCCCATGTCAGGGAAGTTTTTGAATATAATCTCTTCAAATATTTTCTCAGACCCTTTCTTTTTCTCTTCTTCTTCTGGGACCCCTATAATTCAAATGATGGTGCATTTAGTGTTTCCCAGAGGTCTCTGAGATTGTCTTCAATTCTTTTCATTGTTTTTTCTTTATTCTGCTCCTTGTTAGTTATTTCCACTGTTTTTTCTTCCAGCTCACTTATTTGTTCTTCTGCCTCAGTTATTCTGTTATCGATTCCTTCTAGTGTATTTTTCATTTCAGTTATTGTGTTGTTCATCTCTGTTTGTGTCTTCTTTAGGTTAGTTCTTCTAGATCTTTGTTAAACATTTCTTGTATTTTCTCAATCTGTGCCTCCATTCTATTTCCAAGATTCTGGATCATCTTTACTATCATTACTCTGAATTCTTGTTCAGGTAGATTACCTATTTCCTCTTCATTTATTTGGTCTTGTAGGTTTTTACCTTGCTCCTTCATCTGTGACATATTTTTGCTGTCTCTTTTTTTTTTCTTTTTTATGAGTGGGATTGTGTTCCTGTCTTACTGGTTGTTTGGCCTGGGGCTTCCAGCACTGGAGTTTGTAGGCTATTGGGTAGAACTGGGTCTTGGTGCTGATATGATGAACTCCGTGAAATCTCACTCCAATGAATATTCCCTGGGGTCTGAGTTTCTCTGTTGGTCCAGTGGTTCGGACTCAGAGCTCCCACTGCAGGAGTTTCAGCCCAACCCCCAGCTCATGAACCAAGATCCCACAAGCCACATAGGGTGGCCAAAAAAAAAAGAGAACAATAACAAAGTAAAAAATAAAATTAGACTAAGAAACTAACAGATATGTTAGAAAGAATATAAAAATAAAAATATAGATGAATCAACAACTGGAAGGTACATCAGTACCACAACAGTAAAAAAGAAGAGGAGGGAAAAGAAAAAACAAGCGGGGGGAAGGCCTTGGCTGTGGAGGGTGGGGCCTAAGCAAGGGCAAAGTTTGGGCAGTTGAGTGGGGCCTATGCTTAGGACCCACAGGGCTGGAAAAGGCCCTGGGGGCTGTGGGAGGTGCGACTTAGGCTCAAGGAAGAGAAGGGGCCCAGGTGTGCCCCCCACCCCTGGTCTCAGAGGGCAGAGGACCTCACCTGGGAGTTGAGGAGGCTTCCTGGGCTCGAGTGGGCAGGGAAAATGCCCTCCTCTCCTCTCCTGCTCCTCCAGTCTGGGAGGGCCCCTCCCGCCTGCCTCTCCTGATCTCCCCGGCCTCCCTCCTATGCCCCCAAGGACCCACGTGGCCTGGAGGGGGCTTTGGAGGGCAGGGGATCAGCCTGGGAGCTCAGCAGCCTCCCTGCGCCCGAGTGGGCAGGGCAATCACCCTCTGCTCCTCTTCCGCTCCTCCTGGAGGATCCCTCCTGCCTGCCTCTCCTGATCTCCCCAGCCTCCCTCCTATGACCCCAGGACCCATGTGGCCTGGATGGGGCTTTGTGGGGTGGGGGGATACTGGCCTGGGAGCTCAGCAGATTTTTAAAATTCACATAAGTTCAGGATCAGAATAGTATCAGACTGGGGAGTGGCCATGATGGTAGACTAGGAAGAGTCTGGGTTCACCTCCTCCCACAGGCACACCAAAATTATGACTAATTACAGAGAAACTGTTGATGAGACTGACCTGAAAACCAGCTGAAAAGATCTTCTACAACTAAATATATGAAGAAGAAACCACAAAGAGATGGGCAGGAGAGACAAAGACATGGTATAGTCAAGACCCACACCCCCAGGTAGGTGACCCACAAATGCGAGGATAATCACAATTGCAGAGATTCCCTTCCAAGGAGGGAGGGGTCCAAGCTCCACATCAGGCTCCCTAAACTGGAGAGTCCCAAGCTGAGAAGATGAGCCCCCCAGAACATCTGGCTTTGATGGCCAGTGGGGCTTGCATTAGGAGAGTCTGAGGGCCATAGGAAACAGAGATTCCACTCTTAAATGGCACATGCAAAATCTCACATGCACCAAGACCCAGGGCAGAAGGAGTGATTTGAAAGGATCCTGGGTCAGACCCACTTGCTGATCTTGGAGAGCCTCCCAGAGACTCAGGAAGCAACTGTGACTCACCCTGGGGACATAGACACTGACAGGCAGCTATTTTAGGGAGCTCAATTTACCACAAGGACACTGGGGTTGACAAGCACCATTTTTGAGTCCTCCCCCTAGCCTATTAGTCCCAGGACTGGGCCCTACCCACCAGCCAGTCAGCACCAGTCCTAGGATGCCCCAGGCCAAGCAAGCAGCCACACAGGGACACAGCCCCATCCATCATCAGGCAACAGCAGCCATTGGCCCCTCTGAGCCCACCAGCCACTCTGAAACTGCCACCATCCACAAGAGAGCCCAGGACCTAGCCCCACCCACCAGTAGGCCGGCACCTGCCCTGGGACTGGTCTTACCCACCAGCAAGTGGGCACCAACCTCAGACACCCCTGGACCCAAAGGCAGCTGTGCCAGGACCTGGCCCTGTCCACTAGTGGGTGGCATCAGGTCTGGAACTACCCATGCTGTGCAGCAAGCCACTTAGGGGCCTGGCCTGTGTCGCCAGTGGCTGGCACCCTCTGCACTAGACAGGGCCTGGCAACCAACCAGGCCAGGGGCCAGCCACATCTACTACCACAACACCCAGGAGGGCCCACATAGGGGGTATGCCTAGAGCACATAGCTCTGGTGAACAGATGGGAGTGTGCTGCTGAGCCCCATAGGACATCTCCTACATAAGCCTACTTCTCCAGGATCAGAAGACAAAACTGACCTACCTAATACATAGAAATAAAAACAGATAATCAGGCAAAATGAGGCGACAGAGGAATATGTTCAAAATGAAGGAACAAAATAAAACCACAGAAGAAGAGCTAAGCAAAGTGGAGATAAGCAATCTACCCAATAAAGAGTTCAAGGTAATGACGATAAAGATGTTCGGTGAACTCAGGAGAAGAATAGATGAACATAATGAGAACTTTAACAAAAAGGTAGAAAATGTAAAGAAGAACCAAACAGAGTTGAAGAATATAATAACTAAAATTAAAAATACACTAAAAGAATCAGTGGTAGATTAGATGACACAAAGGAATGGATTTACAAACTGAAAAACAGAGTAGTGGAAATCACTCAAACTGAACATAAACAAGAAAACATAATTTTTAAAATAACACTTTGAGAGACCTTTGGGACAACATCAAGCATACTAACATTCACATTATAGGGGTCCCAGAAGTTGGAGAGAGGAAAGGGCGGAGAAGATATTTGAAGACATAATAGTCGAAAACTTCCCTAACCTGGGAAAGGAAACAGACATTGAGGTCCAGGAAGCACAGAGAGTCCCAAATAGATCAACCCAAAGAGGTCTAAACCAAGAAACAGTGTAACTACAATGGCAAAAATTAAAGATAAAGAGATAATCTTAAAAGCATCAAGGGAAAGCGACTAGTTACATACAAGGGAACTCACACTAGACTGTTAGCTGACTTTTCACCAGAAAATTTGCAGGCCAGAAAAGAGTGGCATGATATATTTAAAGTGATGAAAGGAAAACATCTACACCTAAGAATATCTTACCCAGCAAGGTTATCATTTAGATTTGAAGGAAAGAGAAAGAGTTTTACAGACAAGCAAAAGCTAAAAGAGTTCAGCACCACTAAAGAGACTTTACAAGAAGTGTTAAAGAGAATTCTCTAAATAGAAAAGAAAAAGCCACAACCAGAAATATGAAAATTACTAAAAAAAAAACTCATTGGGAAAGGCAAATATTCAGTAGAGGTAGTAAATCAACCACTTATAAAGCCAGTAGGAAAGTTAAAAGAAAAGTAGTAAAATCATCTATTCACAATAAGTAGTTAAGGGATACACAAAACAAAAATGTATAAAGTATGATGTCAAAAACATTAAATGTGGGGGGTAGTGAAAATGCAGAGTTACAATTGTTCAAACTTAAGAAATCGTCAACTAAAAATAATCATATATAAATAGGCTGGCATATATAAACCTCATGATAACCACAACTAAAAATCTATAATAGATACACAAACAAAAAGGATAAAGGAATCCAAATATAACACTAAAGATTGTCATCAAACTACAAGGGTAGGATGCAAAAGAAGAAGAAAGGAACAAAAATAACTATGAAAACAACCAGAAAACAACAAAATGGCATTAAGTACATAGTTAAAAATACTTCATTTAAATGTAAATGGACTACATGCTCCAATCAAAACACAAAGAGCAGATGACTGGATACAAAAACAAGACACATATATATGCTGCCTACAGGAGACCCACTTCAGATCTAAAGAAACACACAGACTGAAAGTGAGGGGATGAAAAAAGATATTCCATGCAAATGGAAACAAAAAGAAAGCTGGGAGAGCATTACTTATATTAGACAAAATAGACTTTAAAACAAAGACTGTAACAAGAGACATAGAAGGACATTACATAATGATCAAAGGATCAATCCACAAAGAAGTTCTAACAATTGTAAATATATATGCATCCAACATAGGAGCACCTATTTACCTATAGCAAACATTAATAGACATAAAGGGAGAAATTGACAGTAACACAGTAATAGCAGGGGACTTTAAGACTCCACTTAAAAAAAAAAAGACTCCACTTACATCAATGGATAGATCACCCAGACAGAAAATAAATAAGGGAACACTTTAAAGAACAGCTTTAAAGAACATTTCATCCAAAAGCATCAGAATACACATTCTTTCCAAGTGCACCTGGAAATTCACCAAGATAGATCATGTGCTAGATCACAAAACAAGCCTTGGTAAATTTAAGAAAACTGAAATCATATCAAGCATCTTCTCCAACCACAACACTGTGAGACTGGAAATCAACTACAAGAAAAAAACTGTAAAAAAACAAAAACATGCAGAGACTAAACAATATGCTACTAAACAACCAAAGGATCACTGAAGAAATCAAATAGGAAATCAAAAAATACCTGGAGACAAATGAAATCTAAAATACAATGATCCAAAATCTACAGGATACCGCAAAAGCAGTTCTAAGAGGGAAGTTTACAGCAATACAAGCCTATCTCAAGAAACAATAAAAATCTCAAGTATACAACCTAATCTTACATGTAGAGCTAGAAAGGAGCTAGAAAAAGAACAAACAAAACCCAAAGTTAGTAGAAGAAAAAATAATAAAGATCAGAGCAGAAATAAATGAAATAGAGACTAAAAACATAGGAAAGATCAATGACACTAAGAGCTGGTTCTTTGAAAAGATAAACAAAATTGATAAACCTTTACCCAGACTCATCATGAAAAAAAAAGAAAGAGGCCCCAAATCAATAAAATTAGAAATGAAAAAGGAGAAGTTACAACCAACACCACAGAAACACAAAGGATCATAAGAAATTACTAAGAATAAATACACTCCCATAAAATGCACAACCTAGAAGATATGCACAAATTCCTAGAAATGTACCATCTCCCAAGACTGAACCAGGAAGAAATAAAAAATATGTACAGACCAATTACCAGTAATAAAATTGAGTCAATAATAAAATCACTCCCAACAAACAAAAGTCCAGAACAAGATGGCTTCACAGGTGAGTTCTAACAAACATTTAGAGAAGAGTTAACCCCTATGCTCTCAAACTAGTCCAAGAAATTACAGAGGAAGGAACACTTCTGAACTCATTTTATGAGGCCAGCATTACTGTGATACCAAAACCAGACAAAGATACAACAAAAAAAGAAAATTACAGGCCAATATCCCTGATGAACATAGATGCAAAAATCCTCAACAAAAGATTAGCAAACCGAATTCAACCATACACTAGAAGTATCAAACACCATGATCAAGAGGGATTTATCCCAGGGATGCAAGATGGTTCAAAATCTGCAAATAAATCAATTAATACACTACATTAACAAACTGAAAAATATCATCTGATCATCTCAGTAGATACAGAAAAAGCTTTTGACAAAATTCAACATACGTTTATGATAAAAACTCTCAACAAAGTGGGTATAGAGAGAACATACCTCAACATAATAAAGGCCACATATGACAAACCCACAGCTAATATCATACTCAATGGTGAAGGGCTTAAAGCATTTCCTCTAAGATCAGGAACAAGACAAGAGTGCCCATTCTTGCCACTTTTATTCAGTATAGTATTGGATGTCCTAGCCACAGCAATCAAATAAGAAAAGAAATAAAAGACATCCAAATTGGAAAGGAAGAAGTAAAACTCACTGTTTGCAGATGACATGAAACTTTATATAGAAAATCCTAAAGACAACACCAAAACACTATTAGAATTAACCAATGAATTCAGTAAAGTTGCAAGATACATAATTAATACATAAAAATCTGTTGTATTTCTAACAATGAACTATCAGAAAAAGAAATTAAGAAAAAAATACCATTTATAGTTTTATCCAAAAGAATAAAATACCTTGGAATAAATCTAACCAAGGAGGCAAAAGACCTGTACTCAGAAAACTATAAGACATTGATGGAGAAATTGAAGATGACACAAACAAATGGAAAAATATACCCTGCTCATTGATTGGAAGAGTTAATACTGTTAAAATGACTGTACTACCCAAGGCAATCTACAGATTCAATGCATTTCTTATCAAAATACTAATGGCGTTTTTCAAAATTATATACCATAACTAGAACAAATAATTCTAAAATTTGTATGGAAAAACAAAACATCCTGAATAGCTAAAACAATCTTGAGAAATAAGAACAAAGTTGGAGGTATTCACTCTCTAATTTCAAACTATACCACCAAGCTACATTAATCAAAACAGTATGGTACTGGCAAGAAAACAGACACATAGATCAATGGACCAGACTAGAGAACCCAGAAATAAACCCACATTTATATGGTCAATTAAATGTACATCAAAGGAAGAATATACAATGGGGAAAAGGCAGTCTCTTTAATAAATGGTGTTGGGAAAACTGGACAGCTACATGAAAAAGAATCAAACTGGACTACTTTCTCACACCATATTAAAAAAAAACTCTCAAAATGGATTAAACACTTAAATTTAGAACATGAAACCATAAAATTCCTAGAAGAAACCATAGGCAATACACTCTTTGACACTGGCCTTAGTAATTTTTTTTTTTTTTGGATATGTTTCCTCAGGCAAGGGAAACAAAAGAAAAAAGAAAAAAATAGGACTATATCAAACTAAAAATCTTTGCACAGTGAGGGAAACTATCAACAAAATGAAAAGGCTGCCAACTGAATGGGAGAAGTTATTGACAAACTATATATCTGATAAGGGGTTAATATCCAAAATATGTAAACAACTCATACAATTCAATGTCAAAAAAACACCCATTTTAAAAATGGGCAGAGAACCTGAATAGACATTTTTCCAAAGAAGACATACATATAACCAATAGACATGTGAAAAGATGCTCAACATCACTAATCATCTGGGAAATGCAAATCAAGACCATGATGAGACATCCCTTCACACCTGTCAGAATGGTGAATGGCTATTATCAAAAGACAACAAATATCAAGTGTTGGTGAGAATGTGGAGAAAACAGAGCTCTATTATACTGTTGATGGGAATGTCAATTGATGGCACCACTATGGAAAAGAGTATGGAGGGTCCTCAAAAAAACAAAAATAGAACTAACATATGATCCAGCAAATTTTGCTCTGGGTGTTTTTCTGAGGAAAAAAACAACACTAATTTGAAAAGATATATGCATCTCTACATTCAGTGCAGCATTATTTACAACAGCCAAGATATGGAAGCAACCTAAGTGTTCATCGATAAATGGATAAAGATATGACTTATATATGTGTGTGTGTGTGTGTATAATGGAATATTACTCAACCATAAAAAAGAATGAAATCTTCCCATTTGTGACAACATGGATGGACCTAGAGGGTATTATGATAACTGAAGTAAGTCAGACAGAGAAAGACAAATACCATATGATTTCATTTACATGTGGAATCAAAAAAATTGAACAAAAATAACAAAACAGACTCATAGATACAGATAACAAACAGGTAGTTTCCAGAGGGGAAAGGGGTGAGGATGAGTGAAATAGTCGAAGGAGATTAAGAGGTACACACTTCCAGTTACAAAATAAATGAGTCACAGGGATGAAATCTACAGCATGGGGAATGTGGTCTACGATATTTTAATATATTTGTAGGGTGACAGATGGTAACTAGACATATCATGATGATCATTTTGTAATCTATAGCCAGATTGAATCACTGTGTTGTGCACCTGGAATTAACATAGTATGCAGGTCAAGTATACCTCAGTTGAAAATAAATATGTAGACACTTGGAGAAAATGCTTCAAAATGCTAATGATGGTTTTCACTAGGGGATGGGGATTATGGGTGATTGTTCATTTTTACTGGATACTTTTATGTATTTCTAGTTGTCTGCAATGACTATGTGTTGCTTGTAAAATTAGAAAGAAAACAATAACTATCATTAAAATTTTTTTTAAGAAATTTAAAATAATAAGTAAACAAATAAATCAACCTAATGGGGGAAAAAACAGAACACTACCAGACTTTTCAACAGCAATAGAAGCTATCGATAGAAGACAATGGAGTGATACCTTTCAATATGACATGAAATTGTGCTCAGTTAAGGAATTCTATACCCAAAGTATCAAGGATGACAATGAATAAGACACTTTCAAATACTATGTAAGTTTTCAAAAATATATTACCTGTTATGCGTCATTCTCAGAAAGCTACAGGAGACTGTCCTCCCCTAAGACGAATTATTTATTATACTCTTTTAGTATCCTTTCGATGCCTAAAATATCTGCAGCAATAGCCTGCTCTTTCATTCTTGATATTGATAAATTTGTGTTTTCACTTTTTTTTTTCTTGATGGCTTTTGCTATAGGTATATCTATTTAAATAATCTTTTCAAAGAACCAACTTTTGATTTCATTAATTTTATTTTGTTCTTTATCTTTTTCTTTCTACTTACTTCAGGTTTCACTTTCTCTTCTTTTGTAGCTTCATAAGATAGAAACTTTTTTCTTCTCTAATATAAACATTTAAAGCTATATGTTTCCCTTTAGGCAATTTTTAGCCACATTCTACAAATTCTGATATATTATATTTTCATAATTGTTCATTTAAAAACGTTTTCTAATTCCTCCTGTGATTTATTCTTTGATTTATGGGTTACTTAGAAGAGTGTTATTTAATTTTAAAACAATGGGGGATTTCCCAGATACCTTATTGCTATTGATTTCTAATTTAATCTGTCATGATGAGAAAACATACTCTGTAAAATTTAAATCTTTTGAAATTTATTGAGACTTATTTTATGGTCCAGCACATAGTTAATCCTGATGACTGTTCCATGTGCATTTGAGAAGAATAAATATTCTCCTATTGTTGGGTGCAGTATCCTATGTCAATGAGATCATGTTGGTTAATAATGTTTTTCAGATCTTCTGTATTCTTACTCATTTTTTGTCTAGTTGGTCTATCGGCTACAAAAAGAGAATTATCAAAAATCTTCAACTATGAGTTTGGATTTTGTCTGTGTTTCTGCCTGTGTTTACCTGCTCCCCCATGCCTTCAAATAGTTGTTTTTCATATTTTGTACAGAGTTTATCATTGTTAACGGCAGGAGAATTAGTCTGATACAAGCTGCACCATCATTACCAGAAGCAGTCACCTAAGATTCCAGGATAATTTTGAGAAAAATATTCATATTCTAAACTTTGACTCAGATTTCCAATTTTTACCTGCCTCCACCCCCAATCACATCACAAAAGGATCTAATACTGAGATACATCATTTCCATTAATGGACTTTAAGAACTACTTCCTTTGCATTTTATCTCTGTAAACAAGTATTATATTTCTCTTTAATAAACACACCTTAAAAGCTTTCCTGAAAATAGATGCATATAAGACCAGAGGAAAACTTTCTAATTCCACTCTACTACTTAATTTTCCCCTCTTCTCTCTAAAAGGGAAAAGGGAGCAATTGTGAGAGCACATAAACACACAGAAGACCCTGTCCATTTATGGGATATTTTCTAGAAATCCTGGGAAATAGAAAATTCATAGCCATGAGAGCAACTGGTGATCACCAAACTAGAAAGCGATAGAAGAGATTGATGTCTGGTAATCAGTATTGAAAAGGCAGTGCTGAGATTTAAAGGGGGAGTTCTAGAGAGAAATGAGAACTGCCTGCTAGGATCCATGTGCTCCTGCTGCACAGTACAAAAATTCAACACCATGAATCTCAAAAATCCCATATCATAAGTTATATCACCACTATAAAGTGCAATTTTGTAGAAACATCTATTTTATGTGACAGTATCCTTAAAGCTCATAAAATATTTGAGTTGTGGGCAGACTTTTTTTTGAAAATTGAAACTAACTTCATAACTCTGAGCTACCTTCTGGTAGGAATGGAAATAAAACATCTCCTAACTGTAGGACAAAAACATCTGCCCTACCCTTATCTCCATGAAAAGCTTTCTTCCTAGCCCAGTGCTCTTCATAGGAACACACTAAAAGGTGTGAGCTCTTCAAGTCCAGCACATTTCACCGCACCACATCCACTCTTCAATAGTCCAGAGGAAAGATCAAAGAAATTAGGAGATGAGAAAATCTAACCTGAAGGAAGAAAAGACACTAACTGCTTTAATGGGCTTAATGAGAAAATGAAAAGGAAGAGGACAAAGCATGGTTAAATAGAGGACACAGGAATTCAGAATCTCTGGGTTCCAATATTAACTCTGCTATTATCACAGCATGTGATCAATCATCATCAATGTTTAAATTTTTCACCAATTAATTAAGGACACACACACAGAAGATACGAAACACAGGCCATGAAAATGACTGCAGGTATTTCCCATCTTAAATGCCTAGCAGGTCCTGATACAACACCTCCATTCTTTCTGTGACTACTGAAAACCTTGAATTTTCATACTTTTCCCAAAAACTAAGACTGACAAACAATCTTCTCAAAAAGACCTCCCTTAACCACAACCACCACTACCCATGTCTTTATCTCTCAGCCTGTGTTATTTGCTTAATACCATTTATCATTGTCTAAAATTATATTATACATATTTTTCTCTTTGTTTATTATCTAGACTATAAACTCCATTAGGGACAGCATTTTGTTTTGTCCCCTGTCACATCCCCAACATTGGAAGCCATACCTAGCCTAGCCATAGTAGGGACTAAATAAATATTGACTGAATAAATGAATAAGTCCAATGCTGGAGTCCAGAAGGAATTTGTACTGAAGCAGATTGAAACAATTTCAGTATTTCTGAAACTGGAGAATTGAGGTTTTGAATTACCTCAAAGTCACTACAAGTACAGTAACACTGACAAGAGAAGTCTTAAAGACCCTAGAATGTGACAATTCTATAATAATCCACCCCACTCCTGGTACTATATGCTGCTGAATGACTTCTGTGGGCTAGCTTCAGTATTTTTGCAACTGTTTTGGTTCTCTACAGCCTACTCACATGGTTAAACTTAAGGGTTCTTACACTGGGCACTTAAAATGAAAGGGAGGTTCCATATATTGGGTATACGGACAAAAGGAAAATATAGAAATATCACCAATTGACCCATCATACAAACTCCACTCTGGGTCTCAGAATATGAGATCGTTATGGCTCCAGACACATTCCCCCTCCTGCATCATGGCTTGGCTGCTTGGGTTCCCATCTTTCCCATTACAGGTAGGGACATTACAACATCATCCTAATGAACAGCTATAATACCAAGAACAGAAGTCCCATGCTGTGAACAGGACACACACACACGTACATGCACATGTGCACACACGCACATACTCTGGTCCATTAGAACAAAACTAGTTTCTCACTGATCCCTCTATCTCAGGGCTTATTTATTCCTAAGACACAGAGAGAGGATAAAGTATTTACTACCTTCTAGTTACTCAACTACTTTATTTAGCTGAAGGAAATAAGTTCAATAAGTCAGATTATTTGTGTATACAGGTCCTGTTGAATTATTCGTTATTTTAAACCAAAGTACACTTACTACCCAAATTTTGAATATTAGTATTGCCTTCATTTACTTTCACTTTTTTCTTAAATAAAAAGGAAAAGACAAAACCCAATGCCCAGCAGAAGACCTAAATAGACATTTCTCCAAAGAAGACATACAGGTGGTGGCCAACAGGCAAATGAAAAGATGCTAAACATCACTAATTATTAGAGAAATGCAAATCAAAACTACAATGAGGTGTCAACTCACCTCAGAATGGCCATCATCAAAAAGCCTGCAAATAATAAATGCTAGAGAGGGTGTGGAGAAAAGGGAACCCTCGTACACTGTGGATGGGAATGTCAATGGTGCAGCCACAATGGAGACCAGTATGGAGGTTCCTTAAAAAACTAAAAATAGAGTTAACATATGATCCAGCAATCCCATTCCTCGGCATATATCCAGAAAAGACTAAAACTCTAATTTGAAAAGATACATGCACCCCAATGTTCACAGAAGCACTATTTACAAAAGCCAAGAAAGGGAAGCAACCTAAATGCCTGTTGACAGATGAACAGATAAAGAAGATGTGGTTTATATACACAATGGTATATTATTCAGCCATTAAAAAAAAAGAATGAAATAATGACATATGCAGCAACATGGATGGACCTAGAGATATCATATTAAGTGAATTAAGTCAGAGAAAGACAAATATCATATGATATCACTTACATGTGGAATCTAAAACAGTGATACAAATGAACTTATTTACAAAACAGAAATAGACTCACAGACATAGAAAACAAACTTATGGTTACCAAAGGGAAAGGCAGGGGAGGGATAAATTGGGAGTTTGGGATTAACAGATACACACTACTATATATAAAGTATATAAAATAGATAAACAACAGGACCTACTGTATAGCACAGGGAACTATATTCAATGTTTTGTAATAATCTATAATGGAAAAGAATCTGAAAAAGAATATATATAGACACATATATATAAATACATAAATATAAATATATATATATAACAATCACTTTGCTGTACACCTGAAACTAACACAACACTGTAAATCAACTATACTTCAATTTTTTTAAAAAAGCCCAAGAATAGATAACATAATAAAACTTTTTTAAAATTTTGCCTACTGTTATTATATGGCAAACAGCAGTACAGATGTACTGACATCAATAGAATCTGTCCCTGGGGACTTCCCTGGTGGTCCAGTGGTTGGGAATCCACCTTCCAATGCAGGGGCCGCGGGTTCGATCCCTGGTGGGGGAACTAAGATCTCACATGCTGCAGGGCAATTAAGCCCGCACGCCTCAACTAGAGAGAAGCTCACGCACCACAACTAGAGAGGAGCCCACATGCCGCAACGAAAGATCCTGCGTGCCACAACTAAGGCCCAACACAGCCAAAAATAAAATAAAATAAATCAATTTTTTAAAAAGTAGAATCTGTACCTTAGAAGTTAGTATGTGTTCATTTTGCCAGCAACAGTTTAGTTTCAGCAAAAAAGTATAAATCACATTAAATTAATTTTAATGTATTGTTTTTTGAGAAAGGCCTGTGTATAATTTGCTAATTTATTTTGATTTTACAGCGATGTAAGAGTTATTACAATACAAGCTTATCCCAAGTTTTAGGCTTATACATTTGAGAAACATTATCATAAAAATTCTTTTAAGTCAATGTTGGGGACCCATGAGAAATCAGTCCTTTAAAGGGAGCTTATAAATGACTAAAGTTTGAGGAACACTGAGACAAAAATGAAACAATTATTGCATAACTCCTTTTTTGCCTCATGAAACATAAACTCCCTCCTACCAGAAAGAAAATTGAAAAGTATCCCTTTACTCACAGACCATCATATAAACTAAAGAGCAAAATGGACAACTAACTCTAGACAAGATTGCTGATTTTTGAAGCAGCAAAGTCCTACTAAACTACCCACATACCCTTAACCCCCACTATACCTCCATCCTCACGCCATTTTTAGAGGGGCCTAAAAATGGCTCATTGCTCTAAAATAATGTTTCTCCCAAATGAACTTCTGCAAGCAAAGCAAGATAGGAAGAGCCCTGTAACAGTGCAAGTGAAAGGCTGTAGTTTCTGCATACCTTGTTTTCTCAAAGCATCAGAGAAATACGCACTGGGATGGGATACAATCACAGTTACATACAGCAGAGCTGCCCATATAAATACCTGATTGACACAGAACTGGGCTACGTACATCAACCGGCCTTACTGCTATAAATCTGAGAAAGAGCTCTGACTGACACCTCGATCCAAGGAGCAGATCCAACAGTAGAAACTAAAAAAAAAAAAAAAAAAACAATAACAACATGGAATCTATTTTTTTAACTTCAACAACAAAAAAATTATCTTAAAGATTCAGGGGACGGGCAGACTTCTGAAAATAATTTGCTACAGAAACCAAGATAACATTCTAGAAAACTTTTGACAATAGGATATAACACCTGAAAGTCATAGGTAAGAATTTGTTGAGATGAAATGAAAAAAGTAATAGGATTAAAGGAGAAGCAAATGAAAAAACAAAAACCTGAAATGAAAATGAAAATACGAGGTAAGAAAATCAACAAGGCACTGAGAGTTAAATGTACATTAGTGTGGAATTTGCTCTGGAAAAAAATGCATTCGTATAGAAAGCACAAAGTTGAAAAATTATTCCACAACACGAAGAACAGGGATAAATAACTGGAAACAGTGCAGGCATACTAGATATGGAGGATGGAGAACAAAACTCCAAACTAAGAACTATAGATAGACCCTAAGAAGAAATCACAACAATTAGTACAAATGCAATAAATCAAGGAAAAAAACCTATTTAGCTGAAATGTATACATATCTAAAGAACTCATCATACTCCAAGCAAAGTTAGTAAGTAGACATATTCTGGCAAATTTTTTAAATTATAATTTAAAAAATCCAACAATCATTTAGGCAAAGAAGTTAACTACAAATAAATATAGAAATATACAATAATATATACAAATAAATAAGTATACATTGTTAGGCAATGGAGAAATGGCTACAGTGTTTTAAGAGAAACTGTTTTATACTCAACTGAGCTGTTATTCGTGTGTGAAGAAAGTAGAAAGACATTCTCAGTGTTACATTCTCATAAAATATAACTCTCAGGCATCGAAAGTTCCTTGAAGACACAGCCCAGACAAAAACCAGATGAATAAAAATTTTAAATTCAAGAATGTGGATAGAGAGGTAAATTAGAACTTGGTCAATTATATAAGGAGATATTAGCTCTTCCAACGTAGCTCCTGGTAAGTCCAAACTTTCCAGTAGAGGTAATCTTGGTCTCTGAAAACAGACTGCATATCAGACCCTTACCCCTCACATGGACAGAATGCTCTCCCAGTAGGAATGGCCCATAGTGCCTTATCCACAATGTCAAAATCTATGAAACTCTGACAGAAAGATGTTCTTATAAATCATTTGGTGGCCAAGTGAACTGATGTGAAATGATCTGTAGGGGTTTTTTAATCCCGCAAGTGTTAATATTCAGCATTTTGTTGCATAAATATTAGTAAATTGGATTACAGCCTATTGTCACATACTCTGCTGGAATATTATATAATATGCAATATTCATCCTTTCTAAAATCCAAAATATTTTGGAATTCCAGAACACATTGAAGGGTTTCAAGTAAGAGATCAGGGAACTCGAGTAGATCAACTCACCCAAAAGGCTCACTTTCTTATAGAAACCCTAACCAGTTTATTCATCAATAACATGCTCTACCTCTCTGGACACACTGACTCTCAAGACAACTGATTTCTTTCTACAGTCTCCACTGGGCTCTCAATTTTAGAAGACATTCATGGAGGAGGAGGAGTCAGGCCTGACTCTCCTTCCTGAATGCCTAAACTACCTGCCCATGCTGAAAGCTGGAGAAGCAGTACTTAGGCTTCTTTAAAGTGATGAAACTTTCCACCCACAAGACTCATTTCCAATTGCTTTTCTCCAGGCACATTTATTCTCTGTTCAAACAATTACTATTCTATCCAACCCACTGAGAGGGTGGCAAGGCCCTTGCCATCTGACCTTAGGAAAATGTCAGGTTTAACACAGGAGGCTGTGTATTTCTGACACAGCTGTGGTACACTCCAAGTACCTGAACAATCTAGAATAGCATTCAGTGGAAATGCCACTACAATTTTGAACAACCTATGTTACACTGAAGTTTCTCTAAGACTTGCTTCAATGATGGAAAGGATCAGACTATGCTTCCCCTTACTTCTCAGGCTCATTCACAGCTGAGTCATAAAACATACCCTCCTCTCTATTTCGACTCTCAGAGCCCTTACTAGTCTCTCCCTCCAGACCTGTTGACTCTGACTTGCTTATTCTCTATCATATAATATCACATAGAGATATTATTATATCTTTATCTCATCACTTCAGATTCATCTTTTGTCGTTTACCCACAGCCTTTCACTACTTTGGATGGTTTAAAACCTCTCCTCACGCAGAATACAAGATTTAGCTTGCCTGTGTTCAGTGCCCCATAGCCATAGGCAAGCCCTACTGTATCTGTTAAGATCAGCACACGTAACAGGAAAAAAATAAAATTAGGATTGAATAAGGTAACAGTTTATTGACGTCAGTTAAGAGAAGTCCAAGGATATCTAGTCCAAGGCTATTAGCGGCTTTTCCATGGTCAAACATCTATCATTATGTTCCACTATCTAAACATATGGCTTCTATTCTCAAGGTCATCTCATAGACGAAGATGGCTGCTATAATCATAGCTCACATACACCTTACAGGCAGCAGGAAAGAAGAGGAGCAGAAAGTCATAGAGGACACACTTCTCAGCCAAGGCAGCTCCTAAAGATGTTCTGAAAGTCCCATTCAAGGCTTAATGCTTATTTCTCATTGTCCCAACTCACCTACATAGATTCACCCAGCAGTAAGGAAGCCTAGCTTTAATTTGGCCAGCTGTAAAATCCACACATATATGCACACAAACGCTCAGAATTTTGTTCCTTGGAAGAAGGAGAAAATGAATTTAGGTTGGGCAGCTAGCAATCTACCAGCAGTTTCTGCCATAGCTGCCTCAGCCCCAGCATGAGATCAGACATTTATCAGTAATGATAAAACACTTATCTCTCAATTTATACCTCATTTAGATTCATATGAAGTAGTAAGAAAATCAAAATAACTGCAATTTTCTTATAATAAATAAGAGGCAAAGGGATATGTTTCAGTAGGTTGGAAAAAGCAGACATGTCTTTCTGATATTTTAATAAGAGCCATAAATAAGGAGTTTGTAGGTGGAAGATCTATTGAAAATGTCCAGGAAAGCTGTAAATAGCACTGGTCATATCACTGGCTGCTTTATTCTTTATATTTCCTATTATAGGAATTCTTGCCATATCAGTGATGGCCCAGACTTACCCCTCCCCTTCCAACTTGGTAGCACTGACCAGTATTACTCATGTGTTTGCCTTTTTCAGGGCAGCCAATATCCTCTGCATTTTCCACAATGGGGCTTCTCTGCAATATCAGCTGTGTTGCCCAGTCATGATATCTCTTTAAAGTGCTAAGACACTTTTAAATACATAATAAACACACTCAGGAAACATCTAACCACACAGAACAAATCTCAAAATCCCCAAACCATGCAGTGTCATATGGCAATTGGAAAGGAGGAGGGGGAGTCTGGGAAATCTCTTCACCCAATTCACGTTGATTTTGCAGGTTTCCTAATTATCTAGCCCACAGAAGACCCAACACATATTGGCAGGCAACTTTAAAACATGTTATGCAGAAACTGTATCTATATGTATTTAAAAGTTATCTATTCCATCATGCTTTATTCCAAAAACACAAATTAATTATACACAATATAAGAAGCAGGTATAAAATCCTCTATTAAAAAGATTCTACTTAAAGATGTGGTACATATATACAATGAAATATCACTCAGCCATAAAAAAGAATGAAATTCTGTGATTTGCAACAACGTGGATGGACCTAGAGGGTATTTTGCTTAGTAAAATAAGTCAGACAGAGAAACACAAATACTCTATATTATTACTTATATGTGGAATCTAAAAAATAAAATGAATGTATATAACAAAACAAGCAGACTCAAAGATACAGAGAACTGGTGGTTACCAGTGGGGAGAGGGAAGGGTGGAGGGGCAAGATATGGATAGGAGATTAAGAAATACAAACTACTCTGTATAAAATAAATAAGCAACAAGGATATATTGTATAGCACAGGGAAATATAGCCATTATTTTGTAGTAACTTTAAATGAAATATAATCTATAAAAATACTGAATCACTATATTGTATACCTGAAACTAATAATGTAATTCAATTTTTTTAATTTGTATAAAAGACTCTATTTATGTTATAAAATTAATCTAATCTACTTTTTAATCTCTATAGATTTGCCTATTCTGGGTCTTTCATATAAATGCAATATGTGGTCTTCTGTGACTGGTTTTTTTCACTTAGCATGTTTTCAAGAATTGTATGGTATGTCAATTACATACCAAAACACCATTTTTAAAATCAAAATTAAAAAACAAAATAATAATATAATCATAAGCTGAAAAGAAACTCACCTACAATAAATTTAAGATGATTTTAAAAATTTTTAATTGAGTACAAACTTCAGGGGAAAACTAGCAAAAAATACAACAGAAATAATCATTAATTTCAGATACTATAAATTCAAGACAAAAAGTATTAAATGTAATAAAGAAGTTTTTACTGAAAGTATAATCACAATAAAGATATAAAAGACATGAACTGTTACAAGCACTGGAACTCAAAATAAACACAATTGTGAGAGATAATTACACAACTCTCTCAGCCCTTAACAGATCAAGTGGAGAAGAAGATGTGCTCAAATATAATGAATAAGACTGAATTTGTAGGCAAATATCAAACTTTAGTCCTTCTCAGAGAATATATTTGCTTTGGAAAGTGAAACAATTACAAAAACAATCATATCCTAAGCCATGAAGATAAATTCAGTAAATCCCCAAAAGCAGAAACTGGACTGGCCACATTCTCTGAACACAAAGCAATAAAGCTAGAAATTAATCATGAAAGTTTAAACAAAAATAAAAACCATATGGAAAAAAATGTAACTTCTCCATATAAATACTAGAGTGAAAAAGAAATCCAAACGCCAACATCAGATTATTTATGAAGACAGTGAGTACACTATTTCATCAAAACTAAGGCATGTCACTATGGAGAACAGTATGGAGGTTCCTTAAAAAACTACAAATAGAACTACCATACGACCCAGCAATCCCACTACTGGGCATATACCCTGAGAAAACCATAGGTCAAAAAGTGTCATGTACCACAATGTTCATTGCAGCTCTATTTACAATAGCCAGGACATGGAAGCAACCTAAATGTCCATCGACAGATGAATGGATAAAGAAGATGTGGCACATATATACAATGGAATATTACTCAGCCATAAAAAGAAATGAAATGAAGGTATTTGTAATGAGGTGGATGGAGTTAGAGTCTGTCATACAGAGTGAAGTAAGTCAGAAAGAGAAAAACAAATACAGTATGCTAACACATATATACGGAATCTAAGGAAAAAAAAAAAAAGGCCATGAAGAACCTAGTGGCAAGACGGGAATAAAGACACAGACCTACTAGAGAACGGACTTGAGGATATGGGGAGGGGGTGGGGTGAGATGTGACAGGGTAAGAGAGTGTCATGGACATATATACACTACCAAATGTAAAATAGATAGCTAGTGGGAAGCAGCCGCATAGCACAGGGAGATCAGCTCAGTGCTTTGTGACCACCTAGAGGGGTGGGATGGGGAGGGTGGGAGGGAGGGAGATGCAAGAGGGAAGAGAAATGGGAACATATTGTATATGTATAACTGATTCACTTTGTTATAAAGCAGAAGCTAACACACCATTGTAAGGCAATTATACTTCAATAAAGATGTTTAAAAAAAAAACAAAAAAAAAAAACTAAGGCATGTGAGAAAACTTAAATGTAGAAGCAAATGTAACCTTAAATGTTTTGATTTGTTCATAAAAAAGTAGAGAGTAAAAATAAATTAAGTATAGAAATAAAACATTCAAATAAATGAGGAAAACAGATGAAAATAATAAAATATAGAAATTACTTAATAGAGAAATAAATTAGAAAACATAAAATAGTATTGATATACAAATTCAAAATCTGATCCTTTAATAAACCAGTAAAATATACATCCTTGGAAATTCCATTCAAGAAAGAAAACAAATAAAAATATAGTATAAGAATAGAGACCCAACCAATACAAAAAAGACTAAAAAGCCTAAGAGAATAGCACATAATAAGATGTTTGGAATAAGTGATGAGTTAATAAAAAAGGAGACTTTCTCAACATAATAATATCTATCCAAACCAATACCATGCTTAATGGTAAAATACTAGAATCATTCCCATTAAAATCTTGAATAAAATAAGAAAGTATGCTTTCTCCCTTACTACTTAACACTGTTCTAGAAATACTGGCCAATAAAATGAGGCATGAAATAAAAATGAGATAAAAGTATTGAAAAGAAACTAAATTATCAACTGTAAATTTTATAAAATTAATGGGAGAATTCAATAAATAGCCAGATAAAATTACACATACAAACATAAATAGCATTGCTATATACCAGCAATAAATAGGTACAACTGATAATGAGAAAAAAGTTTCCTCTCATAATAGCAGCAAATATATTTTTTAAATACCAGGAATGACAATAATAATAACACCACAGATAACATTTATTGAACTCCAATGGAGACAGAGAAGGAATGGCCAGAGAAACAGGATTTGGGTAGGTTTGTTTTAGGGATGTTTTTTCTTTCAAATTAGATGAGTCATAAGCAGGTATATAAGCCAACGGGGAGGACTCCCTTGAAAACAAAATGTTAAGTGTAATTGGGAGAAAAAGGCAAGTTGATAAATTCACCTAAGTAAACAAGTTAATTTATGAATGCACTGGCCTAGTTCCCTGACCACAGTAGACATTTTACTAACAACTGTTCTTTCTCCTCCCTGACCTGCCCTTGTGCTGTAGTGAATTAACAGTCATGGAAATACCATTTCCCTGTTTGTCTGATTGTGGGAAAATCAGAACAAAAGAAAGAAATTCTTTTGACCTGATCTCCATCAATAGAGTAATCAGTGTAATTGAAACACATATCCTGATAATCATAATAATCTGTCTTTTAAAGATAAAAGTAATATATTACTTTGATCATGCAGATAAATGCTTCAATTCTTCATTGCATACTGCTAGCATGAACTTGGCCAAAATAAAATCTACAGTCCATGATTATAATATTATTTGCATAATTACACAGAAAAGAGAGTGGGTGGGAATTTTGCTTTGAAATTTTTCTCTTTTCCACTTTCCTGGCATTGTTTCCACATGATATTTTATCTTGAATATCAAAAATAACCATGGTAGATACTGATGTACAAAGTCAGTCCTACCACACAGTGTGGGCTATGTAAATATGAGTTTGGATCATACTGAATCACTTCTGTCTTGGCTCTACAGATATGGGAAGAATCAAGATTTTGTTGAGATTTTTAAAAAATCATTTTTTATTAAGTATTCAGGTTCCCAGCCACTAAGCTATTAGCACTGGGATTTATACAGATATAAAGCTATAGAGATTAAAATATTTTTTATTTTTAGTGTAAAAATAAAATGAATTCTTATACATAAAACAGGCTGTTGAGCTCTTTTTCTCTTCTTTGCTCTTCTGTTTCTTTTAATTAGTCCCCTTTTTACAATTTTCCTCTTTTCAGCACTAATTATGAAAGTGATGAGTGGGTCATACTTTAAGGCATGAAGCTAAAAAAATAATCTCTAAAGGCGTTGTCTTTCTATAATGGATTAAATTAACAAGTGGGAACACTTCACACTATTTTGGCTGATAATACTAATTTAGGCTCCACTCAAGATCCACTTGGGAAAAGCATACATTGATTCTTTCCATATGCAGCATGAAGCAATTCAAATTTAAAAGATACCACAGGTCAGGTCAGAGGACATATGTGTGGGGGAAGTTTACTGAGGTGTGCTCTCAGGACCAATATAGTACTTGTAAAGGAGTGAAGAAAGAAGGATTGGGTAGATGAAGAAGATAAACTTTGTAGCAATCTCAACAAAGGCCTCAGCTAATCCCATAAAAAGCTTTGGAGCTGGAATGACCCTTTGAGGTTGTCCTGTGTTGGGAAGATATAGAGCTTTTATACCCACATGGACATATCTTTGGATGTGGGCTGCCTTTCCCACCAGGGAGTGAGGGCGACCTTGGCCAACGCAGCTCTTTTCAGCCAAGGGCAAGTCCCATAGACTCAGGTGAGGGCTGTCAGCTGCCAACATTCCCAGAAATTGGTAAAATGAGTGCTTTAGTCCTGAGGAGAGGGGATTTGGACAGCATAATACAGCATCTACCACACAGGAACAGCAGGAAACAACATTTTTTAAATCTAAAGCTTCTAACCAAGAGGCATGTCACAGAGGTTACTGGGCTGAGAATCAAAGGAACTATATGTTACCTTGTCACTTCCACTAAAAAAAAATTTGTGGCTTTGGGAAAGTCACTTTTCCTCTCTGTCTTCAGCTGTAAAATCAGAGTTTTGACAAAAGAATCACCTATGGTCTCTTCTACTTTGACAACCTTAATTTGGGTGCCTTAATTTTCAGCAAAATCAAGAGGAAAGGATTTCAAATGTAGTCCATGCCTCATAAAAAGTTTAGTTTCACTTAGATTTTAAAGTCTTGGATTCTATTATTTCCCAGTTAGATTAGATCCCAAAACTCCAAAGTAATTTTCAAGTCCCTCTGATAGTATTAATACAGGTACCTTTTAACTAAATCTAAGAGCAAAATTTAAGTCCCTGAAAAGGAAGAATGAAGATGATTGATCATAGAATTCTAGCGCTGAGACTAGAATCCCAGGCTGTGGCTTCAAACTGGGAATTCAAAGGAACTTCTTTAACCCTAACTCCATCATTATTCATTTTTTCAAAGAAATAAAACTGCAGTGAACCCATAATGAATGTGATTATCCTTGTAAAACCTAGTTGTGCTATGTTTCTTCTACTGAGAAGTGGAATAGCCCACACTACCTCCTTTATTATCTTCTGTCCCTCTTTGAAAAGGTCATTAGCTACATCTGGGGTCCCCATTACTGAGAACAGTCAATTGATAAAGAAAAGTCATCTGCCCTTCCAAATGTATGAAAGTCAGCCATCTTTATTTGGACACTTTAATATAATTGCCCAGGAGAGGTACAAAAAAAACTAAAATGACTACATTGGATTTACTGTCTCACTCTATTAGGACTTGTGTAGCATCTTTTTCCCTTAGAGGAACAAAGCAGAGAGAACTAAAAATAGAGGACATTGATCTTTTCCTGGCACTAAGCTTCATGAAGAATAGCTTTTTGCAAAAGAGCAGCTTTATTTCATCTATTTAAGAATTCCACATTATATGTGCAACATAGCATTTTCTTTAATGTATTCCATTCCTAGTTCTGCCTTTTATTTTGTCAACAGCAACTTTAATGTTAAGGATTCATACCAAAAAGAGGAGGCTGAAAATACATAGTTCAGAATGAAATGACTCCTCTTTTTGTCATAGACAGGAAGCTAACTTAAACTGATGTTAAACTGTCACTGAACATGAAAACAAAAAATGCAAGCTGTTGATTTTAACAGAACTTGTATACTGTTTACACTGTGAAAGCCCATTTTTAGTTATTTCAAACAATTTTCTATTAAAAGCACTGACATGTTTCCTGCTGTTTTCATCAGGCACATGTTTTCATTTTCTACTGGAATGTTTCCATGTACTTGTATATGATTATGCCCCAATTTCTGTGTAACTCTTCAAATATGTAAAGATAAGACTGTGCATTTTTGTACTAAGAAGGGAATTCTATGTCTTATTCAACAAAAGCCATACTAGTTAGTGCATCCTATCAAGTTTTCAAAACTAAGAAAGGATGTCAAAATAGTCCTTAAAGATTGATAACTAACAAAGAATACCAACAATAAATTATTTCTGACATCTAAGTCTCACCTAAGTGCACACCTAGTTTGTTTTTCTTTCAAGACATTAACCTGATTCATGCCCCAAGTAAAGATACTGAAAGAGCCAGTTTCCTGGACTGTGGAGTCCATTTGTGATATGCCACACCCACACCTGGGTCCCCTACTGTGAATATCCTCAAGGGCTGCCTTGAGGTCTGCATACTTCCATCACGGCCAGAGAAATGTGTCTGGAACAATATGGGCAATGACCATAGAACACAGAAATGCGGTATTTTGGTATAAAAATATTTTTGCTAAGAGGAAATGGAGATAAACTGTTGACAGGGCAGAAATGAGGCTTTTTGCAATTCAGCCTTGAGAGAGTGAGAGAAAGAGATCAAGTTCTACTAAAAATACCCATAGACCTGGAGACTCCCTGGTGAGGAACATAGGTGGAGTCTAGACAGGGTGCCAGCTGGCTCTGCTAGGCAATGACTTGGAGTGGGTCAAATTCTCTGAGCCTGGGTATCAGAATGGGTCTAGAAAACACTCTGGACCCAAGGAGTTGTACTTTGAGCTATGCAGAACCAACTCTGGTTT
The DNA here is from genome assembly GCF_028023285.1 of Balaenoptera ricei. NCBI lineage: Eukaryota > Metazoa > Chordata > Mammalia > Artiodactyla > Balaenopteridae > Balaenoptera > Balaenoptera ricei. The sequence continues at coordinate 128,086,109 of NC_082640.1, forward strand.
CCTGTCCAAAGCATGAAGTTGCACTGCATCTCCAAAGTCAAGACTAAACCAGGAATGAGAATAAACAAACTCCTACTGTTGTGGGTTAAATCGTGCCCCCGAAAAGATACATTGAAATCTTAACTCCTGGTACCTGTGAATGTAAACTTATTTCAATATAGGGTCTTTGTAGATGTAATCAAGTTAAGATCCACACTGGATTAGAGTGGACCCTAATCTGATATGACTCGTGTCCTTATAGGAAGAGAAGAGACATAGACACATGCACTGAGGGAAGATGATATGAAGACATACAGAGAAATGCATGTGATTGGAGTGATGTGTCTACACCAAAACTGCCAGCAACCACCAGAAGCTAGGAAGAGGCAAGGAAGGACCCCCTCTTAAGAGAGTATGGCCCTGCCAACACCTTGATTTCAGAATAGGCTTCAAAGCTGTGATAAATTTCTACTGTTTTAAACCACCAAGTTTGTGGTAATTTGTTATGGCAGCACTAAAAAACTAAGAGACCTGCCTTGAGAATGGAACAAGGAGCAGAGATGAGCCTGCATTGAGGGAACTGGAGAAAGTATCATGAAGCAAGCAACATTTGAACTGTATCTTAACAATCAGATATTATTTCAATAAGTTGAGATGATAGAAGACAACCCAGTTGACAAATACCGCATGAGTGAAGGGGAGCAGTAGGAAAAGGCTGGTCATGTTTGGGAAACACCAGGAAGTCCAATTTGAACATGCCACAAAGTGTGTATGGAATAGAGGGAGGTAAGACTACAATGTGAGCTAACGCCATATGGAGCAGAGCAGCCTAAGGACTTCTGACTTAACCCATAACTAATAAACAGCTATTGAACTCCTTTTGGCAACATGTGATGTGATCAGAGCCAAGCTTAGGAAGATTAATGTGTCAGTGTATGTAGCGTGGCTTGGGGAAAGGAGAGAAACAGAAAAGGAGGTGAAAACCAGTTAGGAAGTTACTGTAGTAGTCCAAGCAAATAATAATAATAATAATACAAAATTGAATAGAGGCAAGAAACAAAAGAAACAGAAGTATAAGCTTTGTCAAGATAGAACTGAAAGTTCTAAACACCTGATTTCACAAACAGATGAAAAGAATAAATGAAAAATAACTGAGCCTGGGTGACTAAGATGAGAGAGACATCATTAACAGAGATAGTTAAGTTGGAAGGGAGGTGGATTTAGGGAAAATAAGAGTTTGAGAAGCTGATTTATGCCAGGTTAATCTGAATTCTTGCCTGCTACACAAAGATGCTTCATTCTTGCTTGAGACGTCTCAGAGCCAGTTCATATCTCAGCCTAAGGTATATAGGCATTGAGCTGGGAGTCGGGGGGAAAGACAAAGGAGAAAATGGGGGGAAAAAGACTCTAAACATACTTGATAACATCTCAACAGGTCACATGTATGGATCCCCTGAGGAATCAGAAAGCACCATGATTTGAGGTTGAATAAGCCAGAAGCCACAGTCTTGACTGGGACACAGGACAACTTTTTCCCCAGCTCATCTGTCCTGGGGAATCTTGGAGAGGGGTGGAGATATCTTCCTTGGAAAATAGACCAAGGACCTACAGGGGGCCCACAGGTTAGTGCTCTGTCTGATTCAAAAGGGAAAATAAAGCTTGTGTAAATCCCCAAGTGCACATATTTTACTAAGCAGAACCTATAACAAGAAGTATTGTAAATATAATGACTTTTAAAAAGGAATGTGCAAATTTCTAGGTCAAAGTCAATTAATATTTTTAAGGGCACTAGGATATCTAGTTATACATGTTAAACTATGCACTCTGGAAAACTATAAGAACCCCATTTGAAAGTTCTTATTCTGAACAAAAAAAATGGAACTCTCAATTATTAAATTAATACAGATACAGAAATTACTAACCAGAAGAAGAATGTGTTATAGATAATGCTAAAGGAAAAGTGTAGCCTCCTTCATTCAGTAGCACCTACACTAGTAGACCAGACACTGGCACTGGAGAAGCAAAAAAATAAATAACCCATACTCACATGGAGATTATAGACAAAATATAAGGAAACCAACAAATAAGTAGGTGAAACAAACAAAAGATGCTGTGATAGAAAATAATGAGTAATGAGTAGTGGACATCTACTTTAGATAGGGTGGGCATGGAAGCCCTCTCTGAGAAGCTGACCTTTAAGCTGAGATCTTAGGATGACAAACAACCAACCTTTATAAGAACTGGAAGAGAGAATGTTTCTGCCAAAATGAATGGTTAAAATACCCTAAGACAAGAAAGCCCTCAGCACGTTCAAGGAACTGAAGGAAAACACCACTCTGCATGGTACAAAGGGAGGGAAGACAAGAAAGGCACAAGATTAGGCTGCAAAGAATAGCAGGAGCAAGACTGAGCAAGCCTGAGAGGGCACCATAGAGTTGGAACTATGTCTGAGCACAATGGGAAGCTGAAGAAGAACTTTAGACTGGGAAACATGATCTAATTTTCTTGCTTAGAATTTTATCTTTTTTGCTGTATAGAGAATAAATAGGACAGAGCTTGGCAAACTCCAGATACTCAGTAAGTGGCAAGAATAGAAGACAGAAGACACGGAAGGAGGCTCTTTGAACAATCCAGCTGAGAAATTAGAAGATGGATATATTCAAGAGCTTTTTGAGATAAAACTGACAGGAATTAAGGACAGATTCGAATAGAGAGGTGATGGACAGGGAGGAATCAAGAATAACTCCCAGGGACTTCCCTGGTGGCGCAGTGGTTAAGAATCCACCTGCCAATGCAGAGGAATCATGTTCGATCCCTGGTCCGGGAAGATCCCACATGCCACGGAGCAACTAAGTCCGTGCGCCACAACTACTGAGCCCACGTGCCACAACTACTGACGCCCACACACCTAGAGCCCATGCTCTGCAACAAGAGAAGCCACTGCAATGAGAAGCCCACGCGCCGCAAAGAAGACTATCCCCCTCTCGCCACAACTACAGAAAGCCCACGCGCAGCAACAAAGACCCAACACAGCCAAAACTAAATAAATAAATAAATAAATTTTTAAAAAAAGAATAACTCCCAGTGTGATGACTCGGACCACTGGCTGGATGATGGTGCCATTGACTAAGGTGGAGGAGAAGGAGCAGGTTTGGGAGACGGAACCAAGAATTCAGTTTTGAACATGTCGAGTTTGGAATGCCTGTGAGACTGTCATCTAGGTGCTCACATACGTGAATCTAGAGGTCGGAGAAGACATCTGAGCTGGGCATATACATTTAGAAATAGAGAAGACCACTGTGAGAATGATAGAGAACCTCCCACAGTTGGAAGTGAGGGGAAAGAAGAAAAATCTGCCGAAAGCCATCATTACTGTCAAGCACACATGCCACAATGTGCCCTTTCTGATCAAAGTCCACTCTTACCTGCCTAGAACTAAGTATTATTCTGAGTGTTAATGATAATCACTTCTTTACTTCTCTTTATAGTTTTACCATCGAAATCTTCAGACCTAATGATATGTTTAGTTTTCCTGTTTCTAGCATCAAGGTTAGGCTATCTGCCTAACCTTGGAGTTGGAGAGGAAATGCTCCTTGTCTATTCACTGGAATAGTTGGTATAGGATTGGGATGATTTTCTTCTTAAAATGTTTGATAGAAATCATGGGTAAAGTGTTAGGGACCTAGACTATTCTTAGTTGGAAGGTTTGTAATTACTGATTCAATTTCTGCGATAGTTACAGAAATAGGTTGATTCTCAATTATTGAAACTAATGCAAAAAAAATAGTCAAATGCTGACTAATTGAACACAACTTTCATAACCTGATATATATTGGGGGAGTTGAGGGAACAGGGGGTTGGGCTAATTCGTTATTAAATTATTATTCAATTTGCATTTTCAGAATATATATGTCTCAAATAATTTAATATTTAAGTAATTTACAAATATAGCCTCAGAATAAATTACTCAAAAAAGGTATTGAATAGCTGACAAAACAAAATTAAATTTTTACGACAGATAACATACTGGACTCGTTTCATGTGCCTCCCCAGATTTGCTCAGCCAAGGTTCTCTGCTCAGTGCTACCAGTGACACAATTAAGATCATCTTGCACTAACTGCATTGTTGAAAACCACTAACAGGAAGTGTTGCTCTTCAACAGAAGATTTGTTGCTGCATTTGTTAGGGGGGTCGTGTCCTTGTGTCACTCCCCTGGCTCAGCATCCTGGGCTACAGGGTGGCTGCCCCAGTTCCCACCTATTGCTTGCAGGCATGACCTGAGAGTAGCTCACCTTTTGACTTCCATCAGTTTCCCTGTTGCCCCTGAAGCATGAGAGGCAGGAGGATCCCCTCAGCATGTGTGCCAAAAGTCTGACAAAAAGTGTGCCAGAACTTTGACAAAACAATCCATGTCCTTATTCTAGCAAACGGCAAAAATCTTCAACCACAACAAGAAAAAGAATGTCAAATGTGCTTTTCATGACTCGGGGTTCCTTCAGTGATCTCATTTCACCTGTAGGAACATACACTGTGATTAAGAGAAGAATTTGAAAACAAGGGGTAACTCAGGCAACTGATGATGGAGAGTTTCAATCCTGGATCTGCAATTAGCTCACCACCACTCTTAGAAAGTGCTTACTTTTTCTCCTTATCAGCAAAATAACATATCTACAACAGCATCAACAAAACCAACCACCAAGGCAGACAGACCAGTATTGATTTGCTTTCCCAAGGACCAAGGGTTTCATTGAATCGGACTTCTAGAAAATTAACCATCCCTTAAACACTTCAAAGTTTTACAACTAAACTGTGAAACTCAGATGAGCTCTTTCTCTTTAGGCCTTGGTGGTTTGCAGGTAGGGTGTGCAGAAATTTTCACCTGTCAAGGGGCAAGTTTCTTCTTCTTTTTTCTCTTTTGCGAAAATAATGGAGGGGAAAAAGATTCACTATTTTTGAAATTATTTTTCTAACTAAGCATCCTCCAAACCCTCTCTATTCCCTCCCCATGACAGCCCTGTATACATCCTCCCATATCTTTTTCATACAAACATACTGAAACACAGGTATACATGCATAGAGTTTCCTGGCTATTTATTTGTACACAGATGGAATTTTCTTATACATATTATTCTGAAAATTACTTTTACTGGTTTTATATATATATATAGTGGATATAAAGATTAGAAACATAGGACAGATTCATTCTTGTTACCAGCTGAATAATATATCATAGTATGCATGTAATACAATTTATTTAATCATTTCCCCATTAAAGTCCATTCAGGCTACTTTCAGACTTTTGCTTCTACACGTAATACATCGATAAACTTCTTACATAATGGAGCTTTTATTTCAATAGGATAGATTTTCAAAAATGGGGCTCTTCAGTAAAAGAGTCCATGTATTATTTATTTTTAGATATACAGCCTACTTTTCTTAAATGTTATAGAAATTTATAGTTCTACTAGGAAGAAATGAGTGCATATTCTCTCAATGGCTATCGTTACTCTTTAATTTTTGTAGATCTGACAGAAAGAAAGTAGTATCTCATGGCTGCTTTAATTTGTACTTCCCTAACTACTCCTGAGGTTGAATATCTCCTCTAGAGTATTTACTCTTTTTTGTTTTTTATTGGTTTGTTTAGCCTTTTTAGTTTCCTAACTTGAGTTTTATTTTAATCAGTTTGTGGGAGATCTTTGAGGGACATTAACCCTTCATCTGGTAAGTGGTTAATATCCCTCAAAACTCTTCTACAAATCTCTATATGTGTTATAAACTTACTTCTCAGTCTATGGTTCCCTTTTGATTTTGTTTATGATATCTTTTGCCATATAGTTTTTAAATTTTTTATATAATTATGGTGGAGACTACCAGTCACCCACTAAAATCCATTCTGCTTTCTTCTTTGACACATGGTTGGACTATACTTTCCTGCTCCCCTGCAATTAGGTGTGGCCTGGGACTACTCTCACCAGTCTAATGTCAGCAGAAGTAGGGTACATCTCTTCTCAGACTGAGGCCTTAAAAAGCAGCCACGCTTCTTCCAAGCTCTGTTTCTCCTTCCACCAGCTGGAACCTGAACATTACAGCCCAGTTTGACCATGGAGGGGACAAAATCTTAAGAGATGACAAAGGCACATATATCGGCCAGGGTCCAATTAGGAAACAGAAACCATGGATAAATTTAATATAAAGGATTATTAAACTCTGATAAACGAATAACTATAACGAAACACTATATGGGACCCTAGAGCTGAGGGAGGGCATCCAAGGGAACTTAGAAAGGAGCCCCTTCCCTAAGGCTGGGGTCAGACCTCATTTAGAAGTAAAGTTCAGCCCACTAGACAGGAGAGAATTTTGCTTGTTTGCTCAAGCCAGAGCTGGTGTATGTCACTGGAAGAGCAGGAAGCAGTCCTCCAGAGTGCAGGCAGGCACAGGTGATTGGCAACTGGTAGCCTGGTGGTAGAGGCATGCAGAGGGGGTGGGGCCTGGGGCACAGGTCTGCAAAGGGAATTGTGGCACCTTCACAGGCGGGAGGCCTTCAAGAGCCGGTTTCTGTGTGAAGTAGGCCCCAGGAAAGTTATCGCCAGACCAAGCTGAGGCGGTAAGGTTGCCAAGGATCTCTCATCCTGGGTGCACATTTGGGGCAGAACTCTACTGGATGTCCTCATACCCACACTGATGACCCACCATGCAACCACCAGAAACCACAGATGCTTCTTCTTCCAGCAATGTCTGTCCAGCACCCCCTGTTGAGAAAGCTTAATATTTTGCATGCTATAAAGGAAAGATGCTAAAGGAATTCTATTCACCATCACAGAACATGCATTCACGTAACGTGAATGTGGAGCTTAAAGGCAATAAAGTGATAACTGGCACACTGCGACTTAACTTGGAAAGGGCTTGAGTTCCTGAACGACCACATGGTCCACCCACAGCCCACCGCCGCCTGAAACATAACATGAGAGAGGAATAAGCTTTTGTGCTTTTTGAGTCACTTGGAGGAGGAGGCTCTTTGCAATAGCAGTTTGGTTTTATCCTATTTCAGTAGTCTTTCCTTTCTTGGCTTCTGGGGTTCCTGCCTTGCTTAGGAAGATCCCCTAAATTTCATTTAAAACTCTACAGCAGGTGATTATCCAATTAGGGAAAGACTAGCCAAAAGAAAACAAATATTGCCACCTTGGTTATGACTGGCTGCCAGCTACTTCCTGATATAGACAAACAAAAAAAGGAAAAGAAAGACAAAGGAAATTTATATAAGAGCCGTGAACACAAACCACTCTAGCTCCTTTGAGTAATTTCTGTGAATACTTTCCAAAATACAGACTTAAAGCAGCTGCAGAGAGGGATTTAATATAAGATAATCATAAATAATTAGTTCTTCTAGCAGATTGAATGTCTTCACCATTCTATACAAACATTTGTTAATTAAGCAAGAGGCTTGAGCAGCTGGAAACACGGAAGGTATAGTTCAGTGGAAAGTTCTACATTGTCTTCCCCCCAGAAATTATTCCTCCGGGTTACAACTCAGATCTAACATTAGGATTGTCCTGTCATGTGTCATGTGTCCTGTCAAGTTAATTGTAGCCTCCCTACGTATTCTCCATCATCCTCTCTTCCTCTAGCATCATTTTCTTTTTTTGTGAGAGGAGAGCATGGCCTTATAGATAAAGTCAGTTGACATTTATGGCTGTGCTGTGTATGTATGTTGTTTTGGCTAGCCACTGTGGGAAAATACAAAGGAAAAACAGACCCCCGTCCAGATCCAAAGGCATTACAGGCTCTCAGGGAATGTGAAACAATACGTGAAATAAGCAGGTCATAGGAACATATCACTGCTGAAAGCACCAATTGTACCAAGAGTCCACCAGCTGTAAGAACAATGAAGAGATACAAGATGAACACATACTTCACTTCCCCTTTCCTATGCATGTCAGAAGAAACCACAGTACATGTATATGTAAATACTGGCTGACTAATTGAGGCCACCAGAAGACAAGGCACTAGTCAGAAGTTGGTGATTACCTGAAAGCAGGTGGTAATAAACATCACTGTTGATGCTGGTACTTTTTGCATTTAATGAATTTATTACATTTCAGCCACTTGTTCTAAACAGCAGCGTGAAATCCAGTAGCAAATAGCATCTTTCTCACTACTGTTTTGTTGTGATCTGGAACCTTCTTCTGGAAATTTAGGCTTAAATTTTGGGATACTAAAAAACAAAATCACCTACCATCGCCCCAACATTTTAACCACACCTTTTCACCTGTGTACCTCCCTTCCTGCATCCCTGATCCCACCTACCTAGAGAATTCCTACTATCCTTTAAGACTCAGTTCAAATGTAACTGTTCTGCTGAGTCTTGTCTGACTTCCTGTAGAATAGAATTAACTCATCCATCATGAGTATTGCCATGGCAGCTTTGGACCCTTTTAATACATCTTTATTTCCTGATCTGCGGCAGGGATTCGGTCTTATGTATATATATTTGGTGTTATATTTATATAAATATATATATATATTTCTACTGCACAGTATTTTTATGTGGCCAATAAAAGTCTATTAAATGAATAAATATTTCACTTTTGCTATACTGCCTGCATCGTATAATGTTAGGACTTTACATTCTTAAAATATTTCACTAAGAGACAAATAATGTTCCAATAAAATAGTGTGTCGGTTTGTATTTATAGAGCAGCCCTTGACTGTAGTGGATTATGTCTTGGAGGCATGGTGCCCTCTGCTGGTGTCTTTTTAAACAAGCGCAAATTTGGTACCTACAGTGCAAGGCTGGCCTTTGTTTAAGTGGTGGTTCTAAACCCCCTGGTGTGCTGGACCCCAGATAACCACATGGTCATAAACTATTTACAGAAGGCCAGTAGTGCAGAATGCTCACTTTCATTTTAGTCTGTAAAGGATAGGCAGGATATTAAATAGGAAACAAAGACTGGTAAATCTCTTTATAGCTGTTTTATAGGGGCCCTGACTTGCTTTAATATTTGTATCATTTTTATTATGGCCATAATTTTAAGTGGCTTTATGCCAGTCTTGCTGGGACCATATAACCATACCAAAGAAATATAAAATATTAATGTCACCGAAGTTGCATGATCTCAGGGAAAGTGAAGAGCTTCAAGTAACTGATGGTCCCAATCTTTGATTCTACAAAACTACAAAATAAATTTATATGTATTGACTTGAAAATACATTAGTAATAGATTAAAACAGTATTACACATACAGTGCATGTACGTATATATAAATAGATATAGATACATATATGTGGTGTGCTTCTAATACATATATGTGGTGTGCTTCTAATATGTAAATACGTATTTTATATACACCTATCTGTAGGAAGGTCAAGAATAATATGTCAAAATGCAAATGACTGTAATCAGTAGATGGCAAAATTTTCAGCTGCTTTTAATTTTTTGTGTATCTGTATTTTTCTAATTTTTTTCTGAAATAACCATGAATTACTAGAGTAATGAAAAAATGAAGAGAGAAAAATTCACAGATAATGTTACCAGAGGAAACATTGATAGGCAAGACCTAACATCAAAACTTTCCCACACTACTATATATAAAATAAATAACTAATAAGGACCTACAGTATAGCACAGGGAAATCTACTCAATACTCTATAATGGCCTATATGGGAAAAGAATCAAAAAAGAGTGGATAGGGACTTCCCTGGTGGTGTAGTGGTTAAGACTCTGCCTGCCAATGCAGGGGACATGGGTTCGATCCCTGGTCCGGGAAGATCCCACATGCCGTGGAGCAACTAAGCCCATGTGCCACAACTACTGAGCCTGTGCTCTAGAGCCCATGAACCACAACTACTGAGCCCACGCGTCACAACTACTGAAGCCCACGTGTTCTAGGGCCCACGTGCCACAACTACTGAGCCTGTGTGCTGCAACTACTGAAGCTCGTGTGCCTAGAGTCCATGCTCCGCAGCAAGAGAAGCCACCGCAATGAGAAGCCCGCACACTGCAATTAAAGAGTAGCCCCCACTCGCCTCAACTAGCGGAAGCCCGCTCACAGCAACGAAGACCCAATGCACCCAAAAAATAAAATAAAAATTTTAAAAATGGATCATTATCATAGGCTGACTTCTCCAGGAAGCAGGTTCTGTGACTGCATTTAAAAAAGAGTGGATATATGCATATCCACTGATTCACTTCGCTGTATACCTGAAACTAACACAAAATTGTAAATCAACTATACTCCAATAAAAATTTTTTAAATAATAATAATAAAGCTCTCCTGCCTAGTACAAGTAAAGGAGGCGTCTTCCAATGCAAACATCTCTAAGAGAAACAGATCTATAGCTGTCAATTACAGGAAGAAATGTGCTGAACTGCAGAAAGCTGTCCTCTCAGGGAGCAGGCCCTTTGAGGAATGGTTCAGTCCCATTTACGCAGCAATTAATCATTAAGCCAGTCTGTTCTTCATTAAGAAGCCAATGAAGTCAGGGCTCTGGAAATATGACTTGCTGAGAGACTGCTTGAGTGATTCCAAAAAGAAACCAAACCAAAGGCACTTGAATACCCTAAGAATGCTCAAGAAAGGAGTAAATGGGATGAACACTTGGCAAAGAAAGCTCAGCAATTTTCTTTTTAATTATTGAGATAAGAAAGGGAGTTTGGTTTCATTTAGCTGTTCAAATAGAAATCTATTTAAATATTTAAACAGAAAAGCCTCCTGATCTACCATCCTGCCCTCCTGTAACAGCTATGGCCTTTCTACAGAGATAACTTTTATAGTGGGTTTGGTTTGGGAAACTTCTATTTTATGGGTTAGAAATTGATTTCAAGAGCCTTCAGCAGAGTAAAACACACACAACTGTGTATTTGCTTTGGGGGTAAGTCCACACTCTCTTGCAGTACAAACTAAATCTCCTGCTGGTAAACACTAGGATGTTTGGCATTTGAATTGCTTCTCTTTTAGAGCTGTGGTCCTGATAATCTCTTTCACAAACCTTTAAGGACACAAACCCTCCCCCAATGCCTCACCCTTACTTCCCAGACATCGTTCTACACTGTTTTCCTCCATTCTACTTGGGCAAATAAAATTCACCAACATCAAAGCAACAAATATTTGTTATGTGCCTACTTGCTGTCCCCAGTGAAAATTTATCCTCCCACATGGGTCCCCATGACCAGACAACTCCTGCTGCTCTCTTCCATAACCAAGCCCATTTCAGAATTTAAAGGTGTTTTTAAAACTATATATCCCTCAAGAAGCAATTCCCTAACAAGAGGAAAAGGAACCCTGTCGCAGCATTTAACCCATTAGCCTTTTTATGCTTCCAGGGTTTTACTCTGCCAAGAATGCCTAGCCCATATTTTCATCCAACAAAATCCTTTGACCTTGAAGGTCTAGCTTGACTGGCAATACCTCAGCCTCCCCTAAAAATGTAATTCTGAATCATTCCCTGATAATCCTTCCCAATTGCCTTGTACATACTTCAGGAAGAACTCCAACATTATATTTCAATTTATTTACACGTCTGTCTTCCCCCTTTGGACTGTGGGTTCCCAAGGAAACAGACTATCTCTCATCATGATATTCCCGGTACCTACTGTTCAATAAATAAATGCTGAATGAATGAATGAATGAATGAATAAATATAACAACTCCTAGAGAATCCAATTTGCTTGTATACTTTTACATGTCCAATAGAGAGATTAACAGATCCAAAAAGATAGTGCGAGAGCTTTATCTCCACTCTTCTTACAATATGTAATAAAATAAAATTGAAGAAGTACTATTTTAATTAATACTTAACAGAATGGCATTTATTAATATTTCTGTATGAAATGTAGTGTGAACGTAGCAATTTTCACTTCAGGGTTTCTCATAGGGAAAATCAGCCTTTCAAGAAGAAAAGTAGATTTTCCTTGCAGCTCAAACTTCCTTTCACCAAATTCTGTTAAACCAAAACAGCCAGCCAAGAACTCTTTCACATTTTGTCACCCCAAAGAACATGATTTTTTCCTGCTATGTTGGTGTGAGCTTTCCCACATTGCTTTCTTCAGCTGTGTGTGCCATAGGTGGCTGAGAAAAGAAAATCTCAGATATCATGGCTTGATTCAACAGTAAGAGACTCTGTAAAATTTTATGTTCCCAATTAATTTAGCCTTTTATTTTCTTTAAGCACACTTCTTCCTTGGGAAACTGTTCCTCCATAACCATGAATTGTACTTTCCCTCTAAACTCTTCCCTGTTATTATACCTAAACATACCACATATAAATTTCTTCCCATAACCTTTGAAATTAATCCCTTTGTTGGTTAAGTTCAATTTTGTCTACTTCCTCCTAGCCAACAAGCAAGTTGAGAAAGATATACTCAATATTTCAAGTCTACAGTAGCACAAAACGCATTCCACAAGCTGGCACAAAACCGTCTACAAACCAAAAGAAACTCCCAGGCTGGTAATTCAGCAAAGATCCAGGCTGTCACTAATCCATCACTTGATATGTTCATCTGTAGAGCCATAGGTTCGGTGTATGGAAACACAAAGCAAAAATCACTGTCTTCATAATTCAGTTAAGAAAAAGAAGCGTAGCCTCTATTATCTGAGTATTTCAGATGAACATGGGTCAGCCTTAACAGTACAAGTAGAAATGTCAGGTGTAATGTCTTTGCAACAGCTGATGTCCATCTTTAATAGGCAAATCAGTGTACTTCGCTTATACTGACACTTCTGGTATCAACTTAAAGGTTTGTTTAACTGATTCATCTCTAAAACTCTATGGCTAATTTCATCCCTCAGATAGTTTGTACATCCACAATTTTGTTAAACTTAGCAAAATGATCATTTATGTTTGTGCATACTCTAATTCCCAAGGCTAAGAGTTAATATTAATATCCTCTTGAAGCGCTAAGATCTCCTAATGAAATGGTACCCAAAATCAATCTTTTGATGTGCTGATTATAAAGCAACATTAATTGACTTATGACTATCTATGATAGACACAAAACAAATCCTTTGATGGTGTCAAAAAAGAAAAGATTGTTGAATATGAAATGTCTTTTATTTCCTATGTTAGATACATAGCAGATTAGCTTTTACTCTGCAGACATGGGTGAATGCACTCCACCTTTGCATCTGTGGCAACCAACTAGACACTACAGTTCCAATTTTGGATTATTATATAAAGTTGGGGTTTTTTCCAAAGCTGTTTGAGGTTGTAAGTGGAACAAAAATAGCCTATGCTCTGAATTTAGAAACAGAAAAAAATAAAAACCCAAACAGGTGTGCTAAAATATTAAGCATGATGGACAGAATAGCATTAATCTTGTTTCTGGACTTATTTCCCCCTTGGAAAATGTCTTCATAAAGAAAGATTCACTGGGGAGAGTCCAGTCCTCGATGTGTTATTAAAAATTCAGGAGGATCATATTAAAGATTTGAAATGCTTTGATTTATCATAAATTTAATATATGGTTTATCAAATTAGCAAAACAGTTACTTTTAATAATTCTTGAAGTTAATACTGCAACTACTGGGCTTCCCTGGTGGCGCAGTGGTTGGGAGTCTGCCTGCCAATGCAGGGGACACGGGTTCGAGCCCTGGTCTGGGAAGACCCCCACATGCCGCAGAGCAGCTGAGCCCGTGAGCCACAATTGCTGAGCCTGCGCGTCTGGAGCCTGTGCTCCGCAACGAGAGGCCCACGCACCGCGATGAAGAGTGGCCCCCACTTGCCACAACTAGAGAAAGCCCTCGCACGGAAACGAGGACCCAATACAGCCATAAATTAAAAAAAAAAAGACTTACTGCCTGTTATAAATAAATAAATAAATAAATACTGCAACTACTATAGTTTGAATAATTTAAATTTGAATTTACATGTTTAATCATTTCTGTCTAAAAAAAAACTTAGTGGAATGCAATGTTAGGTTCACTATTTCTCTGATTTCCATGTAAATTACCAGTGTTAGTAAATTTGCTCGTCACTTAACCCAGTCAAGAATTTATTTAATTACTGAATATTTCCATGTTTTTGTACTAATCATAGAGGAAAAGCTTTTCTAGAAGAAAAAACTTAGTAGAGATCTAATACCTAGTTCCTTTGACATACTGGAGTAGAGGCTTGGATTATTATTTTAATAACAATAATAAATAAATAAATAATAAATGATGGAACTTAGAAAGTGGGACAGCTAAAAAGAGAAAGGCAGTGGTCCAAAAGCAGATGAGTTCCTAATGGTGACTGGATCCAAGGTGTGACCATGAGAGTGAGTTCCAGAAGCAGAGTGAAAGTACAGACAATGAACTGAGATAAAGAAATTCCAAGCCAGGATAGTGACTGTACGTTTCCCAGAGTTTTATTTGTTATGTGCCAGGCATAACAACCTCGTAACAACCCTACAAGGTAGGAACTATTATTATCATCAGCCTCATTTTACAGTTGAGGAAACTGAGACACAGAAAGGTTAAGCAACTTGCCAAAGTCACACAGCTATTCTAGCAGGAGCTGGGATTCAAACCGAGGCTGGCTCCAGAGGTCTTGCTCCCAACATTACATTATACTGTTTCCCCTAGAAAGACAGCAGTTGCCTCTGGGAGCCATGGGTGTCATGGCTCAAATCAGGACATATTTTTTGTGGGAAGGGTGAAAGATAAACAGTCATCTAAAACGCTAAAGGCTCTCCATAACATCGGCAGCATCAACCACTGCATTTATTGAGCTTCCACTATGTGCCGGTTTGTGCTATTTTAAAACAACTGATCCGAGCATAGCAGCTGTAGAGCCAGGATTTCATTTTTTCCGTAATTCCTTCCCTGAAATTTACACAAAAGGTTTTTTTGTTATTAAAAAAAAAAACTGAACTAAAATGATACCCTTGTATTCAGCCTGCTGGGTAGTAGAATCTTAAGTTAATTGATTCTATAAAAATCCAGTGCTTAAGCAGCCAAATACAATCATCTGCGAAATAACTGAACAACTGGTAGAAGCAAGTGGTGCTGCACACACAGGAATAACCAGCTGGTAATAGTTTACTTCACAGCCTACCTATGACAAAACTGAGAAGTTTCACCTGACACTTGTCAACCTGGCCAACCTAGAACTGTTTATACTGCAAATTATTAGAACATCCTAAGGAAAACATCTAAAGAGGTCAGACTCATTTTTTAAACCAAATTTTAAACACCTTCTAGAACAGTGTGGCTACATGAAAGACCTCTTCTTTGCTCAAATATTCAACTACATCATGTTGCTTTCTTCCATCAGTTTTTCAACATTTATTGGGAATTATACCAAGAATTACGGCTTGACTGGCAGCATTGCAAAATTTTCTAGTACTTGAGTTATTGAGGGATGTAGGATGTCAATATAATGTTATAACATGCTTTATTCAATATTTGTGGCAATAAACTTCAGAATGAACTATGACATACCATAATTTTTTTGTGTTAATAGAGGATGAAGTCACCTACAGTTACATTTTATAGCCTCCTTTTAATAAGTTACAATTTCATCAGTCTTCCTTCAAAAATCTTTATAGGAAATATCTTCTCTCTCCCCACCCTCCATCAAGGAATAACAAGGTCAAAATGCAGCAATAGTAGACTAAGAAATTAGAGTTAAGAATTATAATCCTTGGGACATCCCTGGTGGCGCAGTAGTTAAGAATTTGCCTGCCGGTGAGGGGGACACGGGTTCAATCCCTGCTCTGGGAAGATCCCACATGCCGCGGAGCAACTACGCCCATGTGCCACAACTACTGAGCCTGCTCGAGCCGGCGAGCCACAACTGCTGAGCCCACATGCCACAACTACTGAAGCTCACCCACCTAGAGCCCATGTTCCACAACAAGAGAAGCCACCTCGATGAGAAGCCTGTGCACCTCAACGAAGAGTAGCCCCCACTCACCACATCTAGAGAAAGCCTGTGCACAGCAACAAAGACCCAACGCAGCCAAAACTAAATAAATAAATTTATTTATTTATTTATTTATTTTAAAAAGAAGAATTATAATCCTCTACAATGTGAATTGTCAAGACTTGATGATCAGCCATAGGAAAATGCAAACACTGATATTGTAATAGAGAGCTTTGGAAGGAAGGGTAGCTCAGAGAATAAAGACTTCTGTTTGAATTCCTGCTACCAGCAATTAGATGTTTGTCTTTGGGTATGTTACATAATTTCTCTGAGCCTATTCTCTCAACTATAAAGTAGTAACTTCTTCCCATGATTTTTATAAGAATTATACATATTAAAGCATTAAGCATAGTGCCTCATTCAGCACAGAGCTAAATAATATTTCTCTTTCCCACATTTTAGTTTGACCTCTCAGCAGCTCTTGACCCAGCTGGCCGCTCCTTCATTCTTGATGATACACCCCTGACCTGTGTCTTCTCCAAACCTCCTCATTCCAGGAAATGCCCCACCATCTGCACGGGAGCTCGAGCCAGCAGCCTGAGCATCACCTGATTCTGTTCTTCCCCCGTTCTCCAAACCTAGGCGATTACCAAGCCCTGTCAATGCTCTATCAAGATGATCCTCATGTTCCCTTTGAATTCAGTCTGAATTTCTTAGAGGTGAGGTTCAAAAATATCAATAACTTGCAGAAACCTATAATAAAGTCTATTTTAAAGATTACTTTTAAATGAAGGGTTTGATCACAACTAGAGAAATGGTTTAAAGGCAAAAACTGTTCCTTAGAACAATGGTTCTACAGAATATGTCAGTGGGTAAGAAAAGAGAAAAGAGATACATGGCCAAATAAATTTGGAAAATTCTAGATTAAACACAATTAAACAGATTTTCACTATTGTTACTATTTCTACTCTTAAGACTTCTCATAATTTTTAAACAGGCATTGAGAATCCATAAGAAGAGATTGTTTCTTTTTCCCCTTCCAATCCATGCCAATCCACTCCCAACTACTTTAAACAAAGCACTTTCCTCTAACAGAAGAACTCAAGATTTGGCTATTAGCCACAAAGCTAAAATAATTCAGTATCTTATACCCAGGAATTGAGTTCTTCTTTTAGAGGGAAATGTCTTTGTTTTAAAAACTTTGATTATGGAAATCCTTTGCTGTATTGCAGAACATACTGCAGGATGTGTTTCACAGAACTCTTCTGAATCACAAATTTTAAAAAGAAAAGAAAAAGTAGCAAACTGGCATTTCAGGGTAGGTAAATGTTGGGAAGCACATGTAAGGAAAAATAAATCAGCTACTGATACAATCTTCATGTGCCCCAGGACCTCATACAGTGCCCTTACCCATCACTTGTGGGTACAGGAAGTGTCCCATCAATGGTTAGATCAGCAGTTTGACAGCTCAAAATTCCCTACAGAATCTCATCTCCCACCCCCCACCCCTGACACACACACAAACCTTCCCGGGTTTGTTCCCCGCCAGGGCTCTTTGTCAGCTCAGTGGTACCCTAAACTGTGTTATAGCAGATTGTTGCCCATGGTCGCAGAATCACTCAGCTCTGTGCTGCCCATAGTGCACCACACTCAATGCCTCTGGAACACATCTCTGAGATCTCACTCAAGCTACCACCCACATGATTGCCCCACACCAGCACACTGGCACTGTCATTGGCTGTGCTGTTTACTCTCCAAACCACCCACCCTGACTCTGAATCAACACGAGCCAGCACTACACCTTGTTTCCTACATTCCCTGCTCCTTCCCAGTGCTCAGTTTCCCCTAAAGGCTCTGGCATACCTCCCTCTCCTTGATGTTGCCCACTCTTAGAGGAGACCCTAAAGACAGCTGCTTTTCCCATGGGAATATGACCCTTTTAGGATTTCATGCTTAAAACTATCTCCTCCGGAGGTCGTGTGTGACACCAGGATGACTAATCCCATTGTCATTTCCTCAGGGATGCTATAGATCAAGGATACATCCCGTGGGCCAAATCCAGCCTGCCTCCTGATTCTGCACATAAATTTTTTCTTAAAGTACAGTCACAGCAATTTATTTTAATACTGTCTATGGCTGCTTTCCACTACAATGCTAGAGTTGAACAGTTTGATACACAGAGACCTTATAGCCCACAAAGACTAAAATATTTACTTTTTAGACCTGTACAGTAAAAGTTTGCTGACCCCTCGACAGATGAAAGAACAGAATGGTGTTAATCTTCAGTTAAGCCAGCAGAATTTGAGAATCAAAGAGGAGGGCACTGGCGACAGCAAGAACCTCTGAGCCGGCATCGTGGCAGGCAACAGCTCTGAGTGTGGGCAGCAGCCGGTCGTGGAGAAGTGCAAAACAATGCACGTTGCTACTGTCTATGCCAGATACAACATCAGCCGGGATACTGTCACCTTGGTGAAGTCTGTCCTGTTTCACAGGCAGAACCCCCTGCATTTCCACCTCATCGCCGACTCCATCGCGGAGCAGATCCTGGCAACGCTCTTCCAGACCTGGATGGTGCCTGTTGTGCGAGTAGACTTCTACAATGCAGATGAGCTCAAGTCTGAAGTTTCCTGAATCCCCAACAAACATTACTCTGGGATTTACGGTCTGATGAAGCTTTTCCTCACCAAGACTCTTCCTGCCAACCTGGAGAGGGTCATCGTCCTTGACACAGACATCACCTCTGTGACCAATATTGCAGAGCTCTGCGCTGTGTTCCACAAGTTCAAAGCTGTGTGGCTGACAGGGTCTTGGTGCTCTGGTTGGGTGTCAGGCCTGTGCCTCTGAGGTGGGAGAGGTGAGTTCAGGACATTGGTCCACCAGCGACCTCCTGGCTCCACGTAATATCAAATGGCGAAAGCTCTCCCAGAGATCTCCATCTCAACGCTAAGACCCAGCTCCACTCAAGGACCAACAAACCACAGTGCTGGACACCCTATGCCAAACAACCAGCAAGACAGGAACACAAACCCATCCATTAGCAAGAGAGGTTGCCTAAAATCCTAATAAGTTCACAGACACCCCAAAACAAACCAACGGATGTGGTCCTGCCCACCAGAAAGACAATATCAAGTCTCATCCACCAGAACACAGGAACCAGTCCCCTCCATCAGAAAGCCTACACAACCCACTGAACCAACCTTAGCCCCTGGGGGCAGACACCACAAACAACAGGAACTACAAACCTGCAGCCTGCGAAAAGGAGACCCCAAACACAGTAAGTTAAGCAAAATGAGAAGACAGAGAAACACAGAGCAGATGAAGGAGAAAGGTAAAAACCCACCAGACCTAACAAATGAAGAGGAAATAGGCAGTCTACCTGAAAAAGAATTCAGAGTAATAATAGTAAAGATGATCCAAAATCTTGGAAATAGAATGGAAAATAAAAGAAACGTTTAACAAGGACCTAGAAGAACTAAAGAGCAAACAAACAACGATGAACAACACAATAAATGAAATTAAACATTCTCTAGAAGGAATCAATAGCAGAATAACTGAGGCAGAAGAACGCATAACGGACCTGGAAGATAAAATAGTGGAAATAACTACCACAGAGCAGAATAAAGAAAAAAGGAATGAAAAGAATTGAGGACAGTCTCAGACACCTCTGGGACGACATTAAATGCACCAACATTTGAATCATAGGGATCCCAGAAGAAGAATAGAAAAAGAAAGGAACTGAGAAAATATTTGAAGAGATTATAGTTGAAAACTTCCCTAATATGGGAAAGGAAATAGTCAATCAAGCCCAGGAAGTGCAGAGAATCCCACACAAGATAAATCTAAGGAGAAACACGCCAAGACACATATTAATCAAACTATCAAAAATTAAATACAAAGAAAAAATATTAAAAGCAGCAAGGGAAAAACAACAAATAACACACAAGGGAATCCCCATAAGGTTAACAGCTAATCTTTCAGCAGAAACTCTGCAAGCCAGAAGAGAGTGGCAGGACATATTTAAAGTGGTGAAGGGAAAAAATCTACAACCAAGATTACTCTACCCAGCAAGGATCTCATTAAGATTCAACGGAGAAATTAAAACCTTTACAGACAAGCAAAAGCTAACAGAATTCACACCACTAAACCAGCTTTACAGTAAATGCTGAAGGAACATCTCTAGGCAGGAAACACAAGAGGAGGAAAAGACCTACAGTAACAAACCCAAAACAATTAAGAAAATGGTAATAGGAACATACATATCGATAACTACCTTAAATGTAAATGGATTAAATGCTCTAACCAAAAGACACAGACTGGCTGAATGGATACAAAAACAAGACCCGTATATATGCTGTCTACAAGAGACCCACTTCAGACCTAGGGACACATACAGACTGAAAGTGAGGGGATGGAAAAACATATTCCATGCAAATGGTAATCAAAAGAAACCTAGAGTAGCAATTCTCATATCAGACAAAATAGACTTTAAAATAAAGACTATTACAAGAGACAAAGAAGGACACTACATAATGATCAAGGGATCGATCCAAGAAGAAGATATAACAATTGTAAATATTTATGCACCCAACATAGGAGCACCTCAATACATAAGGCAAATGCTAACAGCCATAAAAGGGGAAATTGACAGTCACACAATCATAGTAGGGGACATTTACACCCCTCTTTCACCAATGGACAGATCATCCAAAATGAAAACAAATAAGGAAACACAAGTTTTAAATGATACATTAAACAAGATGGACTTAATTGATATTTATAGGACATTCCATCCAAAAACAACAGAATACATTTTCTTCTCAAGTGCTCATGGAACATTCTCCACGATATATCATATCCTGGGTCACATATCAAGCCTTGGTAAATTTAAGAAAATTGAAATCATATCAAGTATCTTTTCTAACCACAATGCGATGAGAATAGATATCAATTACAGGAAAAAATCTGTAAAAAAATACAAACACATGTAGGCTAAACAATACACTACTAAATAACCAAGATATCACTAAAGAAATCAAAGAGTAAATCAAATACCTAGATACAAATGACGATGAAAACACGAGGACCCAAAACCTATGGGATGCAGCAAAAGCAGTTCTAAGAGGGAAGTTTATAGCAATACAATCCTACCTTAAGAAACAAGAAACATCTCAAATAAACAACATAACCTTACACCTAAAGCAATTAGAGAAAGAAGAACAAAAAACCCCCAAAGTTAGCAGAAGGAAAGAAATCATAAAGAACAGACCAGAAATAAATGAAAAAAAAATGAAGGAAACAATAGAAAAGATCAATAAAAGTAAAAGCTGGTTCTTTGAGAAGATAAACAAAATTGATAAACCATTAGCCAGACTCATCAAGAAAAAAAGGGAGAAGACTCGAATCAATAGCATTAGAAATGAAAAAGGAGAAGTAACAACTGACACTGCAGAGATACAAAGGATCATGAGAGATTACTACAAGCAACTATATGCCAATAAAATGGACAACCTGGAAGAAATGGACAAATTCTTAGAAATGCACAACCTTCCGAGACTGAACCAGGAAGAAATAAAAAATATGAACAGACCAATCACAAGCCCTGAAATTGAAACTGTGATTAAAAATCTTCCAACAAACAAAAGCCCAGGACCTGATGGCTTCACAGGCGAATTCTATCAAACATTTAGAGAAGAGCTAACATCTATCCTTCTCAAACTCTTCCAAAATATAGCAGAGGGAGGAACACTCCTAAACTCATTCTATGAGGCCACCATCACCCTGATAACAAAACCAGACAAAGATGTTCACAAAGAAAGAAAACTACAAGCCAATATCACTGATGAACATAGATGCAAAAATCCTCAACAGAATACTAGCAAACAGAATCCAACAGCACATTAAAAGGATCATACATCATGATCCAGTGGGGTTTATCCCAGGAATGCAAGGATTCTTCAACATGCACGTATCAATCAATATGATAAAACATACTAACAAATTGAAGGATAAAAACCATATGATCATCTCAATAGATGCAGAAAAAGCTTTCGACAAAATTCAACACCATTTATGATTAAAACCCTCCAGAAAGTAGGCATAGAGGGAACTTACCTCAACATAACAAAGGCCATATATGACAAACCCACACCCAACATCGTCCTCAATGGTGAAAAACTGAAACCATTTCCTCTAAGATCAGGAACAAGACAAGGTTGTCCACTCTCACCACTAATATTCAACATAGTTTTGGAAGTTTTAGCCACAGAAATCAGAGAAGAAAAAGAAATAAAAGGAATCCAAATGGGGAAAGTAGAAGTAAAGCTGTCACTGTTTGCAGATGAGATGATACTATACATAGAGAATCCTAAAGATGCTACCAGAAAACTACTAGAGCTAATCAATGAATTTGGTAAAGTAGCAGGATACAAAATTCATGCACAGATATCTCTTGCATTCCTATACACTTATGATGAAAAATCTGAAAGAGAAATTAAGGAAACATTCATATTTACCACTGCAACAAAAAGAATAAAATACCTAGGAATAAACCTACCTAAGGAGACAAAAACCTGTATGCAGAAAACTATAAGACACTGATGAAAGAAATTAAAGATGATACCAACAGATGGAGAGATATACCATGTTCTTGGTCAGAAGAATCAACATTCTGAAAATGACTATACTACCCAAAGCAGTCGACAGATTCAATGCAATCCCTATCAAACTAACAATGGCATTTTTCACAGAACTAGAACAAAAAATTTCACAATTCGTATGGAACAAAAAAGACCCCGAATAGCCAAAGCAATCTTGAGAAAGAAAAATGGAGCTGGAAGAATCAGGCTCCCTGACTTCAGACTATACTACAAAGCTACAGTAATCAAGACAGTATGGTACTCTCACAAAAACAAAAATATAGGATCAATAGAACAGGATAGAAACCCAGAGATAAACCCACGGACATCTGGTCACCTTATTATTATTTTTTTTTAAAGCTTAGTGGTATTTTTATGGAGGAATTTTTTTTTTATTTATTTATATATTTTTGGCTGTGTTGGGTCTTCACTTTCTGTGCAAGGGCTTACTCTAGTTGTGGCAAGTGGGGACCACTCTTCATCGCGGTACGCGGGCCTCACTGTCACGGCCTCTCTTGTTTCGGAGCACAGGCTCCAGACGCGCAGGCTCAGTAGTTGTGGCTCACGGGCCTGGTTGCTCCGCGGCATGTGGGACCTTCCCAGACCAGGGCTCGAACCCGTGTCCCCTGCATTGCATTCTCAACCACTGTGCCACCAGGGAAGCCCCAGTCACCTTATTTTTGATAAAGGAGGCAAGAATATACAATGGAGAAAAGACAGTATCTTCAATGAGTGGTGCTGGGAAAACTGGCCAGCTACATGTAAAAGAATGAAATTAGAATACTCCCTAACACCATACATAAAAATAAATTCAAAATGGATTAAAGATCTAAATGTAAGGCCAGACACTATCAAACTCTTAGAGGAAAACCTAGGCAGAACACTCTATGACATAAATCACAGCAAGATCCTTTTTGACCCACCTCCTAGAGAAATGGAAATAAAAACAAAAATAAACAAATGGGACCTAATGAAACTTAAAGCTTTTGCACAGCAAAGGAAACCATAAACAAGACCAAAAGACAACCCTCAGAATGGGAGAAAATATTTGCAAATGAAGCAACTGACAAAGGATTAATCTCCAAAATTTACAAGCAGCTCATGCAGCTCAATATCAAAAACACAAACAACCCAATCCAAAAATGGGCAGAAGACCTAAATAGACATTTCTCCAAAGAAGATATACAGATTGCCAACAAACACATGAAAGGATGCTCAACATCACTAATCATTAGAGAAATGCAAATCAAAACTACAAATGAGGTATCACCTCACACTAGTCAGAATGGCCATCATCAAAAAATCTACAAACAATAAATGCTGGAGAGGGTGTGGAGAAAAGGGAACCCTCTTGCACTGTTGATGGGAATGTAAATTGATACAGCCACTATGGAGAACAGTATGGAGGTTCCTTAAAAAACTAAAAATAGAACTCCCATACGACCCAGCAATCCCACTACTGGGCATATACCCTTAGAAAGCCATAATTCAAGAAGAGTCATGTACCAAAATGTTCATTGCAGCTCTATTTACAATAGCCAGGACATGGAAGCAACCTAAGTGTCCATCAACAGATGAATGGATAAAGAGGATGTGGCACATATATACAATGGAATATTACTCAGCCATAAAAAGAAACGAAATTGAGTTATTTGTAGTGAGGTGGATGGACACAGAGTCTGTCATACAGAGTGAAGTAAGCCAGAAAGAGAAAAACAAATACCGTATGCTAACACATATATGTGGAATCTAAAAAAAAAAAAAATAGTTCTGAAGAACCTAGGGGCAGGACAGGAATAAAGACGCAGACAGAGAGAATGGACTTGGACATGGGGAGTGGGAAGGTAAGCTGGGACAAAGTGAGAGAGTGCCATGGACATATATACACGACCAAATGTAAAATAGATAGCTAGTGGGAAGCAGCCACATAGCACAGGGAGATCAGCTCAGTGCTTTGTGACCACCTAGAGGGGTGGGACACGGAGAGTGGGAGGGAGATGCAAGAGGGAGGTGATATGCAGATATATGTATATGTATAGCTTATTCACTTTGTTATAAAGCAGAAACTAACACACCATTGTAAAGCAATTATACTCTAATAAGGATGTTCAAAAACAAAAACAAGAAAGAAAGAATTAAAGGATAAAACACTATTCTAGCACATGCCTGGGACACTGTAGGCCACTCTGATCATGAAATCTAAATAAACAGTCAGAATGAAAGCCTACATGGGAATGATAAACCCCAAAATGAGGATCACAACTACCTCTGGGTAAAGGGATAAGAATGTGCTCATGGAAGGGTAGAGATAATTTCAATTATATTTACAACAATGGTTTCTTCGATTGAATAAGAAGTACAATGGTTTCTTAGGTTGAACGATAAGTACAAAAAGGTTCGTTTCTTTGCCTGTGCTACATGTCTTCCAGATCCACTTGCCCCTTCACCCCTTCATCTCCAAGTCATGGTAGGTGACCTAGGTGGACTGCATCAAAAGGCTCCGTTGCCTCCTGCCTTATGACTGCGTCTGGCAAACAGGCAGCTCCAGCGTGACTCAGAGAAAGGAACTGAAGTCAGGGTATTTGTTCTCCCAGCTTCCTGCAAACTGAGCATGACCCTTGCTTGAAAGCCATAGCGCGTAGCTGGAGATCTCCACACAGCCCTCTCTGTCTCCAGTAAGTGCTCCGTATTAGTTATTTACCACACATAACAAACTCAGAAACTTAAAACAATGAACATTTACTATCTCACAGATTCTGAGTGCCTCTGCCTCAAGGTCTCTCACAAGGCTATAGCCCAGGGTTCAACTGGAGCTGCGGTTTCATCTAAAGATTCAGTTGAGGGAAGATCCACTTCCAACTCACTCATCATGGTATCACAGGTTGCTGGGGTGAGGAATCTCAGCTTCTCGTCATAACAGCTTCCCCATCAGCAGCTCAAGCCATGGCAGCTTGCTTCCCCCAGAGCAAATGAGTGAGACAACAACCTAATCTCAGAAGTGACATCCCATTATGTTCTATTCATTAGAAGCGAGTGAGTAGGTTCAGCCCACACTCAAGAGGAAGGGACTACACAAGGGCGTGAACACATACTTACTGGGAGGAGGGGATGGGTGGGGGCCATCTTAAAGACTGCTCACCACACTTCTCCAGGCCTGGGGCGATAACCAGCTGTTACTAGCTCTATGATTACTAAAACAATCATCCAGGTTTCCTCAAACCCTGGTTAATAATTCCTTATTAAGCTCTCCTCAAATTATTTCAATTTTCCAGGACACTGATTTAGACATTATGCTTAAAATTGTTTTGTATGTCTAAAATATTTCTTACTAAAAATATTTTTAAATGTTATAAATATAAAGGATGTGCTGGAATGTGATCTTGATCATAAGACGTGAGAAAAATAGACATGTACTTGTTTACCAAAGCCTTGTCTACAAATCTTTCTTAATGATTGAAATAATGAGTTTGAAGACAAAAACTAATGAATAAAGTGAAGTAGCCTTCTTGAATATCTAATATCTACTTGCCTAAAAATATAATGAATTCAAGAAGGGTTTAGATAAATCATGATTAGTCAGTTTTCATTTCTGAAATCTCCAAATATTCTGGATATAGTCTCTAGTCTTTTAAAATAATATTACTCTGCCCTCCCACAAAAGTTCCTTAGCTCCACTATCAGGACACAGGATTAGCCATATGAAGGCTGACGATTTACCGCTGAGTATGCTCTCCTAGCTCCTTCATCTTGTAATAAACCAGTTTTGTAAAGCATGTGCCTTACAAAAATCACTTTAAATAGTCTCATAAATTAGGAAGGTCAGGATAGTCTAAATTCAACGTAATATTCTATTCATAATCCTAATTTCATGCAAAAATCACTTCAAAATTTCCATTAACATCCATAATAAAGTACAAGAGGAAGGCAGTTGCAAATTAAGCTTGGAAATGAGGGAATCAAATACTAATGCTCAGAACGTTTGAGGGCCACAAGAATAATAATTGAAAGACTCAGGGCTGAGACTTCATTTTTCCAAACTGCTCAATGTAAAAGACAATAGTAAAAGTAACCTGAGCAAGGGTTTGAATGAGTAGAAAATGGAGACACACAGCCAAAAAGAGGAAGAGGGAACAAGGTTCAAGTCAAACCTTTCAATTATAAGTAATTCTAATCCTTCCTTGTTCCTTACATGAGAAATGGAATTTGTTCTGATAGAACAGGGTGAGGTAAGAAAAAAGAAAATGGAGAACTAGAAAGAAAGATAAGCTAAAAGCAATAATGAAAATTAATCATAACATCTGGGAAAATTCAGACGACCTTTATGGGAGCAGAGACAAAAATTCCACTGAAACTAATTACCACATTTTCAACTTTGACTTTACGTGAAGTATGAATCTAGAGAGTAAAATAAATGTTTACCTTTAATGAAATGACTTTCAGGTAATAATGCATTGTTATCTCACAGACAGGTTGAAAACATTTTTCCATTACTAACATTTTTGCCAGTACTTGACATTTTCATCAGTCACTGCCATACTTATTAATCAGAAGTTTAGTACTAATGCTAAAATAATTTCCATGTTAGTCCTTCCTAGAGAATTATTTTTATCCCAGTAGTATCTATCACATTCTGAAAAAAAAAATGGGAAGCAAGACTTTACATGTTAGCTCAATACTTAACAGATCCCAGGGTTCCCTCCCATCCCTCCTCTTCTCCTCTACCTAAGTATAATTCTCCAAACCAGAATGCAGGCAACTCATTTCTGGAATGTCTAGTCATACAGACATAATAACCAAAGAATAAATCTAAAATAGATGGCAATTTTTATCTTTAGTCATTGGATGAGTTATGAATTTCCTAATCTCCTACTGAAGCTTGAGAAAAATACACCCAATCACTTTGGAAAAGTATTGCTGGTTTATGAAATATATCCTTTGATTATCTGATCTGAAAAGTATATTTCTAAATCAAGGAAAATTTTCAAAATGGGTATAATTTTACAACTTGGGAATAACTTCTAAATTGCTTGCACAAAAGTCTATAATTGCTTGCACATAAAAATTAACCTATGACATTAAATACTAAGTGTATACTTCAATTAACTATATTTGCCCATTGCAATCATCTGAAAAAGTTTATTATTTTACATTTTATAGCCAACAAATTCTTCCAAGCCTTATGAGCAACCATCTCAAAATACAGTAAATGCCACTGGCCATTAAATAAAATTCCCTAAGGAAGCTCATACAGTGACAGTGATGACTCACCACTCTATGTTTATTAGCAGGTTATAGGTGAGTAAATACCATTGACACTAATAAATCACCTCAGATCATTACGTTGAGAAGGATTATGGTGATAATATCAATGTCACAGCTGTATCACTTATTCCATCTGTATTACCTCGTTCCATGTATGCCTCATTACCTCCTTTTCCCCTATTACTCATTGAAAGGAGGCAGCATCTACTTAAATGTTATGAAAAAAATAGGTCACAGACAAATGAAAGCCAAAGACTTGTAATGGAAACAAAAACTCTGCTGTGAATGTTAATATTAACTTTCACTTGATTAAAAAAAATGAAGTATTCTTATCTGAAGAGAAACTTTGCCTTGAGTATAATACATTTGAATTATGAAGAGTTTTTGTCTTTTAGAGTTCAGAGCTCCTCATTACCTAGAGAGAGATGACTAAATTACAGAATAATAAGCTGATATATTTGAAAGGAAATGCTGGTGCATTTGATTTAATCAAATGATTATAAAATGACATTATCAGATCTTTCAGACAGGAAAATGGATTCTTTGAAATTGGACATCGAACAAAAATCAAACAATGGAATTCCATTCTAACTCGGAAATTTTTTAAAATATCCACTCAACAAATATTGACGCACCGAATATTTATTGGACCCTACCATGTGCTAGACACTGTACCCAGCACTGGAAACATGTAGATAAGAAGATCTCTGCCCTCATGATGCTTAGAGTCCATAGAGGAAAAAGGTAAGCAGAGAGATTCTGCAACACTGAGAGATAAGAACAGTACTAAACGTGTACATTCAAAGATAGTCTCTAGTTACTGTTATAATAGAGATGTTGTCTTAGTCCCTTCAGGCTGCTATAACTAAATACCACAGGCTGGGGAGTTTATAAACAACAGAAATTTATTACTCACAGTCCTAGAGGCTGTAAGCCTGAGATCAAGGTGCCAGCATGGTCAGGTGAGAACTCTCTTCTGGGTTGCAGCCTTCTCATTGTATCCGCACTGGTGGAAAGGTCAAGGAAGCTCTCTGAGTGTCTTTTCTAACAGCACTAATCTCACTCATGAGGGCTCCACCCTCATGATCTAATTACCTCCCAAAGGCATCACCTACTAATACCTTTCGGGGTTAGGATTTCAACATATGAATTTGGGGGGAACACAAACATTCAGACCATAGCAGATGTGTTGCAGTCTCTTTTAACAAGATATAGGACATTTCTTAAAAGTTCTATTGAATAATGAGCTCATCTTGGAGGTGAGGAAAGTAAAATAAAGTGTCAGTCTATGTTTTAGAAATTATCTCACCATATACTATTAATATCACTTGTTTTGAAAGAAAAATAAGAGACATGTTAATGTTCTGTGAGTCTGATGGTATAACATCGAACTGATGACCAAGACCTGACAAAAAATAAAGTTTTGATAACCACACTCTACTTCCTCGAGCAATTAGCGTCTGTCTCTTCTGTGCCTTACAGAGAAATGAGTGGATAGAAGATGAGCCCACACCATTCTGCCTCACAGCTGAGGTGTAATAGCCTTGCTGTTAGAAGGACCAGTCAGGAGTTAGCATGAGTGTGTGCATGGAGGAGGGGGAAGGGAGCTCTATGAAGAAGTCTGAGACCTAATCACAGAGACATTAAACCTCTTGCATTCAGATCATTTCCAATCCTTTCTCCTCTAACATCCCCTATACTGGAGTTTGGAAAGAGGGAAGACAGAGATTACACAGCTGAGTCTCCCTCCTCCCAGATGCTTTTATCCTGTCGGGGGAAATGCACTGGCTGACCCACAAACTTTATGGTTCTGATCAGGAGGGGCAAATATGAGGTGGATCGCTCCATACCACCAAGTCCACTATTTGTTCTGCAACTTTGTCAAGTGCCTGGTGGAAAGAGTGCTCAATTTGGTCAAAACACATAAATGAGCTTGGCAACCTCTTAGAAAAAAACTTGGTCAGAAGCCATCCTGCAATAAGCCCTTACCACAGTGCAAATAGGTTCCTCCTTGTTAGAATTCATGCTTTCAGAGGGTAGAGACCAAGTCTTTCATCATGTCCCCAGGGTTTAGTACCAGTGTGTTTTTCCCTGCATGAGATGCTTCAGAACTTGGTTAGTGCTAAATAACTGAGTGAATGAAAGGTTGCCTGAGGGATTCATACTAAAGTCAAATATTGGATTCTAGTTTCCTTATTTTATTTTAAAGCATAACGCGTAAGTACATCTGTTTACAGCAGAAACAGGCAGGACAGAATCACTTCCAACCCAACTAGTCACGCCATCACAGAGCAACCTCAGGAGTTGCTGTGCACTTCACCAGGTGGCGGGACCTGTTCAGCATCTTCCAGATTGCAAATCCCATGGATGGCATCAACTGTTTCCATAAGGTTTAGTCAAAATGGAGAGAGGTATTGGTGATCTTCTCTTTGCTACTGATGTGTAATAACATATGGATAAGTTCATATGCACTGTTCTAAGTTATGGCTTTTGGTCATACTCTGATCGACTGACACAAAATCAATAGGACTAGAGCCAGAAAGTGGCCAGCATGGAAAATAATGAACTCCTACACCAGTTGTTTCATTTATTTTTTTCACTTTTCCCCTGAGAACCATGGTGAGCTATGAAACTCCAGGGTTCCCATGCTTCATTGCAATCTGATAGGGCTGTTGAACTTATCTTTATTATCTCCTCCCCTACCTTCTAACCCCATCCCAAGACCTAGGACAGTTTCCAGAACACAGTACATCTCATAAATGTTTGTCAGATTACTGGCACTTCTTTGTAGCTAAATATAATACAGGGGAAAATATACATATTCTTAGAAATCCTTATACATTTGAAAATCTCAAGAGGCCAAGGAATGATAATTCAAATGGACTTTATACTGAAAAACCTCAGTAAAGGAAACCAATCAACATCTCATTATCTGAAAGTAACTGCTTGAATCTGTTACAATGTATTTTTATTACTTCTATCAGGTTTCTTTATAACTTTACTCCATAACATTTTTAATTGAAAAGAAAACTGTTTAAATCATTGAAATTCAACTGCCTATTTGCTCAAAGAAGATATTTATATAATTGTTTATTTGTTTCTCCATTAAAAATAACTGGTTCACTGCATGCAGAACTGAATTCTTTTGATAGTATTTCAATTCCTAAGCATATTTAAAAGGAAGAATGATCTGGCATTTCATTGGAGTTTTATTGAATTCTTTGATAATATATAGGCACATTATGGGCATCAAGTTTTTCTTGCTATACTATAGATATCATTCATATCCACCCAGATAAACATTTGGATTAACCACAGTTCACTTATTTTCCTTCAAAAATGATGACTTTTAAACACTGAGACAAGAAATCTATATTTTAGTTTATTATTCAGCATGACTTCTAGTGGTTTCCATTCTGAATCTACATTACCAGTAAATCAATTCTAATTTTCTCCAAACTAAAATTACTCAAAAAAAATTTCCACAATAGCAAACATTGATCCAGCATGAAAACTGAAATAATTTAAAATTCATTACTTGTTCTGTTCCCTCACCCATTCACTATTAGAAATAAAATAACTCTTCATCCCTCCCCCCCATTCTATGCCAGTGAAATTGAGCTGCTGCATCATTCTTTTATAACAAAGATTCCCTTTTTCAAACACAGTTATGCAAGACAGGAACAGCTTCTCAAAAAAACACAATTATGTTAGACAATTATTTAATAACTATGTAATTCAAACTCTCCCAACTTTTAGTCAATAATATTTATTTGGTGAAACACAATGAATTTTTTAGGTTAAGTGAAATAGTCTAAAAATTTAAGTATAGTTTAAGCTCCTTTTATAGATGGTACTATGGACCCATCTGTTTTAATTAGACTTGGGGGGAAGATTCTTTAAAATGTTAAAACTTTGAATAATTTCAAATTTTTTTAAATTATAATAACTTGCAGATACATTATTTAATGTGTATGTTCATGTATATATTAAATGTATCTTTGACATATATAGGAGCAATTATTATAATCCCATTTTATTGATGGAGAAAGTGAAAGACTAATGAGTTGTAAAATGTGTGAAACAAAAGGAATAGGATCTGGGTTTCCCAGTTCCTAATCAAGTGCATCTCTTCTGATTATTAACTTTTAAAGATTCAAATTCTAAAACGAATTGTGTTAACATCTTCAAAACCAAAATTTCTCTCAGCTACTACAGCAACTTGAAGTTCCAAGACGTTAGTAATTTTCATTTGTTCACATTGGTTCAATTGCTGTAGAGATCAGGTTCAGAGCACTGTGAGTTCAATTCATTTAAAAGCACACATTGGGTTTCCCTGGTGGCACAGCGGTTAAGAAATCCACCTGTCAGTGAAGGGGACACGGGTTTGAGCCATGGTCTGGGAAGATCCCACATGCCGCAGAGCAACTAAGCCCGTGTGCCACAACTACTGAGCCTGAGCTCTGGAGCCCGCAAGCCACAACTACTGAGCCCATGTGCCACAACTACAGAAGCCCATGTGCCTAGAGCCCATGCTCTGCAACAAGAAAAGCCACCGCAATGAGAAGACCATGCACCACAACAGAGTAGCCCCCGCTCACCACAACTAGAGAAAACCCACACGCAGCAACGAAGACCCAACACAGCCAAAAATAAAATGAATAAATTTATTAAAAATAAATTAATAAAAAAATAAAAGCACACATTGAGGGAACTCCCTGGCGAGCCAGTGGTTAGGACTCCATGCTTTCGCTGCTGACAGCATGGGTTCAATCCCTGGTCAGGGAACTAAGACCCTGCAAGCCACGTGGTGTAGCCAATTAATTGATTAATTAAAAGCACACATTGATGCCGCAGACCAATATAAAGAAGGAAATGCAGGTGTAGCAATGAGCAAAGATGATGAATACAGGTTGGGAAATACTGAGTGTGGGATCCAAAGAGAGATACTCAGAGTTATTCAGTAGGCAGCTGTGTATATGGACTTACCATGCACCAGTTAATTATGAAGGCACTTGGGACCCAAAAACAAATCCCAGTAGGGAAACAAAGGAGGGAATAGGTGTCAGTATCTTTCAGAGTCCGGTTAGGGCATAGAAGTCACACTTACTTTTAATAGAATTTAATATGGATAATTGTTAACTATATATTGAATAGCTGAAAAGGCAGACAGAACTCTAAGGTATCACAGAGGTAAAAACCACAGGAAGCCATTACCACACCTAGAGTTGGAGAAACAAAGGGAAGAGGTTGGAATTATTAAAATTTAGAAGCTTGTTGAAGGGGCCTTGTGTGGGGACCCAGACTATCGAGGAGGGTGCACTGCTTGCCTGATGCTGGTATGTCTCTGAGGGAGTTGGACAAGGCTGATCCTGCCAGCATTAGTGAAACGAAAACTGGATTCAACTGCTTCTTTGGACTCAACCGCCGTGGCCAGGGTGAAGTAAGGTAAGGGTGACCCTGACAAAATCAAAAAGCCTGCATGAACCAACAGAAAACAGCAAGTCCAAGTCCCTTCTCCCTCCACCAGCTGTGCATGCTCCCTGGCTCCCCCTGTTGGCAAAGCCCAACACAGACACTCCTGATTAAGCAGAAATGTGGTATACAGAGTCCCAGCCTCAGCATGACAGAGTAGGGAATAGAAGTATGATAGGTTTGGAGCTGAGAGAGACAACAGCTTAGTAACTGACACATAATGGTTTATTCCAGTTGGAAGGAAGAGGTTCAGAAATGATTTGATAAAGTTAAACTAAGTTATAGATACTTGATTGCACTGAGTCACTGTAATATATCAAGCATGGTATTAAGCACCTAATAAGTCCATTAGCTCATTTAATTTAATCCTCACAACAACCATACGAAGTAAATGTTATTATTCCAAGATTACAGATAAGAAAACTGAGGTTTAGGAAGCTTAAGTGAATTGACCAAGCTATATAGTTAGTATTTTTTCTGGTCTAAACGTTTGTTTTCCTTTATAACTTGAGGTAGTAGCTTTTAAACTGTGGTCTGTGGAACCCTCAAGCTCCAAGAGATTACCTGAGGGGCCCCAGGGAGGATGACAGTCAGATGAGCCCTGGCTTCCCCATCCCTGGTTCAAACTGCAGCAACTCTACTTCTACCTATTTTATAAATGAAGCAGGTACAGAGGGAATGTGGGAAGCCATGTAAGATTCCACTTGAAAGAAATGGCTAATGCTGCTAAAAAAAAAAGCTTGAAAACCTCCTCCTTCAAAACAGATTAGTATATTCTTTACCCTATAGAGTTACTTCTGAACAATTCCTGATTGCTTAGTTTACCATCACTTCTCTCCTATTTTAGTTTAAAGGCAAGAACTGCTTTTTTAATATCCTACTGGTATCATCTAATTGCTCCTTCCCTAAATTGATGGCTCCTACTACGAAAAGATGCTTTTAATTTATCCCAGAGTTTGACAGACTCAATAGTGCTCTTGGCCTTCTGCATTCTATCTCTCCGCTCAAGACTGAAGCCCATCTCCCAGCCAGCTCCAAAGTCACCTGCTCATTACCTCTCCCAGTTGATATTTGAGCTCTCCATCTTAAAACCCAGCATCATGCTAAGGCTCTGGGGCTTCCGAAAGGGGAGAAACTATTTTTTTACTTGACAGACTAAAATCATAATACCTATGTAAAAATTTTAAAATGAAGCCCCACAGAGCATCTACTGAAACCCTATTCAGTCTGCTCATCCCCCAGCAAGCCAGGAAAGTCAGGTAGTGTGTGTTCATTTCATAGCAGAACTTTGTGTTAAGTCAAATCCAGGCATTAAATAAAGGGTTACTAAGGGGTAGTTGGCCTTGACCTAGAATTTGTAAATCTTTTCATTTATAAAAATTAATTGTATTTCAGCTGACTCTAGTATTTTAGTCATTATGTGAAAGCTATACATGATTATCCTTTGAGAATGAGGTGGGGGATAAAGACTATAAAATTTGGGTCATATTTATAGTTAGTTATTCATATGCACATGAAGGAAATCTTTGTGCATCTTAAGCTTTGCCAAAAAATTCTGCAATTGGGCTTCCCTGGTGGCGCAGTGGTTGAGAGTCTGCCTACCAATGCAGGGGACACAGGTTCGAGCCCTGGTCTGGGAAGATCCCACATGCTGTGGAGCAACTAGGCCCGTGAGCCATAGCTACTGAGCCTGCGCATCTGGAGCTTGTGCTCCGCCACAAGAGAGGCCACAACAGTGAGAGGCCCGCGCACCGCGATGAAGAGTGGCCCCCGCTTGCCGCAACTAGAGGAAGCCCTCGCATAGAAAACGAAGACCCAACGCAGCTAAAAATAAATTAATTAATTAATTTTTTAAAAATCTGCAATTATATCAAAGTATATCAAAGAGCCATGATATGACATTAGGTAAGGATGTAAATTAATTTTAAGCCATGTGGAGTCATTAAGAATGAAAATGAACATGTCATGGAGAATTAAGGAAAATAAAAACACTTATGGACCAGAGGGCAGACAGCAGAAGCAAGAAGAACTACAATCCTGCAGCCTGTGGAACAAAAACCACATTCACAGAAAGAGAGACAAGATGAAAAGGCAGAGGGCTATGTATCAGATGAAGGAACAAGATAAAACCCCAGAAAAACAACTAAATGAAGTGGAGATAGGCAAACTTCCAGAAAAAGAATTCAGAATAATGATAGTGAAAATGATCCAGGACCTCGGGAAAACACTGGAGGCAAAGATCGAGAACAGGCAAGAAATGTTTAACAAAGACTTAGAAGAATTAAAGAACAAACAAACAGATGAACAATACAATAACTGAAATGAAAACTACACTAGAAGGAATCAATAGCAGAATAACTGAGGCAGAAGAACTCAGTGACCTGGAAGACAGAATTGTGGAATTCACTGCTGTGGAACAGAATAAAGAAAAAAGAATGAAAAGAAATGAAGACAGCCTAAGAGACCTCTGGGACAACATTAAACGCAACAACATTCGCATCATAGGGGTCCCAAAAGGAGAAGAGAGAGAGAAAGGACCCGAGAAAATATTTGAAGAGATTATAGTCGAAAACTTCCCTAACATGGGAAAAGAAATAGCCACCCAAGTCCAGGAAGCGCAGAGAGTCCCATACAAGATAAACCCAAGGAGAAACACGCTGAGACACATAGTAATCAAACTGGCAAAAATTAAAGACAAAGAAAAATTATTGAAAGCAGCACGGGAAAAACGAAAAATAACATATGAGGAAACTCCCATAAAGTTAACAGCTGATTTCTCAGCAGAAACCCTACAAGCCAGAAGGGAGTGGCATGATATACTTAAAGTGATGAAAGGGAAGAACCTACAACCAAGATTACTCTACCCGGCAAGGATCTCATTTAGATTTGATGGAGAAATCAAAAGCTTTACAGACAAGCAAAAGCTAAGAGAATTCAGCACCAACAAACCAGCTCTACAACAAATGCTAAAGTACTTCTCTAAGTGGGAAACACAAGAGAAGAAAAGAAACTACAAAAACAAACCCAAAACAATATAGAAAATGGTCACAGGAAGATACATATTGATAATTACCTTAAACATGAATGGATTAAATGCTCTAACCAAAAGACACAGGCTTGCTGAATGGATACAAAAACAAGACCCATATATATGCTGTCTACAAGAAACCCACTTCAGACCTAGGGACACATACAGACTGAAAGGGAGGGGATGGAAAAAGATATTCCATGCAAATGGAAATCAAAAGAAAGCTGGAGTAGCTATACTCATATCAGATAAAATAGACTTTAAAATAAAGAATGTTACAAGAGACAAGGAAGGACACAGCATAATGATCAAGGGATCTATCCAAGAAAAAGATATAACAATTATAAATATATATGCACCCAACACAGGAGCACCTCAATACATAAGGCAATTGCTAACAGCTATAAAAGAGGAAATCGACAGGAACACAATAATAGTGGGGGACTTTAACACCTCACTTACACCAATGGACAGATCATCCAAAATGAAAATAAATAAGGAAACAGAAGCTTTAAAGGACACAACAGACCAGATAGATTTGACTGATATTTATAGGACATTGCATCCAAAAACAGCAGATTAACCTTTCTTCTCAAGTGCACACGGAACATTCTCCAGGATAGATCACATCTTGGGCCACAAATCAAGCCTCAGTAAATTTAAGAAAATTGAAATCATATCAAGCATCTTTTCTGACCCCAACGCTATGAGATTAGAAATGAATTACAGGGAAAAAAATGTAAAAAACACAAACACATGGAGGCTAAACAATACGTTACTAAATAACCAAGAGATCACTGAAGAAATCAAAGAGGAAATCAAAAAATATCTAGAGACAAATGACAATGAAAACACGAAAAAGAAAAAAAAAACACAACAATCCAAAACCTATGGGATGCAGCAAAAGCAGTTCTAAGAGGGAAGTTTATAGCTATACAAGCCTACCTCAAGAAACAAGAGATATCTCAAATAAACAATCTACCCTTACACCTAAAGGAACTAGAGGAAGAAGAACAAACAAAACCCAAAGTTAGCAGAAGGAAAGAAATCATAAAGATCAGAGCAGAAATAAATGAAATAGAAACAAAGAAAACAATGGCAAAGATCAATAAAATTAAAAGCTGGTTCTTTGAGAAGATACACAAAATTGATAAACCATTAGCCAGACTCATCAAGAAAAAGAGGGAGAGGACTCAAATCAATAAAATTAGAAATGAAAAAGGAGAAGTTACAACAGACACTGCAGAAATACAAAGCATCCTAAGAGACTACTACAAGCAATTCTATGCCAATAAAATGGACAACCTGGAAAAAACGGACAAGTTCTTAGAAAGGTATAACCTTCCAAGACTGAACCAGGAAGAAACAGAAAATATGAACAGACCAATCTCAAGTAATGAAATAAAAACTGTGATTAAAAATCTTCCAAAAAACACAAGTCCAGGACCAGATGGCTTCACAGGTGAATTCTATCAAACATTTAGAGAAGAGCTAACACTCATCCTTCTCAAACTCTTCCAAAATATTGCAGAGGAAGAAACACTCCCAAACTCATTCGATGAGGCCACCATCACCCTGATACTGAAACCAGACAAAGATACTACAAAAAAAGAAAATTACAGACCAATATCACTGATGAATATAAATGCAAAAATCCTCAACAAAATACTAGCAAACAGAATCCAACAATACATTAAAAGGATCATACACCATGATCAAGTGGGATTTATCCCAGGGATGCAAGGATTCTTCAATATACGCAAGTCAATCAATGTGATACACCATATTAACAAACTGAAGAATAAAAACCATATGATCATCTCAATAGATGCAGAAAAAGCTTTTGACAAAACTCAACACCCATTTATGATAAAAACTCTCCAGAAAATGGGCATAGAGGGAACCTACATCAACATAATAAAGGCCATATATGACAAACTCACAGCAAACATCATTCTCAGTGGTGAAAAACTGGAAGCATTTCCTCTTAGATCAGGAACAGGAAAAGGATGTCCACTCTCACCACTATTATTCAACATAGTTTTGCAAGTCCTAGCCACGGCAATCAGAGAAGAAAAAGAAATATAAGGAATACAAATTGGAAAAGAAGTAAAACTGTCACTGTTTGCAGATGAGATGATACTATACATAGAGAATCCTAAAAATGCCACCAGAAAACTACTAGAGCTAATCAATGAATTTAGTAAAGTTGCAGGATACAAAATTCATGCACAGAAATCTCTTGCATTCCTATACACTTATGATGAAAAATCTGAAAGAGAAATTATGGGAACACTCCCATTTACCATTGCAACAAAAAGAATAAAATACCTAGGAATAAACCAACCTAGGGAGAAAAAAGACCCTTATACAGAAAACTATAAGACACTGATGAAAGAAATTAAAGATGATACCAACAGATGGAGAGATATACCATGTTCTTGGATTGGAAGCATCAATATTGTGAAAATGACTATACTACCCAAAGCAATCTACAGATTCAATGCAATCCCTATCAAGTTACCAATGGCATTTTTTACAGAACTAGAACAAATCATCTTAAAATTTGTATGGAGACACAAAAGATCATGAATACCCAAAGCAGTCTTGAAAGAAAAAACGGAGCTGGAGGAATCAGACTCCCTGACTTCTGCCTATACTACAAAGCTACAGTAATCAAGACAATATGGTACTGGCACAGAAACAGAAACATAGATCAATGGAACAAGATAGAAAGCCCAAAGATAAACCCACACACCTATGGTCAACTAATCTATGACAAAGGAGGCAAAGATATACAATGGAGAAAAGACAGTCTCTTCAATAAGTGGTGCTGGGAAAACCGGACAGCTACATGTAAAAGAATTAAATTAGAGCACTCCCTGACACCATACACAAAAATAAACTCAAAATGGATTCGAGACCTAAATGTAAGACCAGACACTATAAAACTCTTAGAGGAAAACCTAGGCAGAACACTCTGTGACATAAACCACAGCAAGATCTTTTTTGATCCACCTCCTAGAGTAATGGAAATAAAAATGAAAATAAACACATGGGACCTAATGAAACTTCAAAGCTTTTGCACAGCAAAGGAAACCATAAACAAGACAAAAAGCCAACCCTCAGAATGGGAGAAAATATTTGCAAACGAGTCAACAGACAAAGGATTAATCTCCAAAATATATAAACAGCTCATGAAGTTCAATATTAAAGAAACAAACAACCCAATCCAAAAATGGGCAGAAGACCTAAATAGACATTTCTCCAAAGAAGACATACAGATGGCCAAGAAGCACATGAAAAGCTGCTCAACATCACTAATTATTAGAGAAATGCAAATCAAAACTACAATGAGGTATCACCTCACACCAGTTAGAATGGGCATCATCAGAAAATCTACAAACAACAAATGCTGAAGAGGGTGTGGAGAAAAGGGAACCCTCTTGCACTGTTGGTGGGAATGTAAATTGATACAGCCACTACGGAGAACAGTATGGAGGTTCCTTAAAAAACTAAAAATAGAATTACCATATGATCCAGCAATCCTACTGCTGGGCATATACCCAGAGAAAACCATAATTCAAAAAGATACATGCACCCCAATGTTCATTGCAGCACTATTTACAATAGCCAGGTCATGGAAGCAACCTAAATGCCCATCGACAGATGAATGGATAAAGAAGATGTGGTACATATATACAATGGAATATTAGTCAGCCATAAAAAGGAACGAAATTGCATCATTTGCTGAGATGTGGATGGATCTAAAGACTGTCATACAGAGTGAAGTAAGTGAGAAAGAGAAAAACAAATATTGTATATTAACGCATGTATGTGGAACCTAGAAAAATGGTACAGATGAACCAGTTTGCAGGGCAGAAGTTGAGACACAGATGTAGAGAACAAACGTATGGACACCAAGGGGGGAAAACCGCGGTGGGGTGGGGATGGTGGTGTCCTGAATTGGGCGATTGGGATTGACATGTATACACTGATGTGTATAAAATTGATGACTAATAAGAACCTGCAGTATAAACAAACAAACAAACAAAAAAAAAAACTAATACTAAACTTTCTTTGGGTTATTTGTATGGAAATATGTTAATATAAATGTTTCAGACATTACATGAAATTTCTAAAAATCTTATATGTTCTGGTATAATGTTATAAGTCATAATTCTAGTTATTACTTTAAAATGTATACCTCAGAAATAAAAAAAATAAAAATAAAAATAAAAACACTTATGGCTTTTTGATCTGTACAAAGAAAACTATAACATTTTATCATCATAAAGCAACCACTCTTCATAATATTTAAATGCTTACGTAAGAATTGGAGAGAATACCTTAAATCAAAGAAAATAATTCCTTAGAGTTATTGTGTGTGGGTTTATCATTTCCAAAATACCTTTCCTGATTACTCATTTGAGCTAGAGAACAATCCTTTACCCAGGAGAGGTATCTGTATCCTCAATTTACAACACCCAAAGATATTTTATGATAAGCCCAATGTCACACAGAAAGGTAAAGAAGAATGACATCTAGTCCTCTGCCTTCCACTACATCACACACAGCATCCAACAAGACAAGCGGACATAGCAAAGTGCCTGCACCTGCACACTAGTGTAAACACGTGCTCATGTGTGCACACACAGGCTCTCCTTAATCTAAAATAACCAGGAAAATTGTAAATAATTCCAAAAATTGCATTCTGAACAGCTTTATTGTAAGAAACTATAAACTCACATAGCTAAACTTAATTTTGTTATACATGCATTTATCACAGTCTGTTAGGTGTTACTGTATTTTCATACATCTCAATTTCACTAGTAGACCATGAACTCTTTGAGAAAAAGGACCATACCTTATATTTAATGTATATATTAAATGTATTTTTGTCCTCAGAGAATTTAACAAAATGCCTTACACATAGTATGTATTCAATACGTGGGGCGAATTATAATTCAAGCATAATGATACCACAAATCTTCTATGAATAAAACAAATTTAACTGTTTTTACAAAGTAGTCAACTGAGGCAAAGCCTTGACATAGATTAACCAAGACAAGTTAGTATCACAGTCAGATATAAACTCTAAAATCCAGACAATATAACAAAGAATTTTTGAGATTTAGAAGCCTTTTCAATAAGCTTCTGTTTTAGGCAGTTTTGCGTGCTATTAAAGTTACAGTCAGAATCCTAAATCAGTGCACATCTAGCTTAATTGACATACATGTATTGAGCCACTGTTAGATTCTTAATACAAAGGTGTTGTGTGAATAAATGAAGGATGCTATCAGCAAGTAGCCCAGTGACACCAGAAAGATGCTAAGCTGTGTCACTCAGGCTCCAGGCATTAATTTCCACATGAAGCCAGATTAATTAACTGCTCCTCCAACTCCTTCGAGTCTCCCCACTGATCTGAAAAGCAGGCAAGTCACCTGCCACACCACTTACATCCACATCAGCCTACAGAAAAAGAGCCACTGAGGCTGTAGTAAATTGAGGTCTTACTTTTATAGCAAAGTCCCAGCTCAGGACCCATCAGCTTCACTGACCTGAGCCATTGTGGAGAAGAAACTCTTTCTTACTCTAGAAATCTCATTGTAATTCCACTTCTTTCATTTTCCTAGTATGAGATCATAAGCATCTGGATCTCCATGGCCAGGCCAAAAATGAATGAGTGAGTGAGTATTCTACCCAGAAACAAATACGTTGTATGCAACATACATCCCTGGATTTTAATAATATAAAGTGTTTTTCATATTACATTCTCCAATTACATTCAAACCCTGTAATTAACAGCTTTTCACTAATTTGAAATTTCATTTAAAGATGAGAAAAGAATAGCTTGACTTTATTTCTGAATATATAGACATAAAAGCCCTTTCTATTTCTTTAAGTTCCCTATGGGAAGTTTCTAAAAAGTTCTTTGATTTTAATTTATCTTGGGTCTTTCCATTTTTTAACGTAATACTAAAGAATCACTATGCCTATGTGTCCTACATGAAACCATATTCAGTACTCCTCACAAGCTCTCCTGATAAAAAGTTTGGCTGTATGTATTTAAGTAATAAACTAGCGAAAAGGTTAAGGAACTAATATCAGTAAACGAATCCTTCTCAAAAGCAAACTTGAACAAATGCCACTGTACACATTATCTCCTTACCAAAATTATGTCAAGGACAGTTTTTAAAACCATCCAAGATCTTCTCAGAGTTCAGTTCAAGCCACCTGAACTGCAGTGAATCATTCCATCCTCTGTGCTGTACTGCCATTGTGTCCACTTTGTCTCATGTCACATTAGAAGATGTTTTGAAAGAACCACAGTTTTCAGATATTTTCCTACCAAGCACAGCACATTAACAGAAACTGAAGATAAGGGGAAATGCAAATAATTTAAAAATTGGAGAGAGAACCATACATAAGTAATAAAATTTCAGTGCTCTCCTGAGCATTTACAGACCTGTCCTCAATGCTGAGACTGTCTCTACTATACTTAATAAAAGTTTATCTGGTAACAAAGATATAATCCTACACTACCCCACAAAGATGTTTTTCTCCAAAAGGAAACTTTGAAATACAGGAAAGAAAAGCATGACTATTAGGCTAATATGACAGATGGCAGAGTGACATTCCCACCAAGCATAGCTGTGATTAATGTGTGTGCAAATAACCATTCAATAGAAAAATCTCTACAGCACCAAATAGAAATTCTGACCAAATCATGGGTTGTCATGACAAGTCCTCATTATTTTCCCAACCCTGGAAACTGTTATCCATTTGGAATCTACTGGTTCAGCCACACCTACTGGTAGTAAAAATAAGGGTAGATACCCCTAAACAAAATATTTAACAATACATTATAATGGGCATCTTCTCTGAAAATGGTCTCTGAACTCTGATAGCTCTACTTCTATTACACAATTGTGCAAATCATGGATGCTCAACCCAATTAACATAATCAGATTTCTTCAACTGAAAATTTGGATTTGGAATCAAGCAGCCCGTCAGCAGCATGCCGACATGGGCACTCTGGAGCACCTCAGAAAATGAGCCAGTTGTGGGGGTGGCTAGAAAACAGAAAGGAGATGACGGCTTTCCAGTCTTTCCAGATCCTTTTCAGGGTCCCTGATGCATTCCTGTTCTTGTGATGTATTCCTGTCTCCTTATTATAAATTCCACTTTGTTGTTTAATTCTCCTTGAGTTGACTTGCTACCTAAAATCCAAAGCCTTAAGTAATCATACACCTATACATTAA
Organism: Balaenoptera ricei; assembly: GCF_028023285.1. Taxonomy (NCBI): domain Eukaryota; kingdom Metazoa; phylum Chordata; class Mammalia; order Artiodactyla; family Balaenopteridae; genus Balaenoptera; species Balaenoptera ricei. Next base: position 128,129,594 of record NC_082640.1, read on the forward strand.
ATTAGTTACTGTTATATTTTATTTACACTTCCATAGAACTACAGCTTATTTCCTCACCCAAAGTATAAGCTCCGTGAGAGCAAAGACTATTCTTTATATTCCTTACACACACACACACACACACACACACACACACACCCCACACAACAGCAATATACTGAATATATAATTATACATGCAATATATTATTTGAATATAGTAATACACTGAATATAGTAAGCCAGCTTTAAGTACTTGCTCATTAATTACGGCTCTATATTGACATCTTTTTGCCTTTTTATTAAAAAATGTTCTTGTTTATAATTATGATCCATCGCATGACCTACATACAAGCACATATGTTGTTTGGGAGTGTTTCCTCAGTATTTGAAAACACCAGGAATTAACCTCCTGGGTCTGTTTTCCAACTTTTGGATGACAGATTGTGTTATGTGCTGTTCCTTATATTACTACTGAAACTAGTCCGTGTTAAAATGCAAACTAAGAAAAACAAAGAGCAGCTCTTGGGAGAATAAATACACTACCCAGAGAGGTGGTGAGATCCCCTCCCCTTGTGAAAAAGTTTCTGTAACCAGGTCAGAAAGAGTTCAACTACGTGGCTCCATTGCTGAAGCGCAGGTGGCAGGAAAGAAAAGGGTTGCCTTTAGGGATCTTCCACGTTTTTTTCCTCAAAGTGTCCTTCCAGACTGTAACCATCACCTCTTCCCTTGAAATTTCCTCTCCCAGTTATTTGGGATGGAACCCTGAGAGTTCTATGTGTATTATTTAACCCCAGAGTGACCAGGAGCAGGTCTCTGTTTATTCGTTTGAGGGTCCTCATATTCATACCTTTCTATTCCCAATAACAAAAATCAATGTTCTCATTACTTCACTCTGAGATCAAGCAACAATCTCCAAGCAGGACTCTCTGGTTTATCTCATTTCTTTCCAATTTGTCCTCCATAATACTACCAGTTCTAAAGCTATGTGTTTCTGCATCACTCCTTTACTCAAAAATCGACATGGCTCTCAGAGGCCAAAACTGATCCCATTTACCCATTTAATCTAATTTCCTACTATGCTTATTCAACCATGCAACAATGTATAACAATCCTTCAAGGACAGGCATTTTCTAAACATTAAGAAGATTACAGACAAGTAAACAGGATGCAGTACCATGGTGATAAGTGGTATGATAGAGATATGTATATGGTGCTAAGAAAGCATACAGAAGGCAGTCTAAATGGGTTTATCAGAAAAGGATTCCTGGAAGAAGTTACCAAGAAATGAAATCTAAAGGGCAAGCAATTATTAGGAAGGTGATGATGAGTAAGAAAGTAGCCTTGGGAAAGCTAGGGGTAGGGATATGGAGAAAGGGAAGTATTCCAGGCAGGAAGAAATACGCGCATGGGCCAGTAAGCAGGTGGTGGTGGCAGAGATGAAGGAAAGTGATGAAGATAGGTACAATCAATAGGACTTGATAACAGATTGGATGTGGGACGTAAAGGACAGGGAGGCACCCCTGACTACCAGATGTCTATCATGAGCAACCATGTACACGGGAGTGTCCTACAATGAGGTGAATATGAAGGTATTTGATAAGCAAGGTCATAAAGTCTGAAGAAAACCATTTTTCAATATGGCATCTTGGGTACAGGTAAGAATATTTTAAAGGTGAGCTCTTGAGAAGGATGCATGAATATATTTATAGAAGAATATGCATCAAATAATTAATATTTTCTAAATCAGTATGATGGTCTCTTACGTATATCTTCTAAATGTTTTGGTATGAACACCTATTAATTTACAGCATTAAAAATATAGGGATATTTCAAACAAAATAGTATTTAAAAATCTTAAAATATATATTAAATATATATTTTGTAATAAGGCTTATATAAGATAGAAGGATGAGGCAAGATTGCAGCAAAATACAACCATTTTTACATTTTTCTGGGATCAGTATGATGTCTGTTTCTTCTTTAAAAAAAAAGAAAGAATTGCGTATTTGCGAAAATACAAATGAGGTACCACCATCTGGTATTCAGATCAAACTCATCTATCTGGTGAAGTGTGGCAGAGTAATATTCCAAGGCTCACAACATCTATTCACACGTTCCCTAGGGTGTTAACTTCCTCCACACTGAAGAAAGTAGTAAGCAAGGCTGATGATCATGGCCCAACAGAGCTCATCAGTAGTGCTGAGAAATTAAGGCAAAATCATTTCTCAGAAAGAGCATGAACTTAATTATTTAAATTTTTTCACTTCTACCCCAGGCTTTCTGGCTCATATCAGTCAAGTTATTTTACCATTAGAGGCATGAATGTACTTTTTTAATTTACTCATTATTTTTTGCCTTCATCTCAAAGGGCTTGAGGTCACTACAGACCTTTAAATGAGGCTTGTCCTTAAAATGAGGAAAACACCAAGACTCATCTCACAATATTTAACACTTTGAAAAACTAAGTAATGTTATTTAAAATCCAATATCAAATCACGGCTACGAGGAAGAGATAATGACCGTCAGCTGATTTCTCAGTTTGGCATCTGTCGCAAAAACAGACTACCTACTCACCAAACAGGCTGCATTGTATTCCTGGATGCACAGCTACACTGAGTGTAGCTTCGTGGCAATTTAGAAGAGGATGGTGGCAGTGGAGGTAGAGAAGAGTGATAGATTTGAGGTTCGGTAGAATCATTAGGACTCAGTAACAGATTAGATGTGGAAGATGAGGAGAGAGGGAGGTATCAAATATGACTACCAATGGCTAGCATAAGCAGCTGCGTGGACCAGAGTATATAATGACATAAAGAAAAGTGTTAGACTGATAAAGGGATCATAAATTATAAAGGAGAATTTCAGTCAGTATGACATCTTGACATGGGTGAAAACAGCGGAATGTGAATAGAAATTGTGTTTGCCACTTACTACCCTGGTGCATAAAAACCTCCCACTACCATCCTTCATTCTGTTTCTCTACTTACTGGCTAAATGCAGCAGACTCCAAGGACCTGGTATCTGGTGGAGCCATGAAAGAAAGGAGACTGGGTCCCTGGCTGACCACATGGAAAATATATTAGTTTCCCATGGCTTCTGTAACAAATTACCACAAATTTATTGGCTTAAAACAATGCAAATTTATTCTCCGACATTTCATGAGTCAGAAGTCCTAAAATGGTTCAACGGGGCTGTATTCCCCTGGAGGCTCAAGGGGAGAATGTTTCTTTCCCTTTTATAGCTTCTAGAGACCACCTGCATAGCTCATGGACCCATCCTCCATCTTTAAAACCAGCAGCATATCTTTCAATCTCTCTCTTGGACCCTCTACTTCTGTCATCACATGCCTTCTGTGTCTATCCTGCCTCCCTCCCTCCCTTTTAATAACCCCTGTGACTACATTGGGCCTACCCAAATAATCCAGGATAACCTTCCCATCTCGAGATCCTTAATTTAATAACATCTTCAAAGTCCTTCTTGCCATGTAAGGCTCAGATGATTAGGACATGGACATCTTTGGGGGGGGGGCATTATCCTGTATATCACAAAAGATTTTGGACTTCCCATGAGTGAGAGAAAAACTACTATTATGTTAATCCACTAACTTCAGGGGGGTTTGCCTCTTATTAGCTGATATTACTTTAATAATGGTATCTATAGATCCACCAGTAAACATCTGTCCCTAGCTGGATTGTAGGATAGCAACCATACCTTATGGTTACTAAAAAACTGCCCTACACATAACATGTTATAATACTCTGGTAAAGGTACTGCCAAGACATGAAATGGTACAAAAAGAAATAAGTACACACAGAGACACAGGTGAGACTGATAACTCATGGACAAGGTCTAAGTAATCATATACTTAAAGTTTTTTCTTACCTTTCATGAAATGTAGGACTGTGGAATTATTACTTCAAGGTCAAGTCAACCTCAATGTCCATGGATTTTACTTTCTATAAGCTTTCTATTGTAATCATGATTGGGTTATCACCAAATGTAGTTTTTAATGAGAAGAAAACTAAAAGATGAGGTAGGGTCATGTTCCCTCTAGACATTCATCACCAGCAAATTCCTAATTACTCTAATGACTGTTTACTGGGAAAAAAATTTAATGTGCTTTCACATCTTCCAATTTAGAAAAAGAATCAGACTTTAATGTGAACGCATTTTTAACATTTTTCCGTGCTTTAGGGAAGCTGCTTTTAGGAGGGAAGTGTAATGAATGTTTTTAATCATACTAAAATGATTTGCCCAGAGTCTGTGATTTAATTCAACTTTTCAATAACAACAAAATAGAAGACTAAGCATATTTATCAGTAGGGCTCCTCCTTTCTCAACATGGCTACCTACTATTTAAATATATTTGGAAGGTAAAACTCAGGGCAATAGGAACAAATAAGCCTTCCTGGTTGATTTTCACAATTTTTTTCTAAATACATCTAAAGGGATCACTGCCACTCTTCTGAGAACTCCTGACCCCATCCCTCCAAGCAGTTCCCATCCTCAAAATCCACCTCACCCTATCCCACAGATACATTCCTTCCCCTCCTCCCTAGTTTGTTCTTATGCGCCCTTCAGGTTTTCAATAAATTCTTAATGTCATCGATGAGAATGTCACTGCTGAGAAGATTTAAGTCCCGTTGTTCTACTCAGGCCTTTAACTGCAAAGCAAACAACCTGCTTTCAATAAGCTTGTCCTCAGACTTAAACTGAGCAGAAATCAAAGAATAATTTCTGTCCCGTTTTTCTTCTCTTTGGTTTGAATAATACTCTCAGAGATTCCATCTAAATATCTCCCTGAGGATGCTCCAATCGCCTCACCATCTTCACATTTCACTGCTTCTAAAGTGTTGCAACCAAACCTTGGTGATATTCTAATGATGCCTTTCTCTTCTCAGCCTAGAAAATAGCAGGTATCAAGGGGAGACGGATTTGAACACTATAATAAGGAACGTGATAAAGGTTTTTACACACAATAAAGAATTGATCTGTAAATGTTGACTGGTTCTTGAAAAGGGGTGAGCAGACACAGAAAATAAATCATCTGAGAGAAGGCCTTTTTCCCCGTAATGCATCTAAGGTACAACTTTGCAACTGATATTCATAACCTTAACAAAGTTTCCAGAAAATGAAATATATAATCATTATATGTTCTACCATTAATCATGCTTCAAAATATATGTGAGCAGTTATATCACACTTCCAAGTTTTCAATTTTTAAAAACTCACAAACTAGATTCTGGAAAATGAAATGGAAGGCTGATGCAACCAACTGGGTAATTTGTGCAAAATCCACGCCTCAATTCTAGTAATTCTGGGTAGTCCAAACACCTCTTCACCACTTCTTTTGGCTCTCCACACATCCATTTTCTGGCCCATTTCATGAAAAGGAAAGGTATCAAGGAAACGTCCTAGACAGAAGTTGGAGGCCCTAGTGAATGCAGGCCAATGAATCCCTGTAGATGAACCATCCAGGTCTGCCTGGCTCTGGGCAGTGTTCCCTCTGTTGTCTCTGCACCCTGGGATAATGTGACAAGATAGCTCCAGTACACGGCAAAAATTTAAATGAGCAGTTATAAAGTAGCTCCAGACCTCTCCAACAATTAAAGAAATACTCCTTAGATCACCTCTTTTTTCTCTGCATTTGTTAACTTCCCTCTCTCAAGAACTAGCCCCAAGGATGTAGGACAATAGACTTTATTGTAAAGACTTTGGAATTCTTCACTAAAAGGTGTGATTAAGGACTAAAAATATTACTATCCAAACTAATTAGAGGGAGTTATGGTCTAATTTAGTTCTATGATGCAAAGCTGTTCTGAATTGGTTTTACTGGAAACACAAATTCTATTATATTCTAAATTCAACTGCACAATTCCACAGCAAAGAACTGGGTAATCCATATAGCTCTTCAACTTTCTTGCTAAGATTCAAAGTTTTGCTTATTTTGGGGTTATGAAATATGAATTATTTCAGTGAATCAACCTCTAATTTCAAGGAGATTTGAGGAACAGCTCTTTAATTAGTCTTTATCATGCTTGCTTAAACCTTGCCAGCCATCTCTCTCCCGAAAGTAAATTAAAGTGAGAAGAGAAAGAATCTGAAAGACCTACCATAACACAGCTGGCTACTTGACAGATAAATCTTCATTAGAGCCATCATTCTGAAGAACGACATAATTTTAGTTCTAAGCACTAAGCATGCTCAGAAAAAGTTATAAGGCAGTGCAATGAGAAGTCAGAGTAATAATTTGTGTGTGTGTGAATAGACTATCTAGGTAAATATTTACATCTGATAAGCGATGCATACTCATTATTTATCATTCATTTGTAATAGTTTTCCTGCCTTGAAAATATTTTTTTACCCAAGCAGATATTCAGCTTCTCCACAGTTTTTAATTATTACCAACACAAAACACATATTAACTTTTACCAACTTTATGTATTTTTTAATTATAATTCTAAGTTTTCTGCCACAATTCACAAAATAAGCACCTAAAATCCAGGCTTTACCAGTTCCAGAGTGTCAGTTTAAAAAGTAATTTTTACCTTCTCTTAGACATCAGAAAACATTAGGAACAGAAAGAGATACAAAGTAAATAGACTGACAAATACTTCTATGACCCAAAGAAGAAGAAGCTACCATTACGTGCTCCCAGACACTGTGCAAAGTACTTTATATGGATTATCTGATTTAATCCTCATAAAAACTCTCTAAGGATGTTCTATATGATCTCCATTTGATCAATGAGGAAACACCCTCAGTGAGGTAAAGCAACTTGCCCAAACCACACAGTTAGTTAGAAAATGGCCTATGGTTTAAGTCCAGATTTGTCAGGACAAAGTGCTCACTTTCTGTGACATGTTGCCTCTATGTGCGGACACAGGCCCACCTGGAAACTGGTATGTGATGCCTGCTCACGTGCTGAGGCACAGATGGTTAGCTGTCTACGACTTGTGCCACTCTTCCATGCATACTGTTGTTGGTAAATGTCCACTCCATGACTCCATTTGCAACCACCACCCCTTACATCTAGGAGAGACTATACCACAGACAGGTTGTTACAAGGGAACAGGGGCAGAACTGATGTATGCCACTTTTAGAGATGGCCCATAAAAACCTCCCAAGAGATCCTCCATGCTCACCCACCATTCCATCTTCCACTTGATGTCAATTAGTGCTGCCAGATAAAATGCAAGACACTCCGTTAAACTTGAATTTCAGGAAAACAACAAATAATGCTTCAGTGTACACATATCCCATGCAATACTTGGGACATACTTATACTTATCAGGGGCATTGACATTTGGGTTGCCAGATTTAGCAAATAAAATGCATCAAAAATGTAAATGTCCCAAATATTGCATGGGACATACTTATACTAAGAAGTTATTTGTTGAACTTTTAGGAAACAGAAACAGACTCATAGACATAGAAAACAGATTTGTGGTTGCTAAGAGGGAGAGGGAGTGGGAGAGGGATGGAGTGGGAGTTTGGGGTTAGCAAATGCAAACTGTTATATATAGAATGGATAAACAACAAGATCCTACTGTATAGTACAGAGAACTATAGTCAATATTCTGTGATAAACCATAATGGAAAAAAAACTTTTTAAAGAATGTATGTATATATGACTGAATCACTTTGCTGTACAGCAGAAATTAACACAACATTGTAAATCAACTATATTTCAATTTATAAAAAGTTATTTGTACCTTATCTGAAATACAAATTTAACTGGTATCTGTTGGTCCACAAACTGGCCCAGTACATGCAGGGCAAGGAGAGACCAAAGAAAGAGGCAGAACACTCCAGATTGGTAGGTGGCAGGTTTAATAAACAAAGGAACTTAAATATGAGGCTTGTCTTGGGTGGCCAAAAGACAAGCAGCTCTCTGTACCAACCTGCCAGAATCTTAAAAGTTTATACACAGGCCTTAATTGGGTTCAGTCACATATACAATCCAGACGGTCTCAACAACACATTACTATCTCAAGGCTATGTCCTTGAAACTGGTTCCCACTGTGGGAATGGTGGGCAGAACACACATTCCAAGGACAGGGGAGGGGGTGGAAGCCTCCAATAACTCGGGCCCAGCTCATGGGTCACATCCTCTCAATCACCTCCTCCAACATTCCACCCCTCCTGACTGGCTCCCTCTTCACAAAGTACCCTGAGAGGTCAGCAAGGGGTTCCACTAGCATGGAGGTGGCTCATTTGGTGGCTATGTAGCTACCCTGGAGGCAGATACCATAGGAACACTATAGGCACGTGTATAGGAACCACAGGAACGGTATAGGTACGTGTATAGGTACCACAGGAACAGTATAGGTACATGAACAGTGTAGGTTCAAAAAATAGATTAAGATAATGATTCCCAAAATAGGTAACAATTTTTCCCACCAAAAACCCCATGATCTGAATCACTGATTTATGAAGTCCCCCTAGGCTACAGGGTCAGACCACTGATGGCATTTACTTGTACCCTCGTGTGACTTAATAAAGACGATACATTACCTTACTCACCAGGTATCAAAACACAATATTCTGTTTGGATAATGGCATAGGTACCTCCTTGCGAGGCAGTAATAATGTCCAAGGCCATCCTATCTTGGAGGACAGCTTTTCTCATTAGAGACATTCCAGTGTTCAGTAAGGACAGGCTTGCTGGCTATCATTAAAGCTTGCTGGGGGCTTCCCTGGTGGCGCAGTGGTTGAGAATCTGCCTGCCAATGCAGGGGACACGGGTTCGAGCCCTGGTCTGGGAAGATCCCACATGCCGCGGAGCGACTAGGCCCGTGAGCCACAATTGCTGAGCCTGCGCGTCTGGAGCCTGTGCTCCGCAACAAGAGAGGCCGCGATAGTGAGAGGCCCGCGCACCGCGATGAAGAGTGGCCCCCACTTGCCGCAACTAGAGAAAGCCCTCGCACAGAAACGAAGACCCAACACAGCCAAAAATAAATAAATAAATAATTCCCATTAAAAAAAAAAAAAAAGCTTGCTGGGTGAACTCAGTAAGGGCTTCTATGTGCACTATAAGGAACAGCAAAAGTCTAAGGTGGAAAAGACAGATACTGAGTAGGAACTTAGAGGGGAGGTCTTCCCCGTCTGTAAGAATTACACTTGAAATATACAATGGAGAAAAGACAGCCTCTTCAATAAGTGGTGCTGGGAAAACTGGACAGCTACATGTAAAGAATGAAATTAGAACACTCCCTAACACCATACACAAAAATAAACTCAAAATGGATTAAAGACCTAAATGTAAGGCCAGACACTATAAAACTCTTAGAGGAAAACATAGGCAGAACACTCTATGACATAAATCACAGCAAGATCCTTTTTGACCCACCTCCTAGAGAAATGGAAATAAAAACAAAAATAAACAAATAGGACCCAATGAAACTTAAAAGCTTTTGCACAGCAAAGGAAACCATAAACAAGACGAAAAGACAACCCTCAGAATGGGAGAAAATAGGTGCAAATGAAGCAACTGACAAAGGATTAATCTCCAAAATTTACAAGCAGCTCATGCAGCTCAATATCAAAAAACACAAACAACCCAATCCAAAAATGGGCAGAAGACCTAAATAGACATTTCTCCAAAGAAGATATACAGGTTGCCAACAAACACATGGAAGGATGCTCAACATCACTAATCATTAGAGAAATGCAAATCAAAACTACAATGAGGTATCACCTCACACCAGTCAGAATGGCCATCATCAAAAAATCTAGAAACAATAAATGCTGGAGAAGGTGTAGAGAAAAGGGAACCCTCTTGCACTGTTGGTGGGAATGTAAATTGATACAGCCACTATGGAGAACAGTATAGAAGTTCCTTAAAAAACTAAAAATAGAACTCCCATATGACCCAGCAATCCCACTACTGGGCATATACGCTGAGAAAACCATAATTCAAAAAGAGTCATGTACCACAAGGTTCACTGCAGCAGCTCTATTTAAAATAGCCAGGACATGGAAGCAACCTAAGTGTCCATCAACAGATGAATGGATAAAGAAGATGTGGCATATATATACAATGGAATACTACTCAGCCATAAAAGAAACGAAATTGAGTTATTTGTTGTGAGGTGGATGGACCTAGAGTCTGTCATACAGAGTGAAGTAAGTCAGAAAGCAAATAACAAATACCACATGCTAACACATATATATGGAATAAAAAAAAATGGTTCTGAAGAACCTAGGGGCAGGACAGGAATAAAGACGCAGACGTAGAGAATGGACTTGAGGACACGGGGAGGGGGAAGGGTAAGCTGGGACGAAGTGAGAGAGTGGCATTGACATATATACACTACCAAATGTAAAATAGCTAGCTAGTGGGAAGCAGCCGCATAGCACAGGGAGATGAGCTCGGTGCTTTGTGACCGCCTAGAGGGGTGGGATAGGGAGGGTGGGAGGGAGGGAGACGCAAGAGGGAAGAGATATGGGAACATATGTATATGCATAGCTGATTCACTTTGTTATAAAGCACAAACTAACACACCATTGTAAAGCAATTATACTCCAATAAAGATGTTAAAAAAAAAAAAGCCAGGATGCTTGCCATCACAAATCCCAAGACTGAGGCACACTGCCCAGACACTGAGAACCTGCCTGCCCTGAAAGCACAAAATGTTGGCCCTCTTTCTGACTCAGCTTGCTGCATAACAGGAAAACCGAAGCCTAATTTGAAATCACTTTTTTTAAATGGTATGTGTCAATAAAACATTTTAATCAAATTTTTTATATCTTGAAGGTGATCAAAATTAAGCTATGTTTTCAGAAGTAGATCTGTTCTCATAAGTCTCTTCTCAAAGACAAAAACTAGAAACTAAAGTGAATCCCTGATCTCTTACTGCTTTGGAATTAATCATTTTGTGCCACTTTCTAAATTTAGTTACAAACCATAAAAACCAACAGTTTAATATAGCACAGGGAACATAGCCAAGACTTTATAATAACTTTGGAGTATAATCTATAAAATTTCTGAATCACTATGTTGTACACCTGAAGCTAATATAAAATTATAAATCAACTATATGTCAATTTAAAAAAAAAGTTTAAGAAAGGGGCTTAACCTGGAATGCATGAACCTCCCAAAGTTGTATGCAAAGCTCAGCGTGTTTGTGCGTAAGTATGCTTTTCTCAGATTCCAAAGTCTTCAGACGCTTACAGAGACTATCCCATACGGCTTATGTCATTGGAAGCAATAAAGGCATTAATGGCATGTTTCAATTTTACCTAAAAAAAGATCAATAAATCAAGTAATTAACATTTCCTCTTTAAAACAGCACTTTGAGAGCCTCCAGGTATGATTCAAGTCTGTGTGGGTATCAGTAGTAGGGATCCAAAGAGCACACCCACAGCCCTATTTCCCACACAGCTGAGCACAGATGGCTGCCAGAATGCATGTGGCCACCAAGAAGTTGTAGAGTAGTTTTATTTTTAATGGTCAACTGCTTAATGTGCACCCATAATGGACTATTTAACTATGGTTAAACTCAGGAAGTTTAAGAAACATCAACATTAACACCCAATTTAAAGAGGAGCATAGAAGTGATAATAATTCTCATATTTCACCTCAAAATGATCTTTTCCATAATTCTAAATTGCATTCCTCTGATAAAGATTCTTATATAGCACCTCAAGATATCTCCAATACTTAAAAAACAAAGTTAAGAAGATGAAATAGGGGGCTTCCCTGGTGGCGCAGTGGTTGAGAGTCTGCCTGCCAATGCAGGGGACACGGATTCGAGCCCTGGCCTGGGAAGATCCCATATGCCGCGGAGTGACTGGGCCTGTGAGCCACAAACTGCTGAGCCTGCACGTCTGGAGCCTGTGCTCCGCAACAAGAAAGCCCGCGATGGTGGGAGGCCCGCACACCGCGATGAAGAGTGGCCCCCACTTGCCGCAACTAGAGAAAGCCCTCGCACAGAAACGAAGACCCAACACAGCCAAAAATAAATAAATAAATAAATAAAGGAGTTCCTTTAAAAACAAAAAACAAAAAAAAGAAGATGAAATAGAGTGACAGTTACATTAAATGTAGCATTTTAACTCATTGCAGGAAATAAAGGTTATCCACACCTGCAAAGCAGTACAGAAAAGTGCTTACAAAATAGCAGGCAGAAAATGTTTTGTTTCTCATCACAGGGAAACAAAACACACAAAAAAAGATACAAAATAAAGCAATTGCTTTTTATTTAAAGCACAAAATGCAAGAACACCATACATTAGGATTTTTTAAAACACACATATATTTTCTTCTATTTTAGATACCTCCAAACAATGTGATGGGGCGTTATGTCTGCAGCCTGCTCTTGAAAGGGTCAGGGGGAAAAAAATTTCCTTGTCCCATTCTTATAACTCTTCTGAAGGCTTTTAACTTATTCAAAATTTTAGAAATTAATCTACATTTAAATATCTATTTTATCCTAAAATCGAACACAAAATAATGTCATTTTTAATTTATTATTTATTGAAAAACCTCATTCTAACTTATCAATTTACAGTAACCAGTGTATATTTTTTGCTAAATACTTACAGATCATTACCTTTAGATGTATTACATTTAGAGTCCATTAAAGATACTGCAATCTTTAATATTCTTATCTAAAATAAGATCTTTTTAACTTCACATTACTACTTCATCATATAACTTTCAAAACTGATGGAATGAAATGATGAGATTATATTTTACCATGCAAAGTGTTGGAATATCAAAAAGGTATGCTTATATTCAAGCTCCATCCTGTTCATTATGGATCAACTACAGGATGGGGAAAATGAAGCTTTCAGTGTCTCAGCTTCAGCAGAGATACTCACATCTCTCAGAGCAGAGTATACAGGGGTGGATCTGGAGCCGAAAGACCATAGCTTCACAACTGGTATAACTGGAAGCCATAATTTGGAGTTTTCCAATGGACACAACTGTTCAATTTTCTCCAATGAGTGAGTTTAGAAGGTAGATGGTTATATTGGTCTAGAGTTGCAAATTTGATAAGCAGGTGCCATAAAAAACAGACGGGCAAGAGGGAAGAGAAATGGGAACATATTGTATATGTATAACTGATTCACTTTGTTATAAAGCAGAAGCTAACACACTATTGTAAGGCAATTATACTTCAATAAAGATGTTTAAATAAAAAAAAAAAAAAAAAAAAAAAAAAAAAAACAGACGGTAAGGGAGTTGAAATTTCTGGTGAGAGAATAATTTAAGTTATTCACTGGATAAAGTAGGTCCTAGATAGACTTTTTTTTTTAACGGAGGGAAGCCAGGTAGGGGATGATAGACCAAAGGAAAAACTGGAAGGATTAGAAAAGAAATATTGGGAATGTGGTATTCACAGAGGGAGAAATTTTGTGGTTGCGTTTGCAAAATGGAATTCTGGTTGTTAAATCATTTTTTTGAGAGCAGAGATAGGTTAAGAGACCTTCTGAGTAACATACCAAGGTGGTGTGGAGGTAAAGCGCATGATATAAAAAATGGCAAGAAAGTTGTAAATTAGCGAGTTGAAGGGATTGTCCAGGTGGATATTTTAAATAGCCAGGTTCGTGGTAAAGAGAAATATTGTAATCCAGATGCCAGAGTTCTTAAGAAATTCTGGAAATTAACCAGAAAGCATTGTTATGAAGATGAATTTTGGAGTTTAAGTAGCAAGTCTTCAGGTCCAAATCCTCCATTTACTAGCTCATCTTGGACACATTATTTACTTCCTAGGCCTCTTTTTCCTTATGTATAAAATGTCATTAATAAATTTCACAGGATTTTTATGAGGACTAAAGAAACCTATTTAAAGAAACTTACAACTGTGTTTGAATAGAGAAACCTGTGTTCCTCTTTGCTCATTCATTTCTGCTGGCAAGCTTGAGCTCATTTCTTTCTTGTAATACCTTGACAAATGCACACAGTGGTTATCAACACACACTACTAACATTCTCCTTTCCAACCTCTCCCTGTAGAGGAACAAGCTCATTAGACACACATCTGCCTTCCAAGTTATCACAGGCACCTTAAAGAGCTTGCACTGGATGAATCTTCGTTTTTCAGCCTCCAGTCTCAGTATTCTCATTGAACACTAGTCAATCTTAAGCCAATGCCAGATATTTTAGATGTTTTTATGGCAGCATTGCATTTCTGGGTGCAAAATTCTATTATGACTAGGATATTTAATGCTACCGCTAGCGTTAATGTTCTGAATGTAGGTGAAAGTGTTGGAAGAAAGGGCAGCCCTGGCAAGTTGAGCTAGGAAGGAAGAAAGGGAGAGCAAACATGAAGGAAAAGCAGAGAGGTGACACAATGGGCTTACATTCTGGGCGGGGACCAAGAGGTCAGGAATGTAATTAACTAGGCTTGAGTTCCTGTTGGAGTCTGGGGACAAATTAACGCCTTGGGTGTTGAAACTGGGTAGGGCTCTAGGTGTGGCTTGGCTTGATGACTAAGATGTTTCATTTACCGGAAGTCTGGTTTCATTCCCTCTCTGAGCCCCTCAATTTCGAATTTTTGAGGTCAGCCCTGCTACAGCGCTTCTAATCCCTATCCAAATTTTGATGCCCAAGCCCTTTTGACAAGTGTATGCTTTGCACAAAAAAAGAGGGTGAAACTGACTTCTAGCAGATAAAACCTGGGGTTGAATTTTAAAGCATACAGCATGATGGTTTGATTTACATATGTTATGAAATGATTACCATAATAGGTTCAGCTAACATCCATCTTCTCATATACATATAATATTTTTAAAAGAAAAAAGAAAACAAGAAAGGAAAGGAATTCTCTCCTTGCAATAAGAACTCTAAGGGTTTACTCTCTTAATAACTTTCATATATTCATACAGCAGTGTTATTCCCAGAAGTGAAACTGCTGAATCATATGGTAGTTCTATTTTTTTTTTATTGAAGTATATTTGATTTACAATGCTGTGCCAATCTCTGCTGTACAGCAAAGTGACTCAGTTATACACATATACACATTCTTTTTTTTTTAAACATCTTTATTGCAGTATAATTGCTTTACAATGGTGTGTTAGTTTGTGCTTTATAACAAAGTGAATCAGCTATACATATACATATATCCCCATATCTCCTCCCTCCTGCGTCTCCCTCCCACACTCCCTATCCCACCCCTCTAGGTGGTCACAATGCACTGAGCTGATCTCCCTGTGCCATGCAGCTGCTTCCCACTAGCTATCTATTTTACATTTGGTAGTATATGTAAGTCCATGCCACTCTCTCACTTCGTCCCAGCTTACCCTTCCCCCTCCCCATGTCCTCAAGTCCATTCTCTAGAGGAATGGAGGGAGAGGTATGGACTGGGAGTTTGGGGTTGGTAGATGCAAACTATTACATTTAGAAAGGATAAACAACAAGTTCCTAATATATAGCACAGAGAACTATATTCAATATCCTGTGATAAATCATAATGGAAAAGAATGTAAAAAGAATGAGATGATATTCATTGTGGTTTTAATTTGCATTAGCCTAATGACCAGTCATGTTGAGCATCTTTTCATGTACCTGTTGGCTTTTCATGTATCTTCTTTAGAGAAATGTCTATTCAGGTCCTTTGCCCATTTTTAATTGGGTTATTTGGGGTTTTGCTAATGAGTTGTATGAGTTCTTTATGTTTTGGATATTAACCCCTTATCAGATACATGGTTTGCAAATATTTTTTCCCATTCTGTAGGTTGTCTTTTTATTTGGTCACGGCTTCTTTTGAGTATTCTTGGCTCCCTTGTCAAATACTAGTTGACCACATATGTCTGGGCTCTTGATTCTGTTCATTTGGTCTACTTCTGGTTTCATGCCTGTGTCACATTATTTTGATGACTATAGCTTTATAGTATAGCTTGAAATTTAAATGTGATATATCATGCTCTGTTCTTCTTTCTCAGGATTTCTTTGGCTATTTGGGGTCTTTTGTGGTCCCATATATAAATTTTAAGAGAATTTTTTCTTCTTCTATAAAAAAATGCCATTGGAATCTTCAATAGGCATTGCACTGAATCTATAGATGTCTTTTGGTAGTATTGACATTTTAACATATTAATTCTTTCAATCCATATACATGGAATACTTTTCCATTTATTTGTGTCTTCTTTGATTTCTTTCATCAATGTCTTGTAGTTTTCAGCATAGAGGTTTTCATCTCCTTAGTTAAACTTATGAATAAGTATTTTATTGTTCTTGATGCTATTGTAATTGGGATCACTTTTTTTGTCTTTCAGAAATTTCACTGTTAATGTAAGTAACACTACTGATTTTTATATGCTAATTTTGTGTCCTGCAACTTTACTGAATTCATTGATTAGAGCTAACACTTTTTTAGTTGAGTCTTTATGATTTTCTATATATATATATCATGTCATCTGCAAATAGAGACAATTTCACTTCTTCTTTTCAAATTCTGATACCTTTTATTTCTTTTTCTTGCCCAGTTGTTCTATCTAGGACTTCTAGTACTATGTTGATAAGAGTGGTGAGAGTGGACACCCTTGTCTTGTTCCTTAGAGGAAAAGCTTTCAACGTTTCAGCATTGAATATGATACACACTCATTTTTAAAAACTCAGGTAGATATAGACTAAAATGATATCAAAACATGTCTCTGAATGGTTATATTAACAGTTGTTTTTTCAATATAATCACCTATTTTTTTACTATTAGCTATTAAACATGTATTTTTAATTGCAGAAATAATAAAAATTTTAATCCTATTTTTAATGATAGTTAAAAAATAATGACTGATAAGATATATACTTTCTCTTAGATAAGAAAGAAGAATCCAGAACAGTCGGGATAATGTGATCTCATCTTTGTAATACTCTATATAGTTTATATTAATATTATATTACATTCTAAGAATTTATAATAAATTCATCATCATCTCTGAGCGGTAGGATTAAAGATGAATTTTACATTTCCTCATTTTGCTTATCTGTATTTTAATTGTATGCTGCTTTTATAATTAAAATGTGTTATTTTAAGGGGATCTATTATTAATAAGTATCAATGAGTTGTATGAAAAACAGACTTAAAAAAAACACATAACCACAGCACAAAAAAAGTACTAGTGTACAAAATGGGTTAAACAAATATAAATTGTTAATTCTCTCCCACCACAAAGAGACTTGTCCACTGTGATGCCCTGGGAAGAAGATTAAAATTATAGCACTAGGGACTTCCCTGGTGGTCCAGTGGTTAAGAATCCACCTCCCAATGCAGGGGACACAGGTTCGATCCCTGGTCAGGGAACTAAGATGCTGCAGGGCAACTAAGCCCGTGCGCCACAACTACTGAGCATGTGGGCCACAACTAGAGAGTCCGCATGCTGCAACTACAGAGCCCACGTGCTCTGGAGCCCGCGCACCACAACTAGAGAGCCCACAAGCCACAATTACTGAGCCCATGCGCCACAACTAGAGAGAAGCCCGCACACCACAACAAGGAGCCCACACGCCACAATGAAAGATCCCGCGTACCATAACTAAGACCCAATGCAGCCAAAAATAAAATAAATAAATAATTTCTTTTTTTAATTATAGCACTAATACAACTTGAAGAGATGAGGATTTCAGCAAGCAACCTTAAATGTCCTTAAAACAGAACTCACAGAAAAGCCATCAATTTGTTTGTCTCTGGGACTTTTTTAAAATAACAAATGGAAAACATTATAGCTTTGTTATCTTGTGAAAGAGATTCATTCACTAAAAGCCTTAGTATTTACCAAATGCAACTACCTTGAAATTTCCCTACAATATAAAAATTAACTTTTCAATCAAAAATTGCATGTTGTACATTTGTGTAATAATAATTCCCTGTTGCGCATGCAAGAAACTTGTCAAAACAGGGAGGCAGAACATGTTAAAATACAGACTCTAACTGAATCCCAGTATAGCTCATTATGTTCTTTACAATAGCTCTACACTAAATTGATGAACAGAAGGCAGAAATAAGAAAAAGAAGAACTAAGTGCAAGCTGAACAAAGCTTGTAAAGGGGAAACAATTTGCTGTCAAAAAACAAAAAAGCGTACATGTTATTTAAGGTTAAATAACAAACAAGGGACACCAATTTTTAAAAAATCAATAGTTTTGGCAAACTCAGGATAATTACTCTGTAAAAGAGAAAATCATATAAAGTAATAAAAAATATTTTGCAATAATAATTATAAATTCAGAGTTACTTGAGTCTAATTTTATTCTTAAAAAATAGTAATCTGCCTACGTTGAGAATGAGACAGAATAGCAAACAATGAAAAACTGAAAAATGCAGAGTGGAAAGACAATTCTAAAAGAAATAGCAACCAAAAACCATGATGGGCTCCTAATTTTATCCAGTCTAGAAGGTGTAATCAATACTCTTTCCAACCATTTGATTAAATGATTAAAGAGTTAAAGATGCCCAGATACTAAAAGCTTCAGTTGCTAAGATTAATGTGTATCCTTGCCAGAACACAGACTGTTTCCAAAAATAATGAGTAAGTGGAACCAACAGAGGCTGAATTGGGCAAAGTTTTGTTGCCTCATAAGCAAAGAAGAGAAATACTTTAGGAAAAGCCATTGTAATATGTGGTTTCAAGGCAGAAGCTATCATTTCCCCCCCAAAGAAGCAGTGCTGTGGCACAAATCCAAGGGCACAAGTCCCAGAGAACAGAATGGTGCCTCTGGAGCAAAACGGTAACCTGATACTGGGCAATGCAAAGAAAAAGCTGATGAAACAGATCCACTGACACAAAATAAATGCTGTAAAAGAGAACACCTAACTTTAACGTCATTAACTCCAAAGGAGTGGACTTTCTACTGACCAAGCTAAATATCTCAATAAAAAGCACTGCTTAAATACACAAGGAAAGATTCTTTTTGTGTGAAAAGGATTCTTTTTTCATATAATTTTTTAACCGACTCCCTGTTTCATTAGCTAGCTTCAGCATAGAAACACAACTACATTAAGAGGCAACCACAGGGTCGGTACCGACAGAGGGCTAGCTCTATCCTTGGTCAGTCAGCCACAGGATGAAGGCTGAAGGACACCAAGCTCTGCCAAAATTTCTCTTCAATATGCCCCCATGAGAGTCACTCCATGGAATTAAATCATTATACTTCTTAAATGTCCCTAATTAAACGCAACTAGAAGTCATCTGAAGAATTTATTAGTTAAGATCGCATTCAGCTGCAAATACCAGATGCCTACCTCACTTGAGAGGGATTTACTTATTTCCAGCCACAACTTTTTAAGGAATTTCTACCAAGCTGCTATGTCATCAAGGACCCAGGTCTTCTATATTTTTGCCTTTCTTGGTGTATGACTTTCTTCCTTAAGGTCACAGGATGGCTGCTGTAAGTTCTATCTGCTGTTAAAAAGCTGAAAAATAACAAGATGTAGCCTGGTAACTCCAGAAACCAGACTGTCTTTTAAAAGCCCCCTTTCCCATTCTTCCCAGACAAGAGTAAGACTAACTTCTGATGCATATGATTACTGCCTATATCAGTTTCAGTTGCAGACTTAGAATAAATTTTCCCTCTGAGCTAGCAATGAAATTCAGGAGTTCAGTTATCAATGCCTCATCTTTCAAGATTCTCTAATATGGAAATGGGGAAAGACCTCTAGGTAAGTGCCAAAGTTCTCACAGGCAAGGATAAAATGCCCATATCTCTTACCAACTAGGGAAGGGCCAATTTTCTAGGTAGACTAATAATCACAATAGCAACTACAATAATGCAACTGCTAATTGTATATTAGATACTGTGTTAAGCATTTTATACTTATCACAGGAAATCTGAGCAATACCCTTGTATTTGAGGTACTTACGTTAGCCCCATTTTAAAGCTAAAGTAGTACCTGAGGATTAGGATTAAATAACTTGTCAAAAATCACATAGCCAGGAGGTGAAAGAGCTGGATTTAAACCTAGAGTAAATGAGTCAAATAGGAGGTTGAGACTCAGAGGTTCATAGTCTCTTTCTCAGATGGACTATGGTAATAGGCCAAAGGCTTTAGTTGAACACCTGTCGCTCTCCCAGAAGCTGAGAATACTTTCAGCTGAACTGGAATAAAGGTGCAGTAAATTGCAAATTCAACACAGACCCTTAGGTTACAAAAACCATTAGTCTGTACAGCACCATTTTGTGGGCCCAGGGACCCTGAGCCACAGGGCTTTGAAAGATTTTTTAATGCAATGTTAGTTTCTAAAAGCTTTTGTATGAGCTATCATATCTTCCCATCGGTTAAATATGAGCCAATATAAATCACCATCATCAGCTTAGCTTAGATACTGCATTCACTTCACAATTTGTTTATTGTGAAAAGTGCCTGTTTGATCACCACACCAAAAGGATGCATGCCATTGATGCTAAATTACATTTTTCAAATTAAATAAATACATACTCATAACATGATAGAGGGAGAAGCAATAGTAAACCAAAAAATATGTATACAGTGCAAGTTATAAAAGCCTATGTCACCATAAACCAAGTTTAAGGGAACACAGTAGTACAATCAAATCCATCCTTACAGAGATAAAAATATCCTTTATTAAGTTAAAACAACATACTGGTGAATGAAAACTATACAGATGACATAAGAGAACAAGATTGTTGACACTCCCCTTAAGTCAGCAAAAACTTGTAGTCACGAAGCCTCACAGGTGGCAAAATAAGCCATGTTCTTCTGGGAAAGTAATAAACATGCCTAACAACTTTAAAGGTTAAATAAAAACAAGGTTATCCTTCTGTTTTTTGTTCTGTTTTGTAGGCAAATGGCCTACTGTTTTGTGAGGCCATGGCTTCAGAAATTTGGGACTTGGAAGTTTTGTGTGTGTTTGTGCTTGTTTTGACTTGTTTTTTTGCTTTCTCTCTACTAAGGTGAAATTCACATATCATACAATTTACCATTTTATAGTGAACAATTCAGTGACATCTAGTACATTCACAGTGTATGCAACCACCACCTCTATCTAGTTTTAAAACATCTTCCTCACCTCAAAACAAAACTCTGTACCCATTTAGCAGTTACTCCCCACTGTGCCCTCCCTCTGGGCCCCGGCAACCACCAATCCACTTTCTGTTTCAATAAAGAATTTATGAAATGTATGCTTTGGCAAGTTTACCCTGAAGTTTTAAATATTTTTACAAGTGTTTATTATATAATCACTAAATAAAAGGGACAGACTTTCTAAATCAGGGAGACAGTACAATTTAGACTCAGATTTCCAATACAATGCCTCCACCATTTTTTTCTTATTTTTACCCACAATATAAACACAGAGAGTCATATACTCTGGATGTAAGTAACTGCTCATGCTACAACAGAGAAAGGTGGGAAGGCTACCCGGGTCATGAAAGTACAAAGACGATTCTGTATCCTTCCATGTCTATTCCAATTGTCTAGAATTTTGTGTGGCAGATTCTGACAGACACCATGTGGTCTTTCAAATGACATTCCTGTACTACACTTTACAAATGTCAAACCACCTCCCAAAACAACTATGAGCTCAATTGTTAACCAGAATATTCTCTTACGGAAAACTATAAAAATAAAATCTGCTATCTTCTAGGCTCAATTCTCCCCAAAGGGTATAGAAAATAGTGGTTATTATATAAAACTTTCCTTTGTTGCCATCTCCATGTCCAGATCATACTGTCATACCAGATATAAGTTCATGTGAAGGGAATGAAAAAGAACATGGCTAAAAGACATTCAATCACTCAACCTGGCAGAAGACACCTGGAACAATATCAGAAAATAATCGTAAATACTTACATAGTGCTTACTCTGCTCCTGGTACTGTTCTAAGCTTTATTATTTATTTATTTACCATATTTTATTTATTTATTTATTTTATTTAATGAACTTATGTATGTTTTCACTTAATTTTCATAACAATCATGCAAGAGAACTACTATCATTATCATCCCCACTTTACAGAGACTAAAACTGAGACACAAAGAGATTAAATGACTTGTCTGAAGTCACACAGCTCCCAAAGCCAGGATTTGACCCAGGCCACTTGGCTCCAGTGTCCATCCTCTTAACCCCAAGGTCACACTACCACTCTGCCCAAGTAAAGACCCTCAGAGAAGCCCACTATTTAGCTGCTGAAATACTCATGGAATAATTGATTACACCTTACAGAGTATAAAAAAGAGATTCCCATTTTATTTAGTGCCTTGAATTAGATGAGGAAGTTAGCTGAGCTATGGATGGCTCCTAATTTTATAATTAATTTAGAAAAGGTGTGTTTCTCACTGGCCAAAAAAAAAAATGAATAATAAATTTTCTCAGCACTCACTGAAAAAACAAACAACAACAAAAACAAAAAACGATTTAAAGAACGATTCGGCTTTAAAGTAAATCTGAATTCTACACAAAGAAGACTGTGAGATAATAGAAAATATATATATATATACTGGTCTCTGCACCACCCCCCACCCCCCGCCTCACCTCGGTTCCTGGCACAGAGCTCCTAAAACCCTTGTAAATTCCTAAGTGATAAGAGCACTAGGAGCATCTTTTGTTCTAACGAGGCGATTCTGAGTGGGCTCCTGGATGGCTCCTGGATGAGGGATGGTCACCAGAAAGACCAAGCCATGATTAGAAGCTTGGACTTTTCGGCCCCTCCCCCATACACACTTCCCCAGAGAAGGGAGAGGAGCTGGAAATGATGTTAATAATAGATCATGCCTATGCGAGGAAGTCTCCATAAAATTGCAATGGCAGGGCTTCCCTGGTGGTGCAGTGGTTGAGAATCTGCCTGCTAATGCAGAGGACACGGGTTCGAGCCCTGGTGTAGGAAGATCCCACATGCCGCGGAGCAACTAGGCCCGTGAGCCACAATTACTGAGCCTACGCGTCTGGAGCCTGTGCTCCACAACAAGAGAGGCTGCAATAGTGAGAGGCCCGCGCACCGCGATGAAGAGTGGCCCCCATTTGCCGCAACTAGAGAAAGCCCTCGCACAGAAACGAAGACCCAACACAGCCATAAATAAATAAATAAATAAATTTTAAAAAACAAAATCGCAATGGCACAGGATTCAGGGAGCTTCCAGGTTGGTCAACACATCCACATACGAGGAGGGTGACACAACTCCACAGGGACAGAAGCTCCTGCACTTGGGAACCCAGACCTCACCCTATGTATCTCTTCATCTGGCTGTTCATCTGTATCCTTTATCATATCCTTTAGTAAACTGGTAAACATAAGTAAGTGTTTCCCTGAGTTCTGTGAGCCACTCTAGTAAATTAATCCAACCCCAGGAAGGGGTCATGGGAACCTCTGGGTTATAGCCAATCTGTCAGAAGCACAGGTGACAACCTGGACTTGCAGTAGGCATCTGAAGTGGGGACAGTCTTGTGAGACTGAGCCCTTAACCTGGGGATCTGACACTATCTCCAGGTAGTGTCAGAATTGAGTTAAACTGTAGAACACCCAGCTAGTGTCACAGAATTGTTTGGGTGGGGAAAAAATCCACACATCTGGTGTCAGAAGGGCTATGAGTGTGGACTGTGGTAGTAGTGTGAATGTAAAGGAGACAACAGGAAAGAAAGACACAGGAGGTGGAGAACAGGGTTTTTCCCCACTCAGAAGGGAAAGACTGGACTTCCCTGGTGGTGCAATGGTTAAGAATCCGCCTGCCAATGCAGGGAACATGGGTTCAAGCCCTGGTCCGGGGAGATCCCACGTGCCGCGGAGCAACTAAGCCCTTGTGCCACAGCTGCTGGGCCTGCGCTCTGGAGTCCACGTGCCACAACTACTGAAGCCCGCGCACCTAGAGCCCATGCTCCGAAACAAAAGAGGCCACCACAATGAGAAACCCGCACGCGGCAACGAAGAGTAGCCCCCGGTCGCCGCAACTACAGAAAAGCCCGCGCACAGCAACGAAGACCCAACACAGCTAACAATAAATAAATAAATAAAAATAAATTTAAAAAAAAAAAAACGGGAAAGACTGTTTTTCCTAATACAAGTATATATTTGGTTCCCTGAATTTTCCATATCCTCTCATCTCCACTATATCCCTCTTTGCTCTAACTTGCCCATAAGATTCTAAATATTCTACCATACATGCAACCCTGCCTCAAGCAGTTTTGAAAGCTTTTGAGTAAGTCACAGAAGAAAGCAAAAGGTGACAGCTGTAATTTACAAACTACAATACTGCCTGGCAACATAGTAGATACAGTCGTTTTTTGGGTTTTATTTAACTGCTAGATAGAAGAATCTAAGAATAGCCTAGAGAGATACATGCTGTAGAATTGCAGTACTCCAGCACCTGATAAATTCAGTTTTAAAAAAACTGGTGCACTATTTTAAGGATATCCCAGGCATGTATTTTCATGTTTTGATTGACTGTTTGAGCATCATGTTGTCTAATTTCCCAAGATCACCATCAATCTCCAAAATCCCTTTCCATCCTTTCCCAATACTCTCCTTCACGTTCCCTATGTTCTAGATCAGGCCTATCCAAAGAATTTTCTGTGATGAAGCAAATGTATTGTATCTGCACTATACAATACAGTAGCCATTAGCCATCTATGCCTACTGAGCACTTGAAATATCGCTGGTTCAACTGAGGATCTAAAATTTGAATTTTATGTCATTTTCATTAATTGAAATTTAAATAGCCAGATGTGGCTAGTGGCTACCATATCGAACAGTGTATCTCTAGACAAAGAGACCAACTTGTCCTTTCTTACCCTTTCTCATTTATTCCATTAGTATTTATTGCCCATCTGCTCTGGGCCATGCATCATGCTAGGCTCTGGGCATATAATGGTGAACAAGACACCTCTGACCTTATCAATGCTGAGGGAGATAGCTATCCTCAATTACAACAAACAAGTTCTTAATTTCAAATCATAGTACTGCATGTCATCAATTCTAAGATGTTAAGTTTTTCATATATTAACATTTCCAGAATCAGGGTGTATGCCTTATACCAATGGCATCTTACAACCACTGCCACACAGGCCAGTCGTGGCAAACTGTCATCGCCTGCACATACAGGAACTCAGTCATTATTCCAGTGGCATGACCAGAAAAAAATGCAACCCCTCAACATTTCAGCCAACAAATTACAGAAGGGTCATTTAAAGAAAGTATATGAGTCCGGGTTATTATTGTTCAATTAACACCTTCTGGTAAGATCAAGAAAGCACTTCCTGTTGATACCTCCTGATAAAGTCAAGATGACACCTGGAACAAAACTCACAAATTTGGGATCTGTGGCTTGGAACAAAATTCAAAACACAAAAGTAGAGCACTCTGTTAAGAATTGCTACATTACCGAAGCACTCGAAGGTACAAGGATAACACTTTGGAAGAACATGGACATCATCAACCCTACATAGTTTAGTGATTCACAAGACTCAGATTCTAAATTTTAAAACCTATCTGAAATACCTTACTCAACTTATTTTGTTTATATTTTCCTTTTTACAAATGCACAAGAATAAAATATGATGAAATCCATGTCTATATAAATCTAAAAGAACTCTCAATAAGGATGAAATTTAAATTACGAAGAAAAGACATTGTATCATGGATTAATTGGGAGTGGGGCTTTTCCCTTTCCTAATAACACATAAAATAGTTGATTATTTTTCAATATATGGCATCGCAAAAGCAATGAAATTTGATAAATGCAATACTCAAGTGTTCATACTTCCAATCCTTTTTTTTGACACTTTTCCCTCTACCTGGAATGCCCTTCTTATTCATCTTTTTATTCCAGGTAAGATGCCAACTCATCACTGATCTTCATGTATTTTCCATAACAATTAATTTTTCCCTCTCCTGAATTCTCAGAGTACCTTCTCAAGACCTACTATGGAGCACTTGGTACTTCCTTTGTTGTATTATAGTTACTTATGGGTGTTCTTAGCTCCCTCAGCAGAGTACCGGGAGTCCAGACTCCTTAAAGGCCAACTGCATGTCTTATTCAAACCTTATGTACCAGTTGGGATACTTGTTTGCCCACTGGAGTATTTAGCCAATGTACCAAGGCCTCTACAGCATATAATGACACGAAGATACCCCACAGAGTGATGTAATGTCCTTCAGACTTGAAATATGGCAGATGTTATTTAATAGTAAATTTCTGATTGTGTCAATATGCAGCATGGATGAGATAAACTGAGAATCTTTCCGACCAACACATGCAATGGTCTGGGAGCAATGCCATGAAGATGGTGGGTCTCAGGGCTATGTTCAAAGATCCCACAGGGTTAAATATAGGTAATTGAACACATTTTTGTGTAAAAGGGATTATCTCTGCTTCTTCCCAAAAGCCCAAAAGTTAAAAGTAAAGGAATTAACACTAACAAACCCAAAATACTAACAAGTCTGGTAAAGGAAATCACAGTAAATAAGGTTAACAAATTTTGGAAGCTGATAAGCAGATGGTCAAGAAAATTTTCAGGAATGAGAAAAAAAGCCTCCATAGATGAAGTGTAGCACAGGGCTAACAATAGAGGGCTCTGAAGGGGGCGTGGGGGAGGAGGGATAAATTGGGATTGACATATACACACTACTATATATAAATATTGTAGATAACTAATAAGGACCTACTGTATAGCACAGGCCTATATGGGAAAAGAATCTAAAAAAGAGTGGATATATGTATATGTATAACTGATTCACTTTGCTGTACAGCAGAAAACAACACAACATTGTAAATCAACTATACTCCAATAAAAACTACTTAAAAAAAAAAAAAGACTAAATAGAGTCCCAGGTCCCCACCTTCTAGCAAACACAGGATAGGCAGAGATGAGTTTACTTCTGAACTGGAGGAGCTCTGGGTTCCACGCAAAGCTGAGGTATAATTAAAACAAAGGAATACTGCACAAGGGGCCCCCAGCCTCCCTCTCTCACTCAGCTCTGACAATATCCCCTCCAAAAGTGGATCAGTGAATTCCTCTTCAGGGAAAATAATAAGCCTCTTAAAAATAATTACTGTACTAGCTATTTTAAAAGATAATATTTTTTGCTGTTCTATACATACATATATACAGGTGCTTATATATACACATATATTCAGAAACACTTGAGATCCAATTTGAAGTTTGAAATTTATATACATTTTATATATTTTATAATTATATATATATATGTATATACATACATATCCCACTAAACAGCTTGCAGAGTTTTACAGGTAATAAGTGCTCAGTAAATATTTGTTAAATTTAAACAGAAAACTTCAAAGAATACAATATTTACCGCTATGTATCCAGACATGGAGTTTGATACTTAACAACCAAAAACTGTTCAGCCAAAACTTTGTGACTCCAACTAAAAACCAAAAACAAAACCAAAGTGGCCATGAGTATTTACTGTGTTCACAGTGAACATATAGCACAGTTCCTTCTCTCAGCTCCCTCCAGGGTGCTGATCTCATAGTCAAAGATGATGGTTTGATGATAGGTGCCTACATGATCCAAACAAATCTATCAGATCTTCTGCAGGCCTATTTAGCAACATTACAACCACTTTATAAAAACAGTTATAAGTAAAGATTTAAGTTTAAAAATTTGTTAAAGTTTTTGAAATTTTTCTAATATGTTTTCTTTTCCTCAGACAGAATTCAACCAATTGCATTAGAGGTTGTTATTGCAAAATAGGTAAGCATGGTAATTTAGTACTTAAGTATATAGAAATGTTTTTACAAGATAGAAGTTGGAAAATATGCTACTTTACTTCCATAATTTTTAAACATCCCCTAAAAAGAAAATGGCCCAGTCTAGATTAATTTTATGCTGTCAGTTCTGGGAAGACATCTGCGGTTTTCATCATTATCCATTAATATTAGCTGTTGATAAGCATCACTAAGTGATTTTAAGGTTTTATAAAGCAAATGAGGCCTTGGGATTTCTCCGCGATGCTGTGCATCTACCAAGGGTTGGCAACAGTTCAGGAATGGGGTAGCCAAATAGCTGACCCCTTTTCTTTAAGCAAACAGAAGTACAGCAGAAGGAGAGCAGCAATACAGAGGAAAGCAGAAGCCAAGAATCTTTTTTTCCCCCATAGATGAGATCAGCTCCACTTAGGGAATAAACTTTTACGTTATGATGCAGGGTTGGAAAAAAATTCTGAAACAAAGGGTATGTCCAAGGAGGGCAATTATAGCTGATCCTTACAGCAGCCTTGCCAGCTAGGTATTTTCACCTCCACCTAACGCCCAAAGAGAATGAGTAAGAGCCCAGACTACCAGTGACTGCCTTGAAAACCCTCTCCCTTCACCCTTGACAGCTGGTGTGCTGAGACCCAGCTGAGGCTCACTTCCCTTTGAGCAATCACGCAGAAACAGCCTCTCTGAACCCCGCCTGCTTCTCCTGGCTCCCCACTAAGGACTCCACTTCTCTAACAACCGTCCAGGTAAAGGCTGCTCATCGTACCTGATCCCTCAGAGCTGAGAATGGTGCAGGAGACGCCTCACTCCATAATGCCTCTTCTAAACCATTACTCCTGCACCCTTTCAGAAAGTCACTGTCCCTACCTGGGACATGCCACCTGGTACACTACCTCTGGCTTTCTGTGACTCCGTCATTTACCTACCTCCAAGCCAAACCTATCAAAGAAGACTTTGGTATGAGGATCACCATACTCTACTCTGACTGCTGGAAGAATGATGCCAAAGAGAAAGTGGGTGGGAACCAAAGTTAACTTCTACTTTGCCAATTTGCCTGTGGCTCTAGTTCAATCATCACTTTAGATACCATGAGAACCACCTGTGACTTGGAGTGCTATCAACTTTGGCACCTGTACCAGTTTGCTAATGACTAAGCTGTACAATAGTAAAGTATCTGGATTTAATTATATATCATAAAGTATAGAAGTTTAAGTTTCTAATATCCAACAGTATTTGGAAAAGTTAGTGTTTTTCAATATTATCAGTAACTTTGGTATAACAAAGGTATGACTAGATTCAAACTATCACCCACCATCTGACATGGTATCATTTCAAGACCCAGGGAGGTGGCTGGGCAAGGATTATAAAAGAGTAAAGGTGGCCAGAAAGTAGCAGGAGACAATGGGGAGACTTCAAAGGTTGCCTCACACAATAACAACCCCTCCCTTCCCCTCAAATACTCTTTATTTGGGGCTTTCTGCCCTGAGGTGTTATTGACTCCTAATAACCTAAAATATTACCCTTTCCTGGCCATGTCTCTAGTCAAGTTCTATGAAAATGTCTATTTCTGCTTCTCATAAACATCCTAACATCCATATTTCTTATGTCTGTAAATTCTAGTCTTCAGGTCTTAGCTCAAAAATTCCAAACATTCCCTACTTGAAAAAAATCAAATCGTATGTATGGTCTTATGGTGGGGACAGAGAATGACATATATGTTATATACTTATAGACATACATTTAACATAGCAGCCTACTGGGCAAGGATAATCTTTTAATATTATCACTAAACATAGCACTATAAAAACATTAAAATTTTATTAAACCTGTATTATCAAGGAAGGTTATATAATTACTGCAAACTAAAAGGACTTCTTGGCCTTTATTCAGAAATTTATTATTAATTCCAATATAAACTTTCCATTTCTACAAGCTATTATTTTTTCAATTCTGAAATTATATTTAAGATATATGTAAGAATTATATTTTATATATATATATATATATATAAAGATTGCCTAACTCAACTTCATCAACATCACATTTTACTAATTGCATTGTTTACTTGAATTTCTTATTCAAAACAGCATTTGATTATTCACAATAATGTTGTTCAATTTTAACTGAATCCTCAAGCAAACCAGCATGCAGCTTCTCAGTTTGTATGGTAATTCATCAATACATTCATTATGCATTTCTTATGGACAGGACATGAATTCAAATGAGAGATATGGTTGAAGGTATGCCTACTTTTCTTTAGGCAGAAAAAAGGAGGAGAAATAAAATACATATACAAAGAGACTTTTTTCTAAGTCCAAATGCTTTAAAATATCATTTTAATTACTTTTAATTTTAAAAGGCACCTGTACTCTAGGGAATTAAAAACATAAATCTGTCTGTACGTGAGGGAGTGACATTTTTATCTACATTCAAGGGGTGGATGACCTGAATCCCACAACAGTTAATTAGTCGATCCAAGATCACAGATGCGTTAATGAGAATCTTCCAGAACCCTAAAGGCCAAACACCTTCCTTGTTCAGTGCAGTTTCTGTGACTTATACCATACATTTTTACATTTATAAAAGTAATTAGAAGAACTACCATTACATTGTCATAGAATTTGTATGCTATCAGCAGTTGCAAACTAACAGCTAGAGCAGAACTCTGCTCTACATTTAGAAGTGTTTTTGGTTTTGTTTTTGGCCAGCAAAGTATATGTGGTTTTTTGTTAACGGATTTGGATACCTTTAGGCCAGGATATACTGCCCAGTCCACCAGAACCCTTGCGCTGCCTAAGGTCTTACCTGACAAATTCACTCTTTCACATGGCCTACTGATGCTGAAGGCCTTTGAACTTACCTCCTTGATCTATACAGACTATATACTCTATTTCCAAGTTTAATCTTTATTGCCATTTCTTACTTTTAAAGCCATTTCTTACTTTTTAAAGTTTTCTTATTGTCATTCATTCAACCTTCCAACCCAGTCTCTCTATCATAAATGCATCTTGTCAAATGTATTCATTCAGCAAATATTTATTGTATGGTCTAGGTACAGCTGATAGCCAA
This sequence comes from Balaenoptera ricei, assembly GCF_028023285.1. Classification (NCBI taxonomy): domain Eukaryota; kingdom Metazoa; phylum Chordata; class Mammalia; order Artiodactyla; family Balaenopteridae; genus Balaenoptera; species Balaenoptera ricei. The sequence goes on from NC_082640.1 coordinate 128,160,263, forward strand.
TAAAATAGGGAAACAAAGTATCCTGTTCTCCTGGGGTTCTAGTGTAAAAGACATATAAAAATAAATGCTGATTAATGCTCTGGGTGGGGGGAGAGATGCTATTTTGAAGAGGATATCAGGAAGGCCTCTCCGAGGAAGTGATATTTTGAGCAGAGATGTGAATAAAAACTAGGCATGAGTCACATGAATGCCTGGGGAAGAACAAGTACAAAGGCAACAAGACAGGAACCTACTTAATACACTTGCAGAACAACAAGAAGGGGCATAAAACATGGACAAGAGATGTAGGAAACTAGGTCAGAGAGGTGGCCAGGGTCAAGTTTACCCATGGCCTTGTAGGCCACAATAAAGACTTGGAATTTGCTCCAAGTGTGATAAGAACTACTGGAGATTTTTATCAGGGGACTGAGAAAATCTGACTTGATACTTCTAAAAAATAAATTCTGGCTGCCATGTTTAGAATAGACAGAGAGAACCATCTAGCAGCCTACTGCATTGATCCAGATGAGAGATGAGTAGATTAGACTCCTTGTTAATGGTCCAGGGATGGGCTACACCTTGGTGCAGGATGTGACAAGTGTTCAAATTTGGGATATATGTTGAAGGTAGAGTTTACAGGATTGGATGATATGAGATTAGAGAACAATAGTTGAGTAAAGATGACTCCAAATGTATATAGCCTGTTGAACGATTGTGTCTGTTCCTGACATGAGGAAGGCTGGAAGAAGAGAAGGTTGGGGAGTGGAATCAGGAGTTAAGTTTTGGTCAAGTGAACTGTGAGATGCCTATTTGACACCTAGTGGAGATATATCATAGACAAGTAAACACACAATTCTGGAATTCAAATGAGAAGATGGGCTATAGGCATATATTTGAGCTTACACAGATGGTATATAATGCCATGGAAACGGAAAGAAACACCTAGGGAGTGAGTGTACATAGAGAAGAGGTCTGAGAACTGAGCACTCCCAAGATCATGTCACAATTTCAAATTAAGGAAGAGGAGTGTCCAGCAGAGAACACTTAGGACTGGCCAGGGCAGCAAGAGAACATGAAGTCCTAGAAGTCAAGTGAAGAATAAGCTAAAGTTTACAGCAGTGAACCAGCAGCAGCATCAACTGGCAACTTGTCAGAAATGCAAATCTCAAACCCCACCTCAGACCTACTGAGTCTGAGGGCTGTGCTTTACCCAGGCCCCCAGAATGTTTTGACACATACAAAAGTTTGAGAACCGAAGAAACTCAGTATAGAAACAAAGTAAAGGCAATACTTAAAAGGATATGGTCCCCAGAATTGTTTGCTAAGACTCAAACTGAATACATACACATTTAAACTCTATGAGCTGTGCTAGATTTTAAAGTACTTTTTTCTTTCGCAGTATCAAGAGATGCTTATCTAACTGGCAGTTTTGTGGAACAAATATCCTTAGGAGTCTCCCTTCATTTTAATTTTCACCAGATTTGTCTTATCACAGATAGTAGCTATTGTTTCAAGGAACTTACTTCCCACTATTTCTTTTGCAAACAGACTTCACTCCCTTTTACAAGCAGATCTTACCACTCTGCTCCCCTTCCCACTATCCTCAACCACATTAAGGTTCGCTTTACAGGTTGGAACACAAAACAAACTCACATGAAAGAAATTTTCACATAGGACAAACTTTAAATTCTTATGTATTTTAGATCACTGGTTCCCAAATCTACCTGCTCATCAAAATCACCTGGGGAGTTTTAGGGGTTTTGGGGGGGTTTTTTTAGTAGATTCCTGGGCTCCACTCCAGACCTATCTCAAAACAGAATTTTGGAAGTAGGGCTCAAGAATCTATATTTAAAATAAATTTTTATATAATTTTCTGAAAAACCTTTCCAGTTGATTTTGAAGATTAGCTGAGCTTGGGAGCCACTGTTATAAACTGTAAACAATTTAGAAATTCAGGAACCATAAATCTGTCAGGACTGAGCAGTAAGGGAAAGCTCTGTGGCATAAGTGGGATTTGACTGAGCAGAACAGGCCATCAAATGTAGCAGACTATAAACTGACAGGCAGGGCAAGGGCATGAGTTTTCCAGAAATGAGCGATAATCTGACAAAAGTAAGAAGCAACACAAGCTGGTACATTTGTGGTCCTAGGAGATGATGAGACTCACCAGAAAGCAGAGAGGGTGTAGTGAGAAATGACAGGAAGTAAGTTAGACAGGGAAGCACCTTACAGTTAATTTCAACAAGTAATAGTAGTTCAAGCTTCAAGATAGATGAGTGTGACACAAAGAATAGAATAAAGGGAGTCATGACCCGCCCTGAGTTTTAGCCCAGCTCTGAACTAGCTAAAGCCCCTACATAGGTGATGCTAGCTATGACTCTGGGCAAAAGGAGATTTTATACAGATTTGTGATTCTCAGTAAAATAAAAAGACAGACCTAAATGGCATCTAAGATTTCTTGCAGATCTAACCTTTATGATTCTATTTTTTTTTAATTCAAACACTTAGAAGGTTTGTTTAGCTTTTTTTTTTAATTTATTTATTTATATATATATATTTTTTGTTGTTGTTGTTGTTGTTGTTGTGTTGGGTCTTTGTTTCTGTGCGAGGGCTTTCTCTAGTTGCGGCAAGCGGGGGCCACTCTTCAGCACGGGGCGCGGGCCTCTCACTATCGCGGCCTCTCTTGTTGCGGAGCACAGGCTCCAGACGCGCAGGCTCAGTAATTGTGGCTCACAGGCCCAGCTGCTCCACGGCATGTGGGATCCTCCCAGACCAGGGCTCGAACCTGTGTCCTCTGCATTGGCAGGCAGATTCTCAACCACTGCGCCACCAGGGAAGCCCCTATGATTCTGTTTTGAAGTCCTACTATTTCATCATTTCCAATGAGCCCCTTTAAGCATTCTTTGTTGTTCTTTGAATTTTACTTCTCTCCATTATGGAGAGAATAAAGTGCCAAGTAATGTGGGCAATGGCGGGTGATTTTCTTCATTAATCTCACAATAGGAAGTCTTGCATCTACATTCCAATAGCAATCAACTTGGAACAATACACACCTTTCTCCAAGGTTTGCTCTAGAGACTTTGGACCTTAATACAGATTTTTCTGACCGAGATAAAGCCTTACAAAAACACAAAAAGATGGATTCATATGCCACATCGACCTAGAAGAATAAAACTCTGCAACAAATGTGTTAGATAAATCTGATGTGACAAGCACTTCTGTGGTAGTAGCCATTTTACCCAAGGGACTTAGTGATAAATGAAGACTAATATACTCACGGAAAAGAGACTACAACCTTCTATTTCCAAGTACACTTGGCACAAACCAAAATCAATTTTCTCCTCTCCTTAAAGTTAGTTCCATCTGTCAAGATCCATCCCTCTTTGGCCTCATCTCCAGCCATGTCCCTTTTTCCATCATATTATTTAATGACTACCATTGCAAATCACAGAGATGAAGATCCAACAGAAGATAAAATATTGTTGTTGAAATAGAGAATTTGATATTATTCACTTTAAAACTGTCTTGCTGAGAGGTCATGAGATTACTCCTATGATTCCAGGAACAACTCTTTTATGATTTTCCGTGAAGTATAGAATAATGTCCAAAGGAGATTTCAAGGAAAAGGAATTATGATGAAGGTGCACAAACGAAGCAAAAAGCAAGATGAAGTTAATAAAGCCTCTTTTCCTTAAGTCTGTTTAGTGCTATAACTCTGTACTATGTTAGGAACATCTGATGGCTTATCCAAGTTCCAAATAAAAGACTCACAGGATAAAACCTGTAGAGGAAACAGAATGATTTACTCGGGAAGCCCAGTTCTATTCCTCTTATATGATCTGTGCCCTGACAAATGATCTTTTTAAAAGTAGTGCCAGGATGTAGTGGAACCTGACTTCCTATTAAAAAATCCCCAGGTAAAGACCACCTGTACCAAACCCTTAATTGTTCACTGACATGTTTATTAGGTTTAAGGGTTTAAATACATATATATTTTTTAAATTATAATAATATTATATCCACATTATATATATTATTAATTTATATAAAATAAAGTTTCAAAAGCTAACAAGCTGGTAGATAAAGGAAATATTGCAAAACAATAAAAGCCAGTATATATCTATTACAATGGACATAAAGCTGACCTCAGATGTGGTGAATAATGGTCTTTCTTAGCTGTAAGTCATCAGAGATAGTTTTGTAGAAAATCAGATTTGAAGTAGACTTTGAGGGATCAGCAAAGCTAAACACCTTAATATTTTGAGGGTACCCTCTGAGTATCCTGTCAATTATACCATCTCAGTGGATCTCACATTTGTTCCCTTCTCTCCAGCTGCTCTGCCGCTGCCCTAGTTGCAGCCATCATCATCTCTCACCTCAATGCCTGCAACAGCCTCTTTTCTTCTTCCACTTTGGCCCAATCCAACCCACTGATTGTGTCTGCCCACTTTCTGTCCTGGAATATACCAAGTGCTTTCTACCTCATTGCCCTTATCTGTAGTTTTTACTGCTGTAGAGTGTTTGGCGCATAGTAGCTACCCAATAAATATGTGTTAAATCAATGAATAATTGTTTCTTCTAGTTTGTGAGCTCCACAAGGTCAGAGACCATGTATGTTTTATTTCCCACTCTATTCCCAGAAGCCTGCATAGCATATAACAGATAGTAGGCCTTCCATAAATAGTTATTGAAGGAAAAAAGGAAAGAGAGAGAGGGAGGGAGGGAGGGAGGGAGGGAAAGACTAAGCAAACACCAAATCTGCTGCATGAGTTTTGCTTTAAGGACATGTTATTATCCTTGTCACAATTATAATAATTCTTAGTTCCCTTTGGAAGCATATAATAATACTATGACTCATTGTGGAATAAAGATAGGAACGCCTATGTTGGTATTTGCCCTATTAAAATTGTTTTATAACTAGTATCTATTTGACTAAATGTGCTGTTTTGAAAAATAATGAACAGTAATAAAAATTCTATAATTGCACCTAAATTAGCCCCAAAGCATTATCACTAATACCTACTGTCTGTACTTTCAAATGCTAACTAATAACTAAATATGCATGTCTTCAGTCATTTTAACAAGGCTTTTACTTGAATATTAAAAAGACAAGGTACGTGATAGAAACTATCTTACTAACATCCATGAACAGTAGTTTGATTCCTATAAAATAATTGCATATACTCAGAAACATCATGTTTCTAATACTGGAGGTAATATTACTTCAGTGACACTATCGAAATGAATTGTTCTTTTTTTCATTACAGCTAGACATATGTCATTATCTGTTGGATTTAACAAACATGCACCATCGAAGCTGTTTCATATTTAGTACCCCAGGGTATACCATGTAGTAATAATATATTATGAAAAGAAAATTGTTTTACACTCTTTCTTGTAAATTATTCTCTCTTTCCCATTCTCCATGTGTTGAGATTTATTTAAAGTTATATTTTTTAAGCATAGAGATGTGCATGGCACTTGATCAAAGTTAATAACAAAATTATACTTTGTTAGCTTACTAGGAACTTATAATACAGTATAAAACAATGTAAACAGAGAAAACAGGTTGAGAAGTTCTTTTGGTTTTGGGGGGTTTTTTTGGTGTAATATCAAGAGAGCTGCAAAGACCTCTTTGGGGTAAAGAATTTAAAAGCATATTATATACTTTGTGGGGTATACATAAGATCTGCAAAGTATAAGTTTGGCTTCATTCAACACAATAGAAATTTCAATTTCATAAAGAATTCCATCAACTATTTTTCTCAAATCAGAAAAACAAAAACTGAATTTACTATAAGATAAAAATAAATGCAACTTGAATGAAGGAAATTGGAACTAAAGTTTCCTAAAATTAGATACTCTGTGATTTTAAGAGTACTGATCCAGAAGCAAGGCTTCTCCAAGGATAGTACACTGCCATCTTAGACGGAGTTATTTCTCTGGGATGATAGTTGAACTAAATAATTCTCTTTGCTGTCAATTTTTATGATTATTTTGATTGATCTTCTGTTGATATGTTAATCATACAGTCCTATTATACCAAACTATACAGTTTCATTCTTTGCTTTTCTTCCTGACCATTAAAAACAACAGTGTAGGGCTTCCCTGGTGGCGCAGAGGTTAAGAATCCGCCTGCCAATGCACAGGACACGGGTTCGAGCCCTGGTCTGGGAAGATCCCACATGCCGCGGAGCAACTAAGCCCATGTGCCACAACTGCTGAGCCTGAGCTCTAGAGCCCACGAGCCACAACTACTGAGCCCACGTGCCATAACTACTGAAGCCCACGCACCTATAGCCCGTACTCCGCAACAAGAGAAGCCACCGCAATGAGAAGCCCGCGCACTGCAACGAAGAGTAGCCCCCGCTCACCGCAGCTAGAGAAAGCCCGCACGCAGCAACGAAGACCCAACGCAGCCAAAAATAAATAAATAAAAATAAATTTATAAAAAAAAAAAACAACAGTGTACATGATTTTCTAAAATTCAGTAAGTTTACAAATTAGTCTTTCTATACCAATTTTAATAACTTTCTTCTAACTAGTGAGAAAATTGAAAAATATAGAAGAGCTCTAAAATATCACCATTATTCTGCCTCCAAGAGTTAATCACTGGTAACACTTTCACATATCCTTTTCTACTTAATGCATTTTAAATAGTCATTCATGCAATAAATCAACAAATATACATCAATGCCTGCTACGTGCTTGTCATTATTCTAGGTATTAGCAATACTACTATGACCAGGACAGTTAGGATGCCTGCTCCCATGAAATTAACATACTGGTAATAGAGATAGATTAAAAACACATATAAATATATAACATAGTAATGTAAGTACTCTGAAGAAAAAAGATTTCAGCTAAAAAGTGTCATCTGCAGAAATGGGAACACTGGGAAAGGAATACATTGAAGGGAATCAGGAGTCTGGTTTTAGACATGTTCAGTTTACAAGGACTATCAGACCATCTGGCTATTTATAGTACCATATTGTTTTTAATGGTTTGTGATCTGCTTCTTCTCTTGGCCTTTTATGGGTATTTTCCCTTTTCTTTTTTTTTTTTTTTAATTTATTTATTTATTTTTGGCTGTGTTGGGTCTTCATTTCTGTGCGAGGGCTTTCTCCAGTTGCAGCAAGCGGGGGCCACTCTTCATCGCGGTGTGCGGGCCTCTCACTATTGTGGCCTCTCTTGTTGCGGAGCATAGGCTCCAGACGCGCAGGCTCAGCAGTTGTGGCTCACGGGCCCAGTTGCTCCGCAGCATGTGGGGTCTTCCCAGACCAGGGCTCGAACCCGTTTCCCCTGCATTGGCAGGCAGATTCTCAACCACTGCGCCACCAGGGAAGCCCTCTCTTTTCAAAATACATATTTCTATATGGTAATCTTAAAAACTTACCTAGAAATCCACCTATTGCTGAATACTTGTTTCTTTTTTTATAACTATAAATAACTGTCAGCAGAAATTCTTTGACATACATATTTATAAAAATGCCTGATTATTTTGTTATAGTAATTCCTAAACAGAGAAATATTTGGTTGAAGGATATGCACATTTTAATGTTTTTTGCTTATATTGTCACTTTTTTCTCTAGAAAGATTATGCCAATTTTCACACACACTAATTTGCCACTTAGTATTTTATCTTTTCTTCAAAAAACAATAAAGTATTTTTTTGCTATGTTTGATATATTATAAAAATTATAGCTAAAATTTATTGAGAAATTATTACTTGGCAATGCTGTGCTATACACTTACATGTATCATTTCACTTGAAAGTTAAGAAATCTGAAGTTTTAAACAGCTAAATAAATTGCCAAAGGTCACTCAGCTATTAAGTCAGAGCTTAGATTTAAATTCAAGCCATCTGATTTCATAACCTTTTTCTATTAAATCACGACACTATAAGCAATTTAATTAACTGATGATTGATGATTGGCAATTTGTGTTTGACAACTGTGATATTAATATATTTGTTTATGTTTATAGGGTTTTTTGTAATTTTGATGCTCTCAATTTATACATGCATTTATTTGTTCTATACCATGATAGACTCTATAGAAATGATGTTGAGTGAAAACTGACAGGAGCTTTCACCTCACAGAGAACACAGCGCAGAGCAGGAAAGATAGTAAACTCAGGTTAGAGAAAGAACTATAGGAAGGGTCAAGCAAAGATTTGTTTTTTAAATCCGTTCCCAGTACTGACAACTCTGGAAGATCAGGGCCAGGTCTGTTGCTTGAAAGGACCCTGGGCTGGACTCTATAATAAAAGTTGAAGAACCCTAAGCCCTGTGGCTCAACTGGAAACCCTACTCTTAACTCCTAAAAGTCAAATCTGAGTTATGGAGCAGCCACAGGACAAGTGTATTGTTCCAAGGCAGGGATTAGGGTATAATGAAGTGGCTTCCTGGGTTGGAAGGTGTAATGATTAATTTTATATGTTAACTTGATGGGGCTAAAGGATGCCCGGATACCTAGTAAAACATTATTTCTGGATGTGTCTGCGAGGTCGTTTCCAGAAGAGATTAGCATTTAAATTGTTGAACTGAGTAAAGCAAATGGCCCTCTCTCCAGTGTGAGTGGTCATCACCCAATCTGTTGGGGGCCTAAATAAAACAAAAAAGCTGAGGAAGGGTGAATTCACTCTTTCTCTGCTTGATCTGAGACATTCATCCTCTCCTACCCTCAGACAGTGGCGTTCCAGGTTCTTGGGCTTTTGGACTCACACTGGGACTTACATCATCAGCCCCCTGATTCTCAGGCCTTCCAACTCAGACTGAATTATACCACTGGCTCTCCTGGTTCTCCAGCTTGCACATGGCAAATCATGGGACTTCTCAGCTTCCAAACCCATGTGAGCCAATTCCTATATTAAATTTCCCCATATATATATTGATATATTCTATTGGTTCTGCTTCTCTGGAGAAGTGTGACTAATACAGAAGGGCATAAAAATATGAGCATGTGGAAACTAGCAGGACTCCCACCCAGCAGGCCACATGAACCAGCAGACCCAGGGTGCACCTTCGTGTGGGATAAGGAAAGCACACAGTAGGTCATCCACTTTACCAAGATACCCTCTGCCCTCTCTAGTTAACAGCTTCCTTTCTACAGACCCACTAACCTGCAGGCGTCTTGCATTTCCACAGCTTGGAAAAGTAGCATTTTACAGAGAGGAAAGCAGAGTCCCTAAATCACCAAAATGACCTTTGATCAATCACATCATCAGAGACTGAAAAACATGCAATTAGAAATGATTTCCTGGGAAAAAAAAAAACAAACTGAAAAATCCCAGGAAGGGAACACAGAAGGTGTTAACTGAACAAACAGCTAAAAGAGCAGACCTGAGCATCTTCAACACACTGAGGAGTTGTTCTTATCAGCTGCTTAGTGTGAAGAAAATCCAGGTTTTCCAGAAGATCACTGTATAGTCTCTACAGTGTTGTATTTATACTTATCTAGCTAATGTAGAGTCAAGTGTATGTAGTTTCATTAGAAAACATGAATTCAATCACTCTCATCGAATCCTTTTGTCGGCTTCGTAAAATCCAAACTAAGAACTCCCCCCACACAACTATTCTTTTTTAATACAGATTCCCGAACAATGAAGTCCAAGATTCTGGCACCTAAAATGAATAGAACCAGATGCATAACCTCTCTCACAGAATGTTGTCTTCAGGTTTATTTCTCCTGGGCATGCGGAACTACCCTTTCATATGCGTCATTTCATTTCTTCCCTACAACAGTCTCATTGGAAAAGATATGCTGGAATAGATATTATTAAGCTCCCATTAAGAAACAGGAAATTGAGATTCAAAATGGATGACTTGTCCAAGGTCACACAACTATTAAGTGAGGCCTGGAACCCTGGTTCCTGTTCAACCACAATGCCAGTTCTTTTTCATTTCATCAGACCTTATGTTCTTCATCATGATTTTGAAGTTTAAAATAAAAGCATTATATTGGGACTCTCAAGTTCAATAAGCTTATCATCAAACTTGCTTTTTAAATTAGAGGTACCATAGCTTAGACTTGGATCTTGCATTGTTGGGGAATGTATCTTTTGGTATTAGAAAGATCTGTGTTTTTTAAAATTTATTTTATTTTATTTATTTTTATTTTTGCCTGCGCTGGGTCTTCGTTGCTGCACACGGGCTTTCTCTAGTTGTGGTGAACGAGGGCTACTCTTTGTTGCGGTGCACGGGCTTCTCATGGCTGTGGCTTCTCTTGTGGCGGAGCACAGGCCCTAGGTGCGCGGGCTTCAGCAGTTGTGGCTCGCGGGCTCTAGAGCACAGGCTCAGTAGTTGTGGCGCACGGGCTTAGTTACTCCGTGGCATGTGGGATCTTCCCGGACCAGGGCTCAAACCCAAACCGATGTCCCCTGCATTGGCAGGCAGACTCCTAACCACTGCGCCACCAGGGAAGCCCAAGATTTGTAGTTTTGTTTCAATTATTTCTTTCACACTGCCTTTTTCTAATAACCTTAGTCCCTGTCCCTTCTTTGCATACTATTTGTTTACTAGTGGGACCAATATTGAAATTAGGCAGTAACCTCTTCTTCTACTTCCTCTCTTTCATTTCCAGAATAATTTGAAGTATACTTTTTAATTCTCAGTTAATAACTATAAAGCTACCAATAAGTTTACCCTGCTTACCATATATTCTTCTGCTTTTCCTGACATTTTTAACAGTTGTAATGTTTCGAAACACAATATATTGCCCCCCTTATGTCCATTATTTACTCTTAGTTCTACAGGCAAACATGTAGTGTATGTAGATCACTCTCAATTTCTTACCCAGTCATTTTTGTTACCTGAACTTGTTCTCTAGTAGATTCTATGGGAAGGCTTATAATAACAATATTTCCTGAGTTCTATTATATAGAGCTTTCCCGAGGATTTTATATTTGAAGGTCAGTATTTAACTGGACATAAAATGCTTGGCTCACATTTTATTCAAATATGTTACTCCATTATCTTCGGGCATAAAATTTTGATATCAAAAATTTTTATATAAATCTGACATTCTTTTCTTTTTTTTTTTTTTTTGAACATCTTTATTGAAGTATAATTGCCTTACAATAGTGTGTTAGCTTCTGCTTTATAACAAAGTGAATCAGTTATACATATACAATATGTTCCCATTTCTCTTCCCTCTTGCATCTCCCTCCCTCCCACCCTCCCCATCCGACCCCTCTAGGTGGTCACAAAGCACCGAGCTGATCTCCCTGTGCTATGCGGCTGCTTCCCACTAGCTATCTATTTTACATTTGGTAGTGTATATATGTCCATGACACTCTCTTACCCTGTCACATCTCACCCCACCCCCTCCCCATATCCTCAAGTCCATTCTCTAGTAGGTCTGTGTCTTTATTCCCGTCTTGCCACTAGGTTCTTCATGGCCTTTTTTTTTTTTCCTTAGATTCCATATATATGTGTTAGCATACTGTATTTGTTTTTCTCTTTCTGACTTACTTCACTCTGTATGACAGACTCTAACTCCATCCACCTCATTACAAATACCTCCATTTCATTTCTTTTTATGGCTGAGTAATATTCCATTGTATATATGTGCCACATCTTCTTTATCCATTCGTCTGTCGATGGACATTTAGGTTGCTTCCATGTCCTGGCTATTGTAAATAGAGCTGCAATGAACATTGTGGTACATGACACTTTTTGACCTATGGTTTTCTCAGGGTATATGCCCAGTAGTGGGATTGCTGGGTCGTATGGTAGTTCTATTTGTAGTTTTTTAAGGAACCTCCATACTGTTCTCCATAGTGGCTGTATCAATTTACATTCCCACCAACAGTGCAAGAGGGTTCCCTTTCCTCCACACCCTCAACAGCATTTATTGTTTCTAGATTTTTTGATGATGGCCATTCTGACCGGTGTGAGATGATATCTCATTGTAGTTTTGATTTGCATTTCTCTAATGATTAATGATGTTGAGCATTCTTTCATGTGTCTGTAGGCCATCTGTATATCTTCTTTGGAGAAATGTCTATTTAGGTCTTCTGCCCATTTTTGGATTGGGTTGTTCGTTTTTTTGTTATTGAGCTGCATGAGCTGCTTGTAAATCTTGGAGATTAATCCTTTGTCAGTTGCTTCATTTGCAACTATTTTCTCCCATTCTAAGGGTTGTCTTTTGGTCTTGTTTATGGTTTCCTTTGCTGTGCAAAAGCTTTTAAGTTTCATTAGGTCCCATTTGTTTATTTGTGTTCTTATTTCCATTTCTCTGGGAGCTGGGTCAAAAAGAATCTTGCTGTGATGTATGTCATAGAGTGTTCTGCCTATGTTTTCCTCTAAGAGTTTGATAGTGTCTGGCCTTACACTTAGGTCTTTAATCCATTTGGAGTTTATTTTTGTGCATGGTGTCAGGGAGTGTTCTAATTTCATACTTTTACATGTACCTGTCCAACTTTCCCAGCACCACTTATTGAAGAGGCTGTCTTTTCTCCACTGTATATGCTTGCCTCCTTTATCAAAGATAAGGTGACCATATGTGTGTGGGTTTATCTCTGGGCTTTCTATCCTGTTCCATTGATCTATATTTCTGTTTTTGTGCCAGTACCAAACTGTCTTGATTACTGAAGCTTTGTAGTATAGTCCGAAGTCAGGGAGCCTGATTCCCCCAGCTCCATTTTTCGTTCTCAAGATTGCTTTGGCTATTCGGGGTCTTTTGTGTTTCCATACAAATTGTGAAATTTTTTGTTCTAGTTCTGTGAAAAATGCCAGTGGTAGTTTGATAGGGATTGCATTGAATCTGTAGATTGCTTTGGGTAGTAGAGTCATTTTCACAATGTTGATTCTTCCAATCCAGGAACATGGTATATCTCTCCATCTATTTGTATCATCTTTAATTTCTTTCATCAGTGTCTTATAATTTTCTGCATACAGGTCTTTTGTCTCCTTAGGTAGGTTTATTCCTAGATATCTTATTCTTTTTGTTGCAATGGTAAACGGGAGTGTTTTCTTAATTTCACTTTCAGATTTTTCGTCATTAGTGTATAGAAATGCAAGAGATTTCTGTGCATTAATTTTGTATCCTGCTACATTACCAAATTCATTGATTAGCTCTAGGAGTTTTCTGGTAGCCTCTTTAGGATTCTCTATGTATAGTATCATGTCATCTGCAAACAGTGACAGCTTTACTTCTTCTTTTCCGATTTGGATTCCTTTTATTTCTTTGTCTTCTCTGATTGCTGTGGCTAACACTTCCAAAACTATGTTGAATAATAGTGGTGAGAGTGGGCAACCTTGTCTTGTTCCTGATCTTAGAGGAAATGGTTTCAGTTTTTCACCATTGAGGACAACGTTGGCTGTGGGTTTGTCATATATGGCCTTTATTATGTTGAGGAAGGTTCCCTCTATGCCTACTTTCTGCAGGGCTTTTATCATAAATGGGTGTTGAATTTTGTCGAAAGCTTTCTCTGCATCTATTGAGATGATCATATGGTTTTTCTCCTTCAATTTGTTAATATGGTGTATCACATTGATTGATTTGCGTATATTGAAGAATCCTTGCATTCCTGGGATAAACCCCACTTGATCATGGTGTATGATCCTTTTAATGTGCTGTTGGATTCTGTTTGCGAGTATTTTGTTGAGGATTTTTGCATCTATGTTCATCAGTGATATTGGCCTGTAGTTTTCTTTCTTTGTGACATCTTTGTCTGGTTTTGGTATCAGGGTGATGGTGGCCTCGTAGAATGAGTTTGGGAGTGTTCCTCCCTCTGCAATATTTTGGAAGAGTTTGAGAAGGATCGGTGTTAGCTCTTCTCTAAATGTTTGATAGAATTCACCTGTGAAGCCATCTGGTCCTGGGCTTTTGTTTGTTGGAAGGTTTTTAATCACAGTTTCAATTTCAGTGCTTGTGATTGGTCTGTTCATATTTTCTATTTCTTCCTGGTTCAGTCTCGGCAGTTTGTGCATTTCTAAGAATCTGTCCATTTCTTCCAGGTTGTCCATTTTATTGGCATAGAGTTGCTTGTAGTAATCTCTCATGATCTTTTGTATTTCTGCAGTGTCAGTGGTTATTTCTCCTTTTTCATTTCTAATTCTATTGATCTGAGTCTTCTCCCTTTTTCTCTTGATGAGTCTGGCTAATGGTTTATCAATTTTGTTTATCTTCTCAAAGAACCAGCTTTTAGTTTCATTGATTTTTGCTATTGTTTCCTTCATTTCTTTTTCATTTATTTCTGACCTGATCTTTATAATTTCTTTCCTTCTGCTGGCTTTGGGGTTTTTTTGTTCTTCTTTCTCTAATTGCTTTAGGTGCAAGGTTAGGTTGTTTATTCGAGATGTTTCCTGTTTCTTGAGGTAGGCTTGTATTGCTATAAACTTCCCTCTTAGCACTGCTTTTGCTGCGTCCCATAGGTTTTGGGTCGTCGTATCTCCATTGTCATTTATTTCTAGGTATTTTTTGATTTCCCCTTTGATTTCTTCAGTAATCACTTCGTTATTAAGTAATGTATTGTGTAGCCTCCATGTGTTTGTATTTTTTACAGATCTTTTCCTGTAATTGATATCTAGTCTCATAGCGTTGTGGTCGGAAAAGATACTTGATACGATTTCAATTTTCTTAAATTTACCAAGGTTTGATTTGTGACCCAAGATATGATCTATCCTGGAGAATGTTCCATGAGCACTTGAGAAAAATGTGTATTCTGTTGTTTTTGGGTGGAATGTCCTATAAATATCAATTAAGTCCATCTTGTTTAATGTATCATTTAAAGCTTGTGTTTCCTTATTTATTTTCATTTTGGATGATCTGTCCATTGGTGAAAGTGGGGTGTTAAAGTCCCCTACTATGATTGTGTTGCTGTCGATTTCTCCTTTTATGGCTGTTAGTACTTGCCTTATGTATTGAGGTGCTCCTATGTTGGGTGCATAAATATTTACAATTGTTATACCTTCCTCTTGGATCGATCCCTTGATCATTATATAGTGTCCTTCTTTGTCTCTTGTAATAGTCTTTATTTTAAGGTCTATTTTGTCTGATATGAGAATTGCTACTCCAGCTTTCTTTTGATTTCCATTTGCATGGAATATCTTTTTCCATCCCCTCACTTTCAGTCTGTATGTGTCTCTAGGTCTGAAGTGGGTCTCTTGTAGACAGCATATATATGGGTCTTGTTTTTGTATCCATTCAGCCAGCCTGTGTCTTTTGGTGGGAGCATTTAATCCATTTACATTCAAGGTAATTATCGATATGTATGTTCCTATTCCCATTTTCTTAAATGTTTTGGGTTTGTTATTGTAGGTTTTTTCCTTCTCTTGTGTTTCTTGCCTAGAGAAGTTCCTTTAGCATTTGTTGTAAAGCTGGTTTGGTAGTGCTGAACTCTCTCAGCTTTTGCTTGTCTGTAAAGGTTTTAATTTCTCCATCACATTTGAATGAGATCCTTGCTGGGTAGAGTAATCTTGGTTGTAGGTTCTTCTCCTTCATCACTTTAAGTATATCCTGCCACTCCCTTCTGGCTTGCAGAGTTTCTGCTGAAAGATCAGATGTTAACCTTATGGGGATTCCCTTGTGTGTTATTTGTTTTTTTTCCCTTGCTGCCTTTAATATGTTTTCCTTATATTTAATTTTTGACAGTTTGATTAATATGTGTCTTGGCGTGTTTCTCCTTGGGTTTATCCTGTATGGGACTCTCTGTGCTTCCAGGACTTGATTAACTATTTCCTTTCCCATATTAGGGAAGTTTTCAACTATAATCTCTTCAAATATTTTCTCAGTCCCTTTCTTTTTCTCTTCTTCTTCTGGGACCCCTATAATTCGAATGTTGGTGCGTTTAATGCTGTCCCAGAGGTCTCTGAGACTGTCCTCAGTTCTTTTCATTCTTTTTTCTTTATCCTGCTCTGCAGTAGTTATTTCCACCATTTTATCTTCCAGGTCACTTATCCTTTCTTCTGCCTCAGTTATTCTGCTATTGATCCCATCTAGAGTATTTTTAATTTCATTTATTGTGTTTTTCATCATTGCTTGATTCCTCTTTAGTTCTTCTACGTCCTTGTTAAATGCTTCTTGCATTTTGTCTATTCTATTTCCAAGATTTTGGATCATCCTTACTATCATTATTCTGAATTCTTTTTCAGGTAGACTACCTATTTCCTCTTCATTTGTTAAGTCTAGTGTGTTTTGACCCTGCTCCTTCATCTGCTGTGTGTTTTTCTGTCGTCTCATTTTGCTTATCTTACTGTGTTTGGGGTCTCCTTATCACAGGTTGCAGGTTTGTAGTTCCCGTTGTTTTTGGTATCTGTCCCCAGTGGCTAAGGTTGGTTCAGTGGGTTGTGTAGGCTTCCTGGTGGAGGGAACTAGTGCCTGAGCTCTGGTGGATGAGGCTGGATCTTGTCTTTCTGGTGGGCACGTCCACGTCTGGTGGTGTATTTTGGGGTGTCTGTGGCCTTATTATGATTTTAGGCAGCCTCTCTGCTAATGGATGAGGCTGTGTTCCTGTCTTGCTAGTTGTTTGGCATAGGGTGTTCAGCACTGTAGTTTGCTGGTCATTGAGTGATGCTGGGTCTTGATGTTGAGATGGAGATCTCTGAGAGATTTTTGCCGTTTGGTATTACGTGGAGCTGGGAGGTCTCTTGTGGACCAGTGTCCTGAAGTTGGCTCTCCCACCTCCGAGGTATGGCCCTGATGCCTGGCTGAAGCACCAAGAGCCTTTCGTCCACACGGCTCAGAGTAAAAGGGAGAAAAAATAGAAAGAAAGAAAGAAAGAAAGAAAGGAAGGAAGGAAGGAAGGAAGGAGGAAGGAAGGAAGGAAGGAAGGAAAGAAAGAAAGAAAGAAAGAAAGGAAAGAAAGAAGCTATAATATAGTGAAGTAAAATAAAGCTATTGTAAAGCAAAGCTATACAGACAAAATCTCCCCCAGAAGCATATACATATACACTCACAAAAAAAAAGGAAAAGGGGAAAAATTAATATATCCTGCTCCCAAAGTCCACCTCCTGAATTTGGGATGATTCGTTGTCTATTCAGGTATTCAACAGATGCAGGCACATCAAGTTGTTTGTGGAGTTTTAATCCGCTTCTTCTGAGGCTGCTGGGACAGATTTCCCCTCCTCTTCTCTGTTCGCACAGCTCCTGGGGATCAGCTTTGGATTTGGACCCGCCTCTGCGTGTAGGTCGCCTGAGGGCGTCTGTTCCCCGCCCAGACAGGACGGGGTTAAAGGAGCAGCTGCTTCGGGGGCTCTGGCTCACCCAGGCCGCGGGGAGGGAGGGGTACAGAGGAGGCGGGGCGAGCCTGCGGCATCAGAGGCCGGCGTGACGTTGCAGCAGCCTGAGGCGCGCAGTGCGTTCTCCCGGGGGATGTTGTCCCTGGATCACGGGACCCTGGCAGCGGCGGGCTGCACGGGCTCCCGGGAGGGGCGGTGTGGAGAGTGACCTGTGCTCGCACACAGGCTTCTTGGAGGCGGCAGCAGTAGCCCCAGCGTCTCACGCCCGTCTCTGGCGTCCGCGCTGATAGCCGCGGCTCGCGCCAGTTTCTGGAGTTCGTTTAGGCGGCGCTCTGAATCCCCTCTCCTTGCGCGCCGCGAAACAAAGAGGCAAGAAAAAGTCTCTTGCCTCTTCGGCAGCTGCAGACTTTTTCCCGGTCTCCCTCCCAGCCAGCTGTGGTGCGCTAACCCCTTCAGGCTGTGTTCACGCCGCCAACCCCAGTCCTCTCCCTGCGATCCGACCGAAGCCCGAGCCTCCGCTCCCAGCCCCGCCCGCCCCGGCGGGGGAGCAGACAAGCCTCTCGGGCTGGTGAGCGCTGCTCGGCGCCGAGCCTCTGTGCGGGAGTCTCTCCGTTTTTCCCTCTGCGCCCCTGTTGCTATGGGATCCGCGCTGTTAGCTGCGGCTCGCGCCCATCTCTGAAGTTCGTTTAGGCGGCGCTCTGAATCCCCTCTCCTCGCGCACCAGGAAACAGGGAAGAAAAAGTCTCTTGCCTCTTCGGCAGCTGCAGACTTTTTCCCGGACTCCCTCCCGGCTAGCTGTGGTGCGCTAACCCCTTCAGGCTGTGTTCACGCCGCCAACCCCAGTCCTCTCCCTGCGACCGAAGCCCGAGCCTCAGCTCCCAGCCCCGCCCGCCCCGGCAGCTGAGCAGACAAGCCTCTCGGGCTGGTGAGTGCTGGTCAGCGCCGAGCCTCCGTGCGGGAATCTCTTCGCTTTGCCCTCCGCAC
Source organism: Balaenoptera ricei (assembly GCF_028023285.1). Lineage (NCBI taxonomy): Eukaryota > Metazoa > Chordata > Mammalia > Artiodactyla > Balaenopteridae > Balaenoptera > Balaenoptera ricei. Next base: position 128,178,411 of record NC_082640.1, read on the forward strand.
CTCTGTGGCTGCGCTCTCCTCCGTGGCTCCGAAGCTTCCCCCCTCTGCCACCCGCAGTCTCTGCCCGCGAAGGGGCTTCCTAGTGCGTGGAAATCTTTCCTCCTTCACAGCTCCCTCCCACTGGTGCAGGTGCTGTCCCTATTCTTTTGTCTCTGTTATTTCTTTTTTCTTTTGCCCTACCCAAGTACGGGGGGAGTTTCTTGCCTTTTGGGAGGTCTGACGTTTTCTGCCAGCGTTCAGTGGGTGTTCTGTAGGAGCAGTTCCACGTGTAGATGTATTTCTGCTGTATCTGTGGGAAGGAAGGTGATCTCCGCGTCTTACTCTTCCGCCATCTTCTCTCCTCTATGACATTCTTTTCTTAATAAATGCCTTGGTCTTTTTGCCTAAATGACCAAAGAATTCCCTGCCCCCAATTCTACTTATGCTGTTTGATCATAGTTTGTATTATTTTCTTAATTTTTAAAAATCATTTTGAAATACTAGGTTAACATTTTCATGTTTTGTGGGCATTCTTTCTTTTCTGGAAGAGTATTATTCTCTCCATTTCTCTATTTTTTTTTTATAATAATAACTTATATGGAATGTGATCATGGTCCAATCTTGTTGCTCATGTGTAATAGGAGGAACGAGCCAGGAAAACTTTCCTAGCTTCACTCTCTACGGTTCTTTCTTCTGTTGTTAGCATGAAGTATTAAAAAATATGGCTGTGTATCTTCTGAGATATGCCACCCCTGCTCCCTCCTCCATTTTCTATCTGACATTTCTCTCCTCTGCCCTAGTATTCTTGTCCTCTCAATTTAGATTCTACTCCCAGCAGTTAACTCTGTAGGGCGGGTGTGAGGGGGAGCTCTGTCCTAGAAGAGATTTAGTTGATTGGTATTATGAGTTCATCAGGCCCAGACCATTCCAGCACCATCCAATTTTACATGGTCACCTTATACTCATGTGTGAACTGGGAACTAGTAAAGCCTCCTCTCAGTTTTTCATTGCTGTTTCTCAGTTTGGCTTTCCATGGTCACATGGTCACTATTTGAGATGAATACCTATTGGTAATTTGTTCCCTGAAGTTCCATTACCCCTCCTCTGCTTCATTACATCACTGCTGATCCCACTCTGGTCTTGCTGCTGTCTGTGGTTTGGCCTTATCCTTTTTTATTTCTGAGGTTTGTGGAGATAATTCGTTACTTCATTTTTTGGTAGATGTTGCCAATGAGTTTTGGTTTTGCTATCCTAATTGGTCTGTTTTTATGGGCGAAATTCAGGGAGTTTAAAAAACTACCCCACCACTGCTGCCAACTTTTCTCTGAGTTCTCTATCAGCATGCGTTTCCCTTCTTCTCAACCCCAATCCACATTATTCTCTATCCAGCACTCAACTGTTCTCTCAATAGCACTTGTTTTTCAATTGTTTACTGCTTCTCTCCTTCCCATTTCAATATAATCTCTGTAACAGAAGAGACTGTTCATTTATTACTATAACCCCCAACATACAGCACAGAGATTTCCACAGCAAGCACGTGATAATACCTACGAATGAATAAATAAATGAACGGATGGACAATGTCAGTGCTGTTAATCTACATCTATAGAGAATGAAACTTTCCTTCCTTAAGCTTTCAGTATCCTTGCATACAATCTTACGTCAATTTAAAAGATTTATTCTAATTTGCATTAAAAGTTACGATGATTACTTTTTAAATCTTTAAGATAATTCATATAATCTTTATGTTCAGAAAATTTATTAAGCACACAAATAAAAAGATCTCATCCATATATTTTATAAGAAAATAGGCAATGATTTACAGTTCCTAATTTTCAGTGTTTTATACTTCATAAAAATTTAGAAAAGAATAAAAACTAGATTCTAACTATAAATAAATAAATAAATTAGAGGTACCACAGTTGGTCACAGAGGCTGTAAAAACTCTCCCTGTGGCTTTGAGACCCTTGTTTACCGCTCACTGATCGCTATGACAATGCTACCATAAATAACCCCAGATAGATTACTAAGTATAATCACAGAAGACATGCATATGCATGAGTCACCTGTCAGCTCTCCAATCCCATCATTTCCAATACCTGTCAACATGTCATCAAGGACTCTCTGAGTCTGTGACACAAACAAAATTTATTCTCTCAAAAAGTTTTGCAGGGTTTCCCTGGTGGCACAGTGGTTAAGCATCCACCTGCCAATGCAGGGGACACGGGTTCGAGCCCTGGTCCAGGAAGATCCCACATGCCACGGAGCAACTAAGCCCGTGTGCCACAACTACTGAGCCTGTGCTCTAGAGCCCGCGAGCCACAACTACTGACCTGCGCGCCTAGAGCCCGTGCTCCACAACAAAAGAAGCCACTGCAATGAAAACCCCAAGCACTGCAACGAAGAGTAGCCCCCGCGCGCCGCAACTAAAGAAAGCCCGCGCGCAGCAACAAAGACCCAACACAGCCAAAAATAAATAAATAAATAAATAAATTTATTTTTAAAAAAAATTATGAAGCACTACACAGATTTGGGGTGGAAGAAAACAAAGTAAGAAATACCCACTATTTGGGGGAAAGAATGTGTATAGATTTGCCAGGTAGCTAGGGACTGTTCTTTGTCCCACCCCCACTATGCAAGGATCCAGTCTCAAGGATGAAAATTCAAACCCATTTTTCATTTGTGGCTGAACAATACCCACTCACTTCTCGTGAACCACAAAAGGCAAGGCACAGAATTCTCTCAAAATCTTCTAGAACTACCAAATGGCAACTAAACCTGATGTGGCGTATATCAGCCATAGCAATTTCTCAGGAAAGGCTTTGATCACTTGGGCAGGATTAGTTGTGATGGGTCAGTATGACCAGGAAGATGTTTAGACTGAAAGGCTATTGATAATACAAGGCCAGGTAAGAATCAAGAGTCGGGACAGAAGGGTCAGCCTCCAGGCCAGCAAGGTAAACAGTATGCAACTACTTGAACCCAGGAACAGGAAAAGGGATGAGATTTCAACAGACAAGAGCCAGGAATCAAACAATTCACAGTGAGAGGGAGGCAGGAAAGCAGTAATTCATGTAGACAATCCATAGGTAGGGGGAAGCAACTTGTAGAGGTCCCAGCAAGTAAAGGAGCCAAAGCCTGGGGAGAAAAGTGGGTCATTTCAAGCATCAGCAGTCAAGGCATCATGTTATAAATCTGACTCTGATACAAGATTTGTCTTATCCAAGCATCTCTTATATACTGGCTACCGAGTCTCAGCACACAGCTCAAAAGAGATAAGTGGCTTCACCTGTCTAGGAGATGGCTTCTGGTGGTTCTGAAAAAGAGAAGCCAAAAACAAAAGCTGAAATAAGAGTGAGTTTGCATTTTTTATTGATCTAGTAAGTATATATGAGTAAACGCATGTGCCATTTAAATAAAACTAATAATGCACAAACTGTACCCCTAAATTTGTTTCACTCATGTCTACAGAAAATGACTAATGTGGGTAACAATAATAATGATAGTAATAATAAAAAAATATACATGCCAGGCACTTTTTGTGGATAACAAGAAAATAATAGTAACAACAGTAATAGCTAATGTTGTTAAGCACTCGTTAACCACCAGTCTCTGTTTCTAAGTGCTTTCCATGTGATGTCTTTTATTCCTCTCAATGATTCTCAGTTAGGTACTATTATTATCTCTATTTTACAGATGAGGCACAAAGGCATTAAGTAATTTTCTCAAAGTCACACAGCTAGTGAGTGCGGATTTGAACCCATGTTTTCCAACTTCAGTAGCCACACCTAGGAGGAAGAACTAAATGACACTAGATCTTGTGATGGATCAAAGGAGAAAAAAATGTTCACTCCACACTCCAAAATCTCCCTTCTCAATTCTAATTCTGTCTAGCAAACAGCCTAAAAGTCTCAACTCTACTCCACTATCATCTCCTTCTTCTGACATCTGAAAATGCTAAGGTTGGGAAAATGGCAAGGAATTAACATTTACTGAAGTATATGGCATTACTTAGTGCCAGGTTCCATGCTCAATATATTATATATATGACCCCATTCAGCAGATGGCTTTAGAATGTTTAATCCTCAGTCAGTCCCCTCCACAGACCAGAGTGTCCCTTTACTAGCAGCTATTATTGCATAAAGCCAGAAAACAAACTCCAAATCATGCCAAAGGTCATAACCAGAAAGGTGGGTTTCAGAGGCTGGGGTAGATCAGAAATGAAAGGTAGAAACAGGAAGAGAACTTGTTGACAGTCTTGATAAACACTACAGAAAATGAGCTCTAATGGTGAGAGCCTAGACGCTTGTATGTTCATGACAAACCTTGGTCTGAGTAGCTCAAAAGTATCTGAAGGGCTTAGGATGAAAGAGACAAGTTCTTTGAACTTCTCAAGGCTGGGCCAAGCTTAGCTTTCCACATTTCACATGTGATGAGTGAGTATAAAATTCACTCAAGGGGCTTCCCTGGTGCCACAGTGGTTAAGAATCTGCCTGCCAATGCAGGGGACACGGGTTCAAGCCCTGGTCCGGGAGGATCCCACACACCGCGGAGCAACTAAGCCCATGCGTCACAGCTACTGAGCCTGTGCTCTAGAGCCCGCGAGCCACAACTACTGGAGCCCACACACCTAGAGCCCGTGCTCCGCAACGGGAAGCCACCGCAATGAGAAGCCCGCGCGCCACAACGAAAAGTAGCCCCCGCTCGCCGCAACTAGAGAAAGCCCGCGTGCAGCAATGAAGACCCAATGCAGCCAAAAACAAATAAATAAAATAAAAAATTTTTTAAATCATATTAAAATTCACTCAAAATTGTCTTTCCAACCAATGACAAATATATGGGGGGCAGTTACTCCTTGTGTATAATCAGATGTTGAAAAATTGTAACAAACGGAATACATTAAAAATAAAATGAGAAATGAATATTATCATAAGGATGAGACAGAGAATAGTTAAATGGCTGTTTTCATGTAATTTGTCTACTCTAGCCCTTCTCATAAGGGCATCTCACACATTAAGAAGGGACAAGAAAGCAAGCAATTAAACATCTGTCATCCCCCTTTCCCTTTAGTGTTTAATTTGTAACAACTTTCCATTTCCTTCTAAATGAGAGTTGATTATTCAAGGGAATGCTGCCTGCATTGTACACGACTTTGACTTGGCCCAGACTAGCATTAATCAGCCAACGTATCAACACTGAAACTCACAGTTTCAACAAGATGGAAAAGGAACATTTTCACAAGGGTTCAGTGAGGCTGCCTGTGTGAGCATTCCATTCACTGACAGTAACAAGATTAATGAATATAGTCACCTGGATGGTGCTTCCAATGTTACCCTCAAGCTGATTTTCAAATACTGCTAATCAAGGAGCCAAAAATCACGAAATGAAACATATCATATCTAATGTCTATATAGCAACAGACCTTGTCTATTAGGAAATGTGGGAAATGCTTCATGTTTTACTTCTTAATTTTTCAGGTCTTCATTATAAGGGGTGGCTACCTTAACTGCCTTTGTGATGTAAATCTACTTTGACTATTAGCTCTGACCTTCCTTAAGGAGCTCCCAAATTTTCCCAGGTCTGCTCCTTTTGCTCACAGAACTCCATGATCAGTATTTATAACCCAAGAGGTATTAAGCCAAGTGGCCATTTTCCTTCAAGGTTATCCAGTTACTCAAAGAATGCACTTAACTCTCTCATCTCCCACCACATCGCCTCCTATGGCCTTGTCTCCAGACTCACATAGCTGCTCATCTTCCCTTAAACACACTGTGTGACTCTGTGAGCTGCTCATTGTATTAATCTACTCAGGCCACCACAAAAAAATGCCATAGGTTGGGTGGCTTAAACAACAGAAATTTACTTTCTCACTTTCTGGAGGCAAAAAGTCCAAAATCAAGGTGTCAGAAAATTCAGATTCTTGTGAGAGCTCTCTTCCCAGCTTGCAGATGACTGCCTTCTTGCTGTGCCCTCAAATGAATTTATTCTGTGAGCACAGCGACAGAAAGAGAGCTCCAGTGTCTCTTTCATTTCTTATAAAGACACCTGTCCTATAAGAGTCCCACCCTCTGACCTCAGTTGACCTTAATTACTTCCTTAAAGACCCTATATTCAAATATAGTCACGTGGGGGGGTTAGGGCTTCAACATATGAATTTGGTGGGAACAGCAATTTAGTGGATAACACTCATGCGCTATCACCAACCCAGAAAGTTCTTTCCTCTCTTTCTCCCTGAGAGACATTCCACTCAAGCCTCCAGATTCTGCCTAAATGTTATCATCTCCAAGAAACCTTCTCCAATTCTGTTCAGGAATAATTTATTACCATTATGCCATTTCATTTTCCCTCATATTATTTCTTGTTAGTAGCTTATATGCCTCTCTTCACTAATATACTATGAATTCCTTGGAAACAAGGACTCTATCAGACTCATCCTACATTGCCCATAACACCCAGCACAGTCTTTTGTGTCACAGTCATTCACTCTTCCTGTTTCTGCAGTGTCTAGCACATGACTATACACAATAGGCACTCAATAAAGGAATAAATGAACTTTCTTTTTCTTTCTGCTACTCACACTTTCCCCGATTCCCCTTCAGTCCTTTTTGTCCTCTTTCTGAACTCTCTTCTTTCCCTTTTTCCTTTCCACAACATTAACATTTTTTCAAGCCCCCTAAAAGTATAGTTTGCTCTCTCTTCCCTTATTTCCTCTCCTGTATACTTTGCAAAAAAAGAAATACAAGAAGAAAGGCTTCAGATATGATTCCCAAAGTCTGTCTGCATCCCAGATCTCTCTGCTGAGTTTCAGTCCTGCATGCCCATATCCCTGCTTGACATCTCTATTGGCCGTCCCACATGCAGCCCAAATACAACAACCCATCTACACATAAGTCACCCCACATCAAATCAGTCTCCAAATCCTACAGATTAGACTGCCTCAACATTTCCCTTTCTGCCACTTCCTTAATCGAGCCTGGTATGCTACTTGCCAGGATGATGATAATAACAATGGTGGGTGTGAGAGTAAGGCAGTGGTGGTGGTGGTGATGATGATGATGTTAATGATGATCATGATGACAATTACTTCAGCAACAACTTAATTATTTTGCCCAATTGTGGGTCTAGGCTCATTCCCACCACTCCCCTACATTTTCTTTTTGATCCCACCAGTCCAAGAACAATTCCTCAATTACATGTGATATTTCATGCCATGTATCTATACACTACCCCCACCCCCAGCCAGCAGTATCACCCTCCACCTTCTGGATCCAGTTAATTCTCACTCATCTTTCAAAACTTAGGTTAAGTTGCCACTTCCTACAGGAAGACTTACAGGATATCCTTTGTAGCCAATGGCACTGCAAGCAATACCTCCCACTTGTGTTGGGATAAAATTTGGAAAGATAAACTAAGGGTTTTCCTTGCTGACTCCTGACTTTCCTCTTCTGAGTCAGTGGTCTTCATTGCCCCAGGAAAAGGAATGTATACACACACACACACACACACACACAACCAGAAACTAAAGAGTCATCTGACTTTATAAATAGAAATTAGATATCATGTTGCTTTCCCCAATTACAAACTTGAATTATCCAGAGTGTATGAGAACTTGGGCTCAATTTTAAAAATACAAAACTACATATTCAATCATATTAGATATCATTTTCTTACTTACATAGAATAAGCAGAGACCCTTCTATATAACTCTTTCTGGGTGAAACAAAGAAATGAATGAATCTCAACTGAGAGTCACTCTAACACCACTGAAATGTTCTTGAAACTGCCATAACTACAGCTAGTCTCAAAATAAGTTTAAAAGCAATAAAATACCTTAAATAGTTGCAAGGTAGTCATGTTTGGGTCACATCCTTCAGAAAAAATCAATAACATATAAGCTTCAGTACGATTGTGAGATCTGCAACTGCCACTGATGACACACATGGCTCCTCGAGCAGTTTCATCAATGTTTATAAGCACTAAATGATGAGACAGATTACCAATACCCAGGGCCTGAAATGTAATCAATACTACAACATAGACACTAGGCTTATTATGTTTCAAAGTGGCCAGGTTTAAAGGGCAACAGCAGAATACTAAAATAGTTCTTTATTTACCTTTGTGGGGAGACATGGAAGAAACCCTTAACAAATGGGGTAAGACACAGCTGCACGAGCAAGAACAAAGTTTGTCTGAGCAGCCCCTCTCGGCTCAAGGACTGCACTAGACCTAAGAGCTGAGATTTGCTGAAAAACACCAGCGCAGGCAGACCAGCCCACAGCAGTGAGAAACGTGGGAGATATGGGTTCTATCTGACTAAGATTTCAAGCTGACCACTCATCACTGTACATAAACTGCCTGATAAAAATGCACCTAAGAGAAAGTTATTCAAGTGTCAGGGGTTTTGTGTGGATTTGTTCACTTGGCAATTTATTTTGAAAAAAACTATATTCTCACTGATTAATAATTGGATTTTTTAAATTTTAATCTACAAATTACTTTCAAAATAACGTTTGATTGTGCTCAGCCTACGTAATCTTTCACAAACTGATTTTCTAAGGTAGAAGAAGACTAAAAAGCCATGTTTCAAAGAACAACAGACTTCAGTTGTGACTACTCAAGCAAGCCAGAAACTAACCTTCTGGGAGCAGAGTGTGGAAACGTTCTCACAGCCTCCATTATATGTGCGAAAAGTAATTGTAAGCCATGCGTCACCTTTCCACACAAAGAGTAAAGAGATCCATATACATTATATAACAAAGCTAAGTTTTAAATGACAGGACTGATTTTCTTATACAATTTACAGTAACTCTCATTGCTTTGTAATTACACTAGGTATACTTTGAATTACAAACCTTAATACCAAACAACCTTAATTTGCATCATGAGCTATAGATTACCAAGTACTTTCATATACATTAACTCAAGTGGTCCTTAAAACATTACCCTGAGATATATTATCTCTACTTTCAGCTGAAAAATCTAAAGTTCAGAAAGTTAAGTCGCTTGCCCAAGGTCATGCATTGGTGTAGTCTGGACCAGAGCTTTCCCATAAAATCTAATTGCAGCCCTTTTTCCAATGCACCACTGCTGCCTCCATACATATATATCTATCCAACAACATCTGCATGCCCAATACTATGAATCCACCTCTTCAATAAACACTTACTGATCATCTACTCTGTGCTCAGCACTATGTTAAATGCTGGATATTCACATCCACAGATTCAACCAACCACAGATGGAATTCTGGTTGGTTGAATCCCTGGGTTCAGAATCCACAGATTTGGACGGCTGACTGTAATATGCCATTTCACATAACGGAGCATCCTTGGATTTCGGTATCCACGGGGGGCGTGGAACCAGTTCCCCACAGATACTCAGAAACAACTGTAATGATGAGTCCCATAAACAGAGACCACAGCTGTTCTCCAGGCTAATTGCAAAGCACTACCTCATCAGAGAAAATATTACATAACTTTTTAGGCACTTGGACTCAAAATATTGGGTACTTTATTTCACGCTGAAAAGTGTATTACAGAATGTAATCTGTCTAAGGTAGTCTGAAAAAGGGTTTTCCCAACATGTATAAACATGGGCATTTATAAGATTTTTACATAAAATTAATAAATAATAAATTCAAGCCAAAAAATTCTGGGCATCCAAAGATGACTCAGACAGGGGAGCTTCAAGATGGCGGAAGAGTAAGACGTGGAGCTCACCTTCCTCCCCACAAATACATCAGAAATACAGCTACATGTGGAACAACTCCTACAGAACACCTACTGAACGCTGGCAGAAGACCTCAGACCTTCCAAAAGGCAAGAAACTCCCCACGTACTTGGGTAGGGAAAAAGAAAAAAGAAAAACAGAGACAAAAGAATAGGGACGGGACCTGCACCAGTGGGAGGGAGCTGTGAAGGAGGAAAGGTTTCCACACACTAGGAAGCCCCTTCGTGGGCGGAGACTGCGGGTGGCGGAGGCGGGAAGCTTCGAAGCCACGGAGGAGAGCGCAGCAACAGGGGTGTGGAGGGCAAAGCAGAGAGATTCCCGCACAGAGGATCTGTGCCGACCAGCACTCACCAGCCCGAGAGGCTTGTCTGCTCACCTGCCGGGGCGGGCGGGGCTGGGAGCTGAGGCTCGGGCTTCGGTCGGATCGCAGGGAGAGGACTGGGGTTGGCGGCGTGAACACAGCCTGAAGGGGCTAGTGTGCCACGGCTAGCCAGGAAGGAGGCTGGGAAAAAGTCTGGAGCTGCCAAAGAGGCAAGAGACTTTTTCTTGCCTCTTTGTTTCCTGGTGTACGAGGAAAGGGGATTAAGAGCACAGCTTAAAGGAGCTCCACAGACGGGCGCGAGCCGCGGCTATCAGCACGGACCCCAGAGACGGGCATGAGACGCTAAGGCTGCTGCTGCATCCACCAAGAAGCCTGTGTGCAAGCACACGTCACTATCCACACCTCCCCTCCCGGGAGCCTGTGCAGCCCGCCACTGCCAGGATCCCGTGATCCAGGGACAAATTCCCCGGGAGAACACATGGCGCGCCTCAGGCTGGAGCAATGTCACGCCGGCCTCTGCTGCCGCAGGCTCGCCCTGCACTCCGTACCCCTCCCTCCCCGCAGCCTGACTGAGCCAGAGCCCCCGAAGCAGCTGCTCCTTTAACGCCATCCTGTCTGCGTGAAGAACAGACGCCCTCAGGCGACCTACACGCAGAGGCGGGGCCAAATCCAAAGCTGAACACCAGGAGCTGTGCGAACACAGAAGAGAAAGGGAAATCTCTCCCAGCAGCCTCAGGAGCAGCGGATTCAATCTCCACAATCAACTTGATGTACCTGCATCTGTGGAATACCTGAATAGACAATGAATCATCCCAAACTGAGGAGGTGGATTTTGGGAGTAATGATGTATATATTTTTTTCCCTTTTTCTCTTTTTGTGAGTGTGTATGTGTATGCTTCTGTGTGTGATTTTGTCTGTATAGCTTTGCTTTTACCATTTGTCCCAGAGTTCTGTCTGTCCGTTTTTTTTGTTTGTTTTTTTTGTTGTTGTTGTTTTAGTATAGTTTTCAGTGCTTGTTATCATTCGTGGACTTGTTTTTTGGTTTGGTTGCTCTCTTCTATCTCTTTTTTTTTTTTTAATTACTTTTCTAAAAATTTTTTTAATAATTTTTTTTACTCTTTATTATAACTTTATGTTATTTTATTTTCTTCTTTCTTTTTTATTTTTCTCCTTTTTATTCTGAGCCGTGTGGATGACAGGCTCTTGGTGCTCCAGCCAGGCATCAGGGCTGTGCCTCTGAGGTGGGAGACCCAAGTTCAGGGCATTGGTTCACAGGAGACCTCCCAGCTCCACATAATATCAAACGGTGAAAATCTCCCAGAGATCTCCATCTCAATGCCAAGACCCAGCTCACTCAACGACCAGTAAGCTACAGTGCTAGACACCCTATGCCAAACAACTAGCAAGACAGGAACACAACCCCACCCGTTAGCAGAGAGGCTGCCTAAAATAATAATAAGGCCACAGACACCCCAAAACACACCACCAGACGTGGACATGCCCACCAGAAAGACAAGATCCAGCCTCATCCACCAGAACACAGGCACTAGTCCCCTCCACCAGGAAGCCTACACAACCCACTGAACCAACCTTAGCCACTGGGGGCAGACACCAAAAACAACGGGAACTACGAAACTGCAGCCTGCAAAAAGGAGACCCCAAACACAGTAAGTTAAGCAAAATGAGAAGACACAGAAACACACAGCAGATGAAGGAGCAAGGTAAAAACCCACCAGACCTAACAAATGAAGAGGAAATAGGCAGTCTACCAGAAAAAGAATTCAGAATAATGATAGTAAAGATGATCCAAAATCTTGGAAATAGGATGGAGAAAATACAAGAAACGCTTAACAAGGACCTAGAAGAATTAAAGAGCAAAAGAACAGTGATGAACAACACAATAAATGAAATTAAAAATTCTCTAGAAAGGATCAATAGCAGAATAACTGAGGCAGAAGAACAGATAAGTGACCTGGAAGATAAAACAGTGGAAATAACTACTGCAGAGCAGAATAAAGACAAAAGAATGAAAAGAATTAAGCACAGTCTCCGAGACCTCTGGGACAACATTAAATGCACCAACATTCGAATTATAGGGGTCCCAGAAGAAGAGAAAAAGAAAGGGACTGAGAAAATATTTGAAGACATTATAGTTGAAATCTTCCCTAATATGGGAAAGAAAATAGTTAATCAAGTCCTGAAAGCACAGAGAGTCCCATACAGGATAAATCCAAGGAGAAACATGCCAAGACACATATTAATCAAACTATCAAAAATTAAATACAAAGAAAAAATATTAAAAGCAGCAAGGGAAAAACAACAAATAACACACAAGGGAATCCCCATAAGGTTAACAGCTTATCTTTCAGCAGAAACTCTGCAAGCCAGAAGGGAGTGGCAGGACATATTTAAAGTGATGAAGGGGAAAAACCTACAACCAAGATTACTCTACCCAGCAAGGATCTCATTCAGATTTCACAGAGAAATTAAAACCTTTACAGACAAGCAAAAGCTAAGAGAATTCACCACCACCAAACCAGCTTTACAACACATGCTAAAGGAACTTCTCTAAGCAGGAAACACAAGAGAAGGAAAAGAACTACAATAACAAACCCAAAACAATTAAGAAAATGGTAATAGGAACATACATATCGATAATCACCTTAAATGTAAATGGATTAAATGCTCCAACCAAAAGACACAGACTGGCTGAATGGATACAAAAACAAGACCCATATATATGCAGTCTACAGGAGACCCACTTCAGCCCTAGGGACACATACAGACTGAAAGTGAGGGGATGGAAAAAGATATTCCATGCAAATGGAAATCAAAAGAAAGCTGGAGTAGCAATTCTCATATCAGACAAAATAGACTTTAAAATAAAGAATACTAGAAGAGACAAAGACGGACACTACATAATGATCAAGGGATCAAACCAAGAAGAAGATATAACAATTGCAAATATTTACGCACACAGCATAGGAGCGCCTCAATACATAAGGAAAATACTAACAGCCATAAAAGGGGAAATCGACAGTAACACAATCATAGTAGGGGACTTTAACACCCCACTTTCACCAATGGACATATCATCCAAAATGAAAATAAACAAGGAAACACAAGCTTTAAATGATACATTAAACAAGATGGACTTAATTGATATTTATAGGACATTCCACCCCAAAAACAACAGAATACACATTCTTCTCAAGTGCTCATGGAACATTCTCCAGGATAGATCATATCTTGGGTCACAAATCAAGCCTTGGTAAATTTAAGAAAATTGAAATCTTATCAAGTATCTTTTCGGACCACAATGCTATAAGACTAGATATCAATTACAGGAAAAAATCTGTAAAAAATACAAACACATGGAGGCTAAACAATACACTACTTAATAAGGATCACTGAAGAAATCAAAGAGGAAATCAAAAAATACCTAAAAACAAATGACAATGAAAACACAACGACCCAAAACTTATGGGATTCAGCAAAAGCAGTTCTAAGACAAAAGTTTATAGCAATACAATCCTACCTTAAGAAACAAGAAACATCTCAAATAAACAACCTAACCTTACACCTAAAGCAATTAGAGAAAGAAGAACAAAAAAACCCCAAAGTTAGCAGAAGGAAAGAAATGATAAAGATCAGATCAGAAATAAATAAAAAAGAAATGAAGGAAACGATAGCAAACATCAATAAAACTAAAAGCTGGTTCTTTGAGAAGATAAACAAAATTGATAAACCACTAGCCAGACTCAACAAGAAAAAAAGGGAGAAGACTCAAATCAATAGAATTAGAAATGAAAAAGGAGAAGTAACCACTGACACTGCAGAGATACAAAGGATCATGAGAGATTACTACAAGCAACTATATGCCAATAAAATGGACAACCTGGAAGAAATGGACAAATTCTTAGAAATGCACAATGTTCCAAGACTGAACCAGGAAGAAACAGAAAATATGAACAGACTAATCACAAGCCCTGAAATTGAAACTGTGATTAAAAATCTTCCAACAAACAAAAGCCCAGGACCTGATGGCTTCACAGGCGAATTCTATCAAACATTTAGAGAAGAGCTAACACCTATCCTTCTCAAACTCTTCCAAAATATAGCAGAGGGAGGAACACTCCCAAACTCATTCTATGAGGCCACCATCACCCTGATAACAAAACCAGACAAAGATGTTCACAAAGAAAGAAAACTAAAAGCCAGTATCACTGATGAACATAGATGCAAAAATCCTCAACAGAATACTAGCAAACAGAATCCAACAGCACATTAAAAGGATCATACACCATGATCCAGTGGGGTTTATTCCAGGAACGCAAGGATTCTTCAATATATGCAAATCAATCAATGTGATATACCATACTAACAAATTGAAGGAGAAAAACCATATGATCATCTCAATAGATGCAGAGAAAGCTTTCGACAGAATTCAACACCCATTTATGATAAAAACCCTCCAGAAAGTAGGCATAGAGGGAACTTACCTCAACATAATAAAGGCCATATATGACAAACCGACACCCAACATCATCCTCAAAGGTGAAAAACTGAAACCATTTCCACTAAGATCAGGAACAAGACAAGGTTGTCCACTCTCACCACTATTATTCAACATAGTTTTAGAAGTTTTAGCCACAGCAAACAGAGAAGAAAAAAAAATAAAAGGAATCCAAATCGGAAAAGAAGAAGTAAAGCTGTCACTGTTTGCAGATGACATGATACTATACATAGAGAATCCTAAAGATGCTACCAGAAAACTACTAGAGCTAATCAATGAATTTGGTAAAGTAGCAGGATACAAAATTCATGCACAGAAATCTCTTGCATTCCTATACACTAATGATGAAAAATTGGAAAGTGAAATTAAGAAAACACTCCCATTTACAATTGCAACAAAAAGAATAAAATATCTAGGAATAAACCTACCTAACGAGACAAAACACCTGTATGCAGAAAATTATAAGACACTGATGAAAGGAATTAAGGATGATACAAACAGATGAAGAAATATACCATGTTCTTGGATTGGAAGAATCAATATTGTGAAAATGACTATACAACCCAAAGCAATCTACAGATTCAATGCAATCCTATCAAACTAACAATGGCATTTTTCACAAAACTAGAACAAAAAATTTCACAACCTGTATGGAAATGCAAAAGACCTCGAATAGCCAAAGCAATCTTGAGAAAAAAAATGGAGCTGGAGGAATCAGGCTCCCTGACTTCAGACTATACTACAAAGCTACAGTAATCAAGACAGTATGGTACTGGCACAAAAACAGAAATATAGATCAATGGAACAGGATAGAAAGCCCAGAGATAAACCCACGTACATATGGTCACCTTATCTTTGATAAAGGAGGCAAGAATATACAGTGGAGAAAAGACAGCGTCTTCAATAAGTGGTGCTGGGAAAACTGGACAGCCACATGTAAAAGAATGAAATTCGAACACTCCTTAACACCGTACACAAAAATAAACTCAAAATGGATTAAAGACCTAAATGTAAGGCCAGACATTATCAAACTGTTAGAGGAAAACATAGGCAGAACACTGTGTGACATAAATGACAGCAAGATCCTTTTTGACCCACCTCCTAAAGAAATGGAAATAAAAACGAAAATAAACAAATGGGACCTAATGAAACTTAAAAGCTTTTGCACAGCAAAGGAAACCATAAACAAGACAGAAAGACAACCCTCAGAATGGGAGAAAATATTTGCAAATGAAGCAACTGACAAAGCATTAATCTCCAGAATATACAAGCAGCTCATGCAGCTCAATATCAAAAAAACAAACAACCCAATCCAAAAATGGGCAGAAGACCTAAGTTGACATTTCTCCAAAGAAGATATATAGATTACTAACAAACACATGAAAGAATGCTCAATATCATTAATCACTAGAGAAATGCAAATCAAAACTACAGTGAGATATCATCTCATACCGGTCAGAATGGCCATCATCAGAAAATCTACAAACAACAAATGCTGGAGAGGGTGTGGAGAAAAGGGAACCCTCTTGCACTGTTGGTGGGAATGTAAATTGATACAGCCACTATGGAGAACAGTATGGAGGTTCCTTAAAAAACTAAAAATAGAACTACCATACGACCCAGCAATCCCACTACTGGGCATATACACTGAGAAAACCATAATCCAAAAAGAGTCATGTACCAAAATGTTCATTGCAGCTCTATTTACAATAGCCAGGACATGGAAGCAACCTAAGTGTCCATCAACAGATGAATGGATAAAGAAGATGTGGCACCTATATACAATGCAATATTACTCAGCCATAAAAAGAAACGAAATTGAGTTATTTGTAGTGAGGTGGATGGACCTAGAGTCTGTCATACAGAGTGAAGTAAGTCAGAAAGAGAAAAACAAATACCGTATGCTAACACATATATATGGAATCTAAAAAACAAAAAAAGAACTGGTCATGAAGAACCTAGGGGCAAGACGGAAATAAAGACGCAGACCTACTAGAGAATGGACTTGAGGATACAGGGAGGGGGACAGGTAAGCTGGGACAAAGTTAGAGAGTGGCATGGACATATATACACTACCAAATGTAAAATAGATAGCTAGTGGGAAGCAGCTGCATAGCACAGGGAGATCAGCTCGGTGCTTTGTGACCACCTAGAGGGGTGGAATAGGGAGGGTGGGAGGGAGGGAGATGCAAGAGGGAAGAGATATGGGGATATATGTATATGCATAACTGATTCACTTTGTTATAAAGCAGAAACTAACACACCATTGTAAAGCAATTATACTCCAATAAAGATGTTAAAAAAAACCAAAGATGACTCAAATAACACCACTGACCCCTCAGAGACACACAATCTACTAGGAAGACAGTGACATCATCAGCATTATCAAAAGAGCTAACTTTTTTTGGTATTAACTGTGTGCCAGGCACTGTTCAATGCACTTTACAAGTATTAGTTTAATCTCATAAAACTCTATGAGCTGGGTAATATTAATATCTGCATTCTACATACAGATAAGGAAACCAAGGCAAAACAAAGCTGACAAAAAGAATGCTAAGTAGTAAAAAGAATAGTTTGGTGCCAAAACCAGTGTTAAAGAAATTTCAGCAAAGTAGATCCTATTTGAGCTGAGCTGCAAAAGATGAGCTGGGCTATGAAAGGTAGAAAGGAAGACATTTCCAGTGGCAAAGCTGAAGTGTTAGCAAGGCTGAAGAGCTACCTCAAATGTGTTTCGAGCTCTTTGGCCTCCCTGTCTTTCTGCTATTCCTTAGCTATGATTCTCTTCCCTCTTATCCAACTTAATATGTCCACCAGGGCTTATTGGTTAATTGGGCATGGTTGGAAAGAAGAACGAAGTCAAGGATAACTCAAAAATGTTTGACTAAAACAAGAAAGATGGAGCTGCTATGAACTGAAAAGAAGACTATAGGAAGTTAAGGAAAGTTGAAAAAAAAAAAAAGGCAAGCCAAAGCTGTGCACCCTACACAGGGAGCTTCTGTCTAGAGAAAGATAAGTCTTTTTTCTAATCTGCATAAAACAAATGTATAGCAACCCTAGGAAAAATCAAGAGTTCAGTTTCTGGCATGTTAAGGTATTTATTAGACATCCAAGTAAATTTGTCAAGTAAGCAATTGAATACACAAATCTGGAGTTCCCTGAACAGGTCCAGAAAGGAAATATAATTTAGGAGCTGCAAGCTTAATTATACTATTTAAAACCATGAGACTGGATAAGTTTTTCAACGGAGAGGGTAAACATAAAGGAGAGGTCTAAGGACTGAGGTATAGAGTATCCAATGTTAAGAGATCAGAATGATGAAGAGGAACCAGCAAAGATGACCAAGAATGAATGAAGTATCCTGGAAAATTAAAGAAAGAGTGGTGTCAAATACTGCTGATTGATCAAGTAAGATAAGGACTGAGAAGTGACCACTGAAGTTAGCAATATGGCAGTCACTGGTGACTGACAAGAGCAGTTCTGGTGAATAGTAAGGGAGAAAGCTTGATCTGATTGAGTTTAAGAGAGAATGGGAAGTGAGTAATTGGAGACAGAAAGAAGAAACAACTCTTTAGAAGTTCTGTAAAGGAAAGCACAAGAAATGGAGCAGTTGCTGGCAGTGGTGTTAACTACCATTGTTTTGTTGTTGTTGTTGTTTTAAGTTGGGAGAAACAGCTGCCGGTCTGTACACTAATGCAAACAATCCAGTAGCAGAAAGGGAAATGATGATGCAAAAGAAAGAGGACAGAAATAGTGGAGCAATGTCCTTGAGTAGATATAAAAGATGGGATCTAGGGCACAAGTGGGATGATTGCCATAGCTAAAAGCACAGACAGTTCCTCCATAAAAATGGGAGGAAAGGCAGACTACAGGGGCACTGACACAGGTAGGCAGGTAGATGTAGTGATGGGAATGTGGCATATCTATTCTGATTATTCTATTTTCTCGGAGAAATGGAAAGGAAAGTCACCATCCAAGAATGAAGACTGCAAAATACTGTAAGCATTGTTGGCAAAAAAAACACTAAAGTCTGACATACCAAAAAAAAGGAGTTGTCAATGATGTGAAACAACAGAAACCTGCATACACTACAGGGCGTGAAAAACTGGTAGAACCACTTGGAAAATAGTGTGACAATATTCAGTAAAGGCAGAGATATTCATATCCTGTGATCCAGCAATGCCATTCCTAGTTATTTATCCTATAGAAATGTGTGCACATGTAATCGTGGCCCCTGTACAAGAATAATTATGGCATGATTGCTCTTATGGTAGGTAGTAAAATTATTCAAAAAAAAAAAAAAAGAAACAACAACCAATCATCAACATAGGTATTTACCATTAAGAGGAAGGAAGGAGCTGCGACCATGAATGAACATACTAAAAGATTCTCAAGTACCAGCAATGTCCTATTTCTTAATCTGGATGATTTGGTAATCTGTACATATATATTTTATGCACTTTTATAAACTGTTCAATTTCAACATTAAAAAATGTTTTTAATCTCTTAGTCTTGCCACTTTTGATTTATAACTGTCTCACTGGGTAAATATTACATCAATTCAAGATTCTCCCACTCCCCTCCATCTTCCTTCTCCTCTGATGACAGCATAATTTCCCAAGGGGGTTACAAGAAATCTTGGCAGCTGAAGAAAGACATCTGGTCCACTAGCATCTATGGTGTAGCACACCCCACCTGGTCACAGGGCATCACGCATTGGCATCTGATAAATAATGTGTTCAATTCCTGCCTCAACTCCAATCCAGTCTCAAAGGCAGCACATTCTGAATCTTCCTCATTCAGACCCGGGCCCTCTTTTAGTCTACCAGCCCTCTCAGCACTTTTGCGTGGCCCTGCAGGCTCAGAAAATCTGAACATAAGGACTAAGTGAGGCTGCCCCAGGCTTATCCACTTCTTCGTCCTTTGCTTTCCATCTTCCTGCACCGTGCTTTCGGAAATAAGGCACAAATCTTCATGCTCTGGGCATCTCCCTATAAATACCCACATCTTGCATCCCCTCTATTTTCAGGTTCATTTTATTTGTACTCTTAGTCCATCAGGCTCTGACTTTTAATAACTAAGAAAAGCTCTGTGGATCTAGAAAACTCTCAGGTGCCTGGTGTTTGCTATTACCTTTAATTCTGTCCAGTTTTGCTTCATGTACTTTGAAGCTCTGCTATTAGGTACACACTTATTTATGACTGTTACATTTTTCTCATGTATTAACCTTTTTAACACTATGAAATCCCCTTTATCTCTTATAATAACCTTTGTCTCAAAGCCTAATTTATCTGATGTTAAAACAGTTTACTCAGCTTTCTTATGGTTATAATTCACATGGTATATCTTTCTCCATCCATTTATTTTCAACCTATTTTAATATTGCCCTACAGATCTGTGAGTCTCTGCTCATTTTTTTTCAATCTTTTTCTCTCTGTCCTTCAGATTAGATCATTTCTATTGCTCTATCCTAAAGTTCATTGACTTTTACTTCTGTCATTTTTAATCAACTATTACGCCCAGTGAATTTTTATTTCAGGTATTATATTTGTCAGTTCTAAAATTTATATCTTGCTCTTTTTTGTACTTTCAATTTATTTGCTGAGCTATCTTTATTTATTATAGAAGTATCTTCCTTTATATCCTTTACAAGGTTACAATCACTACTTTAAAATCTTTGTTTGCTAAATCCAACATCTAGCTACCTTTGGGTCAGTTTTGTATGGGTCACATTTTCTTGTTTCTTCATGTCTAGTAATTCTGAATTCACCTGGACATGATAAATGATAAATTATAGAGACTCCAGATTCTGTTATGTTTCTCCAGAGAGATTTATTTTTGTTTGTTTTGGCAAAAAGTTATCTAGGCTGAACTCAAACTCGAAACTCTGAAATCTCAGCTCAGCTCTCTTATTTAGCCTTAGCTGGGAAGCTTAGAGTCATCCTGCATATGTGTCATTCAGGGCCCATCTAGATATTTGGGCAATTGTACAAAGGATTTGGGGCTCCCTCTCTGTGGCTCTCTCTTTTCCTGGATTCCTCCCTTACTTTTCAGCTGCTATGGTCACCTCAAATCCTATACTCAGTAAGGCTATGGGTTTACTCTCTATGGTTTGGTTTCCTAGTGTGCCAGTTGGGACTTACCTCCAGGCTAAAACCTATACGAAACTGGAAACCCACCCAGTGCTGCTCCCTTACTCTAAATGTCCATATAAAATACATATAAATGTGCCTACTTTGGTTTGCTCTCTAATGCCTTCAAATGGTTGTGTTTTCCATTTTATGCAGGGTTTATAGTCATTTGTGGAAGGGTTATTCTGACAGGAGCTTCTAAGCCATTACCAGAAGCAGAAACTAGCACCTACTATTAAAATCCAGGAATTTTGGGCTTCCCTGGTGGCCCAGTGGTTGAGAATCTGCCTGCTAATGCAAGGGACACGGGTTTGAGCCCTGGTCTGGGAAGATCCCACATGCCGCGGAGCAACTAGGCCCGTGAGCCACAACTACTGAGCCTGCGCGTCTGGAGCCTGTGCTCCGCAACGAGAGGCCGCGATAGTGAGAGGCCCGCACACCGCGATGAAGAGTGGCCCCCGCTTGCCACAACTAGAGAAAGCCCTCACACAGAAACGAAGACCCAACACAGACCCAAAAAATAAATAAATAAATAAATAAACAAATGTGGGGTTAAAAAAAAAAAAAATCCAGGAATTTTGTATCTATTGCCTTTAGTGTTATTGTTGTTGTTTTAAATCTTGACAGAGTCATGAAGAACCTAGGGGCAAGATGGGAATAAAGACACAGACCTACTAGAGAATGGACTTGAGGATATGGGGAGGGGGAAGGGTAAGCTGTGACAAAGTGAGAGAGTGGCATGGACATATATACACTACCAAATGTAAAATAGATAGCTAGTGGGAAGCAGCCGCATAGCACAGGGAGATCAGCTTGGTGTCTTGTGACCACCTAGAGGGGTGGAATAGGGAGGGTGGGAGGGAGGGAGACGCAAGATGGAAGAGATATGGGAACATATGTATATGTATAACTGATTCACTTTGTTATAAAGCAGAAACTAACACACCATTGTAAAGCAATTATACTCCAATAAAGATGTTAAAAAAAAAAAAATCTTGACAGAAACTCAATGAAGTCTTTCTTTCTCTCTGTGCTTTTTTGTATCCTTCCTTCCCTGGGACTATAGGATTCAACCTCACTGTCTAATTTTAATGCTGAAAGGGCTAAAGGAAATAAGAAAGGGAACTATGCATATATCCCTCTGTAAGTGCAGATATCTTATGGAAGAGGTAACATATTAAAATCATCATTTGAACAAATTAGGTTGCTGGCCTAGGAGGTCCTGAAGGAGAAGAATCCATGAGAGGAGAGAGTACAAAGGAGATAAAAACATCCAGAGCTGGGTGAGAGACAGATCTGGGTGAAGCCCCTTAGTGAGGTGTGAGATGGGGAGAAAAGGCTGACCTCTCGTAGATGAAGGAGGGCCCCAAAGACAGCTTAGAGCCCAAGAAAACGGAGAATCCCTAAATTTCAGAATTATAGCCTCATGACATTTTAAACCTAAAAGATACTTATCAGATCATCTAAATCCAAAAGCCTTATTTTGGAGACAAGGAAACTGAGTCTCACATTTTGCCTGCCTCATAATTTAGTCAAGGTACCCAGACCCCGTCAGCACAGGGTTGGTACTATCCTATTCTTTTTAACAGCCTGGGGCCTGTTCACATTTGTGTTTTGACTAATCACTGTTCTGTATGATAGCTTTAGGTCTGAGCTACTCAATTCATTCTTAAACATGCCAGAGAATTCTAATATAGAGCTTTTTGTTCTTTCTCTGTATATCTTGGAGTTTTAATCACAGCAGAGTGAATTGAGGCTTTTTTTATGATTGCATAGACTACATCAGGCTCCAACTCTCTTTTCTAATTATGATAAAGCCATGTGGCCTCTCATGGATTGCTTGGTGTAGTGTCCAGGTATAGATGGCTCACAGGATTTTATAAAGATTAATTCAGATTAGCTCATAAATTTATTGAAGGAGGTATCTATTAGGTGTTCCTGTCGGTCTGTGTGACTGCTATTGACAATAATAAAATGATATGAGTTTCAAACTCCCTTGTCCCATGATGCCTTCAGATTTAATCATTAGTTAGAATCTGGATTCTTCCCTAAGGTATCTTTTTATCATTTCAAATAAGAATGACAAACTGGATCAGTGAATTTAAGAAATTTTATTTCAAATACTACTTTTATTTCCACAGATTTATCCTCTTCTCTCAATATCCGGGTTATAATATAAATTAACATCTTCTGGACAAATTAATACATAACAAGATGAGTATTACTGTCTTTTTACTCAAAAGATAGTATGTGCTTCTAATGACATCAGTGGCCAAGTAAAAACAGAGTAAACAGTTGTTGACAACCCAAGGTCAAGAGCTGCTCTGGTTTCTTTCAAAATGATGCACTATAGCCCTCTGCTGTTCTGCCAACCAAGAGCCCAAGTAGTAATTTAACAAATAGCTCCAAAGTGTCCAGTGTAACCAGAGTAACCTAGCTTTTGGGGGGAATAAACATAAGTAATAGGGTTTGTTTTTATTTCCTTCCCTTAAATTAAAAATAGAAATGTTAACATTCTTTTAAAAATCTACAAATATTCACCATATTATTTTTGAGGCTGTAATTATATAGCCCAAAATTCAGCCCTTGGAAATACAAAAACAGTGCCATTTCTTAAGCAACTACTATGTGTAGAGCCAAACAGCAGATGCCATGTTATGTCTCACCCACTGGGAACCTGAGGGTCTCTTCTAATATCCTAGGGGTCATTTATCTTCTTTTTAAGATTTTTGGGTTTAATATTAAGCTCCTCACTAAGAATATTTTCTGCAGTCCCAGATTACTGCTGTTATTTGCAGTGACAAGCCTGATGACCTCCACAGTATACGATCAGAATTCATATATAAATAAGATACTGAATCCAGATCATTTTTAAACAAAAGATAAATCATTTATTATTTCTCAACAACCACCTATGCAAATATACTACAGAATAAATGATATCTGATTAAGCAAATTCACAAAATCAATAACAACAAACTCCCACTAGGCTATGAGACAACATCT
This sequence comes from Balaenoptera ricei, assembly GCF_028023285.1. Lineage (NCBI taxonomy): Eukaryota > Metazoa > Chordata > Mammalia > Artiodactyla > Balaenopteridae > Balaenoptera > Balaenoptera ricei. Next base: position 128,202,091 of record NC_082640.1, read on the forward strand.
CAGACACCTCTATCAAGATCCCATGCATGGGCCCAGTTTCAGTGGTCAGCAGGAAGAAGAGGTAAAAGAAACATCCTTTTGATCCTTTGACAATATCTCTTCTACTCTGCTATGTTTTTTTTTTTCCCCCACCATGTCCCTGGCACTTACTGGATTCTATCTTCCTTAGCCTGGAGAAAATAAACAATGCCAGCTCCCTTTAGCCTCCAGACAACTTTATCCTATCTGAATATAACTGGTGTGTAGTATTAGTGGACACACTTATACCAACTTATTTTTTGTTGCTGTCCTCAGGCTTAAAAACTTCCTCTCTAATTATTGAATGTACTCATTCGATGAACAAATATTTTGATGCCTGCTGGGTGTCAGGCAACATAGAAAAGCAGGACTGAACTAGACAAAGAAGGGGACAGGCATTCTAGGCAGAAGATACCCATCAAAGAGAGACTCTGCAGCAAGAAAAAGAGATTCCATCATATAAGGACTTATTATTTTAGTGGTAACTTGTAATTCAGCCCAAGTTATTGCTAACCCTTGAAAATTAACCCATCAAGCTAATTTTCAAGAAAAAAAGGGACAACCGCATAGTATGGTAGTAACCAGGTAAGTGATTGTCAGTGTGATAGTACCAGATGGTCATACAGAAAATGCATTTTTGCATATATGCCTCAGCGGGGTTAACAGTGTAAGTGACAGGCAAGTAAAGTGCAAATGACAGGTAAAAACAGTGCTCTCAATATGGTTTTTAAGATGAATTATACTTTATATAATTTTGAAGTTCTTCTTCAGAAACTAATACTCTCTGACTAAAATGCTTGAATAGATAAATTATCATCACTAAGATACATGTCATTTTTGGCCTTATGATGCTTTAGTAACAAAAAAGAAATCTGTTTTTGCGTATCTTAATTCCTTGAGTTTTTTACTGAACTAATACATCTTGAAACAAAATGAAATATATAAGCTGAGGTCCATACTTGGTTAGACTGGAAAGTAAAACATTTGCTTATAGTTTAGCACTATAATTATATTTTTTAACACAAAAGATGTCCCTAAGGGTTTTACTTCAGAAATAATCCCCTGGGAGTCTACCTCAAGACATTAATATATCTGTATATACAAAATGTATTAATACAAAAATGTGATGTCTTAAGCTTTAAACAAAGTAAATTTATTTCCTCTTTTAAAATGAGCTTTTACATTATGCAACAAAATAGCATTATGAGTACAATATTTAATATCAAACTTAAATATAAAAATTAAACGCAGAACTACCTCAAATGCATTCCCTTAAGGGTAAATTAAAAAGAAAAATATAATAACCAGATGAAGGTGCTATCAAGATTATGAGCATCCTGGTGGAAAAATAAAGAATGCCACCTGATTTTGGATAAAAACAAAAATACATTCATCGTTTAGCTCTTCCTACTATAGTTTTCTAAAAACAACTGAAAAGGAGAAGGGAAGACAGGCATTTCCAGAAGACCCACCTTATGCAGGCACTGCAATGGGCTCTGGGGATGCAGCAGGGAACAAAACATATGTTCCCTGCCCTTATAGGATTTACATGAGACAGATGAGAATTGAGAAAAGATAGTTTTCCTATATTGTCTCTCTTCCCTCTCAAGCTCCCTGTAGCTTCCTTCCAGCGTAAGGAAGAGAAATGCATCTGAAATTCCCTCTAATGCCTTTTCATCTTCTACAGAGTTCCAGCTCTCTGACCTGGTTTTCCAGGCCTTCCTCAGGCTGTTCCCAACCCACAACTGCAATCTCATCTCTCCCACTTTCTCACATGCATGTTTTTCTCAGTCAGGTTTATCTATTCACTATTTCAAGATGTCGTGTTTACTTTTAGTCAAAATAACTCACTGAATCCTTTAATATCTTCTCTTCTTTCAAGGGCACCTAGAAGGGCTCCCTTTGTGGACAGCCCTGTCCTAGGCCTAATGAAGATTTACAGAATGAAGTAGACATGTTCCCTGACCTTGAGGAGCTGCTGGGAAAATGAGGAGAAATGGGCAGAGTTGATCTCTTTGCATTAGCTGTCTTCATGATCAATATCTGTCTCCACTGAATCGATTTTATGGAGCCTCAAACTAGTGGTTAAAAGACCAGATTGCATATTCCAACCATACCATGTATGCCCATTCATATTTTCCATGTTGGCTGGGCCAAGGGCTATACATTCTGAGTGGTACCATTACTGGGGTTAAATATATAGAAGCCATCTTTGAAATGAATTATTATTCGTCATAATTTTTTTCAATATGAAGTAAACACAAAGACTCTGCTATGACTTAAAAAAGGAGTCAGGAACTATAGCCCAGAGACAATAATTATAAGACCTAGACAAGATTTCTTAAACTTTCATAATGTCATTTACTTTTGTCAGTCTCTATAGTAATTAACAACAAAAACATTAAAAGAAACAACAAAAAGGCTCTGATTTTTCTTTATCTTTGGGAAGTAGGGGTGAGTAGGTCCTAATCTCAAGTAGGCATTTGGTTGTTTCATCATGATTTGTAACACTGTGGCCTGCAGGGAAAGAGCTGGGGATGTGAACACCCCAACTTCTTTCCCTCCAACCTTCTGCCAAGGCTGAACCAAACCATAAGTCAAAAGTCAGGGGAGCACACTGAAGTGCTTCTAGAGGTCACACTCCTGGGATGTGGAGCAGAATGGAGAAGAGCTGAAAGCAGGTCCAGAGGGGCAAACACAGGCTATCTAGCCGGAAGACCTGAAAACCTTTAAAATAAGACTCCAGAAAATTCTTGTGCTCAGATGCAGTTTAGGAAATGTTATGCTACATTAAAATGGTTAGAAAGATGGGGTCTTGAGTATCAGTGATTCTTACTCATATACCTAGTACTTTATTTTTAAAGAAATATGGAGGAATTTGAACCACTTACCAAGAAAGACATCAACTAGTTGCATTTGAAGTGAGAAAGATTATTTACTTTAACAACCTACAGCTTGAAAATAACATCCCAATTTTCGAACCTTAAGGCCAGGTGATTTGGGAGATGAAGATGAGTCAGTTATCACAAAGGGATAAATAAACACACGCTAGTCTCTCATTGTCAGTAACAAAAGCTCATGCCTCTGTGATGTAGTGCTCACAGAAACTGTGAATTAATTGAGAAAGAATGGAGAATTGAGCCCAGAAGCTCAGATGAGAACACACACAAATACACAACACCACACTGAAAGAGCAGAAGGAAAATTACTACAACAGCGTGTATCTTCCTCAGAGGAGGGAAGCCCTTATCTCCAAAATTTCCTCTGCTTCCCCTGCCTCAGAAAGTACAAACCACGCATGGACTGAACCAAAGATGGCGCCGGTGAGTTCAGTGTCATCATTCTGTGAATTAATTTGGCTTTCACATATGGGTTGTTTTTCTCGAATACAGGATTACTACATTATGAAATGCTAATTGTTTCTGCTACCCAGCATGACCTGCCTGGAAGATGAGATGCAAATTAAGACATAATACAATTATGGATGCTCTCACCCTATTCAAATGTATTTTTCTTCTCCAACAGGCTCAGGTCTTATATACAGGCCCTTATTTTGTTTAATTTCCAGCAGCCTACTCTTAACTCCCAACTCTTGCAGCCTACGGACTCTACTCCGGTGAAATGCCTAACAGTACCATAAGATAGTGAGGCTTCTTGTTTCGAATAAACATATCAGAACTTATGTCTCCAAATAAGTCTTGTCTTTCTAAATAACCAACTTGGGACGCTAAACATTTAGGCCACATGGGCTGCATTTTTATACCAGTGAGCTCTCATTAAAATACAATGTCAAGACAAACTCTGAAAGAGAAAAGAGGCAGCATCAGAGAAGGATGACATACATCAGCTTGGGAGGCATGTGTAAAGGCAGGGCTGTACACTGCCGCCTTAATGACCATGGGGAGTTTACAGAGGCAGAAACCTCTCTTCCTCTTCACCACCAGCTGTTAAGCCTCCTCTTAGCCTCCTTGCCAGGTGCCCACCCTGATTCAGGCTCCTTATCTTACCAGGAAAGAATGAAATACATTACTAATGGAAGTGTTTCTAAAAAAAGAAAGACACAGGGGAGCTAGGGAGGGGAGGGGAGGGGAGGGGAGGGAAGGGAAGTGAAGGGAAAGGAAAGAAAGGGAAGGGGAGAAAAAAACAGAATAAAGGGGAAATAAATGCCTTTTGGCAAAGTATCTGAAAATCTCCTGTCAATAAGACATTAAGCACTTAAGAATGTTGCAGAATGTGAAGTTGTTTATGACAGTAAATACTTGAAGTTGCTGAAATGTTCAACCAAAGGAGATTGGTAAAATAATTTATGGATTATCCATGCAGTAGAATAATTGGCTGTGATTTAAAGCTATTGTATAGGGCTTCCCTGGTGGTGCAGTGGTTAAGAATCTGCCTGCCAATGCAGGGGACATGGGTTCGAGCCCTGGTCCGGGAAGATCCCACATGCTGTGGAGCCTGTGTGCCACAACTGCTGAGCCTGCGCTCTAGAGCCCGCAAGTCACAACTACTGAGCCTGCGTGCCACAACTACTGAAGCCCGCGTGCCTAGAGCCCGTGCTCCACAAGAGAAGCCACTGCAATGAGAAGCCCGCACACTGCAACCGAAAATAGACCTAACACAGCCAAAAATAAAATAAATATATTTTTTTTAAAAAAGAGTGAATTAAAAATATAATAAAGCTATTGTATACACCTATTTTCATTGATTTAAGTGAGAAAATCATGTTGCAGAACTATATGTATAATGTGATCTTTTTAAAATATGTATGTTTGCATGTATCTGTGAATAAGTGTATATGTGTACACAGAGAAAGAGGGAGAAAACTACAAGGAGACAGAGGGAGGAAGGAAAGATTCCCAATAAACACCAAGATGAAAATGGATATTTTTGAGAGGCAAAAATTATGAATGATTTCTTTCTTTTGCTTATTTCTATTTCCTATTTTCTACAAGAAATATGACTTACATGTGTAAAAAGTAAAGAATGCTGCCATAAAGAAAACTGAGTAGCTGTGGCTGAAGATTATCATCCAAGTAGCTACCCAGCATTTGCTTTTTTTCTACTATGTCTCTTTCTAAAAGGAGGCAACATTATGCTACAGATATAGTGATAAGCTTTGTACACAAATCTCCAGAGTTCACACCTAGTGCTCTTTTAAAATCATCAGTCTTCTCATCTCCAACATGTATTATTAAGTGAAAAAGCAAAATGAAGATGCAGGAAATGTGTAAAGTATGCAGCCAATTGTTCACAAAAGAAAGGAAAATAAAGAAAATATATCAGATTGGCTTCTATGTGCATAAAAATTATCTGGAAGGGTTAAATAAGAAACTTTTAACAGTGTTTACCTGTGAGGAATAGCCACTGAGTAGAAGGGGGACAGAGATAAACCTCTTTATATTTTTTGATGTTTGAAACTTGTGAATTCATTACCTAGTCAAAAATTAAAATTTTAATTAGTCTTTTGTACTTTTCAATGACTTATCTTTTTATCATGTATCCTCAGAATTATAACTAAGTGATTGGTTTAGTGGTTTAGTCTTGATTTAATATTAATTATATTCAAATATACATCTGCATGATTTTTAAAAATATTTCTACTTGATCTCTTTTTAAATGTTAAACATACGATGGCCTGGGTAGAAGGGGACAGCCTCAGCACCTTAGCAATTGAATGAGACTGAATATTTTCGTCCATGCTCCCTAATAGCAGGTTTACCAAAAAGGTCAAATAGAAAACAAACCCCAGCTGAGGGTTTGCTACTAAGAGGTGTGTAAGAGGCACATGTTCTCGTTTATCATTCTATTTTGGATCCAGTATTAACTTCTCTTGGATGACAATACTGCCTCTATTGTTCCCCCATTAACATGGTACACCCAGTGGGGACATCTGTCCAACACTAACGAACTATTCACAGGAGAAACAAGAACCGGATACCAGGAGCCAAGACAAAACAATTAGAAGGAAAGAGAGACTGTTGGCTCCTGACCTAAATTGAATTGCTTTTAAGAGACAGAAACAGATTTTTAATTATGTGATCCCTTTCTCATTTCCTTTAAAACTTAAAGGTCAAATTCCCCTTTCAAATGCTAAAGACCAGATCTGACATTATTTTATCTGATGTTATTGTGTCTGTGAGACTCGCTGGACTAAAAATGGAAGAGGTGCCCTGTTCAACCCAAATGAATGCAAAGCATTTTTGTTGTTGTTGTTGTTACCATCCAAACTACTGTTTGGAGGAATTAGTTAATAACTACTGTCTTTCTCCCTTTGCATTTCATTTTTCTTTCCAAATACTATTCTAAGAGAAATTTAGTCTGCCTTTACTAAGAAAAAGAACTGTTTGAAGGCATGAAGATCTGGGATAAGAAGTAGACTTAACTTCCACTTTTGCCAGACTTGACTTGGTGAGTTTGCTTTAACCTACTCTTTGTCACATTTTATTGTTTGCATTTCAATAATAGAAATTTTTCTTTCCACACACTTCTCCTCTGCCCTTATTTCCCCCCTCTCCTTCCCAGCCCAGTGAAGTCCGCCTCTTCAACAGCAACTTCCCCGGTTGCATCAGCTTCCTCTGATCTTGATCTGATTTCCTGCCTCTTTCTGTTTATAAAACTCACCTTGGCACTCAAGCCCACATTGTCTTCTCTTTCATTGGCAAGAAATCTAATAAATGAACTGCATTGGTTCCCATGGCAGAAAATAAAAGGAATTAAGGCCCAGCTAGCTGTGTCCAGAGGTTCAATCAGTGTCACTGGACTCTCTGCCTCTTTCTCCATGTCTTTCGCTCTGCTTTCCCTCTGTGCATTTTCTCTCTAAAGCAAGCTCTCCCTACAAGGTGGCATATATAATCCTAACAGTTGGAAATCCCAGAAGAAAAGGACCCTCTTTCCCAAAGTCATAGCAGAAGTCCTATGGCTGCTGGTAGGAGGCCCAGCTCTGAGTTACATGCTCACCTCTGGAACAGGGATCAAGATCAGTTCTACCCAAAATTCATGCACTGAGAAGGGGGAAGGGAGGATCCCAAAAAGAAAAGAGGGATTCTGACACCAGATGCTATGTATAAGGCATCATAGCTTTAATTCAGTGTTATTTAACAATACCTGTATATTCACCATATCTCCAACTAGAATGTAACCTTTCAACATCAGTTTCACTTCCTTATATCCCCACCCCTTTGTTAATATCTATCACAGCAGTGGTCACTGTTATAGTCTATTATATCAGAGGCTCCCAGTGACCCAAAACTCCCCATATAAACACGCTCACGTGCTTCCCTCCGCATAATTAGGGTACACCGTGTGACTAGCTTTAATCATAGAATGCAGTGACAATGACACTGTGCCAGTTCCCAGTCTAAGCCTTGAGAAAACCTGGAACTTCTGCTTTTGAGCCCATGGGAAATTGGGCAACTCTGCTGGAGAGAGGCCCCGTCAACCCAGTGTCCCAGTTTAATCCAGCCGCGACCTGACCCACAAGTTGAATGAGCCACCAGACTGACCATCAGCAAGATCAGCAGAAGAACTCTCCAGCTGAGCCCATATTGCAGAACTATAAGAAAATAATGTTTTAAGCCACTAAGTTTTGGGACTTATTATACAAAAAAGATAACTGGGGAAAGGTACTTGGAAAAAATATGTTGACTGAATAAATTAATGAATGAATGAAATTCTTGATTTTTTTATTGCTTTCGCTACAAAATTGCCATGGCAACAAATGTGACATTAAAAATGCATAAAGAGGATGGATTGGGAGTTTGGGATTAGCAGATGCAAACTATTATATATAGAATGGATAAACAACAAGGTCCTACTGTATAGCACAGGGAACTTTATTCAATATCCTGTGATAAACCATAGTGGAAAATAATATGAAAAAGAATGTATATATATGTGTGTATACACATACATATATATGTATACAGATATATATATATCACTGAATCACTTTGCTTACAGCAGAAATTAACACAACATTGCAAAGCAATTATATGTCAAAAAAATAAATTTCTTAAAAACTCATAAAGAGTGGATTGAGAAAAAGGAGAATGCATGAAAAAAGAGAATATAACATTTACTGATAACCTTCTATGTCCCAGGCACTATACCAAGCCATTTTCACATTCACATTTCATTCTCTCAGCAACAACCCAATGAGGTAGTATTATTTTCCTGCATTTTATTGATGAGAAAACTGATGCTCTGACAAGTAAATTAATTTGGTCAAGGTCAAGCAATTATAAAGAGTAAAAACTTGGATTCAAATGCAATTGACCCAAATACAACTCTGGGGTTAGGGTCACCAACCCTCTGTGCAGCTGAAAAATCTGTGTACAATTTATAGTTAGCCCTCTGTATATACGGTTCCTCTGTATTCCTGGTTCTTCCATATGCCTGGTTCTGCATCTCTATTACCATAGTATTTACTGCAGAAAAAAAATCCACATGTAAGTGGACTCACGCAGTTCAAACCCATGTTGTTCAAGGGTCAAATGCACAAATCTTTAAGCTTACAATGCCTGTGCTGTTTCCACTCCACCATACTGTCCTCACAGACACTTGTAGCCAGTGGGGTATAACCATGCCCCAGCTTCACCACTGATTTTCCATAGGATTTTAAGCTTCTTCCATACACTATACACTATACTCCTTCCATATTCTATACATTAAAGTTTCAGCTTCCTAAGCATGATACTACTAGGCTGACACTGCCCCTTCTTCCCTAAAATCCATCCAAACTCCTAAAATGCTTACAAAATTCCAGCAACTCCTTCTTGAAAGACAGTTTCTTATCACTTCACTTCTTGTGGAGCATGGGCTCTAGGTGCACGAGCTCAGTAGTTGTGGCCCACAGGCTTAGTTGCTCCATGGCATGTGGGATCTTCCCGGACCAGGCCTCAAACCCGTGTCCCCTGCATTGGCAGGCGGATCCTTAACCACTGCGCCACCAGGGAAGTTCCAATAAAGACTTTAAAAATGGTCCACATCAAAAAAAAAAAATCTTAAAAAAAAAAAAATGTATATATATATATATGTATATACACACACCTTGCCCTCATGTTTCTCTACTTTGATAATTAAATGTAATGTGTTATAATTTCCAGGTCAAAGTGGAATGTGGTTAACATCCTCCCATAAAGATGCTCCTATGTTCACACTAAATAATCCATGAAAATATAAGACTAAACCCACCACACACACAACTAAATGATCAATAACCTCATGCCACAATCTTAGTGGAATCAACACAAAGCCCAAGGCATTTGAAAATACACTGAGAAAAACTTAATTGTTGTTCATCACACCACATACTCTGGTTTGCCTCATGAAAAAGAAGCCACTTAGGGAAAAAAATACACACAAAAAAGTTATTTTTAACCTTTAAAAAAAAACTTTTTATTGAAGTAAAATATAGAAAAGTTCATGCATCATAGGTGTGTAGCTCATTGAATTTTCACAAACCAAACTCATCTGTGTAATCAGCACCCAGATCAACAGATTATTACCAGCTGCTCAGAGGGTGCCCTCAGGCTCCTGCCAACCACTAACCCCCAGACCAGGGTTTGTACCTTCGTTTAAAATTCATAAAAGATATTTCTATTCCCCCACGTTCAGTCCCCTGACTCAGAGTCCAAAAGAATGGAGCAACCAGAGTCAAAGGCAGCTGCTCTCTGTGCTCCTTGGGTGCTTCTCTACGTGTCAAACACAATACCACACAAGACTCCCCTTCCCTACCTCACTCCTCCAAATCTCTACATCCAGGCAGAGACTGCAAATACCAGAAAGTAGTGGGACAATAAGTCTGTGTACAGGGGTGGCAGGAGATGCAGGGAGGGACTGGTGACGTCTGCGTCCTCGCTATGAACACTGAATACTAGGGATTGTAGCCTTTGTGCATTATATTGGTTCACATATCACAGAATCAGGCATCAGAGATAGACAGTACGTCAGTTGAACAAATGCCTACTTAGAAATGGGAAACTGGGTTGAAAGTGTAAAGCATCAACCTGCTCTTCACACGTCCTGTGAAAAATAGATCATACCAGAACATCTTTGAACCACATCAATACAGTTTGTGGAAGATATGGGTGAGGGGGGTAAGAAAAAGTCCACTCACCCTGTCTGATGACAAATATGGAGTCTGGATTCATCTCACCTTGTTCAAGGAAACAAAAGAAGAAAAAACCAACACGAGTCTATGGGGAAAAAATACAGGATAAAGGAAAAGAAAACAACATATCAGAGACCAGGAAAAAAGAGTTAACATCTGAAAATAACTTTTTATATTCCAGAAGAAAATTTCCAAACTCTGATTAGTCTTCAAAAACAATATAAAAAGACACAGGGGATTTCCCTGGTGGCGCAGTGGTTAAGAGTCTGCCTGCCAATGCAGGGGACATGGGTTGGAGCCCTGGTCCAGGAAGATCCCACATGCCGCGGAGCAACTAAGCCCGTGCACCACAACTACTGAGCCTGCGAGCCACAACTACTGAAGCCTGTACGCCTAGAGCCCACGCTCCACAACATGAGAAGCCACTGCAATGAGAAGCCCGCACACCGCAACGAAGAGCAGCCCCCGCTCGCTGCGACTAGAGAAAGCCCGCGCGCAGCAACGAAGACCCAACGCAGCCATAAATTAATTAATTAATTAATTAATTTTTTTTAAAAAGACACAGGATCTAACAAAGAGAAGCTGGACAAGGAAGGAGCAGGGTGAAATGAGAGGGTAAAATGAATGTTTTTAAAGAAATTAAAAGCACTCTAGCACACAGCATTGTTTGGTGAATGTTCTGACAATATGTAGTAGACTTGATTATATGTATGCTCTATTAGCCAACAAACCCTCTAGTGGATATATAATATTTACCCTAAGAAATATCACAGGGTGAACCAGGATACAAATTTCAAATTAATAATACTGTATTGGATACTGGAAATTTGCTAAGAATAGATTTCAGGTGCTCTAATCACAAAAAAATGAAATTATATGAGGAGAAGGTATGTTATTAATTAGCTTGACTGTGGTAATCATTTCACTATGTATATGTACATCAAATCATCATGTTGTATATCTTAAATACATATAATTTGTATTTTTTTAATTGTTTAAAGAATGTTTATAGCAGCATTTTTTAGTAGCCAAAAACCATAGACAACCCAACTGTCCATCTCTAGACGGGTAGTATGGTGATGTACACACGAGATACTATACGGAAATGAAAATGAGCAGCATACAGCTACTCAGCACAACACAAAAAAGGGACATAAATACAGTGACTTGTGGAAGAAGCCAGACAAAAAATTCATATTGGCTGTTTTCTTATACATAAAGTTTAAAAGCTAAACTGCAATATTTAGGGATGCATACTTAGGTTGTCAAATGATTAAAAAAGAAAAAACGAGGCAGTTATTACCATCAAAGTCAGAAGGCTGTTACCTTTGAGAGGAACAAAGAGTTTGTCCGTGGGATAAGGCATGTGGGGAGCCTCTGGGATGCTGCCATGTTCTGTTTCTTAACCTTAATTGGTACACATGGTTTATTCTCTTCGAATTCCTCAATGTGTACATTTAGGATATATACATTTTTCTGTATGTGTATTATATTTCATGACTTTAAAAAGTTTTGGAAACACATAGCAGAATTAAAATCTAGGCTGAGAGAAAAGGGAGGTTTGATAAAAGAAAAAATGAGAATAAACTTGTAAGAAAACAATAAGAGGTAAGATGATGACCACAAAGGAAAAAGAAAAGGAAAGACTGAAATTCAGACAACTGACATCTCCAGAAAAAAGTCCCAACAGACAGAAGGAGAAATCAAATAAATAATAATCGAGTAACATAACAGGTACTGGGCTAAATACTGTATACAAATTAACTCTCTGAATGTTTACAATAACTCTATGAGATTAAATAACATCATTGGGTTCCTTCCTCATGCTAGTGGGAAAACTGAGGCTTAACCTTCCCAAAATCTTATGACTGGTAAGTGGTAAGCAGGTAAGTGGCAGCTAGAAGCCTGAAACCCCTGTCTGTGAGGTACTAAAGTGAGTCCTCTGAACCACTATACCATACTGCCCCCTATTTTTTCCTGCTCTGGATTAAAATAAAATGTACTGCAACATTTAAGGCCAAAGGACAGGGAAAAAAAATCTTTTAAAAGATTTAAGGGGACCACAGTTACAGAAAGATAGAGAAGATGAAAAGGCAGAGGGCTATGTACCAGATGAAGGAACAAGAAAAAACCCCAGAAAAACAACTAAATGAAGTGGAGATAGGCAACCTTCCAGAAAAAGAATTCAGAATAATGATAGTGAAGATGATCCAGGACCTTGGAATAAGAATGGAGGCAAAGATTGAGAAGATGCAAGAAATGATTAACAAAGACCTAGAAGAATTAAAGAACAAACAAACAGAGATGACCAATACAATAACTGAAATGAAAACTACACTAGAAGGAATCAATAGCAGAATAACTGAGGCAGAAGAACGGATAAGTGACCTGGAAGACAGAATGATGGAATTCACTGCTGCGGAACACACTAAAGAAAAAAGAATGAAAAGAAATGAAGACAGCCTAAGAGACCTCTGGGACAACATTAAACGCAACAACATTCGCATTATAGGGGTCCCAGAAGGAGAAGAGAGAGAGAAAGGACCAGAGAAAATATTTGAAGAGATTATAGTCGAAAACTTCCCTAACATGGGAAAGGAAATAGCCACCCAAGTCCAGGAAGCGCAGAGAGTCCCATACAGGATAAACCCAAGGAGAAACACGCCGAGACACATAGTAATCAAAGTGGCAAAAATTAAAGACAAAGAAAAATTATTGAAAGCAGCAAGGGAAAAACGACAAATAACATACAAGGGAACTCCCATAAGGTTAACAGCTGATTTCTCAGCAGAAACTCTGCAAGCCAGAAGGGAGTGGCATGATATACTGAAAGTGATGAAAGGGAAGAACCTACAACCAAGATTACTCTACCCGGCAAGGATCTCATTTAGATTTGATGGAGAAATCAAAAGCTTTACAGACAAGCAAAAGCTAAGAGAATTCAGCACCACCAAACCAGCTCTACAACAAATGCTAAAGGAACTTCTCTAAGTGGGAAACACAAGAGAAGAAAAGGACCTACAAAAACAAACCCAAAACAATTAAGAAAATGGTCATAGGAACATACATATCGATAATTACCTTAAACGTGAATGGATTAAATGCCCCAACCAAAAGACATAGACTGGCTGAATGGATACAAAAACAAGACCCATATATATGCTGTCTACAAGAGACCCACTTTAGACCTAGGGACACATACAGACTGAAAGTGAGGGGATGGAAAAAGATATTCCATGCAAATGGAAATCAAAAGAAAGCTGGAGTAGCTATACTCATATCAGGTAAAATAGACTTTAAATTAAAAAATGTTACAAGAGACAAGGAAGGACACTACATAATGATCCAGGGATCAATCCAAGAAGAAGATATAACAATTATAAATATATATGCACCCAACATAGGAGCACCTCAATACATAAGGCAACTGCTAACAGCTATAAAAGAGGAAATCGACAGTAACACAATAATAGTGGGGGACTTTAACACCTCACTTACACCAATGGACAGATCATCCAAAATGAAAATAAATAAGGAAACAGAAGCTTTAAATGACACAATAGACCAGATAGATTTAATTGATATATATCGGACATTCCATCCAAAAACAGCAGATTACACATTCTTCTCAAGTGCGCACGGAACATTCTCCAAGATAGATCACATCTTGGGTCACAAATCAAGCCTCAGTAAATTTAAGAAAATTGAAATCATATCAAGCATCTTTTCTGACCACAACGCTATGAGATTAGAAATGAATTACAGGGAAAAAAACGTAAAAAGGACAAACACATGGAGGCTAAACAATACGTTACTAAATAACCAAGAGATCACTGAAGAAATCAAAGAGGAAATCAAAAAAAACCTAGAGACAAATGACAATGAAAACAAGACGATCCAAAACCTATGGGATGCAGCAAAAGCAGTCCTAAGAGGGAAGTTTATAGCTATACAAGCCTACCTAAAGAAACAAGAAAAAGCTCAAGTAAACAATCTAACCTTACACTTAAAGAAACTAGAGAAAGAAGAACAAACAAAACCCAAAGTTAGCAGAAGGAAAGAAATCATAAAGATCAGAGCAGAAATAAATGAAATAGAAACAAAGAAAACAATAGCAAAGATCAATAAAACTAAAAGTTGGTTCTTTGAGAAGATAAACAAAATTGATAAGCCATTAGCCAGACTCATCAAGAAAAAGAGGGAGAGGACTCAAATCAATAAAATCAGAAATGAAAAAGGAGAAGTTACAACAGACACTGCAGAAATACAAAGCATCCTAAGAGACTACTACAAGCAACTTTATGCCAATAAAATGGACAACCTGGAAGAAATGGACAAATTCTTAGAGAGGTATAACCTTCCAAGACTGAACCAGGAAGAAATAGAAAATATGAACAGACCAATCACAAGTAATGAAATTGAAACTGTGATTAAAAATCTTCCAACAAACAAAAGTCCAGGACCAGATGGCTTCACAGGTGAATTCTATCAAACATTTAGAGAAGAGCTAACACCCATCCTTCTCAAACTCTTCCAAAAAATTGCAGAGGAAGGAACACTCCCAAACTCATTCTATGAGGCCACCATCACCCTGATACCAAAACCAGACAAAGACACTACAAAAAAAGAAAATTACAGACCAATATCACTGATGAATATAGATGCAAAAATCCTCAACAAAATACTAGCAAACAGAATCCAACAACCCATTAAAAGGATCATACACCACGATCAAGTGGGATTTATCCCAGGGATGCAAGGATTCTTCAATATACGCAAATCAATCAATGTGATACACCATATTAACAAATTGAAGAATAAAAACCATATGATCATCTCAATAGATGCAGAAAAAGCTTTTGACAAAATTCAACACCCATTTCTGATAAAAACTCTCCAGAAAGTGGGCATAGAGGGAACCTACCTCAACATAATAAAGGCCATATATGACAAACCCACAGCAAACATCATTCTCAATGGTGAAAAACTGAAAGCATTTCCTCTAAGATCAGGAACGAGACAAGGATGTCCACTCTCACCACTATTATTCAACATAGTTTTGGAAGTCCTAGCCACGGCAATCAGAGAAGAAAAAGAAATAAAAGGAATACAAATTGGAAAAGAAGAAGTAAAACTGTCACTGTTTGCGGATGACATGATACTATACATAGAGAATCCTAAAACTGCCACCAGAAAACTGCTAGAGCTAATTAATGAATATGGTAAAGTTGCAGGATACAAAATTAATGCACAGAAATCTCTTGCATTCCTATACACTAATGATGAAAAATCTGAAAGAGAAATTATGGAAACACTCCCATTTACCATTGCAACAAAAAGAATAAAATACCTAGGAATAAACCTACCTAGGGAGACAAAAGACCTGTATGCAGAAAACTATAAGACACTGATGAAAGAAATTAAAGATGATACCAACAGATGGAGAGATATACCATGTTCTTGGATTGGAAGAATCAACATTGTGAAAATGAGTATACTACCCAAAGCAATCTACAGATTCAATGCAATCCCTATCAAATTACCAATGGCATTTTTTACGGAGCTAGAACAAATCATCTTAAAATTTGTATGGAGACACAAAAGACCCCGAATAGGCAAAGCAGTCTTGAGGCAAAAAAATGGAGCTGGAGGAATCAGACTCCCTGACTTCAGACTATACTACAAAGCTACAGTAATCAAGACAATATGGTACTGGCACAAAAACAGAAACATAGATCAATGGAACAAGATAGAAAGCCCAGAGATTAACCCACGCACCTATGGTCAACTAATCTATGACAAAGGAGGCAAAGATATACAATGGAGAAAAGACAGTCTCTTCAATAAGTGGTGCTGGGAAAACTGGACAGCTACATGTAAAAGAATGAAATTAGAATACTCCCTAACACCATACACAAAAATAAACTCAAAATGGATTAGAGACCTAAATATAAGACTGGACACTATAAAACTCTTAGAGGAAAACATAGGAAGAACACTCTTTGACATAAATCACAGCAAGATCTTTTTTGATCCACCTCCTAGAGTAATGGAAATAAAAACAAAAATAAACAAGTGGGACCTAATGAAACTTCAAAGCTTTTGCACAGCAAAGGAAACCAGAAACAAGACGAAAAGACAACCCTCAGAATGGGAGAAAATATTTGCAAATGAATCAACGGACAAAGGATTAATCTCCAAAATATATAAACAGCTCATTCAGCTCAATATCAAAGAAACAAACACCCCAATCCAAAAATGGGCAGAAGACCTAAATAGACATTTCTCCAAAGAAGACATACAGATGGCCACGAAGCACATGAAAAGATGCTCAACATCACTAATTATTAGAGAAATGCAAATCAAAACTACAATGAGGTATCACCTCACTCCTGTTAGAATGGGCATCATCAGAAAATCTACAAACAACAAATGCTGGAGAGGGTGTGGTGAAAAGGGAACCCTCTTGCACTGTTGGTGGGAATGTAAATTGATACAGCCACTATGGAGAACAATATGGAGGTTCCTTAAAAAACTAAAAATAGAATTACCATATGACCCAGCAATCCCACTACTGGGCATATACCCAGAGAAAACCGTAATTCAAAAAGACACATGCACCCGAATGTTCATTGCAGCACTATTTACAATAGCCAGGTCATGGAAGCAACCTAAATGCCCATCAACAGACGAATGGATAAAGAAGTTGTGGTACATATATACAATGGAATATTACTCAGCCATAAAAAGGAACGAAATTGAATCATTTGTTGAGACGTGGATGGATCTAGAGACTGTCATACAGAGTGAAGTAAGTCAGAAAGAGAAAAACAAATATCGTATATTAATGCATGTATGCGGAACCTAGAAAAATGGTACAGATGAGCCAGTTTGCAGGGCAGAAGTTGAGACACAGATGTAGAGAATGGACATATGGACACCAAGGGGGGAAAACTGCGGTGGGGTGGGGATGGTGGTGTGCTGAATTGGGCGATTGGGATTGACATGTATACACTGATGTGTATAAAACTGATGCCTAATAAGAACCTGCAGTATAAAAAAACAAACAAAACAACTAATACTAAACTTTCATTGGGTTATTTGTATGGAAACATGTTAATATAAATGTTTCAGACATTACATGAAATTTCTAAAAATCTTATATTTGTATTTGTATGGAAATATGTATGGAAATATGTTAATATAAATGTTTCAGACATTACATGAAATTTCTAAAAATCTTATATTTGTATTTGTATGGAAATATGTATGGAAATATGTTAATATAAATGTTTCAGACATTACATGAAATTTCTAAAAATCATATTTGTATTTGTATGGAAATATGTATGGAAATATGTTAATATAAATGTTTCAGACATTACATGAAATTTCTAAAAATCTTATATGTTCTGGTATAATGTTATAAGTAATAATCCTAGTTATTACTTTAAAATGTATATCTCAGAAATAACTAAAAAAAAAAAAAAAAAAAAAAAAAGATTTAAGGGGAAACTCATTTTTTGTTTGTTGTGAGGGGTTTTGGGGGTTGGTTTCTTTGTTTGTTTTTACCAGAGTTCATTTAATCCATTTCTAACCATAAGCACTTATTACAAAACTCATTTATTCAGACTAAATAGAATTAAAAATACAGATTTTCCTGAAACAACAACTATGAGTCATCTATTACAAAACCAAATGTATTCAATATTTACTACAGAGTCCAAAATTGATAAAAACTTTAAATAAAAGTCATGCTTGAGGGGGTAAAAAAACACCTTAATGTTCTCTAGAAAAGAAAGCCAAGTTTACCTCAGTACTAACTGGGAGTAGCAATTATATGCTCTGCTGAGAAACACTAGTAATTTCTAGGTTCTCTGCCCTCTTTCTACAGAATAAATTGCAAAACAACCAATGACAATGACCCTTAAATATTACACTATTTTAGTTATTTTGTTCAGAATGTATGACTCCTTTATGTTTTTTTAAACCATATTTTTTTTTAAACCCTCATTTGTGAAAAACCTCTCAAAGCGGATCATTTATCTCTACGTAATATAACTAGGTTATGAAATAATGCACAACCAAAACCATCCGGTATTCAGTACAAAATACTCACCACTTGGGCCGGGCCTGGAGACCACGGCGCTGCTGCGCGTGTTCGTCACGCCGGCCGGGCACAGGCCCGAGGGGCTCGCGAGCCACAGGGGCCGCACGTGGCCCACCTGCTGCACCAGCGGCACTTGGGGACTTCGTGTGGGCGGCTCAGGAGGCCAGGCCCGGAGACGCAGCAGCGAGGCCTGCGCAGAGCTGTGCCTGGACTACATCGCAGAGCGCCGGCGGCGGGATAACCTGCGCGGCCGCAGCACGCATGGCTGCTTCCGCCCGCAGGAGTTCCGGGGGCAGCGCTGCGGCCTGGGGCGCTGGGGACGCCCAGTGGCGGAACCCGGCTGGGTGTACGGCTTCATCTTTCCGCAGAGGACGCTGCTGCAGGCCGTCCCCAACACACAGGTTGTCCACGGCTTCTTTGTGAAGCACACGGAGGACATTAAGGAGTCGGCTGCCTACCCGGCCCTCGTGACGCGGGACCACAGGGACTCTACCAGGGCCACGCCCTCTCCAGTCGCCCCACCCCCCCATTCCAGACGACCCTTCATCAGGGGCCCAGCACTCCGCAAACCCTCTCTGTTCACTACTCACCTTCAGTGCTCGAGCTTCAAGGACAAGGCCCAGTGGGGAGGTGTTTGCCAGGGGAAAAGGCAAAAAAGGTGGCCACCAGCCTCCTGGCCACCTGTGAGGCCTGTCCCAGGACCAGGCCACGCTGAGGAGCAACCCTCAAGTGTGCAAGTCTGTGGAGGTGTCTGGGGCCTGCTCTTAGCAGCACCTTGTCCCCACTCTACTCCAGCTGAGGGGAAACTTATTTTGACCCAAGAATTTTATACACAGCTGTTGACTGAAAAAAAAAAAAAGCACAACCTGAAAGTTGAGAATTATGTTTTATTCGGTGGACTTGCTGAGGACTTAAGCCTGGAAGACCTGCTCTCAGATCGCTCTGAGGGACTGCTGCAGAAGAGGTAAGAGAGGAGCCAGGGTATATACAAGCTTTGCAACAAAACCCAGGTAGTTGGAACACCGAAAGATTGCTGTTAATTAAAGAAAACCAGACCTCTCAAGTTAATTAATTTAGTGCTTTTCTCTGTATGGGAAGATGCAAGAGTCTGGGCTCATTGAAATTATTCCTTTGATATAAACCTTAGCTATCCAGGGCCAGTATCCTGCTTTTCTCCATCCTGAATCCCCTCGGGGTGCACAGTTGGGCGTGGCTGCAGTGGCCACTGGCTTGATGGCCACAGCATCCTTTGTTTACTATGGCAGGCAACATTTCTCAACCATACAGCCAAGTTGTCTCACTCTTGTGAAAGCAATAAAACAATTTCAGATATTTTACAAAGTATACCCACTCATATTTTTAAAACCTTTTAAAAAATATACATTTGAAAACAAATTTCAATTGACCAAAAGAAGCAGCCTAGAAGGAGATAAAAATGAGGGAGTAATAACATAGGCGTGTTCCAGAGCTCCAAAAATGACTGAAACCAAGATAGATTTAATCATCTAGGAATAGTTTAAAAACAAAAACTAAAGCAATAGCAAAACATTCTTGAAAGATGCAGTATTTTTTACATTTTTATAATCTAAATTTTAAAACCCAGATTTCGGGACTTCCCTGGTGGTCCAGTGGTTAAAGACTCTGCACTCCCAACGCAGGGGGCCCAGGTTGGATCCCTGGTCAGGGAGCTAGATCCAGCATGCCCCAACTAAGAGCCCGCATGCCGCAACTAAAGATCCCACATGCCGCAGCGAAGATCCCGCGTGCTGCAACTAAGACCTGGTGCAGCCAAGTAAATAAATAAATATTTTAAAAAATAAATAAAAATAAAACCCAGATTTCATTAAGAAGAACTTGGTGGGTGAGGGGCAATGAGCAAGGAGAAGGTGGAGGGTAGGTTAAACTGCTCTGAATGGTAATCAAAAATATGGTTTTACTCTTTGGGGGTTAAAGAAATGTAAGTTTAAGAATGCTTTTGAAAAACTTTGAAAGCTAAGTACCGCTAGCAGAATTTAAATATGTGTGTGACTATCTCCAAAGGAAGATAAAAGCAAAGAAAATTAGATCCATATTTCAAAACATGGAAACGCACAAAAATGGGAAAACAAAACATGAAACAAGATGACAAGTAACACCAAACATATTGAAGTCAAAGGGTTGCAGACTGAGTCCCAAACTGCTGTGTTTAAGAGCCCCATCTAACATCAAGTGACATAAAGAGAAAAAAAGTTAAAGGAAAGGAAAATGTATGAAAAACAAAGGCAAACAAAAAAGAAGCAGTGATGAAAATACTAATAACAAATTAAGAGGGCTATAAGGCCAAAAGCATTACATAGAGCAAATAGGATCATTTTTATTAATAAGTGAACAGTCCTTAGTATCAGTATTTTTTTTTCACACACACACACACACACTGTATTTTATTTTTACAAGAGATAAATAGACTGACACCAAGCATTGTACATGGATGACCACAACAAAAGCAACAATGATTGCAATTACCAAACATGAAGCACACTCATACTATGTCATAATATTGACATTCAGTCCAGTAATCCTCCACTGTAACAGCTCCTTTACTTTGCAGTGAAAATTGATTTGTATATTCTTTGCCTCTGAGTCCTTGTGGGATTTTTTTTTTTTTTTAATTCAGACAGAAAGTCACAAAAATTATACTCATCCTCATCAGTTCACTCAGTCCCATGTAATTAATTTTTTTTTTCATCTTGATCTTTTGTTAGCACTTTTATGAGTTCATCAGTTTTTCATTAGAGTTCTGAAAATGCTTATTCATTCAGTTCAGCAGTACAGTCCGTTACCAGAAACCTGTACTTGTCAGAGTCTTTTCCATGAATTTCTTGAAGATGAAACCCTTTTATAGGAACATATTTGCAAAATCATCAGAGTACACCCAGAACTGTCTGTAAATGACAAAAGACTTAAAAATGACCACAGTTAAAGATTTGATGAAAGTTCATAATAATGCAGTTGACAAGAAAATTAGTTATTTCTGAGATATACATTTTAAAGTAATAACTAGGATTATTACTTATAACATTATACCAGAACATATAAGATTTTTAGAAATTTCATGCAATGTCTGAAACATTTATATTAACATATTTCCATACATATTTCCATACAAATACAAATATAAGATTTTTAGAAATTTCATGTAATGTCTGAAAAATTTATATTAACATATTTCCATACATATTTCCATACAAATACAAATATAAGATTTTTAGAAATTTCATGTAATGTCTGAAACATTTATATTAACATATTTCCATACAAATAACCCAATGAAAGTTTAGTATTAGTTGTTTTGTTTGTTTTTTTATACTACAGGTTCTTATTAGGCATCTATTTTATACACATCAGTGTATACATGTCAATCCCATTCGCCCAATTCAGCACACCACCATCCCCACCTCACCGCAGTTTTCCCCCCTTGGTGTCCATATGTCCATTCTCTACATCTGTGTCTCAACTTCTGCCCTGCAAACTGGCTCATCTGTACCATTTTTCTAGGTTCCACATACATGCATTAATATACGATATTTGTTTTTCTCTTTCTGACTTACTTCACTCTGTATGACAGTCCCTAGATCCATCCACGTCTCAACAAATGACTCAATTTCGTTCCTTTTTAT
Source organism: Balaenoptera ricei (assembly GCF_028023285.1). Taxonomy (NCBI): domain Eukaryota; kingdom Metazoa; phylum Chordata; class Mammalia; order Artiodactyla; family Balaenopteridae; genus Balaenoptera; species Balaenoptera ricei. Next base: position 128,223,986 of record NC_082640.1, read on the forward strand.
GGCTGAGTAATATTCCATTGTATATATGTACCACAACTTCTTTATCCATTCGTCTGTTGATGGGCATTTAGGTTGCTTCCATGACCTGGCTATTGTAAATAGTGCTGCAATGAACATTTGGGTGCATGTGTCTTTTTGAATTACGGTTTTCTCTGGGTATATGCCCAGTAGTGGGATTGCTGGGTCATATGGTAATTCTATTTTTAGTTTTTTAAGGAACCTCCATATTGTTCTCCATAGTGGCTGTATCAATTTACATTCCCACCAACAGTGCAAGAGGGTTCCCTTTTCTCCACACCCTCTCCAGCATTTGTTGTTTGTAGATTTTCTGATGATGCCCATTCTAACAGGAGTGAGGTGATACCTCATTGTAGTTTTGATTTGCATTTCTCTAATAATTAGTGATGTTGAGCATCTTTTCATGTGCTTCGTGGCCGTCTGTATGTCTTCTTTGGAGAAATGTCTATTTAGGTCTTCTGCCCATTTTTGGATTGGGGTGTTTGTTTCTTTGATATTGAGCTGAATGAGCTGTTTATATATTTTGGAGATTAATCCTTTGTCCGTTGATTCATTTGCAAATATTTTCTCCCATTCTGAGGGTTGTCTTTTCGTCTTGTTTATGGTTTCCTTTGCTGTGCAAAAGCTTTGAAGTTTCATTAGGTCCCACTTGTTTATTTTTGTTTTTATTTCCATTACTCTAGGAGGTGGATCAAAAAAGATCTTGCTGTGATTTATGTCAAAGAGTGTTCTTCCTATGTTTTCCTCTAAGAGTTTTATAATGTCCAGTCTTATATTTAGGTCTCTAATCCATTTTCAGTTTATTTTTGTGTATGGTGTTAGGAAGTATTCTAATTTCATTCTTTTACATGTAGCTGTCCAGTTTTCCCAGCACCACTTATTGAAGAGACTGTCTTTTCTCCATTGTATATCTTTGCCTCCTTTGTCATAGATTAGTTGACCGTAGGTGCGTGGGTTAATCTCTGGGCTTTCTATCTTGTTCCATTGATCTATGTTTCTGTTTTTGTGCCAGTACCATATTGTCTTGATTACTGTAGCTTTGTAGTATAGTCTGAAGTCTGGGAGTCTGATTCCTCCAGCTTCATTTTTTTGCCTCAAGACTGCTTTGGCTATTCGGGGTCTTTTGTGTCTCCATACAAATTTTAAGATGATTTGTTCTAGCTCCGTAAAAAATGCCATTGGTAATTTGATAGGGATTGCATTGAATCTGTAGATTGCTTTGGGTAGTATACTCATTTTCACAATGTTGATTCTTCCAATCCAAGAACATGGTATATCTCTCCATCTGTTGGTATCATCTTTAATTTCTTTCATCAGTGTCTTATAGTTTTCTGTATAAGGGTCTTTTGTCTCCCTAGGTAGGTTTATTCCTAGGTATTTTATTCTTTTTGTTGCAATGGTAAATGGGAGTGTTTCCATAATTTCTCTTTCAGATTTTTCATCATTAGTGTATAGGAATGCAAGAGATTTCTGTGAATTAATTTTGTATCCTGCAACTTTACTATATTCATTAATTAGCTCTAGCAGTTTTCTGGTGGCAGTTTTAGGATTCTCTATGTATAGTATCATGTCATCTGCAAACAGTGACAGTTTTACTTCTTCCTTTCCAATTTGTATTCCTTTTATTTCTTTTTCTTCTCTGATTGCTGTGGCTAGGACTTCCAGAACTATGTTGAATAATAGTGGTGAGAGTGGACATCCTTGTCTCGTTCCTGATCTTAGAGGAAATGCTTTCAGTTTTTCACCATTGAGAATGATGTTTGCTGTGGGTTTGTCATATATGGCCTTTATTATGTTGAGGTAGGTTCCCTCTATGCCCACTTTCTGGAGAGTTTTTATCATAAATGGGTGTTGAATTTTGTCAAAAGCTTTTTCTGCATCTATTGAGATGACCATATGGTTTTTATTCTTCAATTTGTTAATATGGTGTATCACATTGATTGATTTGCGTATATTGAAGAATCCTTGCATCCCTGGGATAAATCCCACTTGATCGTGGTGTATGATCCTTTTAATGGGTTGTTGGATTCTGTTTGCTAGTATTTTGTTGAGGATTTTTGCATCTATATTCATCAGTGATATTGGTCTGTAATTTTCTTTTTTTGTAGTGTCTTTGTCTGGTTTTGGTATCAGGGTGATGGTGGCCTCATAGAATGAGTTTGGGAGTGTTCCTTCCTCTGCAATTTTTTGGAAGAGTTTGAGAAGGATGGGTGTTAGCTCTTCTCTAAATGTTTGATAGAATTCACCTGTGAAGCCATCTGGTCCTGGACTTTTGTTTGTTGGAAGATGTTTAATCACAGTTTCAATTTCATTACTTGTGATTGGTCTGTTCATATTTTCTGTTTCTTCCTGATTCAGTCTTGGAAGGTTATACCTTTCTAAGAATTTGTCCATTTCTTCCAGGTTGTCCATTTTATTGGCATAAAGTTGCTTGTAGTAGTCTCTTAGGATGCTTTGTATTTCTGTGGTGTCCATTGTAACTTCTCCTTTTTCATTTCTGATTTTATTGATTTGAGTCCTCTCCCTCTTTTTCTTGATGAGTCTGGCTAATGGCTTATCAATTTTGTTTATCTTCTCAAAGAACCAACTTTTAGTTTTATTGATCTTTGCTATTGTTTTCTTTGTTTCTATTTCATTTATTTCTGCTCTGATCTTTATGATTTCTTTCCTTCTGCTAACTTTGGGGTTTTGTTTGTTCTTCTTTCTCTAGTTTCTTTAGGTGTAAGATTAGATTGTTTACTTGAGATTTTTCTTGTTTCTTTAGGTAGGCTTGTATAGCTATAAACTTCCCTCTTAGAACCGCTTTTGCTGCATCCCATAGGTTTTGGGTCATCGTGTTTTCATTGTCATTTGTCTCTAGGTATTTTTTTATTTCCTCTTTGATTTCTTCAGTGATCTCTTGGTTATTTAGTAACGTATTGTTTAGCCTCCATATGTTTGTCTTTTTTACGTTTTTTTCCCTGTAATTCATTTCTAATCTCATAGCGTTGTGGTCAGAAAAGATGCTTGATATGATTTCAATTTTCTTAAATTTACTGAGGCTTGATTTGTGACCCAAGATGTGATCTATCCTGGAGAATGTTCCGTGCACACTTGAGAAGAACGCGTAATCGGCTGTTTTTGGATGGAATGTCCTATATATATCAATTAAATCTATCTGGTCTGTTGTGTCATTTAAAGCTTCTGTTTCCTTATTTATTTTCATTTTGGATGATCTGTCCATTGGTGTAAGTGAAGTGTTAAAGTCCCCCACTATTATTGTGTTACTGTCGATTTCCTCTTTTATAGCTGTTAGCAGTTGCCTTATGTATTGAGGTGCTCCTATGTTGGGTGCATATATATTTATAGTTGTTATATCTTCTTCATGGATTGATCCCTGGATCATTATGTAGTGTCCTTCCTTGTTTCTTTTAACATTCTTTATTTTAAAGTCTATTTTATCTGATATGAGTATAGCTACTCCAGCTTTCTTTTGATTTCCATTTGCATGGAATATCTTTTTCCATCCCCTCACTTTCAGTCTGTATGTGTCCCTAGGTCTAAAGTGGGTCTCTTGTAGACAGCATATATATGGGTCTTGTTTTTGTATCCATTCAGCCAGTCTATGTCTTTTGGTTGGGGCATTTAATCCATTCACGTTTAAGGTAATTATCGATATGTATGTTCCTATGACCATTTTCTTAATTGTTTTGGGTTTGTTTTTGTAGGTCCTTTTCTTCTCTTGTGTTTCCCACTTAGAGAAGTTCCTTTAGCATTTGTTGTAGAGCTGGTTTGGTGGTGCTGAATTCTCTTAGCTTTTGCTTGTCTGTAAAGCTTTTGATTTCTCCATCAAATCTAAATGAGATCCTTGCCGGGTAGAGTAATCTTGGTTGTAGGTTCTTCCCTTTCATCACTTTCAGTATATCATGCCACTCCCTTCTGGCTTGCAGAGTTTCTGCTGAGAAATCAGCTGTTAACCTTATGGGAGTTCCCTTGTATGTTATTTGTCGTTTTTCCCTTGCTGCTTTCAATAATTTTTCTTTGTCTTTAATTTTTGCCACTTTGATTACTATGTGTCTCGGCGTGTTTCTCCTTGGGTTTATCCTGTATGGGACTCTCTGCGCTTCCTGGACTTGGGTGGCTATTTCCTTTCCCATGTTAGGGAAGTTTTCGACTATAATCTCTTCAAATATTTTCTCTGGTCCTTTCTCTCTCTCTTCTCCTTCTGGGACCCCTATAATGCGAATGTTGTTGCGTTTAATGTTGTCCCAGAGGTCTCTTAGGCTGTCTTCATTTCTTTTCATTCTTTTTTCTTTAGTCTGTTCCGCAGCAGTGAATTCCACCATTCTGTCTTCCAGGTCACTTATCCGTTCTTCTGCCTCAGTTATTCTGCTATTGATTCCTTCTAGTGTAGTTTTCATTTCAGTTATTGTATTGGTCATCTCTGTTTGTTTGTTCTTTAATTCTTCTAGGTCTTTGTTAATCATTTCTTGCATCTTCTCAATCTTTGCCTCCATTCTTATTCCGAGGTCCTGGATCATCTTCACTATCATTATTCTGAATTCTTTTTCTGGAAGGTTGCCTATCTCTACTTCATTTAGTTGTTTTTCTGGGGTTTTTTCTTGTTCCTTCATCTGGTACATAGCCCTCTGCCTTTTCATCTTCTCTATCTTTCTGTAACTGTGGTTTTTGGTCCACAGGCTGCAGGATTGTAGTTTTTCTTGCTTCTGTTGTCTGCCCTCTGGTGGTTGAGGCTATCTAAGAGGCTTGATGGGAGGCTCTGGTGGTGGGTAGAGCTGACTGTTGCTGTGGCGGTCAGAGCTCAGTAAAACCTTAATCCACTTGACTGTTGATGGGTGGGGCTGGGTTCCCTCCCTGTTGGTTGTTTTGCCTGAGGCAATCCAACACTGGAGCCTACCCGTGCTCTTTGGTGGGGTTAATGGCAGACTCTGGGAGGGCTCACGTCAAGGAGAACTTCCCGGAACCTCTGCTGCCAGTGTCCTTATCCCCACGGTGAAACAGAGCCACCACTCGCCTCTGCAGGAGACCCCCCAACACCAGCAGGTAGGTCTGGTTCAGTCTCCCCCAGGGTCACTGCTCCTTTCCCTGGGTCCCGATGCACACATTACTTTGTGTGTGCCCTCCAAGAGTGGGGTCTCTGTTTCCCCCAGTCCTGTCAAAGTCCTGCAATCAATTCTCACTAGGCTTCAAAGTCTGATTCTCTAGGAATTCTTCCTCCCGTGGCCGGACCCCCAGGTTGGGAAGACTGACGTGGGGCTCAGAACCTTCACTCCAGTGGGTGGACTTCTGTGGTATAAGTGTTCGCCAGTCTGTGAGCCACCCACCCAGCAGTTATGGGATTTGATTTTACTCTGATTGCGCCCCTCCTACTGTCTCACTGTGGCTTCTCCTCTGTCCTTGGACGTGGGGTATCCTCCTTGGTGAAGTCCAGGGGCTTCCTGTCAATGATTGTCCAGCAGCCAGTTGTGATTCTGGTGCTCTCGCAAGAGGGAGTGAGAGCACGTCCTTCTACTCCGCCATCTTGGTTAATCCCTCAACAGTCAAATCTGTATATGCCGACTAGGATTGTATTGAAAACACACACAGGAAATATGTCCTTAGAAATACAAGCATACATTTTCAGCAACACAATAGTAGTAGGGAACTTTGACACCATCTGCATCTTGGCAAATCAAGTAGGCAAAAAAAAGAAAAGGATGATGTTTCAAGAAATACATAATAAGATCAACTTACTGGATATGTAGATCAAATTATGTATACCACAAACCAAACACCACCTCCTAAAAACCTCCTAAGTAAAAGAAAAAAATCAAAGCCATCATTAGGATCAATTTAGAAATAACCAAAATGAGAACACTACATATAAAAGAATATAGTATCACCAACAAGGTACTCAGAGGAAAATATTCATAAACACTTTAAATATTAAGTAAGAAAGCATCATAGTAAATGAGCTGAGGGACTTCCCTGGGTCCAGTGGGTAAGACTCCACGCTCCCAGTGCAGGGGGCCTGGGTTCGATCCCTGGTCGGGGAACTAGATCCCGCATGCCAGAACTGAATATCCTGTATGCTGTGGCTGAGACCTGGCACAGCCAAAATAAATGAACGAATAAATAAATAAATAAATATTTTTAAAAATAAAAAAAATTGTTTAAATGAGCTGAGCACTTATAAAAAAGCAATAAAGCAAGTCAAGGGTAAGCACAAAGGAGTTAATAAGAGAAGAAAATAATGAATAGGAAAACAGAAAAATATTAGAAGGATAACAGAAAAATATTAGAATGATAATGATGGTTCTTTGAAAGAACCAATAAAATGGACAAATTTCTGTTGAATCTCATCAGGAAGCAAAGACAGAAAGTACTTGTAGAGGATCAGGAATCCGGATATGATAACTTTTTTAAAATAAAAGATTAAAACTTTGGAAAATCTGGAACAAACAATGGAATACAGCTTCACACCAGTTAGTCTAGCAAAAATCATAAAAATCTAACAATAACAGGTGTTGCATGTGTGTGGTAGATGCACCGAGAGCTGCTTTGGTTTGGAGGGCAGGCAAGACTGGAGACATAAAGTAGTTCAAAGTTGCTTTCTCTTTCGTCTGCTTTGCACAGCAAATGGTGCAAAGGATACCTATCTGATATGCAGGTAGGTGCATGTGGCTCCCTGCTACTACCCTTGCTTTTCATGGTGGCACACTAGAATTTCAGTCCACCAGCTCAGAGAAGTATAGAATGGAGGGATCCCTGATTTTTTATACCCAGATACATTAAAATCCAGACATGAGTTTTGCTGCATAAGAAGTCAGGTTGCCCTGCCTGTGCCTAATGTTCAGATTGCATGCCTTGACATTCCTGCTGTGCCAGTTCTGGGCCAATACACTTGTCTACTCTGCAGGATCCAGGTGTTTCCCACTGATGTCCAGTCAGGGGATTTGTGTGCCAAGGCTTGGCCATAACTTTCCACAGAGTAACACCTACTACTCTGATAGGTCTATTCATTTGTTTATTCATCCATTCAGTCATTAAACAAATATTTAACAGACTTTTATGTACCAAGCAATGGAATAAACCCTGAGGATACAAGAACTTTGGGGAAAAATAACTGCCCTCATTAGGGACAGCACATACTAGTGAGAAAGACAGAGTAAAAATATTTATCAAATGTGTACAGGTAGCTATGGAAGCAAGCTATGGGAAGTCAGGGAAGGCTTCACTGGTAAGCTCTTTAATAACAAATATGCAGGGATTTCCCTGGTGGTCCAGTGGTAAAGAATGCGCCTTCCAATGCAGGGGATGTTGGTTCAATCCCTGGCCGGGGAACTAAGATCCTACATGCCGCGGGGCAACTAAGCCCGCACGCCACAGCTACTGAGCTCATGTGCCACAACAAGAGAGCCCGAGTGCCACAAACTACAGAGCCCATGTGCCCTGGAGCCTATGTGCCACAACTAGAGAGAGAAAACCTGCACACCACAATTAGAGAGAAGCCCATGCACCGCAGCAAAAGATCCTGCGTGCCACAACTAAGACCCAACACAGCCAAAAAATAAAAGAAAGAAAATTAATTAATTAATTAATTAATTAATTATATTTTTTTTAAAAAAAGAACACATATGCAGTATTTGTCTTTCTCTGGCATATTTCACTTAGCATAATGCCCTCAAGGTTCATCCATGTGGTTTCAAATGGCAGAGTTTTCTTTTTTTTTTTTTAAGGCTGAATAATATTCCTCTGTGAGTGTGTGTACACATATACACATATATTTCACATTTTCAACAATACTATATTGTATACCTGTAAGTTGCTAAGAAGATATATCTTTTTGTTTGTTTGTTTGTTTTTTTATACTGCAGGTTCTTATTAGTCATCAATTTTATACACATCAGTGTATATATGTCAATCCCAATCGCCCAATTCAGCACACAACCATCCCCACCCCACCGCAGTTTTCCCCCCTTGGTGTCCATATGTCTGTTCTCTACATCTGTGTCTCAACTTCTGCCCTGCAAACCGGCTCATCTGTACCATTTTTCTAGGTTCCACATACATGCGTTAATATACGATATTTGTTTTTCTCTTTCTGACTTACTTCACTCTGTATGACAGTCTCTAGATCCATCCACGTCTCAACAAATGACTCAATTTCGTTCCTTTTTATGGCTGAGTAATATTCCATTGTATATATGTACCACATCTTCTTTATCCATTCGTCTGAAGAAGATATATCTTAATTTAAAACTTCTCTACACATACACACACAAAATCATAACTATGTAGGGGTGATGGGTAAGTTACTTAGCTTGATTGTGGTAATATTTTCACAATATATACATATATCGAAACATCAAGTTGCACACTTTAAATATATATAATTTGTATATGTCACAGATATCTCAATAAAGCTGTTAAAAAATAAAGAATAAGTATGAATTTTCTAGCTAAAATGAGATAACTCCAAGCAGAGGCAGCCTGTCTCTTCTCCCTCCTACAACCAATCTCCAGGTCCTGTCACTCCCACTACCCTCCTCCCAGCATCATCCCTCTTGCCTAGATGTCCACAGGTACTTCCCAGCTGCCCTCTTTTTTGATTCCATCCAGCCTTACCAACCTTCAGGTTTTCCACTCTGATCATACATTGTCCTGCTTAAAATCTGCCATGGGATCCTCAGTGCCTTCAAGATAAAATCTAAACTCTTTAACCTGGCTTACATGGCCCCTCAAGATATGACCCTTGTTTATCTCACCAGTTTCATCTACTGTATTTTCCCAGTGTATTAACTGGGAGAAGCAGATATTACCCAATTGAAATGACCCCCCCTAAACTCTTGTAAAGTTAGATTTTCTTGCAGGTGCCAACAGTCTCTTTGCAACACATGCCTAATATAATACCAGGGCCTGGGAATATGCTATATATTCTCAGTGATGGTGACAATGCTGGTGGTAATGATAGTGCTGGAAATAGATTATATCTCCATTAAAACTAAAGAAATCAGGAGTCTGGGTAGAGAGGGAGAGGAAAGTAGGAAATGGGTAGTAGTAAAAGAGGGATATTTAGGACATGAGTGTAAGGCCGTGTACCTCAACTCAACATCAAAATGCGTGGTGGAGGAGGTAAGTCGTAGAGATTTCAGGTAAGTGTAAATCCCCAATCAATAGGAGTATGAGTCTTTGTTCCTGACTGGAGTTCTGTTCTAACAGGCAATTATAATAAAGTAGATATCAGTGTGGAGAAGGCTTATGAGAACAGTGCCTCACCCCTACTCAGGTATACCTGCAGGCAGGGAGCTAGAGAGAGGAACAAAAGTTTTCAAAACCTTTAACAAATGATGCAGAAGTTACTTGAAAATCACAAATCAGTACACCGAGCAAGAGGTCACCCCAGCATGGGGCAGTGATGAAAGCCCACAGCCAGCGGCCAAAGTGTGGACCAGCTGAGTTTGGGAATGTCAGCAGGACCCATGTGAGCAGATGTGGGAGCTTGTCAGCAGGGGCTCGTGGCTGGGCTCTCCTGAAGCATCACCAAGAGAAACAGCCCACAAGTTACAGGAGCGACAGGCAGTGAGGGAAAGGCTGATGACTGAAGACCAAATAGAATAGCCTTCCAGCCAGAAGCCACTAATGACCAAATGACCCCATGTTGGTTCAACTGACCCCCATACTGAGAGCAAAAACTGAGGGAAGAGGCAGACCACTCCAGATTACTGGGTGACAATTTTAATAAGCAAGGGAACTTACATGCAAGGCTCATCTTGGGTGGCCACAAGATAAGTAGATCTCTGCACTCACCTGCCAGAACTTTAAAAGTTTATATAGAGGCCGTAATTTGGTTCTGTCACATTTTCAGTTCAGATGGTCTCATCAATACCTATTCTTTTTTTAAATTATTTATTTTATTTTATTTTATTTTTGGCTGCGTTGGGTCTTCGTTGCTGCGCACGGGCTTTCTCTAGTTGCAGTGAGTGGGGGCTACTCTTCGTTGTTGTGCGCAGGCTTCTCATTGCAGTGGCTTCTTTTGTTGCAGAGCATGGGTTCTAGGCACGTGGGCTTCAGTAGTTGTGGCACGCAGGCTCAGTAGTTGTGGCTTGCAGGCTCTAGAGTGCAGGCTCAGTAGTTGTGCCACATGGGCTTAGTTGCTCCGTGGCATGTGGGATCTTCCCGGACCAGGGCTCGAACCCGTGTCCCCTGCATTGGCAGGTGGATTCTTAACCACTGCGCCACCAGGGAAGTCCCTCAATACCTATTCTCTTAAGGCTGTGTCTTTGAAAGAGCCTCTAGCATAGGAACAGTGGGCAGTACGTCATTCTGAGGATGGGGTTGGGGGTGAGGAGCATCCAATTGCCCGGGTCCAGTTCTCCACTCAACCAGTGGGCACAGCCGTTCTGTGACCTCCAACACCCTTCCCTGATCTCAGGACCCCATACAAGCCTCCACAGGAATTTAAATCACCCTCAGGGAAAAGAATAAAAATAGGTCATGTAGTCCTGGATCAAACTACCTGGACTTATATCTCAAGTCTACTACTAAGTAGCTATGTGACCTTGAGTGAGTTACTTAACCACTCTGCACCTTGGTTTCCTCATTGGCAAAATGGGAATAATAATAGTGCTTATCTCAGAGGTTATCCTTAGCACATCTAACAGTGCCTGACACAAAGTGAGTGCTCAATCCATGTTATTAATTACTACTAAGTATATTATTCATTTGCAGTTTATGATGCATTTGTATACAATCGGTACAGTATAATCCATGGACTTTACTACTTACCAGCTGTACAAGCTTTTATAAGGTCTTTAAGTCTTAATTTCTTCATCTGTAAAAGGCAGATAATAACATGGGGTGCCTAATAGACAAGGAAGAATCAGAGAGAAAGAAGTAAGGCCTCCCGTGACAATGATGACAGCCAACACTTGCAGGGCATTTAGTAAGCTCCAGGCAATGTTCTAAGCATACTACAGGCACTTAATCATTTAATCCTCACACAACCCTATAAGGTAGGTACTGTGATTGTCCCCATCTTACAGCTGAGGAAGCAGGTCCAGAGAGGTTAGAAAACGTGCCCAAAGTGATTCAGCTGGGGAGCGGCAAAGCTGGGACTTGAACACATGCAGTCATGCTCCTAAACACCTCACTCTGCCACCCTCTGGCCTCTGCATTTGTTCTTAATATCAACACTGGTGGATTCTTCTTCTTAAAAGATATGGACTATATCTGTTTTCCTCTATTTACTAGATTAAAATACATCTGATTATACTAAAAAAAAGAAAAGAAAAGAAAAAAGAAGAAAACACCTCTGAATCTAAACTCTGTTGGATTACCCCTACTGGAAATAGCAAATACTCAAACCTTGATGCTTAAAAATAGCTGAAACACCTGCTATATCTCACATTTACCAAAGCTGTTTATCTCCACAGACGATCTCCACTCATATGATAAGTAATTCACTCAATCAAGGAAACTGAAGAGTGAGAGAATTTTTAACATTTTAGAATCTACCACTAAATATAACTTTGTGTAATTCCCCTGGTTAGGGTTATTGTGCTTTTGCCTAAAAAAAGAACATCATACTTTAAATCTATATTTAGATTGCAACCAAATGGAAATATGACTAAAATATTAAATATTCTACAAGAAATTATAGGTCAAAAATGTGGTCACATCTGGAGGTTCTAGGATGAAACGTGACCTCAAAATCCCTACCCAGCCTCTCTTAATTGTGCTATAGAGTCCACAATTGCTACTTTTAAAAGAATTGATTTACAGAGAAAATTTTAAATTTCATGTATTTGTAATTTTCTACTGGGAACTCAGATTTTGAAAGCTTTCCATGCATGATGTGGAGCTAAAGTCATACTTTCCAGTTTTGTACACTTTCAACAAACTATTTTTTCACTTTGGGGGTCCAACTATTTTAGACAGTAGTAAGGATTAGCTTTCAAAAATCAAACACTAAGGCATGGGCATTGATATAAAAAAATCACAAAAAGAAATAGAAAAGTTCAGAATTTAAAGTGGAGGAGAAAGATACTAAAATGACTTGTTTCCAGTTTTGTAATAGCTGCTGCCCCCCTGAGGTGAAAAAGTGTTAGTGCCTTCAAGCTATTTTCACCTCTTGATTGAAATTTCTTCAACATTTTCTAACGTTTCTCTGGAATGCTTTCCTTGTTATTTTTATTATATCGTTATTTTCTTCCTTTAGTCATTCTCTCTTTTGTTTACTGATGGCTTAATAATATAAAAAAACAGAGTGAATTAAAATATTCACTCAATTCAAGAGCTAGTTCAGCAATTCTTACAAAAAAGCCAAAAGTGAAAATAATACAGAGAAATGTAATGACACATCTATAAACAGAAAAAAAAGCACAGAATAATTTTTGTCTCTTGACAAGTTTTGTTTTTCAATCCTTCTAAAATCTAATAGTAAAGAAGACTTGGCTAGAAATAATATTGTAATATTAATTTTGTTAAATCACAGAGTCAGAAATAAAGGACAAATATACTCTAATGTATGAGTCACCTAACACATAGAGAATCTTTCATTGATTATTTGAAATGAAATTATAATTTTCTTTCCAGGGAGGGAAAATGATTAAATACCTCATGCCTCCCTCCCTGCAGATATCTGACTGGTAGGTTAGTTCTATTTCTAACTTTCTAGAATCATCAGCAACTGATATTTTTAGCACAAGTCACTGCCCTATAAATCATTTTTATCTCTAGTGTATCAGCACTTATGTAACCTACATACTATTGCATATGAAGTGATTGAATTATAATATCTCTGAGATATTTTTTATCTACAACTGCCAAGAAACACCGATGTTACACAGGCATCGTAGATTTATGCAAAGTAGTGTCCATTTTCAGCCCAGACTCCTAGGAGGGAGGGACTCTCATCACCAAAACACCCTTCCCATGGCTACAGCCCACAAAGAATCCCCACCAGCAGAACGGACCCAGCAGGCAGAGAAGATAACCACACAACATTCTGCACAAAGCTGCTGCATCAGATCACCATTTTCATTAACAAGAAAAGCAGACAGACGGCCTTGTCTAGCATTTGAGAGGCACACGTAGCCTTTCATTAGAATTCGTTGATGAAGATTTGTCTCTTCAGGTTTACTTTGAGCTGTTTATAAGCAAATCCTGTGACTCAGAATAAAGGTCCTAAAGTAAGAACTATATATCACAGAGCAAATACTGTGGAGGAAGAGGTGAATGGGTGGGACCCAGGAGAAAATCTCCAGGTCCTGGGAAAAGCATATATGGAGAACAGAACTATTCGCAAGACATGCTGATTAAGAAGTATCCCTAAGAGAAGAGCCAGAGACTGACAATGGGATTCTCCACGTAGGTATAATTTATACTATTCTTGTGGATGAATGTGAAACAAGTGACTTGGACTAAGATAACACAGATAGCAGATTACAACGTGAACCATAAGATAGACCACCATTCAGAAATGTAAATGGGATGATGCATGTATCCCACCTAGCACAGGACATGGCTATTGTTAAGTGGGACTATGTCTATGACTTAGAGGGATCTATTTGGTAAAAGTGACCCAAAAATTATCAGCCTGCTAGGGTCTTCCTCAAGTAGTTGACAGGTGGAAAACTACACACATTAAACAAGTTTAAAGGGACAGATAAAAATACATAATTACGGCTCATGATCCCTACTCATTCAATGCACTAATTACAAAGATGTGAAGTCAATTATATATAACTCCTATTATTCATTGATATTAAGGCTTTTTGTTGTCTTCAGAAAGCTGAAAGTTAGGAATTCTCCTGGATAGTGTTAGAAAGACACCCAATCCAGGTGAACCTTATCTGTTTCAAGTGAACAGGTAAGATAAAACAGTGTATCTTCTGGGACTCTGTCCAAATGTGTCACGTATCTCACTTTCTCTGATTAGTTTTCTGAATACTGAATCCCTATTCTTAGCAATAGCCAGGTGAAAAGGTAATATCATCACGGTCACTGTGATCTTTGTTTCACCAATAAGTTTAACTCTTCTTCAATAATGGGGATTTGATGTAAGGGCACATTTGGCAGTAAGGGTGAAAGGATTCCGTAAATAGCCATGCTTCAAGATTCAAAGCCATCTAGGAACTCTCCTCCAGCTGGAGCTCATGAACCTTAACCCTCTTGTTCCACCATCAACGTGCCTCTTCCACTCCTTGTTTCTTCTCATTTTTTTCTCTCATTACAGAATGGCTGCTGCTCTCTGGGTTTTCCTATTCAACTCTTAGAGGAGGGAAGTATAAGTAGTCTAACTACCAGTATCCTTACTGGGAAAACTTCTTCATGCCAAGTCATTTCAGCAGCCAGTCTGTGGATTAGGTGCCTTTAGGAAACTTGATCCTGTGCCTTTGTTTAAGGAAGAGACTGGTGCTGGCTGCTTAGCTCAGCAGAGGAGCTGCAAGCAGAGACTTGCTGAGTGTAACAGGCGCGATGATTGACGTCTCTAGTATACTATGTTAAAGGTTTGGTTTTCTTGCCCTGTAGTGGCAACTTTAGATTTCATTTATGAGTGGGTTTTATCTATGACAGGAACAGAGCTATATATAACATATAGCATAGCTACATCATTATTAAACACATTTTGTGTTCATATTTTTAATAATAAAAGTAAGTTCTGGTCATGTTTAAACATACCTTTTCGACCATCACAGTTTCATGATCTATTTAATCATAAGAAATCCTCACATCATTTCACATAACTATTTTTTTGTGGAAGGTCTTGCAGAAAGGTGGAGTGTTTTTCAATCCAGTTAGTTTCCTTCATTAGATAGTCGGACAGCTATTGATATCTACTTAAAACTGAAAGGTGCAGATGGAGAAGCAGATGCAGCTGTCATCCATAAGGCTGAGCAAGCACAACAGGCACCGTGAATGTTCTTGCCAGAGAGCCTGCAATAATAAAACATTAGCTCCCTGAAACCCTGCTGGACTTTAGACTCCAAATGGAAACTAATCATTAGAGTCATTTATAACAAGCCATGTCAAAATGTGTATGATACTCAATAAGTGAACATAATTGAAAAGGCCTACTGTAAATAAATATATAAGAAGATGAGAAGACACAACAAACACAGAACAGTAGTCTGTTGGTCTAAAGACTGCTCAGACTGTCAAATTTATTTTTTTAACTCCAGGAATATCCGTGTCTATCTAACCCATAATGGTTATCTAAGTAACTAATAAACATACCTAATTAAGAACATTTCATAACATGCCTTGGCTTTCACAGTTCTAAAAAGTAGGATGCATCTTCCCTAAAATACTTAAAGGCAATTATTAACTAAGCCATTCCACAGTTTATTACTCAGAATCTTATTTTCTCAACACCCCTATCAAAATATAGAAGCTCATTCTGGGTATTATCAAAACCCAGATTCAATGAAAACATTCTCTTCAGTTATATGATATTGTACTCCCATTAATATTTCAGTAAATTGATAGCTTTTTTTAAATAAATTTATTTATTTATTTATTTTTAATTTATTTTTGGCTGTGTTGGGTCTTCATTGCTGTGCGCAGGCTTTCTCTAGTTGCGGTGAACTGGGGCTACTCTTCGTTGCAGTGCACGGGCTTCTCATTGCGGTGGTTTCTCTTGTTGCAGAGCATGGGCTCTAGGTGTGCGGGCTTCAGGAGTTGTGGCACGTGGGCTCAGTAGTTGTGGCTCACGGGCTCTAGAGCACAGGCTCAGTAGTTGTGGCGCACGGGCTTAGTTGCTCTACGGCATGTGGGATCTTCCTGGACCAGGGCTTGAACCCGTGTCCCCTGCATTGGCAGGCAGATGCTTAACCACTGCGCCACCAGGGAAGTGCTGATAGCCTTTTTTTTTTTTAATTTATTAATTTATATATTTATTTTTGGCTGTGTTGTGTCATCGTTTCTGTGCGAGGGCTTTCTCTAGTTGTGGCAAGCGGGGGCCACTTTTCATCGTGGTGCACAGGCCTCTCACTATTGCGGCCTCTCTTGTTGCGGAGCACAGGCTCCAGACGCGCAGGCTCGGTAGTTGTGGCTCACGGGCCCAGTTGCTCCACGGCATGTGGAATCTTCCCAGACCAGGGCTCAAACCCGTGTCCCCTGCATTGGCAGGCAGATTCTCAACCACTGCGCCACCAGGAAAGCCCCCGATAGCCTTTTTAATAGAAATACTTCCTTGCTGAAAAAGATGCATTTGATAAATCAGTTGGCTTAATGTTCTCATTAAAAATAGAATTTTAGAATTAAACATTTCAAGAGAACATACATGATGGAATAATCTGTGCTCAACGGAGGAGGACTGTGTCTGACTCTGTGCTCCCTACCTACCTTGTTAGCACTTAGTCAAAAATTAAATAAGAGCAACCTCATCTAACCCGTGGCTTCACTTATCAGTTTTATGCTTATGGTTCCCAAACCTGAGTCTCCCGATTCCAGAATGCACATCTCCAACTGACTGCTGGACTTCTTCTTATGGAAGTTCCAAACCATGGTGAAAATGTTGCTTCCAGCTGAACTTGCTATTTAAATTGTGGTCCAGAAAGCAGCAATGGTATCTGTCACCTGGGAGCTTGTTAGAAATGCAAAAATCTCAGACTCAATTTCAAACCTACTTCAAAATGTGCATTTTATCATTACCAGGTGATTCCTATTCTCAAACTGGTCAAGTTTGAGAAGCACTGCGCTATGATTCTCTCATCTCTGTCGAATTTTTCTTCACAAATGTTTTCAAACATGCAAAATACTTGACCTATCAGCATCTCACAAGAATTTTATGAAGATTAATTTTTAAACCTCTGAGGATTAATTTATTTTTAAATTGCCTTGAAGACAGGCACTATCAGCCCTAAACCACTAAATCTAGTGAAATGTGACCCTTCCTCATTGGAGGTTCTTTAATCGGTACACTTACCACTTCTAATGACATTTTTACTGTGATTCATAAGTAATCTGCAGATTTGTTATTCTTAGAAAAAATTCTAACCCCTACAAAAATTGTTGATTTTATGGATTTCCCTGATTTGCCAAAACAAACGGTGCAGTCCTTAGAACACGTTAAATGTATACATAGGATCATTCTGTGGCTGCTTCACCCTGTTAAGGCAGCTAAGCAAGATCTTGACACAGATCAGAAAATAGAATTTTCCCCAGCAGATCAGGCCACATTTCCCCTAGGAAACAGATTCGCACCACCAGCCTCTTAATGCCCTTTTCTCACCTAAATATGTACTCCAGTTACTGAAGTTGGGAAACACATAGTGCTCTGTTGGAAAGTGGGTGCATGATGTCCTGCTTGGAAAGCATATTTCTAAACTGGCACACACTTCCTGCATTATGGGCTGCCCCGCTCTCTTTTAATGACAGTATCAGAGTGCCAGATGGCTTTGTGGGTCAATGGCTATAGTCCTCAGAATGTGTTGTGCAAAACAGATTTAAATGTTCACCATCAAATTCTGGTCAAGGCTTATTTTGGTATGTCACATATTAATCCCTCCCAATTCACTATCTTTTCTCTAAAAGTGTAAGTCACTTGTAGCACTCAGCAATTTACAGCTCTCTTGTCTTGTCACTGCAAGTGTCCTACAGAGGTCAGATGAGCAACCATCAGGGATACTGTGAGGGAATTCCTGAACTGGGTAAGGAGATAGGACTTAATGACCTCAATGGACTCTTTTAACTACAAAATTCCACAATTTCTCAACTTCATAACTACTTCTACATTCATAAGTAGTAAGTGTATGATTTTAACATCAAGTTTTCCCTGAAATTCATTAAAGGATAAATTTTAATTAAAAAACTAAATAATTAAACAACTAAACAATGATGCTTCTTAATTGGCCTGGACAAAAAAAAAAATTGAATAATTATTCATTTAAGATTTCCAGTAAAAGATTATTCAGAAGATAAGCTGATACTCAATTTCCTTCTTAGCTTTAGAAATGGGTTTAAGACTTTCAAAGCTATTATCTTTTTGGTTTTATGAAACATCTCCTCCATTTATTTTGTTTGTTTTCTATCTCATTAAAATTCTTATTTTATCATTATTATTTCCTTTGCCCTTCTTTCCTTAGATTTGTTGTTGCTTTTCATTTTCTTGAATTGAATACAAAGTTCATTTATTTTCAATCCTTCTTCTCCAGTTGCATTTAAAACAATATATATCCCTTGATATATAATCCTTTTTCCCATACCACAGGTTTTGATAGCACTTTTATTGTTCAATTCTAAATATGTTGTAATTTTCATTGAGATTTCTTATATAATTATGAGTAAATCAAACCTGATTTTTTAGTTTCCGAGGACAGTAGTGTAACAAGGACAGAACACTAGGTTTGAGTTTTATCACCATATGCCAGCAATTCCAAATAATGTCAGTGATAAAATACTCCAACATGAAACAATTTTTATTGGTCTACAATCTATACAATTGCTATGGCTACTGCTGAGTTTTAATAATATGTGTGTAACCTTCTGATTAGTACATTGTTACTACTTATCCTTTCATAAACATTGTGTTCTACATGGAACTTGATTCAGAGAACTCCCGTACAATCCAGTCCCAACATACACAGACACCCTTGCATTTGGAAGGTTAAGTTAGTAACATTTTTTAAATCATTACAGCTCCCTTGGGAAGATTTTGTGTCTTCAATACCCATGGTTCTAAATATCCTGGTGTTTAAACAGTAGGTTCAAATAATACCAGCACAGTAATTACAAAGATGAAAAAACAATTCTCTCAATCTATATGACCACTTGGAGTTTTTGTTTGTGATTAAATTTTGAAACAGTGAAACACTGTGAACTCTGAGGTGTAATTTTTTTTGTAAGCGCAAATTTTAGTGTGTATATGGAAACTTTTACTGAATTTTAGTATCTTTACAATTAAAATTGTCTTTTTAAACTATTGCTTTAAAACTAAAGGACTAACCAAGAAAATAAATCAGTACATTAGTGGCACAATTTAGAAATTTTTCTTGGTGTGAAGTTTTAGATGAGGTTGATCAGAAATCAAAATGGTTGCAGCCTAAACAATATTAAACAATGTACAGTAAAACATTAAAAGTTTTAAAATTGTTCCTCGAAGAGCAGCACACAGCAATTGTAGAGAAGACTATTAGCTATGCAATGACAAAATGTAAGATAGGCATTTACACTGAAGAATCAAATTCAAAGAATGTCAGGAAAGCAACAAAAAGATGTTGGTCTTAAATGGTCAGAAGAAACTAAAAGAGCAATGTTCAAATGCCTTGATCATTTTCACCATAAATGGACATTTGTTCTAAATCAATGGATCAAATAATGTCAATGTTCACCAGCACTGAGCCATTTGCTCTCCTTTTGCAAAAGAAAAATTTTGGGGGGTTTTACCAAATGTAATAGGAATTTATCTTGAATTTTCTGGTTTATATATTTTAGTGGAATTTTTTAGACCAAGAAGCTTTTTGAAAGCCACTAAAATAAATCCTAAAAAAACAGTTTTAAGAATTTAGGAATTTATTGTGAAATGGAATTTTTATGAATCTCTATCAAACTTATCTTTGTTTTCCTATTCGTGTATCTGTTGCTTTAAATGAAAAAAAAAAAAACTTTTGAAATTAATAAAAAGTGTTCTTCAATCAACTGTGAACAAAGAATGACCAACCTGGCTATACTCTGTAGAGCATGGGTACATGAAAAGACCAATTTTTATAAAGTCTTAAGACACATTTGCAGAAGGTTCAAAAATAGTACATGTAATGTTGTTTATTACAGTGAAAGACCAATAAGTAGATATTTTTCCATTTTCACAAAATTCACTGAAAAATATTAATCCATTATTTCTTCCTTTTTGTGTTTCTTATTTACCATGCTTTCCCATTTGCCATGCTGCCTTTTTTTTAAACATCTTTATTAGAGTATAATTGCTTTACAATGGTGTGTTAGTTTCTGCTTTGTAACAAAGTGAATCAGCTATACATATACATATATCCCCATATCTCTTCTCTCTTGCATCTCCCTCCCTCCCACCCTCCCTATACCACCCCTCTAGGTGGTCACAAAGCACCGAGCTGATCTCCCTGTCATGCTGCCTTCTTAATCTTTCTTGCCTTCTCTCGATTGATCAAATTACTTTTATTGCTTCTTTTCCCCTACTGTTTGGAAGTTACACATTCTGGTTTAAAAAGTATGTATCCTGGTTTTATCTTTGTTACCCTTAACTTTTAAAAATACATAGCTAATTTTATGTTGATCTAACAAAGCCTGAAGTTAATATTTCTACCCATCTTCCAAATGCTTTAGATGCATTACTATATATTTTTTTCTATGTTTACTTAAGTTAAAAAAATCCTTAATATTCCAGGATCACATCTTCAACCCAAATAATTGGGCTTTATTTCAGTATAAGCCATAGATAGGGATGGGAGAGAAAAAAAATCTGATTTAGTAATGTAACTTCACTATTACATACTTGGTATTGCATACCTATTATTATAGTCACCAGATAATACATTAAACTTAGACCAGCTTTTGTTTCAATATATTAAACAAAGAAGGTAGAATGAACATAAGGAGAATGTATTAATTTAATAAAGTAAACTACTAAAAAGCAAACAAGAAACAGAAATATCTCTAGAATTACTTGATAAAATGCTCAAGATGAATACAAATTGAGCACATAAGAGTACCAGATGTATGCATGTACATCGGAAACAGGAAAAATATAAATTAAAATGTAAAGCTAGACATTAGATAAACAAATAATCCTAATTTGTCAGTATTGTTTGAAAAATAACTGAAAAAATATGTTCATTTTTTTAAAAGCCAAGTGCAATAAGCCACAGCATTTAGGTTGTAACAGCTAATAAAGAATGCATTTGCTCTTGTCACTATATTGACCCCAAACATCACACCTAAGACTAATGCTTAGGTAGAGCTAGAGACCACTCTCCAGCACTACCTTTCCAATTGCATCCTTTGTACTATTTCTAGGAGAGAGCTATGGATTTGATGTGTAGTATACAATGTTACCAGGTCAAAGTGTTTGGATTTCATTATGAGGGCAGAGGGAATGACATAATCATATCCATGTTTCAGTGAATTGAAGAGAAAGATGGAGAAAAAGAGACTGGGGAAAGCAGACTGGTTAGAAGGCTATTTCAACAAACCAGGTGAGATATGATGAAGGTAGAGAGCAGTAAGATGGAGAACAGTAAACAGATTAGGGAGATATTAGAGAGAGAGAATTGGTATAATTTGGTTACTAAAGATGTTGAGCAGAGTAAGAGTTGAAAATGATTCCTTAGTTTCTGGTCTGGACTGGAAAACAAGCACATTCCTTAGATGCAGTCTGGGCTAGGGAATACGAGAGGGAAGTTTATCAAGTGGAGAACTGGATAGAGAAAGTATCAGATCATTTTTAGAATCAGCCAATAAAATAATAAATGTATTCTGTTACAACAAAATATAAGTGTGCATAGATGAGATCTAAAGTCATTTTTAGAGATAAAGCCACTAGGGGTAAGTAGGTTCAAGAATGAATTCCCTAATAGTTCTGGACACACCAAAGCTTCTCAGTGCTGCTAGTGATTTAGCAAATATTTGCTATCCACTCTAAGTTCATTAAAAGGGTTAAACATTTCTTCCTTCAAGTGTATTTAAATAGCTAGAAATTTAGTAATAGCTAAATTATACACAAAAATTATCCAGGGTGACTTCTTTCAAATGGTAAGCTAAAAGGGTATGATGATATATTCGTTCATCCTTATCCCTTAAATACAGAGATACTTTAGTACCTTTGGCTGTAACTGATTTAGAAGTAGAAGACAGTTTAGGAGTAAGTAGCAGCTCATTACTCAAGAGAAGAAAAAACAATGCATTCTTAAAGGATACAAGTTAAGGGGCCAGGCAAACTAAACATGTATCATCATCACAGGGATTTTCCTCAGTTCCTTATAGCAAAAACAAATAACTATTTGGGAGATGAAAATGCTCTAAAATTGATTGTGGTTATGGCTACACAACTCCATGAATATTCTAAAAACCATTGAGCTTTACACTTCAAATGGGTGAATTGTGTAATATGTGAATTAAACCTCAATAAAGCTGTTATTTTTTTAAATGAATAACTTTTTAATCCACTAATATCAGGTTTTATAAATGCTTTAATTTTACATTAGGCTTTTCAGGCTTACTAGGTTTCAAAATAAGCAGGAAAACAGAGAAAAAGTATATTTTATTGGTATTTAAACCTAGCACAGTTCAATTCAAATAAAATGGAACAGAGCAACTTATTTACTCTAATTGAATATAACATATAAACAAATTTTTTTTAAGTTTCTGTCTATTTTACCATCAAATGATAGTGTTCATGCAAGTACAATCATGACACTGTCCTTCTGGGCCCATATCATAGCACCACCTTTTATTTGCAGTTCTTGATGTAAATTTCATTGTCAAACATATCTGGCTTTAGCAATGTAAACATTTGCTACAAGTAAACTTTAAAAGGTAAAAGTGAATGATACTAATGAATAAATCAAAATAGAACTGAGCATCACCACATGATAAAATTCAACAGAATATTAGATAATACTGTTTCAATAAGAACTACAACTTAATAAAGTTCACAAAATGGAAGCAAAAACCAAAAGTAGTGTGTAAACTCCCAAAATAGTTTAAAATACTGAAGGATATAATGTAAAATTTACCTCAGATAAACAAAGGGAAACAACAAAACCATGCAGTGAATACCAAATTTGGTTTAGAAGTTACAAAAGTCCTTTTACTGCAAAGCCTTTCTAAAATGTACTGTGCCAAACTGTTTATTTTCTATCTCCCTTTATAAAAAAAATTATCACTTTTAATCACATAGTTGAGTACTTTGTGGGAATTTCACATATGTTGTCAACTGTGGAACTGTTACCCAAAAAAACTTTCATCTCTAAACTATTTTTTCAAATGACCAAAAACATTAAATTATCTTCATGAAAATTACCATATATAAAGTCAAATAATTCCTAAACAAATAATCATAAAAATAAAGCTGCCTTAACAGAGTAAATACAGAAATAGTGTATACGTAAGTGCTGAAGATCACAGAAAAATATTCAATGAATAGGCAAAAATTCTCACACTTATCATTACTGTTGATGATTTTGTTTACTTTTTGGTTAAAATTAAGAAACAAGTTTTCAAAAGGTCAAGAACATTCAGTGCCACTTTGAATTTGTCTGCAACATACAAATGAGTTATATCTCTGTAGTACAAGGCAGACTCTATTTTTACTTTTTAACATAAGTTATAAAGACCTCAAATTTCTAAAACCAGTTATAATACTGTGGCAAGCAAAACAAATTTGTTCTTATTGCTCTTATATTCTAGCTTAATCTACAAACATGAACATTTTTCCATTTGTTGTCTCAAACCGTACTAATACAAAAAGAGTCTAGAGAGATCTCTCTGTTGGTTTCCACAGATTAACTGAAAAAAGGGGAAAAAAAGAAACTGAAATATTATTTCATCTTCTTAAGTGTTCTTAATATGTTTAGCACATCAAGCAGCACTTGACACAGCAAGTTTCTTTAAGTGATCCATAAACACTTGTAAACTAACATCATCTGTGAGAATAGGTGCTCCAGACTCCTAGAGGAAAAGAAAGATATTTTCTATGATTAAAACATAGGATGATACCTTAAAGTGTATAAGCAAATGTGTAAAAAAATAGACAAGGAAATCATTTTAAGCAGAATAATGTCTATGCTCCTGTTGTATAATAAAGAATCTGCTGGCCTTTGTCCCAGATTCCTGTCCCAGATTCCTGAGAGGGAAACTACATCCTTAGAATTTCCTGATAGTAGTATCTGTTATTCATGAGCCCCTCAGATCACACCTGAGTTTATGCTATGAGATGAGATGACTCAGGATAGGGACCAGTCACCAGAAAGATCAACCACGTAATTAGATGCCTGGGCTTTAAGAGAGCCTGACCTCCAAGGAGGAAGAGATTCGGGGCTAGAGATTCAATCAATCATGCCTAAGAGAAACAAAAGCAAAAACAATAAAACCACTGGATACCAAAGCCCAGCGGAGCTTCCTGTTTGAGGAATACATCAATGTGCTGTGAGGGTGACGCACACTGATTCCATGGGAAAAGGGCACAGAAGCTCTGTATCTGGGACCCTCCCAGACCTTGCTGTCTCTTCATTTAGCTGGACCTAACTTGTAACTTTTATACTAAAACTGTATTCATAAATATAGTGCTTTCCTGAGTTCTGTGAGTTGTTCTAAGGAATTACCAAACCTGGGGAGGGGGGTTATGGGAACCCACCCCCCCTACCCACTCTACCCACCCACTGCCCACCCCACCACCCTCCCTTTCTCACCACCCCACACACAAACGGATTTGTAGCCAGTTGGTCAGAAGTGTGGGTAACCTGGGATTCGACTTTCGGCTGGCATCTGAAGTAGGGGCAGTCTTGTGGACCATGTCCTTTAACTTTTGGAGTCTGCGCTAACCCCATGTGGTCAGACTCAGATTTGTACCGCAGTTTACCAACTGGCCTTACAATAGCTCCATACCCAACTTAATCTTTAAAGTAGTAAAGTGTTCATTTGCCTTGAATGTATTGGTGTTTTTATCACTACTAAGAAATAAGTCTCCCTTATTGCTGCCTGTTTACTAAAATAAAATTCCACTTACACATTTTAGCAGAACCGCCAGATGGAAGGAAGAGAATTTATATCATTTTTAAAATAAACTATACTTATATATTTTCATTCAAGTAATTTTAATTGATTTCTGTGGGTTCTAAGTAATTAACAAGAGTTAGGGAAAATTCCTAACTTCTATTTTAATAAAAACTGTGTTGATGGAATGACCTTAGTAATCCAATCCACTAATAATGAAATTTTATTGTAGCAAGAAAGTTTTTCTACAATATTTTGTATCTGGATCTTTAAAGTTTTCACCTGATATCCAGCTTCTTATTAGTATATATAAAATGTCTAAAACAGGAAAACTAAGTAATTTTCAGAGGATATCAGCAAGTTTATGGCAAATATGAGCTCTGACTTTATAGCTCTTGTGGTTCTAGGCTGGCATAGCCACAGATATGCCATAACCTCTCCTGAATAGTGGAAAATCAATTTTATTATGTGTTTTCATATGTGAATTTATATGAACTTGAAAAACTTGATAATGAAGGGAGACAAAAGCACTGGAATTAAGAGCTCAGAGTTTGGAGTCAGACTGCCGAGCTCATATCCTGGCTCTGCCACTTACTTAACCTCTCTGAATCTTAGTTTCCTCATTTGTAAAATACAGATAATAACAGAACCTATTTCACATGGTTGTTATAATGATTAAATGAGTTAAACTTTGTAAAGCAAATAGAACAATACCTGACACACACAGTAGGCATACAACATTATTATTATTATACCTTAATTTTTTCCATTTTACACATTTTCCACCTCAATTCACCCAATCCCAGATCTATTTCTCCTGGTCAAGACAAAATATATATGGATTTTCTAACTCATATACTGTGATCTTATTTGAAGTGATTAATACTAATGCTCAACTCAATATTATCAAAAATTTGCAATTGATTGATCTCAGTTTTACAACTGCACTCTTTTTCTCTTTAAAATATATCCAGGATTAAGCAAAAAGTTCCAAGCTTTATATCATTTAGTATATGAAGCACTATAGCAACAGAGACCTCCAGCACCCTGTCACAGAAGCAGTGTTGCAGTGGTGCCCTCTTCAGGCCATCCGTGGATAATACTTACACTGGGTACTTGATTTCTGACAAAAAGAAAACTAAGGTATTAAATTCCATAATTTTTAGTGAAATGCTTGGCTACCATGTTAACTCCCTAAATTTCAATCATCAATTTAACTTAATGGTTAAAAATTCAGATTCTGGGGTTAGAATGACCTAGGTTCAAATCCAGACCCTGTCACAGTTTAGCTGTGTGATTTGAGGTAAGTTACTTAACCTATATAAGCCTCAATTTCCTCTTCTGAAAAATAGGATTAATAGTACTCACCTCACAGGAGTATTTTAACAAATAGAAGTGTATGAAAATCTTAGCATAATGACTAAAACACAGTACAGATTCAGCTTATTAGCTATTATTATCTATAAAAATATTAACATAATTTCCCTTACAAAAATCATAGGTCAAAAAAGACCTTAGGGCTCTTGGTTTCTTTCTTACTTCTAATTAACATATTTATTTAATTTTGACATTTCAAACAGCATTACAGGAAAGGGATGTTTTCAAATTTAACAAAATATAAAGACTGAGAAACACTGATTTAAATGTCAGACCAAAATTTCATTGTTTTTAGACACATCAACAAGTTTAATACAAATGAAAGATTTTTCAAATAGTTTGGAACCAATCTGAAAAAAAGAAATGGTCTAAGTAAAATCCTATAGAAATTTTTTTGTTTTGTTTTTGTAAGAATCTATTCATAAAAGATAGGATCAAATGTCAGCTTCCCCCAAAGGCGTAACTGTAACTAATTCCTAAATTTTGCTAAATCAAATGCATTTCTGGGGGCCTTCCCTGGCGGTCCAGTGGTTAAGACTTCGCACTTCCAATGCAGGGGGAGCAGGTTCGATCCCTGCTTGGGGAACTAAGAAAGACCCCACGTGATGTGCGGTGTGGAGCGGCCAAAAAATTACAAAAATTTTTAAAGTGCATTCCTAGAAAAGATGATTATATTTTCTAAAATGCAATAATGAGAAGAAACCCAAACTGTCTTCAACCGCCTCTTTGAGGAAAACACTTTATAAAAAATCTAAGGAGAGACAGACCTGATAACAATGTAATTAAAACCACCATATGGTATAAGGACATAATTTAACTTAATGACTGTAAATATTTAAACGACTTTTTATCAAATCAATAAAAAGAATTCATTTAATAACAAGTAAGTACACTTAAGTTTCTCCAAAGGTGATGGCTTTCAAAATTGAGTACTGAATAGATGAATGGGTGGATGGATAAGCAAACGAGTGAATCAGATAAACAATATACGTTTGTTCCTTTGCCTGGGATTTCCTTCTCCATCATATTCACCCAATGAAATAATCTCCATCTTTCAGGGTCTGGCTTAAGTGTTAGGGCTCTTGTTTATGTCTCTAATGCCCCTACTTCCAGGCAGTAATAATTAAACTTCAGTTTAAAATAGGTTTTCTTTCCTATCTTAAATATCTTTAGAGAGACTTTTTTACCAGTGATAACAAGGAAAACTAATAACTAATATTTACTGAGTATTACTGGGCATATCAAGTATGTGTCATCAAACTCTATAACAGACAAGGAAGAAAAGGCATAGGAAGTTTAGTAACCTGCAGAGTTTTCAATTACCACCCCAGAATGATGCCTCTCCATGTTTAACAGCTCAACAAGTTCTTTACTTTATATGTCTTCCATCTACAACTCCATGTTGTAATTTAAACCTCCCAAAACAAGGAACAAGCCATTATTTCCATGAACTAAACCGTGCTTTTTTAATGCAGAAATTCAGCCACAAAGAGATAGGTTTTATTTGGTCTTCATAATGTGAGCTCACAACATTTTGTTAATTGAATTATGTGTATGGCAACAATCATCTGGAGGGGAGGAACAGCTACCCCCTTTAGAAAAGGATTTGTGTACCCTCCCCACAAACCCTAGTCTGCCATAGCCCGCTGCCCCCAGGTATTGCTTTTTGACACTGAGAGTCAAGTTTTCTTATATGCAGCCAGCTTCACTCATTTGTTCACCTGGTCCCTAGGGGCATGTGATATGTGACCCCTGACGAGTACTATTTTCAAGTATCCTTCAAGCCTTTAACCTCCCCTTCATATTGATTATTCACCATTTCCATTAACTCCATTTATTGGTGCTACTTTTCTATATTCTTGCAATTTTCTTTTCTTAAATAAGTTCCTCTTAAGTTGTGGGATCCAGAACCAAAACCAATACTCAGTTAACTAGAGTTAAGTATAATGGAAAGGCTGATTCATGGTACATCCTGTACTCCAAACTTCCACATCACAGTAATATTTGGCTTTTTGTTCCCCCAGCAACTGGAAGAGGGTGAGGGGTGATATTGAGAGTCTATACGTATATGTATTATATGGGCACAAATTTTTCTCACATGTGCTATGTGTACCCTTTGAACGCCTTCCAAGAGTAAGTTTCTTTCTTTGCTATAAAAAACTCCTCACCTTTCAGAACTTTTAGACCGTGAATTCAATTTATTTATCTATATCACGAAAGCTTCTTAACTCCTAAAGCGTCTCCACAGACCTCCCATACTCTAATCTCTGTTCTCCTGTCCAGATCTACTATGGTCAATATATGCTATGTTTAAGGTACTGTGGAAAGTCAAAGATGAAAATGACACAGTTATCACCCTTAAGTAATTTATAATCTAACAGGAGAAATAAGTGCCATCAGAAATAGATGAAAAAAGGGGGCGGGGATGAAGCACCAGGGATATTACACAATATCCAGTCATGCAATCACAGAAAAGGTTTCATGGAGTCAGTAAACTTTGCACTGAGCCTTGAGGGATGGCTATGATGTGTTACAAGTGGTGATAGGGACAAGTCACATGCTTAGTGTATTCAGAGTGGAGTAAGAAGTCTAGTTTGGCTAAAAAGACTAAAGAGTAGCTAAAAGTGGACAAAGCTATTTGGAGCATACCATAAAGGACCCTCAATAGCAATACAGAACTTATATGTAACTTAGTAGGGGGTTATTAAAGATGTCTAGGCAGTGCTTTGACTTAGAACTGCTTTAGGGAGACCACTCTGGCCAGTGCCAAAATGGAGGAAAAGGCTGAAGCACCAAGAGCAGGTAATTCCAACAGTCTATGTGAATAGTAACAAGGGCTTGACTTCGATTAGTGACAAGGAAAGGAGGGAATGGACAGGGAAAATAAGTCAATAATTAGGGGCAGAAGGGAGAAGATGTAAATGACTAAAGTTCCAAGCCTTGGGAATTGAGAGAACAGTGGGGCCCTCTATAAAAATAGGAAAGTCAGTCAGTACAAGATAGTGTGAAAGAGTTCAAGTTGGGGCATGCTGCTTATGAAATGTCTACAGGAAACTCAAGTGCTGTGCAGCAGGCAGTTATAGAAATTCCAGTCTAGAGGTCACTGTGAAGCCAAACCAAAGATGGAGATTTACAAGTTAGCCTCAGATGAAAGCTGAAGCCATAGGAGTGGACACAATCACCCAGAGAAACAGTGAATATACAGAATTCAAGGCAAACATTTGAGGCACCTCTATATTCAAAGGAAAAGGGCCTTAATCCCAATTACTGCTTCGTTTCTCTTCTAACCAGCCTGGACCCCATAGTCAGTTATCTAACATCGCTCTCAATTATTCTACTCCCTTTGCTGTGTCCATCTTTCTTATCGCCAGTCCTAAATTAGCCCCAATGCAATGTCTGAATTACAAAGCATGGCTAGAGAACATTACAGAAGCATGCTCAAGAAACTGTTAGTAAATAAAAGGGACCCTCACCATGCTGTAAAAGTCTTTTATTCATCTTCTCTTGCTTTCTTATATTCCCTATAGCTGTTTTTAATCTTTTCTATTTTCTAGTCCTTAACCCCAGCATTTCTCTCTCTTAGAAAATAATCTTTTACTGAAAAGAAACAGGCTTATCCAATGTGAGTTTTCTCTCCACCTCAAAATCTTTCTCTGTCTTCACCCTTCTTCTCACCCTTTGCTTTTGCAGAAAGAAATGTCCTGCCTCCTTACCAATGCTTAACCACCATACAGTGCGTGTGATCACACTGTCTCCTTTTGAGGATCTTAAACATCTATGCACTGTTCTTTTGTGTTTCCCCTACATTAGCTCCTTACACTTGGTCCACAAATTCTGTGCCCTTACTCTAATAACAATCATCCTACTCTTCACTCAGGCTAAATTTGCAAAAGAATAATTTACACACACACACACAAAGAATCATTTACACTTATGACCTCCACTTCTTTACCACCTACTAATTCCTTACAATCTATCTGCTACTCAACCACTATATTAAAACTGCTTACCAAGGGTCAAAAATAACCTCCTAGTCATCAAATCAAGTGTCTGCAGCACCTCAATATTTGCTACTCCCTTCTTCTTCCTTCTATAACGTCCTCCCTCATCATTTTGGATATGGTATTCTTCTCATTTTCCTTCCACTTCTCTGATTATTTATAAAATATTCCTACCACTTGTACTTCCTCAAGGTTTTATCTTATCCTTGCTTTGCCTCTCTATTCTCTCCTTGGACAAGAATCCACTGTGATGACTTTAAGTATCACTTGTCTATGAATCCTTGCCCTGATAACCAAACCCAAAATTTCAACAATCTGCTCAATTTGGGCATCTAGATGGTATCTCAAACTCAAAGTCTAAACCCAAACATTTTCAGGAATTCCCTGGTGGTCCAGTGGTTAGGACTCTGCACTCTCACTGCCGAGGGACAGGATTCAATCCCTGGTCAGGGAACTAAGATCCCACAAACAATGCGGCAAAAAAAATAAAATAAAATAAAAAATAAAAAATAAATAAAATCAAACATTTTCTTTCCACCCTCCCACTTACTGGCACATATTCTCCTCAGTTACCCAGGCTCAAAACCCCATATTGGGCTTCCCTGGTGGCGCAGTGGTTGGGAGTCTGCCTGCCAATGCAGGGGGCACGGGTTTGAGCCCTGGTCTGGGAGGATCCCACGTGCCGCGGAGCGGCTGGACCCGTGAGCCGCAATTACTGAGCCTGCGCGCGTCTGGAGCCTGTGCTCCGCAACGGGAGAGGCCGCGACGGTGAGAGGCCCGCGCACCGCGATGAAGAGTGGCCCCCGCTTGCCGCAACTGGGGAAAGCCCTCGCGCGGAAGCGAAGACCCAACACAGCCAAAAATAAATAAATAAATAAAAATAAATGTACTAAAAAAAAAAAAAAAAATGTTAGCCATTAAAAAAAAAAAAAAACCCATATTATCTTGTTCTCCCTCAACTATTTATTTTTCAGAAATTCAAACCTAGAGAAAAGTACAATGAAAAAACACCCACATACTCTAAACAAAATCATCGATTAATATTTGCCACATTTTCTTTATGTTTCTATATATTTTTCCTTTTCTTTTTCTTGTTAAATAATTTCTGCAAGTTGAAGACATCATGATATTTTACCCCCAAACACTTCAGGATATATCTCTCAAGATCGAGGACACTCTCCTACATAACCACAACACCATTATCACACTCAAGAAATTTAATAATATTATACTAGTATCTGACATATAGTCCACATCCAAATATCACAAATCATCCCAATTATGTTCTTTATAAGCTGTTCGCTCTCTCTAATCCAGAATTCAGTCAGAATTCACATTTTGCATACAGCTGTCTTGCCCTGGAGTAAGTTTTACTTTCCTGCAACTTCTAATCAAATCTCACTGAGTCTACTTTTGAAATATCGCTGAAATCTACTCTTTTTCACCATCTCGTCTTCTTTCCCTCTCACTTGGATTACTTCGACAGATAGTTTCAACCTACACACTGCTCCCAATTAATCTTAAGATTCGACTGTATTGTCTAAGACTCAAATTTGCCCCTCTGTCCAAAAACCTTCAATAACATTCCATTACTTACCAAATAAAGACTCAACTCCTCAGTCCTCAGCCTGGCCTTCAAGAGCCTCCACAATTTGGCTGCACAATATATTGCCAATTTATTGTTCTACTATGCATCCCTACGTGTACCCTTTACCTTACTCCATACTGTCTTCTACCTAGAATTCCCTTCCTCATACAATTTCTACTTACTGGATTAATAACCACTCTAAAAGGAAATGTCTCATTTTCTGAGCTCTATTCTGACACCCTCTCCTGCTGCCACCATGTGACCTCTTTCACTCCTCCTCATCTATCCCCCTGTAATACTTTAAATCTTCCTAAAAGCACATAGCCCACTCTGCCTTGTACTTTAACTACTTAGGTATGTATTTTATTTCTAATACTAGACTACAAGCTCTTCAAAGGCAGGGATGATCACTGTGGATCTTAAAGTGCCAATATAGAGTCATGAAGATTGGAACACTTGATAAATGTTGATATATTGTATCAAGAGGTAGGACTTCCACCAAATTAAAATATATTAATAATGATTTCCAGGCTTCCAGCCTCTCCTGCTCAACCACAATCCCTGACCACTCCCAGCTTACTGTGGCCCTTTATGGTTCATAGCCTAGCATTAAGCTTGAATCACCACCTCCTATCTCATATTATACACTTTATTGCTTTTTGTCTCAAGGGTAAAATGTTAAGCTTGAAATATGAAGGGGTTCTATCTATTTGATATAATCACTTTTTTATTTTCT
Source organism: Balaenoptera ricei (assembly GCF_028023285.1). Lineage (NCBI taxonomy): Eukaryota > Metazoa > Chordata > Mammalia > Artiodactyla > Balaenopteridae > Balaenoptera > Balaenoptera ricei. The sequence goes on from NC_082640.1 coordinate 128,256,375, forward strand.
GTGGTGCCACCAAATGCTAATTCTATTTTCAACTCTTATTTTTTTATTACTTTTCCAACAGAAATTACCAAATACGTAGGGAAAAATGTAGCTTTCACTAAAATAACAAACTATAATAACACAAAGAAATAATTTCCAACATCTGCTATTTACACTTACCTGTCCCCAGGCATACATATTATTATGAGTCTGTGAAGGGTTGACTTTCGAAAGCAGGAAACGCGCCTTAAAAGCAAAGAAGAAATAACATTATCCATCAAAAATAGATTTGGTCAATATAGGCTAAACAAATGTATTATACTATCTAAACTCAACTGTATTTAATATGTTTGGGTCAAATTAACTTTATTAAAATGCAACTTTAAAAAAATGAACTAAATTTTGAAATATATAGGCCACTATATGTTACACATAAATAATAAATGTAACCTCTTCTTGCCAAATCATACATACATTATAACATTCATAGTAACAAATACAAATTGTTGAGTCCAAAACTCAGCATATAAAGATTATGTCTGCAACAATTATGACAAGGTTACTGTGACATTTACCAAATACCTGGTCTGAAACGTCATCAGAGGTTGGAAGTCCCCAAAAATGATAAAAATAAAAACCATGAAATCGGGCTTCCCTGGTGGCGCAGTGGTTAAGAATCCGCCTGCCAATGCAGGGGACAGGGGTTCGAGCCCTGGTCTGGGAAGATCCCACATGCCACGGAGCAACTAAGCCCGTGCGCCACAACTACTGAGCCTGCGCTCTAGAGGCCGTGAGCCACAACTACTGAGCCTGCATGCTGCAACTAATGAAGCCCACGCGTCTAGAGCCTGTGCTCCACAACAAAAGAAGCCACCGCAATGAGAAGCCTGAGCACCGCAACAAAGAGTAGCCCCTGCTCGCCGCAACTAGAGAAAGCCCGCGCACAGCAACAAAGACCCAACGGCAGCCAAATAAATAAATAAATAAAATAAATTAAAAAATAAAAAAAAATAAAAACCATGAAAACCTATACATGTTCTTTTACTTTAAACAATGACGCTCAAACTTTTTTAAACTGTAGGCTATTCCATGAGAGCACTTACCCAACATTTTACCCATCTATCCACTATGCCTTATCATCATTAAATAATAACCAGAATAAAAGAGGAAGATAGCACTACATGTGGTGAAACATCAATGAGAGAACCAGTCATAAATTATTATTACATGTTGGAAGAACAAGGACAGTCCTATCTTTTGAAATTTAGTACCATATAAAATCTTTTTCTATTCTAAAAGTAGAAACACAAGAGCACTGGCTCAAGAGTCAGAACATCTGGATTCAAATCCCAGTTCCTCCATTTACTATGTTTCCTTGGCCACAAGTATCCTAAGTCTCAGTTTTATTATCCGTAAAATGGAGATAACAATAGCACTGCTATGAGAATCAAATGAGAGAAGGTATGTAAAGTGCTAACTATCAGCTTTGCAAATTCTCAGTACAGGGTAGCTTCTATTATAGTAAAACCCTAATAATAATTGCTATCATTTCTGAATAATAGTTACTGATATTTATTACCTACTATGTAATACTGTGCTAGGCACTAGGGATACATTAATAAACAAAGAAACATCTGTGCTTTTAAGGAACAAGTGAAACAAACTTATAATAATCTATAATTAATTTATATAACTCTAATAAGAATTACAAGGGAGCAGTAAAAGTGTTTTAAGAGTGTATGTTAAGGGGTCCTAACTGAGTCTTCTGTAAGGCCCAAAAGGGCTATGTGTATATGTACATGTACCTTATTTAATCCTCATAATTCTAAAAATTACACACCTTTTTACAATGCCATAATGCTTTCCTATTATATTTCCTAGAAAATTGAAATGATAGAATGAGGAAAACAGAAAAACATTATGTTACCACAAACTTCATATTCATAGACTTTACCAGTAAGTAAACAGATTTAAGAAAAGTACACTAAATTATTTCCCAAGTTGTTCGTATCTTCTTGCTCAACTAAAGCTTGCATACCACCATAATGCCATCCTGGCTCTTTACTAGAGCTGGGCTGGAGGAAGAAGATGGGATAAACCACCAGCTTTAGACAGCTAGTCAATAATCTTACTGCTCTGCTCTCAAAGCTAAAGCAAAAAGCAAGCATACCTTCCCCTGGAAACCATCTGCCCATCTCCTTCCTTTTTCATGTGCCTGGTGAAGCAGTCTATTCAAATTAACGTCAGAAGGCAAGCAGGATCAACTCGTAAAACCAGCAACAAACAAACACACAAACAAATTAACAGTACTTACCTGACTGCCCCCATGTTCAGTGTCAATGTATCTTGGCATTGGAAATCTGGAGTGAAGGATCTCCTGTGCATCATCCACTGGGGCTTGCAGAAGGTGGCGGAAATTTTCATATTCTGGCATGTCCTGGTATCCCGACTTACGCCACTGAGCTATGGTCTAATTTTACAACAGTTAAAAACTTATGACTTTTTTTCTTGCCTAACCAAAAACTTTAAGAGAAGATTTTTTTTCAAATGAAGCAATCTTCAGAAAATAAGAAAATTATAGAACATTATCCTATTTATTTTTTTAAGTTACAAATACTAATTTCAGTATTCTTGAGTAAACAGATGCAAAATTAGCATATTTCTTTTCCTTTAAAAGTAAAAAGAAATAATAATTCAGCCAGAAAAATTGTAAAACACTATACTTATCATATTAATGTTAGCTAAAAGCTATCTACCTAAGTTTATGATAAATAAGGGGGATTTTCACTACAGAAGATTTCCCAGAGACTTCAAAGTTAATGACCTACTATTATGAAGTCTGTACCAATGAAGTTACATTCTCCCAAGATACATAAGCATAGAAACTTTAATAATAATAGCAATAATATTATAAAAATAATATACCTGCAAAAGAGCATCTGAATCAGTTCTTTTATTAAGGAAAACGACTCCAAAAACCATGTAATTAAATCATCCACAAATTTAAACCTGGCTTGATTTCTAAGTTAACTGAATCAATCAATGTATACTCTATATTGCTTTATATCTCCGTATTTAACAGAGGAACAGTCATCTGCATTTCTGATTTCTCATTTAAGCATATTAATGAGCTATTTGAAGAAACAAAAGTATGAAAAGACAAAAGATATAAGCAAAACACCTAGCTCTGTCATATCATAGGCATTATTCTTAAAAGGTAAACAGCACTAGTAACTGGTATCAATTAAAAATAATAATCAATAGGTCTTTAAAAGTCCTGGATAATATCACTTAAAGTAGTATTTTGAATAAGGTCTTCACCATTACAGTGCAAATCTAAAATCATTTACAATTAAAACACTGGAAAAATATATCTGCTGGAGTTACTAGAATACTAGATTATAAGCTTGAGTGTAGGTTTGTGAAAAAAAGAGATCTGTATCTCTCAAAGAATCTAGATTTCAGTGCTTTCTTATACAGAGGAAGCACTTAAATACTGGCTGAATGAATAAATGCAGGAATGAACAGAGTTATGCTAAATACCTAGATTAAAGTTTAACTGCTACTCAAATATTCTGCTCTTTTCAATCATTTACCATTCCAATTAAGTGAAGTTATAAATTTTAATTAATTTGTGCTTTAAATGAGTCTTTAAGATCAAGTGAAATATTTTTTTAAATACTTCATGTGGAATACTTTTTAAATGGTTACATGAAATAATGAAAAGGAAAGCCTGCCTACTGACAAAGGCTGACTTTTCTCCTCTCAATGTCTTCAGGTAAAACCCAAAAGTATGATATGCTAACACTCTTACTTTCACAACTATGCTTTGTATAAAATCTATTTCTCCAATTATGTGTGGACAAACAGACAAAATAACCACAGATGGGTCAATTGCAAATTAAGTCTAAAAACTTGTAGAAGGAGAATCACATTTTACACATATCTTATAAAAGTGGAAATAAAGCTTATCATAGAGGAAACACTAGTCACATAGTAAGGGAGGGAAAGCTTCTATGAATAAAAAGACTTTACTGAAACTACATGCTTAGCTTTAAATGCTATGGACTCTTACCTCACCATGATAAATCAAAATCTGGAAAAATGTGTCCATGAGGAGAATACGATCTGCAAGAATGCTGCTGCTATCAAGAAGAACCGGCTGACATGAAGAAAACAATGAAAGAGGAGGCAGGAAAAAATAATTAAAAACACAAAATTGCTCTTTCTAGGATATTTTAATTTTTTAATATATTACCTTATTACATAAAACCTCTTGGTATTATGAATTCTCTAAGTATATTTCAATTTAACTTTCTGAGGAATCTCTAAACTGAAGTAACAGTTGAAAAATAGAGTCCAGTCAAGAGGAAAGAGTCCTAACTGATGGTGGCACCACTGAGTGAGAAGGGAAAGGCTTGGGACAGAACAAATTTGGAGATGGAAAAATAGTACTGAATATGAAAAAAAAGGGGGGCTTCCCTGGTGGCGCAGTGGTTGAGAATCTGCCTGCCAATGCAGGGGACACGGGTTCGAGCCCTGGTCTGGGAAGATACCACATGCCGCGGAGCAGCTGGGCCCGTGAGCCACAATTACTGAGCTTGTGCATCTGGAGCTTGTGCTCTGCAACAGGAGAGGTCGTGATAGTGAGAGGCCCGCGCACCGCGATGAAGAGTGGCCCCCACTCGCCACAACTAGAGAAAGCCCTCGCACAGAAACCAAGACCCAACACAGCCATAAGTAAATAAATAAATAAATAAATAAATAAATAAATAAAAATTAAAAAAAAAAAAAGAAATAGAAGGAAGTGGCCTGAACTTGGGTATCACACGCATAAAGATGGTAATTAAAGCTATATGGTGAGACTGCACCACTTAGAGAAAGGGAAACTAGAGAAGTCAGGATTGAGCCCAGAGCGTGCCAACACTTAGAGGTCAGAAAGGGAGAAACCAGCAGGAAGAGACTGAGAAGGAACAGGCAGTGAGAAGGAGGAAAACCAGTAGGTGTTGTAGGTGTCAGAGAAGCCTAGAGCAAAAGGTTTTCAAGGAGAATCCTCAAGGTAAATACTGTTGAGAGTTCCAGCAAGATGAAGGCTTTGGTGACCTTGATAAGAGTTGTTTCAGTATAATTTTGGGACAAGAGGAGTTCCCTGGTGGCCTAGTGGTTAGCATTCTGAACTTTCACTGCTGTGGCCTGGGTTCAATCCCTGGTCAGGAAACTGAGATCCCGCAAGATGCACGGCGCGGCCGAATAAAAAAAATAAAAAAAATAAAAATTAGGGACAAGAGTTTGACTAATATAGGTTGAGAAGAGAATATGACGTGGGAACACATAGACAAGTAACTTTCTGCATTTAGCTGTGACTGAGACCAGAGAAATGTGGTGGCAATTAGAGAAAATGTGAAGTCCAGGGGCTTTTTGTTTAACATGAGCGTTATTAAGCTTTCTATGTTAACGAGAATGATCCTGATGAGAGAAAGTGATGATGCAGAAGAGAAAGAGGATAACTTCAAAAGCAAAGTCTTAAGAAATGAAGCTAATGGGATTCATGGATTAAACAGAGAGTTTGAAATTTGATAGGAGTAGGCAGTGGGATTCCAATTTTCTTCTAAACAGTTTTCTACATTTTCTGGATGTCTACAACTTACATATATTACTATGATAATAAGAAAAAAAGTTACTTCTAAAACTTTTTTCCTGATTCAAAGGACTACAAGACCAAATATAGACCAACATATTAAAAATGCATTTTCTAGAAAAGTAGAAACTATGACAAATTACTTAAAAAATTATAGTAACAAAATACAACATTTTAGGGGACTTCCCTGGTGGCGCCGTGGTTAAGAATCCACCTGCCAATGCAGGGGACACAGGCTCGAGCCCTGGTCCAGGGAGATCCCACATGCCGTGGAACAACTAAGCCTGTGCACCACAACTACTGAGCCTGTGCTCTAGAGCCCGTGAGCCACAACTACTAAGTCTGCGTGCCACAACTACTGAAACCCAGGTGCCTAGAGCCCGTGCTCCACAACAAGAGAAGCCACCGCAATGAGAAGCCCGCACACCACAACGAAGAGTAGCCCCCGCTCGCCGCAACTAGAGAAAGCCCGAGCGCCGCAACAAAGACCCAACGCAGCCAAAAACAAATAAATAAAAACTAAATAAATAAATTTTTTTAAAAATACAACATTTTACCCACTATTTTTTACAAAACAGTGAATAAAGGGATCATTAGAGATCATTAATCAGTAGATATTATAAATATTATCTTTATAATCCTTCCTAAAGTATTATTTTCAAATATAGTCACTACATACTTTTAAGTAGTGAAACAGATAATTTTAACCTTAGAACAGAAAAACTCTTTATTTAATAATAGGTTAAAATAAGTGTGACAGTTTGCTAAGATGGCAAAATGGATGACTTTATCACTTTTTTAAGTATATCTTTATAATCAAGTGTATCTTATGTTCCAAAAAGACTATAGGAGAATGAGACTGCATTAAAACAAGAAGTTCTGTTTAGACAGAATGCCCTAATTGTCAGACACTAAACTCTGGAATACAGTTTCTAGAATCATCACTACCTCTAGACATTGTTAAAGACATAAGAATAATCATGAGCCCTATAGGATTTAATCAACTAAACGACTACACAAAATGATCTTTAAAAAGTCTCTTCTACCTCATTGTTGTTTTATTTTTTAATGATTTCCTAATACAGCCTAGCATTGTATATAGCATATAGTAAGCACTCATAAATATTTTTAAGTGAATATATGAATAACTTAAGATAACTACACTTGAATTAAATTCTTGTATTTAATAACTATATTTCAAGAAAAACCTGGTTGTTTTATTTTTTTAATAGCACACATCACAGTAACAAAACCAATTTCTTTTTCGGCCCCTCTTACCTCTGGTGGTCCACTAAAAGAATATGCATACAGAATAGGCTGAATCATGATTAGAGACTGGGTCAAATCTTGACGCATAAAATGGTGACGATAATATGAACTCTCGTCAGGACTATTGTTAAAAACTTGCAAGAAAGGAGATCTTCTTAAATGAAACATAAACTACAAGATAAAACATGTGAGATAGCTTTTACTGATTTTAATATTACAACAGAAGTTTAGTACTACAAAAGCATTTGATTACAACCATTAACACAATAAAACAACACCTTACAATAAGAACATTCTAAATTGTATTTCTCAGAAAGAATCTTACTCATGATATTTATCAGTTACTTAAAAATATAATTCAACAACAACTTAAAAATTAAAGCAAAAGAGGTGACTCAAAAGGAAGACAAGAATAGGGACAAAAACCCCTTGATCAGATCTAAGTTATTAGAGACTGATGCTAGGTGACGCATTAGCAGCAACCTTTGTTTTTATTCTTCATCTCTCTGTCCACATCTCTGAGCTTTTTTATTTCTATTCATTACCACCACCAAAAGACTCTAAGAGAACATAAAAACAGATTAACAGATAGATCCCCCAAACTGCACTGGTTTAAAAAAAAGGACTTATATATACTCACTTATTTCTTAATATTTAAGGTCTCCTTTATCCTTAAGAAACATTCTCTAGGCTTTGTTTCATAATTTCTTTCTCCTTTCATTTTCTCCCCTTCTACCTACTCCTCATGTGAAAGAGATCAAAAAGGGGGTGAATTAGGCCTGAATGAAGGACAGCTACACTGTCCTTTGACACCAGGGGTCTTTGATATAATCAATAGGATCAGCTCCAAAATACTCCCATTTGTCTTTTAGTTACTTCTCTCAATTTCCTTCAGCCCTCAGGTCTCAAGTGCCTACATGCTGCCCTGCCTGGGACTCATTCCATAGCTCTCTCCCAACACATGCCACTCATTGAAATTCTTATTCCTGTTCCTTTTTTTCAGTGATCCATAATTCACTGAGAGGCTCTCTCATCCCTTACCACTTCAATCATTCTTGTTTACTTACAAAAATGTATAATTGGTAAATCTGGGGGTAAATATTTTATAAATGAAGACCTCCCTTAGATTTAGTTTATGTCACCTTTTAGAAGATCATAAGCCTTTGAAAACCCAAAGAAAAAAGCACTTCTGGGTCCTCTGGCTCTCTACTTTCAATGACAGGAAAAGATGGGATGCCCAGATCTCTTGGAAGATCCAAAAGCCCAAAGAGAAGGCTTGGAGAGGGAGGGAAGAGAAAGTAAGGAAAGTGTGGAGAATTTAGTCAAATACTTAGACTAATGCCCTCAATTCCCTTTCCTATTAGTTTCTCTATGAAGATGAGGCCTGAGAATTCCCAAAACACAAAGGGTTGCCTCCCTTAAGACAAACAGACCCTGCCTTTTCCTAGCTCCCCAAAACCTCAACCAGAGATTTAGGAAAGTCTCCCCCTATAAACATGGAGTTTCTAGGTTACAGATCACTAAAAGATTTTCAAAAAATAAGTATAGCTCTTATACTTCAACTTAATAAAGTTGAAGCTTTAAACAAATTTTTTGTGAGCAAAAATTTGAATTTCCACATCTCAATATTAATCATCCTTCCAGACTGAGCTAAAACAAAACACTACCTCTTCTATAAAGATATATCAAATCATCCATTTGGAAGGATTCTTTAAAGTTTCCTTTAAATGTTATATATCTCTCATAGTATTTCTCACTTTCTTTTCTGTGTTGTTTAGGTATATTTCATATCTCACCCTTCAGAATGAAAGCTCCTTGAAAGTGGGATCCATGTCAGCCATCTTTATTCTCCTAAATTCCTTGCACATAATATATACTCAGTTGAATAAATATTATCTGTATTACTCGTCATATAAACAACCTAGACTTTTAAAAACATCTATCAAAACAACAGAGAGACTCCACTACCCAAGTGGAAAAGGTTCTGTAAGATAAATCAAATTAGCTTCTTTTCTATTTATCTGGGATGTCCCCATAAAGTTGTTCTCAGGCAATGAGACCATACTATAAGACTAGCTGATTTGTAAAATTACTTCCTTTTGGTACTACTGTAATTAGTTAGATCCCTTATATCAAATGGAAAGCTAATCTGCTTCACACCTAATTCTACTCCACAGTAGGGTTCCAGTGTAAATTTCTACTCAACACAAATAAATGCTATCTGCAAGGCCATCATAAAAATACTACATACTTTTCACTAGCTATTCAAGCATAATACTAATTTCTTAGCTATCTCAAAACTTAAAACCTAACCAAATGAATGACCCTATAAAATGAGTAATAAAAGACAACAGGAAAAGTGAAACCCAATGCTACTGTCAACACTAAGAACACGGACCTTTTATCTACTTACCTGTGGATAAAGGGAGAAAGTTTCTGAAAATCTGAAGGAACTTGGATCATCTTTGTGATACTCTCCAAATTTCTGACACTAAATAAAATAAAACATGTTAGTAATACATTCCCTGGCACAGAGCTAAAACTTTGTCTATGCATACTCTATTTTTTTGAATGTTTGTCACTTTTAATTCAGCAACTGTGAACAACCATAAACAATTCTGTTTAAAAAAAGAATTTCCAAATCTGTTCTGTATGATAACACACAAAATTGCTTGGGACACAAATTAAAGAGAGCAAATATGTCCCATCAGCTGCATACTCTATTTTTAAAGTTATTGCTCTTTAGGAGGCAGATACTTGATATAGGATAAAACAGGAATATTACTTATAGACTTACCAAGAGAATGATTACAACCAAAGACATAAACTTGAATTTTGGAAGCAAATAATACATTGCTCCAATGCAAAACAACTCATCTTAAAATGTTTGAATTTTTTTAAACTAAGTGTCTCTGATAGCAAATAAAGAGCTCTTGGATGATGGCTGAAAGAGCTCGACAGGCACCCCCTAAGACTCTACCTAAAAAAGACAATAGTCTACTGACAGAAAGATGCACTATCAAAATACCATAGTGGCTCCAAAGGCAAATTGATGGTATAAAATTGGGTACACTAGAAACAAGACCAAAAAGAAAGAATTGTTGAAGAAAATCAAGATCAACAGGTAAACCGGTAAAGAAGAAATGCAAAGGCAGAAATTGGAAGGAAATCAAGGAGACACATACTCTAGCAACAGAGAAGTAAACCCTCTATGATAATGTGACAAAAGGCATCTAAATAACTGAGATAATCCACATGAGAAAGTGCTTAGCACAATGACTGACACTAAGCACTCAATAAATGTTAGCTTCCTCTCGTTCTTGAGCAAAGTCTCTGACCTGAAAAGTTTTTATAGTACTTATGTAACTGGTCTACTTCCTGGCAACATTTATTGGTACTCGAATATGATCAAGGGCAAAAATAATAAGCAAAAAATAACAAAAGGTTCACTGCTGCAAGTAGTACAGGACTTTTACAGCCTAAAATGTTCAACTAAATAATTTATGTAGTTATCTGTGCCTTAAAGAGCACATACAAAGGCCTAATTGGTTTGATCATATTTTTTGGCTTCCAGGAAAAATCATTTCCAAACCACAGTTATCCAAAGGATAGAAAAGCTAGAGTTGTAGCACTAATGCTCAGAAAATAGATCTTGGTATGTGGGAAAAAGAATGTTTCTGTCTTCAAAGCCCCCTAATAACACTTCACTGACGAAACTTATAGATTTGGATAATAATCTTCACTGTCCAGTATGAAAGCCACTAGCTATGATGCAATTTAAATTAATTAAAATTGTATTAAAATCCAGCTCCTCAGTTGCACTAGCCATATTTCAAGTGCTCAAGAGCCACATGTGGGTAGTAGTTCCATAATGGACAGTGCCGAATACAGACCATTTCCACCACTGTAGAAAGTTCTCTTGGACAGTGCTGATCTAGAATATAAAATACACTTGAGATCTAGAATATCAAACACATTGAAAAGATTTTGTGGAAAAGCCAGTATGTCACACATTATCTGATTTGATTATAAATAAGATTGGTAACTTTTTCATATGTTTATTGGTCACTTGCATTCCTTCTTTTGCTAATTCCTTGCTCATCACCTCTGCTCATCTTTTGCCCAAATACTACTGATTTGTAACAGCTCTTGTACATGAAAGTTTTCACATTCTGTCATACATATAACAAATGTTGGCATGAAATTCTGCTAACAGTATTTTTACCACACAGACTTTTGTCTCATTTTAATGCAATAAAATCTTTTAATATTTTTATTTAATGGCTCCTGATTTTACCTTTCACGTTAAAATCCTTCTGCATACAGAGGTTAAATACATATTAACCTATTTTTTGATAAACATAATCTATACTCTACCAAAGATAACAATATAAATTTTGTATAATATACACATATATAAATTTCTAATTTTGGGGTTACTTCTCAAAATTTTTTTGAACACTTATCAAATGCCCCAGCATTAATTACTGGAATCATGAGGAGTAGTCCTTATTTACAACCCAACCAAAACACTAATACAAATAAGAAAAAAGATTGAAGCATAAAGGAGGTATATCAAAGATCCACTGTTCGAGTTATTTAGAAGTAATAAGATTGGGCAGATAAAGCATCAGTAATACAATTTTCTTGAGGAAAATAACAACACTTGCAAGAAGTTTAGTCATGTCTTCAATTCAGCAATTAGTTATGCATAAAGCCACCCACATAAATGGGCCCAAAGGGTCAAAGCATAACCTCTATAAGAAAATGGTAATGACAAAAGTGGTCCTCCTTAAAAACAGCACAACTGAAGTGCCTGGTTCCACTGGTATAGCAAGAAGAAAACCTAGCTGTGATAAAATTTGCAAGGAAAGCCCCAGAGTCTTAAACAAGAGAGATTTCCTGGGAATGAAATTTCCTGAGAAATGATTTCCTGAGAGATGAACTGTTTATCCATCGTAGCTAGTAGCACAGCTGAAGGGAGTAGTTAGTGGGTAAACCAAAGGTCAAAGATGAAAAAAATCAAATAGTAATTTTAAGTTATACGAAGATGTCATTCAGTAGAAAAGGTCAGGAGCCAAAAAGGTAGGGAACAGATCCATGAAGGCAGACACAAGATGGACCCAAACAAGAGTATGAGAATGGAAGCAGCATATCATGTGTTGATACCGATACCTTAAGTGATTCTGACAAAGGAGAATGAAAGCTTATATTAAAGCTGTCAGAAGCAAATGTGGTACCAGCACCAATCTGGCCATATGATGCTCATTAGCTACAAAATAGTTTTTTAAAAGATGTTTATTTCTGTTTTTTTTCTTCTATTTTATCTATTTTAATTGGGGTATAGTGGCTTTACAATGTTGTGTTAGTTTCTGCTGTACAACAAATTGAATCAGCTATATGTATACATATATCCCCTCCCTCTTAGATCTCCCTCCTACCCTGCCACCATCCCACCCATCTGGGTCACCACAGAGCACTGAGCTGAGCTCCCTGCGCTATACAGCAGGTTCCCACTAGCTTATTTTTAATTAAAATGACTCTTAGTCATCAAGAAAAAAATTATACTCACTATACCAAATTGAGGCAAAGAAGTTTCTTAGCATAATTTCACAGGTTTTTTCATTAGGAAAAAAATTAGAAAAGTGTAGTACCTAAGAGGTATTAATCCTTTCTCTGTTTGTGTTGCTATCATTGTTATAGCTGAAAATTCAGCAATAGGGAATCAGTACAAAAAATGAGGCTAGGGACTTCCCTGGTGGCGCAGTGGATAGGAATCCGCCTGCCAACGCAGGGGACATGGGTTCGATCTCTGGTCCGGGAAGTTCCCACATGTCGCGGAGCAACTAAGCCTGTGCACCACAACTACTGAGCCTGCACTTTAGAGTCCTTGAGCCACAACTACTGAGCCCACGAGCCGTAACTACTGAAGCCCACGCACTCTAGAGCCCATGCTCCTCAATGAGAGAAGCCACTGCAATGAGAAGCTCGCGCCCCGCAACGAAGAGTAGCCCCCGCTCTCCGCAACTAGAGAAAGCCCACGCACAGCAACGAAGATCCAACACAGCCAAAAATAAATAAAATTTTAAAAAATTTAAAAATGAGGCTACACTATGTTAGCTACTTAGAATAGCTTCTATAACTAAGGTTCATCTGTCATCACCTGAAACTTCAATTGTACACTAATTTGATTCAACCAATTAAAGAAAAGAATGTAAAAACCATAATCCCACCACTTTTGCCATATATTAGTCACTAGGGTTTCTATAAGAAACTGTGATTTTTTAAATATTATTTTTTGAACTTTGCACACCATATGATGCCAGCCACAGTGATGCAGTTTCCAAGTTATCCTGTTAGCAGTTTCACTGCAGACCTTTTAGTCTCACGTGGCAGTAGGACTATATTCATTTGGATAACTCCATTCTCAGTTTTTGACACAGGACAAGGGGGGGTCATGGATAATTGATGAAAGCTGTTTTGCAAAGAAAGCATGGCAATAGTCTGATGATGTCAGCCTTTCCCTCCGAAACTACCTCCACCAATCCCCTCTTACACACAGTTGCCAACTGACTCATGGGAACAGACAAGCCATACTGCTGTGACAGACGATCAGAGTATAATTTTCATTATGTCATGACTCACCTGTCCTCTACCCTCAACTTGCTGCTGTTGTAAATGGCACAAACTGCAAGATATGTAGCTTAGAATTGAATCATATTGTGAGATTTTTATCATTTTGTACTTTTTGCAACTGTCTCATTTAGTTATTTACAAGACCAGTCTATTTTATTAGCATTTGTGTTTTACAGGCATGTCAAACAATATGGCGATTTTTGAAGCTGAGGTGTGAGAAGAGAAAGATTCTAGACAGAAGCCTACAGAGAATTCTGAATTACAATCTTCTGAGTCATTTCCCTAAACCCATACAACAGAACACAGAAAAAGTCCATCTTCACACTGAAAGCTACTTATCAATGGGTTTTACGTGGGGTTGATAAGCCAAGTTGTACTATCCAATTTTGTGTCATGTCATAACCTACAAATGTAGTCATAGCTCCAGCAAAATGGAAAAAGTACTTTACTACAAATCATAACCATTTGACAAATAAAGGTGTTGATTACTTCAAACAGCTTTTAGACTCTCAAAACAAAGTGTTCGTTAAAATAAAGTCACAATCAGTGATAAGGCTCAGGAAGCAAGATACTTCAGAGCAAAATTTATTATCTAGAAAAGGAAAAGTCATATAGTTGATAAGCACTAACAATGACATGTAAAATTACAGTAAGTAAAATGCTAGGACAAGATGAAATCTGAGAAATTGAAAAGGTTCCATCTTAAAACAATATAACAAGTGAATGCATTCGTGACATGTTACATGATGCTGAAGAGTTTTGTGTAATTAGCTGAAAAATAACAGCTTCTCTATTCAGGTTGATGAGTCAACGGATTTCACCAATGTCACGTCAAGTTGCTAAATAATAGTGAAATTCAAGAGAACTTTTCTGCTGCCCTAAACAAGCAAAGGTCAAAGTATATTTAATGTTTTGATCTTCTTATATGGAAACAAAAGTCCACCTTGGAGGAACTATGTTGACATTTGTACTGACGGTGTCCAATCAGTGGTTGACTCCAAGAGAGGTTTTATGCCTATTGTTAAAAAAAGACAGGCTGATGTCGTCATAAGACTGATTTATTCACAAAGAGGTGCTAGTGTAAAAACACCCTCAGAAATTAAAGAATAAAAGCTCTGGATGATGCTACAAAAATGGCTAACTTTATTAAACAAAGACTAGTTCCCTCGATAATGTTTTAAAAACTGTGTGAAAATCTAGACAAAGGGCACAAAAACCTCCTGCTACAAACAGAAATTTGATAGCTTAGCAGAGAGAGTTCTCAACAGGCTGTTTGAGCTGAAGGGTGAACTGAAGAAGTACTTTCAAGGAAATTATAGGCCAGAATTTGCTGAGTGAAAATGAAGCATTAAGAACAGAACTTGGGACTTCCCTGGTGGCACAGTGCATAAGACTCTGAGCTCCCAATGCGGGGGGCCTGGGTTCAATCCCTGGTCAGGGAATGAGATCCCACATGCATGCCACAACTAAGAGTTCGCATGCCACAACTAAGAAGCCCGTGTGCCGCAACTAAGACCTGGTGCAACCAAATAAATAAATAAATAAATAAATATTAAAAAAAAAAAAAAAAAAAAAAGAACAGAACTAAGTATTCTAGGTCATAATGAAAGTAATGGGCTCCTGACATGTTAAAAGCTCAAGTAAATCATCATTATCAATAACTTCACTAACATACACTTTGGTAATCTAGATCCAGATAAAACAGACTTGCCTATATTTTTATATGTTAATGTATATAATTTTTATATCCTAATTTCT
Organism: Balaenoptera ricei; assembly: GCF_028023285.1. Lineage (NCBI taxonomy): Eukaryota > Metazoa > Chordata > Mammalia > Artiodactyla > Balaenopteridae > Balaenoptera > Balaenoptera ricei. The sequence goes on from NC_082640.1 coordinate 128,271,655, forward strand.
CTTAAAATTTCCATTAAAATGAAAATAGAAAATTTAAACCACAGCAATGAAGGAAAATATGCAAAAAAGCAGTAAAAACAGATATAGTAATTTAGGATTAAATTGGGAATTAATTTCATATCAGCCCCCCAAAATAATACCAATAATAGGTTACATAATTGTCACTCTTTTATTTTAAGGAAAAAAGGCATTTTCATTTATTGGAAGAGATAAATTAACTCTGCTCTTCATTACTATGCCTTTCTCAGCAACTTTATTAGGAGTCCCTCATACGGACTTTCAGTTACACTGTCAAGTACCTTGAAAGAGATTATCAGAAAATAATTGACTACAAATAAATGCATACGGATTTAGAAAAGTATGATGTTTACTTCTTACCAGTCGAATGAGCTGTCTGTCTAGCCATCTAAGCACATCTGGACCTTCTTCTGTTTCTGCTCTATATATTGCCAGCCGAGCCATAAGAATGGCAGCTGCCTCCTGGTCAAAAGATGCAGCAATGTTTTGGATTTGAGTTTGAGCATCTGCCCAGCTAAAGACAAGAAGAAGAAAGCAAGAAGTGCTGCTAAATTATTATATTCATGATATCATAGTTGGCTGTCACACAGATTTAAATTTAAAAGATACAGAAAATTACTTCAATATTTCAAAATTCCAATATTACCTAGAAAAATTAGCTTTAAAAAAATCACTAGTAGTAGTTTCAATATAGTACTCACTGTTTTTCAGAAAAATATATCCAAACCTAATAAAATTCTCTAAAATAACTGTAAAGGTCGATTTCCAAACATATTCCTTAAACATTAAGATTTTTACATGTAAAAATGTGTGTGCATATGCACATAGATACACAAGTTGGCATATCAGACTTTAAAAATTCACTTCTTCAATTTTATAAAAGCAAAAATATGGAAATAGAAAAATAAAGTTTTCTCCCAGACTAAGTAATTGTCATTTACTAAACTGGAAAATGAATAAAGTATCAGAATATTTTCTCATTGGTCTTTAATTCAATTATTAGTGATAAAAGTTACATAATTAAAATTATTATCTATTCTTTTCTCTCCACATTAACACACTAAAACCAATCAAAAATTAATAAGTAAAAATTTTAGTCTAAGGGATAAATTTGTAATTACATACAAAATAGCAGTAATTTATTAAATTCACATGTTCTATAAATCTAATCCAAACTGATCCTGGGTAGACCCAGCAATAACTTTTGTATGTTTAACATTTCACAGAGTTTTGTAATACTTCAGCTGATCTTAGTTCTAAAGTACCTCACTTTAAGCAATTCTGGCAATAGTACAGACTTCGTGAAAAGCTGAACCCCTTTTACATGACTCAAAGATATAAGACGTGATTCCAAGAAAATCCCAGCAGCAACGTTCAAAATTCTTCTCCTTTCTTCCTCTATTTTTAATTTTTTTCAAATAGACAAAAAATTTTAAAATATTTTCCAGATGACTGATACCCACGAATTATCTCAGTCTAACGAAATACCAAGAGGCAGAAAAGAATGAGAATAAATAAAGGAATAAGAGCTGGTAATTAATTTTTAAAAAGATACACCATGCAAAGCACAATATATATATATATACATATTTGGCTGCACTGGGTCTGCGTTGTGGCACGCAGGCTTCTCTAGTTGTGGCACACGGGCTCCAGAGCACATAGGCTCTGTAGTTTGCACACGCGGGCTCTCTAGTTGAGGCGTGCGAGCTCAGTAGTCGCGGTGCATGGGCTTAGTTGCCCCACAGCATGTGGGATCTTGGTTCCCCGACCAGGGGTCGAACTCGCATCCTCTGCATTGGAAGGCAGATTCTTAACCACTGGACCACCAGGGAAGTCCCCAGAGCTGGTAATTTCAAAAGTTATTTTTAGTGCAATCTGAACACTTAGTGATTATACTAATAGCTTAGTTTAGTTATTTTTTTATTTTTTAAAATTTTTTTGGCTGCATCGGGTCTTAGGTGTGGCACACGGGATCTTCGTTGAGGCATGCGGCATCTTTCGTTGCCGCGCACAGGCTGTTCATTGCGGTGCATGGGCTTCTCTGTAGTTGTGGCGTGCGGGTTTTCTCTCTCTAGTTGTGGCGTGCAGGCTTCAGAGTGCGTGGGCTCTGTAGTTTGCAGCACACGGACCCTCTAGTTGAGGCGCACGAGCTCAGTAGTTGTGGCATGCGGGCTTAGTTGCCCAGCGGCATGTGGGACCTTAGTTCCCTAACCAGGGATCGAACCTGCGTCCCCTGCATTGGAAGGCAGATTCTTTACCACTGGACCACCAGGGAAGTCCCTATTTTTTAATTTTTTAATTAAAAAATATCATAGAGCTAAAAACAAAGCTGGGTTTTGTTTGTTTGTTTTGGCCACGCCGCACGGCTTGTGGGATCTTAGTCCCCCAACCAGGGATTGAACCCGGGCCCATGGCAGTGAAAGTGCCGAGGCCTAACCACTGGACCACCAGGGAATTCCCAAAAACCAAATTGTTTTAAATCGGTATTTTCCCAACTTGTATGACCATGATATTCACTTGCTTCAAACTGAAACATAAAGGTGACATTTTTCTTCTGAAAATATCAATATAATGGTTCAGTAGTGAAAATAAATTAGCAAGTAAGCATATACAAATTTACTACTTAAAAGTTCTTTAGCCATAAATTTAAAATTTTGCTCTTAAAGTTTAAAGGGTTTGTTCACATTGTAAAATCTGTCTTTTGTATTTTCAGTACCCCTTCACTGTGATTCTTACAACTAGTTTCAAACCAAACTTTCCAGATCAAAGTTATTTTCTCTATAAATACAGGATAACTTGACTGTATCTCAGGAACTTGAGTCCTTTATTTTCATATGGCTTATTCACTTAACAAATGTGCTTGCCTAGGCCCCTAAAGTTATATTTCTAATAAATAAAGAAAAAAATAAGCCTTGATTATTGAAAATGGTCAGGATAAGTTAATTTGAAAGAGTGGGTGCTTTGGTGAGACACAATGATATAAATGGCACCATAACACACATACTATCTCTCTACAAATAGCCTCATAAATTCTGTGTAAAAAACTGAAAATATATAAACCTATGAAAAATTTCTCATGACAAAAGATCCCTTTCTCTTGAATGATTAACCTAACTCCTTTTAGAACTTTTCATTTTAAGAATATTTCAAACATAAAGCTATAAGTAGAATAATCTCCTATATATCCATCACCTAGATTTATCAGTTGTTAGCACTGTAACATTCTGCTTTATCATTCTCTTTTCCTTCATACACACACACTTTTTCTTTTGCCAAACTTTTTGAGAGTAAGTTACAGATACATCACCCTTTCCCCTAAATTCTTCAGTGTGTATCCTAAGAACAAAAAAATTCTCTTATATAGCCCCAATTAATTACTAAATTAATGAAATTAAATACTAATAAAATACTATTATCCTATATGTAGACCATATTCAAATTTCCCCAATTGTCTCAACAAGGTCCTCTATAGCAAAAATTTTCCTGACAGGATTTTACCCAGGATCACATATTGGCTTTAGATGTAATTCTCTTTAGGCTCCTTTAATCTGAACTGGTCACTAACACTTTCTTTGCCTTCTAAGACATTTTTGAAGAGTCTAAGCCAGTGGCTTTATAAAATATCCCTCAAATTGGTATGTCCAGTTGTTTCCTTAAGTAAATGTTTTGAATTCCAAGTTAAGTTATACGTGCATATGGGGTTGGGGGTGTGTGTTGAGGGGCCATAAATAAATTGACATGTTTGCCAAGAATCAATACTTCCAAGTTCATGATCTGCAAATGAACAGATCTAAAGGAAAGCTCAGGGGGCACTTTTTCTTCCAAGGAATAATGTATTCCCTTAAGATTCATCTAGGATTTTAAGTCAAAGCAAAGTTACAGCAGGACAATAAATCTCTCTACATACTGCCCTCTGCTAAGTATAAGACCATCCAACACAACACTCTGCTCATTAGGCCATGTCCGTCACTCACCAAAATAGTCTCATGGTTTTCAGAAATGAAGCTAGAGTTTAAATACAGTTCAATAAAATGAGAGTTACGAAGCAGCCTTCAGTGTCCATTTTCTAGGCTACGCCTAAATCAGGTTAAGTTTATACTGACCAACACTTTTCCTACCCAGACAATCAAGTCCAAAACAAACAGAAAAAGACCAAAAGCCTGTTCACTTCTAGACTCACCTCATCTAAGAATCCTTTCCAGACTAACTTCATTCCAAAACGTCACTCAAAATAGGAAGCCAGTTTGGGAGCACGACCCAGAATAGTTTTGACATGTAAATCAAATCTCTAACAAATACAACTTACTTCCTAGCAATGGTGGTCACTCGGATACGTCTCTGCCCACTTGAATGCTGATACTGAGTCACAAACTGGATTGCACCACGTCCTCCTTGAGGAATTGGAGCATTATGCTGTATAAATATAAAAGAGTAGAATCTAAGCAAGATCTATTACATTGTTGTCATATAGTCATGGACTGCATATCCTAGCACTAACAAAATTCATTCTAAAATCTATCAGAAGGATGCTTATTTCCAGTGCATACAAAACAGTGGTGACTTGCCACGTGAAAAAGAAACGGATTTGGGAGAGGAGAAAAATTATGAAGGATAAGAGGAGTGAGCCAAGCTAGGAAATCAATTTCAAGTAATATATAATTCAGAGAAACATGAAAAAACAAAATGAAGGGAGAAGTGTAAAGAAATTAACAGATAAGAAAAGGCACAAGTGAGGCAATTTTGCCTAACAGTAACTGGATAAAAAGACATTGAGCTAACATTAAAAATAATGAAATAATGTCTTCTGCAGCAACATGGATGGACCTAGAGATAATCACACTAAGTGAAGTAAGCCAGACAGAGAAAGACATATATCATATGATATGGTTTATATGTGGAATCTAAAAAAACAATGATACAAATGAACTTATATACAAAACATAAATAGACCCACAGACATAGAAAACAAACTTATGGTTACCAAAGGGGAAAGGGCAGGAGATAAATTAGGACTTTGGGATTAACATACACACACTACTATATATAAAACAGATAACCAACAAGGACCTACTGTATAGCACAGGGAACTATACTCAATATTTTATAATAACCTATAAGGGAAAAGAATCTGAAAAAAGAATAGAAAAATATACATGTATAACTGAATCACTTTGCTGTACACCTGAAACTAACACAACGTTGTAAATAAACTACAATTCAATTAAAAAAAAGAAAAAGAAATTGAGCTAAGTTCTCCTCCCCTAGGTACATAAGATGAAAACATAGCTTTCAGGAAGATAATCACATGATGAACAGATGACTAACAGAAAACCATTTATGAGAAGAGACCAATAGTAATGTATGATAATGATCCTCAGAAAGAAATAGTGGGGTGGTCAATAGGGAAACTTTCTTCATGCCCTTTGACAACATTCTTGCTTTGTTGTTGTTGTTACTGTTTGTCAATAAGAGCCACTATCTTTTTCACAAATTTTAATTGTAAAAAACAAATTCCTGCACCTGTCTTAGGAAGGCTGATTACTAATACTTTGTGGTTCATTTTATGCCTAATAACTATTGGTATGTAAGTCAATAATTTATCCATTATATCATTCTTTAATATGATAACTTTTTCCTGCAGCAGAAGAAAAAAAATCTTTCCAAATATTGGCATCATTACCTTCCAATCTTTTTCTATAGGTTTTGATATATTAAACTTTCTCATAGGAGGACTCAAATATCATTTTATACCTTGAGACACCTAGGAGGAACTAGATACCTAATTACAAAAATGCATAACTAGAACAGAATTTAAGATTTTATTTATGCTTCAATTTTTTGTTAAAAACAAAAGAAAACTAAGACAAAAAGTTGGGTTGCCCAAGGTTGGGCATTTGCAGGTTTCCCTGACATCTCTATTATAGTATGTCCTCTCACCAAGGAGTGTAGCCTTGAGAAACAGAAAATGACAAACAAAAACTCCAAAACAGAATAAGCTTTGGGTCATAAGCTCTGGAAATATTCATGGCCTAAATTAAGTATTTTTTCAAATATACATTTCAATATTCAAATATAAAAAGTCATACCTGATTGACAACTTCAAAATATATGGCTAAGGTTGTAGTGGGACTGAGTCCACATATCTTCCATTGACAAGTGCCACCTGTTCCTATCTCCTGTAAAAATAAAACATAGTATATTTGAAAACCAGAGAATATAGTTTATTACTATATATATATGAAGGTGAAAAAGTGGAAAAAAATGGCAGTAAGAAAAAATCTATTTCAGGTTTCTAACAAATTCAATAAATGTTAGAGGTTTAAGAATTTTTTAAGATCATATAAATATACCATGAAATAAACTTAAGCAATTTTTACACAAATAAAATTATAATTAATTCAAATTCTTGCTAAGTAAATTACAAAAGTATTGATACAAGTTCTTCATATTGTAGACTTTAAAAATATACACCATTTAATGAAGTAATTACAACTAACATTATCCATCTATCCAACTACTTAATCTGTGTAAAGAGATAGTGATTTAACATATAACATATGCATATATGAATATAGGTTCTCTGGATCAGAACTGTGTAATTTAAGCAGTCTAATTCCCAAGAAAACTTCTTAGATATAAATTTTTCCATGCAAACTGCTTAAAATTAATTTTTAAACTGTCATTGTAAAGATGATTGCACACTTTGTTATTTGTCCCATCATCCTCTCCACAGCTACATGATTCTACCATTTCAAAGTGCCTTATATGTCCACTAGATGTGATAAAAGAAAAGAAAGGAATTGAAGCTTAAAAGCTTAAATCTGCTGGCTACTTTGACGGAAATTCTACTAACGAAAAAAATTTCAGAATTAATTTTGACTTTCAGGAGTCTCCAAATTTCCAAATCATAGTTGTTGTTGTTGTTTTTTCAGGCACGCTGGGCAAGGAATAACTTAGGCATAAAAAATAGAAGACTGGTGACAGTACAAAAGTTTTAATTTAGGGGTGGATGGGAAAAGGGGTATGTGGAAAGAACAACAACAAATAGAGGTATACCAATGGAAGCTGAGCCACATTCTACTGAAAAACAGCCCACACAATAGTTTTGAAAGGAATGCTATAGACTGCCACCCCAGGTCTCTCTTGGATCTGCCCTGAGAATTAACTGTATTTTCTTTTTAGAATAAAGATGACTTACATTTTCAGACACACAGGGTCCTTTAGAATTGAGAGACACACAGGGTCCAATAGCTCCTGAAATCTTTATTTCCCTTGAGGTCTGCAAAATAAGAATATACTGTCAGCCCTCCATATCAGTGGGTTCCACAGCTGCAGGTTTGACCAACCTCGGATTGAAAATACTTGAAAAAAAGTTTTTCAGAAAGTTCCAAAAAGCAAAACTAGAATTTGCTGTGCACAGGCAACTATTTACATAGCATTTACATTTTATTAGGTATTATAAGTAATCTAGAGATGATTTAAAGTATGTGGGAGGATGTGTGTAGGTTACATAAGAATATTACACCATTTTATAGAGGACTTGAGCATCTGTAGTGGTGGTGTGGGGGAGGTGTCCTGGAACCAGTCCCCTACAGATACCAAGGAATGACTCTAGTACACTTTGGTGTACCATCTTCTATTTTAACTCCCATTGAAAATCTCTCACCAAGACTGGTTTCTTTCCAATCTCCACTAACCCCAACATTTAAGCTAATGTTATCTTCTATCTAAAAATTTGGAAGCCCAACTCAAGTTTTCTTACATGAGATTCTTTTTCCTGACGAATCCTGAATACCACTATCAAGACAAATTTTACCCCAAACACTGTTCTTCATTAACCTATAAGGGCTTCTTCTGCCTACACATGCATCTCCAAACTACAACCAAACCACACAATTAAAACTATTTCACTTACATTCCAATACAAACCATCCACTCTCACTGGGCAGTTTTCCCAAACATACCATGCTGATTCTCACCTCTGTGCCTCTATTCACACTGGGCTCCCAACTAAAATCATTCTCCTCAGCCAAGTTAAACTCTGCCATGTTTCAAAAACCACTCTAAGTCACTGTAAAACCATCTAGGATAAATTGTATCCTGCATACATTCATTTTTCTTCCCTAAACCTTTACAGCTCTTTTATAATCTACTATTGTTTCATTCAATCACATGTGTTAATCTTGTCTTTCTATCAAGAATAAGTTCTTTATAAGAATACCTGTGCCTTAGATATTCCCTGAGATCTCTATAATTTCCTAGCTTAATGCTGGACATATAGCAAGCATTCAATGAAATAAGAAGATTAACAAGAAATATTTAATAATTCAAAATCAATGTGCTTGTAAGACATTTATAAATAACACTAAGTCTTTGGGTTTCTTGAATCCCAAATTTGAAATGAATGATAGAATTGAATGTCAACAACTTACCAAAAACAATTACTGATTATCCAAATAGAACAGAAAATGTTTCTCTTAAGTTAGATACCAACTCCTGCAATTAAAGAATCTAGCACTAACATAAGCAAATTTAGCACTAAAAAAAACATACAGGCATACCTTGGAGATACTGTGGTTTGGGTTCCAGACCACCAAAATAAAGCAAATATTGAGAATAAAGAGAATCAAACCAATTTTTTTATTTCCCACAAAGTTATGTTATATAACTTTGTTACATAAAGTTATGTTTATACTACACTGTAGCCTATTAAGTGTGCAATAGCATTATGTCTTAAAAAACAATATACATAGCTTAATTTTAAAATATTGCTAAGAAATGCTAACTATCATCTGAGCCTTCAGTGAGTCATAATCTTTTTGCTGGTGGAGGGTCTTGCCTCGATGTTGATGGCTGCTGACTGATCAGGGTGATGGTGGTTGCTGAAGGTTGGGGTGACTGTGGCAATTTCTTTTTTCTGTTTCTTTTTTTTGAAGTATAGTTGATTTACAATGTTGTGTTAATTTCTTCTGTACAGCAAAGTGATTCAGTTACACAAATATACACATTCTTTTTCATATATTCTTTTCCATTATGGTTTATCATAGGATATTGAATACAGCTCTCTGTGCTATACAGTAGGACCTTGTTGTTTACCCATTCCATATATAATAGCTTACATCTGCTAACCCCGACTTCCCACTCCATTCCTCCCCCAGCCCCCTGCCCCTTGGCAACCACAAGTCTGTTCTCTATGTCAGTGAGTCTGTTTCTGTTTTGTAGATAGGTTCCTTTGTGTCACATTTTAGATTCCACATATAAGTGAGATCATATGGTATTTGTCTTTCTCTTTCTTACTTACTTCACTTAGTATGATAATCTCTAGTTGCATCCATGTTGCTGCAAAGGGCATTCTTTCTTTCTTTCTTATGGCTGAGTAGTATTCCATTGTGTGTATGTACCACATCTTCTTTATCCATTCATCTGTCGATGGATATTTGGGTTGTTTCCATGTCTTGGCTATCATGAAGAGTGCTGCTATGAACACAGGGATGCATGTATCTTTTTGAATTAGAGTTTTGTCTAGATATATGTGGCAATTTCTTAAAATAAGACAACAATGAAGTTTGCTGCATCGAATGACTCTTCCTTTCACAGTTTCTCTGCAGCATGCAATGCCGTTTGATAGCATTTTACCCACAGTTGAACTTCTTTCAAAATTGGAGTTAGTCCTCTCAAACCCTGTCACTGCTTTATCAACTAAGTTTATGTAATATTTTAAATCCTTTGTTGTCATTTCAACAATCTGTACAGCATCTTCATCAGTAGATTCCATTTCAAGAAACCACTTTCTTTGCTCATCCATAAGAAGCAACTCCTCTCCATTCAAGTTTTATCATGAGATTGCAGCAATTCAATCACATCTTCAGGCTCTACTTCCAATTCTAGTTCTCTAGCTGTTTCCACTACATCTGCAGTTACTTCTTCCACTGAAGTCTTGAACCCCTCACATTCATCCATGAGGGCTGGAATCAACTTCTTTCAAGCTCTTGTTAAGACTGATATTTTGACCTCTTCCCACAAATCACAAATGTTCTTAATGGCATCTGAATGGTGAATTCTTTCCAGAAGGTTTTCAATCTACTTTGTCAAGATTCATCAGAGGAATCACTGTCTATGGTAGCTATAGCCTTATGAAATGTATTTCTTAAAAAATAAGACTTGAAAGTTGAAATTACTCCTTGATCCATGGACTGCATAATGGATGTTGTGTTAGCAGGCATGGAAACAACTTGAATCTCATTGTCCATCTCCAGCAGAGCTCTTAGGTGACCAGGTGCATTGTCAATGAGCAGTAATATTTAGAAAAGAATCTTTTTTTCCTGAGTGGTAGGTCTCAACAGTGGGTTTAAAATATTCAGTAAACCATGTGGTAAACAGATATGCTGTCATCCAGGCTATGTTGTTCCATTTATAGAGCATAGGCAGAGTAGATTCTTAAGGGCCCAAGGATCTCGAGAAATGGTAAATGAGTATTAGGTCAACTTAAACTCACCGACTGCATTAGCCCCCTAACAAGAGAGTCAGCCTGTCCTTTGAAGCCCGCCACTGACTTCTCTCTAGCTATGAAAGTTCTCAATGGTATCTTCTTCCAGTAGAAGGTTGTTTCATCTACACTGAAAATCTGTTGTTTTATGTAGCCACCACCTTCATTCATTATCTTAGCTAGATCTTCTGGATAACTTGCTGCAGCTTCTACATCAGCTCTCGATGCTTCCCCTTGCACTTTTATGTTACGGAGGCGGCTTCTCTCCTTAAACCACATGAACCAACTCTGCTAGCTTCAAACTTTCTTCTGCAGCTTCCTCACCTCTCTCAGCCTTCCTAGAATTGAAGGGAGGAGAGGCCTTGCTCTGGATTAGGCTTTGGCTTAAGGGAACATTGTAGCAGGTTTGGTCCTCTATCCAGACCACTAAAACTTTCCCCATATCAGCAGTCAGGCTGTTTTGCTTTCTTATCCTTTGTGTGTTCACTGGAGTAGCACTTTTAATTTCTTTTAAGATCTCCTCCTTTGCATTCACAACTTGACCAACTGTTTGGAACCAAGAGACTTAGCTTTGGCCTGTCTTGGCTTTTGACATGTCTTCCTCACAAAGCTTTTGATTTAAAGTGAGAGATGTGGGACTCTTCCTTTCACTTGAACACTTAGAGACCATTGTAGGGCTATTAACTGGCCTAATTTCAATATTGCTGTGTCTCAGGGAATAGAGAGGCCTGAGAAAAGGGAGCGAGACAAGGGGAACGGCCAGCAGCTGGAGCAATCAGAACACAAACATTTACTGATTAAGTTCACTGTCTTAAATGGGCACAGTTCATGGTGCCCCAAAACAATTACAATAGTAACATCAAAGATCACGGATCACAGATCACCATAACAAATATAATAATAATGAAAAAGTTTGAAATATTGTGAGAATTACCAAAATGTGACACAGAGACATGGAGTGAGCAAATGCTGTTGGAAAATGGTGCCAGCAGACTTGCTCCACACAGGGTTGCCACAAACCTTCAATTTGTAAAAAAATGCAGTATCTGCGAAGCACAATAAAATGAGGTATGCCTAAAAAAAGTTAAACCCTATATAAACAAAAAATAGAGTTAAAGGAAATTTTACTTATATAATTTCCTCTTGTTTTAACAATTATTTAGGGATGCTCAAGTAAAATTTCATTGTACATTTAACGATGAACATTTTTCTGGTGAACAAATCTCTAACTCCAGGTTTCAATATAAAATAACCACTATTTTTAAAGCATATCTTGAATTTGATTGATGATGTTTTAAAATTATGATCAAGCCTACAAATTTCTCTCTTGGTAACATACCATACATGTCAAGTTTTGGTTCTTACCTTTATTTCTAATGTACCACCAAAGCCCATTTTAAACTGTCCATGCATATCTTTGGTAAAAACTCTTTGAAAAGTTTGCTTGAATAAGGAAGTGTTGAAAGAGTCACCCATTACCATGTATCCTCTGCATGGAAAGAGCAAAAAACAATGTGACACAAGGGTCCATGTGTAAAACCAGAAAAGTAAATTATTTTTCAACACTACCAACAAAATTTTAAAGATATTTCCCAAAATGTGTGATATTAACATTAATTTTAAAAACTCAATTATATGAAAATACCCCCACACCACAAATAATCTCAATTCTGAGGGTACCTGAGTGCCCCTAACACTTGTATCTGTCCTCAGTAATTTTTAAAAATTCTTTTTTAAATAGGTAATACATCTGTACATTACAAAATTCAAAAAGTACAAAAGGGTACATAGTAATATATGTGTCTCTCCCATCCCAGTTACCCAGTTCTCCCTACTGGTGAAGACATCTGACAGTTCACAGCATTCAATCTCATTCTTAAAAATAAATATCTCCATGTGTAGTGTGTGTATATGTATATATTGTCTCTGTGTGTCACAGTGAACTTAACAGTGTTATATCCAGTGAATGAGAATACAGGCATATTTTGGGAGCATTTTCACTTTATGCACTTAAGTACTGTTAAATTTTTTTCAGTAACCATGTACCTTTATAAATTTTTTAAGTTTTAAAAAACACTAACTGTCAAATAAAAACTATTCTGAGATGCCATTTCCATCCTAATAAATCAGCAAATCAGTCTGACAACATATTCTGTTGATGAGGCTGTGGAAAAACGGGCATGCTCATAATTGCTTATGGGAATGGAAAATGGTGCAAACCCAATGCAAGGGCACTTGACAGTATCTAACAAAATTACATATGTATTTTCTCTGTAATCCAGCCACCCCACTATTAGGAATCTATCCCAAAGAAAATCGGGCAAACAAAAACCAAAAAGCAAAATATAGGCACAAGTCTATTCACTGAAGTACTATTTATAATAATAAAAGATTGGAAACAATCCAGATGACCATCTATTAGACTAGCTGAATAAAATATGGTACAACCACACAATGGAGTAATATACAGTTGACCCTTGAAAACCACAGGTTTTGAACTGCGTGGGTCCACTTATGAGTGGATTTTTTTCAGTAGTAAATATTACAGAACTACACTATTCACTGATGGTTGAATCTGAGGATGTAGAACTGCAAATATAGAGGAACCACAGATATAGAGGGCCAACTAAAAATTATATTCAGACTTTCCACTATGCAAAGGGTCAGTTCCCCCAATCCTCAAATTGTTCAAGGGTCAACTGTACTACTATAAACCCATTTCCAAGATATAAGTAAAAGATGCAAAGTAGGGGAAGCTATGTAAAATTTTCTACTGTTTAAATTAAAAGGCAGATACATATACCCATACACAACATGAGTACAACATTTATATGTATTTGCTCATCATATTTTTAAAATATTTTAAGTAGTTTTTAAAACAACAATAAAACAATCAAAAATTACATTAGGCAAAAGAAAAAAGCAGATGTGGTATAATTAATCAATGGAAATTTTATTTTTGACACTGCTAAAGTCCTAATTTATGTTATCTCTGATGCTATTATAGACTGTATGCTGTTAAATTTTGTTTGCTCTTTATAGTTGACCCTTGAACAATGTGGAGTTTAGGGCACAGACCCTTATGTGCAGTCAAAAATCTGTGTAAAACTTTATAGTCAGCCCTCCGTATCCATGGTTCCACATCCCTGGATTCAACCAACCAAGGATCATGTAGTACTATAGTATGTATTTATTGAAAAAAATCCACATATAAGTGGACCTGTGCAGTTGAAACCCATGGTGTTCCAGGGTCTACTGTATTTCTTACTGGTATACAAAAATATAGTTGAATTTTGTACACTGACCTTGATTTAGAAGTCTTGACAACTTAACATACTAATTCTAATAGTTTGCATGTAGATTTTTTCAGATTTTCTACTTTTACAAACATGTCATCTAGAATGATCTATGTTATCACTAAACCTAGTAAAACATCCTAAATTAATGGCAACGTATACCATACCCTACTTATCCACTCCCTTTTACAGCAAACCTCTATGAAAGAGCTGTCTATACCTTTACTACTCAGTGTGGCCCTTGGTCCAACAACATTAGCATCACCAAGGGTCTTGTTTGAAAAGCAGAATTTCAAGTCGCATCCTATGCATACTAAATCCAGAATCTATATTTTAACAAGATATCCAACTGACTTGTACATGTGAAATGAAAGTCTGAGAAGCTCTGGTCTATGTCAGCTGCTTCCGATCCCCTCCTCCTGTTCCTTTTCTTATTCACTCTAAGTCAACTTTCAGTGCTCTTAGGAAGGTCACCAATGACCTTCATAGTGTTAAATTACACAATCTTACAATCTCATCCATTTTTATTGCTTTGAAAAACCAACAATAGGGACTTCCCTGGAGGCGCAGTGCTTAAGAATCCGCCTGCCAATGCAGGGGACGTGGGTTCAATACCTGGTCTGGGAAGATCCCACGTGCTGCGGAGCAACTAAGCCCGTATGCCACAACTACTGAAGCCCATGCACTCTAGGGCCCATGCTCCGCAACAAGAGAAGCCACTGCAATGAGAAGCCCACACACCGCAATGAAGAGTAGCCCCGCTTGCCGTAACTAGAGAAAGCCTGTGTGCAGCAACCCAACGCAGCCAAAAAAAAAAACCACAGCAATATTCTGACAACTCCCACATTTATATCTCTAGATATAAATTCACAGCTATCTTCTGCATTGTAGGTTCTAATATCCAACTGCCTACTCAACCTCTCCTCATGGATGCCTACTCGCATCTTAAACCAAACATGTTCAGAACTGAATTCCTAATGTTCTCCCCAAATGTTCCTCCTCCCAGTCTTACCCATTTCAATAAAGGACAATTCAATCCTTCTAGACTCATTTGGTTTTCTCAAACCCCAGATCCAACCTCCTAGCAAATTCTCTGTCTTCTAAATATACCCCAAATCCAACCACTTCTCACCAGCTGTGATGCCACCACTTGATATTCCTGTGTCCCTCTACGTACTAAAGACAACTAAAGTCAAATGATCCTCTTAAAACATTAAGTCAGATCATATCACTCCTCTCCTGAAAACTCTCTAATGACTTCCCATCTCACTCAAAGAAAACTCCAACAAACTAGGGATAGGAACATACTCAACCTGATAAAGGCATCTACAAAAATCCACAGCTAACATTATACTTAATCGTGAAGGATAAAATGGTTTCCCCCTAATATCAAGAACAGGCAAATCTACAGGGACAGAAAGTAGTTTAGTGGTTGTCTAGGCTGAAAGGGGGAGGGGGAGGAAGGAGAAACGCGAAGTGACTGCTAATAGGTACAGAGTTTCTTGCTGGGATAATGTAAATGTCCTAAAATAAAATTATGGTGATGGCTAGAATATACTTAAAAAAAAAAAAAACCATTAAATTATATGCTTTAAATGAGTAAATTTTATGGTATGTGAATTATATCTCAAAAAAGCTACCAAAATAATAATATAAAACAATGACTGAAGGGTATGAAGATGAACTTTTCAAACAGAATTTGTGCCTTTTTAACTGTATTTTAGAAAAAATTTAAAGTAAGCTTTACTGAAAGGAGTATCAAAAACTGTTAATAGCTGTTGCCCTGGGGTGGCAGGATGATGACTATTTTTTTTTTCCATTATTGGTTTATATTTGTAAAGTGTCATTATTAGTTTATAACTGCAATACTTGTAAAAATGTATATACATACCCAGTAAGGTTAGGACAGCATTTCATCTCCAGGAGACCTGTCTGATCTAATGCACATGCATAGATATCAATAACATGACCAGTCGTAGCAGCACGATTAGCCAATGCTTCAAAATGCTACAACAGATTTTTTAAGATCAAATCAGAGTAATGTATAAACGTAATCATCCTATAAATCTTTTGCCATTAATAGATCAAAATGATCTAAGAAATACTAAAAGAATAATCCATAATAATTTAAATGTGATTTGTTCTAATTTAATTTTCTATAACATCTCATAAAATGATACAACTTCTAATAAGTCTGACACTTTCACATTCTTTTCTTTAAATGCCATTCATTCTAAATGAACTCCTAAATTTCGAGCTAACCTTGAAGAAAGGCATGTTGCTCTTCATACATACACATGATGGAAGAACAACACAGAACTCTTTTTCCTGGATAAATCTATACTCAAGTAACATGAAAAATAGGCAATAGCAAAAGCATTAAGATAAACAAATATAAAACTTTTTTTGAAGCTCTAAGAAATACTCCAAATTCAAAAGGGAAATTAGGTGACAGGAAAAAAAGCATCCATTAATAGTGACAAAAATTATCTGTTACTAATTACACCCTAAAAATATAATAATGACTACCAAAAAGAAATATGAGATAATACAGGACAACTAAACTAAAATTGTAAACTCCAGACAATTTTTTTAAAAAGGGGGGGAGGGATGGGACATTAACAAGCAGAACCAATACAAGGGTATCAAGAATCAACAGTAGTGAAAATGAACTGACACAAACCCAGATAAAATTGAAGTTACATGAACAGAGAACAACTTATGAGAAAATGACGGACTATTCAAGCTATGAACAATATACATATCTAAAGGGCAGCCTCTTGGAAATGAAAAATTGGAAAATTCAAGAAATTCTTCCTGATGGAAAAGACATTCTTTAACATGAATATTAAAAAAGACACACAGGTTTTCTCTCAGGAGTAGTTTTTAAAGAGACACCTATTGGTGCCCCCTATTAAGTTTTTAAATATTTAAAACCAGAAAAAATATAACAAATTATCGAGGAAAAAAAAGACTATTTCTCTAATTCTGAGGAGCAGTTGCAGGATCATCACAATATCAGATTTATCATAATGTAATTATATTCTTCCTCTTCCATCAAATGAATTTTTCTAATAAGGCAAAAAGACTTAAAAACCAAAATTACCTTTGTTCCTTTTTTAACATATTTGGCATTGTCTTTTTCAATGTCATGCCATGATCTTATGGGCGTCTTCAATTCATCTCCAACCACCATTCCAGGCCCCTGAGTGGCTGGACCACCAATGAACATCATGATACGAGCACCAGTGTTGGGAAAAGTACACTATCAGGAAAAAGTAACTCATGAGAAGAGTTTAAAGGAAAACATATGGATATACATTTATGATAGTGAATTTTGATATATTCTTTCTAGAAAACAGGAAAGCATACATTTTCCAAGAATAATCAAATGTTTAAAACAAAATTTAAAAACAAGATGTTTGTGTGAATATCTTTCTTTTGAAATCCTATTCTAATAGCAATGCCTTCCTAATTTTAAAATAATCTATAAACCTGATCCCTATAAGCAAGGATGTTCCTCCTGCTTAACTAGTACTAGACAGGGAAGAGTAGGGAAAGAAGAAGAAAAGAGGGTATCTTTTTCTGTTTGGTTGTTATTTTTGTCTTCTATGCTTAAAATACATGCACAACTTATATTTCTAATTCAAACTGATGGATTGAGTACTTCAGTCTACCTCCCCCTTCTTCCCAAGGTGCCAGTGAAATGATATAAATGGTACTGTTTAAAAAATAAATAAGAAAGAGTATTATCAGCAGACTAGAAATTTTGAGGAATCCAAACAACAGATTGTACTGGATTGACAAAAGAATTTTAAATATATATATTATATATAATTTTAAAAATATATATACATATATATATTCCAAAAGTAAGCCAGATCTTCCCAAGGGAATATCTTAAAAACTCCACATTTAGAGTCAAAAAAACACAAAAAGCAGCAATGGGCCAAAGAAGTGCAGTCAGCTCCAGAAACAGCAGCTAATGACAACAGATTTTAGCAATTCCTAAGAACAGCTCTCTGAGAAAAGTAGGCAATCTTCCCAGAGAAGGTTCTCAGCATAGAAATTGGGGGCTGAAAGATACAGAACAGAACACATGTTACAATGAATATCAAAACAAATATGACAACTCTCAAGAGTTTCTAGAATTAAAATCATGGCAAAAGTAAAAATACCTCAACGAATGGGCTAAAAAGCATGTCTGAAGACCAAGTTAGAGATATGGAAAATAAACTTGAAGAAACCTCCAAGAAATAGGAGCAAAGAAGGAAAATATGAGGAAAAAAATAAAGATATGAAGAAATGCAGAAGTGCAGCATCAATCTAATGAATATAGAATAAAAAAGAAAAAAATAAAGTAAGCTGAAGAATGACAGGAGTCTTCAGAATGAAAGGACCTACCAAAAACCAAACATAATTAATGAAAAAATAATCAAACCTAAACGCAGCCTAATGAAATTTCAGAACTCTAAAATTAAAGAGAACATTCTAAAAATGTTCAGTGGGAAAAATAAGTTTCCTGAAAAGGACTAAGAATGAGACTACATCAAATTATCCAATAAACTATCTGTTAGAATACTAGCGAGGAATGGCTCAAAGATCCTATTGAAGATGGCCCACCCAAAGTACAAATGAAGTGAGAGGGAAAAATTAAAAAACATTTTTAGACATGCAAGACCTCAGAAAATTTATAATAAACAAAAGAACTGAGTACAATCCAAAAGAAACAGGGAATCTAGAAAAAACAAATTTAAAGGTATCCTAAGACTTTAATACATGAAAGATTCCCTAGCAAGCAGCAAAACTGCAATGACAAAGAATTACATCTCCTTCTCTATGTGTATAACCACTCCATTCCACAATTAACAATATTTATATATATTTGAAATGCTTTTATTTCTAATTTCTATAAGCAGTTATTGAACAAAAATACACACTGCATTTTCAAGCTACATTATAGCTTCAGAAAAGAATGTCAATGATATACTTTGATGATAATTTTAAAAATCATGATTAACAAATCTAGGCAAGAGCAAGGAAAAAGGCCTTTTACTTTTCATTTTTATACATCCTTGCATATTGTTTGAATGTTTTTATTAGGTATACTTATTACTTCTAAAACATTCTTAAACTAGATTAATAAACAAATAAAAATACTGTTTTCATACTGGGTATCATCCTGCTGAGGTAACAGCAGTCATGTAAAGCTGAAATATCAGTAAAGAACAAGAACAAATTAAAGTATACAAACCACACACCTTCATAACTAGAACACAAAAAGCATTCAAACTTCAAGTTACTTATAAGTAAAAAAATAATAATAAACACTAAGTCCCAGTGAGCTATCTCCCATGCAAGCCTTCACACAAGCAAGGGCAGTTTGGGGAAAAGTACATGGAAGAAAGAAGAAGGAAGCTAGTAGCCAGCATAGAACAACTGCCAGATTCAAATGAAAACTTATTAAGGGGCACTAAAGAAAAGCAAGAAAATAATCAAGAGCATGAAAACGAAATAAATAAGAATAAAAGATCAGAGATAAAGTGGTTGAAATGCAAAACAAGCAAAGATCCAATTTATGTATAATTGGAGTTCTTAAAGAAGATAAACAAAAGAATGAAAAAACTAACACTTAAAACTGTAATACAAGAAAACTTTATAGAAACAAAAGATTTGAATACACATATAGAAAAGGATCACCAGGCACTAGAGAAAATTAACCCACAAGACATACTAGTAACACTCCAAGCAAATGATCAAATAATTTACAAGGGCAAGAGAATTAGGCTGGCATCAGTCTTCTCAAAAACAACATCAAAGCAAGAAAACAATGGAGCATCATTTTCAAAAACTATAGGAAAGAAAGTGAGAACCAAGGCTTTTTATATCCAACCAAGCTATCCTTCAAGTATAAAAAGGCCATAGAAAAGCAGTTTAAACATTCGACAGGTTAGGAAATTCTGTACCCTTAAGTCTTAAGAAATTTATTAGAAGACAAGTTTCATCCAACAAAGGGACTGAGACTACTCTGAGTATATCTTTTTGTACAACTGTGATTTGGAATCATGTTAATGCTTCCCTACGCATATATACACATGCAAAACAAGAATGGGATTTTTAAAAAAGAAATGCACAGAATGTACACCAAATGAAAAACATAACCACACTAAGAGGAGGGAGGTTGTGGATAACTAACCCCGTTCACTTTTGAGTACAGTATATTT
Organism: Balaenoptera ricei; assembly: GCF_028023285.1. Lineage (NCBI taxonomy): Eukaryota > Metazoa > Chordata > Mammalia > Artiodactyla > Balaenopteridae > Balaenoptera > Balaenoptera ricei. The sequence continues at coordinate 128,291,679 of NC_082640.1, forward strand.
TGTCCTGTTTATCCTCAGAATGTTAAAAAATACTGAGCGCTAACTCCTAGGCTTCTTTTTCAGAGGTCCGAGCTAGAAATTCTAAAACTATTCTATGTGTATTCTAGGACGGAGCAAATAAGTAAACATATTTTGAATAGTCCGAACCAGGTTCCTGTGGTCAGAGAAGGGAGTTACAAATATGGGAAGGATAGAATAAACCCTGTGGTACTGAATTGGAATTGGATATATCTGAAAGAACTCTTGGTTTTTAATATATAGCGTTTGTGGTTTTAATAGAGATAGACATAGATGTATGCAGGGGTACTTAGATATATGTGTATATATGCACACATACATACTTAATTATATAGGTATGTGTGTATATATACATTTATAGAAACACACATACATACATATACGTATGCACATACATATATTTCTTAGCTCCATCCGCTAGGACATACAAGCAATGACATTCCAGTAACAGTGAGCACATGAAGCATCTAGATCTGCCTGGTGGAACCAAGAGCTAAAAGAAACCAGGGCTTCAAAATGGCTGATATCAGGTCCAGGGCAGGTGTAAGATGAGCCTTGAACATCTTATTGTACTAGAAAGCAAGCAAATGTTCAGACAATGATGACATATAATAAGGACCCAGGAGCCAGCTTGAAGGGGCTCCCACTGGCCAAATCTGGGACAATTTGAGTATCAAAATAAATAATGACAGTAAAGGAATATAATCCATTGGATGAAATAAGAATTCACACCAATATAAATATATAAATGGGGAAGAACAGAATGCTCTTCCTCAAGTAGAAAGCCAACTAATAAATGTAGAAGAAGTTATGGAATTAGAAAGTCACTATTTAGCACCCATCACAATAATAATTGACCAGGCAAGAATCATGAATGGATGCTAAAACTATTGGGTAAAAGTTTGATGAATATACAAGGTATCTCCCCATTAGATACTTAACTCTACAGTGAAAATAATGTAACTCTACAGTGAAGAAACCTGGCAGAAACCACCTTATCCAAGTGATCAAAGCTAAGTAACAACAGTAGTAATAAAACTTCCTGATATGTTGCATAAGCAGAACACAAATCAGTTTTGCAATATTCCTGCCAAAAGTGCATAAGCTCAATCTACTCATGATTGAAGATCAGATAAACCCAAAAAGTATTGTCATGAAACACAAAGAAAAACTGTGGAACTGTTCCAGAATAAAGGAAGGACACCAAAGAGACATAACAATTGAATACAATACACGGTATTATTAGGATAACTGGTGAAATCTGAATAAAGTTTAAAGATTAGAAAATAGTGTTATATCAATGTTAATTTCATGATTGTTAAATGAACTGCGGTTATACAAAGGAATGTTCTCATGTAATTAAGAAATGCGCACTAAAGAACTTAGAAGTAAAGGGACATCACGTTTGTAACTGACTTTCAAATGGCTTTTTAAAATTTATATGTGTGTAACATATAAATAGATACCTATATATAGCTACATCTATATTTATAGAGAGAGCACACTATCTATATAAATATCTGGAGAGAGAAGGATAAAGCAAATGTAATAAAATGTTAACACTTGAGGAATCTGGGTGAAAGGTTTAAAGGAATTCTTTGAACCATTCTTGTAACTTTTCCATATGTTTGGAATTATGTCAAAGTAGAAAGTTAAAAGAATAAAAAATGATAGCAACAGATAACTCACTGTAAAAAACAGGAAACCACGAATCCACAGTGATATTAATAAATAAATGAATAAATTGAAAGTTTGATGAGGAATAGGATATTTGCATGGTTTCAAAGATCCTCACCATCTAATGTTTATTAATCACAAAAGGAGGGGAAATAAGAGTAATTTTACAGTGGAGAAACCTGGCAGACACGCCTTAATGAGTGATCAAAGTGATAATCATCAATAATGGGCAAATGAAAATCATGTGCCACCTGAGAGGATACAATAAGAAAAGACCATTACTTCTGTGATATTCCTGCCAATGATGCAAGACCTCAATCTAATTGTGAGGCTACATCAAGACAAACCTAATTTGAGAGACACTCTATGTACTGGCTTGAATCTTCCAAAGTGCCAAGGTCATGAAAGTCAAGGAAAGGCTGAGGACCTACACCAGACTAAAGGAGACTAAACGGACATAACCACTACATACATGCCTCTGAATTAAATCCTTTCAGTAAAAGAAATTATTGAGATAACCAGTGAAACTTGAATGAGTTTTGAGAATTAGATGGTAGTAATGTATCAGTGTTATGTATTGTACAGTACATCAGTGTATGTATCATATATTTCAAAACCTGACTTTGAAAGTTGTATTATGGTTATGTAGGAGAATATCCTGGTTTATAGGAAATACAACTAAAGTATTCAAGGGGTTGGTAACATCACTTCAGCAACTTAATCTCAAATAGTTCAGAAAAAAAGTCCTTTGCAGCTTGTCTATAAATTTAATAACATATCAAATTTTAAAAAACATTTTTTAAAAAACTCTTCTAATTACAAAGCTAAGATATGTCAAGTGTAAAATTTTCAAATTCTACTTAAAAGTAAAACTCTCCTTAACCCACCACTGTTAACAATTGGGTAAACATCCTTCCAGAAGCCGCTCTATACACAAAAGGATATACCACAGATCAAACTTTAAATAAAATCACATATGTGCTGTCCTATGACCTGATTTTTCCACCCAACATTATCTTGTACATATCATTCCATACACACACATACACATTTACATTCCAAAACAAAGCTATTGTCACTACCTCAAGTAGTCCTACAGCTATGGAAAGTGCCACCCCAGAGGAACGCAAAGGTCTCTTTCCCTGTGGTACAGGCCATGGGTCTCGCTGCAGTTCTCCCAGAAGATCTGTGAGATTCATATCTATTTTCTGTACTGGCTGCAAGAATCTGCAAAACAAAATTAAGTAAAAAGTCATTTATAAATGTTTGTGGGTGAGGGTTTAAGAAACAAATTGTCCGCTTTCTTAAAAATAGAGAAAAATAATTTGAATACACGGTAGACCAATCGTTCTCAAACTTTTGTGTACATCAAAATTGGTGGGAGGGCTTTTTTTAACATAGATTGCTGGTTCCAGAGTTTTGTTTCAGTAGGTCTGGGGTGGTGACCAAAAATCTGCATTTCAAATAAGTTCCCAGGTGATGTTGCCCACTGGTGAGGAACCACACTGAGTACAGCTACTATAAATAAAACACTCAAACCAAGTATTACTTTGAGACTGCATCTTCCATTTACCAATCTAGTAAGTCTTAAGGTTACTGAATTAATTATGAGAAGATACATCAACTCAGTTTTAGTAAGACCACCTCTGATTAGTAAGTTTAGTGGAAAAAGCTACTACAAGGCTAAGGAGGCAAAATGAAAAGCTTGTGGGGGCACTATTTTTGCTTGGCTGCCCTCAACCACAAAAATTAAGTTTTTCTGAACTTAGAAAATCAAAAGTATATCAAAACTAAAGAAACTCCTTACATTGTAATAATGAAAAACCAACCTTTTCAGCGATGTGATTCTACCTCAACTCTTTAAAAAGTATACTAATGCAATATTTACATTCCTAAAAATATTTAACAATATAGTATCACTGAATCCCTACATTCAAGTTAAGGATATAGGATGCTTAAAATAGCCACACGAATTGTAAAATTCTCTTTGCCGTATTTATTACCTATTGGAAGGAGGTGGCTGCTGTACCTGAGGACCACGTGTTGCTTGAGTAACTGGTACTTTAGAGAGCCCCAGCATTTCCTGTAAAGAGATTATTTTTGTGATATCCATTTAATTACTCCTACAAAGATGTATCAAATATTTATGACATGCAAGGTGCTTCTGTAGGCATTAGGAACACAAAAATAAAGAAAACAAAGTCTCTTCCCTCAGAAAGCAAAAGTTCTAGTTGGGGAGACTGTCAGGTAAACAGTAATAACAATGAAATGATCATCGTAAGACAGCAAAGTACAAGGTGCTATGTGAGCAAAAAAGAGGGATACTAGCTCAGAAATACTTTATTTCTAATTAAGTAAAAGTAAGCTACTGTGTAACTTGAATTTCTCTATTTCTTAACTTGTCTTCATTCATTCCTTTCAGCAACTATATCGCAATGTGCCAGGTATCTAATGTTGAAAAAAATATATAGTCCCTGACCGTATGGAAATTTATATCTGGTGAAACAGACAAGAGTTAAATCATTAGCTAAATAAGTGTAAAATTGCAACTGTAATAAATATAAAGGAGAGATACAAGGAATTGTATTAATGGGGTTTATAAGGTACACACACCTTGTACGTCTATGCTTCTTAATTTTCTGACTTAATGCCTAACCAAACTGCCAGTTTTGTTCTGAATTTTAGATGTGTGCAGAATTCCTCTCTAGACACATGAAAATAATGTTATTTTACTAAAATTTTCTTGAATCTAGAAATGCTTAGTCATAAAGTAATAGAATAAAAGTATATAACAGAAAATCAGAAAGTCTAAAGATTTGCAAAAAAAAAAAAAATTATTGAACCAATCCTGCAGTATTTCCTACACTGCTAGAAGGAACAGCAACTTTTTACTGAGGACTTATGTGCCAGATTCTGTGCTAAACTCTTTGTATATACTATTTCCTCACAAAATATAATGAAGTAGATTTTTAAATTCCTGCTTTGCAAATGAAAACTGACACTCAGAAGGGCTAAGTAACTTGCCTAAGGTTACAAAACTAGTAAGTAGCAAAGCAAGATATTAATCCAGATTTTGCTATAAAAGCCCTAAAAGAGTTTATACTACACTGAGTGTTCTCACTTACATCATTTCATTTAGTATTAAAATAAAATAATCTGGTAAAATAGGTATTGTTTATTCCTTTCCATAGAGGAGGAGAAAACAAGCAAAGAGATCAGCCCAAGATCACACAACTAGAAGAGTTTAAGATTTGAATCCAGAACTATTTGGGGAACAAAGACCAGGCTCTCTTCAACAAGATGGGTAGAGAAGGAAGATAAAAACATTTTGATGGAGAAAAAAATTTAGTTTGCATGCATTCATTGTTTCAAAAAGGCAGATGTTTTATGTATTACATACGTATTACATAATTTAAGTAAAAGGTATTCTGCAGTCAGAACTAGAAATAAACTACTTTAAATAAATTTACAGTTTAAAAATAACAGTAATAGCAAACATCTAAAAGCACAATCCGGGCTTTCCTGGTGGCACAGTGGTTGAGAATCTGCCTGCTAATGCAGGGCACACGGGTTCAGGCCCTGGTCTGGGAAGATCCCACATGCCGCGGAGCAACTAGGCCCGTGAGCCACAATTACTGAGCCTGCGCGTCTGGAGCCTGTGCTCCGCAACAAGAGAGGCCACGATAGTGAAGAGGCCCGTGCACCGCAATGAAGAGTGGTCCCCGCTTGCCGCAACTGGAGAAAGCCCTCACACAGAAACGAAGACCCAACACAGACAAGAATAAATATAAAAATAAATAAATAAATAAAGATTACTAAAAGCACAATCCATTTAATTTTCATGACTGCCCTGTAAGATAGATACTATTATTATCTCCCTTTACACATGAAAAAACTAAGGTACATAGAGGTTAAAACTTGCCCACTCTCTCTTGTCTCATGGAAACAAGTGATCCTCCCCTTCAAGGTACTCTGCTTCTTATGCTCCTGAAGGAAGCCCTGTCATGTTTTGTGAAACCTCCCTCTCCTCATCTCACTCTTGCTTTCACTCACCCTCTTTAGTCTCTTTCTTTTTGTGTATAAACACATTCAAGTGTCCCTCCTAAAGTAAACCTCTTTAACTCGGTCCTCTCTCTCTCAAACTTTCACACTATCTCCTTCCCTACCTTCAAAAACAAACCTCTTGAAAGAACACAGACTCTAATTTTCCCCACTTCTTCAAATCTTAGTCACTACTATGATTCACTATCATATTCACTGTTCATTTATCCTCCCCCTCCAAACCTGCATATTCCTCCAGTATTTCCTGTCTCGGTTAACTGCGGCACCACTATCCCAGTCTGCTAAGCTTCAAATTAGTCATCCTCAAAATCTTTTTTCTTTTTTCATTTTCGGCTACCTGGATGCCTCCAAAGTCTGATTTCATATCTGTCTACTTTATACCAGGCTTACCAATCAGGGTAATTTCTCAACTGGGGGTTGTATAAGAATCACTTAGAGGGACTTCCCTGGTGGCACAGTGGTTAAGAATACACCTGCCAATGCAGGGGACACAGGTTTGAGTCCTGGTCCAGGAAGATCCCACATGCCGTGGAGCAACTAAGTCCGTGAGCCACAACTACTGAGCCTGCACTCTAAAGCCACGAGCCACAACTGCTGAGCCCGCAGGCCTAGAGCCCGTGCTCCACAACAAGAGAAGCCAATGCAATGAGAAGCCTGCGCACTGCAATGAAGACCCAACGCAGCCAAAAATAAATAAATAAATAAATAGATTTATTTAAAAAAAAAAAAAGAATCCGCCTGCCAACGCAAGGAACATGAGTTTGATCCCTGGTCCGGGATGATCCCACATGCCGCGGAACAACTAAGCCCGTGCGCCACAACTACTGAGCCTGCACTCTAGAGCCCGCGAGCCACAACTACTGAGCCCACATTCCACAACTACTGAAGCCCGTGCGCCTAGAGCCCGTGCTCGGCAACAAGAGAAGCCACCGCAATGAGAAGCCCACGCACCGCAGTGAAGAGTAGCCCTAACTCATCACAACTAGAGAAAGTCTGTGCACAGCAATGAAGACCCAACGCAGCCAAAAATTAACTAATTACTTAATTTTTAAAAAAGAATCACTTACAAAGTTTTTCAAAACACTTACATGAAGTCTCTACCCTCTCAACTATCTTCCAGTTGAAGCACATATTCACTCACTCTCTTAGGATCTATCAAAATCTCTGGACAGGAAAAGATTTTGAAAAATACACCAAGATGATCCTAGTATGTTACACATAACTCCCTGCCTTGGAAGACAAAGCTTCAATTTGCCCCAAAGATAAAAATGTCCTAGTGTGTGAAAAAATATATATACTCATGGTTCACCTATTAACTCTCAAGCCTTAAAATATGCCCCCTTGCCAAACACAAAGTGTTTAGTTCCTAAGTGAGATGTAAAGAAACAAAAGCTAAAATTCTGTGGTTGCCCTCTCTCAGTCTTCAGCATGACTCTTCTATAAGCCCTTCAAATCTCTAGTAAAATAGCTTCAGTTTCACTCTAAATTTTAAAAATACTTCAAAAGTGAAGGGTCTTCAATCTCTACGATAAAAATTTAAGGCAAATGAAAGAACACTGAGGCCAACACTAAAGGCTTTGTTATAATACAATTATATTAGTCATTCATAATATTTTCTAGAAACTTATATATAGAAGGCATTTATAGACATACATAGAGTGATGTGCACAAACAGGCTAAAACTACCATTCTTGTTGTTTACCTGGAGTTGTTTGGCAGACAGATCTTTTGTTCCTCTGAAGACATAGCTTTTTGAAATGCCCTCACATCCAAGTTCATGAACCTGCACCATTCTCCCAAAAGTAATTAGGCCAACCAAAGCTGTAGGTGGTAAAAGACTTAATGACATCTGCATAGATTCTTTCAGGGCTTGTAAGTCTTCATCTTCCATGCAAGTATCAACCACATAGAGGAATATCAAAGGCATCTGAGGACCACGCTTTTAAAAAATGGTGCGATAAAAAAAAATGTTTTAAAAGTATTAACACTTCAGCACAATACACAGGATAATCAGCAGAGGACTAATTAAATAATTTACAATACATTTACACAATGGAATCCTAATAAAGCCATTTCAGAAATGAAACAGGTTATATATGCATGGAGAGATATCCAAGACATCATCAAGTGAAAAATTCAGTTTAAAAACATTATTCATAGTTACGTGAAGGAGATTTTCACTTTCAATTTTACTTAACTGCATGAGGTTTCATTTCTTATAACAAGCATTTATTTCTTTTAAAATAAGAAAATAGTAACCATAAAGCTTAAAAGCAAAATTAGGTGATTTTTATAAAATAATTATCTAACCCTGAATTGGATTATAAGAGAACTGGAAACTAGCCAGAGTGGACAAATTACTGACTGGCTCAGTGAACCATATTCTGGTTTCTCTACAACATTCATAAAAAATATTACCTTAATACTTAAATATGTAAATAACTATGTAAAGCTGTTCAGAAAGGGAAGAAAAATGATTTTCTTAACAAGGGGCAATGCAAGAGTAATTTCATTATTAGACTTGGGAATATATCATTAGGCTCTAGCATCATACTGACCAAGTATTGCTAATTGACCTTCCATCTACAAAGCAAAATTGATACTTTACTGTTTATTGATCTATTTGGTATAGCAAACCACACCACCCCACCCAGTACCTTGGCCACCTTTCAAATAACTACAACAGAAATTACCTTACTCAAACTGACCTTGACAGTTCTTACCTTTGAAATTCTCAATCAATTCAATGTAAGAATCAAGAATGATGCCTTTTAAGTCAGCTCAATTTAACAGTTATTTTGGTATAAATTACTGGATATTTTAAATTTCTTAAAGAGTTACTCTTACGTTCTTACCAGAACTACATATTCAATGCTAGAAAACTGAGGTAAAAGTTCAGCAGGTTGATTCAGTTCAGATATACCAGCATAAGTAGGTGGAAACTGCAGGTAGAAAAAAACAAAACATTTTAACAAATTATTTGTGAGTAATGAAATTTTAAACTGAAAATAATTATTTCCTGATCATTTAATTATTAAAAAGGATAGTTTCATCATATATAAAGTTATTTCATCTTTATTTTTAAATATGCATCTTTCTGCATATTTAGAGCAGTATTATAGCATTAACATATGCAACAGGGGTTTTCTTACCTGATTCCTTTGATAACAAAAGTTGCAAGCCCAGAGTTTTGCTCGATAATCCACTTGACTGTTTTAAGAAAAGATACAATAGCTCATGGTTCAGTTAAATTGTACAATAATCCTAATTTCAATAAAATTAATTTCTTTCTGAAAATGAATACATTCAAGTTGATATCAAAGCAATCTTTAAAAGCCATGTATTTTTAGGTGTTGCCATTATTTAATTCATACTTTTAACACATACAAGTTCACCAAAATGAATATATTGTAACTTTTAATATATCACAAATATCAACAATAAAATTAAGATAATCCTATTTTTTTTTCTCCAAATGGCTCAGTAACTTCTAAACTCAGATCTAGAAAGCATTTATTCAATAAAAATATATTTATTGAATGCCATTATTCTAGGTGCTGATGATAAAGAAGTAAACAAGATCAAAGGTCCCTGCTATCACAGAGTTTATATCTGTGATATATATCACAGAAGATACTTTTAGATAGTGATAATAAAGATTAAAGATTACAAAGCAGGATATGAGAATGTATTTGGGAGGGCACTTTAAAGGAAAGCCTTCATTAATAAACAACTGAGGGACTTCCCTGGTGGCGCAGTGGTTAAGAACCCGCCTGCCAATGCAGGGGTCATGGGTTCGATCCCTGGTCTGGAAAGATCCCACATGCCGCGGAGCAACTAAGCCCGTGCGCCACAGCTACTGAGCCTGTGCTCTAGAGCCCGTGAGCCACAACTACTAAAGCCCGCACGCCCCAGGGCCCGCGTGCCACAACAAGAGAAGCCACAGTAATGAGAAGCCTGCGCACCACAACAAAGAGCCCTCTCGCCGCAACTAGAGAAAGCCCGCGCGCGGCAACGAAGACCCAAACGCAGCCAAAAAAATAAAAAATAAAAAAATAAACAACTGACATGTAATCGAATTGAAAAGAAACCAGTCATAGGAAAATCTGGGGGCAAAGCAATCCAGGCAGCACCTATAGCTATTGCACAAAGTCTGTGGTAGAAGTAAGTTAGGTATATCCAAGGATAAGAGAGAGGGTAAGGTATAATGCAGATGAAAATAAAGAAAATGGGTGATACAAGATTAAGGCAGAAATACACAGAGGATAGATCATATAGGGCTTTATAGGTCTTGATAAGGGATATGGATTTTTCATTCCAGTGTAATAAGTAGCTATTGAACGATTTTAATAATCTGATATCCATTTGTAAAACTCTAGCTTCTGAGTGGAGAAGAGACTGCTGAAAAGCAAGAATGGAAACAGGAAGACCAGTTAGGAGGATAATGAAACCATCCAGGAAAAAGATGGTATATTTTGAAGTACCATGTTCTAGCAGAGAGTAAGAGACAGAATCCTGATGGTTCTGGAGATGGAATCGACCAGAGTTGCTAGTGGACTGAGTGGAGAGAGAGGGAGCAGAAAGAGGAATAAAAGTTAATTCTTGAGAGTCTGGCTTATGTAACAAGAAATCATAACATTTTTCAAATACCATACCACTCAACTATGACTTTTCAAATGACACAAGATGGGATGATTGCCAGCATCAGTATCTAGAGAATACTGATAGAATCTAACAGTTTACACAGTGACAACTTCGCATTTGGTTTCTTATCAACTCACTACAACTAGCATGATCCTAAAATTTTATAGCTCTTTGGATCTGACTACCTTAATTTGAAAAAATAACTATAAACAAAAACAAAGACATTTTTATATAAATGAGCAAGAAAGAAACTACATTTTTTTTTAATCATAGTGACACATTAGTTTTTTCCATATACTTTAATTACCATAAAGGATTCAAAACTGCACGGCAAGTGGTCCTACTACACAGAACAGGTTCATATTGAATGGGTGGCAAATCTGGTCTCTCCTTCAGTGGTGTAAATAAGGCTGCTACTGGAACGACCATTCTTGTAGCTTCCAGTCGACTTGATGGCCAAACATTCCAACTAAATCGGACTCCATCTCGTTCTTCATTTTGTTGGATGAATTCCAAATAGGTTGTCATTGTAGACCTTGATTCTTATTTCTGTAACAAAATTAAAGGATATTTTTAAATCCTCTTAAGAAAATTCAAAATAAGTATGTTTTTCCCACTTCCAGCAATATTAATCCATTAGAAATCATAACCAAATGAAAATATTTATCTCAAAAAAAAATTAGCAAACAACAATGATCACAATTAAAACAAAATAATGAATGGCTCTACAGAACCCAATGCCTATTAGGCCCAATGAGAGGTATTTTATCCTTTTTTATTCACTCTCAAAAAAAACTACGGCAAAAAATAATAAATAATAAAATAGATGTCCTATTGATTTAAGGCAAAAATGGGGGAAAATCTAGATCCTAAGTTTTCCGTATCAGCCTTGTGAGTTACATTATTCTAATAAATAGTCAAAAACATTAAATTCTAAAACTCACATGCTTTTCTACCCAGAAAGTAGTAAGTTTCCACTAAACTTGCTAGAAGAGAATATTTAAGGGTGCAAAACAAAAATATTTTTCTAAAACTAGGTACTTCTATTTTAGACAGGTAATTTTTTTTATCATGCATCATTTAACCTCTCTTGCAGAAACTTAGTTCAGAATACTTTTAACATTCCAACTTAAGAGAGTATTTTAAACTCTAATTTGAGATATATAATTTCAATATAATCATTTAACTTTACCACTGGAAGAGGGAGATGCCACTCTGGTTAGTGCCCAGTGTCAAGAGACATCTCCATCTTGTTATTCTTTAGCTTCCTGACTAGGATGCCAGCTCTCCTACCTGGGAAGCAGTTCTATCTATCTCATGCTCTCAAAATGCAACAGTGGTTAGTGATGCAAGGAAATTGTAAAATTTAAAGGTCTGAGAAGATAGAATTTCAAGTACTATGTGGCTGGCTAAAAGACTTGTGGGAGAGATGAATGGCATAAAGAACCGAAGAATTATGAAGGTAGGGTGCCAACAGAGGCAACATGGATGCTGAAGTAGCTAAGAACAACAATGGGATGAGGAACTGATTCTAAAATATAAGTAAGGGAAGAAAAGGTATTATTAGATACAATAATTTTAATTTTAGAAAAATGTCCGAATATATTTTAGTAATACAAATTACAGAAAGTGAGGCTTAACAAATCTTAAGTATCTTAAGCAGCTAAGACCTTTCCCTTCTCTAAAAGAAAGGTTATATGTCAATTATATCGCAATTAAAAAATAATAAAATAGGGCTTCCCTGGTGGCGCAGTGGTTGAGAGTCTGCCTGCCAATGCAGGGGACACGGGTTCGATCCCTGGTCTGGGAAGATCCCACATGCCGCGGAGCGACTGGGCCCGTGAGCCACAGTTACTGAGCCTGTGCGTCTGGAGCCTGTGCTCCGCAACAAGAGAGGCCGCGATAGTGAGAGGCCCGCGCACCGCGATGAGGAGTGGCCCCCGCTCGCCGCAACTAGAGAAGGCCCTCGCACAGAAACGAAGACCCAACACAGCCATAAAATAAATAAATAAATAAATAAAAATTAAAAAAAATAATAATAATAAAATAAAAATTAATCACTATTTCTTCCTATCAGAATTTCAGAGACAACTAAGGAATTTTATGCTATTCAAAAGTGATCATGTATTTTTCAGAGACTGATAAAGGGTAGAGAGAAATCCTAAGATATCTAGATTTGTTTAGAAAAGATTATTTTAAAGCTAAATACAGGAGACAGCTTTGAGAAAGATAATATGAGCTTTCAAGAAAAAGTGGCTGTTGAAAGATAATGATAAAACAAAGGTCTGGGATAATCAGAGAGGAGTTAGAAGATGCCAACCTCAGTTTTAACACAGGCAACAATAAGAGGAGAAACAACCTCTTCTGGGAGAGAAATGGTTTTTAGCAACAGCTTCCATGCTACAGATGTGAGTGTAAATTCTAGGAGTATGCAATCCCTCCCATTATTTCTACAGAACATAAAGCAAATGAAGTTTTCTGTTTATTACTTAATTGCATCTATAATCTGAGATACATCTAAAATGCATCACCAAAAAGCATCAAAAGACTATTAAAATATACTCAACCAATCAGGGTTGTTCATTTGAACGACAAAACACAAAAAATGTTTTGAGTGACTATTTTCTCAATTCTCCAAGAATAGTATATAACTAGTACTTAGGTATTTGTTATATATTTTCTTAAAAATGGATGAAGTGAGCCTGTCACCTGCAAAACCATTCACAGTATTTGTTGCCAATGATAAAATCTGAGCTTTCTCAAATTTAAATTAAAAAATTAAAATTTTTGAAAACTTGTATCTAATACCATAAGCTTCACAACTTCCTAATATGTAAAGATTTTGCTGATGAGACCAGTAGTGATAATAATATGATTTTTTATATATTGTGTAATGAAACATGCCAACATTTGGAAGATACACATTATTCAGTGAAGCAAGATCTCCCAAATGATCTGTTCATGATGTTACAAAATCATGCATGGGTAAATGATCCATTCAAAGTGTAGGATAGACCAATGGGTTATAACGCAATAAGTACAAGAAGTTCATTTTTAAGGTTTCAGACTCCACACTGCAATTAACCCTTGATTTCTTAATTAAAACTGTCGAGTTTGGGTATAGTATCAAAGAATATGCATATTTTTTAATACGAAAAAGCTATTAATATTCTCTCTCCTTTTTCCAACTATGTACCTATGTGAAGCCAGACTTCCTTCACACAATTCAACCAAAACAACATATTACAATAGACTGCAAAGCAGTAGATATAAAAATCTACCTGTCTTCTATTAAGGTTTTTTTTTTTTTTCTGGATCTTATAATACTCTTAAGTATTATACGCTTTATAATGCTTAAGAGTATAAAGAGTTCTTGGGACTTCCCTGGTGGTGCAGTGGTTAAGAATCCTCCTGCCAATTCAGGGGACACGGGTTCAAGCCCTGATCCAGGAAGATCCCACAGGCCGTGCCTGTGAGCCACAACTACTGAGTCCGCGTGCTGCAACTACTGAAGCCCATGTGCTTAGAGCCCATGCTCCACAACAAGAGAAGCCACTGCAATAAGAAGCCTGTGCACCGCAACGAAAAGCAGCCCCCGCTTGCCGCAACTAGAGAAAGCCCGCGCAGCAACGAAGACCCAATGCAGCCAAAAATAAATAAGTAAAATAAATAAATTTATAAGTGCATCCATTCTTCAAAAAAAAAACAAAAAAAGAGTATAATAAGGTCTTGAGAATCACCTCCTTAGGACTCTAGGGCTTAATTCAAAATCTGGGAGCCTAGTAGAGAAAGGCTCTATGAAACTTAGCATGAAGACATCTACACACAGGCAACAGCCAGATTTAAGTTTCTACAACAGGTAACAAAACCTGGACTGTAACTCCACATCCTTACTTTTTTTTTTTTTTTAATTTTATTTATTTATTTATTTATTTATGGCTGTGTTGGGTCTTCCTTTCTGTGCGAGGGCTTTCTCTAGTTGCGGCAAGCGGGGGCCACTCTTCATCGCGGTGCGCGGGCCTCTCACTATTGTGGCCTCTCCTGTTGCGGAGCACAGGCTCCAGACGCACAGGCTCAGTAATTGAGGCTCACGGGCCTAGTTGCTCCGCGGCATGTGGGATCCTCCCAGACCAGGGCTCGAACCCGTGTCCCCTGCATTGGCAGGCAGATTCTCAACCACTGTGACACCAGGGAAGCTCCATCCTTACTTTTTATTGAGACATACTAAATATCACCTGACTGATATTTGAGTACAATTCCCCTCCTCTTCCTCACTCTTTTTCCTCTCAGTCTCTCTCCTCTAAGATCATATTTGTTCACTAAATCACATTTATTTCTTACCTTCTCACTTTCCAGCAGTGGTTTGAAAAAGTCCCACCTGTTTCTTCTTAACTGGTCCAATTACATAGGCATGCAAAACACCCCCCCAACTTCCCTCACCTTTCCAAGGGAGAAATTACTCAATCTTAAAATCACTCATTCTAGTACAAATTTTGCCAGGTTTGGTCCCATATTCAACAATAGCATATCTGAAATAAAGTCCTTTTACAAACCAGCTTTTTATAAAATGGCATTATTTGATAAGCATTCTCTCCCCTGATATTATGTTTGTCTAAAAGCATAAAACTAAATAAATACGATTCAAACACTATATTAGGATGCACACTTAATATACTAGTCGCTATATTTTTTTTTAAGTGGTACAAACACAAAAGACCATTCTAAAGAAATGTCTCATTTTTCAGCACACCTTATAATCATTGGGAGTTACTTTAGTTAAATACTTTCTCATGGTATAACTAAAAGCAAAGAAGCATTAAGTCACTTTAACCTAGAACATCAGATATGTGCCCACAGTATTTTAAAAGGCTTTACCTATTCAGTAATAATTAAAAGTTTTTAAATATTCCGATTTTAGCCCATTTATAGATAACTAAGTGCAAAACATTGTAAATTGCAAGTAAAATTTGAGTTCCTTCCCATCAGATATATTTGTTAACAATTACATGTGCCTCTCCCACTTTTCTGTCCTAAAATCTTCAATGAAGTGTCTTCAACTACTTCCCATGACTAGATTTATTATATTGGAAAAATAGCTTAACCCCTCTGATCCTCAATTTCTCATCTGTAAGATCAGGGGTTTGGGTTAGAAAACTACAAGACCCCTTCTAAATCTAAAATTCTGAGCCAATTAAAAATGACTGGACTTCCAAAATGATGTCCATTAGACTAGTGGAGAAGGGAGAGAAGGAAGACAACACGCATTTATATTTAAATCTATATTTAAATCTAAAACTTCTTTTAACCAATTTAACTTGGCTAGTTATCCACGACTTTGAGGGGTGTAAGTTGAAGAAGTTTACGTGAAAACACGAATTCAACTTACTCAATCCAGTGATTACATGCAGATTTACTATGACTTTTCCCTTCCCACCAAAACGGGAAAACACTTAGGGCTGAATGAAGTAGGTACAACTGGCCTAATCTGATAACTGAAGTCTATTTGTAATCAAGGCCCAAGGTGTTAGCTATACCTGGCACTTTTCTCCTTATCCCCTTTAACCCCCAAGGCCGAACTACGGGTGACGAAGTCACCTCGGTTCAAAGTCTAGGGCTCCTCAGCTCAGGCAGGGAATGAACCAAGAAATCAAAGTACCCAGAAGCGGTGATGGGGTGGGGTGGGGAAGGTAGACCGGCCGGGAGCGGAGGGTGGGGTGCTGGGGGAGATACCCAAACAGCTGTTTTTCACCCGACTCCCATCTTTCGCACCTGATACAGGGCAGGTGGGTGAGGGGGCCAGGTTTCCAGGCCCAGACAGAACTAAGCAGAGGGTGGTGGGTGAGCGGGTGACAAGTTCAGGGTTCCAGGCAGCCCCGCCGGGCCGGGTCGCAGCCCCGGCGCACCCCGCCCGCCCCGGGGCACCAAGACGGCAGAGCAGGCACCACCCTTGAGACCCCGGCCCGCGGACCCGCCGCCGCACAGCCGCCCCTCCCCCGCCTCCCACTGAGCGCCCGCGGACCCCCAAGGGAGCCGAGAGGAGGCAGCCCTGAAGTGGATCCTTACCACAGAGCCACCACGTACGAGATCCGCGCCTGTCGCAGCCTCTGCCTTACAAAATCCGCCCTCTCCGCGGAGCCAGAGCAGCCGTGGCACCGCAATCAGGGCCGGCGCCGCCCCGCCCCCGGCCTCGGCGCAGAACTCTGCGGGACTAACATGGCTGGTGCCGCTTCTGCCACGTCAAAGGGGGGGGGGGAGGGGCGGGGCGTGAGGGGGAGGGAGGGGGAGGGGACGGTTCTGGGGGCGGGGCGACCGGGCCAGGGAACTGAAGGGAAGGGTGCGGGACCAGGGCGGAGCGGGGGGAGGGGATGGGGAGGGGAAAAGGGAGGGGAAGAGGCGGGTACCAGAGCTGGAGGGGCGGGGTGACAATGACAAACCTAACAGGGGTACTCAGGAGGGGCGGGGAGGGGCGCGGGACCTGGTGGAACAGGAGCGCGAGGGTGGGGTGTGCCATGGCGCTCCGGTCCCCTCTCCCCGGAGCCATGGCGGATCCCACTCCCCGCGGGTCTCATGATGTGTGACCTTCTGTCGCCAGACTCCTCAGCTTGCTGAGAGAAATGGAGGTGTCCTCTAGGACAGTGGTCCCCAAACTTTCTGGCACGAGGGACCGGTTTTGTGGAAGATAATTTTTCAGGGGTGGAGGGGTAATGGTTCAAGCGGTAATGGGAGCGATGGGGAGCGGTGGATTAAGCGTCCATTACTCCGCGCTGCTCACCTCCTGCTGTGCAGCCGGGTTCCTAACAGGCCGCAGACAGGTGAGGGTGGGGGCTTGGGGACCCCTGCTCTAGGACATCCTCTCCTCTAGGGCCCGGGTTGATTCCAAGAAACACAGGCTGCATCGCCCCTGAAAAAGCAAAGTGAGAAGTTCGTTCTTTCACTTAGTGCAACAAACATTTACTGAACATCTATCTACTTTGTGCCAGGCACAGTAGCGATGCTGTGATACGATGTAGGCAAAACAGCCAAATGTCTGGTCTGGAAGAATTTATATACTATTTATACACTATTCATGTATTCCTAGTCAGTTTACCTCTTTCCTCCTACACTGCCTCTGCCACCTCTCCCCCTACACCTACACACACACACACACACACACACACAAACATACACACACACTACAATCTTTGGCTGATTAATCTTGATGTGTTTTCTGCTCTCTTTCCAAGAAAAGAACTGAACAAAATAGGACAGACAGAAACTGGTTGGAAAGGCATTCGAGCTTGGTGGTCTCAGGCAACCCCACCCTTCAGTGAGGGGTTGCTCACGGAATTATTTCCAGATAGGACAACACCTAAAATCCTGCAAAGCTTAGCCCTATAAGCATTTTATGGAATAGAGAAAAAGATCAATTTTTTGTTCTTCCAAGCTTATAGTCACAAGAAATAAGTTATGCAGCAAACATATATTTTACTTCCTCTAAGCTTGTTTTGTAAGGTAAAAGAGTATGAGTTTGCTTATCAAATTTTAATACAATCCTGAAGAGGAAATGGGAATCAAAAGCCAAAATTCTGTATAGGCCTGCAAATAAAGTGGGCTCAGGATACTACCTTAACAAGGATTCCTGGCTGAAAGTACAGCAAGTAAATAGCTGTAGACAATGATATAAAGGTGGAATAAGGACAGTCGCAAAAAGAAACAAGATCTAGGAATGAGTAGGGTAAGTAGACATAGATGAGAGGATCCACCGGGATCCTGGAATTCAGTGAGGAATACACCAAAGTATAGCACCTTCGGTAATTTCATTCATTTTATGGTCCCCAGAAAGGGATCTTTGCCATCCAGCTCAATGAAGTCTAAGAAGTCATAATGCCTATGTTTTCAGCTGAACAAAAGGCTTTTGTTTCCTATTACAATGAAATAAATGCTATGATGGGTAACAAATTCATTCATATGTCTTTATGTGCTTAAAGGTGAATGAGTTTAAGAGTTTAACCCTTGTACATATCATCAGGATCTATTAGACCCAACTTTAGTTTTCTGAGATTTCCTCTTTTGGGAGTACTATTTGTAAGGATTGATTTTTTTCATGACTTTTATTCTTTCTTAAAGGTCTTCCAAAAAACAAAGAGAAAACTTATTTTTAAAAAAAATAGGATAAAACTTACTCTATTTACAGTGGTCATATGGGTCTTTTGGACTCTTGTAAATCTAGGATACATCATGGAATCTTACTGATCTTATTTTTCCTATGTCTTGCAACATTCTCCTACTTCATCATCCATGGAATTATTTCATCATTACTCATTAATTGTTCCAAACCATGCTTCAAAATATACTAAAATAATAAGAAAATGGAAAATGATAGAATTACCTAAGATGATAAAATAGTGAAGTAAGTCATCACTATTGCATTATCCTTCAGATTTCTTTTTGCAATGCTCAAAGTACTGCAGCATCTTTCTAGATCTTTGTACTATGCTTTAGCTCTCATTGAATATAGTTGAGAATTCAGAATTCAGAAGATTAATGCAGAGATAGAGAACAGCACTCTAGACCCTAATAATCTTAAACTAGGAATCTTTAGATGACCACCTCCTAAATGAATTTTTCAAACTCAAGAATTAATGAGTTAACAATATATTTCTAAGGACAAAAAGAAAATGTGGTATTCTCATCTACTTACTCATTCAAAAGGAATAACTTCATTCCACAAGATTTTGCAGCAAACATCTGGATGATCTCATTTTGCTAAGAGCACATATGATAGTATTCTTTTACCTTTTATGATGTTTATATGGATACATTTACTTGATATGATTCTTAAGTGCACAAATGCTAGTTGCAGTTGTGTATACAAAGATAAGAAGGAAATAGATAATCTAGAAATTAAAAATTCTTTGAGTTGATCATTTATAAAACTAAAAATACAAATGTTTTGCAACTAGGTAGCAAAGAAGATGGCTGTCCTCTCTTCAACAAAATGATGAGCCTTTAAAGGTTTCAAAAAATTCTTCAAGTCTTGTATTTTGATAATGCAACTGCAAAAAGAACCAGAAGCAACAATAAGCTAGTATGTAGTAGTGATGTATTTGGAATCTGCAGTCACTATTTACAAGATGAGTATGCTCCAGACTCAGCATCATGGGTAATGTGTAGGTAGTTGCATTTAGAGGACATTGCCCATTTTGCATATATCTTCAAAACCAGGAAAATATGGAATAAAAACTAGGGTTTTCTATGTTCAGATACTTACTTAAATGTCCAATAAAGTTGTTTTTCATTATCCCTTTACTCTTTTTTTATAACAGCTTTATTGAATATCCCTTTACTCTGTGTATAAATTATTCATGAAATGACTTAAAGATATAAAAATTAGAAAGGATCCATTGGACCCAGATGGTAAAGACTAGTTTTTCGAATATACTGAAAGTTAAGAGGTTTTGATCTGAGGAAGAATAGAGAGAGAATGGAAAATTTCTTTTTTTTTTTAATTGAAGTATAGTTGATTTACAATGTTATGTTAGTTTCTGGTCTGTTGTCAAGCAAAGTGATTCACATATATATATAATATATATACAATATATATTTGTATACGTATATGTATTCTTTTGATTAGGTCAGTCTGACCTAAGAAAAAATTGGTAAGATTTATGTCAGAGAATGTTTTGCCTATGTTCTCTTCTAGGACTTTAATGGTGTCATGTCTTATATTTAAGTCTTTAAGCCATTTTGAGTTTATTTTTGTGTATGGTGTGAGGGTGTGTTCTAATTTCATTGATTTACATGCTGCTGTCCAGCCTTCCCAACACCACTTGCTTAAGAGACTGTCTTTTCCCCATTGTATAGTCTTGCCTCCTTTGTCAAAGATCGATTAACCATAGATGTGTGGGTTTATTTCTGGGCTCTCTATTCTGTTCCATTGATCCACATGTCTGTTTTTGTGCTAATACCACACTGTTTTGATTACTATAGCTTTGTAGTATTGTCTGAAGTCTGAGAAGGTTATGCCTGCAGCTTTGTTCTTTTGCCAGGATTGCTGGTCTTTTACAGTCCCATATAAATTTTAGAATTATTTGTTCTAGTTCTGTGGAAAATGTAATTGGTAATTTGATAGGTATTGCATTAAATCTGTAGATTGCTTTGGGTAGTATGGCCATTTTAGAGAATGGAAGATTTCTTGAGCTCCTGAGAAAGGAGTCAGACTATGAATTGGGAAAAGGGAGAAACTCCAAAAACAATATTTATTGGCTTTCTTTTTTTTTAATTAATTAATTTATTTATTTGGCTGTGCCCAGTCTTAGTTGAGGCACACGGGATCTTAGTTGCCTTGTGTGGGATCTTTAGTTGCAGCATGCGGGATCTAGTTCCTTGACCAGGGATCAAACCCGGACCCCTGCATTGGGAGCGCAGAGTCTTAACCATTGGACCACCAGGGAAGTCCCTTTACTGGCTTTCTAATTTAATTATAGACATCCCTGGACCAAAGCATTTTAGATCAATCTGTGAACCTGAAGGATTCTTGTTAAACATTTGCCAACATGCAACTGATTATAATTTTGCTTTCAGTTACACCACCTTGTGCAGGTCCTGGCACAAAATGATTGTTCCCTAAGTATTCATGAATTGAGCATGAAAACCTAAACAATTATAAAACATTGTTTTTATCATCATCATTTTTATGTATTTGGATGGTAAAACTATAAAATCTGACATAAGTCCACCCCCCAGAAAAAGTCTTTTTTTTAA
This sequence comes from Balaenoptera ricei, assembly GCF_028023285.1. Lineage (NCBI taxonomy): Eukaryota > Metazoa > Chordata > Mammalia > Artiodactyla > Balaenopteridae > Balaenoptera > Balaenoptera ricei. Next base: position 128,312,823 of record NC_082640.1, read on the forward strand.
AGCAAATACTCCTAAGATAATTACTTCTTCAAACTGGTATTCTTGAAAATGCCAGAGAATATTAAAAAGAGAGAGACAGGGAGAGGTCCTGTGGTCAAATACCAGTTAAATTATGTAAAATAGGTCTCTTGACTTGTCAAGAGTTTTAATATGCTAATATTCATTGTGAATATTTAAGAGTGGCATTTGCATACATTTCCCAAAGATATTTGACCTTGGAACTTTTTTTCAGGGACTATCTGGGGGCAAGTATTCTAAACAACCTATGACTTTGTCTTCAGTCATTAATCATATCAATCACAAGTTAATGTGTAACAGCCAGTATTTTCCTTCCTACTTTTCAATCCACAGATGTTTCTAAACTGGAGATTCTAGTATTACACAGTCAGGTGAAGTATGATAATGCAAATTCCTTGGAATTTTATATGGTCAACACCAGATGGAGCTTTAGCCTCTACTTTTTGGTTTAATCCAGTTTCTGGTTTTGGGTTTTTTTGTTTGTTTACTTTTGTTTTTGTCCCCGCCCAGGGACTGACCCCCGGCCATGACAGTGAAAGCGCCAAATCCTAACCACTAGACCACCAGGGAATAAATAAAGCATTTGCAGTTTTTTCTAAGATGGATTCTCTTCCATTTGTTCAGATAGTGACATTATAAGGCACTAGCCAACTATTTTTGGACTACTCACTACAAAGAGTAATACTCAGCATCGGCAGAGTGTCAAGTCCATATATATGATATCTGTCTGGTGTTGTAGTCTGCACACACAATGACTACAATCACATCAGGTATAATAATAGTAAATAAGACTAATAAATTACACATAAATTCAACAACAACAACAAAAAACAAAAAAAAACCCAATCAAAAAATGGGCAGAAGGGACTTCCCTGGTGGTGCAGTGGTTAAGAATCCTCCTGCCAATACAGGGGACACTGGTTCAAGCCCTGCTCTGGGAAGATCCCACATGCCATGGAGCAACTAATCCCATGCACCACAACTACTGAGCCTGTGCTCTAGACCCCATGAGCCACAACTACTGAGCCCGTGCCACAACTACCAATCCCGTGTGCCTAGAGCCTGTGCTCCACAACAAGAGAAGCCACCGCAATGAGAAGCCCATGCACCACAACGAAGAGCAACCCCCACTCGCCGCAACTAAAAAAAGCCCACGCGCAGCAACGAAGACCCAACGCAGCCAAAAATAAATAATATAGGGACTTCCCTGGTGGTGCAGAGGTTAAGAATCCGCTTGCCAATGCAGGGGACATAGGTTCGAGCCCTGGTCCGGGAAGATCCCACACGCCGCGGAGCAACGAAGCCCATGCGCCACAACTACTGAGCCTGTGCTCTAGAGCCCGCGCGCCACAACTACTGAAGTCCGCATGCCTAGAGCCTGTGCTCCGCAACAAGAGAAGCCACCGCAATGAGAAGCCTGCGCACCGCAATGAAGAGTAGCCCCCGCTTGCCGCAAATAGAGAAAGCCCGTGCGCAGCAGCGAAAACCCAACGCAGCCAAAAATAAAAATAAATAAAATAAATAAATTTTAAAGAATTTCTAGCTCTTGTTCAAACAGCAATTGCTTCTATTCCACAGAGTGCCCCACCAGTATTATACTCCAATACCATTTCATTCTGCCACTCTGACCAACTCCAGAATTATTACTGAGTTCATTTAATCAAACTAAACAAATGAAATCCTATGATCTGCTCTTAAACCATTTATAGCTAAAGAAACAAAACATGGTTATCTACTAACAGTTTTTTCCTTTTCTTTTTATCTAATGTTTATTTGATTTGTAAAGAACATGAGAATTATTAAAACCATGTAGCAAAGAAGGGAACTCCTACTTTAAAAGGAAGGAGCTAGATTTGTATTTTTACTTTAAAAGAGGTAAAGTTTTGGGTTTTGTGTTCCATAATTAAACTAGACTTCACCTTAATTTTCTGGCATCAGTGAGCTTTGTTGGATCTGGACCCCAAAGCCTAAGAACAGCATTCTCAGACAGAGGTAAAGAGACTGACTGCTCATGCCCAGAGGGTGTGACCTAAGACTAGGATCCCCTTGCGTCTAACTTAATTGCCTCTCTAATCTACGACCAGTGGGTCATAAAGCCTCTCATTTGTGCTGAGCTGTATCTTGTGGAGCATAGTAATTTTTAGAGCAATGGTTCATAAGTCTGACCACCCAAGATAGAATCTCAGCTCCATCTACTTCCTACTTGTATGACCTGGGCATGGTATGTAACATTTTCTGAGCCAGTTTCTTCATCTGAAAATAGAGATAACAATCATACTTACCACTTAGAATAACAATACATTGTGAGGATTGAATGTGATAATCTATATAAAACATTTAGCCCCATATAGCCCTAGGAAAGAAAAAAGCAGCTTCTGAGAGCCTGAAATTGGCCTGGCTCTATCAGTTGGCCCCAGCTGTTGTTAGGAGCTGCCCGGGCACTCACAGCCAGGCCACATTATTCTTTTGTTGAACCTAAGCCATATCACAGCACACCAACATCAGACAAGAACACTCAGGAACCCTGAAGGATCATGACAAAAACAAGACCACTCTGTAATCGTGCCTCTGAAGTCTGACAAAATCAGGAAGATTGTCCAAACCACAAAATGACCGAATACCTCCCTAACCTGGCTAATATGAGTGACTGCTGCTTCTTTACCAATTACACCATTAGCTTCCCTTCTTTCTTCTACTTTCTAGATGAGTGATTAAAATACCTAATCACAGAATTTGTCAAGTGTTCAGATGAGCCGAAGAGAGAACTGAGCTTCCAGGAGTCAGAGAAGCCAATCAAAGCAACAATGAACCAAAATAAATGCAAAAGTGAAGCCCGTAATCACTTACTGTGATTGTATAAGCAAGAGTCTAAACCTGGTGAAAGCAGACTCCCCCTGTTCCATTACCGCCATGGAATGGCATGACTGGTTGAGGGTCATCTCACGGTTGAGGGTTTCCCAAACAAAAGACTCCTGCAGATTTATGGAACTGGGGGTGGGGGTGGGAAAAGTACTGAGTACTGACCCAGAGAGGTGAAGTTTCCCGTGAAGGAGACCTCCAAGTGGAAACACCTGAGCTAGGAATGCAGCAATGCATTAGAGCATGGCTGGCTAGGGAGGGCTGGGTTGTTGACTGCAATTCCCTTCAGAGACTGCAATGCATTGAATGGGAGCATCAAGTCTGGTGTGGCGAGGGCAGGTTTCCCTGTGAAGCCTGCCAGGTAAAGCCTTTGTAATTGCGTATAGTCAGGCCTAAAAAAAGTCACACATAGGTTTTTAACCAGGAGCTGGACTCCTCAGAATTATCCCCATTTCCTGACAGCAAAGCTCCACTGTCCCCAGATCACCGAATAAAGCTCAATGCTTACCATAGTGCCTGACACATAATAGAAAACTGATAAACATTAATTGGATGACTGAATTTATTAAAATTTAACGGCATAAAGAGGCAAGTGAAATTTTAGATTGTAGCCAAGGAGAAAAGAACTGACAAAATATGGTAATGTAGGAGAAATTCTAGGGTAGTAAATCTTAAAGAATAGGGAGGGGAAAGATTAAATGGATGGGCTAAGCTATGTTTCTCATTTGGAATGCTTCTTAAAGATCTCAATTTCAGAGTCCTACAACCAATAAACAGACTCAGAAACTCTGGAGGAAGAGAGTTATAGGACACAGGAGTCTGTATTTTAAATAATTTCTTCCAGATAATTCTTATATACACTAACATTTGAAAATAACTGAGCTGCTTAAAGGGATATAAAATACAGGGACAAATTTTTCATTTAGCTCTGTAATTTTGACTTAGCAGATGCCATCATCGTCAATAAACAGTCATTGAGCTCTGTTCTCACAAACTTCATACTACTCCTACAGCCAACCACCAATGTGAGAAACACTGAAACACAAAAGTCTTTCCACTGTAAACTGAGAAGTGAGTGGAAATCTTTGAAAACGGGGCACCGGAACCAGTTTGGTATCTTAGGAATAGTTCTTCCTAGAAGGAGGTTAAATGAAATGGTTATTATAGTTTTAGAAGTTCAGCTTTCTAAAAATTAAGTTTTTTTCAGAATAACTTAATCAACCAAATATAGTTTCTTCTCAACTGTCCCATATCTAACTGAAACATTCAAAAATACTTAGTGCAATTTCCAATTTATAACCATATTTAAAATGTGTTCCAATGTTCATTCCTTAATTCTTTTAAGTCAGATTAGTTTTAAAGAGTAGAAAGTAACCCTTATAAATTTTTATTTTCCTCTCTCTTGAATGAATTTATTCCTGTGTATTTAAGTTTTTAGAACCATTTCAGAATCAATGATGTACTTTATAACTCACATTTTCTTTTGAAATAGATTTTCTTAATATTTCCCAGGACAACCTTTGTTCCATTCTGCTATTCCTCCCCTTGTTCCCTTCATTCCTGTGTAGTTCTGCCACGCACTTATACGTGGAGTCCAATATTAAGAATTGTTCCCTTGTGGTTGGTCTACTAGGTTCTTTTCTCCAGAAAAATGGGGATAAATTGCTAATAAGCTAGTTTCAAAGAAAAAAAAGTATTTGTAGGAAAATCCAGAAATGACACACTGTTTACTTTTTCTAATTTGTTCCATTTGTTCTTAATCATTACCAAAACGTTTGGTGACAGTATTTCTCCATATTTCTTGCTAATAAGCTAGTTTTAAATATATATATATATTTGTACATATATATATATATTTGTAGGAAAGTCCAGAAATGACACACTGTTTACTTTTTCTAATTTGTTCTTGATCATTACCAAAACGTTTGGTGACAGGAGCATTTCTCCATATTTCTTATAAGCTTGTTTCTTCCAAAATCAGTAAAATTTTTAACCAAATAATTTTCTAGTTTGACTGCAGCCTGGCAGTTTCTTTCCAAGTCTCCCAATTGTTTAGTTACCATTCATAAGCACTAATTCTTTAGCTCTTAACCTAAGGACTGTCCTTACTTTGTCTCCAATTTAGAAAGTTACATTCTGGTTTTGAAATCAATTGCTTGCAAGCTAAAGACAGTGCTTTAAGAAAAAGAAAAAAAAAAGCCTTAAAAACAAACAAACCTTAGAAAACAAGTCAATTGTATTCACTCACAGCTTGTTAAGAAAAACTGAGATATAGTACTGTCATTGTTTCTTGCAATTTGTGACCCAGCACAAGTTAACTTAATCCATTTCTGCCTTGTTTCCTCACCTGCAGAATGGAAATAAAGTACCCCCTCACAAGATTGGCCCTAAGATTAATAATGATAATAACTTCTAGGTGTTGGCATTAACTTTATTCTTTGCACTAAGGAAAGAGATATTTCTGAAAAAGTGATGGCTACTCTAGTAGTAATATTCACTTCAGATAAATATAAAGTGATCTTTGGCGCAGCCAAGCACAAGAAATTCCTCTGGGAAATTAATTTTACATTAATTTGGCGTCAGATAAATCTGAGTTGGAATTGGTTTTCCTCTTTCGGAGAAAGTTACGATTGTAGTACTTAACCCCTCTTTCGGTCGATTTCCTCCCCTACAAAACCTGGATAATACCGCTTACGTCAAAAGGTTGTAAAAATTAAATGAGGAAATGCATGAGCTGCGTCTACCAGCGGTTTAAGAATTTAGAGCTCAATAAATGATAATCACAGTAACCTGGTCATTAATTTAAAAAACATTTAAAGCTCCCTCACTACTAGGGATGCACAAAAGTTAATAATCCTCAGTCTTAGAAGAGTATAGAGCGTAATACCCAGAAAAACTTCCGAACTACTTTTACGAGGAACTAACCCCGCAGTCTTCATTACCCCACCGGAGCCTTAACCTTACGACAATCAGCAGGTTCGCTCATGCGCAGTTACACCCCCTAAGCCCAGCCTCTTGCTCAACACCGCGCCAAAGGTGCCAACATGTGCGCCTGCGCTGTGACCCAGACCTGGCGCATGCGCTGGGTGGGATAGGCCGGATTGAAAACTATGGCGTGGGTACCTGCGGAATCTGCGGTGGAAGAGTTGATGCCCCGGCTGTTGCCAGTGGAGCCCTGCGACTTGACAGACAGTTTTGATCCCAACGTACCTCCGAGGACTCCCCAAGAATACCTAAGGCGGGTCCAGTGAGTGATTTGACCCTTTGCGGGTGGGCTGGTTGTCCTTCCGCCCCTGGGCACAGCGCCCAGTGCCTGGCTCGACCCTTAAGTGTGATAAAGCCCCACCTCTGTTCCCGTCCCCCATCCACTGTCGGAACAAGATTCCTTGATTACATCTTTGCGTGAGCGAGTTTCTATGAACTTAACTTTGTTAAACCTGATTACTTGTGACAAGATAGGTGCTCTTAGATTTCTTCCACATAAGAAATCTTGCTTTCAGTTAACATAATTTCAGAAATACATTGTTTAGTACTTCGATTGCAATTCTGAACTTTTTTTCTGATTTAATAATGAACCGTAGAAGTGGATCGCTTGTTTTACTACACATGAACAATAGTAATCACGTTTTTTGTACTTATTTCTTATTTGTAGGATCGAAGCAGCTCAATGTCCAGATGTTGTGGTAGCTCAAATTGACCCAAAGAAGTTGAAAAGGAAGCAAAGTGTGAATATTTCTGTGAGTTTTATTACCCGTCGGGATTTTTTTTCCATCCCACAAATTAAAAGACCAAGGCTCTCCTATAGTGCCAGACAGTATCAGACAGTATCAGTTACGATGTAGGTAAGATTTGATTACTCCGTACTAAGTTGTACTTTTCCCCCCAAAAGGACAGCTGGCATTTACTGCCTCCAGAGAGGCTTTCAGTAACCCTGGCATTCGTGGAGATTTGCTCATAATACTTCAGGAACATGATCCAATCCTAAAGGAGTCTTTCAATAGGTTACTTATGCTATCCTTTATTTTTAAGGTACCTTTTTTTCAGTTCATAATTAGTATCAGGCTGATGTTTAATCCTAGTGTAGTTTGCATGTTTTGAATTTGACTGGGTTTTGTTTTTTAAAAATAGAAACCCAAATATCACACTTTTCTACCTACTTGCCCACTGTGAACCTTTTCATTCATTTATTTATCCAACACATATTTTACTAAACAACTGTATTGTGCCAGGCACTGGGAATACAACAGAGGATGAGACAGAAAATGTCCCTACCCTTGTGGAGTTTACGTTCTCCTGAGGAAGATGGTAAAAAAAACCAAATTAATTACATACTGCGACCATTGTCGTGAAAAAAAGTAACATACAATGACCAATAAGTAACTGAGAGAACTACTTTAGATAGAGTAGCCACAGAAGGTCTGTTTTAGGAGGTGCTATTTAACCAAAGGTGGAAGGAGAGCAGCAGTTTTTAAATTGTGATAATTCCTTTTTCTTTTATGTTCTAAGTAATTCCTTTATCTGATGTTTATAATCAGGAGGTTTAAATTCAGACACTATAATGTTTCATATAATTCCTTTCCAGAAGTTTTTAGTTGATGGAAGATGATATCTTGTATATCTGGCTTTTAAAAAGTGACCACATTAAGTTTTATTTCAAGGCAGTATGTGATCAATTGTGACCTCTGTGCTGTTTTGGAAAGTAGAAGTAGCCCTTATAAAGTCAAGCATCTGAAATTATTTGAGTGCGTTCTGCTTATACCAAAATTCTTTATTTGGTTTATATCTCTCTTTGTTTCAAACTGTTTTGCTATATATTCAGTAGAAAGGTAGGACTAGATTATACCTTCGAGTCTCATGTCATGTGGATTTCTTAGAAACTCCAACTATGAACCATTCCAGGTTGCTCTTACTAAAGTGACTATATAAGAGTCTTTTCCTAATGTTTTAAACTCAGACGTAAATAGTAAAGTGAGTTGCCTCCTTTTTTACATCTGCAAAAAATACTGTCTTTCTTGTATCGTCTTATTCGCTTTATTATTCACTTTTCATCTTGATTCTGCTTTTACTTTGCAGAGGTATGAGATTCTAGTTATAACACTAACATTGATTCTAACATTTATGAACTGATCTCTAGCTTTCAGGATGCCAACCTGCTCCTGAAGGATATTCCCCCACTCTTCAGTGGCAACAGCAGCAAGTGGCACAGTTTTCAACTGTTCGGCAGGTAGGTGTACTTTAATCATTTAATCAAATTAAACCCCTCCCTCCCTCAGACTTATTTCTGTTCTTAGACTGTAGCTGGAAAAATTTGGGTTTCTAGTGTATAAAGATAAGAATATTCATGAATCAATTACCAAATTATTATAATCATTAGACATAATACAGTTGAACATATTTTCCAAGTTTTAGAATTGTTAGAATGTTGTGCAGCAATTGCTTTCTTTTGAGTTATCCATTCTCTGAAGATCATTTGTCTACTTTATCTTCCTTTAGAGTGTGAACAGACATAGAAGTCACTGGAAATCACAGCAGTTGGATAGTAATGTGACCATGGTATGTAAGTTTCTCTGTTTAGATTGTACAGTGTATAACTATTTGATATAGTCTGTATTTACTTCCAGTTCTTAAAGATTCACTTGCTTAATCCATATTATTTTCATTCTCTCCCATCTATCATTAATAGTAACAGTTCCATTATCTTAGTAGCCTGAAAAGGATAGAGTCAGTAATGCAAGTTATTTTTATGACAGTTTTAATCTACATCTTGAGAGACTTTGGATCGGTCTTTACAAGTTTTTAAAGGTTCTTCTAGACATTTGCTTTTTAGGAAATTAAATACATTTTCAGTATTTACAAAAAGATTGAATAAAGGCATATTGGATTTTCCTCATGAGGTAATGGTGCCAGTATCAGTGAGTGACATTTTAGTAAAGCTGGTCATGCTTACTGGAAAGTAGTATTTCTTACTTTATCATCCTAGATATAATTTTAAGCTTTTTAGTAAATATGCTATATGTGGACTACTGTATAAAAAGGGTGTTGGGGAAGAGGTGAATACATTGTTCCAGGACAGTACTTTTAACCTTTTAGGGAGTCTTATAGTTTGCCTGAGAATCAAATGAAAGGTATTTATTTTCAGAGGGAAAAAATGGGCCTATGCATACAATTTTGCTCACAGTTTCACGTGGTTCACAGATTTCAGATTTTAGAAGCTTCTTCTAGGCAGTGCTTCCTAACATCTTTTATGCGATGACACATTGGGATAAATGGAAGAGGCTGCTCCCATAGCCTAAACTACCAGCTGAAAGCTAAGAGATTCAGTGTAACCTCTCTATATGCTTCTGTATACCAGCTGGAAGCTCTGCTCTAGGAAAAGTGTGGTAGACACTAACATCACTTGCCCAAGATCATTTAACTCATAAAAGGTATAACTGAGATTCAGACTGAACTTTGTCTGACTCTAAAGCCTTTCACTGTGCTGTGAGGCCTCCTAGTAAGAAGAGGGAGAGGGCAGTAGGTAGGTAGATATATTTTTTCTTGCTCAGTCTAAGGACTTTTGGGTACATACTAATTCAAAAAGAAGCTCATCAGTAACATTATGACAGTATAATTTTGTCAAGAAAGAAATGACTGAACATAATTGATTCAATAAATGAGGATCATCCATCAAAACAGTAGACTATTACATAGCAATAACATATGTTCATCATGGCAGATGTAAACATTATGTAAATAATAAAATGAATTTTTAAAGCATGCTCTGATAGCAACTATGTAAATATGAACATTGATTGATCAATTGATCCAATCATTTATTAAGCACCCACTATATTTAATAATTAGGGTTTTCAATGCTACCTGAAGCAGAAACAGTCTCTGACCAGTGGAGTAATGGGAAAAGACGAATTGTTCCAGGACAATGGGTTTTTACGTTTTAGGGGTCTCATATTCATTCTGAGAATCTAATGAAAGCTGTTTATCCTCGGGGTGGGGGAAAAACTGCACATATATGTAAAATAATTTGCAAGGTGATGTGCCCAAATAAACCCATTGTTCTGTTAACTGAATCACACCTGAAACTAACACAATATTGTAAATTAACTATACTTAAATAAACAAATAAATTTTTTAGGAAAAAATTTTTAATTGTTCTGTTAAGGTAGCCATATTGAACTGAATGGTCCTACTTTTTTTCATCTGACAATGTAGAATAAATCTACTCCTTCTTTAATTGGACAGCCCTTTCAGTATGTGGGGTATGTAATCATGTCTCCTTCCATGGGATGAACATACTTCATTCTTGTAATCATTCTTAGTGTATTTTTTTTTCCATACCAATTTCCATCTTTATCACCTTCCTTTGAACACATTCTTGCTTGTCAGTGTCCATTAAAGTATGATCCAAACTAAACATGTCCCATCTATGGTGTGACCTCTTGGGTACTGTGTTGGTTGGCTAGGGCTGCCATAACAAAACACCACAGACCTGGTGGCTTAACAGACAGTAATTTATTTTCTCACCGCTTTGTGGGCTAGAAGTCTAAGATCAAGGTGTAAGTGGGTCTGTCTCAAGGCCTCTCTCTTTGGCTTGCAGGTGGCCGTCTCCTTGCTGTGCCCTCACATGGTCTTCTGTGTGCACGCCCATCCCTAATGTCTCTGTGTCCAGACTTCCTCTTCTTCCAGGGACGTTGGTCAGATTGGCTTCGGACCCACCCTAACCACCTCATTTTAACTTAATCACAGCTATAAAGGCCCAGTCTCCCAATAATCCTATTCTGGAGGTTAGGGCTTCAACATACAGATTTTGGGGGTACACAGTTCACTCCATAACAGGCACTGTATCTTTGTGTTGAGGTGGTGGGAATGTGGAGGAATCCTCACTTCTTTTTTCACTGCTCAGTATAAAAAAAAAATACATAGGAGTAAGTAAGTTCTTTTTTTTTTCTTTTAGCCAAAATCTGAAGATGAAGAAGGCTGGAAAAAATTTTGTCTGGGTGAGAGGTTATATGCTGAAGGGGCTGTTGCACCAGCTGCAAGTGAAAGTCCTGGAATTGATTATGTACAAGTAGGTGATAATGTGGCTAAACAAACAAAAAAAGGTCATAATTTTGGTTCATGATTTAGTATAAAGACTCAGCAAACTACAACCTAGGGCAAATCCAGTGTGCAGATTTTTTTTGTATAGTCATGAGCTAAACATAAAAACATAATGGTTTTTATGTTTTTAAAGGGTTGTTTAAAAATAAATAAATAAATAATATGTGACTGAGACAGTGTGTACCCTACAAAGCCTAAAATATTTACTTTCTGGCTCTCTACAGAAAATATTTGCCAGTATTTTCTCTTAGTTTATTGGCTTTTTGACTTAAAAATTGGCAGCCTAGTTTCTAAAACAATGTGTTTTAGCTGTTTAATAATTTTGTGAGTTAGGATTTTTTTTTTTTTAATTTTTATTTATTTATTTATTTATGTCTGCGTTGGGTCTTCGTTGCTGCGCGGGGGCTTTCTCTAGTTGCGGCGAGCGGGGGCTACTCTTCGTTGCTGTGCGTGGGCTTCTCATTGTGGTGGCTTCTTTTGTTGCGGAGCACAGGCTCTAGGCGCGCAGGCTTCAGTAGTTGTGGCACATGGGCTCTAGAGCAGAGGCTCAGTAGTTATGACGCACGGGCTTAGTTGTTCCACGGCATGTGGGATCTTCCTGGACCAGGGCTCGAACCTGTGTCCCCTGCATTGGCAGGCAGATTCTTAACCACTGCGCCACCAGGGAAGTCCCAGGATTCTTTTTTTTTAATGATTAGACGTGGGTCAAATAATGAGTTATGAGTAGTCAGGGAAACAAAGGAAAACATATGACACAATTAGGTATTTAAAAATGCTTAGTAAATTGCATATTCTGGAGGTAAAATGCTGAGGGTATATTTAAATTTCACATGGCTTTATTTTAATCATAAATTATGTGGCCAGCTGCTTCTTGTCCTTCAGGATTCACCTGCCCTCAAGTTTGCAGATGTTCTTATGGAACCCACTGCACACATCTGCATTACTGGTAACTCCCTATACTATGTTGTTCTGTTCTGTTGAATAGGTATTTATTGTTTTCTATGTGGTGCTACATTGTGTTTTTCCCATTTAAAATTAGTTTATCCTGCGAATGTAAACCCTCCAAAAATCACTAAAAAAGACCAAGACCCCAGTTAAAAAAAAAGGCAATGGATATAAAGAGACATCTCAGAAGAAGGAAATACAAATTGTTCTTATAATGGAAGATGCCCAAACTCACTTATAATAAAAATGTTGCTTGTAACTCCACTGAGCTGGCATTTTTCAGATAACATATTGGTAAAGAAAGTTTGACACACTGTGTTAACAAGGGCTGGGAAAACGGGCCCTCTTACACATGTGGTGGGAGTGTAGACAGATTCAGATCTCTAAGGGAGCTAATTTAACACTATTTCTTATACAACATATGTTCTTTTGTATAATATGCCTAATGTATGTTACATTTCAAAATGTTTTAATTTGACAAAGAATTAATATATATTTATTTAGTTTGTTATTACAAAATACATACAAGTGAAATATATACCACGTGAAAGAACCATTTAAGGACACAAGAGTTTAATGCATGTCCTCTTCAGTTTCTCACAAGTCAGTACTGTTTTCATAATCAAGGCTCCCAACATTTAACTCCAAAGTACTTTTTAGTTGAAGCAGATTAGTTTTGAAAGAACTCATTCAAGTGCCCTTAATTCCTGAAAATGTTAGCTTTAGCTAAAGATTTTAAAAGTGTGTACAACATATTAATATCATAATATCATTTTTTTCAATTTCATGCTTTAACATACTAATTACTAAAATCATTATTTTTAAATTTACATATTCAAATTTCAAGACATTATTTTCTTGGGCATTACCAACATAATAGTTCATGGAATGTTTTATTGTAATGGACAATGAAAGAATTTACTTTTATCTGTTTTTTGTTTTTAAAAAACAGTGTGTTGAGAAATTCACCAGTTTGAAAAAAATGCACCCCCTGCCCCCATAATACCATTTAGTAAATTTCAGTCTCATTTTTCTTTCAGATTGGTTTTCCTCCCTTGCTTAGTATTGTTAGCAGAATGAATCAGGTAAAATCTAATAAGAATTTATGCCTTCTTTTGTTTGCAATGTTTGTTAAGGTATTTGAATACATTTACTGAATATTTACAGTATGCAAGACCCTGTCCTAAACTCTTTAACAGCTCTTATTTAATCCTTACTACAACCCTATATGGGAAATTATTATTAATATCCATTTTTTAATAGAGGGGGAAACAAAATTGGAGATTAAGTTACTTGCAGGTGGTTTTTCAGCAAGTTTTAATGGCAACACTGGAATTCAATCCCAGGTTGATCTAATTTCAGAACTCATGCTCTTGATCATGGTGCTAAACTAGTCATATGTACACATTTCAGTTATAAGTCTTAGATTCTGAGGTTTGAAATAAATACTAAGGTTAGATTGCTATTTCTAGTTCCAGATGTCCTACACACTTCATTAAGAATGAAATTTGAATTTCTTGGATCAAAAGGGGAGAAATATGGATTTTGGTTCTTCAGTCTTCAGAGCTAGGAACTCTGTTATCCATTTAAAGAGCAAATGAAAACTTTGATTGTTTTGCATTCACATAGCATTGGGTACCCTAGGAAGATAACAGTCATACTCTATTGTAAATCATATACTGGCTGACAGTTTTACTTACTTGATCATTTACATTAAGGTACTGGAGTAGTTATACTAAATTTGATGAGAGTGATTTCTGTAAGTGTCCATCTATATTTGAATAAGCCCGTGAATATTTTCAACAGTTGGATAATTCTATCTATATAGCTTAAAACTGATCTTTCTCTTGCTAACTTTGTCTTTAGATTTGTACTCTGATTTAATGAAAATAAGCTGAAGATATTTATGCAAAGGGTTTTTTTTAAGAGTATGTGGAATTTTTTTTAAAGTAGTTCTGAACTAAATTAGTAGTTACAAACTAAATCCTAGGATTTAAACCAAGGTATTGATAATTGGAAGTATATAAGAATATTTGTCTACAAAGCCTCTTCTCACTGAGTGTGCCATCTAATCAAATTACTAAATAGAGTCACAGGTTTCTCTGGAAACCTAAAGAATGAGGCCATTTTAAACATAGAAGTTGCTTTCTAACTGAACTTAATGAAACTCAAGTTGAACTTGTTAGTGTTGTATTACTAATACTGTTCTTTCATCTCTTTCCCCCCTTTTTTTAGGCAACAGTAACTAGTGTCTTGGAATATCTGAGTAATTGGTTTGGAGAAAGAGACTTTACTCCAGAATTGGTAGTACTGCATCTTTTTCTTTTCATAATGCAGACAAAATTTATATACTTATATATAAGATATGGCTCTACATTATTTATGTATATGTATTATACATATACATACAACTATATGTGTAACGCAAGCAATGGTTGTTTGCAGTAAAATAAGGAAATTACACTAAAATGTAAATCAACATACTACTTCCTTCATTGAGATAGTCTTGCATTGGGAAAAAAAAGTCAACTAAATAGTTGATTTATATCCTGGGAGAAGCTGCTTATCTTGTCACAGATCAGCAACAAACAGACTGGCTACCAGTCTGCACACCCCATTTCAAATAGCACTGACCTAAAGGACTTTGAAATGCATTTTCTAAAATGGCTTTGAAATCCAGTTCACAAAAGAATATCAGAAACACCAATAATGGCAAATATATGTGCCAGGCATTGTTCTAAGGATTTTATATATAATAACTCCTTGAATCCTTTGATAACCTATGAGCTGTTATTTCCATTTTACAGATGAGGAAACTGGAGCACATGGGAATTTAGTAACTTGCTTGAGGTCACACAGATTATAACGGGCAGAACTGAGACTCATGCCCTGGCAGTCAAGCTATACTCTCAACAGCTGTGCTGTATTACCCCTCTATTTTATTGCTTTATGCTCACAGCTTACTTTTCACCTTCAAAATTGGGTAAATTTGGTAGACATTATATAAATGAATTACCCACCTAATCCCCTAATAAGAAATTTTATCATCCTTTGGAGTTAGATTTAATTTAAAAAACAAATATTTTTCACAATTGAGGGTATTTGCAAAAGAGTGTATCTGAGGCTCCAAAGCTTCCTGTCAAAATAGATGATATAATCTTTGCCCTCCAGAAGCTTACAGTCTGCTGGGAGAGACAGATAAAGCAACATTACAGTACAGTGTATAAGTTTCCCAGCCTGCCATTCAGCCAGGTGGCTTAGATAAGTCTCTTCCATAAGTGTAATGATTATATTCTTTATCACTAGATTTTTGTTTTTTATTTTTATATTTTCATTCTTTTAAATCTCTACCATATAACATGTAATTTTGAAGGGGAAAAAAATCCATGCTTAAATCACTGTTTTCGATTGAGTGGTCAGACATGTCTTTTACATAGTTGTTACTAATGTATGTATTCTGATTTTTTAGCTCACATTTCACATATATATTTCTATATGATAATGTAATTCACATAATTGCCGTTGTCCAAATGTCTGTGGTTTACTTTGATTCTCATTATTGACCATTTGGATTCTTCCTTATATTTTACAATCATGACTAAATTATAAACATTTATACTGATTTTCTTTTTTATTATTTCTCAGGATATTTCTAGAATAGAATTATTGGATCAAGGTTTTATAAGCTTTTGTTACATCCTGCTTGCTTTCCAGAAGAATTGAACCCATGTATAATGACATCAGCAATGGATTCTTAAATTTCTCTTCCCTACAACCCTACTTTAAGTTGAACCATATGAAATTTCCCTTTTTGTAGGTTAGAAACATTTGATTTTCAACAATTCCATATGGTTCAAGCTATCACTTTAAAATTTGTTTTGGTTTTTCAAATTTAGTAAATATATAGTAGTACTTCAAAGTGAATATAATTTATGTTTCTTTCATTATCAGTGAAACAAAACTTTTTCCATGGGTTGATATATTAGCTGCATCTTCAATAGATAACTTAGTTCATATTTTTAGGCTACTTTTTCATTGGAATCTAGATATTGAGCTTTAAATTCTATATCAGTTCTTCCTGTCTGATAGCGACCTTTTAGCAGTATTATTTATCTGACGTATTTTCCTGCTCTTCCTTTAATCTTTATTTTTTTAACTCTATTGTAAGATTTTTGGGACTTTTTTTTTTAGCTTTTAAAGATTACCCACTCAAGAGGGTGATAATTTTGGCTTTTCCTGTTAATTTAATGAAAATGTATTACTGAAAAGTGTGGCTATATTTGCCAGAGGAACCATTAAAGTGTTTCTGAACCAGGGATAGCTGATTTACTAAATTTTAACCTGATTAATCCTTTGAGTTTTATTTTGAGTAGTCTGTCTTTTAAATCAACAGTGTTCAATTCCTCTAAGTAACCATACCATTAGAACTCTAGTACTGAGAATACCAATGTTTAAAAAAAAAACTTGTGTCACAGGAAGTTTGCTTATCATAAACTAGCAAAAAGAAAAAGGGACCTCTTAATTATTTCTTTACTTGGGATTACTTGTCTAATATTTTTTGAGAAATACCACCTTATTTTGCCAACTAAGTGTGATGTTATTAAAGAAGGTTTTCAGCTATTTAGTTTTGCTTTTATTTTTTAGTATTGTCACAGTGTGCTCACTGACTTTGAGAAAAGGAATCTTTCAGTATAGATACATCTTAGACAATCAGTAGAGATTTAAGCACCTTCTAAGTGTAGAGGCCATTTGAATACCTGAATGCCAGCTTTATATTGTAAATTTATCCCGGAAAGTTTGAGTCAAGTTTAAATGTATACTAGCTTTTTTCGTGTAGAAGAGAGTCCCTCTCACTCTTTATAAAAGAAACCTGGATGTGAATCTTTTTTTTTTAATGTTATTTTATTTTTTTTATTAATTTTTATTGGAGTATAGTTGCTTTACAATATTGTGTTAGTTTTTTGGATTTCCTTCCCATTTACGTCACCACAGAGCATTGAGTAGAGTTCCCTGTGCTATACAGTAGGTTCTCATTATCTATTTTATACATAGTATCAATAGTATATATATATGTCAATCCCAATCTTCCAATTTATCCCACCCACCCCCAGATGTGAATCTTTTTGTTTAAGAAAAAGTCTTATTGATTTGGGGTTGCTTGAGGAGCTTAGTGTGTTACACAAATTGCTATTTAAGCTTTGTTCTAATATTCTTCAGGTTTCCCCTAAAGTGATGTGTTGCTCTGAATAAACTCAGTCATATATACTGCTGGTGGAAACATAATTTGATATGACCTTTCTGAGGTACAATTCAGTGATTATAAGTTAAACTTACAGTTCAGTTTGCTTACTTACTACTTTTTTAAATTCTATATAGGGAAGATGGCTTTATGCTTTATTGGCTTGTCTTGAAAAACCTTTATTACCGGAGGCTCATTCACTGATTCGGCAGCTTGCAAGAAGGTGCTCTGAAGTGAGGCTTTTAGTGGTAAGTTCAAACTTAATATTTCAAATCAGAAGCGCTCACCAATTTATGTGGTGGTAAAGAACGATTTCAATGAAACAGGAAAACATGGAACATTTGATTAGTCAGGATTAGATTTAGTCACATAATAGAAGAGTCCAAAATAACAGTAGCTTAAATAAAACGTAAGTGCTTTTCTCAGACAAAGGGAGTCTGAAGGTAGGCAGATTAGATCTAAGATGGCAGCGACCCAGGCCTTTGAGTTCTGCCACATGTGGCTTCCATCCTCAAGCTCACCTCATAATCCAGGATGGCTGCTGGAGCTTCAGACATTATATTTCACTATAGGAAGCTGGAAAGAAGGGAAGAAGGTCATCCCCTCTAAAGAGCCTTCCCAGAGGTTCTACAAGCACATCTGGCCAAAATAGCTCATTGGCCAGAATTTAGTCACATCATAAGGAACTATGGGAAATGTTTACTTTAGTTGGGTGACAGTGTGTCCAGCTAAAAATGAGGTTCATTTGCTAAATAATAAGGGGAGTCAAGAAGCCGGAGTGGTCAACTAACAGTCTCTGGCATAATAATTGTTTTGAATTTCTCCAATCAGACCCTTCCTCTAACTCATACCTGCAGCATTACAGTATAAATTAATTTGATGCCAGACTAAGTCCACTTCTGATTTTTTTTTTATTCCTCTTTTCTCCTCCACAAAATGTATACTTGTTCTTCATTGACTGCTCCAAAATATTTTCATTAAATATCCACGATATGGCACAAACTAACTTATATGGCCTGTACTCTGAGCAAAATGTACTTGTTACTCATTAAATATTCCCTAAGCTATGTTCCTAGACTTTATTCCCTCTCCAGAAGTGCCTTTTCACCCTCTTCTAATCTGCATCTATATACCATTTACTTTTCACAGTCTGGCTCGTATCCTATCACTTTCTGTGATACTTTCCCTAAATCTCACGATTAAAAAGAATCTCTTCAATCCTCTATTTTTCCAGTATGCTTTGTATCTTTTTTATGACACTTAACACATTTTTCCTTTATTTAAAGCTGATATGGATATTTCCTCTTCTGTGCTATCAGCAGGAAGTATGTTTTATTCATATTGTTAAGTTCTTGGCACATAAAGGAATTGAATATGCTGACATCATTGAAGTGTGTCCCAAGTTTGAATAATGTATGACATGTCTGTTATAACATTACTCAGTGAGTTATTGTGACTGTTCCTTGAAATGTATAAAAATAAATTTCATACTCTGTAAGACTACCTTCCATGTGTCTTAGGTCTGTCATTTTAACAGATATTTAAAGTGAACTTTAAATGTATAGTTCAGGAAATACTTCCATCGTAATTGAGAATTCTGATCTGGAATATTTTCTTTAAAATATTTTTATATAATTTTTTTCCCTTATTGCCCAGTTAGGACACAGGGTTTTTTTGCTCCTGTACTTGGAACCAGGAAGAAGATCTCTCCCAAGTTATCCTCCTTAGAGCCCTCAACTCTTATTTCTTTTCAGGACCTATTCAGGACCTTTCTTTAAAAGATGATCTTAGATGTTTTCCAAGGAATCATTAACTCTACAGTTTCTCCTTTTTCTTTGACATTTTCTATTTCCCTGTGGTTATTACTGTCCTCTAATAAAATGCTCATGTTTTCCATCTTGAAAAGAAACTTGTTTCAAAAATATTAAGGGATAACAGACTACATTTTAAACTTTTTCTTTTTTCTTTTTTTTTTTTTTAGGACAGCAAAGATGATGAGAGGGTTCCTGCTTTGAATTTGTTAATCTGCTTGGTCAGCAGGTAAGTAATCCTTGGCTTCTTGCTTTATGATAGCATTATTAATGGTGGTAGAGAGTATTGTTTCCATTTTACAATGAGGAAGTTGAGGTATAAGGAAACAATGTTGTGTTATCACAATTCCCTTTATTTCTAGTTTTTTTCTATAAATAATGCTGCATTGAAGATCCTTGTACACACAGCTCTATATTTTCCAAAGGGTAAATTCCTAGAAATAAGTTAAAGGGCTTGCATGTATTTCTTCTTTCTTTTTTTAAAATTTATATTTATTTATTTATTTTTGGCTGTGTTGGGTCTTCATTGCTGCGCGAGGGCTTTCTCTAGTTGCAGCAAGCGGGGGCTACTCTTCGTTGTGGAGCATGGGCTCTCGGCACACGGGCTTCAGTAGTTGTGGCACACGGGCTCAGTTGCTGTCACTTGCGGGCTCTAGATTGCAGGCTCAGTAGTTGTGGCGCACGGGCTTAGTTGCTCCGCCACATGTGGGATCCTCGACCAGAGCTCGAACCCATGTGCCCTGCATTGGCAGGCGGATTCTTAACCACTGTGCCACCAGGGAAGTCCCAAGGGCTTGCATGTACTTCTAAAACCGATATATTTATTGCCAGTTTGCCTTCCAGAAAGATCATACCACTCTGTGTTCCCACTAAAGTGTCAATGAGAGTGCCCGTCTCCTATTCAGCACTGGGCGTTTTCAGTTGATATAAATATTTCCATTCTGATAATAAAAAGATACAAATTATTTTTATTTACTTTTGTATGATTATCAGTAAGGGTAGAATATGTTTTATTTTATTGCAGTTTTTTTTAATTGCTACTGTCCTTTGTTCATTTTCAGTCAGGGCATGTTTTTATTTAGTATACATTTGATTTTATTTCTTACATTAAAATTTCACCTGGAATTTATTTGAAAATGTCTTCATATTCTAAATTCTTGTGTGTGTGTGTATATATATATACACACACATATTTATTTTAGGTCTCTTTCTGGACTTGATATTTTTGTTCATTGGTCAGTGTTTTTATTCCAATGCCAATAACTTTTCAAAGTTTTATAGTATTTTTAATATTGGGAGGGTAAGTAATCCTGTGTTCATTTTTCCCTCCTCCAGACAAGATACTTTTTTAGAGTGTACACACATTCAGCATGTAATTTCTTGATCTACAGTAATTATGCTAATGATGATAAATAACACTTACTTGGCAATTTGTGCCAGGCATTTTTCTTAGTGCTTCAAAATAGGAACTCATTTAATCCTTAGAAGGTAGGTACTATTATCAGTTTACAGATGAGGAAACCATGGCAGAGGGAGGTTAAATTACTTTCTTACCATCACAGAACTAGTAAATGGCAGAGCTAAGATCCAAACTCCAGAACTAAGCCCTTAACTATGCTGATCACAAACAAAATTAATACCTACCTCATCTTTTGGTAGTAAGGATTAAATGAGAGGATACAGTGTTGCCCTAGGCGCAAATATACTGTATCTCTAATCCTTAAAACAACTCAGGGTTTTTTTTCCTTTACAGATGAGGACACCAGTTCATAAGATTAAGTATCGATAATTGATGGTTCAGTAAGCTAGTACTTAATGGAACCAGAAACTTAAATATATCATCTGACTGATATTTTATAATATTATGCAATTATGAGAGAAGAAATGTCCAAGTGTATTGGGTCATGATTTTTTTTTTTCCCCTCAGAAAGTTAGGTAAAAATGGAAAAAAGTTCTAGGACAGAAAAGTTCTAGGACAAAGTTCTAGGACAGTTCTATAGACTTCACTTAGGAAAACTTATAGAAGGTTATAGCAAGCTTGGAAAAAAGATATCATAGGCCTTGACTCTTTGCAGTAACAGCTTCAATGTAAATATCTGTCATTGTTATGACAGAAAACCCAAGAGGGTTTTTTATTGTTGGTTTTGTTTGTTTGGGTATCTTTAAGGCAAGAACTGCTAATTCATAGAAATACCTCGTTAGATGAGTGGGATCCCATTCAAAAAGGATCCAGTAACTGTTAGCTGCCTTAATTGTTTTACCAATGGTAATTATTTTTTTAAGCTTCTTATTATGGAGTTGTTTAAACCATAAAAATATTGTAGAATAAATCCATAACCCAGTTTCAACTGTTTTGTTATTGTATTTTAAACAAATCTCGGACATGTCATTTCTCCTGTTTTAGTGTATCTAACTGATAAGGGCTTTTAAAACACATGACTGTAGTATTTGTATCACAAACTTATTAAATAACTAATAAATTTAATAATAACTCCATAGTATCATCTGATGTCCAGTCCATGTTTCATGTTCCCTAATTATCCCAAGAATGTCTTTTTACATTTGAATTGTTCAAATCAGGATCCAAGTGTGATGTACTCATTACATTTGTCTAATATGTCTCTTAAGTATCCCCATCAACCTCTTGGGTTTTTCTTGCCATTTTTTTTTTGAATAAACCGGGTCCTTTGACTTGTAAAATTTCCCACATTTTGGTTTTGACCTAACTTCATGATGGTATTTAATGGTTCATCTATCCTCCATATTTTCTGTAAACTGGTAGGTAGGTCTAGAGGCTTGATTATATGTCATGTGTATGTTTGTTTGACAAGACTCTGTGTGCTATTGTGTCACATCAGGAAGCATATAATGTCTAGTTGTCCCACTTTTAGTGGTGATAAAGTTGACCATTGCATTCAGGTAAAGGGATATTGCAGTCATTATTCTTTTTTTTTTTTTTTGATTTATTTATTTATGGCTGTGTTGGGTCTTCATTTCTGTGCGAGGGCTTTCTCTAGTTGCGGCAAGTGTGGGCCACTCTTCATCGCGGTGTGCAGGCCTCTCACTATCGTGGCCTCTCTTGTTGCAGAGCACAGGCTCCAGACGCGCAGGCTCAGCAATTGTGACTCACGCGCCTAGTTGCTCCGCGGCATGTGGGATCTTCCCAGACCAGGGCTCAAACCCGTGTCCCCTGCATTGGCAGGCAGATTCTCAACCACTGCGCCACCAGGGAAGCCCCCATTATTCTTTTTGATGCTCAAGTTGTCCCATCTTTGGACATTGGGAGCCCCTCAGATCAATTCCTATGCTTTTTGTTATATACCCTTAGTGGTCTTTTTTATTTTACGGCTTTCTTCCTTTCTACGTTCTTTCTTCCTTTCTCTTTCTGAGCCAAGATGACTCAGATGTATCTTGGACACTTGGCTCCAGATCTGGAATCAATCTTTTCTCCTGGGAGTGCTGGTTCCTGTTTTAAAGTAGAAAATGGTGTCTGGAGTCCACAATTTGGACATTAGGAAAGCTAGTTTTTATTAGTTTGGTCATTGCATTTAGACTTTTTCACTGAACAGAGCTAGGAAGTTATGTAGTTTTTAGAAAGAGAAAAATAAAATCATGAGTTCAAATTAATTTTCAGTTCTAAGTTAAGACTACTTGATTTTTCTTTAATGTTTTATTTCTGTTCTTCTATGCACAAAATTCTGGTTTCTAATAATATTAACATAATTTTTGGCTTTATCCTGTAATATTCACGTAATAGTTTCAGAATAACAATACTAACAATATTACTGATAATAAAACTATTGAAATCAGTTTAAGAATTCTTTTTTTTTTTGGAGTATAGTTGCTTTACAATGTTGTGTTAGTTTCTATTGTACAGCAAAATGAATCACATATATATATATATATATATATATATATATATATATATATATCCCCTCTTTTTGGATTTCCTTTCCATTTAGGTCACCACAGAGCACTGAGTAGAGTTCCCTGTGCTATCCAGTAGGTTCTCATTAGTTATCTATTTTATACATAGTATCAACAGTGTATATATATCAATGGCAATCTCCCAATTCATCTCACCCCCCTTTCCCCCTTGGTATCCATATGTTTGTTCTCTATGTCTGTGTCTCTATTTCTGCTTTGTAAATAAGATCATCTATACCAGTTTTTTCAGATTCTGCATATATGCGTCAATATACGATATTTGTTTTTCTGACTTTGTACATTTAAAAAATTCTTTGCAGTTCTCTTTGTCACTGGTATATCTCACTAGGGATATCAGAACATCATGTTTAAGATCACTTGAAATTATTCTCCTCTGTGTGGTTATGCCGCCAACCTAGTATAGGAGAAAGTTCATTTGGTGATTTTCTGTTTTTATTTAATCTTGTTTTATAATTTCATAAAATAGTTACATTGTTCCAAAGTTAAAATTATAATTCAAGGTACATTTTGGAGCATTTTAGAATCCACCTTTATCCTCTGTAGCATCTTTTCTCCCTTTTGTAGTTACCCATTTTATTGTTAATTTTTGATTTATCCTTCCATTCACTGTTCTTTTAAAAAATATAAGCAAATATATATAAATATATCTGCATTCCTGCAGATGCCTACAAAACATAACATACTAAGCATTCCATTCTGTACCTTGTTTTTTCACTTAATAGATCCTGGAAATCACATGGTAGCAGTGCAGATATTTTCCTCTTTTTTTTTTTTTTAATAAAAGCCTCATAGTCTTCCACTGTGTAGATATATCGTAGTTCATTCAGTCAGTCCATTTATTGATGGATATTTGGGTTGTTTGTGGTCTTTTGCTATTACAAGTAGTGCTGCAATTAATTTTTTAAGTATACATTAAATTTTTTTAAATTGGAGTATAGTTGATTTACAATGTTGTGTTAGTTTCTAGTGTACAACAGCATGATTCAGTTATCCATATATATATTCTTTTTCAGATTTTTTTCCCCTATAGTTTATTACAGGATATTGAATATAGTTCACAGTGCTATAGAGTAGGACCTTGTTTATCTATTTTGTATATAGTAGTTGGTATCTGCTAATCCCAAACTCCTAGTTTATTCTCCCCCGCCTTTCCCCTTTGGTTGCTGTTTGTTTTCTATGTTTGTGAGTCTGTTTCTGTTTTGTAAACAAGTTCATTTGTATCATTTTTTTATTTTTATTTTTTTAATAAATCTATTTATTTATTTATTATTTTTGGCTGCATTGGGTCTTCGTTGCTGTGCGCGGGCTTTTCTCTAGTTGCGGCGAGTGGGGGCTACTCTTCATTGCGGTGCGCAGGCTTCTCATTGCGGTGGCTTCTCTTGTTGCAGAGCATGGGCTCTAGGTGCGCAGGCTTCAGTAGTTGTGGCTCGCCGGCTCTAGAGCACAGGCTCAGTAGTTGTGGCATATGGGCTTAGTTGCTCTGCGGCATGTGGTATCTTCCCAGACCAGGGCTCAAACCCAATGTCCTCTGCATTGGCAGGTGGATTCTTAACCACTGCGCCACCAGGGAAGCCCTGCATCATTTTTTAGATTCCACATATAAGTGATATCATATGGTATTTGTCTTTCTCTGTCTGACTTCACCTAGTATGATGATCTCTAGGTACATCCATGCTGCTGCGAATGGCAATATTTCATTCTTTTTTAAGGCTAATATTCCATTTGTGTGTGTGTGTTCACAACATCTTTTTTATCCATTCATCTGTTGATGGACATTTAGGTTGCTTCCATGTCTTGGTTATTGTAAATAGTGCTGCTATGAACATTGGGGTATGTGTATCTTTTCAAATTAGAGTTTTCTCTGGATATGTGCCCAGGAGCAGGATTGCTAGACATATGGTAACTCTATTTTTAGTTTTTTAAGAAACCTCCTTACTGTTTTCCATAGTGGCTGCACCAATTTACATTCCCACCAACAATGAAGGAGGGTTCCCTTTTCTCCACACCCTCTCCAGCATTTGTTATTTGTAGACTATTTGATGATGGCTGTTCTTATCGGTGTGAGGTGATTGATACCACATTGTAGTTTTGATTTGCATTTCTCTAATAATTAACAGTGTTGAGCATCTTTTCATGTGTCTTTTGGCCATCTGTATGTCTTCTTTGGAGAAATGTCTATATAGGTTTTCTGCTCATTTTTTGATTGGGTTGTTTGTTTTTTTGTTATTGACTTGTATGAGCTGTTCATATGTTTTGGAAATTAAACCCTTGTTGGTCGTATCATTTGCAAATATTTTCTCCCAGTCCATAGGTTTTTTGTTTTGCTTATCATTTTCTTTGCTGTGTAAATTCTTTTTTCACCAGGTATTTTGACCAACGTGACTTAGCTGATGAGCCATCCTGATAATAGTGATCTCTCAGGGATAGAAGATATTTGTAATGAAGACAGCCTGAGTCTGAGGATGTGCAATGCCAGTTCAAGTACAGATTGCATCACATCTTCAACACTATGTGAAGCGTCTTCATCTTAACCTGTGCAACTCAAGTTGATATTCAGAAGATAGATTGTGTTGGTATGAGTATCTGAGGTATCTTTGAAAGATGTTACCCAGTTTTTGCTGAACAATTTAAATAGTTTTCTGTAATCACATGCTTTTAAAACAAACTGAATGATTTATTGGTGAAGCATCCTGCACAGAAACTGTATGACGAAATTGTACAAAGGTTGTTGGTGCTGTTTCATTGTTTATTTACATATACACATATAAAATTCTATTGAAAATGTGTTTTGGTTACTAAATTTTGTTTGACTATTTAACAAAACAAAAGACAATGGATAAATGTCCTTAGTATTAGAATTAAGATAATCTAGATTATATGGCACGTGTATTCATAGTCAGCAACAAAATTAGTCTAACGTTTTCCCTTTAAGCTCTATACTTTTATTTTTGAATGCTTTCTTTCTTTTTTTTTTTTTTATAAATTTATTTGTTTATTTTTGGCTGCGTTGGGTCTTCGTTGCCGCGCGTGGGCTTTCTCTAGTTGCGGCGAGTGGGGGCTACTCTTCATTGCGGTGCGCAGGCTTCTCATTGCAGTGGCTTCTTTTGTTGTGGAGCATGGGCTCTAGGCGCACAGGCTTCAGTAGTTGTGGCTCACGGACTCTAGAGTGCAGGCTCAGTAGTTGTGGCACACGGGCTTAGTTGCTCCGCGGTATGTGGGATCTTCCTGGACCAGGGCTTGAACCCGTGTCCCCTGCATAGGCAGGCGGATTCTTAACCTCTGCACCACCAGGGAAGCCCCTAAATGTTTTCTTGTATAAACAAAACGTTTTCTTTACAAGTAATTTTCAGTAGTACCCTAAAAGGTCGACTGTTTTAATTTTCCTGTCACATCTTTTATTCATATCACAGGCTTTCTCTAGTTGCGGCGAGCAGGGGCTACTCTTCGCTGTGGTGCCTGGGCTTCTCATTGCAATGGCTTCTCGTTGCGGAGCATGGGCTCTAGGTGCATGGCTTCAGTAGTTGCAGCACGCAGGCTCAGTAGTTGAGGCACGTGGGCCCTAGAGCACACAGGCTTCAGTAGTTGAGGCATGTGGGCTCAGTAGTTGCAGCGTGCGGGCTGTAGGGTGCGCGTGCTTCAGTAGTTGTGGACCATGGGCTCTAGAGCACAGGCTCAGTAGTTGTGGCGCATGGGCTTAGTTGCTCCACGGTATGTGGGATCTTCCCGGATCAGAGATTGAACCCGTGTCCCCTGCATTGACAAGTGGATTCCTAACCACTGCACCACCAGGGAAGTCCCAGTTTACCTATTTCTATATCAGGTAGGAATGTTTCCTACTTTAAGCAACAGAAGATCCAAGTAGCAATGATTTTTCAAATAGGGATTTATTTTTCTCTCATAACAGGAAGTCTAGAGGAGCTGGTGTTGGTTCAGTGACTCCACGATACCAAGGTCTCTGAGAGTCTTTTAGCTTTTCCCTCATGGTAAGATGGCCACTGCAGTGCAGAGCAATGTGTCTGTATTCAAGACAGGAAAAGGGGGGAAGGAGGCAGAGCCTTCCACATCTGTTCCTTTTCTCATAAAAGCAAAACCTTCTCCAGATATCCACAGTGGATTTGTGTTCACCTGTTGGCCATGAGTGTATAAAATTATTACCTCTAGCCCCAAGAAAAGTGGGGAAATGAAATTGTAAGCTTTTCCGGTCTTTCTAATGGGAGATGGAAAAGGAAAAGGGGATTGGGAATAACTGTTGATCAGGCAACCAATAGTTTTTCCGCTACTTATGAAAGAAACAGATGTAATTTTATATTTGAATCTTTTCTACTATTATGTCTTCAAAAAGCTGATTTTTAAATGGTAGCCTAGTAGTCTAAGTTGTATTTTACCATAATTTAAACATTCTCTCATTGTTGGATATCTAATCTGTTTTCAGTGTTAATTCAATATAGAAAATGCTACCGTGAATACCTGTACGTACATAACTCTTTCCTTACTTTGACCGTTAAGTTCCCAGGAGTTGGGTTGCAAGTCATGAGTCTATCAGTTAATATTGCATTTGAAACTTGACTTAAGTGAGGTTTTAAAAATTAGGGATTTATTTTTGTTTCTCATAAACTGATTCTGGTTTGAGAAATTCAGGGCTGGGACAGCAGCTGTCCAATATCTTAAATATCCTAGGCTGCATCCAGATTTCTCCTTCGTCAATGTTAGTGTATAGCTTTCATCTTTTTAGTCATGATCTGGTTGCTTTATCTCTTACTTCGAATCTACATTCCAGGGAGGATAAAAAGGTACCACCACTTCTTGTTGTCATGTCAGGGGAGAAAAGTGTTACAAGAAACCCTCAACTTATATTTCATTTACCAGAGTTATGACATTTTCTACTTATAAAGAAAGCTGGAAAATGTAATTTTTTAGGTGAGCACTCCTACCAAAGATGGTTCTGTTAGAACAGGGGAGAGGGGCTACTGGGTAGGCAGCCAGCTGTGTCTACCATAAAGAGTTTAGATTTCCAACCAATACCACAAGTAGCCTTGTTATAGCCTCATATTCTTTGCTGATTTGATCTTTAGGGGGTGGGGCTAGGGACTGATTTAATAAAGGTAAAGTGTCAATTTATTGTTTTAACTTTTGTATAACTCTTCCATAGCTAGCGGGTGAGCATGTGGTTATGTTCACTACTCACACAGAAGAATTAACTTTCCTGAGGACTAGAAACATAAAAAAGAAGGCAATTTTGCATGTACAGAAGACAAGTGGTATAAGAAATTATTTGAATGCAGTTACATCTCTATTTTCCAGCAAGCTGTAGGATCTCTACTATTTAACTGAGAACTTATTTTTCTAGTAACTCAACTTGGCATAAGGATATTTTTCAGGAATGTAGAAACAAATAAAAAATATTATAAACCACTAATGTAATTGTAAATATGCAGACTACCAGTATATCAGTAGCTTTAGGGTTTATCGAGCCTTTCACAATTAAAAGTATCTTCTGATTTTAATGAGAAATTGAAGAGGAAAATCTTTCCAACTGTTATCACAGGTAGAAAGCTTTAAGTCCATTGAGAAATTACACATTTTAAATACAGAATTTAGAGGTAGTTATTTTGAAAATAATAGCTACCAAATGGTAGTTTAATCAGGTCTATGCGAGCATGGACCAAATAAATTAAATTGCTCCTGTATTTGTTTTCACGTAAAAGATTCATTACTTCTTTTGGGCAGGAGGCCATTATGCATTTATTAACTTGCAGTAATACTGCAATGTTGTATTCATTTCTCCTTTTTAAAATAAGATTATTTCATCTGTGTCTCTTAGCAGAATAAGCCAGTTAGAGGCCAAATTAGATGAAAAGTGGTTCAGGTTATCAGTTTTGCCACCTGGGGACAAGGATATAAAAACGTGTTAGAAATTATTGAGAAAGATCAAGCTGACCTGTGTCCATTTTAAGATTATATTTTCTTATACATATTACCAAATTCCTACCAGATTTTTAAAAATAATGTTTCCTAAATAATATACCTTAGAATATTGATTTATGTGAACTTTAGTGTTTCTTGAAAAAAATGGTACTTTAATCAAATACTAAACAAAATTAAGCTGATTATTGATTTTTCAGAACTTGTAACATGCCATTCATGTGCATTAAATAAAGTTGACAAAAGAGGATGAATAAAATGTATCTGATCACAGTACTCATTTTTCAAAGAGTGCTTTGAAAAACTTTAGCAGGTTCTATCCAGTTTCTTGCTTAACTCTGATGACCCCAAAATTTGTGCCAATCCCAGTTTCTGTAATCAGATTGGTGCTTACCCAGGGCTGAGTTGAACTCCCATCCTACAGGTATATTCTAGTAAGACTCGGAAACAATTCACCATGTAACCTTGGCTGTAGGATTTTGTTTCCCTTTAGTCATTGTATGTTGGGTTCTGCTGTGGACTGAATATTTGTGTTCCCCCAAAATGCATATATTCACCTAACCCTCAAGGTGATAGTATTAGGAGGCAGAGCCTTTGGGAAGTGATTATTCGGTCATAAGGGCAGAGCCCTCCTGCCTTTGTAGAAGAGACCTCAGAGGGTTAGCTAGTTCCGTTCTGCGAAGTGAGGACACAGTCAAAAGACGTCTGTCTGTGAACCAAGAAGCAGGCCCTCACCAGACACCAAATCTACAGGCGCCTTGATCTTGGACTTCCCAGCCTCCAGAACTGTGAGAAATACATTTGTGTTTCATAAACTGACCAATCTGTGGTATTCTGTTATAGCAGCCCAAATGGACCAAGGCAGGTTCTGATGACATCTCCAGGCTTAAATTCCCTTAATGAGGTTTGACTGGTAGACACAAGGGATTGAACTATGTCATTATGGTTAGCATAGGCCACTGACTAAATAGTTTATAAATGCTGTCCTCATAGTTTGTCATTCGTACAGTGTAGTTTTTACTTTTGAAACATACATCTGCTCTTCAACACAAGTTTACTGTTCACTTAGGGCTGTTGATGACTATAATTAAGATATAAGGTTGTACAAAAGGATACCCAAATAAAAATATCTTTATTATGGGATTACTTTAAAATAATCTAATGCACAATTTACTTGTAACTTTCAGGTCTTTTTGATATGCTCACAGTCGTGTGTATTTATATTCATAATGTATATATATATTTTATATATTTATATATATTTATATATAATATATATTTATAGATATAGATATAGATATATATGTACTTTGGCCTCACTGCAGCATGTGGGACCTTAGTTCCTCAATCCAGGATCGAACCCGTGCCCCCTGCATTGGGAGCACGGAATCTTAACCACTGGACCACCAGGGAAGTCCCCATAATGTATATTTTATATATTGCATGTGCAGTATCCTGTAACAAACTGTTTTCTCTTAATACCAATTAACATCATTCCATGTAAGCAAATACATGTAGATCTCTTTCATCCTTTTTACTGGCTGCACAGTATTTCCTTGCATGCCAGTACAAATCAAGTGCCATCAGTGAACACAACCAAATAGTGCAAATCCTTATACAATGGACATTTAGGTTGTTTACACTTCTTGGCTCTTGTTAATAATGCTGCAGTGGACATGGGAGTGCAAATAACCCTTCA
Organism: Balaenoptera ricei; assembly: GCF_028023285.1. NCBI lineage: Eukaryota > Metazoa > Chordata > Mammalia > Artiodactyla > Balaenopteridae > Balaenoptera > Balaenoptera ricei. Next base: position 128,343,361 of record NC_082640.1, read on the forward strand.
ATATCCTGACTTCAATTCTTTTGAATACTCTCAAGTGGGATTGCTGGGTCATATAGTAGTTCTAGTTTTAAATTTTTGTGGAATCTTTATACTTTTTCCCTAGTGGCTATATCATTTTACATTCCCACTGAGAATGCACAAGGGTTCCAATTTCTTCACATCCTTGCCAACGTTTATTTTCTGGTTTGGGGGTTTTTTTTATGTTTGTTTTTTAATGGCTATCCTAATGGGTGTGGGGTGGTAACTGATGGTGGTTTTGATTTGCATTTCCCTCATTAGTTATGATACTGAGCATCTTTTCATATACCTGTTGGCCATTTGTATGTATTCTTCGGAGAAATGTCTATTTCAGTGCTTCGTTCATTTTTTAATTGGGTTATTTGGGGTTTTTGCTAGAGTTTTAGTTCCTTGTGTACTTTAGGTATTAACCCCTTACCAGATACATGGTTTGCAACTATTTTCCCCATTCCATAGGCTACCTTTACATTCTGTTGTTTCCTTTGCTATGCAGCTTTTTAGTTTGACATAGTCCCACTTGTCTATTATTTTTGCTTTTGTTGCCTGTGCTTTTGGTGTCAAATCCAAGAAATCATTGCTAAAAGACCAGTATTATAAAGCTTTTCTCCTATTTTCTTCTTGGAGTTTTAAAGTTTCAGGTCTTAAGTCTTAAACGCACTTATACGTTGATTTTTGTGTATGGTGTAAGGGTCCAGTTCCATTCTTTTGCATGTGTATATTCAGTTTTCCCAGTACCATTTGTTGAAGATATGTTATCTTTTTCTACTATTTTCCTTTATGATTTTCTGCATGTCTTAAGTCTTAAATGCACTTGTAAGTTGAGTTTTGTGTATGGTGTAAGGGTCCAGTTCTATTCTTTTGCATGTGGATATTCAGTTTTCCCAGTACCATTTGTTGAAGATATGTTATTTTTTTCTACTATTTTCCTTTATGATTTTCTGCATGTCTTGAAAAGGCCTTCTCTACTACAAGATCATAAAACTAACCTCATATTTTCTGTAGCCCTTTGTGGTTTTACTGTTTTAAATGTAAACCTTTAAATGTCTTCCCCTCCCCCTACAGAAAAAAAGGAAATTCAATATTCCCATACTGTTTTTTGTATAACCTAACTTTCCCCTCGTCTCTACTAAGAGAGACTTCTTTTTGGCTACAAGTAACAAAATACACAACCAAAACGTAGATTAAACAATATAAGGAATTTATTATCTCACATAACAAAAAGTCCAGAGGTGAAGCAATTCCAGGATTGGTTAATTCAGAAGCACAATTCAGGTACTTTCTATCTATCTGTGTACCCTGCTTTCCTCAGTATGATAGCTTTCATCTCCATGCTTGTCCTTTCATGGTCATCAGATGATGGGAGAGGAGGTGAGAGATGATACACTAGATGAGCACTGACCCCAACCCACTGAGAAGATATGGTCCCATGAATGTTGGTGTGACTAATGCAATCATCCACCCCTATGCCCTTGGGGAAGACTAAATAAGGGGAAAAAAGATAAGATGTTAGAATCTTCACCAGCACTTCCACACATGGAGAGAGAGAGAAATTGAAAGTCAAGACTGTAACAGGAGTAAGTATAAAAATTCCTTCCTCAAATACCTAATATTCTTTGGCCCTGGAGTCACTGAATTCACATCTATATCTCACTTTATCTAGATCTATATTTCACTTCATTACATTAATGGAGCTCTCAAGAACTGAATTCTATTAAAGTGAAATAAAGTTTTTAAGCAATTTAGGCAGTTAAATATGATATATATACCATACACACACAACACACACACCATGTATATGAAATCCTTATACAAGCATAAAGATTCTTAATAGAAATAAATTATAAGCAATAAAATAATAATTAAGTTTAAATTTTAGTGTACTATTTGCTTTTTTTAAATAACTAAAACAAATTCATAAAACAAAACCAAAATTTGTTCATTCTTACCGAAAAGATTCTGATTGGTACATACTTTCTTTATGCTAATTTACCAAACCCTGAGTTTTGTTTCTTCATCTCTGGTTAAATACATATCACTCTAAGCAAATAAGAATGTTTAAATAAGGGTCCTGCATTGGTGTTTACTTATTTGAAATTAGGTTTTCATTCTGAATAGTTTCAGTAAAGTGTGTTACAGTAGAATGTTTCTTTACCTGCTTTAAGGTCTGTGTTAAATTGATAAAATACACCCTTACTCCTGCTTAAGAGTGCATCTTTCATTATATAAGTTAGCAAATAGCTTATATCAATACAAATGTCCAACAATGTAATTAAATCATTGCTACTTGAAATACTTTATACAGGAAGAATTTATCTCTACACTATTGAAGCCTTGCATTTCAGTAGTTTCTATAGCTTCTGTATCATCACTTGAAATTTACCTAAAAAAGAAAACATGAAAAATCATTCTTTGATTTAAGGTACAAGGAAAACAGGCCTGAACATCAATTTCCTGCTTCATTTAGTAAGTAGTTTCAATCAAGAAACTTGCTACATCAAACAACTTTTCACACTCTTCACAATATTTGATAAAGTCAATTTCGTTTTTATGAGATGATTATCTGGTTTGTGAATGGCTACCTTTGTTTCTCTGTGATTCCTACATTTTAGGTATTTCATTGCTAATTATTGTGAATAGAAAGGAAATACAGTGATGCTCAAAGCCATTTTATTCTTGGTTGGTAGCTCTGGTGGAAAGATCTTTGGAAAGGAGTTTAGCAATAAAAGACTAGTTGGCTTTATTTAGCTTTATATAATAGATATTTTCTAGAAAACTGTTTAAAAAAATTAAGGAAATTTGCTATCTTAAAAGAATACTGCAGAAAATTTTCCTTTAAGAGTTAAGAATCATTCCTTAAGTTGTCTTATAAATTTGGATTTCCTTAGCACGTTTTCTTAAATCACTGTCTACTGTGAATTAAAAAATCATTGACTGTGAATATAAGTATGCTACATATTACTACATTAAATGTTAAAATTTGATGAAAGTAAAATGAAATGGTTTTAGCATTTTAAATGTTCTCTAAGTAACAAAAACAAGAAACAAACAAAAAAACACCAGACCTGAAAAATAATTGCTAAAAACATTTGTAAGAAATGTGAATTCAACTTACAGGCAGGCATTGAAGATACTTCAGCTGTTACAATACTTTTTATCCCCAAGTTTGATAAGCCACCTCTGATTAAGCCACATGTAAATGCTAAGTACTAAAAAGAAAAAAAAGTGTAAAATATATTAAGGATTTACTAAGATAGTAAAGCTATTGATAAATATGATAGTTAAACCTTGATATTAATAAGTCATTGCTGTTTAAAAAAGGGTTGTGGAAGAATTTTTCAAATCATTGAAAATTCTGATTGTGACAAAAACAAGCTGGAAACAGGTTAGAATTAGTTCCAGAGGCAGCAGAGGTGGTTTGTGTCTACCTTCAGTGCTGCCTGAAGGGTTCTAAATAGACCCTCCTTGTGGAGTGATTTGGGCTTTCTGGCTGCTTTAACCTCCCATGGTTCTTTTTAATTTTGGCCACGCCATGTTGCTCGGCTTAAGGGATCACAGTTCCCGACCAGGGATTGAACCTGGGCCATAGCAGTGAAAGCCCCAAATCCTAACCACTAGACCATGAGGGAACTCCTGCTCCCATGGTTCTTGCCTGTTTTCTGAGCCTTCCCATCAGTTCTGTAAGCTAACTAATTATTATTCCATTCAATCAAAATTGGTTTCTGCTTTCTACAACCAAGAATCCTGATTTGTTCAAGACTTACAGCCTGCCAAAACAAAGACTTACCTAGTTTAAAATATCAAAGCGCCAGTGTTGAGAAACCCTGTCATATGGAAACAAGGAAGGGAAATGGGACTATGCCACAGCAGAGACAGCCAGGACAAAAATGAGAACCAAAAATCAAATAATCCAAGAAATTTTTTATTATCTACATTTTGCATGATATTCAACAACACTACTATGTATCTATGAATAATATAGAATATTATTTTATAATTAATATAAATAAATGGGTACTGATAAGTAATCAGATATGGAGTCATGAAATTGTAAGCTGGGAGAGAACCTAGAGATTCTTTATAATATAGGTATTATTATAATCAATTTTATTAATAAGGATACTAAGGTCCAGAGGGGTTAATGTAACTTACCCAATGTCACAAACCTATAAGTTGTGGAGTTAGCTTAAAATCTAGATTTATTTGGTCCCAAGTCCATACTCTTTCCACTATACCAAACTGCCTTTGTGTTAGATAATTTAGGTATGGACAGATTTTACAGAGAAACAGCGGCTTATACATACTGCCCAAGATATTTTATAAGTACCGCACACTAACCGATTGCGCCACTGGAGCTACGCTTGCCCAAGATATTTTAACCACTTCAAAGGAACCCTTACATTAAAACTTGTCAGCTTTTCTTTAATACATCTGGTCTATTTATTGATTCCTACCTGAGACTGAAGAAGAAAAATACATGAAACCCAGAAACACAGATATACTTAACACAAAACATGTATTCTTAGGAACAAATGTTAATTATATTAAAAATAATTTTTTTAATTTACTGATGGAGATTGTAAATATGAACTCTGAGGTGAATAATTCTGCATAGCTAATACCAGGTTTTTTAAGCTTGAGTATCTTTTCTGATGTATCCATGCTATATTTGAGAATCTACCATTAATCTACATTTTTAATGGCATTTAAACTATAGTGTTTCTTTAATTGGTCATCATAAGCCTACTTAGGTACAGGTTAATGTAAGTTGTTTCAATATGATGAACACCTATTTCATTGAAAAGTGTTTAAACAAAAGGAACAATTTAAAAACATATTTTGAATTCGAAAGTCTGTTATGATTGGCATTGTACTTTTCCCTATGGTTCTACTTTTTTCATAATAAAAAAACCCCAATCTTCTATTCCATTAAATACCTTTGATGCATATTCTAAATACTGTTTTCCTGCAGACATTTGAGTAAGCAGGCGAAATTTGTTGTCCTGAAGTACGTAGATGCCCTGTTCCAAAAATAGAAAAACATCCAAAGTCAATGTAATCTGTACTCTTCCCTTCAAAACAATTTAAGAAATTTTTAAAGTTATTAAAGCTCTCCTTTCTATTGGTCAAATTTTCTTTATATGAAGAAGTTTTGTAATGTTCAAGCTGAAGAGTTCAGCATTTTATAACACTAATATTTATTGAATGCTTTAAGATACTGAAGATACAAAGATACCTAAGACAGTTCCTATCCTTAAAGAACACAGTCTAGTGCGAAAGAATCAGAAATACATGTCCGGGTGAAATTAGCAGCTATATGTTATTAACTCATACCTAGAAAGCCAAAAATCATAGTCACGTCTTCCTATTAGCATTTCAGGTACTTCTAAGCTAAGGTTGATACTGTTATCTGAAAAAATGAATTCTATTGGTAGCTACAAGATACATTATTTTCATTTTTATACTTTATTAAAATGCCAAATATACTCCAAATATTTCCCTGAGTTTTATAAAATAAATCTATTTTATGTATGATTTTCCATGCAGCCTATTTTTTTTTAACAAAATATTTTAAGAATAAGAAATATGACAGCAACTAAACAGGCAATAGTTATTTAAGAGTTAAATATGCTCTATAAATTAGCCTTCAGACAAATGTGATATATTTGTGGTTCTGCATATTATCACCACTAAGTAATAATAATGAAATAATAAAACCTATTATTCTGATATCTGCTACTTTTCAAAACTTAAAATTTAATTGAGGGAAAGGGACAGCTATAATTACTGATAATTGTCTCTTGGTCTTTATTCACTATACCCTATTAGAGAAAAAAGTAATGATGTATTAATAACATATAAGAGAAACATTCCAAAGTTGACGAGAAATTAAGTTTTACATAATAAGTAAATCACTAAAATACATTTATATTAAGTTAAAGGACTTAAAAAAGAGGCCTTAATTTATCTAAATACCTGATGATTTGTCCTTAGATTGTCGATTTGTTTCTTGAATACTGCAGTCCAAAAATCTTTACAGATGAACTTCATGATATCTAACTCGTCCTTGAACCTTGCAGTATCTTTTGTAAACCTAAAAAGATCAACTAGAAGTAACACAGTACTTTTCCTCCAAAGAAAGCAGGAGGGGCAGATTATTAACTAATTTCCAAATGTCACAACAGCACTGAACATTTACTGACAGTCATAAAGTGATAAGCACCAAGCAAAGTAGATCCCATCTCAATGGATTCACAGTCTGTTATATAATTTGGGGGCTAAAATTAATCTAAAGGTGTATTAGTCTAACAGTACACAGCAATTTTAGGTACAGTTAGCACATTAAGAAAAAAAATCTGAGCATAATCATGGTATTGCTATATAAAATATAATCAGAGTTCAACTATTTCAGATAGTGAGAAAGGAATACTAAAAAAAATTGATCTATAAATTGAAAGATTATTACATGCATAAATAGAGACTCTAAGGTATGCATTTAAACAAAATTCCATTTAGGTTAAAGAACGTATTAGATCTTAAGTAGGAAATGCAGTAAGATTTTAGATGGTTGTTTCAGCATACCAAAGTTTTCAAGAAAAAAGTCTAAAACATAGAAGATACATATTTTCTTCAAATATTAAAACATGAAAGTTGGGTAACTGAGTTAAAATAGCATCAGGCCTAAAAAGAAATTTCAATCTGTGAATTAAAGAACAGAGAATAAATAAAATTTGGGAATTAAAATTAAATTATCTCAAGTTTTATTCAGTCTTGAAATGGATCATCTTTGTTCATAACCTACCTAGAAGAAAATTTTCAAATCCATACTGCTCACCTTTCTATCAATCCTTGTCCCACTCGAAACCCCATGTTTTCCAGCTTAGTTATACAGCGTCCATTTTCCTATTTAAAAAAATAATAGTTTTGAATAAATTTAGAATGCTAGAATGTTAACATTTATACTTTTTTCACTGAAACATTGTAAGAAAAAGTGAATTACAAGTCATACTTGAATTTTCTTAGTACTAGTCATTTTCATAAGGCAATAAGATAAACAGGGAACTGTTATTACTTTTCAGAAATGCCAAAGCCCCTTCCCAATTACTCTTCCCACCTTCCCTGGCTTTTTCCATTTTCAACTCTTCTTCTCTCCTCAGTTATAAAACTGAGGTCATGGTATCGCTTTTGACTTTTTTCTGTCAGTCATTCCCTTTGTGCTTTCACTAAGTTCTATTGTCCCTTGCTTCAGAATGTCTCTTAGAGTCATCCAAGCTTTCCATTTCTCAGTATGTCTTAGACCCCACCTTCCTATGTCTGGAATCATGCAACTGCTTCACTCTTCCTTTGACAATCTCATCCACTCTTAAGGCTTTAAATACCACCCCTATGTCGAAGACTCAAAATTCTCTGGATGAACTACAAAGCCCTATACAATCCAGACTCCTGTGCCTCTCTGGCCTGAACCTTCTACTCTTCTTCACTCACTCCATCCAGCTCCACTGATCTCCTTGCTGTTCTTAATCATGCCAGGCAGGCTCCAATCTCAGCACTCTTGCATAGGCAGCTCTTCCTCCAGATATTCACATGACCAACTCACTCGCTTTAAGTCTTCACTCACATGTCACCATCTCAATGTGGCTCATTTCAACCTTTTAAAAGTACAGTATCATTCCACTTCAGAAACTCTCTATCCTTGTAATTCTCAAATTGTGTCCCAAGACTAGCAACATCAGCATCACACGGGAACTTGTAAAAACTGCAAATTCTGTAATCCCACCCCCAATTTAGTGAATCAGAAACTGTAGGTGTGCGTCAGCGAGCTGTGTTTTAAGAACCACTCCTAAAGTGATTCTGATGCTCTGTCTCACTTCCCTGTTTGTCTCCAAGGAACTTCTTTCACCATTTAACCTAATGTACATTTTACTAATTTTGTATTGCTCATGTCCCTCCATCCCCACCCTCGCCCAGAATAGAGCTCCAAAAGGGCAAGAATTTTTATGTATTCTGAAGCCTTTGTCTCCCGCTAACACCACAGGCCTCATTATTTGCTGAACTTTCTTCTAAGGAACCATGTATGCTACTAATGGGGCTGACTATTAAACCTGTATTTCTAGTACAGACTTTAGTGGACACAGCCATCCAGAGGTCCCACAGGCCGCTCAAATTAGGCGTGTTCAAATGATATTATCTTAACATTCTCAGCCTGCTCTGCCTCCAAAATTCTTTAACTTCATCAATGGCACCACCATCTATCTAGTTACCACAACCAGAAAACTTCCATTTTCTTCACCTCCTTGCTCCCGACGCTCCACACACACTGCAGTCCTGTGGAGCCTATTATCTACATGCTTTTCAAAATCCGTCTTCTCTCTCCTGACTGCTTAAGTAGCTCTTAGCATTCATTTCTCTCCTGGTCTTCAGTTAGAGCCTTCCAACTGGTCTCATCTCTAGTTTTTTTCTTCCTTTGATTTATCTTCTGTATTTCTGGTATAGACTTTGTAAAAACCAAATCATGTTGTTTCTCTACGGGACCACTCAGCACCATTCTGTTGATTTCCACACCCATTCCCAAACATGCTTAGGTAGAATGAGTACCTGTAAGTCATGATGCTCTTCGTGGAACAACCTGCTCTTCGTATCAATAGAATCACCCAGGAATATATTGATAAGCAGGAAATATGCTTATATGCAGACATTCTAAAACCTTAGCTATGATCACATGAGCTTTTGAATTAAGCCCCAGGAAAAACCTGATGCTGCACTTGTTCATTCACTTTGGCATCTGTGAGTGCTCACTAGTAAAGTACCAAATTTTTAAGAAAAACTTAAGAATATTTTATCCATTAACCTTAAAAAAAAAACTATTCTCCATAAATTGGTAAATGTCCAATTATTCAGTTTTTAGATTTAATTCCTCTTCAAGCGCAGTTTGAAAATCATTGATTGGGAAGGTAAGAACATTGGTTTTTTTCCCTTTTTTTCACTTACACCTATGACTTTATGTCTAAAAAGATATATAAAAACCATTTCTGGATGATAGGATTATGTCTTTTCTACATTTTTTTACTATGAAAAATTTGAAGCACACTCAAAGTAGAGACACTAACAAACCCTCATACACCTAGACTCCAATATGGGTTCTAATCATCAAGACTACCACATAACTTTTGCTTGTTTTGTTTTTTTTAACATCTTTATTGGAGTATAATTCCTTTACAATGGTGTGTTAGTTTCTGCTTTATAACAAAGTGAATCAGTTATACATATACACATATCCCCATGTCTCTTCCCTCTTGTGTCTCCCTCCCTCCCACCCTCCCTATCCCACCCCTCTAGATGGTCACAAAGCACGGAGCTGATCTCCCTGTGTTATGCGGCTGCTTCCCACTAGCTATCTGTTTTACATTTGGTAGTGTACATAAGTCCATGCCACTCTCTCACTTTGTCCCAGCTTACCCTTCCCCCTCCCCGTAAGCTCAAGTCCATTCTCTAGTAGGTCTGTGTCTTTATTCCCATCTTGCCCCTGTGGACTACCATATAACTTTTGAAAAATCCCTTTTGCTTATATGGACTTACAATTCTTTCCCCACCATATACAAATTGCAATAGGAAAAGAAAGTTGTTTTTAGTTTAAATGATTCAAAACTTATGGATTTCCTTTCTCTCATAGGACTAGCACATGTCTCAAAATTATCAGTCATGATTAGAACAGCTGTTTTATTTTAGCTAATCCATTGGGGAAAAAAAGAGAGGGATTTTTAAAAAAGGTTTTCTTGGGCAAGAGTTGGAACAGGAAAAGAAAGTAGAAAGAGTAGAATGAAGAGAATTGATTGCACATGTGGTGGAGTGGGGAGCAGAGGTTTTGTGATAAAAAAGGTGTGTTGCTAATTATTCTCTGGGGAAAAGGGTATAAGGAAAGCTAACTTTGCACAAACAGCAAATGTCTGCTACTCAGCACTTAGCACAGATGCAAAACATTAACTATTGCTTGTGGATGATGATAAAGTCAAAAGTTTGTAACTTGGAAAAAATCTCTATTACAGATGGACCTGAATGAGAATAGAATTTTCGGAAGTTCCCTGGTGGTCCAGTGGTTCAACCCCTGGTCGGGGAATTTAAATCCCACATGCAGCGAGGTGCAGCCGGAAAAAAAAAAAGGAATAGAATTTGCTTCATTTCCAATACTCTTCCTGATGTCTTCCTACTAATATCTCCCCAAATTAGCGTGTTGAAATCCTAACTCCCAGATAGTATTAGGAGGTAGGGCCCTTGGGAGGTGATTCTGTCATGAGGATGGAGCCCTCAAGGATAGCATTAGTGCCCTTACAAAAGAGACCCCAGAGAGCTAGCTAGCCTCTTCCACCATGTGAGCACACAGCCAAAACACATCCATAAATGAACCAGGAGGAGGCTTTCACCAGACACTGAATCTGCTGGTGCCTTGATCTTGGACTTCTCAGCCTTCACAACTGTGAGAAATAAATTTCTGTTGTTTATAAGCCACTCAGTCTATGGCATTCTTGTTATAGTACCCAGAACAGCCAGTATCCTTCTTATAGTTTACAAACTGACAGTACCTCTTCCTCAATATCCTACAGGTGCCATAAATTCAACCTATTCAAAATAATTAATTATCATCACCTCTTTCTTCTTTATTCCCTCCATCCAACCCAGTGGCTCAAGCTAAAAACCTGGGGATAATTTTTCAACCCTCATTCCTATACCTAATCAAGTCCTAGAGATTCTACCTCCGATCTCTCAAACCTTCTCTCCTCTTCTCTTTATCCAGATCTTCATTATCTCCTGCCTGGACTCCTGCAATAATGGGTCTTCTCACTACAAGGACCTTCCCTCTCCAGCCCAAATAATGGTTTATCTTTCTGAAATGCAAATGGAGCATGTCATTCTCCTCCTTAAAAATCCTCCACTGAGAAGGTCCATGTGTTTTAATCATACAGACCTCTTTCCAGCTTCAGCTTTCAAAACTTCTTACTCTCCACTTATTCAGTCTAGTCACAGTGAAATACTCAAGCATATTTAAATGCACTGCACTTTTTCATACCTCTATGACTTTTTTTACCTTTGCCTAGGATGCTTTTCCTGCCCTCACTTTCCACCCCTTTATCAATAGCATTATAGAAACCAGAGCTTCTGACTTGAGCATGACTTCGTAATATTTCATTTATAAAACCCTACAACTCCATGATTCCATATCTAATTACCACCCAATGCGTTAATTATTCATTGAACCCTTATTCCCCAACGACTGTTAGGCAGGGACTTTATCTTATTCATCTAACAATTGTCAGGCCCACAATACACGCTTAATATATTTTCTGAATGAATCAATTAGCGAATGAAGACTACCACACATTAGAAGTAACCTCCAGAAGGATGGGGCCATTGTTTCGCTCATTACTATATCCCTAGCAACTAGCTCTGACATATAATGGACACTAAATATTTTTAAAATTAATTAGTGTTTCCTAATTATAAGAACACCTGCAAAGTTTCCTTTGCTTCTACCTCAAATCTCATTAGCCCTCTTTCTTTGGACTACTGGGAAGTGCTGGAAGTGACAGCCGAATTAAGTAGGGGTGCCAAAATCAGCAGTTAACTCTGCCGCAAATCATGGTAGGGACAAAACAAAAGATCTGTGGCGTGCCACACACATACGGGACTGGACAAAAAGGTATCAAGTAGTAAAAGATACGAAAGAGACAAGGATGAAAGACTGAAGACAGCTGACAGGTTCTAAGGCTTAGGATACCTGAAGGTGGACCAATCTGCCTACACTTCGGGAGGCGATGAGTGGCGATGGGACGGGGGTTAAAAGAAAACTGAGTGGAAACAAGGAGTGTCACCGCAAAAGGACCTCAAGGGCGTGTGGCAGCACTCACCACCTCCCCCTGCTCCGCGGACTTGTACACTCCAGACACCATCTCGTTATGCAGAAGCAAAAACAACGCCTCGTCCGCCATTTCCTGCTTATTCTTCCAAGCTCCGGGTTTAGGCTCCCGTTTGGGCCGGGCTCGGGGTTCCGGCTAGCGCCTGGGCAGCTTGGGCTGCGCCGCCGCCGCTTGCTCAGTCCGCAGTCCGTCCCTCGTTGCTAGGAGACCGAGGAATTCACTCAGCTTCCCGAAGGCTGATACTGGAGTAAGCCGGGGCCCAGGGCGAGCCCACCCTAGGGCCACTAAGCCCTTGGGCTGAACGAGAGGGTCTGACAGCAGCCGGAACCAAACCCAGCCCCCGGAGACCCCATCCAGCCCTTGGGCGGGGGTGGGGGGGCGAAAAAACAACTTCCGGTCCCCTCTACCCCGGCATTCCGCCAGCTCTATGGTCACAGAGTTCCTTCCGCTGGGTGAACCGCTGGCGCCCGGAGAGGAGGAAGGCTTCTTCCCCCTACAACATTGAAGGCGGCGGGCGGGGGAGGTGGTAAAATAAGACGGGACCTCCCGCTGCCATCTCTGTGTTACTTAGCTCTTAGAACTGACAAGAATTTCTATTAGCTTCATCAAAAGCTTCCACTTCTGCCATATGTTGCTTAATATGAAAAGTTGTAAAAAAAAAAAAAAAAAGCGAATATTGGGACTATCCTAGTAGTCCTGTGGGTAAAACTCCGCGCTCCCAATGGAGTGGTCCGGGGTACCATCCCTAGTCGGGGAACTAGATCCCCGCATGCATGCCGCAGCTAAGTCTGGATGCCGGAACTAAAGATCCCGCATGCAGAAACTAAGACCTGGTGCAGCCTAAATAAATAAATAAATAATTTTTTTAAAAAAGTGAATAAATCGTCATTTTTCAGGCTATAAACTTTAGGTATACTGAGAGATTATCCCAATCCATTTTGGATTAAGTCTGGGTGTACAAAAAGATTTAGAGCCGTTTTGGCCACCAGGAGGTTTACTGGGAGTGGGGTACAAGGGACAAGGAGGATGGAGTAAGCAAAGAACAAGGTAATTTGAATCAGAAAATACAAACTAAAGACTTCAGAAATGTGACGTCACTGTGGAACGGAGTTCATATAAGAATCTATGGTGGATGTGGGACTTAACCCCTACAGACATGCGAATACATATGTTAGATCATATGCACGTCTTAAATTTGGCAAACTTTGTCTTAAACGTGATGCTTAGCCTATGATTAGATCTTTTCTTAGTAATTTACAAAGCAGATTTTTCCCCCAATTAATTCATTGCCTCTCCCGAAGTAATATGTCGAGTCTTCTCAAATTGTTAACAATAACCTCTCAACTCTTCATACCCTTTCATATCCCCTTCTAATGTTTGGATCCGTTTTTTCCATCACTTCATAAAATCAAGCGTGTAAGTTTCACCTAACCCTTTGAAAACAAACACTAATTTTGAAGAGTATTTTGCAATCTTAATCTTTTTTTCCAGCACTAAAATTTCCCATATGTGAAATCAGGTCCTTTATGTCCCAATTGCATTCTCCCTCATCACCACCATCAAGGTCAAAGATTAAGCAAAAGACTGGCAACTTACAAGGTCAATTTCTCAAACCACAGTAACATGGTGTTCTTTGGATATTTTGGAGACTGAAGGGGAAACTAATATTAATTGAGCATTACTAAATGTTGAACATGGCATCCTACTGATTATCCCCCATAATTAGACTATGTTAAATTTCCCAGGATCTTAGTAATAGAGTCTATGTAAGCAAGAATAGATCCTACGTTTTTGGCTAACTCTAGAAGCATCTCCCATGGAAACATTGTTACACTTCGTGGTACCATTACCACATTCTCAGGTTTCATGTACTGCCTACTACACAGGATTGTAATAAGGATCAATGAGACAAAGTATGCTCACAATCAGAATCATGTAATTTTTTTTTTTTCCCACACCACGCTGCATGCAGGATTTTAGTTCCCAAACTAGGGGTCGAACCGGAGCCCCCTGCAGTGGAAGCACGGAGTCTTAACCGCTGGACCACCAGGGAAGTCCCAGAATCATATAATTATTTATCAACACTCATCCTTCTTATCCAGCCTTACTTCTGCTTTTTTGTATAGCACTTAACCCATTTCCATCATGCTATGTAATTTACTTACGCTTATCGTCTGTCTCCTCACTCTTCCTGAGGCCACGCTCCTTGTGGGCAGATATCTTTACTGTACACTGACTATCCAAGTGCCTAGAATAGTGCCTGGCAAAAAGTAGGCGTTCCATAAATATTTGTTGAATGAATAAGTACATGAATGATCTTTGCTCCCTGAGGAGCCTACAAACTCCATGGCAGCAGGAACCACAGTTATCTTGTTCTAGGCTTTTTCCACAGAGTCTAGCTTAACACAGTAAGAGCTTTTAAGGATTGTTGGGTGAATTAAAATGGTAACTCGGATTAAATACCGTTGGCCTGCTAATGCTTGGTGCAAGTATGCCTGGCTACAGATGGAGGATGAGAACACAAAGATTATTGATAATATTGTTTCTGTGGGAAAATGCTTTCTGAGCTACAATTTACAAATACATTTCTGGAACAAAACCGGTTCTCACGTTGGCAGTGCGGGTAGAGCAGAACCAGAAGGTGGACGACACACACACAACTAACAGTAGCGCTGCTCCCCCAGACCGTATTTTAAACCAACCAGCTCTAGGCCGGTGTAGAGGCTAATGCCCGTCTCGTCTGTCTCACCGTCGCTTTTTTTCTTGTAGTAAAGCCTTGCACATAGTCTGATCGATCGTATGATGATTCTGGGCCAGCGTGACCTGGGGACAGTTACGGTATTTCCTTATCAGTAATAACAGGCAAAAGTTTATTCAAGCTTTTGATTTGTAGGGGATAAAGCACGTGAAGTGTTTCACGGAGTACAGCACAAAGCACTTGTTAGCTATTATAATGAATGACTTTTCCTCTTCCTTCACTTTTCGCTTCCCTCTGCTCATTTGAGCTTAACCTAGTCAAGAGAAGCCTGCGCCCCTCCCACTGCCTCTCTGGGCATGCGCACCACCAGAACGGCCGCACCCTGTCCTAATCAAATCATTTACCCGGGAAAAAGGGAAAAAAGACTCGCCTGCACCGTACTCTGAGGGGAACAGGTTGTAAAACGATAAGAGGCCATCATATACAGGTTAAAAGGGCTGGAAAACTCCACTCTCCCCGCCAGAAGAGCCGGCCAGCGAACCCACCTCTCCGAGAACCCAGGGACTCTCAAATCCGCCCCGTCTCTGCGCTAGAAGCGGAGCCTAGCCACCCGCAGCTAATCGGGGAGGGAAGCGACCGTCTGGCGGACTTTTCATTGGCCCAGAGTCACAAAGGTCGGCAGCTTCTCCCCCTTCCGGTTGCTGAGTGGTTGAGGCCGAAATACAACTCCTATCGCCATTGCCTGAGCCCAGCTGTCAGTCTTCTCGCGTCTCGCGGCGCGACACAAGCAGGCGTGGCCTGGAGAGCAGTCTCGGAGCCTGCTGCAGGGAGAAGATGGCGGTCGCAGTGAGAACTTTGCAGGAGCAGCTAGAAAAGGCCAAAGAGAGCCTAAAGAATGTGGATGAGAATATTCGCAAGCTCACCGGGCGGGATCCGAATGACGTGAGGTGAGGGGCGGATGGGAAATGCCGGCTCCGAGAGGCAGCCACGAAGCCGGGGTGAGTTGGGGCGGGGAGGGCAGCCAGCCCTGAGAGGACTCGAACATCGAGGCCTGTTCCCGGGGCAGCCGTGGAACCCCGTTCTCGGTGAGGTGGGAATTTCCAAGGCTCCCACCGTAAGTCCTGGGGCTCACATGCGTGAGGAAGGAGAGCGGGGCCTGGGTGCGCCAGGATGGCTTCCTGTCCTGTGGGAAGGCCCAGACTGCCGATTCCCGCCCTCGGCCCTGCAGGCCCGGAACTGCAGCACAAAGCCTTCCTTCTCTCGGGGCCACCCGATTCGGGGCTGGCCCGGAGACCCTCCCGGGACGCGGTCCTGCCGCCTTGCCCCCCGGCTCTTGCCCACGTGCAACTTCCTTTGGGTTAGCGAAATCCGGACTTGATTCAAGCTTGTTAATGTGTAGTGGCATCGAGGTAAATATAATTTCTGTGATACTGGTCTTGGAAAAATAAGGAAGTTAACAAAGTACTTCGTGTCCTGTTCCAAACACGTGGGTTTTGAAACCATCATCTTCGAACTTTTCTGATTAATTTCTCTTGATGATGAACCGCACTCGTTACAGTATTTGGTGCTATTAGAAACGATTTTTGTACTGATTTGTAAATATCTTGTAGGCCCATCCAAGCCAGATTGCTGGCCCTTTCTGGTCCTGGTGGAGGTAGAGGACGTGGTAGTTTATTGCTGAGGTAAGATTTCCTTAGGATTTTAATTCATTGGTACTTACTACACTAAATTAACGAAACGATTTAAACAAATTTCGTGGTCGAGCCAATGTTAGAAATGTTTGGTTTGTTTGAAGCTGTGATCAGCTGTAGTTTTCTGTAGAGCTATCCTGGAATTTCATTTGCATTCAAAACTAGACATTGAAGAATATAGTAACTATACCAGTTATGTGCAAACTTAATTTATTCTCATAGTTTTAAAAGAAATGCTACAAAAGCATCTTGAAGTAAATGCCCATTTAAGGTTACTTTAACTGGAAGGTTTTTTTTTAATTGCAACTAAATTATCTTCCTTAAATGGAAATACCATTTTTCTCAAATTCCAAGTGCTTTATGTTGGCCTTTCTTTTTGCAGGCGTGGATTCTCAGATAGTGGAGGAGGACCCCCAGCCAAACAGAGAGACCTTGAAGGGGCAGTCAGTAGGTATGTCTGAAGGCATACTTGTATGTTCCATTTTCTGAGGTAGCATATAAATATAAAAATTTAATAAATATTGTTGAATTAAGTTGTCTTAGAATTGAGTAGTATACCACTTACCCTGAGTCTGTTTCCTTGGTATTTGAACTGAGACAGCTAGTATGCCTCAAAACTCAATTCTTCACTAACAATAACAGAAATTTTACCAAAGTAAAGGTCATGAGAAGAATAATATTGAGAAAATAGTTAATTTGGGTTACTTTTCTGACTTGTACTACAAGAACTTAAGTGGCTTGAGAGGTATAGGAGATCAGAGTTTGAATTGGTTCTTTTAAATTCATTTTTAAATTCATTTTCCTTTGTCAGGCTGGGCGGGGAGCGTCGGACTCGGAGAGAATCACGCCAAGAAAGCGACCCAGAGGACGATGATGTTAAGAAGGTAATTGAAATTAAAAGAACTTCATAGAGGGTGAATATAGTATTTTCACCTTAGTACATTTAAAGGAGTGCCACTGTATGCTAGTTAAATTACTGAAATTTCTTTTCTCCTGCAGCCAGCTTTGCAGTCTTCAGTTGTAGCTACCTCCAAAGAGCGGACACGGAGAGACCTTATCCAGGATCAAAATATGGATGAAAAGGGAAAGCAAAGGTATCTTAAGTATCTTTCTGGAGGAAAACAACTTTTGTCAAATAATGCAATTTTAAGAAAATTTAAGTAATTGTTCAAGTGTCTATGCTATGCTTCTTTTAGGAAATGGCAGGCTTAAATGAAGTGGAACCTTTTGAAATTGGATTTTCTTTTTCTGTTCTTTAGGAACCGACGAATATTTGGCTTGTTGATGGGCACCCTTCAGAAATTTAAACAAGAATCCACTGTTGCTACCGAAAGGGTATTTATGCAATTTTTCCTTTGCTTCTTTTATTTAAGCTATCAAAGTAGTTAATTACATATTTCTTAAACACTGAGAAGTTCTCAAGATTTAACTGCAAGCTTCATTAAGCGCGTTACCAATATTTCCTAAGGAAAAAAAGAGAGAGAAGAAAAAGATTTAATTGCTAGCCTAAAATGAAGCCAAGGAAAAACTTTTAAAACTTTCTCAAGTTGTTATACTGTTGACTGGTTCTTTTTGAGGTGCTGTTAAAGTAACTTAGTGAACTTTGCTTTGTGGTTCAAAGAGCCTAGTCTGATTAAGGAGAACCTGGATTCTGGTTTCAGCTCTATAACAATCTCATTTTGTGGTCTTGGACATGTCTCTTCATTTCTTTAGGCCTTAGAGTGCTTTCTTTCGAACAGGAAGTTGAACTTACTAATCATCGTCATTTATTAAATAATTATAATTTCTAAGACTTAACACACTCAGAGGCACTCCAGAAGCAACAGCATAAGTTATATTCCCTGCCCTCCAGAGTTTATTTAACTGTGTCATTTTTCTGGAAGTTTTTATTTTACTAAAGCTACAAAATTGTGTCCTTGGAGTTGAACACAAACTTATTGCTTCTCGGGAGAACTATAGTGAAAGATAACAATTTGGTTATTTTATTTCAGCTTTCATATGTTAACTTTATTAGAAAATATAAAAGCTTAAAGCATCAACGTTTGAAGAATGTCCGTAGATTTTTTTTTTTTTCGTAAAATTTTAAAAAGAGAGTTGACTAGTTTGTTAGTTACTTCGTTCACTAGGATATCACTTGTCTCAAATTCTTTGCTTTGGAAAGAATAACTGAAGATAACCTGTAAAGACAGTACTCTTCTCTTTCAGGTTAACTTTTAGGTAAGGTTCTTTCATAAATTATGTTGGAATAAGACAGTTACTGATATTATAGCTAATGGCTTTAAACTTTAGATTTTTACATGAAAAGACTTCAGTCCCCATTTCCTGGAGGGGAAATTGCAGTCCACCTCAAATGCCAAGGTTGAATTAGCTGGTGTCCTGAATTGCAGATGTGAAACATGTTTGCAGACAACAGTAAAATTGTGATACTTCACATAATCAGGATGTATAATAAGCTTTTAAAGATTACTGTTTATCTTTAGCAAAAGAGACGCCAGGAAATTGAACAGAAACTTGAAGTGCAGGCAGAAGAAGAAAGAAAGCAGGTTGAAAATGAGAGGAGAGAACTGTTTGAAGAGAGGCGTGCTAAACAGACAGAACTGCGGCTTTTGGAACAGAAGGTTGAGCTTGCGCAGCTGGTGAGTATATTTTGAAATTCTAAGATTGGTAATCCTTCATGTTGACAAAAGCGCTGACCTTTTTACCTTTTCTTTAGCAAGAAGAATGGAATGAGCATAATGCCAAGATAATTAAATATATAAGAACTAAAACAAAGCCCCATTTGTTCTATATTCCTGGAAGAATGTGTCCAGCTACCCAAAAACTAATAGAAGAGTCACAGAGAAAAATGAATGGTAAGTGTAAATGAAGAGGTCCCTTGAAATTTCCTTAATGAGTAAGGTAACACACAAATACATACATGTTTGTTTCCTGTGACACCTGTGATTCAATAGTTAATTTTTTAGAAAGATATTCTAAGATGCTAATGTGTTTGGCGTATAGGAGCATTTGTTTCACGATAGATATTAACTGGAAACTTGGATATTAGGTGGTGCTTAATGCATGTTTATTTCTGAAGCATTTGAGTGAGCTTTCTCTTTTGTTTGATACTCTTAGTATCTAGATACAAATGCTGATGAATCAAGAAAAAGTCAACATTGATGTAGTAAATAGAGGAAGCACACATGGAAGGGTAGACACTACTAAGATGGTGATTAGATGATTTGTCTCTCCTTGGGATCAAAAAAATTAATGCATGATATGATACCATAAAACTGATTGTTTAAGAGAAGCTTTATTTTTTTTCATTTAGTATGAAGTAAAATAGCAAAAGATTATCTTGTTTTTCCATCAGTTAGATAATGTGGTGTGGTTTTGCTAATTTCTTAGTGTATAGGTTTCCAGTGGATCTTTGCTTTTGTCATCTTATATCAATTTGTAATTACTTACATGCTATAATCAGTCTTTTGTCATCTCTTTAAAAAAAAAAGACATTTAGATAAACTCATTGACAATTTGTGACTAGGTGTCAAATTGTGATTTTGAATTTTCTAAATCATAGTAAATTTTACACGTGTAAATTTTTATCCTTTAGCTTTATTTGAAGGTAGACGCATCGAATTTGCAGAACAAATAAATAAAATGGAGGCTAGGCCTAGAAGACAATCAATGAAGGAAAAAGAGCATCAGGTGGTGCGTAATGAAGAACAGAAGTCGGAACAAGAAGAGGGTAAGGTGGCTCAGCGAGAGGAAGAGTTGGAGGAGACAGGTAATCAGCACAATGATGTAGAAATAGAGGAAGCAGGAGAGGAAGAGGAAAAGGAAATAGGTATAGTTCATAGTGATGCAGAGAAAGAACAGGAGGAGGAGGAACAAAAGCAGGAAATGGAAGTTAAGATGGAGGAAGAAACTGAGGTAAGGGAAAGTGAGAAGCAGCAGGATAGTCAGCCTGAAGAAGTTATGGATGTGCTGGAGATGGTCGAGAGTGTCAAAAATGTAATTGCTGAGCAGGAGGTAATGGAAATCAATCAAGTTGAAAGCATAGAACCTTCAGAAAATGAAACTAGCAAAGAATTGGAGCCAGAGTTGGAATTTGAAGTTGAGCCAGATAAAGAATGTAAATCTCTTTCTCCTGCAAAAGAGAATGCTAGTGCTCTAGAAATGGAAAATGAGCCTGAGGAAAAAGAAAAAGAATCTGAGCCCCAGCCTGAGCCTGTGGCTCAACCTCAGTCCCTGCCTCAGCCTCAGTCTCAGCCTCAGCCCCAGCCCCACTCCCACTCCCACTCCCACTCCCACTCTCACTCTCACTCTCACTCCCACTCCCACTCTCAGTCCCACTCCCAGTCCCAACCAGTACTCCAGCCTCAGCCTCCCTCTCAGCCTGAGACTTTGCCATTAGCTGTTTCACAGCCACCACCTCAGGTTATTCAGGAGCAAGGGCATTTACCGCCTGAGAGGAAGGAGTTTCCTGTAGAATCTGTAAAACTCACTGAGGTGATAGTAGAACCAGTCTTGACAGTACATTCAGAGAGCAAGAGCAAAACCAAAACGAGGAGCAGAAGTAGAGGTCGAGCTAGAAATAAAACAAGCAAGAGTAGAAGTCGAAGCAGTAGCAGTAGTAGTTCTAGTAGCAGTTCAACCAGTAGCAGCAGTGGAAGCAGTTCCAGCAGTGGCAGTAGCAGTAGTCGAAGTAGTTCCAGTAGCAGCTCCAGTACAAGTGGCAGCAGCAGTAGAGACAGTAGCAGCAGCACTACTAGTAGTAGTGAGAGTAGAAGTCGGAGTAGGGGCCGGGGACATAACAGAGATAGAAAGCACAGAAGGAGCGTGGATCGGAAACGAAGGGATGCTTCAGGACTAGAAAGAAGTCACAAATCTTCAAAAGGAGGTAGTAGTAGAGATACAAAAGGATCAAAGGATAAGAATTCCCGGTCTGACAGAAAGAGGTCTATATCAGAGAGTAGTCGATCAGGCAAAAGATCTTCAAGAAGTGAAAGAGACCGAAAATCAGACAGGAAAGACAAAAGGCGTTAATGGAAGAAGCCAGGCTTTCTTAGCCTATTCTTTGCAGCAGAAGATTTCTTGATGAGTAAAAGGATTACCTTTCCTTGTAAGGAGAATGCTGCCTTAAGAATTGCATGTTGTAAAAATTTTTTTGGAAAATACAGACTGTTTGTTTACCAGACATTCTTGTACTTTTGCATAATTTTGTAAGAGTTATTTATCAAAATTATGTGAGGTTCCAAAATATGTAAAAACAATAATAATAAAAAAAAATTAACATCCCTTGTCATCTTTTTTAAATATCCTATACTCTTCAGTAAGAATCTGTATATTTTAATAGGTAAATCTTTAAGTCTGTTCCCTTCTGTATCATACATTGCTTTTGTAGAAATAAATGTGCATTTCTTTCATTAGTTTTGGGATGTCCTCGTTGACGCTTGTATAATAAGTATTCTCTTGATATCATTTTCAGCTTTTATCACTAGATATTGAACGTGATTAGAATGTTTTTGAAGGTTTCCTCACATTTATTTGCCTTAGACAATTATTTTGAGTTGTCAAAGTCAGATCTTTGCAGCTTTGTTGGGAACATAGTTTGTTCTCCTTAAAATCACTTACCATTTTTTTCTAATCTCCCTTGTTTTTTTAATCTAAGCATTTCCCCATTTCTCATATTTAAACCATATATTTGGTAGATAACTTAAAACAGTATGATTTGGTTGGAGTTTTCTTTACGATTATGGGAGCATCATTTTTTGTCTCCTTGGTTACTTGTGTGATATAGCATATACATCTGTTAAAGAAAAAAAGTCACTTTCTAGGGGAGAGAGGTAGAAAAGTATATTCTAAGCTTGGATTTTGAGTTTGTGGTCTTGTCTTAACTTTTGTGTTGGCCGTAACTAAAACATGCCAATGTGTTTTCAAGAATTTTTGTTTAAGTAAGTATTGTATGAAAGTTTACAAAATGAAGGAAGTTCATCTACACTTGAATCTGTAAGCAAGATAACACGCAAGTGGTACCAAATGATTATTAACTTTGTTGTTTTATAAATTTGTATGAAGTTGGAGTATCTGTTGCCCATTACTATACATGTGCAAATAAATGTGGCTTAGACTTGTGACTGCTTAAGACTAGTACTTGTATTAACTTTCTGATGCTTTGTACAAGAGAGCACTTAAATTGCAAACGGCCTTTTTTGAGTTCATAATTTAACGTTGTGACTACAGCTTTAGGCTTGACTTTGAATATTCATTATGCCTTCCCTTGACAAGTAAACGGTAAGAGTAAAAATGTCAACATACATTTTCAGCATTGTATAAATGTAAGTGAACATGTTAAAAGAAATCTTTTTTAAAAAAAATCCTTTCTTGGAGCAATTATTAAATAGTAAAGGAGTAGAACTTCTCAGACTGCAGAGCTAGCTACCTGCATCCCTGGGCCAGTTGTTTATACCAAGAGTCACTTCACCCAGGAATTCTAATACTTTCCAGCATGCAGTAGCAAATTTTATTTTCCTGTGTGCAATTATGGGGAAAAGGTTGTTAAACACTTAAAAGGGATGACCGTAAAACCTGGTTCTTTTTTAAAAAAGTCCTTATTTGATGAATCTAAAATAATTGTATGTGTTAAGATCTTGTACAAATTAAGTTTTGTTCATTTTTATCCAGAAAATTTGAACAGTTGTCATGATGCTTATACAAAAGATTATTTTGGGTTTATAATGCATAAGGAGAAAAAATGGAAAAGATCTTTGGAATATGCAGAACAATTTTCAGTTATTTTAGTTAAGCTCTGCTGATGAAATATATAGAAAAAATTCTAATAACTTTAATTTTACTGACTTCAGTGGTATGCCTTTATAAATTGAAGGTTTCATTTTTAAAATTGAGTTTTGCTTTATCCTTGGAAATGATCCTTTTTTTTTTTTCATCTTTATTGGAGTATAATTGCTTCACAATACTGTGTTAGTTTCTGTTGCACAACAAAGCGAATCAGCCATATGTATACACATGTCCCCATATCCCCTCCCTCTTGAGCCTCCCTCCCATCCTCTCTGTCCCACCCCTCTAGGTCATCACAAAGCACCGAGCCGATCTCCCTGTGCTATGCTGCTGCTTCCCACCAGCCAACGGAAATGATATTTTAAGGAATTTATGTTCAGAGAATCATGTAATTCGTTCCTTGGGAAGATACAAGGAATGTTAGAATTTAAAAGTAATGAAACTTTCTTAGGAGAAAAAGACATACAGGGGTCCTATTAGAAATTATTTTTATGGAAAATTTAGAAGCTGAATAGGGATACAGCTAGTGA
Organism: Balaenoptera ricei; assembly: GCF_028023285.1. NCBI lineage: Eukaryota > Metazoa > Chordata > Mammalia > Artiodactyla > Balaenopteridae > Balaenoptera > Balaenoptera ricei. The sequence continues at coordinate 128,366,984 of NC_082640.1, forward strand.
CCAAGGACTGAAATTAGTTTGGAGCTCTGTTAATTAGAGACATTTAAGGGGCTGCTTAGGAAACACTTCATTTGCTCTGAGATTCCAAGGTTGGTGTGGCCACAGAAATTAGAAAATAGTATCATCTTCAATGAGCTGTATCCAGGCTAGGGTTTGTCTTTGCACTGTCTAGACCTCTGTTAACTATACACATGAATACTCTAGTAATTTGGGCCAAGCAAAACCCACTAAAGCAGCAATTGAATGAGTTTGTAAACTAATGAATTAACAAAGAAATGATTACATGGCATAGTAATGTGAGCCAATGCCCTCAGAATAACAAGTCACTAAAATGTTTTGGGGTTTAATTTCTTAACACGAATTTTTTAAAAATCTTTTTTGAAATCATTGAATAAAAGTCTTAACTAGTTTCCCTTGAGATACTGCCGTTAAAGCACTTAGCCCAGAAAACCTGTAGCCTATTTACATGGTTGGACTTTCTTTCTCTAAGAAGTCAGTGGGGAAGATTGCAGCTTGGCAAAAATAAACCTCAAGTATCTGAAAATTTCTTAGACTATTCTTTTCTCACGTGGCATGATACTCAGATGCCTACAACTCTGCTTCCCATTGCCATTTCAGTACCCTATTTAAATTTATAACACTTCCCCTCACTGTCCCCTTTCCTTTATTTGCTTTCATAACACAGCATTATGTAGTTATATTGTACTTTGATTTATTGTGTACTTCCCACTGGAATTCAAGCTCCATGAGAGTGATTTTTTTTTTTAATCCCATTGCTGTAATTCAAATACCTAGGATAGGGCCTTGTGCATTATAGGCAATATCATGAATAAATTGTGATGGGCCATTAATGTGGTTTGTGTGATTTGATCTCTGATTGTCTTTCCAACTTACGCTGCCTCTTCCATCACATCCAGTTAATGCTTTGAAACAATGAACTGAGCCATTGGCTGGAGCCAAGGAGATGTGGCTGGAGCAGAGTAAGCAGAGAGTAAAGTACAGTAGTTAAGAGAGATAATAGGCCCAGCTAGTACAGGGCCTTACAGGCAATTTTAAGTCCTTTAGCTTTTATTTATGGCAAGTCATTAGAGGTTTTTTTTGTTTTTTGTTATTTTAATTTTATTTATATTTGGCTGCGTTGGATCTTCACTGCTGCGTGTGGGCTTTCTCTAGTTGTGGCGAGCGGGGGGCTAGTCTTCTTTGCGGTGCACGGGCTTCTAATTGCAGTGGCTTCTCTTATTGTGGAGCACGGGCTCTAGCTGCATGGGCTTCAGTAGTTGTTGCTCACGGGCTCTAGAGCGCAGGCTCAGTAGTTGTGCACAGGCTTAGTTACTCCGCGGCATGCGGGATCCTCCTGGACCAGGGATCAAACCCGTGTCCCCTGCATTGGCAGACAAACTCCTATCCACTGTGCCACCAGAGAAGTCCCCATTAGAGGGTTTTGAACAGGGGAGTTAAATGATAGAATTTAACAATACTACTATGGGCTGTGCTGGGGAAAGACTAAATGGGACCAAGGGCAGGAACAAATAGTTAAGGAGCTATTGTAATAATTAGGCAAAATGTAGTAACTTAGGCCGGGGTGGTAGCAGTAGAAGTGGTTATCAGATTCTGGATATATTTTTAAGATAGTCCCCAAGGAATTTTCTGGTGGACTATGTTGTGTGAGAAGTCAGGGATGACTAAAGATTTTACCTGAGCAGCTAGAAGTGAATTGCCATTAGCTGAAATGGGAAAGACCAGGATGAACAAACAGGTTTGAGGATAGTGGAGGTGAGTGGGTCAGGAGCTTAGTTTGAGATTCCTATTAGACATCCAAGTGAAGATGTGAAGTTAAAGAAGCTAGACATATCATTTGGTTTCAGGAGGCACTTTACTGGAAATGTAAATTTGAGAGTTCTAAGTGTATCAGTGGTAAGATCACGAATGCGTTAAGTATAGAGAAGAGTTGTAATGACAACCCTGGGCACTTCTGCTTTTAAGAGGATGAGGAGCTGAAGAGGAACCAGCAAAAGAGCAGAAGCCAGAGAAATAAGGAAATAGAAGAGAGTGGTGTTTTTTTTTTTTTTTTTTCCTTAAGGAGAATGCTCTTTTTATTATTTATGGCTGTGTTGGGTCTTCGTTTCTGTGCCAGGGCCCTCTCTAGTTGCGGCAAGCGGGGGCCACTCTCCATCGCGGTGCGCGGGCCTCACTATCGCGGCCTCTCTCATTGCGGAGCACAGGCTCCAGACGTGCAGGCTCAGTAATTGTGGCTCACGGGCCCAGTTGCTACGCGGTATGCGGGATCTTCCCAGACCAGGGCTCGAACCCGTGTCCCCTGCATTGGCAGGCAGACTCTCAACCACTGCGCCACCAGGGAAGCCCAAGAGTGGTGTTTTTGAAGGTAAGGGAAGGAAGTGTTTCAAGGAGGAAGCAGTATAATGTGAAGTGATGCTGATGGGTTAATGAAAATGAAGAGTAAGAACCACTGAATTTAGCAACATAGGTCATTAGTGACCTTCAGAAGAACAGTTTCATAAACAGCAAGGTCCTACTGTATAGCACAGGGAACTATATTCAATGTCTTGTGATAAACTATAATGGAAAAGAATATGCAAAGGTATATATACGTATAACTGAATCACTTTGCTGAACAGCAAAAATTAACACAATGTTGTAGATCAACTGTACTTACAATTTTTAAAAATTTTTATTATTTATTTTTGGCTGCATTGGGTCTTCATTGCTGTGCGTGGACTTTCTCTAGTTGTAGCGAGCAGGGGCTACTCTTCATTGCGGTGCGCGGGCTACTCATTGCAGTGGCTTCTCGTTGTGGAGCATGGGCTCTAGGCGCGCAGGCTTCAGTAGTTGTGGCACACAGGCTCATTAGTTGTGGCCCATGGGTTTAGTTGCTTCGCGGCATGTGGGATCTTCCTGGACCAGGGATTGAACCCGTGTCCCCTTCATTGGCAAGTGGATTCTTAACCACTGCACCACCAGGGAAGTCTCTAAATCAACTATACTTGAATAACATAATTTTTTTTTAAAAAAGCAGTTTCAGGAGAGTGATGGGGGTAAGATGACTGAAGAGAGTTGGAGATATGTATCACTTCCAGTTAAGGTAGTTAAATTGGACCAATCCTCCCACTGAGAACTAGAAAAGCTGTGATGTGTGTGTGTGTGTGTATAGAAGTATAGATTGGAAAATCTGAAGCCTTCAGAGAACCATTAAGGTACTATAGAATTATAGGGCCAAAATCAGAGAAAGGAGGAAACCCAAAGAGGTGCCTGGTGTTTGGGGTTATTTTTCCCCTAGATCCTGTTATGGAAGAGGCTGCCAAGATGCTGAAAACAGATCTTTGTACAGAATCAAGGTGCCAGGCAGACAAAATTTTGAGTTCAACGGCCATTTAAAAGGGGAGCCCTTTTAAGCCTCCCACACCCCAGGCTTTGGGTTGGAACCCCAAAGTGCTATACTCTAGGAATAAGATGAACCAGAAATAGACCAGTCTTCAAAGGGACTGAATGAACCTATTGGATTGTTATCTGGGATTTGCAGGAGCAAAGTTAAATTTTGTATGAAGGTGACATCACCAGTGTTTCAAGTTTATATGCAATTTTTCATATATGATCAAACATAACTAAGAAAAAAAAAAACAAAAACATAACTAAGAATAAAAGGAGATAAGACCTTGTCAAAAGACAACAGATACAAAGATGACAGAGCCAAAGGGAATCCTGATAATGGTGTTATCAATCCTGGACTTTTTAAAAATAACTGTTTAATATATACAAGGAATAGAATTTAAACAGAGAATGGAAAACTAGTTTTAAAAAAGAGCCAAATGGAAATTCTAGAACTGAGAAACACTTTTTGAAATTAAGAATTCAGTGGCCAAATTTAACAATAGATCAGAGATGGTCAGTGAATAATGGCTGAGGATCTTGCACAACTGAAGAAACACAATAAGGCCATAGTCTTGAACCTCAAGTGGGATAAATAAAACCACTTGAGCATGGGAAAACTTTTGAAAAACCAAATACAAATTCCAAATGTATGGGAATTTTCTAGTTACCTTTTTATTATTGATTTGTAGTTTATTTATTTATTTATGGCCATACTGCATGGCCTGTGGGATCTTTAGTTCCCTGACCAGGGATCAGACCCATGCCCCCTGCAGTGGAAATGCAGAGTCTTAACCACTGGACCACTGGGGAAGTCCCCTGATTTGTAGTTTAATTCCACTGTCATTAAAGAGCATATTCTGTATAATTTCAATTGTTGAGAATTTTGTTGAGAATTGCTATTATGTTAGGCCTTGCATATGATTAGTTTGGTAACTATTATATATGGCCTTGAACGAAGTATTGATTCTGTAGGTATTTGCAGTTTATGTCAATTAGGTCCTTTTTATTGGTTGTATTGCTTAAATCTTTTATATCCTTATTGCTTCTTTATTGACTATCAGTTACAAGAGGCATGTTATAATTTCCCACTAAGTTCATGGATTTGTCTTTCTCCTTTCAGTTTTATTTTATGTATTTTTGAGGCTGTTGTAGTGCATATAAATTTAAAATTGCTTCATCTTCTTTGTGAATTGACCCTTTCAGAATTTTCACATCTCTATTTCTAACAATATTTTTGTCTTAAAATCTACTTTACCTGATATTGGTATAGCTACTCCAGCTTTTTTGGGGGTAGTGTTGGCATAATTTCTTTTCCACACTTTTACTTTCAAGTTTTCCATGATCCTTATATTAAAGATGTGTTTTATAAGCAAGATATTTTTTTAAAACCAATATGATAGCCTTTGTCTTTTATTTGGAGTAATCTGTCTAAGTTTAATTGTTGACATATTTAGATTTAAATCTTACTATTTTACTAATTGCCTTCTATTTTTCTTGCCTATTCTTATGTTTCTTTTTCTTTCTTTTCTTGACTTCTTTTGAACTGAATGAATAATTATTAATATTTTATTATCCCCCTCTATTAACTTGGTACATTCTTTTACTGTTTCTTAAGAGGTTTTCCTCTTAAGACTTAAAAAGTCTTTTAAGTCTTAAGACTTAAAAACTTAAAAAGTTTGTTCAAGTTTTTCTATAACATCTTACAGAAAAACCGAACGAACTTTTTGGCCAACCCAATATCCCATTGACAGAAATTTCAAAAACTAATCTATGGTTTTAGAAATTATGGAGTTAGAAATCAAGATAGTACTGCCTTCAGGGAGAATGGAGAGGTTAAAGATTGAAAGGGGGCTTGAAGGAAACTTCTAAGTTGCTGGTAAAGTTCTTTCTTCACCTGGGTAATGGTTATATTTGTGGGAATCCACTGAACTGTATACTTATGACTTGTGCACTTTTCTGTACCTTTGTTATACTTAAGACCATCTCAACGATGCTTATAGATTATTACTACTTTTATTATTTTTTTTTTGTTTGGCTGTGTTGGGCTTCAGTAGTTTCAGCACATGGGCTTAGTTGCAGCACGTGGACTCAGTAGTTGCGGCACGTGGGCCCTAGAGTGCATGGGCTTCAGTAGTTGTGGCTCGTGGGCTCTAGAGCGCATGCTCAGTAGTTGTGGCGCACGGGCTTAGTTGCTCCGAGGCATGTGGGATCTTCCCGGACCAGGGATCAAACCCATGTCCCCTGCATTGGCAGACAGATTCTTAACCACTGTGCCACTAGGGAAGTCCATTACTACTTCTAAATCAACCCAAACAAGTTAGTCTCTCAACATATCAATGTTAACAATCTCAGTTTGTCTTTTGAGTTATTCAATTTAGGAAACATTTATTGAAAGCCTGTTTCTTTATTTATCTCTTTATCTCTTTATTTATTTATGGCCATGCCATGCGGCATACAGGATCCTAGTTCCCCGACCAGGGATCAAACCTGTGCCTCCTGCATTGGGAGCGTGGAGTCCCAACCACTGGAAAGTCAGGGAAGTCCCTGAAAGCTTATTTATTAAGTAAAGGGAAGACATTTGGGGCATTAGAGATTGAGTGGTAGTCCTTGCCTTCCATTACTAAGAGAAGAACTTTAAGCTGATTTCTTTTACTCTCTTAGGACTGATGATAGTCTTTCACTCTACATTTATTGAGCATCTGTTCAACACCTGGTGCTGGAAATGGAGTGCATTCACATAGACCTCACTGCTTCCTAGAGAATAGTCAAGATTCAAACGTTTACAATGCACTGTGGTTTAGCTTCTACAGATTTTTCACAATCTTCCCACAAGAATACTTAGCAAAATTAAGACTCTAATGGTTACATCATGGAATCAGTTTCCTTTGAGGTGATAACAGTGTTCATTTAATGAACAAAAGTACTTACAATGAGAAATATTATTGTATGCTGAGCAATTTTTGGAAAAGTCTAAGATTTTTTTTCCTTTTGGAAGAAATTAACTGGGAGATAGGTGGTACAAGAAAAAAAAAAAAAAAGGTGTACAGGTGGTCCCTGACTTACGAGGTTCAATTTAATGATTTTTTGACTTTACAGTGGTGGGAAAGCAGTATGTAGTATTCAGTAGAAACTGTACTTTGAATTTTTACTTCCAAACTGTACTTTAAATTTTGATAATTTCCCAGGCTAATAATATGTGGTAGGATACTCTCGTGATGCTGGGCAGTGGCCCAAGCCACAGCTCCCTGTCAGACTTGAGATCATGAGGGTAAACAGCAGATATACTTACAACCATTCTATACCCATACAACCCTTCTGTTTTTCAATTTCAGTACAGTATTCAATAAATTATATGAGATATTCAATACTTTATTATAAAATAAACTTTGTGTTAGAGGAGTTGGTCCAACTGTAGGCTAATGTAAGTGTTCTGAGCACGTGTAAGGTAGGTGAGGCTAAGCTATGATGTTTCATAGGTGAGCTGTATTAAATGCATTTTTGGCTTATGATATTTTCAACTTACAATGGGTTTATCAGGATGTAACCTTGTTGTAAGCCAAGGAAGATCTGTATATATCTTCAGAATGTGGAAAACTTAGGAATCCTAAGGATATGAGCTAAACCTGGAAATGGCATTTTATGTTTCCAGCCGAGGTATGCAAGGTCAAATGGCTCCAATTGCCAGTGCAAAGACTATATATATATATATATATATATATATATATATGTTTTGTTTTATTGTTTTTAACAAATCAAATATTCATTGGCTCTGAGGGAGTCAGGAAAACGTATGTTAGCAACGCACAGTGTTTCAGGGACAATTAATAGAACATATTTGGCTGGTTTTGGTTTGGAAATGTTTGAGGTTATAGTGTAGGTGGTCCAGAATGTCCAAACAGCCTATGGAGTTTATACTACATGGTTTTTCAAAGTAGCCTAAGTTTTAAAAGCTAAAAAGGTCTGGTTAAATAAGTTTAGGAGATTACAGCTCTGTATCCCTTCCTTAGAGATTTATAATATATATCAGCATATTAAAGACCTTGAGAAATTCTGTAGCAACTCAGATTAATTTTGTGTTCTAAATTGATTTGACTGTGGAATTATTTTCTCATTTAAATGTAAAGCTGTTAGAAGTTTTTAAGTTAGGTTTTAGATTAGGCTGTAAAATGTAAATTTTTATGTTCTTCAATAAAAAACTTTTTCTTCTAGTTACCCCCTTTTTCTGTTACTGTAGTTTTTATTTATCAAGAAGAGGTAAAAGAATGTACTAGAGTAGGAATATAGTGTGTCAAGTGAAAGATCTTAACAACCTACATTCTATAGCCAGTGCTGCTTAAATTTATTCTCCAAAATACCTCCTATCTGTAGAATAGAAAAAAAAATGCCCCCAAATGGAACATAGGATGAGCCCAGAGCAAAAAGTTTCCTTTTTAACATTTATCAATTAAAATTAAAAGTTATCAATTTTGGGACAAAATGTGTGTGATAGGTTCACCCAACAGCAATTTACTCCCTGGTAATTTCTTCCTATCTTACCAACAAATGTTATAAATGAAGAGACAGAGTTTTAAAAGAAAAAAAAGCTAAAAATATATTGGCTTGGCCAAAAAGTTCATTCGGGTTTTTCCATAAGATGTTAACGGAAAAACCCAAATGAACTTTTTGTAATATTACTGGCCAACGCAATATTACAGTGTGTGGTTTTCATGCAACTGTTAAGTAAGTGTATCCTTCTGGTGAGAAGACAAGTGTTAAATATTGAAAGAATTTTTGACCTGCTGGTTTCTTTTACTCTAATCTGGGAAATTCTGAAAGAACTTTCTGAAAGAAGAAAGATGACTGATGATGATATTCCTTTAATATAAATTCACATGCTGTAATTTTTATCATTTTCTTGTAGTTTCTCAGCAGTGTGATTTCCTTCACATATTAAATGAACTAACAGTTTTAAATGACCCTAGAGGAAAGTCAACTCTTCATTCCAAATGCAGATTTCATTTTTACAGGCGTAATCTTTTCATATGCACTAAAACATTCACAGTTTTTCCTTGCATTTGTTGCTTTAGATTATTACACCATGAAAAACTGTCCACTAAACAAACCAACACTCTGAGATACTCTTTATCACTCACTTTATCCAGGTTTTTAAAATTTAATATGATATTTTTATTTTATGTTAATACACTGTGAAGTATAACTACGGAAGTGTGAATACGGTGAGCATCCATGCCACCACCACATGAATTAAGATACAGAACATCGACCATGATTTAGCAACATTTTGTATGTCCATCCTTTCTTTATTGGGTACTCCACCCAAGGAGTGTCATTATTCTGACTTGTGATAATCATTGCTTTTCTTTATAATTTTAAACTCTGTGGGCTTCCCTGGTGGTGCAGTGGTTAAGAATCTGCCTGCCAGTGCAGGGGACACGGGTTCAAGCCCTGGTCCAGGAAGATCCCTCATGCTGTGGAGCAACTAAGCCCGTGCACCACAATTACTGAGCCTGTGCTCTAGAGCCCACGAGCCACAACTACTGAAGCCCACGCGCCTAGAGCCCGTGCTCCGCAACAAGAGAAGCCACCGCAATGAGAAGTCCACGCACCACAACGAAGAGTAGCCCCCACTCGCCGCAACTAGAGAAAAAGCACGCGTGCAGCAACGAAGACCCAACACAGCCAAAATAAATAAATTAAATAAAATAATAAAATAAATAAATTTATTTTAAAAATAAATAAAATTTATAAAACCTATGCATGGCATCCCTAAAAATGTATCTTTAAAATATCAGGGCTTCCTTGGTGGCGCAGTGGTTAAGAAGACGCCTGCCAATGCAGGGGACGTGGGTTCGAGCCCTGGTCCGGGAAGATCCCACATGCTGCAGAGCAACTAAGCCCGTGCACCACAACTACTGAGCCTGAGCTCTAGACTCCACAAGCCACAACTACTGAGCCCATGTGCCACAACTACTGAAGCCTGTGTGCCTAGAGCCCGTGCTCTGCAACAAGAGAAACCATGACAATGAGAAGCCCACACACCACAACGAAGAGTAGCCCCTGCTCACCGCAACTAGAGAAACCCCGTGCACAGCAACAGACCCAACACAGCCAAAAATAAATAAATAAATAAATAATTTTTTAAAAAGATAAAATATCACTTAATTTTGCCTGACTTTGTATTTTATATAAGTGAAACCATACTGTACTTGTTTGTGACTTGCTTCTTTCGTTTAATTATGTTCCTAAGAATCATCTGTTGTAGTTAATCCTTTCCATTGCTGTATAGTGTTCCATTACATAAAAATAATTTATTCTTTTTATTTATGGTGATGATCCTTTGAGTTCTTTCCAGTTTGTGGCTGTTACAAAAAATATTGTTTATAAATATTCTTGTACATCTCTTGCTGCATAGATGCAAGAGTTTCTCTAGGGTAAGTAACCTAGGAGTGACATTGTTAGGTTATTAGATATGTTCCCCTTTACTAGATAGCACCAAACTGATTTCCAATGTGATTGTATCCATTTACATTTCAACCATCAATGCATGGATGTTCCTGTTACTCTGCTTTTTACTTTTTTATTAGTATCTTGTAAAGCATTCAAGCATATTTTCATATGCTTTTGCTTGGCAATTTGAACTTCTGTGAAGTGCCTATTTCTTGCCCCTTTTTCTATTGGGTTGTATGTTTGTTTGTTTGTCTTTTGTAGTAGGAGTTCCATATATATTCCAGACACTAGTCCTTTGTTGGCTATGTTCATCACAAATATTTTCTCCCAGAAGTTCTTAATTTTAACACAGTCAAAGCTATAAATCATTTACATCTTAAGAAATCCTTTCCTGCCCTGAATTTGTGTACATACTTGCCTATACTTCATTCTCAGAGCTTTATATATTTGCATTTCACATTTAAATGTTTAAATCCTTAAGTTTGAATTTTAAATATGGTATAAGGAATCCAGTTTCTTTCCTTTTTTCTTTTTTTAAACAAATGGATTATCAGTTACCCCAGCACCATTTATTGAAAGACCTTTTCAGTTGGGTCTGTTTGTGGGCTCTATTCAGTTCCCTGAGTCTATTTGTCTATGTCTGTAACCAGTACTACACCGATTTAATTACTTAATCTTTTTAATAAATGATATCTGGTAGGGAAACATCTGCATCTTCTTTTACAGTAGGTACTTGGCTATTTTTGGCTTTTGAACTGCCATATAATTTTAAGCTCAGCTTGTTAAATGCCACAAGATAATCTGTTGGGACTTTGATTCAGATTGCATTGTCTAGGTAGATCTATGCTGTCCATGTGCTTGTTGAGCACTTGAGGTAGTGACTAGTCTGAATTGAGATGTGCTGTAAGCGTGAGATACACACCAGATTCCAAAGACTTTAATGACAAAAAGAATAAAATATTTCATTAATAATTTTCATATTGATTACATTTTAAAATAATATTTTGGATATATTGGATTAAGTAAAATACGTTATTAAAATTAATTTTACCTGTCTCATTTTGTTAATGTGGCTAATTAACAAAATTAAATTTGATTACAATTGCGGTTCACATTATGTTTCTATTGGACAGCACTGCTACAGATTAATTTGAGAAGCATCGACACCTTTACAATATTGAGTATTCCAAACTATGAAATTGGCTTATCTCCATTTATTCAAATTTCCTTTAATGCCTTTCCCAAAAAGGTCTTATTCATCTTTCGTAAGACTTATTCCTAGCTACCTGACTCATACATGGATAAATAGATTACTCTTTCATTGTGAAGAGCACACAGAATATGGTCTCTTTTGTATACAAAACAGACCATATTCAACTTAATGAATTATCACAGTGCTAACACGTATGCAATCACCCAGGTGAACTACAACATTGCCAGGACCCAAGAAGCCCCTCTCATAACCCCTTCCAATGATTTCTCCCTCCCTCTTCCACCCTCAGAAGTAACCACTGTTCAAGTAATCAAAGAAGTCATTAGACTGAGTGGCCCTAATTCTTGTCAGCCTAAGAAAGCAAACTGAAACCTCAGGCAGAGTCCCATAAATGCATTGAGGGAAGAAATTGAAATCTAAGAATAACCAATCACAAACAGCCAACTAGGCTTTCCCAAATAAGGCAACTGCTTAAGCTATAGCCAATCAGATAATTTCCTTGCTTTGTTTCCTATCTGCTCTATAAAAAAAGCCTTTCCCCTAACTCCTGACAGGAGCGCACCGAACCATTTTCAGTTTGGCGTTGCCCTTATTGGAATCAATGTTTGCTCAAATACACTCTTCAAAATTTTGATGTTCCTCAGTTTATCTTTTAACACCACTATTTTGACTTTCTGGTAATTGCTTTCTTGATTTCCTTCATCGTTTTAAAAGTGACGAATGCATCCTAAACATTATTATTTTTTCTCCTGTTTTTTAATCTTCACATAAATGAAATCATAATGTATGTATTTTTTTGTGTTTGACTTCTTTTGCCCAACATTATGTTCCTGTGACTCATTCATATTCTTGTATGTCACTGTAGATAACTGTCACTAGTATGTGGATATTGAGATTCTTTTCAATTTGGGGGTTTTACAAATTCTGCTATAGAACTTTCTTGTCTTTTGGTAAACATGTGCACAGATATATACTTAGGAATGAAATTGCTAGGTTGTAAGTTATACACAAATACATGTGCACACACACACACACACACACACACACACACACACACAGAGCACACACTTTAGTAGGTAACACCTAACAGTTCTTTGAAGTCATTGTATCACGAGCAGTATATAAAAGTTCCCATTGCTCCATATAAAGTCTTCTAACTTTAGCCATTGTGGTTGGTGCGTAGTGGTATCTCATTGTGGTTTTAATTTACATTTTCTAGATGGCTGTTGCGGTTGAGTATGTTTTCCTATTTTTTTTAAACCTTTTGGATATCCTCTTCAGGGACTTTCTCTTCTTGATTTTACAAGTTCTATATATACTCTGGAAGTGAATCCTTTGTTGAGTATACAGTCGGCGCTCCATATTCACAGGTTCTGTATCCATGGATTCAACCAAACACTGATAGAATATATTTGGGGAAAAAATTTCCAGAAAGATCCAAAAAGCAAAACTTGAATTTGCCACATGCTGACAACTACTTACATAGCATTTACATTGTATTTAAAACTATTTACATTGTATTAGGTATTATAAGTAATCTAGAGATGATTTAAAGTATACCAGAGGATATGTGTAGGTTATATACAAATACTACACGATTTTGTATAAAGAACTTGCATTTCTGTGGATTTTGGTATTTGAAAGGAGTCTTGGAACCAATCCCCTGGGGATACCAAGGAACAACTGTATGCATTGCAAACATCTCCCACCTTGTAGCTGGGATTTTCACTTTTTAAATGGTATTAAGAATTTCTTGATTATAATGTTCGGTTTATCAATTTTTGTGGTTAATACTTTATGTGTCCTATTTAAAATGTATCTCCCTATTTCAAGATCAAGAAGATAGTCTCCTATTTTAACTTTCTAAAACTTTATTATCTTACTTTTCACATATAATTGTATCATTTTCCTGGAATTGGTTCTTGTGTATGGTGTGAGTTGGGGGTTAAGTCTCATTTCTTTTTTCCTTGTGAATGTCAAATTGCCCAACTTCAATTATTGAAAAATCCGTGCCTTCCACACTGCTCTGCAGTACCACCTTTCTCCTATATCACATATCCAAATATGCATGTTTCTCTTTCTAGGCTCTCTATTCTATTTCATTGGTCTATGATTTTTTTTAACATCTTTATTGGAGTATAATTGCTTTACAATGGTGTGTTAGTTTCTGCTTTATAACAAAGTGAATCAGCTATACATATACATGTATCCCCATATCTCTTCCCTCTTGCGTCTCCCTCCCTATCCCACCCTTCTAGCTGGTCACAAAGCACCGAGCTGATCTCTCTGTGCTATGCGGCTGCTTCCCACTAGCTATCGGTTTTACATTTGGTAGTGTATATATGTCCATGCCACTCTCTCACTTTGTCCCAGCTTACCCTTCCCCCTCCCCATGTCCTCAAGTCCATTCTCCAGTAGGTCTGCGTCTTTATTCCCGTCCTGCCCCTAGGTTCTTCATGCATTGGTCTATGATTCTATCTTTGAGCCAGTACCACTGTCTTAATACCATAGCTTCATATTAATACTTCATATCAGGTAGAGCAGATTCTCCCACGGTGTTTGTTTTTTTAAAATTAATTAATTTATTTATTTATTTTTGGCTGTGTTGGGTCTTCGTTTCTGTGCGAGGGCTTTCTCTAGTTGTGGCAAGTGGGGGCCACTCTTCATCGCAGTGCGCGGGCCTCTCACTATCGTGGCCTCTCTTGTTGCGGAGCACAGGTTCTAGATGCGCAGGCTCAGTAGTTGTGGCTCACGGGCCCAGTTGCTCCGCGGCATGTGGGATCCTCCCAGACCAGGGCTCGAACCCGTGTCCCCTGCATTGGCAGGCGGATTCTCAACCACTGCACCACCAGGGAAGCCCATCCCACCGTGTTTTAATTGACTCTCCTGTCCACCCACATTTTCATATAAATCTTAGAGTCAGTCTTTGAATATCCACAAAAAACTTGGTGGGATTTTTATTTGAATTGCTTTGAATCTATAGGTCAATTTGGTCCCTACAAAATACTGAGTCTTCCAATCCATGAATATGACACATTGTTAGAAATCAGGATAATGGTTATTGCCTGTTTTGTATTTTATATAAATGGATTATTTTATACTTGTTCAATATTAGGTTTGTGATGTTTGTTAATTTTGTTGCTTGTAACTGTACTTTTTTTTTTATTGCTGTGTATTATTCCATTGTGTGAATGAATATCCCATAATTTATGCATCCATTCTATTGTTGATGGGCATTTGTGTGGTTTCCACACAGTTTGAGGTCAGTATGAACAGTGCTGTTAACAACATACTGTTCATGTCTTTTGATAAACGTATGTTCACATTTCTTGTGGTGTGTATAAGCCACCTGATCTTTAAGTTAAAATGGAAAGTGCTGTGCTGGTGACTTCTTCCTCTTCTGGTCCAACAGTCCATCAACTCTACTGGTCCAACAAACCATCAACTCTATCATGTATATAATGGTTATTTCTCCTAAGGGGTATTTTTCTGGACCTCATTTCTTTTTCTTTGGTTCCTTTCTCAGATGTAATGTTTGAGTTGTTTGGTATTTGTCCCTGCAAAAACTCTTTCATCTCATCTTCTGCCTCTCATTTAACAAGAAGTCCCTTGGGATCTCATAAATACTTTTAAGATTTGATATTTTACCCAGGCATTTTGAAGGCTTTCAGTGGGATGGTTGGCCTAGGTGTTTACCTTCCCATACTACTGGAAATAGAATTCAATAGAATTTAACACACATTTACTAATCACTTACTATATATCAGGCTGTCTTCTAGGTTTAGGGATATGGTATTGAAAAAAACAGACAAAATCTCTACCTTCATGGGGCCTACATTCCTAACCAATATCTCTACAAATATTCCTTCTGTCCTTTTCTCCCTTTTCTCCGTGTGTTCAGCTTAAATGTATGTTAGACCTCAGTCTTTCCTCAGTATCTTTGAACCTACCTTTTGCATCTCTGTGTCTCCATCCTGAATTATGGATAATTTCTTCAGATACATCTTCTAGTTCATTAATTCATGTAATGGAATCACACATGTTTTCCCCCTCAGTGAATCAACTTTTATAAATACAAGTGTTCAAATCACTATTATTTTATTTTGTTTATATACGTACATATATATGTGCACGTGTGTGCAAACACACACATATATCTATAATCTATCAGTGAAAAATCCAATTTAAAATATTTAAATGATGTCTGAATATGCATTCTCACTCATGATAAGAAGTATTCCTAGAGAATGTTCCATAAGCTGCATATGCTTGTGTGACAAGTGCACAGCAGCCTCATTGCCAGCTACTACTTAAGTTTTGCTTGTAGTAGGTTTGGCTATAACTATGCATTTTTTTCTGGTTGACTCCAAGTTCACAGAATTTTCATATATCTTGTTAAAAGTTTCTTCACTTTGAAAATAAATGTCTTCTCAGATATTATCAAATCAAGTATGGCAAACAAGGAATAAATAATCAAAAAGTCAGTACAGTGTGTAATTTTATCCAAAAAGAAGAATTCACTTAATCCCTGTCTCTCATCCAGTTAAAATACCTTTTACTATGTAATGATGTTGCAGACATTTAAAATAATAGCCAAAATCATAGCAAACACCTGTGAACTTATTATCTAGCTAATAAAATGTGTTCCTATTTTCCCTTCCCCCACTACCAAGAGACGTTTTAAGTTTTTTACTAAGTTTTTTTAATATATTTTTTGAGCATGTTAAGATTCATCACTTTATAATGTCTTTTAAAAAGGGCACTTTCTCAGCTTGCCTGTCATTTAGTGACCCCAAATTAATTCATCTTAATGATTAAACAAGTTTTCTCCACTATTACGTGAGCCTCACCTTTATTCTCAGGCAGTGTCAAAACTGGCCTTAAGTAAATTCATATACATAAAATTGATGGGTCAATGAGACCTTTGAAGCATATTGGAAAATTATACAAATTTATACTCCTACCAACTATATATGACATTGTTTTTCTTCTTATATCCTTATCAATTCTGAGTTTTGTCAACTATATATATATTTTTTGGCAATCTCATTAATAAAAATCTTGTACTGATTTGTATTTCTTTAATAAAGAGTGAAACATATTTTCTAGTACATTTATAATTTGGGGATTTTTTTTAACATTTAATATTTTTTCATATGGTAGTTCTGTTTTTAATTTTTTTAAATTTTTATTGAAATATAGTTGATTTACAATGTTGTGTTAGTTTCAGGTGTACAGCAAAGTGATTCAGTTATCAATATATATAAATATATACTTTTTAAACATTCTCTTCTATTATAGGTTACTACAAGATATTGAGTATAGTTCCCTGTGCTATACAGTAAGTCCTTGTTGGTTATCTGTTTTATATATAGTAGTGTGTATATTTTAATCCCAAACTCCTAATTTATCCTCCCACCTTTGGTAACCATAAGTTTGTTTTCTATGTTTGTGGGTCTATTTCTGTTTTGTAAATAAGTTCATTTGTATTGTTTTTTTATTTTTATTTTAAAATTTTTTTATTTTTTAGGTTTTTTTGGCCATGCCACGTGGCTTGCGGGATCTCAGTTCCCCAACCAGGGATTGAACCCAGGCCACGGCAGTGAACGCCTGGAATCCTAACCACTAGGCAACCAGGGAACTCCCTGTATCATTTTTTTTAGATTCCACATGTAAGCGATATCATATGATATTTGTCTTTCTCTGTCTGGCTTACTTCAGTTAGTATGATAATCTCTAGGTCCATCCATGTTGCTGCAAATGGCATTATTTCATTCTTTTTTATGGCTGAGTAATATTCCACTGTATATATTACATTTAACTTTTAATTTATTTGAAATTTATTTAGTTGTTAAAAAAAACAGTTAGGGATCAACTTCTTTTTTTCCCAAGTTTCTGTTAGTTGTCCCAGTATAATTGATTGGATAACCTTTGTCTTCCCTATATTGAAATGCACTCATATAGCAAATTACCATGTGTTCCTGGATCTATTTATGGACCCTAGTCTATTCAACTGAGTGCTGTATTGTATTACTTAAAGTCATTTTATAGTAGGTTTTAATATCTATCTTTTATCTATGCTAAATCCTCCCCCAATTATGCATTTTTTAAAAACTAAGTGAAGAACTTTATTAACTTTTGTTTCAAACTTTATTACCAGGCTTCTACAGCTTAATTAGCTGCAAAGAATGAATGGCGTATAGGCAAAAACTGAAAAGAGCTGCAGTGTCCAAGGGACTTGGTCTTTAAAATATTAGGAATCTATATTTTATCAGACCCAGGGACAAAGTTTTAAAAAGTAGTCTTAATATAAAATAGCAGCACCCAGTAACTTCAAGTTTCATCTTCAGAAGTTGACTCAATTCAGTTTGTCTCATTCTTGAACGCCTCAGCAAAATTCTCCGTAAGATCTGGAATTTCATCATCACCATCCTCTCTAGTAGCAAGCAGTGCTTTTCCACCCACAGATTATTTTGGCAGCGCTTCAGCCAGTCGTTTTAAACTAGTCAGACTGTCTGCACCAAGCTGGTTTAAGATGCCAGGTAACATTTCTGTCAGCTGCTTTGTTTCAGCATGGCCAATAACAGTGAAAGTGTTGGCCGCCAGAGATGTTTGAAATTTAGGGTTGTTAATGTGCATCACATTAACTTTTCAATACCAGAGATGTTGTTTACCCCTAAGTTTCTTTAAGTTCTTTAAGGAGAAGTTTGTTTGTTTGTTTGTTTGTCTTAAATCATCTGTTGTAGCTGTTCTATGAACCAACTTCTTTCTGTGAGCAGTTCCTTTCCCACCAATGTGCACTTGTGCCTGCAGTTTTGTGAGTTTCTTCTGGTTCATGATAGTTTCTTTCATCTTGATGGAGTGGAAATGGAGCCCTGTGGGGGGGCCAGGTCTGGCGCTCAGGGTGTCTCAGGCAGACCAGCTGGGATTAGGGACACACATGGGGTGCCCCCAGTTATGCTTTTCCAAATTTCCCAAAATATATATTTATTTTTAATGAAAACTTTAGAATCACTTTTCAAGTTCCCCCCAAAGTTGTAATTTGATTGTGATTGCACTGACTTTATAATTTAGGAATAATCAACAACTTCGGAATATTGAGTCTGTCTAAACAGAAACTAATATGCCTCTCCATTTATTCTGTCATCTATTTTAGTAAAATTTTATAGCTTTTTTTTATACAGGTCCTGCACATTTTTATTAGGTTTAGCCACAGGGTTTGTGTGCAGGTATCCTTTTTTTTTTTTTTTTTTAATTTATTTATTTTTGGCTGCATTGGGTCTTTGTTGCTGCATGCAGTCTTTCTCTAGCTGCGGTGAGAGGGGGCTACTCTTCGTTGTGGTGCGCGGGCTTCTCACTGTGGTGGCCTCTCTCTCGTTTTGGAGAACGGGCTCTAGGTGCACAGGCTTCAGTAGTTGGGGTGCACGGGCCCAGTTGCCCCATGGCATGTGGGATCTTTCCAGATCAGGGCTCGAACCTGTGTCCCCTGCATTAGGAGGCAGATTCTCAGCCACTGCACCACCAGGGTAGCCCAGGTATCCTTTTTAATAAGAATTTTTCCCTTTTCTGTATTTCCACTTAGTTGTTGTTTGTATATAGGAAATTTTGGAATTTTTTTCCCAATTTGCAGGAAGCTCTTTTGTTTTCCTCTTGTTGAAGTAGAGACTTCCGTGTCTCTGTCCACACCGTCCCCCCCAGTCCCTCCCCCACCCCATAGTTGATTGGATCCTAGCTGAAAAGATCAGGAATGGCACTTCACCAGGAAGACAAGAAAATTTATTTTTGTGTAAAATTTATTTTGGATCTATAATATGTTTACTGATTTGAATAAGGCTTATTTCATTAACATGAAATTTCCCCCCTGTAACTGTCACTAACAATGCACTCTGTTTAATCTCCCTCTGGTATCAGGTTCTCTTTAACAATTCAGTCCAATTTCATAACCTTAAAAAACACCTTTATTGTGAAAAGGAGGGACAAAAAGTGTTTAAAAAGCTTCTCTGACTGCACCTTATTTTGTAGTTTTGATTTTGGAACCATGTGAACATTTCATATAATTAAAAAACTTGGATCAAAAAGGAAAAAAAACTCCTACAAATCTGAAACAAATGGATACAAATGAACCTAGGAGTATGTAAAATTGATAGTACAAACCACACAGAAAAAAAAAAATTATTTCAAATGACATTAAAACTCAAACTTTTAATGTAGCTCCATGGTGAGTTATATCCTAAAGAGCAAAAAGAACCACAATGAAATATTTAGTTTCAATTCGTAGTTCTTTTTTGTTTGTTTGTTTTGACCACACAGCTTGTGCAAGTGAAAGCATGCAAGTGAAAGCTTGGAGTCCTAACCACTGGACCACGAGGGAATTCCCACAATTGATAGTTCTCTTGTTAGTACTATTAGTTCTATTGTTAGTAGTAATACTAGTATTGTTGCTTTGAAACTATTTTACGCATAATATACATTATATATGTATATGTTATGTATATGCATAAGCAAATATGCAATCATGTTAATGTCATTAAAACCAAGATTTTCAGTGTGAAAGCAAAGGAATACAAATATAATAATTGATGATTTAATTTTTCACTTAAATTGGAAATATCCATATGAATGCATGATTTAGTTTTCTTTCTGAAATTCACATATTTCCTAGCTTTATTTACTGAGAGGGCATAGAAATAATTACAGTCTGGTAGAAGTGAGCATCCCCAGTGCTGATCATAGTCTCTGAAAGCCATTTCTCAACAAAAGGAAGAAGGGTTCCTTGAAAAAAATGGCTGATCCTAGGTCTGGGGCAGGAAATGTACCAGAATGAGCTTGATACCTCTTGCTATGCCAGAAAGCAGGAGTGCTATCAATACCACTGGAATTGTGTGGATACAGGGGTCAACTTGAAGGATTTCACACTGGCCAAACTTGGGACAATTTGAGCCTTGAATACTGCAATGTATAAAGCATAACATATACAGGCATACCTCATTTTGTTGTGCTTTGCTTAATTGCACTTTGCAGATACTGTGCTTTTTATAAATTGAAAGTTTGTGGCAACCCTCCATCAAGTAATTCTATTGGCACAATTTTTCCAACAGCATTTGCTCACTCCATGTCTCTGTGTCACGTTTAGGTAATTCTCACAATAATTCAAACTTTTTCATTATTATTATATTTGTTGTGGTGATCTGTGATCTGTGATCTTTGATGTTACTATTTTAACTGTTTTGGGCCACCATGAACCCGTGCCCATTTAAGATGGCGAACTTAACCAATAAATGTGTGTGTTCTGATTCCTCCACCTGCTGGCCGTTCCCCTGTCTCTCTTCTTCTTCTCAGACCTTCCTATTCCCAGAGACACAACAATATTGAAATTAGGCCAGTTAATAGCCCTACAATGGTCTCTAAGTCTTCAAGTGAAATGATGAGTCCCACATCTCTCACTTTAAATCAAAAGCTTTGTGAGCAAGGCATGTCAAAAGCCAAGACAGGCCAAAAGCTAGGTCTCTTGGCAACAAACAGTTAGCCAAGTTGTGAAGGCAAAGGAAAAGTTCTTGAAGGAAATTAAAAGTGCTACTCCAGGGAACACAAGAATGATAAGAAAGCAAAACAGCCTGATTGCTGTAATGGAGAGAGTTTCAGTGGTCTGGACAGAAGATCAAACCTGCTACAACATTTCCTTAAGCCAAAGCCTAATCCAGAGCAAGGCCCTAACTCTCTTCAATTCTAGGAAGGCTGAGAGAGGTGAAGAAGAAAAAAAGTTTGAAGCTAGCAGAAGTTGGTTCATGTGGTTTAAGGAAAGAAGCTGTCTCCATAACATCAAAATGCAGGGTTAAGCAGCAAGTGCTGATGTAGAAGCACTAGAAGATCTAGCTAGGATAATTAATGAAGGTGGCTACATTAAACAACAGATTTTCAGTGTAGATGAAAACAGCCTTCTCTTGGAAGAAGATGCTATCAAGGACTTTCATAGGTAGAGAGGAGAATTCAATACCTGGCTTCAAAGCTTCAAAGGACAGGCTGACTTTCTTGTTAGGGGCTAATGCAGCTGGTGACTTTAATTTGACGCTAATGCTCATTTACCATTCTGAAAATCCTAGGGTCCTTAAGACTTATGCTAAATCCACTCTGCCTGTGCTCTATAAATGGAACTACACAGCCTGGATGACAGCGCATCTGTTTACCACATGGCTTACTGAATATTTTAAGCCCATTGTTGAGACCTACTGCTCAGAAAAAGAGTCCTTTCAATATATTACTGCTCTTTGAAAATGCACCTGATCACCCAAGAGCTCTGATGGAGATGGACAATGAAATTCATGTTGTTTTCATCCCTGCTAACACAACATCCATTCTGCAGGGATAATTTCAGGGACTTCCTTGGCGGTCCAGTGGTTAAGATTCCGCGCTTCCAATGCAGGGGGTGGGGGTTCGATCCCTGGTCAGGGAACTAAGATCCCACATGCCACATGGCACGGCACCCCCCCCCCCACCAAAAAAGGGGTAATTTCAACTTTCAAGTCTTTTTTTCTTCTGGCTGCGCAGCGCGGCTTGTGGGATCTTAGTTCCCCCACCAGGGATTGAACCTGGGCCCTCGACAGTGAAAGAGCAGATCCCTAACCACTGGACTGCCAGGGAATTTCCCATCAAGTCTTACTGCTTAAGAAATACATTTAGTAAGGCCATAGCTGCCATAGATAATGATTCCTCTGATGAATCTGGGCAAAGTAAATTGAAAACCTTCACTGTTCTAGATGCCATTAAGAACATGCGTGACTCATGGGAAGACATCAAAATATCAACCTTAACAGGAGTTTGGAAGAAGTTGATTCCAATCCTCATGGGTGACTGTGAGGGGTTCAAGACTTCAGTGGAAGAAGTCACTGCAGATGTAGTGGAAACAGCTAGAGAACTTGAATTAGAAGTGGAGCCTGAAGATGTGATTGAATTGCTGCAATCTCATGATAAAACTTGAATGGATGAGGTCTTGCTTCTTACAGATGAGCAAAGAAATTGATTTCTTGAGATGGAGTCTATTCCTGGCCAAAGATGCTGTGAAGATTGTTGAAATGACAACAAAGGATTTAGAATATTCCATAAACTTAGTTGATTAAGCAGTAGCAGAGTTTGAGAGGATTGACTCCAATTTTGAAGGAAGTTCGACTGTGGGTAAAATGCTATCAAACAGCACTGCATGCTACAGAGACATCTTAAGGAAAATTCATTTGATGCAGCAAACTTCACTGTTTTCTTATTTTTAAGAAATTGCCCCAGGCACCCACAACCTTCAGCAACCATCACCCTGATCAGTCAGCAGCCATCAACACTGAGATAAGACCCTTTACCAGCAAAAAGATTATGACTTGCTGAAGGCTCAGATGATGGTTAGCATTTTCTAGCAATAAAGTAGTTTCAGTTAAGGTATGTACATTGTTTTTAGACATAATATGCTATTGCACACTTAGTAGACTACAGTATAAAGTAAACATAACTATTGTAGGCACTGGGCTGGAGGGCTTAAGGGAACACTACCTTATCCATCACAAATCTTTATGATTTCAGTTTGTTCCCTCAGTATTTTCCTTGTTTCTGTAGGTTTGAATGAATGGTTTTTAACCTCTGACCCATATTTTCAATTGAAAATAAAATGAAAAATTAGTACACATTAGAAAAATAGTCAAGTGAGAGGGGGCTAGGATAGTAAAAACTGCCCCTTGAGAATGGTAAAGAAAGCTTCATGAGCCTGGCAGAATTCAGACTCTGTAAGGTTGTCACCCAGCAGTCCATGTCCCTGTTGAGGAACTTTGGTGTGTGAGAAGCTCTCTCTCTCTCTGTCAGAGGCAATGCTGTGTAATCATTATTCCTGAGCAGACAGGTAGATGAAATTTTACCCCCCTCCTCCCACTTGCCGTTAGGTGGACCCATGTACTTAGTTCTGGCCAAAAAAATGTAAATAGGAATAATATAAACCACTTCCAGACCTGGTCTTTAACAGCATCGAACGTAGTTCTCCAGCTCTTTTCTCCCATCACTGCGGCCTTGGATACCTCATATTCCGGATGGTGTAGCCACTGGTTAGCTGTTATTCTTTTAAAAAATCCTTTATAAACACACAAACAAAAACCCTTTTTTGAATTTTAATCACCCAACTGTAGTGAGAAATGACATTTGGTCTTGAATTCTAGATTCATATCAAGGCTACCAGTGAGTGAGTCACAAAGCCAAAGTTGTACTTTTTTGAAGGAGGAAGTGGGGTGAGGGTAAGAGGAGGGATAAAGGCCATGAAGAATGATAATCAAACAGAAG
Source organism: Balaenoptera ricei (assembly GCF_028023285.1). Lineage (NCBI taxonomy): Eukaryota > Metazoa > Chordata > Mammalia > Artiodactyla > Balaenopteridae > Balaenoptera > Balaenoptera ricei. The sequence goes on from NC_082640.1 coordinate 128,390,337, forward strand.
ACATTCGTAGAGTGATTCATTGCTCTCCCAAGAGTTCAGAGGGATATCTTTGCACTTTGTCTTGTCCAGCTGAGACACAGAGTCATACACCTCATAGTTACATTAGTGACAATGTCATGGTCTCCCATAATGTTGTTTCTAAAAATGCACATGCTTAAAAGTTCAAGGGTCACAAGGGCTTCTAATGCTGAAATGTGCAAAGGTGCAAAATTTCTGCACTGCTGCCTTTGGGAATGAGATATTTTAGATGGCAAGAATAAAGGAAAAAATAGGAAAAAAAAAAAGAGATATTTAAGATGGCATAGGTATGAGATCTTGAAAATATTAGAAGTTAAAATAGAGTCAAGGTTAGTCACAGTACCTAATGGTTGTAAAGTGAATTTTTACTTTTGTGGTTATTTGCAGGAAACTTAATATCCCAGCCAAATTTTGCTTGCCCCCAAAATTACTTTCAAGATAGTTCTTTTTGCCATCAGTTCACACATGTGTAAAGGAATATAAATTCATTTTAATATAAGTTCAAGAAAAATGTCCCTAGAAAAGTGATGGCAATTATTTCCCAGGATCTCATGATATGTTCCAAATACAAATATCTATTACTCAATTATTCTCATTGTTAATGAAGTTGACTGAGAGTTGATATCAGATGTTCCTCCAGTTATAGAAGACTGGTTAGTCCAGAGGGGTAACTCATGTAGAGTGAAACAATTATTAAGAACAGTAAAGTTGATATAATAGTGGAGACCCTTTGGAGTTTCCTTCAGAGGTATCAAGATGTACAATGTTGTGAAGTGAACAAGGACATAATTAACATGCTTTTAAATTTTATAACTAGAAAGAAAATTTGTCATTCTAAATCAACCATAATAATCAACAACATTCAAATAATTCCAGAAACTTCCAAAATAGAGTGACATGTGAAGATGAATTCCCAGTATCTCTTTCATCACATTGTAGGAGATAAAGAAACAAACAAAACATGATCCAGGAAAAAATCATAAGTTATCAGGCTTCTCAGACTCACTGGCCTGGATGACATCATGCCACATATTTCTGGGATCTCAACTAGCAACCTTGCCCCACAAAAGCTTTACAAATCAGTAAAAATTGCCCTGGATCCTATTGATTTGTTGTAAAGTAAAATATTATTTGGTGGAGGAAACATATACTTAAGAAGGTTGTTCTGTGAAATCCTGCTGTAATGAAAAATGTAGACTCATATAAATCATAGATGGTAAACAGTGTTTGAAAATATTATGTCTTTAGGAAATGTAAAATAAACTTCTAAGGTGATAGTCATACAAAATGTTTGAGGCATTTGTTATGTGATTGCTTTCTATGAAGCTAAGGTGAGCTCAAGTCATGGTGACTCTTGAGGCTAAAAGGATGGGTATATTTAGTAGTAGAATTGTAGTGGATTTAGTGGATTAATTCTGGTTGGTGGGCAAAGTCTTGGAAAGAACCTTCTCAAATGGTTTCTTGTTGTCTTCATCAGCAGCTGTACATTGATAATAGAGTTTGATAAATTAAAATGGTACCATCTGCTTATTCTTGAGGTTAGACTGTACATTTTTGTTGTTTTTGTTGTTCTTGTTCGTTCTTTTTTTTTTTTTGGCCCCACAGCTTGCAGGATCCCCGACCAGGGATCGAACCTGTGCCCCCTGCAGTGGGAGCTCAGAGTCCTAACCACTGGACCACAAGGTAAGTCCCTGCTGTTGTTTTTTAAACTAAGTAGTAGGCTTGTGTGTGGTGAGTCATTGAGTGTTATCCTGTAGATACAGACTTAGTAGGAGAATAGACACGTGTGCTTGAATTAGGGTACCGCCTGTTGGATCCATTCCATCTCTACTCCTGCTCCTTGAGGTCACAGGGCAGGTGAGGCCAGTATCATGGCCCAGAGCCAGGCTACACCCACCTCACCTCATTCAGCCCTCACCTGAAGCTGCAGAGACTGACGCTTCTGCTTTTCCCCCACTTCTTTTTTTTTAATTTATTTACTTTATTTTTGGCTGCATTGGGTCTTTGTTGCTATGCGCAGGCTTTCTCCAGTTGCGGCGAGCGGAGGCTACTCTTCATTGCGGTGCGCAAGCTTCTCATTGCGGTAGCTTCTCTTGCTGCAGAGCACAGGCTCTAGGCACGAGGGCTTCAGTAGTTGTGGCACGTGGGCTCAGTAGTTGTGGTTCGCAGGCTCTAGAGTGCAAGCTTAGTAGTTGTGGTGCACGGGCTTAGTTGTTCCACTGCATGTGGGATCTTCCCGGACCAGGGCTCAAACCCGTGTCCCCTGCATTGGCTGGCGGGTTCTTAACCACTGTGCCACCAGGGAAGTCCCTTCCCCCACTTCTTAACCTTCCTGTAGTTTCTCTCTTCCTTCCCTCCTGCAACTTTATGCCACCACTTCATTAGGAGACAAACCTAGTTGAAGGACAATTATGTAAAAGCAGGTGAGGTTGTTTGGCAGTGTATTTGAGCTAGAATGGGTCATGGAAATTACTTCTGTGAGAAACAATATTTTAAAATTCAGTTACTTTGTTTTCAAATGTATTTTAATTAAATTTGATGAGTCTTATAATTCATTTTGATTCTGCATTTCTTTTTGTATACTCAATGTCAGATTTGTGTGATCGATTTAATCCCTGACTAAAGAAAAAAAGTCACAAGGGATACATCTGTTTAAGCATTCTTAACTTTGAACTTGTAGAAAGTCTCAAAGGTAACCTTTATTGGAGTTTTGTTTTGCAAAGATTAAAAGATATTTATTTTGCTTTCAATGGTCTTATATATTTCAGTATCTTTCTAGTTTGCTAAAAGATTAATAAGCCTCATGAACGGAACTGGTAAAGTTAAGAATTCTACACATAGGGAATTCCCTGGTGGTCCAGTGGTTAGGACTCCACACTTTCACTGCCGAGGATATGGGTTCAATCCCTGGCCAGGGAACTAAGATCCCACAAGCCACTTGGCATGGCCAAAAATAAATAAAATTTAAAAATAAAAAAAAAGGATTCTCCACATAATTCAGATAAAATAAGTTTTTGGCTTAAATGTTAACTTTAAAATGATTTTGAACTGTTCTGTATGGTACAGTGGTAGTGGATACATGACTATGCATTTGTCAAAACCCATAGAACGGTACGCCACAAATAATTAATTTTACTGCACGCAAATTTTAAAAAATCAGCTTGAATGGCAGGCGAGCCCAAGATGAAATGTAGGCTATGGCAAATAAATCTAACTGTATTACAAATGTATAACATAACCATACTGAAGGGGATGGGGAAGAAAGGAGCTCACCTAAATAACTTTGAAAAAAGTGTTTTGATTAGATACTGTAAGGCCATAGACAAAAAGACTTGTACACAAACATCTAAGTCTGATTGGTAAATTCATTTATCACAGGGTATGGATTACTAATTTTAGAACTACTTTGCATATATACTAGGGTCGAACATATAAGTAAATATATTGCAGATAATGAGGTTCTTACTGTTGAACTTACTGTTGAGTTCTTTGATACTCCTCCCTCCAGGAGGTAGAGCTAAATTCCCCTCTCTTGAAAGTAGGCTAGACTTAGTAACTCCCTTCAAATGAATAGAGTATGGAAGAGAAAAACAGTAACTTTACATTGGAGACACCTGGTAGATACCACCTTATCCAAATAATCAGGATTAACAATACCGGTAACTAGACAGATTGATATTATGTGTACCCTCTGATAGACTGTGATAAGAAGGGCACACTACTCTGTGATATTCTTCCCCCCAAATCTACAACCACGGTCTAAACATGAGAAAGCATCAGACAAACTCAAACTAGGGATATTCGAAAGTGTCCAGGTCATGAAAGGCAAGGAAAGAATAAGAGACTGTCACAGAAGATTGTCATAGAAGATTGAGGAGAATGACAACTAAATACCATGTAGTATACTAGATTTGATCGCTGGACAAAAAAAGGGAAATCCCAATAAAGTCTATAGTTTAATGTTTTGTGCTAATGCTAATTTCATATTTTTGATCATTGTAATACAGTTATATTAGATGTTGACATTAGGGGAAGCTAGGTGAAGGGTATACAGGAATTCTATATTTGCAGCTTTTCTGAAGATCTTAAACTTATTTCAAAATAAAAAGTAAGCCTTCTGAAAATAGACTTACATATAATTTTCCAAGACCATTGAATTTTTATTTTTTTCTGCAAATAATTTGCATTGCTTTACTTTTATTCACTCAGCACGTCCTAAACCAAACAGATTGTCTTCTTCCTCTCTTCCAAACCTGCTCCCCTGCTGTGCTCCTGTCTCGGTAAGGGGCACTACCACATTCTCTCTCAGTTGCCCAACTGGGAAACTGAGAGTCATCCTTTCCTTTTCCTTCTCCCTCACTTCCCAATGAATTGACCAACTATCCTGGATATCTCCTTCATATTCTGGAGTTCAGTTGTCTTTTTTGTCTTTCCCCATGGATTATAATCTCCCTGGGGGCTGTCTTCCTTGTTCCCCATGTGTTCCACGTGCCTAGCACAGTGCCTGGTGCATAGCAAGCACCCAAAAGCTATTTGCTAAATGAGAGAATGAATGCATATTTTATTGTATGTTGCTATTTAATGGTATTTTCACATCCCCTTGTATCTACCACAGTGGGATGCATCCATATGTCTCCTTTATTTATTTATTTTTAATCTGTGATAATTGAGTCTTAGAAATCAAGTGTGGCCTCCTCATTAACAGAAGTTTCACTAAGTCCAATCTGATGTTCTGATGGCAGGAGTCATGTGAGCTGGAAAGACTTGTGAAAGTCATTAGTGCAAGTCTTTCATTCCATGAACAAAAACTTTGAGGCTTCAAGAGGCTAAGTAGTTTGCCAAGTCCTAGCAGAGGGGGCATTTATTTCTATGTCCTAGAGAATCTGGAAGAAGGAGGAGAGAAAAAATAAGGAAAATTATAGCATCAGGCCCATTATTCTATATATCTTTGAAAGAAATGGATAAAGTAAAAAATAATAATCATAAAGAATCTGTCTATTCATTCCTATGTAGAAATTTTATTCTGTAATTTCTTTTAAAATTTAATTATTTGGGGGAAGCATAAACATGAAGTTGCTGATTTTTTGTGAGTTAGTTAATTAATTAATTAATTTATTATTATCTTTTTAAGCTGAAATCTTGAGTGTTACATCTTTTTTTTTTTTTTTTAAACTTTGGGTTTATTTATTTATTTATTTATTTGTTTACAGCTGTGTTGGGTCTTCGTTTCTGTGCGAGGGCTTTCTCCAGTTGCGGCAAGTGGGGGCCACTCTTCATCCCGATGCGCGGGCCTCTCATTATCGCGGCCTCTCTTGCTGCGGAGCACAGGCTCCAGACGCGCAGGCTCAGTAATTGTGGCTCACGGGCCTAGTTGTTCTGCGGCATGTGGGATCTTCCCAGACCAGGGCTCGAACCCGTGTCCCCTGCATTGGCAGGCAGATTCTCAACCACTGTGCCACCAGGGAAGCCCAGTTTATTTTTTTTCTTTTTTTTTTGGCAGTGTTGTGCAGCTTGCAGGATCTTAGTTCCCTGACCAGGCATTGAACCCAGGCCCGCAACAGTGAGAGCGTAGAATCCTAACCACTGGACCTCTAGGGAATTCCCTATTTTTTTTTCTTAAAGAAACTTGAGCTCATGAGGTTCTTAGGGACATGGACACTAAAATAGGCAAGAAGGAAAGAGTACATAAATGGGGAGAGGATGGCAGCAGGCAGTGAAGGAGGATGATTTTGGAGGAGATGGTGTAAGAGTACATAAAATTGGCCCATGTGGGTTCTTAAAAGACATTCATGCTATTGATGATTGGAAATTAGTAGGATACTAAATATTTTCGTACCGTTGCTCATTAACCTACTCACCTATTGCAACTTGTCAAGCATCCTCTACGCTATCTGGGAATCCAAAGGCTTTTCATAGCTTTGCTTGCTGGATATTTAGACTTTTACTGCTGCTACTAATATCAACCCAATGACAAAGATAAATAGGAGATCCAATTCTTTTTCTCAAAAAATTTGTTTTACCAAAGAGAAAATTTAATCAAAAGGATTACTTGACTTTCTTTTTGAAATGAGAGAAAGAGAAGCCGTTGAGCTACACAGCTGAAGATAGAACTTTGTTTAGTAATGGGGCATGAAGAATCTTGCCCTTGAAAAGAAATCGATTCATTTATTCATCATGAACGCATTCATTTATTCATTCAATAAAAAGTTGAGTGATGTATTCATTAAGTGATTTAACCTAAGAGACCTGAATAATGAGTTAGTAAAGCAAAAAAGTGAAGTTATATGATAAAAAACACAAATAACATCATTCTCTTCCTTAAAACTTCCTATGGCTTCCCACTACACTTAGAATAAAGCTCACATTCATTTCCACAACCAAAAGTCCCTACCTGATTGGACCTCTGTCTGTGTCTTCTACTTCATCTCTGACCACTCTCCACCTGCTTCTGTGTTTCTTGTTTACATATGCCAAGTTAGTTTCCACCTTAGAGCCTTGTTTCTGACATACTAGAATGCATTCAATATGCCTCTTTAGTTTTTGTCTTTAAGTCTTTGGTAATCAAACTTCAGACAATGAAGTACGACTTTCTCGTTAATTCTTCCCTCTGCACAGAATGTTCTGCTTTCCTACTCCCCAATCTTAAATCAAATGTCACTGTCCAGAGATGCCTTTCCAGACAGCTTTATCTAAGCAGATGACGACTTTTCCATAACTTATCACTGCAGTCCTCTTGTTCATTTATTTGCTTGTTTGTTCTTCTCTGTCTCCCTTCACTAGCATACAAAGTCCATGAGTGCAGGACTTTGTCCGGTTCACTCCTGTACCTCTGACTCCTAGAATAGTGTCTGACACAACATGGGCATTCAATAAATAATACCTATCCTGGAAGATGGGATTTGCATGTGAAATATTAAGCTCACTGATACAAAGTTGGTACTCAACAAACATTAAATTCCTTTCCTACCCACTGATGAGACTCGTCAGTTCAGTCCCCTGATCAACAAATATCACACACATACCATCTTGGATATAGAGGATATTGCATAATATTATTCAGAAACAGAGAGTAAAGGAATAAAGACAACGTGTGGGGTATTCTCTTTCTGCTTCTCCCAGTCCACTCTTTGCCACTTGGCTCTGTGCCCCTAGAGCACAGACCTTTAGAACTGCTTTGAAGGGTTCCCTTATTCTCTGGCATCTGACTGGGTATGGTACAATACCAGGGAGGTACAGTCAGGAGATCAGAAAAAAAGAGTCATATTCTCTTGACTGAGTTCCTTTACTGAAGGCTTCAAGTTTCTTTTTCTTTTTTTTTTAAGAATTGGGAAACTTTATTTTTTTATGTTCTGGATTAGTTTTAAGGAATTTTTTTTTTGGCTACCCACACAGCTTGTGGGATCTTAGTTTCCTGACCAGGGCCATGCCCCTTGCAGTGGGAGCACGGAGTCCTAACCACTGGACCACCAGGGAATACCCTGAAGGCTTCAAGTTTCTGTTGGGCAGTCCTTTCCTAGAGTTCGCTCCAGGCTGTGGGTACCGTTCCTTCATGCCTGGAGGTGTTACATCCCCTGCTGGTCTTCCTTAACCCTGCCCACACCTTTGTTAATAGTCCATTAGAAACTCCTCAGTCACTGAAGAGTGCCTCCCTCAAAATGGAATACCCATCTGTTTCCTGGTAGAACTCTGACTGATAGAATGAGGAAAAGTGGGCAGAATTAAAACATGGCCTTTAGCAACAGAAAAGCAACAAAAGTAAGAAGAGCCATGGAGTGACTAGCGCCAACGTGTGCAGGTCCTGCCGTCTCCTCTTTCTGAATCTGTGGATCACTAGCGTCTGAGGTTGGGTCCTCTAGAAGTAAATACTGAGACGGAGTTTTGGGTTCAAGGGATCAACACCTATGAAAGGAAGGGGGAGAAGGCAGTGTTGGGAAAAAGGGGAAGTCAAACTCCAACTCAGGCTTTACAAAACTTCAGTCAACCCAACAGGGAGCTCTAGAGTGAGGAATGCCTGTCAGAGTGTCCCACATTAGGCCGAGATGATCCTGCCTTTGTACTCGCTTGTCATTTATTAACTAGATTCACTAGATCACCGAGGAAGGGGTGACCTTGGGTAAAGTGGCTCTCTGTAGCTGAGGCAGACATGCAAGTAGGTGCCAGCCGGAGGCTGCCAGCTCACTGCACTCCCTGCAGCTGGGCAGAAAGTCTTACCTTGAAGATGGGATGTGGGGTGCCATCCCCACATCTTCCACACCAGTTTGATCCCGGTCTCTCACTGTGTGCCTGTCTACCACAGGAACTGTTTCCAAAGGCTCCATTCTAGTGCCCCCTCCCTAGTAAGAAACACTCCAGCTTAATTAGTTCAACTTATCCTAAGTACTTTCTACAGTACTCCCTGCTTCTCCATGGGGGATACATTCCAAGACCCCCAGTGGATGCCTGAAACCACGGATAGTACTGAACCTTATATATACTATGTTTTTTCCTATACATACATACTTATGATAAAGTTTAATTTATAAAGTAGGCACAGTAAGAGATTAACAACAATAACTAATAATAAAATAGAGCAATTATAACAATACAATGTAATAAAAGTCATGTGGTCTCTCTCTCAATATTATTGTACAAATTTAATACCTTTTTCATCTTAACTAAGCATTTATCAGACATTGTGGGTGTAACTTTTGCAGTTTGAGGTGTGATAGCAAAACTAGCACAAATTTCTTTTTCCTTTTTCACAATTTCACAGATAGAAGATTCGTTCTTACCTTAGATCTTAACAACTTCAGCATATGATGTTTTTTCTTCCCTTATTAAGTAGAGAACTTTCCCCCTTTTACTTAAAGGAAGCACCTAATGGCTTCTCTTTGGCATATCCTAATTGCCAGCATCACTACTCTTGCACTTTGGGGCCAAAAAGCACATGAAAAGATGTTCAACATCACTAATTATAAGAGAAATGCAAATCAAAACCACAGTGAGGTATCACCTCACACCAGTCAGAATGGCCACTTTCAAAAAATCTATAAACAATAAATGCTGGAGAGGGTGTGGAGAAAAGGGAACCCTCTTGCACTGTTGGTGGGAACGTAAATTGATACAGCCACTATGGAGAACAGTATGGAGGTTCCTTAAAAAACCAAAAATAAAACTACCATATAACCCAGCAATCCTACTCCTAGGCATGTACCCAGAGAAAACCATAATTTGAAAAGATACATGCACCCCAATGTTCATTGCAGCACTATTTACAATACAATAGCCAGGACATGGAAGTAACCTAAATGTCCATCAACAGAGGAATGGATAAAGAAGATGTGGTACATATATTCAATGGAATATTACTCAGCCATTAAAAAGAATGAAATAATGCCATTTGCAGCAACATGGATGGACCTAGAGATTGTCATACTGAGTGAAGTAAGTCAGACACAGAAAGACAAATATCATACGATATTGCTTATATGTGGAATCTAAAAAACGGGGTACAAATGAACTTATTTATAGAACAGAAGTAGAGTCACAGATGTAGAAAACAAACTTATGGTTACCAGGGGATAAGGAGAAGGAGGGATAAATTGGAGACTGAGATCGACATATACACACTACTATATATAAAATAGATAACTAGTACGAACCTGCTGGATAGCACAGGGAACTCTACTCAATACTCTGTAATGGCCTATATGGAAAAAGAATCTAAAAAAAGAGTGGATATATGTTTATGTATAACTGATTCACTTTGCTGTACACCTGAAACTAACACAACATTGTAAATCAACTATACTCCAAAAAAAAAAAAAAAAAAAAGTAAACCAAGGGCTACTTGAACACAAACGCTGTGATACCTTGATAGCCGATCTAGTAACCAAGGCGGCTACTAAGTGACTGACGGGCGGGGCATGCTGGACAAAGGGATAATTCATGACCAAGCAGGAGGGAGCAGGACAGCATGAGATTTCATCAACACTACTCAGAACGGTGCACAATTTAAAACTTGTGACTCATTTATTTCCAGAATTTTCAATTTAATGTTTTCAGACCTCAGGTACCAGAAACCATGGTAAGTGAAACCGTGGATAAGATGGCACCACTGTAATCAAGTTTCTCTATCTTGTAAACTGCCAAAGTAACAGGCAGCTGATTGAAGAAATATGTTCCCACTTTAGGAAATCTGGGTACTAAGAGAAAAGATAGTACTATATAGTATCAGAAATAACATCGCCAAGCAGTAGAAGTGCAGCATTCATGCTTCTGTCTGTATATACTCATGGAAAGGGTTGCTTTGTGACATTACCTCTAAGATACTGAACATGTGTGGCTTTGACGATTAATCCTTTAGCTCTGTGCAGTAGGTACTCTTACCTCCTATGTGGTTTCTGAAGAAAGCTATAGGCTTTCCAAATCAGTATTCCTGAGTCTTACCATTCCTCAGCAGTAGTAGTATATTTTAATATTGACACAACACTTGAGTTGCAAAATGCATCAGCTATTATATAATGTCTGGCTAAGTCAATATGACTGTTTTTATGGTGAAAATTGATACTTTGGGGTTTTTTTGGCCACACCGCAGCAGCCTGCAGGATCTTAGTTCCCCGACCAGAGATCAAACCCACGCTCCCTGCAATGGAAGCGCAGAGTTCTAACAACTGGACCACCAGGGAATTCCTGATGCTTTGGTTTCTTTAAACTAAATGTTCTTATCCCTTTCATGTACCACCTCTTCATCTGGATCTGTTAGAGATAGTTGACACTGTGCTACCACATTTTCAGATATCCTATTAAAATATATTTAAGTAATGATCTGAACATAAAATGAGATCATTTGAGTGCATTAAGTAGCAAGAAAGTGGGAGCATTTCTAGCAGGAGCAAATCTCTCCAAGCTGGTATCTTAGGCAAGGATTATTCTCTTGTTTTTCTGGACTCAAATGAACAGGCAAATTTAAATTTATCTGGGTTCTTCTCTCTCTTAACTTAGAACACAATTAAATTAACTAGTTCAGAATTTAGCCATAACATCTTTAATATTGAATACAAAAATGATGAAGTACATTAATTATTAAATATTCTTTTTAAAAAATATTTATTTATTTGGTTGCACCGGGTCTTAGTTGCAGCAGGCAGGCTCCTTAGTTTCGGCTTGCGGGCTCCTTAGTTGCGGCATGCCTGTGGAATCTAGTTCCCTGACCAGGGATTGAACCCGGGCCCCCTGCATTGGGAGCTCAGAGTCTTAACCATTGAGCCACCAGGGAAGTCCCAGTTATTAAATACTCTTGATTTGATATTATAGATTATGTAAATAATTCTGTGCCAAAATTTGAAGCTGAAGAGCTAATTGTTCTTTAATGTCTTTGACAACATAGTTTATAGATTTGCAAAAGTATTCAACCTACACCTTTTTGAGTGTGCACGTGTACAGTTATGCAGCGCTCTGATTGTAAACCAAAGGATCCTCAAATCCATGCTCTATCAGATTCTTTCTGAGGATGTAAAAATCTTTGATCTCAGAGAGCAGGCTTCCTACTAATTATTGGTTCTGGAAAACAAACAAATAGAAAACACATGTCTTTTTTTTTTAGGACTTTGAAAGCAACAGTCTTTCATATTAGCTTGCTCAGGCACTAGAGGGGAGCGTGGTGTCATTCAAGTGCTGCATTCTGCAAAGTATGTATACCCTGGCATGCCCAGACACTGGGAAAATGTACAGCAAAGAAGGGCTTAGAAAAATATTTTCCTGAGATTGAAATAGGACAACTTTGGTTTCCAAAAATCTACTGCGATCTAGTGTTTTACACAAAAATTCCCAGTATAGGGATTTGATCCCTTTTAAGTGACACTATCTTTCAAATAATTTGATTTTCAAAACCTTATTGTTATTTTAAAATTATATATGCTCACTGATTTTTAAAAAGAAAGTCAAACAATAGAGAAAAATACAAAGAAGAAAGTGAACACAACTGGAACTCACACGATATATTCCCACCATATGGGGGAGGATTCTTTCAGACATCTCTCTCTTTCTCTCTCTATATACAGAAATATGCATATGAATTTAAATACATAAAATGATATTGTACCTTCTGTTTCCGAATGGTATTGTTGCAGACAGAGTAGACATCTTTCTGTGGCAGATGACTTGATTCTTGGTGGTAAAGCATAGTGGTTGTGGGTAGCAGGAGTCACAGAGCCTAGGTTTTAATTTCTTCTCCACTCAATATGTGACATTGGGCAAGTGATTTAACCCATCTCTATGTACCTCAGTTTCCTCATAATGCAAAAATGGGGATGATAATATTACCTACCTCAGAGAGTTGATGTGAGAGTAAAATCAGATCACGTAATTGTTTGACAGTACCTGCAACATAGTAAGTACTTAATACATTTTAACTATCTTAACTAAATATAAGTTTCAACTTCATAGTAACACTGGAGGTTGTTAAAATACGAACGTGGGATATTTTTTTCAAATAACTTTCATCATGATAATCCCAAACCATGCTTTTAACATAAATTATTATTGCTTCTACATATAACTATATCTCCACCGACGCTGGTATTTGCATGCAGCAAATACTATGAACTTATCGACTGATCTACCTGAAGACTTTAACAGAAGGAGATGAACTACCTTTTTATGGAGGCCTCTTTAAGAATTGTTCTGTGGAATGCAAGGTGCCTTTAAGCAAGAGAGTTTTACTGCACTGGCTTTATAAAACATGACTCCAACTAAAAATCCCTGTTAATTATTAAACCCTTATGTATAATCTGGACACCTGACGCTGCTGATACTGCAGATTGAGAACAGAGAGTGTTTGTCCCTCAAGTTAAGCCTAAACACCAATAGAAAAAGGTAGTTATCAAGGGATTTAAAAACCCCAAAACTTTTCCTCTTATATTTAGTAAAGAGTGTGGGGTGTCTCCTGTTTTGGCTGGCATATCTGGCGCCTAAACAACTGGTTTAAACCTTGTTTGGGATTCCTGCTTGTTTTAGCATGGCAGATCTTGGAGTTCACAGAATCCTCCTTCTCGTTATTTCTCTGACAAAGTGTCTGGAGGGCACAAAACTGCTGGCAGACTTAAAAAAATGTGGTGACTTGGAATGTGAAAGTAAGTCGCTTTTCTTTTTTTTCCTTCTTTTCCTCTTAAAATGAGGCTCTGAAATGATATAAAACGTTATTGTGGACATGTATGATAAAAATGAACATTAATATCATTGAGAAATATTTATAATTGTAAGGTATAGTACACTATAAAAAAGAAATGCTGGAAGCAAAGTATTTTGTGACAGTTTTTAATGTAAATATACAAAGGGGCAAAGATCAGCCTGATATATAAATATATAAGAAATTTTAAGGATATTAATCCAGATCTCAAAAACAAACTAATTAGCACTTTTACTATTTTTTAAGATAAGTGTAATTGATTTGTATTAAAAAAGATATCAAGCCATTTGATAGTTATTTTTATGAAGCCCTTACAGTTTTTAGTTTCTATTTCACAATCAGAAGTTTCTGATTCTCATGAGTTTTCTAAGACTGTTTTTATTTCAAACCGTCATGATTTATTGTGTAAACTTTATCAAACATTAATTATTTCTGTGTTCCCTTATTATGCAAAAATACTGAAATCAGTGTTAAGAGTACATAATTTTATTTATATCTTTGAATATTAAACTTCCTCTTCTACAAAGAGAAATTAATTTTCATTTTATTGCTTAAGAACTTATTTTCTGAAATTGGCATTATGGTACAAAATGAATAGCATCCCAGCATGTTAGAATTGCTTTATATTGTTCTATCCCTCCAGTATGTGAGAATTACTTCGAATTTGCAACACGTAATTAAAAATGCAAAATATTATTAGTATGAACATAAATGATTTAAAAGTAAATTTTTTATGTGTAAACATTTTCCTTAATCATTTGGATACATAATTTAATATATAGAGAATGTTTACTAGATGCTTTATAATAATATTATTATAACAATTTTTCTTTCCTTCTTTACAACCTCATTTTAGTTTCCTAGGGCTAGGCACATAACATGGAAAGAAAGAGAACATTCAAATTTACAGTAATTGATAAAAGTTTTTTAACTTTAATTGCATGACTTAATGCAAAGGTTTTACATATGCCAGTATAATTATAATCGTTAATAAGGTATGTATATTACTTTATGTGCTGAAGGGCTGAATCTAGCATATGTGGTTATGATCATTCATAGTTATTAAGGGCCTATTATGTGCTGGGTCTGGGGGATGAGGGGTGTGTATCTAAGAGGGATAAAATGAAATGTAAGATAAGTTTCTTGTCCTCCAGGGATTTTCATTCTAGTGAATGATGACAAGACAGGTCAATATGAAACAGTAAATAGTAATACAACATGAGGATAATAGATAATATTGAAATTCAGAGAAGCGGCAGAGTAGGCTGGACCAATTAGGGTTGTCTTATAGCGGAAGTAGGATATGAGTTGTCCATGAAGAAAGACTGATGGGTTTTTAGAAAGGCTTAGGAAAAAACAGAAAGAAAACTCAGAATACAGAAGGCGGGTGTTGCAGTGAAAAGAACTTCAGTTCAAATCTGGCTCCACCATTTATCGGGTGTGTGACCAACTCTTTGATAGTTAATTAAAGGCTCATTTTTTAGTCTGAGATGAGATTATTTACCTCATAGGTCTGTTTTGAGGATTTAATAATAGCAGTAATAAAAGGTATGAAAGAGTTTATCATGATGCCTGGAGTATAGTAGGTGCCAGAAGAAAACTAATTATCTTTTCCTTCCCTTCTCTACTGTGTGTTTTTCTCTGCATGTTTACATAGCTTTAATAAGCAGAGTCTTAGCCATAAGAGATTACAGAGGACCTGACTGTCGATACCTCAACTTCACTAAGGGAGAAGAGATATCCGTTTATGTTAAACTCGCAGGAGAAAGGGAAGATTTGTGGGCAGGAAGTGTAAGTATCTAATCTTACAAATTGAATACAGAATAAATGACTAGCTTGCACAAGGATGCCTGGTGTTCATCTCTAAAGGAACTTTAAGAATTTAAAAGTACTTTATATATATATTAAAAACCCTTAACATATTTAAACAAACAAACAAAAAAATGGTCATGTTCAGTGTTGGTTCCAGAATTTCTATAAAAAGTAGCTTTGGGGAAGCCAGTCTGGTTGGGATGAAGGCTTAAGAGTGCCTTGAAATTACTTTTACACAGCATGCATAGTTTTTGAACTTAGGTTTTATATTTATTTGGAGAGACTTTAGCGGGGCCAATGGAGATTATGGGATGACTAGGTAACCCCAGCCATCCCTTGGTGTTACCAATGGCCAAGTTTAAGAGAGACTGGGAAGTTTTAGTTAATCAGATTAAAAGACATGTCTTGGGAATTCCCTGATGGTCCAATGGTTAGGACTCTGCGCTTTCATTGCCGAGGGCGCAGTTTCATTCCCTGGTTGGGGAACTAAGATCCTACTTGGCCAAAAAAAAAAAAAAAAAAAAAAAAGACATGACTTTCTGAGCAAATAAAGGACTGAGTTGCTATTGAAGAGATCCTCAGAAAGATTAGTAGCCTAGGGAAGTGAGGTATATGAATTTTTCATGGAGGAAAAGAATAACTGAGAGAGACTACTATTTGGCCCAAAGTCCTATTACACTGAAATGCCTAGATGCCTGAATCACCTCTCTGAATATACAACATAGAAAAATTAATGATTAATATTTTCAGTTGAATATAGGTTTGTATCTTAGATTATATCATGCTTTAGAATGAAAAGATGCTATGACAAGTGATTTTACTCCCAAGCTGAACAAGCATGACCAACCTGATACCTACATCATTTCCATATCACGTATGCATAAGATCTCTTCCCTGTGTAGCCTCTGTGATCTTTATTTGAAGGAGCAGATTCTATTTGGGTCTATCCTGCTTTTTAGCATGAGGGGCTACATGACTGAACCTCAGACTGTTGTTGGCCAGAATTGTTTACCTGGACTTTGCAGCTCCCAAGACTTCTTACTGCTTATGGTGCCTTAAACATGCCATTTCTCTGTCTTGAATGCATGGGAGGTATCCAATGCAACTATAAGGAAAATGACACAGTAAGTATCATAAGAGGAAAAGAAAGCATTCTTTCTTGTTTACTATGTGTGAAAATGATAGTTCCACACAAAAGCAGCATGTAATGTGTGGAGCCATGGTGAAGTTTCAAGCACACTTGGTTTTGTGCCTTAGATGTCTAGTCCAGGCAGATAACTGTTTAAGAAGCCACACTGTGTGGTTAGGACTCTGGGCTTTCATTGCCAGAGGGCCCGGGTTCAATCCCTGGCCAGGGAACTAAGCCCCACTGGCATGGCCAAGAAAAAGAAGCCACACTGTGGAGTTCATTCCTTCAGTTTCCAAATAATTGCAGCAACTGGTGAGCTGGAAGAATCACAGTTGAGGTATAATGGTGCTGAATCAAAAGGCCAAAAGAAATATGCTCTTTAAACTTTGACAGGGATGGGAAATGGGCTGAGAGTGGTTATGTGAAGCCTTCACTCTTGGGGGACATCTTGTATGCACTTGAACCGGATTGAGAGGATC
The DNA here is from genome assembly GCF_028023285.1 of Balaenoptera ricei. Lineage (NCBI taxonomy): Eukaryota > Metazoa > Chordata > Mammalia > Artiodactyla > Balaenopteridae > Balaenoptera > Balaenoptera ricei. The sequence goes on from NC_082640.1 coordinate 128,406,943, forward strand.
TCTGCTACCAAGGTACCCTCAGAAAAGTTGTATGGAACCAAATGCACCCTGGAAGACTCATAGATCCTTACTATCTTGATGAATCCACCTCAGCCCTTCAGAGTTTAAACATCTTACCCAATTTTGACATCCTGAAAATGCTGCATATGTCACAGCTCCATCTTGCTTGGCTACAGTCACCATTCTCTTGCTTTTTGATATTCCAGGTTTACTAGTGTAAATCTGTGGTCCACCTGGGCAAGAAAGGTCATTAAGAACAGAAAAAAGAAAGAAAATGTGTGGTTTTCCCTCTGAAATCTGAAAAAGTGGCATTTTATAGCTTGACCCTTTGTTCCCTCAGATTTATACTGTTCTGTCGAGTAGCAAAAGGAATATGATTTCACTGACTTTCTTTTAGATGGTAAATGAAAGCCGTTAATGTTTGTAATTTGAAATAGATGAAAGCCAAGGACATGAAACAAAATCAGGCTCAATGGCTATTATTGCTTTGATCACTCTTACTTGCTAATCTTCATTCTTCATTTTGATAGAAAGGAAAGGACTTTGGGTATTTTCCCAGAGATGCAGTCCAGATTGAAGAGGTGTTCATATCTGAGGAAGTTGAAATATCAACAAAAGTGAGTAAACTCATTTCAGTTATTAATTGAATTTATTTATTTATTTATTAGAGAAAATTTATATTTTATTTTCTCTAACAAAAGAAATAGTTGTTGTAAACACCCAAGAATTCTCTTTTCCAATTACCAATAGTTTTTTTTTCTTCTTTTTTAATGAATGTATTATTTATTTTATTTTATTTATTTATTTTTATTAATTGATATTGGAGTATAGTTGCTTTATCGGTTATTAATTGAATTTAAAATTTTTTTGGCTAAAACAGTTTTCTGTGGTATAAGTGCCCATCAGTTATACATCTTATATAGTGGATATATAAAATAGTCTGAAAACTCACTCTAGGAATAGTTTGAGTATGTGAATAAAATCAGGTAAGACGGGATTGATGACAAGGATTTTGCTTACTGAAAAATTAACAGGCAGTAGAGTGTAGTGGTTAAGAGCATGGATTCTGGAGGTAGACTGGGTTGAAAGCCTGACTCAGCCACTTAGTTGCCATGTGGTCTTGTGTGCCTTTTTTCTCATCTGTAAAATGAAGATGATGATTATGATATAGTGCTACCTCAACAAATTTATTGAGCAAAAAATGAGCATATGTAAAGTACATAGAACAGCACTTAGTAAGTGCTATGTAAGTGTTAGATATTATTACTAATGTTATTGTCCTACTGGGACAGAGTTTATTTCCCACCACACTCTCTAGGTCTCATATCTGTAAACCTCTTTTGCTGTTGGAGTTTTAAATGAACTTGATAATGCTGGGCTTGATAATGAGAATGGGAATCAGAAGGTGACTCTTCAATATGTGAATTTGATTAGCCCATTTAATTCACATTCCAGGTTAAGCCTATTTACCTTACATGAAGTCAGTGTGAAGTCAGTCTGCCTAGTTAAGTAAACTATTATCTGGCTCTTTTCCAGCAAAAATTCTGGGATTAACTGTCTATTCACTGTATAACTACTGGTCCCGTCAGTTCTGTCTCCAAAATATATCTGTCTTCTCTTCATTTTTACTCTCCCCATAGCCCTGACTCAAAGCATCATTATCTCTTGAGTAGAACACTGCAGTAGGTTTCTAACAGGTCTCCTTGCCCCTACTTTTGCCCTCTTCCAATTCATTCTCCAGACAGCAATGGATCTTACAGATACAAAAACAAAGAAATCAGATCATGTCATTCGCTTGGTTTAAAGCCTTTTTATGGCTTTGCATTGAACCTGGAATCAAGCCCTGAATCCTTACCCTGGCTCTACATGATCTGCTCCTGCCCCCACTGCTGACCCTGTCACGTGCCACTCTCCCCGCACTCACTATGCTCCTGGCCACACTGGCCTATTGATAGTTCTTAGAACATGCCAAGCTCTTTCCTAGCCCAGAAACCCAAACGGGCTGTTCTCTCTGTTCGGAATGCTTCGCCTAAGTTCTTCACCTGGTTAGTTCCTTCTTATCCTTTAGGTCACAGCTTAAACATCAGTGCCTCAGAGAGCTCTTCCATGATGATTCTAAAGGAATTACTGCTTCTTAATCACAGCTTCCTGTTTACTTCCTACATAGCACTTATCACAATTTATAATTACGTTTTTCTATTGTTTACTGTAGAATTTCAGCACCTGGCACAGTGCAGAGCACATAGTAAGCATATAGAAAGCCCAAATTCTTTATTTTTTAAAAAACATGTTTTTATTTAGGCTGCACCGGGTCTTAGTTGCAGCATGCATGTGGGATCTAGTTCCCCGACCAGGGATCGAACCCGGGCCCCCTGCGTTGGGAGCACGGAGTCTTACCCACTGAACCACCAGAGAAGTCCCTAGAGGGCCCAAATTCTTAGGTCAAGTTCCCTGGGAAATAGACTCCAAGATGGATCTTTGCATCCAAGAGGTTTACTAGGGAGTACTCTTGGGAATAGCACCTGTGAGGGAATACAAGGAAAAGCAGGATTGGGCAGACAGAGAAGTTGAACTGTGATCCGGTTGCAACAAAGGTTTCAGGTGATTCCATAAGGAGCTTTGAAGCTGGAATGGCCTTTCAGGGTTGTTCTGAATAGGGGCAAGGGGTTGGGCCTTTTTATCCTTGCATGACTGGCTCATCTGGGGTAGTGTAACCTTGGGCTAGATTAGGCTAGTATTTACTAGAGACAGTTGCTATTTTAATTACTTGATTCATTTAATCCTCACAACACCCCTATAAGGTAGGTACTGTCATTATTCTCATTTTACAGATGAGGAGACTGAGGCATAGAAAGGTCATCCTATTCGCCCAAGGTCACAGAGCTAGTAAACGGCAGAATTAGGATTTGAACCCAGAGTGTTTGGCTCCAGCGTCTGTTGTTAATCACCTACTATGTTGCAATGCCAAAAAATACTGTAAAATTGCAATTCTGAAGTTTATTATTTTTTTTATTTTTTTTTAAAAAATTTATTTTTATTTTTGGCTGTGCTGGGTCTTCGTTTCTGTGCGAGGGCTTTCTCTAGTTGTGGAGAGCGGGGGCCGCTCTTCATGGCAGTGCGCGGGCCTCTCACTATCGCAGCCTCTCTTGTTGCGGAGCACAGGCTCCAGACGCGCAGGCTCAGTAATTGTGGTTCACGGGCCCAGTTGCTCCGCGACATGTGGGATCTTCCCAGACCAGGGCTCAAACCTGTGTCCCCTGCACTGGCAGGCAGACTCTCAACCACTGCGCCACCAGGGAAGCCCTGAAGTTTATTTTTGTAAAATTCTGAGCTTTATTCTCATTTCATAATGGTGATATTCAAAGAGCAGTGTATATCACTGTTTCATACCTTCAAATAAAAAAAAAAATAGCTTCACCATTTTTCTTCTTGATGATTTGGTTGTTTTGTGACATGAGCAAGGGGATCACTGCTTCCATCGGCTACATGCAATATCTCAATAAAAGAAGTCTAAGTGAGGACTTCCCCAGTGGTCCAGTGGTAAAGAATCTGCCTTCCAATGCAGGGGACACCAGTCCGATCCCTGGTCGGGGGATTAAGATCCCACATGCCACGGGGCAACTGAACCCGCACACTACAACCACTGGGCTCGCGCGGCTCAACCTGCGTGCCGCGAACTACAGAGCCCATGTGCCCTGGAGCCCGCATGCCACAAGCAGAGAGAAGCCCGCGTGCCGCAGCTGCAACCCAACGCAGCCAAAAAAAAGAAGTTTTTTTAGTGCAACTTCTAACCAGGCCTTCATGCTTTAGAGTCTTTGGTTTGTCTGAGCTGTGACCATGTGCTGTAAATTCCCCTCCCTGAAAGCGCTGCACAGCTGCATATGTCCATTCAGTGTACCCTTACCAGGAGCAAGATTTTGTGGCCATGTACACCTGTTCACTAGAGTTTATTTGCAGAATATACTCAATACTTGATTGCCTCTGCTTCTGAAGTTCTTCAATTATTTGATAATAAATAAATCCTAATGCAAGAGGATTTTCATTTAGGTTTATATCATTAACCTTGAAAAGTCAGTTATGATACAAGTGTTTGAGATTAGGAGTTTTTGCTCTGCTGTTGAGCTAGTTGTGTGGCCTTGGGAAAATCATACTCATCCATTTTAAATGATTTCAGAGAAACAAGGAGTTTTTATATATTAATGTCAAACGTAACTTTTTTTCTTTCAGGAATCTGACTTTCTCTGTCTTCTTGGAATAAGCTACACATTTGAAAATGAAGATAGTGAGTTAAACAGTGATAATGATGAAAATACTTATCCATATGAAGAAGACAAGGAACCCAAATCTAGAGTATATGAAAGTGATTTTCAGATAGACCTTGGCTTTTATTCAACTTCTGAAAGTACTTTGTTTGAAGACCAATTTCCAGCATCAGAGGCTCCTGAAGATATCAGAAGTACTAGTGAATCAAAGGACTGGGAAGCAGTAGAAGCTGGAAATGTGGAACAGTATCCTATTCCAGAAGGGGATCATGTCCCACCATCCTCAGCCATTCCTGAAGTGAAAGGATGGTTTGGATTTGGAAAGGACCAAGCTGGAGAAAAGACTTTTGAATCAGTTACTGAACCTCTAGAAGAAAGCTCATTTCGAAGTAGAAAAATACCAGTGGAAGATGAGAATGACCCAGAGGGATTAAACAATGGTGAGCCCCAAACAGAACATAAGCAAGAACTTGAATCAGAATTTGATTCAGTGCCAAAGAAAGAGTCTGAACTAGTGTCTGAGTCAGAGCACATCCTCAATCCTCAAGACACTGGTTGGTTTGGTGGTGGATTTACAAGTTATTTTGGCTTTGGGGGTGAGGATACAGGGCTTGAATTACTGTCCAAAGAAAGCAACCCACCATTACAAGATGTTCCTAGTTCCATATCCTCTGAGGAAGAACCCACCGTTCCATGTACAGAAATATTAACAGAAAAAGAAGACACAATCACTAATGATAGCTCAATTCTCAAGCCAAGTTGGTTTGATTTTGGTTTTGCTATGCTAGGATTTGCATATGCTAATGAAGATAAAATTATATCAGATGATGGAAAAAATGAAGAAGAAGGTGGGGGAGATAAACATGGATATCCTCCAACAAGTGAATTTGACACTGATAAGGAACAAGAAATAAAAATAACAAAAATTATGGAAACTGAAAATCAAATAGGCAAGAAAATGGTCTTAGAGAAAACAGATGATTCTGATACTTTACCGTATTTTAAAAAGTTCTTGTATACTTTTGACAACCCCTGGAACTTCCAGAACATTCTAAAGGAGACAGAATTGCCATCTCCCAAAGAGACACTGGATGAAAATAATGGAGGTGAAAATGATAAAAGAGAAGAATTTTCAGTTGAGTATTACCCCGCAGATAATACGGAAGATATGATGTTGAAAAACGGATACAGTCAGCCAGGTTAGTATAAAAATATCTATAATATGATTTCTTTTTAAAATATAATCTATTTAAAAATTTTTTTATACAGCAGGTTCTTATTAGTTATCTATTTTATACATATTAGTGTATATACGTCAATCCCAATCTCCCAATTCATCACACCACCACCCCTCCACCCCACCACTTTCCCCGCTTGGTGTCCATACGTTAAACATAATCTATTTTTAAAAGTGCAAATCACATGAAACATCCAGGAATCCATATTTCTCAAAATACTCAATAATCAACAACAACTTTATCAATCACCCTTTTATCAATTTCTGGTTTACTCTGGGATTTAGTAGATCTTAATATCATAAAATAAATCCCAAGGGACAAAGAATGATTGGCTATATATGGATGTTTCAAGGAGATCTCAAAGTATTTTACAATAAGTTTTAATCAAACTATTATACGTAAACAGGTTAAAAATATAAATAGTGCTAAGGTTTTGTTTTGTTTTGTTTTGTTTTAACAAAAGCAATTGCTGTTCCCTCTGTCCGTTTCTACTTCTACCTCTGTCCCAGGGAAAATAATTTCCTTTATTTTTTAAAGAAAATTTCCTTTAGTGTTTATCTCTATTTTCTAAATAAAATATTTATATTCTTCTTTGAGTAACCTATTTTAGATGATGTTCATTGACTTCCTGTTCTGTTAGGTGAGAATTTTTTCTTATTTGCACTCAGTTCATTTACACCTTCCCAATATAGCTATATCTGAATGGTGTTCTTAGAAACCTAAGCTAAGGTAATTTAAAATTGTCTTGATTCTTGAATGATATTTTATTCTAGATCTATAGCTCCTCCCCCCAAGAAGAGCTATGATAACAAGGGTTTTCTTTAACTGTACAAGATAATAAGGAAACTCAAGCAAAAACAATGTAAAAAGTTTTCAGCTTTCTTCCTCAAGTCTCTCAATTCTGGGAGATCAACAGAGGGCAACAGAAGAGAGCAGAGTATCAGAGGATACTTCTAGATCTAGATGTCCAGGTATCTAGCAACTCCTATGATTAAAAACAAGTGGATAATATTTTAAGTAAAGAATTATATAACATGACTTTCCCACATCTCCATTCTGATGTCTCCATGATGGACAGATTAGAAACTCAACAAATATTGGCCAATAATACAGAAACAATCAAATCCTAGAATGACAGAAAAACTTTCACAAGAAGAGATCAACAATGTTGCAAACTCAGAAGGAAACACATTTCACTGGTACTGGTTGATTATCTTGAATTTCCAGAAGAACTATATGTTATTTCTCTTAATATTCTAGAAAATATGAGTTCTTTACTTGATCAACATCCTCAACCAGAATATAGACTTTAGATTCTAACCCTTTTCTAAATAAGAAACGTGGTGTGATGATTTTCATGACTGAAAACATTAGAGACCTAGATTTTCAAAGGCTAGAGGAAATTATTTTGTTCTAAGCTTGTTAGATCCTAAGGGAATATTTGTGAAAAAGCAGATGAATAATTGGAAAGAAGAGAGACTAAAAGAAAACAATATCAGACCCAGAAATACAGTATTCAAAATATAGATATATAAAAATATTTTAGAGCTTATTTATAGAAACTTCAGGGCATTCTGAATATCATTTTAGTAGAATTTATTTATCATTTCATATAGTGATGCTGGGAGAATTTCTAAATATGAATAACTTGGTAGATAGTCAAATGAGAACAGGGCATTTATGCAATTATAACTAGTTTTGAGGGACTTTTATAAAAATGTTAAGAAATTCCTTCAAGTTTCAGAAAAAAGATGTCTTACTATATAAATACTTCAAAACATTTCACTATTAATTAAATGAAAAACAAGCTGGGGTCATGCAAAGTTTGTTTTAAAAAAAGTATACTAGGGACTTCCCTGGTGGTGCAGTGTTTGTTTAAGAATCCGTCTTCCAATGCTGGGGGACTCGGATTTGATCCCTGGTTGGGGAACTAAGATCTCACATGCTGCAGGACAACTAAACCCGGGCGCTCTAGAGCCTCCGAGCCCCAACGAAGAGCCCGCACGGGGCAACGGAAGATCCCGCATGTCGCAACAAAGATCCCGAGTGCTACAACTAAGACCCGACACAGCCAAATAAATAAATAAATAAATAAATAAATACTAAAAAAAAAAAAAAAAGGATACTGAAAGAGGGATTCAGATAAAACCACAGACTCTATTTTCTCAATATTGGAGAAATAGCTAAAATAGCCAATATTTTCAGATAATTTCAACAACTCTTTTAGGCAATAACAAATGAAAACTTGACTTATTTAGAAAGAGTGCATAAGGAAAATGAATCACTGATCTTGAATAAGTATTTGTGAAAAGCTGAGGCTTGAGATAACCACATTTACAAAAAGCTAATATCCTGACATAAGAATTTACAAAACAGATAAATTAGGGAACAATTATTTATATTACAATATTAATAACTATTTTACAAAAGGACTCCAAACTGAGCTTATTTAAATAATGAATTTCCCAAGTACAGTTAAATATGAAAACTATTCATTATTTTATTTGAATTAAAATTCTGTTTATTAATTTATTAATAATTGTAAGAAAGTCATATCTGTATCTAATGTACTTTTTTTAATTGAAGTATTGTTGATTTACAATGTTTCAGGTGTACAGCAAAGTGATTCAGTTATACATATATAACTGAATATATATATGTATAAGAATATATGTATATTCTTTTTCAGATTCTTTTCTATATTAGGTTATTATAAGGTATTGAATATAGTTCCCTGTGCTATACATTAGGACCTTGTTGTTTATCCATTTTATATACAGTAGTGTATAACCGTTAATCCCAAATTCCTAATTTATCTCTCCCCCGCTTTTCCCTTTGGTAACCATAAATTTGTTTTCTATGTCTGTGAGTCTACTTTTGTTTTGTAAATAAGTTCATCTGTATCATTTTTGAGACTCCACATATAAGTGATATCATATGATATTTGTCTTTCTCTGACTTCATTTAATATGATAATCTCTAGGTCCATCAATGCTGCTGCAAATGGCATTATTTCATTCTTTTTTATGTCTGAGTAATAGTCCATTGTATATACATACCATCTTCTTTATCTCTTCATCTGTCGATGGACATTTAGGTTGCTTCTATGTCTTGGCTATTTGTAAATATTGCTGCTATGAACATTGGGGTGCCTGTATCTTTTCAAATTATAGTTTTCTCCCGATATATGCCCAGGAATGGGATTGTTGGATCATATGGTAGTTCTATTTTTAGTTTTTTCAGAAACCTCCATACTGTTCTCCATAGTGGCTGCATCAGTTTACATTTCTACCCACAGTATAAGAGGGTTCCCTTTTCTCCACACCCTCTCCAGCATTTATTGTTTGTAGAGTTTTTGATGATAACCATTCTGACTGGTGTGAGGTGATACCTCATTGTACTTCTGATTTGAATTTCTCTAATAATTAGCAACATTGAACATCTTTTCATGTGCTTCTTGGCCATCCATATGTCTTCTTTGGAGAAATGCCTATTTAGGTCTTCCACTCAGTTTTTTGATTGGGTTGTTTGCTTTTTTGATATTGAGCTGTATGGGCTGTTTGTATATTTTGGAAATCAATCCCTTGTCAGTTGCATCATCCACAAATATTTTCTCCCATTCCGTAGGTTGTCTTTTTGTTTTGCTTATGGTTTCCTTTGCTGTGCAAAGCATTTTAGTTTAATTAGGTCTCATTTGTTTATTTTTGGTTTTGTTTCCATTTCCATCTCTAGGAAACAGATCCCCCAAAATACTGTTGTGATTTATGTCAAAGAGTGTTCTGCCTATGTTTTCCTCTAGGAGTTTTATAGTATCCAGTCTTACATTTAGGTCTTTAATCCATTTTGAGTTTATTTTTGTATACAGTAGTAGAGAATGTTCTAATTTCATTCTTTTACATGTAGCTGTCCAGTTTTCCCAGCACCATTTATTGAAGATACCATCTTTTCTCCATTGTATATTCTTACCTCCTTTGTTCTAGATTAATTGACCATAAGTGCATGGGTCTATTTCTAGGCTCTCTATCCTGTTCCACTGATCCATGTGTCTTTGTTCCAGTACCATACTATTTTGATGATGGTAGCTTTGTAGTATAGTCTGAAGTCAGGGAACTTGATTCCTCCAGCTCTTCTTTTTCAAGATTGTTTTGGCTTCTAATGTAAATCTTAAAGCTTAGATTTAAGTAATGTGAAAATAATACCTCAAAAGTTTAATCAAATATGAAATTATTATAATATATTAATATAATTAATATATTATTATAATATAATTATAATATTAATATAATTATTAATTATTATTTATTATTAATTATAATTATTAATCAAATATGAAATTTTCATTTTCTTCACATATATTTATTTCAAATACAGTGTAAAACAATATTTAAAATAAACCAATTTAGGCACATATAAATTTGGTGTAATTAATTGTCAAATAAGCCTTTTTTCCCCTAATGCCATTAAACATCATTGTAGATCACTATTTGAGTCCTGTATTTACAACAGTCCTATTGTATTCAGACTCCTGAGTTGATTGTTCATTTTTAAGTTTACTATCCACAGGTGGCATTAGTAAATTACAGATATGTGTTTGCTTACTTGGGACTTTCATCTTTTAAACAATGCTAAGTAAGTGACAGCATCAAAGCCATGTGTTAAATTCATAACTCAAAGAGCAAAGTTAGACATTGAATAATTCAGTTAGGACTATTCTTTAATATTGTTTTTCAGGGCTGCACTGATACTTTTCTATCCTTGTCTTAAAAAGTAACTGAGGAATAAATCCCACAATTTACTTGAATACTATAGCTCAGGCTAGGACTAGTTAGAACTTTTTTTTTTAATCCTGTTTGATTAGTTCATTGAATCAGGTGATCAGTTTAAACTATGTTTGAAAATTGAATTGTCTTAAATTGATGGCTATTTGACATGGTATGCACATGTATGCATATGATGACATGGTATGCATATGATATAACATTACAAATGTGTAAAATTATGACATATGTTTCAAATTAATTTTTTTTCTTAATTTTGGGGAAGGGTGATCCCTTTTATTTTTTATTATTATTTTTTATAAATTTATTTATAAATTTTTAAAAATAAATTTATTTATTTTTGGCTGCATTGGGTCTTTGTTGCTGCACGTGGGCTTTCTCTAGTTGCGGCAAGCAGAGTCTACTCTTCATTGCAGTGTGCGGGCTTCTCTTGTTGTGGAGCATGAGCTCTAGGCCTGCGGGCTCAGTAGTTGTGGCTTGCGGGCTTTAGAGCGCAGGCTTAGTAGTTGTGGTGCACGGTCTTAGTTGTTCCGCGGCATGTGTGATCTTCCTGGACCAGGGCTCAAACCCGTGTCCCCTGCATTGGCAGGCGGATTCTTAACCACTGCGTCACCAGGGAAGCCTGGTAATCCTTTTTAAATGAAAGTTCTTGAGATGTACATATATATCTTCATATATACAGGGTCATGAGTCAAAGGATGCAGATGCCCTTCAGAAGGTAGAAAAGGCAATGAAATGGGTTCTCCTCTAGAGCCTCCAGAAGGAACACACAGCCCTGCCAAAACCTTGGTTGTAGGATTTCTGATTTCCAGAACTCGAAGAGAATGTATTTGTATCCTTTAAGCCACTAAGTGTGTGGTAATTTATTACATCAGAAGTAGCGAATAATAGAGGCTACAAATTTATGTTTTAATGAATTCTTTCCATAATGAAGTATCACAATGCCCACAAGATTCAAAGAATGACCTGCCTAGAAAAAAAATAGGAAGCCCACAACAAAGCAAGCATGTAAAAAAAAATCCAAAACATTTCTCCTTATTTACTTGCAGATATGGTCTCTAAAATAGAGTTATCTATGAGAATTCATGAAGAAGTACATTTCAAAACTCTATCTTCTGAAAATAATGATGAAAAATCAAAAACATCACTAGACACTGAAAGGCCTGCTCAAGTGGAAGTAGACACATTTGTGGAAAATACCCTGTCAAACAGTCAGATCTTTTCAACTGATTACTCTTTGTCTTCTCAAAATTATGTTGCTCAAAAAGGTAAGAAACAAGCTATTTGTTCTCCAATGCAGCAAGTGAGGAAAAAATTAGATTCAAAATTACATCTTATCAAGTGTTAACATATTTTTATTTATAAATTGACAGAAGATGCTTCTGAGTGTCAGATTCTGAAATATTTATTTCAAATTGATGTTTATGATTTCCTGAATTCTGCGTATTCACCAATTGTAGTTCTTACAGAAAGGGTAAGTTGACGTTTTAGACGTTTTTCAATAATTTTACCTATTTTACTAAGTATAGGAAAAGCTGAAAATTATGTTTGAGTGAATCCTCCCTATGTAAGTGTTACATAATATTTCTCTTTACATAAGATCTTACATGTAAGCTTTCTCCTTACATGAATGTTTTGTTGCATAGATGTTGTTAAGGATTTTTTCTGAAACTTTCCTTAAGCTTTGTTGATCTTGAGCATTTGGGTTTTTTCCTTCCCCTTTTTTTTCAAATCAGGGGAAATTACACTAAGAGTTAACTCAGAAATAATATGAACTGAAAATTAATCTTAAGCAAATCATTAGTATTTGAATGACAGCTGTGACCTCAAAATGGTGTAATGTGAGAATCTTGCAAAAGCAACTAGTACCTCAGAATTTAACCAAGTCATAACTAAAATTCTAAAATCTGTCCACTTTTTCATTTATTGTAAATCCTATTAAATTCTATCTCATTTATTGTAAATGAAATATTGCAAAAGGACCTAGCTGTAGTACTTGGCACATGAGACCTTTTACAAATGTTTGTTCCTTTTCTCATCTACTGCTACCAAATAAATAATTGAGGAGGCACTTTTGTCTTCTCATTTACATTTTAAGATGAAATTTAACAGTGGTTGCCTTCAAGGAGTTCACTCTAGTTGGAGGACACCAGTAAAAAAAAATGCAATAATTATAATATGGTGCTGTAATAGCCACAGGATGCTACTGATATACAGGAGGAGCTGCCTAGTAGACTGATTGGAAGTGGTAGGTAGAGAGGGTGGGGAGGAGGAGCCTGGGAAAATGTCCCAGAAGAGATCTTACTTGACCTGATATTGAAGAAAGAGTAGGAGTTAGCCAGGCAAGAAAGGATAAACATTCTAGGTTGAGGAGAGAGCATTTTTAAAAGTACAGAAGTGGGAGAGAGCTTGGCATTTTTGGAGATCTATAAGCAATTCAGTCTGATTGAATACAGAGTGAAACTGAAGTTGTATACTGGGATTATATAAAAAATAGCTTTGCATGTTATGATAGGAAGTTGAACTCTATCTTTTAAATGATGGGGCACTATTGAGGAATTTTAAGTAGGGAGTGAACTGAAAAAGTTTCATTTTTAAAGTCTATCTGTCAACGTTGTCAAATAAGAATTGAACCGGATAAAGACCAGAGGCAGGGAGGCCAATCAAGAGGTTATCACTTTAGTTCAGGAAATAAATGGTGAAGGTCTAAAACAGGGTTTATAAACTCAAATGAAATGAGTGCAGCACAGGGAAAGGTGAGAACTGTAGCCAGCTGGAGAGTGTATGCTTTCTCCGAAAGATGTAGCTGCTACTTACCTTCAGCCTGGTTTTTGCCAGATCTTCTGATATTTCAAGAAAAGTTGGAAATCTGGGTTCTTTTGTGTGAAATCTCCCAATTTTTAATGCTGGCAAATATTTAGATTAGAAAAAATATCATGCAGTTCAGACAAAACATTCTGTAGGTTGGGTCTGGCCCACTAGCCACATTTTTTAACCTTTGGCCTAATATCTCATAGTGGTTGTTAAAATGATTGGAAGGACAAACTAGGTAGATTTTTGTAGATAGACTTCATTGGATTTAATGATTGATCGAATGTAGCAAAGAGAAGAAAATGGAAAAGTGAGGATAATTTACCAGATTTTTAGTTAGGGTGACCAGGTGCCACTGACTGTAAGAGTATTTGTGAAAACTAGGCTTAATGACACATATTGTTTTACTTTCAGAGGCTTCCTCCTTACTTTATTTCTTTGCTGGTTTCCAGAGAGTTGACATTACTTGGTAAATAAGTTCAGAGAAGTGATTAATTTACTTTGTATGATTTGGTGTTGAAGATGTTGATTAAAAACGTTACTTAGAAATCTGCTCTAGCATAGGAGAAAAGGAAAACTAATAATAATGATGTAATTTATAAAAATAGTCATAATAAAACTTTCAACTACCCATTTAATTAATTCTACTTGTTAGTATGTCCAACTGACATAGCCCTCACTTGTCATCCCCCCTCCCAAAAATTATACCAGTGAAGTTACTAAATTAAAAAATAATTTATTAGTACACCATATTCACCTTTCATATAAAGTGATTACTTAATACAGGCTATGCTAAGTAAGCTTACTTTTGTGGACTCATTAAATATAATCAAATACATTTTACTTGAACCATTTTGGATGAAATTCTTCAGACATGAAAATATTGAACTTAAATTTGTTAATTATCTTCTGACCTTGGAGAGTCACTTGTTCTCTGGGGAAGTCTCAGGTTTAAAACTGTAATATCAGTAGCAGAGACTAGATGACAGACTGGTCATTGGCTGGCTTGAGCATTGTTTAAAAATTATGAACCAGTTGACTACATTTAAAAGGTTAGTTCATATAAAAATCTGGATTTCTGCGTTCTCTTGAAAAAGTAGAAGACTGTAATACATAGTCTTCCGTTCTTCTGTGGCAACAAGAAACTCAAGCTGAATAGCGCTTGCATTGAATAGACATGCGGTTTTCATTTCCCTATACTTATTTCAACTGTTTGGCCTCTATACGACTTTAAGTTCATAATGTTTGGGCTAAATGCTCTGAAGAGTTTCTGCCAGGTCAGGAGTTCTAAGTCTTAGTGGGTCTATTAAGCATCCATAATAGCTGCAGTAAATGGAAAATTTGAGCAATTTTCCAGTTAAATTTAGGCAAAAGTGTTTCCTTTTCTTCTTGCCTAAATGCTTCAGGTAATTGTTTCTATTCACTGACAATTTCAGTTAGATTTTGTATACAAAATACTTTTTTTGAATTGTTTAAGTAATAGGAATCAACACCACTTTTTAATCTACTTTATTTTATAATTGAGGAGGCTCTTTGGGTTCTAACCTTTATATATTCTTAACTAGAATAAAAAAATATATATAAATATATTCATTTATATGCGGAATAAACAATGGAAATTACCCAGCTCTTGTTCAACAGGTAGTTCCTGATTTAGTATGTTCTGAGAACAACTCTTACATCACTAGTGCAGAGAATGAAGATGTGGCTCAGCATGTTTGACTTTCTTTTGAAGGACTAGATCCTACAGCCTGTGACACTGACTGTTTAATTAAATGGGAGTAACTAGTGTTTACAGTTTAGCAACAGGGCCCTTCATAAGGGAAATCAGTTTCTAGGTTGTGGACAAGGTGTACTGGTTAGCATGTTTCCAATGTTCTTGTATGCTTTCTAGCAGCTGTCACAAACACTAACAGAATTTGTTCTCCATTTCCTTTAAAGTAAGCTTATATAAGATGGCAAAATCCCATATCTACTTAAGGAGGACAAACTTTTATATCTTTCACATGGTAAAAACCATGTACTCTATATGAATATAATATAGAATAAAACATTCAATTTTATTTTTATCAGTTACCTAATTTAGTATTTCTCTTTTCAATTGTAGATTTTAAGAGGGTAGTACTATGCATGACATTTAAGGAAGAATTAATCAGGAGTTATGTCCATGAAATTAGATTATGGGTTGGTAGTCGCAACTCCACCTATAGCACCCCTTTACCACACAAGTGTCAAAGCAGGATCACAGTGTGGAAACACAAGAGTGCAGGATGTATTAGAATCTGAAATCTTTCTCAAGGATATGAGGAGTTTAGTAGAACTTTATTTACATATTAGAATATATTAACATGAACCTTTTTAAAAATGGAATTGAAAGATCTAGAGGAAGAGGTAAGTTTCTGTATGACTACTAAGTGTGCAGAAAAGAAATTAGGTTTGAACCTGGCATTGAGTTTAAGTTTTACTGTTTTTGCCATGGGGAAACTTGTAGATTTTTCTTTTAAATTTCATTTATCCTTTTGTCCCTGCTCTATGTTTTTAATATTTGGAATGGTAATTATTGAAAAACTAGAAAAGGACACAGACTGTCTCAGGGAGGGCAAAGGGATTTTTAAAAAAATGTTTTACGTTGTAAATAAATCCTGAAAGCTAACGATTCTGGAGTTCCCTGAAAATGTTCAGACTTACTGAAGAATTTTCATTCAGTAATACAGTGTTTTAATTGAGGCATATGTTGTTGTTCTAAGATCCTTTGAAATTCTAAATTTTGGTTATGCTTCTGTTTAGATTTTTAAAATTAATTTATTAATTAGTTTATTTATTTTTGGCTGCATTGGGTCTTCGTAGCTGCACGCAGGCTTTCTCTAGTTACAGCGAGGGGGGGGCCACTCTTCGTTGCAGTGCGCGGGATTCTCATTGCAGTGGCTTTTCTTGTCGCGGAGCATGGGCTCCAGAGCACAGGCTCAGTAGTTGTGGCTCGTGGGATCCAGAGCACAAGCTCAATAGTTGTGGCGCATGGGCTTGGTTGCTCTATGCGGCATGTGGGATCCTCCCGGACCAGGGCTCGAACCCGTGTCCCCTACACTGGAAGGCGGATTCTTAACCACTGCGCCACCAGGGAAGCCCCTTCTGTTTTGATTTCAGTAAACTATTCACATAGTTTAGTTTCAGCACACACTGTCCAACACTATGAAGGTTGTGTAATACCTTAAAACTAGAGAATCATTAAGCAATTGCTGCTACTCTTTGCTACTTGTGAAAGTTCCTGAAACTCCTTAGGCTGATGTGGCAAATGAGAGAGAGCACTTTGAGTTCCAAAAAACTAGCCTGCATTTTGGTCCTGAAAATCACTTGCCGTGAACTTGGGCCATTTCTGGATTCTTTTTGGCACAATAGTTCTGTTGCTGCTAGAGCTTAACATTAGGGAAGTTTCCTAAGGAACTAAGATTCTGTTCAATTATTGAGTTCTCTCGGGTGATTTGTTTAGGAAGAAGTATCTGTGGCTTTTTGAGTTGGTTCATGAAGGACTTCAATTAGAAGACTCAGAGATGGGTGATCCTTTACACCTGTGTTAACTAAAACCCATCTCCAAGAACAGATCCAGCCCTGGGTATTTTATTCAACAGACCTAAATATAGGGTCCTAAATTTAGAGGGCAAGATGCTACTTTTAGCTTCCCTTCCACAGAGGAGAACAGCACGCGCCCAGCTAAGGTCCATACGGGTTTGATTTAGCATTTGGGTACCTAGGAGTTCATGGAGTTTAAAGAGGTTTGCCCAGCAAGTGCCCAGGTAACTCAGGTAAAAGTGAGTAAAGCCCTCGAACCCTCCGCAGGGCGGAGGAGGCCCGATCGATGTCCTCTTGCGTGGGAGAGGTTAAACTTTGCCCAGACCACAGCTGACCCGAGACGCCTTCCTGTCCAAAGTCCGGACACGGCTGGCAGCAGGCGCGGGCCCTGCAAGCCATTTTCTGACAGGAATGAAGACGGCGGCCGGTTTCCCTGGGTCGGCGGGCTCCCCCAGGGTACGACGCCGTCAGGGCTTCCGTGGGGTGCGGACAGCAGGCTCTAGCGGGGCTGCGAGAGGAAAGCGATGGGGGCTGGGGCTGGGCCAGGCGCCGGCACCCGGGCCGAGGGGGCGCGTCGCGCTCACCCCGCTGGGCTACGCCGAGGGGCCTCCGGGAGAAGCCTCGCCGCCGGCACCCGAGGTGGGGGCTCCTGAGACCTAGTTCTGACGTTCGGGGCGGTGCGGCCCACACCACAGAGCAGGCCCCGAGGTCGAATCCCATTCTACCAGCCCCAAGCCTCTCGATTTCCAAGGCTGGGTAGCTCCGCCAGGTAGAGCCCCGGCCCCTTTAAGAGAGAACGACCGGGACACGTCTACGAACCTCGCGCGAAGTAGGAGGGGAAATTAACGGAGTCCCCGCGACCCCGCCTCCGTGCGGCGGTCTGGCCGAAACCAAACCGAGGGGTAGGGCGGCGAGGAGAGTGCAGGTCGCAGGCTCGTGCGGGCGGGCTTGGGCCTTCGGCTCTTCAGGACGCAAAGCGTAACCTAGGGGCCGAAGCTCCCCGGCTGGGCAGCGTGGACACTTGAGACCCGTAGGCGCCGTTCATCTCTGGGACCTCCCCGCAGCCGGCTCCGCAGTGGTCTGCTCCGGTTGCCGGGTGCGGGTTTGGGTTCCGGACCGGACGCTGCGTGTCCGGTCCCGCTGGTGGTGGCTCGGCCAGGCCCTGGATACGGCGCCGACTGCCAGGGCAGCCTTGACGCCATGGAGGGGCCCGGGACTGTCTCTCAGCCGCACTTGGGGCTGGTCCTGGGAAAGCTTCGCCGGGTGAGTCCAGGCGCGATCCGGGTCACTTGGCTCAGGGGTCGCGGGAGCCGCCCGGGGAAGGTAGCAGCCGATTTTGGCTTTGGGGTCTGAGCGGCGGTGGTCGGAGGTCCTGAAGCCAGTTCTCACCTGTCGCCGGGCTACGGCCTGTGTCCGAGACAGTAGCCAGGTTCCTAGGATGCCTGGGCGGTTTTTTTGTGTGGTGTAAGGGGACCTGGAGATCAGGAATGTGAAGAGAGCATTAGCTTAGCAGGACTTTACAAGGGTGTGTTTCCCCGATTCCTAAAATGAATTAGCCTTTCGGTCCTGTTATTTATTTTGAACAGAGGTCAATAACACGTGGTTTCCCCGACAGTGAGAAACTTGAGGACAGATCCTCTGAAATGAATTCCTTTTAGTACTGAAACTTCGCGTTCCTTGAAAAGACACCTAAGTCATTTTCTTGAGTGTTTATGAAAGCCTTTCCAGGCTGAGCGAATAGCTTCAGTAGAGCAGGAATGAAAACAACATGGTATGTACAGCAGACTGGGAGCAGTATTACTAGAGTGTAAAGTGGGCTCAGGGAGTGATGTGCAGTGATGCTTGTTGGAGGCATAAGTTTATTCCAAGTGATGTAGGTGCTGAAGAGCCCTTGAAGTATTGCAGTGGTTAGACTTTTGGTTTAAATAGATCTTCCTGTTAGTAGTATGTAGGTTAGGTGTAAGGACAACAAAACTAGAAGCAGGGTGTAAGGGAGAGGTGACAGAGTCGTCAAGTAGGGGTAGAGAAGAGGGTACTGAATGGGAAATATTTAGTAGCTAAGAACTATAGTGGGTAGGAATTTAATGATTGTATGCAAAGGATCAGAGAGAGAAAAGGAATCTAGAATGACTCCCAGTTTCTGGTTATGGCAACTTATTCAAAGAGATAGGATATATAGAAAGATAAGGATTTGTGGGATGAGAGAGAATTTCAGATTGCACATATTTCCCTTTTTTCACGAAAAACAACTCTGTGAACAATATCTTCATCTGGATGACTTTTTTGGCTAAATGCACTATGCTCACAACACTGGCCTGGGGCCTAGGATAGCACAACACTGCTCTGCTTTTTAATTTTTTTTTTAAGTTAAAAAATAATTTTTTATTGAGGTATAATCATATAACATAAAATTTACCCTTTTATAGTATCGAATTCAGTGATTTTTTTTTTTTTAATGTTCATTGTGTTGTGTGTGTGTGTGGCCACAACGTTGGAATATTTTTATCACCCTAAAAAGAAACCCTGTCCTTATTAGTAGTCATTCCCAATTCTCACCTCACTCCATCCCTTGGCCACCACTAATCTACTTTCTCTATGAATTTGTCTATTCTGGACATTTCATGTAAATGGATCATACGATATGTGGCCTTTTGTGTCTGGCTTCATCTACTTAGCACACTTTCAAGAGTCTTTCGTGTTGTACCATGTAACAGTACTTCATTCCTTTTTATGGCTGAAAAGTATTTCACTGTCTAGATATACTATATTTTGAATATTCATTCATAGTTTAATGGATATTTGGGTTGTTTGTACTTTTTCACTACTATGACTAATGCTACTATGGGCATTCATGTACAAATTTTTTTAATGAATATTTTCAGTTCTCTTGGGTATATACCTAGGAGTGGAATTACTGGATCATATTTACTGAATGTTTAACTTTTGGAAGAACTGCCAAATTGTTTTCCACAGATGCTGTACCATTTTACATCCCCACCGGCAGTTTATGAGGGTTGAATTTCCCACATCCTCTCCGATACTTTTTTTTTCTAAATAGTCACTCTAATGATGAGTGTAAAGTGGTATATCTCATTGTGGTTTTGATTTGCAGTCCCCTAATGACTAATGATGTTGAACAACCTCACATGTGCTTATTGGCCATTTGTGTTGTCTTCTTTGGAGAAATATCTATTCAGTTCTTTTACCATTTAAAAAATTGGATTATTTGTCTTTTTATTGTTGAAGTCATAAGAGTTCTTTATATATTAATGAAATTAGACCCTTATCAGGTATATGATTTGCAAATATTTTCTCCTATTCTGTGGATTGTCTTTTTACTTTCTTGATGGTGACCTTTGAAGCACCAAGGTTTTTAATTTTGATGAAATCTAGTTTATCTTTTTTTTTTCCTTTGGTTGCGTATGCTTTTGGTGTTATATCTATGAAACCAATGTTTAAAATAAGGCCACAAAGATTTACATCTGTGCTTCCTTCTAAGAGTTTTTTCTTACATTAAGGTCTGTGATCCATTTAAAATTAATTTTTATATATGGTATAAAGTATGGGTTCAGATTCTTGTGTTAGCGGGTAGATATTCACTTGTCCCAATACCATTTGTTGAAAAGACTCCTCTTTCCTCATTAATTTTGTATTGGTACTGCTGTTAAAAATCAATTGACCATAATTTTTTTTATTGATATAGTTCATTTACAATATTATATTAGTTTCAGGTGTACAACATAGTGATTCAGAACTTCTATAGATTATCCTCCATTTAAAGTTATTATAAAATATTGGCAATATTCCCTGTGCTGTACAATATATCCTTGTAGCATATTTACTTTATGCATAGTAGTTTGTACATCTTAACCCCCTCCCTTTTTCCTGCCCCTCCCCCCTCCCCACTGGTAACCACTAGTTTGTTCATTATATCTGTGAGTCAGTTTCTGTTTTGTTGTATTCACTTGTTTTATTTTTTTAGATCCCACACACAGTGATAACATACAGTATCTGTCTTTCTCTGTCTCAGTCATTTTACTAAGCATAATACCCTCCAGGTTCCCATGTTGTTGCAAATGGCAAAATTTTATTCTTTTTTATGACTGAGTAATATTCCATTGTATCTATATCTGTATCTATCACATCTTCTTTATCCATTCATCTGTTGATGGACGCTTAGGTTGCTTCCATATATTGGCAATTGTAAGTAATGCTGCAATGAACATTGTGGTGCGTGTATCTTTTCAAATTAATCTTTGTATTCTTCGGATGTATGCCCAGGAGTGGAATTGCTGTATCATATGGTAGCTCTATTTTTAGTTTTTTGAGAAACCTCCATAATGTTTTCCACAGTGGCTGCACCAGTTTACATTCCCACCAACAGTGTCCAAGGGTTCCCTTTTCTCCACATCCTTGCCAGCATTTGTGGTTTGTGGTCTTTTTGATGATAACCTTTCTGACAGGTATGAGGTGATATCTCATTGTGGTTTTGATTTGCATTTCTCTGATGATTAGCGATGTTGAGTGTCTTTTTATGTGCCTGTTGGCCATCTGTTTGTCTTCTTTGGAAAAATGTCTTTTCAGGTCTTTCACTCATTTTTAAATTGGGTTGTGTGTGTTTTTGACATAGAATTGTATGAACTGTTTATATATTTTGGATATTAACCCTTTATTGGTCAGGTCATTGGCAAATATTTTCTCCCATTCAGTAGGTTGTCTTTTCATTTTGTAGATGGTTTCATTTGCTGTGCAAAGGCTTTTAAGTTTAATTAGGCCTTGTTTGTTTATTTTTACTTTTGTTTCCTTTGCCTTAGGTGACAGATCCAAAAAAATATTGCTATAATTTTTGTCAAAAAGTGTTCTGCCTATGTTTTCTTCCAGGAGTTTTTTTTTTTTTAAATTATTTATTTTATTTATTTATTTTTGACTGTGTTGGGTCTTCATTGCTGCATGTAGGCTTTCTCTAGTTGCAGCGAGTGAGGGCTACTCTTCATTGTGGTGCGTGGGCTAATCATTGCGGTGGCTTCTCTTGTTGCGGAGCACGGGCTCTAGGCACGTGGGCTTCAGTAGTTGTGGCACACGGGCTCAGTAGTTGTCGCTCGTGGGCTCTAGAGCAGGCTCAGTAGTTGTGGTGCACGGGCATAGTTGCTCCATGGCATGTGGGATCTTCCTGGACCAGGGCTCAAACCCATGTCTCCTGCATTGGCAGGTGGATTCTTAACCACTGAGCCACCAGGGAAGCCCCCTTCCAGGAGTTTTTATGGTTTCTGATCTTACATTTAGGTCTTTAATCCACTTTGAGTTTATTTTTGTATATGGTGTGAGAAAATATTCTAATTTCATTCTTTTACATGTAGCTGTCCAGTTTTCCCAGCACCACGTATTGAAGAGACTGTCTTTTCCCAGTTGTATATTCTTGCCTCCTTTGTCATAGATTAATTGACCATAAGTGTGTGGATTTATTTCTGAGCTCTCTATTCTGTTCCATTGATCTATGTGTCTGTTTTTGTGCCAGTACCATACTGGCTTGATTATTATAGCTTTGTAGTATAGTCTGAGGTCAGGGAGCATGATTCTTCTGGCTCTGTTCATCTTTCTCAAGATTGTTTTGGCTATACGGGTTTTTTTGTGTTTCCATACAAATTTTAAAATTATTTGTTCTAGTTCTGTGAAAAATGCCTTTGGTAATTTGATAGAGGTTGCATTGAATCTGTAGATTGCCTTGGGCAGTATAGCTATTTTAACAATATTAATTCTTCCAGTCCATGAACATGGTATAACTTTCCATCATAATTGACGGTAAGTTTAAGAGTTTATTTCTGGATACTCATTTCTACTCCATTGGTCTCTATGTCTTTCCTTAGGCTATTACCAAGCTGTCTTTATTATTGTAACTTTGTAGTAAGTTTTGAAATAGGGAAGTATGAATACTCCAACATTGTTCTTCATTTTCAATATTGTTTTGGCTAATATGTGTGTAGATAGATAGATAGACAACCATACGTATGTATGTTTGTATGTATCTATGACTATATATCTCTATAAAAGGAAATGCTATCCCTTGCATTTCCATATGAATTTTAGGATCTGCTTGTCTGTTTTTATGAAAGAGGCATTTGGAATTTTGATAGGGATTGCATTGACTCTGTACATAAATTTGGAGAGTATTGCCATCTTGACAATATTAAGTCTTCCAATCTATGAACATGGGATGTGTTTCCATTTATTTAGATCTTATTTACTTTCTTTCAACAGTGTTTTGTAGTTTTCAGAGTATAAGATTTCCACTTAACTTTGTTAAATTTATTCCTAAGTATTTTTTTTTCTGTTGTAAATGGAAATGTTTTCTTAATTTCATTTTCAGGTGGCTCATTGCTGTTGTATAGAAATATGACTGATTTTTCTCTTTTGATTTTGTATCCTACAGCTTTCCTGAACTTGTTTGTTAGCTCTAATAGTTTGTGTGTGTGTTTGTGTGTGTGTGTGTGTGTGTGTGTGTGTGTGTATGTATGTATGGTTTAGGATTTTTTTTTTATATGTGAGATTATGTCATCTTCAAATGGAGATAGTTTTACTTTTTTTTTTCCCCCAGTCTGGGTGCCTTTTATTTCTTTTTCTTGCCTAATTGCCTGGTTAGAATCTCTAGTACAATGTTGAATCAATGTGGAGAGAGTGAACATCCCTGTCTTGTTACTGGTCTTAAGGTGAAAGCTTTCAGCCTTGCCCTGTTAAGTATGTGAGCTGTTTTTTCATAGATGCCCCTTATAAGGTTGAGGAAGTTCCCTTCAGTCCTAGTTTGTTGAGTGCTTTGATCCTGAAAGGGTGTTGGATTTTGTTAAATCTCTTTTCTTTGTCTGTTGAGTGATCATGGGTTTTTTCCTTCTTTATTCTTTTAATATTGTGTTTAACATTGGTTTAGTTTTGTGTGTTGAACCAACCTTGTATTCTTGTAATAAATTCCACTGTCATGATATATAATTGTTTTTACATGCTGCTGGATTTGCTTTGCTAGTATTTTGTTGAGGATTTTGCATCTATGTTTATAACAAATATTGATGTGTGGTTTTCTTTTCTTGTGATGTATTTGTCTGACTATCATATCAGGGTAATACTGGCCTCATAGAATGAATGAGTTAGGAAGAGTTCCTCCTCTTTTGTTTTCTGGAAGAGTTTGAGAATGATTGGTGTTAATTCTTCAGTAAACTTTTGGTATAATTCACTACTGAATCCAACTGGCCCTGGGTCTTTCTTTGTTGGTATCCACAGGGGATTGGTTCCAGGACCCCCATGAATACCAAAATTGGAGGATGCTCAAGTCCCTTTCATAAAATGGCATAGTATTTGTAAATAACCTATGCACATCCTTCCTCCTGTATATTTTAAATCATCTCTAGATTCCTTATAATACCGAATAAAATGTAAATGCTATGTAAGTAGTTGCCAGTGTGTGGCGAATTTAAGTTTTGCTTTTTGGAACTTTCTGGAAAATAAAAAAAATTTTTTTTTTAATCTACAGTTAGTTGAATCTGTGGCTGCAGAACCCATGGATACGAAGGGCCAACTGTACTAACTCAGTCTATTTATTTGTTTTAGGTCTAATCAGATTTTCTGTTTCTTCTTGAGTTAGTTTTAGTAGTTTATGTGTTTTTAGTAATTTGTCAGTTTCACCTAGGTTATGTAATTTGTTGACATACTATTGTTCTCAAGATCTTTTTCGTTTCTGTAAGATTGCTAGTAATACTTTAATTACTGGTTTTAGTAATTTGAGTCTTCTCTTTTTCTTGGTTAATCTAGCTACAGATTTGTCAATTTTGTTGCTTGATTTTGTTGATTTTTTTTCTCCCCAAAACCAATGTTTGTTTGTTTTTATCTTTACTGGAGTATTATTGCTTTACAGTGTTGTGTTAGTTTCTGCTGTACAACAAAGTGAATCAGCTGTATGTATACATATATCCCCATATCCCCTCCCTCTTGAGCCTCCCTCCCATCCTCCCTATCCCACCTCTCTAGGTTGTCACACAGCATTGAGCTCATCTCCCTGTGCTATGCAGCAGCTTCCCACTAGCCATCCATTTTACATTTGGTAGTGTATATATGTCAGTGCTACTCTCTAACTTCATCCCAGCTTCCCCATTTGGTTTTGTTTTTTCTGTATTTTTCTGTGTTACTTTTTTGTTTGATTCTGCTGTAGTCTTTATTATTTTCTTCCTTCTGCTTGTTTTGGGTTTATTTTGCTCTTTTTCTAGTTCCTTAAGGTTTAGGGTTAGGTTGGGCTATTGATTTAAGATCTTATTTTTTAAAAATGTAGGCTTTTATAGCAATAAATTTCTCTCTGAGCACTGTTTTAACTGCATTCCATAAATTTGGAATGTTTTGTTTTCTTTCATCTCAAAGTATTTTCTGATTTCTCTTGTGATTTCTTTTTTGACCCGTGGGTTATTTAGGAGTATTTCACCTATTCATGAATTTTCCAAATTTGCTTCTGTTATTAATTTCTAATTTTATTCCATTATGATCAGAAATCATACTTTGTATGATTTCAAGCTTTTAAAATATTGAGACTTGGTTAAGGCCTGGCATATGGTCTAGCCTGGAGAATGTTTCATGTGCATTTGAGAAGAAAGTGTATTCTGCTGTTGTTGAGTGGAGTGCTCTGTAGATACATGTTGGTATATAGCGTTGTTCAAGTTTTCTATTTCCTTGCTAATCTTCTGACTGTTTGTTATTCATGATCGAAAGTAGAGTCTTAAGGACTCTAATTACTATTGAACTGTCTATTTTTCCTTTCATTTATACTAGTTTTTATTTCATATATTTTGGAGCTCTATTGTGAGGTGGATATATGTTTATAATTGTTACATCTTGATGGATAGACCCTTTTATCATTATATAATGTCCTTCTTTGTTACTAATAACAATTTTTCTCTTAAAGTCTATTTTGTCTGATAATAATATGGCCACTCTAGCTCTTCTTTGGTTATTGTTTGTGTGGGATATCTTCTTCCATTTTTTTTTTCTTTGAAGTTTTGAATTTTATTTTATCTTTTTTTTTATACAGCAGGTTCTTATTAGTTATCCATTTTATACATATTAGTGTATATATATCAACCCCAATCTCCCAATTCATCACACACACACCCCCCACCTTTCCCCCCTTGGTGTCCATACGTTTGTTCTCTACATCTGTGTCTCAATTTCTGCTCTGCAAACCGGTTCATCTGTACCATTTTTTTAGGTTCCACATATATGCATTAATATATGATACTTGTTTTTCTCTTTCTGACTTACTTCACTCTGTATGACAGCCTCTAGATTCATCCCCGTCTCTACAAATGACCCAATTTCATTCCTTTTTATGGCTGAGATTATTCCATTGTATATATGTACCACATCTTCTTTATCCATTCGTCTGTCGATGGGCATTTAGGTTGCTTCCGTGACCTGGTTATTGTAAATACTGCTGCAATGATCATTGGGGTGCATGTGTCTTTTTGAATTATGGTTTTCTCTGGGTATATGCCCAGTAGTGGGATTGCTGGGTCATATGGTAATTCTATTTTTCGTTTTTTAAGGAACCTCCATATTGTTCTCCATAGTGGCTGTATCAATTTACATTCCCACCAACAGTGCAGGAGGGTTCCCTTTTCTCCACACCCTCTCCAGCATTTGTTGTTTGTAGATTTTCTGATGATGCCCATTCTAACTGGTGTGAGGTGATACCTCATTGTAGTTTTGATTTGCATTTCTCTAATAATTAGTGATGTTGAACAGCTTTTCATGTGCTTCTTGGCCATCTGTATGTCTTCTTTGGAGAAATGTCTATTTAGGTCTTCTGCCCATTTTTGGATTGGGTTGTTTGTTTTTTTAATGTTGAGCTGCATGAGCTGTTTATATATTTTGGAGATTAATCCTTTGTCCGTTGATTCGTTTGCAAATATTTTCTCTCATTCTGAGGGTTGTCTTTTCGTCTTGTTTGTAGTTTCCTTTGCTTTGCAAAAGCTTTTAAGTTTCATTAGGTCCTATTTGTTTATCTTTGTTTTTATTTCCATTACTCTAGGAGGTGGATCAAAAAAGATCTTGCTGTGATTTATGTCAAAGAGTTTTCTTCCTATGTTTTCCTCTAAGAGTTTTATAGTGTCTGGTTTTACATTTAGGTCTCTTATTCATTTTGAGTTTATTTTTGTGTGTGGTGTTAGGGAGTGTTCTATTTTCATTCTTTTACCTGTAGCTGTCTACTTATTGAAGAGACTGTCTTTTCTCCACTGTATATCCTTGCCTCCTTTGTCATAGATTAGTTGACCATAGGTGTGTGGGTTTATCTCTGGGCTTCCTATCCTGTTCCATTGCTCTATATTTCTGTTTTTGTGCCAGTACCATATTGTCTTGATTACTGTAGCTTTGTAGTATAGTCTGAAGTCAGGGAGTCTGACTCTTCCAGCTCGTTTTTTTTTCCCTCACGACTGCTTTGGTTATTCGGGGTCTTTTGTGTCTCCATACAAATTTTAAGATTTTTTGTTCTAGTTCTGTAAAAAAGGCCATTGGTAATTTGATAGCAATTGCATTGAATCTGTAGATTGCTTTGGGTAGTATAGTCATTTTCACAATATTGATTCTTCCAGTCCAAGAACATGGTATATCTCCATCTGTTTGTATCATCTTTAATTTCTTTCATCAGTGTCTTATAGTTTTCTTCATACAGGTCTTTTGTCTCCCTAGGTTGGTTTATTCCTAGGTATTTTATTCTTTTTGTTGCAGTGGTAAATGTTAGTGTTTCCTTAATTTCTCTTTCAGATTTTTCATCATTAGTGTATAGGAATGCAAGAGGTTTCTGTGCATGAATTTTGTATCCTGCAACTTTACCAAATTCATTGATTAGTTCTAGTAGTTTTCTGGTGGCATCTTTAGGATTCTCTATGTATAGTATCATGTCATCGGCAAACAGTGACGGCTTTACTTCTTCTTTTCCAATTTGTATTCCTTTTATTTCTTTTTCTTCTCTGATTGCCGTGGCTAGGACTTCCAAAACTATGTTGAATAATAGTGGTGAGAGTGGACATCCTTGTCTTGTTCCTGATCTTAGAGGAAGTGCTTTCAGTTTTTCACCATTGAGAATGATGTTGGCTGTGGGTTTGTCATATATGGCCTTTATTATGTTGAGGTAAGTTCCCTCTATGCCCACTTTCTGGAGAGATTTTATCATACATGGATGTTGAATTTTGTCAAAACTTTTTCTGCATCTGTTGAGAGGATCATGTGGTTTTTCTTCTTCAATTTGTCAATATGGTGTATCACATTGATTGATTTGCGTATATTGAAGAATCCTTGCATCCCTGGGATAAATCCCACTTGATCATGGTGTATGATCCTTTTAATGTGTTGTTGGATTCTGTTTACTAGTATTTTGTTGAGGATTTTTTTTTATAAGAAATCTACATGCAGTAACTCACATCCACTTCACAATAACTATGAAATACATACAATGACTCTTCCCATTTTATTTATTTATTTATTTTTGGCTGTGTTGGGTCTTCGTTTCTGTGCGAGGGCTTTCTCTAGTTTTGGCAAGCGGGAGCCACTCTTCATCGCGGTGCGCAGGCCTCTCACTATCGCGGCCTCTCTTGTTGCGGAGCACAGGCTCCAGATGTGCAGGCTCAGTAATTGTGGCTCACGGGCCCAGTTGCTCCGTGGCATGTGGGATCTTCCCAGACCAGGGATCGAACCCGTGTCCCCTGCATTGGCAGGCAGATTCTCAACCACTGCGCTACCAGGGAAGCCCTGTTGAGGATTTTTGCATCCATATTCATCAGTGATATTGGTCTCTAATTTTTTTTCTGTAGTATCTTTGTCTGGTTTTGGTATCAGGGTGATGGTGGCCTCATAGAATGAGTTTGGGAGTGTTCCTTCATCTGCAATTTTTTGGAAGAGTTTGAGAAGGATGGGTGTTAGTGCTTCTGTAAATGTTTGATAGAATTCACCTGTGAAGCCATCTGGTCCTGGACTTTTGTTTGTTGGAAGATTTTTAATCACAGTTTCAATTTCATTACTTGTGATTGGTCTGTTCATATTTTCTATTTCTTCCTGGTTCAGTCTTGGAAGGTTATACCTTTCTAAGAATTTGTCCATTTCTTCCAGGTTGTCGATTTTAATGGCATAGAGTTGCTTGTAGTAGTCTCTCAGGATGCTTTGTATTTCTGCGGTGTCTGTTGTAACTTCTCCTTTTTCATTTCTAATTTTATTGATTTGAGTCCTCTCCCTCTTTTTCTTGATGAGTCTGGCTAATGGCTTATCAATTTTGTTTATCTTCTCAAAGAACCAGCTTTTAGTTTTATTGATCTTTGCTATTGTTTTCTTTGTTTCTATTTCATTTATTTCTGCTCTGATCTTTATGATTTCTTTCCTTCTGCTAACTTTGGGGTTTTTTTGTTCTTCTTTCTCTAATTGCTTTAGGTGTAAGGTTAGGTTGTTTATTTGAGATGTTTCTTGTTTCTTAAGGTAGGATTGTATTGCTATAAACTTCCCTCTTAGAACTGCTTTTGCTGCATCCCATAGGTTTTGTATCATGTTTTCATTGTCATTTGTCTCTAGGTATTTTTTTTTTTTAATTATTATTATTTTTTAAATTATTTATTTATTTATGGCTGTGTTGGGTCTTCGTTTCTGTGCGAGGGCTTTCTCCAGTTGCGGCGAGTGGGGGCCACTCTTCATCGCGGCGCGCGGGCCTCTCACTATCGCGGCCTCTCTCGTTGCGGAGCACAGGCTCCAGACGCGCAGGCTCAGTAGTTGTGGCTCACGGGCCTAGTTGCTCCGCGGCATGTGGGATCTTCCCAGACCAGGGCTCGAACCCGTGTGCCCTGCATTGGCAGGCAGATTCTCAACCACTGCGCCACCAGGGAAGCCCCTCTAGGTATTTTTTGATTTCCTCTTTGATTTCTTCAGAGATCCCTTGGTTATTTAGTAACGTATTGTTTAGCCTCCATGTGTTTGTGTTTTTTACATTTTTTTCCCCCTGTAATTGACTTCTAATCTCATAGCGTTGTGGTTGGAAAAGATGTTTGGTATGATTTCAGTTTTCTTAAATTTACTGAGGCTTGATTTTGTGACCCAAGATGTGATCTATCCTGGAGAATGTTCCATGCGCAGTTGAGAAGAAAGTGTAATCTGCTGTTTTTTGATGGAATGTCCTATAAATATCAATGAAATCTATCTGGTCTATTGTGTCATTTAAAGCTTGTGTTTCCTTCTTAATTTTCTGTTTGGATGATCTGTCCATTGGTGTAAGTGAGGTGTTAAAGTCCCCCACTATTATTGTGTTACTGTCGATTTCCTCTTTTATAGCTGCTAGCAGTTGCCTTATGTATTGAGGTGCTCCTATGTTGGATGCATATATATGTATAATTGTTATATCTTCTTCTTGGTTTGATCCCTTGATCATTATGTAATGTCCTTCTTTGTCTCTTGTAACATTCTTTATTTTAAAGTCTATTTTATGTGATATGAGTATTGCTATTCCAGCTTTCTTTTGATTTCCATTTGCATGAAATATCTTTTTCCATCCGCTCATTTTCAGTCTGTATATGTCCCTAGGTCTGAAGTGGGTCTCTTGTAGACAGCAAATATATGGGTCTTGTTTTTGTATCCATTCAGCAAGCATGTGTGTTTTGGTTGGAGCATTTAATCCGTTCACATTTAAGGTGATTATCAATATATATGTTCCTATTACCATTTTCTTAATTGTTTTGGGTTTGTTTTTGTAGGTCCTTTTCTTCTCATGTGTTTCCCACTTAGAGAAGTTTCTTTAGCATTTGTTGTAGAACTGATTTGGTGGTGCTGAATTCTCTTAGCTTTTGCTTGTCTGTAAAGCTTTTGATTTCTCCATTGAATCTGAATGAGATCATTTCTGGGTAGAGTAATCTTGGTTGTAGGTTCTTCCCTTTCGTCACTTTAAATATGTCATGCCACTCCCTTCTGGCTTGTAGAGTTTCTGCTGAGAAATCAGCTGTTAACCTTATGGGAGTTCCCTTGTATGTTATTTGTCATTTTTCCCTTGCTGCTTTCAATAATTTCTCTTTGTCTTTAATTTTTGCCAATTTGATTACTATGTGTCTTGGTGTGTTTCTCCTTGGGTTTATCCTGCCTGGGACTCTCTGTGCTTCCTGGACTTGGGTGGCTATTTCCTTTCCCATGTTAGGGAAGTTTTCGACTATAATCTTTTCAAATATTTTCAAATATTTCTGTTTCCTTTCTGTCTCTCTTCCCCTTCTGGGACCCCAGAAGGAGAATGCGAATGTTACCGCATTTAATGTTGTCCCGGAGGTCTCTTAGGCTGTCTTCATTCCTTTTGATTCTTTTTTCCTTATTCTGTTCTGCAGCAGTGAATTCCACCATTCTGTCTTCCAGGTCACTTATCCGTTCTTCTGCCTCAGTTATTCTGCTATTGATTCCTTCTAGTGTAGTTTTCATTTCAGTTATTGTATTGTTCATCTCTTTTTGTTTGTTCTTTAATTCTTCTAGGTCTTTGTTAAACATTTCCTGCATCTTCTGATCTTTGCCTCCATTCTTTTTCCGAGGTCCTGTATCATCTTCACTATTGTTATTCTGAATTGTTTTTCTGGAAGGTTACCTATTTCCACTTCATTTAGTTGTTTTTATGGCGTTTTATCTTGTTGCACCATCTGGTACATAGCCCTCTGCCTTTTTATCTTGTCTGTCTTTCAGTGAATGTGGTTTCGTTTCACAGGCTACAGGATTGTAGTTGTTCTTGCTTCTGCTGTCTGCCCTCTGGTGGATTAGGCTATCTAAGAGGCTTGTGAAAGTTACCTGATGGGAGGGACTGGTGGTGGGTAGAATTGGCTGTTGCTCTGTTGGGCAGAGCTCAGTAAAACTTTAATCTGCTTGTCTGTTAATGGGTGGGGCTGGGTTCCCTCCCTGTTGGTTGTTTGGCCTGAGGCAACCCAACACTGGAGCCTACCCAGGCTCTTTGGTGAGGTTAATGGTGTACTCTGGAAGGGCTCACGCCAAGGAGTACTTCCCAGAACTTCTGCTGCCAGTGTCCTTGTTCTCACGGTGAGACACAGCCACCCCCCGCCTCTGCAGGAGACCCTGCAGCACTAGCAGATAGGTCTGGTTCAGTCTCCTATGGGGTCACTGCTCCTTCCCCTGGGTCCCGATGCGCACATTACCTTGTGTGTATCCTCCAAGAGTGTAGTCTCTGTTTCCCCCAGTCCTGTCGAAGTCCTGCAGTCACATCCCGCTAGCCTTCAAAGTCTGATTCTCTAGGAATTCCTCCTCCTGTTGCCGGACCCCCAGGTTGGGAAGACTGACGTGGGGCTCAGAACCTCCACTCCAGTGGGTGCACTTCTGTGGTATAATTGTTCTGCATTTTGTGAGTCACCCACCCAGCAGTTATGGGATTTGGTTTTATTGTGATTGCGCCCTCCTACCGTCTCATTATGGCTTCTCCTTTGTCTTTGGATGTGGGGTATCTTTTTTGATGACAGTGTCTTCATGTTGATGATTGTTCAGCAGTTAGTTGTGATTCCGGTGCTCTCGCCAGAGGGAGGGAGAGCACGTCCTTCTACTCTGCCATCTTGAACCAATCTCACCTCTTCTTCCATCTTTCAATCTATTTATGTGTTTTAATCTAAAGTATGTGTCTTGTAGATGGCATATAGTTGGAACGTGTTTTTTCTTTGGTCCATTCTTCCAATCTCTGCCATTTAATTGGACAGTGTAACCCATTTACGTTTAATATAATTAGTGATACTTCTGCCATTTTGCTATTTATTTTCTGTATTTTTTAGGTCTTTTTTGTTTCTTAGTTCCTCCATTTCTTTTGTGTTATATAGATGTTTTCTACTGTGCCATTTTAGTCTCCCCCCCCCCCCCGCCTTAACTGTATGTGTTTGATTTATAATGATTTACTTTGGGTTAATCCACCTAATGTCAACAACTTTGCTTCTATATAGTTCCATCCTTGCGTTCTATATGCTGTTTTTGTTACAATTTACATCTTTATGTGTTTTACATCCAACAAAATAAATTTCTAATTTTGCATTATGCAATTGTGTTTTAAATCAGATAGAGAAAAAGGGAGTTATAAACAAAAATGTGTTTATAACCCTGCCCTGCTTTTATTTAGAATGTTAGGCTAAGCCTAATATCTCATAAGGCTGCTGAAACAAGAGTGAAACATTTAACTAAACCTTTACTAAATGGTTGTATACTGAGGGGAAAAAAAAAGAAACCAGAAGAATAAGAATCAGACAGTTTAGTCTAATAATATACCTTTCTCTCTAGCCTCTGTCCCATTTTAGGACCTGGCATATATATATATTTTAATATTTATTTATTTATTTGGCTGCGTCGGATCTTTCATTGCAGCACATGGGCTCTTTGTTGCAGCACACGGGCTCTCTAGTTGTGGTGCGTGGGCTCTAGAGTGTGTGGGCTTAGTTGCCCCGCGGCATGTGGGATCTTAGTTCCTCGACTAGGGATTGAACCTGCGTTCCCTGCATTGGCAGGCAGATTCTTAACCACTGGACCACCAGGGAAGTCCCAGGACCTGGCATATTTTTATGTGCTAGGTACCATTTTAGCACCCATCCTTACCCCTACCTTCCTCAATGTCTAGGTCCCAAGAGAGAATGACTGAAGTAGAAATAGTTGTTTTACCAGCTTAAGATCAGATACTGGTTTCCTTTTAGAGGTCCTCTCCCCTTATCTGGATGATTGGCTTTGGGAATGATCACTTCCCTCACCACATTAAGGATGATACCATAACTATTTGCAGGAAGCTTTCCCGTTTCAGTAGAACATAGACTGTATCAGACAGTCTTTCTCTATAGTGACCCCTCCAGGACATCCATGTAGATTTGTCCAATAAACTAGTATTATAAAACTCAGAGTTGGCGTCACAGATTTGTGAGTTATTAGCATAGTGGTTTTAGTGTTTAGTTTCCATTAAAACAATGTAAATGGATAAAATGAAAAGAGTATGTTTTTAAAAGCGTCTGGAATGTAACTTGTTAATAAATGTGGAATTAGTTGCTGGGTAGATGGATGAATGAGTGAACGAATATTAACTGCTCCTTGTGAGGTAATTATTAATTTTACAGATCCTGTTTCATCTTGTTTGGGTTGAACTCTTATTCTGCTTTAGCTCTTTTTAGACCATCTGATTCTAAAGCTCTTTTGATACCCTTTTAAAGGGAGAATTATTATTAATGATTACAAGTTTATGTTTTTTGTAAAGTAAAATGATTTAAGAAAGAGATATACTAAGAATAGTTTTCAGCAAACTTGATTATGAATAATGAGTGAATCAGTGCCCCTTTTAAACTTTTTGTTGGTTTATCACTAATTACAGGAGAAAATCTCTTTATGTAAAGTGGAAATTATTTTTTAAGTTTTATGTCTTGGAGAGTGTAGGTTCATAAAACTTTGCATTACAGTCAAGTATTCTCAGGGCCTGTATATTGACATCTTATTATGTTGTTTTTATTAATATAATATTTATTTGAGGTAAAATGAAAAATAATTTTAATTTAACCTTACTGTATTTTGTCAACTTGATTAACTGCTTCTTTTAAGTTACTTGGTGTAGAATTCCTTTAATACTCACGTTTGGGAGTGGAATAGGTTTTAAGTATTCCGTGATTAATCACTACCATATTGTATGGAGGATTACCTATTACTTCTAAAATTTAGGACCAGTTTATCAAATCATGTGTAATTGTGCATTGCATTATGTTTATTGATGTTTGATAAATTTGGTTATTCTTTCTATGCTTTTGTGAGATAGGGTTCTATATTTTAGTTAAAATTTAAGGGTGAAAAATCTCCATGAGAAAACCAGCATAATTAAGACCTGAGCAATGGATTTGAGATCCCTTCTTGAGACTCAGATTCTTTGCTATTCCTCAGTCCACCAGATCCCACCAGATTCCACCAGCTCAAGGCTTTAACCTAGAATTTACCATCTCCTTTTAGAATAGAAGGACTGATAAAATGTTATTGGATTTAAGAAATATCACTATACTAAAGATAATTACATGTTTAATATGAGAGATGCTTTTAGAATTGTCTCTTAAAGTGTTGTAGTGTTGTAAAGAAATCATTCCGATTATTAGATTTTTGAAGTGATGTGCATTTTATGTTTTGACATAGTTAGCTGAAAGTAAGATGGTTAGAGAATATGTAAACTGTAAAGAAAGCATCTTTTCTTCCCAGTATTGTGGTCAAATGCCTCTTTTTCTCAGAGGCAGAAATAGATTTTTTTTTTTTTTTTTTAAATCACTGCTTGTTTCTAGCGATGTCACAATTCTGTGAGCTGGTAACAAGGGTAATGTAGGGAGAGGCAGAGATCAGGGTAAAGGGGTATTTTTTTTTTTTTAGAAAAGGTATAATCAGGTTTATTTAATACAGGTTAATGAACTGTGGATAGCTTATATGGGTCAGAGTTACAAAAAAGATTTTGGAGAAGAGAATAGATATTAAAAGGTGTTTTCTAGATAGAAGGGGCCTAAAAAGGGAAGATTTGCCATAGAGGTTTTGGGTTGAACCCTGGAAAGAATCAGACTTGAGGTTGTTCTTAAAAAAGGGTATTTCCCCCCCCGCCCCCCCTGCTTTTCACCTTTTTATGTGATTGAATAATATGTGGGGCCTGGCAACAAAGAAAAAATAACCTCATTGGATGACAGTGAATAATGAACTGACCCAGAGAAAGATGAAATACAGAAGCAACTGCAAAAGCCTTAAGCTGTTTTGTGCTGAAGACTTGTTAGGGAGAGAAATAATGTGGAAAGGCTGTGGTTATAGGATCATGGTCTTTGGAGGAGGGCTAATAGAAACAGCTACCTTTACTGAGTACCTGTCCTCCATATTCATACAGCATTATTCCCATTACAGATAAGAGAAGGGAGCCACAGAGGTAGGGTAGAAGGATTCAAATTCTAAACCCAAGGTTTCATCAGTAGTTTTCAAACTTTAATAAAGCAGCAGATCCATTTTTTTTCCCCCATAGGGAAATCTTATATGGAGCCCATTATACTATATGGAAAAAGCCTAAACTGGTTGAATCAGGGTAAGAGCACCTGATTCAGCTTCCTTCTTTGGCCTTCTTTCCTCTTACTCTCATTTTCAGAAGCTCTGAGGCATCTCTGTAGAACTCTGGTTGGAAAATCATTACATTTCACCATACTACTTTCCTTCATCCCTTGGTGATAGTGGTTGAAAATTGCCAGAAAAATACCCTCTGATACCTGCTGTTTGGTGATAGTCTGGTACCCATTTCATGAAAAGGTTGTTAATAGTATTTACATGTAAACTTGTACTTATGTTTGTGTCTTAATCTGTTGGAGCTGCTATAACAAAATACCATAGACTGGGTGGCTTAAACAACAAACATTTTTCTCACAGTTCTGGAGGCCGGGAACACCAAGATAAAGATGCCACGGATCTGGTGTGTGGTGAGGGCACACTTCTGGTTCATAGTCTTCTCATTATAACCTCATGTGGTAGAAGTGTCAAGGGAGCTTGGAGCCTCTTTTCTAATGTCACTAATCCCATTTCTGAGGGCTCCACTCTTATGACCTAATCACCTCCAAAAGGCCCTACTTCCAGATACCATCACATTGGGGATTAGGTTTCAACATAAGAATTTTGGGGTTGCAGGGGGACACAGAAAAATTCAGTGTATAGCAGTTTGTAATCAACACTTTTTATCAAAAGTGCATTTTTAAGAGGTTAATTTTCTTTGTCTTGAAGGTTGTCGCAGCATTGCCTGAAGATATGAGACCAGGTTCTAACTTCTATGGTTTTCCATGGGAATTAGTGATATGTGCAACTATTGTTGGATTTTTTGCTATTCTCTTGTTTTTGTGGAGAAGTTTTCGATCGGTAAGTAACCAGTGCCCTATATACTAAGAGAATGTTCGTTCTGTCTTCATGTTGAACAAGTAATATGAGAAACATATCTTTTGTTTTAAGGAAACAGGTTATTGTTATGTGGGCTACTCATGTTAATGTGTGGTTATTGGAAACTGAATATGGATTTAGAGGAATTTTTTAAAGTGTAAAAATTAAAATAATTCTCTGTAGGAGTATTCCACACTAATACTAAAACCCTACCTCTATTTCTTTTCTTTTTTTTTAATTTTTATTGGAGTATAGTTGATTTACAATGTTGTATAAGTTTGAGGTGTACAGCAAAGTCTACCTTTATTTCTTACTTGCTTATTATTTGGGGTCTGTGTTTATTTTTAACAGTATACTAAACATCTGTGAATATACCACCCAACCTGGAATCAAAGACATTGACTGTCACCTATATTTAGGTGATCCTCCCTCATTTCATCCCCCTGCCTCCCTGTACTAGAGGTAATCCTGTTCTGGATCCTGTGTTAATTATTCCCATGCCTTAAAAAAAATTTTTTTTTGGTCATATGTACACAAATCCTTCAGAAGTGTAGTAATTTTGCTTAGTCTCATGCCATATGTCATGTTTTGGAACTTTTTTACTCCATCCTATATTGCTAAGATTCATCCGTATTTTTGACCCATTTTGATTGTTTTAAGAATATACTACAATTAATTTATATATTTTATGGTCTTGGGCCTTTGAGTTGTTTCCAGGTTTTTTTCTATTACAAATAATGCTGCTGGGTAGTTTCTTATACTTGTCTCCTGTTGTATATTTGTAAGTTTCTCTTGGGAATATACTAAGTGTGAGATTACTGGGTTTTATAGTATACTGGAAGTTCTGCTTTTAAAACGTAATACCAAATTCTTTTCCAAATTGTCTGTACCAATTTATACTCCCAACAGTAGTATATAAGAGGTCCTAGAGATCCATTTGATCTGTGTCATCTCCAACACTTGTTATTGTTGAAATTCTTTATTTTTGCCACTTGAATGGTATCTTAACCATGGTTCTGATTTGTATTCCTTGATCACTAGTGAGATTGAAAACTCAGTAAATTTATTGGCCATATGTATTTTTTCTTCAGGGAAATACTTATGTCTTATACCCATTTTTCTTTTCAGTAGTTTGTTGTTTTCTTTTTTATTTGTAGGAGTTCTTTATATATTCTTGATGATATCCTTGTTGATTATCTATATTGCATATGTCCCAGTATGAAACATCTTTTCATTTTTCTTAAGGTGTTTTCTGATGAGTAGAAATTCTTAATTAAAACAGTTTTCTTTTAGCACAGAATTGCTTGATCCATCTTGAGTTGATTTTTTCTTTAGTGTGGGGTAAGGAGTTGGTGTAACTCCCCACTCCCCTTCCCCCTCAATATAACCTTTTTCCCAGCTTTGTTTATTGGATAGTCTCCCTTCTTCCCATTCATCTGCCATGCTACATATGAGAGTTCCACATACGTGTAGACTTTTTCTGTGCTCTTTATTCTCCTGATTATTATTGAAAGCAGATACTTGTGTATCATTCTGTATCCATCCATTATTAGGTCAAGCTTGCTAATTGACTAATTTGTGGTGTTCATGTATTGCATATTCGTGCTCTTTTTTTGTTGTTGTTTCCTTCATCTTTCAAGAGTGAAGAGAAGTTGGCTGAATTCCACTGTCATGATGGATTTATCAGTTACTTTCTGTAGTTTTGTCAATTCTTGCTTTACATATTTTGAGGATATTTTGTTAGGTGGATACATGTTTAGAATTGCTATATCTCTTCTTGGTGGATTGAATCTTTTATCAGTATCTAGTGACCCTCTATAACTCTTGCGATGCTTTTGTCTTAAAGTCTCTTTTCTGATGTTAGTATAGCCAGACCAATTTTCTTTTTGGTAATATTTCATGTGTCTTTTTCCATCCTTATATTTTCCAGTCTTTCTGTGGTCTTTTACTTAATGTATGTCCTGTATGAATTTCTTTTTTTATTTTGTTGGAGTATAGTTGATTTACAATGTATTAGTTTCAGGTGTACAGCAAAGTAATTCAGTTCTGTATGAATTTCTTTTATATAATCTGGAAATCTCTGTTTTTTCACTGAGTTTAGTATATCTACATATATTATGATTATTGATTACTGTTGTATTTGGACCAGTTTCTTCTAGCATACTTTATTAATTTGTTCCACTTTTAATGTTTCTTTTCTACATTTGTAAGTAAATCTTCCTTCTGAGAAAACAGAAACCTTATTTTTAGCATACTCTCTCACATCCCTTGGTCTCTTTCATTTTCCAACCCCCTTTCATATTGGTATAATCTAGAATTTTAGTTCTAAAAATATTTCCTTTTCCATTTCTTTGTTTTTTACTTTCTCCTCCACCCCTTCTCCAGTCCTCAAGACAACAACAAATATTACCAAGATATTTGATCACCCGTAATTGACATACCTCTTTCAGGGACTCCTGAATTTAATTCTTCCCATATTTGAATACTTCTTTCTAGATTGTTTTCAGTGTTGGTCTTTGTGTGGCAAACCTTTTGTACGCTTGAGGATGTTTGAATTAAGTCTTCACGCTGAAATGGTAATTTGTTTGATATAAGCATTCTGCATCCAAAGTTCTATCCTTTTACTTCCTTGTCTTTTTACATCTAATGTTACTTGTTGAAAGGTCTAGTGTCAATGTGATTCTTATTCATTTGTAAGTGATCTGTTCTCTGTGGAGACTTTTAATTTGATACCCTTATTTCAATGTAATATGTTCAGGTTTGATTTTTTTTTATTTCTTTAAATTCTCTTGAATATTTAAATATGAAATCTTTTATCTTTTTTAATTCTGGGAAGTTCCTTCTGCATTTTACATTTTTTTTTTCCTCTTTGGGACTAGTATTTTTTTTAAGATGTTGGCTCTTCTACTTCTCACTTCCCTCTTAACTCTTTTTTCCTTTTTTTTTTTAATGGTTTACCATTACCTTTTGACATAGTTTCTGAATCTGATGTTTCAGTTCACTAATTGTTCCTCATCTATACCTACTATACTGTACCTTGACTTCTTTAAAAACTTTATTTATTGTATTTTTATTTTATTTTTGGCTGCCTTGGGTCTTCATTGCTGCACGCGGGCTTTCTCTAGTTGTGGTGAGCAGGGGCGACTCTTCGCTTTGGTACGCGGGCTTCTCATTGCGATGGCCTTTCCTGCTGTGGAGCACAGGCTCTAGGCACGCAGGCCTCAGCAGTTGTGGCTCGTGGGCTCAGTAGTTGTGGCTCATGGGCTCCAGAGCGCAGGCTCAGCAGCCATGGCACACGGGCCTAGTTGCTCCGCGGCATGTGGGATCTTCCCAGACCAGGGCTCGAACCCGTGTCCTCTGCATTGGCAGACAGATTCCTAACCACTGCACCACCAGGGAAGCCGTGTACCTTGACTTTTTAATCTTGTTTTATTTAATTTTATTCCTATATATCTTCTGTAGATCATTTAAGTCCCCACTGTTTTCTCTACTTAGATTACCTTAGTCCTAAACGTGATCCCCTTATAAATGGAATTTTTCCTTCATTGTTTGAGAGAGAGGTTAAAGAAGAAAAATTTTTTTACTTTATGGTCAGCAGATCCATGGCCGCACGGTAACATTTTTCATACTGTGTTATTTTGGATATTTACTAGGGGAGATGATATAGGGGCTTCCTTAAGTAGTTTGTTTTAGGGTCAAATATGTTTGAGGAGCAGTGGGCTAAATGAAATGAAACAGATATCTTTAAGGTAGACTTATTTCAGAGCCTTAAATATGCTAATACACAGTGTGACTCTTCAGTAGGAGGACTTTCGTATGTATTTTTCTCATTGGAAATAGAACACTTTTTGGCGAACTTACATTTATACTAAGGCAATAACAAACATTTTGTTTTTAAGTTGGCAGTAGAAGTTAAATTATATGTGCTTGAATGTGTGTGTGTTTTAATGTAATTTTTGTTAAAAATTTGTTTCAGGTTAGAAGCCGGCTTTATGTGGGTAAGCTCTTTTTTCTATTTTAGATCTCATCATTGTTGTTTACAATTAAATCAACTTAAAAACATGATAGTATTAACTCTGTTTTTAGGAAGAGAGAAAAAGCTTGCTGCAGAACTTTCTACACTGATCGAAGAAAAATGTAAACTACTTGAAAAATTTAGTGTTGTTCAAAAGGAGGTAAGATGTTTTTGAAAATGTTGACATTCATGTTATAATCAGAAGACTTGATACTTTTCAATGCAGCTACTTCTGTGTAAGTTGAAGATCACTCATGCTTTGTTTGCAAAGTGTGAGACTTCAGTAGCTTTCATATTACCAGTCTAAATTTTAACCACTGTGGTAGGTGCATAGTGATGTCTCATTGTGGTTTCAGTTTTCATTTCCCTGACTAATGAGGTTAATCACCTTTTCATGATTATTGGCCATTTAGATATCCTTTTTGTCATGTTGCTTAGTTTTTTTTTTCTCACATTTTAAAAAGTATGCTTATCTCTCTTTTTGCTTTTGATATGTAGGATTTTTCCTATATTTTGGATACAAGTCCTTTGTCAGATATATGTATTGCAAATATCTTCTTCCACTCTGTGGTTTGCCTTTTTATTTCAAATGGTGTCTTGGTAAGCATAAGTTCTTAATTGTGACGTAGTCTAATTTTTCAGTCTTTTCTTTATGATGACTGTTATTTGTTTCCTACGTAAATTTTTTTTGTGTACTCAAGAGTATGAAGATATTCTTCTGTGTTATCTTTTAGAAACTTAATTTTTTTACTCATTTAGTCTTTGCATTAGTTTGCTAGGACTGCCGTAACACAATACCACAGACTGGGTGACTTACATAGAAATTAATTTTTTTCACAGTTTTGGAGGCTAGAGGTCCAGGATCAAGGTGTTGGCAGGTTTGGTTTCTTCTGAGGCTTATCATTTTGACATAACTGGTCATCTTCTTGCCCTGTCCTCACATTGTCTTTTCTCTGTTCAGGTGCATGTTTCTGATGTCTCTCAGTGTGTCCAAATTTCCTCTTCTTGTAATGGCACCAGTAAGATGGATTAGGGCCTATCTTAATCCAAGGGGCTCATTTTAACTTAACAACCTTTTTTTAAAAAAATTTTTATTTATTTTTGGCTGTGTTGGGTCTTTGTTGCTACCCGCAGGTTTTCTCTAGTTGCGGCAAGCAGGGGCTGCTCTTCGTTGCAGTGCGCTGGCTTCTCATTGCGGTGGCTTCTTTTGTTGCGGAGCACGGGCTCTAGGTGCGTGGGCTTCAGTAGTTGCAGCATGTGGGCTCTAGAGCGCAGGCTCAGTGGTTGTGGCACACGGGCTTAGTTGCTCTGTGGCATGTGGGAATCTTCCCGGACCAGGGCTTGAACCCGAGTCCAGACGGATTCTTAACCACTGCGCCTCCGGGGAAGTCCTAACTTAATGACCTTTAAAGGGCTTGTCTCCAAATACAGTCACATTTTGAGGTATTGGGGCTTCAACATATACATTCTGAGGGGAAACAGTTCAGCCCAAATTAATCAGTCTTTAATCCATCTGGAATTGAATCTGTGATGGTGTGATTGGTGGTTAGT
The DNA here is from genome assembly GCF_028023285.1 of Balaenoptera ricei. Classification (NCBI taxonomy): domain Eukaryota; kingdom Metazoa; phylum Chordata; class Mammalia; order Artiodactyla; family Balaenopteridae; genus Balaenoptera; species Balaenoptera ricei. Next base: position 128,449,079 of record NC_082640.1, read on the forward strand.
ATTCAATATTTTTCATGTGGGTATTGAATTTACCAGTACCATTTATTAAAAGACCATCTTTTCCTTTTGTTCTGTAGTGTCGTAGTCTTAAGTCATGTGACTGTATATATCTGAGTCTGTTTCTATAATATTTTCTATTCTGTTGGTCTGTTTTTTAAAAAAAATATATCCTTTCACCAATACCATGCTTATTATTTTTTTTTAATTAAAAAAATTTTTTTAAACATCTTTATTGGAATATCATGCTTTTTAAAGTCTACCTAGCACATCTTGATATCTGACGGTATAAACCTCCAGGTTTGTTTTTCAAGATTGTCTTGGCCATCTTGGCACTTTGTCTTTTTGTGTAAATTTTAAATCACTTCATCAGTTTACACATGCACACATACACATAGCCTCTTAGGAATCTGGGATTGCATTGAATATATAGATTAATTTGGAGAGAATTTACCTTTTTACAGTGTTGAGGGCTGTGGTATATCCCTCTATTTATGTCTTTAAAATTCTCTCAGTATTGTTCATACATTTTTGTGTTGAGGTCTTGTACATCTTTTCTTAGATTTATTCCCCGGTATCTGATGATTTTTGAAACTATTATAAATAGTATAGTTTTTTTAACAGGTTTTTTGGGGTATGATTCACATACTATACTGTTTATTTAAAGTGTACAAATGAATGGCTTTTAGTATATTCACAGAGTTGTATGTCCACCACAAAATATTTTCAAACATATTTTTTACACCCCAAATAAACCCTGTACCTCTTAGCTGTCACCCTTCACCCAATCTCCCCTACTCGTAAGCCCTAGACAGCTTATCTACTTTCTGTTTCTATAAACTTGCCTACTCTAGATTCCATTTTACATAAATGGAATGATACAACATGTGCTTCCTTGTGACTAGCTTTTTAAACCCAGCATAATGTTTTCAGATTCACCCATGTTGTACTATGTATCAATACTTAATATCTTTTTTTGCCAAATAATATTCCCTACCACAATTGATATATCCATTTTTCAGGTGGTGGACATTTGGGTTATTGTACTTTCTGGCTGTTACAAATGATGCTGTTGTGGACATTCTTGTACAAGTTTTTGTGTGGATATATGTTTTAAATTCTTTGAGGTATATACCTAGGAGTAGAATTGCTGGATCTATATTTAACTTTTTTTTTTTAGAAAGGTAATTTTAAATTTTATTTATTTACTTATTTATTTATTTTTGGCTGTGTTGGATCTTCATTTCTGTGCGAGGGCTTTCTCTAGTTGCGGCGAGCGGGGGCCACTCTTCATCGTGGTGCGCGGGCCTCTCACTATCGCGGCCTCTCTTGTTGCGGAGCACAGGCTCCAGATGCGCAGGCTCAGTAGTTGTGGCTCACGGGCCCAGTTGCTCCGCGGCATGTGGGATCTTCCCAGACCAGGGCTCGAACCCGTGTCCCCTGCATTGGCAGGCGGATTCTCAACCACTGCACCACCAGGGAAGCCCTATATTTAACTTTTTGAAGAACTGCCAGATTGTGTTTCACAGTGGCTGTGCTAGTTTATATTTCCACCAGCAGTTTGTGAATGTTGCATTTTCTCCACATCTTTCCCAACACTTGTTTTTTTTTGGCCGTGCCATGCAGCATGCGGGACCTTAGTTCCCCAACCAGGGATCGAACCTGTGCCCCCTGCAGTGGAAGCATGGAGTCCTAACCACTGGACCCCCCGGGAATTCCCTCCCAACACTTGTTATTATGTCTTTTTGATTATAGCCATCCTAGTTGATGTGAAGTGTTGTCTCAATGAGATGTTTTTTTATTTTATTTTATTTTATTTTATTGAAGTATAGTGGGTCTACAGTGTTGTGTCAGTGAGGTTTTAATTTGCGTTTCCCTGATAGCTAGTGATGTTGAACATCTTTTCATTTGCTTATTGGCATTTATATATTTTCTTTGGAGAAATGTCTACTCAGTTCCTTTGCCTATTTTTATTTTTAATTTTTAAAAATTAATTAATTAATTAATTTATGTTTGGCTGCGTTGGGTCTTTGTTGTTGCACACAGGCTTTCTGTAGTTGTGGTGCACGGGGGCTACTCTTTGTTGTGGTGTGCAGGCTTCTCATTGCGGTGGCTTCTCTTTGTTGCAGAGTGCAGGCTCCAGGCGTGCGGGCTTCAGTAGTTGTGGCATGCGGTCTCCGTAGTTGTGGCTTGCGGGCTCTAGAGTGCAGGCTCAGTATTTGTGGCACATGGGCTTAGTTGCTCCGTGGCATGTGGGATCTTCCCAGCCCAGAGCTCGAACCCGTGTCCGCTGCATTGGCAGGTGGATTCTTAACCACTGCGCCACCAGGGAAGCCCCCTTTGCCTACTTTTAAATTGGGTTATTTGTCTTTGTTATTGAGTTCTAACTTTATATATTATAGATGTGAGCCCCTTATCAGATACGTAATTTGCAAATATTTTCTCTTATTCTGTGGCATGTTCTCCTCACTTTCTTTGTGGTATCTTTGAAGCATAGAACTTTTTAATTTTGGTGATGCTCAGTTTATCTATTTTTTCTTTTGTTGGTTATGCTTTTGGTGTCATTTCTAAGAAACTATTGCTTAAAACAAGATCACAAAGATTTACATCTGTGTTTCCTTCTAAAAGTTTTATGCGATTAGCTCTTATGTTTAGATCTTTGATGTATTTTGAATTAATTTTTGTATATTGTGTTAGGTAGGGGTCCAACTTTATTTTTGGCATGTGGATATCCAGTTGTCTTAGCACTGTTTGTTGAAATGACTAATCTTTACCCATTGAATTGTTGTGGCATCCTTGTTGAAAATCAATTGACCATAATTGTGAGGGTGCATTTCTGGGCTCTCAGTTGTATTTCATTGATTTATATGTCTATCCTTAATGCCAGTTTCACACTGTCTTGATTCGTGTAGCTTTACAGTAAGGTTTGAAATTGGGAAGTTTAAGTCCTCCAACTTTTCAAGATCATTCTGAGCCTTTTGCATTTTCTATGACTTTTAGGATCAGCTTGCAATTTCTGCAGATAAATTAGCTGGGATTTTGATGGGGCTTATGTTGAATCAGTAGATCAATTTGGGGTTATTGCCATCTTAACAATATTAAGTCTTCTGATCCATGAATGCGGGATGCCTTTCCATTTATTTAGGTCTTCTTTATTTCTGTAATATTTTGTAGTTTGCAGAGTATTAGGTTTACACTTCTTTTGCTAAATTTATTTCTAAGTATTTTATTCTTTTTGATGTCATTGCAAATGGAATTTAAAAAAAAATTTATCTTTTATTTGCTCATTGCTGGTATAGTGTTTATTCTCTTGTTATTTTCTAAACATTTATGGGACCTTTAGAGAGGTCTGCTCTTTTATTTCTGACATTAGGTTGATTGTCCTTCTTTCTCTCTTTGTCACCTTATCCTTGACAGTGGTTTATCAACTTTTTTAGTGTTTCCAAAGAACAACCTTTTGGCTCAGTTGATTCTTTTTACTTTATTTGCTTTCTAATTCATTACTATCTTTATTACTTCATTTTAAACTTCTCTTCGGTTTACTTGCTTTTCTTTTTTTATCACTTCTTGGGATGGATACTAAAATCATTGAGTTTTTAGCCTTCTTTTATAATTTCTGCATTAAAGTTATAATTTACTTGGCAAGTTTGGCTTTTATTAAAGCATCTTGTTAGTTTTGATATGTCATGGTTTCCTGATCATTCAGTGTAAAATATTTTAAAATTTTTATTGTGATATTTTCTTTGAAACATCGGTTATTTTTTAGGTTATTTATTAATTTTCTAACATAAGGGATTTCCCAATAGTTTATTTGTTATTAAGTTTCAGCCTAATTCTACCTAATTATGTTTAATTCAGAGAATATCCTTTGTATGATTTCGCTCCTTTATTTGTTGATACTTAATCTCTGGCTTTGCATAAGATTGATTTTGGTAAATGTTTCATATACAATATAAATACATACATGTTATTAACCTTGTGTCAACACCATACCATTTTATTTACTAGTTTATTGGTATATAAATATAAAAATTGTCACTTGTTAATTTTTTATTCATATCGTCTATTGGTTTTTGAAAGAAATATGTTAAAATTTCCCATTAAGATTATAGATTCATTTTTCTCTTTTTTAGTTTTGTTATTTTTATGTATATTGAGGCTATGTTAGACGCATATAGATTTAAAATTATTTATTTTCTTAGTTAGATTGACCATTTTATCATTATGAATACCCCTATTTTATTTGTAGTAATTCTTTTTTTTTAAAATTTTTATTGGAGTATATTTGATTTATTACAATGTAGTATTAGTTTCAGGTGTACACTAAAGTGAATCAGTTATACATATACATATATCCACTCTTTTTTAGATTCTTTTCCCATATAGGCCATTACAGAGTATTGAGTAGAGTTCCCTGGGCTATACAGCAGGTTCTTACTAGTTATCTATTTTATATATAGTAGTGTGTATATGTCAACCCCGGTCTCCAATTTATCCCTCCTTCTCCTTATCCCCTGGTAACCATAAGTTTGTTTTCTACATCTGTGACTCTACTTCTGTTTTTTAAATAAGTTCATTTGTACCCCTTTTTTACGATTCCACATATAAGCAATATCATATGATATTTGTCTTTCTGTGTCTGACTTACTTCACTCAGTATGACAATCTCTAGGTCCATCCATGTTGCTGCAAATGGCATTATTTCATTCTTTTTAATGGCTGAGTAATATTCCATTGTATATATGTACCACATCTTCTTTATCCATTCCTCTGTTGATGGACATTTAGCTTACTTCCATGTCCTGGCTATTGTATTGTAAATAGTGCTGCAGTGAACATTAGGGTGCATGTATCTTTTCGAATTATGGTTTTCTCCAGGTACATGCCTAGGAGTAAGATTGCTGGGTCATTTTGTAGTTCTATTTTTAGTTTTTTAAAGAACCTCCAGACTGTTCTCCATAGTGGCTATACCAATTTATATTCCCACCAACAGTGCAGGAGGGTTCCCTTTTCTCCACACCCTCTCCAGCATTTATTGTTTGTAGATTTTTTGATGGTGGCCATTCTGACCGGTGTGAGGTGATACCTCATTGTAGTTTTGATTTGCATTTCTCTGATAATTAGTGATGTTGAGAATCTTTTCATGTGCTTTTTGGCCATCTGTATGTTTTTTTGGAGAAATGTCTATTTAGCTCTTCTGCCCATTTTTTGATTGGGTTATTTGGTTTTTTTTGATAATTGAACTACATGAGCTGTTTGTGTATTTTGGAGATTAATCCCTTGTTGGTTGCTTCGTTTGCAGATATTTTCTCCCATTCTGAAGGTTGTCTTTTTGTTTTGTATTTGTAGTAATTGACTTTGTCTGATATACAGTGTAACAATCCCAATTTTCACTTGGTGAACATTTGCGTGGTAGACCTTTTCCCATTATTTTACTTTCAACCTTATATACTTTTGTTTAAGCTGTCTCTTTTCGAAACAGCATACAGATGGGTTTTGCTTTTTTTAATCAGTCTAAAAAAATCTTTTCAATTAATTAGATTATTTAGTTCATTTGCATTTAATGTAATTTCTAATTTATTAGGGGTCAAAACTACCATCTTAACTGTTTATTTTCTATTTGACCCACCTGTCCCATGTGGCTTTTTCTCTTCTCTTGTTTTCTTCTGCATTGAAATAGTCATTTATTAATTCAATATTTTCTACATCAATGCATTTGTTAGTTATAGATTTTATTTTTTTAATAGTTACCTTAGAGATTACAACATGTATCCTTAATTTATTAAATTCTAATATAAATTTGTGCTGTTGCTACTTACTGGATAATGCAAAGATCGTAGAATGCTTTAATTCCACTTGCCCCCTTTTATCTAAGTGCTGTTGCACTATATATATATATATATATATATATATATATATATGTATTTTTTTTCTTATTTTTAATTTATTTTATTTATTTTTATTTTTGGCTGTGTTGGGTCTTTGTTGCTGCACGCGGGCTTTCTCTGGTTTTGGCAAGTGGGGGCTACTCTTTATTGCGGTGCATGGGCTTCTCATTGTGGTGGCTTCTCTTGTTGTGGAGCATGGGCTGTAGGCGCACGGGCTTCAGTAGTTGTGGCTTGCGGGCTGTAGAGCGCAGGCTCAGTAGTTGTGGCTCACGGGCTTAGTGGCTCCGTGGCATGTGGGATCTTCCCGGACCAGGGCTCAAACCCATGTCCCCTGCATTGGCAAGCAGATTCTTAACCACTGCGCCACCAGGGAAGCCCTGTTGCACTATATTTTGACTTTATATTTATATAAACCTCCAAATCATTTTATTATTCTTTGAAACAGTCAAGATTCGTTTTGATTTATCCACACATTTATTTCCATTGTTCTTTATTCTTTCTTTCCTTTCCACCTTCTATCTGGGATGATTTTCCTTCCTCCTGAAGGATAGAGAAACTTCCTGGTCTTTTCTTTTCTGGAATATACTGTTGATAAATTCTCTTAGTTTTTGTTTGTCTGATAATGTCTTTATTTCTCCATTTTGTATAATGTTCTTTATAGAAGTCTGAGTTGGCAGTTATTTTACTTAAGCACTTTGGACATCTCATTTTACTGATTTTTTTCCTTAGCATGTTGTTTGTGGGTCAAAGGCAGCTATAAGTTTTATTGTAATTTGGTGATCTTGTTTTGTATTTTTTCTCTTTCAATTTTAAAAATTGAGGTATAATTTTCATATAATAAAATGGACATTCTTAAATATGCAGTTCTGTGAATTTTGACAGGTATATTTACCCATGAAGCTACCACTCCCATCAATACATAAAACATTTCTATCACCCTTATATTTCCCTTGTGCTCATTTTCACTCAGTCCCCTACCCCTGCCAGCAACCACTGTTTTTATTTCTATCACCATAAATTAGTTTTTGTCTGTTTCAGAGTTTGTATAAATGAAATCATACTCTTTTGTGTCTGCCTTTTTTCAGTTAGCATTGTATTTTTGAGATTCACTATGTTGTTGCATATATTAGTAGTTTTTTTTTAACTTGCAAGTAAATTTGCATTACATCAACATCACAATTTTTTTAATCCATTTACCACTTAATATGGTTATTTCTAGCTTTTGGCTATTATGAATAAAGTTGCTATGATCATTCTATCTTTTTGTGTGTGTGGGGGGGGTATATGTTTTCATTTCTCTTTTGTAAATATCTAGTATTAGAATTGGTAGGTCATAGGGCAGGTATTGTATAACTTTATAAGAAACTGTCTGGCTACTTTTATGATTTTATCTTTGATTTTCAGCAGTGCTACTAGTTGTCTAGATGTGGTTTCTTCTATTTATCATCCCTGGGCTTCATGCTGTTCTAGAATCTGTGGCTTAATGTCTTTCATTAGTTTTGAAGCACTCTTGATCATAACCTTTTCAAATATTGTTTTTGCTTTTTTTTTCTTCTCTTCCTGTAATTTTAAATACTTGTATTTTAGCTTTTTACTATATCCCATGTATCTCTTATGTTCTATTCTGGGTTTCTTATCTCTTTGTTCACACTTCAGTCTAGATGTTTTCTTCTAATCTAGCTTCCATTTTACTAATTGTCTTCATCTGTGTCTAATCATCTTTTAAACCATCTTAATTTCATTTATTTCCTTTTTCAGTTCTAAAGTTTGTGTGGCTCTTTTTGTAGTTCTTTTTTTCTAGTTTAATTATTTTGGTTCCTCTTACATATCAAGCTTACTTATTTTAATGTCTGAAGGAGAACTGTATTACCTGCATCCTCCAAGAGTCTGCTGTCTTGCTCATTTTTTTCTCTTGGTTCTCAGTCATATCTTGTTTTCTTGAATGCCAGATTATTCCATGTTGAGTATCAGTAATAGTATAACAAAAATTATAGTGGTAAATTTGAAACTGTGGGCAATGTTATCTTTCTGCAGTGAGGATTTACTGTTGCTACTCATGGAATTAGTGGGTCATAGGGCAGGTGTAGTTTCGAATAAAATTTATGGCCCTTTTACTTAGAGTGTTGCTTTCTTTCAGTATGAAGGCTTAGAGTCATCTTTAAAGGATGCCAGCTTTGAGAAGGAGTCAACAGAAGCACAAAGTTTGGAGGTAAAAACAAATATTATAATTATAAAAGTTAGGGGAAAGGTTCTTAGTAAATAACATAAATTTCGAAAGTCATGTATCTTCTCAGAACTCACATTTCAAAGGAAATGTGAAAGAGCATCTCTAGATGTTAAAACTTAAGAAGTTAAATATAGGAAATAGAATATTAGTAAGTAGCATAAGGTATTTTAAAAATTTGAGCTCTTGTTGATAACTTGTTTTGAGTGAAGCATATTCAGTTCAATGTAATCTAGAGCTATATAGAAACTCTTTATTCTTCATTCCTGGGAAGTGTATTAAGGTAACCATTTCTTTTTTGACTCAGTTTGCTCTAGGAAGGAAAAATAGGATTTATTTTCATAAATTTAGGAATAGTTGGCAATGAAAAATTATGTAAGTTCAGGCAGTACTTGCCTTTACCTCATACCAATGTATTAGGAGCTGACTAGAATTAGACCAAAGATTTATGTTATACACAGTGGTGTGCTGGTAAATGTTTTAACAACTGGCTCTTTAAAAAGCAGGAGCCTTTATTTGTAGCATTTGCTGGGTTCTGTTGTGTAAATACTTCCACCTTGACCAATTTCAAGGTACCAACATGATGCCACTGAATGTGGAGTTTGGAGGAGATATAGAGTCAGCTCTCCTGAGTGAGGTATGATTTAGGTAATAGTAAGGAAGGAAACTGTGATAATTTGTCATTTAGCTAAGCTATGACAGATTAGGGTAAGTAATAGCAATTTCTTTAGAGATGGAAATGTTGTAAAAAGCATACTAATATTAAAGTAGAAAACAATGGACTTTGTACCTTTGTTGTACGAGTTCAGTCAGTTCAGCTTGGCGGTTCTCAATCACTGATGTCTGTAATCATCAGAAAGCATATGTATCATGAATCAGAATTTCCTAGTAGAGTCCAAAGGAAATTATAAATTGAATTCCAAATGACATTAATTTCTTAACCTTTTCTTTCTTCATCTGTTACCTATTAATATTCTTAAGAACTTGTTGAAATTGTTGTATTTTATTTGATGACCCTCTGTTTTAACTGCTGTTATGGTAGTAATTTATTAGATTGATTAAAAGGGAATTTTATAAGGAATTTAGCATGCTGACAAAAGAGCAAAAACTGGAGAGCAAAAATATTTACTCAAGCTTTGTGATGTTGTGGATAAAATAAAACACACCAATTTATTCTCAGGCATTGAATTTATGTAATCTGGCCATAAAATTAGCTAAATTTTTACTTTATAATGAATATTTTGGAAGTTTTCCTCTAATTTTAGTAATTTTTTTAAACATATAGTGTTTATATTCAAGATTGGTAAACATAGTTGAATATAAACTATAATGTGATACAATTACAAAAATTGATGTTTGAATCTATAGATAAAATCAAAACAGTAGAGTAATTTTGATTCTACTCAGAGAATTCATATAATCAGATAGTCAAATTTGGGGAAATATATATATGCATATATATATATTTATGTAAATGAGTTTTTAAACCAGTATGATATAGTATGTACTTGTGCTACTTTTATTTTGGCCTGCATTAAATTCTTTGATTCTTTTGGTTTTTTTTAACAAGTTTGTTGAAGGATCACAAATATCAGAGGTATGTTTATTACAGTATTTAAAATCCAATTGGAATAATCCAACAACTAATCATTTTAAATTAAAAAGGTCACAGAAAATATGTCTTAATTCAGTGTAGAATATTATCTTGATTGTTTTTTGAATTTATTTTTTATTTTATATATTTATATTAAATTTGGTTTTTTTCTTATTGTTTCTTTTACAATGCTTTAGAGCAGAAGTTGGCAAACTACACTCTGAGCTCTCCATCTTTTATTGTAAATAAAATTTTATTGAAACACAGCCATGCTCATTCATTTACATATAGTCTTTGCTTTCTCACTACATATGCATATCACTTGAATAGCTGGGACAGAAACTGTGTGGCCTTCAAGCCTAAAATATTTACTTTCTGTCTCTTTATAGAAAAAATTTGCTGATACCTGCTAGTATGGCTGTTATTTCAGTGTTTTAAAAATGAACAAATATATAAACTAGACTTATTTAACTTACAGTGTATGTATTTGATTACACTCACCTGATTTATCTTGACCAAAAATTCCCATGTCAGTCTTATAAAGTTGGCTTCCTCTTTTAGGCAGTCTGTGAAAAGCTGACTAGGTCCACATCTGAACTTGAGGATGAAATACTCATTCTAGAAAAAGAGTTAAAAGAAGAGAAATCTAAACATTCGGAACAAGATGAATTGGTAAGACTTTTGTGTTTGAGGAGACTGTAGGAAAAAGAAAGTTATTGAGTTTAAAAAAAATGATATGATATTGGTTAAAGTATTACATGCACTGTAAAAAAAAAAAAAAAAAAAAGAAATCCAAAGAATACAGAAGGCTGTGAAGTGGAGAATAAAAATTTCCAGATCCACTAGCTCTTTTCATTTGTTAGAGGTTACCATTATTATGTTACATTTCTTTCATATTCTTATAGAAATTTTCTATTTGCACTATGGAAGTAGCTCACACAAATAATTTAAGTTGAACAATCAAATACATAGTGGATTTTAAAAAATTACTCAAAACGTGTATTAAGAACTTTAACTTTCCTTTATTTGTCTTTCTATTTTAAAATCTGTCTTAAGGATGATCTTGATGTGTGTGAGATTATTTAGTAAGATATGATGCTAGTGGACTTCTTTTGAGCCTATATAACTTAAGTGTTACGAAATATTAAAGATGAGTTGAAATACTGTTGTTATGTAACTTTTGTATGCAATCCCTTTAAGCATATGGCTGAGAATGTTTCTTAATTTGAACCCTCACTTTTGGAGCAAAAGTGTTAGGTTGATAATATACTTAATATATATGGCATCTTGGAAACTTGGAGTTTAGTATATACTTGTTTATTGATTTATACTGCCTTTTTAGATGGTGGATATTTCAAAAAAGATACAGTCCCTAGAAGATGAATCAAAGTCCCTCAAATCACAAGTATCTGAAGTAAGTTGAATTACTTTAATAGCTCTGTTGCTTTTGAAAGTCACTTACATTTTACTATTACTTTTATAATTAAAGAATAAGGCATAATAATAGAATTCAGATGTATTTTAAAAATACAGGGTATCTGAGGAAAGTTCATTTTTTTCATTGGACAGTATTTATTGAGCCATTGCTATATACTGGTCACTGTTGAAGGTGATTGGCACTTAATATTAGTAGACAAAATAGAAAGGCTCTTGTGGATTTTAAATTCTGGTAAGAGAGACAGACAGTAGAAAGTTAACAGAATTTGCCGCATAGTACATAGAAGGTTACAAGAGGTTAAATCATTTGTCCAGGGTCATGTGGCAAGTTAGTGGCAGAGCAACTAGACCTTGAGTGACTAGACCTTGAGTCTAGGCCAGCCTTTTTTTCTGCTACAGCATGCTGCCTCTCCTATTAATATTGGCACGTTTTTGACTTTAATTCCGTGTTTCAGGGAGTGTGTGTAAAAAAGAGCTATTGTATTAAACTAATTCTTGTAATCTCAATATGTTATATTTTACTTAGGCCAAAACAACCTTCAAAATATTTCAGATGAATGAAGAAAGACTTAAGGTAGCTATAAAAGAGGCATTGAGTGAAAATTCTCAACTTCAGGAAAGCCAGAAACAGGTTTGTACTGTAAAGGGGGGACTCCAGCTTGTGAGTATGTAATTATAAACGTTCTGGGCATAGTCATGACTGACCCATGCTAGGGGCAAAAGTAGGCTCTTTCTGGAGACCACAAGAGCAGGACAATCTCCTGTGTATCCTATGGTGTCTCTTTTATATAGGATACAGAGGTCTGTATTCCTGGAACCCTCTTCCCCCAGGAGTGAAAGTAAGCCTGGGCACTCAGCATTTTAATAATAATAATAACAAATAGCATTTAGCACAAATATTCAAAGCCAGACTGAAGGAGGGCAGAGAATACCATGAGAGTTATTGCAACTGTGTGTCTGGGCCCTGAAGACAGAAGCAGTTGTTGTGGCAGATCTAATGAGGATTTAACTTTTACCTTCTTTCTCCGCACATATGTAGACACTGCCACATACCCAAATATATTTCCTCTCCAACTGTTCTCCCGATACAGTTATAATTTTTCAGTGGGAAAATTTTTTAATGATTACATTATTTATGATTTTCTAAATATTACAGCTGAGACACATGGTGTGTTCTGATTACATATTCCGTTTCGCTCAACATTTTATTTGCCCTAGAATTAATAATTGTCTTGTTTCTTTTATACCTATCTGTAATTCATCTGTAGTTCAATCATATATATCTCTTTTAGAGATTATGTAAATATTTATGTGTTCAAATGCTTTGGTTAATCTCTTAATTTCATTTTTTCCTTGAAGCAGTCCTTCCTGGGGTCTTCCATCCTCCTGGTCCAGTAGGAACTTGTTCTCTAGGTCTGTTATACTTCTGCTGTTCTGAGATTTCACTTCACCCCCATCCTTTCCCTTGTCTTTCTTCTGTGTTGGATCTTTTATTTCCTGTGTCCTACCTGTGCTTTTATGTGGTAAATTCCCTTGATTAGCTTCCTGAGAAAAGGTATAGGAGGTAACTTTTAAAAAACTTTCATGACTTAGAATGTCTTCTTCTTTCATACTGTTAACATTTTGGTTGGGTATCTTCTGGGTTGAAATTTTTTTTCTTGATATTTTGACATAATTGCTCTGTTGTCTTCATTTTCCAGTATTACTTTTGAGAAGTCAAATGCTATTTGGATTACTGAACCTTTTTTGTGACCTACTCTTTTCCCCGGTGGAAAATTTTAATATCTTTCATTGTTTCCAGTTCTCCAAAATTTCATGATGCTGTGCCTTAGTGTGGGTCTTTTTCTATACATTTGTTGGATACTCTCAGTCTGGAAACTTGCTCTTGATTCAGTTCTGGGAAGTTTACTTAAATTATTTCATACTTTTTGGGGTGTATTTTGTATGATATATGAAATTATTGAAAATGTCTTTTTTGGTTTCTTTGTGTCTGTGGAACTTTCATTCACTTATTCTCTGATATTTTTCACTTGTAAGAGTTCTTTGTTTTGCTTATGCCTTTTTCTGGTTTCATGGATGCAGTGTCTTACTTTGCTGAGGCTATTACTTGGTTTTTTTCTCTTTTTTGACATGTTTTTCCCTGAGTTGCCTTGTTTCCTTTGAGCTCCTTTATTTTCTGTTTTAGTCTATGTCTTTTATCTAAGAGTTTCTTTTTTCAGGTATTTGATGGTTCTTGGGTGTCTGCTCATTTAATAGTGAAGCTCTCCAAATCTAATTGGAAGCCCTGTGTGTGTTTTTCATGGACCCCTCCATAGGGTAATCTGGCTAGGGTATTTCATTGGAGGATCCCCGATTGTTGGTATTCAAAGACCATTTTCCACAGGGATGACTCCTCCATAGTTCCCATTTGGGAGGTATAAGCCTGTTTGCCAACAGTGAGGTAAGCAGCTTAATGAGGTAAGGAGGGCTGGTATCTCACTATTCATTTCAATAAGTCAACTTTCGCTTAATGCTTTTATGTTTTCAACTTGTTACTCACACCTTTACCTGGGTCAGGTGTCCCAGAGTTTCAGATTCTAGCTCTCCAGAGAATAACCTTCCAGGTTCTTGCCAGATGTGTGTGTATGTGTGTGAGTGTGCCTGTGCACGTGCATGTGTGCATGCATGTGAAAGACAGTGGTGTGTGGGGGGGAGAGGGATGGATTGAGAATTAGAGTGTGTGTATATGTGTGCGGGGAGAACATAGGGGATTTTCTAACTGCTTTTCATACAGACTTTTGGGCAGTCCTCCTCTTTTCATTCCACATGTACCGTAGTACTTGTGCCTCCAAATCACAAGCCATTCTGGGTTGTATCAAGTCAACCTGCTTTTAGGGTCTCCCATCTTCTGCCTTAGATTTCAATTCTGTCTGGTCTTTTACCGTGCTTCCATCTCTTTCCACTTTCCACTTCTAGAATTATCTTTTTCCTCATCACGTTTTCTCTTTTTCCTTGTGGGTTTATGCTTTTTTCCCTTAAACCTCTTTACTGTCATCTTAGTAGATTTCAGGAGAAAGTGGTGGTACACCCTGTGTTAATTTTGCTATGTTATCAATATAATCAAAAGTGACCTTTTGTACCTTGAAAAAAAAATTTCACCTAGATTGTCTTACTCTTTATAGCTGCTTTCATCTAATTCCTTTTTAATCACCAGAGTTCTTGAAATAAACTATTCTGTATTCACTGATTCCATGTTCTAACACATTCCTTCTTTAACCTTATACGACTGCATGCTGTGTATGCAGTCTCTTTAGTAAATCACTAGAGACCAGCCAATCACCAAATCCAAGTTTCATTCTTCAATTCTTAGTTATTTTTAATCTGTCAGTGTTGTCTTATTCTATTATACATGCATGGAGAAGGATTGGTTTTTCTTGTGCTAGGGAATATGCTGATGAAGCCTTAGTTTTTCAGAGAAACCCAGTAATTACTATTTGATAGAGTAGAGGTTTTTTTTTTTTAACATTTTAATGTTGCTATCCATTTATTTATTTATTTATTTATTTTTTTTTTTTTTTAGAGATAACATACATATTTCATTTTATTTATTTATTTATTTATTTATTTATTTTTGGCTCTGTTGGGTCTTCGTTTCTGTGCGAGGGCTTTCTCTAGTTGTGGCAAGCGGGGGCCACTCTTCATCGCGGTGCGCGGACCTCTCACTATCGCGGCCTCTAGTGTTGCGGAGCACAGGCTCCAGACGCGCAGGCTCAGTAATTGTGGCTCACTGGCCCAGTTGCTCTGCGGCATGTGGGATCTTCCCAGACCTGGGCTCGAAGCCGTGTCCCCTGCATTGGCAGGCAGATTCTCAACCACTGCACCACCAGGGAAGCCCCAGAATAGAGTTTTAAAGACTAAATAAAATTGGCCTTTTTTTTTTTTCATATATATATATGGGCCGATTCTTTTGTAAATTGCTTGCTGATTGTATTTTTTTTTGGTGGGGGGCGCCTATTTTTCTTAATTACTTCTAAGAGCTCTTTGCATGTTAAGGTTATTAACCCTTTGGTATATATAAGAATTTCGTTCTTGTTACTTGCTTGTTTTTAAATTTTATTTTTGCTATTTTTTGATTTGCAAAGCTTTTAAGCACTATGTAGTTAAGTTTATCTTTTATAACCATCTTTATCTTTTATTCATGTTGAGAATGTCTTTCCTGTAAAAGTATATACAGTAAGAGATTATTTGTGCAGAATTTGATCTGTTCTAGATTAATGGTATTTCTGAAGATTAGTTAACCACAGAATGGCACATGATTAAAAAAAATAAATTTTAATACAAGTAAGGTATGGCATGTTATATGGGATATAAGGAATGGTAAGGAATGGCCAAATCTAACAAATATGTTTGTCTCAGAAAGCTTTTTATTTGATATAAGTTTATTATGTAAATCAGTTGAAGAATGTTTAAGTGTCTGTTATTTTGCTTTACCCCTGTTTTGAAAGTTCTTTGAAAACAGGAGCCCTTCCTTCCTTCCCTCTTTCCTTCCTTCCCTTCTTTCCTCATTCCATTCCTCCTTTCCTTTCTCTCTCCTTCCCCCCCTCCCTTTCTCTCTCCCTTCTCAGTAACACATTGTGTTGTATGTTTATCAGTGGTACACCTAGGTATATAAATAAGTGCATCTACACCTACGTATGACAAGATAATATGAGGTACTCTTCCTTTTTGTGAGGTTCTATTAATGATACACCTTAGATATATAAATAAGTGTACCTACACATAAGTATGATGAGATAATATGAGTTGCTTTTCTTTTTATTTGGGGTTTGAATTTTAGCTTTTACAAGAAGCTGAAGAATGGAGAGAACAAGTGAATGAACTTAATAAACAGAAAATAACATTCGAAGACTCCAAAGTACATGTGGAACAAGTTCTATGTGATAAAGAAAATCAGATTAAGGTAAATGACCCTGCTGGTTTAGTGACTGAGTTAAGCTAGAATTTTATACTAATTTCTGAAATTAGAAAATTTTTGTTTTTAGCAGCTTTTATTTTGATAATTTATTTGGCCAAATTTGAGGAAGTGTACTTTTGGGCATACATTCCAATTTGTACCGGGATTGTTATCCTTGCTGCCTAATGTTCCTTGAAGACTTGTAGATTTGTAGTATATATACATCTATATTCCCTATGTCCTCTTTTCTTCTCTCCTCTGTATTTTAGCTTAGGTATTTAATGAAGAAAGACAAAGGATATTGGATTTTACCTTTTATCTTAAGATTGCCATCTTTTTTTGTTGATAAGAAGAGGTTGGAAAGAATTTTATAAACTGGACAAATGAAGTTATGTGTATTGGGTGAATGTCTTTAATACTAGATTAACAGATATATGTACTTTTACAGAGAGGAATACTTTAAGTAAATCTAATTGAAATTTGACTCCAATAGGAATAAAATAGTTGATATTACTATTCGGATTTGTTGATTTTTTTTTTTCCTACGCCCCGTCTCTCCCTCCTACCACTTTTTCCTGCCTACCCTTTTATTTTATTTATTTATTTATTTATTAACATCTTTATTGGAGTACAGTTGCTTTACAATGGTGTGTTAGTTTCTGCTTTATAAGTGAATCAGCTATACATATACATACATCCCCATATCTCCTTCCTCTTGCATCTCCCTCCCATCCTCCCTATCCCACCCCTCTAGGTGGTCACAAAGCACCGAGCTGATCTCCCTGTGCCTACCCTTTTAAATCTTATACTTTCAAGCTGCAAACAGATACTCAAGTGTAAATACTAAGTAATAAGCTGTATAATTAACATTCTGTAATCTGCCCAGTGAAGTGGATGTTTTCATCTTGAAAGCTATACATTTATGCTATTTATGTTGCTACTAAGGATGTTTTTAATATTCCATCTTTAGGATTTGTATTCATAATTTGGCATATTGTTTTATTTTTTTTCCCCTAAACTTACTCTGCTAAAGAACTTGGGACTCTTCCTAACAGAACAAGAATGAGATGCTAATCTCAAGCTCTACTCACAGTTGTAGGCCATGATATTTGTGCCTGGAACTCAAGAGGGAGGAGATCGAAGGGTGGAAATTGTAGAGCAGGATGGGTTTTTTTAGGTGGGTCCTTCCACAGAAATACATGGGACAGTCTATTTTATTCTCTATGGTGTAAGAAAATCTTCCTTTATTCAAGAAAATTGAAAAAAGTACTGTTGGAAAACCTCTAATGTTCCAATTCAGATTCTCTTTTATAATTTCCTTTTCATTATGTCAGTTGAGCTCCTCAGCTAGTTGTTTACTTGAATAAATTGAATCTGCGAAATCTGTGATTTTTTTTCATATATCATGTACCTCACTTGAGGATTTGTTTGACTTCACACAAAATTGACTCTCATATTAATGACCACTCTTACTATGGCAAGTGAGAAACATCACGTAAGAGATGTTTTGTTACTTTATAGTCATGTGATACTTTTAGCAAAAATGGGCCATTATCAAGTATTGTATTTGATTTAGGAATAACCAGTTTTGATTTTTAACTTGCAGAGTTTAATAGTAAATAAATGTTAGTTTTTGAGAGTGTTTACATATTTTATGCCAGGTGGAGAATAAGAGCTCCTGTACCGTCACCTATGTGGATTGATTTTTAGACTACAACTATGCATTCAGAAGTTGTAAGGCTGTTAGCATAAGGTATTACCCTCTCTCTTTTTTTCCCCCTTTGCTAAATGTCAAGTCTCTGACTGAGCGCTTACAAAAGATGAAAGACTGGGCTGCTGTGCTTGGAGAAGACATAACAGATGATGATAACTTGGAATTGGAAATGAAGAGTGATTCAGGGAATGGTGCGCACTTAGGTATTAAGTTATGACTTACCCTCTTTTACCGAAAACGATGACTGGCTCTTGTATTTCCTTTTAGTTCCCCATGTGCACCATGTTCTTTATATACTTGTGTAATATTCTGTCTCTCTCTCACTGTCCCTTATGGTTGTTTTGGCTGGGAAAGCACCTTTTCAGTAAATCTTTTTTCAGCCCCTCAGACAGACCTTCAGTCTTCTTCCTCTCTGTTCTTTTTATATGTTGTACATTACAGCACTTTTCACATTGCATCATAATCATTTCCATGCCTGTTTTTCCCTGCACTGTAAGATGATCAAATGGATGGGTGAGTAGTTTGAAAAACGAGTGTTATATAAATGAATGCCTCAGGATACCTTTTTTTTAGATGGTTCAGATGTTTACAGTACTTGAATCTTGGCCATCCCAAATTCTTATTGCCATTGCTGGTTGCAGTCTGGAAACTCAGCAAAAGTTAGGTTCACTATAGCCACTTAGTGTATTTTCAAACCAATTCCTTTGACTTAAAAAAAGAACATCTTGTTTTGACATAATTATAGACTCACAGAAAGTTGTAAAAGCAGTACAGAGAAGTCTCATGTATCTTCATCCAGTTTCCCCCAATGATAGTTCTTCTGACTTTTGTGCCCTTTCTCTTTTCTCTCCCTCCATCCCCCATATAATTAACGAATATTAAGGAGAAGGTGTGATTTTTTTAAAAGATTTTCTTTGATGATAGCATTAATGTGTTGGAAGAAAAGTACATTTCAAAGCAAATACGTATAGTTCTGTTTATACTTTTTCACTTCTGCTTTACCTTGTAAGAAATAATTCTTTTTCTAATGAGAAAACTCATGCTTTTTTAATGTTATTTTAATTTGGAGTATAATTCCACTCATATTTTGTATGCTGAAGGATTCTAAGAATAATTGAGACTGTGGGCTGGATTTAGGTGAATACCAAATCCCTGTTATAACTCTGTTCTTGGAGTTAGTGGTGAAGAACCTTGTTAGATGATACTATGGTACTTCCAGTGCTTTTTTAGTTTAGCTTCCTGGGAGCAGGTTCGAGGCTGTTTTGCCGTATATTAAATTCTTTATTGTAGCAAGAAGAGGGATTATAAGGCTCTAGTTGAGTGAACTAATAAAATCATTTGAATGTCTGTTGTGGCATTACACTGTTTTCTCAATTTATTATTATGTTTTTGTTTTTCACTATAGATAATCAACCAAAAGGAGCTTTGAAGAAACTGATTCATGCTGCTAAGGTTTGCATTACTACAAAAATATAAAGAATATAGAGAAAGAAATAAACATCCATATGTCCTAGTAACTGTTTTAAAAGTCCATTTTACAGTTACCATGAAGTGATAGAATTTTAGAAGTGACCAGAATTTTCTTCAATTGCTTTTTTCTTTTTTATAGTAACTGTTGTTATTATAAAATTAATATTGTTAATTTTTAGAATTTATCATAAAATTTTTCAAGGTGTACACTCATTTCTTTGGATAAGGAATATATTAAGAATGTTTACTATATATTCTCCCATACTTCCCTCTTTGTGCACTCTTCATCCTCTGGTCTCAGTATTTTCTGATCCCCTATTGCCTAATATCTTATTTTGAGAAGTAGGTATTAGATTCATTTTCTTGTGGTTTATTCCTAACCTTTTTCATCCTAGTAGTGGTATCCTGATCTTTATTGATCTATGTGAAGTCTTGGTAATGTAGTTTGAAGGTTGCTTTAATCAAAACTTATGTGCTGGGACTTCCCTGGCGGTCCAGTCATTAAGACACCAAAGCTTCCACTGCAGGGGGAAAAAAACCCCCCAAAAGACAAAAACGAAAAAAAAATCTTACATGCTGAAAGCAAGTAGCCACTATTCAAGCATCTGTCACTGATTTTCTCTGTTCCTGTTTGGGGATTTACAACTATTGATGACTTTGCTTACTTTCCAGGATGGAAGCTACATTGTTGGTTTGTGTAGTCTAGGCAATAATTTCATCAGAGTGTAAAAGAACTTCAAGGGATTGGGATGGTGTATTGAAATTTTTTTGTTTTTTTCGTATAATTGATTAATGTTGCTTTTCTTCCTTCTTCTTCTCCCATTCTTTGAAGTTAAGGGCTTCTTTAAAAACCCTAGAAGGAGAAAGAAACCAAATTTACACTCAATTATCGGAAGTTGATAAAACAAAAGAAGAGCTTACAGGTAGGTAATCTACATACTTATAAAGTTTTTCTAAATAAATACATCTTATAGAGCATGGTACATTAATTGAATCAATTATGGGGAGATACAATTTGATTTTTTTTTTACTTTTACTTTTGTCGGTTATCTGTGAAAAGTTAGTCATGAGGTTTTATTGTTGGTAAAGCCATATCATTTTCTCCATATTTATATAAAATTAATGGCATTATTTAAAAAAACATGTAAAACTGTACTTACCTTTGAATTTCAGTGTCATATGTGTGGTATGGTTTTAGTTGTTAAAAAGTAGCAAATTAAAAATGTTAATAGAGGGGTGGAATAGGGAGGGTGGGAGGGAGATGCAAGAGGGAGGGGATATGGTGATATATGTGTACGTATAGCTGATTCACTTTGTTATACGGCAGAAACTAACAACACTGTAAAGCAATTATACTCCAATAAAGATGTTAAAAAAAATCTTTGTTAACTGCAAAATTGATTTTTAGTAGTGGTACTACTGTATTTTACAGATCTTTTTGCAGAGTAGTTTTTTCCTTTAATGTACATGCATACTATATTAGCACATACAGGAATGATGTTAGACCTGTAGAACTGAAGTTTTTTATTGAAAAGACTTTAATTTATTTTGCTGATAGTGTTTTTTTCCTAAAGTAAGCAAATGCAGTTAGTTATGTTTGAAATTTTTTAAAGTTGATATAAGTAACATTCCATTTTGTAAAAAAAAAAAAAAAAAATTCACCATAACTGTTAGCATAAAAAAATAATGGAAGGACATCCTCAAATGTCAACCATGATTCTCTTTGAATATGGGACAGATTTCTGTTTTCTTTGTACTTATCTGTATTTTCAAAAATTTCTAAAATAAGTGAACTGTATTTATAATAAGACACTTTTTGAAAAGGTTGAACCACCAGAGATACAGATTATTTAAAAAATTATCATTGCCCTATTCACACGATACTGGTAGTTGGATTATTTTTGGATTTTGAAAAACATTAATATTAACTTAAAAATAAAGTTTTGCTATATGTAAAGCATAGTGCTAAAAGCCATGGGAGATTTACAGGAGGAAAAGATATGGAGCCTGCTTTCAAGGAAGCCATATTTTAGTACATTAACAGGCTCTCAGTGAGGAACTGTAGTAAGTGCTAGAATAGCAAGGAATTTGCTCACCAGTTACCGCATCACTTAATAAAATTTCTTGGCAAATTATTATTTTCTAAAAGTAGTATTTGGAGACTTTGTATGCTTCTTCCAAATCTTTCTTTTTTTTAATGGGTCATGAAAGATAAATCTCTATAATTGATCTTCTATTCATAACAGGAAAGTTCTCTTCTAAACTGTTTCTCCTCTCATCTTGCCTTTTTGGGTAATCATTTACAGTCCTCTTTTAAGATGCAGAGGATTTGAAACAAAATAGTTAAGGTAGAGGTACAAAAATATAATGAAGATTTAACTGTTGGTTTAATTTTTTTTAAAAAAAATAGGGATGATCCAATTTTAATAGAGATAATATCCAACATTAATGTCAGTTAAATGACTTAACAATGACTTGTTAAGAATTGTTAAGACTTAACAGTGGCAGTGGCTTAAAGCGTAGGTCAACAGACTTTTTAATGATATAGATTTAAAAATTTCTGTGGAAAGACAGATGTGGACAATTTCCTGCACATTTAATCATTAATGTTAAGGTATTTACTTAAACTAACATCTTGGTGTGTATCTTTAATTAATAGATGTTTTAGAATAATTATATACTATTACATGTAATTAATAAAATTTTAATGCTTGTTAGTATGATTTTGAAACTGCCCTCTTTAGTCAGAGTGTTTTGCCTTGTTTTAAGATATATGGTATAGTGGTGATTCATACACATTTTTGGGGAGATATCATCTCAGTCTTAGAGGAGATGAATTACGTTATGTTGGAAGAGCAATAAGGTTTTAAAAACAGTGGTTGCACTAATTATAAAATACTCATAATTAATTAGAATTGTTAATTTTAGTTCCATAGATAATTCTTTTAGGTTGAAACAAAGCTAAAGTTGGTATTTTTCTTTCCAGTCTTGATATGGTTTAAGCTAGCAAGACTTTGGAGCATTTGTTATCAGAAGATCCAAATTTCTGGCTTGATTTATAACACATATCAAAATTTTGGCTTAAAAAGAGGCTGGGTTGAAGTTAAGTATTAATGGATAAAGTTTTTACTAGATAAAAAACATGCATTATTCATCATGTGGAAGTAGTTTCATGGAAAATATTGAACTAAAATATTTGCCTTCAAAACCCTCATCACCAAAACTTTGAGAATTTTAGTGGCTTTTGTCTCCTAGACTGAAAATTAGATGCTAGAATTAGAATATTGAAGGTTTCAGGAAATTTTTTTTAAAGGAAACCTTTAAATAATTAAAAAATTTATAATAATTTATATAGCTCTTTAAAATGTTAAAAGGTGTTTAGGTGAACAAAATACCTTATAGATTTTCTGTTGCAAAGAATTTAGTTTATTAATTACTTTTGGTAATTTTTATTTTTATGAAATGTTACTGTGCAACTCAGAATATTTGCTCCTTTAATTGTGATTTAAAAACTTTTTCTGTAGAGTGTATTAAAAATCTCCAGACTGAACAAGCATCTTTACAGTCAGAAAATACACAGTTTGAAAGTGACACTCAAAAACTTCAGCAGAAACTTAAAGTAATCACTGAACTGTATCAAGAAAATGAAATGACACTTCACAGGTAATAAAAATTATGTTGGTAACTCCACTGAGTGGGAAGTAAAGTAGCTTAAAAATGTTGCATATGCAGCTTATGTGATTATTCACAGTTCTCAATTTATGACTGGGTTGCTTTTCATCGATTCATTTTTAAGAAAGTTATTTGATTTTGACACATTTTTCTTCAAGGAAGAAAATATAAATGATAGTAGACTTTCCAGGCTGCTTCACAAAATCCTCTTTAACTTCTAATAAATAGTCAGCAAATTATTGCTAATTAAACTTACCAATATTGCAAGCTAGGTCTGGGAATCTGGGTGGACATCTTACTAATTGAACTATCCATTAATTCCATCTCGGATATATATAAAGCTGATTCCTCTCCCCTGTGTAAATTGCTGCAGCCCAAGTGTTCCTTGTCTCAGTAAAAGGCAATGTCATTTGCTGAATTGTTCAGGGCAGCTGCTTAAGCCATCCTTGCCTTCTCTCTTTCATTCAGTCAATTGTCAGATTCTGTCAGCTTTCCTATGTCTTGAATCTGACCACTTTCCACCACCTCCCACACTACTATTCTGATCCCAGCCATCATCTGTTAGTACCTGGTTCATTGCAGTAGCCTCATGAGTGGTCTCCATCTTTCCACTCTTAACTTCCTGCATGTGTTTTCAGTAGCATAGCCCTCTAAAACATAAATTATGGGTATTGTCACTCTCTTGCTTGGAAATTCCAAGTGCCTGCACATCAGACTCAGAATTTAATCCACAACTTTTATCATGGCATCCAAGACCCTCTAAGATCTGGCCTGTGGCTACCTCTTTAATTTTAGCTTATTCATTTTCTTTTTCCCTCACTATCTTCCAGCCATGCTGGCCTTTTTGATGATCTTTAGCATGCCAAGCACATCTGTAGCTCAGGGCCTTTTGCACTTGTTCCTTCTGCCTGGAGTGGTTATTCCCCTGTGCAAGGTTCAATCCTTCATTTCATTTGAGTCTAGGTTCAAATGTTACCTCAAAGAATCTTTCCCTGGCTACTGTAACTAAAATAATACCTGCCTCTTCCTATCCCCTTATCTTGTATCTTGCTTTATTTTTCTTCATTGTCCTCTGATGATTGATTATCTTTTTTTTTTTTTTTTACATCTTCCCCACATTAAATGTAAACTCCATGAGATAATTACTTCATTCTCTTCTCTTCTGTATTCCCAGTGCCTGAAACTATGCACATGGTAGTTATTCAATAAGTATTTGTTGAGTATATGAATAAATATGTTTAGTGCTTTTATATATTGTAGTGAAAGATTGTGTGTGTGTGTGTGTGTGTGTGTGTGTGTGTGTGTATGTGTGTGTATGCTGATGCTTGAATGCATAGATGCACAGAAGACCCTTGAGATACCTATCTGGAGACACCAGATTTTCAAATACCACTATATCACATGATTTTCATCATTAAAGGAAATAAAATATCTGGAGACACCAGATTTCCAAATAACACTATATCACACGTTTTTTTTGTCATTAAAGGAAATAAAATGTAACAGACTTTCAAGCCTCTTTATAACTTAATGGAAGTTTTTACAGTTGATCCTCATTGTTCGTAGATTCTGTATTTGTAAATTCACCTACTTGTGAAAATTTATTTGTAACCCAAAATCAATATTTGTGGGACTTCCCTGGTGGCACAGTGGTTAAGAATCCTCCTGCCAGTGCAGGGGACACAGGTTTGAGGCCTGGGCTGGGAAGATCCCACATGCCGCGGAGCAGCTATGCCCGTGCATCACAACTACTGAGCCTGCACTCTAGAGCCCGCGAGCCACAACTGCTGAGCCCATGTGCTGCAACTAGTGAAGCCTGCACGCCTAGAGCCCATGCTCTGCAACAGGAGAAGCCACCGCAATGAGAAGCCTGCGCACCGCAGCAAAAGAGTAGCCCCCGCTCGCTGCAACTAGAGAAAGCCCACGTGCAGCAATGAAGACCCAGCACAGCCAAAAATAAATAAATGTATATAAAAAAATCTTTAAAAAAAAATCAATACTTGCAAAGCTTTAGTGGTCATTTGCAGACTTGCACAGAATGGCAGAAAATTTGAATTGCCCAGTGTGCATGTTCCCAGTTGAGGTCGAACAAGAACTCTGCCTTCTTGTTTCAGCTCTCATTCTGTAAACAAGTGTTCTTTATTTAGGGCCACATCTTAATTTTTTTTTTTTGGTGATTTACCTGTTTAAAATGGCCCCCAAGTGTAGTACTGAAGTGCTGTCTAGCGTTGCTAAGTGCAGGAAGGCAGCGGTGCGCCTTCTAGAGAAAATACATGTGCAGATAAGCTTTGTTCAGGCATGAGTTATAATGCTGTGGGCCATGAGTTCCTTGTTATGAATAAGCAATATATATTAAATAAGGTGTCTTTAACCAGAAACACATACAACAGGGTTATGTATTAATGATAAAAATGCTGTGATCAGAGCTCATAGGAATCTACCCCTGTATTTCCCCTAGGAGCAGTATTTGCTCATTTAGGATTTGTGGTGACTTTGTAGACCGTAACTAGCGGGAATAATGAGATTCTATTGTATGTGTTCGGAAACTGGTAGAGAATATTAAAACTTCACTGACATCAGGATGCTAGGTGATTTGTTAGGCTCTTTGACTACCCAGCTGTGTACTTCAATCATGCTTTGGATTTAATTCAGAATTTAAAACCTTTCTATTCATCATGGACTTCTGGGCCACTTGGGAGTGCTCCAGGCATAAAAGAGACATAAACTTGACTAAATGGAAGAGCTACCATGAGGGTAGCCTCATGCTTTCTGTCAGTAAACCTAGGAATGAGTCCTTCTTTTTAGGTTAGGATGAAAGATACTGTGAGTAAACTTTGGACATAACAGTTAGGGACTATTTGAGGTGAAAGGAATACTTTTGGGTGTATCTTTTGAGCAAAAAAATATATGTTTGATTATAGAAATTTATTGAGTAATGTTTAAACTTTCAAAGAAAAAAGGTGTTCTCTGTAGATACTCAAAGCAAGAATGGGAAGCTGAGCAGAAATCCTAGCTG
The DNA here is from genome assembly GCF_028023285.1 of Balaenoptera ricei. NCBI lineage: Eukaryota > Metazoa > Chordata > Mammalia > Artiodactyla > Balaenopteridae > Balaenoptera > Balaenoptera ricei. The sequence goes on from NC_082640.1 coordinate 128,475,024, forward strand.
TATGTGTGTTGTTCACATTGCGATTTCATTCATTAGTTGGAAATGTTTTCAGTTCTCAATTTCCATCGTTAATGAGCCCACCCAAATTCAAGAGGAGGGTTCATAGACTTTACCTCTCAACTGGAGGGGTGTCAAAGAATTTCTGGCCATTTTTAATCATGCAGTCTATACAATAAGAACACACCTCTCTTCCACCTCCAAGCCCACTACACTTTCATGCTTTTCCTAAGGAGATGACTTTTATTTTCTTATAACACCTGTGAAACGATTGACTTGGGGAGTGCTTCCTAAGCAATAGGTAATGTGTGTGGAATATAAAACACTTATTGCTGACATGTAGAATTTCTTCAGTGGTTTGTCATGTTCTTCCCCAAAGCTCATGAGAAAGGTGAGGCATCCACAGGTAGGACTCCAAATGTGTTTTCCTGTGGCCTTCAACAAGTATATCTTGAGGGACCAGTGTTATTAATGATACCGTGTGAAACAACATGGGTAATGTAGTATAATGGAGTCACTAACTGCTGACTGTATGCCTTGGTCTAGTTATTTAGTTTCTCTGGGCTTCATTTTTCTTTTTGTAAACAGTACCCTTCTTGTAGAGCTATTGTGATAATTAAATAATATATATAGAGGTGAAAGAAGAGTTTCTGGCACATACTCAAGGGCACATTAAATTAGCTATTATTGTTAAGTAGAAGTAGTAAGTTGGACTACTATTACTAAATTTTATTTACTTTGGGTTCATTTGTGTGTGTGTGTGTGTGTGCATGTGCGTTGTGTCCTGGCCTGGAAACCCAATCACTATTTTAACAACTAACAACCAATTTAAAAATTATTGAAACATAGTTCATTAGTTGGTGACTTCTTGTCTAATAAATGTAATACTTCTTTATACTAGAAAGCTTGGTAACTAATATAGAGTCATAATATTTTTTATTAATATTTACCTTTGATAATCTTATTTCTGTGATAAATTCTTAGGGAAAACTCTTGAAACTTCTATATTACTAGTACTGTATTAGACAAGGTGCTTTACAATTTGAGTTTATAATATTAAATTCCACACTCAGGTACATTTTTTTTTTCTTGCATGTGATGTTTTTACTGGTATTTGCAGATTGCTTTATGGGAAGCAGTAATTGATTATTGATTATTTTATGACATATAGTAAAAGAAATAAAACACTTTTTGTTTTAAGGAAGTTAACAGCAGAGGAAAACTACCGGTTAGAGAAAGAGGAGAAACTTTCCAAAGCAGATGAAAAGATCAGCCATGCAGCTGAAGAGCTGGAGACCTATAGGTATTGAATATATTTTACCCCTTTCTTTTGAGGTGGGAAGGGTATCCAAAAGCCCAATACGAGAAAAAATAATAAAGCAACCAAAAAAAACCCCACATATTTTTGTTTCATTATTTTTCAGTTAGATGTCTTGCCATTATGCGATTATGCAGAAAATATAAAAAGGAAAAGTTTTTCTTTCAGTGTGTGCGATTTTAAATCTCTCACGTTAGTTGGATTTGAATATGAGCGATCCTATTTTATGTTAATGTTAAGAACTTTATGAATGTGATTAATTTTAAGGTCTTTCCTCTTTGGTTCACATGGGGAAGAATGTATGTAATGTTAATCAATTTGAGAAATATGCCACCAAAAGGAGAGTAAGCCTTAATTAAAGTTATGAAGAAGTGTTTATAAGACCATAAGTCTAGTTTTTACCTTAGCTCAATCCTCACTGAGCTAAGGTAAAATAATATAATAAAAACCCAGAGAAAATAAGTGGCAAGATTCAGCAGTATTCCAAATAGTTGTGATACTTCATTTTACATTGGGAAGAGTAAGCTTGAATTTTATCCAAAAGAAGGAATTGTCTTTTTAGTCTTATAAAGGTAATAAATAACAATTTATTTCTTACAGATCATTAATTTCCTAGAGTTCTATTAAGATTATATGAAGTCTGAATAAATCTCCCAATACTATGCTTCTTAAAAATAAAAATGAGCCAGTATACCATCTAAATCTTTTCATGATCTTGATTTAGGTAAACCCAAGTAGTAGTACTCCTAAAGCTTAATTAATATTGAAATTATATCAGGAAAAAATATACTTTAGAACCTCGTAAAGATGATTAACATGTGGAGTTCTAGAGTTACATGAAACAAAGCATTCTAGGTGTTTTAATTAATATTTTCAGTAGGGATAGTGTGTTCTATCATTTCTTAGTATATGTTAATAGTAGAATGATTATTTGTTCTTTATAGAAAGCGAGCCAAAGATCTAGAAGAAGAATTGGAGAGAACCATTCATTCTTATCAAGGACAGGTTTGTGCGTGTGTGTGTGTGTGTGTGTGTGTGTGTGTGACTTAAAACAGTTGTGATTTGTTTGAATTGGTATCTGTTTTGATGCAGGAGTATAGTTACTCTCTTGAGGTTTTGCACATGGCTGTGGAACATTTCTAGGGAGGCAGAGATTCTGAAACAAGAGATATTGTTTAAAGTTGCCATGTGAACTGCTGCTGATTTGGGAATTTGGATTGCATAAATAAATAAACATATATCAGCATTGGGGGCTTATATTTAGTCTGGCTAGTTGTCTCTTAATTGGCACCTCCTATTGTAATTGATAATTGTGTAAAATAGAAATGTTACTAGACAAAAATTTTAGTTGTCTTTACGTTCAGTTTCTGTTTAAAAGTATAATAGAGTAGATTATATGTATATGAAAATTTGCTTTAAAATGTTACTTGCTGACTTTTTAGAGATGCTTGAGTTATTTTTGTGTTTATGAGTTGCGTACGAAGTCATAGTGGTAGGTGTGAATGTTTTTTACTGAAAAAAATAGTTATCAGTACTATTTTAATGACTTTCTTTTTCAGATTATTTCTCATGAGAAAAAAGCACATGATAATTGGGTAAGTATTAAATTTTCTTAGGCTTTTTCATCAAATTGTTCTTTTTCCTAATTTAAATGAGCAGTGTAAAAAGTACACTTTTAAAACTGAGAAAAAAGGTGGTGTTTAAAGAAATCAGTTTCTTTTAATTTCACCAGTAGTGAAATTGTGTTCCTTATGAACGTACTTTGTTATGATAAAGTTATTCACAAAATCTGACCTTTCCTTCTCTGCTTTCAGCACATTGCTTCTTTGCAAGGAGCTTATACTCTTTGGGGGAGGTGAGGTAGTGTTCATGGACTTGTTTCAGGCGCTGTATTGTCAACTAATTACTTGTGGACAAATTACTTAAAATTCTCTGGGCCTGTTTACTCATCTGTAAAACAATGGGACTGTACTAAGTAATAATCTAGAGCCCCTCCTAATTCTAAAAGTTATACAATTCAGGTATCTGATTCTCATTGTTGAATTACTTGTTACACATTAAGAAAAAGACCGTCATGAGAAATGACATGTCAGTGCTCGGGAGGAACTGTATGAGGAAGTGATAAGCATGTAGATTTTGACTAATGATCAGGATGATCCCTCTAAAATGAAGAACTATTGTTAATAGCTGGCCTTTGGAAGACTTGTCCCTTGCAGTGTTCAAGGGGAAGCAGTTTGCACAGTGGGTGAATATGGGGTCTGGAGTCAACCTGTCTTGGTTGATATTCTGACTCTATCACCTACCATAGGTTTCCTTACCTAAAGACAGAGATATCATTAGTACCTATTTCATAGAGTTATTGTGATGGTTAAGTAAGATAATTCTGTTAGCCAGGTACCTGACATATAGTAAGCACTCAGTAGATATTAACTGTTAAATTATCACTGTTGTTATACTGAAGCTTGGAAGGTATTTTTTTTTTAGGCATGGATGTTTCTTGGAATGGAGATTTCAACTTAGAATGAGAGATTATATGTGTTGAATGTCAAGGTCCTTCCCAATTTTGAGATTTTTGTATGCTTCTGTATTGAGTGGTCAAGTGAAGATTTGTTTTTGAATTAATAAGCTGGGCTTGGAAATGAATTTAGTCTTCTTCACCATTCCTCACCACTTTCTAAATACTCAGATGCAAATTATTTTTTAAAGATGGAGAGGAACTGATGTTTATTAATATCTCTTATGTTCTAGGCACTGCACTTAAAGGCATGCTACATATATTACTCATTCAGTCCACACTGTAACTCTGTAAAATAGGTATTATTATTCAGGTCTTACTGGTGAGGAAACAGCCCAAGGTCACATGATTAGAGAGGGAAGATTGGAAATTGAAACATTGACCTTTCAGATTCATAAGTCTTGTACTTTTTCTTTTCAATACATTGAATCTCTTGTTTAGTAAATAATGACATTGACTTTAAATTAAAACATGCAGAAAATATGCCCTTCATGTCTCAAATTGAAAAGATATTTTTCAGATTTTATAAAAATAATATATACTTATTGAACAAAAGTTCATACCGTGTAGAAAAGTACAAAGAAGTAATCAGCAGTATTACTTTAATTTATTCCATACTTTTCTTGATACATTTAGACATAAAGCACATATATATGTTTAAAAAAACAAAATCATATATTAACGTTTTATAACCTGCTTTCTTAATGTATCATAGATATTTTTTATGAATGTTTTATAATTTATATAAACCTTTCCCATTTTATAAACTTTTAGTTTGTTTCCACTATTTTACTGTTATAAATAATTTCATAATTTCAGATGTTACTTTCTCTGTTGAGCATTTCTTTGCTCCATCCTGTTAGATTTAATCTTTTCTTCCTTCAAACTGTCATAGTACTTTGCTTTTCTGTGTCCCGTGGCAGGTACTATGGTCATTTATATTTGTCCTTACCACAGATTTAAGCTTATAGGGACTGTTTCGTTTTCCATAACACCTGTTCCTAATAGAATCTTTTTTGCATATTGTAAATATTTAATATCTGAATATGAATGTTCTGGAATACAGTGCAGTTATTCACTGTAATTACGGTTTTTGCTAACCTTTGGGTATAAACTTTTCAAGTATGAATCATTGCCATCAGTTTATTTTTATATTTCTCTGTTGTAGGTATATCTTTAATATATACAATACTATAATCAGAGTAGAAATTACTTTTGACTTAACTATGCATTTTTTTTGTGCCATATGCTTAATAGTAAATATGTTACACTATAGACAACATTTAGAAATGATTTTAGTTCTGCATTATTAAAAGTTAAATGAATTGGTATTTTGTTAACTAAAACTGTTATGGTGTAGTATTCTTTTTTGTTAGTACAAAATTGATTGTATAATTATATATCAGAAAAAGATTTACACATGGAATCTTTTTGATATTGAGTGCTAAAATGTGGTTAAGCTATATTTTTGGTGAATATTTGCCCAGTTAAAGTCAATTCTCAGGTGCAGTTCACCATTTTAAGTGAACACATTTGATAATATAGTTCTTTTTACTTGTAAAAAGTTATAGTTATAGACTGAGTTAATTTACCTACCTTTTTGTGATTCTTACATTTGCTCTAGTGGATTGCATTAATCTGGCAGGTCTGATGTTCCACACCCTGCTGTTTGTAATCTGGAGAGTCCACAGAATAACTGGGAAACATGCAGTATTCTATACAAGCTTAATTTTGCCCACAACTATTTGGGTACATTGCATGTTCTTGGTATAAGTGTAAGCTTTTTTTTTCTGTAACATATATACTCTGATTTTTATTAAATGAAAGTGTCTCTAAGCAAATGTAAAAGACTAAAGGAATGTATCTGTACAGTGCTGTGTACTTAATAAACACGCAGCATGATTTGATTATATTCAGCTATTTAAAAAAATGGCCTTTACCAGCTGTGAAACTGTTTTAGACCTTTATAGGTTCACAGAATTATAGTGATTTCTTTCCAGAGATGGTTACTTTGTTCCATAGCCAATGCGGCCATGCATAATGATCCTGAGTCTCAATTCCTAAGCTTGGGTCCTCTTACATTGCTCTTGTCATTTTATTTGCATAGTTACAGCACCAAATAATGCTAATCCTTTACTTCACATCTAGCTAAAAGCATTTCTTGCAAGTACATGATTAAACTGCAGCCTTAGGCTCATGTCTTCTGGTTATATGAAACTCATTCCCTTTTTAAATAATTTTCTGAATTAGAATTTTTTTACATTGAGTTTACTGAAATGGATACTTAGTTACTTAAGTGACTGTGATATTTGTACGCCATTATTGAGATATTTGTATATGCTTATCTTTCATTTTAAGTTTTCATAAATGTTTTTAAAGATATATTATTTTCCTTAAGTTGGCAGCTCGAACTGCTGAAAGAAACCTCAATGATTTAAGGAAAGAAAATGCTCACAGCAGACAAAAGTAAGTATCTTAGCGGGAATACTTTAAAAACTTTAGTTATGACTTTTATTCTTAGTTGTCATTTTAGTAGTTAGTTAATACTTTTATAAGGATGAACAAGAAAGCTTTCAGTGAACCCAACATATCTAGTGGTAAAGTATCTATTAGTTTTACTAGGAGTTACTAGATTTTTGTTTGAAACACTTGTCTTGGAGAGGTTACTCTAACAGAAGGTAACTTTTCACAGATTCTTTTGTAAAAAGTAACTTAAAAAAAAAAAATTTTTTTTTTTAAACCAGTGTAGGTAGAGGGAGATTACCAGAGATGGAGACAGAAAGGATGAATCTCTCTGATATAGTACTTCTCAGAGTATTAGCATCTTTTAATGAATAAGTGGATAGAATGTTTATTATTTCTCTTTTTCCCTGGTTTTATTGCATTGGGTGGCATTGCTTTACAATAATAACAAAATGAATAGGAGGATAAAAGGGTACAGTGTACAGTCGAAGGGAAGAGTAAATGCTTTTCTATGAAGATTGTAAAAGTCTTCCCACAGTGTTATAATTTCTTGACAGAATGTACTATTAACATTATCCAGTATTAGTTTTAGTCTTCTTGTTTGTCTTTTCTACTCACAAATGAAAACTGAATGATTAAATGTTTTATCTCAGATCTGATGGTCAAGAACTAGAAATAAGATTCTTTTAAAATGTCATATTTTTCAGATAAAAAATTTAGGAGTAAAATAGTAGGATGAGTTAATCAGATTCCAATTGTATGTTATGATTGGAATCATATGGATAACATTATAATGGAAAGCATATGGGACTCAAAGCTGGTAGCCCTGTGTTTTAATCCTGGTACTTTCATTTTGCATAAATCATTTAAACTGCTAGCTTCACTTTCCTTAGTTGTAAAATAATAGACTTGAACTGGTTGACCTTGGAGGACCCTTCAAGATCTTTCTAAAATTTGGATTCTGTGATATAGTACTCTTTGTACTCTGTTTTTGAAGAAAAAAACAGAACAATTCCAAGCCTCAACAAAACATCACTATTACTAGGCAAAAAGGAACCTGTTACCCCAAAATAAATAGTGGGGGATATGGAAAGGTATTTTGGTTAGAATGATTTTAAAGGATCTGTTTCTCTTATGTAGATATTGAGATAGTGAAGAGTAGCTTGTACTTAATAGTGGCAATTTCTTGAAATGTGGGTGCTTCTCTTGGATGAGTAACTTAGAGATGTTTGTTCTTTATTTGCAGATTAACTGAAACAGAGTTTAAATTTGAACTTTTAGAAAAAGATCCTTACGCACTTGATGTTCCAAATACAGCATTTGGCAGAGGTAGTTTTTTTTTTTTTAACACCTCATTTAAAATACATATATTTATATATATATTGCATATATAGTTTATATTAGTGTGAATTAACACTGCTAATAAATATTTTAGATTTTGGAGCTAGGGTTCTAATCTGAGTTCTCTCACGTTCTCCCAATTTTCTGAGTTTTGTTCTCTAGCAATAATGTAAATAATGGCTGCCTACTTTGCTCAGTGGCATTTGGTAAGATAATGTATGTTTAGTACCTTGAGCTCCTTGAGAAGCAAAGTGCTTGGTACATAGTAAGGTACTCATTAATTATTTTTTTGGAGAATGAATAAGGATTGCTTAAATGGAATAGCATTGTGACTATTTATATATTAACTATTCTTTGGAATTTGCTTGAATTATAAAAATAAGAATTAAAACAGCTGGTTTTAAATTATTTAAAAGTATTCATTAAAAAGTTGAGAAAACCTTAATAATCTGAGTTTTGATTGCTTTAATTATCCCTAAAAGAAACAGTTCTTTGGAAGATGTATTTAATATTTCTGTCCATTCATTAATGAGTTAGCGTCTTTATGATCTCATACTATTCCAAATAGTTTAAATTTTTCCAAATAATTTTGGTTGAATTGGAATTAAGCTTTTAGGGCAGTGAAAACAAACTTATTTTTATATAGGTAGATTCCCCTTTTAATAACTGTTGAAAAGTTATAAAAATCACTTTTGAGAGTCCAGTTTCATTAAAATGAAAGTATTTCTACATTAAAAAATAGAATATTGTTATGGATTTCAAATAGGAACAAAATCTGGAGTGGGAGGAATTATACAGAAGGAATTTTTATCTGAATCTAATGCAAAAACGTCTCAGGGTAAATAATGCTTTGATCTTTTGTTGTAACTATATTTGAATATTATATAAGCTACATAATAAAATTTAACATGTTTTGAAAAGTGTTATTTTGGTGGCATTTAAGTTTGTTTGTTTTTTGATGTTGTTGATTTTTGATCTTTGGAAGTATAACCATTATTTGGGAATGGTGAAGTTTGTAAAATGATAAGGCTCTTGGTTATATGGTTTATAGAAAAAGTGATTTATTTAATGAATTATTTTACGTAAACTGAATTTTCACTGGTGATGAATCAAAAGTAATTTCTGATGTTTCAGAGTATTTTGTGGGTTTTTATTCCTACTTTTCAAAATGTGAGCTTTTCTCAAGTAATTCATGGCTCAACACAGCCTATCTGGCCCTGATTTAAACAGAGCCAGCCCTTCCATGTTACAACCTTCACCAGCTTAAATATATGGAAACATACTGCCATTAAAAACAAAACAAAACCAAACAAACTTCGTGCCCCTCAAGTCCTCTTATTACTCTAAAATATGATGTCCTTTGCTTAATATTGTATGGTTATTCAAGTGTATTAGTTACCAAGAAGATGATGTTTTGATTGACTGAAGTGTCCGTTTGGTAGATAGACTTTAAAAACAGAGGGTTCAATATTTAATTCTATCCCATATCAGCCAAACCCAAGGCATGGTTAGTATTTAAGACAGGGATTAAACTTAAATTGGCAATAGAATGACCCGAAGGTAATTGTTGAAATGGGATTCTAATCTGTAGTGTAGGTAATTGAAACTATGAATTTAAATATGCTGTTTTAATTATTCCAGAGCGTTCCCCATATGGTCCCTCACCATTGGGTCGACCTTCACCTGAAATGAGAGCTTTTCTCTCCCCTCCAACTTTGTTGGAGGGTCCACTCAGACTCTCACCTTTGCTTCCAGGGGGAGGAGGAAGAGGTATATTGTTTAAACATCTTTATTACTCTAGATTTCTTCCTTACTTTATATTTTCATCTCAACTTATCTTTAAAATGATCTTTAAAATAAACCTTGGCAAAATACAGGCATTCCTTGCACTTATTCTGGGTTACTTTTGTTTGGAAAGGAGCTCTATGACATCTAATTTGAATATATTTTTCCCTTAGAAACACTGTTATAATGGATTACATTTTGTTCAAGGACTTGATATATATCTTTTAAAATCATATTTTAACTTCTTAAAAACTGTATTATACTATAGATCACTTTATAAAGAATACATAAAATATAATCACAATATAACCTAGCGTAAAATTGTATTTTAATGAAACATTATTGGAATATAGAATTTTAAAAATCTTTTTTATCTTATTATCATGATCTTTTTCATGGTAGAAAATCAACAAGTGAAAGAGCCTTTTTTTTTTTTTTTCTAAAAACAAGGAATTCAGAAGTGCTCTCTTGAAGGCAGAGTTTTGATGGGAACCTAAAAGAGACCTAAATCATTTGTTAATACTTTGAGAAACTGACCCCAAATTGTCTGCTTTGTTACCCTCTTATGTGTTTTTGAGAATTTCCAGAGCCACTTCAAGCCCAAGCATTAGCTATTGATCTTTCTGCATTTACCTCATCAGCACTTACCCTGATGTTACCTGTATATCTGGAGTTTTACTCTTTTGATCTCTCAACTATATTTTGTTTACTTTGTCAAGTTACTTTAAAATTTTCCCTTGACTTGTAGCAAAATTCAAACCTATGTATTCCAAAGTCAAGAGTCTTAGGTTTTTAGCCCCAAATCTGTGTTTATATCACGTCATATTACACACCAACATAAATGTAATTGAAACCAGTCCCATGAAATAGCACTGCCCTTACTATTTTTGATGCTTTCTGATATCTTCTATTTATTTCTATTCCATTTCATTAAAAAAGCATGCTAGTTAAGATTAAGTTAATTTCATGTACCACAATGGGTTGTAGCCAGCAGTCTGAAAAACAGTGCCCTAGAGGTAACGGTATATAATTGGCAAAACTGCAAATGTGAATCACTGGAAGTTGAATGACATAAGTCAAGGATTGCTTGTAGTCAATTGAATATTTGGAATAACAGTAAAAATTACCTTTGATTTCTCCTCTCCTATTTAAATTACTTTCCTTTCTTTTTAAATTACTTTCAAGATACAGTGTGGTTAGCATTTGCAAGTGTGTTTTACTATTCATTAGAAAAGCTACAGAAGTTTTAGGTAAGTTATCAGCAGGTCTTAAAAAGAGTTGTTTTGAATTAAAAGTTTCTGTGACCCACCAAAGAAGAATGACATTTCTTTTCCTTCCTCTTGTTATCATTTTTTTTTTGAAAGTTTGGATGAGATATATGTTTGAATAAAGTTGAGTATAGGAAAATAATTTCTTTTTAGAGTAAGTTGTATATAACTTTTGGACTGAATGAAAAATCTTAACCTTTAGCGTTTTCATGTTTGCAGTTTTTCACCTGGTAGTCACTTGGCCTGTACTTTGTTCTCTGGAAGTAAACAATCAGGAGAAAGCCTTTGAATGTCTCCTTTAAAGATCTGTCCTTCACTCTAGACAAACTCAGCCTAATGGACTCTCACACATTTCTCATTGATTTAATTTTCTGCTTTCCCAGCCTTTTTCTTCTAATGAACTGATTAGAAGGATGAACATGCTAGAAGGAATAAAGAAAAGTTGACCTTCTGATATAAAAGTCAGTTGGCCTCCTGACTCTACAAAAGAGAGTAGATAGGACAATTTTAAAGATTACTACATATTAAAAAAAAATGGTTATACTTACTTGTACAAGTTACCATGAAAAGGTCATATTAGTTTTAGTCTCTTCTTTTAAAGGAGGTACTGAAATGTGGGAAGCATTTTAGAAAGATTTCTATTAAAACAATTTTTTTAAAAAAGCTGTTTTTTGAACTCATTCCCCCCTCAATGACAGATGAAGTATTAATTTATTTTGTTACTTAATGTTAAAAATTTTTTTATATTTGTCTTTTTCATTTTAATTGAATATGGGTTATTAATTGAGGTACCGTTCTTTCTGTGGTCATAGAAAAGGAACTTTAAAATGATTCCCCTTCTTTATAAATGTTAGCATGTCAGTTTTTCTTATCCACATGAGTGTTACCTTGTTCAAAGTGTTTATTTCGACAGTGCTGTTGTTTTTGAAACTCTTGTTTTAGACACGCCTTCAGAGTTGTGAGCTGTCTTTGAAGGTGAATTTGATATTTAGAAATTGTTAGAAGCCATTTAAAGCCAAATTTATTTGACAGATATAAAGTTTGTAATCAGACTGGTTAAAATCATTTTGGGGCAGAAGTAGAGAGTCATGTTACAACATTAAGATCCAGTTTTTTGAGTGGCTTTTAAGTTAATCTGAGTACATTGCTAAAAGAGTTGTTCTAAAAAATGCTTCGAGTCATTTCAGAAATATTGAAATAGGTATATTAGCCTCAAAGATGACTGTTTTAAAGGCATCATGCTCTTTTTGACTATTGGCATATTAGTTTAAGCAACAAAAACCTGATTTTATAATTATTACATCTGGTATAGAAATCTCTTACTTTGCAATTTACTTTCTACTCTTACTTTTCAGACTTAGTGGTTATAATTTTCAATTTAACCACTGATTTTATGTGTAAATAATGATGGTGATAACATTTAAAAATGAATTTTATAGGCAAGTGTTTGTTTATGTACATGACAAACTTATTTTTGCCTTTTTGTCTTAGAAATGGCTTTGGTAGGATAGAGTTACAGTCTAATGTGTCTTAGGGAAACTTTGTTGGTATCTGATTGTTTTTCCTTTTTAAAAAGGTCTGGATTTTATTTGATGATGGATCTTATAATACTTTTTTAGATAAAACATAGTTGTATTTTTCTTCTTTAATTAGGCTCAAGAGGCCCAGGGAATCCTCTGGACCATCAGATTACCAATGAAAGAGGAGAATCAAGCTCTGATAGGTTAATTGATCCTCATAGAGCACCTTCTGACACTGGGTCCCTTTCACCTCCCTGGGAACAAGATCGTAGGATGATGATTCCTCCATCAGGTATGGAAAGAGTATAGTTAATATGTTTATTTAAAAGGCAACCAGTATGTGCAACATACAGGAATGGAAGAAAAGAGGAGAACATGTGTGCCCTGTCTTAAGAAAAGCCATGGTATATGTTAGAAAACAACAATACACACATTTCCAAACAGAATAATTAGGGATAATTGTTCACATTACAGAAGGCTGTCCTCTCTGCACCCCCGCCGCCCCATGGAATGTCTTTATTGTTTTTGTTGCTCATAGAAGTGATACATGTTTATATTTATGTTAGAAAATCCAAACAATGGAGAAATGTATAATTAGGAAAGTGAAAAAAATCCCCCTCATCATCTTAAGCATGCCCTTCCCAGAATTTAGTTTTATATCTTTTAGGGAGTTCCTTTTTAGTATGCATTCATAAACCTAGGTATACCCATTCCTTCATCACTTCTATGCACTTATACTATTCACCTTCTTGTAATTGTCTTTTTACCTTGAACAGTATATCTTAGATTAATTGCCAAAATAAATATATTTACCAGAAGACTCACAGTAGAACATCCTGAAGTAAGGCAATAACTACTGTTCTCCTGATAGAACTAAAATCTCCCCTACTTTCTCAAGGAATGTATTTAAAATTATTCAGCTTGCTAAACTTTTATTTATGCATAGTGTTTCAGGGACAGACACTGTTATGTAAAATGAGCTATGCCTGCTTTGTATAAATTAGTTACAATTTAAAAAATATACTAGTTCAGATTGCTTCCTGAGGAGTTGGAGGTAAGAATATTGTGATAAAAAAACCTTTAATTCCAAGAATTAGCCTTTGCTTTGATAGTGTGTATGTTCTATGAAGTGGTACCTCCTTTGGTTTGATATCACTTTCCTCGGTTTGATATCACTCGAATATCAGCTTCATAAAGACAGAGATTTGTGTCACTTTAGTTCACTGCTGTATCTCCAGCACCTAGAACAATGCTGGACCTGTAGTACTTGCCCAGTAAATATTTGTTGAATGAATGAATACCCAAATAATTCTCAGAAAGCTGAATATTTTTTCTTATTGTTTTTATATTTAGAAATATGTATGCTGTGACTTAAAAACTTAAGAATCTGTTAACAGGTGGCATAGAACATCCTTTTTTCAAGGACTTTTTCTTGAGTAACTTTCATTTTAAAGTTTACCTGTGATAAAAATAAAGATTAATAAACTACAGCCCCTTTCTTGAGGGACTTGATTTCAAGGTTTTGGTGGATATCATATTTCTGTATATCTTTGTAGAGGACATTCCTTTTGAGAATTTACAAGCTGTCAGCACCAGGAGTCCCCGTCACATGCTCTGCCTACCTCCCCAAGTATTATCCAGTGTAGTGATTCTCAAACTTGGCTTATCATCAGAAATAATCTAGGGAACTTCAAAAAAAAAAAATGCAAATACCTGGGTTTCACCTCATTACACCGTTTTTTTGGTAAATTTTATTGAAGTATAATTTACAATGTTGATTTATATTACACCTTCTGAACATGAACTCTGGAGGTAAGCTCTCTATTTCTAAAAAACTCCCTAGGAGGTTCTGAGGATTAGCTAAATTTAAGAACCACTAATCTATTCAGTGCCCTTACTAAATGGAGAAGGGCATTGAGTCCCTGAAGAGATTAGCTGACAATCTTAGGTTAAAACAGCCAGGTGAGGAGCTGAGACTAGAACTCAAATAGTAGTGACTGTTATTCATAAAATTGGAACATATTTTACATGTCCTTTAAAAACTGCCTGAAACCTGTAATTTTTCAGACATTTCGATATTGTCCCACAGGTCTCTGAGTCTCTTTTCATTTTGTTTCCAATTTTTTTTCCTTTATTTTTTTGGTTGAATAATTTCTTTTGATCTGTCTTCACATTTAGTGACTCTTCCCTCTGTCACTTCCATTCTGCTATTAAGCCCATCCAGTACAATTTTATTTTAGATATTGTATTTTTTAATTCTAGAATTTCCTTTTTTTCTTTTAAAGTTTTGATTTCTTTGGTGAAATTTCTTACTTTTTAAAAATGATTATAAGTATTTTTTAAACCCCAATATCTGCTTTAAAGTCCTTGTATGGTCATTCTAACATCAAGGTCATCTTGAGGATGGCCTCTATTGATTGTATTTTCCCTTAAGAATGGGTCACATTTTTCTGTTTCTTTGTAAATTAATTTTGGATTATATTATAGACATTGTGGAGGTTCTGGATTCTACTGTATTTCTCTGAAGAGTGTTGTTTGTTTTGTATTACAAGACAATTAAGTTGGTGAAACTGTAGACTTATTCTCTCCTGTGGTGGGTAGCAGCTCAAATATCAGTTCAGTTTTTAGCCTTTGCTGAAAACTGCTTAAGTTTGCCTCACATGTGTGTGGTTCAGGGGTCAGCAATAGACTTGGGCAGAAAACTCACAATTTTAGGTTCCACTTCTCTGGCTCTCATGAGCTCCGTCCTTTGGTTTGTTTGTTTTTTTTTTTTTAAAAACTCACGCTGTAGAGTTTTGTTTTTTTTTAAATTTATTTAATTAATTAATTAATTTATTTTATTTTTGGCTGTGTTGGGTCTTCGTTTCTGTGCGAGGGCTTTCTCTAGTTGCGGCGAGTGGGGCCCACTCTTCATCGCGGTGCACGGGCCTCTCACTGTCGAGGCCTCTCGTTGCGGAGCACAAGCTCCAGACGCACAGGCTCAGTAGTTGTGGTGCACGGGCCTAGTTGCTCCGTGACATGTGGGATCTTCCCAGACCAGGGCTCGAACCCATGTCCCCTGCATTGGCAGGCAGACTCTCAACCACTGCGCCACCAGGGAAGCCCCGTCCTTTGGTTTTTCAAGCCAGAAAGTTCTATGAGTTTTGACTGCTCTGTGCTATAGTTTGACTGTGGTCTGACTTCAGGCTAAACTGTAAAGGAAAACTCACCCCATATGGGTCTCTTCTTTCAAGTTCCCACTCCTTTCCCAAATCTGCCTACTTTTGTTCATGCTCCAGAGTCTTCAGGTATTTGTTTCATTATCTTAAAATTTTTTGATTTTTTCCAGTTTTATTGAGATATATAATTGACACACAGCACTGTGTAAGTTTAAGGTGTACCGCACAATGAGTTGCCTTACACACATCGTGAAATGATTACCTACCATAATAAGTTTAGTAACATCCGTCATCTCATATAGATACAAAATAAGAGAAAAAATGTTTGGGCATTCCCTGGCAGTCCAGTGGTTAGGACTCAGTGGTTTCACTCCCGGGGCCTGGGTTTGATCCCTGGTCGGGGAACTAAGATACCACAAGCCCCGTGATGCAGCCAAAAAAAAGGAAAAAAAAGTTTTTTTCCCTTGTGATGGGAACTCTTAGTATTTATTGTCTTAACAACTTACCTATGTATCATATAGCAGTGTTAACTACAGTCATCATGTTGTACATTATATCCCTAGTACTTATTTATTTTATAACTGGTGGTTTGTACCTTTTGATCCCCTTCATCCAGTTTCCCTTCTCTCTCCCCCCAACTCCAGTAACCACAAATCTAATCTCTTTCTCTATGAGTTTGGTTTTTGTTTTTTCAGATTCCACATATAAGTGTGATCATGCAGGATTTGTATTTCACATAGCGTAATGCCCTTGAGGTCCATTCATGTTTTCACATATGGCAGGATTTCCTTCTTTTTTATGGCTGAATAATATTCCATTGTTTGTATGTGTATATACATTTTCTTTACCCATTCATCCATCGATGAATTCTTAGGTTGTTTCCATGTCTTGGCTATTGTAAATAATGCTGCAGTGAATATGGGGATGCAGATATCTTTTCAAGTTAGTGTTTTTGGTTTTTTTGGGGATAAATACCCAGAAGTGGAATTCCTGGATCATATGGTAGTTCTATTTTTAATTTTTTGAGGAACTTTGATACTGTCTTCTATAGTAACTACACTTCAGGTAGTTATTTTTTGTAAATTGTCTGGACTTATTATATGCAGGAGGGTCAGTCTGTTATGAGCTTACTCTGCCATGCTAGAAATGGAACCTGGTATCCATTATTTTCAAAGTCTAACTGAAAATTCAAAATCGTGAGCTTCTGAATTAACGTCTTCATAGAAGAGATATATATCCATTCGACAGAGAGCGTTTCCAAATAATGTAACTGATCCATTTGGTTTAACACAGGGGCACCTGTGCCAGTGCTAATCTTAATGAAATAGGATAGCTCTACAGAAAGAGCAAAGGAATTTTAGAGACTGTCCTATACTTTACGAATGAGTGGGGTTAAATGGCTCCTAAGATTCTACTTGAACTGGAGCAATGCTGATAAACGTATTTAGCTATTAGCCCTGTTTTCACCTAGAGTAAAATTATAAAAATATTCTGTGTTTGCCCTAAGTACATCCCTATTTCATCTAAACAGTCACTGAACAGTTGATTCTTTTATTTTGTATTACACTTAGCTAATTGGTAAATTAGAACACTGAATAAGGAAGGAGGAGACGTAGGTTTTTATCATAACACTGATGTTAATTTTTTGTATAATCTTGAGTTTTTCATTTTACCTGTCACTGTTTTCTCAGCTCTAAAATGTGGACTTGCATAAAACAAGAGATGGCAATAATCTAAAGTAATCTCCCCCTACCTACATTTTATATTATGTTGAATTATCAGGACTCATGAAGAGTCCTGCTTTTCAGTAATAATTGTGTCTTTAAGATTTTTCTTAAATTTTAAAATATTTTAGTTTAAAACACTTGTGTTAAAAAATAATGACAATGAGAATAACTAAATTTCTGAAGGATGTGGATTCCGTAGTTTCAGATTTTCTGTAATTTAGTCCTATTAAGCGTACTTTGTAAAATTCATATATTCCCTTAACATGTTAGTACTTGGCCGAAATTAAAAAATTTTTTCTTTACTTAAGATGAGTAAGCAGAAATAATTTTAAATGATTCTATAATTCCAAGGAATCATTTGTTTTTGCACTGTTAAATACTTTGGGGTGGGGGGAATGTTCTTCCCTTATATAGTCAAAAAAGATATACTCTAACTTGTCTCTTTCCTGTATATTATATTTCAGATATTTTTATTACTTAAAGGTTTTGTTAACAGTATAGATCTAGTTTCTTCAAGTAATCAACATTTTATTTTCACTATTTTTAGCTTCAAATCAATCTTTTAATAGACCAATATAGGTTTTAATCATCTTTTCTTCCAAAATTCTGTAGTGTAATGTATATGTTCCTTTAACATTCTTTTATGTGTTTATAACTTAGAGTGCATGTTGTAGAGCAAGAATGGTTCAGGTGAAAAAGTATTTGGACTGGAAATTAAGAAATTTGGTTTCTAATCTTCACTCTTTTTAATCTTTTTATGTGTTTTGAAACTTGTTTTATCTCTTTGGACCTCAGTCCTTATATACAGTGAGAGAGATGAACTGAGTGATCTGTGTAATCTGTTTATCTGAGTAATAGAAAATTTAGTTAGGTATTAATGGTTAATGTTGAGATTTGTTAGTTAATGTTCAATCTAGTTGGTAGACCAAATAACGTATTGTAATATACAATGTTAGTAAAACCAAAGACTATTTACAGCATTCTTTTCTAAACCTAATTGATGAACACACCTTTTTCAGTTCTTAAAAACTTCTTATTGGGAGACTTCCTGTTCTAGGTCAAGCTACAATTTAATCAAATTGGTAAATGTTGACACCAGTAAGCAGTGATAAGTTATGTTAATACCTAGAGCAACCACCAAAAAAATCCTCAAAAATACTATGAATCACATAAATCATCATCAGAATAGACATGCTTTTCAAGCCCCAAGGGAACATTTCCCAAGATTGATCATATCCTGTGCCATGAAACAAACCTTAACAAATTTAAAAGAATTGAAATTATATAGTGTGTTCTCTGACCATGATGGAATCAAACTAGAAATGAACTATTGATACATGCAATAATTTGAATAGATCTCAAGGGCATTATGTTGACTAAAAAAAAAATCTCAGAAGGTCACATGTTATATGATTTCATGTATATAACATCCTTGAAATGACAAAATCATAGAACTAGAAAACAGATTAGTGGATGCCATGAGTTACGGATGGAAGGGGGAGGAGAGTAGATGTGACTAAAGGGTAGCATGGAGAGATCTTTTTGGTAATGGAATAGTTCTGTATCTTGAGTGTGGTGGTGGTTTCACAAATCTACACATGGGATAAATTGGCAAGAACTATACACGTTAGTCATAGGACCAATGTTAGTTTCCTGGTTATTATATTGCACTATAGTTGTGAAAGATGTATACATTTGGGGAAACTGGGTAAAGGGTATGCAGGAACTTTCTGTATTATTTTTGCAGCTCTCTGGGAATCTTTATTTTAAAATCAAAAGTTAAAAAAACCCCGTCTTATCTGGATACAATACACATATAGTAAAGTGCAGGTGTTTTTAAGCATATAACCTGATGATTATTTCACAATTTGAGCACACCTATAAACCAGCATTCAGATTAAGGGACAGTTTTCCGATTATTTTTATTCATCTTACGAATTTAGATAGAAATCTTTACAATTATCGCAGAAAAAAAGTTCGTGATGAATAATATAAATAAGTTGTTAATATTCACATATCATAAGTAATCAGAATTAGAATTTTAACAGGAAAATGTTCTGGAAATAACAAGCCCATTATAAATTCTTAATAAATATTGAACTGCAACAAAAATTTAATGAGTGTGACTTGCCTTGCTCAGTGTTTCATTCTGTAAGAAGTGGAACTTTATTCTGTGAGGTTCTCATCCTGTTGAAGTTCAGGAGTAGAAAAGCAAACACATGAAAGTGCTTTTTAAAGCCTCTCTTTGAATCACAATAGCTAACATTTGATTGGCAAAGCAAGTCACGTGACAGAATTTGGAACCATTGGGCAGGATATATATTCTACCTCTTAAGAACAAGGATACAAGGAAGGGTAAAGAATTGAGGTCATGAATGCAGTCTACCCAGAGGGATTATACTTTTATAATGTGTTTTCACTTATTATATAACTATCTTTTAAAAAATATATTTGGGTAACATAATTTCTTAGATTTTAATATTACCTTTTGGAAGAAAGGAATATATGATTTTTCTGTTTAGTTCTACTTAAGTAATTGCCTTGTTTGTACTTGCTCTTATTTACAAAGCTGTGCATAGTAAGCAATCTTGAAGAGTAATAATTTAAGCAAGTTTTTAGAAAGTCTTAAAATATGATCTCTTAACTCCCATATTTAGTAGTTACTAATACATTTTAAGAGGCATGCATATTAAAATATTCTTATGCTTTTTTTTTTTTTTTTTAAAGAAGCCAACAGCTTGTGGGACTGCATGCTTCCCTGACTACTTTTTTTTTTTTTTTTTTGGCTGTGTTGGGTCTTCGTTTCTGTGCAAGGGCTTTCTCTAGTTGCGGCAAGTGGGGGCCACTCTTCATTGCGGTGAGCGGGCCTCTCAGTATCGCGGCCTCTCTTGTTGTGGAGCACAGGCTGTAGACGCGCAGGCTCAGTAGTTGTGGCTCACGGGCCTAGTTGCTCTGCGGCATGTGGGATCTTCCCAGACCAGGGCTCGAACCCGTGTCCCCTGCATGGGCAGGCAGATTCTCAACCACTGCACCACCAGGGAAGCCCTCTTATGCTTTTTATAAACTGTAATTAGTAACGATGTTTCAACAATACTAGTAACAAATAATTCCAATAAGAAAAGTAATGCTAGAATTTAAACGATAGCTTTTTGACTGTCAGGGTATGAATCTGCAGGATTCTTGGCTTTTAGTCTTTTAACTGATTCTTGAGAATTATATCTACAAATAATTTGTAGTGCAAGTATTAATCAGAGTAATACATTAATGAATCTAACAAGAAAGATAGTAATTGTGTCTAAGTTCATGTAAATATTGGGTTAGAATTTTAAGTTAAACAAAAAAGTAAGAAAACCACAGACACTTTAATGAAACAAAGTTTCAGTTTTTATCATTTTTTCACTCTTTGGTATTCTTGACCTCTCAGTGCCCCTCTTGATCTTTCAGTGCTCTGACTTCAGTGTCCTTCTGTTCCTCTATCTAGCCTCACAGCCTCCTTTTCTAGGAATAGAGAAGTAATAGAGAAGAATGAGAATCTTAATTCTCAGCAGATCTTGTGCTACTTAATGTAGAGAGATATGCATTAAAGGTGAATTATGTCACTTCCCCTCCTTGTACTTTTTTTAAAATAAATAAATAAATAAATTAATTAATTTTTGGCTGCATTGGGTCTTCATTGTTGTGTGCGGGCTTTCTCTAGTTGCGGCCAGTGGGGCTACTGTTCGTTGTGGTGCGCGGGCTTCTCATGGCAGTGGCTTCTCTTGTTGCGGAGCACAGGCTTTAGCCACATAGGCTTCAGTAGTTGTGACACGCGAGCACAGTAGTTGTGGTGTACGGGCTTAGTTGCTTTGCGGCATGTGGTATCTTCCTGGTCCAGGGATTGAACCCGTGTCCCCTGCATTGGCAGGCGGATTCTTAACCACTGTGCCACCAGGGAAGTTCCTGCATCAAGTTTCTTGATATGCAAGATAATTAACTTGGGATAGGAGAGGAGGGGATTGTCAGAGATTTGGAGGGAGAAAAAGGTACACAGTAGCCATTTAGGATAGTGAAGCTGATTAAATGTCAGTGAAATCTGGTATGATTACAGGGCAATGTTGAATATCTACTTGAAGCTTATGGTCCTAGATTTGAAAGAGACTAAATACTATTTTTTAATATAGTTTATAATCATAAAAAATTTAATTTATCATTACAGCTACTTTGGGGTACTTACTGCGTGCCAGATGTTATGTTAAGTGCTTTATATTAATCATTCTAAGAATTTTAAGAGTGTTATTCCCATTTTACAGATTAAGAAACAAAAACATAGATAATATAGCAAAATACTGTATATCACCTCCCAGAATTTACATATTAATATTTGTTTCATATATATATATGTGTAGCTGTGTGTGTGTGTAAGAGAGAGAGGGAGGGAGAGAATGGGTACATAAAACATAAAAATAAATAGCACACTATATCAGTTGAAGTCTATTCTGTTTCCTTTCCGAAGGTCATTATGTTCCTTCTTTCCCAGAGGCAACCACTCATGAGTTTAATGTGTGTAAACTTACAGTCTATATATGATTTTTTTAAAAGTATTTTTCTATTTTATCAAGTTTTTATCAGCATATATTATTGAATTCTTTCCATTTTAATATAAAGTTTATTATTTTAATTGCTGTATAAATAAATATATGAATATAACACAATATATTTATCCAGTCTTATCCAGTCTCCTCTGATGAACATTTAGGGTGTTTCCAGTGTTTCACCAGTACTAACATTGTTGCAATTAACACTTTTTTTTTTACACATGTGTTCTTTAGAGATGAGTCCAGTTAATGAAATTGCTGGGAAGTAAGTTATGCGTAGTTTCGGTTTTAATAGATGTTGCCCTTTGTCCTCAAGAGTAGTTATGTGTGAAGAATTTGAGAGTAGCTATTTCTTCAATACTTGATGTAAAACTTTTTTGAATATTTCCAGCCACATGAGTTAAAAGTTTTCTCATTTTTCTTTCTTTATTTTTTGTAGTTCTTTTATTATTAGTAAGCTTGAGCCCCTTTTCATGTTTATTGATCATTTGTATTTCCTCCTGTAAATTGCCTGATCCATTTCCCTCTTGCTTAATAGGAATTCTTAGTATCCTTTGGATACTAATCTTTTATATATATATATATATATTTTTAAAATTTATTTATTTATGGCTGTGTTGGGTCTTTGTTTCTGTGCGAGGGCTTTCTCTAGTTGTGGCAAGTGGGGGCCACTCTTCATCGCTGTGCGCGGGCCTCTCACTATCGCGGCCTCTCTTGTTGCGGATCACAGGTTCCAGACGCGCAGGCTCAGTAATTATGGCTCATGGGCCCAGTTGCTCCACGGCATGTGGGATCTTCCCAGACCAGGGCTCGAACCCGTGTCCCCTGCATTGGCAGGCAGACTCTCAACCACTGCGCCACCAGGGAAGCCCTAATCTTTTATATTTTGCAAATATTTTCTTAGTTTATTATTATGTATGTTATTGTTATACATCAAAAAACAAAAGTTTTTCAAATTTTGTTATAGGTAAGTTAATTTATTTTTATGGAATTTTTGTTTTCTTTAAGACTTATCTTTAGATAAAAAAAAATATTCTCTGTTTTCTTCTAAAAATTTAAAATTTTGTTTTGATTTTTAAGCCTTTAGTCTGGATTTTATTTTTGTTTTAATGTTTAGTTGGAGAGTTATTTTTTTCCCCATTGGATAGACAGTTGTTTTAATATTGTATATTGGTTTATCAATTTGAAATATCACTTTTATCTTAAATGTCCATATTTGCATAGGTCTGTTTCTTAGACATTTTCTCTATACCATCGGTCTCTTTATTCCAGAGCCATAACCTACCAATATCAATGCTTTTATCAACTACTTCCTGGAAATTTTGCTTTCCATTTCTTTTAAATTCCTTAATCATTAGATTAAACTATTTCTTCACATTCTATGTGAAGATGCTTATTGTACTTGATTAGCAAACAGTATTGAATTAAAAAAAAAATTCAAACCCTTTATCCATCTTTATAATTCTCTTCTCAACCGTGCTGATGTTCTTGTTATGTGATAGACCCCCAAATTATTAAATAGTTACCCAAGGAACTATTGCAATTCAAGATTTGTTTTGGAATGAAAAGAGATGAATAACACTTTTGTTTAAACTAGACATCTTGAATGTTATTCTAATTTTTAGTTTACGAAATTGCTTCACAATGCACTGTACATTCCTTCCCACTCTTTTATTCCTTTTTTCCCTGATTCTTTTCCTTCTCCCATTATTTCTTTTCAATCATCTCTTTTCTTAGAAGGGTGGTAGGAAACAAAGGTAAGAAGGCAAAGAAGAAGGGAACCATTCATGTCCTTATTTGTATTTTAGTCTTTGGTCATATGCTTTCTACATAGTTTTATCTTATTACATTGTGTGTGTGTGTGTGTGTGTGTGTGTGTGTGTGTGTGTGTACATGTACATATACATGTATATGTGTATTTGAATTTGACCAGAATACCATTGTTTACTTGTTCATCCTTCCTTATTTTTCTTTCAGGGCAAGCTTTACCTCCTCTGTGATATCATTTCTGACTCCTCCAATCAGAATTAGATAGGCCATCTCTCATATTATTTGTATGCCCTTTTATTTAAGGCATTAATTTATTTGTTTTTATTTGTTTCTGTCACCATAAGGGCACAGACTGTATCAAAACCAACTTTGTATCACTAATGCCTGGCACATAATAGGAGCTGGTAGATTTAATTATCCCAGAGGAGGGCAATGTGGACATATGATTGATAAAATAGAATACTTGTAGCAAAATTTTGTATTTCTGAGGTTATTGATATTGTGGAGATGTATTTTAGAAGCAAAATAATGATATGGTATCTTGAGAGCTCATTGAGAAAGAGTTGGGAAGTTTTCAGGTTTCCCCATCTTATCCTTATCCCCTTGCCCAGCTCTGCCATTTAATTAATCCCATGTTTAAAGTAGAAAGGGAAAACTCAGTTTAGATCTCAGTGGTTGGTATTGGCCTTTTCTTCCACTGGGCTAATTCATTCAAACCATTGAGACAGCTCTGAAAGGGGGAGGAAATGAGCCTTCAAGACTATCCGGATCTTCCTCTTTTAAGTCACATCCCTTGACCCTTGAGAGCTCATTAAATATAATTCTCTTCATTGACTCTAGTTGTTGCCAGGTGGTATCCTTGGCTTTGTGTGAGAAAGATGTGTCAATAAGGTCCCATGTGGCTGAGTCAGATGACAAGTGACATATCCAACATTGTATGGAGTTCACATTATGAACCACAGCCTGAGACAGTCATGGAAGGTAGTTTGAGGCCATTTGTCTGTACCTGTTAGGATGGGGGAGAGTCACACAGTTTATCCCGTTTGTCCTTCGCTATATTTTTGAAGATTGGCAAATGCCTACTTAATCTATCGAAGTCTACCATCACCTATTGGAGATGAGATAGACTACCTATATTTTTTCAAGAATGATGAGTTCCACAAAGACTCATGAGTTATTACCATTTTGTCATCATAAATGACAAAGGAGGCTGGCTGTAGAAGCACCTCAGTTAGAGTCTGTGCCTAAATTTGTGTCTCTCCAGATATCCTTAATCTGAGTATTGTGAACCTTCCATTCCTCTTTTGAGTCAGAGATCTTTCCCTTTAGTTTTGGAGGGATGCTAAATTCCAAAATGTTGAAGTTACTGAAAATTTGATTACTTGATGACCTCAATGATACTCTTTCTGCTTTGGTGACCATTTCTTTTATCATTGTCAGTTCTACTAAATTTCTTGCTATGTTTACAGCATATTCTGCTTTTTCTTTCTTTGCTAGTAGCTAGCTCCTCAAAGCCTTTTTTGATATATTGATGTATCTGCTTCCTTCCACTGTTATTAAAATTGAAAGTTAATGTATGTAACTAAATTCTATTCATATATTCTAATTTACACATAGTAATGGAAACTATCAAACTCCAGGGTAACATTATACTTGTGTTTACTACAAAAGCAAAGTTATTGCCTTTAGTAAAGTGTGTAATTTTCCTAAAATTGTCTACTGTTATCTACCAAGAATACATGTCAGTCTTTTATTTTATTTATTTATTTATTTATTTTTGGCTGCGTTGGGTCCTTGTTGCTGCGCGCTGGCTTTCTCTAGTTGCAGCGAGTGGGGGCTACAATTTGTTGCGGTGCACGGCCTTCTCATTGCTGTGGCTTCTCTTGTTGCAGAGCACGGGCTCTAGGCGTGCAGACTTCAGTAGTTGTGGCACGTGGGCTCAGTAGTTGTGGCTCACGGGCTTAGTTGCTCCGCGGCATGTGGGATCTTCCCGGACCAGGGCTCAAACCCGTGTCCCGGGCATTGGCAGGCGGATTCTTAACCATTACACCACCAGGGAAGTCCCTGTGTCAGTCTTTTAGAAAGCAAGAAAAATATCTACATCCATTATATTAAACTTAAGGAAACTCGATTTATTTTTATCTTAATGAAGATATTTTAAAAACGTGTTTTCTAGGCCAACCGTATCCTGATCCAGTTCTTCCTCCACAAAGGCAAGACAGATTTTATTCTAATTCTGGTAGACTTTCTGGACCAGCAGAACTCAGAAGTTTTAATATGCCATCTTTGGATAAAACGGGTAAGAAATACTTGTGTGTATGTGTTTTTTAATAATGGTGGCATACTAAAGAACTGGAAGCTGCATAAAGGACTAATATAATTGTGATCTCTGCTTAGCTCTTAAGGCCACAGTCTGTTTCCTGAGAACTTCCTGGTTTTATGTTTCTTGTTATTTTGTACACATCCATGGCGTCTGCACATATGTTGGTGGTTGGTTTGGGCACCATTGTAATGAGTTTACTATATGAACCCAAGATGGTAAATTTTACTGTGTTCTGTGATTAATTTCTAGTTTTTCCAGTCCACTGACATATATCCTGTTTAGTAATTAGGGAAATTAGGCTGGTGTGAATGGATATGTTACAGTCTACCAGAAAAATAATTTGAGTGCATACTCTGTTGATGGGTTAATCAATTACCTTGTTTAAACCTTTCATGCTTAGGTAGATTTAAATTTTACTGAGCAATCAACTGTTTGTCATGGGCTCTTTTTCTTAAACCACTTCACAGCAACCCATTGAAGCTGGGAAATATATATATCCAGTGTATCTATTAGAAGTATATAACATTAAGGAAATAAAAAGATTAAAAGTAAGTAGAAAGTTGAAATTTATGAGTTAAAGCTTTCTTCAGGAAAAGGTATATATTTTAGGGGAGGGGGGTTATCCAGTTGAAACATGTATTATTTTAGAAACTCATTCTTCTCTGAATAATAAAGCAAGAAAGCAGACCTGTGACCTGTTTTTCTGTTATTATAATTAAGTTAATTATTTCTAACTGTTTGGCTTTTGAAATTATTTTCGCCCATTAATTCAAGCTTAATGGAATGAAAGTACATGTATGATTGAACATCTGTTTCTAAACTAATGCTATTTAAAATTTTTCACATGTCCATTTTTTTTTGTGATAGAACAGTATCCAATTTAGCAAATAATTTTAAAGTGCTTTCTGTTTGGAAGGTACCCTGCATGACATGGTAGATAATATAATTACAGTAAAGTATAGTTTTTAGCTGTAAGAAGCTAATAATTAAATAGGAGAGAAGGACAAATATATATGCTTAACTAATACTGGTCAGAATAGTAAGTCCCATGAGAGAATATGTTATGTTCACAGAAAGGGAGAGCTCCCATATAGTTGAAGGATAAAGGAAAACTCCATGAAGGAGGTGGCATTTGAGCTGCTTTTGAGGGAATTTGAAAAATTAGTTAAGAGGTAAGGATCTGTGCTAGTAATAATGAACAGTATAAGCAAAAACAAAAGAGCATGAGTTATTGATGGAGAATGGCTGTAAAACTGAGCTATTAATCCCCTCATACAAGATCTTATGAGGGTTAAATGAGTTAATGTGTGTGGAAGTATTTTGTAAATAGAAAAATTTCTATATATGTAATATATTATTATTGGTTTATCAGTTTATGGTATTTACATGAAGGAGAGTGGTGAGAGATAGGTTGATACATTAACTTAGCACTAGTGCTCAGTAAATGTTTATTGAATGAAATGAATTATCTCATTTAATCTTCACAATGAACCTATAAAGTAGATGCTATTATCCTGATTTTACAGATGAAGAAACCAAAGCTCAAAAAGGTGCTCATGGTCTCAGGTAGGAGGTATTAGAGCCAGGATTTGATCCCATGTCTGTCTGACTCCAGAGCCATTGTCTTGATCCCTATACTGAAATGAGAGGGTAGTGGATCAATTTAGTGCATCAACCCTGCCATTGATGCACTAAATATCTATAGAATGCTTACTGTATGATAGGCACTGTGTGGTATCTGCTGTATTTCTGTGGTGAATAGGTCAGCATTCCTTATACCTTGAGGTCTAGTAAAGGTCTGTAGGCAGTTGCACTATATAGTGACAAAAGTAATGAGTGCAAAATGTTATGGGAGCATATGGGCCACTAGCCACTAACCCAGATGAGAGGTGGTGGTGGTTTTTTTTTTTTTTATAAATTTATTTATTTAATTTATTTTTTGGCTGTGTTGGGTCTTCGCTGCTGCGCACGGGCTTTTCTCTAGTTGCGGCGAGCGGGGGCTACTTTTCGTTGCAGTGCGCGGGCTTCTCATTGCGGTGGCTTCTCGTTGCAGAGCACGGGCTCTAGGCGTGTGGGCTTCAGTAGTTCTGGCATGCGGGCTCAGTAGCTGTGGCTCATGGGCTCTAGAGCACAGGCTCAGTAGTTGTGGCGCACGGGCTTAGTTGCTCCGCGGCATGGGGGATCTTCCCAGACCAGGTATCGAACCTGTGTCCCCTGCATTGGCAGGTGGATTCTCAACCACTGCGCCACCAGGGAAGCCCTAGGTGGTGGTATTTTGAATGTGGGATTGCCAAGAAAATCTTTTTGGAGGAAGTGACATATAAGCTGAGAATTAAAGGAGAAATTAGCTGGGCCAAAATGATGTTGATAATGTTTTGGGAGGAGAGAATAGCATCTTTAAAGACTTAGAATTAAGAGTGCCTCTTAAATTATGGCTGCAACATGGAGTGAAAGGTGCACTTCAGGGAATATTGAAACAAGTAGTGAAGAGGTAAGCAGTGCATAAAGTTTTCAAGGACCTACAAACCTGTTCAGAAATATTGGCCTTATTTGCAGGATAATAGGAACACATTGAAGGGTTTTAAACAGAGAAATAATCAGATCAGATCTGCATTTTAGAGAAATTGCTCTGGTTACATTATGGGGAATCGATTGGAGGGTGCGGTTAAAGATTGGAAGGAGGGTAACTTTTTAGGGGACTGTGACAAGTCTGCAGGGTTGATGGTGGTGACTTAGCAGAGCAGATAGATGTGAACAGGCACAGAAAAAATAGAACTGGGAGGACTTAAGATTGAAGGCATGTGGCAGTGAGGGAGGAGGAGGAGTCTTGGCTGATGCTCAGGTTCTTGGCTGTGGCACTTGGACCATTCCTTGTTCTGAGACAAGGAACAAGGAGCAGCAGAACATTTGACAGGAAAGATTATAAGTTACATTTTGAACTTACAGACTTAGCTGCACCTGTGATGCACCTGCATGACTATTCAAGTAGGCATTTCAAGCTCTGAAGTCCTGGGGGAAATATCTAGATCTGAATTATATGTCTGGAAATCTGTAGTGATATACATCAAATTAAAGCTGTAGGAGTGGATGAGATTTCTCAAGGCAAGAATGAGAAGAGAGTAGGGCTGAGGGTGGAACTCTGAGGAGACCGCCGCTGAGGAGTAGTGGAGCCCACCAAGACTGAGGAGCAGCTAGAAAGGAGAGACAGAGAAGGTACCATCCCAGTAGTTGAAGGCTGAGAGGATTTAAAGAGGGAGGGAGTAGTCAACAATGGTGAGAAATAAAATTAAATGAGGACTAAAAGTTCTATTTTAATTTAGCAAAAAAAGAGACTTTTCTATCTTGGGGGAAGTAACTTCATTGGAGCAGTGG
Organism: Balaenoptera ricei; assembly: GCF_028023285.1. Lineage (NCBI taxonomy): Eukaryota > Metazoa > Chordata > Mammalia > Artiodactyla > Balaenopteridae > Balaenoptera > Balaenoptera ricei. The sequence continues at coordinate 128,504,155 of NC_082640.1, forward strand.
GTGTTGCACATAGATTGCACCACAGTGAGGACAAAATGGGAGGAATTCTGAATAATGTATATAGAACAGTTTTTCACTGTGAAGGGGAGAGCTAGCTGTAAGGGGGTGATTCTCTTTTTCTGTCTTATTTTAAAATAGTAGTTGGGAGAGACCTGCTGATAGGATGGGTCTAGCAGAAAGGGTGGAGGGAGGCAACAGAGAGAGGAAGATCCCTGTGGAAGCTGGAGGAGGGGGACTCTGAGTACAGAATCAGGGTCTTAGATTGTCTAGAAGAATCCTTTCCCATGATAATAGGAAGTAAGATCATGGGAATATAGTGGCTGATACATTTATATGTTTGGCTACAAAAAGTTAAGGGAGTTTCTAAGTGACTGGTGTAGTAGGTTTGAGGAGAATGGAGGTTTCAAATTGAAGGGAAAACTGGCTTAGAAGATGCAGAAGGAAGCCTAGGCAATAGGCAGCTGGAAATGTGGCTGGAGGTCTGTCAGCCTGGAGTGGAGACAGTCTACATGGCTCTGTGGTGTAGTTTACCCCCAGAAGTGCTAAGTGGCTCAGGTATAGGCAGAGTGGAAGCAGAGAGTTGAATTAACGCAGGACTGAATGTTGTCAAGCACATGTGAAACATGGCCAATAGGATAAGGACACTAGTGACGGGCCGTTAGTGATGGAGTTTGAAGTCTGCTAATTAGGGAAGGAAATGCAGAAAGGAGGAAACTGAGAGTTAGATCAGAGGACTGGAGGCTTCAGTGAAATCCAAGGACAGGTGTAGCGGGAGTAGCTAAATGAGAAGGCTGGGAGAGGACACGTAGTCGTGGTCGGAGAGAGGCTTGTTTGAATTTATGTTCTTAGAGCCTGAGCAGTTCTTGATGATAAAGTCCAGAAACATTTATTTAGAAGCAGTGGCTAATCCAATTGTTAGTCTGTGTTACATGATGGAAGAGTAAGGAAGGAAAGATGAGAGGGAAGAAGGGAGGAAGAAAGGAAAGGAAAGAAGTAAGGCAGGAGAAAAATGAAGGAAGAAAGGAAAGAAGGAAGGCAGGAGAAAAATGAAGGAAGAAAGGAAAGAAGGAAGGCAGGAGAAATATGAAGGAAGGAGGGAGGGAGAGGGATGCTACCTCCTGGAAGCTTCCGTAATGATGCTCTTTTCAGGATTGCCTAGGCACAAGATAGGGAAACCACAGTCACACACCTTTGCAGAACTCGTGAGTCTGCCAAAATTTCCAGGGACCTCAAGCTGTTCTTGTGGCCCTAATACAGGATGCTGGTGTCAAGCTGGTTGTCAGTGTCCTTTGTGATCTCTTGATCTAAGAATGGAGCGATAAATCATGTATTTTTCACGGTTTAACTTTTATGTCTAGATGGGCCAGCGTCTTCAGAAATGGAATCTGGTAGAAATGACAGCAAAGACGATCTTGGTGTAAGTATTGAAAGTGGAATTTTAATCCATGTATTCAGGATCTTTCTAATCTCTTGGTTTACTAGAACAGAAATTTAGCTAGCCATCTAGTTTTTGATTAAAAGCTGCTTTTTCCTTTTCCACAAATATACTTCGTACTTAACACTATAGCTATTTCCTTTCTGGATTGTACCCTATGGTGATAAAGTACAAGGTACAGACTTGAGGTTTGATTTAGTTTATATAGTTAAACAAGAACTTGAATTTTCCCCCTTGGATTTTTTATTTGAATGTTTTAAAGTATGTTTTTTGTTTACCGTGCTTACAGTCTTGGTTTTTGGTCACCTTGGAAATATTAACATAAGCATCTTTTCTTTTTCTCAGTATATGCTTGATAAAAGAAATGTATATTTTGGTACTCTTCGACTATTCTTATGTTTTATCTTTAGCCAGATTATTACTTTGTTGGTTAAAGCTGTTTTCTGTTGAGTTAATAAAATATTCATGATAGCTAAAATTCATCTGATGTAGAAAACCGAATCTTTCTCTGGAGCCTTTTAGGATATCATAGACTGCTTTCTGCCTAGGTGCCTAGATGCTTTCTTCTAAGCCTAAGCTTTTCAGGAAAACTATTGCAGATTTTGCTGTTGTTTAATGACTGCCATTTGTCAATTTGCTGTAGAATTTAAACGTGCCTGATTCATCTCATCCCATTGAAAATGAAGCACCTGGCCCTGGCTTGGTTCCTCCACCTCACCCTCCAATCAGAGGCCCATTGTTTCCAATGGGTACAAGGGGTCCTTTCATTAGAAGGGGTCCTCCTTTTCCTCCACCTCCTCCAGGAAGCATGTACGGAGCTTCCCGCGATTATTTTCCACCAAGGGATTTCCCTGGCCCAGCACCTCCTCCATTTCCAGGTATGCTTTTTTTTTAAGGTTAATATATGTCTTATAGAGTAGATCAGAAATATTAATTTTACTTTCTGTTCATGTAGTAATACAGTGGAGGAAAATTTTTCTCAGCTTCTGTGTGTGTGCCATTACTTTTCCAGATTGGGAAGATAGCCAGCCATCAGTAATGAGGCCTCATCAGTAATGAGGCTTCAACTTGATTTATCTTAATAATATGCAATTATTTCTATGATTTAGTATCAAGAAAATCATTGGCTCTTTGCAGCAGTCTTATGTTAAGACTAAAATTGTATCTTATTTGATAGAAATTGGGTACTCTGTCAATTAGTAAAAGTAATTTCAATTTATATTTTTGCATTAAAATGACTGGCTAAAGTATTTTTTAAAATCTTTTTTTCATAAGTAGCTCCCATGCAGTCTTATTTGTTTAAAACCTAAAATGTGTTTATCATGTTTGGACTAATTGTTGAATTTATTGAAATTCCTCATAGCCTCACATACAAAAAACGGAATAATTATTGCTTTTATGTCTATGCATTGCCATTTAGAACTATAGGTTTCAGCAGAATAAATACAGGGTTACCAAACACTAGGAAAAAGCCTGTCATTTGCCTAATATAGTCATTCCTTCCCTCATTCTGCCTCTATTTTTAAAGTTTAAGGTGAATTAAAATGAATTTTAATTGGGAAATTTAAAGACAGTTTTTGATATAACTGGAAATATTTTAGGATAATATCAAATTAGACTTGGGAATTACTGATCTGAGTTTTAAGTCTGGTGAAAATTATATTACATGAAAGCTTTTTTTAGAGTAAGTTTTACTAGATTTTGAAATAATTGTTCTTTTCAAAAAGTGTTAAGATGTTAGATTTTCATAGGACAAAAAAGTTGCACCTAAATTAATGATATTCCCTTTAATTGCGTGTAGTTGAAGAGAATATGTGTTGCTCAATGTTGTAAAAATTCATTTGTTAGATCAGGTAATTATTCTGGTGTCAACTTTTGAAAGTAAAGATAGGTACTAGCAGTTCTAAGCTAATGATTTACTGGGGCTGCAGTACAGGTGCTGAAAGTTAAAAAATGTCTTTTACCAATCTCTTTGAACAGTGAGAAATATCTGTCCACCAAGAGTCTTTCCTCATTATCTTCCCCCAAGAGCTGGATTTTTCCCTCCACCCCCGCATCCTGAAAGTAGAAGTGAGTTCCCATCAGGGCTGATTCCGCCCTCAAATGAGCCTACTACTGAACATCCAGAACCACAGCAAGAAACTTGACAATATTGTTGGTCTTTCCTCAAAAGTAATTTTGACTTCTCTCTCATTTTCAGTTTAAGTAACTGCTGTTACTTAAGTGATTATATTTTTGCTCAAATTGAAGCTTAATGGAATTATAATTCTCAGGATAGTATTTTGTAAATAAAGATGATTTAAATATGAATCTTATGAGTAAATTATTTCCATCTTATTTTATTCTAGATAGTATAATTATTTTAATTTAACCCATCCACTATCACATAAACAATAATGAGAGTTTTATATATGTAATCTTGCAGTTGGGGATAATTTGAACTCCAAAGGCTGTGTCTTTATTCCAAGAACTGTGTTTACTATGGTTGTAGACAAATGTGAAAGTAACTTTATGCTTAATTAAATAAATATTAATTGATTTAAAGACTTGTTTGGCATTGATAATAATAAAATCAGCTAGTTTTTTTAATAAATATGGCTCCATTAGTTAGTTTCTTTACTTCTGCCGATAGCTTTGAGGCTTAAAACTAATGCTTTATATGGGTCTTTCCCATTCAGTTATCTTAACCAAAAATGTGTCCTCTTTCTTGCAAATAGACATGAATGACCCAAAGCAACAAATTAATACACTTAAAAGTCAAAGTTCACTATATTTTAAAGAAAACCAGGATATTGTCTAATGACAAATTTCAGAATTTGGATCTTCTTAGTTCATTCACTGATTTCGTATGCAGGTTTTCTTTTTTCTTGTTTTTCTCTTCATTTGTAAGATATTTACTGTTTTTAGTGGGGAATGTTGAGATTTACTATAAGGTAACTGTATTGAGGCAGTGTGTCATTTTGAACTTTGGACTCAGTATCTTTAGAATGTCTCTCTAACTCAGGTTTGTGTTCTATTATTAGTCATCTTGTACATTAGTATGATTATGAAACGAAAGGCAATTAAGTATAGGTAATAAATATTATACTATTTATGTATAGAATATAGGCTAACTAGGCTTAGAAAAAAGGCGAAAAAGAAAGGATCTGTGTGAAATGCCTGGATAAAATAATAAGTAGAATGAGGATTATAAAAGCATCGTTACATTTGGTGTTAAAAGCCAGATTTCAGGGGGAAATAGACTATTTTTTCAAGTTGGAAAGGGAAAGAAAGAAGAACAATGGAAGAGGAGTGATGTGGAATGCTCCAATCAAGTAAAATTTTTTTGTTTGCCCTGGGATAGGGGAGACTTGTCTTGGCTTAAGACAGAAGAGAAGGAGAGAGGAGAAGGCAAACAAACATTAGTAGAGAGAGAAGCAGAATCGTAGAGGAGGCAAGGAGAGCATTGGATGAGAGCATGGTGGAAGGCAAGAAGACTTGATATGGGCTGACTGGTCTAAAATACTTTGGGATCCCAGAATAAAGGAACATAATTAGTTTTAAAATATATTTATTAAAGTAATATAAACAAATGGGAATAAATCAAATAATGGTATTTTAGGATGAATAGCAAGTTTTCTCCATTTACTCTTTATCCCCATTTATACATCCTAGTCAGTTTCTCTTTTAATTCTTATTTCCCTTTTTAATTCTGATGATTTTAGAATTTTAGAAGATAATCTTATACCTCTAATCTCTGATTTATCAACTTAATTTATTAAATTTATCAGTTAGTATATTGATTCCTTGAGATGAAAAATTGGGACTTAATGCACTTGTATTATTCCCATCCCCATTTTCCTTTCCTCTTCATGTTTGATGTTTATCCAAATTAAAGTTTTCTATTGTTGCCTTTGTAATTTTTAATATATTTAAACCTCTATTAGTATCCCTTCTCTTTATTCCACTTCCCTTCTTCCCCTACCCTGGCCAAAATCCTATTTTCTCTTAGCTATACATTTATATTTTCAAGGTTGCTAATAATTATATTATGCCTACAAGCATAACTTGTCTTCTTTTTTTTTTTTTAATTTATTTATTTTTGGCTGTGTTGGGTCTTTGTTTCTGTGCGAGGGCCTTCTCCAGCCGCGGCGAGCAGGGGCCACTCTTCATCGCGGTGCGCGAGCCTCTCACCACCGCGGCCCCCCTTGTTGCGGAGCACAGGCTCCAGACACGCAGGCTCAGTAGTTGTGGCTCACGGGCCCAGTTGCTCCGCGGCATGTGGGATCCTCCCAGACCAGGGCTCGAACCCGTGTCCCCTGCATTGGCAGGCAGACTCTCAACCACTGCGCCACCAGGGAAGCCCCTGTCTTCTTTTTTTTAATTTTTATTTTTTTACAACTGAAGTATAGTTGATTTACAAGCATAACCTACCTTCTGTACTTGGCCCACAGTTGATCTAAAATTTGAAAATCAGGGACTTCCCTGGTGGTCCAGTGGTAAAGAATCTGCCTTGCAATGCAGGGGACGCCAGTTCAATCCCTGGTCAGGAAACTAGGATCCCACATGCTGTGGGGCAAATAAGCCCGTGCGCCGCAACTACTGAGCTCGTGTGCCTCAACTGGAGAGCCCGTGTGCCTCAAACTACAGAGCCCATGCGCCCTGGAGCCTGCGCGCCACAACTAGAGAAGAGAAAACCCACACGCCACAACTAGAGAGAAGCCTGCATGCTGCAACGAAAGATCCTGCACGCCTCAGTGAAGGTCCCGCGTGCTGCAACTAAGACCTGACGCAGCCAAAAATAAATAAATTAAATAAATAATAAATAAATCTTTCAAAAAATAAAATAAAATTTGAAAGTCATAAGTAGCATTTATAACATTATCATCATTAAATGTTGTTCACCAGCAGACCAAATCATATACAGTTGACCCTTAAACAACATGGGTTTGAACTGTGCAGGTCCACTTATATCCAGATTTTTTTCAATAGTAAATACTATGGTATTACACAATCCATGGGTGGTTGCAATTTGCAGATGCAGAACCTCGGATATGGAGGAACCTTGAATATGGAGGAACTGCGGATAAGGAGTGCTGACTATAGGTTATACATAGATTTTCAACTGCATGGAAGGTTGACACCCTTAACTGCCCCCCCCCCCTGCCATGGACATTGTTTAAGGGTCAACAAGTATATGGACTGGCTCTGAGCCCAGCTTCAGGTTCTATCAGGCAGACTGACTCCCAGCCCCTGATAACATCAGGACAGCATCTGAAGGGATAGTTAAAGGGATAAGCCGACATTCAAGATATTGAACGGAGCATTATTTTGGACTGATATGCAATAGGCTTGGACATTTCAAGAAAGAATGCTTCTTGGTCCTGGCTGGATAACTTTCCCCTCTGTATAATATTTTAAATAGAAAAGTAAAACGTCGTCCTATAAGAAGAGTTAGAAAATGTTCAAAAGCCGAAGAAAAAACAATCATCCAGGGTCATCACCAAAACAAAATCATTTTTTGCATTTATGTTGTAGTTTGTCAGGCCTTTTATCCTTCAAGTATCTTTTGTATTGTAATTATGTCTATAATTTTATATTCTTTAATATAAATAATTTTTATGTAGTCATGGTAAAGCTCATTTTTAATGGTTGTATAAGTTTCCTTTTTGTGAATACAGTTTGACTATTCTTTCCTTGCTGAGCACTAAAGCTGTTTTCTTTCTTTTTCTCTTTAGAATTTTTAAAGAATTATATATGATAGTATAACATCTAAAAAGTATATACACTCTACCCACCCCCCCACCCTAGATTTAGGATAATTCTTTAGGAATATATTTCTAAAATATATTCTGGGACCAATATTTGGGGCAGGGGAGAGAGGATAGTTGAGAGGAAGGATCACATTCTTTGGAACCAGGTTGGTTGAAAAAAAAATTGACTTTTTTTTTTTAAAGCCAGACAATTTGTAGATGTGGTTAGATGCTATAAAATTATTTTATGAATATAGTTGGTGATTTTTAGTCTGTTTCTGCAAGTGTGGTTCAGGGTTCATCATGAGTTTACTTAAATAAGCATCTAGCTTGATAACCTTTTCAAATTAAATCTCCTTTTTCTTTCAAAGTAGCAGCAGAATTTGAATTCTGTCAAATTCTTTGACAGAATTTGATACAAGTACTACAAAAGAGATGGTGGGTTTTTTCATGGAACATGAGAGCTCTCTGATAACTGTCTATATATATATTATATATTCATTCATCTCTCTATGGACACTTAGGTTGTTCCATATATAGGCTATTGTAAATAATACTGCATGAACATGGTGGTACTAAAATCTCTTCAAGATACTGATTTCATTTTCTTTGGGTATATACCATGATGTGAGGATTGCTGGATCATATAGCAATTCTACTTTTAATTTTTTGAGGGACTTCCTCATAATTCTTCCATAGTAGCTGTACCAGTTTATAGTCCCACCAGCAGTGTACACGGTTTCCTTTTCTCCACATCCTCACCAGCATTTGTTATCTTTTGACTTCTTGATAATAGATAGCCTAACAGGTGTGAGGTGGTATCTCACTGTGGTTTTTTTTTTTGTTTTTTTTTTTTTTTTTTTTTTAGTGAGATGTAATACTTTTTAAATTTTATTTATTTATTTATTTTTGGCTGTGTTGGGTCCTCGTTTCTGTGCGAGGGCTTTCTCTAGTTGTGGCAAGCAGGGGCCACTCTTCATCGCGGTGCGCGGGCCTCTCACTATCGCGGCCTCTCTTGTTGCGGAGCACAGGCTCCAGACGCGCAGGCTCAGTAGTTGTGGCTCACGGGCCTAGTTGCTCCGCGGCATGTGGGATCTTCCCAGACCAGGGCGCGAACCCGTGTCCCCTGCATTGGCAGGCAGACTCTCAACCACTGCGCCACCAGGGAAGCCCTCACTGTGGTTTTGATTTGTATTTCCTTGATGATTAGTGATACTGAGCATCTTTTTATGTATCAGTTGGCCATTTGTATGTCTTCTTTGGAAAAATGCTTGTTCAAGTCCTCTGCCCACTTTTCAAATTGGGTTATTTGTTTTTTTGCTATTAAGTTGTATGAGTTCCTTGTGTATTTTTTATATTAACTCCATATCAGATATATGGTTTGCAAATATTTTCTCCCATGTCATAGGTTGCCTTTTTATTTTGTTGATGGTTTCCTTTGCTGTGCAGAAGCTTTTCAGTTTGATGTAATCCCACTTGTTTATTTTTTATTTTGCTTGCCTTTGCTTTTGGTGTCAAATCCAAAAAAGCATTACCAGGACCAATGTCAAGAAGCTTACCACCTGTGTTTTCTTCTAGTTTTATGGCTCTAGGTTTATGTTCATCTTTAATCCATTTTGAGTTGATTTTTATGTGTGGTGTAAAACAAGGGTCCAGTTTTATTTGCTTGCATATGAATATCCAGTTTCCCCAACACCATTTATTGAAGAGATTATCTTTTCCTTGTTGTGTATACTGGGTGCCTTGTCAAAAATTAATTGGCCATATATGCATGGGCTTATTTTTCTGGGTCCTCTATTCTATTCCATCAGACTATGTTTTTGTTTTTTTGCCAATACCATACTGATTTGATTACTATAGCTTTGTAATGCAGTTTGAAATCTGGAAATGTGATGCCTCCAGCTTTGTTCCTCTTTCTCAAGATTGCTTTGACTATTTGGAGTCTTTTGTGGTTCCATAGAAATTTTAGGATTTTTTTTTTCTGCTTCTATGGAAAATGTTATTGGAATTTTGAATAGGAATTGCATTAAATCTGTAGATCTCTTTGGGTAGTATGTACATTTTAACAGTACTAATTCTTTCAACCCATGAACATGGAATATCTTTCCATTTATTTGTGTCTTCCTCAATTTTTTCATCAGTGTCTGATAGTTTTCAGTGCACAGATCTTTCATTTCCTTGGATAAGTTTATTCCTAAGTATTTTATTGTTTTTGATGTTGTTGTAAATGGGATTGCTTTCTTAATGCTTTCTTAATTTCCTTTTCGGATAGGTCACTGTTAATGTTTAGAAGTACAACTGATTTTTGTATATTAATTTTGTGTCCTGTAACTTTACTGAATTTGTTTCTTAGTTCTAACAGCTTTTTCGTTCAGTCTTTAAGGTATACTATACAGGCGTACCTTGCAGATATTGCGGGTTTGGTTCCAGAACTCTGCAGTGAAGTGAATATCACAATAGTCACATGATTTTTTTTTGTTTCCCAGTGCATATAAAAGTTATGTTTCTATTATACTGTAGTCTGTTAAGTGTGGAATAGCATTATGTCTAAAAAAAAAAAGTACATATCATAATGAAAAAACACTTAATTACTAAAAAATGCTAACCATCATCTGAGCCTTCAATAAATCATAATTTTTTGCTGGTGGAGGGCCTTGCCTCTATGTTGATGGTTATTGACTGATCAGGGTGGTGGTTGCTGAAGGTTGGTGTGACTGTGGAAATTTCTTACAATAAGGCAACAATGAAGTTTACCACATCAATTGACTCTTCCTTTCATGAATGTTTTCTCTCTAGCCATGCAACACTGTCTGATAGCATTTTACCCACAGTAGAACTCCTTTCAAAATTGGAGTCAATCCTCTCAAACTCTGCTGTAATATTCTAAATCCTTTGTTGTCATTTCAGCAATCTTCATAGGAGTAGATTCCATCTCCACTTTCTTTGCTCATCCATAAGAAGCAACTCCTCATCTGTTCAAGTTTTATCATGAGATTGTAGCAATTCAGTAACATCTTCAGACTCCACTTCTAATTCTAGTTCTCTAGCTGTTTCCACTACATCTGCAGTGACTTCTTCCACTGAAGTCTTCAACCCCTCACAGTCATCCATGAAGGTTGGAATCAACTTCTTCCAAACTCCTGTTAATGTTTTTTTTAAAAATTTCTTTCTTTCCTAAATATCTCAATTTTTAAAGTAATTGCCCTTAGGGAATTTGAGTCCCTCTCATGTAATTCTTATATATATATATATATAAATAATTTTTATTTATTTATTTATTTGTTTATTTTTGACTGCTTTGGGTCTTCGTTGCTGCGCGCAGGATTTCTCTAGTTGCGGTGAGCGGGGGCTACTCTTCCTTGTGGTGCGTGGTCCTCTTATTGCGGTGACTTCTCGTTGCAGAGCACGGGCTCTAGGTGCGCAGGCTCAGTAGTTGTGGCTCATGGGCTTAGTTGCTCTGTGACATGTGGGATCTTCCTGGACCAGGGCTCGAACCCGTGTCCCCTGCATTGGCAGGCGAATTCTTAACCACTGGGCAACCAGGGAGGTCCTAATGTTGGTATTTTGACCTCTTCCCATGAATCATGAAAATGTCCTTAAGGGCATCTAGAATGAAGAATCCTTTCCAGAAGGTTTTCACTTTACTTTGCCCAGATTCATCAAAGGAATTGCTTTCTATGGCAGCTCTACCTTACAAAATGTTCTTCTTAAATAGTAGGACTTACATGTTGAAATTACTCCTTGATCCATGGGCTGCAGAATGGATGTTGTGTTAGCAGACATGAAAACACATTAATCTCATTGTCCATCTCCATCAGAGTTCTTAGGTAACCAGGTGCATTGTCAATGAGCAGGAATATTTTGAAAGGAATCTTTTTTTTCTGAGCAGTAGGTCTCAACAGTGGGCTTAAAATAGTCAGTAGACCATGCTGTAAACAGAAGTGCTGTCATCCAGGCTTTGTTGTTCCATTTATAGAGCATAGGCAGAGTAGATTTAGCATAATCTACCTAAGGACCCTAGGATTTTCAGAATGGTAAATGAGCGTTGGCTTCAACTTAAAGTCCCCCGCTGCATTAGCCCCTAGCAAGAAAGTCAGCCTGTCCTTTGAAGCTTTGAAGCCGGGCATTGATTTCTCTCTAGGTATGAAAGTCCTCGATGGCAGCATCTTCCAATAGAAGGCTGTTTCATCTACATTAAAAATCCCTTGTTAAGTGCAGTCACCTTCATTAATTGTCTTAGCTAGGTCTTCTGGATAACTATAACTATAACTATATCAGCACTTGCTGCTTCACCTTGTACTTTTATGTTATGGAGACGGCTTCTTTCCTTAAATGTTATGAACCAACCTCGGCTAGTTTCAAACTTTCTTCTGCAGCTTCCTTGCCTCTCTCAGACTTCCTAGAATTGAAATTAGTCAGGGTCTTGCTGTGGATTAGGCTTTGGCTTAAAGGAATTATGTGGCTGGTTTGATCTTCTTTCCAGAGCGCTAAAACGCTCTCTATTACAGCAATCAGGCTGTTAGCTTTCTTATCATTCGTGTATTCACTGGAGCAGCAATTTCAATTTCCTTCAAAAACTTTTCCTTTGCCTTCACAACTTGGCTAACTGTTTGGTCCCAGGAGGCCTAGCTTTTGGCCTGTCTTGTCTTTTGACATGTTTGATTTAAAGTGAAAGATGAATGACTCTCCCTTTCACTGGAACACATAGAGGACTTTGAGGCCTATTAATTGTCCTAATTTCAGTATTGTTGTGTCTCAGGTAATAGGAAGGTCTGAGGAGAGGGAGAGAGATAGGGGAATAGCTGGTCTGTGGAACAGTCAGAACACACATTAATCAATTAAGTTTGCCATCTTTTATGGACACAGTTCATGGCATCCCAAAACAATTTCAATAGTAACACCAAAGATCACTGATTGCAGATCACCATGCAAATATAATAATGAAAATGTTTGAAATATTGTGAGAATTACCAAAATGTGACACAGAGATACAAAGTGAGCAAACATTGTTGGAAAAATGGCACAGGGTTGCCACAAACCTTCAATTTGTAAAAACTGCAGTATCTATAAAGCTCAACAAAGTGAAGTGAATAAAACAAGGTGTGCCTATGTATAATGTCGTGTCAATGCAGAGTATTCTTCCTTTCTGACTTGGATACCCTTTATTTCTTTTTCTTGCCTAATTGCTCTGGCTAGGACTTCCAGTACTATGTTGAATGGAAGTGGTAAGAGTGGGCACCATTGTCACGTTCCTGATCTTAGAGGAAAGGATTTCCACTTTTCACTGTCGAGTGTGATGTTAGCTGTGGGCTTGTCATATATGGCCATTTTAAAGTTGAGGTACATTACCTCTATTTTTGCTTGGTTGTTCCAATTTTGGGCATATGTTCTTTTATTAACCTATAATTATATTGATTCTCCTTTATTTAGAAATGATATAAATGATGTTCTAAAAATTTTATTACCATTTCTTTGTTGGAACTTGTCATTTTGAATTATAGTTATTTCAACCAAAGTTAACTGATTTTCTCTCAACTTAAGTTCAAGTCCTTTTTGATAGTTTTTCAAATTGCTAGATATTTATGTTAACTTTATATTTTGAAATAGTTTGCCCTCAGAGTCTGTTTTATTTTAATCTTTAAACTTATATAAAGAAATCTTAAAGTCTCACTTAACTGATACTTTCATAAAGTTATACTTATTAGTATAATAGGAAGTATTATCAAATAATGCACTATGATAAAAAAAGAACTTAATTTTCTTTTTTTGGTGAAAGGAGTCAGGTAATTACCTAGGTCTGAAAAACGTGGGTCTGTGGATTTGTTGACCCCTTGGGTTACAAAATGTCCAAATACTCTGTTGATTTTATTAATTTAGTGGAAAACATGATCAAATCAGTGAACTGATAATGTGTTAATTACCTGGTTAAAATCATGTTTGGCACACAGCAACTATTCTCTATCAGTCATGATATTTCTTAGCTAATTTATCTGTGTTTTATCAGAAAATTTCACTTAAGTGAATGTTTCTTGATTAACTAAAATCCATTCTTTTAAACACAAATATTTATTTTAACCATCTTGTGTGAAAAGATTTCTAAGATGTATTAAATACTCTATTAACTCACTACAGAGATATTTTGAATATACTTTCCTATTGATTCAGGGTCATTACAAACATTTATCACTGCTGTGTATTTCAAGCTTGTTATAGGGGTGTTTAATTCTGTTTCAAGTTCCTTTACAAATGGCTTAAGATAAGTTATGTTCTCTTTTTAGGATTGTAAACTTCTGTGCCTTTCACAGTCACTTCTCTCCATTTCTAATCTACTGGAGACTGAGAAACAAGACGAACAGGCTTATTAGAATTATGCTGAACATAAGAATAAATGAGCTAAAACGAAACAAGTGGCTCTTCTGAATTTGATGCCTTTAAGCATTAATGCAGGGAATAATCTGGTTCCACAAGCCTTTTTTACTTACTTGTGTATTCTTGGCCACACCCCAAATAGCTGATGTTTTTTTCTGTAATGTTTTCTGTAACAAAATAATATAAAGAATACCCTTTTACTTATTACCTAGAGAGCAAATTTAACATTTGCCTTAATTTTTTTCAAGAAAAAATATTACAGATAAGTTGTCTTCATGCTGCAGAGGTAAGTACTCTTGTGAAAACGATGTGAATATTTTTTGTTTTTCCAGTTAAATGAGTTTATGTATAGTATGTAGGTTTATTTTTCTTGCCTTTTAAAAATGTACATCAATAGGCTCATTATATATATACATACATATATATATATATATATATATCCTTTAGAAGTCAGCTTTTTTTACTCAACATGTTTTTGAGATCCATCAAAGTTAAGAAATGGAGGTCAAGTTAGTTCATTCTGACCACTGTGTGGTATTCCACTGTGTGGCTTTGCCACAATAACTTTATTCTGTTATTAACGGTCATTAGGTTGCTGCTGACTTTTCATTATAAATAATGTGGAAATAAGCCTTTTAATATTTCTTTGTCACAGAAGCAGTAGTTTTCTAGAGCTGTAGTTTTCAAACTGGGGTACACGCCCTCAGAGTATGCAAAGAATTTCCGAGCAGTATACAGGTATGCTTCTAGGAAAATTCACAGAATTTCACCTTCCATGTATATTCTTCTTCGAAGTTGTTCTGCCTAAGGAAGAACTTGTGAACAAGGTGCAGATTCTCCTTTCCTACTCTTCATTTTGCAGTTACCCTTCTCCCATGTATAAAATGAGCACACACCTTTAACCTGGTCCTAGTCGTATGATGATGCATCGTACTAAGGTGTGTAAACCTCTGGAGCTTAAGAGACAATATGAAATATTGGTGTCAGTGCCGAGAAAGTGAATAACTCTAGTGATTGCTTTGAACCAGTTGACTTATCTAAAATAATTTTTGGTCATAGACCAGTGCTTTTTTTGGTCCTAAAAGCTCAGAAGTTCGAAGAATGGGTGACATTGCTGTAACAAAACTTTCTCTTCTCATCTACTTTATGTGAAAAAGATTTTTAGCACTTGTTTTTATAAAAATGAAAATAGGAATAGAATGAATGATGGACCTGACTCATTTCAGGAACAAGTAATATTCATCCATGGAATATGAGCTATTTGGGTAAAAAAAAAAAAGATGCAGCCTTATCCATGTCATTAAGAAATGCAGTTCTAATAAGTTTATTCTTTATACTAATTTAAATTTATAATATTTATATTTTTGATCAATTATATTTAATATGTATAAAATCTAGGAGAAAAAATTTAACATGGCTTTTAAGAAAATAATCACACATTTTAAATTCTATGGGTTTTTTTTTTGCAGAAAATATATAAGTAATCAATGAAAGACTAACAAAAAGCATTACATTTGCATAAAAAGCTGTGGGATAGTTGGAAAGGATATATGTAGCAGTCTCGGTCAAATCAGGAGACAAAGCACACAGTAGCTCAAACTGGGAAAGTTTAATATAAAGAATTATTAACTGTGATAAGAATAATTACAGAATGTGAGGAAACTGTATATAGCCCCCTAGAGCTGAGGGAGGTCACTCATGGTAGGACAAACTTGGAAGGGGTTCAGCCCTCTTTGGTGAAGGTGTGTTTCAGCTCCCAGGATAGCAGAGAAGATCGCTGGTTCCACAAGGCCTGAGCTGGTCTGGAGATGCTGAGCAAGCAATAGGCACTGTCCAGGGTGCAGGTGGGGAGCAGGTGAACAGCAACCATTGATTGGCACTGGGTGTGCAGTGGGAGTGTGGATGCCAGGGATGGGGAGGTCTTCAGAGCCAGTGGGTGGGCCACACATGACATGTAGGCTGCTCAGGGCAGGGAATGGGAGTCCAGTGCAGGCAGGAGGCCTTCAAAGCATATGAGCTGTATAGCAGCTCTAGTTTCTGTGTGAAGGAAGGTCAGGCTGAGGCTGCAAGGTGGCAGAGGGACCATGGCTGGGGGAGGCTCCACCGCAAGTCTTATATCCAGGCTGCCTACCCTGGCCTGCCCTGGGAACTACAGGAGAACCTCTGCCTTCTACCATATCCCCCATGGCCCTTACTGAAAAAACTTAACATTGTGCTGACTTTAAAGGTGTTTTACTTAAAGGAGTTCCATTATTGGAGGGAATATATTGAAGGGTGACTTCAGAGCTGAGGCAGTAAATTAATAACTGATACAATATATGGGTTTAAGGAGGAAAATGATATAAAATTTCCAAATGATCAGGAACTTATTGCATCTTTAAAACAGATGATCAGGAGCTTAGTGCATCTTTAAAATAGATGAATGGTAGTAAGTATGAAATTACCATGGCAATGTAATCGTAAGTGTACCAGAGCGATGTGTACTTGTAATTGTACCCAGGCACTCACTTCTCCCTTGCCAGATGCAGCGTGTTCCACTGTCCGTCGTGGACAACGGGGGTCTATGAAGCTGTGAGAGAAGTATGCTCCAAATGTTTGAAGAGCAGGTAGGAAGCCCAGGTGTGAAGCTCCAGATGGAGCTGGTGGGTGTGAGGGGGTTGCGAGCTGGAGGGGGGAGCAGGGCTCCCTGCAGGCCTTGGATTGCTTTCATATAAATCAGATACTTCTGAGTGTTGGTGGCTGATGTGTGTTCTCAACGGTGCCTAAACTAGCAGCAGGGTTATGTATGTACAAATTAGAGCGTCATCATTATTTTGAAATACTTGTAGTGAAAAAAAATCACTTGAATTTGAAATTAATTTACATTACATAAGAAATCTCAACATTACACTTACCATTACATTTAAAGCTGTTAGATTTCATAAGTATAATTTCAGCTGCATAAATTTTTGAATGTTGTGGACAGAAAGGTTTAAAAATTATCACCCATTTGTGGGGTGTTTCTCTTGGTGGGAATGTTAAAATTTTTAATAGGTTATAAGTTAAAACATTTGACAAGATTTTATTTGAAAGTTCTATACAAATTCAGCAATTATTTCCTCCAAGCCTCTGCATTTTATTTTTCTCATCAATTACATAATAAAGAAAACAATGTGTTTTTTTTGTTTTTTTTGCTTCAATTTCTTCTAGTTTAAACGAGTATGCTGCATAATATTTTCTATGTGTCAGGACATGAAAAAGCTTAGGAAGCATTGATATAGACAATGTGGTGTGACTCTTGGGTATTATTCACACCTGCTGTGTATTACTCCATTAGCACCATTTAATACTACTGGCTTCAAAACAATCCAGTCTGGTTCATGCTATTGTATAAGCCTCAAGCAAGTTAGTTGCTGAATCTGTGTGTTCAATCATAAGCACACTGTCCTTCCCAAGCCCCACCCTACCAACTCCCTAACTTCTTTATTCCCAGGGTTGTGGAGGAAATGGGAAAGTAATTTTAGATATATAAATTTCATATAGTTTAGTAAGCTGTGTTTTGAAAATATTTAATACGTTTGTTCAAAGATGACCTTGTACATGTCTATAAGCTGTCAGACTAACAGCTGAAACTTTCAATAAAGAATCAGTTTTAGGTAACCAAGGTGAATCCTTCATTTCACAGATGAGGAAAGTGAGGCTCAAGGAAGTCTGTGCTCATGTATCATGAGTCAGAGCTTAGTGGAGAAAACAGAGGTCGACACTCCCAGTTTAGTGCTTTACTATATGCAACTTCACTTGTATACTACATATATATACTTTCTTTTTTCATATATTTTGGGTACTGTTTTGGTATTTTAAATACACAGACATGTTTTTTTAAAAATTATTTTTGGCTGCGTTGGGTCTTTGTTGCTGCGCACGGGCTTTCTCTAGTTGCGGCGAGCGGAGGGGCTACTCTTTGTTGCTGTGCGTGGGCTTCTCATTGCGGTGGCTTCTCTTGTTGTGGAGCACAGGCTCTAGGCGTGCAGGCTTCAGTAGTTATGGCACGTGGGCTCAGTAGTTGTGGCTCACGGACTGTAAAGCGCAGGCTCAGTAGTTGTGGCGCAAGGGCTTAGTTGCTCCGCGGCATGTGGGATCTTCCCGGACCAGGGCTCGAACTCGTGTCCCTGCATTGGCAGGCGGATTCTTAACCACTGAGCCACCAGGGAAGTCCTTAAATACATAGACATGTTGATTCATCCAAAGGGGTTAGATATGTCCATGAAATAAGGGAGCAATAGATATAATGACAGTTCTTTGTGAACACCAGATTATTCCATGATGAGGCAGTGCTTAGAAGAGGCAGTGTCTGGAACGATTAGGCAAGGAGAGAAGGAAGAAAGAAAAGCAGCCATTTTCTTTCTCATCAACCACAGCAGTTTGCCTCAGCAACCAAGAATGGAGATGACAAAGCCAAACTAAAGCAGTATAAGGGTTTAAAAGAACTATTTAGTACTGGCATACTGAAGTCCTTTTTTCATCCAGTAGAGGAATTTTTAAAAATAAGAAGTTCCTATAGTCTATAAATTAAGTTTTACAATATCAATAATGTACTCTAAATGCATAATAACACTTGGATTTTGTGCTAAACAAACAGTCTGTTGTTTGCTTTTAAGCTTATGATGTTTTGCCATAGTGAGTTAAAAAAATTAAAACCCTCCAAATTATTCTGCCTATAGGTTTTATGATATATTCTCAAATTTAAGCTTTGCTGCATCAGAATACAATAGGAGCTAACATGATTATACACATTATAAGAATTACTGCAGTTTATTTAACACTAAAGGTTTTCATGCTTCATGAACAATAAAATGTTACAGTGATCACTTTTTAATGCTTTATTCATTGATTAAAAGAATATACATTTAACATAAACCATACAACATCAGTCATCAGGTCAAACATTCAGCTGGTTTCCTTACAGTTTCTGTCAGGAGTTATTTTATCTGATCACATTTATAAGATAAAATCTCACCACATCTGGCATTTACACACACTGTGCCAGTGGATTCACACTACTGATGTACATATAAAATCCGCATGGTATGTGCTCACTGGAGACAAAACAGTGCACACCTGTCAAAAGGTCATTTTAATATAAGATGGTAAAACCATTTGTAAAATACATATAAACTTTTTCCATAAATAGAATCATATCTGGACATTTGTTGCATAAATTGTGTTTCCAAAGCTTACACTAGAGCAGCCAGGTCTCAGCACTGCTGGGCACCCACGTTGGCTACTTACTTTATTATTGCAGACTGTCCTTTAACATTAAATGCACAACATTCGTACCACTTAAAACTGGGGTCAGGTGGAAGTCTCACAGAGACCACGTCTGTACCGCGGTTGCCCTGAAACAGTTAAGTCGGCTTTTAAAGCCTCTCAGATATAACAAGGTTTTAAAACATACTTCATGGAATGTTCTTCATGTATCATAGCAGCTCATACCTGTGATAGAACAAGCTTTCAGTTTTTCCTTTCTTTCCTTTACATTCACTATTCACAGTGAAACAGGTGCATGGTTTTTTTTCTTTTTTTTTTTTTGTTTTGTTTTTTTTTTGTTTTTCAGAGTTCTGAGGTTGCTGACTGAGCCACAGCACAGCTGTGTACCACAGGTCGAAATTCGACCTTAAATATTACAATCTAGCAGTATCTGGCTGGCCAGACTGGGCCAGCCCCTGCCAGCATGTGGGCACTTCTTCAGTTAAATCTATTCTTTGGCAGCTGACACGCGCGCTGACAGAGAAAAATCCAGTGACTTGTTGCTAGGGATTTCACGACTAATGTTTGTTTGCAAGCATGTGTGTTTACAAACTCTGTGTTTTGATATTCATTTAGGAGGTTTTACCCTGGAATATTGTTTCTTTCTTCCTCCACTATTTGAAATCTTGCCTAAAAAGCTAACTTGAATGTATGATGTAATTGATGAATTAAATTATTATGTCAGATATAGTTTAAAAAAATCCAATAATTTGAGTATTTGTTTATGTAAATGCATTTAAAAAAGGATTAAGCAATGTTCTAACCTAGTACTATACAAAATTGAGAATGGTAATTGGTGATATCAACTATTATATATGTAATGAAAGTTAAAGTCTTGGCTTTTCTGTTAAAGATAACTCATTTGGGATTGTATTATCCTCCCTCCTTCCATTTCAAAGAAAAATTAATGAAATGCTATCACACAATGAATGAATGCAGTGCATTGCATACAAATCCACCAGGCTATGGATATATATCTATATATGTATAAAAATATTTTGGCTCCTGAGCTCTGACACACAAAGAATAAAAACATCAAAAGGCAGAGTAACTCAGTGAAAAATAAAGTTAGCCAGCAACCTCAGACAACCTTCGGTTGTATATTCTTAAGGTTTGGTAACAAGTCCATTAACCGTGAAAGCCCTATACATTGTCACTTTGAACTTCTAAACCAATACCTGACTACGTTCTTTGATCAAGAAGTAGAATATACATATATAATTCTATAAAGCTAATACTGATTAAACACAGCACAAAGGGATTAATTCACACTACTGAAAAAAAAAAACCATAATAGAACCCTACTTGCATATGTAACCACAGGAATTGTACATTTAAAAAAAGCTAAATGTCTTCGCTGAAGCTTTGCATCTCCCTGTAAAAATGACGATTTGGTTCAGTGAAGACACTGAGTGATTCGATGTCCATGATTGCGTGCCAAGGTTGACCTAGGCCCAGGGATACCTGCTCAATAAGGTTATGTACTGGATCCACATCCTGGTCGGCCAGTTCACCTTGGTCAAAATCAATGCTTTCTTCAGTGACTTCAAGTACTTTTAGATCAGAGCCACGAAGACGAGCAATGGCAATGAGGTTGTGTGCCCACACTGTGTAACCTTAAAAATAAGCAAAAGAGAAGCACTGTCATTTCCTTGCATTTTATTTTGTCTGTTTTATAAGTTAGTCTTTTCCACAAATTTGTAGCTCACTTACCACTTTGGGGGTCCTTTGCCTTTAAAAATATGCTGAAATTTGAAAGGAAGTACGATTGCTTAGCTCAGGGAAAAAAAAGACTAGAAGCTTGATACTGTCTCCAAGAATATTACTGTGGCTGGTGAACAGATAGGTGCTGTAATCGTATTCTGATATCATTTCAGTTAGTAAAACTGAAGACATTTAAAGTTTAAAGTATCATTTTATAGCTTTTGACAGTGTCGTATCAAAAAACAAATTTTTATTTCATATATATGTATCTATTAACAATACATAGGGGACTTCCCTGGTGGCGTAGTGGTTGAGAATCCGCCTGCCAATGCAGGGGACATGGGTTGAAGCCCTGGTCCAGGAGGATCCCACGTGCCGCAGAGCAACTAAGCCCGTGCGCCACAACTACTGAGCCTGCGCTCTAGAGCCTGTGAGCCACAACTACTGAGCCCACGAGCCACAGCTACTGAGCCTGCGTGCCTAGAGACCATGCTCGGCAACAAGAGAAGCTACTGTAATGAGAAGACCGTGCACCGCAGCAAAGAGTAGCCCCTGCTCGCTGCAACTAGAGAAAGCCCACGCGCAGCAACAAAGACCCAATGCAGCCAAAAATAAATAAATAAAATAATAAAAATTTAAAAAACAAAACAATACATAGTAAACTGGTATTTTTTCATTAGTAAAAGTCATCTCCTATGGTGCTTCACAGTCCAAAGTTATAAAGTGACACTTTAAAGATAAATTGTTAATTGTCAGTAGCAAATATGTAAAGTATAAAACAGTTATGGGAATGATGGGTACTAACTTTAGAATAGTGGTTACCTCTGGAAAGGAATAAAGTTGAATAGATGGAGGAGCTTTAGCTGTAGCTAACATTTTACTTCTTAATAAAAGAAAAAAGCTTTAGGGAATTCTCTGGTGGTGCAGTGGTTAGGACTTGGCACTTTCACTGCCAGAGTCTGGGTTCAATCCCTGGTTGGGGAGCTAAGATCCCGCAAGCCTCGTGGCACAGCCAAAAAAAAAAAAAAAAAAAAGTTTAAAAAGACTGGCTTAAATTAATTTTAAATAACCTGCCATTTCTTCATCCTATAAAAAAATCCTAATTTACTTATTACCTTCAATATTGATCTTTTCTTTGCTATTACCTCTGATGACTGGCCAAATTATAAAGCAAAACTTGAAAAGATATACTCCCGCTCAAATGCAGCTAAAAGATTAATTCAAAAATAATGAAACAGAGATAATAAAGTATGTTTAAGATGTTCATAGAGACTTCCTATTTTGTATTCTGTAAATGTCTTATAAGTTACATAAAGGAAGTAATATGTTCTTCTAACTTGTAAGAAGAGGAATGCTCTCCAAATGAAAACAGTTCACAGTAAGATGACAGGCCCGCCAGTAAGAAAAGAACATATCCCAGCCAACAGAACCATCATTTAAAAAATACTGTACAAATTAACATGTTGATACCTAGAATCTAGAAGATGAGGCAGTGAGCATGAAAGAAATCATACTTTCTTCTTCCTTCTGTGTTATATTTTTAAGAGCTCTTATGATTAGAGGAAGAAATACATCTACTGCAGGTGGATATATATGTATATTTTCATAGATAATTTCAAATGCCATTTTTGTGAATACCATCAATCACATGGTAAAAGAAAAAAAGTAACATGAGAGCTGGAACAAAACACTACACTTAGGGTAAAATATGACTTTCCACTTGTAAAAGTGGTATATCTTATACACGTTAAAAAGTATAAAAATCTGTATATCAACTTGTTAATAAGAGTTCTTGACAGTATAAATGCCAGTGCTATCTTTTTACTGGTATAAAATGTTTTAGGTGTAATACCAATATCAAATTATAGTGAACAAAAATCACCTACCATGAACTGCCAGAAGAGAGAGCTTTGTGCACCTCCATGCTAATAAAACCAACGGATCTTCATTTCGGTTGTCACTAAGATCTGGAAAACCAGACGTGTCAATCACATCATTCATTAATATAAAATGAGTGAGGAACTTGTCATACTGCCTAGATATAAGATCAACAATAGCTCCTGAAACACAAGTGATGTAGCTGTCAAAATGAATCCTCTCTAGTGGTATACTGGGTTTCAGAATCTTTAACATATCTTCACTCTTGATATCAAAAGCCATTATATAGACCCGGAGGTTGGTGCTCTTTCTTGACAAGGCTTTCCAATGCTCATCATTTGGCATGTTGTCCAGAGACTTGTGCATCACGGAAACATTGTGGACCAGGAGAGAAAGTCGCTGCAAAGGCACATGGTTGTTATCGGTTAAGACTCTTGCCATCTCAGCTGTAAAGTCACAGAAATCCAGGGCAAGTGAGCGTAGATTCATGAATTGCTCCAGTTCTACTGCGGTGATAAGGGTGCTGTTACCAGGAATATTGTTGTCCAGTAAACTCAGGTGCTCCATGGTGTTGGCAATAGAGTTTGAGAGAGATGACAGTGATGTTGGGGTTACTATTTCCAGCATAAACCCACAAGACAGCCACTTCAGTTGCCTACTATTACTAAGTATTTCTTCAAACAGCTGCTGAATTCTGTAAGGAAAACACATGCCACACGATCCTGTTAAGACTTAGCTCTAACCTTTAACACTGATTTTTGAAAATAGGGAATTAAATGGCATACAATGTTGAGATCCATTTCCTCTCATTAGTTAATTTCTGTTCAACCCACAAGTAATATTATCATTAAAATTCACATAAAAATATAATGAATAAGAAGTCTTAAACAAATAGATATATTAAACATATAGAAATATGTTCTTCAAGTAAAGGAGCATTTTACACCAGTATGGTAGAAAAGACTGATGATTTACAATTTATGTTATAGCAAAGACAAGTAGAGTAGTAACAGTCTTAAATAGCAATAATTACCCAGTAAATTCTTTGATATGTCTGAAAGATTTATGACATGGAATGGCATGTATTGATCACTGGATTTCATAGTTAAGACATTTCCAGGGTAGATGTTCTTTTCAGAAACAAGTATCATTACTCTTCTGATTGTATCTTCTAATTTTTCAGAAAAAAACTGAAATTGTTATTAATATGAGTCCCTTTCCACTAACTAACTATATAACTTACTGTTTAATTTTTTTGCCATCAGGGTCCACCTTGCTGAGGTATGTATTTGACAAACTTCCTTGCTGCTGTAGAACGCTTATGTCTCCAAAAAGGCTAAACTTCTGGAGGTTCCTACAAGAAAAGTAATTTAAAGTAATTGTCTAAATAATTAACATAAAAATATAAATGTTAAAAATAAAAATATGCAGAAGGGATATTCTAGAGATGTTTCTATCTTATAACTCATTTAGAATCCAATTAAGTACTTTCAGATTGCTTTTAACATACAATGAAAAGCAATGTGATTCAAGAGAAATAGTATAAGCTTTAAAGAATGAGGCATAACAATTAGTTCAGGAACTCAATGTTTTAGTGACCAGGGAAAAGTCTTCTTAAAGTCTCTGGGACTCAATTCTTTATCAGTAATAATAATAGCTACCTTAAAGGTTTAGGGATGAATAAATAACAAAATGACACATGAAAGAACTATTTAAGCTCTAAGTTTTATATATATGTTAACTGTAATATAAAATTTCCCCAAACCAGTTAACTTAGTGTGTTAAATGCTCAAGGGTGGGGCACTGCCCTGGAGATATCGTCTCAGTAAGAAATATTCTTTAACTAAAATCTAGAGAACCTTCCCCAGTTTTATGACCAAGTGTATAGCTTATCAAAAAAAAAAAAACTATGTAAAAATCTTTCAATTTTAATAACTTTAGCTATAAAACATATTTTTCTAATAGTAAAATTCTAAATAAAGTAGGAGAAAGTTGATTACAGGATAAAGATTAAAAATTCCTAAATGCTAATAATAATGGTTAAACAACAAAAATTCAACTGAGTAAATTTAAAGATCAAACTGGTTATTAAAAGATTCATGAATCAGGCAGCATCCTATGTAGCAAATAGAAAGGAGCTCTGCAGAGCCGTAGAAAAGGAAAGGCTTTTTTAAAGGTGGAAAGGGGGCAGAAAAAGTAAATTATTAGCAAATAATGTACTGTTGCAGGCAATGGTCACCCTCCTAAACGGAACTGAAGGGCCTATAGGGCAGATTACCTTACTAATGCTGACCAGGTTGACTGATTACATTCCTGGGGTAGACTGAAACTGCAATTGTGCTAGGTATTAAGTCTTAGTTTGGTGACACAGGGTTTAGCATAGGTGACTCCATTTTGGGTCTTCTGTTTCCTTTATAACATAACCACTAGAGATTACATCTGTAACACAGAAGTTTGGGATAACTTTAATGAGAAATGTATAATCCACAAGAGTGACAAAAGAAGATTTAAGTAAACGAAAAGATAACATTTCTTGATAGTATGTCACATTTTCCCAAATTAATAGCCTTAGTTTCACTAAAAAGCCTGATGATTCTAAAGCTTAGCTAGAAGAATAATCATTAATTCATTTATGCATTCAACCAAGTTTTCTCTTAGAGCCTACTCAGTACCAGGCACTGTGTGCTCCATCAGAGACAGGACAGGGATCAAGTGCTGTGAAGGACAAGCACATGGTGTCACATCTTAATGGGGGTATCTGACACTGTGTAAGTCAGAAAAGGCTTCCCTAAATAAACTGATGAAAAATGGGACCTGAAGGAAATGTGGGAGCTAACCAGGAGAAGGAGCATGAGGAGAGGCTGTTGTAGGGAAAAGGAAAAGCATATGCAGAGCCCCTGAAGTTGAAAGGAACAAAGTGAGCTTGAGACACTCAAGGAAAGGAATCTAGAATACAGAGAGCGTGAACACAAAGTGAAATGAGGTTGTAGAGGTAGACTGAGATGCCCCCAAATGATTTTAAGCAGGAAATAATAATGATTAAATTTGTGTCTGGAAAATATTGCCGTAGCATTGGTATAGCCTGGCAGGAGGCAGAGTCTAAGTGGGGAGACTGGTTACAAGAGTATTTTAGTAATAGAGATAAAAAATGGTATCTTGAACTGGATTTTTAGTGGTAGAGGTGAAGAGAAAGGACAGTCTCAAAACTATATTTAGTTACTAAAATGGACAGGAAAAGGTCCTGGATTAGCTATAAAGGGGTGAGGGAGAGAGAAGTCAAGAATAACTCCTAAATTTTTGAGGTTGTGGAACTGCATAGCTGGTAGAGCTTTTCATTCAGACAAGGATTCATAGAAATGAATCAGAAATTAATTAGGGTTTTGGGGGGCTTACGGGGTGGAGGTGAGGTGGTAGAATAGTTAGATTATGAGCTCTATTTTGCACATGTTGAGCTTGAGTGCCTTTAAGATAGTCAAGTTAAGATATCAAGTAGGCTATTCCCATTCTAGAGCTGAGCAGTTATCTGGATGATAATTGAAGTCATGGATGGGGGGAATGGGGCTTAGGAAAAGAGCATAAATGAGAAGAAAAGCAGGCAAAAATTTCAGTTATGAGGAATTCCAATAATTAGAGAAGGATGAGGCTCAAAAGAAGAGGTCAGAAGTTGGAGAAATGCCAGAAATATGGAAGTCACAGAAACCAAGGGATAAGTATTTTACAGAGAATAAAGTGATCAACAGCAGAGTCATGAGGTCTCATAAGATGAGGACTAGACATGTCCCTTTGGCTTAGCAATATGGTGATCAGAATGGAAGTTGTTTTGTACAGTGTGATGAGAAGAGGTCAGATTGGATGTTTAGAAATAGAGATAGTGGATACAAATATTTTAAAAAATATGCTATGAAAAGGAGTAACACAAGAGACTAGAGAATACATAAAAGCCTCCAAATGAGAGGCAAAGGTAGAGGAGAATGGATGTGGCTCTTGATTAGCAAGATAGGGAAGGATGAAGGACTTTCATACCAGATAGTGAAGCATACTATGTGACCAACAATATCAAAACCAGTATTGGTATTAGCAGAAAAACAGGAAGACAAGTCAATGGAATAGAACAGATGGCTAAAAATAGACCATTACATGAAAGACTTTAATAAATGATAAAGAAGGTATTACAAATCAATAGGGAAAGGCATATTTAATAAATGGCATTGGGATAAGTGATTAGCAGTTTCGGAGAAAAATCAAATTAGAGCCAATTCTGACTCAATAGACCAAAATAATTTGCAGAGATATTATTACATACTAAAAAGTCAAGGTAAAACCGTACATGAAAAAAGTACATGAAAATGTAATGAATTTTAATCTAATTTCTGAGATAAGGCTTTCTAAGCCTAGAAATAATAGAATAAGAAAGGAAGAGGTAAAACTTTGACTATATATAAATAAAAACCTTGATATTTAATAGTATACTAAAAATGGCAAACCAACATAATGAGAAAAAAAATTTGTAACAAATGCTACAGTCATTATTTAAGATATAAGAGGACTCCACATAAATCAAGAACAAAAGCATTAAGAATCATACTGGTAAATGGGAAAAGGTTATAAAATAACCAATGTAGAACATGTCAAGGAAAATATTAGAAGGATTGCTAATGGAAAAAATCTAATATTTTCTTGACTTTAAAAAAAATTTAATCACTCTAAAAAACCTAATGAACTTTCCATGTGATTACCAAAGAAACTATATTCTTAAAAACATTTCAAAGGAAGACACCTACTTAGATCTTTTTTCCCATTTAAAAAAAGGTTATAAAACTGTTCCTGAGAGCATGGCTACCATATCAGACTCCAAAGGTACATTGCTATATATATAATTATGACTGCTTTTAAAGTATTTTCCCTTTTACCCTTTCTTTATTCTGAAGTTGCCACCACATCCATGAATTATAAAGAGGTTGATTTGCTTCCCAGAGCAGAAGTTGATAACCTCTTCTAGAAAGGAAAATTTAAGACCTTGTATCTAAAAGAATATTTATTTTTGGAGAACAAGTTTTTATATAAAGTAGAAAATAAAGATATCACATTCAATTTCTAATAATATTCAGAGAGTCCTAAACAAGTCACACAATCTTAGTTATTTTTCTCCTTCCAACCCAGTTTCCATTAATTACCACTGTATAACCATAACACTGTCCTTTGTGGTATTAAAACACATGTGTGAGAAGCTTTTCTTCCACAAAGGATTAAACAGCTACAAGAACTGCCTTCCCACTGTAAACAAGAAAAGTGGACAAAATATGTGAGACAACTGTTTTCACACACTGGACAATAAATAATATAGGACTGTGATCACTGAAGGATGGAATAAAATGAGATGAGCACTATGACTGCCTCAGATAATGGCCTGGAAAGGGTTTCCAAGCTGCTAGCTGTGGCTCTGCCATATATGGCCTCTATTGTGTTGAGGTATGTTCCCTCTATGCCCACTTTCTGGAGAGGTTTTTTTTTTTTCTTTCATAAATGAATGTTGAATTTTATCAAAACCTTTTTCTGCATCTATTGAGACGATCATATGGTTTTTATTCTTCAATTTGTTAATGTGGTGTATGACACCCATTGATTTGTGGATATTGAAAAATCCTTGCATCCCTGGGACCAATCCCACTTGATCATGGTGTATGATACTTTTAATGTATTGTTGGAGTTATTTTGCTAGTGTTTTGTTGAGGATTTTTGCATCTATGTTCATCAGTGATATTGGCCTATAGTTCTCTTTTCTTGTGTGATACCTTTGTCTGATTTTTGGTATTATGGTGATGGTGGCCTCATAGAATGAGTTTGGAAGAGTTCCTTCCTCTGCAATTTTTTGGAATAGTTTCAGAGGATAGGTGTTAACTCTTCTCTAAATGTTTGGTAGAATTCACTTGTGAGGCCATCTGGTCCTGGACTTTTGTTTGTTGAGGGTCTTTAAATTACTGAATCAGTTTCAATACTGGTAATTGGTCTGTTCATATTTTCTATTTCTTCCTGGTTCAGTTGGGAGATTGTACCTTTCTAAGAATTAATGAATTCAGTAAAGTTGTATGATACAAAATTAATATACAGAAATCTGTTGCATTTCTATACACTAACAATGAAATAGCAGAAAAAGAAAGTAAACAATCCCATTTACTATCACATGAAAAAAAATACAATACTTAGGAATAAACCTACCTAAGGAGTCAAAAGGCCTGTAATCTGAAAACTATAAGGAGCTGTTGAAAGAAACTGAAGATGACACAAACAGATGGAAAGATATACTGTGTCCTTGGATTGGAAGAATTAACATGGTTAAAATGATCATACTACCCAAGGCAATCTATAGATTCAATGCAATCCGTGTCAAACTACTCATGGCATTTTTCACAGAACTAGAACAAAAAATTTTAAAATTTGTATGGAAACACAAAAGACCCTGAATAGCCAAAGCAATCTTGAGGAAGAAGAACAGAGCTGGAGGAATCAGACTCCCTGACTTCAGACCATACTACAAAGCTACAGTAAACAAAACAGTATGGTGCTGGCACAAAAACAGAAATATAGATTAATGGAACATGACAGACAGTCCAGAGATAAACCCACACACCTATGGTCACCTAATTGAAGACAAAGGAGGCAAGAATATACAATGGAGAAAAGACAGTCTTTTCAGTAAGTGGTGCTGGGGAAAATGGACAGCTACATGTATAAGAATGAAATTAGATCATTCTCTAATATCATATACAAAAATAAACTCAAAATGGATTAAAGACCTACATGTAAGACTGGATACTATAAAACTCTTAGAGGAAAACATAGGTAGAACACTCTTTGACATAAATTGCAGCAATATTTTTTGGATCCATCTCCTAGAATAATGGAAATGAAAATAAAAATAAACAAATGGGACCTAATTAAACTCAAAAGCTTTTGCACAGCAAAGGAAACTATAAATAAAACGAAAAAACAACCCACAGAATGGGAGAAAATATTTGCAAATGATGCGACCCACGAGGGTTTAATTCCCAAAATATGCAAACAGCTCATACAGCTCAATATCAAAAAGGCAACAATCCAATCAAAAAATGGGCAGAAGACCTAAATAGACATTTCTCCAAAGAAGACATACAGATGGCTAAGGGGCACATGAAAAGATGCTCAACATCGCTAATTATTAGAGAAATGTAAATCAAAACTACAATGAGGTACCACCTCACACCGGCCTGAATGGCCATCATTAAAAAATCTACAAATAATAAATGCTGGAGAGGGTGTCGAGAAAAAGGAACCCTCCTACACTGTTGGTGGGAATGTAAATAGGTACAACCACTATGGAGAACAGTATGGAGATTACTTTAAAAAACTAAAAATAGAGCTACCATATGATCCAGCAGTCCCACTCCTGGGCATATATCTGGAGAAAAACCTTACTTTGAAAAGATACATGCAGCCCAGTGTTCACTGCAGCACTATTTACAATAGCCAAGACATGGGAAGAATCTAAATGTCCATTGACAGATGAATAGAAAAAGAAGATGTAGTACATATATACAATGGAGTATTACTCAGGCATAAAAAAGAATGAAATAATGCCATTTGCAGCAACATGGATGGACCTAAAGATTATTATACGAAATGAAGTATGATGATATCACTCATATGTGGAATCCAATTAAAAAATGATACAAAAGAACTTATTTACAGAACAGAAACAGACTCAGATTTGAAAACAAATTTATGGTTACCAAAGGGGAAACATCAGGTGGAAGGATAAATTAGGGGCTTGGGATTAACATACACAATTATATATAAAATAGATAACCAATAAAGACCTATTGTATAGTATATGGGACTCTACTCAATATCCTGTAATAACCTATATAAGTAAAGAATCTGAAATGAATATATGTATATGGATAACTGAATCACTTTGCTGTACACCTGAAATTAACACAACATTGTAAATCAACTACACTCCGATAAAATATTTTTTAAAATATAAAAAAATACCCCCCCAATATTACATAAATAAATACATCCAAATGATACAAAAACAAGGATTTATAGGCTCTGAAGCTGAAGTCCAACCTAGAAACTGTTGGCAAAACATTGTGTTTATGTGTACTTTCTGGAGAAGGATCACTAGCTTTCATCAGCTCCTCAAAGATTAACCAAAAAAGATCAGGAACCATTGACCTAGGCCTAGAGTCCTATGGGGATGTTAAAAAAACACAACAGTAAAACAACAAAAACAACAAAAACTCTAGACTTACATACATGACCCGTCCACACTTAAAATGTAATACTAACCACATTTACGAATGTATACCCCTTCTCACAACTGCCAAGTTCTAAGAACTACCTCTCTCTGTAAGTTAAGAAAGAACAAGCAGCTATCGGCTAATGACAGAGATTACTATAAAGATTAACACAAAAGTAGTAAAAGGAGAAGCAAAATTTAAGTACATTTATGTTAGGACCAATACCTAATTTATTTTGGGCCTAGAGTGTTGAGTGTTTGTCAATTTTGTTGGCAAGCCTTCAAATTCTAAGAAAAAGACTTTTCTATCAGAAATGCTACTTTTTAATCAACCTAAGTCAAAGCTGTCAAAAACCAAAACCGAAACCGAAACCAAAACCAAAACAAAAACGCATAAATTACATGAGTTTCCCCGTTTCTGGTCAAAGTTAAAATGCTTTACTTTGGAAATTCTTAAAGAACTTTGTCATATATATCGTGTTTAACCATCCTCAAAAAATTCTAGCCCAACCTTTTCTTCACAAAAGTGCTGGACTGTCTGCTCAGTTAACCTCTCAAAGAACCTAAGGCCTCTTAGGTACTTCCCTGCTGGCGCAGTGGTTAAGAGTCTGCCTGCCAATGCAGGGGAAAACGGGTTCAAGTCCTGGTCCAGAAAGATCCCACATGCTGTGGAGCAACTAAGCCCGTGCGCCACAACTACTGAGCCTGCACTCTAGAGCCTGCTAGCCACAACTAGTGAGCCGACATGCCACAACTACTGAAGCCCACGCGCCTAGAGCCTGTGCTCCGCAACAAGAGAAGCCCTGCAATGAGAAGCCCACGTACCGCAACAAAGAGTAGCCCCCACTCACCACAACTAGAGAAAGCCGGTGCGCAGCAACAAAAATAAATAAATAAATAAATAAATAATAAGGCCTCTTAAATTTGGCACTTTTTTTTTTTTTTGGTACTGTTCATACTAGCTCCCAGGGTGATTTCAATTTAGGATTCTCTAAGGATAATTTATATTTGTATTTTCCTGTAAAACCTACATAAATACCAAGTAAAACTCTAAGCAAATGGGCAAATTTCATTTACTTTGTTGGATTATTTCACAGATAACCTGGTATAAGATTAATTTAATAATGGAAGTCTTAATTATTTCCTATTTTCTTTTTTTTTAAAGATTTTTTTTAATTTTTATTTTTTTAATGCTATTCTTGTCTGCTTACATTCTTTTTGTTTATGTATGTATGTATGTATGGCTGTGTTGGGTCTTCGTTTCTGTGCGAGGGCTTTCTCTAGTTGTGGCAAGTGGGGGCCACTCTTCATCTCGGTGCGCGGGCCTCTCACTATCGCTGGCCCCTCCTTGCCGAGCACAGGCTCCAGATGCGCAGGCTCAGTAATTGTGGCTCACGGGCCCAGTTGCTCCGCGGCATGTGGGATCTTCCCAGACCAGGGCTCGAACCCGCGTCCCCTGCATTGGCAGGCAGATTCTCAACCACTGCACCACCAGGGAAGCCCTAAAGATTTTTTTTGAAGTGGACCATTTTTAAAGTCTTTATTGAATTTGTTACAATATTGCTTCTGTTTTATGTTTTGGTGTTTTGGCCGTGAGGCATGTGGGATCTTAGCTCCCCGATCAGGGATCGAACCCTCACCCCCTGAATTGGAAGGTGAAGTCCTAACCACTGGACCACCAGGAAAGTCCCCCTATTTTCTTTTTAATGAAGAATCTTCTTGCTTCTGAGTCAGAAGCCCTTCGCATATGAAAATAATCATAAATGCAAAGGAGTACTGCTGAAATAGAGAGTAATTTGTTTCAGATTCAAGTTGGGAAGTGGGTGGAAAGCATGTGGAATTTATAAATTTCTTTTGTCTATTAAGAAAGCAGGCTAGTTAAATCCTGGTACTTTAAAATCCCGTATTTTCTTCAAATAAAACCAAGATAATTCTCATGTCATGGACTAATACACAAAGTTGACTGCGATATAAACAATATCAAGGCTAATCATGCTTTGGTATACTAAGTTTAATTCTCTGAAAACAAACTATCAGAAGATGCTTTATTGATCTAATCATCTTTTAGAGAAGAATTTTAAACATATATACACATCTTTTTTTATTTTTAAAGTAATTTTAGATTCATGGCAAAATTGATCAGAAAGTACAGATTTCTCAGGTTTATACCCCCTACTTCCATACACACATAACCTCCCATTATCAACATCCCCCACCAAAGTGGTATATTTGTTACAATTGATGAATTTACGTTTAAACATCAATATTATCCAAAGCCCATAGTTCACATTACAGTTCACTCTCCATGCTGTACCTTCTATGAGTTTGGACAAATGCAAAATAACATGTATACATACATCACTACAGTATCATTCAGAAAAGCTTCACCACCCTAAAAAATCCTCTGTGCTCCACCTAGTTCTCCCTCTATTCCCTCTAGCCCTTGGCAACTGCTGATATTTTTACTGTCTCCATAGTTGTCTATTCCAGAATGTTATATAGTTAGAACCATTCAGTATATATCCTTTTTAGACTGGCTTCTCTCACTTGCTAATATGCATTTAAGTTTCCTCCATGCCTTTTCACAGCTTGACAGGTCTTTTTTTTTTTCTACTGCTGAATATTATTTCACTGGCTGGACATACCACAGATTTATCCATTCACTTACTTAAGGGCATCTTGGATGTTTCCAAGTTTTGGCAATTATAAAAAAAGCTGCTATAAACATCTGTGTGCTGGGTTTTGTGTGGACAAAAAAAGTTTTTAACTCCTTTGGGTAGGAGCATGATTTTTGGATCATATGGTAGGAGGAGAATTAGTGGTGTAAGAAACTGCCAAACTGTCTTTCAAAGTGGCTGCACCATTTTGCATTCCCACAAACAGTGAATGAGAGTTCCTGTTGCTCCACATCCTCATCAGCATTTGGTGTTGTCAGTGTTCTGGATTTTGGTCATTCTAATAGGTGTGTAGTGGTGTCTCGTTGTTTTAATTTGACATATGATGTGGAGCACCTTTTCACATGCTTATTTGTCAATTATATATCTTCTTTGATGAGATGTCTATTAAGGTCTTTGGCCCACTTTTTAACAGGGTTGTTTGCTTTATTATTATTGAACTTTAGGAGCTCTTTGTATATTTTGGACAATACCCCTTTAACAGATGTCTTTTATGAATATTTTCTCCCAGTCTGTGGGTTTTCATTCCATTGACAGTGTCTTTCACAGACTGAAATTTTTAATTTTAATGAAGTCCAGCTTATCAATTCTTCTTTTCATGGATCATCCCTTTGATATTGTATCAAAAAAGTTATCACCAAACCCTAGATCATCTAAGTTTTCTCCTGTTATCTTCTAGGAGTTGTTTTGTGTTTTACACTTAGGTCTGTGATCCTAAGTTGAGCTAATTATCATGAAACGTATGAAGTCTGTGTCTTGATTCTTTTTTTCTTCCCCCAATGTGGATGTCCAGTTGTTCCAACACTATTTGTTGAAAAGACTATATTTCTCTATTATATTGCCTTTGCTTCTTTGTCAAAGATGAGTTGACTTTATGTGTGTCTATTTCTGGGCTCTCTATTCTGTTCCACCTATTTATCTAGACTTTCGTCAATTCCACAGTTTTGATTAGTATAGTTTACAGTAAGTCTTCAAGTCAGGTAGTCTCAGTCCTCTGACTTTGTTCTTCTCCTTCAATATTGTCTTGGCTATTCTAGATCTTTTGCTTCTTCTTATAAACTTTAAAATAAGTTGTCATATATACACACATATGTATGTATATAATATATATACGATACCCTTAAAAATTTTTTTCTTTACCATGTTACCCAGGGATGAAATTGCTGGATCATATCATAGTTCTATTTTTAATTTTTTGAGGAACCTCCATACTGTTTTCCATAGTGGCCCCATCAATTTACAATCCCACCAACAGTGCATGGAGGGTTCCCTTTTCTCCATATCCTCGCCAATACTTGTTATTGTTGCCTTTTTGATAAGAGCCATTTTGACAAGTGTGAGGTGATACCTCATTGTGGTTTTGATTTGCATTTACCTGATGATTAGTGACGTTGAACATTTTTCAGGTACCTGTTGGTCATCTGTACGTCTTCTTTCGAAAAATGTCTGTTCTGCTCCTCTGCCCATTTTATAATTGGGTTGTTTGTTTTTCTGATGTTGAGTTTTATGAATTCTTTGTATATTTTGGATATTAACCCCATATGGGATATCTCATTTGTGAATATCTTCTCCTATTTAGTTGGCAGCCTTTTTGTTTTGTTGATAGTTTCCTTCGCTGTGCAAAAGCTTTTTAGTTTGATGTAGTCCAATTTGTTTATTTCTGCTTTTGTTTCCCTTGCCTGAGGAAACATATGCAAAAAAATATTGCTAAGATTGATATCAAAGAGCATACTATGTTTTCTTCTAGACTTTTTATGGTTTCAGGTCTTACATTTAAGTCTTTAATCCATTTTCAGTTTACTTTTGTATATGGTGTGAAAAAATAGTTCAGTTTGATTCTTTTGCATGTAGCTGTCCAGTTTTCCCAACACTGAAGAGGCTGTCTTTATACGTCTTCCCATTGTATATTCTTAGCTTCTTTGTTGTAAGTTAGTTGATAATATAAGTGTGGGCTCATTTCTGAGCTTTCTGTTTTGTTCCATTGATCTATGTGTCTGTTTTTGCACCAGTACCATACTGTTTTGAGTACTGTAGCTTTGTAGTATAGTTTGAAATCAAAGCGTGTGATACTTCCAGCTTTGTTCTTCTTTCTCAAGAATGCCTTGGCTATTCATTGTCTTTTGTGTTTCCATACAAATTTTAGAACTATTTATTCTAGTTCTGTGAAAAATGTAATTGGTATTTTGATAATGATTGCACTGAATCTGTAAATTGCTTTGGGTAGCATGGTAACAATACTGATTCTTCCAATCTATGAGCATGGTATATTTTTCTATTTGTGTCATTTTTCAATGTTTTTCATCAATGTCTTATAGTTTTTGGAATACAGGTCTTTCACCTCCTTAGTTAGATTTATTCCTAGTTACTTCATTTTTTCTGATGTGATGGTAAATGGGATTGTTCTCTTAATTTCACTTTCTGATAGTTCATTGTTGGTATATAAAAAAGCAACATATTTCTACACATTAATTTTGTATCCTGCAACTTTACTGAATTCATTGATGAGTTCTAATAGGTTTTGGTGGTGTCTTTAGGATTTTCTATATATAGTATCATGTCATCTGCAAACAGTGACAGTTTTACTTCTTCTTTTCCAGCTTGGATTCCTTTCATTTCTTTTTCTTGTCTGACCGCTGTGGCTAGGACTTTGAATATTATGCTGAATAAAAGTGGTGAGAGAGGGCATTCTTGTCTTATTCCTGATCTTAGAGGAAATGCTTTCAGCTTTTCACTGTCTCATGATAAGCTGTGGGCTTGTCATATATGGCCTTTATTATGTTCCTTCTACACCCACTTGGTGGAGAGTTTTTTTACTATAAATGGATGTTAAATTTTGTCAAAAGCATTTTCTGCATCTATTGAGATGATCACACGATTTTTATTCTTCAATTTGTTAATGTGTTGTATCACATTGACTGATATATGGATAATGAACCATTCTTGCATTCCTAGGATAAATCCCACTTGATCATGGTGTATGATCCTTTTAATGTATTGTTGAATTCAGTTTGCTAATATTTTGTTGAGGACTTTTGCATCTATGTTGATCAGTGATCAACACAGAAATTTGAAAATTACTGTGGCCTGTAATTTTCTTTTCTTGTGGTGTCATTTTCTGGTTTTGGTATCAGGGTGGTGTCTTTTTCTGACTTTGGTATCAGGATACTGCTGGCCTCAGAGAATGGGTTTGGAAGTGTTCCTTCCTCTGCAATTTTTTGGAACAGTTTGAGAGCATAGGTGTTAACTCTTTTCTAAACGTTTGGTAGAATTCACCCGTGAAGCCATCCGGTCCTGGACTTTTGTTTATTGGCAGTTTTTTAAAAAAATGAAATTCAGTTTCATTACTAGTCATTGGTCTGTTCATATTTTCTGTTTCTTCCTGGTTCAATCTTGGGAGAGTGCACATATCTAGGAATTTTTCCTTTTCTTCTAGCTTGTCCACTTTGTTGGTGTATAGTTGTTTGTAGTAATCTCTTAGGATCCTTGTATTTCTGTAGTGTTTGGTTGTAACGTCTCCTTTTTCATTTCTGATTTTATTGATTTGGGCCCTCTCTCTTTTTTCTTGCTGAGTCTGGCTAAAGGTTTATCAATTTTATTTATCTTTTCAAAGAACCAGCTCTTAGTTTCATTGATCTTTTATATTGTTTTTTCAGTCTCTATTTCATTTATTTCTGCTCTGACCTTTATTATTTCTTTCCTTTTACTAACTTTAGGTTTTGTTTTTTCTTCTTTTTCTAGTTTCTTTGGGTGCAAGTTTAGATTGTTTGAGATTTTTCTTGATGAGTCTGGCTAAAGGTTTATTCAAAACCACATATATATTATTATTCCAATTTTGTAAAAGGATGTTTCACATTTTACTAGAATTACCTCTGGTGAATTTTTACTTTAGATTAGCTTTACATAGCTTTCACCTTCATAAGAGCTTAATTCACATCAAAATCATTAACAAAAAAATTAACGACCTGCATGTTAGTAAACTTTAACAAGTTAATATAAGGAGACTGTCTGGAAGATCTCTGTTTTAGTTCCAGGTATACAATACTGAGTTCTTTCCTGCACAATGTCCACAACATGCCTTTGCTCAAAAGGCAGGTAACAAAAACACTGGGAAAACAGTTCAGTTGGTTAGAAATATTTTCTTTCATCTTAATTCTTCAATTTAACTTAGCTCTGTTCCTATGGTAATATTAATAGGATACAACCTACTTAATAGTCCCCTTGCAAATCCTAAGATGTGCTGTGAAAGAGCACAAAATCATAAACAGTGTTTGATAATCAATCTAATACTATTGCAAAAAGAGAATGAATTTCTTCAACCTAATTGCATTCTTCTTTAATCCTATTTTTATTTTTTTAAAAAATTTATTTATTTATTTATTTTTGGCTGTGTTGGGTCTTTGTTGCTGTGTGCGGGCTTACTCTAGTTGTGGCGAGCGGGGGCTACTCTTCGTTGCGGTGTGTAGGCTTCTCATTGTGGTGGCTTCTCTTGTTGTGGAGCACGGGTTATAGGCACGTGAGCTTCAGTAGTTGTGGCACGTGGGCTCAGTAGTTGTGGCTCACGGGCTCTAGAGTGCAGGCTCAGTAGTTGTGGCGCACAGGCTTAGTTGCTCCGTGGCATGTGGGATCTTCCTGGACCAGGGCTCAAACCTGTGTCCCCTGCATTGGCAGGCGGATTCTTAACCACTGCATCACCAGAAAAGCCCCAATCCTATTTTTAAAAGTCATCAGTTCCGGATACAGAGTGAAGTCAGATTGTTAAGTACTTATAATTTAGAAACTTAGTCTACAGACTGCTCTCCTACTCTTTGCTCATTCAATTATCAAAATATGAATTATGTGCCAATTACATGAAAAGTTATTGTGATTAAGTTACAAATGTCTATGAGTTTAGACTCTTGGAGTGGAAATAAAGGTTTTAAAAAGACTAATTAAAGAAAAGTCAGGTGAGACTAAAGAATTATCGACAACTTTGTTAAGTGTATTAACGCCACTGTGGTTATATATAAAAATGTCCATAATTTTCAGAATTTTATATTGAAGTGTGCAGTGTAAAATGACATCTATATCTTGGATTTCCTTTCTAATACTTCAGTATAGATAAAAGAAAGCAAACGTGGCAAAAATCTTTAAATACTGAATCTGGGTGATAGGTTCATTGTCTAGTTTTTGCATGTGTTCAAAAATTTCATTAAAGTATTAGAAAAAAAAGGCAGTCATTTCTCTAATTGTGTAATTGGCAAGCTCCCTTAACTACCCTGTGTCTCAGTTTCACCATCCTTAGAATAGAGATAATACTGCTGCCTACCTCATATGGTTGTTCAATACTGCCATTTCTCTGGGAGAACTAGTTTAGGATTTTAAGGACCATCAAGAACACATCCACTCAGCTCTCTGCAGTACTGGCAATATGACTGGGCCTTACCCAGCCCCATGAACATGGTGGTGACTCTACTAGGACTTTGGTACGGAGAAGTTGTGTGGCTTGAGAAGGTGGATCTAAGATACAGAAGATAAAAGTCTCTTGCCTCAGATGAAGCCTTTCTTCTTTGCCTTGAACCAAAGTTGCTTTTTTGAGGTTTCTAAGAATGAGATCCTTTTTGGAAGTTACCAGCAACATCTGAGTAACAAACCAGGTTAAAAGGTAGCTCAAGTGTGGCCCCTGTTTCCTGCTTTTTCCTTGTCCACTTAAGAGATGTAATAGAAGAGTACACATGATGAGTTTTTGGATAGAAAAACAGACTTACCTGACCTAGCATTAACAGTGATAAGACCAGTGATTTGGGACAAAGGAAGGGAAGAAGCCTTGTGCAGAGTACCACTTGCTTATTCTTTTCCACTTAGTCCTACCATCTTGAACCCACAGCCCATATGTGGGCCAGACTTAGGCAAATTCCAAGGAGTAATGGGTTCACATGAAGCAGGAAAGTGAGGGACGAGAAGAGGAGAAAAAAAAAAATCCAAATGACTGCAGTAAAGAAGGCCCGGAAGTTTCTGGGGAAATTCAATAAACTGATTCTAATTTACGTAAGGCCTATATGAACTGGGCACTGCTTGAAAGTATTTGGTGGTAAAGGAGCTAAATATCAAAGATAAGCCATGCTTTCAGAAAATAAACTGTGTCCAAAGCCTAGGTATTTCCTTTCTTTTTCTCTCTCTCTCTTTTTTTTTTAAACACAAAATGAATAAAAACAGCCAAAGGAAATATCTTTATAGATATATTTAGGGAGTAGCAATTAAAAGAGCACTGTATTGTTAGCTGAGCAATTGTATCTAATTTTTTATACTTACACTCTACTTCTAGAAGGCCTCCAGATAAAAATAAATACAGAATCAGACTACTTATCACTTCCACTGCTCCCACCCTGGTCCATGCCACCATCATGTCTTGTCTGGGTTACTGCAATAGCCTCATCACCAGCTCATTGCTTCTACCCTTGTCCTGCTAGAAACTATTCCCAAAAAAGCAGCTAGAATATTCCTTTTGAACTATTAGATCATGTCACTCCTTGTCGCAAAACCCTTTCATGGCTCCTCATGTCACTTAGAGTCAAAGTCTTTATAAAAACCCAATAAAGGCCTACTGATTTCCATATCACCTCTCCCTCTTACTTGGCTGACCTTTTCTACATCTCATTGGTTCTATGCTGTTTTACTTAACCATGCCAGTCATAGTCCCACTGCAGAGCCACTCCTCCACTTACTGCTACTTCTCCCAGGAATCACTTTCCAGAGAGAGAGACACACATGGCTTAGTCCCTCCGTTCCTTCAAATACTACTTCAGCAGTTAAAACCTTCCTTAAATTCCCTATTTTACACAGCAACACTCCTTCCCACCTCCAACATTCCCATCTCCCTTCACTGGTTCATTTTGTGTCATAGCATGTATTACCAACTGTGATACTACATATTTTATTTATTTGTCTTGTTTTCCCACTAGAATAAGCTCTATGATGGCATGGCTTTTTAATTAATGCTGTATCCCCAGTCACTAGAACAAGGCCTGGCATTCAATAAATATGTTGAATAGTTTATTTACCTTAATTCATGACAAAAACTAGGAGCTTTTTATCTATACCTCACACATTACGGATTTATAGTGTAGATCAGTCTTCAGGTACATTATACACTAGGAATACCTCTAAAATAACCTATTTGCTCAGAAAAGTGAAAATTCTCTTCTCAAGACCTGTGATTTGCGCTTATCTTTTCAACCATAGTTTTTATACACATAGTATATTAATATACATACTTAAGTTGAATGAAAAACATACAACTTAAAAAATTGGACAACCTAGAAGAAATGGATAAGTTTCTAGAAACACACAGCCCACCAAAATTGAGTCAAGAAGAAACATAATTTGAACAGACTGATCACTAAAAGTGAACATAGAACCTGTAATAAAAAAAAAAACCTCCCTGCAAACAAAAGTCCAGGACCAGACAGCTTCACTGGAGAATTCTGCCAAACATACAAATAAGAACTTATACCTATCCTTCTCAAACTATTTCACAAGATTGAAGGGAGGGAACACTCCCAAGTTCATTCTATGAGGCCACCATCAACCTGATACCAAAACCAGACAAAGACACTACTAAAAAAGATTACAGGCCAGTGTCTTGGATGAATATAGATGCAAAAATTCTCAAAAAAAATTAGCAAACCAAATCCAACAATACATAAAAAGGATCATACACCATGATCAAGCTGGATTCATTCCAGGGTCACAAGGATGGTTCAACGTATGCACATCTATCAACGTGATACACCACATAAACAAAAGGAAAGACAAAAACTACATGATCATCTCAATAGATGCAGAAAAAGCATTTGACAAAATTCAACACACATTCATGATAAAAACTCTCACCAAAATGGGTATACAGGGAACATATCTCAACATAATAAACGCCATTTACAACAAACCCACAGCTAACATAATACTCGACAGAGAAAAGCTGAAAGTCTTTCTGCTAAATTCAAGAATAAGACAAGGATGCCCACTCTCACCATTTCTATTTAATATTGTACTAGAAGTCTTAGTGACAGAAGTCAGACAGGAAAAAGAAACAAAAGGTATCCAAATTGGAAGAGAAGAGGTAAAACTGTCACTATTTGCAGGTGACAAGATACTCTACATAGAGAACCCTAAAGTGTCCATACAAGAACTATTAGAATAAGTGAATTCATCAAGGTAGCAGGATACAAAATTAATATACAGAAATCTGTTGCATTTCTTTACACAAACAATGAAATATCAGAAAGAAGAAAGTAAAAAAAAAAAATCCCATTTAAAATTGTGACCAAAAAAAAAAAATCTAGGAATAAGCCTTATCAAGGAGGTGAAAGACTTACACACTGAAAACTACAAAACACTGATAAAGGAAACTGAAGTTCCTTAAAAGAAATGGAAAGGTATCTCATGCTCTTGGGTTGGAAGACTTAATATTGTTAAAATGGCCACACTATCCAAAGCAATCTACAGATTTAATGTGATTCCTATCAAAATACCCATGACATTTTTCACAGAACTAGAACAAATAATCCTAAAATTTTTATGGAACTACAGAAGACCCAGAATGGCCAAAGCAATCCTGAGGAAACAGAACAAAGCTGGAGGGATAACCCTTCCAGACTTCAGACAATACCACAAAGCTACAGTAATCAAAACACAATGGTAGTGACACAAAAACAGACATATAGATCAATGGAACAGAATAGAGAGCCCAGAAATAAACCCACGCACCTATGGTCAATTAACCTACGACAAAGGAGGCAAGAATATACAGTGGAGAAAAGATAGACTCTTCAACAAGTGGTGTTGGGAAAGCTGGACAGCTACATGTAAATAAATGAAGTCAGAACACTCCCTCACACCATACACAAAAATAAACTCAAAATGGTTTAAAGACATAAGTATAAGACATGACACCATAAAACTCTTAGAAGAGAACATAGGCAAAATATTCTCAGACATAAACTGTAGCAATATTTTCTCAGATCAGTCTCCCAAGGCAAAGAAATAAAAGCAAAAATAAACAAATGGGACCTAATCAAATTAAAAGCTTTTGCATAGCAAAGGGAAACCATCAACAAAACCAAAAAACAAACTGTGGAATGGGAGAAAATATTTGTAAACGATGTGATTGACGAGGGGTTAATCTCCAAAATACACAAACAGCTCATACAACTCAATATCAAAAAAACAAACAACACAATCAAAAAATGGGCAGAAGACCTAAACAGACAGTTCGGTAGAGGTCTTCTTAGACCTAAGAAGACATCCAGATGGCCAAGAGGCACATGAAAAGATGTTCAACATCACTAATTATTAGGGAAATGCAAATCAAAACTACAATGAGATTATCACCTCACACCAGTCAGAATGGCCATCATCAAAAAGTCTACAAACAATAAATGCTGGAGAGGGTATGGAGAAAAGGGAACCCTCCTGCACTGTTGGTGGGAATGTAAATTGGTACAGCCACTATGGAGAACAGTATGGGAGGTTCCTTAAAAAACTAAAAATAGATCTACCATATGATCCAGCAATCTCACTCTTAGGCATATGTGTGGAAAAGTGAAAACTCCAATTTGGAAAGATACCAGCACCCCAATGTTCATAGCAGCACTATTTACAAAAGCCAAGACATGGAAACAACCCAAGTGCCCATCAACAGATGATTGGTTTAAGAAGATGTGGCATACATACACAATGGAATATTACTCATCCATAGAAAAGAATGAAATATTGCCATTTGCAGCAACATGGATGGACCTAGAGAATATCATACTAAGTAATTCAGACAGAGAAAGACAAATATTATATGTTATCACTTACATGTGGAATCTAAAAAATTATATAAATGTATCTATATATAAAACAGAAACAGACTCACAGACATAGAAAACAAACTTATGGTTACCAAAGGGGAAAAGGAGGTGGGGAGGGATAAATTAGGGGTATGGGATTAACAGATACAAACTACTATACATAAAATAGATAGGCAACAAGGATTTACTGTACAGCACAGGGAACTATATTCAGTATCTTAGAATAACCTATAGCGGAAAATAATCTTAAAAAATATACAAGTGAATCACTTTGCTGCACACCTGAAACTAACAGTA
Organism: Balaenoptera ricei; assembly: GCF_028023285.1. NCBI lineage: Eukaryota > Metazoa > Chordata > Mammalia > Artiodactyla > Balaenopteridae > Balaenoptera > Balaenoptera ricei. Next base: position 128,547,645 of record NC_082640.1, read on the forward strand.
TTATAAACCAACTATACTTCAATAAAAAAACTTTAAAAAGAAATAAAAACACACACACAACTTCAATATATATATATAAATTTCATATGATATTGCTTATATGTGGAATCTAAAAAAAAAGGGTACAAATGAACTTATCTACAAAACAGATATAGAGTTACAGATGCAGAAAACAAACTTATGGTTACCAGGGGACTGCGTGGGGCAGGGATAAATTGGAAGACTGGAATTGACATATACACACTACTATATATATTCAGTAAAATAGATAACTAATAAAGACCTACTGTATAGCACAGGGAACTCTACTCAATACTCTGTAATGGCCTATATGGGAAAAAGAATCTAAAAAAGAGTGGATATATGTATATGTATAACTGATTCACTTTGCTGTATACCTGAAACTAACACAACATTGTAAATCAACTAAACTCCAATAAAAATTTTAAAAAAAAATCACTGGAAAGAGATATCTTATCCTCTTTCTAGCGTAAGAATTTCCCTATGAATCAAACAACCAACACAATTTTTGACAGCCTTTTACAAAATCCTACAACATATAGATTCAATGTGTTAGATTGGGCAATTCTTTGAAAACAATATTAACGTCCTATGAGCTTAAGAAATATTCCTCAAGGTCTAACTGCAGAGTGCTGAAAACTCTTCATCTTTCTCTGGGATTTCCATTGGACTGTTTAGGACAACTGAGACCCAAAGGCTTCTGATGTCTTGGTCATGAAGACCTTTTCTCTCTTCTGTGGTTCAGAATTGGCAAACTTTATCCGTGGCAGAAACTCTAGTATGTTTCCTTTCATTTCAGAGGATCCAAAATTATTTATTTGATGTAATAAGTAGTATCAGTGTAAAAATGTGAAACACAGCCACATTAAATTAGAGTTAATACAGCTAAGTTTAATTAACTACAGAAAAGGAGAATACGTAAGAACTTGGTACTTTAAAAAGATGCACTTAAAACGGTTGAAGTCTTTCTCAATGATGTAAAGGAGCTCAAAGAATGCAATTTTTTCCTTTTCTAAACTGATAAAAGCTAAAATAATCTACAGCATTGCATGAACTTCTTTCAGATCACTTCTAATTTTCTTAGTCTATGTTCAATATCATATGTGTTTACAGTCACATAACACTTTTTGATAACATATTTCCTCCTCTCAGAAACGTTAATGAATGACAACAGCCAAATCAAACAAAGAAAACAAACACTTTGGAGAAGTGCTGTCCAATAGAACTTTCTGCCATGCTGGAAATGCTCTGTTCTATGCTGTCCAAAATGGTAGCCACTAGCCACATATGGCTATGGAGCACCTGAAATGTGGCAAGTAGAACTAACTGAATCTTTAATTTTATTCAAGTAATTAAAATTTAAATAGCTATATGTGGCTAGTGGCACAGCTTTAGAGATTCCAGAAATAAGTCACGGGCCTATAATAGTATTCCTTATTAGCTTTCTTAGGATCCATTAATTAAAAGTAATTTCCCAGAATTTGCTTTACAAATTCACTTACTCAATTACCATCTAAGAATTATCATCATCCTCAAATCCCAGATGTTATTAAAAAAAGGTTTATTTAAATAAGACTGACATTTAAAATTGTTATTTAACATATTATTAGAAGATAATCTTAACAGTACTAAGGACAAGAAAACTGAGTGAGTTTTACAGAGAAATGATGAAAAATATTTGATTCTTCCCTTCCTCTATGTACATCCCAGCAGCAAGTCTTCTTGGCTCTACTTCCAAAATATATTCCAAATCCATTCACTTTTTAAAATCTTCTTTTCCTCCACCATACTCCAGGCTACCATCATCTCTTGCCTAGATTATTGCAACAGCTTCCCTTTAGTCTCCCTGCTTCCTCTCTGTTCATTCTTAGAATTCATTCATTACACAGCAACCAGTGATTGTCTTAAAATGCAAATTAGATCACCTTACGCTTGTCCTTAAAATTTTTTCAATGACTTCTTCTATTCTTAGGATATAGTCCAAACTTTATTCCACAAGCCCACCTAACCAGCACCATTCCTTCCTCCTGCTACATCTCAGAGCTCATTGTGACACCACTTTTCACCCTTCACATGGTCCTGCCATACTTTCTTTCCTATTGCTCCAACAGGCCCCAAATTTGTCTGGCCTAAGGCCTTGGTGCTGTTTTTTTCTGCTTGGAATGCTATTTTCTCAGATCTTCAGATAGGTTTTTCCCTCACCACTATATCTCATGTTGCCACCTAGTCACTATTACATAGTCCTCTTTTATTTTCAGATTTTCTCTTACTTTCACAACCGAAATAATCTTTGTTTACTTGTTTCTGCCTATCTTTTCCCTCTGGAATGTTGAAACCATGGAAACAGGGAGCTTGTCTTCACTGCTCTGGCACATAGTAAGCTCTCAATATTTGGAGGGAAAAAAAACCCAGACTTTTTTATAACTATCATCTTAGGTCATACATAAATTGATCAAATTGGGTGAACTCTTCCAAGGCTGCCTCAGAACTAACACATTAAAATGGAAATAATTTAATCCCTTCATTCAAAAGCTGCTCAACAGCTTCTTTTAACACATAAAAAATATTTTACTTTGACAATCTTTTGTTGAGTTTTATCTTCCTATCCTCTATCAGTTCTCAGTCATGGTAAGAATGGACCTATGGACTAAAGAGAGCCCTAATTCCTCTCAGCAGCCCTCAGAGGAGATTAGTTTCTTCAGCAGTTTAGTCTCCTTCCTTCTCAATGACCTTGAAGCTATCCCCATGGAGCCACTTTTAATTTGTCAGTTTTAAGGTAAGGAGTCTGTTGGGTATGGTATCTCTTCTCTAAAGGCAACCATCTCTCGGGGCGCGAGGACGGGTCAGAATCCCAATATGTTTTAGTATACATATTCTGTAAATGGGCTTTTTAGAGCAAATAATAAAAGTTAAGCTCTCAAAAGTGAAATGTTATTATCATATGTATTTATTACCCCGTGATGGGGAAAAGTATTTCAAGAAAAATAAGGCTCAGGGTTGCTGGAGATAATACCTTCAAGACATTTCCTACCTTCTTAGGTAGTAATATGAAATGTCCGAAGAATTTTTAATGTATTTTAAGATGTATTTTTAAATTGCCTTATCAGCTGTTGGGTCTTAGTAGACTGATGTTGAAAAAACAATACAAAGGTAAGAAGACTCTCACTCACTGCAGGTGCCAAATCAGCAAACCAAATCTAAGAATTATTAATAGACTTTCTACTACCAAGAGGGGATATAAGCAGGCATAGTCATAAAATTGGTCAATCTAGATACATGTAGTTAGAGTTGTAACAAGAAAATCACCCTTATACAAAATCTCTCTAACCTGCATCTTTTAAAAAAGTACTGCCCCCCAAATAGTATTTCATCCAAAAAAGGTTTATGCAAAATATTTATATAGTCCAGGAAAGCATAAACCAGATGATGACAATGTACCTATGCCTACTGTTTAAGAATAAGTATTTTTAGTGACTGAGTCTATTAGCTATTATTATCATAAATCTTATTGTCCATGAAGTCTCATTTTTCCTAAGGAGTCTGAAATACAGCATTTTAATAGGCAGTACTCAACTTGACAGGTTAAATCCTAAAAATGCATAATTAAATTTGTTGTTTTGAACTTCTAAGTACAATTTCCTGTAGAACAATTATAGAAGAAACTCAACCGATTTAACCTCTAATACAGTTGAATGAGTACTTATATTATTTCTGCTTTTACTGTTGATCAAGAAGGTAGGTATCCTAGCCCCCTGTAGAGAAGTGAGCTCTGAAGGTAGAGGAATGTATTTTACCCTCTGCGAGGCATTTTTGTACCTCTTTGATACTCATCAGTTGTTCCGAACACCTAAGATATTGGGTAAGGTGGCTACAGTCACTCTTGAGAGTACGTGTGTATATGAAACCCAGGAATCAAGCAAAACAAAATGCCAATTATCCTCTCAGAACAGTACCCTTGAAAAGTTCCCACAATTCAAGGTTATGGTTTTAGTTCTTTTCTTTAAAGACATGAAAATAACTGAATACAACAAAATAACAGTCTGAATTGTATGAATTATTTAAAGAAATTCAACACAAAGCCTGGAAACATAAAGCTTGTGACTTGGTAGGTTTCATATCCCCCTTTTCTATCTACAAAATGGTTGTTTGAGTCTTCATTGAACCTGAGTCTGATGTTTAAATGATTATGGAATGAAATAAGAATAGGCTTTATCAGAGTTACCAAAAAAACAACTTGGTTTAAAACATTTTCAAATTTGTTTAAATAAAACTAGTTTCCTTTAAGTTTTTAACATCTATATTAATACTTCCAATATTACTAGAGTATCTCAAGATATTTTCAAAAATAAAGTTGAGATCAACTTCTTACCAAATATATAAAGATTATTTATAGGATAGTCTTAGAGACAAGTAGATTGGGCTGCTAATAAAAGGGGTAGGTACACTTTGTCAATTGTACCTCAATACAGCAGAAAAAAAAAGTGGTAGGGGTGAGGAAGGGAGGGAGAGAAAAAGCAAAGGTGTGATGTACCACTATTTTGCCTATATAACCTTTATCCATCCAGTTATTAAAACACTTAAAAGGAACCAGGCACTTTGCAAGACTTGTTCTTACTTGGACAAAAGACACGCATTTTTAGATGGCTGCTCAGAACTGCTATCTGATCTCAAGAAAAATCTAATTGATACTTGCTGAATTCAAACCACCCCACCCCACCCACATTGGTCTCATCAGTAGTAAGTGCTCACTGACTGAATCTTTCTAACTTCTAGGTCACTTGGGCCTCGAACCGTACATTCAACTCTGACAAAGAGTCTCTAACCTGATCAAGACCAACTTACAGCCTTGAACAGCCTCTTTTGCCACATAAAATCAAAGTAACGAAATGAAATGGCTTGGTGTGAAAAGCTGGGGAAATACACAGCCCACTGGAATGATGAAGCCATGCTCCAGATACAACTTGGAGCTATATGCTTATCTCCCACCCTTGTGATTCAAACACAGAGTTAAGAATACATATCTATCTATCTTACCTTGCATTAAACCAGGACCTTCACTCCATCCTGTTCAACATAATGTATTTATTGCAAAAGGAAGAACACTGCTCTTAGAGAAAAACAATGCTGCACATCACTTGCTTCAGTTTCCTTTCTATAAAATAGGGATAATAATAGCTGTCCCGACTAATTCACAGGGTCATTGAAAGGATCAAATAAGATAGTGAATGTGAAAGTACTTGCAAACTGCTAAACTATTATTGCTAAGTTGTTCCTTTTTTGAACTTTTGAGCTTTCCTCTACCTCATAGTTTAAATTGCAAAGTTAGTTAGAATATCCAGATACAGAAAATCTACATTAATAGGAATTTTGGAGAGAGCGGTAGATAAATAATGGAAAATACTGATTAGGACAATGGGCCAGAACATAGGAAGTTAGCCCCAGAATTACAGTAAAGTCTTGATGCAAAACCACTACCGTTAGGGCTTACTCTTTGCAGACACCGGCCAGTTCCCCCAACACACGCAAACACCAAGCTGTACTGTGCTACTTTTAGGTGAATCACTGGGGGTAAGCTGAGTCTGGAGGTGCAAAGGGGAGGGACTTCCAATCCTGATGATCAGGCTGTTCCCCAATCCCTTTAACAAACACTCCTCCTACTCTTTGTGCCTGGCCTAGTTAATCAAAACTATTCCCGGTAAGAAAATGGCTGTCAAAGATTTTTTGCAAGGAGAGTCTTGTAACCATGAGAAACCAGTAGCATACCTACTCCTTCCCCCACCACGAACTATTCTGAATGGATAGGTTCAGAAACAAAAAAACCGGATTATGGTTTGTTTCTCCCAAGACTCACTCTGGGCCTCACCCTCCAAGCTTCAGCTCTCCCACCCGAAAAATGAAGAATGACGGCGCCTGTCAACTCCATACCACTGCTACCGAAAGGATGGATGAGACAGTGCCTGGAAGGCGCCAGGAGTGCTGTCTGATAAACACTAAGTCCCTCACTGTTTATAAAGTATTATGATGAGTCCCGTTACGCCCTCCCACCTCAAAGGAATCGCCGGATTAGAACTGACACCCCCAGTCACTGAAAAGAGCAACGCTGAGGCGGGCGGGGCGTATCCGCACTGATTCTGTTTCGAGATGTGAGGAAGGAGGCGACCCTGCGCCCCGGGAGAGGAGGAGCGGGGAGAGAAGGTTGAACACACGGGCCGCGAAGAGCCTACCTGTTGTTCCGGATGCTGACCAGCACGCACAGCACCAGCTCTAAGTAGGTGCGTAGCACTTCCAGCCAACGGGTTGAGAGCTGCAGGGCTTCGACTTCCTCCCCGCCAGTCCCGGTGTCGACGCGGCCTCCATCGCCCGGGCCGCCTCCGCCGCTCAGGTAATTCTCCGCGGCGAATTCAACGCGCAGCTCTCGCACGAACCAGCCGCACTTGCGCATGAGGAATTCGAGCCGTGGCTGCTCCGAGGGCGAGACGCGGAGGCAGATGCGGAGCTGGGGCCACAGAGCCGGGTAGAAGAGGCACTCGCGCCAGTGCGAACAGGAGGCCGAGGCCCGTAACCGGTCGGACGCGGACAGGAAGGAGAAGATGTGCACGATTAGCTCGCTGGGCAGCGACGCGGCGCCTGCCGCTTGCCCGCACAGAGCCATTCGGCCCCGCCGCCGGCTGCCGGTCCTCGGCCGCCCCCGCAGTCCCCGGAGCAGCCCCCGCAGCCGTCGCAGCTGCTGCAGCCGCAGCCGCTGCCGCCGCCACCGCGCCACCCGGGCGGGCCCGGCTCGGGTTCGGGCTCCCGGCGGTCGGGGCTGCGGCACTGACAAGAACAACAACATCAATGACAAGGAAGAAGGGGGCGGAACCGTTGTGGGTCTCGGCGGAACCAAGTGCAGCACAAGTTGCGGAGAGGGGGAATGGCCTCTGCGGGGGTGGCCTCCAGATAGCCAGGCTCTGGCCTCTCAAACGCTACTCATGCGCATCCGAGGCCTGCACACTCAGGAACTTCAAAACCCTCGCTTGGACTGGTTAGGGGCCCGGAAGCGGCAGGATTTATTGTAAGGAAACGGCAGCCCTCCCCGCGCCTGGAGGCGGAGGCAGAGCAGTGGTAGGAGCTGAGTTTGACGTCACCGATGGTGGGAGGAGCCCTGCGTGACTGGGCGCGACTTCCGGAAGAAGGGAGCGCCAGATTGACTGTAGGGAAGGGAGATGCAGCACGTGATACCTGACGCAGGCAGGCCGACCGGCGGGGCGGGGCGGGAAGTGCTGGTGGTGCCGGCGATGGGCGCCCCCTCCCGTCTCACAGAGGCCGTCGAGTCCCGTCAAGTCTGTAAGTCGGTTAACTTGGGCGCTCAGGCGGTGGAAGTGGCGGAACTCGCGTTGGTGCAAGGGCTCGTGACGCTTCTCATTATACGTTTCTCTGTTGCTGGGCTGAGGACTCAAGAGCCAGAGTGGTGGCTTGGGTCTTTGTCAGCCGTCCCACCTGCCCGGAGTATTGTTGCGAGTTTCTGAGAGAGAGCCGCTAAGGAGGGGGAGCGGGCGCAGTCGCGGGCTTCCCCGGAGGGGCTGCGTCGCGTAGAGGAGAAGCGCGGGGCGGGGCGGCTGGAGGCCGGACCGAGGTCGCGAGTGGACTCCCCGCATTCCTTGTTCGGACCTCGAAGTGGACCTGCGCGTACACCTGGTGTGTGGGGAAGGAGTGAGGACAGCGCTACCCTTTGGATTTAGAGGGAGAGGAGAAAAAAAGGCAAATGAGTTAGGTTTGTTGGTTGATAATCAGCCTCTTCTCCGCGGTTTGAGAGAGGCTCCGAGTTCCGTGTTTTGAGGCCCTAGGTGTAAAGAAGCTGATTGTTATGGTAAAGGTTTTCTTTAGCTTGGCGCCCCTAATTTGAGAGAGGGATTTTCGAAAGAGTGTATCTTAACTTCATCGCAACTTGGGAAGTAGTTAACTGATTGTAAGGGGCAGTGAAGTCAGAAAAGGAGTAAGTGATTTTATGTAATAATTGAGGATTGCTTTAGTGAGGCTGCCGCTTCAAAGCCTTAACTATGATCTTGGAACAGCCTAGTTTTCTAGTGATTAACTCCAAGAAGCTGTTCTACTAGATATTTTTAGCTCTTTGAAGGCAAAACTCTCCATTCATGGTGCTTTGATGACTTTTGGTGTCTTGCACATACCACGTTGCCAGTGATGTGTTATCTTCATTTTGGTACCTGTAGAAAAAAAAGAAAAAAGCTAGCCTTCATGGTAGCTCACTTCTCTGAACCTCTTGTCTGCAAGAGATTTTTCTATGTAATTATTATTATATTTTTATTAATGAGCACTAATAGAAACAGCAGTGAATTAGGAAGTTGAGACTTGGATTTAACTTTTTTATATTTTAAACTCATTGAAATATTTTTAAGTGAACCATGGACGTCTGGATCTCCCACTTATAAGTACTTTAGTATGCATCTCTAAAAGCATATTACTATATAACAAAAATAATATTATCACACTTAAATAACTTCTGTTATCTAATAACCCATCTTCAAATTTATCTAGTTATCTCCCAAATGTTCTTTATAGCTGTTTTGTCCAAACCAGGATCCGATTAAGGACCACACTTGTTTTTGTTTGTATTTCAAGTCTCTTTTAATCTAGAATAGTCACCGCCCAACACACACTTTTTTCTTTTTTTGTCTCTCTGATTAGCTAAAGAGAGGAGGCTTATTGTCCTGTAGAATATCTCCCTTTCTGTAATTGTTTGACTACTTTCTCTTGGTGTTTAGCTTACTATTCTAGTACCTGAATTTCTAATAAACCGAGACATTAATGCTAAAGGCTTGATTAGGTTAATTTTGATCTTCCTCCATATAAAGTTCTGTGTTTTGTTAAACCTTAAAACAAAATCTGTGAGATGTTATTTTTTACAAATGTCCAACTTCTCCATCAACCACTCACTTAATGGCCTTAATAATTGATAATTCTTGCCTGAATCTTAATTGTATTGTGGGTTCCAAAATGATAATTTCTAATTCTTTCATTCCATCTACATTTATTAATTTGCATTCTTCTGTATAGGAGAAGCTTTCTTTCACAAGCTGACAACATTTAGTTACCCTGAAATACAACTCCTATTGAAAACGCAGAAAAAATGCTTAGTTCTTTTTCTTTTATTACCAGTTTTGAAAGTAAGTTATATGGCTTCAAAGAGTGACAAACGAGATTTTCTAGCTTTTATTTTTTCTGAACGTCCCATTCTCATTACATTTTTGTTATGTTTTAATCAATCATTCTTTTCAGTTCTCAGATTTTGATACTTCTAGAACTCTTCACAAAGAACTCTATGTAATTATTATTATAATTTTTAAAAATTCCTTGAGCATTTTTAGTTAGAGGTAACACTGGACTGGGTGGGAACGTGAGGCTGGATTTTGGTCTTTTTTCTTTTTTACTTTTGTCGTGATCTAGCTGGGTGACATTTAAACAAGTTGCTTAACCCTTTGGGGCCTCACTTTCTTCAGCTGTATAAGTAGAGAGTTTTGGCAAGGTTTCCTGCAGCTCTGATGTTCTGACTTTTTAAAAAAAACCCTATTTTACTGAGATATATTTTTCATATATAATTCATTCAAGTATACACCTTAACAATTTAGTAATTTTATCAAATGGTACAACCAACACTGTAAATCGGTTTTAGAACATTTTCATCCCTTTAATAAGATTCCACATACCCATTTACAGCTAATCCTCACTTCTTCCTTCAGGAAGCCACTAATGCACTTTCCATCTCTATAAATTTGCCTTTTCTGAACATTTGATATAAATGGAATCATACAATATATGATCTCTTGTGTCTGGCTTCTTTCACTTAGCATAATATATTTTTTTAAAATAAATTTATTATCTATTTATTTATTTATTTTTGGGTGTGTTGGGTCTTCGTTTATGTGCGAGGACTTTCTCTAGTTGCGGCAAGCGGGGGCCCCTCTTCATCGCGATGCGCGGGGCCTCTCACTGTCGCGGCCTCTCTTGTTGCGGAGCACAGGCTCCAGACGCGCAGGCTCAGTAGTGGTGGCTCACGGGCCCAGTTGCTCCGCAGCATGTGGTATCTTCCCAGACCAGGGCTCGAACCCGTGTCTCCTGCATTGGCAGGCAGATTCTCAACCACTGCGCCACCAGGGAAGCCCAACATAATATTTTTGAGGTTCATCCATGATGTAGCATGTGTCATTAATTCATTCCTTTTTATTGCTGAATAGAATTTCATTTTATTTATTTATTTATTTTTGGTCTACCTATTTACCAGTTGATTAACATTTATTTATTTATTTTTTTTGGCCCTGCTTAGTTCCCTGATCAGGGATTGAACCAAGGCCCTGGCAATGAAAGCGCAAGTCCTAACCACTGGACCGCCAGGGAATTCCCTGATTAACATTTAGGTTTCTAGTTTTTGGCTATTATGAATACCATTTCTGTAAATATTCATGTCCAAGTCTTTTGTGAACATATGTTTTCATTTCTCTTGGGTAGATACCTAGAAGTGAAAATGATAGGTTGTTTGATAGTTCTATGTGTAGCTTTTGGAGAAACTTCCAAACTGTTTTCTAAGGTGATTGTATCATTTTCCAGTCCTAACAGCAATGTATGAGGGTTCCTAGTCTCTGACTCTTTGATGATTTGGAGATATTCCCTGATTGATTTGAGACCGATATTTTTCCTTATTATTAGTGTTTTACTAACAACAAACTACCTTCTCCTTGGATACCATTAATAATTAATCTTTATTATTAGGAGTAGTTCCTAAAGGAAATAAAAATACAGATAGTCTCCAAAGTAGATGGTTCTACTTATGATTTTTCAACTTTACAGTAGTGCAAAAGCAATATGCATTCAGTAGAAACCATACTTAGAATTTTGCTCTTTTCCCGGGCTAGTGATACGTGGTAAGATACTCTCTCTTGATGCTGGGGAGTGGCAGTGAGCCACAGCTCCCAGTTGGCCCCATGATATTGAGGGTAAACAACCAATAGACTAAAAAACCATTCTGTTTTTCACTTTCAGAACAGTATACAATAAATTAAATGAGCTATTCAACACTTTATTATAAAATAGGCTTTGTGTTAGATGATTAGCCAACTGTAGGCTAATGTGTTCTGAGCATGTTTAAGGTAGGCTAGGCCAAGCTATGATGTTTGGTGGGTTAGGTATATTAAATGCATTTTTGACATTTTCAATTTATGATGGATTTACTGGAACATAATCTCATTATAAGTCAGGAAGGACCTCTATATCAATCTGCTATAAAATAAAATTAAGCTTCTTAGTGTTGTTTTTGAATTTTTAAAACTTCATTTAATTTTCATATTAAATGAAGGATGGTAGGAATACTGCTATTAACAACAATGAGCTAAGACATGAATTAATAAGTTATGATCTTGCTCAGTTACAGTTAAAACACAGTACATTTCAATGATGGCATACAATTTGTTTATTTTATTAAGCCAACATCTTTAATATTATTCCATTAAGTACTTATTGAGTATGTATATTCTTAGCATGTTAAGTGAGTTAGGTTATTTCTCTTGACATTTATTATACTATGTAAATTATAAATTATTTTTGGTAAACTTTTTGATAAAGTAACAAAATTGACTTCTTTAAAGGACAGAATGAAATCACATTTTGTGAAATTATAATGTCTGAGCTATGATTCAAAGCGTGGGAGGAAGTACTGACGTTATGAAGCCCATAAGTACTCAGTAGTACTAAGCTTCTGGTTCCAAAAGTGGCATATTGTCACTATAGCAACTACCCATGCTTATTTGGATTTGAAACCCAGGCAACGAATGGTGGATAAGAGTATAACATCAAGACGGATATGTACCCTGGTGGGTTGATATGCGTGACTGTTGATGGTCAAGTGTTCGTTCCGTTTTTCTTGTTATGTTTATTATGATTGATTCTTTTATAGAGATACCTTAATTCCTGTTAATGTATTTTTCTGGAGAGAAATTAAACATTCAATTTTCTTATGTTCTTCCTTTTCTAATATACTAAGCTTAATGCTTTCTCCAGTTTGATTATTAGGATATTAAATATAGTTTTACTCTAACTTTCTCTCCATTGCCAAACAATAGTTATAAAAATATAACTTTTATTATGCTGAATCACTTGACATTTCATAACAGAAAAAAATCTGTGATACAGATTTTATTTTAGCTACATCATGAAAAGATGTTCAGGGCTACCAATAGACATGCAAACTGCCTAAATTCAAACATTTTTTTGAAAGAATGTTTTTTTTTTTCTGAGCAGGGTGTGGGTTTCAGACACTTTTGGCAGGTAGAGATGATGTAACTTCCTTCCAATTATCTATTATCTGCACCCATAAAGTTACTTAGAGGCACAGGAGCCTCCTGGGAGAATAGAACTGGGAACTTGATTCTTTCTCTCCACCCTTGTCTGACAGATTGGAATGGTTCCTAGTGAGGTCATATTACAGGAAAAAGAAATGAAGGATTGAAAGGCATTTGTCTTTAGGGTAGGGAAAGTCTGCACTGGTGAGCTGGATGCAGGACAAAGGACCAAGTCTGTTTTTTTTTTTTCCTAGTTGCACCATATTGTTGATGTCAGAACTGATCTTAACCAAGCCACTCACAAGTTGGTTGTGCAAATTTGTGAACTGGAGGATCTATATCAATAAAGCAGGGATTGATAGCTCATATCCTAAAGGAGACAGGAGCAATAAGAGAAGAATTGGGTCCTAAGCAATATGATAGGTAGTGGGGAGGACTGCGGCTTACCAGAGGATGCTTTTCCCAGTGGGAAACTGGGCTCTGTGTTTCCAGATTTCCTAGTTTTTCAAGAGAAACTAAAATACTAAATTTTTAAAAGATGAAATGTCCTGATTGCTAGCTTTCACATTAAAAATATTCCGTGGGCAAACAAAACCAGATTCAAACAAAACCAGATTAGTCTGCAGGATGCCTGGTTACAACTTTTTAACCAAAGAGCTCTCATACATGTGGGCTGGGGCCACTTTGTGTTCCAAGAGCTAGGCCTGCTAGCTAATTCCTGTGTTTTAAGTCCACTCCCAGAGCTATTTTTTTCATTCATTCCTTTCAGAGTTTAAAGAAAAAGAAAGAAAAAGAGGTTTAACTTTAATGTCTATTTTATAGCATTACTGTTTTCTTGCCTTTTATTCAAGAGGATGGGTATTTTTAGGGGTACCTTTTGTTATTAAAAACTGAATATCACTATCTTTAATGCAGCTGATACAGCCAATAGGGTTCCTTGACTTCTGGTCAATATCAGTAATTGGCTGATTTTAATGATCTTGGTTTGAGTTGTACAGCTTATATTACATATAGGCAGTATCCCACAGTGGGGCTCATAGGACTGTTACTCCAAGGGTACTGTCTCTAAGCAGTCACTTTAACTGGGTTCCTTTAGTTTCTTAACTAGCTTAAGTAATGAGGGGATTTTTTTTTCTTTTTCTTTTTTCCTGGTTACTTTAGGGAGTTTTGAGGACATCCATACACATGCATTAGAGCACACCTGATCCTCACAGGGACTACATGGGGAACTAAAAACAGGAACTAATTGTTCCATAGTCTGTCTCTCCTTTTCAGTAGGCTTCCTTTGCTTTTTCATTTTGCATAGGGCCCAACTGCTGGCCCTTACTAGTCTACATGGTCTTCTAGTTCAAGTATCCAGTATCATTTGCAAATTTGTTCTTTGTCTCCTGTTGAAATTCTTGTGAGGATCTGACTGGGTTATTTTTGGGAAATAGGCAACAAAAATGTTGATGGTATTCCTGTTGATTGGCTGCTTTAAGGTAAAGAGTCCTGCCCTAGTCCAATTAGCTGAATTTAGGAGGATGGAGTAATGTGCTGAATGCTTTGGACAGATGGATGTAGGGATTTGGATGAAGAGAGGAAGGAGCTTTGTTCCGAACAGGGTGTGAGCCAACAACCACTCTGAAATCTATCTAGTAGATACCATGGCTCAGTAACTTTTTATCCAGAGATGCGTAGAACTCTGTATAGAATAAAAATGGCCTAAGCTGTCAACTGATCTTTTAAATAGTTGTTGAATAGTGTTCAGTCTATTTGGCTTCCCTTACTCCTGGAGTACTCATCAGACTTCCAGGTTATCCTAGTTGAATAGCCATGAGACTCTGTCATGAAGAGATATATTCCTCATGGTCAATTACCACAATGTTCTCATTGCAGAATTTAATATTTAATCCTTTGGAAAAATCTCTTAAGCCTTTTAAGTGCCAAAAAGGTGAAATGAAGTGAATATTTTCATACAGCAAACATTAATTGGAGTGTTGCTTTGCTCTAGGGCAAGAAAGTTTCACTTGATATGCCAACTCTAAACAGTTTTGGAGGTTGAGTAGTACTGTGTTGAGAAGGATTTTGGAATTTGAGATTGTTCCCTTGTTCTGCTGGGAAGAGTGCCATGTTTGATTTGTGATGTCTGCTGTGGTTGGAAAGAATTGTTGACCTGAATGACCTGTATTTTCTATCTGTAGTCTGTAATTATTGTTTAAATAATATATTAGTGTTTGCTTTCTACCTTCATTTTGTTGTACCTGTATACTTTTCAATGGGTAGTATTCATATCAATTCCTTATATTGTGAGTAACAGCAGATCACTCAAGTTTTATAAGTAAGTTTTTCCATATTAAGAATTTTTTAAAGCCAAAGTGATGTTAAGTAAATTTCTAAATATTAAAATTTATCAGCTCCTGACTGCATTCTCTAAGAATGTGAACTACTTCTTCACTTATATTGAATATTAAGGGGGCACTCATGCTTTTGCCCCACAAGGAAAATATAACAAAATTTCCCTTCACTTGAAGGATACAGGGTTTTTTCCCCCATGGTATTCAGTTTATATACAGGAACATTCTCTCTAAAATCTAGTCTTTAAGCAAGAAGCATCTAGTAGAAATTCATTACTTTTTTTTCTTAGAGTATTACATGAACATGGCAACAAAAAAATGTAGTACAAAAGTACTTTTGATGAAAAGCAACAGTTTTTCATTCCTTGCCTCCCATTGTTAGGCCTACCCCCAGAAACAAACATTTGAACTATTTTGCTGTTTGTTCTTTAGGTAACTTTAAATTATATGCTTTTACCTACACTCCTTGATTGATTAAACACTATTTCCTTCCTTTTATAAAAGATGAAGATTTAATTCAGTTACTTCCCCTTCCCTCCCCCAAATTCCTACCAATATTTGATAGTTAATTGTAATTTTACGTTTTTCTCTTGGTGTGTGTGTGTGTGTATTTATTGAGGTAACATTGGTTTATAACATTACATAAATCTCATGTGTGCAATTTGTCGACCTTATTCACAACAAAGTGCTTACCACCGAAAGTCTAGTTTCCATCCATCACCATACACTTGATTCTCTTTATCCATTTTGTCTCCCCACCCCCCCCTTACCTCTGGTAACCACCAGTCTGTTCTCTGTATCTATGTGTGTGTGCTTTTTGTTTTGTTTTGTTTGTTATTTTTAAAATATTCCACATGTGAGTGGAATCATACAGTATTTGTCTTTCTCTGACTGACCTGTTCACCTGGCACAATACCCTCAGGTTCCATCCATGTTGTACCAGATGGCAAAATTTAATCTTTTTTTATGTCTTGGTTCTTATATTAATCAGCTTTTACTGCATAGCAGTCACAATCTTCTGTGTACAAGAGAGTGGATTATGACAGATTAGGTAACTTTCAGCAGATATTTACTTCTTGGTCTTGCGACTTGCTTTGGCCAGAAAAACTTGGGCAGAAGTGACAGTATACCAGTTCTGAGCCTAGGCCTTAAGAGGTATTAAATGTTTCTACTTGCCACTCTGGGAGTTCCCAATCTTTGCATAATAAAACAGGTCCCAGGCATCTGCTGGCCACTGTAGAGCCCCAGATGGAGAAACATGGAAAAGATGTCAACTTGACCTACAGCCTGAAACAGAGATGCCCCAATTGACCTAAAGAATTTATTTCTAAGTGAGAAATATATGCTTATTTTTTGTATGTTACTGAGATTTTTGTGTTTGCTTGTTTTGCAGGAAAAGGTTGATCAATTTAAAAATGTGTACCTAGGAGTGGGGTGCTGCTATAATGAAAACTTAAAATGCATGCCCATTGGCTTTGGAACTGGGTGGTGGTTAGCAAGGAAACTATTATAGGAGGCTGGAAAAATGGCTGTGTTATGTAGTAGCAAAATGTTTGATAAAACTTGTCTGTGGTAACATGGAAGACAGTTTAATGAAGTTGCGGTATTGGGCAAGGAACTTTAAAGATGTTGAAAGCATGAGCTAGTTGCTGTTAGCTGCATAGGATAAGGTACTACAAGCATAATTCAATCTACCACATCTGATCTCTTGGTGATAATCATTCATGTCCCTTTTGTTCCAATGACGTAGTTCTTCATCTTCATATGTATGTGTGATGGAACATGCCAGCTGTCAGGCTTTCCTTTAGCGTGGGTGGATAGCCGACTATCAGGCTGCTGGTCTTCCAAATGCTGCAAAGAGGAAGGCCTGGCTCTGGGTCACTAAAACCATAGCTTAAAGTTAATTTTTCTGGTGATGTTTTCCCCTCCCTCCCTTTCTTATTTCCTTTTTAAAAAGGGGCTATAATTAATAAGGATGCTATTTGCTGAAACCAGTAAACCTGAAAATTTCAATGGCTAAACAAAATAGCATTTATTTTTTTACTTCTTTAGTAGTCTAGTGAAGGTCTTCCTCTCAGCAGGCAACTTTCCTTCATGTGATTTAGTGCACTGAATTTCTTGTCTTGTGATTCTGCCATCCTTAAAATTCCTTGTGATTCTCTGTCTCCTCCTAGCGGAAGGGGAAGAGAGAACAGAGAAGGCACTTCTTAATTGCCTTGGCAGGGAAATGACACATTACTTTTATTTACATTCCATTGGCTAAAACTAGTCATATGGTCGTGCCTAGATACAAGAGGGGTCTGAGAAATGATGTTTTTGGCTAAGTAGTTATTTCTTAGGGGCAACTCTATGTTATAGGAGGAAGTGTATGAATTTTGGTCAACATTTGGCCATTTTTGCCACAAAGGAGAGTTACCCTCTTGTTGCTTTTGGCTGGGGGTAAATATTAGGCTCCTTGTGTGCTTTGTGAGCAGAGGTGGAAGAGGAAGGTAGACATGGAATGTTTGACTTGGTACAGTTTTTCTATATTCAGATCTTCAGTTCATCTCTGTCCTTAGCTACTCCCTTTCTTAATGCCTCTTTAAGACAGTTCCTCAGGTTTCCCTGAGCCAAGAATCCCTCTAGGGTTCCAGTGGGCAGATCAGCTTTCATTCTCAGTTGCAGCTTCCTCCTGGTGTAGTCTGTTCTGTTTAAGTTGTCAATACACTTCTATTTTTGTCTTTCAGAAATTTGTTGAAATCTCTTGCTGGCCAATGATCAGCTCTTTCCAAGCTGAGTTTTCTTCACTGTTATACAGGCCTAAGTATCTGTACATTGTTTTTTATTTAAGTTTTAGGAGTCTGTTGAAATAAATACAGAATATCTTCAATTAGTACCTCTAACAGAATTTCAATTATTTTTTAATACCTGCTGCTTAATGAAGATGCTTTACTGTCTACCATGTGCCGAGCACTTCTCCAGGCTCTGGGGGACATGTAAAAAGGTATAATATACAACCTGTAAGTGTAGAGTCCACACTCACTCTGTCCCAACTTTGATTCTACTACCGGCTTACTTTTTCAGACAACTGATTCTATCATGGTACTTCTTTAGAAATGTTTGGTGCTTTTTCCTTGCTCATCTTTCCCTCTGTAAACCCTCCCTGGTTTTCAGTTCCCTCTCTAACAGTACATGCCCCTCAAGTGAGAACTATTCAGTTCCTTGTGTCATCAGCATGCCACGTCATTTCTCACCTCTGTGCCTTTGTACATGTAGTCTCTACTTTCTGGAGTAACTGTCCCTTTCATATCTGAGTCCTGCTTAGATACAAATGCTGAATTCAAATTTCACTTTTTTTTCTAAATAAATATTCATTGATTGAAGCTTTAAGTCATTTAGACCAGTGCTATTCAAAGTGCAGTCTGTTCTTTTCCCATTTAGGTTATTACCTGAATTGAGCAGAATATTGAGCAGAATCATGGAATCACTTTGCCATACACCTGAAACTAACACAACACTGTTAATCAACTATGCTCCAATATAAAATAAAAATTTAAAAACAAACAAAAAAACCAAAGTGCAGTCTGCAGACTGATACTGGAGCATGAACTGTTACCACTATGCTGAAATATAAGTACGGAAATTGAGAATAAGCTTTAGAAACTTTTATAGAAATTTGACAGAGAAATTATATGTCTGTCAAATTTATAATAAAATTTGGTTTCTATTTTACACGTTTAAAAAAATTCTGGTAATTCATTTAAATTTCATTTTATAAAAGGCTCTGTCCACAAAGGATTAGAAAATTAAAAAAAAAAGACATCTCACCACAGTTCAAGAAGCACTTATTTGTTTGTTTATTTATTTATTTATTTATTTAGGCCGTACCTCGTGGCTTGCGGGATCTTAGTTCCCCAACCCGGGATTGAACCCAGGCCACAGCAGTGAGAGTGCTGAGTCCTAACCACTGGACAACCAGGGAATTTCCAAGAAGCACTAATTTAGACTACAAAGCATATGAGTATTTAGCAGTAAAGAGATCAGTATATTTTGGACCAGTAGAAGAGGATTTCACAAAGGAGATGAGAGCTCTTCTTGAAGGGTGCGTAGGATTTGGATGGTTGGAAAGCACTGTGGCATTTCCAGTAGGGATAATGGGGTTTTGGATTACAAATGGAGGAGAGTTGTGCTAATATGATCTGGAGAGAAAAGAATCCTAGCAGAGTTAAAAAGTAAGTCCACAGAGAGCTGACCAGTTACCGGAGCATTTATTTGGTTACTGCTTGAGCTACTGCAGGATGAAGACCTTTCATTCCCATATGTCTGTTGCTGATTTTCCATGGGACTAGTAGTAGTGAGTACATTTTACATTTTGCCTGTTTGAAACATTTCTTTTTAATTTAGCCTTTATGGTTGGCTTATTGATACTTTAGTTGTTGCTGAGTTTATTGTAGATTTAATATGAATAAGTAAATAAGTAAAATACAAACTAAAGAAGAATAATTGATAATTGATAAAAATTATTTAAATTTTAAATTATTTTTTAAGCCTAAACAATATAAATTTATTTTCTCACAGTTCTGGAAGCTAGAAGTCTGAGATAAAGGTGTCTGCAGACTTGATTCCTTCTGAAGCATCTCTCCTTGGATTGTAGATGTCCTTCTTCTCACTCCTTCTTCACATGGTCTTTCCTCTCTGTGTCTGTGTCCTGATCGCCTCTTCTTATAGGGGCGTCAGTCATACTGGATTGGGGCCACCTTAATGACCTCATTTAACCATATATAATTGCCATTTAACCACCTATATAATGTCTCCTGTCTTCAAATATATATAGTCACATTCTGAGGTACTGGGGGTTAGAATTTCAGTATATGAAATTTCGGGGAAACAGTTCTGCCCATGAAAAGGGGGTATATGAGGCTAGTTTTTCTTATAGTTTTAATCACTCAGAATCCAAAGGTGGTGGGTTTGGAACTCACAGCTTCAGTAGGGGAATTTGTACTTATTCTTTTGGTAGAAATTGCTGCATCTGAAGAGAAGCTTTAACATCTTACTTGACTCTGGTCTGATTATATTTCAGGACTACCTTGAAGATGCATTGAAAATTCTGCTACACTGGAGGAGTGAAGTATCCCATTCAGTTGGTGATTTTCCTGTCATGGAAGTTGCTTGCCAGCTCTAATTTTGAATGAACACAGTAAACACAATGGTGAAAATATCAATTAAAAAAATCTACTCTCCATTACTATGTATGTCTGTTTCCCTGTGTGTTCTGAACTCGCTCGTAGCTACCAACACATAGTTGTCTGTAGCTTCGGTTTTGCCAAACTATTAAAATCATGTATTTTTTCTACTGTTCTCCTTTGACTTTGCCTTCAGCTCTTGCTGCTCAAGATTGAGATATGAAAGGATACTTCTGTCTTTTACCACACAATTCCTTTGTCAGGAATTTCATGATTTCCTCCAAGTTTGCAGTTATGTGTTTGACTTTATTCCCTAATTTTAACACTGACTGTTTTTCATTTTATATTTTCCTACTTTTGTATTTTTGGGTTGATTCTTTTTTTTTTTTTTTTAAAGATTGATTGATTGATTGGTTGATTGATTGCTATGTTGGGTCTTCGTTTATGTGCTAGGGCTTTCTCTAGCTGCGGCAAGTGGGGGCCACTCTTCATCGCGGTGCGCGGGCCTCTCACTATCGCGGCCTCTCTTGTTGCGGAGCACAGGCTCCAGATGCGCAGGCTCAGCAGTTGTGGTTCACGGGCCCAGTTGCTCCACGGCATGTGGGATCCTCCCAGACCAGGGCTCGAACCCGTGTCCCCTGCATTAGCAGGCAGATTCTCAGCCACTGCGCCACCAGGGAAGCCCCCTAGGTTGGTTCTTTTAAAATCTTTATTTACTTATTATTTTTTTGTTGAAGTATAGTTGAATACAATATCATCTTAGTTTTTAGTGTAAACATAGTGATTTGACATTTATATACATTATGAATTGATCACCACTATAAGTTTATTAAC
This sequence comes from Balaenoptera ricei, assembly GCF_028023285.1. Taxonomy (NCBI): domain Eukaryota; kingdom Metazoa; phylum Chordata; class Mammalia; order Artiodactyla; family Balaenopteridae; genus Balaenoptera; species Balaenoptera ricei. The sequence continues at coordinate 128,568,324 of NC_082640.1, forward strand.
CACATGTCACCATACAAATGTATTACAATATTATTGACTGTATTTGCTGTGCTGAACATTACGTCTTGATTACTCATTTATTTTATAACTGGAGGTCTGTACCTCTTAATCCCCTTCACCTATTTTACCTAACCCCCACCTACTTCCCCTCTGGTGTCCTCCAGTTTGTTTTCTGTATCTATGACTCTGTTTTTTTTTTGTTTTATTCATTTGGTTTGTTTTTAGATTCCATATATAAGTGAAATCATGTGGTATTTGTGTTTCTCTGGCTTATTTCACTTAGCATAATACACTCTAGGTCCATCCATGTTATGGGGGCTTGTCTTCCCAGTTCTGGTCCCCCAGGCTGGGGAGCCTGGCATGGGGCTCAGACCCCTTACTCCTCAGGGAGAATGTCTGCGGTTGTGATATCCCTCCTAGTTGTGGGTCGCTGCACTAGGGTGTGGGTTCTCTGCCTCTGCTACCCATCTTGATGTGGCCTTTTCTTTATATCCTTAGTTGTAGAAAATCTGTTCTGCTAGTCTTTAGATATTTTCAGAGATAGTTGTTCTATGTGTAGTTCTGTATGTGTGTCCATGGGAGGAGGTGAGCTCGGGATCTTCCTATTCTGTCTGCCGTCTTGATCTAGATCCAATCTGATAAAAATTATTTTAAATTAAAAAAACTTGCTTTTATCTTGTTCTCTATTTTCCTTTGTTGGTTTTGTCTTAGATTAAAGCTTTTCTTTCTTGTTTCTGAATTACAGTCATTAATTTAGAGATCTGGGATTAAAAAGAATATTGATATAAACATTGCTCCTGAAGAATTAACATTTAGCTTATAGCACAAAATATGAGCTGAACTAGTTTTTTTTATTACAGTAAAATATACGTAACGTAAAATTTACCATTTTAAGCATACAGTTCAGTGGCGTTAAATATATCCACATTATTGTGCGACTGTTAACCACCATCCATCTCCAGAACTTTTTCATTTTTTCAAACTAAAACTCCATACCCATTAAAAAATAGCTCCTCATTTCCCATCACTGCCCTGAACTAATCATTTTAAATTTACCTATTTTTGTGTCTTCTTACTTGTTCTGTTTGCTATCATTATAAATGAATACATATTGAATACCCCTTATATATGTGGAACTGGGCCAGATGCTGACCAGGGTTGAGTTACATTTAAAAAGAAGGCTGAAACTGCATAGCACAGGGAGATCAGCTCTGTGCTTTGTGACCACCTAGAGGGGTGGGATGGGGGGGTGGGAGGGAGGGAGATGCAAGAGGGAAGAGATATGGGAACATATGTATATGTATAACTGATTCATTTTGTTATAAAGCAGAAACTAACACACCATTGTAAAGCAATTATACTCCAATAAAGATGTTAAAAAAAAAAAAAAAAGGCTGAGCATTTTGCCATTAGGTGGTTTCCTAGGTGACAGAGTCTTGTTGTATCATTTTCTTTATCTTACATCCACACTCCAATCCATTAAATGTGCAAAAGTACACAAGCTGTTTTTTTGTTTCAGAGATTACCAGGAAAATGCCTAATTTCACCAGTTTGACAATTCTAAGTCCAGATTGAGCTGAATTATTGCTTTGATTTCATGTGATATTTTGAGTACCTAAATTAACATATTTGCAAAATTACTAAATATAAAAGTGGATGGTAACTTGGTTATTTTTTTAAAGCCTGGAGAAATTTTTAATAGCTATATATATATACCTTTTGAGGTGTCATTGTTTTATTTCTTCCTCTCTAACTTCTTTTTCTTTGTTATGTTCAGTTGCACCTCTTCCTTCCCCTGCCCCGTAGGTTATCTTTCTCATGGTTTTTGCCTTTAGTTTTTTGCTTAGAAATCTCACCTTTGTCAGTTCAGTTATCTCTCTGTGAGAAAATAACTCCTAAGTCTATACAGTTGACACTTGAACAGTATGTGTTCAAACTGCGTGGGTCCACTTATATGTGGATTTTTAAATAGTACTACACAGTTTGTGGCTGGTTGAATCCGCAGGTGCAAAACCGTGGATACAGAGGGCTGACTATAAAGTTATACATGAGTTTTTGACTGGGTGGAGGATTGGCACCTCTAACCCCATGTTGTCCAAGGGTCAACTATATTCTTAACCTTGAGTCATAGTTCTGAATCTAGAACTGTCCTGAAATTTTCTCTTACGTGATCTGGTGTTACCTCAAACAAACATGTCTAAGGTTGGACTTAACATTTTTTCATCCACTTTAAACCTCCTCCTCTTTTCTCTCTTTTTTTTTAATAGCACTACTATTTTTGTCATTACCTAAGCTTGACGTTTAGCAGTGGTTTGCTCTTTCTCTCCCAATTCAGCTAGTCACTAGATCCTACCAACTATTTCTGTCTGTTATTATGATCATTGTCACATATGACCCTTTGCATTCTTATTGCACTGTATCCAATATAAGGCCTGATCAGCTGATGCCTAGGTTACTGCAGTAGTCCCCTGCCAATAGAGTTTTTCTCTTGAGTCCCTTATACCACTTTTTTTTTTGTAACTCTCATGTGAAAGTTGTGAATATCTATTTTGGATTATAGTTAATTATGTCTCACCATTGTCTTTTTCATCTTTGTACTGCCTAGAAGCCTTACATCATAGTGGGTACTCAATAAATGTTTTTGAGAATATGGTATTCTAATTATAATTTCTTCTTCTAATGTATTTTGTACAGCATTGCCATGTTCTTTCATTCATTTAACAAATATTTATTGAGTGATTATTTTGTGCCAAGGACTTTTAGCTGCTAAGGGTATAGTAATCAACAATCAAACAAAAACTTATGACTCTGGTAGCTTATATTCTAGTGAGGTAGAACAATGACAAAGTAGCAAAATACATAATGTCTTAGATGGTGATAACTGAAAAGGAGAAAAAAATAAATGAAGGGGGGAGATAGGGAGTATCAAGGGTGAAAGATTGATATTTTGGATAAGGTGGCCAGGAAGGCCCTTTTGCAAAGGTGGCACTTGAGTAAAGACTAAAGGAAGTGAGTGGGGAAGGCAGCAAATATCTGGGGAAATAAGGTTCCAGGCAAAGGGAGCAGCAAGTGCAAAGGACCTCGAGTGCAAGCGTGCCTGGCGTGTTTGAATATTGGAGAGCAATAGAGTGAGCTGAAAGATGGGTAGTAGGAAGCAAGGGTGTGTATTAGGAGGAGAGGTATAGAGTGGGAAAATACATATTGAGTAGGGCCTTGTAGGACACAATTAGGAGTGTGGTTTTTTTCTCTGAATGAAATGTTTAGCCTTGGGAGGATTTTGAACTTACAAGTGACATGGTCCTTCTTGTTAATGGAATCATTCTGGTAACTATAATTGAGAAGGGAGAGGAAGCAGGAAGATCAGTTACGAGCTTTGACACAAATCTTGGTCAGAGATAATAGTGGCTCAGACCTCAGTGATAGCAGTGGGAGTAGTGAGAGGTATTCTTGTTTGGGATGTAGTTGAAGTAGAGCCAACAGAATTTTCTGATGGGTTGGATGTGAAGCATGAGGGGAAATGAAGAGTCATGGATTATCTGAAGGTCTTTGGCCTGAACAGCTGAAGAATGGGGTTGCCAACTGAGATAGAGGTGCCTCTGAGAGGAGCAGGTTTGGTAGTGGGTTTGTTAGGAGTTAAGCTTTGGACATGCTAAGTTTGTGATCCCTGCTTGACATCCAATCAGAGCAAGATTGTCTAGGTTCATGTGGGTATATTAGACTGAAGTTCAGGAAGGAGATCTGGGAGTCATCAGTATTGAGATAGTGTCTAAAACTATGAGACTGAGTCATCGGGAGAATGAATGTAGAAAGAAAAGATCAAACTTTCTGAAATACCTTACCCCATATCTCTGCTTAGTACATACCTTGAAAGGCTCCAGGTTCTCCATGGCCTTTCACAGTGTAGTCTTGTACAAATCTCTTATGTCAGTCACATTGGATACTTATGTTGCCTAAGATCTCCTTTTGCATTGCTGCCTTCCTATTTTTGCTCATCCTTTTCCTTTTCCTTAGAATGCTTTCTTCTTTCTACCCAACTTAAATCTAGTTTTTTCCAAGCATCTTTATCTTATCACCACCAAATGATCTATTTCTTTTTCAAACATCACTTATTTCATTTTGTGAAAGTCTGTGTCTTTATTCCACTCCCCCCCCCTTATCTTGTCTCTATTGTGAAGTTCAACATATTTTTATATGTGTCCTTTTTTTTCCTAATGACGTAATGAAATCTGTGGCAGGGACCATGATTTTTAATGTCTTCTGCAGTGATCGGAACCCCAGTTCTACTCCTCAGGGTATATTTGTGGAGAAACAGTCTTTACAAACACTAGAAACCTGGAGGAAGCAAGGCTGTTCAGGAACATCTGGACATTGATTCTGCTTTCTCCCATTAGATAAAAAGTTGTGGCCTTATTAGCACTGAGTTTGGGTCAAGAACCAGCAGGAGCCCAGATGTTTATAATTTTTTCCCATTAAAGGGCATAAATTCTTAGAGCTTGTTTTTACCAAAATGGTAATGTAAGCCCTAAGCATAAAAGAGAAGTGGAACCATAATAATTGATCTTGCCAAATATTGCAAGACCCTATCTTGTCCTTTCACTGGTAGTGCATGACTTTAGAGGCCAGTGGAAGCTATGCTGAGATATACTACATCTGTCCCTGCTCTTAGTGGCAATGACTGCTGATAAGATTTGGATCCTTGGCTGAGTAAGTCAGGAACTAAATATAAGCTTATTGTGTGTGTGTGTGTGTGTGTGTGTGTGTGTGTGTTCTCTCTAATTCATAGCTGATAGCTAACATTTATTTAGAGTTTACCTACTATGGGCCAGTTAGTTCTAATGCTCTACATGTATTAACTCTCTTGATCTTCATAACATCATGTGAATTAGCTATTTTCAGCATATAGCCATTTTTAGATAAGGAACTTGAGGAAAAGAAGACCAAGTAACTTTCTTTAATAGCTCTATTGATACTAAGTGGAGGAATGGGGTTTGATCCCAGAAAGTTTTGATCCAGAGCTTTTATTTTTAACTGCTGTACTATACTAGCCTGTCTGAAATACTGCAAGCCAATTTTAATTTTAATTTATTTCTTTTTGTCTTCTAATAGATGCCTGTATAATTTAAAATAATATACCACTATTTCTTGATTTATCATCTAACGCAATACCATTGATGACCTGCCATTAAAGATGAGGCTTTAGGGAATTCCCTGGTGGTCCAGTGGTTAGGATTCCCCTGCTTGCATTGCAGGGGGCCTGGGTTTGATCCCTGGTCTGGGAACTAGATTCCACAAGCTGTGCAGCATGGCCGAAAAAAAAAAAAAAGAGGCTTTAGTTCATTTACACTACTCTTGTGCTACTGTACTCTCCTTTAGATTTTATATGGTTATATATTGTTGATGTTATTTCCTCTATTTTTGCAACTCCAATATAACTAAGCCCCTATGTCATGTTCCATTAATTTTGAGCAGTATCTCTTATTTCCCTTTTTATAAAGTGAGGATATTATCACTCATATCCTTTACTTCAACTCTTTTACCTTTTTTTCTGTCTTTTATTTTTATTTTATGTATTTTTAAAATTTTATTTATTTATTTATTTTTGGCTGCGTTGGGTCTCTGTTGCTGCGCACGGGCTTTCTCTAGTTGCGGCAAGTGGGGGATACTCTTTGTTGCCGTGCATGGGCTTCATTGCGGTGGCTTCTCCTGTTGCGGAGCACGGGCTCTAGGTGCGCGGGCTTCAGTAGTTGTGGCACGCAGGCTCAGTAGTTGTGGCTCCCGGGCTCTAGAGAACAAGCTCAGTAGTTGTGGCGCACGGGCCTAGTTGCTCCGTGGCATGTGGGATCTTCCTGGACCAGGGCTCGAACCCGTGTCCCCTGCATTGGCAGGTGGATTCTTAACCACTGCACCACCAGGGAAGTCCTGTCTTTTAACTTCTGTCAAATATCTATTTATTTTAAAATGATCAAAGTTGATAATATTTATATTCTATTTAAAGAAGGCAATATAACATTGTGGTTAAGAATGTAGACAGTGGAGCCAGGTTGCCTGGATTCAAATCCAAACTCTACCACATCCTAACTTAGTGAAGTTGGCAAGTTATTTAATCTCTCTGTGCCTCACTTTCCTCAACTGTAAAATGGGGATAATAATGGTACTTATTTCACAGGATTATTGTCATAATTAAGTGACTTATTGTATGTAAAGCATTTAAAACAAGGCCTGGTACATACTAAGTACTATATGAATGATTGCTATTAGTGTTATCATAATTATTCTGTAATCATAATTAACTCTTCCATGCTTTCAATTTATTCTAAATTTAATAAACAACATTTAACTGTTTAGCTTATTATGACTACAGTGCAGAAACAAATAGTACATTGTGATTATATTTCTTTGTTTTGGGGTCCAAAATCATAACCTTAGCAATAGGTTTTTAGGATCAGAGTCAAATGGGTTATGTTTTCTTCTATTCCATATATTTTTTACTCCATATATTTTAAAAATTATGTAATATTTTAATTTTATTTAAAATTGGATAATGACTTTCTTATAGAGCCCTCCCCCACCCCGCCAGAGTTTGGAATTACTTTTTTCCTTCTTGCTGACAAAAAATAAGATACTTTGATCATATTCTCAGAATTACCTGGCTTCTGTGTTACACTTGGTTATAAGAACTCACTTCCTTCTTGGAGATGGTCCTTTCACAATCTATGAAAGATAAAATTGATAAATTGGACTTTACCAAAATTAAAAACTTTTGCTCTACAAGAGATACTGTTAAGACAGTGAAAAGCCAGGTTATACCTGGGAGAAAATGTTTGCAAATCACATATCTGATAAAGAACATATATCCTGACTATATAACAAATTTTTAAAGCTCAGCAATAAGAAAACAACCAACTGATTAAAAAAATGGACAAAGATCTGAATAGACACTTCAAAGAAGATTTATGGATGTCAAATAACCATGTGAAAAGATACTCAACATTATGTTTCATTAGGGAAGTGAAAATTACTTCCCTAATGACAAATAATGAGGAGCTACTCAGTGAGGAGCTACTACACATTTATTAGAATGGTTAAGATCCAAAAAATTGGCAATACCAAACGCTGGTGATCTCATACTTGCTGGTGGGAATGCAAAATGGTGTAGCCACTTTGGGAGACAGTTTAGCAATTTCTTATAAAGTTACACACAGACTTACCATCAGAAAGAGAAAAACAAAGACCGTATGCTAACACATATGTATGGAATCTAAAAAAAAAAATGGTTCTGATGAAGCTAAGGGCAGGACAAGAATAAAGATGCAGAGGTAGAGAATGGACTTGAGGACACGGGGAGGGGGAAGGGTAAGCTGGGATGAAGTGAGAGAGTAGCATTGACATATGTACACTAACAAAAGTAAAATCGATAGCTAGTGGGAAGCAGCTGTGTCGCACAGGGAGATCAGCTTGGTGCTTTGTGACCACCTAGAGGGGTGGGAGGGAGACGCAAGAGGGAGGGGATATGGAGATATATGTATATGTATAGCTGATTCACTTTGTTATACAGCAGAAACTAACACACCGTTGTAAAGCAATTACACTCCAGTAAAGATGTTTAAAAAAAACAAAACAAAACACAGACTTACCATATGACCCAGCAATTGCACTCCTAGGTATTTACCAAATTAATTTGAAAATGTATGCTCACACAAAAACCTACGTGTGCTTTATTCACAACTGCTAGCTTTATTCATAATCATCAAAAAACTGGACGCAACCAAGAAGTTCTTCAACAGATGATGGTACAGCCATACAATGGGTTATTAATCAATGAAAAGCAGGAATGAACTATTAATTAATGCTACAACATGGATGCATTTTTTTTTTAACAGACTGTCATGTACAGTCAGGTATCTTACCCATAGGCAGAGATACCATCAGAAAGGTCTATGATGGAAGATTGACCCTTGCTTGTATTTATTTATTTATTAATTTATTTATTTTTGGCTGTGTTGGGTCTTCGTTTCTGTGCGAGGGCTTTCTCTAGTTGTGGCAAGCGGGGGCCACTCTTCATCGCGGTGCGCGGGCCTCTCACTATCGCGGCCTCTCTTGTTGCGGAGCACAGGCTCCAGACGCGCAGGCTCAGTAATTGTGGCTCACGGGCCTAGTTGCTCCGCGGCATGTGGGATCTTCCCAGACCAGGGCTCGAACCCGTGTCCCCTGCATTAGCAGGCAGATTCTCAACCACTGCGCCACCAGGGAAGCCCTGGATGCATCTTAAATGCATTTTGCTAAGTTAAGGAAGCCAGATTGAAAAGACTGCATACTAAATGATTCCATTCATATGGTCTTCTAGAAAGGGCAAAACTATAGGGATGGAAAGCAGATCAGTGGTTGTTGGGGTTTGAGGAAGGAGGAGTGTTTGACTTGGGCAAGCACGTGGAATTTTTTAGGGTGATGAACTAAACTGTTGTGGACATATGATGCTATGCATTCTTTAAAATCCATAGAACTTTATAGCATAAAAAGGTTAATGTATGCATATTTTAAAAAATCAACCAGGAGTTTGAGGGATTCCAAAATGGAATGCAGACTGATAAAAGAATCTAACCAATGTATTAGAAATGTATATGGCATAGCCTCACTGAAGGAATGGGTAAAAAGATGCTTGACTTGAATAACTTTGGAAAAGAATGCTTCAACTCGGAAACTATAAGACTAAAGATAAAGGTATACATAAACACTATACTCTGATAAAGTTGTGTCTCACGGGTACAGGTTAACAATTGTGAAACTACATGTGTACTGAGAATGAACAAATATGTAAAAGTGTGGTGGCTGATAGGGGCCAGGTTTCTCACTATTGGAAAGGGAGATTGGAGATAAGCATGGGGGGAAGGCTAGAACGAACATAGTAACTGACCAGTACTCCTTGAAACTGTTAAGGTCATCAAAAATAAGGTCTTTAGAAACTGTCACCAGAAAAAAATAAGACAACGTGATCACTAAGTATGATATGGTATCCTGAATGGGATCTGGAACAGAAAGGACATCAGGGAGAAATTAGTGAAATCCAAATTAAATGTGTAGTTCAGTTAATACTAAAGTACCGGTGTTCATTCCCTAGTTGTGACCACCATGCCATATAGTGTAAGATGTTAATAATAGGGGAAACTGGTATATGGGAATGCTCAGTACTATCTTGGTAACTTTTCTATATATCAAGCTATTCTAAAAAAGTTTGTTTAAATTAAAAAACCTCAATAAATGACATTTAACTAATTTATGATTATATAATACAGAACCAAATAGTTTATGCTGTGATTACATTTCTTTGTCTCTGTGTCCAAAGTCATGACCCTAAGGAGAATGTTTCTAGGATCAAGCTCAAATAGGTTTTTTTTTTAACATCTTTATTGGAGTATAGTTGCTTTACAAGGGTGTGTTAGTTTCTGCTGCATAACAAAGTGAATCAGCTATACATATACATATATCCCCATATCCCCTCCCTCTTGCATTTCCCTCCCACCCTCCCTATCCCACCCCTCTAGGTGGTCACAAAGCACGAAGATGATCTCCCTGTGCTATGCAGCTGCTTCCCACTAGCTATCTATTTTATGTTTGGTAGTGTATATATGTCCATGCCACTCTCTCACTTCGTCCCAGCTTACCCTTCCCCCTCCCCGTGTCCTCAAGTCCATTCTCTACCTCTGCGTCTTTATTCCTGTCCTGCCCCTAGGTTCTTCAGAACCATTTTTTTTTTTTTTTTTTAGATTCCATATATATGTGTTAGCATATGGTATTTGTTTTTCTCTTTCTGACTTCACTCTGTATGACAGACTCTAGGTCCATCCACCTCACTGCAAATAACTCAATTTCTTTTTTATTTTATGGCTGAGTAATATTCCATTGTATATATGTGCCACATCTTCTTTATCCATTCATCTGTCGATGGACACTTAGGTTGCTTCCATGTCCTGGCTATTGTAAATAGAGCTGCAGTGAACATCGTGGTACCTGACTCTTTTTGAATTACGGTTTTCTCATGTTATATGCCCAGTAGTGGGATTGCTGGGTTGTATGGTAGTTCTAGTTTTAGTTTTTTAAGGACCCTCCATACTGTTCTCCATAGTGGCTGTATCAATTTACATTCCCACCAACAGTGCAAGAGGGTTCCCTTTTCTCCACACCCTCTCCAGCATTTATTGTTTGTAGATTTTTTGATGATGGCCATTCTGACTGGTGTGAGGTGATACCTCATTGTAGTTTTGATTTGCATTTCTCTAATGATTAATGATGTTGAGCATCCTTTCATGTATTTGTTGGCAATCTGTATATCTTCTTTGGAGAAATGTCTATTTAGGTCTTCTGCCCAGTTTTGGATTGGGTTGTTTGTTTGATATTGAGCTTCATGAGCTGCTTGTAAATTTTGGAGATTAATCCTTTGTCAGTTGCTTCATTTGCAAATATTTTCCCCCATTCTGAGGGTTGTCTTTTCTTCTACATAAATTTCTCAAAATTATATACTACTTTAATTTTCTTTATAATTGAATCTTGACTTTCATATATAGCTTTTTTTTTCTCTAGAGTTTAGAATTACTGTTTTTTTCTTCTGATTGACAAAAGAATAAGACACCATTATATTCTCAAAATTATCTGGCCTGTCTGTCACACTCAGTTTTAAGAATCCACTTTCTTCTTGGAGACAGTTTTTTAGAGCCTTTTGTCAGTGTGGGATTTGTTACTGTCTAGGTCTGCTGCATGGTTGTCATTTTGGATCTTTCCTTCGCTGTGTTACTGGATTAGATATTCTGTTTCTTAGATCCTATGTTTTCTTTGTCTCTCACTTCATTTCGCTGAACGACATCCTTGATGTTTTCGGAACATTGCTTAACAACAAATTTTAGGGTTGTTGTGTGTCTGAGAATGTTTTTGCTTGACCTTTATAGTTGATGGAGCTGTGGGTATAGAGTTTTAAGTTCAAAATTATAAACATTTTTTCCTCAGAACTTTGAAGGCAAGGCACATTGCCTTCTAGCATTTTGTGTTGTTACTGAGAAGCCTGATACCTGCTTATTTCTTGCCTTTCTGGAAACTTTTGAAATATTTTTCTTTCTCTTTTTAAAAATATTTATTTATTTATTTTTTGGCTCTGTTGGGTCTTAGTTGCGGCACACGGGATCTGTCATTACAGCACGTGGGATCTTTCATTCTGGTGAATGGGCTCTTCATTGCAGTGCATGTGGTTCTCTCTAGTTGTGGCCTGTGGGCTCAGTTGTGGTGCGTGGGCCCTCTAGTTGCAGCATGCAGGCTCTCTAGTTGTGGCATGTGGGCTCCAGAGGATGTGGGCTCTATAGTTGTGTGTGGGCTCTCTAGTTGTGGCACACAGGCTCAGTAGTTGCAGCATGCGGGCTTAGTTGCCCCACAGCATGTGGGATCTTAGTTCCCTGACCAGGGGTTGAACTGGCGTCCCCTGCATTGCAAGATGGATTCTTAACCATTGGACCACCAGTGAAGTCCCTAAAATATTTTTCATATACACCTCATGCTCAAAAGTCTCAAAAATGTACCTAGATAAGGATCTTATTTTTATTCGTCTGATTAGTGCTTGGTATATAGTTTTTCAATATGAAGACTTGCATTTTACTTCAGTTCTCTGAAATTTTCTTCTATTATTTATTTGATTATTTCCTCTCCTGTATTTTCTTGATTTTTTTCTGTCTGGAATATCTGTTATTCAGATGTTGAATCTTTTAGGTTTATATTCCATTTCTTATATTTTTTGTTCCATATTTTCCTCTTTCTTTTTGCTGTATGTTCTAGGAAATAGCCCTGCCTTTATTTTCTAGTCCTTCTTTCGAAAAATGTTTTCAGCACTCTTTATGAGGGTGATGAGCTCTTGGCTGAGGCAATGGGGGCAATGAGCCTTGTGTCTCTCTCATCCCGCAGCAGGCTAACCTAGACTTCTTCACATTACAGTTGCTGGGACTTAAGCGAGGTAAGCAGAATTGCAAGGACTTTTGAAGTACAGACTTAGGATTGGCTTAGAACTTAACAACGTCCCTTCTGTTGGATGCTTTTGGGCAAAACAAGTCATAAAGCCAGCCCAGATTCAAGGAATAGGAGAATAGACTACACCTTTTGATGGGAAGGGTTATAAAGTCATATTGCTGCAATGGGTATTAATTCAAAAAGGGGTAGGAAATTATGTTTAGCTATCCTCTCTGGGGTTTGATATGATACACCCTTTTGATGGGAAGGGCCACAAAGTCATATTGCAAAGGGTATTAATTCAAAAAGGGGTAGGAAATTATGTTTAGCCATCCTCTCTGGGGTTTGATATGATATGCTATTTACTTAAATATTCTTTTACTTTTATAAATAAAGTTTTATGATTTCCTTCATATGTGTGTCTGTGTGTGTGTCTATATACACTGTATATAGAGCTTCATATTGTCAAAGAAACCAGAGCTGCACATGTGTGAACGTGGTAAAAATGGATTTTATTCAGGAGCCATTGCTGTAGGGGAAAAAAGACCTAAGTATAGAACTGTGCTCAGTTCTGAATACAGCATGCACAAGTGGGCATTTATAGCCAAGGAGCAGGATGGGGGTCAGTGGATGGAAAATTACTAAGAGGAAACATCAGGGATAGGGTGGATCCTGGTTAAACCAACTTGACAGGATTCTTGCTGGAGGCAGGCCAGAGTGATTTGATACCCAGGGTGGGAGATTCATGCTAAACTGACTTAGCAGGATTCTTGCTAAAACTGGGTGATACAGAGATTAATGTGGAAGGCCAAAGGTTGAGGCCTAGTTGAGAAGAGGGTTCAGAGGAGCTTGATTAAAATTTGGTCAATGTGAGAGTCTTTGTCAATGTAGATATTTGTGTATATATATGCCAAAAACTCTATGTGAATTTCTCAATATTTAAAAGATTTCTTAAGATTCTATTGTGAAGATTTCAGCTTGATGAGGAAATGAAAAATATGCGTACAGCTCGTGTGTTGGAAAATTTCCTACAGATTATTATGATTTGCTTCCTTTGGAAAAAAATGAAGGAAAAAATACTATATTTAGAATTTAAATAGTGTATTTTTGTTTCAGATATATGATAAATGGTCAGTGAGGCCTAGTTAGAAGGACATTTTGATTTCTGTACTTTTTTTTTTTGCTAACGTTTTTTCCTCCCTTAGTAAGATAAAACATTTGAATAGTAACTAGATTCTCTACTTGTCTTGCTGGGTTTTGGGAGGGAGCTGGCAAAAAAGTGATAATCCTCTACTTTTGATGCCAAACCTTGGGAAGGACAGTCTGGTGAGACGCAGGCTTTACTCTAAAATCTGAGAGCTGTGGGATGGGGAGCACTATTGTAAAAAGTCTAAGCCCTCATCGAGGGGTATTGGATTCTGTTACCTCCAACATGGGTAGATGGCGCTCGGAGATACAGCCCTATTCCTTCAGCTCACCCCAAGGCAAGAAATTCAGGGATCCTTATATCTGACCCATAATTTATGAGGAGACAATGCCACGACATCCCCATCAGCCATATCTATCTCAAGAGGAAGAGTATTTGGATACGCCCCTACATGTGACAAAAAGTGGGAGATTAAGGATGATTATGAAAATAATAATATCTGCTCCTTTAGTATGTGCCAAACACTCCTTTGAGCTCCCTCTCAAATTCAGTATGCCTCAAATCAGAGTCATCTGTTCTCCTAAAACCTGGTTCTGTTCTAGTGTCCCTTTTCTTAATAAGTGGAATCACCATATATTTTTTTTCTTCTAACCAGAAACTACCTGTCTTTAGGAGCTCCCATACCCTCACTCCCCATGTGCTATGCAAAGTCAAGTTCTGTCAATTTATCTCGGCAGTTCATCCTTTTTTCTTTCTGCTGCTACCACACTAGTCCATAATCTGGGCATAGATTACTGTCGAAGATTCTATTCATATGTACCACTGCAGTAATATTTTACAATAGCATCACACATCCACCTTTTTCAACCTCCCCACCTCCAACACATCAGAAATTCATTCTCCATTCTACAGCTGGAGGCTTCCTTTTGTAATGTAAATCTGGTCACATCCTCTTCTACTTAAAAAGTATCAGTAACTTTTTGTGGCTCTTAAGATGAAGGTCACAATTCTTACCATAGCTTACAAGGAAATACTGTTAATGTTGAGACTTGAGAAATGTATCAATGTGTGGAATAGCCAGGCACTTTCTAATATGGCATATTTTTAAATTTATACATTTAAGGACCTACAGTCAAGATGATACTCTCATGGATTGATGTTTAGTTAATGAGGCAAACAGGTTTAACTTAGATTGATAAATTTGTAAAATTAGTAGACATTTTAAATTGCTCATTATTTGTATATTATAAACACCTGTTTTTCTATGTTCATCCTTTTTTTTTCCCCAGTGTTATTGAGATACAGTTGATGTATAACACTGTGTAAGGTTAAGGTATACAGTGTGATGATTTGATACACATATATATTGTGAAATGACTACCACAATAGGGTTACTAAACACCTTTATCACCTTATTATTTTTGTGTGTGTGTGGTGAGAACGTTTAAGATCCACTCTTTTAATAACTTTCAAGTATATAATACAGCATTGTTAGCTAGAGTCACCATGCTGTATATTAGACCCCCTGAACTTATTCATCTTGAAACTGGAAGTTTATACTTTTTACCAACATCTTCCCATTTCCCCCACCTCTGAGCTCCTGGCAACCACTGTTCTACTGTTTCTGTTAGTTTGGCTTTTTTCAGATTCCACATACAAGTGAGGTCATACAGTATTTGTCTCTCTCTGTCTGACTTATGTCACTTAACATAATGCCATCAAGATCCATCCATTTTGTAGCAAATGGCAGGATTTCCTTCTTTCTCATGGCTGAATAATATTCATATGTGTGTGTGTGTAACATATTTTCTTTATTCATCCATTGATGAACACTTAGGTTGTTTCTGTATCTTGGCTTTTGTGAATAAGACTGCGATGAACATGGGGTTACAGGTATATCTTTGGGTTCCTGATTTCATTTCCTTTGGATATATACCCAGAAGTGTGATTGCTGGCTTGTATGGTGGTTCTAGTTTCAATTTTTTGAGGAACCTACCTACTGTTTTCCAAAGTGAATGTACCAGTTTATGTTCCCACCAATAGTGCACGAGGATTCCCTTTCTCCACATCCTCGCCAACACTTGTTATTTGTTGTCTCTTTGATAATAGTCATTCTAACAGATGTGAGGTTATATCTCGTTGTCTTAATTTCCCTGATGATTAGTGATGTTGAGCATCTTTTCATGTACTGTTAGCCATTTATATATCTTCTTTTGAAAAATGTCTATTCACTTTCTCTGCCAATTTTAAAGTTGGATTGTTTGGGGGTGTTTTTGCTGCTGAGTTACTTGTATATTTTGGATAGTAACCCTTTATTGGATATGTGGTTTGTAAATATTTTCTTGCATTCCATAGAATTGCAAAAGAAGATTGCCTTTTCATTCTGTGATTTTTTCTTTCACTATGCAGAAGCTCTTCAGTTTGGTGTAGTCCCATTTATTTATTTTTGCTTTTGTTGCTTATGCTTTTGGTGTCATATCCATAAAATCATAAAATCATTGTCATATCCAATGTCAAGGAGCTTTCCCCCTATGTCTTCTAGGAGTTGTATAGTTTCAGGTCTTAAGTTTAACATCCTTTTTTGTCACTAGACCACTTGCCTCCAAAATGAATGTTGCAATTCTGTAAGCTGTTGTAGGGAGGTTTTGCAGAAAATAGATTCGTTTTGAAGAATCTTTAAACGGTATGATGGAGAGTAGGCTTTATAGCAAGTTGCTGGCGTCATAGTTTGCAATGTTCTCTTCCTTTCCCCCAACCTCTCCTACCCAGATCACTACCCAAACACAATTGCATTTATTTTTCTGCATGTCTGTTCTTTTTGCAATAGCCAAAATATATTTGCTCACTCCGAGAATAGATTACACAAGATTCTAATCTACTTGTCCAAATGGTACCTGTTGTAACTAGAAGGCCTTCAAATATTTTCTGAACAAAGGAAAATTACCTTGACTTATTTTCTTTTGGATAGAATGGGGAAATTTTTGTTTATTTTTTTGTGGAGTCTTTTGGGGGTTTTGGGATTTCTCTGGGGACAATTTTGGGATAAAGAAACTACTGCATAAATCAAAAGAATGTAAGGATTTCTGCTACCCAACTGTCTATAAGATTTTACCTAAAGATTTCCATTTTAAAAAGGCTATTAAATAGAGCTACTAAAATAAGTAATTAAAAGATAATGTAAATTTCAAAGTAGACTAATGTACTAAGTTGATAAATGGGACTTTTCCTCTTCCCTCTGATTTTGGGCTGAGGTCTCAGAGCTGAGGACAGAGCACATCAGCGCCTGGAGATTCTAAAGGAGGATTCTACCCGATCTGTGTAGAACTTGTTATGGCCACAGTCCCTGCTAGGAAAGCAGTTCTAGGCAGTTCCTTGCAAATGGTGGCTCTTTGCAGTGCCACGTGACTCTGCCAGCTCATCTACAGCTGATTGGTGATTGTTGGATTCAGTAGTCCATCCCTCCGTCTGTAGCCAGACGGGACCTACAAGATGCAGCCATGAAGGCACTGCCTGCATAATGGAAATGGTCATTTGCTGGTCAATGAGATTCTTTCTTTCTTTGATTTTTTTCAAACAGAAGTTACAGTGATATAGGCAGTTGGTTATAGGAGCAAGAATCAGAAAACACAAGTAAATAACTGAGTCATGTCAGTGTTGAAACAATGAAATAGAGATCCACCAACTCCTGCTAGAGCTGCCTGAATCTAAATATTAAAAAATGTCTTTTTCATCTGATCAGGTTCTATTTAAGTTTCATGTAAGGTTGTTTTCAAGCGTAAGTGAGATTTAGGCTACAGGGAATTGTGCTCATGGTTTGTCAGTTTACAGGAGGCATTTTTTTCTACTTCCGTTCTTCATACATATCTACTTATCTGAATGGCTACAGTTGTTGCACTAGTGATTCTCTTTGAAATTTCCACTATAATTCCTGTGCACTTGAGCTATAAGAACTGACAGCGTCTTCAGTTGTCATCATGACTCCTTAGGCACCGGGAGTGCAGTTAGGCTGTCAGGAAAGGAAGCTTGGTAACATAGTGTTTATTTTACAGAGTAATAATCTTTTCTCTGAATGTTGTTCTCAATTCTATTCCAGAAAGTGTCACTGCTAAATAAAACTTCATTTCTAAGGAGAAAACATGTAATACACAGTCAGGATTCTATAGAGAGTTCATGCTGTTGGCTTCTAGTGGGCTTGAAATAAGAGATTAATGTGTAGTTATATAGAAATCTAGTAGGTTAAACTGGAGAGCAGGGGGGGAGAGAGAGAGAGAGAGAGAGAATATGACTGTGAGAGAATACTATTCTCTTTTCCAGGTTTATACTTTCTCCGCCATGAACCTGAGAGAATAATCTGGCCTGTGTAAATAACTGCAGGCCTCACTGAGTTTCTGTAGATTTTCTGGAGATAAATTGTATTGAAATTCTCGTGATCACTACCATCTCTGCCGGTTAAGTAGATACTGGGGGAAACCTCTCTCTCCAAGGTAAAGGTTGGGGTGTGTAAATTAGAAATACAGAATGTGCAGGGAGCCCCAGCCTGACCTACTGGCTGCTCCATTTGAGGGCTTTTCTTGCTTTTCTTTCTGGTAGCTTTTCTCTCAGGTACCACTGAAGTGGCACCTTCCGACAACCTCTCTCTGTGACAGCAACTCTTGGTCTCACTTCTTCTGATTGACTCTTATCATAGGGGCCTCTCCTCAGCGGCTGTAGTTCTTCACGGTCCCCAGAAGTTCTCAGTTGCAGCCATTCCCCGTAGCAGTGTTACAGCGGATTTGAGCCCAGGCCCCTTGCTTCCTCCTGTAGCAACATCATCTGATCTCAGCTTTGCTTTTCACCTCAGCTCTCACCAGTCACTTCCTGCCTGCTCTCCCACCTCAGTGGACTTATTCATACCAATATAGTTGTGGTTTTCCAAATATAACCCACTGTTCGATACCTGCTCCTCTTCCTGTCCGCCCCCAACTTCGGTTCAAAGGTTACTTTTTCTATGATTTCTCAGGTGGAATTAACTACTGTCTCCTTTTTGCCCCTCATCTGTACTCTAAACATCTATCATAACATCTATAATTCTTTGTTGCTTATGTCTCCCTTGAATGGAGCAGAAATGAGTTGTCCCCACCAAGGCCTGCTCAAATTGCAAATTCTTGAGCAAAATAAATATTGTTGCTCTTTTAAGCCACTAAATTTTGGGGTAGTTTGTTATGCAGTCATAGAAACTGAGTTAGATTTTGGTGTTTGGAGGTGGGGTGCCATGTAACAGAAACCTCAAAATGCAGCAGTGACTGAAGCTAAACTAGACAGGACTAGACAGTGGGCAGAAGGTGGAGGACCTTGAAGCGATTGTTAGTGGAAACCTCATGGCTCTCAAGGAGGATGTCAGTGAATGTTTAAAGGCAAGTGGAAAAGTATCATTGGGAGCTGGAGAAAAGATCCTTGTTATGTAATAGCAGAAAGTTTAGCAACACTGTACTTATGGTAACGTGGAAAGTAGAAAACGGTTATAATGAATTGCATGAATTTGAAGGTGTTTTCTGGCTATTTCTTGCTGCCTATAGTAAAATTGATAGGACAAAGTGCTGTGGTATGAAGGTTTGTATCCCCCAAGATTCAAGTGTTAATGCCGAACGTGATGGTACTAGGAGATGGGGCCTTTGGGAGGCGCTTAGGTCCTAATGGTGGAGCCCTCATGAATGGGATTACTGCTTTTATAAAAGAGACCCCGCAGAGCTCCCTAACCCTTTCCACCATGAGAGAACACAGTGAGAAGTTGGCAGTCTGTAACCTGGAAGAGGGCTTTCACCAGAACCTAACCATGCTGGCACATCGATCTTGGACTTGCAGCCTTCAGAACTGTGAGAAATACATTTTTGTGGTTTATAAGCCACCAACTTTGGCATTTCGTTAATAGCAGTCCAACTGGACTAAGAAAGAGAAGCTAAGGA
Source organism: Balaenoptera ricei (assembly GCF_028023285.1). Classification (NCBI taxonomy): domain Eukaryota; kingdom Metazoa; phylum Chordata; class Mammalia; order Artiodactyla; family Balaenopteridae; genus Balaenoptera; species Balaenoptera ricei. Next base: position 128,587,392 of record NC_082640.1, read on the forward strand.
AAGAATTATTAAATATAGAGGAAGCAGAACTTACTGAGTTTGAAAATAAAACTCTCTTTTCCAGTTTCTCCAGATGGCAGACAATTTTCAAGTTAAGAAAAATCTTATGGGAAGAGATCAAATCTAGAGTATTGTGAGAAAACATGGTTTAACTACAAAGCCAAGGGAGTGATTATAAAACTCTTAGTTAAGGCTGCAGGAGATTTAATGTCATGCCTCACAAAGACAAATAGTCCCTCTAAGGATCTTGAGAACATGCCATGCCTGTTCTCACAGATGACTCACAGATCTTCTCTATTAAACGAAAAAGTCGTCTAAGAATTTTAAGAGAATTTTCCCTCCGGACCCTTATAGGAGCTCAAGGACCTATACTGAAATTTATGGGTGTGATTTTTGTCTAATGGAGTGGATTATAAATTGATTCACAAGAAATCTACACAGTTAAAAAAAGATTTTATTTTTTAGAGCAGTTTTGGGTTCACAACAAAATGCAACAGAAAGCACAGAGAGTACCCACATAGCCCCTTGTCCCTCTCGGACACCAGAGTAGTACCTTTGGTAAAAGTGATGAACCTACATTGATGCATCATTATCATGCCTGGTTCATAGTTTACATTAGGGTTCACTCTTGGTGTATATTCTATAGGTTTGGACAAATGTATAATGACATATATCTACTATTATAGGCCTTAAAAAATCCTTTGTGCTCTGCCTATTCATCCATCCCTCCCCCAACTCCTAACAACCATTAATCTTTTTACTGCCTCCATAGTTTTACCTTTTCCAGAATGTCATATAGTTGGAGTCATACAGTGTGTAACCTTTTCAGATTGACTTCTTTCACTTACGCATTTAAGTTTCCTCCATGTCTTTTTATGGCTTGATAGCTCATTTCTTTTTAGTGCCGAATAATATTCCATTGTGTGAATGGTTTATTTATCCATTCACCTACTGAAGGATATCTTGGTTATTTCCAAAGTTTGGCAATTATGAATAAAGCTGCTATAAACATCTGTATGCAGGTTTTTGTGAGGCCGTAAGTCTTCAGCTTCTTTGGGTTAATACCAGGGAGGGTGATGGCTGGATCATATTGTAAGAATATGTATAATTTTGTGAGAAACTGCCAATTGTCTTCCAAAGTGACTACATTGTTTTGCATTCCCACCATCTATGAGTGAGAGCTTGTGTTACTCCATAGCCTCACCAGTATTTGGTGGTGTCAGTTTTCTGGATTTTGGCCATTCTCGTAGGTGTGTAGTGGTGTCTCGTTTTAATTTGCATTTCCCTAATAAAGTATGATGTCGAACATCTTTTCATATGCTTATTTGCTGTCTGTATATCTACTTTGGTAGGTGTCTGTTCAGATCTTTTGCCCATTTTTAAATTGGGTTGTTCATTTTCTTACTGTTAAGTTTTCAGAATTTTTTGTATATTTTGATTGAACCCCTCCCAACATGATGGGCAGCCCACCTGTTGCTCTCTTCTCAAAGGCTCTGCTCCGTGGTTTCTTTCCAAAGGTGAGGAAAAGGAAGAGTAAATAACCTAGTTACAATACCATTGAGAAGAAAAATAATACTGTTATTTTCAAAAAGTCCTTTTCAGAAGGATAGCTTTTCCAATAACATTTTAAAAAGAAAAAAAGAATATATTTTAGGTAACAATCTTTTATCAGATATGTTTTTTACAAATATTTTCCCTGGTCTGTGGCTTGTCTTCTCAGTCTCTCGATCCACATAGTTTTTAAAATGATTATATCAACTTGGACTGAAAGGCACAGAGACAGTACAAAATGAAAAGAGGACTTTGGATCCCAACCTTCTATAGACAGGAAGCATGCTAAGAACATGGCTACTTAACATGAACCAACAGCCCAGAGCTGGGAAGCCATGAGCCGCAGTGAATCATTCCCGAGCAGTACAACTAAGCTGTAATAGAGGAACTAGCAGCATGTACCCAGCTGGGTTTAATGGACCAGTGACTGCTGTCTCCTTTCCCCCTTTTTGAATGGGAGTGTCTGTAGGAGTTATCCTATGCCTGCTCTACCTTTGTGTATTTGTGTTTGTGGAGGCAGATAACTTATCTGTTTTTGTTTACAGCTCTTCAGATCAAGAGGAACTCTTCTCAAGGGGCTATATTTAAGGAACTATACTCAAGAAGTTCATCCATACCTGGACCTCAAACCTCAGCCTGATGTTATGGGTATTGGGGGGGGAGGGAATGAGTATATTTTGCATGTAGGAGGGATGTGAACTGCTGTGGCCAGAAGGTGGACTGTGGTATGTTATATTTTTGACCACTGGTCTCAGCAATATTTTTGGTCCCACATGCTCTTTTGGAAACTTGCCACTTCCCATCAAGAGACTGAGTTTACTTCCCCTGTCCTTGAACTTGGGTTGGACTTTGCACTGATTAGTAGAATTGGGGGAAGTGATACTGTATGACTAGCAAGGCTAGGTTATAAAACATGGTACTGCTTCTGCCTGCCTCTCTCAGGATGCTTACCTTTAGAATCTAGCCACCCACTGTGGTGTGAGGAAGCCTAGGCCACATATAGAAGCCATGTGTAGTATTCTAGCACCAGATTCTCATCTGACAGCATCAACCACCAGATACCTTAGTGAAGGAGGCTTTATATAATTGCAGTCCCCAGCCTTTGAGCCCTCCCAGCTGATGCTGAGTGGAGCAGAGATGAGCAGTCCTCTCCAAGGCCTGTCCAAATTGCAGGTTCATGAACAAAACAATATTGCTGCTTTAGGTCAATAAGATTTAGGGTAATTTTTAAATATAGTCTTAGTAACTGAAATAATTAGAATGGTTTATAGTTTTGGGTTTATTTTTTAATTAAGTTTTGGTAATAAAGTTATGCTGCCTTCATGAAATGAGACACATTTTATCTTTTTGTTTGGTATGGAATAGTTTAAATAATAGTGTAATTATTTGTTCCTTAACAGTTAGGTAGACTCAAACTGAAAGGTTTTTTGTTTGTCTTATTATTATCTAAAATAATAGTCACCTTTCCAATCTCTTCTTTGGTAAGTAGTCAATTTGGGTTTTCTACTTGGTTTACTTTGGTTTATTTGTATTTTCTAGGAAATCATACATTTCTTCTATTCCTAGTCTTGCTAGTATTTGTTTTGTCTTACATTTTTAAGCAGGATCATAAAGGGTTGTGTGTATGTGTGTGTGTGTGTATGTTTGTATCTTGTTAGTCTTTAAAACAACATCTTTTGGAATTATTTATCAATTCTTCTACTATTTTCCTGTATCTGTTATAGATTATAGGTAGATTATATCTGTTATTTTTATCCATTCACTCCTCAAATTTTCTTTCAGTTCATTTTGTGCTTTTTTTCAAGAAAAACCCCCAAACTTAGGATAAACATAATGTTTCTGGACTTTTATTCATTTGTCTTAATAATGAAAGGATTTAGGGACATAAATTTTTATCTAATTATGGCTTTTTCTGTGTTCTATAAATTTTTATGTATTTACCTTTTCATTAATTTCTAGAGTGTGATTTTTCTCATTGATCAGGAATTAATTTTCAAATCATTAAGATATTTCAAACCATTTAAAAATTATTTCTTATATTATTGAATTATCAGTGACTGTGACCTATAATATATTTACTTTTAAATATTTCTTATGGTTTGCTTTGTGGAAATTTTTATAAATCTGTGAGCAAATTAAAATGTAAATTGTCTCACTGAGTGAAGTAAGATTCCATACTGTCTTAGTTCAGGCTGCTTTAATAAAAATATCATAGGCTGGGTGGGTAGCTTAAACAACAAAAACTTATTTCTTGTAGTTTGGAGGCTGGAAAGTCCAAGAGCAAGGCACCTGTCTGATGAGAACTTGCTTCCTGGTTCACAGAAGGCTGTCTTCTCGCTGTGTCCTCACATGGCAGAAGGGGCAAGAGAGCTCTCTGGGATATCTTTTATAAGGGCACTAATCCCATTCATTAGGGCTCCATCCTCACTCCCAAAGGCCTCACCTCCTAATACCATCACATTGGGGTTTAGCATTTCAACATACGAATTTTGGAGGGACACAAACATACAGTCTATAACAGCCTGCCTCTGACCTTCCAAAACTCATATTCTTCTCACATGCAAAATACATCCATCCATTCCAACAGCCCCAAAAGTTTTAACTCATTTTCATCATCATCTCTAAAGTCTGAAGTTCGAATTCTCTGTAAATACCATCTAAATCAGATTATGAGTGAGACTGAGGTATGATTTATTCAGGGGCAAAATTCTTCTCCAGCTATGAACCTGTGAAAGCAAACAAGTTATGTGCTTCCAAAATACAGTGGTGGGACAGGTAAAGGATAGACATTCCCATTCCAAAAGGGGGAAGTAGGAAAAAAGAAAGGAGTGACAGTTTCCAAGTAAGTACAAAACCTAATACAGCAAATTCTATTAAACCTTAAGGCTTGAGAATAATCTTCTTTGGCCTGATGCTTTGCCTTCCAGACCCACTGGGGTGGTGATGTCACCATCATGGCTTGGTGGTATGCTGCCCACACCATGGCTCTGTGTAGTGGCCCTGCCCATGCTGCAGCTCTCTGTCAGGGTCCTGCTACTAAGGCACTGGGCAGGGGCATGCTGGCCTATCTGAACCAGAGAGGTGGCCTCACCCTTTGAAACCATTCTGCCTACCCCTACCCTGGACCTGTGATGGCAGTGGCAGCCCTGATAATATCTGAAGTGCCTTGGAAGTAGGGGGAGAAGGGGAGTGGTATTCTTTTCTTGTCTTGAAGAATAACATCTGGCTTCTGTTGAGATGGTTGTTTAGGGCTGTGGTTTATATCCATATTAATCTCTTTATCAAACAGTCACTTTACTGCACTTTAGTATTCTTTTCCAGGAATGCTTTCTTATTTTGCAATATAGATAGGCTGAGAATTTTCCAAATCTTTAAGTTCTAGTTCTTTTTTGCTTAACAGTTCCATCTTCAAATCATTTCTCTCTTCTCACATTTTACCATAAGCAGTCCAGAGGAACCAGGCCACTCCTTCAATACTTTGCACAGAGGTCTCCTAAGCTAAATATCCAATTTCATTGCTTGCAAGTTCTACCTTCCACAGAACACCAGAACATGAACTCAATTCAGTCAAGTTCTTTGCCACTTTATAATAAGGATCACCTTTTCTCCAGTTTCCAATAACATGTTCCTCATTTCCATCTGAGACCTCATCGTAACGGCCTTTATGGTCCATATTTCTACCAACATCCTGCTCAGGATTACTTAAATATTCTCTAAGAAGATTGAGGTTTTCTCTCCAGTTCTCCTCTTTTCTTTCTGAACCCTCACCATAATTACCCTTAATGCTCATATTTCTAGCATGTACCTCTAAACGCTTCCAGCTGCTATCAATAAACCAGTTGCAAAGTCACTTCAACTTTTTTAAGTTATTTGTTATGGCAGCATCCCACTCTCAGTACCCAAATCTGTAGTAGTCAAGGTTCTCCAGAGAAACAGAACCTCTGGAGGCTGAGAAGTCCCACAATCTGCCATCTGCAAGCTGGAGACCTAAGAAGGCCAGTGGTATAATCCAGTGTGAGTTTGAAGGCCTGAGAACCAGAGGAGCCAGTGATGTAAATTCCACTTCAAGGGCAGAAGATGAGATGAGATGTCTCAGCTCAAACAGTGAAGCTGGAAAAAAGGAGCAAATTCCTCCTTCCTCCACCTTTTGTTCTATTTAGGCCCTCAACAGATTGGATGATGCCCATCCACGCTGGGGAAGGCAATCCAGTGAGTCCACCAATTCAAATGCTAATCTCATCCAGAAATACCCTCATAGACACCCCAGAAATAATGTTTAATATGACTACCCCATGGCCAATCAAGTTTACACATAAAATTAACCATCATACATATAAACATAGAAAAAAAATCACTGAAATAAAACTTTAGAAGATGAATTTAAGGAGAGTCACTCTGGAGATCTGCCTGAATTAGTGGATTGGAAAACTCAAGAGGAAGAAATATCTAAAAACTAAGAATAAATACATACAGAGAGATAAATTATAACAAAGACATTTGGTTAAAAATTCATTTTCCACACACCATTTCTACGGACATTATTGGAGCCTGTGCATCATCAAAATAATGGTGTAAATCAAGGAAGGTGTAAACAAAATTGAGGAAACAGGATCCAACACAAAAGAGAGGCAAAGGAATTTACTGAGTGTTGGTGAAGAGACACACCAAATGACAGCTGTACAGCAGGCCTAAAATGAATCAATCTAGATTCGAACAGGTCAGAAGGCTCAAGGAGAGACTTCTTCAAGAAGATGAAATTAATAAAATACCTAATGGGTCTGAGTCTATTGAGAAGAGATTTATACAAGCTCTGGAGAATATGGGGGGAAAATTAATGTTAAAAGCATAGAAAAGTAAAAAATGGAAAAAAAGATAATTATTAATTAGGGAAAATAATCATAGTAAACATGATTCAGCTATCATAGTATTTACAAGGTCAACATAAACATTGGATATTAATCTAAGCAATAGATATGGATCCTGTAGTATGATCCTGTGGTATTGATACTACAGGCCTTTAGAAGGGCTGGCTAGCAGGGCAGTATGGAGGAGAGAGACTAGGAAAAAAATGGATATTGACCTATCATAACTTTATAAGATTTTGGAAGAACAAGGGAACCCAAGTGTTTGTGTGTGTGTGTGCGCGTGCATGCATGTGTGTGTGTGTGGTGAGAATGGTGGTTATATGTGAAAGAGAGCTAAATTCTCATCTTTTGTAATAGATATTATCAGTAGATAGTAATGCCTATAACTGAAAGTCAGTAAGAACGTAAGACTGTAAGAATGTTGTTTAGAGATTGGGAGTAAATACCAAAAACCAACAGGAAGAGTTGAAGCAGTTGCCTCCCAGAGTGAGAAATTTGAAATATGTGGGGCCTAATGTTTTTCATAACAAGTCTTATAAAGTTTTAAATGATGTACATATGTGATTTTGCCAAAAATAACCCCCCCCAAACCTAAATTAAAAATAAAATGTAATAACAAAAGACGACAGAGACTTAACAGATCCAGGAGATGTATAAGGAGGAGTTCTACAAGGTTAAAAAAAAAACGGAGAGAGAAAATAACAAGAACTCATATTAGAACAAAGACCCAAGTCTGCATCTTGAAGGATACCCCATTCCATCACCCTGACCCAAGTTTCAGTTAGCATTGGTGAGAACAACTGATAATAGGCATATCCCTATAAAATTTTCAAAATCCAGGGAAAACAATAAAATCTTGCTGGGTTCCAGATAGAAAAAACAAGTTACTTGTGAAGGAAAAAAAGTCAGACTGAGATTGAATTTCCTGCATTCCAAGTTTGGAGACTAGAAGATGGTAGGATAATGTCAATGGACTAGTGAGAGAATTACACCCCATGAATCCTGTACTAGGCTAAGCTATCAGTCATCTGTCAGAGAGAGAGAGATTTGCAGATGTTTGAGGAGTCAGAGATTAGAGAAGTCTTGAGAAAGTATACTAACCAACAAAAGGGTTTGAACAGTGACTGTAGGATATGGGAAGATAAAAAAGAGAGGAAATAGTGGTAAGCAATGAAGCTGTCAGTATACACATGGTCCAATTGCAGTGGTTAATGAAGCTGTTTCCAATTGTTGGAAAATGCTTACTATAAGTTCTAAAGAAGTATTCTTTTTTCTCTACCTTTCAGCTTGAAAATTTTCAAAATAAAAATTTGCAAGACTTTTACCTAGATTTACCAATTTCTCTTGCAGTATATCACTTCTAATTCTTTAGAAGTGGCTGATTGTAGGGCAGGAAAAATAGAAGGTGAGCCTGCATTGTTTTAACATGACAGAAAGTAAGGAAATATGCCAAGATGAATGGGGACCTGTCAAAAGGGCAGAGAGTGCACACAGATGATTTACTGGGGAGTACCTTTTGGAAAAACACCTGTAAGGGAGTGAACAAAGCAGGATTGGAAGAGGGGAAGGTTCACCTGTGATGCAGTTCATCTTCTGCATTGTGAGTTCTGGACCTGAGATGGTCCAGCTATGGCTGTTGTATTTGTCTATTTGTTGTCAAAATTGGGCAAAGGAGTATGAAGAGAGAGATACCTTTCATATATACCCTTCATATGACTAACATGTTTGTCATCTGGGTGATAAAAAGTACTCTTTCCTGCATTTGTGTGACAGAAGTCCTACCTCTTTCTGATGACCAAGGTCAATTACTTCTTCCAGATTGGTGACTCCTTTCCTTGCCCTCTGGTTTCTTGGCCCAAGGTACTTGAAGTGATCAGGTAGCAGTTGTAACTTAAAGTTTAATGGGCTATGTCCCTTGGTAAGAACAAGACCTCTAGGTTCATAGAACCTAGCATTGCAGGGAAGGGAAATATAAATTTCCAAGTGGGTCACTGGGAATGATGAGGCCATTCCTGCTTCCTCCCCTTTGTTTCTTGCTTGCATGTATGTTACTTATTACAGATCCCATACCATAATGGTTATTGATTTAGGGTATAACTGCATCCTGGAGGAGGGTGTCCTATCTTCACATGGTATCATCTTCTCAACCATGCCTTTAGAATGCTCTTCCATTGCTCTCTCAGACTGGCAGCTTCTGAATGTTGCGGTATGTGGTACGACCAGTGGACCCAATGGTCTGTGCTCACATCTCCTTCTCTATAAAGAAGATCCCTTGGTCTGTAGCAAAGTTAAGCAGGATATAAAGTGAACCAGAAACATTGGTAGGTCTCAGGTGCTGGTTACTACCTTGTGGTCAGGAAAGGCAAATCCATACCTGTAATATGTGCTGATTCTGGTCAAGGTGAATCACTGCCCCTTCCGGAGTGGAAAGGGTCCAATGTAATCAGTTTACACTGTCTGATGGTCTCTTGGAGGTAATGTGCCATATTGGGGGTTCCGCTTTGGTCTCTGTTACTGGCAGAGTGGATGATCTGTTGTAGCAGTTAGCTAGATCAACCTTGGTGAGAGGGAGCCCATACTATTGGGCCCATGCATAGTCTCCGTCCATGCCACCATGGCTACTATGTCCATTATGCCAGCACTAAGGGGGTCAGTGACAAGCTGGATGATGTCAGCTGGTTAGTATTCTGTATACTTGGTTATTTAGTGCCTCTTCCGTGGTGGAGTGTCTTCTGATGGGTATTAATATGTGATACAAAGATTCTCATATTTTATGTCCACTCGCACAGGCCTATCCTCATGCACTGTTCCCAGGAAAACCAGTTAAGAGACTTTGTAATCTTTTCAGTGAAGTTAAAGAGGCCCAAAACACATCAAAATGGTGTTTTGATATGTAGGGAAGAACTAGTGGAGGGAAAGAGGAGGAAGACGGAAGAAAGAGATGGTTTATAAATTAAGGTTGCAGAACTTAACTGGGAAAGGATGAGATCAACCTTAGAATGGAAGGCAAGAAGGAAAGAGGGATGAGTGGAAAATAGAAGATCTGAGGCAAATGGGAAGAACATGAAGGAATTTCCATCAGATTTTGCTTAGTGAAATAGGTGTCCAGATTATCTGCTAAGAGTGCATGTGTACAGAACCCTGTGAAAATTGGTCCTCTACCCACCACACTAATTTTGCACATTTTTTGAGTAAGCAGTCATGCTCCCTGGAAGTGCCTTTCCAAAGAGTTCTGAAGGAGAGAGCTCTTTAGTTCTTGTTCAAACTCACATAGGAGACTTGGGTGCCCTGGAGTTCCACAGAATTCATATGAGGATCTCAATAGATCTCAAACTCATGTTTGTGATCCTGGGTTATGTAACTAATATGGATAATTCAAATAATGCAACTTTCAGATTCCTTTGTACCTCAACAATGCTGACTCATTATCAAATAAATAAAATGTATTTACTCTGAATGTTTCCTCTCAGTTGGTCCTCTTAATTGATAAGAGAGTCCATCAGTATCTTGTTTTAGATTACCCTGTGAAAGTGAAGAATTTATGGATTATATGCTGATGGGAAAATTACCTGCTGAGGTAACTTCATATTTATTCTTTATTCTACTGATTTCATATATATGAATTTTGTAAAATGTGGGTTTTTTGCATGAGGTAAAAGATAGCACATACATAAGGAAGTATATAATGTGTATATCTGGAGCCAAAATATTTATTTAAAATTATTTTGAATTAATAAGTTTATATGTAGTGATATTTGCTTTGCCTATGCTTTTTGACTGTCATTCATTTATTCATTTGCCATATACCTGCTACAATATGTAGGTTCTGTTCCAGGAGCTGGGAATATAAATGCACAAAAGATACAGTCCCTGAATTTTAAGGAGTTTATGGTCTGGTTATAGGAGACAGGTATTGTAATAAACCAAGTACTGTAGTATATTGTATGTGCTAAGAAAGAAATATATACAGGATGGACTAGGGCCCAAGGGAGGGAGTGGTCAATTTCTGCCTCAGAAGTATGGGAACCTGCTGTCAAGAAAGGTTTTACTGATGAAATGGTGCCTGAATCCTGAAAGATAAGAAAGTGTTTTTGTTAAGTTTGACATTAGATAACATGTAGTATTTGAGGCCAAAGAACTTCATCTATACAAGTTTGTATTCTGGCACAAAGGAAAAATTTGCCAATGAGTCTCTAAGGTTTCCAAACAATTTCAAGTTTAAAACTTAATATTATAAAGGTATTTTTTTTCAAATACCAGCAGGTGGCAATATTATCCCATGAAAAAAGAATGATCGCCAGAAGCTGAAAATGACTTTCCAGAATTTCCAAATCTGGTAATGAGGGTGTTCTGGGTTAAAAATGGATGAGAAAAAGTGAGTTTGACAATTTTTTTCTTGTCAGGCCAGCTTTTCCTTGAATAAGTCAATGTCTGAACTCCCCAATCCCCCCTTTCCATTCATTCTGAGCCCCAGAGATCTCCATAAAGTGGACTTGAACACCTGTCGTTCAAAGGCCTGTGGGAGTCTGAAGCCCTTTTCAAGACTTCTGCACTACATTGACCCAGAAACAAAACTGAGCTCCCTGCCTGATGTTCACTAAAAGCCAATATGCATAAAATATTCATGAATTTAAGAGACTTTAGTGAAGATCTGGGGAAAGGGTAACAGCAGAGTTCACACAGCAGCAATGCAAACAAGCACAAATGAATCAGCCTCCCAGGTCTCAAAATGTCATTTGGCCACCCACCATCATGGAATTTCACAGAATTCTTTTGTTTCAGCCCTTCTTTATCTGTTGGCTCCTCTTTTTCCCTTCTTGGCCCTGGAACTTCAAATTCTTCTCCTTCTCTCCCCCTCCCCCTCTCTCCATCTCCTTCCAATTTTCCTGTCCCCTCTCCCTGCCTCTTCCTCTCCTTCTCCCTTTTTCTCTCTCCTGGTCTCCCACCCCCAAACCTACTAAGGTGCTCTGCGGTAGAGGGCCCTTCACTCTGTGTGATCCCCCCTTCCTTGAAGGCAGTAGTAGCAGTTTATTACCTTGAAACAGAAAGCAGAACAATTATTCTGTTTTCAGTGTAATAAAAATACTTTAAAAAACATGCCCTGCAGATATTAAAAAAAAACACCACCTGTGATCATGGTTTTCAGCTAGTGTTTGCAGGTTTTTCTTTAGCAGGGTGATGTTAAGTGAGCTTGTTAGGGTCCTCTTCACCTCTCTCCATCTTCCATGTGCCTAGAAAATAAACCCCAGTTTCTTCCATGATCTATCATATTTGTTATTGATTTTTTCTTTCCATAGGGTTCTTTATCTGTGCAACTCAATGTGGTCCCAGAATTAGGGCCAATTAGGAAATTGTGATTGCTCTGCTATAGGAGACCATTTTTTCCCCTAAACTTTTATTATGGAAATGTTCAATATAAAGAATATTTGGAAAAATTATTGAATCTATCACCTAGAGTCTATGATTGTTAACATTTTATTATACTTGCCTTCTGTCCATCTAATTTTTTGATGCATTTCAAACTAAGTTGCAGGCATAAGTACATTTCACTCCTAGACATTTTAGCGTGCATGTAATTAACTAGAGTTTAATATTTATTTTCAGTTCTTTTTTTTTTGAGGTAAAATTTATGTAACAGTGATATTCAAATCTTAAGCGTACCATTAGATGAGTTTTGAGCAATGCAAAAGCCAGGGTTATCTAAACCCCTATCAAGATACAGAAAATGTACACAGAGGATTTATTTGTTAGTTTTTCCACACACAGGGAGTGTAAAATGGTTAAATTCTAGACATTTCCAGGTCTGAGTACACTATTGGTGAGAAATTACTTATTATAGTATAAGGGATTTTAAGTGAGTTTTATAAGTACAGAAACACAGATTAAGGTCTGCATCTGTGCTTTTTGCTGTTGTTTCAGTTTGAGCTCAGTGACTTTACAAGTGAGCAGCAACACTCAGAAGCAAAATGGTCAGTGCCTGTGAGTTAAGAGCAGGAACTAGGTCTACTTTTTGATCTGTATCTCAACTACCTGGAATGCTTTATACCTTTGGCACTCAATAAATATTTCTTGTTGCCATACTACCTGCTACAAAAATTTACTAGGTCTAGGCTATTGTTTGTGTACCTAAAAAATAATCATGGGACTATAGAAGTCAAAGCCATGGAGAGTGTCACACATCCTTCTCAGCTGTTCATCAGTCAGTACTTGAAGTAGGGTTAAAGGTATAGGGTAAAGTTATAGAGCTTCTCAAGGGCCCAGAGGTAAAGAAAGGATGATAGCTAAATTCAGAGAGAACAGCACTGAGGTTCCAGGAGACCTAGATTCTGAGTTCTTTTATGCTTCCTGTTGGAGTTCAGATCCAGTGCTTGACCTTCCCAGGGCCTGTAGTTTCATGCAGATGAGTAGTTACTGCTTCTTGAAGGGGTTTGTATGGAAGAGTCCTGATACATGCTTACAGAAAGAAATATATAGCAAATCAGTGGCATGTTATTTTATTAAACTAAGTTATAGTCAAGAAATTCGGATATCTTTTTAAATGCTGCATCCAAATTCCAACAACCCAAATGTCCACTGAGGCCCATTACAAACCATTGCTTGCCATTCTTTTTTTTTTTTTAATCGAAATATAGTTGATTAGCAATGTTGTGTTAGTTTCTGGTGTACAGCAAAGTGATTCAGTTTAATATATATTTATGTAAATATATGTACTATTTTCAGATTGTTTTCCATTATAGGTTATTACAAGATATTGAATATCACTTATATGTGGAATCTAAAAAAATGATACAAATGAACTTACTTACAAAACAGAAACAGACCCACAGACATAGAAAACAAATTTATGGTTACCAAAGGGAAAAGGGGCGGGGAGGGATAAATCAGGAGCTTGGGATTAACAGATACACACTATTATATATAAAGTAGATAGACAGCAAGGACCTACTATAGCACAGGGAACTATATTCAATATCTTGTAATTGCCATACTTTGTTTTTGAGTTAGTTCCTGCTTCACTGACTTAAAGTCAAACATGCAGAGTGAAATCTGTCTCTCAATTGCTATCTTGGTCACAGATCTTTTTGTTCACAGATGGAAATTTTCTCCAGAAGAAATAACAGTAGTATTTTGGTCTGTGTTCAGTTTTGGGGAATAAAACTCACTCTAACCAGTTTAAGCACAAAGAGATTCATCACAGAGTATTAAATGGCTCACAGATTCTAGGTTGAGCTTCCAGGAATGGTTCCCAACTCACACTGGCTGGCAAGGGATTGTTGCTTTTACCCCAAGCAGGATGCTATAGTATCAGAAAGATACCACCAAAACTATCAGCTCCTGAGCCTCTGCTATGAGCAGAAAATAGTCTGCAAATTTCGGAAGCTGCTGTTACAGCTGCTGTCCCAGACTGTGCCACTGCTGTTCCAAGCCACACCAACAAAAGTGAATGCCAAAGACAAGATTAACATCTGATCATAGGAACTTGAATAAAACCTAGAACCCTAGGTACAAAGGGATTGAGAAATAGTTTTCAGCTGTTTAGCTTCAGCGTATTAGAAGAAGGAGTTAGAACATGTACTGAGTGAGCCATTTCAGTGTCTTCTAGAAATAGCTAACATTTGGAGAGTTTATCAAGATGGCAACATAGGAGACTCCTAACACTCTTCCTCCCATGGATGCAACAAGTGTATAGCTGCATTTTAAGAAATTCCCTCTGAAAAAATCGAGAAACTAGCTAAGCAACTCCTGCGTATCAGGCATATGAGAAAATACAAAATAGGTAGGAAAGACTGAGACACACTCACCATAAACTCTGCCCCCAGCAGTGTCACACTATTGAGAGGGAACTCCAACTCCCAGCTTCTCTCTGAGGAGCAGAGTTTGGACTGCACATCTAGCACCCCAACTTTTGACTCCCCCATGAGGGTTGGGTTTCCAAGACACCTATCCCACAGCTAACATCATACTTAATGGTGAAAGGCTAAAAACTAACTCTAACGTTAAGAACAAGGCAAAGATGCCACTTTTGTCACTTTTATTCAGCATAATACTGTAAGTTGTAGCCAGAACAATTAGACAAGAAAAATAAATAAAATAATCCAAATCAAAAAGGAACAAATAAAAGTCTCTTTTTGCAGATGACATGATATTATATATAGAAAACCATAAGGACTCCACTATAAAATTGTTAGGACTGATAAAAATTCAGTAAATTTTCAGGATAAAAAATCAATGTACAAAAATTAGTTGCTTTTCTATACATTAACAGTAAACTATCAGAAAGAGAAGTTAACAATCTCATTTATAATTGCATCAAAAACAGTAAAATACTTAGGAACAAATATAACCAAGGATGTGAGATCTGTACACTGAAAACTATAAGACATTGATAATAGAATGAAGACACAAATAAATGGAAAGATATTCCATGGTCATGGATTAAAATAATTAATATTGTTGAAATGTCCATTCAATGTCATCTCTATCAAAATTCCAATGGCATTTTTCATAGAAATAGAACAAACAATCCTAAAATTTGTATTGAACCATAAAAGTCCCCCAAAAGTGAAATCAATCTTGAGTAAGAAGAACAAAGCTGGAGGCATCACACTTCCTAACTTCAAACTATATTACAAATCTCTAATAATCAAAACAGTATGGTATTGGTATAAAAACAGACATGTAGATCAATGGAACAGAACAGCGAGTACAGAAATAAACCCATGTATATAAGGTCAGTTAATTTTTCACAAAGGAGGCAAGAATATGCAATGGGGAAAGGATAGTCTCTTCAGTAAATGTTGGGAGTACTGGATATCAACATGCAGAAGAATGAACTGGATCCCTGTATTACACCATACACAGAATTAACTAAAAATAGATTAGGGAATAGGCCCTAATTAAATGTGCTGTTGAGGTGGTGTTACTTTCTGAAGGTTCCAGGGAAGAATCCATTTCCCTGCCTTTTCCATTTTCTAGAGGCTTCTTATGCTCCTTGGCTTGTGGTCTCCTTCCTCTATACTCAAAACCAGCAAAGGACACCTGAGTGAAAAATCCTTATTTAAAATTGTGTTTCTGGGGCTTCCCTGGTGGCGCAGTGGTTGAGAATCTGCCTGCCAATGCAGGGGACACGGGTTCGAGCCCTGGTCTGGGAAGATCCCACATGCCGCGGAGCAACTGGGCCCGTGAGCCACAATTACTGAGCCTGCGCGTCTGGAGCCTGTGGTCCGCAACAAGAGAGGCCGCGATAGTGAGAGGCCCGTGCACCGCAATGAAGAGTGGCCCACACTTGCCACAACTGGAGAAAGCCCTCGCACAGAAATGACCCAACACAGCCATAAATAAATAAATAAATAAAATTTAAAATTGTGTTTCTTCAATTATAAGTACTTTGAACATATTTTTCATTTGTCTTGCTCATATCACATTTATTTAGTTCATTTTATAATAGTTTTGCACAGGCCCTGTATTCAAGTCTTTCTGTTTATTATTCATCTATAGAGGACTGCTTGCCTAGAGAATTATGGGTGTACTCCCCTTGACTTCCTACTCTACTTTAACCTGGTACTTTCTCAACTATACTCTTAGAATTCGAGCTGGTTTTGAGTTGGAGGCCTGGAAACATATGGCTTGTAATCTTTGTTAAGGCCTTTAGCTACCTGGTAGTAAAGGGAAAGTGAACTGAGGTTGCTGTCAACTGGTATATACAGTTTGGGTGTGTTGAATCACATCCCCTGAGCACACATCATTTCTGGGGGTGCTTTCTCTGAACCTTGGTCTTCCTTCACATCCAGAGAAGCAGGTAGCCCCAGGAAGAGGAGGGACCAATGTACAGCTCGGTGGCTCACGGGCATTTTGTTTGGTGGCATCACAGTGATTATTTCTTTGTGCTCAGCAGTTATTTGTCATATTCTTCATTCTTAAGATATTGCTTCCTACCCCTCAAGGATATCCTTTTGAGTAATTTGACGATGAAGAGAAGAGATGGAGGTAGCTTATAATTGGATTGTTTGGTTTTTTATGTGGTTGAGTTGTATGAGCTGTTTGTATATTTTGGATATTAGGCTCTTATTGGTTGCATCATTTGCAAATATTTTCTCCCAGTCCATAGGTTGTCTTTTCATTTTGTTTATGGTTTCCTTTGCTGTACAAAAGCTTGTAAGTTTAATTAGGTCCCATTTGTTTGTTTTTGCTTTTATTTCTATTGCCTTGGGAGACTGACCTAAGAAAACATTGGTACGATTTGTGTCAGGGAATGTTTTGCCTATGTTCTCTTCTAGGAGTTTTATGGTGTCATGTCTTAATTTAAGTCTTTAAGCCATTTTGAGTTTATTTTTGGTATGGTATGAGGGTTTGTTCTAACTTTATTGATTTACATGTGGCTGTCTGACTTTCCCAACACCACTTGCTGAAGAGATTGTCTTTTTTCCACTGTATATTCTGTTGGCTTTTAATCAATTTGAAGCCAGATTGTAACAATCAGGATCATTTAAGGTACTAATAGTGGACAAACAAAATGTCTACTATATAGACATCAAAAAATTAAAATCTTTGTAATTTGTCTTGGAATTCATTGAGTTGTAGAACAATGTTCATATTTTGTTTTTGCTTAAAAAAGGAAATTAATATGGTAAATTAAGGAGACTAGGAAATTTGTGAATATACATGCATGTTTATATATGCCAAATAAATATAAACATTTGCTACTCACACATGCACTGTATTGTACAAATGTACTTCATTAGCTATTTTGCCAGATCCAGCTCAAGGACTTATTTATCTGTCCTTAGGAATTTTAGCACACGGAAGATGTTTTAGACAACACAAGATGAATAGAAGCACAGTTTATCACTTTTATCAGTTAATTGCAACATTGATATGTAATTAACTCTGATGGATTCAACAGTCATAAAGAAATCATTAAGTTGATTTTTTAAACTAAGAGCATTGTCACAGTTAACTAACTGCTGATGACCATTTGCATTTCACAAACATTACTCCTGCCTATGAGTGTATCCAGGCTATGCTGTTGTTGGCTCAGGCTCTGAACTTGAACTCTGTGTAAAGCTGGAAGTTATAGCCCTTATCTTAGTCATTGGGCTTGGGCTGTTTCTTAAAACTCTAAGAACTGGCTTGGTTACTGTTAGTTCTCCCTTCTGAAAACTGCATTTTCTTGTGACCTAGTAGACAAATTCAACTTTTCCTACTGATAAATGAAAGATTTAGAGTAGCAGTTCTCAAAGCAGTTCTCTTCTTCAGGGAGTCTGCAAGGTCAAAACTGTTTCCATAATAATACTCAGACTTTTATTTCTCCCTTTTTCTTCCAGAGGCTACAGCACGTGATAGTATAGTTGCTCTGATATTAATATGTGGTGAGTTTATTATTATTTTTAAAAAATTTTTTACTAAATAAGTAAATACATATTTAAATATTTTCTCAGTTTTAATTTATTATATGGTAATAAACGATTGACTGAACCCACATAAACAAAAGCTCTTTGGGGCCCTCCATAATGTTTAAAGGGATCCTGAGACCAAAAAGTTTGAGTACTGCTGGTTTAGTGTAATGTAAACAATTGTTTGAAGACATTAGTGTTCATAGAAATTCTAAATGTACTTCTTGGGTATTTAGACATTATTTTCTGGATCCTATATAGTTGCCACAAACTTGTGTTGCATTAGCATGGTAATAAAATGCTGTTCAGGGTTTTTTTTCAGTGTTTCTACTAAAATGGTACATGATCCTTGTAATGCACATTTAAAACTGATATCACTTGTCATTCATTATGGGGTAACTGATTTGCCAACTTGAGGCTTTAAATAATTGTGGATTCTTCATTACGGATCCAAGTGCATCTTATAACAAATAACTATGGGTCGTTCTAAATAATTGATAATAAGCTTTCAAGTCAAAATTATCACAAATCTTTTCTGAAGACATTTATCTTGGTTTATTTGGATTATGATACTTTATATGTATATATTGCCTATCTTTTGACATTAATAATTATATTTACCTTAGGGAATCTGC
This sequence comes from Balaenoptera ricei, assembly GCF_028023285.1. NCBI lineage: Eukaryota > Metazoa > Chordata > Mammalia > Artiodactyla > Balaenopteridae > Balaenoptera > Balaenoptera ricei. Next base: position 128,605,836 of record NC_082640.1, read on the forward strand.
AGCAATGAGTAAGATTCTTCAAAACATGCTGGTGAAAGTAATTTTAGTTAGGTTTAGGTAACCAAAAATAGCAACATGTAAAACCTCTTTAATGTGTATAATCTCAAGGTTTAAAAATTTTTTAAATTTCCAATGTTTCCAATATTTATACCAACATGAAGTTTTTGAATAATGGTACTGTTTGTCTTAAATGGCATTTTGAAATAATTGTGTAAGTGTGGAAATTCATGTAGAAGTTTATTTTGATTATAAAATATTAATAACGTTAATATTTATTGAACTATATTATATGCTTGAAAAATATGAAATATTATATTATATGAATCCTCTTTTTAGATAGGCAGTATAGATGAGAGAAAAGAGATACTTTGGGGAAGAAGATTATTGTAAATTGTAAAAGGTTCAATTTTTCATATACGTTTCAATTATTATGAAAATAACTATAGTGGAAAAAATATAGTGAAACATATTAGAGAATTAATTCCAAGTATAATACCATTCTGGTATGTTGGAGGACATGACAAAAGCCATTTAGTACTCTAAAAATTAATCTGACTATGTGAAGTAAAACCTCAGTTAACTGCCATGATAGGGTATTCTTTTGGTTAATAGATGATAAAAGGTGATTGCCATCGAAAAGATAGTTTGTTATAGTTTGCAAGAGGAGGAGACATGCCATGCCATGCAGGGCCAGATGGGGAAGCACAGGGGTAGGTCAGGATGCAGAAGGAGTGAGGGGAAGGCATGGGCCAGGGCCTTTATTGGGGTTCTTGTGGGAAGGATTGGGAAAGGCAGAGTAAGTAGCTGAACAAGTTTAGTTTGAGTAATTTCTGCAGGCTCTGAGATATAAGGGTGGTTCCTAGTTGTCTGGTACCTGGTCCTGGGGTGCTTTAGGCCTGGGATATAGTGTACCAGATTGCAGGAGTCTCATAAAAGGAGTTGTCAAAATATCATAAAATACAGATAATAAAAAACATGATTAATATACTGACATACCATGTGTTTATTTATCTTTAATTACCTGTGTCCCTCCATAGAATACAAGCTCTGTGTGGCAGCTCTTTGTCTACTTTATTTCTGCAGCAGTCCCGGAACTTAGAATGGTAGCTGCACATGATGATTATTTGTTGAGTCAAGGAGAGATCTAGTGAGCCATAAACCTACCCTTCTTTTTATGTTCTCATTGTTGTTGTCATCTAAGGTTAAAATCTCTTGGTCCTTGTTCCGTGCATCTCCATCCCCATTATATAAATTGCTGAGTCTGTCAGGTCTACCACTGAAATATCTCTGGTATCTGTTTTTTGATTCAGATTCCCAGTTGATTCTTCAGGCCTTCCTTAAATCTTGCCTGGATTATGAGTGTAAGTGCATACTTTGTATTTTATACCTTTTACTTATCCTGTTTTAAAGGTTATGTAATATTATTATGTTCCTTATTTATTTTTGACCCTCACAGCAATCTTATGAGGTCATTTCAGTTAACTCCATTTACAGAAATAGAGTCTGAGATCCAGGAAGACAAGTAATTTGCCTGAGATTAGTGCAAGTAGCAGAGCTAGAACCTGATTCACTTTTGCCCATCTTCTCTCCCTAGCCCCATTTCCTGTTATACCTTGCTTGATTAATTTCTCCATCTTATCACTCCTTTGCTTTAGAACTTCTTGTGGGTTTTCATGGCTTATAGACAAGTCCAGCCTCCTTAGCCTGACTTTTTTTTTTTTTTTAAGATATTCACGTTCGTTTATTTATTTATTTATTTATTTATTTATTTATTTATTTAGGACTGTGTTGAGTCTTCGTTTCTGTGCGAGGGCTTTCTTTCTCTGGTTGCGGCAAGTGGGGACCACTCTTCATCGCGGTGCGCGGGCCTCTCACCATCGCGGCCTCTCTTGTTGCGGAGCACAGGCTCCAGACGCGCAGGCTCAGTAATTGTGGCTCACGGGCCCAGTTGCTCCGTGGCATGTGGGATCTTCCCAGACCAGGGCTCGAACCCGTGTCCCCTGCATTGGCAGGCAGACTCTCAACCACTGCGCCACCAGGGAAGCCCCTTAGCCTGACTTTTACTGAGTTGTTTCCAATCAGTTGTAAACCCCAGCCAAAGTCATCTCTGTACAGTAACTTGGACACATGATACTTTATCACCTGGACTGTTCATTAGATAATTAGGTAATTGGCACATTAGATAATTCAAGGCCCACCTTCTCCATGGACTATGTTCATTGCCTTCGCCCTCTTCCCACCCTAGTTCTATGGAAATTTCTCCTTTTTCTGAACTCTAACCTTTTACCTATAATTCTCGTATAACACTTAGAGAAACAATCTTGTAATATAGCTATCTGTGTTCATTTTATCTTTCTGTAGGTCTGTATCTTATTGCTGCAGGTCCTATACAGCAGAAATCAGCACTGAAAAGTTTTTGCTTTCTGTGGCTCACTCCTGTACCTCCCAGCATCAGCAACTAGCACATTGCTTTGTGTATTTGTACCTGATAAGAATGCATTGGATAAACTATTAATCTTTTGGGTGAATTGGGACATATTCATTGAGAATACAATATGCTAAAATTAGCTCAAGCATTCACTGAGGATAAGTGGATTAATGAATTACCATAAGGCACTTAGGTTTTATTTGAGAACCCTCTGAAATCTCAATATATCCCTATATATTTGCATTTTAAATAATCCTTAATGAATTAAATAAATGATTTTTATATTCTTTATTTGAGTTTTTGAGTTAGAAGGCTTACGTTCCATTTTTAACACCACTTGAAGTTTTAAGAACTAGTGAATATTAAAGTCCAGCCCTTAGCAGACAAAAGATAACTTGAGAGTAGAAAATCACAAACTTGTATTTTTTAAGGTCCCCGTGATGAGCTGTATAAATTATGTTCTAGTATTTGTTTTATCTTTCTACTTTCTGTGAATACTTCTGTGTTCTATAAAATGCCACAATCCATAATATCAATTGGGAAAATAAACTTACAAGTTTGAAAAAAGGGTATTATTTTTAGAGATATTATACAATTTTCAGTGTTGATATTTAGCACCTGTATTGTTTTCCTGTAACTGCTGTAACAAATTACCACAAGCTTGGTGGCTTGAAACATCAGAAATTTACTCTCTTACAGTTCTGAAGGCCAGAAGTACAGAATCTTTATCACTATGCTGAAATCAAGGTGTTGGCAGGGTGACATTCCCTCTGGAGGCTCTAGGGGAGAATGCATTCTTTGCCTCTAATGCTTTTGGTGGTTGCCAGCATTCCTTGGCTTCTGGCCACGTCACTCCAATCTTTAAAAACCAGCATCTTTAAATCTCTCTCTGCTCTGTCTTTATATCACTTTTTCTTCTACGTGTAGTTAAATCTCCTTCTTATAAGTATACATATAATTACATTTAAGGCCCACCTGGTTATTGAGGATGATCTCTCCATCTCAAGACCCTTAACTTTGTCACATCTCTGAAGACCTTTTTGCTTATAAGGTAACATTTACAAGTTCCTGGATTTACAACCTGATATATTTGGGGAACCATTGTCAGCCTAACATAATAACCTAACACAGCTTTCTAAAGGAAGATAAGGAGTAGCCTGATTTTTTGACAATAACAGAGTTTTCATTTGAAATCTTCCTAGTGGAACCTCTTAGAAATGGGCAGAATGACTTAGTTTAACCCTTTGATGCTGTGCTTAAATGTTATTAGCCAATTAACTGTAAACACATTGTGAAATTATGCTCTTCAAACTTTTGTTCTTTGAAAAATTAACAGGTTGGGACTTCCCTGGTGACGCAGTGGTTAAGAATCCTCCTGCCAGTGCAGGGAACACAGGTTCCAGCCCTGGTCCAGGAAAATCCCACATGCTGTGGAGCAACTAAGCCCATGCACCACAACTACTGAGCCTGCGCTCTACAGCCCATGAGCTACAACTGCTGAGCCCGTGTGCCACAACTACTGAAACCAGCGCACCTAGAGCCTGTGCTCCACAACAAGAGAAGCCACTGCAATGAGGAGCCCACACACTGCAACGAAGAGTAGCCCCTGCTCACCACACCTAGAGAAAGCCTGTGCGCAGCAATGAAGACCCAACGCAGCCATAAATGAATAAATAAATAATAATAATAATAAAAAGAAAAATTTACAGGTTAAGTGGATATTCAATTGTAATAGGATTTTATAATGCTTTCAAATGATTTAACATGCTGGGATAATGATCTCAGTTCAGAAACTGACTCTAGGAAATAATAACATGGTAACATGCTATTCACTTCCTTATTGATTATAGAAATTACAGTCCAACCAGCAGTCATTAATCCTGCAGAATGTAAGAGCAGTGCAAGTTAATTTTTTAAGTAAACTTTTTATTGAAGTATAACATGCATAGAGGAGACTGCAAAAATCATAAATGTTCAACTTGATGAATTTTCACAAAATCAGCAAACCCATGTAAACAGTACCCAGATAGGAATATAATATTACTAGAGGTCTAAGAGGTCTGCCTTGTGCCCCCTCCCCACCATTACACCCAACTCTGACTTCTGTTGCCACAGGGAAGTTTTACCTGTTTCTTGAAGCTTATGTAAGTAGAATCATGTAGTATGTACTCTTTTGTGTCTAGCTTCTTTTGTTCTACATTTTGTGACTTTACCAATGTTTTTGCATGTAGTGGTAGTTCTTTCATTTTTGTTAGTGTGTAATTTCTATTTGATAAATACACCACAATTTATCTATTTTATTGGTGAATGACATTTATGTTGTTTCCATTTGGGGCTAGTACAAATAGTGCTTCTGTGAACATTCTTGTTAATTCTCTTTGGTATAAATATGTAAGGATATCTGTGGGTATATATCGAGAAGTAGAAATGCTGGGTCAAGGGGTGTAGTGTATATGATTTTAGTAGAGACTGTCAAATAGTTATATAGAGTTTGTACCATTTTAAACTGTCACCAGTAGTGCATGAGCATTCCTGTTGGTCCACAATCTCATCAGCATTTGATACTGTCAGTTTTTTTAATTTTAGCCAATCTGATGAGTAGGTTTTGATATCTCATTTGTCAGTTTGATTTGCATTTCTCTGAAGACTAATGAAATTGAATACATCTTTATATCCATATAGGTTATTTAGATATATTCTTTTGTGAGTCATTTGTCCATATTTTTTCCATTGGGTTGTCTGTTTTTTATTTTTAGAAAAATTTATTTGTAGTTGGAGCAAGTTCTTTGTTGAATGGATGCATTGCCAATTTCTTTTCCATTCTATGACTTGCCTTTTTGTTTTTTTAGTTGTGTCTTTTGATGGCCAGAAGTTCTTTATTTCAATGTAGTGTAACTTATCAATCTTTTCTTTTATGATTAGCACGTTTGTGTCCTGCTTAAGATATCTTTGCCTGCTCTGAGGTCATAAGTAATAAAGATGTTTTCCAAATTTATCTTCTAGAAGCTTTATTTTTTTTTAAGTTTTTTTTTTTGATGTGGACCATTTTTAAAGTCTTTATTGAGTTTGTTACAATATTGCTTCTGTTTTTTTTATGTTTTGGTTTTTTGACCATGAGGCATGTGGAACCTTATCTCCCCAACCAAGAATCAAACCCATACCCCCTGCATTGGAAGGCAAAGTCCCATCCACTGGACCACCAGGGAAGTCCCTAGAAGCTTTATTTTAAAATCACATTTATCTTTATAATTTATCTGGAATAAATGTTTGCATATGGTGTGAGGTAAGGACAAAATTCACTTTTCTGTAGAGATATGCGTTATAATTTTGTGTTTTTCATAAGTCAAGTGGCCATATATGTGCAAGTTAATTTTGTTTTATAAAACATTTATTGAGCATGTAGTATGCACCAGGAATTGTGTTTGGTACTAATGATATAGATACAAATAATAGAGATTCCCTCCTGAAAATGTCCTTGAGTGGGGAAGATAATAAGTGAGATGGTAATGAAAAATGCAGAAGAACTATATGTTGTGAGGAAAAGGAATGAACTCTTTGTGAGGAGATGAGGAAGCCTCTGCTAGAGAAAGCAACATTTGAATTGGATCTTTAAAAGTGAATAGGAGTTTGATGAATGCATTCTATATATAGAGAAAATTGTGTGAAAAGACACAGGATTGTCACAGGGCAGGTATATTCATAACATTGTGAGAGGTTTGCTATAGGAAGGAGCAGTGTGCAAGAAGATGAGAGGGAGTAGGACCAGGGAGGAGACAAGAGTGCATGGGTATGAGGCTAGAACATTTTAGGAAGAGAGGACTGTGTGTGTAAAATTCAGTAATTATAAAGGAACACGGCATATTTATCAAACGGTGAGAAATTCAGTATGGCTGGAAGATAGACTGTGTTTGCATGGCAGAGAGCTGAGAAGGAGTAACAGGAGGGATGAGAAGCAAATGGAGATGAGGATGAGATTTGGGTTGGGCTTATCCCTAAGGAAACTGGGGAGAAGGAGAGTTTTTAACCAGGGCGTGGTGTAATCACATTTGTTTTTTAGGAAGATGACCCTTAGGGGTCTGGAAGATAGATTAGTAGGTGGAAAGTTGGTAGGTAGAAATCAGTTAAAAGAAATGAGGCTTGGGCATGGTGTGGCAGTGGTGATGGTGAGATAGTGTTGGATGTGGAACTAGTCTGATTATACCCAAGAGGACTTGGTGACCATGAATGATAGGCAGGTGTGACAGATGACTCCAAAATTTATAGTTTGAGAGACTGAGTGAATAGTTATGTTATCAACTGATATAGGAAACAGAAGGAGAAGGTATGGTGGTAGCAAATAATAAATTAAAATTTGGACTTACTAGGTTTTAGATGTTGGTTAGTTAAGTAGTTGGAGACATGTAGGAAGAATTAAAGACATGTGTGTGGAACTCAAAAGAGAGGTCAGGGCTATAAATATATATTCGAGAACCAACAACATATAGAAGATAGTTGAAGCCACAGGAATGGGTGAAATCATCCAGGGAGAGTAGGTAGAGAAAGAAGAGAATAAGTCCAAAGAATCAACTCAAGGTAACTTGAACACTTAAGGGAAGAAAAAGTGAGCCTGTGAAGGTGAGAGTTTTCCACCACCCCTGTCTGTGGTTTCTAATTTTTCTACTGTAACATAATTTCTTGTGTAATATAAAATAACACTGAAATAGTACATAAAAACATATGATGAAAAGTAACATTCTCTCTCCCTGCCCAGGTCCATTCCTCAGAACCAGTATATGTTTAATTCTATATTTTGGTTGTTAAAAGTCTAAATTTAAGTTCGAATAGTATGCTTGTTCCTCTGATTTTTGATTTACCTACTTTAGATCATGACTGTGTGCTATTCGGAAGTCTAAAGATGGCCACTAAGATTCATTCCCTCCTCGTGGTGTGCATGCCCTATGTAATCTTCTCTCTTTGAGGGTTGGTGAGACCTGTGAATATTATGGGCCATAACTCAAATAATTAGGTTATTAATCAATTGACTTTTAGTTAATGCAATGGAGATTATCTTGGGTGGCCTGACCTATTCAGATGAGCCCTTAATAGGGGGATTGAGCCTTTCCAAAAAAGGTACTCCTACAGCCTTGAAGAGAAAACTGCCATATTTTGAGAAAAGAGAGCCATATGGCTAGGACCTGAGGGTGGCTTCCAGTTCTGGAGAGTGATCCCTTGCTGACAGCAGCACGAAATCAGGGACTTCGGTCATACAACTACAAGGTGATGAATTCTGCCAACAATTAAAGAGCTTGGAAGAGAACTACAAGCCTCAGATGTGACTGCAGCCTTGGCTGACACCTTGATTTCAGCTTGGTGAGATCCTGAGCAGAGGATCCAGCTAACCTGGACATTGACCCACAGAAAACTGTGAGATGATAAATTTGTTTTGTTTTAAGCTGATAAACTTATAATAATTTGTTATGCAGAATTAGAAAACTAATCCAACTTTTAACTGCAAATAAGATAAAGATATAATTTATTTACTTTATCTCTACTTCATTATTTAAATATTACATTAATTTTAGTTTTTCAAGTGCTTAATTTTGTTTGTTTAATTCCTTTTGCTCCTATTTCTTGTTCTTTTAAACTTTAGTTAGTATCTTGATTCCTATTAATGTGAAAGAAGGATATTAACAATTCTGCCCTTTTTTTCTGTTAATTTATACTTTTCACCTGGAGTGAGAAATAGTGAGGCCTGCTGGTGGGAGGAGAAACCTGGCTTCAGTCTGGGGAAGCTGCACAATGATAAAAATATTGTGTAATAAAAACACAGGACCTGCTCAGGGTGAATTATTATTAGATAGAAGTCCATAAGCAATGTGAGTTAATTGAAATAGGGTGTATGCACTTGCGAATTGATAAAACTCAGCTGGACCTTTCAGGCATGCTCTGCCCTGCCTGTGAAACCATCCCCTGAGATGCACAGGGAAGATAAGAAAAAGCTGCCAGGAAAAGGCTAAGGGAAATTAAGTCTAGGAGCTCTGCCTTGGAGGCTAAAGGATAATTTATAAGTTTATCTGACGACGAGAGACTTAGTGGAGTGTAATTTAACACTGAAGATAAGCAGCAGCTCCATCTAATTGGGAACCCCCAGCATAATTAGATTTTCTGATCCTCTTCAATCTGCTTGAATTCTTTGCCGCTTAAAGAAACCACATTTTACAGAGATCTTTGGAAGTGTGGTAATAATGTCCTGCAACACCACCTGCTATATATTCCAAGTCACGACCATGAAAAGTCTCCTCTATAACCAAAATTGTGTTCTCTGGGTTTGGTTTAGGTTGATTCTCAAAGTTGAAAAATCGTAAACAGTATTTAAAATGATATGACAGTGTCACTGTTTTTGAGTTACAGGTAGAAAAAACCAACTTTAGTCAACTTAAGCAAAAGGTTTTTTTTGGTGGGAGGATCTCAGGGAGTCTCTGGAATTGAAGGAAAGCATAGAAAATCAGGTTCAGAAACATTGTGCTATCACTAAAGTATTTAAATATATAGTAGATTTAAATCCTAGGATAGGGAATCTGATAGATCCTAACTCCAGGCCCTGGGAGGTAGAATCTGAACTCTCAGAGGGACTGTTCAGGGACCTCTTTGACTTTCAGCAAGGGTTGAGGGCAGGACACCTGGATTGCAGTTGCACCAAGACTGTACCCTATGAAAGAGAAAGAGTCAAATGGAGTAATTGTTGGGAAGGATACCTGGATGCCAGGCCATGAGAAAAAAGAGTGCTGAGGATTACAGGCTGACTAGCATTTATAATCTGAGGGGAATCTGTATTCGTTTCAGGGCTACACCGGGCTAAACTGAAAAGGGATATGGGGGAAAAGCAGGGATGCCATTAAATATCAAGCTAGACTGAAAAAAAGCGATGTTCCCATTCACTAAGCTAGAACAAAAAAGTATCTCTAAATCTGGGAATTTAGACCTTTCTGTTTTAAAATATCCCAAGTAGTGAAGGGAGATGGAAGATTTCAAGTGTTTTTGCTTGCCTGCAAAGTTTTCTCCAACTTGTCTGATTAATTTCAGATTCAGTGTCCACAATATTATTAAAATATGATTTCTCTTAACTTGTGCCTACATAATAAATCTTGTCTATGATATTTTCTATCTCCAATTAAATAAAGTATGGGACACATTTTCTTTTATTCCTGATTGCTCTCTGACCAGAAACCATGCAGAGGGCAGATTGCCCTAATTATTTGCCATTGTACTGTTCCTCCTAACTTTCTTGTACTTCTCTGTTTTAGGGTTTGCAGAAAGTGCTACTCGGATTGCAAAGTCCTTTTCTTCAAGTTACAAAATGTTCAGGAAACTACTTTCTGAATTTCTTAGAGCTGGTTTTTTTTTTTTTTTTTCAGACTAGTTTTTCCCTGGGACAATTAAAGCTGAGAATTGGTAATTATCTTGATACTTCAATAGGAAAGTCCTCTTGCCTCAATTACATGAAAGTAGATTACTTAGCTGTAATTTGAATAGCTGTATTTTTCTTCTCTTCACTTAGTCTGTCAGGTCTTTTACTTAAGGTTCTTTTGAAGGAAGGTAGATACTGAAGAGGGCAGCTTCTTTTCAGAGATTGTGAACATCTAGTCAGGATGTAGTTGTGTTGTAAGACCTGAAAAATGATTACTATAAGGATAATGCAACTGACTTTTCTACCATCACTTTAACAATTAATTATGTGTCAATCCCAGGCTCCCAATTCCTCTCACCACCCCTTTCCCCCTTGGTATCCATATACACTATTGATACTATGTATAAAATAGATAACTAATGAGAGTATACTTTGTAGCAAAGGGAACTCCGCTTAATGCACTGTGGTGACCCGAATGGGAAGGAAGTCCAAAATGGAGGGGATATATGTATATGTATGGCCGATTCATTTTGCTGTACAGTAGAAACTAGCACAATATTATTAAAGCAACTATACTCCAATAGAAGTTAATTTAAAAAATTAATTATGTAGTCAACTGCAATTTGAGAAAAGAAAGTATTGTCAAATTAGATTTTTCTTCCCATTAAAAAGTTGAGGACTTCCCTGGTGGTCCAGTGGTTAAGACTCTGCCTTCCAATGCAGGGGGCACGGGTTCGAGCCCTGGTGGGGGAACTAAGATCCCACATGCCTTGTAGTGTGGCCAAAAATTAAAAAAAAAAAAAAAATTGAAACATCTTCCAATTGCTCACGAAAAATAAAGCCTGTATGATTCCTTTAGGCACACATAAGCCTAGAGATGTAAGACTAAATATAGTTTCATCTCGCTGTGCTCATTAAAAATAAGTAAAAGCTTAGTAAAGTTATATCTGACTACATGTTAGCATTCTTGGTTTTTCTGCTTTATAGTTCAATTTAAGGTGCCTATGTAGAAACTGTTTCAATGAGTTAAGGAAAAGAAAAAGTTCTTTTAGGGATAAGACAAGAGAATACATTCCTTCTTTGGTAGGTTTCTCTCATTTTTTTGCCTTTCTCCTTCTAAGTCAATATTTTCTTTTCCCTTTAGAGAAACCTGAAGGTCATCCTTGATTTTCCTTTCTGCCTCATCTTCTTCAGTGATCAACTCCTGTGTCATAAATATTACTGGAATCCATCCCATTCTCTACTTTTCCACTGCCCAAGTTCAGACTTGCAATATCTCTTTGGGAGACAAGCATGACTGAAATTATTATAGTCTCTTCTTTCTTTTGGTTGTTGTTTCCATGGAATATCTTTTTTACTCCTTCCACTTTCAGCTTATGTGTGTCCTTACATCTGAGTCTCTTGTAGTCAGTATACAAATGGATCCTTTTAAAAATCCATTCAGACGATCTATGTCATTTGATGGGAGTTTAAACCATTTGTATTTACATTAATTACTGATGGGGAGGACTTACTATTGCCAATTTTGTTACTTGTGTTCTGTGTATCTTGTAGCTTTTTTCTCCCTCTTCCTTTCTTACTGTCTTCCTTTGTGTTCCATTGACTTTTTAAAAAAACATCTTTATTGGAGTATAATTGCTTTACAATGGTGTGTTAGTTTCTGCTTTATAACAAAGTGAATCAGCTATACCTATACATATATCCCCATATCTCTTCCTTCTTGCATCTCCCTCCCTCCCACCCTCCCTATCCCAACCCTCTAGGTGGTCACAAAGCACCAAGCTGATCTCCTTGTGCTATGCAGCTGCTTCCCACTAGCTATCGATTTTAGATTTGGTCGTGTATGTATGTCCATGCCACTCTCTCACTTTGTCCCAGCTTACCCTTCCCCCTCCCTGTATCCTCAAGTCCATTCTCTAGTAGGTCTGCAACTTTATTCCCATCCTACCCCTAGGTTCTTCATGACCATTTTTTTTTTTTTTAGATTCCATATATATGTGTTAGCATACGGTATTCGGTATTTGTTTTTTTCTTTCTGACTTACTTCACTCTGTATGACAGACTCTAGGTCCATGCACGTCACTGCAAATAACTCAATTTCATTTCTTTTTATGGTTGAGTAATATTCCATTGTATATATGTGCCACATCTTCTTTATCCATTCATCTGTCGATGGACACTTAGGTTGCCTCCATGTCCTGGCTATTGTAAATAGAGCTGCAATGAACATTGTGGTACATGACTCTTTTTGAATTATGGTTTTCTCAGGGTATATGATATGATAGTATGATAGTTCTATTTTTAGTTTTTTAAGGAACCTCCATACTGTTCTCCATAGTGGCTGTATCAATTTACATTCCCACCAACAATGCAAGAGGGTTCCCTTTTTTCCACCCTCTCCAGCATTTATTGTTTGTAGATTTTTTGATCATGGCCATTCTAACTGGTGTGAGGTGATACCTCCTTGTAGTTTTGATTTGCATTTCTCTAATGATTAATGATGTTGAGCATTCTTTCATGTGTTTGTTGGCAATCTGTATATCTTCTTTGGAGAAATGTCTATTTAGGTCTTCTGCCCATTTTTGGATTGGGTTTTTTGGTTTTGTGATATTGAGCGGCATGAGCTGCTTGTAAATTTTGGAGATTAATCCTTTGTCAGTTGCTTCATTTGCAAATATTTTCTCCCATTCTGAGGGTTGTTGTTTTGTCTTGTTTATGGTTTCCTTTGCTGTGCAAAAGCTTTTAAGTTTCATTAGGTCCCATTTGTTTATTTTTGTTTTTATTTCCATTTCTCTAGGAGGTCAAAAAAGATCTTGCTGTGATTTATGTCATAGAGTGTTCTGCCTATGTTTTCCTCTAAGAGTTTCATAGTGTCTGGCCTTACATTTAGATCTTTTATCCATTTTGAGTTTATTTTTGTGTATGGTGTTAGGGAGTGTTCTAATTTCATTCTTTTACATGTAGCTGTCCAGTTTTCCCAGCACCACTTATTGAAGAGGCTGTCTTTTCTCCATTGTATATTCTTGCCTCCTTTATCAAAAATAAGGTGACAATATGTGCATGGGTTTATCTCTGGACTTTCTATACTGTTCCATTGATCTATATTTCTGTTTGTGTGCCAGTACCATACTATCTTGATTACTGTAGCTTTGGAGTATAGTCTGAAGTCTGGGAGCCTGATTCCTCCAGCTCCATTTTTCTTTCTCAAGATTGCTTTGGCTTTTCGGAGTCTTTTGTGTTTCCATATAAATTGTGAAATTTTTTGTTCTAGTTCTGTGAAAAATGCCAGTGATAGTTTGATAGAGATTACAATGAATCTGTAGATTGCTTTGGGTAGTACAGTCATTTTCACAATGTGGATTCTTCCAATCGAAAAACATGGTATATCTCTCCATCTGTTGGTATCATCTTTAATGTCTTTCATCAGTGTCTTATAGTTTTCTGCATACAGGTCTTTTGTCTCCTTAGGTAGGTTTATTCCTAGGTATTTTATTCTTTTGGTTGCAGTGGTAAATGGGAGTGATTCCTTAATTTCTCTTTCAGATTTTTCATCATTAGTGTATAGGAATGTAAGAGATTTCTGTGCCTTAATTTTGTATCCTCCTACTTTACCAAATTCATTGATTAGCTCTAGTAGTTTTCGGGTAGCATCTTTAGGATTCTCTATGTATAGTATCATGTCATCTGCAAACACTGACAGCTTTACTTCTTTTCTGATTTGAATTCCTTTTATTTCTTTTTCTTCTCTGATTGCTGTGGCTAAAACTTTCAAAACAATGTTGAATAATAGTGGAGAGAGTGGGCAAACTTGTCTTGTTCCTGATCGTAGTGGAAATGGTTTCAGTTTTCCACCATTGAGGATGATGTTGGCTGTGGGTTTGTCATATATGACCTGTATTATGTTGAGGTAAGTGCCCTCTATGCCTACATTCTGGAGGGTTTTTATCATAAATGGGTGTTGAATTTTGTTGAAAGCTTTTTCTGCATCTATTGAGATGATCATCTGGTTTTTATTCTTCAGTTTGTTAATATGGTGTATCACATTGATTGATTTGCATATATTGAAGAATCCTTGCACTCCTGGGATAAACCCTACTTGATCATGGTGTATGATCCTTTTAATGTACTGTTGGATTCTGTTTGCTAGTATTTTGTTGAGGATTTTTGCATCTATGTTCATCAGTGATATTGACCTGTAGATTTCTTTCTTTGTGACATCTTTGTCTGGTTTTGGTATCAGGGTGATGGTGAACTCATAGAATGAGTTTGGGAGTATTCCTCCCTCTGCTATATTTTGGAAGAGTTTGAGAAGGATAGGTGTTAGCTCTTCTCTAAATTTTTAATAGAATTCGCCTGTGAAGCCATCTGGTCCTGGGCTTTTGTTTGTTGGAAGAGTTTTAATCACAGTTTCAATTTCAGTGCTTCTGATTGGTCTGTTTATATTTTCTATTTCTCCGTGGTTCAGTCTTGGAAGGTTGTGCTTTTCTAACAATTTGTCCATTTCTTCCAGGTTGTCCATTTTATTGGCATATAGTTGCTTGTAGTATTCTCTCATGATCCTTTGTATTTCTGCAGTGTCAGTTGTTACTTCTCCTTTTTCATTTCTAATTGTATTGATTTGAGTCTTCTCCCTTTTTTTCTTGATGAGTCTGGCTAAAGATTTATCAATTTTGTTTATCTGCTCAAAGAACCAACTTTTAGCTTTATTGATCTTTGCTATTGTTTCCTTCATTTCTTTTTCATTTATTTCTAATCTGTATGATTTCTTTCCTTCTGCTAACTTTGGGGTTTTTTTGTTCTTTCTCTAATTCCTTTAGGTGTAAGTTTAGGTTGTTTATCTGAGATGCTTCTTGTTTCTTAAGGTAAGATTGTATTGCTATAAATTTCCCTCTTAGAACTGCTTTTTCTGCATCCCATAGGTTTTGGGTCCTCATGTTTTCATTGTCATTTGTTTTTAGGTATTTTTTGATTTCCTCTTTGATTTCTTCAGTGATCTCTTTGTTATTAAGTAGTGTATTATTTAGCCTCCATGTGTTTGTATTTTTTTACAGATTTTTTCCTGTAATTGATATCTAGTCTCATAGCGTTGTGATCGGAAAAGATACTTGATACGATTTCAATTTTCTTAAATTTACAAAGGATTGATTTCTGACCAAAGATATGATCTATTCTGGAGAATGTTACATGAGCACTTGAGAAGAAAGTGTATTCTGTTGTTTTTGGATGGAATGTCCTATAAATATCAATTAAGTCCATATTGTTTAATGTATCATTTAAAGCTTGTGTTTCCTTATTTATTTTCATTTTGGATGATCTGTCCCATGTTGGTGAAAGTGGGGTGTTAAAAAGTCCCATACTATGATTGTGTTACTGTCGATTTCCCCTTTTATGGCTGTTAGCATTTGGCTTATGTATTGAGGTGCTCCTATGTTGGGCGCATAAATATTTACAATTGTTATATCTTCTTCTTGGATCCATCCCTTGATCAGTATGTAGTGTCCTTCTTTGTCCCTTGTAATAGTCTTTATTTTAAGTCTGTTTTGTCTGATATGAGAATTGGTACTCCAGCTTTCTTTTGATTTCCATTTGCATGGAATATCTTTTACCATCCCCTCATTTTCAGTCTGTATCTGTCCCTAGGTCTGAAGTGGGTCTCCTGTACACACATATATATGGGTCTTGTTTTTGTGTCCATTCAGCCAGTCTGTCTTTTGGTTGGAGCATTTAATCCATTTACATTTAAGGTAGTTATCGATATCTATGTTCCTCTTACCATTTTCTTAATTGTTTTGGGTTTGTTATTGTAGGGCTTATCTTTCTCTTGTGTTTCCTGTCTAGAGAAGTTCCTTTAGCATTTGTTGTAAAGCTGGTTTGTTGGTGCTGAATTCTCTTAGCTTCTGCTTGTCTGTAAAGGTTTTAATTTCTCCATCGAATCTGAATGAGATCCTTGCTGGGTAGAGTAATCTTGGTTGTAGGCTTTTCCCTTTCATCACTTTAAATATGTCCTGCCACTCCCTTCTGGCTTGCAGAGTTTCTGCTGAAAGATCAGCTCTTACCCTTATGGGGATTCCCTTGTATGTTATTTGTTGTTTTTCCCTTGCTGCTTTTAATATTTTTTCTTTGTATTTAATTTTTGATAGTTTGATTAATATGTGTCTTGGCGTGTTTCTCCTTGGGTTTATCCTGTATGGGACTCTCTGAGCTTCCTGGACTTGATTAACAATTTCCTTTCCCATATTAGGGAATTTTTCAACTATAATCTCTTCAAATATTTTCTCAGTCCCTTTCTTTTTCTCTTCTTCTTCTGGGACCCCTATAATTCGAATGTTGGTGCATTTATTGTTGTCCCAGAGGTCTCTGAGACTGTCCTCAATTCTTTTCATTCTTTTATCTTTATTCTGCTCTGCAGTAGTTATTTCCACTATTTTATCTTCCAGGTCCCTTATCCGTTCTTCTGCCTCAGTTATTCTGCTATTGATTCCTTCTAGAGAATTTTAAATTTCATTTATTGTGTTGTTCATCATTGTTTGTTTGCTCTTTAGTTCTTCTAGGTCCTTGTTAAACATTTCTTGTATTTTGTCATTTCTTGTATTTTCTCCATTCCATTTCCAAGATTTTGGATCATCTTTACTGTCATTACCCTGAATTCTTTTTCAGGTAGACTGTCTATTTCCTCTTCATTTGTTTGGTCTGGTGGGTTTTTACCTTGCTCCTTCATCTGCTATGTGTTTCTCTGTCTTCTCATTTTGCTTAACTTACTGTGTTTGGGGTCTCCTTTTTGCAGGCTGCCGGTTTGTAGTTCCATTGTTTTTGGTGTCTGCCCCCAGGGGCTAAAGTTGTTTCAGTGGATTGTGTAAGCTTCCTGGTGTAGGGGAGTAGTGCCTGTGTTCTAGTGGATGAGGCTGTGTCTTGTCTTTCTGGTGGGCAGGTCCATGTCTGGTGGTGTCTTTTGGGATGTCTGTGTCCTTATTATGATATTAGGCAGCATTTCTGCTAGTGGGTGGGGTTGTGTTCCTGTCTTGCTAGTTGTTTGGCATAGGGTGTCCAGCACTGTAGGTTGGTGGTCATTGAGTGGAGCTGGGTCTTGGCATTGAGATGGAGATATCTGGGAGATTTTCGCCATTTGACATGTGGACCTCGGAGGTCTCTGGTGGACCAATGTCATGAACTCGGCTCTCCCACCTCAGAGGCACTGGCCTGACACCCAGCCAGAGCACCAAGACCCAGTCATCCACACGGCTTAGAATAAAAGGGAGAAAAAAAGAAAGAAAGAAAATAATAATAAAATAAAATTATTAAAATAAAAAATAATTATTAAAAAAATTAAAAGTAATAAAAAAGAAAGAAGAGAGCAACCAAACCAAAAAACAAATCCACCAATGATAACAAGCACTAAAAACTATACTTAAAAAAAAAAGAAACAGACAGAAAGAACCCTAGGACAAATGGTAGAAGCAAAGCTATACAGACAAAGTCACACACAGAAGCATACACATACACACTCACAAAAAGAAGAAAAGGAAAAAAATATATATATCGCTGCTCCCAAAGTCCACCTCCTCAATTTGGGATGATTTGTTGTCTGTTCAGGTATTCCACAGTTGCAGGGTACATCAAGTTGACTGTGGAGATTTAATCCGCTGCTCCTGAGGCTGCTGGGAGAGATTTCCCTTTCTCATCTGTGTTCGCACAGCTCCTGGGGTTCAGCTTTGCATTTGGCCCCACCTCTGCGTGTAGGTCACCTGAGGGTGTCTGTTCTTCGCTCAGACAGGACGGGGTTAAAGGAACAGCTGATTGGGGGATCTGGCTCACTCAGGCTGGGGAGAGGGAGGGGTACGGAATGTGGGGTGAGCCTGCGGCAGCAGAGGCTGGCGTGACATTGCAACAGCCTGAGGCATGCCGTGTGTTCTCCCGGGAAAGATGTCCCTGGATCACGGGACCCTGGCAGTGGTGGGCTGCAGTCTCCCGGGAGGGGAGGTGTGGATAGTGACCTGTGCTGGCACACAGGCTTCTTGGTGGCTGCAGCAGCAGCCTTAGCGTCTCATGCCTGTCTCTGGGGTCTGCGCTGATAGCCGCGGCTCGCGCCCGTCTCTGGAGCTCCTTTTAGCAGTGCACTTAATCCCCTCTCCTCGCGCACTGCTAAACAAAGAGGCAAGAAGAAGTCTCTTGCCTCTTCAGCAGTTCCAGACTTTTTCCCGGACTCCCTCCTGGCTAGCTGTGGTGCCCCCTTCAGGCTGCATTCACACAGCCAACCCTAGTCCTCTCCCTGGGATCCGACCTCCGAAGCCGGGGCCTCAGCTCCCAGCCCCCGCCTGCCTGGTGGGTAAGCAGACAAGCCTCTCGGGCTGGTGAGTGCTGGTCAGCACCGATCCTCTGTGCGGGATTTCTCCGCTTTGCCCTCTGCACACCTGTTGCTGTGCTCTCCTCCGTGGCTCCGAAGCTTTCCCCCCGCCACGCCCCCCATCTCTGCCAGTGAAGTGGCTTCCTAGTGTGTGGAAACTTTTCCTCCTTCACAGCTCCCTCCCAGAGGTGCAGGTCCCATCCCTATTCTTTTGTTTCTGTTTTTTTCTTTTGCCCTACCCAGGTATGTGAGGAGTTTCTTGCCTTTTGGGAGGTCTGAGGTCTTCTGCCAGCATTCAGTAGGCGTTACGTAGGAGTTGTCCCACATGTAGATGTATTTCTGATGTATTTGTGGGGAGGAAGTTTATCTCCACATCTTACTCTTCCGCCATCTTGAAGGTCTCCCGTTCCATTGATTTTTTATAGTGATGTGCTTTGATTCTCCTCTCATTTTATTTTCTGTATATTCTATAGATATATATTTTTTTGTGGTCACCATTCCAATTATATAAGTTAACTTAAAGTTGTAGTTTCTGTTTTAATCTTACAACAACTTCGGTTGCATTCAAAAATGCTACTGCTCCACTCCCTCCCCCCATTTTTATGATATTGTCACAAATTACATCTTTAAATATTATATACACATGAACATAGATTTTTGCTTTTAAAAATGTTTTCATCGTTTAAGTTCTATGCTCCAATTTACAGTAGTAAGGCTATGTTAGTTCATGTATTTACCCTCACTGGAGAACCTTATATTTTCATTTGGCTTTGTATTGTTGTTTATTGTCCTTTCATTTCAACTTGAAGGAATCCCTTTAGCATTTCTTGTGGAGCAGGTTAACTGTTAATGAATTCCCTTGGCTTTTTTTAATCTAGGAAAGTCTTAATTGCTCCTTCATTTTGAAAGACAGTTTTGCTGGATATAGTATTTTGATTGACAGTTTTTGTTTTTTTTACCCTAGCACTTGGAATATATTATCTCATTGCCTTCTGTCCTGCTAAATTTATACTGAGAAATCCACTGATAATCTTATGGAAGCTCCCTTGTATGTGATGAATTG
Source organism: Balaenoptera ricei (assembly GCF_028023285.1). NCBI lineage: Eukaryota > Metazoa > Chordata > Mammalia > Artiodactyla > Balaenopteridae > Balaenoptera > Balaenoptera ricei. The sequence goes on from NC_082640.1 coordinate 128,625,055, forward strand.
CTTTTCTCTTGCTGCTTCCAAGATTCTCTCTTTGTCTTTTACTTTAGGCAGTTTGGTTATAATGTGTCTCTGTTTGGTTCTCTATGGATTTATCCTAGTTAGAATTGTTTGAGCTTTTAAAATCTGTCTATCCATTTCTTTCCTCAGATTTGGGAAATTTTGGGCCATTATTTTTTCATATAATCTCTCTTCCCTTTTCTCTCTTTCTTCTTCAGAGAGTCCCATAATGTATGTATTTGTCTACTTGTTTGTATGCTTACAAGAGCCTTTTAGGCTCTTTTTACTTTTTTCACTCTTTTTCTTTTTGTTCCTCTGAATCCATGAATTCAAATAACTGGTCTAAGTTCTCTGATTCTTTCTTTTACTTGACCAAATCTGCTGTTGAAGCCCTGTAATAAATATTTCAATTTAGTTATTTTATTGTTCAGCTCTAGAATTTGTGTTTGGTTATTTTTTTTAAAAAGAAAATTTCTATCTCTTTATTTATATTCTAATGTTGTTAATGCATCATTTTCCTGATTTCATTTAGTTGTCTGTCTGTGTTCTCTTTTAGCTGATTGAACATCTTTTCTATAGTTACTTTAAATTCCTTGTCAGGCAGCTCATAGATCTGCAATTCTATAGGGTTGGTTTCTGGTGTGTAATTTCCTACCTGAGATTGTGCCATGTTCCTCTGTTTCTTTGTATGCCTTGTAATTTCTTGTTGGATTCAGGCTTGTGAAGAACCAACCACCATTCCCAGTCTTTGTGTACTGGGTTTGTGCAGGGGTAGCCCTTTACCAATCAGCCTGGTTGGCAGTTCTAGGACCTTTCAAAATTTTCTGATCTCTTGCTCTCCTTCAGGTCTCTCTGTGGAGCTACAGCTCTAATGTGCTGCTTGCCTCTTTTCAGTGGTTCCAAACTCTGGCACTGGTACTGTCAGCACTTAGTATAAGAGTCAAGCAAGACCAAGTCTGGCAAGACAGAAATCTCTCCCTTGGGCAGCCTCTATACAAGCCAGAAAATTGGATGCCAAAGTCCACTTTTTGTTTCCATGCTGAGGGAAGAGCCCTGGTATGGATTTTGCTCCTGTATACTCCATACTATGCTGCATAGGGTGAGGGACATGAACAGGTGTGCCAAGTGCTACACATTTTTCTACCCCTTTCACTGGAATCTCTTATTGGCTATACAATGGGTGTAGTTTCTCAACTGGTCTCTAGAGTTCTCACAGAGGTATTCTGGTTCATATATTGTTGTTAATTCATAGTCTCTGTGAAAGAAAGAAAGTCTGTACCTTCATAGTCCACTATCTTTCTCGAAATGATATTTTAAAGGAAAAGCGTTTTTAGGGTATAGTACTGTCTGTATATAATGATCTCTTATTGTATTCTATTATGAAATGAAATATTTTGAAATTCATTTATTTTCATGTTCAGTTTATCCTGACCTGCACTATTGCTATATCAATTTATCCTAGGGGAAGACAGGCTCATTTTTGAGTTTCTTAAAGTCAAGTTAACTATTGGCTTACATACTTCCAACCTCATATTTTTGTATGCTTAAATTTTTTTTAAAAAAGAGATTATTTTTTGTTAAGGATAAAAGGCTACTGACTAAGTTTGCTCTGTGTGTGTGTGTGTGTGTGTGTGTGTGTGTGTGTGTGTGTGTATGTGTATCAAGGAAACCATGGGAAGAGCTGGTGTCTTTCCTCCATACTTATCAGAAGTAGGATGCCTTCCTTTGAGAATAGTGGGAAATAGGATGTCTGTGTTAGTTGGAATTCATTTATGGATGCACTGAAATCAGGAAAGGGCTCATTTTATAGGGAATGATCCATTTGCTTTAGTAAACTACAAATGGTTATTGATTGCTACCGTTTCCCACTGTCAAAGGTCATTGTGTGATTATGCTAGTAAATTTGTATCTACTACTTACCTTAAGGTAATGATTACGGGTTGAATTGTGTCACCCTCAAAAAGATATGTTGGAGTCCTAACCTCTAGTACCTCTGACTGTGACCTTATTTGGAGATAGGGTCTTTACAGAGGTAATCAAATTAAAATGAGGTCATTAGGGTTGGACCTAATCCAGTGTGACTGGTATCCTTATATAAAAGGGCAATTTGGACACAGAGATAGACATGTACACAGGGAGAATGCCATATGAAAATGAAGGCAGAGATTGGGGTGATGTCTCTACAAGCCAAGAAACACCAAAGATTGTCAGCAAACCACCAGAAACTGGGAGAGAGGCATGAAACAGATTTTTCCTTCAAAGTTTTCAGAAGGCACTGACTCTGCCAACATCTGATCTTAGACTTCTTGCTTCCAGAATTGTGAGACAATAAATTGCTGTTGTTTGATACCTTTTTTGTGGTATTTTGTTAAAGCAGGCCCAGGAAACTAATACAGTAACCTCTTATATTATGTTGCAGATTTTTTTTCCTAAAATCTTTATAAATGATTATCAGAGATGTTCAATATCCATTACTGTAAACACATCCTGGGGTATATATGTTTATATGTTATCACGTGTCAATATGTGTGGTTAAACCACACACTCCATTTTGTCAGCTCCATCTAAGGCCTTCAGTCCTATCCCCTCCCCTTTCTGTGTGACTGAGCTTTTGCCTACTCACAAGAAATGTGCCCAAGCCAGATAAGTTCCCTATCAGCTTTTACTCTTGTCTTCAACTGATATGAAAACTGGAAGAATGCCTTTTGCTGACAGAGATGGTTAATGGTCATGAGACCCCTGGGAGGAGTAACCACCCGCCCCCTCCCCGTTCTCGATTCTCATGGATGCAGAAGTGCTTCTCACTTTGTAGTCAGATTCTGTTTTTAGCCTCGACCTCTTTAAATCTCCTTGTACCCCTTATGTTGGCAGAGCACAGCTGCAATGCCTCTTGATCGTCATCTGCCCAATCCTGCCTGTATGTAAGTTACCCACAACAAAGTTCATAATTCCATTTTATGGAGTTTCCTGCTTCGTTTTTTAGTCTCAAAGTTCTATCACAGTTTGGAGGATATTAATTAGATATCTCCACCTTTCAACATAATGCTGGAGAGTCATCCTTTCAACCTAAAATTTCTCTACTGTTACCTCATTCAAATGTTTTAATATGTATTGTGTTGGCATGCAGATATGCAAGGTTCTTTTGTGATTTGGGGTACAATATTTGGTAGAATGAATTGATAAATTTTGTGAAATCTTTTAGAGTTACCATCATCTTTGCTTTTCCCTTAAGAGATGTTTGGGTAGGACTCAACCTCATAACTGTGTAAAGGACAATTTTGGAAGGTAAATGATTATGGTCAAATAAGAAAGACTAGCAATTTCAACATGTCTAGTTCTACTGAAAATTTTTTCTGTCTTAAAAGGATTTGACTGGTCAAATCAGGCTTTTTCCTTAAGATATTATTTTGTAGCGTGAATCACTATCACTTTAACTCACTCAACTTTGGGTTAAATCAAATTTGCTGAGCAAGATAATACAGTTATTTGTGTGCACAACAGTAAGGGAAAGAAGAATGAATGGCACATAACAGACGCTATGCTTACAAATGTAAAAGTTTTCAATGAACCCATGACTTTAAAAGGTCATATACCATTTTATAGTTACACATTTTAAACTCAGTAATAAATACAGGATATGTGCTATACTTTCTACTCTAAATGCATTGGTTTCCCAATTTTCCATGTCAAAGAATGGCTTTACCATCTGCCACTGTTTTATAGCATTCCTTCAAACCCAGGCTTTTCTTCTTTTCTGATGTGTTTGTTAACTTTCAGGAGGTGCTATCACTAAGACCTCACATTGTGGAGTTGTTTTATAGTGTTTGGCCAGTAGTGATATGAGTGATTGGTTTGGAACAACCTTCAATGTCAGAAATAAATTTGGAGAAGAATTATGTGAACTCTAAGATCATTGTTGAAATTCTGGTCAGCATGATTGAGTAAGCAGATTATGCTATATTCCTTTTCTGCATGTAAACTAGATCAAACCATAGTTGTTTTGTTAAAAATTTCTATATCCCTGTTTATATTTGAGTACTTTATTTGTCATGAACTGAGAGAATATTATAGTCCCCTACTGTGATTGTAGATTTATTTTTGCATTTCTATCAGATTTTATGTATTTTAAGACTATGCTTAGAATTTCATATTTCTTGACCATATGTTTTATCGTGTGAAACACCTAACTATATATACACATATCTACTGTTTATTTTGACCTTTAATTATACTTCGATTTACTATACTTACTTTACTTTAAAAATTTACTTAACGTCTCTATATTTTTATTCTGTGTTATTTTGTTTTGGATGTGTCCTGGATAGATAGCTTATAGCTGAGTTCAATAATGCAACATGATTTTCTACTTTTAATAGAGGACTTTATGTAATTTGCCATTTGTTGCCATTGCTGATATGTCTGGAAATTATTTTTGACATGTTAATTTGTAGTATCTATTTTATATACTTTAAAATTATTTATTCCTTTCTGAGGAATAAATTCCTCAGAAAGGAATAAATATAAAGGAAATACAAAGGAATAAATAAAAGAATAAAAGAAATTTTATTCTTTTCAGAGCAATTTTCTGCTCTGGTTTTGATCAAAATATTTGTGTTCTGTTTTTTCCTTCTTATTGTTAGGAAATTATACATCCTATTCCTCTAGACTCCAGAGGTTAACCTTCATTTTTTAAGACATACATTTATACATATTTTTCTATCAGTATCCAAAACAAATCAGTAAATTTATCCTTGCTGAACAAAGCAGGAACCTCAGTAGTTTTTACTTTATTCTACCTTCTCTCAGCCTCTTCCTCCCATGTTGAGATCATCTGAGATAATAGTTCCAGATCATTATTATTTAATATTAAAATTTGCTTAGCTAATGTTTTATTGGTTTCATTGCTAGTTATTGTTTCTTCTTTATTTCTTAGAGTCTCTTTATTTGCTTGTTTTTCTGGTTTATTTGCTTGTTTTATTTGCTTGATTCTCCTACCCCACCCCCAGCTTTATTGAGGCATAATTGACAAAAGTTGTATATATTTAAGATGTACAGTGTGGTGTTTTGATATGCCGCATATTGTTTCCAGAGGGTTTATAGGAAATAATATTTCTTTATCCTTGGGGATCTGAAAATATATTTACTTTGCTTTCATATTCAAATGATATTTTGATTGAACATAGAAAATCTTAGATTCAAAATAATTTTCATTCAGAGCTTTGAAGATATTTCTCACATGTCTTCTTGCATCTAGAGTTGACGTGATGTGATACCAGTCAGATTCTTTTTTTTTTGGTAAATAACCCCCCATCCTTTTCTCAAAGCTTTTACTATTTTGACTTTACATAAAAAATGTGTCCAGATGTGAGTCCTTTTATGTTCATCCTCCTCATTCCTTCAATTTCAAGACCAGAGTCTTTCTTCAATTACAGGAGTGTGTCTTCCATTATTTTTCTTTATTTTCCCTGCTCCATTTTTTTCTGGTCGTTTCTTATGGAACTTTGATAGATGAAGGCTGGATCTTCTGGATTTATCCTCCATGTAGTTTACAAATTTTATACTATTTATTTGGAAATAATTTCAAACTTACAGGAACAATGCACGAAAAGTACAAAGTACTTCTGCATAGCCTCCCACCAGATTTAGAAGCTGTTAACCGCTTGCCCCATTCGCTTTATCATTCTCTTTCTCTTTGTATGTATATAATTTTTTTTTCTAGAACCATTTGAAAGTCACAGAGTTAGTTTCCTATTACCCCTAAACACTTTAGTGTGTAATTCCTAAGAGCACAAGGGTGTTCTCTTTTATAACCATATTATAATGAATTAAAATCAGGAAAATTTAACATTGATATACTAGTACTAGCTAATTAAAAATGTTTTAATATATTCATCTTTTTGTTCTATTTGTAATATAGTGTGGGTATCTTTAATTTTTAGCTGTGTTCATTCTTTTTTTTTTCCAGCCCATATATTGAGTTTTTATTTTGACAATTGCATTTTTCATTTGCAAGATCTCTGTTTCTTTTTTATAGCCTGACTCTTGTTTCATCATAGTTTGTCCTTTCTTATTTCATTAAGGTTATTAATTAAATTTATTTTAAATTTACTTTGTTTTCTCTAATATTTATTCTTACTTAGTTCATGTGTTCTCATTTCTTCTGTTGTTTAATTCTTCTCTTTTATTGTGTTGTTTTCCTTAAATATTTTGGTGATTTTTGGTTGTGTGTTCATCTTTGTATTTGAGAGTCCCTGTGATCAGCCAGTGAATGTTGTTTCTGTTTACCACAGCTTGGTTCAGTTATTGTGGGGAAGGGTGAGCCAGTAGCCAGTATTCTGTTTCTGGATATTTCTTATTTCTCCTAGATGGTGCCAGCCACCAGAAACCTTGACTTTCCTTGGCAAGGTATGCATTCATACTAACTACTCTTCCCAGAGACAGCTGACTTTGTTATGCATTGATTGGTCCGGTAGTAGAAGGGGAGCTTGTGTCAATTATCTGTGGTTGTAATATCAACAAAAAAACCTCTCCAGAACTTAGTGGCTTAATACAACAGCACAGTTATTTAGCTGACAGTTTTGTGGGTCTGATGGGTGGTGCATCTGGTCTAGGCTGCTCTGCTTTTCTCTGCTGGTCTTGTTCACACTTCTGTGACCAGCAAGTGGTTCTGTGGCTTTACTATTCTGCTGTCAATTGGTAGGTTGGTTGCGGAACTGGTCTCAAATGGTCTCACTTATATGTCTGGCAGTTGGCTGAACACCTTGAGTCTACTCCATGAGGGTTCATCCTTTAGAAGGCCAGCTGGGGCTTGTTCACATGGTTGTCTCAGGGTTCTAAGTATAAGAAAACAAGATTTTCAATCACATTTGCTTGTATCATATTTGCTAATGTCCATTGACTGAAGCAAGTCAAATGGCCAACTCAGATTCAGAGTGTGGGGAAATAGATTCCACTTCTTGATGGGAGGAGCTGCAACATCACACTGCAAGGGTGTGAATGCGGGAAGGGAAAGATTTGTGATAATCCTAACAATTTGCCCCAGAGTTGCTGACCCACCTGGATGCACTAAATGTGTTTCTCCTAACAATGATCTGAGCAGTTTCCCACGCCCTCTTCTCCCACCAGTTTTTGCCACTTCAGTGCCTGGAGTAGTCCTGGCATCTCTCCATCTCCTATGGTTTCTGTCTTTTCTGTGCTTGGACTGTGCTTTCCTTCATATTTCCAACTCCATCTGCCTTCTGTTTTTTAGGGTTTCTTTGTTATTTAGAATATACTGAGGGCATTTGTTCTTATTCTCTAAAGTTCATATGGATTTTTTCTTTTTTAAAAATAAAATATTAAAAAATTAATTCTAAGTATATTTTAGGTAGGAATAGGAATCGGGGCATATTCTTAGTTTGCCTTCTAATATGTATTACTTTTATAAACAGAATCATAAATTTAAAGGTAGGACTAAAGTGCTTTTACTATTATATCACTTATTTCTACTATTTCCTCTGGGATAATCACATATCGAGCTCACCTAAGATGACTGTGTTATACTATGAAAATTTTATCTCAAGAAACTTTATTGGGATAAGTCGAGTTTCCTTTGTAAGAATAAAAGGGCAAAAGCTGACCACTTAAAAATGATCATATTTTATGGAGTTGATGAAAGACTTGAAAATAATCAACATTGAAAGGCTTTCACCTTTAACTGTTTTTAAACCTGCTACCTAAAGTAGGTATTTCATGAGGAAACAATTATTATTTCTTTGTATTCATCACATTAGCCATTGTAGTCTTCTCAGTCCTAAGATTTAATACTAAAAGTCTCTTCCTTGAACATAGAGTCCTTTCAACATAAAATTGTTCTTTCAGAGTCAGAAAAGATTGAATTTGTCTGGAAAACTGCTATCCTACTGAAGGTTAATGACAAAAAGTTCAGCTTGTTTTTCCACTTCACTGCATTCATAAATGGTGCTGTCACACAAATATGTTGGTTACTGAAACTATTTCCCACAGCATGTGCTTTTCCTGAAAAGTGTATGCTAGTCATTTTATTATCATCTTGGGTTTCCTAAACCCAAGAGAATGAGTGAATGGATGAGATAAGAATAACACCAGTGAATCCAGAGTTCTTCCCCTCCCATTAGCATTTAAATATCCTCATCTGCTCATCTTTAAAAAGCCTTCCTATGTCTACCTCACCCTACCAGCAATCCCCCAACCACAATTACACTTCTCTGAAGAACTACACCCTCTGCATTGATTTTCTCACTTCCCATCCTCTCCAATTAAGCTTCTCCATCAGAACTCTGTTGAAATAGGAAAGATCACTCATCATCTCTTTGTAACTAAACCCAGTAGGAAAATTTCAATCTTCATTTATTCACAGAAACTTAGTAGAATTCCTATTGTGTCCTGAGCACTATTCTAGGTACTGGGATACAGTGTTGAACGAGAGAGATGATAAAATTCCTGGTGTCATGGAGCTCACATGAACAAGAATAATCAATTAGTGGCAAGTGTTATGATGGAAATAGGAGAGAGAGAAAGAGAGAGGAAATGGATGAATGTTTTGACACTTGAATGACAAGGACCCAGCCTAGCTTCGTCTGAACCTAGAAGTGGTGGGAGGAGCCACTGTGGCCACTGCTGTGGTATCTCTGATGAAAGCCATTATGAAGCTTGCCTGAAGTGGTGTTGGGAGATGAGGAGACAGGGGGCAGCTGGGGTGGCTGGGTCCTCCTTGAATAAGCATCCAAGGCCCAGGAGATGGTGGACTGGAGCAAATCTGGAAAGGTGCATAAATAGCCCAATTGAGTAACGATGAGATTAATGACCTATTATGGGTCTCATGCAGCAAAATGACTTTCTTTACAGCTAAAAAAACCTCCCAAATGTATATATTAATTGTCCAATTTTTAAGTACTTAAATAGCCTTATCAACAGTGTATAGGCTTGCGCTTGATCTATGGTTTTCACTACCACACCAATAATGCCCTTTGCTGGAGGTTTTGAAAGTCTTTGCCATAAATTTTCTAAGGGATTGTGACTGTTTATCAGGCATTTAGTTTGTCATGGTGTTAGATTGACCAGGCAATTGCTCATGTTGGAATTTGTAGGTTATGATTTGATAAATTAGATGACTGCTGCTACATAGGGAGTAGTTTGTTTTTGCCTTTTCTTTGATAATCCACTGGAAAACTGTAAATAATAATGCTGCATATAAAAGAGACAAGGATGGATAAAGGTGTAAAGGAATAAATTTTCTCTGTAAGTAGCAAACAGCCATGAATCTCTTACTAAGTTTTCCAGGCAGGGAGCCTGTCACTCTAAGCATGAGTTCTTATTATAAGGAAAATTTAGACCAGTTATGGACTTATTGTTCCAAAGCCTCAAACAGAGTTGAAATGTTTTACATATTGACACCATTTTTTTGGTGGGGAGGGCAGGGTCAAGGGTACAATAAGCCATTATTTTAAAATTTAAGCATAATAGTTCTCAGTCGTAAGCAATTGAAACCAATTTTGGCTGATTTAAGAAGAAAATTATTTATTCAAAGGACACTGAGCTAGAGAACCAGTCTTGGGACTATGCAGATGGGAACAACAGTCCAAATCATGCTGCAGAACTAGCTCAGTGGGGACATTGCTGTCACTGCTGCTAAGAACTGCAGCTTGCACCATTGGCATACCTAGCAGTGGACTCTGGAAGCTGCCATCAGTTCTGCTATCCGTGCTACCTAAAGAACTTGATTTTTGTGACAGCCCCCTCCATTTCCATAGATAATTTATTCCTCCTGTGCCTTACCTGACAAGGTGAATGTGACTGACTTTCCCAGCAAGGGCTTGTCCTGGGATTTGGTGAGGTTGGGGAATTTATGACATCCAAATTCATCCATTTCCCCCATTCCATATCTCAGTTTTGTTCTATTCTGATCAGTGCTTTTACTTTCATATAAGTGATCTCAGTGGGTTGTGAATTCAGCTGACATTATAATTTAGAAACTTGCAGTCTCAAAGTTTCAGTTTGATTTTCAGTTATCTCAGCCCTGAGGCTGAAAGCGATAAGAGATTCTTTTAGCAGTCAGAGAAATTTGGGATTTCACTTCATGCCTCTAGACAAGAATTTGTGATTTCAGCTTGTCATTCTTTTCTTTTAAGCAGTGTAGCACTGTTAGAAGCAACCTCCATGCCCCATAGTTCTTGAATTCCTCACATCTGTCATATATTTCTGTGGCAATGGGTTATGTGGTCCTTGTTCAATGAGGACTTCTTTAAGGTGATAATTTGATAATTTGTCCCATGGGCTTGCACATTCCCATCTCTTAATACTGGCTGGATTTTCATTGCTTTTATTTTCAACCAGGTCAGATATCCAATTCCATTTTTTTGAGGGACTGTTGGCTGCAGCTGTAAATGGTACCAATTTATTTGTTAGAGTTCTTAAAGCAACTCTATATAATGTAAGCAGAAAATGAACTAGTTTTTAGGACATTTAATTACACAGAATCTCCAGGGATATAGAGCTAGGAACAGTGCTCCAAATCATGTCCCCTAAGGATACCACTGCTGCTGAGACTGGATGCTGTACTTTGCAACACAGACAGCAGTAATAGTGGACTTTGGATTGGGGCCGCTAGCACTGCTGCAATAGCCATATATCATGCTCTATCTCTTGTCATTGTAAGAGTAAATTGCTCACATTCTCCTCTCTTTTGTATCATTTGTTCACAATTAAAACTAGAATGGATACATCTAAGACTGATGGAACTTAGGTCATGGGCCCATTTTCCAGCTGTGAGGGCCACTAAGAAGGTGATTATCTGACATTTTCTTTTCTATAGTGCATAGCAGGCTCTGCCACCTACCAATACTCATAAGGTTGTAGCAAATACTATAGGTCGGCTCACTCAACAACCATTCCAACCCTCCTCTAGATAGTCTTTGTCTGGAAAGCAATGGGTTACATTCCCAGGCTCCACTGTCACTATAAAGCACATGTACAAGATTGGATATAAAGCCAAGTCATGTGAGATGTTTTTTATATGCAGGGAGACTGGACCTTCTACAAGCATGGCTGTGAAGGTGATGAATTTGTCAGCATGGCTGTGAGGACTTCGGGCATTCAGAACCAAGAGTACTAACTTGTGAGTGAGGATGTCAATAGAGTTTCTTAGGACAGACACACAGTGTAGCTGTGCTTTTCTTCTCACTGTGTTGTTCTTGGCTCACTGACTCCGTGAGCCTCCAAGCCTTGTTCTTTGGCCTTTTCAGGGATTCTGTGAGTTAGCTAATATTCTTCTATAGATCTGTTTATGCTAAAACTAGCTCATTCAATTCTATTGTTTGCAAGTAAAAGCCCTAATTAATAGAGTTTCAGGTGGCAGGTTACTAATATTGTATTGCATATTTGAAAGCTGCAATGATAAATACAAAATTATAAATACTCCATATGCTGGAATACACATGCAAAGATTTCAGGTGTTGATCTTCACTTAGTATTTGTAAGAAAAAAATTGATTAATATACCTAGAGGCTGTGAATTGCTGGTGGTTGTGAGAGTAACGTATTCTGCTAGGCTAAATCAACTTGTGAGTTTCAAGTCTCAAATGCTATCATCAATAGAGATGTAGATACTGTGGCATTGTGATAATATTAATAACTAGCATTTATTGAGTGCTTACCAGGTGATGCTACATGGATTATTTTATGTAAACTTCAGAATAAACTTTTGTAGTACTTATTATTGGCATCTCTGTTTTACAGATGAGGAAATTAAGGTTTAGACTGGTTAAACTACTTTCCCAAGGTCACTTGGCTAGGTAGGCAGGAGTACGATTTGGACCTATAGCTGTCTGACTGTAGATTCTTCATTTTGCCATTATTATCACTGCCTCTTATCACTGAATGTAGATTTAATTGCTCTGCTCAAAATTGCATAGAATTTGATGAGGAAGTTAAGATGGAGGATACATATTTACCAAAGAAAGCCAGAGAACCAATGTGAGTGCTTCATAGGGGAGTCACAGGCTAGGAACTAATGAGTCTCCTGGGTGGATCCCTTCTGTATAGGAATTAGGAAAGTCTTTCTTAGACAGGTGAGTTATGCTCATTATGCTTGAAAGACTTGATATTCCAAGTATGTTCCATGAACCAGCAGCATTGACATCACCTGCGAACTTGTTAGAAATGGATTTGTTTATGAAAGAATGAAATAGGAAAAGCAAATGAAGGAAACTGAGGAGTTTTCTGTATGAAGTCTTACATGTTATTGTATAGGAGAGGTTTTTGTGTCCTAATAGAAATATTTGTTTGCCTATGCAAGAGTAAAATGTAGAAGAGATATTTAACTAAGTGTTTCTAATATACTTTCCTTCTGTTATCTCCTTTTAATTACATTATAAAGAATCACATATGTATACTTATAGAAGTGAAAGACACTAATGAATACTAAGGACCTAGCTATGAGCCCAAGTTTCCTCACGCTATCTCCTTCGTATTTAGTGTGCTCTTTATTGATCCAAGTTTTGATATTCCAAGTAGAATTATAGAGTTTGTAAGACATATTGTTCCTAAAAGACAACTCAATCATAGCAATCACTGACTTGGATCAGTGTCTTAACCTTCTTTGTCCTTATTTGTCATGAGTCCAGGTGTGGGCTTTCCTTGCAAAGATCACTTAAATTCTCATTTCAGAAGCCACCTACCTGTCGCAGATGCAGTTGTGGAAAAAAAAAAAAAAAAAAAAAAACACCCATAAGATTTCCTTGCTGGAACCAAAAAGCTTTCTGGAGTTCAGGTGGCTCTCATAGCCCTAACCAGATATCTGTCCAGACCCATTAATCCTGGCACGTATGCTCTTGGGAAAGGTCTAAGATTATTTTACCCATGAACAAATGCTGAATGAATGGAAAATTTCTAGCTGTGTGCCCAGAAAGAATGTTGAATGAAGACAACTGGTATCTCTGAATGGTTTATTTTTCCAGTTGTTCTTAAGGCTGTAACTTAGTGATAAAAACTTTTGAGGCACTAAGTACGCAAAGAAGGCATTTAAAATGATAAACCTTTACCATTTATTAGGACATTGTCCTCATTTTCATGTTCTCATTTATTTTTCTATTACATTTTTTGGAATAATTTATAAAGACTTATTTTTTAAAATTTTAAAAAACTTTAAAATTTTATTTATTCTTTAAAATTAAGGGATAGGCGCTTCCCGGGTGGTGCAGTGGTTAAGAATCTGCCTGCCAATGCAGGGGACATGGGTTCGAGCCCTGGTCCAGGAAGATCCCACATGCCACCGAGCAACTAAGCCCATGTGCCACAACTACTGAGCCTGCTCTCTACAGCCCATGAGCCACAACTACTGAGCCGGCATGCCACAACTACTGAAGCCCGTGAACCTAGAGCCCATGCTGCACAACAAGAGAAGCCACTGCAATGAGAAGCCCACGCACCACAATGAAGACACAACACAGCCAAAAATAAAAATAAATAAAATAAATAAATTTATTTTAAAAAATAATAAAATAAAATTAAGGGATAATTAACATATAATACATTAGTTTCAGGTTTATAATGTACTGATTTGATATTTGTATGCATTGTGAAATGATCACCACAGTAAGTCTAGTTATCATCTGTCACCATACAAAGTTACAAGATTTTTTCTTGTGATGAGAACTTGTAAGATTTATTTTCTTAGCAATTTTCAAATATGCAATACAATATTATTAACAATAGTCACCATTCTGTACATTACATCCCCATAACTTATTTGTTTTATGACAAGAAGTTTTACTTCTTGACCCCCTTCACCATTTCTCTCCGCCTCCAACTTCTCCCCTCTGGCAACCACCAATCTATTCTCCGCATTTATGAGTTTTGTTTTGTTTTGCTTTGTTTTGTTTTTTAAATTTCACATATAAATGAAATCATGCAGTATTTGTCTTTTGCTGCCTGACTCATTTCCCTTAACATGATACCCTTACGGTCTATCCACATTGTCTCAAATGGCAAATTTCTTTCTTTTCTTTTTTTTTTTTTTTTTTTTTGGTCTGTGTTAGATCTTTGTTGCTGCACACGGACTTTTCTCTAGTTGTGTTGAGCAGGGGCTACTCTTTGTTGTGGTGTGCAGGCTTCTCATTGCGGTGGCTTCTCTTGTTGTGGAGCACAGGCTCTAGGCACGTGGGCTTCAGTAGTTGTGGCTCACAGGCTCTAGAGCACAGGCTCAGTAGTTGTGGCACACGGGCTTAGTTGCCCTGTGGCATGTGGGATCTTCCCAGACCAGTGATCAAACCTGTGTCCCCTGCATTGGCAGGCAGACTCTTATCCACTGTGCCACCAGGGAAGCCCCTCAAATGGCAAATTTCATTCTTTTTTATTGCTGAGTGTATTCCATTGGATATATATACACCACATCTTCTTTATATATTCATCCATTGATGGACACTTAGGTTGTTTCCATATCTTGGCTATTGCAAATAATGCTGCAATGAACATAAGGGTGCTTATATCTTTTCCCATTTATATTTTCATGTTCTTCAGATATGTACCCAGAAGTGGAACTGCTGCATCATACAGTAGTTCTATTTTAAATTTTTTGTGGAACCTCCATACTGTTTTCCATAGTGACTGCACCAGTTGACATCCCCACCAACAGTACATGAGTGTTCCTTTTTCTCCACATCCTCGCCAATACATGTTATTTGTTGTCTTTTTGATAATAGCCAGGTGTGAGGTGATATCTCATGTGGTTTGATTTGCATTTCCCTGATGATTAGTGATGTTGAGCTTCTTTTCATGTGTCTGTTGGCCATCTGTCCGTCTTCTTTGGAAAAATGGCTATTCAGTTCCTCTGCCCATTTTTAAAATCAGATTGTTTGTTTGTTTTTGTTATTGAGTTGTATGAGTTCTTTATATATTTTGGATATTACCCATTTATCAGAGAGATGATTTGTGAATATTTTCTCCCATTCAGCAGGTTGCCTTTTCATTTTGTTGCTGATTTTCTTTGCTGTGCAGAAGCTTTTTAGTTTGATGTAGTCCCACTTATTTATTTTTGCTTTTGTTACCTTTGCTTTTGGATTCAGATGCAAAAAAACATTGACAAGACTAATGTCAAGAAGCTTAGTGCCTAGGTTTTCTTCTAGGAGATTTATGGTTTCAGGTCTTATGTTCAAGTCTTTAATCCATTTCTGATTTTGTTTTTTTGAACCCCCTCTCTTATTTTCTTAGTGAGTCTAGCTAAAGCTTTGTCAATTTTATATATATTTTCAATGAACCAGCTATTAGTTTCATTGAACTTTTCTATTGTCTTTTTAGTCTCTATTTTATTTATATCCACTCTGATCTTCTATTTTCCTTCCTTCTACTTACTGTGAGCTTCATTTGTTCTTTTTCTAGTTCCTTTAGGTGTAAAGTTCGATTGTTTATGTGAGATTTTTCTTGTTTCTTTAGGTAGGCCTGCATCACTCTGAGCTTTTCTCCTAGAACTGCTTTTGCTGCATCCCATAGATTTTGGCATATTATATTTCCATTTTTCATTTGTCTCAAGGTGTTTTTGATTTCTCCTTTGATTTTTTTGTTGATCCACTTGGTTGTTTAGTAGCATGTTGTTTAATCTCCACATATTTGAAAAATGTGTAGTTTTCTTCCTGTAATTGATTTCTAGTTTCATACCATTGTGGTTGGAAGAAAATGCTTGATATGATTTCAGTCTTTTTCAATTTATTGAGACTTGTTTTGTGACCTTACATATGATCTACCCTGCAGAATGTTCCATGCACACTCGAGAAGGTGGATGGAATATTCTGTGTGTATCTATTAAGTCCACATGAGCTAATCTGTTTTTTAAGGCAGAAGTTTCCTTACGGATTTTCTGTCTGGATGATCTACCCATTGATGTAAGTGGGGTATTAAAGTCCCCTACTATTATTGTATTGCTGTCAATTTCTTCCTTTAGGTTAATATTTGCTTTATATATTTAGGCACTCCTATGTTAGGTGCCTAAGTATTTACACATGTTATATATTCTTGTTGCATTGACCCCTTTGTCTTTATGTAATGCCCATCTTTGTCTTTTATTACAGTCTTTATTTTAAAGTATATTTTGTCTTATATAAGTATAGCTACACCAGCTTATTTTGGGTTCCATTTGCATGAAACGTCTTTTTCCAACCCTTCACTTTCAGTCTGTGTGTGTCCTTACATCTGAAGTAATTCTCTTGTAGGCAGAATATAGATGGGCCTTCTTTTTTCATTTATTCAGCCAATCTGTATTTTTTTGATTGGAGAATTTATCCCATTTACATTTAAATTGATGTGTAGGTACTTAATTGCCATTTTATTAATTGTGTTCTGAGTGTTTTGTAGTTCCTCTCTGTTCCTTTCTTCTCTTACTCCTTACCCTTGATGTTTGATGACTTTAGTGTTATGCTTAGATTTCTTTCTCATTGTTTTCTGTGTAACTACTATAGGTTTTTGCTTTCTAGTTACCATGAAGTTCACATAATAGCCTGTATATATAACAATCTACTTTACGTTGATAGCAAGTTAAGTTTAAATGCATTCTAAAAGTCTGCATTTTTACCTCCCTTTCATGTTTTATGTTTTTATGTCACATTTTACATCTTTTTATTTTGTGTATCCCATAACTAATTATAGTTATTTTTTGTGGTTGTAGTTATTTTTTTACTACTTTTGTCTTTTAACCTTTATCCTAGCTTTATAAGCGATTAATTCACTACCTTTACTATACACTTACCTTTGTTAGGAGATTTTTACTTTCATATTTTTTTTGTTGTTGCTAATTAGTGCCCTTTGTTTCAGCTTAAAGAAATTCCTTTAACTTTTCTTATAAGACCAATTTAGTGGTGATGAATTCCTTTAGCTTTTGCTTGTCTGGAAAACTCTTTATCTGTCCTTTAATTCTGAATGACAACTTTTCTGGTAGAGTATTTTTGGTTGGAAGTTTTTTCCTTTTAGCACTGTGACTATATCATGCACTCCCTTCTGGCCTGCAGAATTTCTACTGAAAAATCTGCTGATAGTCTAATGAGGGTTCCCTTGTATACAACAAATTGTCATTCTCTTACTGTTATTCTCTTAAAATCTTATTTTAAGATTCTTTCTTTATCTTTAACTTTTGGCATTTTAATTATAATGTGTCTTGGTGTGGATCTTTGGGTTCATCTTCTCTGGAGCTCTCTGGGCTCCTGGCTCTGGGTATGTGCTTCCTTCTCCAAGTTAGGGACATTTTCAGCTATTATTTATTCAAATAAGTTTTCTACTCCTTTCTCTCTGTCTTCTCCTTCTGAGACATCTAAAATGTGAATGTTATTCCACTTGATGTTGTCCCAAATGTTCCTTAAGCTATCTTTACTTAATTTTGTTTTTCTTTTTGCTACTCTGTTTGGGTGAGTTCCACTGCCCTGTCTTTCAAATCACTGATCTGTTCTTCTGCATCCTCTAACCTGCTGTTGATTCATTCTAATGTATTTTCCATTTCAGTTATTGTATTCTTCAGTTCTGATTGGTTCTTTTTTAAAAATTAATTAATTAATTAATTAATTAATTTATGGCTGTCTTGGGTCTTCGTTTCTGTGCGAGGGCCTTCTCCAGTTGCAGCAAGTGGGGGCCACTCTTCATCGCGGTGCATGGGCCTCTCACTATCGCGGCCTCTCTTGTTGCAGAGCACAGGCTCCAGACGCGCAGGCTCAGCAATTGTGGCTCATGGGCCTAGTCGCTCCGTGGCATGTGGGATCTTCCCAGACCAGGGCTTGAACCTGTGTCCCCTGCATTGGCAGGGAGACTCTCAACCACTGCGCCACCAGGGAAACCCCTGATTGGTTCTTTAAAAATATTTTTTCTATCTCTTTGTTGAAGTTCTCACTGTGTTCCTCCATTCTTCTCCCAAGTTTGGTTAGCATCTTTATGACCATTTCTTTGAACTCTTTATCAGGCAAATTATTTATCTTTGTTTCATTAAGGTTTTTTCTGGTGTTTTAGTTTGTTCTTTTGTTGGAACATATTCCTCTGTTTTCTTATTTTTCTTGACTCTCTGTGTTTATTTCTATATACTAGGCAAAATAGCTACTTCTCCCAGTCTTGTTGAGTGGTCTTATATAGAAGATGCACCTTATTGTTCAACCTTGTGCTAGCTCTTTGTTGTCTCTCAAATGTTGTGATTGTCTAAGAAGCCTGATTTATTGTAGTTATGTCCGAGTTGTTGAGGGTTTGCCAAGACCTGTCAGTGTTCCAAAGGGAGGGATCTCAGTCACCACCTAGTTTCGGGCTGATTGGAAACCAGACCCTCAGGAAGCTGCTTTTAAAGTATGCAAATATATACAGTCCTGTGGGACCGCAAATATAAAACCTAGTGACCTTCAGTCCAGGTCTGGAGGTGTCTTGTTGGCAACAAAAGCAGGGCTATAGATGAGTGTATAAGCTCCTTTCTGGAAGGTACTGGTGAGCTCTAGCAAGGCCAAGGGAGAGAATTAAGATGATTTCCCTTGGTCTGCATTCCCTGAGAGCATCTCTGTAGCCTCTAGGTGTGTGGCAAACCCCTTAGACTGAAGCTCCAAGACAAGTAAATAGGCCTTTTTCTCAGGAAGACCGGGATGTGTTTTCGTTTGCTGTCTGTGCACTGCCCTGGGGATGGTAGCCTGCCAAGTACCGTTTCTCTGAATGTTCAGTGCCATGGGGTACAGAAATGCAAGCCCTCCTGGCCACTAGAGCCAGGTGCTCAAGGGGTGTCCCCTGTGTGGGCTACATGCACCTGCCAGCTTTATCTAGGCAGCAGGAGAACGTGTGTGCAGGGAACCCTTGCTGGTTTTAGCAGGGCAGCTGGAGAATGCTGGGCTGGGGGCCCACACTGGTTTCAGATGGGGGTGGGTAGCACATGGGCAGGGCATGCTTGTGGGCTTTAGCAGGGCAGTGGGAGAATACCATGACTTCGTGTACCTGCTGGCACTAGCAAGGTAGAGGAAGAGCACAAAAATGGTGCTAACAGCACCTCCATTTCTGAAAGAGTCCTAACAGGTACCTGTCCATCCAGCAGATGCTTTAACATTATCAAATAAATTTCCTTCACATGTGGTCTAGGTCAGCGGTCCCCAACCATTTTGGCACCAGGGACTGGTTTCGTGGAAGACAATTTTTCCATGGACCAGGGTGGGGGGGATGGTTTCAGGATGATTCAAGCACATTACATTTATTGTGCACTTTATTTCTATTATTATTACATTGTAATATATAATGAAATAATTATACAACTCAGCACAATGCAGAATCAGTGGGAGCCCTGAGCTTGTTTTCCTGCAACTAGATGGTCCTATCTGGGGCTGATGGGAGACAGTGACACCCGAAGTGTGTTGCTTATGTCCAGTCTAGTCCGTAAGATGCAGCTTAATTGTCACTTGCCACTCACTGATAGGGCTTTGATATGAGTCTGCAAGCAATTGATTTATTATGGTCACTGTGCAGTCAAACCTCTCTGCTAATGATAATCTGTATTTGCAGCCGCTGCCCGGTGCTAGCATCACCGCCTCAGCTCCACCTCAGATCATCAGGCATTAGATTCTCATAAGGAGCACGCAACCTAGATCCCTCGCATGCACAGTTCACCGTAGGGTTCGTGCTCTGATGAGAATTTAATGCCGCTGCTGATCTGACAGGAAGCAGAGCTCAGGCAGTAATGCGAGTGAAGGGGAGCGGCTGTAAATACAGATGAAGCTTCACTTGCTCACCCACTGCTCACCTCCTGCTGTGCAGCCTGGTTCCCAACAGGCCACGGAACATTAGTGGTCCGTGGCCTGGGGGTTGGGGACCCCAGTCTAGGTGGTTTTCAAACTACTGCTTTTACACTGGGTCCCAGGATAAATGAGTCTATGTGCTAGCCCTTTAAGAGCAGAATATCAGTTCGTTATAGCCCTTTGGGTCTCCTGGATGTATGCCCCAGTGGTTTTCAAAGCCCAACATTTCTGGGGCTAGTCTCTCTGGTGCGGGTTCCAAATGTTGGGGAACTGATGTGGGGCACAAACCCCTTGCTCTTCAGGGAGAATCTTTTTATTTGTGAGATCCCTCCTGATCATGGGTCACCACACCAGGGGTAAGGTTTTTGGCGACACCATGTCTCTGCCTCTCATACCTGTCTGGATGTCTCCCTTTTATCCTTTGTTATGGAGCAGACGTTCAGCTAGTTTTCAGGTCTTTTTTAGAGGGAATTTTTCCATATGTAGCTATAGGTTTGGTTGTGTCTATGCGGGAGATGAGTTCAGGATCTTCCTATGATGCCATTTTTGAACTGCCTCCCCCTTGAAGATTCTGTTTTGTGTTTTTTTTCATTACTTATTGTCCTCTTTTCCCAAATCAGTGGGGGAACTGTGCAACCCTTTACTTAAGAGTAAACATGATTGAAAAGGTTTCTCCAGTCTCATACCTAAAAAACAAAACAAAACAAAAAGTAGGTATAAAGTGGATGTTGAGCTTAATTGAACCATGTCACACTGACAGTTCCAGGATCTGAGTCCTGCCTCCCCCTCAGCCCCATCTCTCACTCCTCCTTTCCTCAAGTCCCATGCTTAGCCATACTGAGCTGGGTTTTCTTAATATGCCATGTTGTTTTATATCTCTTCCTCTCACCTCTTTCTCTGCATAAGATGCCAGTCTCCTTTGTGTCCACATTTTGAATGCCTTCTGATTTTCAAAGGTGCATCCCACTTCCCTTCTGAATAGAGCCTTTCCTTATTTCCCTATAGAAAACTGACTTGGTGCCTACCCTGTACCCAAAATGCCCATGAAACAAGTTCTACATGGACATTGAGTAAATAGTGACAAAGAATGGACCAATGAAAAGCAAAGAACCAAGAAATTTCCTTAAACCAGTGATGCAAGACCAGAAAATCACAGGCAAGAATAATTTTTTTTCTTCTGCATATGTTTATATCTTATTTGTCTATTGAAAACTCTATGGGGCAGAGTCCATGACTTACTCATCTTTGTATATCCAGTGTACTCTCCAGTGACAATTTCCATCATCTGCTTGATGATGCTGTTTTTAGAGGTTAAATGATCAAATAATGATTTCATTGAAAAACATTACTTCATTAGCTTGGGGTATTCATCATGACCTTAGACTCCTGAACTATACTGCCTTTATTGAATATCTGAGATTTATTTTATATAAAGGTTCTTTATAAATTTTCTTCAAATATCAGGATTAAGAGAATAGACATATTTGCTCCTGAATGTTTACCCTATTCTTCACTGATGATCAGTTTAGAATGTGTCTGTTCAAGCAAGAATAAACAAAGCAGGGACTTCCCTGGTGGTCCACTGGTTGAGAGTCTGCCTTCCAGTGCAGTGGATGTGGGTTCCATCCCTGGTCGGGGAACTAAGATCCCACATGCCTCAGGGCAATTAAGCCCATGCACCGCAAGTAGAGAGAAACCCACGTGCTGTAACTACTGAGCCCATGTGCTCTGGCGCCTGCACACTACAACTAGAGAAGCCTGCACACTACAACTAGAGAAGCCTGCACACTACAACTAGAGAGAAGCCCACGGGCTGCAATGAAGACCCAGCTCAGCCACACACACACACACACACAAAAAAAAGAATAAACAAAGCAAATGATCTCTTTCTCCCTTATGAGCTTTTGAATTTCTCTTTTCCCTAGAATGAAAACTGCTTCTTCCCAATAGAGGATTTTTTTATACTGTCACCTTAAAAATGAATTTTCTTTTATCAAACCAATAACTTTTATATATGCATTGTTTTGTCTTATGTGGAACTGTGAGATCAGCTTCCACAGATTCTGTTTTGTGGTGAGTGCTGTCAGTGGAAGGATGTCATTTGTCACATCTTAGACTGAATAACACCCCTTCCTTCTTATACCAAATAAGAAAAACAAGCGCCTCTCTACCCAAATAAGATAAACGTACTTGGGACACATTTTTTCCTGTTGTTTTTTGGTCTTGCCTCACTGGTTTAAGAGTTCAGGAATCTTCTTGGTGCTTTATTTTTTATTGTTTCACAGGTCTTTGTTACTACTTACTCAATATTCATGTAAAGATTGTTTTATGGGCATTTTGGGAATTGAACAAAATTGTAGTGCAGTTCATGTCTGTCTGTGTGCTATTCTACCTCTCTCTTCTGTGAAATGTTCCTTCCTTCCTACCCTTGACCAAGTTCTTAGTGTCCCTACACTCTGATTCTCAGTTTTCCCCATAACTTGCCTGCCTTCTTGGGCCAGTGTTCCAACAACAAAACCATCCTCCTTTCTCCTCCAACTAAAACCTTCATTAGTTGGCTGTCAAACAGAAAATCAATTTGATTAACTCCCCGTGGGGAGCTACTGATCACTAATGTCCCAATGTCTTATTCTTCTAAGATGAAAATGAATATTGTGGAATAGTTAAGAACTTCATGACAAATTCATTAACCAAGGAAGTGACTCTATGATTGTGGTATTTTAGCAATCGTGAGGTGGGATGCTGGGATATTGCACATCTGGGAGAGATGTTTTCACTTCTGCCTACCCCTCCTGTTTGTAAGATTGGTCCTACTGGTGGTGAAAGCAACCTGAGGTTTTCCAGTCCTAAAGCTGTGCATTTCTGTTCTTCTGTGGAGGAATCTAAATGCCGTCATGTCATAGTAACTGCATTGTGCTTCATATATTGGATTGGCCAAAAAGTTCATTCAGGTTTTCGTAAGATGTTACAGACAAACCCGAATGAACTTTTTGGCCAACCCAATAATATCATAGAAATTAGAGGTAAAGTCATTTTATTTATTTTTCATAAAAACATTATTGATGGAATGTAAAGGACAGCAGCAGTAAGATTATTAACTTCTCAATAGTTTGGGGATAACATTATTATTATTATTATTTTTTTAAAGTTTAATTTTATTTATTTATTTATCTATCCATGGCTGTGTTGGGTCTTCGTTTCTGTGCGAGGGCTTTCTCCAGTTGTGGCAAGCGGGGGCCACTCTTCATCGTGGTGCGCGAGCCTCTCACTGTTGCAGCCTCTCCTGTTGTGGAGCACAGGCTCCAGACGCGCAGGCTCAGTAATTGTGACTCATGGGCCTAGTTGCTCCGCGGCATGTGGGATCTTCCCAGACCAGGGCTCGAACCCGTGTCCCCTGCATTGGCAGGCAGATTCTCAACCACTGCGCCACCAGGGAAGCCCGGGATAACATTATTATACATTCTAAATTTTGGTGAAATCTCTGATCAGAGTATTTAAAAGTGTGTTTATTTAAAGATCCATGATACAGATCATATATTTAAAAACAGTTTGCTTCAGATTATTTTATGGGAACAAGTCAATGAAATAGACAGAATGTGCCTAGTCAGCAAAGCATTTCTTATGTTATAGACATGACACTGATAAATATAGAGGAAAACTGAAGGAAAAGATTTGTTGAAGTGCAAGGATAATTCTAAGGAAACTATAAAAATAGACAGCAGATGTCACTGTTGCTTTTCCATTTCTCTTAACCTTGTTTTTGGTGGTTTTGTTCCTAGTTAATGACATTTTCCCTCTCATTTGAGAACTCTAATAGGTTAAGCAAGTTCACCTATGCTAAATTTCTGTTTTGAATTTTATATTTATTAAGGTTATGACTGTAAATCTTGTATATATAATTTATAGAAAAGATACTTAATACATTTTATATGTGTAGGTTTATTAACTCAATATTATAAATGGATAAAATAATACTTTTTATAATTATCATCTGATTCAGAATGGATTCCTATTAAAATGAGATGTTATCCCTCTGCAAGATAAGCTTGTCATGATCTTATTTTAAATGACCAATCATATCGTTTGTTCTCTTTATGTAAGTACTCAAGCACGTGTCATCAAATCCTGTCTGTGATGATGATTTAAGAGAATTTTTACCATGTCAACACATCCAGCCAGTTGCATTCAGAAAATATTCAGGGAAAATGTTCCATATCAACTTTTAAAATACAAATATTTTCCCCATCCCATATTCTCTCCTTCATCAGTTCAACTCTAGTTTCCTATTACAGTGTTTCCTCTTCAAGCTATTGTCTAGGATGTACAAACCTCAGTTTCTCATCTCCCCCATCTAATCAGTTACCAGATCTTGTTGATTCTACCTTCTGTGTATTTCTAAAATCAACCCCCGTTTTTTGGAGCTGATTCCTGGCGACTTTGCCTAAATTCCCAGAGTAGTGTGGCTGACACGGTCTTGGTGCTCCTGGCTGGTGTCAGGCCTGAGCCTCTGAGTCATGAGAGCCGAGTTCAGGACATTGGACCACCAGAGACCTCCCAGCCTCATGTAATATCAATCGGCGAGAGGTCTCCCAAAGATCTCCGTCTCAATGTTAAGACCCAGCTCCACCCAACAGCCAGCAAGCTCCAGTGCTAGACGCCCCATGCCAAACAACTAGCAAGACAGGAACACAACCCCAGCCATTAGCAGAGAGGCTGCCTAAAATCATACTAAGTTCACAGACACCCCAAAACACACCACCAGATGTGACTCTGCCCACCAGAAAGACCAGATCCAGCCCCACCCATCGGAACACAGGCACCAGTCCCCTCCACCAGAAGGCCTACACAAGCCACTGAACACACCTCACCCACTGGGGGCAGACACCAAAAACAACGGGAACTATGAACCTGCAACCTGCAAAAAGGAGACCACAAACACAGTAAGTTAAACAAAATGAGAAGACAGAGAAATATGTAGCAGTTGAAGGAGCAAGTTAAAAACCCACCAGACCAAATAAATGAAGAGGAAATAGGCAGTCTACCTGAAAAAGAATTCAGGGTAATGACAGTAAAGATGATCCAAAATCTTGGAAATAGAATGGAGAAAATACAAGAAACAAACGTTTAACAAGGACCTGGAAGAACTAAAGAGCAAACAAACAATGATGAGCAACACAATAAATGAAATTAAAAATTCTCTAGAAGGAATCAATAGCAGAATATCTGAGGCAAAAGAACGGATAAGTGACCTGGAAGATAAAATAGTGGAAATAACTACCACAGAGCAGAATAAAGAAAAAAGAATGAAAAGAATTGAGGACAGTCTCAGAGACCTCTGGCACAATATTAAATGCACCAACATTCGAATTATAGGGGTGCCAGAAGAAGAAGTGAAAAAGAAAGGGTCTGGGAAAATATTTGAAGAGATTATAGCTGAAAACTTTCCTAACGTGGGAAAGGAAACAGTCACCCAAGTCCAGGAAGCACAGAGTCCCCTACAGGATAAACCCTAGGAAAAACACACCAAGACACATATTAATCAAACTAACAAAAATTAAATACAAAGAAAAAATATTAAAAGCAGAAAGGGAAAAGCAACAAATAACATACAAGGGAATCCCCATAAGGGTAACAGCTGATCTTTCAGCAGAAACTTTGCAAGCCAGAAGGAAGTGGCAGGATATATTTAAAGTGATGAAAGGGAAAAACCTACAAAGATTACTCTATCCAGCAAGGATCTCATTCAGATTCAATGGAGAAATTAAAACCTTTACAGACAAGCAAAAGTTGAGAGAATTCAGCACCACCAAACCAGCTTTACAACAAATGCTAAAGGAATTTCTCTAGGCAGGAAACACAAGAGAAGGAAAAGACCTACAATAACAAACCCAAAACGATTAAGAAAATGGTAATAGGAACATACATATCGATAATTACCTTAAATGTAAATGGATTAAATGCTGCAACCAAAAGACATAGACTGGCTGAATGGATACAAAAACAAGACCTGTATATCTGCGGTCTACAAGAGACCCACTTCAGACCTAGGAACACATAGAGACTGAAAGTGGGGGGATGGAAAAAGATATTCCATGCAAATGGAAATCAAAAGAAAGCTGGAGTAGCAATTCTCATATCAGAAAAAGTAGACTTTAAAATAAAGACTATTACAAGAGAC
Source organism: Balaenoptera ricei (assembly GCF_028023285.1). NCBI lineage: Eukaryota > Metazoa > Chordata > Mammalia > Artiodactyla > Balaenopteridae > Balaenoptera > Balaenoptera ricei. Next base: position 128,650,971 of record NC_082640.1, read on the forward strand.
AAAGAAGGACACTACATAATGATCAAGGGATCAATCCAAGAAGATATAACAATTGTAAATATTTATGCACCCAACATAGGAGCACCTCAATACATAAGGCAACTGCTAACAGCTGTAAAAGAGGAAATCGACAGTACACAGTAATAGTAGGAGACTTTAACACCCCACTTTCACCAATGGACAGATCATCCAAAATGAAAATAAGTAAGGAAACACAAACTTTAAATGATAAATTAAACAATACGGACTTAATTGATATTTATAGGATATTCCATCTGAAAACAACAGAATACACTTTCTTCTCAAGTGCTCATGGAACATTCTCCAGGATAGATCGTATCTTGGCTCACGAAAGAAGTCTTGGTAAATTTAAGAAACTTGAAATCGTATCAAGTATCTTCTCCAACCACAATGCGTTGAGACTATATATCAATAACAGGAAAAAACTGTAAAAAATACAAACACATGGAGGCTAAACAATATGCTACTAAATAACCAAGAGTTCACTGAAGAAATCAAAGAGGAAATCAAAAAATACCTAGAAACAGATGATATTGAAAACATGATGACCCAAAACCTATGGGATACAGCAAAAGCAGTTCTAAGAGGGAAGTTTATAGCAATACAATCAGACGTCAGGAAACAGGAAAAATATCAAATAACCAACCTAACCTTACACCTAAAGCAATTAGAGAAAGAAGAACAAACAAAAAACAAAGTTAGCAGAAGGAAAGAAATCATAAAGATCAGGTAAGAAATAAATGAAAAAGAAATGAAGGAAATGATAGCAAGATCAATAAAACTAAAATCTGGTTCTTTGAGAAGATAAACAAAATTGATAAACCATTAGTCAGACTCATCGAGAAAAAAAAGAAGACTCATATCAACAGAATTAGAAATGAAAAAGAAGTAACCACTGACACTGCAGAAAAACAAAGGAACATGAGAGACTACTACAAGTAATTATATGCCAATAAAATGGACAACCTGGAAGAAATGGACAAATTCTTAGAAAAACACAACCTTCTGAGACTGAACCAGGAAGAAACAGAAAATATAAACAGACCAATCACAAGCACTGAAATTGAAACTGTGATTAAAAATCTTCCAACAAACAAAAGCCCAGGACCAGATGGCTTCACAGGTGAATTCTATAAAACATTTAGCGAAGAGGTAACACCTATCCTTCTCAAACTCTTCCAAAGTATAGCAGAGGGAGGAACACTCCCAAACTCATTCTATGAGGCCACCATCACCCTGATATCAAAACCAGACAAAGATGTCATCAAAAAAGAAAACTACAGGCCAATATCACTGATGAACATAGATGCAAAAATCCTCTACAAAATACTAGTGAACAGAATCCAACAGCACATTAAAAGGACCATACTCCATGATCAAGTGGGGTTTATCCCAGGAATACAAGGATTCTTCAATATATGCAAATCAATCAATGTGATACACCATATTAACAAATTGAAGGAGAAAAACCATATGATCATCTCAATAGATGCAGAAAAAGCTTTTGACAAAATTCAACACTGATTTATGATAAAAACCCTCCAGAAAGTAGGCATGGAGGGAACTTACCTCAACATAGTAAAGACCATATATGACAAACCCACAGCGAACATTGTTCTCAATGGTGGAAAATTGAAACCATTTCCACTAAGATCAGGAACAAGACAAGGTTGTCCACTCTCACCACTATTATTCAACATAGTTTTGGAAGTTTTAGCCACAGCAATCAGAGAAGAAAAAGAAATAAAGGAATCCAAATCAGAAAAGAAGTAAAGCTGTTAGTGTTTGCAGATGACATTATACTATACATAGAGAATCCTAAAGATGCTACCAGAAAACTACTAGAGCTAATCAATGAATTTGGTAAAGTAGCAGGATACAAAATTAATGCACAGAAATCTCTTGTATTCCTATACACTAATGATGAAAAATCTGAAAGAGAAATTAAGGAAACACTCCCATTTACCACTGCAACAAAAAGAATAAAATACCTAGGAATAAACCTACCTAGGGAGAAAAAAGACCTGTATTCAGAAAATGCTAAGACACTAATGAAAGAAATTGAAGATGATACAAACAGATGGAGAGAGATACTATGTTCTTGGATTGGAAGAATCAACATTGTGAAAATGACTATTCTACCCAAAGCAATCTACAGATTCAGTGCAATCCTTATCAAATTACAAATGGCATTTTTCACAGAGTTAGAACAAAAAACTTCACAATTTGTATGGAAGCACAAAAGACCCCGAAGAGCCAAAGCAATCTTGAGAAAGAAAAACGGAGCTATATGAATCAGGCTCTGTGATTTCAGACTATATTACAAAGCTACAGTAATCAAGACAATATAATACTGGCACAAAAACAGAAATATAGATCAATGGAACAGGATAGAAAGCCCAGAGATAAACCCACACACATATGGTCACCTTATCTTTGATAAAAGAGGCAAGAATATACAATGTAGAATAGACAGACTCTTCAATAAGTGGTGCTGCGAAAACTGGACAGCTACATGTAAAAGAATGAAAATAGAGCACTCCCTAACACCATACACAGAAAATAAACTCATAATGTATTAAAGACCTAAATATAAGGCCAGACACTATAGAACTCTTAGAGGAAAATGTAGGTAGAACACTCTTTGACATAAATCACAGCAAGATCCTTTTTGACCCACCTCCTAGATAAATGGAAATAAAAACAAAAATAAACAAATGGGACCTAATGAAACTTCAAAGCACTTGCACAGTAAAGGAAACCATAAACAAGATGAAAAGCCAATCCTCAGAATGGGAGAAAATATTTGCCAACGAAGCAACTGAGAAGGGATTTATTTCCAAAACATACAAGCAGCTCATGCAGCTCAATATGAAAAAACAAAAAACAAAAAACCCACCCAATCCAAAAATGGTCAGAAGACCTAAAGAGACATTTCTCCACAGAAGATATACAGATAGCCAACAAACACATGAAAGGATGCTCAACATCACTATTCATTAGAGAAATGCAAATCAAAACTACAATGAGGTATCACCTCACACTGGTCAGAATGGCCATCATCAAAAAATCTATAAACCATAAATGCTGGAGAGGGTGCAGAGAAAAGGGAACCCTCTTGCACTGTTGGCAGGAATGTAAATTGATACAGCCACTATGGAGGACAGTATGGAGGGTCCTTAAAAAACTAAAAATAGAACTACCATACGACCCAGGAATCCCACTACTGGGCATATACCCTGAGAAAACCATAATTCAAGAAGAGTCATGTACCACAATGTTCACTGCAGCTCTATTTACAATAGCCAGGACATGGAAGCAACCTAAGTGTCCATCGACAGATGAATGGATAAAGAAGATGTGGCACCTATATACGATGGAATATTATTCAGCCATAAAAATAAATGAAATTGAGTTATTTGTAGTGAGGTGAATGGACCTAGAGTCTGTCATACAGAGTGAAGTAAGTCAGAAAGAGAAAAACAAATATCGTATGCTAACACATATATATGGAATCTAACAAACAAACAAAAAAGTTTCTGACAAACCTAGGGTCACGACAGGAATAAAAATGTAGATGTAGAGAGTGCACTTGAGGACACTGGGAGGGGGGAAGGGTAAGCTGGGACGACATGAGAGTAGCATTGACATATATATACACTACCAAATATAAAATAGATAGCTAGTGGGTAGCAGCTGCATTGCACAGGGAGATTAGGTCGGTGCTTTGTGACCACATAGATGGGTGGGATAGGGAAGGTGGGAGGGAGATGCAAGAGGGATGGGATATGGGGATATATGTATACATATAACTGATTCACTTTGTTATGCAGCAGAAACTAGCACAACACTGGAAAGCAATTATATGCCAATAAAGTTGTTAAAATAAAATAAAATCAACCCCCTTCTTTACATCACAAACTTTAAACTTCATAGTACATATCTGAAATATGTGACACACACATATGTTTTTGTAAGACCTTGGATAATTTTTCAGTTTTAATTGAGTTCCATTATTTCGTGAGAAAGAACTGATGGAACCCTGCTTTTAATATGAGAGGCATCAAGCAAGAAGTAGTAGTAGTACAATTAAAACTTAGGAAGATTTCCTTCTTACAAAATCTAATCTTATTGTCATCTTTTATGCAGAAAGCTGAAGCTTTATCATTATATTCTTATACATGTTGAGCCTGTTTATTTTTTTAAAAATGAGAAACTTGGATAAATATTTCTAATATTCTTTCCATTAATAAAATTCAATGATACAATAAGAAGCACTAAAAAATGATACTTAGCATTACTTTTTATTTTTCTTGGAAAAATCTTATCAGTAGGTAATTGTTGTAGCATTTATGGTTTGCATATATGTTCCATCACAGATTACTATTTTCTAGAACTAAAATGAAATTATATATTGAGCACTTATTGGGAAATTAAGATTTTTATAGTCAGTACAGTAATGAAATGTGGTTCACCCTTTACTTAGAATCTGCTATAACTGATTAACAATTCAAAGAATTTAATGACATGAATCTACTAGTTTGAGAATAAGTTTGTGAATGGGTATATGATGGGACTGTTATAATAAATGATAAAAAGCAGTTTATATTTTAGAATTTGTTATCTTGATTCTTTGTTGAGAATATGATTAATGGTAATATTGACCTGGGTTGGGAAAGGAAAGAGGTAGGCCATCAGAACACTGTTCTGAGTTCTAACGAGTTAGCACTGCACACTGGTGCCATGTTCAAATTAACTATAAGGAATATATTCAGAATTGCTGGAATAAATAATTTTCATCACCAGTGAAATGGAATATGGTTCTCTGTGTCTGGTTTATTTATTATTTAACTCAACAAGTGTTCTGAAGAGGAATTCAGAAAACAGAGCATTTTATTCACTGGTAGGAACTTAAGTGCTTAGAGAAGCATTATTACTGTTGCCTATTCCAGGATATTATGTTTTGAACACGTTGTATCTTCAATATAGACCTTGATTTGAAACTTGACTTTGTCACTTTTAATCTCTGTCATTTTGGTCAAGAAATTTAGCCTCTCATATATGCAGTTTCCTTATAGAAAGAGAATAATGCTATCTATATTTTTCAGGGTTGTTGTGAAGATCAGAGTTGATACGTTTAAAGTACTCAAATACCAATATATGTGTAAGGTGTACCATAAGTTATTCATACATATATATCATCATAAGCATTAATAGCAAATGTTTCTCAATGGCCCATTGAGTACAAGACCTTCTGTCTTGTAGGGTAGGGTTTGTGGTTCCCACACTCAGAAGCAATGCTGAAGTAATGTACTTACTAATTGGTAGAGTAATTCTTTACCTATATCTTAAAAATTTTTTTTAAAATTTGTATTAGATTTGAATTTCAAAGCCTTATTAAGTTTCTGTTAATTGCAACTCCCTGACTATTCCCACTCTTCTACCCACCAGGCTAGTAAAATTGAATGACCTGTTTTACTACCCCACTCCCTTTTCATCTTTTGTCCTTGATACTCAAATGATGGAGGATATGATGGAATTTCAGGGTTAACTTCCTCTCTACTGAATATCTGGTTGGGGTGTGAAGCAGCCCAGGTGAGTGGATGGTAGGTGTACCTCATGAAATACCAAATAGGAAGTGGACTGTACACTTGGTACATCTTGGAATGACTTCCTTACAGCTTTATTCATGTAAAAATGTAGGAGATCAATAGTCAAGTTTAGAATATGAATCCCAGCTGTCAGACCCTTCGATGAGAGTGGATAGGCTCCTCATTGGTCCTGTGGCATCATCGCACCTTCTCTGTTCCTTGGGCCCGCAATGCTACTACAGATGATTGACCTTTGGTTCTATCTGTGCCTCCCAACTCCTTCACAGTTTTGGCTAATACACTCTCTGCTGTCATCTTAGAATTCAGAAATGAAATTATCATGTATGGCCATATATGTATACATTGTTTTCTATAATATATTTTCATTGATATGAATAACATCCTGAATAATAACCCATACTCTTTTTTTTTAACATCTTTATTGTAATATAATTGCTTTACAATGATGTGTTAGTTTCTGCTTTATAACAAAGTGAATCAACTATACATATACATACATCTCCATATCTCCTCCCTCTTGTGTCTCCCTCCCACCCTCCCTAACCCACCCCTCTAGGTGGTCACAAAGCACCAAGCTGATCTCCCTGTGCTATGTAGCTGCTTCCCACTAGCTATCTATTTTACATTTGGTAGTGTATATATGTCCATGCCACTCTCTCACTTTGTCCCAGCTTACCCTTCCCCCTCTCCGTGTCCTCAAGTCCATTCTCTACGTCTGCGTCTTTATTCCTGTCCTGCCCCTAGGTTCTTCAGAACTACTTTTTTTTTTTAGATTCCATGTATATGTGTTAGCATACGGTATTTGTTTTTCTCTTTCTGACTTACTTCACTCTGTATGACAGACTCTAGGTCCATCCACCTCACTACAAATAATTCAATTTCGTTTCTTTTTATGGCTGAGTAATTCCATTGTATATATGTGCCACATCTTCTTTATCCATGCATCTGTCGATGGACACTTAGGTTGCTTCCATGTCCTGGCTATTATAAATAGAGCTGCAATGAACATTGTGGTACATGACTCTTTTTGAATTATGGTTTTCTCAGGGTATATGCACAGTAGTGGGATTGCTGGGTCGTATGGTAGTTCTATATTTAGTTTAAGGACCCTCCATACTGTTCTCCATAGTGGCTGTATCAATTTACATTCCCACCAACAGTGCAAGAGGGTTCCCTTTTTTCCACACCCTCTCCAGCATTTATTGTTTGTAGATTTTTTGATGATGGCCATTCTGACCAGTGTGAGGTGATACCTCATTGTAGTTCTGATTTGCATTTCTCTAACGAATAGTCATGTTGAGCATCCTTTCATGTGTTTGTTGGCAATCTGTATATCTTCTTTGGAGAAATGTCTGTTTAGGTCTTCTGCCCATTTTTGGATTTGTTTGTTTGTTTTTTTTGATATTGAGTTGCATGAGCTGCTTGTAAATATTGGAGATTAATCCTTTGTCAGTTTCTTCATTTGCAAATATTTTCTCACATTTTGAAGGTTGTCTTTTCATCTTGTTTCTGTTTTCCTTTGCTGTGCAAAAGTTTTGAAGTTTCATTAGGTCCCATTTGTTTCTTTTTGTTTTTACTTCCATTTCTCTAGGAGGTGGGTCACAAAGGATCTTGCTGTGATTTATGTCAAAGAGTGTTCTGCCTATGTTTTCTTCTAAGAGTTTTATAGTGTCTGGCCTTACATTTAGGTCTTTAATCCATTTTGAGTTTATTTCTGTGTATGGTGTTAGGGATTGTTCTAATTTCATTCTTTTACATGTAGCTGTCCAGTTTTCCCAACACCACTTATTTTTTTTTTTAAACATCTTTATTGGAGTATAATTGCTTTACAATGGTGTGTTAGTGTCTGCTTTATAACAAAGTGAATCAGTTATACATATACATATGTTCCCATATCTCTTCCCTCTTGCATCTCCCTCCCTCCCACCCTCCCTATCCCACCCCTCTAGGTGGTCACAAAGCACCAAGCTGATCTCCCTGTGCTATGCGGCTGCTTCCCACTAGCTATCTATTTTACACTTGATAGTGTATATATGTCCATGACACTCTCTCACCCTGTCACATCTCACCCCTCCCCCTCCCCATATCCTCAAGTCCATTCTCTAGTAGGTCTGTGTCTTTATTCCCGTCTTGCAACTAGGTTCTTCATGACCTTTTTTTTTTTTTTCCTTAGATTCCATATATATGTGTTAGCATACTGTATTTGTTTTTCTCTTTCTGACTTACTTCACTCTGTATGACAGACTCTAACTCCATCCACCTCATTACAAATACCTCCATTTCATTTCTTTTTATGGCTGAGTAATATTCCATTGTATATAGGTGCCACATCTTCTTTATCCATTCATCCGATGATGGACACTTAGGTTGCCTCCATGTCCTGGCTATTGTAAATAGAGCTGCAATGAACATTTTGGTACATGACTCTTTTTGAATTATGGTTTTCTCATGTTATATGCCCAGTAGTGGGATTGCTGGGTCATATGGTAGTTCTATTTTTAGTTTTTTAAGGAACCTCCATACTGTTCTCCATAGTGGCTGTATCAATTTACATTCCCACCAACAGTGCAAGAGGGTTCCCTTTTCTCCACACCCTCTCCAGCATTTATTGTTTCTAGATTTTTTGATGATGGCCATTCTCACCGGTGTGAGATGATACCTCATTGTAGTTTTGATTTGCATTTCTCTAATGATTAATGACGTTGAGCATTCTTTCATGTGTCTGTTGGCCGTCTGTATAACTTCTTTGGAGAAATGTCTATTTAGGTCTTCTGCCCATTTTTGGATTGGGTTGTTTGTTTTTTTGTTATTGAGCTGCATGAGCTGCTTGTAAATCTTGGAGATTAATCCTTTGTCAGTTGCTTCATTTGCAAATATTTTCTCCCATTCTGAGGGTTGTCTTTTGGTCTTATTTATGGTTTCCTTTGCTGTGCAAACGCTTTTAAGTTTCATTAGGTTCCATTTGTTTATTTGTGTTTTTATTTCCATTTCTCTAGGGGCTGGGTCAAAAAGGATCTTGCTGTGATGTATGTCATAGAGTGTTCTGCCTATGTTTTCCTCTAAGAGTTTGATAGTGTCTGGCCTTACACTTAGGTCTTTAATCCATTTTGAGTTTATTTTTGTGTATGGTGTCAGGGAGTGTTCTAGTTTCATACTTTTACATGTACCTGTCCAATTTTCCCAGCACCACTTACTGAAGAGGCTGTCTTTTCTCCACTGTATATGCTTGCCTCCTTTATCGAAGATAAGGTGACCATATGTGCGTGGGTTTATCTCTGGGCTTTCTATCCTGTTCCATTGATCTATATTTCTGTTTTTGTGCCAGTACCAAACTGTCTTGATTACTGTAGCTTTGTAATATAGTCTGAAATCAGGGAGCCTGATTCCTCCAGCTCCATTTTTCGTTCTCAAGACTGCTTTGGCTATTCGGGGTTAGTATCATGTCATCTGCAAACAGTGACAGCTTTACTTCTTCTTTTCCGATTTGGATTCCTTTTATTTCTTTTTCTTCTCTGATTGCTGTGGCTAACACTTCCAAAACTATGTTGAATAATAGTGGTGAGAGTGGGCAACCTTGTCTTGTTCCTGATCTTAGTGGAAATGGTTTCAGTTTTTCACCATTGAGGACAATGTTGGCTGTGGGTTTGTCATATATGGCCTTTATTATGTTGAGGAAAGTTCCCTCTATGCCTACTTTCTGCAGGGCTTTTATCATAAATGGGTGTTGAATTTTGTCGAAAGCTTTCTCTGCATCTATTGAGATGATCATATGGTTTTTCTCCTTCAATTTGTTAATATGATGTATCACATTGATTGATTTGCGTACATTGAAGAATCCTTGCATTCCTGGAATAAACCCCACTTGATCATGGTGTATAATCCTTTTAATGCAGCACCACTTATTGAAGAGGCTGTCTTTTCTCCATCTTGCCTCCTTTATCAAAAATAAGGTGACTATATGGTGTGGGTTTATCTCTGGGCTTTCTATCTAGTTCCATTCATCTATATTTCTGTTTTTGTGCCAGTACCATACTGTCTTGATTACTGTAGCTTTGGAGTATAGTCCAGGAGCCTGATTCCTCCAGCTCCATTTTACTTTCTCAAGATTGTTTTGGCTATTTGGGGTCTTTTGTGTTTCCATACAAATTGTGAAATTTTTTGTTGTAGCTCTGTGAAAAATGCCATTGGTAGTTTGATAGGGATTGCATTGCATCTGTAGATTGCTTTGGGTAGTATAGTCATTTTCACAATGTTGATTCTTCCAATCCAAGAACATGGTATATCTCTCCATCTGTTTGTATCATTTTTAATTTCTTTCATCAGGGTCTTATAGTTTTCTGCATACAGGTCTTTTGTCTCCTTAGGTATGTTTATTCCTAGGCATTTTATTGTTTTTGCTGCAATGATAACCCATACTCTTAAATGTTTTTTTAGCAGTCCTGAAATGGAGGTAAAGTCATTATCAAGTATTGTGAGTTTGTGAGATAGGGAATGGCTGAAATATGGAAATATTCCCCCGAATCACTCCCAACCACAATATTGATGTTTGCAGCAAATTTACTGAGCTTTTACAGTGTTCTAAATACTGATTTAAGTGAGTTAAATATAACAACATATATATTTTTTATGACAATATAAGTGAGTACTATTATTATTTTGGGGATGAGAAAACTAAGGCACATAGAGTCCTATAGTTAGTCCTACCTGTGGCCCAAGGTCTCATGGCTAGGAAGTGACACAGTTGGGGATACAACCCAAGTCTTCTGGGTGCAGAGTCTGCACCCTTAGCGCTTACACCGCCAGTCTTCTGGGAAGGTTTGGTTTTGTTATTTAGAACTGCTGGAAGAAAGTGGAATGGAAAAGCTGACTTCCACAGGAATATGCCAGGCTTTCAGAGCCAGAAATTTTTTTTCCCCAGTGCATAATTGTGAATAGGGCTTGTGGATCAAGAAGCACCTTTGAGCAACTTGTAATGATGATACAATAACCCCAGTATGATTCCATATTTTGGATTAATGCTTTTGTTGTAATCTAACCTCTCATTGGAAAATGAATTGATACTATCAAGCATTATAAGCTCTACATTGAAGACTAGGAAACTACAAGTCAAACCTGAAATTCTTTCTCTTGTTCAAGTTTCTGACTCACATAAAAATTCAGTTTATGTGTGTCATAAACATTGGGAGTAATCCACACTATTGTTTACTTTTACCTAAAGTCCCAAAGCAATGGCTCCCTTTCTTCTGTAACACTTTGGGGAGATTCTGATCTCCTCATTGAGTGTCATGAAATTATAAGATTAAAAAGTTCCTACTATTATATAAAATGCCTATGATACATATGATGACACTTTTTGGTGGGTGGGTATGAGGGTTATGGCTGTGATATAATTCCACAAAGATTTAATAACTATGTAAGAATGTAGAGAATATTTTTGCTTACTTTGCTATGTACCTATCTTCCATAATGCCAAGTGTGAATAGATACTTTATAAAAATGGAAGAGAAAGACAAGACTGAAGTTGAACAGGCTGGGTGAGGACACTGGCACAAATACTAAGAGGGAAAGACTGATTTCTACAACAGTTATCTAGGCTGATGGGCATATTGTTGGGGGTAGATCAGGGAGAGGAGGCTGAAATATGAGGAGAGGCAAAGGAAGACAGAAATCGTCCCTTTAGAATCAATGCCATCTGCAGTAAAAGAACCATCCCAGTGTCTCAAAGCAGCAGCACAATGTCTTCTGGTACAGCAGCTAGGGATAACTGGAGAAGGACTTTTGCTATGCAATTAAAAGAAAAGAACCAGGATGTCTGCCTTATAGAAGAACTAACCCTCATGGAGACAGCCATGTAGCTGTGAGGCAGGAGGGCATTGGAGGTATCACGGAAGCCATGGGCATCAAGCTGCAGCATCCAGGCTGGCTTCCCAGACTAATTGGGTGTGGTTGGCATCGCTAGAGGGCTCATTTCAAGTGCATGAGAAAACGACAGCAGTTTGAGAGGCCCTTGGATTAGTGCTTTAATCCAAGGGACCATTCAGCCAAGGATCACACCATTTCTACCTCCTAGAACAGGAGGAAGGGAATTGCATGGGTATATAAGTGTTTCAGTGAATCAGACAGTGGACTGGTCTTTGCACCATGATCACTCTCCCCATCCCCTAATTTCATTGACGTACTTCGAGATATACCTGGTACCCTTTGGCAATGCCTAATTTTGTGACATCTCACCAGCCAGTGCATTGGCAATCAGAGTATTTCGAGTATTTTAGTAATTCGAATTAAGGGGGTTCAGAGAGTATAAAGAGAAGCTATAATACTTTGAGGCTTTAAAATGCGAGTATTTTTGGCATATATGGTGGAGAGAACAAATAGTTATGTGACAAGAGACCAGAGTCTCCTTTGACACTAATTAGTAAGATATCTTTTTTTTTTAATCCATAAACTTGTGGAGTTGTATTAGGTAATCCTTTAGGTTTCTTCCATACCTAGAGTTTTGGAGTACTCCACACGCTATGGGTTTTTTTTCTGTGTAGTCTGTGGTTACCACTTCTTTTTACCATGGACATAAAATTTTATTATTGTCTTTTGTAGTCTTTTTGGTATTGATAGTTTAGATTTAATTTTTGGCATCTGGCATTTGGCTTACATACTGTTGTTGTGGAGTTTTTTTTTTTAATCTTGTGCCTTGAGGGTTTTCTTAAAATAAAATTCAGTCTCCCTTTTGTTTTCAGGATGATTGCATCTAATTATGTAATTAGGATAAATACATGCAATCAGAAGCACGTAACAAATATTAGGTTCTAACTTTGTAAAATTTATTTTTGATAGTAAATGCCTCAGGGGCAGAGCTTTCTTATTTATGCCTGCTAATACCTTGCACAGTGTTATGCATGTACCGGGAACTCAATAGTTACTTGTTGAATTAATGAAGTATTTTTAAGATGCTGTGCAAGTCTCATCAAAATCAAAAATATGCAAATTCTCTCAGAGACTAGAAGTATTTTCGAAGTTATTTAAAACCATATTATGTTTGGACCATATATCAGTTCAGAATAAATTGATTTATCAGGCTGCTTGTTTTGGCACTGTAGTGACTATGAGTGCATTGGCTGTCTTTGGAAGAAAAATGATTTTTATAGGTCGTAAGTTAGGTCAGTTAGTTATCATAGATTTACTGTGTTTCTGAGCTGCTTCTTTAGATTTGATCTGGCTTTTCTCTTGTACATTTGAAGCTTATTTAGGAGTCTGTCAGAACAAGCTGTCTCTTCAGCCCGAATTGTTAGCCTTGAGGGCAGGAACCACGTTGTTATATTATGTTCAGAGCAAAGCACAGGAGAGAGCTGCCCAGATAATAAGGGATAGTGATGAGCTCATGTGGATGACCTGGTTCCTTGGTCTGGACACCGTGGGCTGGAGAACACGTGCCATCTTTCTCAGGGTTTTTTCCTTGACAACCCCTTTGAAGCTACTCTTCACTTTGATATGAAGTCTTATTTTATTTTACTTAAAAAAAAATACATGCCTGTAAACATAACTTGCCTACTTCCATTTTGTAAGCAAGCATTTCAGTTTTATAAGCACTTAAAAGTCATACTTTATCTTATTTGTGTTTTTATACTTAATGCTTAGCTGAATTTCTGGCACATACAGGCGTTTGATAAATGTGTTGAATCAAATTGAGTTGGTACATTTGAGAGTGAGTAATCAGGCAATTGAGAGCTGAATAAGATCTAGAATCCCGATTTCCTGTCTCCTTTCAGAGAAACAGTGGATTCTGATGGCACTTTGATCCTCACCCAAAATCCATCCTGGTTTTGGGTTGCCATAGATCATAAGGCCATGGAATTGAGAGAAACAGCAGACTTGAAAAAGGTAGTTAGGTTTGTAATTGAGTTTGGTGTCACCTTGGGTTTGTAATGTAAGCAGTCTGGGGCAATGCCTGGTTCTCCTGCACTTGGAGAAGTTTGTGCTGCTAAAAGGGGTCCAGAGGAGCTGGGAAGCTGGGAGCAGGAAGACTTAAACTTCTTATTAAAATTGGGCTTTCCTAATGATGGCATGTCGAAACCTTATAAAACAGCTATTTTGGTGCTTTCACTGGACTTGTTTAAACTTGTATTGCTCAATGCCAATATAACAGGAATAAGAAACTGTGTTCTGCCAGGAAAACATTCATTTGAGAAAGATGGTAAATTTACTGGGAATGTTTCAGGGCTGAAGCATATTTGTAATTGTGAGATATGGCCTCAGTTACTAATCATCATGAGAAACCGGAGAGAACTGACTCTGATATACTAGATTAATGACACTTGATTTTACTACCCCAAACTGAAATCATCATCTACAAAGAGATTTTCAGTCTTTTCAGTGATTCAGCCCTGGCTCTGTCATAGCCCCAGAACTGTGGCTTTTAATTACTGCTGACTTCATTTTACCTTCTCCTAGGGATGTCATTTTGAAGCGTGGTGAGAGGATTCAAATCATCCCAAATTTGACACTTTGAACTAAAGTTAATCCAGAGCTACGGCTTATTTCTTTGATCTTTTTTTTTTAGACCAGTAGGAAATGAAAGAGGAAAGGTCTTATTTTTTGATCACTTACTATATTTTAGGAACATTACCCAAATGTAGGTATTATTCCCATTTTACAGATGAGAAATCCGAGACCTGGCATAGTTAAATGTTTTGCCTGTGGCTGCACCACTTATAAGAAGTCATCCAGGATCAAAACAGCCTGAATGACTTCTAAGTCCATATGCTTCTTACTCCTCTAGGGATTTCTCCTTGAGTTTTGCACTTGTTTAAATGTTTACAGCAGTTTGTTCCTCATACGGCACTTACACTGTTGTTGCAGTTATGACAAATTTAGTTTTATCTCATTAGTCTATGTTCTTCTTAATGAATAAGGTTGTATCTTTGTATTTTCTAAGCACCTGGCACAGAGCCTCTTGCATGTAGTAGATGCTTTGTAAATATTTATTGAATACAATCGTTCAAGAATCTGACATTGTTTACTACTTGGTATAGATCTAGGGTTCAAAATTATTCTTTCCCAAAATAATGCTAGTGGCTGGTAATTAAAATGTGAAATCTCTGTTGCAAAGTTATAATTCTCACTTTTATCAATTTTTTTTTAACAAAAACCAGCTTACAAATAGTGATTTATTTTCCTAAAGGGTAAGAGAAACTATTTAGAGGGGATACAAATAAATACACTGAGGTCTCTATCCTTTGGGAGTTCATAGCCAAGTGGCAGTGATGAGAGATATTTATGGTATTTATAATATAGGGTAGAATGTTCTAGTGCCTTAAGAAAATATTCAAGCAGAGTTCTAAAAGTTTAGAGGAGAGATGACTTTTAATTTGCAAGGATCAGGGAAGGATTAATGAAAGAGGGGACATTTGACCTGGAATTTAGAAGGATGAGTACATTTTGACAGATAGATTTCAGGGGAAGGGACTCCAGGCAGAGGAAACAGCTTGAGAATAGTCACTGAGGCATAAGTGTCAAATCAATGATAATAAGTTTAATCTGACTAGAGTATAGGGCATGTTAAAGGTAATGAAAAAGATAAGACAGGAAAGGATACTTGGGGATAGAGTCTGGGGAGCCTTGTACCAGATGATATTTAAGTTCCTTTTTAACAATTTTATGATCCTATAATTCTCTGAATGCTGTGACAAGGCAGTTGAGATTTATTCAGTAAGCAATTTTGAGTTTCAAAAATATTTTGAATTGTGACATCTTATCTTCATTTGATATTCTTACAAGTGTCACAGAGTGACACAATCAGAACTGTGCTTTGTAGGCACAGATTTAAGAAGATTATTTTGGCAGCAATGTATAGTATTGGATGAAGTGGAAAAGGATTGAAGGTTAGAAGTTAGAAGGCTGTTGCAATAGTATGGGTTAGAAAATGGTACAGATTATACTATTGGACAATAGTATAGACTAGAAAAAAAGCATTGTGTAGATTAGAAAAAATTGTATGGATTGGAAACAAGGACCTGAACTATGATGACATCAATAGGAATAAAGAATTAGAGATAAATTTAAGATGAATTTTAGAATTATATTTGATAGGGCTTGGTAATTGATTGAATATGTATGTATGTATTAATAGTGTTGGAGAGGGTGTGCTTAAAGATAATTTTAGTTTGGAGCATAGGGGATTATAAGAAGGTTAAGATCATAATAGAATTAGAGGAATTAGTTGGTGAAATTTATTTAAGGAAGACAAGAAAGATGAGTTTATTTTTGGTTGTGTTGAGTTAATGGAATGGAATTCAGGGCAATCTATTAGATTGGAAATTGGGAATAAAATAAAAAGGGTGATGTTATTTCTATTCATGCAAAACCTTGATGAGGAAGGTTTAGGACAAAGTACAAAAGGGAACATTATTAAATTTTCAACACATGTATTAATCATAGATCCCAAATGACTATAATTAATAAATAGACATACTGTAATAATAAAAAGACACAGACACAGAAACATATACACTCACACAAATATCCCTGTGTAGATAACTCATAATAATTACCATAATGAATTTAGAGTGGCTATCTCTGTCATTAGCAAAGAATGAGACAGCTTTAACTTCAAAATTGATTTGGATAAAATGACTCCAGGAAGTTCCATAATAATGCTTCTTTTTTTTTTTAAAGTCAGTGAGACAGCTTTAGCTTCAAAATTGATTTGGATAAAATGACTCCAGGAAGTTCCATAATAGTGCTTCTTCTTTTTTTTTTTAAAGTCCAAGACCCTTCCTCAGGCCCTTTTGGTTGATTAATTTTCTTATTGTTAACAATCTCCTATAAGGAGATGTGGGTAGAACAGGATTTGTGCTATGTTGGAGCTATTTTTATCAATTGGTGCTTGAAGGATGCAGATGAATCTTCTAGAAGTTAGGTTTCATTTTATTAATGGATGTCCACAAGATCCAGAATTTGCTTAACTTAGGTGGGGCACAGCTGTTAGGCCATTAACTCTCCAGCTACATTTGTCTTCCAATAACCAAACTGAAATTTAATTTCTAAGATAGGTTTTTCAAATCTACCTACTCCTCCTCCCTTTCTCTCCTTTCCCTCTTTATTTAAAAAAATATATTTATTAAATGCCTGTTGAATGCTAGGAATAGACTGATGGATAATTTTCTGTTTTTAGGGATCTCATAGTCTAGTGGGGTGGGATTATAAACGCTCTGCTAGAGGAACACAAAAATGGAAACTAAATCAGACCTGGAAGTAGAGGGGTAAATTAGAAATGGTTTTCTGGAAGTGGTGACATCTGAACCAAGTTTTGAAGATAAATAGGAAGTAGCTAGACAAAAAATGGAGTTGTGGGATGGGAGAGCCCCTTTTAGGTAGAGGTTTAAAGACATATTCAGAGATTTACAAGTAGTCTGTATAGCTGGAGAAAAGGCAGTGTATCTAAGGAATTCTAGGAGATGGAGTTAAAGAAGTATGCAGGAGGTAAATAAATATGTGTTGGGGTTTTTTTGAAGTATAACTGACCTACAACACTATGTTAGTTCCTGGTGCATGACATAGTGATTCGGTATTTCTATATACTACAAAATGATTACTACAATAAGTCTGCTTACCATCTGTCACCATACAAAGATATTACATTATTATTGACTATATTCCCCATGCTATACATTCCATCCCCATGACTCATTTATTTTTGTAACTGGAAGTTTGCTTCTCTTAATTTCTTACTTCACTCATCTCCCTACCACCCTTACCTCTGGCAACCACCTGTTTGTTTTCTGTATCTAGGACACTTTCTGTTTTGTTTGTTCATTTGTTTTGTTTCTTAGATTCCACGTATAAGTGAAATCATATGTCTTGAGCAAGAAATAAAAATTACAGGGTCATCCTATGAGCTGATGCCGTAGGCATGGATGTTGAACCCTTAGGGTAATGGGGTGAGGACTGAGGTTAGAGTTCTCAGGAAGACAATCGATAATCACAGGAACACATAAAGGAGAGAGAGAAACATGAGGTGTAACAGGAAGGAGAAAAACCAGAGAGGAGCAATGTAATGGAAACAAAGAAAGAGTTTAAAGAAGCAGGAACTGCCATTAGTATCAAACCTGCAATCAGGTATCCTAAGAACTACAGAGAAATTTTTATTGTATTTGCCATAAAGGTATAGTCAGGGACCTTTGACCTGAGCAGTTGCAGTAGAGCAGTATGGGCAGGGCTGAGTTTGGGACAGAATTGTGTCCAATTATAAGGGGGATAGCTGAGTTAGGGACAAAAAATGAAATAGTAAGATGAGAACAGATCAAAAGTCTTGGGAGCAAAGCTGGGTTGGGGGCCAAAATGAATAGCAGGTGATCCCAGACAGGAGCAGGGAGGGAACAAACACAAGGCTCAGAAAGATTCTATTGGAATATGATACGGTTGTAGCTGGCATGGCTTTAGTTAGGATGCCTTAAAGCCATTACACAACTTCTCACACCGCATTTCTGAGACATGTTTTCTGCTGAGTAACCACTTCACATACAGGCTGCAAATCAGAAATCCTAACCAGTTACATGCAACTGCTCATCTGGCATTAAATAGTCAGAACTGTTCCAACACAGTAAGGCAAAGTGTCCGTGGGAAGAAGAATCCTTTATCATATACTACACAGACCCAGGAATCAGTAAGTGCTTGACAATCTGGAAAGCATCCTTTTGGTGATGGATCCAGTGCCACTGGAAGTACTTAAATGCCTCAGCAATGTTTGTCTTTTGTGAAAGAAAAACATGGTTGTAAATTGCATGCACGGAGAAGGCTTGAAGCTCTTGCTTTGTTTTCAGGGTGTGCATGCCAAGGATATCATGGCCACGTTTTGAGGGATACTAATCTAGCAGCATTGCTGAAGTAGCTAATTTAGTAGACAAGGTTGCTGTGTGTGGATGTCCAGCTGGGTAGGCTGTTCTCTGGTCAGGGACTTGCTTAACCTGGTAAACGTAGCTCTGGCGCAAAGGCAAGCAGACTGACTCTGTACTTGGTTCACATTTGACTCTGCTTACCTACTTGCTCCCCTTAAGCACCCACTTTCTCTGGTTACTGATCTTCAGCTTTCCTCTTGGCTATATTACTGGATTCTCTGCGATCTGGGCTTGTTGTGTTTTCCTGTGAAATACTGACAGCTGGCTCTGGTTCACCTTCTTGGATGATACCATGTCTTATAAAATAAACTTACCTGGGCAGAAATACACCTTGTTACTGCAGACTCAAGTAAAGGGTTTTGCCCACTCTGACCACCAGCATGTTGGCTAAGAATCTTGAGGCTCTCTCAATCCAGTTGTCTGTCTATAACAATATGAGGAGCTCTCTAATTTAGAACTTTATTAAGCAACAAAAGAATTTCTGGGCAATGTCTGATTCCCAAGTCTGGAAGGAGAGCTATTTTAGTTCATACAGTTTAATACCACAAAGTATAAAACTGGACAGTGGCTTTTGATATAAATTTCCAGTTTCTTGGTGAAAACACTTCGCCAGAGAGTTTTTGTTCTTGTCTGGTTTGAATTTTCTCACATTGGCCAAGTTTAGCTGACCTTCCTCTGATCCTCTTCTGTATGTTACATATTATTTTTGCCCACTGTCTTCTACCCAAGGATATAACTTCTTTATTTAAAGGTCATTTTTAGAATGATGTTTTCCATTGATACTGTGAAAAATGTTTAATTCATTTTGTTCTGCAAAATGTTGCTGCCTGCTTTCTTCTTACCTCTGAAATGGCTGGTTGTTGTTGCCCTGTGTCTGTCTATGTGTTGTCATTTATCTCTATCTTCATGGTCCTTGCTCACCTTTCCCACCCAGCACTCTCTGTCCTGATCTGCATTATCCTCACTGTGGTGATGGTTAATAGCTAAGACTTAGGAATGAGACAGGCCGGAATTTACCTTAGCACTGTCTGCTCCTTGATGTGTGATCTTGGACAAATCATTTGGCATTGATATGCTTTAATTTTCTCATCTCTGAAATGGAGTCATAATGATACCTACCTCATAAGTTATGAGGATTACATGAGACAATACATGCAGAGTGCTCAACACGGCACTGGCAGACAGTAAGGGTTTCATCATTATTAATGTTTACTGCTTGAGTCCTAAACAAAATATGTATTTACTCCCCACTGTTAAGTAGAAACAAAATTCCACGATACTGCCCGTGTTATATCATTAAACCTCCCCTTTTCCAGCGGCAGCAGCTGAGAGGGAATTCCTCTTCAACTATTGATGTTCAGTATTTGTGCCAGTTATGCTTCTCTTACAGAAGATCCTACGTTTCTCCTGCTTTTAGGTCCCCAGTAAGATACAATTCCGCATCTTTCACCCTTCCTTTCCTTTTTCTTTCCTTTTTTGTTTCTTTATCTCTAACCCGGTGTATTATTTTTCTTTTTTTGCATAATAAAATTACACAAACTCGGCTTAAAATGATACACATTTGTTATCTCACAGTTTCAATGAATCAGGAGTTTAGACATAGCTTAGCTGGGTCTTCTGCTCAGGTTTTCACAAGACTGCAACCAAGGTGTTGGCTGGGCTGTATTCTCATCTGGAGATTCCAGCTGGGGAAGAATTTGCTTCCAGACTCATTCAAGTTGGCAGGATTCATGTCCTTGAGGATGTATTACTGAGGGCCCAGGCTTCTTATTGGCTGTTGGCTAGAGACCTCCCACAGTTTCTTGCCAAATGGCCTTCTCAATATGGCTGCTTGCTTTATCAGGACAGCAAGGAGAATCTCTCACTCTAGTCTGCTGAGATGGAATCTTATGTGATGTAATGTAAACATAAGCATGATATCCCATCACCTTTTCCATGTTCTGTTTGTTAGAAGCAAGTCATAGGTCTCTCTTGCACTAAAGAGGAGGGGATTATGCAAAGTTGTGAACACTAGGAAATGGGCACTCTTTGGGGAGAAGGATCGTGTTAGGGTCTGTTCACCATGCCCAGATGCTTGACTTAATGTTATAAGACATACTGAACTCTTCCATAACCTTAATCTTGTTAATTCTATGAGCAAGATATCAAAATATGGTACCACACCTGGAATTCTTGGAAAGATATCACAACGATAGAAAGCTTGAACTTAAGGTATTTACCTTTGAAAGCACCCTTGAAGCTAAGAAGCTTAGGAAAGGTCAACAAATTTTGCAAAGATCTTTCAGGAAATTAGATAAGGGTGTTTCGGTCAGAGCAAAGTAGAAAGAGTTTGGAATAGTTCAAGTGGGTAACATGATAATAGTAGATTGAAGTGGAGGGATAAAACAAAATTGCTAAGTAACAGTGAGTGTCTAATTTAGACCCATTGGAATGAATTTGTAACAGGATCAATGAACAGTTTCAAGGTGTTGTGCAGCAATATTGGTCAATCTGGAGGTAGGACTAGAAAAAAAATGTGGAGTTTAATCAGAGATGGGGATTGGCAAAGCAAGAACAATGGATATTTAGAGGGTGGGAAATCCTAAATCTTACTACTACTGCAATTTGGCTTGTCTAGCTAGAGAATTTTTTTCAATCTTAACTTAAGAACTATTCTAAACATACAGAAAAAAACCCCAGAAAATAATGTAATAGCAACCACCTATTCCCAATTATATTTAACAGACGTTAACATTTCACATATTTCCTTCAAATATTCTTCTTCTTTTTATTTAAACAGCTAAAATGACACCTCCTATCCAATCTTCTCTCCTTTTTTTCTCCCTTAATGAAGATTTGAGGTTTGCAGTTATTATTGTATCCGTTTAAACTGGTCAGTATGTATAAGCTCTGAATGTCATTTTAAAGAGGGATTTCTTTCACACACTCATTAGCAAGTAATAGATATAAAGCAAGGAGAAAAAACTGGAACAATCTTTGAGGACAACGACTAATGCCCAGATGTTTTGTTACAACATTAATGTGCCTGATTTCAGAGCGAGCATTAAAATGCTTTAATATCCAATTGGCTTGAAAGGTTAAGGGCAGAAAAACAAATGTACTCTTCTGTGGAGGAATTAAACTGGGAGGCAAAGGGAGCTTCTTGTCTAGTGAGCTATAAGAGATAATTATTCATCAGAGAGTGTGAAGTTTGTTGTAAGTACAACCACATTCGTTAGCCAGTTCCCTGCTTCCTGTCAGTAATGGGCATTAAGTTTCTCTCTGTTCAACTAGAAGGAATTCTGGCTTTTGCACTACAGATCCTTTTCTGGGTTTTTAATATCCTGGCCTTTGGTCTTTCTTATTTTTGGATTATCACTGAATAGGTGTAACCTCAAGGCAGAGTATAAATTATTTCTTAAGTAACATGTTCCAAATGTATGACAAGTTCTCAGAGAATATAGCGTATACATAGAAATCAAGCAAAAACACCCCAAACATAAAATATTTATATAAAAGGATACCTAAAATATATTTATACCAATTAACAAATATTATATTTTGCTGATAAGCATAACCAAAAGCCAGAAATTTAGGACATCAACAAAAATTATTAAGTTTGTTTTGTTTTGGAGACACGTCTAGCAACTTAACTTACATAAATATAAACGTCACAATATTTTGGCAGATAAAGATTTTATGTTGCTAGGTATCAGGGTCAACTCTGGATTTAACTCAAGGGTGAGCCCACTCTAAACTACGTGGTTTGGACTTGTTTTCTGGGGTAACAAATAGCCTACCCTTCCCTCTTGATTAGGCCTGATAGGTAGTTAAACCTCCCTAACAGCAAGCAACCTAACCATATAAAAGGATGCATGTGGGAAAGAAAGTGGGTATGTAAATATGGGGTGGTGTTATGAATGGGGGTAGGTGAGAATGGGTTACAAATACACTTACATTATCGTGTAATGGATCTTTAAAATGCATTCCTTTCAAACCACGCATATAGTGAGACGCTGCTTGTGCCACTTACTGTGCTACCCTTAAGAGGAAAGGCAAATATGTGAAAATTCTTACTGTCATGATATTAATGCAGATTGATTAAATCCTTCAAGATGATAAGGAGCTTCATTCTTCTGATAGAGTGGTGGGTTTGATTCATGGGTAATAGGCTGGATACTTTAGGGTATGGTTATGTCATTGAGTGACCTTTAGAGCCTCTTGATAATTGATTAGGTAAAGAGGGTATTGGAAATTTATTTAACATGTTGAAACACTCATTAGTGATATTCCTGGAGGTTAACCTTGTGTGGGCTACATAACATTGAAAAGCAAATGCCACACCCTAGGAGAACTTCCATGAGATTGGACTTCTGACTAGGGAAATTCTATGTGAATATGCTCTGACAGCAACAGAACCTGATATAACCTTGTATTCTGATAACCTATAATCTGATATCATCTGTTCAACAGGCTGGGAAAGAAAAGGCTCTCAACCTTTGTTTTCCCCTGGTATATATAAGATTCAACTTTGAAAGTGTCCTCCAATGTATGATTTCTGATTGGCTGAAGGAAGGTGACATTGGACAGTCTAAAAGTTCTCATTTCTCCAAAATGTGCCTGAAACAACCAGACAGTGAGTGTGAGGAAAATCATTAAAATCAGGAACACTTGGCTTTATCTCTATTTAGGATTAAAATGGGGATTCCAGATGGAAACTGCACATAAATTCATAGACATGCATATTTTCTGAAATGTAGAGAATTATATAGGACCCTTGCATCATTCTATTCTCAAAGCATTTACAAAGCTCTTATTATATGTGAGACATGGTTCTGAGCATTAGAGATATAAAGATGAATAAACCATCATTCCTGCCCTCCACTGTAAGAACAGTTACAACAAAGTGATTAATGCTACAATAGAGGAGTAAACAAGATGCTGAGAAGGCACAAGAGAGGAAACACTTCACTTTTCTAGGAGAGGCTAGAAAAGGCTTTTCAAAGAGGGTAGCATTTGAGTAGATTCTTGAAGAATGAATTAGTTTTTCAGCTGAATATAAAACATATGAGAAAAGCAGAAAGATGTGAAGCAGCCAGGAGACCAAGGTGTGTGCAGATATAATTTTTAAAGGTGGATAGGAGCAGAAATACTGAAAAAACTTGTATACCCTACTCTGGAGTTCAGACTTCAACCTGTAGGCTTTGGGGGCCTTTGATGGGTTTGATTTCACAAGGATGTTGAATGGAGTGTAGAGGGGGTGGGTGATGGCAGATTCTGGATGACCAGTTAGAAACATATCATAGTTATTTTGATGAGAAATGATGGGGGTCTGGGCAGAGGAGCATGATGGGATTCCTTTCAGCTTTCTGACTTTGTGGATCATTGTTTCATTAATCAAAAGAGAAGAGCCAGCTTTTGGGAAGGGAAAGATGGATTCAGTTTTGGACACCTTAAGTTTGAGGTTCCATTGAACAACTGAGTGGAGATGACCATGAAGCAGTTGGTAAAATAAGCTTGAAGTTCAAGAGGAGGAGATCCAGTTTAAAGATAACAAATTTTAGAATCATCAGTGTATAAAAATTTTTGGAGCCATGAATGTGAATAAGATTGCTCAGGAAGAGTGTGTCAAATCAGAGGAGAGGAGCAAAGGCCAACCCAGGCAATTCTAATAATTAAGGTGGTAAAGAGAGGAGTGGTAGACAGAGCTGAGAAGGAATTATGGGAGGAAGTAAAAGAAAAATCAGGAGGAAGTGATGCCAGGGGAGTGGATAATTCCAAGAAGGAGGTACTGGGTAGTAGGATCAAATGCTCTTGTTGACCAAGTTTGAAAATGACACTGGATTAAGTCATCACAGGCCAAGAGAAGAGCAACCACAATTTTATTGAAATGGTAAAAGAGGAATAAGATTACAGTGGGTTGAGGATTGAATGGGAAGTGAGGAAGTAAAGTCATCAAATGCTCATTATGATTTGAACCTTCCCTTGAAGGCAAGAAAAAAAGAGATATTTGTAGCTTGAGGGGCCAAAGAGTCTCAGAATTGGACTTTTAAAAATAATAGAAGAAACTTGATATTTTAGGACAGCTCAAGAACGTGGTCTGGTGGCTATTGAGCTAGGTTGAAAAAAATTTATTTTGCTTCCTTTTTGGGTGTTGGTTTAAGAGTGTTTTATAACTAGCTGTGACTTTGAAATGTCTAAACCTGCCTAGAAGTGCCTTGAGAAACACTTGAGACACAGGATGATTTAGGAAAGAGTCCCCACTGCTGCTGCATGCAGAGCGTGGCTAGATGTGTGAGATGATGAGGTTTAAATAACGGCAAAGAAAGCTGAAAGGCTCTCAGCATCTTTGCTGACTCCAAGAAGCAGAAACAACCTGCCTTCCGGCAAACACATTTTCCCTTCTGAAATTCTGTCAAATAAATTCAGAGGGACATGAAAAAAATGGAAATATATCTTGTAACATGTGCTGATATGGTTGCACAGCCCCTGTCTCATAGATTGTGCCTTATGAATGTTAACAGTATATCTGATTTCTCTGGCATGTACACTGTGTAAAAGAGCTTGTAGAGGTACAATGTTCTAATCATTCCAGGGAACTTGAGAAGGCATTGCACCAAAATGAGACTACAGATATTATATAAGCAAGAAGAAATCTTTCCCTCAAAAATGAAAGCATTTCATAATAACACTCAAGGAAAATTGTATCCTTCGAGGCACTCTACACATTCTTTCTTACCGATGACAAGAAATGCAGCTTAGGTTTAGCATTTCATTCGGAGTATCACAGCCCTAGATAGTTTTCAATGGGCTTATTTTTCAAGAACTGAAGTGGTAGCTTGTCATATATATTTCAGCTTCTGAAATGATTGGTATTCCTCTCCTATCTAGCAGCTGTTGGTGGGTTTTTTAATTTAACCAGTGAAGAGTTCCAAAATAGAAGTGTTGTCCTGGATATATTTTGAAAACACACATTTCAGGCCTTTCCTCTTTAACTTGAAGTAGTAGATAAAAATTCCCAAGTGAAAACGACAAGATAACATTGTGACATTGACTCACAAAGGCATGAGGCATCTACAGATGCCCCTACATGTCAGCTCCCGAAGCAAACACTGCAACTGTCATACCCAACATCCAAGAGCTAAATAGATTTAGTCAAAACCTTGATTCAATGCAAGGCTAATGGAACCAGGTGTTCTGGGTAACTAAATTCTCTTCTTATTTATTAGGTGGCTAAATAGAATACCCTTTTATTTGAATTTTTGTTACCACAGAGTTTTAGAAATGTGTCACCATATTTTATTAATTTGGTGATTTTCCTATTGGTGTAAAAGTTGAGTTTGAGTGTGGACTCTATTCCTGTTGAAGGTAGGGAGGCAGTTGTTTTCTTGATATTTTCCTTGGGGTCTGTGCACAGCAGAGCGTGGCTGGTGGTTGCTTTTTCCTGTTCTAGACCTTGTGATTGGTCTGTTCAATATGTTCTCAGGCATCCTCCCTCCACCACCCTGTCAAGTTTATATAATATGTTATTTTATTCTTAATCTATTTTTAAACCCTCAGGTATTTGATGTAGGTTGGATTCTGAAGTTGCGAAAATGTATAAGTAACGTACAACCCAGTAAGGGGAGAGGCATGTACTGCTGAAAAGCTAACTGCCTGGGATTGAATCCTGGCTCTGCTACTGGCTAACTGTATGACCTTGAGTAAGAACTAAATGTATTTGTGTCTCAATTTCCTCTGCTGTAAAACAGAGAAAACATTAATACTTAACTCATAGGGTTGCACTTTGTATCTCTAAAGTACTTAGATCAGGGCCTAGTGCAAAGTACACTGCATGCATATGCTTGCTGTGATTGTTCCAACCCTATATCTTTATTTGAGATTAGGCCCTAGAATGCATCTTCTACTCCTGTGCCATGGGAGATGTCTTAGTTTGGGCTGCTATAACAGAGCACCACAAACCAGGTGGCTTCAACAACAGAAATTTATTTTCACAGTTCTGGAGGCTGAAGCCCAAGATCAGGGTGCCAGCATGGTTGGGGACTGGTGAGGGTTCTCTTCCTGGTTTGTTGCCTTCTTGCTCTATCTTTATATGGTGAAAAGAAAGACGGCTCTAGGCTCTTCCTCTTCTTATAAGGAAACTAATCCCATCATGGGCTCTACCCTCGTGACCTTATCTAAACCTTATTACCTCCCAAAGGTCCCACCTCCTAATACCATCACTTGTAGGGGTAGGGTTTTAGCATATGAATTTTGGGTCCATACTATAGCAAGAGAAGATGGCGATTTCCCTTGGAGAGCATAATCCTCAATCTCCAGAGTTTTGGAAGAGCCTTCTCTCCTAGTTTGGTATTGTCTGGCCCTTTTACGTATGAATGTTCTTAGACTGGGTTTATATGCGCCACTGTAAGAGATGGTGTGCTTAAAAAAACAAATAAAAGAAGAAAAAAGAAAAGAAAAGAAAGAAACACAAAAGAACCCTGATAGAGGTTGTTGTCATTTGCTTCTCTAGAGCTGAAAACAATTTCTGGTTACTAAATTATTGTAAATTGAGAGTTTCAGTGGATTAATCAAGGTTTTCTATAATATGCTACAATAGAAGACAATGAGTAATTACATGAATTACAAAACATAAAAGTAAACCAAAATATAATGAGAAAAGGCAATTTATTAGTGCTTTTCCCATGCCTCAGTGTGTAACTTGATCTATGCAGAGAATAGCAGGTTGACTTCCCCTCCTCCAGGGTAGGCAGTAACTGGAGGATTCTTTTGATCATTTTATTCATTTTGTGTTAAAACTACAGCACTTCTAATTTATAGACATATTGTGAATGTCAAGGAAATGTCACCCAAATCATTGAAATACAGTGAAATTCATCCATTATATTTAAGTAACAGGTTGCCCTGGGCTCCAAGGGAAGCAGGCTTAAATGGAAATGGGATTTTGACTGTTCAATTTCAGTACTTTAAAGACACAGAATAATCAAGGTGGATTTCTTAAAGGAAGAGAGTCTGAGGATAGAAAAGTAACTGTGAAGTATTTCTGGATGAGCCATTAAGTGGCAGATTGGCATACGGCTACATTTCAGACCCCGATTTGTTTGGTTTAATGTGAATCACTTTTTCTCCCCTTAAAATTGAAGCCCAAATCCTATAATGGAGATACTTAAATTAACCCTCTGGTTCACTTAGGCATCTATTTCAGCATCCCTCTGAGAAATTCAACAGTCTGTTATAAATTGAGTTTTATATGTTTCTGTTAAAGCCTAAGGAAAAATTTGATTATCCTCCAGATATTTCCCAATCCTTTAACTAAATTGGATTATTTACTGATTTACCCTTTACTTTCTAGTGTTATAGTAGTGTCTTAGTTGCAAACTTTATAGTATAAACTGACAAGATTATAAAATGTTTATCTTCCTAGGGAAGCAATGTGGCCATCTTTGCCTTTGCGCTTAAATGGATCCACATTCCAACCCTGCTTTTGTTGGATATTAACTGGGTGACCTTAAGCAAGTTACACAATTTCTGTGGGTTTCAGACTCTTTGTAAGTACAGTGGGGATACTAATAGTGACCTTGCATGGATTTTGGTAAGGATGAGTAGAGACAAGGCATGTGGAAATACTGGGTCCAGAGACACCCTCAATAAATGTAACTCACCTCCCATGTCCTCAGCCCCAAACCATTTTTTATTTATTGAGGAAACACACAACCAAGGATATGTTTACACTCAGGATCTTTTAGGGTGGGAGCCCAAGATAATGCATCTTAAGTCAATCTGTATCAGTCAGGATTCAACCAGAGAAGCAGACCAGTAGGAGATACATATTAGAGATTTACCACAAGGAATTGGTTTATGCAATGTATGGGCTGGCGTAGCCAAATCTGAAATTCATAGGGCAGGCTGTCAAGAAGGGCAGGAGCTGAAGTTCCTGTTTCAAGTAGAATTTATTCTTCTTCGGAAGCCTCAGCTCTACTTGTAAGGCCTTTCAACTGATTCTATCAGGCTTATCCAGAAAAAGTGCACATATCATGCATGTGTGCACACAGAAAAGTGCACATATCATGAGTATACAGCCTGATGATTTTTTACGAAGTGAACACACCCCTGTAATCAGCTCACAGGTCCAGGCAGAAAATATAACTAGCACTCCAGGAGCACCCCCCCCCCCCCCGCTGTTCCCCTTTCCAGTCACTACAGGCACTACTCCTCTCCTTCTCCCTCCCTAGAGGAAGGCTCTTTGAATTTCCTGACTTTTTGGAGTGATGCCACTGTGGTACTGTGGATATAATATTGCTCACAGAGGTAAGAGAGTTAAAGCCTAGCTCTTTTATTTCCTCACTATATGACTTTGGATCCCTTTAACTCTCTGGGCCTCAGTTACCATATCTGTAACATGGAGATAATAATACATTTTTGGTTTAGCAAGAAATTTCAATGAATTAAGAGAAGTGGAATCTTCTAATAAAGATCCTGGCACAGAGTAGGTACTAAGTAAGTGTTGGCCCCTGAAAGCTAAGTGTCCCTTTATGAGCTGGAGGTTATGAACTCATGGGACATCATATACAGACTGTACAATCTTTTGACATTGACTTTCCCATGTGCAACTTCTTGCCTCTGTTGCCACAGTCCCTTTTCTCAGGCATTTTTCTATTCTAGGGACACATTTTCCCAAGACATCCTTCATCCTGAATGACTGACACTGGAGTTCCAATATGTAGTCTAGTCTCACCTTACAAGTCCTGGTTTGCTGGCCTCATTGTTAGTCGGATATGAGCTTTGATAAAATTCTTGTGCAGTTGAAGAAAACAGCAGTGTAGATCAACAGCTTCTCTCATATTTATGCTTTATACTTGAAGCTTGTTTCAAGTCACAACACTTGACACCATTGGAATGCAATGCTACTCTCTGCATAACTCCAATTCTAGCCTCTGCTTTTGAGTACTGAATGAAGTTCGACAGTTCTATCTTTATTGTTAGTGGTAGGTGCTCAATGGAAAATACATATAATGTCCTCAACTTTTGGAACTGGATATACGTGGTAAAGTCTACATGTTTTCTATCTCATTCCCTTATTTAGAATCATGAACTATTCATTTTGTATGTTCTTGTCATACAGTTTTTATCTTTTACCTTCTTTACTGAAATCATTAGAGTGGCTAGATGTGCACCGAATGTATATTTTATGTTTCTATTTTCCTGAGAGGAGGAAGACATTTTTTCCCTTCTGCCATTGTTTTATTTTCTATGTAGTATAAGCACATTTTAATTGTGTCATGAATTTTTGTGCCCATTAATTTGAGGAAACAGACCATATTTGTGACTTTCAATGAGGCTGTGAAAATTTCATCAGTTTGCATAGATTCACCTGTAAGTGAAAATTAGGGCAGGGTGATAAAGTATAAAAAATGTGAATGGAGGGAAAGGTGGAAATTGCACTTATTATCTGCATATTGTGTATGTGTGTTACTGTATTTTACCTATATTATCTCATGTAATGTCACCATGCCCAAGTAAAGGCACTATGAAAATCAAACACCTGTATGATGGCATCAAGGTGATGGTACCTCTCTATTAGGTATCTTTAGAATTGCCAGATACCAAGTTTAGGTCCCTCTAAGAGAGCAACAGATTGATCAGCCACATGTCTTGAAAAACTCATATGTTTAAGTTTCATTCTTTATTTTATCTTTATTAAAGTCTTATAAAGTTTATATTTTATTACCCTAAAAATGAGAAGTAAAGGAGAGAGGCTCAAATGATTTGTTTGAATTTATTGAGGACAGAATGTCCTTAGAGTCCTGTAGGAAGTCTGGGAAATGAAGTAACACATTCTGGTTTTTGATCTTGTATACATTTGAGTTAGAGCAATGGTTATTACTTAAGTAACAAATATTTATTGAGTTCCTACTTTGGGCCAACCCCTGCTCTGTGCTGGAGATACAGTGATGAGCAAGATATGGTCTGTCCCTGAGATCATAGCCTAATGAGGAAGCCAGGCATGAAAACACAATCACAATCCAAAGCCGTTAAGTGCTGAAGTAGGGACACTGCTGAATATTGTAGTATCTCAAATGTGGGAGTGCCCAACATCAGGACCCTAGTTAACTTTGTGGGTTAAGGGCTTCAGGAGTCTTCCCAGTAGAAGATGAACACAGGTGGAAGATTAATACAAGATGGATGAGTAGGAAGGGCATTAAAAACCAGCAAGTACAGGGCATAGTGTAGTTCAGAGAAATGCAAGAAGTTGATGTCTCAGGTATTTTGCACAGATGTCTTTGGTGGCATCCACCAGACACTGTGGGGGAATTATGAAAATCCCTTCCCCAAATCCACATTTGGTAGGAGTCTAAAATCCTTTCAATCCTACCTTTATGACATTGCTCATATCTATTCCCTCTGCTGTTTCCCCATTATTAATGCATCATCTCCTACCAGGGCTATTGCAGTTGTCCTCTAAATCATCTTGCTGCCTTCAGCCTTGACCATCTTGGATCTGTTCTCCATAATGTTGCCCAAGTGATCATTCTATACTCAGATATGATATTCTCTGTGTCTCTAAAATCCTTCTAAATCTGCCTTCCCTCTGGCAACAAAATAAACTCTTTGCATGTTACAGGAAGCTCTCATGATCTGGCTCCTGTCTGATATCTATTTATCTTGAAAGCAAACACAAGGTTTTGGGGGGCAGAAATGAGAGTTATTACTTACAGCAATGACTGCACTCATTTTCCCATACTCAGTAATTCACAAGTGATGCAATGAGAGCCAGGTGTTCTGTATGCTGGGGGATGGGAGAGTCTACACCGCAGGAGAGGAACCATGAAATTATGAATCTGGGAGCTTATATAGTCTACATGCTGCCTCCCTCACCTCTGGAGAGAGAGAGAGAGAGAGAGAGAGAGAGAGAGAGAGACCTTTACTCTCTAGTCTTTTACTGTCCTTTGTAATGTAAAGGACTGGCTTCCAGGCTCAGGGTTTCATCACCCTTAGATAAGGAAACAGAGAAGTAAGTCTCTAAACTAATTGGAGGTCTCTAGCTATTCAATCACTCTTTAACTTCCAAGGTTTATCTTTTAACCCAGGTTCCAATTTTCTTTGGTGAGAAACATGAAAATATCTTCACTCTGGTTTCACACTGCTTACCTTTCCAGGCTTATGTGCTCTTGCTTCCTTGCTCAAACACTGTGCTTCACAGCTGCTGTACTAGTTGCAGTTTTCTATACAGTACTATGCTGTTTTTGTCCTCAGGCCTTTGTTTATTTGTTTCAATATTGCCTCATGAATTTTTTGACCCGTTATTTCTATGGAGGACAAATTTACATACAGTGAATTGCACTGATTTTAAGTTTACAATCTGGTAAGTTTTGATAAATGTAAGTACCTGTGTAACACCACCCGTCAAGATTTAAAACATTTCTATCAAACCAAGATGTTCCTTTTGTGCCCTCTTCTAGTCAATTCCCCCCTCCTCTCACAGCAACTACTGTTTTGATTTCTGTCATCATTGATTAGTTTTGCCTGTACTTGAACTTCATAAAAGTGGAATCATACAGTATATACTCTTTTGTGTCTGGCTTCTTTAGCTCAACATAATATTTTTGAAATTCATGTATGTTGTTGAGTGAGTCAGTAGTTTATTCTTTCTTGTGTAGTAGTTTCCATTGCATGAATGTTGCTCAGTAATTTTGTCTTATTTTTATGTGATGACATTGGAGTATTTCCAGTTTTTGTCTATTATAAATAGAACTGCCATAAGCATTCTTATTCAGGAATTTTTTGTGGGCCTATCTTTTTATCTCTCTTGGGTAAATACCTAGGGATAGGATTGCTGGGTTGTAGACAAAGTGTATGCTTAACTATACAGGAAACTGTCAAATAGTTTTCCAGAATGTTTGTACCTCCAGGCTCCATGTTTTTTTTTTTTTTTCTTCCCTATTGTCTCTTTTTTTTTTTTTTAATTTTTTAATTTTATTTATTTATTTATTATTTATGGCTGTGTTGGGTCTTCGTTTCTGTGCGAGGGCTTTCTCTAGTTGTGGCAAGTGGGGGCCACTCTTCATCGCGGTGCGCGGGCCTCTCATTATCGTGGCCTCTCTTGTTGCGGAGCACAGGATCCAGACGCGCAGGCTCAGTAATTGTGGCTCACGGGCCTAGTTGCTCCGCGGCATATGGGATCTTCCCAGACCAGGGCTCGAACCCGTGCCCCTGCATTGGCAGGCAGATTCTCAACCACTGCGCCACCAGGGAAGCCCCCCTATTGTCTCTTTGTTGAAACCTCTGAGCTGTAGATTACTGCAGAGCTCAGCTGATGGCCCTGGCCCATGCTCTGGGCACAAAAAGTGTAATTTCACAATACCCTGTCTATCTCACAGAACAAGGACACTTAGATTAGGAACTTCCCTCCTAAACTCCCTGGCCCTCAGATCAAACATCTTAAATCATAACTCGGATTGCCACTTACCTTTTTTTTTTTTAATTTTTGAATTTTATTTTATTTCTTTTTTTATACAGCAGGTTCTTATTAGTCATCAATGTTATACACATTAGTGTATACATGTCAAACCCAATCTCCCAATTCATCACACCACCACCTCCACCCCCCGCCGCTTTCCCCGCTTGGTGTCCATATGTTTGTTCTCTACATCTGTGTCTCAATTTCTGCCCTGCAAACCGGTTCATCTGTACCATTTTTCTAGGTCCCACATATATGCGTTAATACACGATATTTGTTTTTCTCTTTCTGACTTACTTCACTCTGTATGACAGTCTCTAGATCCATCCACGTCTCAACAAATGACCCAATTTCATTCCTTTTTATGGCTGAGTAATATTTCATTGTATACATGTACCACATCTTCTTTATCCATTTGTCTGTTGATGGGCATTTAGGTTGCTTCCATGACCTGGCTATTGTAAATAGTGCTGCAATGAACATTGCGATGCATGTGTCTTTTTGAATTATGGTTTTCTCTGGGTATATGCCCAGGAGTGGGATTGCTGGATCATATGGTAATTCTATTTTTAGTTTTTTAAGGAACCTCCATACTGTTCTCCATAGTGGCTGTATCAATTTACATTCCCACCAACAGTGCAAGAGGGTCCCCTTTTCTCCACACCCTCTCCAGCATTTGTTGTTTGTAGATTTTCTGATGATGCCCATTCTAACTGGTGTGAGGTAATACCTCATTGTAGTTTTGATTTGCATTTCTCTAATAATTAGTGGTGTTGAGCAGCTTTTCATGTGCTTCTTGGACATCTGTATGTCTCCTTTGGTGAAATGTCTATTTAGGTCTTCTGCTCATTTTTGGATTGGGTTGTTTGTTTCTTTAATATTGAGCTGCATGAGCTGTTTTTGGAGAAATATATTTTGGAGATTAATCCTTTGTCCGTTGATTCGTTTGCAAGTATATTCTTGCATTCTGAGGGTTGTCTTTTCGTCTTGTTTATGGTTTCCTTTGTTGTGCAAAAGCTTTGAAGTTTCATTAGGTCCCATTTGTTTATTTTTGTTTTTGTTTCCATTTATCTAGGAGGTGGATCAAAAAAGATCTTGCTGTGATTTATGTCAAAGAGTGTTCTTCCTATGTTTTCCTCTAAGAGTTTTATAGTGTCTGGCCTTACATTTAGGTCTCTAATTCATTTTGAGTTTATTTTTGTGTATGGTGTTAGGGAGTGTTCTAATTTCATTCTTTTACATGTAGCTGTCCAGTTTTCCCAGCACCACTTATTGAGGAGACTGTCTTTTCTCCATTGTATATCCTTATCTCCTTTGTCATAGATTAGTTGACCACAGGTGCGTGGGTTTATCTCTGGGCTTTCTATCTTGTTCCATTGATCTAAGTTTCTGTTTTTGTGCCAGTACCATATTGTCTTGATTACTGTAGCTTTATAGTATAGTCTGAAGTCAGGGAGTCTGATTCCTCCAGCTCCGTTTTTTTCCCTCAAGACTGCTTTGGCTGTTCGGGGTCTTTTGTGTCTCCATACAAATTTTAACATTTTTTGTTCTAGTTCCATAAAAAATGCCATTGGTAATTTGATAGGGATTGCACTGAATCTGTAGATTGCTTTGGGTAGTATAGTCATTTTCACAATATTGATTCTTCCAATCCAAGAACATGGTATATCTCTCCATCTCTTAGTATCACCTTTAATTTCTTTCATCAGTGTCTTATAGATTTCTGCACACAGGTCTTTTGTCTCCCTAGGTAGGTTTATTCCTAGGTATTTTATTCTTTTTGTTGCAGTGGTAAATGGGAGTGTTTCCTTAATTTTTCTTTCAGATTTTTCATCATTAGTGTATAGAAATGCAAGAGATTTCTGTGAATTAATTTTGTATCCTGCAACTTTACCAAATTCACTGATTAGCTCTAGTAGTTTTCTGGTGGCACCTTTAGGATTCTCTATGTATAGTATCATGTCATCTGCAAACAGTGACAGTTTTACTTCTTCTTTTCCAATTTGTATTCCTTTTATTTCTTTTTCTTCTCTGATTGTCATGGCTAGGACTTTGAAAACTATGCTGAATAATAGTGTCGGGAGTGGACATCCTTGTCTTTTTCCTGATTTTAGAGGAAATGCTTTCAGTTTTTCACCATTGAGAATGATGTTTGCTGTGGGTTTGTCATATATGGCCTTTATTATGTTGAGGTAGGTTCCCTCTGTGCCCACTTTCTGGAGAGTTTTTATCATAAATGGGTGTTGAATTTTGTCAAGAGCTTTTTCTGCATGTATTGAGATGATCATATAGTTTTTATTCTTCAATTTGTTAATATGGTGTATCACTTTGATTGATTTGCATATATTGAAGAATCCTTGCATCCCTGGGATAAATCCCACTTGATCATGGTGTATGATCCTTTTAATGTGTTGTTGGATTCTGTTTGCTACTATTTTGTTGAGGATTTCTGCCTCTATATTCATAAATGATATTGGTCTGTAATTTTCTTTTCTATTAGTATCTTTGGTTTTGGTATCAACGTGATGGTGGCCTCATAGAATGAGTTTGGAAGTATTCCTTACTCTGAAATTTTTTGGAAGAGTTTTAGAAGGATGGGTGTTAGGTCTTCTCTAAATGTTTGATAGAATTCATCTGTGAAGCCATGTGGTTCTGGACTTTTGTTTGTCGGAAGATTTTTAATCACAGTTTCCATTTCATTACTTGTGATTGGTCTGTTCATATTTTCTATTTCTTCCTGTTTCAGTCTTTGAAGGTTATACCTTTTTAAAAATTTGTCATTTCTTCCAGGTTGTCCATTTTATTGGCATAGAGTTGCTTGTAGTAGTCTCTTAGGATGCTTTGTATTTCTGCAGTGTCTGTTGTAACTTCTCCTTTTTCATTTCTAATTTTATTGATTTGAGTCCTCTCCCTGTTTATCTTGATGAGTCTGACTAATGTTTTATCAGTTTTGTTTATCTTCTCAAAGAACCAGCTTTTAGCTTTATTGATCTTTGCTATTGTTTTCTTTGTTTCTATTTCATTTATTTCTGCTCTGATCTTTATGATTTCTTTCCTTCTGCTAACTTTGGGTTTTGTTTGTTCTTCTTTCTCTAATTCCTTCAGGTGCAAGGTTAGATTGTTTATTTTAGATTTTTCTTGTTTCTTGCGGTAGGCTTTTATAGCTATAAACTTCCCTATCAGAACTGCTTTTGCTGCATCCCATAGGTTTTGGATCGCCGTGTTTCATTGTCATTTGTCTCTAGGTATTTTTTGATTTCCTCTTTGATTTCTTCAGTGATCTCTTGATTATTTAGTAACGTATTGTTTAGCCTCCGTGTGTTTGTGTTTTTTACGTTTTTTTCCCTGTAATTCATTTCTAATCTCATAGCGTTGTGGTCAGAAAAGATGCGTGATATGATTTCAATATTCTTAAATTTACTGATTCTTGATTTGTGACCCAAGATGTGATCTATCCTGGAGAATGTTCCGTGCGTACTTGAGAAGAAAGTGTAATCTGCTGTTTTTGGAGGGAATGTCCTATAAATATCAATTAAATCTATCTGGTCTATTGTGTCATTTAATGCTTCTATTTCCTTATTTATTTTCATTTTGGATGATCTGTCCATTGGTGTAAGTGAAGTGTTAAAGTTCCCCACTATTATTGTGTTACTGTCAATTTCCTCTTTTATAGCTGTTAGCAGTTGCCTTGTGTATTGAGGTGCTCCTATGTTGGATGCATATCTATTTATAATTGTTATATCTTCTTCTTGGATTGATCCCTGGATCATTATGTAGTGTCCTTCCTTGTCTCTTGTAACATTCTTTATTTTAAAGTCTATTTTATCTGATATGAGTATTGCCACTCCAGCTTTCTTTTGATTTCCATTTGCATGGAATATCTTTTTCCATCCCCTCACTTTCAGTCTGAATGTGTCCCTAGGTCTGAAGTGGGTCTCTTCTAGACAGCATATATATGGGTCTTGTTTTTGTATCCATTCAGCAAGCCTTTGTCTTTTGGTTGGAGCAATTAATCCATTCACGTTTAAGGTAATTATCGATGTGTATGTTTTATGACCATTTTCTTAATTGTTTTGCGTTTGTTTTTGTAGGTCCTTTTCTTCTCTTGTGTTTCCCAGTTAGAGAAGTTCCCTTAGCATTTGTTGTAGAGCTGGTTTGGTGGTGTTGAATTCCCTTAGCTTTTGCTTGTCTATAAAGCTTTTGATTTCTCCATCGAATGTGAATGAGATCCTTGCTGGGTAGAATAATCTTGGTTGTAGGTTCTTCCCTTTTATCACTTTAAGTATATCATGACACTCCCTTCTGGCTTGTAGAGTTTCTGCTGAGAAATCAGCTGTTAACCTTATGGGAGTTCCCTTGTATGTTATTTGTCATTTTTCCCTTGCTGCTTTCAATAATTTTTCTTTGTCTTTAATTTTTGCTAATTTCATTACTCTGTGTCTCGGTGTGTTTCTTCTTGGGTTTATCCTGTATGGGAGTCTCTGTGCTTCCTGGACTTGGGTGGCTATTTCCTTTCCCATGTTAGGGAAATTTTCAACTATAATCTCTTCACATATTTTCTCTGGTCCTTTCTCTCTCTCTTCTCTTTCTGGGACCCCTATAATGCGAATGCTGTTGCGTTTAATGTTGTCCCAGAGGTCTCTTAGGCTGTCTTCATTTCTTTTCATTCTTTTTTCTTCATTCTATTCCACAGCAGTGAATTGCACCATTCTGTATTCCAGGTCACTTATCCGTTCTTCTGCCTCAGTTATTCTGCTATTGATTCCTTCTAGTGTAGTTTTCATTTCAGTTATTGTATTGTTCATCTCTGTTTGTTTGTTCTTTAATTCTTCTAGTTCTTTGTTAAACAGTTCTTGCATCTTCTCGATCTTTGCCTCCATTCTTATTCCAAGGTCCTGGATCATCTTCACTATCATTATTCTGAATTCTTTTTCTGGAAGGTTGCCTATCTCCACTTCATTTAGTTGTTTTTCTTGGGGTTTTATCTTGTTCCTTCATGTGGTACATAGCCCTCTGCCTTTTCTTTTTGTCTATGTTTCTGTGAATGTGGTTTTTGTTCCACAGGCTGCAGGATTGTAGTTCTCCTTGCTTCTGCTCTTTGCCCTCTGGTGGATGCAGCTATCTAAGAGGCTTGAGCAAGCTTCCTGATGGGATGGACTGGTGGTGGGTAGGCTGGGTGTTGCTCTGGTGGGCAGAGCTCATTAAAACTTTAATCTGCTTGTCTGCTGATGGGTGGGGTTGGGTTCCCTCCCTGTTGGTTTTTTGGCCTGAGGTGACCCAACACTGGAGCCTACCTGGGCTCATTAGCCCCTGGGTGGGGCTAATGGGGACTCTGGGAGGGCTCACACCAAGGAGTACTTCCCAGAACTTCTGCTGCCAGTGTCCTTGTCCCCACGGTGAAACAGAGCCACCCCCTGCCTCTGCAGGAGACCCTCCAACACTAGCAGGTAAGTCTGGTTCAGTCTCCCCTGGGGTCACTGCTCCTTCCCCTGGGTCCCGATGTGCACACTACTTTGTGTGTCCCCTCCAAGAGTGGAGTCTCTGTTTCCCCCAGTTCTGTCAAAATCCTGCAATCAAATCCCAGTAGCCTTCAAAGTCTGATTCTCTAGGAATTCCTCCTCCTATTGCCGGATCCCCAGGTTGGGAAGCCTGACGTGGAGCTCAGAACCTTCACTCCAGCGGGTAGACTTTTCTGTGGTATAAGTGTTCTCCAGTCTGTGAGTCACCCACCCAGCAGTTATGGGATTTGATTTTACTGTGATTGCGCCCCTCCTACCGTCTCATTGTGGCTTCTCCTTTGTCTTTGGTTGTGGGGTATCTTTTTTGGTGAGTTCCAGTGTCTTCCTGTCGATGATTGTCCAGCAGCTAGTTGTGATTCTGGTGTTCTCGCAAGACGGAGTGGGAGCCCGTCCTTCTACTCCTCCATCTTGTTTCCAATCCCTGGTTCCATGCTTTTTGAACGTGCTGTTTTTTTTCTGCCTGGAAGGTTATTCTGACCCCTTTTGCTTGGTCAACTCTTTCTCATCTTTCAAGTCATAACCCAAGCTCTACCTCCCCTATGAAAGCTTCAGGAGAGTTGATTATACTGATAAGTGGAATATTGCCTGCCATATCAGTAAACAAAGGATGTCACAGTCATCAGCAGTTACAGCCACTGTCAATGGTGAGCTG
This sequence comes from Balaenoptera ricei, assembly GCF_028023285.1. Taxonomy (NCBI): domain Eukaryota; kingdom Metazoa; phylum Chordata; class Mammalia; order Artiodactyla; family Balaenopteridae; genus Balaenoptera; species Balaenoptera ricei. The sequence continues at coordinate 128,690,102 of NC_082640.1, forward strand.
GTGAGCCCGGAGGGAACTCAGGAAGGAGAAGAATACCTGCCATCTAGCAGCCATCAGACTGCAGCCACTCCCTATGGTGAGCCCTGAGGAAACTCAGGGTGTAAAAACAGAGGATCCTGTCCCCAGATAGCTGAGGTGCATATCAAAGGAATGATTTCAGGGAGCCCAGACTCTTGCATCTTCCCATACAAAGAAAACTGCTAAATTCATTAGCCTGGCATATCTGGTTTCTTTATTTAACAGTAATCTTTTGATGTTCCTGATTACCTGCCCTTTGTTGCAAAACTCCTGTATATCCTAGCTCCCCCCTTGCCTCCTTGGAGCCATTTCTTAGAGCTATCCGAAATGCTGTCTCCCTGGCTGCGGTCCTCTTTTTGCCCCAAATAAAACTTAACTTGCAACTCTCACAGTGTGCATGTTTTCTAAGTCAACAGTAATGGCGACTGATGTAGGGACCAGAGCAGGTTCCTCTCCTTCTCCTGAACTCTATAAGGATCCGTAGCCTTGGTACTAGCAGATGCCTCTTGTGCGCATCTGCCTCCTCAGGAAGTCCAGACGAATTTGGGTGAGTCTCTCCTGATTCTCAGTTCTCCGGTGTTGGTGGATGATCCTGAGTTTTATTTGGCAGTGTGTAACAGGTACCTGCCCTCCCAGGTGAAAGCTACTTGGAGTGGGGGCGGGGGGCTTGGTTGAAAGATACCAGGGAAATACCCACCCAGGTGAAAGTTACCAGGGTTTGCTCAGTTGCGGAAGACTGAGTGGTCTGTGCTCAGTGGTTAGGTAAGAGGCTGGTCTGACGCTTTTCCTCAGTTCGGCTGCCTTCATAGAATTTGTTGGGATAAAAGTCAAGATATTACATGAGAGCTTTGCTCTGAAGAAAAGGGACAAGACTCTTCCTGGACCATTACGGCTCTCTCAGGCGACTGAGAAATTTACGAGAGTGATGGACGCAGAGGCCTCATACTGTGCAGTGGTCCCATAGGGAAACCTACTCATTAATTAAAAGACTTGCTTGTCCGGGGGTCACAAATAAGAATTGGCCATTCAGCAATCGAGCACCCGCTGTGGTCTTAAACCACTGAAGGGAGAAACCGAGACACGTAAGAGGGCTGAAACGACTCTAGGGTTACGCCTGGAGGAATTAAGCTCACAAGCAGTACATTGGCCCTGCACACAATTTCACTAGTAAATTTTATCCCTGACAAATTCAACTTTAAAAAGAAACGACAGATTGCCAGCCTCCAACTAATACCCCAGCCAGGTTTATGTACGTGCGAAACTTACAAGTACTTACTTAATTGGGAATTAAGGAAATCTCGCCCCAAAAATGAGGGGGCTCTTTTACTGGGTACAGAGTTAAGTTAAGTTAAGTTGAAAAAGCCGGCTTGGTAAAATATCTTTTCAGAATTCTGACTTTAAACAGAGGCCTTCTGGGGGAAACTTGCATTTCTCTGTGTCTTTGAGATGTAAACGTTCTACCTGATCTTCCAGGGACGTTGTGTGTGTGTGTGTGTGTGTGTGTGTGTGTATGTGTTATTTTTGAGAATAAACTCTCTGGATTTTACTTAGGTTATATCCTCCTCCACTGTCTTATGGGAAGCCTCTTGTGTCTTAGTGGTTTGAATCACTATTATATATTTTTTATTTACGGCCAAATGATGGATGCTTTTAAAATTGGAGAAAGTAACAAATTGGTGAATCTAGAGCACTCTCATTATAAACAGCTGTTTTATTTGTACCTATAGGAACAAAAATCAAATTTAAGGTGGAAAAAATATATCTAATGATTAATCTAAGAACTTCTTTATTTTAAAACAAGTAAGAAAAACTGGTTTGGGAAGCTTTATTTGTGGTCTTTCCTTCCCCTCAATGGGTCTTAACAGATGCTAATAAAAGCATTAGAATAATTAATGTTAACAGGAAAAATCCTGTAAGGAAAGTCTAGATACTATTTCCAACAAGGTAGAAATTTTAAATGGAATTATCTCAAATGAATGAAGAAATCTTTAGATAGTTATTTAAAATGGGATAAATAAAATGGACATTTATGTCATTAAAACACAAGGTTTTGATATTCCTACGCTACCTAAGGTTAAATGGGCCAGAAGGGACCCCCAATTGTCCCCAACATTAAAAGCCAAACATGTCTGTTCTATTTAGCCCAGTTTTAAAATATATATTTAAGGGGCTAGAAAAAAAATGTACACTGAGTTACCTGACCAACAATCAGTTGGGGCAACAGTTAGGCCAAAGGGTCTGAGTTCCTTGGCTCAACCCCGCCCTGGGTGATCTCGGGTGGCCTCGGCCTGCAGCAACTTGAAGCAGGGTGTTGGTTCCCGGCCAGAGATTGAGGTCAGGTCGTGGCAGTGAGAGCACCGAATCCGAGCCACTAGACCACCAGGGACCAGTGACCAGTGACAAGGCCCTGGCCCTTCGGCTTTGCAGAAGAGAATTCCCACAAAGACAAAAGTAGTGAAAAAAGTAAAGCGTTTATTAGGCGGAAAAAAGTACAGAACATGTGGCTAGATACACAGGCGGACTCAGAGAGAGAGAGTCGCACCTTCATGGTAGTTTAAATCACTCATATGGGGCATTTCTTCCAGGTTTCCTATGGCCAATCATTTTGATTTGCCTGGTTCAGAATCCATATTTGGTGTATCTCAGGATCCTTCCGTGTGTGCGTGCACATCTCTCAGCCAAGATGGATTCCACTGAAGAGGCCTATGGGTAGCTTAACGTCACTCCCCTTTGACCTCCAAGGAGCTTTCTAGTTGGGAAGTTCTCCTTGACTTTGAGAATGAGAAATATGTGGTCTCTTATCTTCTGTCTGGGCGGGGCCCAGCCTCCTCTCTCAATTGTCCTGCTATTCTCATCTTGGAGTATCGTCCAGGTCCACAGGGAACCAATTGCTTACCCTGGGTGGTGGGGGGTGGGGGGGGTGGGGCATCTACCTCCTGCATCATGGGCATCCCAGAGCCTTTTATATAAAAATAGATAAAATGGACAGGGAACAAAAAGAAGAAAAACTTCTAGAACTCCTCCTGTAAGATCAAAGCTTGTTGATTGGATCCTAATGAAAAGTAAAGTTAAAGTATAAAGTTGATGGAATTGAGATGAAAGTATATAAAATTGGTATATTTAAATGGGCTTTATATAAGATGGTTCCATCTCTTTTGTTTACTTATATCGTGGGATAGGTATGTTTCACTGGGAAATACTTCCCCTGCATGGTATTCTAAGACAAGGCATACAGATTGCCCCTCAGGAAGTATTAAACATACTAAAGGAAACCAATAGGGTTACTTGAGCCATACAAATAAGTAAAAGCTGGGAACTAACATTCAAGGGCTAATAAAAATAAAAAGAGTGATTTTGCTCTGGGCTTAACTTGTGAACTCAAAATGAAGATCTTTGCTGAATGCCTTATACAAACCTTTGAAGGCATGATAAATTAAATTCTAAAGTTCTAGAACATAAAACTTGTAAAATAAATTTCAGTTTAGTTAGAATTCTTTTCACTGATAAAATCTTTTTGTATTGTTTAGGTGACAGACCTGTTCTTTGGGGAACTAAAAGCAACTGTTTTTCTCTTGCAAATCTCTACAAACCAGAAATGTAAATACAGGCCACAAGGACCTGAGACTGAGCCAAATTAGCTCAATCAGGCAAGACCTGAAACCAAGGGAAAAAAAATGACAAAGTGGCAATTTAAAAATTCAAACCGCTGGGAATGCTCCCTCAGCCAAACTTTACAAACAGTAAAACCTTAGTCACCTGAGCAAGCAACTTTAATGTATATCACCTGTTTGTAAAATAGTAAGTTTATGTTGTAATAACTGAGTCATAGCTAAATTTTTAAGTGAAGCCATGAAATCTCTAGTTTTGCCTGTTCAGGTCTGTGTACACATTATACATATGAGATATCTCTACCTCTGGAGAATAATATCAAAAATGAATTTATAAAGAGCTCTATTTAATTTAAAAGAAAGCACTTACAAATAAAGAAACCAGCTAAAATGACTTTCAGGTTCACATGAACTGGGAAATATTCAATGTTAAGTTGATACCTGGTATTAAAGTTTAAGTTTGTTAATCTAATTAATATAGACATATTTTTAGAGTCATCAATATTAAGTATAATACTTTATTGTACCTAGGTTTAATAGAAGTCAAATAAGACCTTATTATATCTGTTGCAAGGAAAATAACTTGATATGATGAGACTTTATGAAGTAAATGTAAATGAGATAAGAGATTTTAGGTAAACTCTTTAAAAATATATTTTAGAAATGTCTACTTAAAAACAAAATGTCTACTTAAAATGAGCTTTCCAGATATTTGGTAACTTAAAGTTCTGGAATTGTGCTAATTTTAAGTGATGGAAGTTTTTTGAATAGCTAGATAATGCCCCCCCCCCACACACACAAAAAAGATACTGAGACATCAATTACTAAATAGAGAAACTAAAGGCATTTAGGACTATTAATGAAAATGTTTGGTGCCACCCTGAGATGCTCTCTATAAGAAAACAAATGTTTTTAGAAATTATCACTCATATTTATGTTCACCAATCTACAGAATGCTAAAGTAAAAGACAGTACATAATTGCTTACTTCTTAACTTTCACTAGAAATTAAGGTTTTTAAGAGCTGAGAATTCTAATTTAAACATGTAATTAAAGCTAATCGGAATAATATGGAAACATTTCAGTGTACAGTAGGAAAGTAGAAGTGTGTGTTTTCAGTAAAGAAGGTATGAGGAATAGAATTATATTTTATTGAGGGAAAAGAAAGAAAGTATGTCTTAGAGCTAGTTGGTTTTATTTGGATGGAAAAAAGGGACAGGCTGATACGGATACAGAAAGTGATGAAAGGTTGTGGAAAGGAATTGAGGAGAAAAAAAAAAGTTTATACATGGTCAGGATTAACTAAATTTAGATTAAAGTTAACTAAGTAAATGGATTTTGTTAAGTAAGCTAATATAAGACTGGAATTTGATTTCTCTCTCTGTTAAGAGTGCTCCTTTTTGATAACAGATTGTGTGAGTTTCTGCGCCCTTAAGTGATCTACATTTGTTGTTTTCTTTTAATCATTTTGTGACTTTGATTAAACGAATAAGTATTATTTCACAATGAGCTATGATCCTGTTGTGTTTTAAAACTTTTGATGTTTTTAACAAACTTCCCAAATGTCAAAATCTAACTAAAGTTCTCTTAGCTTCCAGCTGACTCTGGATGTTTTGAAGGAACATCTCTGAGACATCTCAGAGAAGAATGTTAAACTAAGTTTATTTGGTATGTTTAATTACTTCAGAAACATTGTCAAGTGATTGGAGATGAAACTTAGGCTATAGTGTATGTATAAATGTTATCAATATAGATATTCCAAAATTTATATGGAATTCCTAACATCTGATATGCCCTGATATAATGTTATCAGTCATAATTCTAGTTATTATCCTAAAATGTTATATGTCACAGAAATATCCAAGCTTCCTACTAATTGCATTATACTCAAATCTTTAACCATGCTATTTTAAGTTTTGTCCTGATGCTTTTACAAAATGAAGATTATCAAGAAGACTCATAAAAAGAACTTTTTTTTTAAAACAAATATAAGTTTCTGATATAGCATTTAGGTAATACCACTGAGCTATGTAACAAATAATAAAATTCTAATGGAAAACATGATTAGTTGATCCAAATCAGCAGAATTAATAACATGGGAATGAATGAACTGATGAATATGATTTATAACTTTACGAATTTGGAAATATACTAGGTTTAATCTTTGTTTTTCAGAAAAACCTTTTCTCTTATGCTATGACCTACAACAAGTTGATAAAGTATACCTCTGTAAACAAAGATGAAACATTTATCTTTTTCTCTTTACCTGATCCTTCCAGAATTTGGCTTCTCCGGCTGGCTCTCCGGCTGGACTTGATGGTTTATTGCAGCTGGATTACAGCTAGTTATACTAAGCATTGTTTCAATATTGTTCTTTGTTTCCAAGTTGTTTATGATTTGTGTCTCTGCTGCACTATGACTTTGTCAGTATTACTAGCTGCATTACTTATATCCTGTCTATTTTATAAGATTGTTGTCTCTTACAGTGCTCAATGTGTAACCAGGCCTCCAACAAAATTGATGATGGCTAAACATCTTGAAAAAAAAAAGATCACATTTATGACTCTTATACAATAATTGTAATAGTGTGATTCTAGGTATGGGAAGAAGCAATAAGGGAAACTATCTCCTGGATCATAATAGACTAGTAAGACAGAGGATCCATAGAATCTTTAATTATCAACAGGGTCTAATCTGAAAATTAGCACCTGGAATGGAATATCAACAACAATTTTCACCTGAACTGGGACTAACTTCCCAGTGCCATGGGACAAAAATTGGTCATGAAATGTCTCCCAAACGTTGGTTGAATTTCCGACCAAAAGGAGGGACTGATAAATGGAATATTGCCTGCCATATCAGTAAACAAAGGATGTCACAGTCATCAGCAATTACAGCCACTGCCGATGGTGAGCTGGTGAGCCCTGAGGGAACTCAGGAAGGAAAAGAATACCTGCCATGTAGCAGCCATCAGACTGCAGCCACTCCCTATGATAAGCCCTGAGGAAACTCAGGATGTAAAAACAGAGGATACTGGCCCCAGATAGCTGAGGTGCATATCAAAGGAATGATTTCAGTGAGCCCAGACTCTTGCATCTTCCCATACATAAAAAAGTGCTAAATTCCTTAACTTGACATACCTGGTTTCCTTAATTAACAGGAATCTTTTGATGTTCCTGACTACCTGACCTTTGTTGCAAAACTCCTGTATATCCTAGTTCCCCCCTCACTTTCTCAGAGCAGTTCCTTAGAGCTGCCCGAAATGCTGTCTCCCGGGCGGCAGTCCTCATTTTGCCCCAAATAAAACTTAACTCGCAGCTCTCATGTTGTGCACTTCTTCTAAGTCAGCAATACCCTTTTAGGCCACCAGTTTGTCTCATTCATTCCTCTCCTTTTCTGCTCCTCTCTCTAGTCTGTAGAAAGCAGGAATAGTGTCATATGTACTGTCGACTAAAAAAAAAAATTGCGCAACCTGAAAGTTGAGAATTATGTTTTATTCGGCAAACTTTCTGAGAACTTCAAGCCCATAGGCAGCTCCGAAGAGGTAAGGGAGGAGCCAGGATATGTAGGAGTTTTGTAACAAAAACCAGGTAGTCTGAACATCAAAAGATTACTGTTAATTAAAGAAAACCAAATATCTCAATTTAATGAATTTAGCACTTTTCTGTGTAAGGAAAGATGCAGGAGTCTTGGCTCATTGAAATCATTCCTTTGATATGCATCTTAGCTGTCTGGGACCAGTATCCTGTTCTTTCCCATCCTGAGTCCCCTCAGGGTGCACCACTGGGGTTGGCTGCAGTGACTGACAGCTTGATGGCCACAACATCTTTTGTTTACCGACATGGCAGGACGGCATTCTTAGTCCAAGGTACCTTACACATGCAGAGTGAAATGGTACATTATGGGAAGCTACCAACGTTGTGTATTAGATGTCATTCCTTTATTCCATAAAATTCTACTAAGCAGTCACCATGCCAGGCAGAGCATGTGATAAGTTTATAAAGGAAACTTATGACATATAGATGTCAATTTTTTTTTTCATTGATTGATGGAGGAATCTGATTGATGAAAGATGTTACATTGAGGACAAGGAAGTTATGATTGCCAAACCAGCTTTGTACTCCTCTTTCTGTTTGTGTAGTGAAAATCCAGGGATAGCTAGCATGAAGTCACATAGGGTTGAAATAAAGCTACTGTTGCCTCAACAAGGCAAGAAGAAATAAATATGAAGAATGCATATGGATTATTTAGTACTTAAGGTTACAAAACATCATTATCCCCTAATTCAAATGTAAGAAGGTGGCACAGCAAAGAAAACTATCTTATCACTACCACCTTCCATTTCTTTTATGCTATTTTTTCAATTGTAAAGTATTTTATCTTTAATTCATCAAAGGATCATAACTTTTTCTGTCTCCTGTGAAGCTGGTCTAACCACAGAGCACCCCCTGACTAAATAGTGGACGCTGTGGGCTGTGGAGCAAGATGAGAAACAACATCTAAATGACATGTGTGCCGAGCAACAGAAAACAGAAAATGCATTTATTCTAACTTCTCCATGTGTCCTTTTTAAGAAAAAAGATTTCACGACAACTAAATATTTTAATAGTTCATTGTTCAAAATCTATTGAGGTTTCTTCTCCACCTCCACAATTCCCAGGTAGGGGAGATGAGTTATCATTGCTTAATAGTCAGTAAGGTTGATATTTAATGAGAAAGCAGTTCTGCAAAGTGGATGGGTCTTAAAGATCTCAGCATGAAGAAGTTGAAATATTAAAGGTAACAGCTGCCTGTAAATGATTGCTGTTAAGCTTCAATTTACATATTAAAGAGCAGAAATTCTAAGATTTCTTCATTCTTAACATTTTAATGATCAAACTATAAGAACGCAACACTTTAAGTTGGTAACTTTTAAGTTTTATTTTTCAGGAATGCACTAAGACAGATGAGTAAGCCCATGTGCTGCCAAAAACACTATAGTAAAATATTTATGCAGTACTATTCTTAGCTAATGTGCCAGTTTTTCTCAGAATACACAATCAGATGCTATTTCTATGAATTTCACAGAGGTTGCTTAAAGGGCTCATGGAGCACAGTATATGTTCCTTCTTTAAGTGAGCTACAGGACAATGGTGACTTGGGGCTGAATTTACCAATGGCATTTGTGTCGTGTATATTCACTGAGTGCTTGCAATGTTCAAAATGCTATGCAGGAAAACATTGAAGATATGCAACCTAGCCACTGGCTTCAAGAAATTTTAGATTTAGGTTATGCTTTGGAACAATTGAGGGGCACGTTTACATATCAATATAAATAAATGCAAATTTCAACAAAGCAGACTAAGTCTTGAAACAACTTGAAAGGAAGTCTTTAAGTGTTCTTTTATTATGAGCTTAACCTACTTTAAAAATGAAACCTGGTGAAAATCAAAAACCTCTTCCAGCTCTCATAATGTATAGATGTATTTTGATTAAATTAAAAATGTCTTTAGTTTTTATTACATATACTTTAGAAAATACATAAAAAAGAAACTCAGAATCACTTATAGTTCCAAAAACCCAGAGAGAGTCACGGTTCATTCTGTCCGTTGTATGTATGTATATGTGTTCAATTATACATGTGTGCAGTCGCACACATATTAACTAATTTATAAAATGGGATCACACGCTTTTATAACCTGCTTTTTTTAAGGTTAGCAAAATTTACACATAATTTCAAATGATGAAATTAAGACGTACACCTATTGTACAGTTGTTCTATAATGTATACAATTAAATCCTTGTTGTTGGACATTAGATTGTTTCCAGTGCTATGATGAACATTTGTGTATTTGTGCTACATCCTTAGGGCAGACTCTAGACATAGACTTCTTTGTGGGGCAAAGGATATGTCCTTTAAGATGTTTCACCAAAATATTTCACCAAAATTTTGTTAACAAAGTAGCCTTCATAAAGCTTGTACAGTTATAATCCTCCATTTCCTTCCTCCTAGTGTCATGTCCATTTCCATAAATCCTTGACAATATGAGAAATTGCTATTAAAAAGCACCCCAGATAGCTTGTAGAGTATTTGATGAAAAACAATTTTATTGTTGTTTGAATTTTTATTTCTTTGGTAAGGAAGTTGAGATTTATGGTATGTTTTTGATCATCTATATTTCTTCTTGTATATATTGTCTGTTCATGTCATTTGCCCATTTTTTTCTCTTTGATACTCATTTTTTCTTATTTATTTATAGGAACTCTTACTGTGTTAATGATAACTTAGTCATGCATGCCCTTTTAGACAAAGAAGTAATGAGGTCTGTCATATTTTGTATTCTATTACTTTCTCTTAACATTGTTTCACATATGCATTTCTGTGAGCTGATATAAATCACAAATTGGTTTTTAGAAAGTTGTACAGTATTCCATCTCACATATATATTTTCTGTTTTCAAACTTAGCAATGTATAAACATATCAAAAATTTCACAACACCCCAGTGTTGAAAGAGTATTTTTATTCAGAACCTAGCTAAGATATATATACGATCATCAAACTAGGCTTGCACTCCTTCGTTTATAGGGTCTAGGTAGGCAACAATAAAACCAGAATAAATTAACAATCAAAATACAGCAGAACTGCAAAACAAATACCATTCATGTTAACAACCAATGATGTTGCTTTACTAAATGTAACCATTTCTTAAAACTTTAACATGGTGTTGATCCTTAAGGTGCATTTTTGAGTTCTACATTATCATTCTTCCTGTGGGAGTGTGAGAATTCAATTATTCTACAGCTTTTCTTTATTTAAACTGTTGTGAATATTTTGTTAACACAGTAAATGCATTTGGCCCTCTCTTGAATGGAATAATTTTACTCGGTGGTACTAAATTAAAAGTTGGTCATAGAAAACTGAAAGTATGCTTATCTTAATTCTTTGATATTTTCATCCAACTACAAACAAAAACTTTAAAAATTGTTATAGAAAACACTTGGATGATGATTTGAGAACTTCTGACCCACAGCAAGTTTCCTATGTTCTTCCCCTATGCCAGGGCATTTTTAGGCTGATGAAAAAAATTCACATGAATTAATATAGGAACGTAAGATGGGGAAGTCAATCATGAAACGTTTTATCTCAACAAAATTATCACTGGAAATCTTCTATTTAGACAAAGCCGAATCATTTCTTAATTGTACAAAAATGTGAGCGTACATTTATTAGTACACTTTTCACATTGCATTATAATGTTACATGTTTTCTCCTTGATAGATCAACTCTTATAGAAATCATATTTTTTATCACTCTGTTCAGCAGCTAGCAGTGTCTACCTAGCTCATTTGAAATGCTCAATAAATGTGTATTTTATTGAGCTACCATATATGTATTGCATTTAAAATAAATGAGTTAAAAATGCAATTGATGAAATGTTTTAAAATAGTGCAATGCAGTATTAATTTCAGTTCTTATTGTCAACTCAATGAAAGAGCTCTTAAATTTTTTCTGTAAAAAAAGGTCTAAATTTTTATCATTTTCTGGAGGTGATGCTCATAAGGATACCACAGTTGATTTTCCCTGAATTAATGGGGATATAAGTACATTTTATTGAGTTAAATAGTCAACATTTTTAAAGGTATTTGTAGTTGTTTGCTTGACTTAACAATAATTGAGAGAAGTATTATGTAATCTTCCACCCTGATGTGAGATTTGTTAATTTATTTTTGTAGCTCTATTAATTTTGCTTCATATATTTTGAGGCAATTACGTGTATACAAGTTTGAAATTCTTAAATCTTATAAGTTAATCAAAACTTTATCATTCTGTAATGACTTGTAATACCTTTTGTCTTAAAGTTGATAATCATCCCAGCTTTTCTTTTGGTTAATATATGCTTGAGGCACATAGCTAAATTAAAAAAAATTCAATCCATCCCTTTTTGTTTTTTAATTGGCTATTTTAAACTACTTACATGTTTGTGACCACTGTTATATATAGACTTGTGACTTTCTTTTTTTAAATTAAAAAAAAAAATCATTTATTTATTTATTTATTTTTGGCTGTGTTGGGTCTTCGTTGCTGTGCGCGGGCTTTCTCTAGTTGCAGTGAGCGGGGAGCTCTTCCTTGCGGTGCGAGGGCTTCTTATTGTCGTGGCTTCTCTTGTTGCGGAGCACGGGCTCTAGGCACGCAGCCTTCAGTAGTTGTGGCACGTGGGCTTAGTTGCTCCGCGGCACGTGGGATCTTCCCGGGCCAGGGCTTGAACCTGTGTCCCTTGCATTGGCAGGCAGATTCTTAACCACTGCACCACCAGGGAAGCCCTGGACTTGTGACTGTCATCCTAGATTTCCTCTCTGTTTCAGTTTTAAATGTTATGTTTCAATTTTTAAAAAAAATATTGAATGTATTTAAAATTTTAAAGATTTATTTTCTTTCTTGTTTTCCTCCTCAATTAGTGTGAAAAGTTGTATATTCCATTTCTATTATTTTAAGGTTACCCTTGAAATTTTACCATACAGACTTAAATTCTAGAGTTAATATCTAAACCTCTCTTCCAAATGATACCAAAGCTTTAGGACACTTTAATTCTGATCACTCTGCTTCCAAATAATGCCATTGTTGTCCTGTATTTTAGTTTGGTTCTTTTTTTTTTTTTTAATTTTATTGAAGTATAGTTGATTTACAATGTTGTATTAATTTCTGCTGTACAGCAAAGTGATTTGGTTATACATATATATATTCTTTTTCATATTCTTTTCCATTATGGTTTATCACAGGATATTGAGTATAGTTCCCTGTGCTGTATAGTAGGACCTTGTTGTTTATCCATCCTATATATATTTGTTTGCATCTGCTAGTCCCAAACTCCCAATCCTTCCCTCCCACGTCCCCCCACCCCTTGGCTGCCACAAGTCTGTTCTCTATGTCTGTTTCTGATTCATAGATATGTTCATTTGTCTCATATTTTAGATTCCACATATAAGTGATACATTATGGTATTTGTCTTTCTCTTTCTAACTTACTTCACTTAGTATGTAATCTCTAGGTCCATCCATATTGCTGCAAAGGTCATTATTTCATTCTTTTTTAAAAAGATCTATTTTCATTCTTGTTTTCCTCCTCAATTAGTGTGAATGTTGTATATTCCATTTCTATTATTTTAAGGTTATCCTTGAAATTGATGAGTAATATTCCATTATATATATATATACACATATATATATACATATATATATATGTGTGTATATATATATATATATATACACACCACATCTTCTTTATCCATTTGTCTGCTGATGTACATTTAGGTTGTTTCCATGTCTTGGCTATTGTGAATAGTGCTGCTATGAACATTGGGGTGCATGTATGTTTTTGAATTATAGTTTTATCTGGGTATATGCTCAGGAGTGGGATTGCTGGATTGTATGGCAACTGTATTCTTAGTTGTTTTCTTTTTTGCCACACCATGCAGCATGCGAGATCCTAGATCCCTGACCAAGGGTTGAACCCATGCCCTCTACAGTGAAAGCGTGGAAGTCTTAACCACTGAACCACCAAGAAAGTCCCATCTATTATTAGTTTTTTTGAGGAACCTCCATACTGTTTTCCATAGTGGCTGCACCAATTTACATTCCCAAGTTTGGTCCTTTTAATGTGAAAAGTGTTACTATAATTGACAGCATTCTGATCACCCCCACCAAAATTACATGCTACTTTGCACAGCATTTAAATTTGTGCCTTTAAAAAGTGATTGTATACAGTGTGTTTTTAAAATTACCTAGTATTTCCCAATTTATTTGTTCTTCCCTTCTTACATCTCAGACCCTCGCTCAGGGATTGTTGTTTTTCCTGGAGTCTATCCCTTAAAGTGTTCCTTTAGTGAAGGTCTGTTTGGGGTAAACTCTCTTGGTTTTAGTTTATCTGAAAATGTATACTTTTTCTCAGTCTTAGAAAGTAGTTTCCTTTGGTTTTATTATTTTCTCTTACCACTTTGTAAAAATTATTGCACTATCTTCCAGTTTTCATTGTTGCTGTTGGAAAGACAGTTGTCATTCTGTTTGTTCTCTTGTAGGTGGCTTGTCTCAGGTTGCTTTTTAAAATATTCTCTTCATGATTCTTGTTTTCCATACATTTACGTCTTTTAGTTAGTTTTTGAAAATTCATGACCATTAAGTCTTCAAATATTTCCTCTCCTCTTTCTTTTTCTCTGGGACTCTCACAAGATATATATGTGGTTTGATAATAGTCATGATTTTCCCTGAGTAGTCTTGGTGTAAGTCTTTTGTCATAATGAGTTATTAATAAAGTCCCCTTTTACTCTCAAAAGTATCTGGATTGTATGATAAATTAATTTAACCCTGTGTGAGATCTTCTGAGTTTTTCTCATCCATATCTCTTTTCTTTTATATTGTCTACTTATCTTTCTAAACCATATCAACAAATGATGTGTTTTCAACCTCACAAACTCCTGTTTTAGGTTAATTTCTTCAGAAATATATTCCAATTCACTAATTATTATTTCATCTGTGTCTAATCTGCTATTTAACTCATTAATTCAGTTTTTTATTTTAATAATTTAAAAAAATTTTTTAGATGTTCTACTTGGCTCTTTTCTAAATCCACCTGGTGATTTTTAATGGTCTTTGTATTTGCTCATTTTTGTACTCATTCTTTTATTAACTCAAACATTCTGTGCGTAGTAATTTTATATTTTGTTATATGATAATCCCAGTTTTGAAGTCCCTGATGTTGTAAATCCGTTATTTGTTCTGGCTTTCAGTTGTGATTGCTTATTTCCCCTTGTATTTCATAATGGTATTGATTGTGAGCCAGTATTATTCTCAAATATTGGGAATCCAGGAAGCTTACATAGATGCTTTCCTCCAAAGAGAGTTTGTGTATTCTTTTGAGAACCAGGGTTACTATTGACCTGAGACCATGATAACCACCTTCTGGGATACTTCTTAATGTAGAAAGTGCAAGCTAAGTACTCCAATGTTGTCATTAGTCCATAATGTATTGTTATACCATAGTGCCTGTATTGGCATTTGTCCTTAGGTGTTTGCTTGCTGCTCTTGGCTCACTGCTTTAGTTTCAGGTTTTTTTTTTTCCCCTAAATCAAGGAGAGTGTCTCTCAGAGAGTTCCTTTGCTTAATTGGAACACCCAAATGAATTTAAAGTCCGTTTTCCTGAGATACAGTTGTTTTTTTAGTGAGAAGGTCTTTCAGAGTATCTTGTTCAACTTAATGCTAGAAGCAGAAGTCTTAGGTTATTTGTTGTTATAGTCAGTGTGTTTTAAGTGGAGGTTGATAAAAATTCTTAATTCTTTTGAAACTTTTTAATAATTTTTCTTACACGTAAGAAAGCTAAATTTTGGATGTTTCGGCCAGTTTTAAAGTTTGCACGTGAACTAATATATTTCACATTTAGATTCATATATTAAGAAATGTTATATTGTATAATTGATGTTGTTACTTGATTATTTTGAAAGCCACTGTATATTTTGGATGTGGCAGTCAACCTTTCAAAGCTGTCCCCCTAATTTCCAAACTCCTATCTTCTAAGCGCCATGTGTGTGTTTGTGTGTGTGATATGTTTGTGTGACTTTTGGGTTGCGTAGAGTGTAGGGTGAAAGGTGAATGTGTGCTTACATTTGGGTGTATGTGGGCTTTTTATTTGGGCAAAGGTGGGGGTTGATGGAGGTGGGGTTGAGAACACAGCTAGTTGTTGATATCTCTGGGAGGAAGGGAATGGCAATCTTGAGTTGAGAAGAAATTGTGCAATAAATAACTACTATTTATTAAGCCTGTGTAAGGCTTTGTGCTAATAACAAATCCTCAGAAAGCCCTATAAAATCTGTAGTAGTATTACTTCATTTTAAAAATGAGGAAACTGAGGCGTAGAGAGGTTAACTATCCTTGCCCCAGGTCACATTGTTATTAAGTAGCAGAGCCAAGACTTGAGCCCAGAGTTAGTGACTCCAAAAGCTGCACTCCTTTTCTTATTCCACATTGCCCAAGGAATGAACGTTAGCCTGTGTATAATCTTTAGCACCCACCTATGGGTTTCACATTCCTTTTAAATTACTAACATAGAAATGAAATTATTTATCCATTAGTATCTTAAATGTTCTTTAACTTTTATTTGGAGATAACTATTTTTTCCTTCTCTGTTTAGGAGACTGCTTTGAACAAATGGATTTTTAATATTTTTGGTATGTAATATGGAATAGAAAAAAATGGATGTGTTGGCATAGTCAATAGGGAGGAAGATCATATATTTTGAAGATGCAGCCTACTTCAGTCTGTTCCATATTTCTGGGAAAATGTTTTATATACTTGAATATCTCCCATTTAAAAATTATAACCTATGCTTTCTTATTTTTACTCAGAAACATATATTTATGAAAATATTTATAAATTAACTTCTCAAATCAATGACATTGAAGTATTTTACAGCTTTTGAGGGAGCAATCTATTCATAGCTAAATTACTTAAATATTAAAACTTTGACTCGTTCTTTATATCAGTTAATAAAATGCTAAATTTACATAATTAATTAATTTTTATTAATATTAATGTAACATGTTAAATTAATTTATTAATCACATTAAATTAATTACTTATTTAAAAAGCAGTACAATACTTGAAAAGGCTGAACATTTAATAACACATAATATTTCGTATTAAAAGTAACTCCAATTATATTTAACTGCTGACAAAGCTGTTGAAGAAACTGACATTATATTAAATAGTTTCAATTTTTTTTTCTGCTTTATGTTTCTCTTTTGATTTGGAGATAGATTGTTACAAAAGAGATCTCATAATAATAGGTTGATACTGAGGCATGTAATAACATCTTGGGATTCTTTTCTGGAGGTCTGTTAGGTGGTATCTGGTACAGTAAATTAACAGTGAACTCCATGTTAGGAAACACTAACACACACTTGCTTTCTTTTAAGCTATTTTAATGAATGTGCTTATTGTTTACTTGACTTTTTGAAGACACAATTTATGGAATGTGGAATCCTTGAGGGATGCTGTATGAAGATATTCACTGATATTTTATGAAAAGTTTGAAAGTTTGGTGTTTGATTCTATTTTTTCTTAAGCATGGAGTTGAAAAGTAATTTAAGAACTAAATAAAAGTCTCTACAGGGACCTTTCAGCTTGTGGGCTTACCAATAACATTTTGAAAAATCCTATTACTATTAAGCATTACACTTCTTCATTAGATTTCAACAGCCCTTTTTCTCTTTCTCTCTGACACTTTGTAAGTAACAAATCTGTCCAATTGGAATATAACACTTAACTGTGGCTTAATATTAATTGTCTTTCTTAGTCCATCAAATAACATTTAAAACAATGCTTTGAAGAATATTAACAACCTTTAATTGAAGGTTAAAGGTTGAAGAGCAACCTTTTCAGTCATTCAGAGAAATGATTTTGAAGTGACATTAACTTTCACATAAAATTCTGTTGGGAAACCTTATAATGGCTCATTTTTGGGGGGGACGTGGAGGGAAAGACTTCTGTGCTAAAGTTTTTGACTTTCTTTAGCCACATTCATGCTTTTAGCTTGCTCCATATAAGTCAAAATAACTTGGTATTTTAGAGCCTTAAAGATTAATATTAACAGTTTTAAATAATCCTCTTCCTGAAAACCATGTTGGACATTTCTGTTACTTTTATCATTATATGCTTTGCAGCAATCTGTTAATGAGACTTTCATAAAGTCATAAATTTTCTAATCCATTGTAATCTCTTGTATCTGTGGATTTCATATTTGACTGCATTTTTAAGTCAATTCAATTAAAGTTTGTTTTTATAAAAACTTTATTTCGATAGAAGTTTGTTGTTTACAGTTAATTTTCTTACAGTAACTTTGAGTTTTCTCATTAACTGAGCCAAATAGCTTTTGGGGAAAGTATTTCTCTGCATCTTTTCCCCTCTTATGCATGCAGAACTCAAGAAAGTCAAAGCGTCAAGGTACGTTTGCCATTTCTTTAGGAATGTCATAAGACTTTCCCTTTCTGGAACCTATGTCAATATCCAAGTGGGTGGTATATGTATCTAATGTTACTTTCTTAATGGTAGAACTTGCTAATATTTCATTTACACTATTTGACTTAAAACAACAATGACTTTTTATTTCTGGGCTGTCTGGATGGTTCTGCTATATATGGCGTTGGCTAGGGTTCCTCATGTATGTTTGTTCAGTTGGCGGGTGGTCTAGCCTGCAAGGTCCAGGAAGTCTTCTGGCACATATTTGGGATCTCAGTATTGACTGTTCATTGGGTGACTATTTTATCTTCCAGGTGACCTTTCTGTTCAAGTAGTATGTATTGAATACTAGGCTTCTAACTGGCACCGCATCACTTCTACCACACTGTGGCAAATGCTATTCTAGTGTATTCTAGATACAAGTCCCTCATCAGCTATATGATTTTCAATTTTTGGAGGGGCAAGCAATGGTTTCTTAGATATGACAGCAAAAAGCATAAGCAGCAAAAGAAGCAAATGGATAAATTAGACTTCATCAAGTTTAAAAACTTTTGTGCATCAAAGGACACTATCAAGAGAGTAAAAAGACAGGATGGGAGAAAATATTTGCAAATCTAGAATATATAAAGAGCTCTTTATTCTTTATATAAAGAATATATAAAGAACTCTTATATCTTAACAACAAAAAGACAGACAACCCAATTAAAAAATGGCTGAAGGACTCAGATAGACATTCTCCAAAGATGATACACAAATGACTGATAAACACGAGAAGATGCTCAACATCATTAGTCATCAGGGAAATGCAAATTAAAAACACAATGAGATATCACTTCACATACCACATAACAAGTGTTGGTGAGGATATGGTGAATTTAGAAACCTCATACATGACTGTTGCAAATGTAAAATGGTGTGGTTGCTGTGGAAAACAGTTTTGCATTTCCTCAGAATGTTAAAAATAGAATTACCGTATGACCCAGCAGTTCTACTTCTAGGTATATACTCCAAAGATTTGAAAACAGTTATAGAAACAAAAACTTGTGCACAAGGTACAGTACTGTTTACAACAGCCAAAAGGTAGAAACAACCCAAATTTCCACCAACTGATTAATGGATAAACAAAATGTTGTAGATCCAGACAATGGAATTTACTGATCAGTGATAAATCTTAGTGCATGCTACACATGGATGAACCTTGAAAACATTATGCTAAGACACAAAAGGCCACATATTGCATAGTTTTCACTTTTATGAAATATCCAGAGTAGACAGAAAGCAGGTGAGTGATTGCCAGGGACTGGGGAGAACGGAGAAATGGGCAGTCAGTGCTTAATGGGTATAAGATTTCCTTTTGGGGTAATGAAAATGTTCTGGAACTAGAGGTGGTAATGGTTGTCCAACATTGTTCTTTAACTACATGTCGCTAAGTTGTATACTTTAAAACAGTTGAAACCGTGAATTTTATGTTACATATATTTTACTACAATGAAGACAAGCAATTGCGCAAATGGATCTGCTCGCTCCTATGCCTTATCCATGAGAACATGCTCAGGCTAGCCACTGGGAAGATAAGTGGAACAGAACTGAGTCACCCCAGTTGTCCCAGCCAAAGCAATCCTAAACCACCAGACAACCATCCAACCCCCAAACATATGAGAGTGCTGGGCTAAGATCAGCAGAGCCATCTCATCTACTCCTAGCTGACTCTAAATCAGCAATAAATGCTTTTATTTTACGCTTTTGAAGTGTTTCAACTTGTTTAACAGCATTATCATGACAATTTGACTGATACAGTGTCTAATACCATTTCTCATTAAAAGATATCAGGGCTTCTTTTCTTCAAATGGCTGATTTGAAGACCCTTGGCAAAGAAGGTAACAGGTGAATCTTGGATATCTCATATCAGAAAGGAATCTTTTAAGGAATAATGAGGTTGTCTTAAAAGGGCATAAAGTTCTGGAGATGGATAATGGTGATGGTTGCACATCAATATGAATGTAATTAATACCACTTAATTACACACTTAAAAATAGCTAAAAAGGTAAATTTTATGTTATATATATTTTACCACAATTAATAAAAAAGGACACAGGAGCCAGGCTGAAGGGATCCCTACTAATCAAAGTTACATCAATATGAGCATTAAATTTGACCTCAAAAACAATAATGATTGTAGTATAGTAAAACACATTAAATATGTAAAAATCTT
Organism: Balaenoptera ricei; assembly: GCF_028023285.1. Classification (NCBI taxonomy): domain Eukaryota; kingdom Metazoa; phylum Chordata; class Mammalia; order Artiodactyla; family Balaenopteridae; genus Balaenoptera; species Balaenoptera ricei. Next base: position 128,709,923 of record NC_082640.1, read on the forward strand.
GAGTTCATAATAATATTAGAAATAAAAAAACTAAAGTCAGAAAAAACTCATGTATCACTAATGAGGTGACTGTTAAACCTGCATAAGGACTCAACCTTAAGGTAAATATAACAATGCAAGATCCTGGATTAGATCTTTGTTTAGTGAAACCAGCTGTAAATGTCATTTTTGGGGACAATTGGGGAACTTTAGGGGAAAAGTGACCTTACGGTAGAGATTGCTAATTGCTTTCCAATAGTTAATCTCCCTTTGCTCTTTTTAGAAATAGAACTGCCTGAGTTTTAGCTGCAGTCACACTACCCGACTAGAGACTACATTTTCCAGTCTTCTTGTGACTTTGGGTGATATGTCATTAAGTTCTGGCCAATGGGATATGAGCAAAAGTGATGTATGTACTTGGAGTTAAGGCCCTGGCTATTCCATAAGAGATAATTCTATCTTGTTTGAACCACTTGTTTTGGGGGTTTCTGTGAAACCTCAGTTTAGCCTATTTCCTAATGAAATGCAAACCCTGTTTGACATCTGGACAACTGAAGCATTCATACATACATATACCCAGATGAAGTACGAATAAGATAAGAAATAATAAAAAGACAAAGTAACATAGTAAAGGAGAGTTAAAGGGAAATAAGTGTTTCTTTAAGACATTCAAGAGTTTAAAAAGCTAAAGGAACTATGTGTTAAGATATTTTTTCTAAGTGCTGAAAGAAATATACCAGTTTATAAGGAGAGAGAGATTTTTTTGCGATACTGAACTCAGAGAATTTATGAGATGACCTTTTTGTAGTTGTTCAAATATATAAGGATTATATCTTTAATATAAATTTTATAAAAATAAATTTTACATATAGCATTTATTTTATTATCTTTTGATTAATAATGTGTTCTCTGTGTATAGCTTTCTGATGAACTGGCTTAATACAAGATAACACAAGCTAAAGTAACCAGCAGCAGGAGGTTAATATATCTTAGATCAATGTTTCCAACTGTGTTCTATAAATGGCAGGACAGAGGAGGGAATCTACAACTGTTTGATTTGAACTTGTGTGAAATGTTTAAAAATATGTTTTAACCACTGTTAAAAAACAGTTGTTATAACATACTTTCCTGAGATCTCTATTTTAGTGAAGAGAATTCTGAGAGTGCAGAGTGAGCTATTACAAAACTTTTACCATTTGAAATTAATTTCTTGTGTGATTTAGATTGTCTCAATATACGAAAACAAATTGGAGGGCTTCCCTGGTGGCCCAGTGCTTAAGAAGCCTCCTGCCAATGCAGGGGACATAGGTTCGAGCCCTGGTCCTGGAAGATCCCTCATGCTGTGGAGCAACCAAGACACTGAGCCACAATTACTGAGCCTGCACTCTAGAGCCCCCAAGCCACAACTACTGAGTCTGCATGCCACAACTACTGAGCCCACATGCCACAACTACTGAAGCCCACGTGCCTAGAGCCCATGCTCCACAACAAGAGAAGCCACTGCAATGAGAAGCCTGTGCACTGCAACAAAGAGTAGCCCCTGCTTGCCACAACTAGAGAAAGCCCACGCACAGCAACAAAGACCCAACACAGCCAAAAATAAAATTAAATAAGTTAATTAAAACAAAAACAAAAACAAAGAAACAAATTGGATGCTGAGGCTGGTGAAGCTACTGTTGACAACCATAACCACCAATTTAAAATCTTTGGGGTTCAACCGAACAACTTCATTTTCTATAAATTTGAACTAAACTAAATTTAAATAAATATTATTTTGTATATTAGAATTGAGTGGAGAATTCTAATTGACAGGGTTGCTTTGCTAGAATAATTTGAAATCCATGTATTTAGATTTTCCCTGTAGAATATCAATAGTCTCCACTAGGCTTTGGATAGGAACCATGAGACAGATAATTCTCCATTGAGATGGATAGTCGGTGTCTGACAGGAAGACACTCTCTGCTGTTGACTGAAAGAATATCAATATGTTCTAGATGCCAGTAGCATAGATGGTGAAGGTGCTGATAGGAGCCTAATTTGTATTCCAGGCTTAGTTGAGGGCCGCCCAACTTTGCTTGCACTTGGTCTCAGGAGGCAGGACAAGACTTTACTTGGACATTAGCTCTGGATCTATTCAATTGCTTAACAGAGTCTTGCTTTTAACGCTGAGAGTTTTGTGCCTTAAAAAAGAAGAATGTCCTTGTATGGATATTTTTTTTTTAAAAATTTTATTTTTTTTTTATACAGCAGGTTCTTATTAGTTATCCATTTTATACGTATTATTGTATGTATTTCAATCCCAGTCTCCCAATTCATCACACCAGCCCCCACCCCCGCTGCCGCCACTTTCCCCCTTGGTGTCCATAGGTTTGTTCTCTACATCTGTGTCTCTATTTCTGCCTTGCAAACCGGTTCATCTGTACCATTTTTCTAGGTTCCACATATATGCGTTAATATACGATATTTGTTTTTCTCTTTCTGACTTACTTCACTCTGCATGACAGTCTCTAGGTCCATCCACATCTCCGCAAATGACCATTTTCATTCCTCCTTATGGCTGAGTAATATTCCATTGTATATATGTACCACATCTTCCTTATCCATTTGTCTGTCGATAATAGGCATTTAGGTTGATTCCATGACCATTGTAAATAGTGCTGCAGTGAACATTGGGGTGCATGTGTCTTTTTGAATTATGGTTTTCTCCGGGTATATGCCCAGTAGTGGGATTGCTGGATCATATGGTAATTCTATTTTTAGTTTTTTAAGGAACCTCCATACTGTTCTCCATAGTGGCTGTATCAATTTACATTCCCACCAACAGTGCAAGAGGCTTCCCTTTTCTCCACACCGTCTCCAGCGTTTGTAGTTTGTAGATTTTCTTATGATGGCCATTCTGACTGGTGTGAGGTGATAAGTCATTGTAGTTTTGATCTGCATTTCTCTAATAATTAGTGATATTGAGCAGCTTTTCATGTGCCTCTTGGCGATCTGTATGTCTTCTTTGGAGAAGTGTCTATTTAGGTCTTCTGCCCATTTCTTGATTGGGTTGTTTGATTTTTTTAATATTGAGCTGCATGAGCTGTCTATATATTTTGGAGATTAATCCTTTGTCCGTTGATTCATTTGCAAATATTTTCTCCCATGCTGAGAGTTGTCTTTTTTTCCTGTTTATAGTTTCCTTTGCTGTGCAAAAGCTTTGAAGTTTCATCAGGTCCCATTTGTCTATTTTTGCTTTTATTTCCATTACTCTAGGAGGTGGCTCAAAAAAGATCTTGCTGTGCTTTATGTCAAAGAGTGTTCTTCCTATGTGTTCTTTGCTCTAAGAGTTTTATAGTGTCTGGTCTTACATTTAGGTCTTTAATCCATTTTGAGTTTATTTTTGTGTTTGGTGTTAGGGAGTGTTCTAATTTCATTCTTTTACATGTAGCTGTCCAGTTTCCCAGCACCACTTATTGAGGAGACTGTCTTTTCTCCATTGTATATCCTTACTTCCTTTGTCATAGATTAGTTGACCATAGGCGTGTGGGTTTGTCTCTGGGCTTTCTATCCTGTTCCATTGATCTATATTTCTGTTTTTGTGCCAGTACCATATTGTCTTGATTACTGTAGCTTTGTAGTATAGTCTGAAGTCAGGGAATCTGATTCCTCCAGCTCCATTTTTTTTCCCTCAAGATTGCTTTTGTTATTCAGGGTCTTTTGTGTCTCCACACACATTTTAAGATTTTTTGTTCTAGTTCTGTAAAAAATGCCATTGGTAATTTGATAGGGATCACATTGAATCTGTGGATTGCTTTGGGTAGTATAGTCATTTTCACAATATTGATTCTTCCAATCCAAGAACATGGTATATCTCTCCATCTGTTGTGTCATCTTTGATTTCTTTCATCACTGTCTTATAGTTTTCTGAGTACAGGTCTTTGACCTCCTTAGGTAAGTTTATTCCTAGGTATTTTATTCTTTTTGTTGCAATGGTGAATAGGACTGTTTCCTTAATTTCTCTTTCTGATCTTTCATTGTTAGTGTATACGAATGCAAGAGATTTCTGTGCATTAATTTTGTATCCTGCAACTTTACCAAATTCATTGATTAGCTCTAGAAGTTTTCTGGTGGCATCTTTAGGATTTTCTATGTATAGTATCATGTCATCTGCAAACAGTGACAGTTTTACTTCTCCAATTTGCATTCCTTTTATTCTTTTTTATTCTTTGATTGTCATGGCTAGGACTTCCAAAAGTATATTGAATAATAGTGGCGAGAGTGGACTTCCTTGTCTTCTTCCTGATCTTAGAGGAAATGCTTTCAGTTTTTCACGATTGAGAACAACGTTGGCTGTGGGTTTGTCATATACGGCCTTTATTATGTTGAGGTAGGTTCCCTCTATGCCCACTTTCTGGAGAGTTTTTATCAGAAATAGGTGTTGAATTTTGTCAAAAGCTTTTTCTGCATCTATTGAGATTATCATATGGTTTTTATTCTTCAATTTGTTAATATGGTGTATCACATTGATTGATTTGCGTATATTGAAGAATCCTTGCATCCCTGGGATAAATCCCACTTGATCATGGTGTATGATCCTTTTAATGTGTTGTTGGATTCTGTTTGCTCGTATTTTGTTGAGGATTTTTGCCTCTATATTCATCAGTGATATTGGTCTGTAATTTTCTTTTTTTGTAGTATCTATCTGGTTTTGGTATCAGGGTGATGGTGGCCTCGTAGAATGAGTTTGGGAGTGTTCCTTCCTTTGTAATTTTTTGCAAGAGTTTGAGAAGGATGGGTGTTAGGTCTTGAAATATGGAGAGAATTCACCCGTGAAGCCATCTGGTCCTGGACTTCTGTTTGTTGGAAGATTTTTAGTCACAGTTTCAATTTCATTACTTGTGATTGGTCTGTTCATATTTTCTATTTCCTCCTGGTTTAGTCTCAGAAGGTTATACCTTTCTAAGAATTTGTCCATTTCTTCCAGGTTGTCAATTTTATTGGCATAGAGTTGCTTGTAGTATTCTCTCATGATGTTTTGTATTTCTTGCGTATAACACAATGGTGTTCATTGTAACTTCTCCTTTTTCATTTCTAATCGTATTGATTTGAGTCCTCTCCCTCTTTTTCTTGATGAGTCTGGCTAAAGGTTTATCAATTTTGGTAATCTTCTCAAAGAACCAGCTTTTAGTTTTATTGATCTTTGTTATTCCTTTCTTTGTTTCTATTTTATTTACTTCTGCTCTGATCTTTATGATCTCTTTCCTTCTACTCACTTTGGGTTTTGTTTGTTCTTCTTTCTCTAGTTCCTTTAGGTGTAAGGTTAGATTGTTTATTTGAGATTTTTCTTGTTTCTTGAGGTAGGATTGTATTGCTATAAACTTCCCTCTTATAACTGCTTTTGCTGCATCCCATAGGTTTTGGATCAACGTGTTTTCATTGTCATTTGTCTCTAGGTACTTTTTGATTTCCTCTTTGATTTCCTCAGTGATCTCTTGGTCATTTACTAACGTATTTTGGAACCTCCATGTGTTTGTGTTTTTTACATTTTCCCCCTGTAATTTATTTGTAATCTCAAAGCTTTGTGGTCAGAAAAGATGCTTGATATGATTTCAATTTTCTTAAATTTACTGCGGCTTGATATGTGACCTAAGATGGAATCTATCCTGGAGAATGTTCCATGTGCACTTGAGAAGAAAGTGTAATCTGCTGTTTTTGGATGGAATGTCCTATAATTATCAATTAAATCTATCTGGTCTATTGTGTCATTTAAAGCTTGTGTTTCCTTATTAATTTTCTGTCTAGATGGTCTGTCCATTGGCGTAAGTGAGGTGTTAGAATCCCACACTATTATTGTGTTACTGTCGATTTCCTCTTTTATAGCTGTTAACATTTGCCTTATGTATTGAGGTGCTCCTATGTTGAGTGCATATATATTTATAATTGTTATATCTTCTTCTTGGATTGATCCCTTGATCATTATGTAGTGTCCTTCCTTGTCTCTGGTAACATTCTTTATTTTAAATTTTATTTTATCTTATATGAGTATTGGTCCTCCAGTTTTCTTTTGATTTCCATTTGCATGGAAAATCTTTTTCTATTCCCTCACTTTCAGTCTGGATTTGTCCCTAGGTCTGAAGTGGGTCTCTTGTAGACAGCATACATATGGGTCTTGTTTTTGTATCCATTCAGCGAGCTGTGTCTCTTGGTTGGAGCATTTAATCCATTCACATTTAAGGTAATTATTGATATGTACATTCCTATTACTATTTTCTTAATTGTTTTGGGTTTGTGTTTGTAGGTCCTTTCCTTCTCTTGTGTTTCCCAGTTAGAGAAATTCCTTTAGCATTTGTTGTAGAGCTGGTTTGGTGGTGCTGAATTCTCTTAGCTTTTGCTTGTCTGTAAAGCTTTTGATTTCTCTTTTGATCTGAATGAGATCCTTGTCGGGTAGAGTAATATTGGTTGTAGGTTCTTCCCTTTCATCACTTTAAGTATATCATGCCACTTCCTTTTGGCTTGTAGAGTTTCTGCTGAGAAATGAGACGTTAACCTTATGGGAGTTCCCTTGTATGTTATTTGTCATTTTTCCTTTGTTGCTTTTAATAATTTTTCTTTGTCTTTAATTTTTGTCAGTTTGATTACTATGTCTCTCAGTGTGTTTCTCCTTGGGTTTATCCTGCCTGGGACTCTCTGCACTTCCTGGACTTGGGTGGTTATTTCCTTTCCCATGTTAGGGAAGTTTTCGACTATAATCACTTCAAATATTTTCTCAGGTCGTTTCTCTGTCTCTTCTCCTTCTGGGACCCCTATAATGCAAATGTTGGTGTGTTTAATGTTGTCTGAGAGGTCTCTTAAGATGTCTTCATTTCTTTTCATTCTTTTTCTTTATTCTGTTCCATGGCAGTGAATTCCACCATTCTGTCTTCCAGGTCAATTACTTATTCTTCTGCCTCAGTTATTCTGCTATTGATTCCTTCCAGTGTATATTTCATTTTAGTTATTGCATTTTTCATCTCTGTTTGTTCTTTAGTTGTTCTAGGTGTTTGTTCTTTAATTCTTCTAGTTCTTTGTTAAACAGTTCTTGCATCTTCTCAATCTTTGCCTCCATTCTTTTTCTGAGGTCCTGGATCATCTTCACTATCATTTTTCTGAATTCTTTTTCTGGAAGGTTGCCTGTCTCCACTTCATTTAGTTGTTTTTCTGGGGTATTATCTTGTTCCTTCACGTGGAACATAGTCCTCTGACTTTTCATTTTGTCTGTCTTTCTGTGAATGTGGTTTTCATTCCACAGGCTGCAGGTTTGTAGTTCTTCTTGCTTCTACTGTCTGTCCTGTGGTGGACGAGGCTATCTAAGAGGCTTGTGCAAGCTTCCTAATGGGAGGGACTGGTGGTGGGTAGAGCTGTGTGTTGCTCTGGTGGGCAGAGCTCAGTCAAACTTTAATCCCCTTGTCTGCTGATGGGTGGGACTAAGTTCCCTCCCTGTTGGTTGTTTGGCCTGAGGCGACCCAGCACTGGAGGCTACAGTCTCTTTGGTACGGCTAATGGTGGACTCCAGGAGGGCTCATGCCATGGAATACTTCCCAGAACTTCTGATGTCAGTGTCCTTCTCCCTGTGGTGAACCACAGCCACCCCCTGCCTCTGCAGGAGACCCTCCAACACTAGCAGGCATGTCTGGTTCAGTCTCCCATGTGGTCACTGCTCCTTCCCCTTGGGTCCTGATGCACACACCACTCTGTGTGTGCCCTCCAAGAGTGGAGTCTTTGTTTCTCCCATCCTTTCGAAGTCCTGCCATAAAATCCCGCTAGACTTCAAAGTCCACTCCCTGGGAATTCCCCTTCCTGTTGCTGGACCCCAAGGTTGGGAAGCCTGATGTGGGGCTGAGAACCTTCATTCCAGTCAGTGGAATTCTGTGGTATAATTGTTCTCCAGTTTGTGAGTTACCCACCTAGTGGTTATGTGATTTGATTTTATTGTGATTGTGCCCCTCTACCATCTAATTGTGACTTCTTCTTTGTCTTTGGATGTGGGGTATCATTTTTGGTGAGTTCCAGTATCTTCTTGTAGGTGATTGTTCAGCAGTTAGTTGTGATTCTGGTGCTCTCGCAAGAGGGAGTCACTTTATGGATTTCTACTTGTTGTGTTGCTTCTAAAATGTGGATACAATTCTTATATTCAGGGAAATATTCTTTTCTTTCTTTGTCGAGTTTATTTTGAAGATAGACTTAGTTTAGGTATCATTTTCATGTGAGAGTCTTGTTCTGAAATTTGTATTCATCACAAAATAATTGTCTCTATGGATTCAAACTGCCCCTTTGTTTTTTAGTATTGCTCATTTCATTTCTTTTTATTACAAGCTTACTCCTGTGCTGTTCAGTATCTAGGCTAATTGTTTATCATAAATTGATTTTGGTTCTTCAACTATGATATTTGTGTGCAGCTCAAGAAAATATATTGACTATTTTCTAAGGGTCTAATACTATTTTCTTTCCCTCGGGATGTTAATTAACTTTTATTGTTATTATTAGTTCTAAAATAAATGGCCTCCATATTTAGGATATTTTCACCCTAGGCTTTGCATCCTCTCTATGTGCCCTCAGGATATCTCCAGTTAAATATACTACTCTCAACTGAGTTTTTGTAGGTTGAGAATCGAGTTCTTCTTCCTAAATAAATAGGTACCCCTGTCTAACTGCCCAGGGTCACCATCTTTACAGGGTCTCAGAGTTTCACTTTTGTGTGATTTTGTGCTGCTTTCCTTCTTTGCATCCTTCATTCAATTAGTTACCAATCCTATCAACTGAATGTTTGTGTCTCCCCAAAATTCATGTGCTGAAGCCCTAATCCCAGATATGATGATATTTGGAGGTGGAGCCTTTGGGAGGTAATATGGCCATGAGGACAGAGCCCTCATGAATGGGATTAGTGCCCTTAAAAGAAGAGAAACCAGAGAGATAATCTCTCAGCCGTGTAAGGACACAGCAAGAAGTCATGCTGGCACCCTGTTCTCAGACTTCCAGACTTCAGAACTGTGAGAAACAAGCGTTTAAGCCTCCCACTCTATGGTGTCTTATTATAGCAGCCAGAAATGACTACGACAGCAACCTTCGTGTCATGGGCTAGATTGTATCCCTCCTCAGATTCATATATTGAAGTTCTAACCCTAAGTACTGCAGAATGTGACTGTATTTGAAGATAGGGTCCTTAAGAGGTAATTAAGGTTAAATGAGGTCATTAGGGTGGGCCTAATCCAATATGATTGGTGTCTTATAAGAAGAGGAAATTAGGACACAGACATGTACAGAGGGGCATCCATGTAAAGACACAAGGGGAAGATGGCCACCCACAAGCCAAGGAGAGAGACCCTCAGAAGAAACTAACCCTGCTTACACCTTGATCTTGGACTTTGAGCCTCCAGAACTGTGAGGAAATAAATTTCTGTTGTTTAATTACCCCATCTGTGTACTTTGTTATGGTATCCCTTGTAAACTAGTACAATTTGGCAATTCTGTGCAATGTCTCTTGAATTTTGGCCAGTTGAAGAGTACATGTTGATTCCTTACTGTCATTTTATTTACATATATATTATTTTCTTTTTCTAAAACAGCATTATATTTTCCATATTTTGGCTTAATTTGGAGAGGTACCAACAGTTTTGAAAAAAATCCCCATTTGTCTGTTACTTCTCTACTTAGAAGTAACCTTCTCTAAAAGGCATGCCCATATACTCATTCTTTGGGATCCTTTGCATTAATTATAGTGCTTATCCCAATTACAACACTTTATCATACCATGTTATAACTGTACATTTTAACACTTTTCTTTCCCACCTGCTAGATTGTAAATCTAACATCATGGACTGATTCTTAAATATTATTATAGTCCTACCACCTAGGATAGTGCCTAGTACAAAGAATGTGCTCAGTAAATATTTATGAATAAATTACTTTGTATTTTGCTGCGGTAATGAACAACCCCCAAATACCAATGTCTTAGAACCACAACAGTTTATTTCTTGCTTATGATAGTTGTTCATTGTGGTTCTGCTAGAGGTTCTGCTCTGTGTCATCTTTAATCCTGGATCCAAGTTAATGGAGTAGCCACCATTTGTAGTATTATCTGTCACTGTGCCAGAGGAGAAAGGAGAGCAAGATGATCCATAAGTCTCCTGCACAGCTGTCACTTCTGCTCATATTTCATTCATCAGAGCAAGTCCTATAGCATCATAGGATGTCAGTGGGGGGAAGAAATTACAATCCTACCATATGCCAGAAAGAGAAAAAACCAGAGATATTTGTGAATAACATTAGTGACCACCCAAAACTCCTATGTTGGTACATGGTATATTTTTTTTTAGTTTCATGTTTTTCTACTATCTTTACCTTAGTGTGCTTGAATTTTGCTAAAATATTAACCTTGAAAGTATATTTTTACCATATTCAGTCTGGATCTTATGACCCATCAGAAACTGTTCTTGTTTTTCTTTTATATTTTGAACCTTATCCTCTTGGAGGATTATATCATCTAGTTCTTATAGCTTATGATCTTACTGTAGTTTCATATATTGTGCACTATGATCATGGATAGAACAAAACTTTTCTGCTTTTCAATTTCCTTATCTGTAAAATGATATGATATATCAAGTTCCTTCTAGCTTTTTATTTCACATATATGTTAAATATATATTATTAGTGACTATGGTATTCATGGATTTATTTTTATTTGGTTGGTGTAGAAGTGCATGTTTGTTGTTTAATTATGGTAAAAATTAACACAAAAATATTTAAACCAAATGACATTTTGGGAAAAATATTTGCAAGAAATAAAAATAGACAAAGGATTTATATAACTATTATACAGAGGGATCACATAAACTAATAAGAAGAAATACAGTCAGAAAAATGGGCTAAGGGGCTTCCCTGGTGGCGCAGTGGTTGAGAGTCTGCCTGCCGATGCAGGGGACACGGGTTCGTGCCCCGGTCCGGGAGGAGCCCATATGCCGCGGAGCGACTGGGCCCGTGAGCCACAATTACTGAGCCTGCACGTCTGGAGCCTGTGCTCCGCAACAAGAGAGGTTGCGATGGTGAGAGGCCTGCACGCCGCGATGAGGAGTGGCCCCCACTTGCCGCAACTAGAGAAAGCCCTCGCACAGAAACGAAGACCCAACACAGCCATAAATAAATAAATAAATAAATAAAAAATTAAAAAAAAAAAAAGAAAAAAGAAAAATGGGCTAAGGATATGAACAAGCATTTTGCACTCACATACCCATACCCACACTCTCTCCACCCCCAGCCAATGAACATATGAAAAGATGTAAAATCTCAGTGCTGATAGAGTGGGGGAAATGGACATTCCTCACTGTTGGTGAAGAGTATAATGGTATAATCCTTTGTGGGTAAGGTAGTACAACCCTTTGTGGCATGTATTTTTAAAATGTCAAAATGTCAATATATTTTAACTTGGCTACTCCATTTCTTGGAATCAATCTCCTAGAAAGGACAGGGAGGCTCACTGCAGCACTGTTTGTAAAAGTAAAAAATTAGAAACAATTTAATCTCTCAATAAGGGAAAAACATAACCATAAAATTTAATAGTATACATACATTAGAAGAATGAGGAAATAGTAATAAAACAAAGCTAAGATTTATTGAGCGCTTACTATGTTCCAGACACAATTGTAAGTGCTTGTTTAAAGGCAGATTTATAAATGTGAACACGGTAATATGTACATGATATATTAAGTGAAAAATGTTTCAGACCAATATGAAAATAGATGTGAGTAAATAAATGCAAGTACAAATATATTATTGTAAAGATCCAGATACTTACATTTCTATATATACCTACATGCAGATATGTAGATAGAGACATATATGCATGTATATAGGAAAACCTGGGAAGGCTATATTCCAAAATATTAACAGTAGTTAATTCTAGGAATTGGATTAGATGGGGGATGGCTTTATTTCTTATATAATCATAAAAACATGGGACTGTGGGTAATTTTTACTTTTTTTTGCTTTTTAAATAAAAAGTTAAATAAAAACGTGGTGGTGATGCTCCAGGAATAGTAGTGTTCTACTTTATCATAGAAAGTGCAGCTTTATAGTTTTGGTAGAAAAGCTGGGGAGAAGGATACTACTTTCGTGGTGTGGTCACAGAGAACTAGATGTCCCCCTAAGTGGTGAGCCTTTATTCTATCAATAACTTATAACTAAGAATACTTTTTTAAAAAAATAAATTTATTTATTTATTTTTGGTTGTGTTGGGTCTTCGTTTCTGTGCGAGGGCTTTCTCCAGTTGCGGCAGGCGGGGGCCACTCCTCATTGCGGTGCGCGGGCCTCTCACTATCGCGGCCTCTCCTGTTGCTGAGTACAGGTTCCAGACGCGCAGGCTCAGTAGCTGTGGCCCACGGGCCCAGCTGCTCCGCGGCATGTGGGATCCTCCCAGACCAGGGCTCGAACCCTTGTCCCCTGCATTGGCAGGCAGACCCTCAACCACTGCGCCACCAGGGAAGCTCAAGAATACTTTTTAAAAATAGATAATAATTAGTCCTCTCATTGAGGTAAGAACCCACCTGAATGGTCAGGCCGCTCAAGATGGCTGTTCCCTTGCTCTCTGTACATCCCCTGCCCAGGCAGTGCCTGCTTCACTTAAACCTTACATGCATGACTGACCTTGCTACTTGCTTGCCCCAGGCCCCAGCTGGTGATTGTTCTTATCAAAGAGGCAGTGAGGGGCGTGCCCCTCTACTGGTTTCCTTGGTAACTAATGAGCCCAGGTGAAGTCAATTCCCCTGTAACTGGTAATCTTCCCCACCCCACCCCCACCACTTCCGCCGGGAGCGAAGACTACCTCCATGCCCTGCCTGCAGACCACCTTACACTGTGTGTTGTCGCTCCAGGACCTTACTTCAGACATGTAAGCTTCCCCCCATCCATTAAACCACTGACGTCTTTGTTGCTGACTCCAGGCTCTTTCTTTGGTCTTGAAACTGGGCAAGCACAGGCCTTGTAGGCCTGTGGGGTGCAGCCCAACACCACCAGGGAAGAGAAATTTTGGTAGTTACAATAGGGAGTTAAAGCATGGAGAGGTACATTTTGGGAAAGCAGATATGGATGGGATGACAGTTTGTATCATTGTATATGTCACACGGGGGCTCTGGAGGCCCAGGGGATGGGATAAAGCAGGAAAGAGTATAGGTTGTTTGATTCCCCTTGCACATTTGCCTTTGGTTCTTCTATTTGCTGTTTTGTCACAAAATAACTTCCAAACTCTAGATTAACGATATCTGAGTCTGAGTATTAGGTCTGGTTTGGAGGGAACAAACCTTTATTGTCAGTGGTTCGGCTGCCCCTCATCCAGCATCTTTTTTTTTTTTTAATTTTAATTAATTAATTAATTAATTTATGGCTGTGTTGGGTCTTCGTTTCTGTGCGAGGGCTTTCTCTAGTTGTGGCAAGCGGGGGCTACTCTTCATCGCGGTGCGCGGGCCTCTCAGTATCGCGGCCTCTCTTGTTGGGGAGCACAGGCTCCAGACACACAGGCTCAGCAATTGTGGCTCACGGGTCCAGTTGCTCCGTGGCATGTGGGATCTTCCCAGACCAGGGCTCGAACCCGTGTCCCCTGCATTGGCAGGCAGACTCTCAACCACTGTGCCACCAGGGAAGCCCCAGCGTCTTCTTAATGATTCTCTCCTTTCCATTCTTCTTCCATTGGCATGGAGAAGAGAAGACAGAGTGTGCATGGGAAAAAAAAAGGACCAAGACTATTTTTGAATCACTCGCTGCTACAAAAGTAGTTCAGCAGAAGGACTGGTTGCTTTTAGGATCCCTGTGCCCAGCACACCCCTCTTATTTTTACATGGACATCCCACATCTCTCCAGATTTGTGGATGACTGTCCTGTGACTTTAGTTCTCTGGTGGCTTCATGAAAAGTCATTAATTTGCTGTCTGTCCAGGTTTCTTCTTGTTGCAAATATGAAAGCTGCAGCTCTGAGACTACAAGTAAGAGATAAGATTTTAAATAATTAGATTATTGAAACAATGCAGGTAAATTGAAGATAAAAATTAAAACGTGGCAGAAATCTAAAGGATAGAAGTTTAGAAAGGATGTGTGAGCAATGTAACTAAGAAAATAGCATCAGCCAAAAACAATCCTACTAGTTTTCCAAAAATGATTTCTAATTATTTATAAATATTTATTGAGCATCTATTAAGTGCAATGTATCTTCTTAAGTGCTTTGCTTACTTTTTAAAATTGAATCTTTTCAGCAACCTTCTGAGTTAGATTCTCTTTTTATTCCTATTATGAGGAAACTGAGGCACAAAATGTTTGAGTGACTTGCCCAAGGTCATACAACTAATAAATGTTGGAACTGGGACTCTAATTCAGGAGGTCTGAATCCAGAATCTGTCTTCATAATATAAATAAAATGAGGCTATCACTTTTTCTGATATTAAAAGGAACCCAGCTGAACAAAGAAAGAACATGCTGTAAGAAATAGTTCAATAGCAGAAGATACTATAATAGATATGAAAGGAGAAAGATTCTCAGATTGTTGAAAGGAAGAAAAGAAAAGGAAAGCTTGTGAGGATTTTAGAGCATCCTGACCATGGCAGCATGTCTGACCCAGGCAGACACTTCTAAGAGCTGCATGGAACTGTATTTAAGGTTGACAGGAATAAAACCATCCATTTTATCATACTTTTCTTGTATATACCCTCAGACTCATCTCTATTATTCACTGGCAACTCCAGCGTTTGAACTCTGAAAATTACACTAAAAGTACTGAAAAAAGATACTTTTTTATTTTAAATTATATCTTCCTACTGTTTGTAGATATTATGTGCATTACATTGCTAAAGAATCATTCTCTTTGCCTGAGGAACAAGACAGTTTAAAAATAACTTGTGTTGTGATTAGAAAAGTCTTTGTATAAAGATACCTGAAAAAGAGAGTGTGCACAGGCACCTGTATAACACATGACAGGTGACAATTTTCAACTATGCTTGGGGAAACAATTTGTTCTGTATAGAAACAAAGCATAGACAGGAAAAAAAAGCATGACATGTTAGTGTTAGATGTATTTGGCATGTATTTAAATGTATCTGTTCCTAACGAGCTGCATAAATCCTCTAAATATAAAATATATAAAATTTTGGAAATGCATTTGGCCATAGGTCCTCTTTTATGATCTATTAGTGGTGGCGGTGGAGGGGAAAGGAGGCAGACAGGAGTCAGGGAGATAGGATTCCCACTGGAAAAATTTAAACCTCAAGTGTATGAAGATACTCTCCTTCCTGCTGATACTGATTATGCTTAATACAGACAGTGGGGCTTATTTGTAAGTCCCTATGTGCTCTTTACACTGAAAGGGTGGGAGACTACAATATACCCAGTGGAGGCGGATGTGTGGAAATCTTACTGTGAGTCCAACAATTACAGAGAATCCAGGGTATTTTGTAACACCATTATCTCTTTCAAAGTCCAGCCTAGACTTTTAAAATATTTGAATAACACTGGATTGTAGGAAAATAACATCTTGTTGAAGAAAATAACCCTCTCCCATCCAACCTGAAATGGATTAAGGCAGTAGTAACTTTAGTCCGATTCTGAAACAAAATCTGCTTCCCTAACCTTTTTAGTAGACAAGCCAACCACATCATCTGAGATTGGAAAGTCCACTTGGAAGTTTTGCCTTTAAAAATTGTCTTAATATGGAGAGGAAATGGGCCCTCCAGTGACTCTTTGCCCTGGCAGCATGAAGAGGGGTAGGGCGCTGGTGTCCCAGCTGGAGGAGCCACTGGTTACTCAGTGCCTTTTATTTCAACATTAAAACACTATAGAGAAAAGGGTCTGACTTTCCACCTTTTAATATTGCTCAATCATTTCTTTTTACTTCTTGCTTCAGTGAGCACAGTATGTGGTTTTCTGGGGGAATTTATGAAAAAGAAAACCTTTCACTGTTTTATGGATGGATTTTGGAGAAATCTACAGTCGATGCATATTTCTCAATCCCTTCACAACTGTTCTATTCTCTAAATCTTAGTGAGGACATGCTAAAAAATTGCCTCCTAATTTATAATTTAACAAATGACAGAATATTTTGACATTAGCAAATGAAGCAAAATGACATTAGCAAAATGAAATGTTTTATATACCTTCAGTAGTTCAAACCATGAGTACGGCTTTCTATTTTGGCCACTTGTACCGAGCAGATAGTCATAATCAAATAGCAGCGCTGTTTGACACCCAGGCCAGTTTTGTTGAAATTTTCTGGGTAACTGAGATCATTTGGGGTCAGTCTTGTATTTACATTAGAGTGGTTATCTGCTTTCTGTGTTAAGAATGCCCCCCAACCCCGGCCTTTTTTTGTCTTGCCCAAAGTCACCTAAACTTTTTTTGAATATCTATTTATAATTTTGAGTCTATTGTCATTTTTGGACTTTAACTTCTTGTTTTCCACTTTTTAAGGGCCAATCTCAGCATTTCACCCGCATCTCCTAAATCATAATGAGTAAAAGATGGCAAGAAACAAGCCAGAGCAGGTGTCAGTGGGCCAGGGAAAGATCCAGTATAGAGATTATTGTCTTATGTTCTGGTAGAAGCCATGCTTCTGGGGTCTGTATCCTCACCCACTTGGATTCTCTGTCACACAGATTCTGATGTAGGGCATATGGTGTCATCTTTCAGCTGGCTTAAAAAAGACTTAACACCAAATGTACTCTTTGAGAAATCCTTGAATATAAATTTGTATTAATCCAGGTAATTCTCTAGACCACAAACTTAAAACCCTGTAGGAGATGTGTGTAACAAATATAAATGAGTAAAGTGGGTCATATTAACACTAACATTGCCTTTTAAATCTCTGTGTGAGCATAAAATTCACATACACTATTAAGGTCCACTGGCTGGCTGGGCGTGACTCCCGGTTAATGCTCACCGTTTTCTGGCACTAAGAAAGCTTCACTATATAATAGAGCTCTCTCTTCCAGAGTCCCTGAGAAACCAACCTCCCAGCTGCAGTCCCCGTTTTTAGCTAGGACAAGTCTCATCTTATTTAACCATTCTATCCAGAAGTGGCTGAGTTGAGGAAGTTATTGCCTTCTGTGGTCTCAATTGCCTGTTAGAAAGTAATTTAACCTAAATCCTAGGACCCCTGTGGGACAATCCCAACTGTTTACCATGCCTGTGGACTAAATAAGGTGCTGACTGGCTTCTCCTCACAAGGAGAACTAGTTTTAAGATCTTCACTCACAGGCCTTCACTTAAACTTGAAAATTTCCTATTTGTTATAGCAAGGAAGGCAATTCAATTTGGCTGTTTTAAAATATTATTAAAAAGAGTCTGCTCTTGGATATAGTTCAATTCCTGAATACGGCTGTTGCTGGGAGATTTGACTGAATATGTTGTATCTTGACTTAAGCATATATTGTGAAAACAAGATTTATTTGCAAAACTCTGTGGTATCCATCAGGTGTTACTTCTTTTGTCAAAATTCAAAACCCATAAATCTTTTTTCTTGTCATATAATCAAGTACTTAAGAGGATTGTACAATAACTATCCTTTAAAAAAGTAGGATTTGATATTTAACTACATGTTCGGCAAAATTAATTAATTGGAGGCTTCTGCAGTTCAGGCATGGACAGTTGTCCAAGGAACCTGCAAAGGCTTCATGTTGTAAAATTATTAAAGCACATAATGATTATACCTTTAACCTGTGAGGACATTTTATAGATAGCTCATCATTAATAGGCATTTATTAAGGCAATTAAAAGTACACTTTGCTTTTATAGCTACAAATAAACCTTCCCATTTCCTTTGAAAGCGTATTATTATCCCCTTATGTGGAAGAGTAAATGGAAGCAAAGATTGAGCATTACTAGTAGGTGTGTTTTCTGCTTAGGCTGATTAGCATATTATGAAGGGATTAATAACTGAATAGATGATAATTTTTATATCTATGACTCATGTCCAATAATGATCAATTCTTTACCATTATCAAAATAATGGAATCTTATTTGCAGTAAAAAGATAACTTCTCGGATGGCTTTAAAACATGGTCAACCAATTTCTGATGCTCCTTCGTTAAGAGGATGGATCTTTGTCCTCTTTCCTTGAATCAGGGCTCTGTGACTGCTTGATCAATAGCACTGAAAGTGACACTGTGCTAATCCCTGACCCAGGCTTCTAGAAGCTAGCAGCTCCTACTTCTTGTCTCTTGGGATGCCTATTCTTGGAATCCAGCCACCATGCCATGAGAAAGCCTAAGCAGCCAGTGCAGCAACCCTCAAGGGACATCCAGCGCACAGCTCTAGCTGAACTTCCAGATTATGGCCAGCTCCAACTTGCCAGCCATGAGTGAGCCATCCTGAAAGTGAGTCCTCCAGCCCTCAGGGAGTTGCCGTTGATGATACTGTGTGGAACACAGATTAGCGATCTCTGCTGATCCCTGCTCAAATTACAGATTTATAAGCAAACGAAATGATTATTGCTGTTTTTAAGCCAGTAAGTTTTGAGGTGAGTTTTTACACAACAATAAATAACTGGAACATGCTCTAAGGAAATGGTAATGTTCCTAGCTCCCTTCTCTACCGCACAGCAAAAGCTAGGTACTATTTTAAATCTCAACCCTTGATACTACTGGCTCGTAAAGGAAGGAAGTGAACACACCAGGTTTCCAAGGGAGGCTCCCAGCTCTCACTAAATATTGGTGGAACTGTACTTGTTCTAGGCTGATGCATCACAGACTCATCTAATTTACTGAGCATCTACTAAATTCTAGGCACAGGTGTAGCTCTAATGGAGGCAGCTTTGCTGTTTCTCAGGCTGCTTGAGCTACTAATTCACTTTGGGATACTTGACAAGTTATTCTGTGTTAGAGTCCCATTTCCTCATCTGTAAAATGAGAGGGCTTGGATAAATGTTCTCTCAGGTTCTTTCAGCTCTAATATAATATTATTCATGACTTTAAAACTTTAGCTGCTCCATTTGAAAATCCAAATATTCATTGCCCCTCCCCGAGGACTCCTTCCTTCATTATTTGAATGTTCTTTCCTTTGTAGAGAGTATTTCATTCCTAAGAAGGGTTGAAAGTAAAGCTCACCTGGTCTCTATCTGATGCTTTCCAACTGATGACGATTCTCCAACCTAAATCTAAAGCCGCAAACAAAAAAGGAACTAGAAGCTGAGATGAGGAAGTCCTGATAGGCAAGTCAAAATGGGACCAATAATATTTACCTCATATGTAAAGCCCATAGTTCGGGGTCTGAACTTAGCAGATACTCAACAAAAGTTGTTCTTTTTTTTTCTTGAGAAGCAACCCAGACTAATTGCTTGAAATGTAAAATTTTGATCATAGAATTTCATAAAATACTTTCTGATTTCTACAAAAGTTTCTGAAATCTTAAATGTCCTACACTAATTGATTGTTATTAAATATATCATATTTCTTCTTGATATGCATGTATGTTTGATAAATACTGGCTGCCTGGTTTCTGATATTGTCAAATTTGCCTTTTTTTTTTTGTACATGGATCATCATAGCATCTTTATTTTTAATAGACAGAATTGTAACAACCTCGAGCACCCATCAACAGGCTAATGAATAAACATACTGTGGTATACTCATACAGTGAAACACTGCTCAGCAAAACAAAGTAATAAACTATTGATACCCACAAAAATATGAATTACTCTCAAAATAATTACATTGAGTGAAAGAAGCCAGATAAAAGAGTCCTCACTGTGTGAATCCATTTATATAAATTTCTAGAAAAATGCAAACACATCTATAACAATAGAAAGCATATCAGTGGTCACCTGGGATGTGGAGGGGTGGAATGTGGGGGAAAAAAAGGGGGCTTTATGAATGAGGCATTAAAACACTTTCAAGTGATGGATATGTTCCTTTTCTTGATTGTGTTGGCAGTTCCATGGGTATATGCATATTTCAGAACTTAAATTGTGTTCTTTAAGTATGTGCAGTTTACTGTGTGTCCGTTATATTTAACAGAGCCATTAAAAAAAAGGCGAAGAACAGACATTTGTCTCAACAAATAAATGTAGCAAAGAACAGATTGCCTTTTTATTTTGGTTTGTTTAAATAATAAGGAATCACTCAATACAAATGCAAGCCAGGATATATGTGATGAATAATTTTTTCTAAGAAAATGTCTGAAAAGATGAGTTGTGGCATGACATTTTATAAAATTCATAAAATGAATTATCAGTATTTTTTTGTTGGAGAAATTTTTAAGAGTATATTGTTGTTCCTTGCATGTATTAGTTATCTACTGATGTATAACAAATTATCCCAAAACTTAGTGTCTAAAACAACAACAAATATTTATTATCTCACTCAGTTTCTGTGGGTCACAAATTTAGGAGCAACTGAGTTGGATGTTTCTGACTTGAGCCTCTTATGAGATTGTAGATAAGATGTCACCCAGGGCTGCAGCCATCTGAAAGTTTGACTGGGGTTGGAGGGTTTGTTTACAGTGGTTCACACATGTGCTGGCAAGTTGGTGCTGGCTGTTATTAGGAGACATCAATTCCATGCCATACAGATCTCTCCTTAGAGCTACTTCAGTGTTTTATAACATGGCATTTGACTCTCTCCAAGATAGCTCAAGGAGGAAGCCACAATATCTTTTATGACCTAGCCTTGTAAGTCAAACTCTGCCACTTCTACAGCATCTTATTAGTCATACAGGTCAGTCCTATTCAATTTGGGAGGGGACCACCCAAGTGCTAGAGTACTAGGAACTGAGAATCATGTGGACTATCTTGGGTGATGGTTACCATGTCAAGGTTTTTGCTTTGGCTCTTTTATCACTATGCACATTTTCTATGGACAAACCCATCCATATCCATAGTTTCACATGCCACCTTTAAGGCCATTACTCTCAAATATATAAGTAAGCCTTGATTTCTCTTCTGTTCTTCAGACCCCAATGCATAATACCTATTTGAAATTCATCTTATCCTACTGCTATTTACTGAGTAGGCACTAGGAACCAAGCCTTAGACTACTCTGGGTAAAGAAGACAGACCTCCTGCCCTCATGGAGATTGAAATTTAGTGAAGCAGGAGGAAAATAAATAAATGAAGAAAGAAAATTTGTACAGCTTGTAGTAAGTATGATAAAAAATATACTGCTGTGATAATAATAATGGGAGTGTGTGATGGGAGAGGAGAGGGTTAGCTATTTTAGATGCAGTGGAAAACAAGAACTCTTTTTTTTTTTTTTTTTTACTGTGAATATCTGACAGGCAAAGACTTTTTTTAAAAAAAATTTATTTATTTATTTATTTATTTTTGGCTGTGTTGGGTCTTCGTTTCTGTGCGAGGGCTTTCTCTAGTTGTGGCAAGCGGGGGCCACTCCTCATCGCGGTGTGCGGGCCTCTCACTATTGCGGCCTCTCTTGTTGCGGAGCACAGGCTCCAGACGCGCAGGCTCAGTAATTGTGGCTCACGGGTCCAGTTGCTCCACGGCATGTGGGATCTTCCCAGACCAGGGCTTGAACCCGTGTCCCCTGCATTGGCAGGAAGATTCTCAACCACTGCGCCACCAGGGAAGCCCAACAAGAACTCTTTGAAGAAATGACATTTAAGCTGAGACTGGAGGGATAAGATGTGAAAGATGGGGGAAGAAACTGTTTCAGTCACTGAGAACAGCAAGTGGAAAGGCCTGAGGAAAGGAAGAGCATGGCATGATCTAAAAAATGTCAGAATAATTGTGGCTGGAGCAGTATGAGTGAGAGAGAGAATGGCTTCCAGTCTTATGGTATATGTAATGTAACAAGTCCATATGTAAAATCATTCTTCTCATCTCCCACTCCAAATTGCTGTTTCTCTAATGCTTCCTGCATCACTGAATAGCAGCAGTTGTTATGAGTTGTAGGATTTGGAGTTGCCAAGCCTGTTTGAAGCCTGGCTCTACAGCTCACTAGCAAAGATATCTTGGAAGTGTTATTTACTTTTTCTGATCTCCAGTGTCCTCACCTTTAAAGTGGGAACATTGTTGAGGATTAAATTGTCTGGAAACTGGTTGTATTTGAAACATGGTGGCTATGATTATTTTCTTTTTTGAGATTTGTGGTCTTAAATTTATTTTATTTTATTTTATTAAAAAATTTTTAAATTTAATTTTATTTATTTTTTTATACAGCAGGTTCTTATTAGTCATCAATTTTATATACATCAGTGTATACATGTCAGTCCCAATCGCCCAATTCATCACACCACCACCCCCAACCCCCGCCGCTTTTCCCCCTTGGTGTCCATACGTTTGTTCTCTACATCTGTGTTTCAATTTCTGCCCTGAAAACCGGTTCATCTGTACCATTTTTCTAGGTTCCACATATATGCGTTAATATACGATATTTGTTTTTCTCTTTCTGACTTACTTCATTCTATATGACAGTCTTTAGATTCATCCACATCTCAACAAATGACCCAATTTCTTTCCTTTTTATGGCTGAGTAATATTCCACTGTATATATGTACCACATCTTCTTTATCCATTCATCTGTCGATGGGCATTTAGGTTGCTTCCATGACCTGGCTATTGTAAATAGTGTTGCAGTGAACATTGGGGTGCATGTGTCTTTTTGAATTATGGTTTTCTCTGGGTATATGCCCGGTAGTGGGATTGCTGGATCATATGGTAATTCTATTTTTAGTTTTTTAAGGAACCTCTATACTCTTCTCCCTAGTGGCTGTATCAATTTACATTCCCACCAACAGTGCAAGAGGGTTCCCTTTTCTCCACACCGTCTCCAGCATTTGTTGTTTGTAGATTTTCTGATGATGCCCATTCTTACTGGTTTGAGGTGATACCTCATAGTAGTTTTTTTTTTTATAGAATTTTTAAAAAAAATTAATTAATTTATTTTTGGCTGTGTTGGGTCTTCGTTTCTGTGTGAGGGCTTTCTCGCACAGAGAGAGCAGGCGAGCAGGGGGCACTCTTCATCGTGGTGTGCGGGCCTCTCACTGTTGCGGCCTCTCCCGTTGCGGAGCACGGTCTCCAGACGTGCAGGCTCAGTAGCTGTGGCTCACGGGTTTAGTTGCTGTGCGGCATGTGGGATCCTCCCAGACTAGGGCTCGAACCTGTGTCCCCTGCATTGGCAGGCAGATTCTCAACCACTGCGCCACCAGGGAAGCCCCCTCATAGTAGTTTTGATTTGCATTTCTCTAATAATTAGTGATGTTGAGCAGCTTTTCATGTGCTTCTTGGCCATCTGTATATCTTCTTTGGAGAAATGTCTATTTAGGTCTTCTGCCCATTTTTGGATTGGGTTGTTTGTTTTTTTAATATTGAGCTGCATGAGCTGTCTATATATTTTGGAGATTAATCCTTTGTACGTTGATTCACTTGCAAATATTTTTTCCCATTCTGAGAGTTGTCTTTTTGTCTTGTTTATGTTTTCCTTTGCTGTGCAAAAGCTTTGAAGTTTCATTAGGTCTCATTTGTTTATTTTTGCTTTTATTTCCATTACTCTAGGAGGTGGATCAAAAAAGATCTTGCTGTGCTTTATGTCAAAGAGTGTTCTTCCTATGTTTTCCTCTAAGAGTTTTATAGTGTCTGGTCTTACCTTTAGGTTTCTAATCCATTTTGAGTTTTTTTTTGGATATGCTGTTAGGGAGTGTTCTAATTTCATTCTTTTACATGTAGTTGTCCAGTTTTCCCAGCACCACTTATTGAGGAGACTGTCTTTTCTCCATTGTATATCCTTGCCTCCTTTGTCATAGATTAGTTGACCATAGGTGCGTGGGTTTATCTCTGGGCTTTCTATCCTGTTCCATTGATCCATGTTTCTGTTTTTGTGCCAATACCATACTGTCTTGATTACTGTAGCTTTATAGTATAGTCTGAAGTCAGGGAGTCAGATTCTTCCAGCTCCGTTTTTTTCCCTCAAGACTGCTTTGGCTATTTGGGGTCTTTTGTGTCTCCATACAAATTTTAAGATTTTTTGTCGTAGTTCCGTAAAAAATGCCATTGGTAATTTGATAGGGATCCCATTGAATCTGTAGATTGCTTTGGGTAGTATAGTCATTTTCACAATATTGATTCCTCCAATCCAAGAACATGGTATATCTGTCCATCTGTTGGTATCATCTTTAATTTCTTTCATCAGTGTCTTATAGTTTTCTGCATATAGGTCTTTTGTCTCCCTAGGTAGGTTTATCCCTAGGTATTTTATTCTTTTTGTTGCAATGGTAAATGAGAGTGTTTCCTTAATTTCTCTTTCATATTTTTCATCATTAGTGTATAGGAATGCAAGAGATTTCTGTTCATTAATTTTGTATCTTGCAACTTTGCCAAATTCATTGATTAGCTCTAGTAGTTTTCTGGTGGCATCTTTAGGGTTCTCTATGTATAGTATCATGTCATCTGCAAACAGTGACAGTTTTACTTCTTCTTTTCCAATTTGTGTTCCTTTTATTTCATATTCTTCTCTGATTGCCGTGGCTAGGGCTTCCAAAACTATATTAAATAATAGTGATGAGAGTGGACATCCTTGCCTTGTTCTTGTACTTAGAGGAAATGCTTTCAGTTTTTCACCATTGAGAATGATATTTGCTGTGGGTTTGTGGTATATGGCCTTTATTATGTTGAGGTAAGTTCCCTCTATGCCCACCTTCTGGAGAGTTTTTATCATAAATCGGTGTTGAATTTTGTCAAAAGCTTTTTCTGCATCTATTGAGATGATCATATGGCTTTTATTCTTCAGTTTGTTAATATGGTGTATCACATTGATTGATTTGCATATAGTGAAGAATCCTTGCATCCCTGGGATAAATCCCACTTGATCATGGTGTATGATCCTTTTAATGTGTTGTTGGATTCTGTTTGCTACTATTTTGTTGAGGATTTTTGCATGTATATTCATCAGTGATATTGGTCTGTAATTTTCTTTTCTTGTAGTATCTTTGTCTGGTTTTGGTATCAGCGTGATGGTGGCCTCATAGAATGAGTTTGGGAGTGTTCCTTCCTCTGCAATTTTTTGGAAGAGTTTGAAAAGGTTGGGTGTTAGCTCTTCTCTAAATGTTTGATAGAATTCACCTGTGAAGGCATCTGGTCCTGGACTTTTGTTTGTTGGAAGATTTTTAATCACAGTTTCAATTTCATTATTTGTGATTGGTCTGTTCACATTTTCTATTTCTTCCTGGTTCAGTCTTGGAGGCTTATACCTTTCTAAGAATTTGTCCATTTCTTCCAGGTTGTCCATTTTATTGGCATAGAGTTGCTTGTAGTAATCTCTTAGGATGCTTTGTATTTCTGCAGTGTCTGTTGTAACTTCTCCTTTTTCATTTCTAATTTTATTGATTTGAGTGTTCTCCCTCTTTTTCTTGATGAGTCTGGCTAATGTTTCATCAATTTTGTTTATCTTCTCAAAGAACCAGCTTTTAGTTTTATTGATCTTTGCTATTGTTTTCTTTTGTTCTATTTCATTTATTTCTGCTCTGATCTTTATGATTTCTTTCCTTCTGCTAACTTTGGGTTTTGTTTGTTCTTCTTTCTCTAGTTCCTTTAGGTGTAAGGTTAGATTGTTTATTTGAGATTTTTCTTGTTTCTTGAGATAGGCTTGTATAGCTATAAACTTCCCTCTTAGAACTGCTTTTGCTGCATCCCATAGGTTTTGGATCGTCGTGTTTTCATTGTTATTTGTCTCTAGGTATTTTTTGATTTCCTCTCTGATTTCTTCAGTGATCTCTTGGTTATTTAGTAACGTATTTTTTAGCCTCCATGTGTTTGTTTTTTAACGTATTTTTCCCTGAAATTCATTTCTAATCTCATTGCGTTGTTGTCAGAAAAGATGCGTGATATGATTTCAGTTTTCTTAAATTTACTGAGGCTTGATTTGTGACCCAAGATGTGATCTATCCTGGAGAATGTTCCATGCACACTTGAGAAGAAAGTGTAATCTGCTGTTTTTGGATGGAATGTCCTATAAATATCAATTAAATCTATCCGGTCTGTTGTCTCACTTAAAGCTTATGTTTCCTTATTTGTTTTCTGTTTGGATGATCTGTCCATTGGTGTAAGTGAGGTGTTAAAGTCCCCCACTATTATTATAAGTGTTACTGTCGACTTCCCCTTTTATAGCTGTTAGCAGTTGCCTTATGTATTGAGGTGCTCCTATGTTGAATGCATATATATTTATAATTTTTATATCTTCTTCTTGGATTGATTCCTTGATCATTATGTAGTGTCCTTCCTTGTCTCTTGTAACATTCTTTATTTTAAAGTCTGTTTTATTTGATATGAGTATAGCTACTCCAGCTGTCTTTTGATTTCCATTTGCATGGAATATCTTTTTCTATCCCCTCACTTTCAGTCTGTATGTGTCTCTAGGTCTGAAGTCAGTCTCTTGTAGACAGCATATATATGGGTCTTGTTTTTATATCCATTCAGCAAGCCTGTGTCTTTTGGTTGGAGTATTTAATCCATTCATGTTTAAGGTAATTTTTGATATGTATGTTTTATGACCATTTTCTTAATTGTTTTGGGTTTGTTTTTGTAGGTCCTTTTCTTCTCTTGTGTTTCCCAGTTAGAGAATTTCCTTTAGCATTTGTTGTAGAGCTGGTTTGGTGGTGCTGAATTCTCTTAGCTTTTGCTTATCTGTAAAGCTTTGGATTTCTCCATCAAATCTGAATGAGATCCTTGCCAGGTAGAGTAATCTTGGTTGTAGGTTCTTCCCTTTCATCACTTTAAGTATACCATGCCACTCCCTTCTGGCTTGTAGAATTTCTGCTGAGAAATAACACACACAAGGGAGTTCCCTTGTGTGTTATTTGTCGTTTTTCCCTTGCTGCTTTCAGTAATTTTTCTTTTCTTTAATTTTTGCCAATTTGATTACTGTGTGTCTCGGCATGTTTCTCCTTGGGTTTATCCTGCCTGGGACTCTCTGCGCTTCCTGGACTTGGGTGGTTATTTCCTTTCCCATGTTAGGGAAGTTTTCTACTATAATCTCTTCACATATTTTCTCTGGTCCTTTCTCTCTCTCTTCTCCTTCTGGGACCCCTATAATGTGAATGTTGTTGCGTTTAATGTTGTCCCAGAGGTCTCTTATGCTGTCTTCATTTCTTTTCATTCTTTAGTCTGTTCTGCAGCAGTGAATTCCACCATTCTGTCTTCCAGGTCACTTATCCGTTCTTCTGCCTCAGTTTTTCTGCTATTGATTCCTTCTAGTGTAGTTTTCATTTCAGTTACTCTATTGTTCATCTTTGTGTGTTTGTTCTTTAACTCTTCTAGGTCTTTGTTAAACATTTCTTGTATCTTCTCGATCTTTGCCTCCATTCTTTTCTGAGGTCCTGGATCATCTTCACTATCATTATTCTGAATTCTTTTTCTGGAACGTTGCCTATCTCCACTTCATTTAGTTGTTTTTCTGGGGTTTTATCTTGTTCCTTCATGTGGTACATAGCCCTCTGCCTTTTCATCTTTTCTATCTTTCTGTGAATGTGGTTTTTGTTCCACAGGCTGCAGGATTGTAGTTCTTCTTGCTTCTGCTGTCTGCCCTCTGGTGGATGAGCCAATCTAAGAGGCTTATGCGAGTTTCCTGATGGTGATTATTTTCTTTTAATAGTGAAAATGGGCCCTCTGAGGTATCCCTATCTCATGTTTCTTATCTTACTTCTAAATGAACTATCCAAATCCTATTTCCATGGCCAGCAATGGAATACAGATCTCATGCAGTGTAGGGCTCTCAAACTACAGGGCAAAATAATTTACAGGTTGAGTCACATACTAAAACAGGGTTTAAAACATGGGGAAAGTTTTTGAGAGAAAGAAAAGTTTTCCTTTCTCCCCAAATTGGCTAAGGACTCTGTAGTCTTTGAATTAGCTAGGTTAAGTATGAATAGCCTTTAAGTATAAGTTCAAAGTCCTTTTTATAAGTCCAAACTTCCCCTAACCAGCAGATACTAAGTCCAGACACCTAAGTCTAATATTTCTTTTTCATTATGTATTATTTAGGATGCCAGCTCCCGAAAATTTCCGTAAATGACTGATTTAATGGGGGCACTACATGTTATCCCCATCTCTTGGAGGCTTAGAATTGTGATAAATAGCTAAGGCTCTATGAGAATCTGTTTAATGGTGTTTAACTCAGTATTTCCAAACATATTTGACATTAGAAATTCCTCCTACCCTGAAACACATATTAAAACCTCCCCCCACTTTGGGAAACTCCACTTCAGGCTAATTTCTCATTCTCCTGATTTGCATATCCCTGTGTCTTTATTCCAAGTGTCCTCAGCTCTGGTAAAGTAGCATCAATTTCCCCATCCTAGTTTTTTCTTAATTCTACCTGATGGTCTTATTCCCACACGTTCTACTTCCTGCCCTTTCTTGTCACTGCCAGTGATGTCTTTGTTCATGTCCTTTCTGGCCTCCAGATTTAATGGTAACATTTAATTTTTTTTCATTTTTATGAAATGTGGTTCATTCTCTAACCCTTTATTTTCTGGGTTATTAGATATATACTTTTGTCATACTTCTTTTTTAATTGAGATATAATTGACTTATAATATTCTATTAGTTTCAGGTGAACAACATAATGATTTGCTAATTGTATATATTGTGAAATGATCACCATAATAAGTCTAGTTAATATCTGTCACCACACATAGTTACAATTTTTTTTCCTTATGATGTGAACTTTTAAGATCTATTGTATTAGCAACTTTCAAATATATAGTAGGGTATTAACTGTAGTCACCATGCTGTACATTACATTACCATGATGCACTTATTTTATAGCTGGAAGTCTGTATCTTTTGACACCCTTCACCTATTTTACCCACGCCCTACCTCCGCCTCTGAACCATCAGTCTGTACTCTGTATCTATGATTTATTTATTTACCACATATAAATGAGGTCATATGGTATTTGACTTATTTAACTTAGCATAATGGCTTCACGTTCCATCCATGTTATCACAAATAACAAAATTTCCTTCTTTTTTTTATGGCTGGAAAATATTTCATTATATATATATATATGTATAAAGCACATTTTCTTATATGCATTCACCTATTGGTGGACACTTAGGTTGCTTTCATGTCTTGGCTGTTGCAAACTGGGTTATTATATTAATGTCTCCCAAACTGCCTTTCTTTATGGCCTTAGAAGTTATGTTTTCTATAGAAAATTAGAGGTATTTAGCATTAAATTTAGTTTTAGTTGTTGGTACAAACTCCTTCCACATCCCCTCTTCAGGCATCCTTTCTTCATTGCCCTTAACTGAACATTTAAGTACCAAAGAGTACTTGAAGCACAGCCCTTTTTATTTGGACAACTCCAATTTTTAGGAAATTTTTTCTTATACTGAAACCAAGTGTGCCTCACTATCATTGGTGGCTTAGTTTAACTCCTTTTGCATTGTTTTGTCATGTCCTTCCTATACTGTCTCTTTTTCAGGACAGCTCTGCATACGATATCATTTCATGACACTTCACTATTCTATTTACCCATTTTAAACTAGTGTATACAATGAGGTTGCTCTCTTCTTAGTGATGGAGCCCAGTAAATATCATACTCACAACTTAAATCGTCTTTCTACCAAAATAGTATTAAGTTTGGTTTGGATTGCAGCTGGTGACACCATCATGTATGTGGCCAGCTGGAATAGCTTAGTCTTCTCTCAGGACAGCAAGTTGAAGGTATAGTAGGGAATAATTCAGAGGCTGGATAAAGAAATGTAAGTCAACCACTCATTGCAACTCTAGGGAAAATTTTGAAGTAGGTGAAGCTTGTTTTGATATTCTTAGCTTGCTTCTTCTGATTCCTTTTTGTATTGCATGGATTCCCTTCTTGTTCTTCTGTACTTCATGTACCCCAAACTTTCTTGCTCTTTCCTTCAATTAAAACCTGCTTTCAGGAAAAATTTAATTTCAATTACTTGTATATATGTTGGGAATATATTGTGCTGTCGTTCTCAGGTTTATGTGTACTTTAAGCCTTACTGCTGAATATGGGTTGAAGAGTCTTGTGTGAAAGGCATTTTAAGTTTTAACAACTAGGTGGGACAGATTTTGGAGGTCTGGGCAAGAGATGTATATTGGTTTGTCTAAAATCCTACAAATATTTTGGCTGCCTGTTTTCTTGCATTTAAGCCCATTCTTGCAAATTCCCCTAAACATTCTGTTCCTTTAAATAAATTCTGTAATGTTTCCTGCCTAAGGAATTTCCCATGCAGTATTTCTCAAACTTTAAATCAATGTGCTCCTGATAATCAAAGGAGAGTGAATGCATAAAGCCCTGGGATCTGAGAGTGTGGCTTGAAGAGCAGTCCTTAGACTGAAACTGATTCCCTTGGGAAATTGTTTCCTTCTCTGATAGACTAAATATCAATTTAATTCAAAAGATCAGTGAAAATGGAAAATCACTGTGAAAGTCTTATCCATACAGGACAGTAATGATGGCATAGCACTAATCTGGAGAATAGCTAATCCCTTTTGATGAATGGCACATAAATAAATTCATTCCAAACAGACCTTTTCATTTATTACATGTCCATCTTTTATTGTTTCAGGGTCACTTTAATAATGAGGCATTTTATAAATGAAGCTGTCCTATACAATATAGACTCTCACAGAGAGAGACAGTAACTCCACATTCATCACTGAAATCAGTCCAAGAGAATATTCTTCTTAACCAGGCATTCTGTGAGTACACAACTTAATATTTCATTGTGATGTATATTCGAGGATTCTGAACAAAGATGAATATAATTTATACAAAGTCACCTTCATGCAGATGGCAGTTCTGGATGAAAGTGAGAATGCCTGTTTCTTAATCATAGTAACTTCATTTTTCCTGTAGTCTTACGAGTTCTGACACAAGATGCTGGTGGTGAAAGTTAATATTGTGTGATACTAAACAAATTCTTGTGAGGCATTCTTTCCCTTTGGAGTTTTCAAGATTTTTATAAGTGCAACCACTGCAAAACTTCTCCTAAAGTTATTTCAATCTATATTATCTGTGAAGGTAGATTAAGACTATAGTATTTTACTACAGCTATCCAATTTATGACAATTATTATTTTAAAGACTTTAACTTTGTTATTAAACTATAACTTAATGTAATTAAGAAGTCATTGCTGGAGATGTTAATGATTTCAACCTTTTACTAATATATTGAGAATCGGCACTGGACAGCATAGAGTAAGTTCTAAAGCCTTAGAAAACATTTAAAACTAAAAAATAGAAAACTGGAAAAAATGAAACTAAAAAATAATACAGTTTAAAATCCATGTGATTAAACTGTGTGATTCAAGCGTCCAAAAGAAAATTGCTTATATTTGCAGACTAAAACCTGTGTTATTATTTCTACTACTTGTATGATGATAATTATTAGTCAACCATTTAATGAATCAGTAATTCACTAGTGAACGCCTATAATCTGTGAACCTGGGGATCCAGGCTTAGAGAGGTAGTAGGGGGTGGAATCAACATTTAGGAAGCACTGATTATATTTGATGTTTTATGTACTCTGGTGATTGGTTTATCATTCTCAATTATTTGTTTCTTCTTGACAGGTAGTATATTCTTCCCTATTGACTTTGGGCTTGGCCACATGAGGTGCTTTGGTCATTGGAATATGGGCAGAAATGAAAGCATCTGGTGATCTGAAATTTTAAGAGATTTTGTGGGTATCCAGTCAACCTCTTACTTCCATCCTGGAACTATTATTCTGGAACCCAGGATTCAGCCTGGATTCCAGAATAATAACATACATGGAGCACCAACTGAGTGAGGAAAGCAAGAAATAAATATTTGTTCTTGGAAGCCATTTAGATGTTGAGGTTGTCTGATGCAATATAACCTTAAGAAAGTTTTATCTCTATACACTTAAGCTTCATAGCCATTGTATAAGCTAGATATAATGTTTTTATTTCACAGATGAGGAAATTGGAGTGTCAAAGGGGTTCAGTCTTTTTTTCCATGGTCACATTGCTGGAAAGTGGCAAATCTAACCCCAAAGGTCAAAGTGTTTATACTGCACCCTGCTTCCTAGTGTAGAAATATGGAACAAGGGCAAGAGTCCTGCCTGAAGGTGAGAAACCAGGTTCTAGTCTTAGGGAAATCACTGAGTGTTTTACTCTAGGACGGGCATATAGACTGAAATCTCTGTTGGGTCATAATTCCCTTTCAGGGCTGCTGTTGTCTCTGATTAGTAGACTGTGCATACAATTGACATTTAATGAGGATTACTCTGAGTAAGATTGTCAACAGTAAATATTAGCTGTGGTCCTCTAATTTCTTTCAGAGATAGTGTTAATTACTTTCTAATATAATGGGAATGAAAAGAAAGCACTGACTCTCAATTCTCCGATGATTTATGTAATTTGTGAGTCATAGACTATGAGTAATCAGATGTTCAGAAACACTTAGAGAAGCTCCAGGGATAATGCCAGCTTCCATATGGTGGTACTTAACACACTTCCCCCGCAGAGCAAGCTGAGCAGTCAATGTCTTATCTGGGTAATTTAGGCCAAAATTGTGGTTTTTAAAATATCCCTGAATTTCATGGGTAATTACACCAACTCCCATTTCAATGGAAACTTATAGAATTACCCTATAGTCATAGATTAATTATGACTAACTTAAACTTTGGGAAGAATGATTCCATCCATACAAATGAGTACTCTATGATATAAATGAAATTTTCTTTGGGTCGTGATTCACCTTTTTTATTTTCTCTTTTCCACAGTATTTTTTAAAAAATGAATCATCATACTCTCATAGCAAGGAAGGTATTATAAAATCACCAGTGCCATTAAGTCTTATTCTTGGTACCCTACAGTCAGGCTATTTTGTGGGCCTCAGTTTCACTTATCATTTCCCACAAAGACAAGCAACAGGTTTTCTCATATAATATCTCTCTTCTACATAAGAATAGAAAGACCTCTTTAAGCTATCAAGAAAATCTTGGTACTTTAGAATTGCCTCTGAAACAAGCTTCTTTGGCTTCTCTTACTTTTTGTTCTGTCAGATTAGAAATTTTTAGTTCATTTTCCTTCTTTTTCTTTTCCATTATAGTTTATTACAGGATATTGAATATATTTCCCAGTGCAATACAGTAGGACCTTATTGTTTATCCATTCTATATATAATAGTTTGTGTCTGCTAACCACAAGCTCCCAATCCCACTCTCCCCCACCCCACTCCCCCTTGGCAACCACAAGTCTGTTCTGTATGTCTGTGAGTTTGTTTCTGTTTCATAGGTAAGTTCACTTGTGTCCTATTTTAGATTCCACATATAAGTGATATCATATGGTATTTGTCTTTCTCTTTCTGACTTACTTCTTAGTACGATAATCTCTAGGTCCAACCATGTTGCTGCAAACACCATTCTTTCATTCTTCTTATGGCTGAGTAGTATTCTATTGTATAACTATACCATGTCTTCTTTATCCATTCATCTGTCATTGGACATTTAGGTTGTTTCCATGCCTTGGCTATAGTGCCGCTATGAAAATAGGGGTGCATGTATCTTTTTGAATTATAGTTATGTCGAGATATATGCCCAGGAGTGGGATTGCTGGATCATATAGTAACTCTATTTTTAGTTAGTTTTTTTTTTTTTTTTTACTTTTTTGGCTTCACCATGTAGCCTGCAGGATCTTAGTTCCCCGACCAGGGATTGAACCCGTGCCCCCTGCATTGGGAGCACAGTGTCTTAATCACTGGACCCCCAGGGAAGTCCCTATTTTTAGTTTTTTGAGGACCCTCCATTCTGTTTTCCATAGTGGCTGTACCAACTTACATTCCCACCAACAGTGTAGGAGGATTCCCTTTTCTCCACACCCCCTCCAGCATTTGTTATTTGTAGACTTTTTAATGATGGCCATTTTGACTGGTGTGAGGTGTTACCTCATTGTAGTTTTGACTTGCGTTTATCTAATAATTAGCAATGTTGAGCATCTTTTCATGTGCCCATTGGCCATCTGTATGTCTTCTTTGGAGAAATGTCTATTTAGGTCTTCTGCCCATTTTTTGGTAGGGTTGTTTGTTTTTTTGTTATTGAGTTGTACATGCTGAGTAACTTTTATTTCTTAGCTGAAAACTTTTCAAGTTTCTCATGGACAACGCAAACTTGGTTTCTTAAGCACTAGCAAAAGAGATACCATTCAAAGTTTTCTGGAAAATATATAACCTGTGCAACAGGACACCTAAAAATTCAACTTTTCTATTTATCTGCACACCTAAAGATTCAACTTTACTGTTTACCTGCCACCCAACTAGAAATTCTGTTCTCTTTCTTGTGTGTTTAAAGTACAGTAAGTCCCCGACATAGGAACGAGTTCTGTTCTGAGAGCGCATTCTTAAGTCCAGTTTGTTCGTAAGTCCAATTTGTTTGTAAGTCCAACAAAGTTAGCCTATGTACCCAACTAACACAATTGGCTATATAGTACTGTGTTATAATAGGTTTATAATACTTTTCACACAAATAATACATAAAAAACAAACAAACACAAAAAAATAAGGAAAACATTTTTAATCTTACAGTACAGTACCTTGAATAGTACAGTACAGCAGCTGGCATACAGGGGCTCACATCGAGTGAATAGGCAAGAAGAGTTACTGACTGGAGGAGGGAGGGGAGGTGGGAGATGGTAGAGCTGAAGGATCATCAGCAATAGGAGACGGAAGGCAAGCTGCAATGTCACTCACGCCTGATGTTGAAGCACAGATTCTGGTTCCTTGATGGATTCAATTCTATTTACCCTCTTGAAAAAACGATCCAGCCATGTCTGCATAGTAGCTCTTTTTTTCTTGTCATAGATGATACAGTAGCACTGGATTTCATTCTGAACGGCTGCTGCAACCTTCGTGTACCGTTCTATGTTCGAGTCCTGTGCCTCAAAAACTAACAGTGCCTCCTCAAATAAAGAAAACCCTCTTGCCATTTCCTGTGTCGTGAATCTCTTTGGTTCTTCAGTGACTTTTTCTTCCTCTGGTTGCTCCACTCTCAATTATTTTCACTTTTGTTTCCATTGTTATCGCTTGGCCCTTCTTCGCAGTACCAGCTACATCACCACTGCTTTTATGCTTGCTTCTGGGCATCCTGGGCTTGAAATAAAGATACTGTACTACTGTACTCTATACAGTAGTGTAAAGTACAGAAAAGCACAACCACTTGTAGAGGATGCACGCACGTCACAGTATGCCAGACATGTGAACTAACTTACATGATTGGACATGCAAACTCACGTTCGCATCTTTGAAAGTTCACAACTTGAAGGTTCGTATATAGGGGACTTACTACATGGGGTCTCTGAGAATTTATTTTCATTGTGTGACTAAGGAAGTGGTAGCTCATTAAACTCCCACTAGTTATTAATATCCACTGGAAATTAAGTTATCAGATGATTTTTCAATCATGCTGGTACTCCACTGGGGGAGTCTCCATTCTGGAAACAAGGAGAAGAGCAATCTCCTATCTTGCATCCACTCTAAGCCAGGAACTCTGTCGGTGTGTTAAATATATTATCATTTCTAAACTTCACAGCAGTTTTAGGTGTCAAGGCTTGGCAAGTATGTAATTTCCCCACGTACACAGGGTGCCACGATTCGTACCTATGTTGCCTGACTTCAAAGCCCATGCTCATTCTACTGCACCTTGCTTCTAAGTGGTGTTCTAAAGGAAGGTTTGGAAGTTAGAACAAGTCATGAATATAAGTATATTTTTAACAGCAACTTTAACCTATATAATATATTTGTTCATATGGTGAGAGTTCTTACATGTGATTGCAAGTTTCTTTTTTGAGGAGATACTCTTATAAAACTCTTATCATCATTGAAATGATGATATCTTGTGACAAAATAACTCAACATGATAAATAGTTTTTACTGTTCCACAAATTCCCCCTTTTGAGTCTCCCCCTTCTTTGCACTGGTGATCTCCACTCCTGCTTTCCAAGAAAGTTTACCATCACTGTTGAGCATCTACCACAAAGAAAGCACTATCAACCTTGACCTCTTGGCTTGCCCTCTACATGGCTCACCTCCCTCTAGATAGGTCTTTGTGGTCCTGGTCTTTCCATTTCCCAAATTTCCATCAAAATTTGCTAGTCAGATGTTCTGTTTCCTTAGGGACCTGAAGAAATCCATACTGATACTCTGTTCTTGTTAATACTTAAATGTTTATTCTGTATAGATAACATAGCTGTACTTGGCCAGGGACCTTTTGGATAAAATGTCTTTAAGTTTAATGGAAATAACCTATGACCTATCAGAGTCATAGTGTTTTAAAGCTAAAAGAAAAGTTATAAAATTTTCTATAAAATTCCATTATTTTTCAAATGGCAAAATGAGGCCAGGAGAAATTCCTAGAATTTAGTTCTTAAATCACACTTTCAAGATAGAGAAATGGCACTTATTGCTTCAGAAATAGAGAAAAAGAGGTACAGAAAGAACTGACTTGATTGAAGCTACACAGAGGATCAAAACCCCAACTGGAATGGGTTTCATTTCACCTACCTTCAGTCTGATTTTGAAAGTAGTATTTGTGATGTCCACAAAATCCTTCTACCTGAAGATAATAAAATTTCAGCTGCAGGCCTCTTTAATTTTGCTTAGAAAACTTGCCCTTGTCTTTTTAACCTGTTAAGTTGAAATATCATGCAGGTTTGTGCACCAGAAGTAGCAGTGATGGGGCTGGAGGGTGAGTAGAGTTAGGGAGAACGCACCCTTAGGTTTTTGTTGCTTTTATTTTAGAAGTCACTCCTCTTCTTAAGGCAGTAGACTGGCAGTAATGTGATGACTGATATGATGAGAAAACTAAGGACCAACCAACTACTGTCAGTGTCATATTAGTCACTTTTGTAAATAAAAAAACTTTCCAGTTAGGATCTTGATAGGCCATCTAGATTTGATAGTTTTCTTTAGCAAAAATAAATACTAAAAACTGTAAACCAATCATTTCTAAATTGACTATAGTACTAAAATATGCTACTAAGAATATTTACTTTCCATTTGCTAACAGGAAGAAATTATTAAATGTATTAGCTGTCTTTGCTTTTTCTGTACTGAACAAGAATGTTGAGATTTAAAGCCTTGATGATCAATTAATTCATAACTGACAGGTAAAGGAATTTGAGTAGTGATATGATAGAATTTAGATTGGGAATTCACCATTTATTCTTCAAGCAAAAGTACAGATTCTTATTATTATGAAACAAATTAGTGAGGTCAAATGACTTCAGTGGGTTAACTTTCTTTTCTTTTAATCCAGTCCCTAATGACATCTTTCACCACTAGCTGAATGAGATTAGGATGAGATTTTATGAGATTTTATAGGATGAGATTTTATGTTTTGGCCTCATGGGTATTCAATACCTACTTTCTTACTTAATTCCACACTAGAGATATGATTATATTTTATGATGTGTGATACCTGTAGCTCTGTGATATGACATTTTAATTTTTTTATTATTATTTTTAAAACATCTTTATTGGAGTATAATTGCTATACAATGGTGTGTTTGTTTCTGCTGTATAACAAAGTGAATCAGCTATACATATATCCCTATTCCCTCCCTCTTGCGTCTCCCTCCCACTCCCCCACCCCACCCCTCTAGGTGGTCACAAAGCAACGAGCTGATCTCCCTGTGCTATGTGGCTGCTTCCCACTAGCTATCTATTTTACATTTGGTAGTGTATATATGTCCATGCCACTCTCTCACATCGTCCCAGCTTACCCTTCCCCCTCCCTGTGTCCTCAAGTCCATTCTCTATGTCTGCGTCTTTATTCCTGTCCTGCACCTAGGTTCCTCAGAACCTTTTTTTTTTTAAAATTCCATATATATGTGTTAGCATACGGTATTTGTTTTTCTCTTTCTGACTTACTTCACTCTGTATGACAGTTTCTAGGACCATCCGCCTCACTACAAATAACCCAGTTTCGTTTCTTTTTATGGCTGAGTAATATTCCATTGTATATATGTGCCACATCTTCTTTATCCATTTATCTATTGATGGACACTTAGGTTGCTTCCATGTCCTGGCTATTGTAAATAGAGCTGCAATGAACATTGTGGTACATGACTCTTTTTGAATTATGGTTTTCTAACGGTATATGCCCAGTAGTGGGATTGCTGGGTCGTATGGGAGTTCTATTTTTAGTTTTTTAAGGAACCTCCATACTGTTCTCCATAGTGGCTGTATCAATTTAAATTCCTACCAACAGTGCAAGAGGGTTCCCTTTTCTCTACACACTCTCCAGCATTTATTGTTTGTAGGTTTTTTGATGATGGCCATTCTGACCAGTGTGAGGTGATACCTCATAGTAGCTTTTTTTTTTTATCATTTATTTTTTTAAAGAATTATTGAGGTATAATTTACATAAAATTCACCCATAAGTGTACATTTCTTTTTTTTTTCACAACTCACACACACACACTGTATTTTATTTTTACAAGAGATAAATAAACTGACACCAAGCATTGTAAATGGATGACCACAACAAAAGCAACAATGATTGCAATTACCAAACATGAAACACACTCATACTATGTCATAATTTTGACATTCAGTCCAGTAGTCCTCCACTGTAACAGCTCCTTTACTTTGCAGTGAAAATTGATTTGTATATTTTTTGCCTCTGAGTCCTTGTGGGATTTTTTTTTGTTTTTTTTTGGGTTTTTTTATTCAAACAGAAAGTCACAAAAATTATAATCATCCTCATCAGTTCACTCAGTCCCATGTAATTAATTTTTTTTTATCTTGATCTTTTGTTAGCACTTTTATGAATTCATCAGTTTTCCATAGGAGTTCTGAAAATGCTTATTCATTCAGTTCAGCAGTATAGTCAGTTACCAGAAACCTGTAATTGTCAGAGTCTGTTCCATGAATTCCTTGAAGATGAAACCCTTTTAAAGGAACATTTTTGCAAAAGCATCAGAGTACACCCAGAACTGTCTGTAAATGACAAAAGACTTAAAAATGACCACGGTTAAAGATTTGATGAAAGTTCATAATAATGCAATTGACAAGGAAATATAGTTATTTCTGAGATATACATTTTAAAGTAATAACTAGAATTATGACTTATAGCATTATACCAGAACATATAAGATTTTTAGAACTTTCATGTAATGTCTGAAACATTTATATTAACATATTTCCATACAAATAACCCAAAGAAAGTTTAGTATTAGTTGTTTTTTTGTTTGTTTGTTTTTAATACTGCAGATTCTTATAAGTCATCAATTTTATACACATCAGTGTATACATGTCAATCCCAATCGCCCAATTCAGCACACCACCATCCCCACCCCCCATGATTTTCCCCCCTTGGTGTCCCTACGTTTGTTCTCTACATCTGTGTCTCAACTTCTGGTCTGCAAACTGGTTCATCTGTAGCATTTTTCTAGGTTCCACATACATGTGTTAATATACAATATTTGTTTTTCTCTTTCTGACTTACTTCACTCTGTATGACAGTCTTTAGATCCATCCACGTCTCAACAAATGACCCAATTTCTTTCCTTTTTATGGCTGAGTAATATTCCATTGTATATATGTACCACATCTTCTTTATCCATTCGTCTGTTGATGGGCATTTAGGTTGCTTCCATGACCTGGCTATTGTAAACAGTCCTGCAATGAATATTGGGGTGCATGTGTCTTTTTGAATTATGGTTTTCTCTGGGTATATGCCCAGTAGTGGGATTGCTGGATCATATGGTAATTCTAT
The DNA here is from genome assembly GCF_028023285.1 of Balaenoptera ricei. Classification (NCBI taxonomy): domain Eukaryota; kingdom Metazoa; phylum Chordata; class Mammalia; order Artiodactyla; family Balaenopteridae; genus Balaenoptera; species Balaenoptera ricei. Next base: position 128,749,602 of record NC_082640.1, read on the forward strand.
TTTTAGTTTTTTAAGGAACCTCCATACTGTTCTCCATAGTGGCTGTATCAATTTACATTCCCACCAACAGTGCAAGAGGGTTCCCTTTTCTCCATACCCTCTCCAGCATTTGTTGTTTGTAGATTTTCTGATGACACCCATTCTAACTGGTGTGAGGTGATACTTCATTGTAGTTTTGATTTGCATTTCTCTAATAATTAGTGATGTTGAGCAGCTTTTCATGTGTCTTGGCCATCTGTATGTCTTCTTTGGAGAAATGTCTATTTAGGTCTTCTGCCCATTTTTGGATTTGGTTGTTTGTTTCTTTAATATTGAGCTGCATGAGCTGTTTATGTATTTTGGAGATTAATCCTTTGTCCATTGATTCGTTTGCAAATATTTTCTCCCATTCTGAGGGTTGTCTTTTCGTCTTGTTTATGGTTTCCTTTGCTGTGCAAAAGCTTTGAAGTTTCATTAGGTCCCATTTGTTTTTTTTTGTTTTTATTTTCCTTACTCTAGGAGGTGGATCAAAAAAGATCTTGCTGTGATTTATGTCAAAGAGTGTTCTTCCTATGTTTTCCTCTAAGAGTTTTATAGTGTCTGGTCTTACATTTAGGTCTCTAATCCATTTTGAGTTTATTTTTGTGTATGGTGTTAGGGAGTGTTATAATTTCATTCTTTTACATGTAGCTGTACAGTTTTCCCAGCATCACTTATTGAAGAGACTGTCTTTCCTCCATTGTATATCTTTGCCTCCTTTGTCATAGATTAGTTGACCACAGGTGCGTGGGTTTATCTCTGGGCTTTCTATCTTGTTCCATTGATCTATGTTTCTGTTTTTGTTCCAGTACCATATTGTCTTGATTACTGTAGCTTTGTAGTATAGTCTGAAGTCCAGGAGGCTGATTCCTCCAGCTCCGTTTCTCTTTCTCAAGATTGCTTTGGCTCTTCGGGGTCTTTTGTGTTTCCATACAAATTGTGAAACTTTTTGTTCTAGTTATGTGAAAAGAAAGCCATTTGTAGTTTGATAGGGATTGCACTGAATATGTAGATTGTTTTGGGAAGTATAGTCATTTTCACACTGTTGATTCTTCCAATCAAAGACACGGTATATCTCTCCATCTGTTTGTATCATCTTTAATTTTTTTCATCAGCATCTTATAGTTTTCTGCATACAGGTCTTCTGTCTCCTTAGGTCGGATTATTCCTAGGTAATTTATTCTTTGTGCTGCAGTGGTAAATGGGAGTGTTTCCTTAATTTCTCTTTCATATTTTTCATTATTGCTGTATAGGAATGCAAGAGATTTTGGTGCATTAATTTTGTTACCTGCTACTTTACCAAATGCATTCATTAACTCTAGTAGTTTTGTGGTAGCATCTTTAGGGTTATCTATGTATAGTATCATGTCATCTGCAAACAGTGATACTTTTACTTCTTCTTTTCCGATTTGGATTCCTTTTATCTCTTTTTCGTCTCTGATTGCTGTGGCTAAAACTTCTAAAACTATGTTAAATAACAGTGGTGAGAATGGGCAACCTTGTCTTTTTCCTGATCTTAGTGGAAATGGTTTCAGTTTTTCACCATTGAGAACAATGTTGGCTGTGCGTTTGTCATATATGGCCTTTATTATGTTGAGGTAAGTTCCCTCTGGAGGGTTTTTATCATAAATGGGTGTTGAATTTTGTTGAAAGCTTTTTCTGCCTCTATTGAGATGATCATATGGTTTTTCTCCTTCAATTTGTTAATATGCTATATCACATTGATTGATTTGCGTATATTGAAGAATCCTTGCCTTCCTGGGATAAACCCCACTTGATCATGGTGTATGATCCTTTTAATGTGCTGTTGGATTCTGTTTGCTAGTATTTTGTTGAGGATTTTTGCATCTATGTTCATCAGTGATATTGGCCTGTAGTTTTCTTTCTTTGTGACATCTTTGGTTTTGGTATCAGGGTGATGGTGGCCTCATAGAATGAGTTTGGGAGTGTTCCTCCCTCTGCTATATTTTTGGAAGAGTTTGAGAAAGATAGGTGTTAGCTCTTCTCTGAATGTTTGATAGAATTCACCTGTGAAGCCATCTGGTCCTGGGCTTTGTATGTTGGAAGATTTTAAATCACAGTTTCAATTTCAGTGCTTGTGATTGGTCTGTTTGTATTTTCTATATCTTCCTGATTCAGTCTCCATAGGTTGTGCTTTTCTAAGAATTTATGCATTTCTTCCAGGGTGTCCCATTTATTGGCATGTAGTTGCTTATAGTAATCTCTCATGATCCTTTGTATTTCTGCGGTGTCAGTTGTTACTTCTCCTTTTTCATTTCTAACTCTATTGATTTGAGTCTTCTTCTTTTTTTCTTGATGGGTCTGGCTAATGGTTTATCAATTTTGTTTATCTTCCCAAAGAACCAGCTTTTAGTTTTATTGATATTTGCTATTGTGTCCTTCATTTCTTTTTATTTTATTTCTGCTCTGATTTTTATGATTTCTTTCCTTCTGCTAACTTTGGGTTTTGTTTGTTCTTCATTCTGTAATTGCTTTAGGTGTAAGGTTAGGTTTTTTATTTGAGATTTGTCTTGTTTCCTGAGGTAGGATTGTATTGCTATAAACTTCCCTCTTAGAACTGCCTTTGTGGCATCCATAGGTTTTGTGTCATCTTGTTTTCATTATCATCTGTTTCTAGGTATTTTTTGATTTCCTCTTTGATTTCTTCAGTGATCTCTTGTTTAGCCTGCATGTGTTTGTATTTTTCACAGTTTTTTTCCTTTAATTGATATCTAGTCTCAAAACATTGTGGACCTAATAGATACTTGGTGCGATTTCAATTTTCTTAAATTTACCAAGGCTTGATTTGTGACCCAAGATATGATCTATCCTGGAGAATGTTCCATGAGCACTTGAGAAGAAAGTGTATTCTGTTGTTTTTGGATGGAATGTCCTATAAATATGAATTATGTCCATGTTGTTTAATTTGTCATTTAAAGTTTGTGTTTCCTTACTTATTTTCATTTTGGATGATCTGTCTATTGGTTAATGTGGGGTGTTAAATTCCCCTACTATTACTGTGTTACTGTCGATTCCCCTTTTTATGGTTGTTAGCATTTGCCTTATGTATTGAGGTGCTCCTGTGTTGGGTGCATAAATATGTACAATTGTTATATCTTCTTCTTGGATTGATCCCTTGATCATTATGTCATGTCCTTCTTTGTCTCTTGTAATAGTCTTTATTTTAAAGTCTACTTTGTCTGGTATGAGAATTGCTACTCCAGCTTTCTTTTGATTTCCTTTTGCATGCAATATCTTTTTCCATGCCCCCACTTTCAGTCTGTATGTGTCCCTAAGTCTGAAGTGGGTCTCATGTAGACAGCATATATACGGGTCTTGTTTTTGTATCCATTTAGCCACTCTATGTCTTTTGGTTGGAGCATTTAATCCATTTACATTTAAGGTAGTTATCGATATGTATGTTCCTATTACCATTTTCTTAATTGTTTTGGGTTTGTTATTGTAGGGCTTATCTTTCTCTTGTGTTTCCTGTCTAGAGAAGTTCCTTTAACATTTGTTGTAAAGCTGGTTTGGTGGTGCTGAATTCTCTTAGCTTTTGCTTGTCTGTAAAGGTTTTAATTTCTCCGTCAAATCTGAATGAGATCCTTGCTGTGTAGAGTAATCTTGGTTGTAGGTTTTTCCCTTTCATCACTTTAAATATGCCCTGCCACTTTCTTCTGGCTTGCAGAGTTTCTGCTGAAAGATCAGCTGTTACCCTTATGGGGATTCCCTTGTAGGTTTTTTGTTGTTTTTCCCTTGCTGCTTTTAATATTTTTCCTTTGTATTTAATTTTTGATAGTTTGATTAATATGTGTCTTGTCGTGTTTCTCCTTTGATTTATCCTGTATGGGACTCTCTGAGCTTCCTGGACTTGATTGACTATTTCCTTTCCCATATTAGGGAAGTTTTCAACTATAATCTCTTTAAATATTTTCTCAGTCCCTTTCTTTTTCTCTTCTTCTTTTGGGAACACTATAATTAGAATGTTGGTGCGTTTAATATTGTCCCAGAGATCTTTGAGACTGTCCTCAATTCTTTTCACTCTTTTTTCTTTATTCTGCTCTGTGGTAGTTATTTCCACTATTTTATCTTCCAGGTCCCTTATCTGTTCTTCTGCCTCAGTTATTCTGCAATTGATTCCTTCTAGAGAATTTTTAATTTCATTTATTGTGTTGTTCATGACTGTTTGCTCTTTAGTTCTTCTAGGTCCTTGTTAAATGTTTCTTGTATTTTCTCCATTCTATTTCCAATATTTTGGATCATCTTTATTATCATCACTCTGAATTCTTTTTCAGGTAGACTGCGTATTTCCTCTTCATTTGTTTGTTCTAGTGGGTTTTTATCTTGCTCTTTCACCTGGTGTGTATATCTCTGTCTTCTCATTTTGCTTAACTTACTGTGTTTGGGGTCTCCTTTTTGAAGGCTGCAGGTTCGTAGTTCCTGTTGTTTTTGGTGCCTGCCCGCAGTGGGTTCAGTGGCTTGTGTAGGCTTCATGGTGGAGGGGACTGATGCCTGTGTTCTGGTGGATGAGGCTGGATCTTGTCTTTCTGGTGGGCAGGACCATGCCTGGTGGTGTGTTTTGAGGTGTCTGTGAACTTAGTATGATTGTAGGCAGCCTCTCTGCTAATGGGTGCGGTTGTGTTCCTGTCTTGCTAGTTGTTTGGCATAGGGTGTCCAGCACTGTAGCTTGCTGGTCATTGAGTGGAGCTGGGTCTTAGCATTGAGATGGAGATCTCTGGGAGGGCTTTTGCCGTTTGATATTACGTGGGGCTGGGAGGTCTCTGTTGTACCAATGTCCTGAACCAGGTTCTCTCACCTCAGAGGCACAGGCTTGACACCTGGCCAGAGCACCAAGACCCTATCTGTCTCATGGCTCAGAAGAAAAGGGAGCAAAAGAAAGAATGAAAGAAAGAAAAATAATATAAAATAAAATAAATAAAATAAAGTTATTAAAATAAAAAATAAAAAAATTAAAAAGTATAAAAAAAGAAAAAAAGTAGAGAGCAACCAAACCAATAAACAAATCCACCAATGATAACAAACGCTAAAAACTGTAGTACTAAAAAACAAACAAATAAACAAAAATGGTCAGACAGAATCCTTGGACAAATGGTAAAAGCAAAGCGATATAGATAAAATCACAGAAAGAAGCATACTCATACACACTCACAAAAAGAGACAAAGTAAAAAATATATATATATGTTAAAAAAGAAAAGGAAGAGAGCATCCAAATCAATAAACAAATTGACCAATTATAATAAGCTCTAAATACTAAACTAAGATAAACATAAAATCAGAAACAAATTAGATGCAGAAAGCTAACCCCAAGTCTACAGGTGCTCCCAAAGTCCACCACCTCAATTTTGGGATGATTTGTTGTCTATTTAGGTATTCCACAGATGCAGGGTACATCAAGTTGATTGTGTAGATTTAATCCTCTTCTCCTGAGGCTGCTGGGAGAGATTTCCCTTTGTCTTCTGTGTTCACACAGCTCCTGGGGTTCAGCTTTGTATTTGGCCCCGCCTTTGCATGTAGGTCACCTGAGGGCATGTGTTCACACCCAGACAGGACGGGGTTAAAGGAGCAGCTCATTAGGGGGCTCTGGCTCACTGAGGCTGGGGGGAGGGAGGGGTACAGAATGCGGGATGAGCCTGCAGCAGCAGAGTCCTGCGTGACATTGCACCAGCCTGAGGCGCACCGTGTGTTCTCCCGGGGAAGTTGTCCCTGGATCATGGGACACTGGTAGTGGCAGGCTGCACAGACTCCCTGGAGGGGAGGTGTAGATAGTGACCTGTGCTTGCACACAGGCTTCTTGGTGGCTGCAGTAGCAGCCTTAGCATCTCATGCCCATCTCTGGGGTCCATGCTGATATCCGCGGCTCACGCCCATCTCTGGAGCTCATGTAGGTGGTGCTCTGAATCCCCTCTCCTCATGCAATCTGAAACAATGGTCTCTTGCCTCTTAGGCAATTCCAGACTTTTTCCCATACTCCCTCCTGGCTAGCTGTGGCACACTAGCCCCTTCAGGCTGTGTTCACACAGCCAACCCCAGTCCTCTCCCTGGGATCTGACCTCCGAAGCCCAAGCCTCAGCTCCCAGCCCCCACCTGCCCTGATGGGTGAGCAGAGAAGCCTCTCAGGCTGGTGAGTGCTGGTCGGCACCATCTTCTGTGTGGGAATGTCTCTGCTTTGCTCTCTGCACCCCTTTTGTTGAGCTCTTGTCCGTGGCTCCAAAGCCTCCTCCTCTCCCACACCCACCCCACGTCTCCACCAGTGAAGGGGCTTCCTAGTTTGTGGAATCTTTTCCTCCTTCACAGCTCCCTCCCAGAGGTGCTGGTCCTGTCCCTATCCTTTTGTCTCTGTTTTTCCTTTTTTCTTTTGCCCTACCCAAGTACCTGGGGAGTTTCTTGCCTTTTGGGAAGTCTGAGGTCTTCTGCCAGCGTTCAGTAGGTGTTCTGTAGGAGTTGTTCCACATGTAGATGTATTTTTTTTTTTAAATGATGCTTTCTCATTTTTTTTTTTAAAACCCCACATTTGTTTATTTATTTTTGGCTGTGTTGGGTCTTCATTTCTGTGCGAGGGCTTTCTCTAATTGTGGCAAGCGGGGGCCACTCTTCATCGTGGTGCGCGGGCCTCTCACTATCGCGGCCTCTCCTGTTGCGGAGCACAGGCTCCAGATGCGCAGGCTCAGTAGTTGTGGCTCATGGTCCTAGTTGCTCCGCGGCATGTGGGATCTTCCCAGACCAGGGCTCGAACCCATGTCCCCTGCATTAGCAGGCAGATTCTCAACCACTGCGCCACCAGGGAAGCCCTGTAGATGTATTTTTGATGTATTTGTGGGAGGAAGGTGATCTCCACGTCTTACTCTTCCACCACCTTGAAGGTCTCCTCTCGACATTTTTATATTTGTGGGTTTCAAAGATTATCTATTTTATTATGTTTATTTATAAGATAAAAATAGCATATATGAAACATTTACTATTTTCCAGGTGCTGTGCCCAGAGCTCTGCATACATTGTCTACTTAAGTTTTGCACAAACCAACAAGTTATATACAATCATCACTACTATTTTAAAGATGAGGAAGCTGAGATTTGGAGGAGTTAGGTAACTGTGGTCCACATTTATCAAGGAGGAGCTGAAACACAAGTCCAAGTTTGCCTGGCTTCAAAGCCTGTGCTGTCATCCTTTTTGCTAAACTAGTTGATGAATAAGAAAACTGATGAAGAAACTAGGTGAGGACTAATACATGAAAGCTGGACAGAGAGGAAATCTGAAGAAGCATCTAATTCTCACTCTTATTACCAGTCCTAGCTCAAAACAGCACTCTTTGCTCTGTTGGAGAATATTCTTATTTGATGAAGAGGGGATAAACTTGTGGATGGTGGGAGGTAAAATGGATGATTTTTCTCTCACCCCTGACATGTAATCATTGACAAGTTTTATTGATTCTTTCTTTTAAACTTTTCTGAAATTCTTCTTTTTCTTTCATTCTCCCTCCCACTGATTTGGTTTAAAAGTCCCTCTTTAGGTCTTATCTAGTATCCTCTTACTAGACTACTAATCTCTCTGCCTGCCCAGTCTTCCTATCCATTCTGCAATATTCCTTCAGTATAAAGAGTTAAATTAAACAGAGATTGTCACCAAACAGCGTATGGACTTGTATGAGGGACAGCATCTAAATAGGTAATTACAAAACATTATGGTAAATCCTTGATCTGTCCAATTCTGTGGGAGCATAGAGAGGCCAGAATTTCAGGGAGAGAACCAAGGTAAAAAGTGACATTTAATGGAAGTGCTACTTACTAATATTGGACCTAGAATAGTCTATTGATAATTTCACTACTCCTAATATTTACTGAGCTATTATTCCTTTGTGTCAAGCACTGTGTTAAGTCCTTTACATACACTGTCTCATTTAATCCTCATCACCACATTGTGTAGTAGGCACTATTATTATCTCCACTTTATTCACGAGGAAACCCAAGTATTTGAGTGTTTAAGTAACCTGCCCAAGGGTTACTAGTAGCTAGTAAGGGTGGTGCTAGGAACCTAACTAAAGCGGTCTGAACTAATTGCTAATTTCATTTACAGAAAGAGGGGTTGAGTTCATATATGCATTGCATTTGAGGAGTAGAGTTGTTCCAAAGGCAGTGAGTATGCAGATCTCAGGTTTAGGAGATGTGGAATTGGGAGTCATCAGCCTATACAAGTTACCTGAAGCTAAGAACATTGATGAAAATGCCCCAGGAGTGTGAGTTAGAAAAGAAGAGGTCCAAGGCAAAAACCTTGGAGGCTACCACCATATAAGGGGAAAGTAGATGTGGAAAAGCCACTAAAAATATGTCAAGGGACTCCCAGACAGGATCATTATTTGAAGGTAGACATATCTTGGCTGGCTTGGTGCATAAGAGTTAAAAGAGAGCATTGATTATTATGAAGACCCCACCACAGCTCTCTCTTTGCCCAAAGATGCTTTCTTCTCCAGTTGAGTCTTTATCACAGCTGCTGACCTGGTGCTCTCTGTGACTCAGCTCTTGTAACCATCTAGAGCAGGGATTGGCAAACTTCTTCTCCAAAGGGACAGATAGTAAATATTTTGGGCTTTGTAAACCATGTAATCTCTGCTGTAACTACTCAATTCTGCCATCTGTTGTAGCACCAAAGCAGCCATAGACAATATGTAAATAAATGGATGTTGCCGTGTTCCAATAAAGCTTTATTTACAAAAACAAAAGATGGGTTGGATTTGGCTCATGGGCTCTGGTTTGTTGATCCTTGATCTAGAGTCACCTGTCTTGGTTTGGTGTCTTTTCAAAAACCCTCAGCTTTGGTCCTTTCTTCATCAGACACTTAGCTCCACACAGTTGAATGCTCTTGTACATCTTCCTTATTCCTTCCTTATTCTCCTCCTTCTGGTACATTCTTTGATACATTCTCTAGTAGAATTCTCTGGGCAAGAAAAATTTTTAATAGTTGTTGTAATAACACCTCCATAGGAAGGCTAATATGGGAAGCTGGTAGTTAACTGAAATATGTTAATGTGAAATCCAGTGTTTTGGTGATCTGCTCTGTTACAACTCTGGTTTCTTAAATGTTTCCCATCTCCTCTTCCCCCCCCAAAAAAAAATTCAAAATAATTTATTACAAAGTGAGCTTGATTTGTATTTCAGACAGAAGGAGTTACACTTAATAATATGACAAACTACGTTTTATTTGTGAAGCAAGGAGTGATTTTGATTCCATTGCGGCAAAATCCTTTCGGTTTGTTTTGCTTCTTTGAGAGTTTCGTAGTTTTGTGAAATAAAGAAGGATCCCTAGCATTTTCTTAGATGGAATCCCCATGGAAGGGCACACAGAGTGATTGAAGATTACCCTGAGAATTGGGGAAATTCAGTTTATCCCTGAACATTTTAAGTAGAAAACGAAAGCATCCATTGCATCTCAGTAGAACTGAAAATTGGAAAATAAGTACTAAAACAGTTTGCTTCCTGGTAAAGCAAGATGTAGAAAATATTGGAAATCTGCTAAAGCATCATTTTCCTCCATAGTTTTCATCTTTGGGGTTCTTGCTATTGATTATGAAGTACATTCAAATCTTTTTTTAAATTGAATGATCCTTATTTATATTTATTGATCATTAAACCAAGAAGGCTGATAGAATAAGCCTGACTTTCCAATCTTCCTAATCTTAATTGAGTTGCTTATATAGCATTTCAGGCCTGCTATCAATTAAACATATACTCTGTGATGTGTGAGTTGAGGAGTGAAAAAGCAGTGATTTTTGTGTCAACTCCATTTTTGATAAGAAATCTATATGAACAGCAGAGCCAGGAAAACCTTAAAATCTTTTTGTGGTTGATAATACTTTCTATGTCAGGGTAGACTTGTGCTGCTCCATCCTCCTTCCCAGGAGGGTCTTGCTACCCAGCTGTGGGGAATGAAGTCATCAGACAGCCTGAAGATGTCAGCTTCTTTAGGGTTGGCCTCAGCTGAGGTCGTGCCCTTTGAGGACGTCTCATAAGTGATGATTGTGAGAGATGAGGGTAGCGGTGATGGTAATAGAGACCAGACCATTGCGTCCTGATGTGGGATGGGACAATACTTGCTCCAGGGTTCTCTGCCAGCTTTGTGGAGCCTGCATTGCAATTTAACTTTTCCTGCTGCCCGACGTTGCTTCTATTCCTTGTGTTCGCAGGATTGATTCCTTATAACCATCAAAACATCGAGCTTACATCCAAAGCTCCGTCTCAGAATCTGCTTCCAGAGAACCTGGCCTGTAGTAGCAGGTAAGTGATCAGCACTCCCCTGGCTTCCCCATAAAAGGGATGGAACTATCAGGAGGATGTGTACTTCGTAGTGTTTGTTTCTTAGTGGTGATGGGTTCTCCCAGTCATGCAGTCTCTGTGAGAGGAATGACTTGAGGAATAAAATTCAAAGGTGGGTAACCTGGAAGCACTTTCTTCTGAGCAGACAGTAGAAACTGCTAGAAATTTGAATGGTTTGCTGTCTTTGCCAAAATATTTAAAAGTTGATTTAGAGTCCTTCTGGCATATGAAGTCTTAGCTGAAAATGTATTTCTTCCATTTTTCCTGAGGGTTCCTTCATGCTCACCCTCTTTCCTTTCTCCAGTTCTTCCTGTATAGTGAGTCTTTCAGTTGCCACAGCCTCTGTGGGTCCAGTTATCCGGCCTGCCTAGGCTTCTGTGGCACAAGCTGGGTATGGAGTATAATACAAGAAAGAAGAGGAAGCCAGCATTGGACCAAATGCCAGGAGAAGTCACCTAGTGTGGTCCCTGAGGGAGGGGACAATGGTCCCAATTACAGGCTCTAAGGAGTTTGCTGGATTGTGTTCAATCTGGCTCCTGTTGACATGTGGAAGGAGGCTGATGTTTACGGAGGTTCTATATGCCCTAGGCCCTTTACACGTCATCTCATTTAAGTTTCAAACAAATGTACAAGGTAGATATTTTAGAGTTGAGGAAATTGAAGTACATAGAGATTTAACTGGCTTGCCCAAGGTCATATGATATCTGATGGCAGAGATGGTGGTGAAGAGTGAGTGCTGTAACAGATATCACTAATTTTCTGTTAAATAGCCATTCTCCCTTCTTCTTTAATAAGAGAACCCTAAGGTTCAGCTGAGTTTGCTGTGGCCTCAAATATAACTATTTGTCTGTGTCCAGTGCAACTAAGTATAGCCAAGTGACCAAGTTCTCACCAATGAGATGTGAGTAGAAGTGCTGCATGGGACTGTTGGGAAGTCTCTAAAGAAGAGGCAATGCGATTTTTCTCCTTGTTTCTTCCATCCTGCTGTCTGGAATGTGATGTAATGGCTGGAGCTCTCATGCAGCCACCTAGACCATAAGATGATTTTGAGAATGAAAATCATGCACCAGGATGGGCGAAGAAAGAGGAGCGCTTGAGTAGGAGACGATGCTGTGACCCATTGTTCCATCCCTGGATTGTTTTAACTCCAGATTTCTTAGTGTAAGAGACAAATTCTTTCTCTCTTCTAAGACTTTAAGCTGTTCTCTTGTTGAATATTCGTTACATGTAGCTGAACCTAGTCCTAACTGATATGAATGCTAACCCCTTTTGACAGGGAAAGTCATTTCCTACTTGGAATAAGCATTTAAAATGGATCTTCTGTGTATATAAATATGAATATAATGTAGTTATTTTTTAAGTAACACCATTAAACTCCAGATCTCCCTTCTAGCAGCAGTACTTAGGAAGTAGCTCAGGGCCTTTCTGTTTAACCACTTCATTCCCAATAGTGTTGTGGACATACACAAATGTACTTTTAACAGACATTCTTTTGATTGATGGGTATTCAACTTATGACATTCAGAGTTGCTGTCAGGGATGCAAATCTTTAGTCTCTAGTTCCTACATCCTCTAGTTCCCTGAATCCTCGTAAAAAATGGCAGCTTCCACCCGGTTGTAATCAGCTGAGGTGAGTGATTTGATCTCTAACCTGTGGCATTTTTGTTCTGAGGGTATCTCACAACTAAAATGAACCCTGTAGTCGAGCAAACAGAGATCAGAGCCAAGGAATCATTGGAATGAATGTTTGCATCTGACTCTTTGATTACAATAAGCAATGTGGCCTAGCTGGAGAATGCTGTATTTTCACAATTGACAGACCAAGCAGCCTGCAGCAATCAGCAAAGGGTGGCTTATTTGGAGCAAAAACATCCATCAGACTGTGATGAGAAAAGCAGTGCTGCAATCAGTGGCAGGTTCTTCAAAGAGCTGCTGATGAAAAATGGATTTTACACGTATCTAGTGGAGGAGAAGCTGCTGCTCTCTTTTTTAGCCTCATTTGCATGCACGCACAATAACAGTGGGAACACTTTGGACATGAAAGAGAGTGATACAATAGTTCTATCATGAGTGGGACTTTTCTGACCTTGTCATAACATAGTATACCCAGTCTGTGGCAGGAATGTATTATGTTTTAAAAAGGCAAGGTAATAAGCAATTTCAAAGAAAGATTTAACATTCAGTCCAAATGTCTTATGCAGATGTATTGTTTTCACTAGAATTATGATGGAAGAATTCTATTGATGTAACCAATAGAATGGAGATTTTTGATAACATTTCCAGTCTTATTCATAGTGACTTTATTCCATATCACTAAAAAATTAGAACTGTTTAGCTCTGTGAATCCTTTCACCGAACGATATATCATGAAAGCTCTGTAGGTTCAAAGTTTGTGATCTGAGGTGAAAGAAAATTTGTTCAAATAGGAATCTTCAGCTTTCTTCTTTAGATAGCATCTCCTGCTGTGGTTATGGGATCTTTGGTTTTGATATGTGTTACAATATTTGTTTTACCTTAAGTGACAGAAAGAGATGCTAGATACAAAATGATCTTTGTTTTTAAGCATTAAGTTGCTCTCTCCTTAAGGCCTACTAATTATACAGGGAGGCACTTAGAATTGGGACTTGATCTTGGGCCATTTAGGCTGTTCTGTTCAGTTTTGTGCTGCCTCCTATAGGGGAGCTGTGGGAAGAAAGCAAGATGATGTACTGGTTTGGGTTTATAGCATCTAAAGACACTATTCAAAAAATGGGAGTTTTCTTTCCTATCTCCCATCTCTCATCAAGTAGTTCCTGGATTGGGTCTCAACTTCTTTTTTTAAACATCTTTATTGGAATATAATTGCTTTACAATGGTGTGTTAGTTTCTGCTTTTTAACAAAGTGAATCAGCTATACATATACATATATCCCCATATACCCTCCCTCTTGCATCTCCCTCCCACCCTCCCTATCCCACCCCTCTAGGTGGTCACAAAGCACCGAGCTGATCTCCCTGTGCTATGCGGCTGCTTCCCACTAGCTATCTATTTTACATTTGGTAATATATATTAGTCCATGCCACTCTCTCACTTCGTCCCAGCTTCCCCTTCCCCTTCCCTGTGTCCCCAAGTCCATCCTCTACATCTGTGTCTTTATTCCTGTCCTGTCCGTAGGTGCTTCATAACCATTCTTTTTTTTTTAGATTCCATATATATGTGTTAGCATACAGTATTTGTTTTTCTCTTTCTGACTTACTTCAGCCTGTATGATAGACTCTAGATCCATCCACCTCACTACAAATAACTCAATTTCGTTTTTTTTATGGCTGAGTAATATTCCATTGTATATATGTGCCACATCTTCTTTATCCATTTATCTGTTGATGGACACCTAGGTTGCTTCCAAGTCCTGGCTATTGTAAATAGAGCTGCAATGAACATTGTGGTACATGACTCTTTTTCAATTATGGTTTCTCAGGGTATATGCCCAGTAGTGGGAGGGCCAGATCGTATGGTAGTTCTATTTTTAGTTTTTTGAGGAACCTCCATACTGTTCTCCATAGTGGCTGTATCAATTTACATTCCCACCAACAGTGCAAGAGGGTTCCCTTTTCTCCACACCCTCTCCAGCATTTATTGTTTGTAGATTTTTTGATGATGGCCATTCAGACTGGTGTGAGGTGATACCTCACTGTGGTTTTGATTTGCATTTCTCTAATGATTAGTAATGTTGAGCATCCTTTCATGTGTTTGTTGGTAATCTGTATATCTTCTTTGGAGAAATGTCTATTTGTCTTCTGCCCATTGTTGGATTGGGTTGTTTGTTTTTTTGATATTGAGCTGCATGAGCTGCTTGTATATTTTGGAGATTAAACCTTTGTCAGTTGCTTCATTTGCAAATATTTTCTCCCATTCTGAGGGTTGTCTTTTCGTCTTGTTTATGGTTTCCTTTTTAAGTTTCATTAGATCCCATTTGTTTATTTTTGTTTTTATTTCCATTTCTCTAGGAGGTGGGTCAAAAACTATCTTGCTGTGATTGATGTCATAGAGTGGTCTGCCTATGTTTTCCTCTAAGAGTTTTATAGTGTCTGGCCTTACATTTAGGTCTTTAATCCATTTTGAGTTTATTTTTGTGTATGGTGTTAGGGAGTGTTCTCATTACATTCTTTTACATGTAGTTGTCCAGTTTTCCTAGCACCACTTATTGAAGAGACTATCTTTTCTCCATTGTATATTCTTGCCTCCTTTATAAAAAATAAGGTGACCATATGTGCGTGGATTTATCTCTGGGCTTTCTATCCTGTTCCATTGATCTATATTTCTGTTTTTGTGCCAGTATCATACTGTCTTGATTACTGTAGCTTGGTAGTATAGTCTGAAGTCAGGGAGCCTGATTCCTCCAGCTCCATTTTTCCTTCTCAAGATTGCTTTGGCTCTTCAGGGTCTTTTGTGTTTCCATACAAATTGTGAAATTTTTTGTTCTAGTTCTGTGACAAAAGCCATTGGTAGTTTGATAGGGATTGCACTGAATCTGTAGATTGCTTTGGGTAGTAGAGTCATTTTCACAATGTTGATTCTTCCAATCCAAGAACTTGGTATATCTCTCCATCTGTTTGTATCATCATTAATTTCTTTCATTAGTGTCTTATAGTTTTCTGCATACAGGTCTTTTGTCTCCTTAGGTAGGTTTATTCCTAGGTATTTTATTCTTTTTGTTGCAATGGTAAATGGGAGTGTTTCCTTAATTTCTCTTTAAGATTTTTCATCATTAGTGTATAGGAATGCAAGAGATTTTTGTGCATTAATTTTGTATTCTGCAACTTTACCAAATTCATTGATTAGCTCTAGGAGTTTTCTGGTAGCATCTTTAGGGTTCTCTATGTATAGTATCATGTCATCTGCAAACAGTGACAGTTTTACTTCTTCTTTTCCAGTTTGTATTCCTTTTATTTCTTTTTCTTCTCTGATTTCTGTGGCTAAAACTTCCAAAACAATGTTGAATAATAGTGGTGAGAGTGGGCAACCTTGTCTTGTTCCTGATCTTAGAGGAAATGCTTTCAGTTTTTCACCATTGAAAACGATGTTGGCTGTGGGTTTGTCATATATGGCCTTTATTTTGTTGAGGTAAGATCCCTCTGGAGGGTTTTTATCATAAATGGGTGTTGAATTTTGTCAAAATCTTTTTCTGCATCTATTGAGATGATCATATGGTTTTTCTCCTTCAATTTGTTAATACGCTATATCACATTGATTGATTTGCGTATATTGAAGAATCCTTGCCTTTCTGGGATAAACCCCACTTGATCATGGTGTATGATCCTTTTAATGTGCTGTTGGATTCTGTTTGCTAGTATTTTGTTGAGGATTTTTGCATCTATGTTCATCAGTGATATTGGCCTGTAGTTTTCTTTCTTTGTGACATCTTTGTCTGGTTTTGGTGTCAGGGTGATGGTGACCTCGTAGAATGAGTTGGGGAGTGTTCCTCCCTCTGCTGTGTTTTGGAAGAGTTTGAGAAGGATAGGTGTTAGCTCTTCTCTAAATGTTTGACAGAAGTCACCTGTGAAGCCTTCTGGTCCTGGGGTTTGTGTTTTGGAAGATTTTTAATCACAGTCTCAATTTCAGTGCTTGTGATTAGTCTGTTTACATTTTCTCTTTCTTCCTGGTTCAGTCTCGGAAGGTTGTGCTTTTCTAAGAATTTGTCCATTTCTTCTTGGTTGTCCATTTATCGGCATATACTTGCTTGTAGTAATCTCTCATGATCCTTTGTATTTCTGCAGTGTCAGTTGTTACTTCTTCATTTTCATTACTAATTCTATTGATTTGAGTCTTCTCCTTTTTTTTCTTGATGAATCTGGCTAATGGTTTATCAATTTTGTTTATCTTCTCAAGGAACCAGCTTTTAGTTTTATTGATCTTTGCTATTGTTTCCTTCTTTTCTTTGTCATTTATTTCTGATCTGATCTTTATGATTTCTTTCCTTCTGCTAACTTTGGGGTTTTCTTGTTCTTCTTTCTCTAATTGCTTTAGGTGTAAGTTTAGGTTGTTTATGTGAGATGTTTCTTGTTTCTTGAGGTAGGATTGTATTGCTATAAACTTCCCTGTCTGAACTGCTTTTCTGCATCCCATAGGTTTTTGGTCCTCGTGTTTTCACTGTCATTTGTTTCTAGGTATTTTTTGATTTCCTCTTTGATTTCTTCAGTGATCTCTTGGTTATTAAGTAGTGTATTATTTAGCCTCCATGTGTTTGTATTCTTTACAGATTTCTTCCTGTAATTGTTATCTAGTCTCAAAGCATTGTGGTTGGAAAAGATACTTGATACGATTTCAATTATCTTAAATTTACCAAGGCTTGATTTGTGCCCCAAGATATGATCTATCCTGGATAATGTTCCATGAGCACTTGAGAAGAAAGTGTATTCTGTTGTTTTTGGATGGAATGTCCTATAAATATCAATTAGGTCTATGTTGTTTTATGTGTCATTTAAAGCTTGTGTTTCCTTATTTATTTTCATTTTGGATGATCTGTGTATTGGTGAAAGTGGGGTGTTAAAGTCCCCTACTATTACTGTTTTACTGTCGATTTCCCCTTTTATGGCTGTTAACATTTGCTGTATGTATTGAGGTGCTTCAATGTTGGGTGCATAAATATTTACAATTGTTATATCTTCTTCCTGGATTGATCCCTTGATCATTATGCAGTGTCCTTCTTTGTTTCTTGTAACAGTCTTTATTTTAAAGTCTCTTTTGTCTGATATGAGAATTGCTACTCCAGCTTTCTTTTGATTTCCATTTGCATGGAATATCTTTTTCCATGCCCTCACTTTCAGTCTGTATGTGTCCCTAGATCTGAAATGGGTCTCTTGTAGACAGCGCACTTATGGGTCTTGTTTTTGTATGCATTCAGCCAGCCTGTGTCTTTTGGTTGGAGCATTTAATCCATTTACATTTAAGGTAGTTACCTATATGTATGTTCCTATTCCCATTTTCTTAATTGTGTTGGGTTTGTTATTGTAGCTCTTTTCCTTCTCTTGTGTTTCCTGCCTAGAGAAATTCCTTTAGCATTTATTGTAAAGCTGGTTTGGCAGTGCTGAATTCTCTTAGCTTTTGCTTGTCTGTAAAGTTTTTAATTTCTTTGTTGAATCTGAATGAGATCCTTGCTGGGTAGAGTAATCTTGGTTGTAGATTCTTCAGTTTATCACTTTAAATATGTCCTGTCACTCCCTTCTGGCTTGCAGAGTTTCTGCCAAAAGATCAGCTGTTACCCTTATGGGGATTCCCTTGTAGGTTATTTGTTGTTTTTTCCTTGCTGCTTTTAATATTTCTTTCTTTGTATTTAATTTTTGATAGCTTGATTAAAATATGTCTTGGAGTGTTTCTCCTTGGATTTATCCTGTATGGGACTCTCTGAGCTTCCTGGACTTGATTAACTATTTCCTTTCCCATATTAGGGAAGTTTTCAACTATAATCTCTTCAAATATTTTCTCAGTCCCTTTCTTTTTCCCTTCTTCTTCTGGGACCCCTATAATTTGAATGTTGGTGCGTTTAATGTTGTCTCAGAGGTCTCTGAGACTGTCTTCAATTCTTTTCATTCTTTTATCTTTATTCTGCTCTGTGTAGTTATTTCCATATTTTATCTTCCAGGTCACTTATCTGTTCTTCTGCCTCAGTTTTTCTGCTATTGATTTCTTCTAGAGAATTTTAAATTTCATTTATTGTGTTGTTCATCATTGTTTGTTTGCTCTTTAGTTCTTCTAGGTCCCTGTTAAATGGTTCTTGTATTTTCTCCATTCTATTTCCAAGATTTTGGATCATCTTTACTATCTTCACTCTGAATTCTTTTTCAGGTAGACTGCCTATTTCCTCTTCATTTGTTTGGTCTGGTTGGTTTTTATCTTACTCCTTCATCTGCTGTGTGTTTCTCATTTGCTTAACTTACTGTGTTTGGGGTCTCCTTTTTGCAAGCTGCAAGTTCGTATTTCCCGTTGTTTTTGGTGTCTGTCCCCGGAGGCCAAGGTTGGTTCAGTGGGTTGTGTAGGCTGGCTTCGTGGTGGAGGGGACTGGTGCCTGTGTTCTAGAGGATTAGGCTCGATCTTGTTTTTCTGGTGGGGAAGACAGTGTCAGTGGTGTGTTTTGGGGTTTCTGTGAACTTAGTATGATTTTAGGCAGCCTCTCTGCTAATGGGTGAGGTTGTGTTCCTGTCTTGCTAGTTGTTTGGCATAGGGTGTCCAGCACTGTAGCTTGCTGCTCGTTGAGTGTAGCTGGGTCTTTGCATTGAGTTGGAGATCTCTGGGAGATCTTTCACCGTTTCATATTATGTGGAGCCGGGAGGTCTCTGGTGGACCAATGTCCTGAACTCGGCTCTCCCACCTCAGAGGCACAGGGCTGACCCCCGGCTGGAGCACCAAGACCATGTCAGCCACACGGCTCAGAGAAAAGGGAGAAAAAAAGAAAGAAAGAAAGACAAAAAATAAAATAAAGTTATTAAAATAAAAAATAATTATTAAAAATAGAAGAATTTAAAAGTAATAACAGAAGAATAAAAAGGAAAGAAAGAAGAGAGCAATAAAACCAGAAAACAAATCCACCAATGATAACAAGTGCTAAAAACTATAGTAAAAAAACCCCAAGGAAAACCAAAAAAAAAAAAAAAGCTGGACAGACAGAACCCTAGGACAAATGGTAAAAGCAAAGGCATGCAGACAAAATCACACAAAGAAGCATACGCATACACACTCACAAAAAGAGAAAAAGAAAAAAATATATATATCGTTGCTCCCGAAGTCCACCGCCTCAATTTTGGGATGATTTGTTATCTATTCAGGTATTCCAGAGATGCAGGGTACATCAAGTTGATTGTGGAGATTTAATCTGTTGCTCCTGAGGCTGCTGGGAGAGATTTCCCTTTGTCTTCTTTGTTCGCACAGCTCCTGGGTTTCAGTTTTGTATTTGGCCCTGCCCCTACATGTAGGTCACCTGAGGGCATCTGTTCCCCACCGAGACAGGACGGGGTTAAAGAAGTGGCTGATTAGGGGGCTCTGGCTCACTCAGGCCGGGGGGAGGGAGGGGTATGGAATGCGGGGCAAGCCTGTGGTGGTAGAGGCTGGCATGACGTGATGTCGCAACAGCCTGAAGCACGCTGTGTGTTCTCCTGGGGAAGTTGTCCCTGGATTACGGAACCCTGGCAGTGGCGGGCTGCACAGGCTCCTGGGAGGAAAGGTGTGGATAGTGACCTGTGCTTGCACACAGGCTTCTTGGTGGCTGCAGCAAGAGCCTTAGCGTTTCATGCCCATCTCTGGTGTCCGCTCTGATAGCCGTGGCTCGCTCCCGTCTCTGGAGCTCGTTTAGGTGGTGCTCTGAATCCTCTCTCCTCGTGCACCCTGTATTAGTGGTCTCTTGCCTCTTAGGTAGGTGCAGACTGTTTCCCTGACTCCCTCCTGGCTAGCTGTGGCACACTAGCCCCCTTCAGGCTGTGTTCACGCAGCCAACCCCAGTCCTCTCCCTGGGATCTGACCTCTGAAGCTGGAGCCTCAGCTCCCAGCCCCAACCTGCCCCGGTGGGTGAGCAGACAAGCCTCTCAGGCTGGTGAGTGCTGGTTGGCACCGATCCTCTGTGTGGGAATCTCTCCTCTTTGCCCTCTGCACCCCTGTTGCTGCACTCTCCTCCGTGGCTCCAAAGCTTACCCCTCGCCCCTCCCCCCGGTCTCCGCCAGTGATGGTGCTTCCTAGTGTGTGGAAACTTTTCCTCCTTCACAGCTCCCTCCCAGAGGTGCAAGTCCCATCCCTAATCTTTTGTCTCTGTGTTTCCTTTTTTCCTTTGCCCTACCCAAGTGTGTGGGGAGTTTTGTGCCTTTTGGGAAGTCTGAGGTCTTCTGCCAGCATTCAGTAAGTATTCTGTAGGAGTCGTTCCAAATATTGATGTAATTCTGATGTATTTGTGGGGAGGAAGGTGATCTTTACGTCTCACTCCTCCGCCATCTTGAAGGTCTCCTCGACTTTTGTATTTGATCAAATTCCTCTCTTTAAGTCCGTAGGGATAGATTGTTTTTCTTTATGGGTTTGCTGAAAAGTAACAATCCCAACTGTCTGTTTCTTCAAACAAGAGGATAATTAATACTTTAATATAAAAGGACACCACAGGCATACCTTAGAGATATTGCAGGTTCGATGCCGTTGCAATAAAGTGAATATCGCATAAAGCAAGTCACATGAAGTTTTTTGTTTTCCAGTGCATATAAAAGTTATGTTTATAGTATACTGTAGTCTTTAAAGTGTGATGTAGCAGTATTTCTTAAAATGTGCGTACCTTAATTTAAAAATATTTTATTGTTAAAAAATGCTAACCATCACCTGAACCTTCAGCAAGTCATAACCTCTTTGCTGGTGGAGGGTCTTATCTTAGTGTTGATGGCTGCTGACTGATGAGGGTGGTGGTTGCTGAAGATTGGTGTGGCTGTGTCAATTTCTTAAAATAAGACAATGAAGTTTGCCACATTGACTGACTCCTCCTTTCACTGGTATGCTTAGAGGCAATTGTACGGTTATTAATTGGCCTAATTTCACTATTGTTGTATCTCAAGGAACAGGGAGGTCAAGGAGCGGGAGAGAGACTGGGAATGGCCAGTCAGTGGAGCAGTCAGAACACACACAACATTTATCAATTAATTTCTCTGTCTTATATGAGCACAGCTCATGGCACCCCAAAACAATTGCAATAGTAACAGCAAAGATCACAGACCACAGATTACCATAACAGATATAACAATAATGAAAACATTTGAAATATTGTGAGAATTACCAAGATCTGATACAGAGACACGAAGTGAGCAAATGCTGTTGGAAAAATGGCGTCGATAGACTTGCTCGTTGCAGGGTTGCCACAAACCTTCAATTTGTAAAAAAACACGGTATCTGTGAAGGGCAATAATGTGAAGCACAATAAAATGAGGTATGCCTGTTATTACAAAAAGAACAATATCAAGCAAAGATAAGGTCCTAGGTGCCTCAGGCATGATAGAGTATTAGTTTCTCCTTTTCTGCCATGTACAGTTGTTGAGGATCTAACATGTGAACTCTGGAGCTCAGACCAAAATATCTGTGTAGAGGTTGCCGTTCTAAGGGTGAGGTTACTTTCCCGTCCTTTATTATTCTCCCTAGGTTTTGTTTAAAACAGCTTATTTGGAATTAGAAAGATGCCATGCAAAATGTCCTTGGCCGCTCACTCATTGGCTAATGTAAGCATTTTATCTAGCTGTTCACCCAATTTGTAGCAACCAAGGAAGGAGTGCTGTGGTCAAGTATTGGCTAAATTGTAAGCAGTTTCAGAGAAAGTTTCAGAGGAAGTCTGGGAACAGTTGCTGATATATCATCCAAAGAGCAGGAGTGTTTTAAAAAAATCCTTTTTCCCTATTATTTTTTTTATGTTGAATTAGCTCCCAGTATCCCCTTAGGCTGAATGCCAGCACTGTTGTCCTGGTTACAAAAACCAACTTGATGGATGAGGGGCATGGTAGACATGCTGACCTGAGCAATTGAACTGGTAAATGCCAGATTCTATAATGTGTGGAAGGATGTTTGCGCTAAGTGTTAAAAATATGTCTTGCCACAGGGAGATAGTTTGATCTGAGTATTCTCTTCAGAGCTCCCTGAGTTTCTATGAATGGGAAGTTGTAGAGCATTTCCCATCAGTGATAGGGCTCCAGTATCCTTTTATCCTCTTGGGGTGGTAGTAGCAAGTCTATAGGACTTGTGGTCCAGGGTGTCTTATTTCATCTTTCAGTTCTCTAGGTGGCATATTATATGATAGTATGAGAAAAATGTGCCTGCAATTCAAGTAGAAAGAATTCTAGAAGACTCACTTTATAGTCTTTATTCTCTGATGTATATTGAATGACAATAGCAGTGAAACTGCAAACTGTTCATTTGGATAGGGCAGCCATTGTGCACCTGGATATGACAATTCTTCTTATCAAATCTCCTGTTACTTGCATTTATATGGTACCTTTCCTCTAAAGCTCTTAAAACAATTTCAGCTTCACAATACTTGTGTGAATTGAATAAGAAGCAGCACACTTCATTTTGAGGCAGAGATAAAGGATGGTAATTGTCAATGGCTCTCCTCAACAGAACAGAACAGAGCACAGCCAGTGCCAAGTATTACCCACACTGATTCCCCTGGTGTCAAAGAGAAGGTTATTAAAGAAGGGGTCCAGACACACTGGGGAAAGGGTCCACTGTTAGGCTTCACAGCTTCTGTGAATTCCCTGAGAAAATGTGCAAAATATAGTCCTCCTTTGTATCTTCCTGGGCTGAGGGTTTACAGTACTTATCAGATTCTCACAGGGCTTAAGGAACATGGTCTGGTGCAGTGCTTCTCAAACCTCTGGTGCATCTGAATCAACTGAGATGTTTGTCAGAAATTGCTGGCCACACATCCAGAAGTTCCAAGTTAATAAGTTTGAAATGGGCCCTTGGGACCTGAATTTTAACACCATGTGATTCTGATTCTGATGAACCAAGAGTCACACTTAAGAGGCCTAGCCCCTTGAGGAGAGCTAAAGAAATAAGTGAATGGTTGGAATCTTTGGAAATTATTGTTTCAGACTTTGGAAGAGATTAGCCAGAGGGAGGGTGTAGAGACTGTAATAGTGGCATAGAGTGCAGATAACTTTGTCATGTGTCTTAAAACCTGAATTGTATTTCAAGAGAAGTTAGGTTATAGTTCTTTGAGAGAAAATGATTTAAAATGGAAAATAAAACACCGTATGAAAGAACGATTTAAAAGATGCAGGATAATAGTGTTAGTAAATACAATAGTATTTTTAGATTTTTCTTATCTATTTTATATGGCCCTTAAGTCAGAAAAATAGAAGATGTTGGTGGGAAACAAATGCTCAGTGAAGTCATTAAATATTAGGTAAGTAGAAACTAAAATCTTGTCATTAATTAGAATCTAAGAAATAACAAGGTAAGGAAGACCATTTAGTCACGTTTTTGGGAGAAATGAGTTAGCTGAACAAAGATCTCTTCTAAAGCAGCAAAGTATTTTGGGATTTCTTGTCTTTATAAACCCAGGAAAGTATAGCATAAGTAGAAGGATTTTATTCTGTTGAAGGGAGCACTTCTGCTTCCTTCCCACAAAGAATTTGTGTTTGACAAGAAGTTCTATGAAAATATTATTCTAAATATAGTCCGACCTGAACTGGGAGACCATCCAGATTCAGTGTAAACTGACGCATTGACCAGCTGGAAGAATACAATTTATTCCACCCCTGACCAGATCTTCACACTTTTCTCCAGGAACTACTCATGTCAAGGCCCAACAAAGTCCTCTTGTTACTCTGTCACCTTCCGTGCTACCAAATATACTTTGATGTGTGTGACACCACACTTAAGGAAAATTGCTTCATGAACTTTTATTTAAAGCTATAATAATGTTAGCTCTATGCCTTCTTTGCTTGTTACTTTGCCATTTAGTTTGGTTGCAAGAATATGATGCAGTGGTGAGTCAATTGCTCTGAAACCTCACCGCAATCTGTAAAGCACTATATTCGTAAAGTACCTTTTGGGAAGTACATAGTGTCTTTTGAAGAGAATCTTTTTAATTTTAACAAAGGCTTTTTTTGTAAATGTATTGACACACACTTAGAGCACAGAATGCTGGAGCCTGGCAAGATCTTTTGAGAATACTTGTGCATGGCTGATGAAATGCCACCATTTGTTTGGAAAAAGCTTTTAGGAAACTAAATTGTGTTAAAAGAGACATGAGCTTTCTTGTGCGGGTATAATGTACCCTAATGTAAAATTGTAGCAAGTTATCCTGAAGAGAGACTTTGAGGAAAGCAAAGAAGGGTCCTGGTTGAAGGGATCTCTATCCTTCAGGTTGGCCTGAGCCAACAGAAAGCAGTCTTCCTCCCATCTGGTCCAGCTTTTGTGTGATCCCACTCCTCTTCTGCCACCCTCTTAAAACCCCTCCTCCTTCCCCTGTCCCAACACACACAAAGTCCTATTCATTGTTGCATGCCCAGTACTATGAAACTGGCATACAGTCAGGCTGAACAGATAGTTTTAAATGAATTGATGAACGTGTTAAATTTCCAATGGCTTTCTATCAACCTCTGGATAAAAGTCAAAGTCTTTACAATGACCTACAATGCCTGGGTTGATCTGGTTCTAGCTCATTTCTAGCTCATTTCTTAATGTGCCCCCCACCCCCACTTTCTCATTCGGTTCCAGCTATACTGGTCTCCTTGCAGTTCCTCACATAAGCCAGGCCTATACTCCTCTTCAGGGCCTTTGTGCTTTCTCATCCCTCTGCCTGGAGTACTTTTTTTCCCCCGATATCAACATGGCTTCTTTATCACCTCTAAGTCTTCTCAATGAAGTCTCCCTATTCCTTATCTCCTATTTCAGATGTCTATCTATTGTTACATAACGAGCCACTCTAAAAGTTAGTGGCTTAAACAGCAATTGTTTGTTAAGACAATTTTGCAGGTGGAGTGGATGCTTCTCTACACCCCCCCCCCCTTCCCCAGGAGTGACTGCGTTCAGCTGGTATGTCTTGGGTCTCCTTCACGTGGCTCTTTCTACTTGATGATTCATCTTCCAGGTCCTCTCCACGTGGCTCTCTCTCCAGCAGAATAGTCAACCCTTGCTTAAATCATGAAAGCTTGCTTCCCAGTAGGAGTACTCCAGGAGGACAGGCCCCAAGGTGACCAGCTTATCAATCCTCTGTTTACATCACACTTGCTA
The DNA here is from genome assembly GCF_028023285.1 of Balaenoptera ricei. NCBI lineage: Eukaryota > Metazoa > Chordata > Mammalia > Artiodactyla > Balaenopteridae > Balaenoptera > Balaenoptera ricei. The sequence continues at coordinate 128,774,673 of NC_082640.1, forward strand.
ATGTTCCACTGGCCAAAGCCAGTCCACGGCCAAGCCCAATGTCAATGTGGAAGGAGATTACACTGAGTGTGAAGACCCGGAGGTATCATTCATTGGAGATTACCAACCTAACAGTCTACCCCATTCTGCCCTCTGACCTAAGCAATTCACATCCCTCCCACCTGTAAAATACACTCACCATCCCCCAAGACCCCTCAAGGTCTCATCCCATTAAGTCCTCCAGCTTAGGCTTGAGGTCAGGATCCTATCATTTAGATCATGTCCAGGTGTGACTGAAGTGTGTGGGTGCAATTCTTTAGGCACTACTCCTTAAGTGTGGCTCCTCCCGTGTAGCTGCCTATGACTGAGTCTGCAAGATCATTCTTTGCCTCTCAGCCCCTAGCTTAGAAATGCAGCATGTGTCTGTCTTCCTTTCCAGTGGTCAATAGAATTTAGTATGCTTATCTTAATTCTTTCTCTTCTTAGGTAATTTAAATATTTTCTTTTTGCTCTATTCTCAGAAAAGACATAGATAATCTCATTGTTGCATTGTAGTTCTTCACTTTGATAATTACCAATTTCCTCTTTACCCACCCCTCCCATGTTTCAGTTATCTATTTCAGTATAACTGTGTATACAGTGTAAGCACTCCCAAATTTAGTGATTTAAATAATGATTCATTATTTCTTACTAATTTCTGGGCTTTTATTCTCTTCATATGGGGTCAGCAGGGGTCTCAAGTGTGTCGGCATGCAGGTGAGGGCTCAGAAGGTGCAACTAGGTTCTCTCCCGTTTTATCACCTTCTCCACGTTGGCCTCCTCGTCCAGGGCTTCTCCATGTGGCCTCTCTCCAGAAGATAGTTGGGACTTCCTTACAGCATGGTGGCTGGGTTCCAAGAGAACCTAAACAGAAGCTGCCAGGTTTCTTAAGGGCTAGGCCTGGAGCTGGAGCTCCTGTCTATTCTATTAGTCAAAGCTAGTCATAAAGCCAGCTAGGATTCAAGGAGAGGGAAGATAGATCCTCCATCTGTTACAGAGAGGAGTGAGATGTGAATACAGAGAGAGGAGCAATGGGGTGTGGTCATCTTTGGGAACTATACACTATATCCCTTCTTCCTGATTTTATTTTCTTTTAAGCTCTTATCACTCTGCATTTATCTTGTTTAGTATGTGTCTCCTACACTGGATGGACACTAGAAAGTTAGGGGTTTTTGTCCATTTTATTCACTGCTGCTTACTCCCAGAATACTGTCTGCCACAGAGTGGGTGCTCATATAGTTTTTGAAGTGAACGTTTATCACCCTAGCTACTGGTATTCTTTTCTTGCTCTTCCACCTAGATATTTATCATCTACATGGTCCCTCATGGCTGATTTGAACGCAGGGCTTTGAACACATATTGATATGTTTATATGTTTGTATATTTGACTTTTGCTATATCTGAGCCCATTGCTTTGACTGTATCTTTGGGAGTTAGCTCTGGAATCATCAAATTCTTAACCTAGTCTGTCTTTTGATGTGGAATGATGATGCAGAATTTGATGCCAACTTGGCTGGCTGGTCCTGTGCCCATTTCAGACTGCTTTTGGTCTGCCTTGTCCTCATATATTCCTTGCTGCCTACTAAAAAGACTGATATTTCCATAGACCCAGTATACTGGGAAAGTGACATTTTCTCTTATGTGTTGGGGAAATATATATATTTTTAAGACGTGGAAAGGAAAATAGGAGTAAAAGGCACACATATTAGAGTCAACATCATGATAAAGTATAGAAATATTCCACACTTTGGGGTTCTGAAGATATCTAAGGGGAGGAACCTGATAGTATTTTTTTTTTTTAGTACTTGACAAATAAAAAAGAGGTACTAAAAACTTACAGATATTTTTTAGGGTATTAGAAGAACCAAAGGTTGATGTAAAAGTATCTATGCTTATTGATCTGTGCCATTTCTTTCTTTATTCCATTCCAGTGTAATTTCTTTTTATTACTTTTCTTCTTGTTCATTCCTTTCCCCAACTTATAAAAATTTCTTGTTGAAAAGGCAGAGTTATTTTTCTCAATTTCTACTTCTGTCTCAGCTCTCCCATCTACTTGATTTGGAAATATCTGATTGTTTTAACTCTGATTTTATTTGGCCTAAAGCTTCCTGGTAAAATTGTTGCAGCAGGGAATTACCTGTTGCTTTTACACAATATTGTGTTAGAGATAGAATTAACCATATAATGTGTTCATATCATAATGCCATCGACCCGAGAAACTACATACACAAGCCTAAATTTTTTTTTAACAGTCACGCATCTTATCTAGTAATGAAAGACATTAGGGTGACATGTGAAAATCATATTGAAACAGAGCATGACCCTATGTTTCTCCTTGCCCCCGCCATGTCCTCAGCCTGCCTTTTGTCTGTGGAAAAAATTTAGCCAAAGAATAAGTTTAATCAGAGAAGTGAGAAAATGCAGAAACAGAGGAAGACAGTCAAAGGAGACCAAATAATAATAGTTTAGTCATTAAACATAGTCAAGGACCTTTAGTTCCTCCTTAAGGGCTATAGATAATATTCTGAGTCATATCCTGTGAGCTGTCTTATAGATACTGAAACCCCCACCAGGTGGAAGAAGTTAACTACATGATGACCAGGCTGTAGCAATGACATAAGCTGCCACGATTCCAGGAACTGGCCTCAAAGAAATGGAAACAAACCGACCCTGGAAATGAAGATTAACTGTACCTAAAACAATCGAGATGATGCTGGTCAGACCACCGATGACCAATTTCAAGATGACTGTCAGAGCTGACTGTATTGTTTCTGCACGTAGCCCCCTCCCTCTGTCTATAAAAGCTCTTGCCCCCTGATTGTCAGGGTGGGAGTCGGCCTTGGGACAGGAGTATGCCCACACGCCCGGTTGCCAGCCTCCGAAATAAAGCAACATTTCCTTTCCTACCAACACTTGTCTCTCGAGAATTGGCTTTCAAGCAGCGAGCAGCCAGACCTGGGTTCGGTAACAATATTAATGGGTGGTTTCATCTAGTATCTGTTGCTAGAAATTGCAAATGAATTCAGTGACTGCTACGTGATTAGTTGTGCAGAATAAAAACAGCTATTATTTGCTGATAAGGTTTCTGTTTAAGCAAGTGAATATCATAGCCATGGGATAATTGCTGGCAGGATTTGCTGGGTGAAGTTTAAGATAAATAGGGAGAAGGAGGAGGGTAAAACATATAAAGAGACATATTTAAGTAGTGTACTCAAAGCCAATGCTGAGAAAAAAGATGGAAGTGTCCTGAAACATATCATGAGATCTTTATGAATTATTAAAAAGAAAACCATAATATTATCATCCTTTCATATAAAGGATAATAAAATAATAGTATAAATTGAGAACATCTATAAACTTCTGGAGGATAGTGGAGATAGAATATGATCATAAACTTGATTGCTTTCTGAAGTAAAATTAGTAGATGCAGGCAATTCAGTAGATAATAGTATTTGATCACAGTTTCTTTGCTAAATAAGTTTATGTCTGCCAATTTAGTTTTAGAATGATAATTGAAAACCTTGCTTATAAGTTGAAGTAAGAGGAAATCATTAAGTGCCATCTCTCAGGGTAGTTTCAAACATTGCTCTTTCTCATCTATCAAGCTTGATTAAAGGAATCCAACCATTGGAGAAGAAGGCTGAAGTTTTTGCTGTATTTTTAATTCTTACATTTTGTGTGTTGAACACTAACATCACAATGAAGAGTTGGGTCAAAATGAGAGTTCTAAAACAAGGAAAACATTCAATCCAAGTTAACAAAAAAATTTATACAGTTTTAAGACCCTTTCAGTCTGGAGAAAGAACCTCCTCTCGAATTTTTCTACTGGTGAAGTGGCCCTGTGGTGTGCTGACCATTCTTTTACCTAGACATTCCTCATGCCTGATAGCAAAGATCCACTAAAGTGGAAATTCAATTACGTGTCCTCTCTGGGGCACAGATACAGTTTGAGAATGTTTTGGTTATGACAAAGAGCAATCTCAGATTTGGGGAAATCAGGAGAAAAGGAAACACTATTCTGAATGTGTGCTGCTGGGAAATTGTCTTACCAGTCACAGAGAATTCAGGGAGAAAATGGAGTCATCATCCACAGTCATTTATTGATATCCAACTATATATGTATGGCACATTTGAGGCACTAATAGAGAGAAGGAAATGCCCACCTACCCCCTGAAATGGAAATAATCAGAGGTGGGTTACACCATCTTTTGGAGAAAGATAGATCTAAAGGATTTTGTAGAAATAAAATTTTAGGGCAACAATGAATGATGTTTTTTAAAAAAAATCCTAGGGCTGATTCATTTTTGGCATAGAAATATTAATTTAACATAAAGATTTATTTTCTTTTCCAATTACATTTCTGTTTTGTAAATTGTTTATTCCTGTTCCTTTATTTGTCCATTTGCTTATGAAGACTTTAATATTTTTCATATCAGGAATGCTAATTTTTAAAGGTAAAGTATTAGCTCATGTACTAAATTTAATTTTAGAGGACAACTTCTAGGAATGCATCTAGTCTGTCTGTCAGTTAAACAGTTCAAACAATCTTCACCATCTTTACAAATATTTTTATGGAAAAGTGAAGGTTGCAATGATCACATCATTCTGCTTGTCAACAGTCTTTAATAGCTGTCTAGCACACAGTAAAATTGAAAGCTCTCCAAAATATAAATGCAGTGTGTCTTTTCATCTTTTCCCTTAATGCACTATATCCCTTTCTGTTAGTATTCTTCATCCCTTCCTGGGCTTATCCTATACCTATTAAACTTAAATCCTTGTTGTATTTGAAACAATATTTTCTATTCTTCAACTTGCTTCCTACAGACTCTCTCTGTGCTATTAACTCTATCCCAAACTTGCATATATAGATTCTTTAAGGCTGTTTATGTTCCACCTTCTCGTTTCATCTAGGCCTTCCCAGATATCCTCCAATGAGAAGTAGAATCTTTCCCCTGTTATTTCATCATATCTGGTGAAGCTATTGGAACACTTTGCATCAGGGATGGCAGTGGTGTCCATGAACGACAGAGAACTGGTGTCAGGTATCATTAGGCTTATTCTCTGTTTTCTGTTCTTCCCAGCCCCTCTATTCTTCACTCCTGTCCTACTCTGCTTGGATTCAATAGCAGTGATTCTATTCCCATGACCACATTGATTTCTCTTTTCCATTGTCCTTCTGTTGACCTGGGAAAATCCAAATCCTGGATGAATCCAGTTATCATCCTTACCTGCATACTGAGACTACTGACCAAATCTGGGAGAATCTTGCAACCAGCTAGTGTGGTATGGTTACCCTCTGAACCCGATGGGCCCTCAAAATTGCTTACTTTCTGCTATGATCATTTCAAGACTTTGTTCCCTACTCTTCTCAGTTCTCTCCACCTACCACATCCTTACTTTCTCTTAGAAAATCACAATATTTTCTGCCCTACAAAAAAATAGAAGCCAGGACAAGAACTGCCTCAAATTCCCACCACCAAATCTCAAACTTACCTTCATCTACCAGCCCCGTTCCCTCCCTTCTTTGCTCCCTTTATAGTGGAAAAAGTAATTCCTCATGTATAAGGCAAGCCTTCTGTCTGAAGACTCTTAACCTCTCCTGCCTACAGAAGAACCTTGTCCTGGAACAGTGGTTCTTTTTTTTTTTTTAATTTTTTTATACAGCAGGTTCTTATTAGTCATCAGTTTTATACACATCAGTGTATACATGTCAATCCCAATCTCCCAGTTCATCACACCACCCCCCCACCCCCCCGCCGCTTTCCCCCCTTGGTGTCCATATGTTTGTTCTCTACATCTGTGTCTCAATTTCTGCCGTGCAAACCGGTTCATCTGTACCATTTTTATAGGTTCCACATACATGCGTTAATATACGATATTTGTTTTTCTCTTTCTGACTTACTTCACTCTGTATGACAGTCTCTAGATCCATCCACGTCTCAACAAATGACCCAATTTCTTTCCTTTTTATGGCTGAGTAATATTCCATTGTATACATGTACCACATCTTCCTTATCCATTCGTCTGTCGATGGGCATTTAGGTTGCTTCCATGACCTGGCTATTGTAAATACTGCTGCAATGAACATTGGGGTGCATGTCTCTTTTTGAATTGTGGTCTTCTCTGGGTATATGCCCAGTAGTGGGATTGCTGGATCATATGGTAATTCTATTTTTAGTTTTTTAAGGAACCTCCATACTGTTCTCCATAGTGGCTGTATCAATTCACATTCCCACCAACAGTGCAAGAGGGTTCCCTTTTCTCCACACCCTCTCCAGCATTTGTTGTTTGTAGGTTTTCTGATGATGCCCATTCTAACTGGTGTGAGGTGATACCTCATTGTAGTTTTGATTTGCATTTTCTAATAATTAGTGATGTTGAGCATCTTTTCATGTGCTTCTTGGCCATCTGTATGTCTTCTTTGAGAAATGTCTATTTAGGTCTTCTGCCCATTTTTGGATTGGGTTGTTTGTTTTTTTAATATTGAGCTACGTGAGCTGTTTATATATTTTGCAGATTAATCCTTTGTCCAATAATTCATTTGCAAATATTTTCTCCCATTCTGAAGGTTCTCTTTTCATCTTGTTTATGGTTTCCTTTTCTATGCAAAAGCTTTGAAGTTTCATTAGGTCCCATTTGTTTATTTTTGTTTTTATTTCCATTCCTCTAGGAGGTGGATCACAAAAGATCTTGCTGTGATTTATGTCAAAGAGTGTTCTTCCTATGTTTTCCTCTAGGAGTTTTATAGTGTCCGGTCTTACATTTAGGTCTCTAATCCATTTTGAGTTTAATTTTGGGTATGGTGTTAGGGAGTGTTCTAATTTCATTCTTTTACATGTAGCTGTCCAGTTTTCCCAGCACCACTTATTGAATAGACTCTCTTTTCTCCATTGTATATCCTTGCTTCCTTTGTCATAGATTAGTTGACCATAGGTCTGTGGGTTTGTCTCTGGGCTTTCTATCTTGTTCCATTGATCTATGTTTCTGTTTTTGTGCCAGTACCATATTGTATTGATTACTGTAGCTTTGTAGTATAGTCTGAAGTCAGGGAGTCTGATTCCTCCAGCTCCATGTTTTTCCCTCAAGACTGCTTTGGCTATTTGGGGTCTTTTGTGTCTCCATACAAATTTTAAGATTTTTTTGTTCTAATTCCGTAAAAAATGCCATGGGTAATTTGATAGGGATCCCATTGAATCTAGATTGCTTTGGGTAGTATAGTCATTTTCACAATATTGATTATTCCAATCCAAGAACATGGTATATCTCTCCATCTGTTGGTATCATCTTTAATTTATTTCATCAGTGTCATAGTTTTCTGCATACAGGTCTTTTTTCTCCCTAGGTAGGTTTATTCCTAGGTATTTTATTCTTTTTGTTGCAATGGTAAATGGGAGTGTTTCCTTAATTTCTCTTTCAGATTTTTCATCATTGGTGTATAGGAATGCAAGAGATTTCCATGCATTAATTTTGTATCCTGCAACTTTACCAGATTCATTGATTAGCTCTAGTAGTTTTCTGGTGGCAGCTTTAGGATTCTCTATGTATAGTATCATGTCATCTGCAAACAGTGCCAGCTTTACTTCTTCTTTTCCAATTTGTATTCCTTTTATTTCTTTTTCTTCTCTGATTGCCGTGGCTAGGACTTCCAAAACTATGTTGAATAATAGTGGTGAGAGTGGACATCCTTGTCTTGTTCCTGGTCTTAGAGGAAATGCTTTCAGTTTTTCACCATTGAGAACGATGTTGGCTTGTCGTGTATGGCCTTTATTATGTTGAGGTAGGTTCCCTCTATGCCCACTTTCTGGAGAGTTTTTATCATAAATGGGTGTTGAATTTTGTCAAAAGCTTTTTTCTACATCTATTGAGATGATCATATGGTTCTTCTTCTTCAATTTGTTAATATGGTGTATCACATTGATTGATTTGTGTATATTGAAGAATCCTTGCATCCCTGGGATAAATCCCACTTGATCATGGTGTATGATCCTTTTAATGTGTTGTTGGATTCTGTTTGATAGTATTTTGTTGAGGATTTTTGCCTCTATATTCATCAGGGATATTGGTCTCTAATTTTCTTTTTTTGTAGTATCTTTGTCTGGTTTTGGTATCAGCGTGATGGTGGCCTCATAGAATGAGTTTGGGAGTGTTCCTTCCTCTGCAATTTTTTGGAAGAGTTTGAGAAGGATGGGTGTTAGCTCTTCTGTAAATGTTTGATAGAATTCACCTGTGAAGCCATCAGGTCCTGGACTTTTGCTTGTTGGAAGATTTTAAATCACTGTTTCAATTTCATTACTTGTGATTGGTCTGTTCACATTTTCTATTTCTTCCTGGTTCAGTCTTGGAAGGTTATACCTTTCTAAGAATTTGTCCATTTCTTCCAGGTTGTCCATTTTATTGGCATAGAGTTGCTTGTAGTAGTCTCTTAGGATGCTTTGTATTTCTGCGGTGTCTGTTGTAACTTCTTTTTCATTTCTAATTTTATTGATTTGAGTCTTCTCCCTCTTTTTCTTGATGAGTCTGACTAATGTTTTATCAATTTTGTTTATCTTCTCAAAGAACCAGCTTTTAGTTTTATTGATCTTTGCTATTGTTTTCTTTTGTTCTATTTCATTTATTTCTGCTCTGATGTTTATGATTTCTTTCCTTCTGCTAACTTTGGGTTTTGTTTGTTTTTCTTTCTCTAGTTCCTTTAGGTGTAAGGTTAGATTGTTTATTTGAGATTTTTCTTATTTCTTGAGGTAGGCTTGTATAGCTATAAACTTCCCTCTTAAAACTGCTTTTGCTGCATCCCATCGGTTTTGGATCACCGTGTTCTCATTGTCATTTGTCTCTAGGTATTTTTATATTTCCTCTTTGATTTCTTCAGTGATTCCTTGATTATTTAGTAACGTATTGTTTAGCCTCCATGTGTTTGTGTTTTTTACGTTTTTTTGCTTGTAGTTCATTTCTAATCTCATAGCGTTGTTGTCAGAAAAGATGCTTGATATGATTTCAATTTTCTTAAATTTACTGAGGCTTCATTTGTGTTCCAAGATGTGATCTATCCTGGAGAATGTTCCGTGCGCACTTGAGAAGAAAGTGTAATTTGCTGTTTTTGGATGGAATGTCCTTTAAATATCAATTAAATCTATCTGGTCTAAAGTGTCATTTAAAGCTTCTGTTTCCTTATTTATTTTCATTTTGGATGATCTATCCATTGGTGTAAGTGAGGTGTTAAAGTCCCCCACTATTATTGTGTTACTGTCGATTTCCTCTTTTATAGCTGTTAGCAGTTGCCTTATGTTGAGGTGCTCCTATGTTGGGTGCATATATATTCATAATTGTTATATCTTCTTGGATTGATCCCTCGATCATTATGTAGTGTCCTTCCTTGTCTCTTGTAGCATTCTTTATTTTAAAGTATTTTATCTGATATGAGTATTGCTACTCCAGCTCTCTTTTGATTTCCATTTGCATGGAATATCTTTTTCCATCCTCTCACTTTCAGTCTGTGTGTGTCTCTAGGTCTGAAGTGGGTCCCTTGTAGACAGCATATATGTGGGTCTTGTTTTAGTATGCATTCAGCAAGCCTGTGTCTTTTTTTTGGAGCATTTAATCCATTCACGTTTAAGGTAATTATCAGTATGTATGTTCCTATTACCATTTTTAAAATTGTTTTGGGTTTGTTTTTGTAGGTCCTTTCTTCTCTTTTGTTTCCCACTTAGAGAAGTTCCTTTAGCATTTGTTGTAGAGCTGGTTTGGGGTGCTGAATTCTCTTAGCTTTTGCTTGTCTGTAAAGCTTTGGATTTCTCCATCAAATCTGAATGAGATCCTTGCTGGGTACAGTCATCTTGGTTGTAGGTTCTTCCCTTTCATCACTTTAAGTATATCATGCCGTTTGCTTCTGGCCTGTAGAGTTTCTGCTGAGAAATCAGCTGTTAACCTTATGGGAGTTCCCTTGTATGTTATTTGTCATTTTTCCCTTGCTGCTTTCAATAATTTTTCTTTGTCTTTAATTTTTGCCAATTTGGTTACTATGTGTCTCAGCGTGTTTCTCCTTGGGTTTATCCTGTATGGGACTCTCTGCGCCTCCTGGACTTGGGTGGCTATTTCCTTTCCCATGTTTGGGAAGTTTTCAACTATAATCTCTTCAAATATTTTCTCGGGTCCTTTCTCTCTCTCTTCTCTTTCTGGGACCCCTATAATGCGAATGTGGTTGCATTTAATATTGTCCCAGAGGTCTCTTAGGCTGTCTTCATTTCTTTTCATTTTTTTTTTGTTTATTCTGTTTCTCAGCAGTGAATTCCACTATTTTGTCTTCCAGGTCACTTATCCGTTCTTCTGCCTCAGTTATTCTGCTATTGACTCCTTCTAATGTAGTTTTCATTTCAGTTATTGTATTGTTCATCTCTGTTTGTTTGTTCTTTAATTCTTCTAGTTCTTTGTTAAACATTTCTTGCATCTTCTCGATCTTTGCCTCCATTCTTTTTCTGAGCTCCTGGATCATCTTCACTCTCATTATTCTGTGTTCTTTTTCTGGAAGGTTGCCTATCTTCACTTCATTTAGTTGTTTTTCTGGGGTTTTATCTTGTTCCTTCATGTGGTACATAGCCCTCTGCCTTTTCATCTTTTCTATCTTTCTGTGAATGTGGTTTTTGTTCCATAAGCTGCAGGGTTGTAGTTCTTGCTTTTGCTCTTTGCCCTCTGGTGGATGTGGCTATGTGAGAGGCTTGAGCAAGTTTCCTGATATGAGGGACTGGTGGTAGGCAGAGCTGGGTGTTGCTCTGGTGGGCATAGCTCAGTAAAACTTTAATCTGCTTGTCTTCTAATGGGTGGGGCTGGGTTCCCTCCCTGTTGGTTTCTTGGCCTGAGGTGACCCTACACTGGAGCCTACCTGGCTCTTTGGTGGGGCTAATGGCGGACTCTGGGAGGGCCCACACCAAGGAATACTTCCCAGAACTTCTGCTGCCAGTGTCCTTGTCCTCATGGTGAGCCACAGCCACCCCCCACCTCTGCAGGAGACCCTCCAACACTAGCAAGTAAGTCTGGTCAGTCTCCCCTGGGGTCACTGCTCTTTCCCCTGGGTCCCGATGCACACACTGCTTTGTGTGTGCCCTCCGAGAGTGGAGTGTCTGTTTCCCCCAGTCTTGTCAGAGTCCTGCAGTCAAATCCTGCTAGCCTTCGAAGTCTGATTCTCTAGGTAGTCCTCCTCCCGTTGCTTGACCCCCCAGGTTGGGGAGCTTGTCGTGCAGCTCAGATCCTTCACTCCAGTGGGTGGACTTCTGTGGTATAAGTGTTCTCCAGTCTCTGAGTCACCCACCCAGCAGTTATGGGATTTGATTTTATTGTGATTGTGCCCCTCCTACCATCTCACTGTGGCTTCTCCTTTTTCTTTGGATGTGTGGTTTCTTTTTGGTGAGTTCCAGTGTCTTCCTGTCGATGATTATTCAGCAGTTAGTTGTGATTCTGGTGTTCTTGCAAGCGGGAGTGACAACACCTCCTTCTAATCTGCCATCTTGGTTTGTGGGGTAACAGTGTTTCTTAAGCTTAAGTCTGAATCACAGTCCCTTGTGGGTGGTCTGTTAAAAACCTATTGCTGGGACCCACTCCCAGGGTTCTCCAGAGAAACAGAACCAATAGGATGTGTGTATGTATAGGTGTGTGTGTGTGTGTGTGTGTGTGTGTATATGTGTATGCCTGGCATGTAAGATGCTCACTGGATCGAAGTTAATTTCTCTACCTTTAGAAACCAAGAGAGTAGTGTCATCTCTTCCACTAGATTGGGAATTCCCCTAAATGCTTTTATTGTTCAACATCTCATGGCCCCGTGTTTTGTTTTGTTTTTTTCTACATTTATTTATTTTATTTTTATTTTTGGCTGTGTTGGGTCTTCGTTTCTGTGCGAGGGCTTTCTCTAGTTGCGGCGAGCGGGGGCCACTCTTCATTGCGGTGTGCGGGCCTCTCACTATCGTGGCCTCTCTTTGTTGTGGAGCACAGGCTCCAGATGCGCAGGCTCAGTAGCTGTGGCTCATGGGCCCAGTTGATCCGCGGCATGTGGGATCTTCCCAGACCAGGGCTCAAACCCGTGTCCCCTGCATTGGCAGGCAGATTCTCAACCACTGTGCCACCAGGGAAGCCCAGCCCCGTGTTTTTAAATACAGTAATTTTAATGTTGCCTTTTTAATTAGAATATTGATATAAAGAGGTGTTACCATTTCTATAATGATCTTCAGAATTTTTTTGGAGTATATATTTCCTGTATATTATTGGTCTAGATTTCTGAAATGCATAGAAATTGATTCTCACTGACAAAGTCCTTTTTTGGAGCCTTACGTAAAAATATCATAGTTTCGCAGTCAAAAATCACATTGGAGAGATTTGATATATTTCCCACATGAAAGGTGGTTCTGTTTCACATTATCTAAAAATAGGCAAATGCATAACTTTGTCAGATGACACAGTTGTGTGATATGAATAGCTATCATTTGAGATTTGTAATGGCATCCAAGCTACTCATGTATGTATGAGTTATTATTAGAAGCCTGCGTTTTAAGAGAGATATGTAAAGTATTACTTTACTTTTCTGATATGGAATAGGAAAGACTTTAATCATAAAATTACTACTTGTATAAATGCTTAGTTGTAGGTAAAATGTTGCAGAATGCCATTCACATACATAATTCAAATCCCTTAGGTGCTTAAAGAGAATTCTCAGGACAAAAGAGACCTTGGGGTTTTTTCCTAGGCTGTGATAAAGTTCAAAACTAAAAAAAAAATTCTGTAAAACCTAATATTAGTTCATGTTATATGACAAAAGGGTTGAGCAAATTCACCTCTAAACAATTGGATTTTACTAACTGACTTGTACAGGTGGATACCAGGCATGGTGCACTGTCTGTTAAGCATCTCTGAAAAGTACCCATGCTGCTCTGAAATCTTCCAGGAAGGCTGAAACTAGGATTTTTCTTGCAAAGCTACAAAAACAGTGATATTAGAAACGTACATAAGATTAAAAAACAAGAACAACAACAAAAAAACGCAAGTTGTGAAGGGGAAAAATCTCATCATAAGTGTTAAACAATTGTAGACCAGGTCATGTGGGTATACCATTGCATGGTAATCTGACACTTGAATCTCTAGGCCACACTTCAATACTCTCTATTTAGATGAGTATAGTACTTTCTGTTCTATTTGGCTTTGTGAGCCGGCATACTTCTCATTTCCTAATGAGCACCAGATTCTCCCAGTGTGTAAATTAAGGGCTTTTGGACTCCACTACCGGGCCACAAGGGTATCATTCAGTACATTGAAGTAGTAATTTACTAAATGGGACCCTCATGGCCCAAAAGAGTTCATGCAGCTTCCCAAATGCCTACCTTAACCAGGCGATGGTTTATGGTCTGGAGAAACTAATGAGTATTCAATTACAGTATTATATTTAGAAAAGGAGACTGGTATTTGTCCAGAAATTGTAGCTCTGCTTTATGCTTTATCTCAGTTAGAGTTAGGTTATTTTTAGTCTTCTTATTCCCACCGGGCTTTTTCCTCTCTTATGTTTTAAATTTTGCTTCTGTTAGGTTGCTTAAGTAGCACTCCCTTACCTCCAGCTAATGATTCTATTGGATTTTAGTTACCATAATTGTTTCCCTAATTGGCATCACTTGAAAGAATGATTATTAGGAAAGGTGATAAACATTGAAAAGTCTGCCACTTGGTCTCATTCATTATTCTTCCAATTCCTTTTCAATACTGTGTTCTTGGAAATTTAAAAAACACTAAATTTTTGACTAAGGTTTTATTGCAGCATTAATAGTACAGCATTTTCTGTCTAGGTATTCTGCTATTATTCAGAAATGACTACTTCAGAATTATTTTGAACTTTAAAAAGATTGTCTCTGTTAATTCACTCTCTATGAAATTTTAAAACACAACTAAAAAAATTAAATTTGATATCATATGAAGAATTAATTTAAAAAATCATGGCATTAGAATTTAACATTGCTTTTGAGATTTTAAATTTGATTTGTTTTTAGTTAATAGGACAATATTATTCTTTTTTTAAACATCTTTATTGGAGTATAATTGCTTTACAATGGTGTGTTAGTTTCTGCTTTATAACAAAATGAATCAGCTATACATATACATATATCCCCATATCTCCTCCCTCTTGCGTCTCCCTCCCACCTGACAATATTATTCTTGCAGTAAATGTAGAAGGCTAAGATGCTCTCATTTTTATGTTCTCTAGGTGGCAGCTTAACTCCACCTTTAAAAATTTCCCTTTTAGTATTTTTCTCACTGGCATTTCATTTAAAAACTGGTAACATAATGCACAACAATATGTCAAATGAATACAGCCAAACATGATCTGCCTGCTTTTAATGTCTTGACAAGGTTTTTCATGTAGTACACTGCTGATTTTAGTTGAAAAACATAGATATACAGTCCTCCAAAAAGTGCTCTCATTCACCATTTTCCTTATATGAAGGTCAGTAACCAGATCTTTTATGATGAAGCTGTAGTATAAAGCATCAGCCTTGCTCTAGATTTGTACTTTTCTGCATGTGTTGTTGAGCCGATTGTCACGCTATTTAGTCACATCTGGGATGTATATATTTCCCTTTCTCTGTTACAGTTACATGAACAGCTGAGTCTGAATGTCATCCTCATTCTGTTCAGTTAGAGCCCAAATATTGTCCTAAGAATTATGAAAAGAGTAGCTTAACTCCAGAATAAGAACTCACATTATCTTGTAGAACAACATCTCAACTGGGCATGATTTTGACTCTCAGGGGATATTTGGCAATGTCTGGAGACATTTTTGATTGTTCCAACTTTGGGGGAGGGGAATACTATTAGCATCTAGTGGTTATAGGCCAGGAATTCTGTTAAACATGCTTCAGTGCAGAAGATAGTCCCCCCAAACAAAGATTTATTTGGTCCAAAATGTTAATAGTGCTGAGGTTGAGAAATGCTGTTGTAGGGAAATAGAGCTATAGTTTTATAATATCAAAATCAGTGCAAACTGTTAATAATCACTGTAATGAATTCTTTTAAGAGAGGTTTACTGAAGGTCATAAACATAATAAATATCCTTTACAAAAACAGCTTGTTTGATTAATTTAGTAACAAATTTCTCATGAATCTATTCCTTTTCCCTATTGTCCCACTTATTTTTATCTCATATGGTTAAAAAAAAATCTGTGCCCTTGTATTACATTTTTTAATTCAAAAATCATTGCTCGAGTCTTATTCTGCATATCTAAAACTCAGGAAATCTCTTTGTGAAAATATTTATTGTATTTACTGAGTACATAAAGAGTCTGCACAGCTGTCAAGATCTATGTACAATTTTCTTTCTATTTTGTAAGTCAATTTTAATAAAACAGGTTTGAGATGGCTTAAGTTTATCAAACCTATTGACTGTGGACTATATTAATTAAAATTACTGAAAATCAAGTTTTGAGAATACTGCCATTCCCAAAGAGTTTAGTGTAAAAGAAGCTACTTAATTTATCTTTGCCAAGAGGTTGTGAAACAATGACAAACTTGTTTAGTATCCTGAAATTGTGCTTCAGATACAATTTATCATCGTGTTTTGCCTGAAGAGCCATTATGTGACACAATTAAGAATACATACCATATATGGATTAATCAGGTAATACAGTGAGATGTTTTGGCAACCTTATGCTCTTCTCAGATCAGTAATTTTTCAACTGACATCTTATTCTAAATCCCCATATATAAAATGGATTAAATTTGAGTTACTTTTTTTTGTAAGGATGGAGGCCTGCCTTGCTTTTTGCAGCAGCCGCAGGGTACCATCTCAGAAATCCAGCCTTTTGTTGAAAACAGTTTGAAAATCACTGGCCTAGAGCAGGGGTATGTCAAGCTTTCTTTTGTTTTCTTGGCATGTAAGCGTCCATCTGAAGGGGAAAAAAAAAGACAAAATCCTATCTTGACCCCATATCCCTTCTTGCTACTATCCTCCTTTCTTCATTCCTTTCCCCAGCAAAACTTCTACATACCTTGCCTCACTTTCTCACCTTTAATTCACTCCTAAAACTACTCATCTGCTTCTAGCTCTGCTATTCCACAGACACTGCTTTTGTCATGATCTCCAGCTGCTTCCCTGGTGCTACACTTGATGGTCACTTTACTCTCATTTTGCTCCACTTCTCAAAAACCATTGATGAAGTTGACCCCTTCTTCCTTTTTCAAACAATCTTCTGGTTCTCCTTTTTTCTTATTGGCTTCTTTGTAGTCTTTCTTTACTCTAAGTGTTGGAATTCTTCAGGACTAGGTCTTGAGCTCTCCTATTCTTCTCTGTAAACTTCCTGGGTTTTCTGATTCATTTCTATGATCTTAAATACCATCCATATGTTGGTAACTCCCATATTTTACACCTTCAGGCCAGACGTTTCCTCTGAGCTCCAGATCTACACACCAAGTTGCCTATTTGAAACCTTTTCCTGGATATCTCTTCTCATCTGCCATCCAGAGTCACTCCAACTAGAAACCCAGGAGTCATCCTTTATTTTCCATCTTTCTTCATCATCTGTGTCCACCATCAGAAACATCTGTCTGTACTTTCTCCAATCTTATGCTTCAAACCTTTCCACACCTCTCGTTCTCTACTGCTGCCATGTTTAGCTATGTCTCCATAATTTCTCATTTCAAGAGCCTCCTAAGTCATCTTTCTGTTTCTACCCTTGCCCCACCCTCATCCATTTTCCGCAAGGCCACCAGAGTGGTATTTTAAATAACAAATTGATTACATATCTTTCCTGCTTACAATTCTTACCTAGCTTCCTATTGCACATGGAATAAAATATGAACTCCATACTATGGTCTGGGTCTGCTTCTCCAATTTTGGTTTCTGTCACTTCAACTTCTCTTCTACTAATGTTCTAGACGTGCTGACATGGAGCATCTAGAAGAGACTGAATTCTTTTTTTAATCTCAGGGTATTAAGTTCTCCTCCCTGGCTTTTTGCATGCCTAGTTCTTTTTCATCCTTCAGGTCTTATCTTAAAAATCATCTCCCTAATCAATACATATTCACTTTCTGCCATTTTAAAGCTTATTTATTTACCTGTTCATTTGTTCATTGTCTGACTTACTAGAATTTAGGCTTCCTGAGGACAGGGATCTGGTCTTTCTTCCCTGCCAGGAAGCTGGTAGTCACTCAGCACACATTTGATGAATGCATTAATGAGTTATTGTACTAAGTAATCATCAGATTATATAGGAGGGTCCAACATAATAGACATGTATACATATGCTTGCCCTATACATCTTGGCTTTAGAAAGGAGATGACTAAAGAGGGACATATCATATCGGTGTCTAGTATTTGAAGACATAATATGGAAAATAGGATTAGACATGGGTTTGGCAACTAGAAAACAAAACTGAGAGTATGAGTGAAAGTTAAACTGGAACAAACAGTGGAATAGTAGGTGCTTGGGAGATGGCAAGCTTTGTCTCACTGAAGATGTTCAACTAGAGAGCTGGATGACAGCCTGTCTGGCAAGTGGTGGTGGGATTTCTTGCTTTACATTGGAACTTGATCTAGGGACTTCAAAGGGCTCTTCCCTCTCTGAGATGCTTGGATTTTGTGATTACAGAGGAGTTCTTACTGGTATCTCCTAGCATTAATCTGTGATTGTATGGGTTATTCTTTTTCAAGTCACACTTTATTGGATGTCCTCTTAAGACCTCACTGTTCTCTCAGAAATAATAATAATGCAGAAGCTAAAGAAGCCTTTTTTTTCCTGTTTCTATTTTGTTTGAGAAAGAAATGTTAGATAATAAAAGAAGAATTAGATAGAAAATATCTTCTTGATGGCTTAATCTTTTAATAGACATGTCTAAAAAAAACAGATCAGTGTGTGATTTGGCATTACTTTCAAATCCTTTTCTTAAACTTACGGAAAACAGAATCAATAGGAACACACCTTTGTTTATCCAATATCCTTAAAAGTTACCATCATGACTGGAGTTGGGATAGGGGGGTCAGTTCCAAAACAACTCTGCATATTACATTTTGAACTTTACTTTTTAATAGCATCATAAACCTCCCATCATATCCTTCAATATTTCCTACGGAATTTCTTGTTTATCTTCAGTCATAAGCTAATGTATTTGATGTGAGAAATAGAGAAATAATGACTTAGAATTCTCCAAACATTAATTGGCTGACTTCTGGAAATCATAAAACAACTCTGGCTAGGTCTTATTGAACACAGCATTAGGAGAGGTTCAAAATCCATATTCAACTGAAGAAAAGTCACATCCTCAAAGCTGGTTTATGTTTTCTCATCACCAATTCACACAAAATTTTTCATTATGTCACGTGACAGTATGTGACTCTGCAGGGACAAGTACAAGAAAACCTACATTCAGTCATCTGGCATGACTGAAAACTGTGTGGTTTGTCATGAAGTCATTTTCAGAAGTTATGGTATATATAATATCTCTTCTTTCAAATAATGTAGAATTACATGCTAATTTGAATGATTTGGATATGATTTGTCCATAACTTTTAATGTTACTCTGGCCATTTTTTTATCCAATTAAGTCTAGACACCATAAAAAACCCAGTGCCCTGTGTGTGTGTGTGTGTGTGTGTGTGTGTGTGTGTGTGTATATACGTATTTGCTTTATGATTTTCTTTATGTTATCCATTTCTAGTTTCACTTCTTTCTTTCTCTTTGCTTTCCTTATTTTCCAAGAGCAATGTATCAGTAAATATCTCTTGAAGCTTGCCATGTGAAGGACATTGTATATCTTCCACTTTACTTCTTTACTCTGAAGAACTTGGCCTTAGTACTGTAGCCTGCCCTTTGTTATTTCTAGCTATTGCAGGTAGAAGTTAGTTTTGTTGATATTCATAAATTCTTTTGTTTTGGCCCTCTATCTACTATTTCCTAAACTTCTTGTCTTCATCTTTATTCTACTATGGCATTTTGAACTTATCCCTCTTTGCCTTTTGGGAATCCTTTCCATCATAGTTTTTACTGTGAAGTACTGTATTAGTTTTCTATTGGTGCGCTAAGAAATGACCGTAAATTTAGTGGCACAAAGCAACATGAATTTATTATCTTATAGTTCTGGAGGTCAGCAGTCTGAAATGATTCTCAGTTAACAAAAATCAAGGTGTTGGCAATTCTGCATTCCTTTCTGGAGGCTCTTGGGGGAGAATTCATTTTCTTGCTTTTTCCAGTTTCCAAAAACCATCTGTACTCCTTGGCTCCTGGCTTGCTTCCTCCATCTTCAAAGGCAGCAACTATGGTCAAGTCTTTGTCATATCAAATCACTCCAAAACAACCCCTCTTCTGCCTTCTTCTGCAACCTTAATCCCCCTTTGCCATATAATAGGCAACATATTCACAGGTTCTGAGGATTAGGCTGTAGATATCTTTGGGGGCCCATTATTATGCCTCTCATGAACACTTACCTCTTTTTCTTTTGATGTTTGCAACCCTGCAACCAAGCCACTCTCCACTCAATAGGAGGAAGCTCCCCTGTTCCATTTAGTCGCTCCCGTGGTTTTTACATTTGTCTCTGGCTGCCTGGTCTCTGCTGACTCTGAATAATTATGTAAAATATACTTGCTTGTTGGCTTTTTGTAGTTAAAGCACATTTAAACCACAATTAAATTGCTTTGATATCTAAGTAACTTTGGAAAAAATAAGTAAAGACTGCCGACCACCTTGTTCTCCCTTTATTTAAATTATTTATATTGGATCTGTTTTCTTCCTTTTTCCTTTGCAAAATATCTAACTATTTTCATGCCATTAGAGATATAACAGAGCAATGTAAAAAACAGAACTACTCTGAGAAAACATTTTACTTATTAATCACTTTATTTTTATTTGCCACTTCTTTTTACCATTTTTGTAATTTACTATGAATTGTATAAATAATTCATACTTGCTCCCTTCTCATTTTAGTTTTGATATGAACCTATAAATTGTATTTCTGCCAGAGTCTTTCTGTGCTTTAAAGTATGTTCATCCTATTTTTTTCTGTTTATGTATAAACTAGGTATTTAATTCTAGCAACATGTTTTTGAGAAAAAAGCTTTTGGTTTGAAAGAATACTGGTGATCTTCAGTAATTAAGACTGTATAGTTAACCAAGCTCTCTAAATTCCAGCGTGTAAGACATTTCTATAGGTGATGAGCTTATTACTTATATGCTATTTAATGCTTACATGATTTCTCTTAGACACAAAGAGACAAGTGACGTATACTTAAACATATCCCTGTCTTGATATTTGGGATGTTGATCTTTCGTAACGTAAAAAGAAGAGTATTATTTACATTTTCTCTGAAATAAATGAGAAGACCAAACCTACATGGATTTTGAAATTGATCAGGAACAAGAATTTTGGGAATTCTCAGAAAGGAACTAATTTTCTCACAATTTAAATTTACTTTTCACCAGAGGAAAGATATTCATGTGTTTCTGGACTGTATCAATTCATTGAACTCTACCTGTTCTGAATAAAGAGCTTCTTTATGCAATCAATGAAGCCAAGCAAAACACTACAGTTTCTGAGTTCAGTACAAATTATTTCCCATTATAAGGGATCCCTATCATTGAGAAATATCTTCTCTATTCACATCAATGATGAGAAAATGACATCCTGTTGCTTTCAATTATATGCATATGTTCCCTTTAAGACCCAACATATTAGCATTGCTGACTCTTCAGGCTGACCTCTTTTTTTTTTTTTAATAAATAAATTTATTTATTTATTTATTTTTGGCTGCATTGGGTCTTCGTTGTTGTGTGTGGTCTTTCTCTAGTTGTGGTGAGCGGGGGCTACTCTTTGTTGTGTACAGGCTTCTTATTGCGGTAGTTTCTCTTGTTGCAGAGCAGGGGTTCTAGGCACGTGAGCTTCAGTAGTTGTGGCGCGTGGGCTCAGTAGCTGTGGCTCACGGGCTCTAGAGCGCAGGCTCAGTAGTTGTGGCGCACGGGCTTAGTTACTCCATGGTATGTGGGATCTTCCCGGACCAGGACTCAAACCTGTGTCCCTTGCACTGGTGGGCGGATTCTTAACCACTGCACCACCCGGGAAGTCCCAGGCTGACCTCTTTAATTAGGGTCAAATCAAGGAAATTAAATAAATATATGTAAATTCTGAGACTAAACTGAAACAACTAGTCAGGTAATTTTTCTGTTCTCTGTGCAGAAGCACAAGCTTAGGACTTTTTATAAATCAAATTGAAATATATATCTTTTTATTATGGCTTTTTAACTTGTTCTGAGTAGATTTTATGAACCTAATGAAAAAATTGAAAATAACTTCTCCAGCATAACTTCTGAGTGATAATATTGTACAGGGATCAGTATAAAGAAAGGAAAGAGTTTGATACAGTGACACCTAGAAGTGCTAAGAAGACACCATTAGTTGGTAATTTGTAACTGGTTCATTTTCCAAACATTGTAGGGTCTAGAGGAAAATGTGAACAACAGAATCTCCAGGTTTAGTTTTTGATATTTTTATGGTAGGCTGACAAGAGCTTGAAGGTTGAGGCATTTATCTTGAAATAATGAGAGAAGTTTTTGCTTTCTGAATTACTTAGAGAATTGGTACTAAAACTGCCCCAAGGCATGGGCTGTGAATCCAAGTGTATCCACACCAAGCCATCTTTCATTTAAGTCTGTTTAATAAATCATCTTCCTAACTGGAGCTTGGGGTATAAAAGTTCATGCCTCTGGCACAACTGAAAGGGAGAAAAAGATCAGGAGCATGGAAGTTTAAGAAATGTAATTTTATTTTCAACTTTGGTTTTCTGACATACAAGGAAAAAATGCTATTTAAAAAATATTCCTACTTGGATAAAAGCAGCTGCTTCTAGATGGCGCAAAATAATAAAATTTGAAAAGCTGGAAATGGCCCAGCTTTTGTCCAGGATTCAGTGAATTTCATGGAGCAAGTGCTAGACTGAAGATTTATGAGGACAGGGTTAGGTGACCATTGATTGTTGAATGAATTAATAAAAGAGTGAAAATTTAAGTTTCTTTGACTCCTTCAGATCTCAGACAAGTTATTTAGATATGGATAAGAATATAGGTTTTGCTACTATTGCTGGAGAGATGGAGCTTGGCATTTTTCCCCATGAAGCTTGTGGGTTCTCTCTGGTCAACAATTTCATGGGAACTTGATGAATACTTTATATTTGGTTACTAAACAGGTTTATAAGCCATTCATAAAAGTAATGTGATTTGTTTTGGGGGCAAAGGTTTGGTAGTTTCATGTATTCACTCAGTAAGTAAAGGTTTGTTGAGTGCCTACTATATGCCTGGCAGTGGCTAGTACCCTAGCCTTATATAATACATATGTCCCTCTGCTCTTGGAGAAATAGACATGTAAGCAGTTAAAAATCAATATAGAGTAAGTTCTGTAATGGACGAAGAACAATGCATCACAGAAGCATGTAAGATAAGGTTCAAACCCAGATTTGCGGGATTAGGAAACACCTTCTAGAGGAAGAACATCTCAGCTGAAACCTTAATTTAAAATAGGAGCCTGCTAGCAGAGGGAGGCAGAAAGAGTGTTTGAGGCAGGAGAGCTTGGTGAAATGTAGGAACTGGAAGCACTTTAGTCACCCTTCAGAGTGGAGAGTGGAGTGAACTGAAGCTGCCATGGTGAGCAGAAGCCAACTTCAGAAGCGCCTTGAAGCCATGGCAAGGAGTTCAGAATGTGTCCTTAGAGTTTAATTAAAATAGTAATTGAGTAGGTGACTAGTAAGAGCCAAGGGTGATGGGAAGCCATTGAAAGCTTTTAAGGAAAGGAACTACATAATTAGACTTGTGTTAGAACACTGTCACTGGTTGTAGGGTGAAAAACAGATGGAGAGGACTCAAGGCTGATTGTAGCAGCCTAGTGAGAGGCAATCATAACCTGAAGCAGAGAGGTGGCCATGGAGATTGCGTGATATGGGCAGATTTAGAAGATTGTTATGAGAAAGAATGTCCAGATCTTGGTGATCAGTTGGGCATGATGTACGTGAAAGACCAAGGAGTTCAGGGTGACTCCCAGGTTTGAGTCACAGTGTGCTATACGGTACCATTTTCTGAGGAAGGCAGACCAAAATGAGACAGAAATATAAGTTCAGTTTCAGGCATGTTAAGTTTTAGGTACCTGAGTGGAAGCTAGTTACATAGGTAAGACTAAAACTATAGAAAAAGATCTGAACGAAAGACACACATTTGAGGATCATCAGCCTAAGGGTGGAAAAGAAACCCTGGAAATTGATCCAGTTGCTCATGGTGAACATGCAGTCTTATAACATGATCCTTAGAGACACAAGTTTTTAACAAATGGACAGAGGAAGAGGAATTGACCAGGGAGACTGAGAACAAGTGAACAGATAGTTAAGAGGTACATCAAGAGAGTGTGGTGTCAAGGAAGCTAAGGAAAGAAAATATTTCGAGAAGGAAATGCTCAGCAGAGGCCATACTGTGGTGAGTTGAAGACAAGACTCAGTAATAAGGTGGTTGTCAGTATCTTGCCAGCTTCCTTGAAGGGGGAGGGCAGAAATCACTTCACAGGTAAGAAGTATGTGGGTGGTGAGCATGTGGAGAAAGAGAGCAAGAGCGTACACACTGCTTTAGGGAAGTTTGAATGTGAAGAAAGCTGAACAAGATAGTAGTAATGCTAGATAGCTAAGGGATCTAGGGAAAGGTCTATTTTTTTTTTTTTTTTTGGTCAGTTTGTTTTAATGAGTGAGACCAGAGTATGTTCAAATGCAGAGGAAAAGAAGAGCTTAAAGATGAAGTAAGAGGAGCAGGTTTGCGGTTGGATAATTGAAAGAAAAAAAAGATCCCTGAAGAGGCAAGAGAGGACAGAGTCCCAGGGTAGCTGTACCAGGGTCAGGGTGGGGCTGGTTTTAGGCAAGAAACAGCACATTGGCGGGCTGACAGTGATGGTAGGAGGTGGTGGAAGTTGGAAGTTTGAGGAACTTGAAAAATGTTTCTGATGGTAGCTGTGTGAAATAAAAGAAAGCTAAAAAAACACAGATAAGTTGCCAAACAGCATGAAGGACCTAGTACAAGTTGAATGTCATGAAACTATAGTGACACCAATATGATTATGTGATTTTTTTTTTTTTCTTCTCCAGCAGTGCCCAAGTCCTGAGCTTTGGCAAGGAGATAGCAGACATTGTGGGTGTTTTCTAACTGGGTGTGAGTGAAATGCAACGGGACAAGGTAAATGGGACATTTATAAGCAAGTATCTGAAGCGATGAACTAGACACTTGTCTCCAAGCTTTTTTGTTCTCATGTTCTCAAAAGAAGTTTGAAAAAGTGGCTACTCAGACACTTTTTAAAGTGGAAATCTAAAAAATGTTAACACAAATTTAAATATCATAAAATTAAACAGTTGCAAAAGTTGTTTTTTATGGTTTATTTTATGTAATATACATACATTAAATGTATTTTTATCCAAATCTTAGAGCTGTAGATTTAGCTTATTCAATTTATAGGCATGTCCTTCAGATAGATAATCAGGTATCATTGTGAAACTAATCAGCCAAATCAGAGTTACTTTTCATTAGAAAAGGTTTGATTTTATTTTAAAACTCATAGGTTGTGAATCTAACACACTTCTCACCTCTGTATTCTGAGGTAGGTTAATTGATTGATAGATGAATGATTGATTGCTAGGTAGGTAGGTGGGTGGATAGATGGATAAAACAAGTCATGGATGAATAGATGGATACTTGTCTTGGGTACGTCTCCTGGATGAAACAAGGTCCCCCTGAATATCTTTCTGAAGGTTTTTGGCTTTACTTTCAAGAGTCTTTCCCTCAGGAAAGTGTCATTCTAAATTGGTTCCTATTTTTGATGCCTTGAAGATTTTTGCACCCTGGAACAACTCACCAAAATACAATTTAGGATAAGGGAGAGCATGACTTTCTTTTTGAAGGTGGAGAAGGGCAATGGGAAAGGCGAGAAAGGGAGGAATAATTGTTAGATATTAGAGCTGGCAGGCAGGTCAGCTTTAGGAATAAGTTTTTGGAAGTTTAGATCTGGATGTTTTTACCCTATTGCTATCTAAGCCTATTTATACTCTAGAAAATCTTTGTGTCCATACTTCAGTTTGAAGACCATTGGACTATTGCATAAAAGCCAGGTCAAGATGAAGAATGAAGGTGGGAGGATGTGAGAAAGTGGTCAAGGAGATTGAGATCTCCTAGTTCCAAAACCTGTAATTTTAATGGCTTATGTTTAGTATTTTTTTGTTTGTTTGCTTTGACATTCAGAGAATCTGTGTTGATCTTTATTGAAAATGGAAATATTAGGGCACATTTGGGGCTTGTGTTTCCATCAGGCACCGTGTAAAGAGAGTGGGCTTTGGAGCCCAACACACCTGGATTTGAATCCTTGCTCTACCACTTACTCACTGTGCCTCCAGGCAAGCCAGTTATCCTTTCTGTGATCAGATTTCTCATTTGTAAAATTAGAATAACAGAATCTACCTTGCAGGCTGTTACAAGTTTTAGAGATAACTGGTTCTTTTATTCAACAAATATTTACTGAGTGCCTACCAAGTGCCAAACACTGTTCAAAGAAATATTAAGAGCAAAATACCTCACACAGCATTTGGAACATACGAATAAACCAGTCAATGGCAACTAAAAGGGATGTGTTTGAGGGTAGGAAGCCTGTCATGTTCTTCTGTGATAAAAGGCAGTAATTATTGGGTCAAAAGTGAAGGACAATTGCAAATGTCCAGTGTTAGTTTTTCCTGAAGCTTATAAGGTGTTCAGGCCTAAGCTTACTTTTTTCCTCTCTCACTTTTATCAAAGTATAGTTTTCAGTGAGTTAAAGACATGGCTTTCATGCACATATGAGAGAATACTTGTCAGAGATTTTACCCAACTCATTATTTAATGAGAGAACCAATATGAGGGTAAAACTGATTCCAAGAGCATTTATGGAGCAAGGATGTA
Organism: Balaenoptera ricei; assembly: GCF_028023285.1. Taxonomy (NCBI): domain Eukaryota; kingdom Metazoa; phylum Chordata; class Mammalia; order Artiodactyla; family Balaenopteridae; genus Balaenoptera; species Balaenoptera ricei. The sequence continues at coordinate 128,800,640 of NC_082640.1, forward strand.
TATAGTCCATCAGGGAAGACATTAAAAAGTAAAAGAATGTTGGAATAAGATAGCTTGGTTAGATATAAAATTGTTACTGGCCCACAAGGCAACAAAACAGCAGACTTTAGGATTATCTTTTTGCTATGGGCTGAATGTTTGTGCTTTCTTGTCAAATTTGTATGTTGAAATCCTAATGATGGCATTAGGAAGTAGGGCCTTTGGGGGGCGCTTAGGTCATGAGGGTGAAGTCTGTATGAATGGGATTAGTGGTTTTATAAAAAAGACCTCAGAGACCTTCCTAGCCCTTCCACCACGGAAGGTCACAGCCAAAAGACAGCCAACTGTGAACCGGGAAGTGGGCTCTCACCAGACGTTGAATCTGCTAGCACTTTGATCTTGGGCTTCCCCAGCCTCCAGAACTGTGAAAACCATGGGAAATGACAAGTTCTAAGGCTTCCTAAAATGCGTAAGCTGTACGTGTGTCATCATACACTCAATTAGCGCTCCTAAACTTAGGCTTTGGGTAATGCCAAGACTCTAAAAGTAATATACTATATAGGTTAAGAGAGACAAAGAGACATTTCACTAAGAAAAAAATTAGGAAAAGGCAAAAAAAGGAGCTTATCATGATACTTTTGGGGTACCCCTATTAATCTCAGAAACTACTTCCCTATAACTGATTACATGTGTTGCACATTCCATAATGTATAATATGGAAAAATAGTAAGCACACAAGTATTGTCAATTTTGTGACATATTTGCTCAGAAATAGCTGTACTTATTATCTCAACAACCTTGTAGTTGGAACAGACACATTATGCCTCTCATTTTAAGACTAAAACCGTGAATTAGGAAGTGGTTCAGCAATAGGGCCAAGACTGTAAATCAGTGCTGCTATCTTGTCTCTAATCTATTGGACCTGACAGGCTGGCGATAGTTGTAAAAGCAGTCTGCAGTTTCCAGGTGAGTTATGTTCCTAAGGATCATTTGTAGGTCAGTTGTTTTGAACTTCGCACGTTTTCCCATAGTAATAAATAGCGTGATGAATAAAGGTTATGCATCCAGCCCAGGCTGCCAAAGCCTTTAACCTATGATGCGTCTGTCGTTCAGCGATACAGAATCTTTCGCCACTAATTTCCACTGGAGAGTTAGTTCAGGGCTCTAATTTGGAATGTAGGGAGCATATTTTCCTGTGCCCTACCTTCTTCCACTTCAGCACCACTGCTGAGAGGGGAGAACTTTTCCAGCTTTAGACGGTGGAGGGTAGCTCTGCTGTGTCTGGGTGGAGAGAGTCTCTCACAAGGGCACCTGAGGGCATTTGATGCAGAATCGCTGGAGAGAGCCCTGACACAGGTGCCTATGCAGGACAGAGACTGGAACTTTGTGGGAGTGAGTTTGAGGAGGGGATGCTGAAGGACTGGGTCGAAGCCTGTATTGACAAAGGCAGACAGTTCTTAAAGCGGTAGACCTCTAGCTATGGGAGGAGAGTCCCAACCATGCAAGGTGTGTAACAGCTCCTTAAATGAGATCCACAGAAAAGATTTGCAGGTACAGTGGTAAGAAAGAACAAAGTTGCTCTTTTGCTTTCTCCCTGTGGAGTTCAGCTTATTCAATAAACTGGTTGCATGTGCTTAAATCTCCTTGTTGACTTTATAAAATGAACTGTCATGGAAATGGAAAATTAAACAATATTGAAAACTGCAAAGAAAAATGTAAAAGTCACACAAATCCCTTTCATCCAGAGATAAGCATTATTAGTTTAGAGGTTTCAATCAGTATTGGGGAAACTATTTCAGAAGCGACTTTACAAACGACTCCATATACTTCTCAATAAGGGAGCCTGAGGTCCAATCCTCAATGACTAATAATTTTAGTATCTCTTCCCTATCATTTTTCCAGATTAGGTAACGTTACAGAATATCTCCAGCCTTCACTTTATTATCTAATACATTGGATCATCTAATTTCTTTTCTGGACTTTGTTATTGTCTTGTCACCTTTTCTCAAATTGATTTATAAGTACTATGGAACAATGGAGGAAGATTCAATGTCAAAAAGTCTGAGCTAAATTCACAAAATACTGAACAGTGAAGGAGGGCATATTCTTATTTATCCATGTGCTTGCCAATAGTAGGATTTGCCAATATTTTTTTTCTGTAGTGGCCCATCTGATAAGGGGAAAATATTTCTCATTGTTATTTCTAATTGAATTTCTAATTAAGGTTGAGTATTTTTTCCATATTTACATTGGAAATATGGAAAAAGTATTTTTTCCACATGTTCCATGTGTGTTTACAGGACACATGCCTGGGTGAGAGGTATGAACAAGAGCTGAGATTTGAAAACTAAGGGTATGCAGGTAACAGTGGATGTTCTAAGTACTGTTGAGGTTTAATTCATGATGGGCATCATTGGCAAGGGTGTGTGTATGTGTTTGTACATGTATACGCATTGTAAGGGAGGGAGTTTCTATTTAATCAGCATAATTATAAAGTTCCTGAAGTGATGGGGAATCCCATATAGTAACTGGACATCTAGAGTTGTACCTCTGGGTCCCCCCACTCCCCAATCCAATAGTGAAAAGTCTCTGGGAGGGTGGACAGGTAGGAGTTTTAATGAAAACAAAAAATTACCCTTTTCTAACTAGTAACTGTGGATCAATACTTAATCTTAGTTTACGCATCTGTAAAATGGGGATAATAACAGTGCTCGTCTCATTGGGCTCTTGTTAAGATTCATTGAGAGAATACATATGAAATCATTAGCCCAGTGCCTGGAACATGGTAAACTCTCAATAAATGTTAGGTGTTATTAATTTTTTGTATGTAAAACAAGGGAGTTAACTGGGTGATCTCTAAGGCACCTTCCAGAGCTACAGATCCAGATTTATGATACTGAAAATATTTAGCTTTCCGTATTTGATCCATAATTTAAAGAAAAATTGAGGACACAGCAGCTTTAAAATGAGCAAAAATGAGCTGGGTAATTACTCTCAATTTAAGCTATGTCTTCAGGAAAATGCATCGAGTAAGATTGTAATATATATAACATAACCTGTAAGAAGGGGCTCTTACACAGTGAAGGACACAGTCAAGCCTCTAGAATAGAGCTGACAACATTTAATGCCACCTATTTAGCTAAGTTTACACTTTTTTTTTTACATCTTTATTGGAGTATAATTGCTATACAATGTTGTGTTAGTTTCTGCTGTATAACAAAGTGAATCAGCTATATGTATACAGATATCCCCATATCCCCTCCCTCTTGCGCCTTCCTCCCACCCCCTAAGTTTACAACTTTATTGAGAAATATGGAAAATAGCTCAAAACCTTGAAAATAAATTCTATAGAACACAAAGAACAGTTATCAGCTATCATTCTTTTCCGCCTCTATTGAAAGTCAACAACTCCTATGCAGAAGTCAGATGTAAATGTTTGCAGCAATGTTTGAAAAAAAAGAAACATAACAAGCTTATCTAAAAGAATTAGAGCTGTTGACCTGTCAATATTTAGCTGTTCAAAACCAAGTCTTTGTAAGCTCAGCTCAGTATATTTAAATACTGAGCATAGTGATTTTCTTTTTTTAAAAAATTTTATTTATTTATTTTTATACAGCAGGTTCTTATTAGTTATCTCTGTTATACATATGAGTATATATATGCCAATCCCGATCTCCCAATTCATCCCATCACCCCCTGCCCTGCTTTCCCTCCTTGGTGTCCATATGTTTGTTCTCTACATCTGTATCTCTATTTCTGCCTTGCAAACCGGTTCATCTGTACCATTTTTTGAGATTCTACATACATGTGTTAAAATACGATATTTGTTTTTCTTTTTCTGACTTACTTCACTCTGTATGACAGTCTCTAGGTCCATCCACATCTCTACAAATGACCCAGTTTAATTTCTTTTTATGGCTGAGTAATATTCCATTGTATATGTGTACCACATCTTCTTTTTCTTAAACATCTCTATTGAAGTATAATTGCTCTACAATGGTGTGTTAGTTTCTGCTTTATAACAAAGTGAATCAGCTATACATATACATATGTTCCCATATCTCTTCCCTCTTGCATCTTCCTCCCTCCCACCCTCCCTATCCCACCCCTCTAGGTGATCACAAAGCACCGAGCTGATCTCCCTGTGCTATGCGGCTGCTTCCCACTAGCTATCTATTTTACATCTGGTAGTGTATATATGTCCATGACACTCTCTCACCCTGTCACATCTCACCCCTCCCCCTCCCCATATCCTCAGGTCCATTCTCTAGTAGGTCTGTGTCTTTATTCCCGCCTTGCCACTAGGTTCTTCATGACCTTTTTTTTTCCCTTAGATTCCGTATATATGTGTTAGCATACTGTATTTGTTTTTCTCTTTCTGACTTACTTCACTCTGTATGACAGACTCTAACTCCATCCACCTCATTACAAATACCTCCATTTCATTTCTTTTTATGGCTGAGTAATATTCCATTGTATATATGTGCCACATCTTCTTTATCCATTCATCTGATGATGGACACTTAGGTTGCTTCCATGTCCTGGCTATTGTAAACAGAGCTGCAATGAACATTTTGGTACATGACTCTTTTTGAATTATGGTTTTCTCAGGGTATATGCCCAGTAGTGGGATTGCTGAGTCATATGGTAGTTCTATTTTTAGTTTTTTAAGGAACCTCCATACTGTTCTCCATAGTGGCTGTATCAATTTACATTCCCACCAACAGTGCAAGAGTGTTCCCTTTTCTCCACACCCTCTCCAGCATTTATTGTTTCTAGATTTTTTGATGATGGCCATTCTCACTGGTGTGAGATGATACCTCATTGTAGTTTTGATTTGCATTTCTCTAATGATTAATGATGTTGAGCATTCTTTCATGTGTCTGTTGGCAATCTGTATATCTTCTTTGGAGAAATGTCTATTTAGGTCTTCTGCCCATTTTTGGATTGGGTTGTTTGTTTTTTTGTTATTGAGCTGCATGAGCTGCTTGTAAATCTTGGAGATTAATCCTTTGTCAGTTGCTTCATTTGCAAATATTTTCTCCCATTCTGATGGTTGTCTTTTGGTCTTGTTTATGGTTTCCTTTTCTGTGCGAAAGCTTTTAAGTTTCATTAGATCCCATTTGTTTATTTGTGTTTTTATTTCCATTTCGCTAGGAGCTGGGTCAAAAAGGATCTTGCTGTGATTTATGTCATAGAGTGTTCTGCCTATGTTTTCCTCTAAGAGTTTTATAGTGTCTGGCCTTACATTTAGGTCTTTAATCCATTTTGAGTTTATTTTTGTGTATGGTGTCAGGGAGTGTTCTAATTTCATACTTCTACATGTACCTGTCCAATTTTCCCAGCACCACTTATTGAAGAGGCTGTCTTTTCTCCACTGTATATGCTTGCCTCCTTTATCAAAGATAAGGTGACCATATGTGCGTGGGCTTACCTCTGGGCTTTCTATCCTGTTCCATTGATCTATATTTCTGTTTTTGTGCCAGTACCAAACTGTCTTGATTACTGTAGCTTTGTAATATAGTCTGAAGTCAGGGAGCCTGATTCCTCCAGCTCCATTTATCGTTTTCAAGATTGCTTTGGCTATTCGGGGTCTTTTATGTTTCCATACAAATTGTGAAATTTTTTGTTCTAGTTCTGTGAAAAATGCCAGTGGTAGTTTGATAGGGATTGCATTGAATCTGTAGATTGCTTTGGGTAGTAGAGTCATTTTCACAATGTTGATTCTTCCAATCCAAGAACATGGTATATGTCTCCATCTATTTGTATCATCTTTAATTTCTTTCATCAGTGTCCTATAATTCCACATCTTCTTTATCCATTTATCTGTCAATGGGCATTTAGGTTGTTTCCATGACCTGGCTATTGTGAATAGTGCTGCAGTGAACATTGGGGTGCATGTGTCTTTTTGAATTATAGTTTTCTCTGGGTATATGCCCAGTAGTGGGATTGCTGGGTCGTATGGGAGTTCTATTTTAGTTTTTTAAGGAACCTCCATACTGTTCTCCATAGTGGCTCTATCAATTTACATTCCCACCAACAGTGTAAGAGGGTTCCCTTTTCTCTACATTCTCTCCAGCATTTTTAATTTGTAGGTTTTCTGATAATGGCCTTTCTGACCAGTGTGAGGTGATCCCTCATTGTAGTTTTGATTTGCACTTCTCTAATAATTAGTGATGTTGAGCAGCTTTTCATGTGCCTTTGGCCATCTGTATGTCTTCATTGGAGAAATGTCTATTTAGGTCTTCTGCCCATTTTTGGATTAGGTTGTTTGTTTTTTGATATTGAGCTGCATGAGCTGCTTGTATATTTTGGAGATTAATCCTTTGTCTGTTGATTTGTTTGCAAATATTTTCTCCCATTCTGAGAGTTGTCTTTTTGTCTTGTTTACAGTTTCCTTTGCTGTGCAAAAGCTTTGAAGTTTCATTAGGTCCCATTTGTTTATTTTTGTTTTTATTTCCATTACTGTAGGGGGTGGATCAATAAAGATCTTGCTGTGATTTATGTCAGAGAGTGTTCTTCCTATGTGTTCTTTGCTCTAAGAGTTTTATAGTGTCTGGGAGTGTTCTAATTTCATTCTTTGGCATGTAGCTGTCCAGTTTTTCCAGCACGGCCTATGTTTTTTTTTTTTTTTTGCTGTTTTTTCATCTTTTTTTTATTATGGTAAAATATACATAAAACAAAATTTATTATTTCAACCATTTTAAAAAAAATTTTATTTATTTATTTATGGCTGTGTTGGGTCTTCGTTTCTGTGTGAGGGCTTTCTCTAGTTGTGGCGAGCGGGGACCACTCTTCATCGCGGTGCACGGGCCTCTCACTATCGCGGCCTCTCTTGTTGCGGAGCACAGGCTCCAGACGCGCAGGCTCAGTAATTGTGGCTCACGGGCCCAGTTGCTCCGTGGCATGTGGGATCTTCCCAGACCAGGACTCGAACCTGTGTCCCCTGCATTGGCAGGCAGATTCTCAACCACTGTGCCACCAGGAAAGCCCCCTCAACCATTTTGAAGTATACAATTCAGTGACATTAAATACATTCACAATGCTGTGCAACCATCACCACTGTCCAAATTCAAAATAATTATGTCAAAAGATTGAGCAGGACCTCAGAAAGATGGAGGCAGCAGCATAGTTTCTGAATTTCTCCAAACCCTTTCATGGAAGAAGATCAGCTAAAACCAAACACCCATAGGCGGCATTTATCAGCATTTACTATTTCCAGAACTTATTAACCATTCCAAACAGAGACTCTATATAGCCATTAAACAATAACTTCCCATTCCCTCCTCGATCCATGTTCTTTCATCTTTCAGCATGACTTATTGAAGAGGCTGTCTTTTCTCCATTGTATATCCTTGCCTCCTTTGTCATAGATTAGTTGACCATAGGTGCGTGAGTTTATCTCTGGGCTTTCTATCCTGTTACATTGATCTATATTTCTGTTTCTGTGCCAGTACCATATAGTCTTGATTACTGTAGCATTGTAACATAGTCTGAAGTCAGGGAATCTGATGCCTCCAGCTCCATTTTTTTCCCTCAAGATTGCTTTGGCTATTTGGGGTCTTTTTTGTCTCCATACACATTTTAAGATTTTTTATTCCAGTTCTATAAAAAATGCCATTGGTAGTGTGATAGGGATTGCATTGAATCTGTAGATTTCTTTGGGTAGTATAGTCATTTTCACAATGTTGATTCTTCCAATCCAAGAACATGGTCCATCTGTTTGTGTCATCTTTGATTTCTTTCATCACTGTCTTATAGTTTTCTGAGTACAGGTCTTTGACCTCCTTAGGTAGGTTTATTCCTAGGTAGTTTATTCTTTTTGTTGCAGTGGTAAATGGGAGTGTGTCCTTAATTTCTCTTTCAGATTTTTCATCATTAGTGTATAAGAATGCAAGAGATTTCTGTGCATTAATTTTGTATCCTGCAACTTGACCAAATTCATTGACTAGCTTGGGTAGTTTTCTGGTGGCATCTTTAGGATTCTCTATGTATAGTATCATGTCATCTGCAAACAGTGACAGTTTTACTTCTTTTCCAATTTGTATTCTTTTTATTTTTATTCTTCTCTGATTGCCGTGGCTAGTACTTTAAAAATTATATTGAATAATAGTGGTGAGAGTGGACTTCCTTGTCTTGTTGCTGATCTTAGAGGAAATGGCTTCAGTTTTTCACCATTGAGAATGATGTTTGCTGTGGGTTTATTGTATACGGCCTTTATTATGTTAAGGTAGGTTCCCTCTATGCCTATTTTTTGGAGAGTTTTTATCATAAATGGGTGTTGAATTTTTCGAAAGCTTTTTCTGCATCTATTGAGATGATCATATTGTTTTTATTCTTCAATTTTTTAATATGGTGTATCACTTTGATTGATTTGCATATATTGAAGAATCCCTGCATCCCTGGGATAAATCCCACTTGATCATGGTGTATGATCCTTTTAATGTGTTGTTGGATTCTGTTTGCTAGTATTGTGTTGAGGATTTTTGCATCTATATTCATCAGTGATATTGGTCTGTAATTTTCTTTTTTTGTAGTATCTTTGGTTTTGGTATCAGGGTGATGGTGGCCTCATAGAATGAATTGAGGAGTGTTCCTTCCTCTGCAATTTTTTGGAAGAGTTTGAGAAGGATGGGTGTTAGCTCTTCTCTAAATGTTTGATAGAATTCACCTGTGAAGCCATCTGGTCCTGGACTTTTGTTTGTTGGAAGATTTTTAATCACAGTTTCAATTTCATTACTTGTAATTGGTCTGTTCATATTTTCTATTTCCTCCTGGTTCAGTCTCAGAAGGTTATACGTTTCTAAGAATTTGTCCATTTCTTCCAGGTTGTCCATTTTATTGGCATAGAATTGCTTGTAGTAGTCTCTTATGATGGTTTGTATTTCTGTGATGTCCATTGTAACTTCTCCTTTTTCATTTCTAATTTTATTGATTTGAGTCCTCTCCCTGTTTTTCTTGATGAGTCTGGCTAAAGGTTTATCAGTTTTGTTTATCTTCCAAAGAACCAGCTTTTAGTTTATTGATCTTTGCTATTGTTTTCTTTCTATTTCTGCTCTAATCTTTATGATTTCTTTAATTCTATTAGCTTTGGGTATTGTTTGTTCTTTTTTCTCTAGGTGTAAGTTTAGATTGTTTATTTGAGATTTTTCTTGTTTCTTGAGGTAGGACTCTACTGCTATAAACCTCCCTCTTAGAACTGCTCTTGCTGCATCCCATAGGTTTTGCATCACCGTGTTTTCATTGTCATTTGTCTCTAGGTACTTTTTGATTTCCTCTATGATTTATTCAGTGATCTCTTGGTTATTTAGTAAGGTATTGTTTAGCCTCTATGTCTTTGTGTTTTTTACATTTATTTCCCTGTAACTTATTTCTAATCTCATAGCATTATGGTTGCAAAAGATGCTTGATATGATTTCAATTTTCTTAAATTAACCGAGGATTGATTTGTGACCCAGGATGTGATCTATCCTGGAGAATGTTCCATGTGCACTTGAGAAGAAAGTGTATTCTGCCACTTTTAGGTGGAATGTTCTATAAATATCAATTAAATCTATCTGGTCTATTGTGTCATTTAAAGCTTGTGTTTCCAGGGCTTCCCTGGTGGCGCAGTGGTTGGGAGTCTGCCTGCCAGTGCGGCGGACGCAGGTTCGAGCCCTGGTCTGGGAGGATCCCACATGCCGCGGAGCAACTGGGCCCATGAGCCACAACTACTGAGCCTGTGCGTCTGGAGCCTGTGCTCCGCAACAAGAGAGGCCGCGACAGTGAGAGGCCCGCGCACCGCGATGAAGAGTGGCCCCCGCTTGCCGCAACTAGAGGAAGCCCTCGCACGGAAACGAAGACCCAACACAGCCAAAAATACATAAATAAATAAATTAATTAAAAAAAAAAAAAAAAAAAAAGCTTGTGTTTCCTTATTAATTTTCTGTCTGGATGATTTGTCCATTGGTGTAAGTGAGGTGTTAAAGTCCCCCACTATTATTGTGTTACTGTCGGTTTCCTCTTTTATAGCTGTTATCATTTGCCTTATGTATTGAGATTCTCCTATGTTGGGTGCATATATATTTATAATTGTTATATCTTCTTCTTGGTTGATCCCTTGATCATTTTGTAGTGTCCTTCCTTGTCTCTTGTAACTCTCTTTATTTTAAAGTCTATTTTATCTGATATGAGTATTGCTACTCCAGCTTTCCTTTGATTTCCATTTGTATGAATATCTTTTTCCATTCCCTCACTTTCAGTCTGTATTTGTCTCTAGGTCTGAAGTGGGTCTCATGTAGACAGCATACATATGGGTCTTGTTTTTGTATCCACTCAGTGAGCCTGTGTCTTTTGGTTGGAGCATTTAATCCATTCACATTTAAGGTAATTATCAATATGTATGTTCAATTACCATTTTCTTAATTGTTTTTGTAGGTCCTTTTCTTCTCTTGTGTTTCCTAGTTAGAGAAATTCCTTTAGCATTTGTTGTAGAGCTGGTTTGGTGGTGCTGAATTCTCTTAGCTTTTGCTTGTCTATAAAGCTTTTGATTTCTCCGTTGATCTGAATGAGATCCTTGTCGGGTAGAGTAATCTTGGTTGTAGGTTCTTCCCTTTCATCACTTTAAATATATCATGCCACTCCCTTTTGGCTTGTAGAGTTTCTGCTGAGAAATGAGATGTTAACCTTATGGGAGTTCCCTTGTATGTTATTTGTCATTTTTCCCTTGTTGCTTAAAAAAATTTTTTTTTGTCTTTAATTTTTGTCAATTTGATTACTGTGTGTCTCGGCCTGTTTCTCCTTGGGCTTATCCTGCCTGGGATTCTCTGCACTTCCTGGACTTGGATGGCTGTTTCTTTTCCCATGTTAGGGAAGTTTTCGACTATAATCTCTTCAAATATTTTCTCTGGTCCCTCCTCTCTCTCTTCTCCTTCTGGGACCCCTATAATGCAAATGTTGGTGCATTTAGTGTTGTCCCAGAGGTCTCTTAGGCTGTTTTCATTTATTTTCATTCTTTTTTCTTTATCCTGTTCTGCAGAAGTGAATTCCACCATTCTGTCTTCCAGGTCACTTATCCATTCTTCTTCCTCAGTCATTTTGCTCTTGATTCCTTCTAGTGTGTTTTTCATTTCAGTTATTGTATTGTTCATCTCTGTTTGTTTGTTCTTTAATTCTCCTAGGTCTTTATTAAACATTTCCTGCATCTTCTCAATCTTTGCCTCCATTCTTTCTCCGAGGTCTTGGATCATCTTCACTATCATTATTCTGAATTCTTTTTCTGGAAGGTTGCCTATTTCTACTTCATTTAGTTGTTTTTTTGGGGTTTTATCTTGTTCCTTCATTTGGTACATAGTCCTCTGCCTTTCATTTTGTCTAGCTTTCTGTGAATGTGATTTTCTTTCCACAGGCTGCAAGATTGTAGTTCTTCATGCTTCTACTGTCTGCCCTCTGGTGGATGAGGCTATCTAAGAGGCTTGTGCAAGCTTCCTGATGGAGGGACTGGTGGTGGGTAGAGCTGTGTGTTGCTCTGGTAGGCAGAGCTCAGTAAAACTTTAATCCACTTGTCTGCTGATGAGTGGGGCTGAGTTCCCTCTCTGTTGGTTGTTTTGCCTGAGGCGACCCAGCACTGGAGGCTACAGGCTCTTTGCTGGGGCTAATGGCAGACTCTGGGAGGGCTCACAGCAAGGAATACTTCCCAGTACTTCTGCTGCCGGTGTCCTTGTCCCCGTGGTGAGCCACAGCTGCCCCCCGCCTCTGCAGGAGATCCTCCAACACTAGCAGGCAGGTGTTGTTCAGTCTCCTGTGAGGTCACTGCTCTTTCCCCCTGGGTCCTGATGCACACACTACTCTGTGTGTGCCCTCCAAAAGTGGAGTCTCTGTTTTCCCCAGTCCTCTCGAAGTTCTGCAATCAAATTCCGCTAGGCTTCAAAGTCTGATTCTCTGGAAATTCCTCCTCCTGTTGCTGGAATCCCCAGGTTCGGAAGCCTGATATGGGGCTCAGAACCTTCACTCCAGTGGTTGGACTTCTGTGGTATAATTGTTCTCCAGTTTGTGAGTCATGTACCCAGCGGTTATGGGATTTGATTTTATTGTGATTTTGCCCCTCCTACCATCTCATTGTGGCTTCTTCTTTGTCTTTTGATGTGGCGTATCTTTTCTCGTGAGTTCCAGTGTCTTCCTGTCAATGATCGTTCAGCAGTTAGTTGTGATTCTGGTGCTTTCGCAAGAGTGAATGATCACACGTCCTTCTACTCCGCCATCTTGAACCAATCCTGATTTTCTTATTTTAGGGGAATTTCAACATCCAGGGTTATTTATTTGACCCTAGGAAACAAAATCCGTGGTTTTAAAGGAACTTCATGGCAAATTTGGAATCTAGAATCCTAGAGTTTCCAGGAGCTTAGATAGCTAACCTTTTCCATAATATTCTTAATGAGGATTTGATCTCTGATTAAATCCTACTTAGAGTTATGGTCAGTGTTGCAAGTGCTTATCAAAACTTCTGACATTCCTTTCCTTCTAGTCACTTGGGGGTTTTATGCCCCCATTTCCTTAAAATTAGAGATGGCCATAGACTTGCTTTGGCCAATAAAATTTTGGTGGAAATGACGTGAATCACTTCTACGTAGAAACATTTATGAGCCAATTTGTGATTCAAGCCCTGTTTCCTTGCCAGAATGACCCCCGGCAACTGGTGTTTGGATGGCAGTGTCATAGGATAGTGGACCTTCTGTCATCTTTGGTCTCTGAGTGCTACAGTGAGTAGCCCCCCTGGTGACCTGTGTTGGATAGGTAATGTGAATAAGAAATAAAGTTTTGTGTGATATGCTATTGAGATTTAGGGGTTCTTTGTTGCTGTAGCACAAACTAGACTAACTTGATCAATACTTTGCAAAACTTTGCTTTTACATAAGCCTCTTCTGTGTCTGGATAAACATTATTATTGTTTTGTCTCATGTGAAGCTAGATGTGACTCCATATAAGAGTAAATGTTTAGAAAAAGAAACTGCAAAAAGAGTAAATATTTAACCTTTTTATGCCCTCCAAAGAAGAAGAGATTTGCCACTTTTGTTCTTGCACATATCAGAACACAACAATTATGTTCCCTATAAGTCCTCTCCCTGCACAGAAACTCTATTTTTCCTTTGACACATGGTTTCTTGACTTTTCACCATCCTGGTTACTCTCTGTATAACATTTGTTTTGCTAATGTCCCTTTCAGTTTTAATGTCTAGAACTGAATACAATTCTTAGCAGATTAGATGCTGCAGGGGGAGATCATTACTTGGCTTTTCTAAGATTTTTGATGATGGAGAATTATGGTTATTTAGTATAGGTACATTATTTTAGACAATATTTAGGTAGGGCTGACATTTTTATTTAGGTCCCAGCAGTGGGTTTGGGTCAGGAAGTGTATGGCTCTCCTCTATCCCCATTGGAAGCTGGTAATCTTTGGGGAGCAACAATATCAGGAGCTTAATGTGGACCATATCTAAGGTCTAACTCTGGACAAAATGGGAGTAATTGAAGATTTTCAATGGGAGAATGATAAGGACACATTTATGTTATGAACTCTGGAAAAAACAAAAAGAATAATTGCTAGGTGATACATACTTGGGAAGGGGTGAGACCAAAGGTAGGGAGACCAATCATTCAATCAAGCAATCCACATAATGTGTTGATTGTTTACTGATGTATTGATTGCTCACTATGGTTGGCCATAGCTAAACAAAACATATATCTGAAGACAGGAAGGAGAAGGTGTAGTAAACGTGGTCAATGGATTTGATATTTTGATCAGATATTGTAAGTATAAGTGAAGAAACTGAAAGGACAGAAGGCTAACATCTGAGGACAGGCTTCCTAAAGTAGCGATTTGAGAATCAGCAATTTCTAGTGGTGACAAAATCCATGAATGTAACAAGAAACCCGTCTCAAATTGTTTAAAAAACAAACAAAATTCCAGAAGTAGGGTTGTTTCTGAAACTGCTTGATCAGGGCTGTCTCTACTTTTTGTTTTTTTCTTTTTTCTATTTCTTTGGCTCTTCTCTTTATATGTTTATATGTTCAGTTTATATGTTAGCCTTTTCTTTAGGCTGATTTTTCTCATGGTTGCAAGGTAGCTATCAGCAGTAATGAAGAATCCATACTTTCTAGTTTGTCTCTAGTGGGAGAAAAAGTACCCATTTCCCAGAACCACTGAACCTAAGTTCTGGGATTTGCTCTGATAGGATTATTCCTGAATCAGTCACTGTGGCCAGGTAAATGCATGCACTAATTCTGGAGGTAGAGCTAATGTCAGTTTTTCAAAAGACAGGTAGCATAAGTGAAACATAGGTGTCTATTAAAAAAATTGGGATATAATTAGAAAGGGCAGAGGGGGAATAAATGCTGTGTAAACCACTCACAAATGCCCTCTAGAGAATGTACAGAAAAACGGGACCACACTTAGAGAGGTAGAGACTTTTTCACTTGAATGGGGGTGGTAATTATTGGGAAGGGACTTTGGAGAATGAAGGAGACATGGACATGAACTAAGGGGTTCACGTATACTCTGAAATGTGTGAAGCTGGAGAGAACGCTTTATGTAAGGAGTACAGGGGAAGCAGTTTATTGGCAAGGGCATTTGTAGCTAGGGGACAAAATGGAGGTACAGTGACAGTGGGTTTTGAGAGGCTGAGGGAGAGCCCTGTGATTTGAAAATGGCAGCAGAGAAGTGGTGCCATTAGCTCATATGTGGAATGTAGCAGGAGGAGAAGGTCTGGCTGGATCTTTCCACATCTCTACCCACAGGTGGAGGGTTTCAAGACATTTGAGTTGCAGCTCAGAAGAGACTGGGTGATTCAGAGGATATTTATATTTGGGGAGAAAATGAGAAAAGCATCAGAGCAGTTTCTTAGGATGGAGAATATAGGAGAGAAGTCTCCTCTGTGAAATCTTTTCTGGTTTTCTTAAGTTAGATACTCTCTGTTACATAGGTAGTTATTTTTCCCAACTGATAAAGATTTTAGTTAAATGTGAACTAAAAGCAAGAGTGCATTATGACGGTACTGTGATGACAGAAGCCAGATACTAGGGGCTGGTTTTGATGATGGAGGAGGGACCACCTGCCAAGGAATGTAGGTGACTTCTAGAAGTGGGAAAAGGCAAGGAAATGGATTTTCTCCTTGACTCTCTGGAAGGAACCAGCCCTGCCTTCAGCTTGCCTTCAGCTTGCCTTCAGTCCATTGAGACTGATTTTGGACTTCTGACTTGCAGAACTGTAAGAGAATAAATTTGTATTGTTTGAAGCTACTAAGTTTGTGGCAATTTGTTACAATAGCAATAGAAAACTAATACAGTGATGAAAACTAATAAAAAAAAACAAAAAACAAAGAGTACATTATGATCATTTTGAAACCTTTGAAGAATCAATTTCTGGGACTCCAAATTCCAATGAGTAACATTTTGTTAGCATTCATAAACATTTACATATTTGTCATTTGCATACTTACATATTGGATACATCCAGTTTCTCCTTAAGTGGAACACTTACAGGTACCAGCTGCCTTTGGTCCTCTGGCCACAAGAACACTTGCTCTTGCTCATCATATCTCTGTATGTTGGGCACCCATGGCTCGCTCTTCAGTTCAGTTGAGAAGTTTGAAATTCACCTCCTGGAAGCTGGACACCCAGCTCCACTTGGCTCTGTTCACTTAAGATCTCTCAGCGGCAGTGAAAGCCACTGTGTCCCATGCTGTCCTCTCCCAGAAACTCCTCTTTAACCCCCTATTAGCTTTCTTCAAGATGCACAGCTAGACACATCTCAGCATCAAACTGGGCATGCTGCCCTTCCTCATTCCACATGCCCGTGGAATGCTTTATGCTTTCGTCTACTTAATCTGCTCTCTGTGTTCCTATTCATGACATTATTGACACGTTTCTCCTCAGGCTTCAGGTGGTTTTCCATATTGTGCCCCCTCACACTCTCATTCCTATATTAGGTAAACTCATTTATTTTAACTATTATGTCTGAATATTTTATTCAGCACTATTCTAAATTTTCTGACTCCAAACTCCTGTAATAATTTTTTTCAGCTATAGTGTTTTTTAGTTTCTGTCTCATGTGGTTGTATGTTTGTCCTATCTGAGTGTATGCATATAACACAATACAGTGTCTGCCATATCTTCAGGTTTACTTTCTGTACTTGAGCACAACATTGTTTCCACTTCCTATACTGTCTACAGTACTAGCACAGTGCCTTACGTACAATTTTCACTCAAACATTTGATAAACTAAATTTATGTGTGGACAAATGCATATCTAATTATTTTATCAATTATGGGGTGGTGATAATGGAATTTAACTTATTTTTAAATGAAATATTTTTATATTAGTGTTATCATTAAGCCAAGTGTTTCATATTTCCTTACTGTTAGGAACAAGGTAACATATTTGATACTTTGGCATTGATTTTTGCAGCAGATTTGTAGCAGGCATGCCTCCAGTGATCCTCTTGCAGTCATAATAAAAGTTGCTAAGTATCAAGTACTAATCTATTAAGCCTGGATTCTTCCTTAGAACCCTTTTCCATGCTGTGCTATTGATAGCTACCACAAGTGGTTAGAGTAGGAACATAACATTGAATATTTAAATGGTTTGCTAGACCAAGTGAGAATACTATAAGTGAGTCCTGACTTAAATAATCAAAATATCTCTTCTCTATGTAAGTGGCAAAGAGTTCTTGTGGCAGGAACGAGTTTAATGTGGTCTGTGGTGTTCATGAGAAAATAAACAGGGAAAGGTAAGATAATTATTTTTTGTTTTACTATAATGAGTTGGTTGAATACTGAAATATTGTGACTATCATGTAAATAGAAGATACCTGGGTTTAGAGAAAATGCTATAAATTCTTATACCTCATGACCAGTAGGTTATTCTAGAAATATGTTATGAACAATAGTGTTGGTACTGTCTGATGCAATTTAATTCTTTACTTTTTTTTTTTAAGATAGAGCTGCTAACTCTCCTCTCAGCTACGATGTAATATTCTTAAATCTATAGTATATTACCCTTCATATTAAAGAATAATGGTACTGTTAACACAATGACTGTTGATCTAATGGAATATTTTTTAGTTTTACAAGGCTGTCTGTATAAACAATCATTAATCTTCAGAATATCAAGATAAAAGCTTTAGAAATAACAAGTTATTAATTTTTCAAGATATTGTAAAACTGAGTTCTAATGGCAGAAAACCCACAAAACAAAGTTTTCAAATTTTTATCATATAATGTATATGAAGAAATGAGAATTTGGCTTAGTAACCTTTGCATTCTTTTGTTATTTGTTCATATTCTCATCGATGACCTAAATTTATAGATACTTTGAGAACAATCTTCCCGCTAAACTAGGGAGACATTTCCTTATGTAAACAAAGAGTAAATATTCTATTGGGGGGAATTTTTGGCCCAACTTTTACCTCTCAAGAAATTTAGTATTAAGGAAATGTTTAGAGGTTCAGATTTTTCAAAAGATCTTTTCAATGATTTCCTAAAAGAATAATTTTTAGGATAAGATGGTTATAATATAGACTTTTTCCCCCTAGGGCAAATACTAAAAAAATGCCTAATATTAAGACTTTAAAGAAATTTAATCCCAGAAACAGTGAAGCATAAAACTGAAGTTTTGAGAGTAGGAACTGATATGTTAAAATGGCCCAAACAATAAAGGTTAATGTCAAAGAACAAAACTATGCAATCTGATGAATTCCCATGACTAAGCAGATTGATTTGGTGTTTCATTTCTTTATCATTTCATCTTTTTTCAAGGTTTAGAAATTGAACTGTGCTTCAACTGATGAAAATTATATTAACTTTGCAAGATAAGAAATTCAGTCTTTTTACTTGGAGTGTTGAAAAATAAATTCTGAATTTTTAAAGAAAATCTATTTTATTTAGCCTTTTCAAAGATTTAAGATTTTATTAAAAACTATACAAACATAAGAGATTTTAAGGAAACTATATATTTAAAAAAATATTTTAATGTACACTGCTGACTCTTAGAACAAAGGAAAAACTATTGACATTTTTCACCTAACAATTTCCTTCGAAACATAATCTCAATTACTGTAGAAAATGCAGCAATATATTAACCTTTATTAGACTATTTTATTGAAATAGAGCTGATGTAATTTAGTTTAATGTAATCAAAACAGGTTAAATACATAGTACCCTCTTATATCTTATTGCTAAAGGAATAAAATTAAGGAGGAAAATTTTAAGTGGTATTCAAAGAGTGATATCCTTCATGAAACTTACTTACATATGTTCAGTATAAAATGAAACTACAAATTATCCATGGAATTTTAAAATTGAGTATCAGTATTTGGCAGGCAAACTAATGGCTTCTCAAAGTTGTCCTAGTCTCCAGAATCTGTGAATATGTTACATTACATGGTAAAGGGTGAAGATTGAATTAAGTTTGCTAATTAGCTTAAAATAGGTAGATTATTCTGGATTATTCAAGTGGGCGCAGTGTAATCATAGGGGTCCTTAAATGTGTGAAGAGAGGAGCGGAAGAGTGATTGTCAGAGTGAATGCAATGTCAGAAAGACTCAAACAGCCATTGCTGGCTTTAAAGACAGAAGGGGCTAGTAGCCAAGAAATGCTTGTAGAAGCTGGCTTGTAGAAGCTGGAAAAAGCAAGGAAACAAACTCTCCTTTAGAATGTCCAGAAAGGAACACAGTCCTGCTGACACCTTGATTTTAGTCCAGTGAGACCCATTTCTGAACTTTTCACCTCCAGAACTGCAAGATTATAGATTTGTGTTGTTTTGCAACACTAAATTTGTGATAATCTGTTACAGTGATAGAAAATGGACACAAATATAGTTATAATTTTTTTCTGAAAATCCTAAATTTCAAAACTTGGGACCAGTTTGGAGGAGAAGTAACTGGCAACAATAGTTGCCACAGTTGCTATTAGCGGCAATGGCTACTCTGTTCAAGTTTATAAAGCGCTTCTACTTGGGTCTCTCATGGGCGCTTCACTGCAGTTAAGCCAGGTAGAAGAGGCCATGTTGGTGCATAGTTTACAGCTAAGGAAACCGAGCCTCAGAGAGATGATATGGCATAGACAGAGATGGAGTGCAGTCCCCCATCTTCCTTTGCTGAATTCTGGGTACTTTAGCCTGTGTGCCAGTCCAGCACTAGTAGACATAAAGAAGGCTTTTAACAAGCATGAGTCTTATTTCTATATCCAAGGGCTTAAATACAGTTTGGATGGTTGGCAACTACTTAGGTTTCAAACCAACATTAAAAGTTATAAATATCTTTGAATCTGCTCTCAATAAATCTTCTAGGGTTTTATTTGTGGGTAGGTGAGTACAAAGACATTACAGAGTTCCTAGTATGACCTTGAGAAAATTATGAACAACTTCATTTGTTTTCTGAGTCAAGGAAATCCAGTACTTATTCAGCTGCTGGGCAAATTGAGAATAAATGACTCTCCTTGCTATGGTTTAATTTTTTTTCAAGTTTCGGTTTATTCGTATAACTCATTTTATTTTAAATTTAATATTACTGGACTTCCCTAACGGCGCAGTGGTTAAGAATCCGCCTGCCAATGCAGGGGACACGGGTTCGAGCCGTGGTACGGGAATATCCCACATGTCGCAGAGCAACTAAGCCTGTGAGCCACAACTACTGAGCCTGCACTCTAGAGCCCACAAGCCACAACTACTGAGCCCGAGAGCCACAACTACTGAAGCCTGTGCTTCGCAACAAGAGAAGCCACTGCAATGAGAAGCCTGTGCACCGCAACAAAGAGTAGCCCCTGCTCGCCACAACTAGAGAAAGCCATGCACAGCAATGAAGACCCAATGCAGCCAAAAATAAATAAATAAATAAGTTTATAAAAAAATTTAATATTACTGAATTAATTCAGTTTTTAACTTATAATTTATATCAGTCATGGAGTAGAAAGGTCTAAGCCATTATTAAAGATTAATAGGTAGGTAAAAAGATTGGATTCTGCCATGGAACATGGTAAACTAGTGGGTTGTTGGTGGTGGTTGTTATAAGTGTGGGATGCCTGAGTTTGAATTCTGGCTTCTCCCTTACTAGTTGTATGACATTTGGCAAGTTGTTTATCATTCTATACTGTCAATTCTTCATCTGTAAAATAGGGATTATAAAAATTATTAACTTAGAGGGTTTACATGAGAATTGAGATAATGTGTGGAAAGTATTTAAAACAGTGCTATATAAATGTTGGTTATTATTATACAAATTCTGTTTAAATTCATTACTTTTAAAAGGGAAGAAAAACTTCTTTTAATTACAACACTTTCTAACACTGATGTGACTGATCTACTTTACCCCAGTTACCATTATATTCAAGGCAAATTTTTTGCATCTATAGTAAGAAAACTGGTGCTTATATGATACTACTAAGACTTTGTTTCCTAGGAAATAAAAGCCTTTAGCTTTGAACTGGAGCTGTGTAACCATATATTAATGGAGACAACACCACATGGAATTGAGAAAATATAGTATGTACAGCAAATTATGAATGAGTTCTCTAGCAGAACATTTTTCCATTTCCCTATTCTAAATAAGATGAGGAGAAATAATTTTCCCAAGTTGCTAAAATCTTGACATTTTTACTGAAAACTTCAAGTCATAGCTGTATTGTTTTCTCCAAGTTACCTTTAAAAGTGGAGGCAATGTTCATAAGCAAAAAGAATCACTTTATGTAGTATGTGGCTTTCTACACACTCATAAAAATAAAAAAGAAAAAGAAAACCTCAAAAACCCCCAACAGCAAAAACCAAAACACAAAAACTCCAAATAGCAATGGAACAAATCTGCAATGTGAAAACTTGGGTAAAAATAAATATCTTATTAAAATCAAATAGGGGCTTCCCTGGCAGTCCAGTGGCTAAGACGCCATGCTTCCACTGCCGGGGGCATGGGTTTGAACCCTGGTCAGGGAACCAAGATTCTGCATGCTGTGCGGTATGACCAAAAAAAAAAAAAAAAAAAAAAAATTAAAATAAAGTAAAATAAAAAAGCAGTGATGTTTTAAAAAAAATTTATTTATTTTTTGGCTGCGTTGGGTCTTCATTGCTGCGCACCGGCTTTCTCTAGTTGCGGTGAGCAGGAGCTACTCTTCCTTGTGGTGTGCAGGCTTCTCATTGTGGTGGCTTCTCTTGTTATGGAGCACGGGCTCTAGGCACGCAGGCTTCAGTAGTTGTGGCTCGCAGGCTCTAGAGAGCAGGCTCAGTAGTTGTGGCACATGGGCTTAGTTGCTCCGCGGCATGTGGGATCTTCCCAGACCAGGGATTGAACCCGAGTCTCCTGCATTGGCAGGTGGATTCTTAACCACTGCACCACCAGGGAAGCCCCAATAAGCAGTGATTTCAAGGCACATGTTCAAGTAATAAGCAAAACTTTAAAATGTTATTTGATTAAAAAGATATTTAGCACACGGAGCTCAGCTCAGTGCTCTGTGATGACCTAGATGGGTGGCAATGGGCGGGGTAGTGGGAAGGAGGTCCAAGAAGGAGGGGATATATGTATACATATAGCTGATTCACTTTGGTGTACAGCAAGAACTAACACAACATTGTAAAGCAATTATACTCCACTTAAAAAAAAATATTTAGCTTTCAGAAATGCAGTATTGGTTCTAAATCAAAGGAATAGTATCAATAAAAAGGTGATTGATATATAATATATTTTGGTTCCATATATTATTATTCATTGGAGAGACTAGAATTATTTTTTTTAAGTTGAAGTATAGTTGATTTACTATGTTGTGTTAATTTCTGCTGTAGAGCAAATTGATTCAGTTATATACACACACACACACACACACACACACACATATATATACACATTCTTTTTTATATTCTTTTCCATTATGGTTTATCACAGGATATTGTATATAGTTCCTTGTGCAATACAGTAGGACCTTGTTGTTTACCCATTCTTTATATAATAGTTTGCATCTGCTAACCCCAAACTCCCGCTCTGTCCCTTCCCCCCGCCGCAGCTCCCTCTTGGCAACCACAGGTCTGTTCTCCATGTCTGTGAGTCTGTTTCTGTTTCACAGATAAGTTCATTTGTGTCATATATTAGATTACACATATAAGTGATATCATATGGTATTTGTCTTTCTCTTTCTGACTTACTTCACTTAGTATGATAATCTCTATTGCATCCACGTTGCTGCAAATGGCATTATTTCATTCTTTTTTATGGCTGAGTAGTATTCCATTGTATATATAAACCAGCAGTCCCCAACCTTGTTGGCACCAGGGACCAGTTTCATGGAAGACAATTTTTCCACGCACTGGGGTGGGGGATGGTTTTGGGATGATTCAGTCTTATTACATTTACTGTGCACTTTATTTCTATTATTATTACACTGTAATATATAATGAAATATGTAAATATAATTATACAGCTCACCATAATGCTGACAGGAGGTGGAGCTCCAGCTGTAATGCGAGTGATGGGGAGTGGCTGTAAATACAGATGAAGCTTTGCTCACTCGCCCGCCGCTCATCTCCTGCTGTGCGGCCTGGTTGCTAACAGGTTGCAGACTGGTACTGGTCCATGGCGTGGGGGTTGGGGACCCCGATTTAAACCACATTTTCTTTATCCATTCATCTGTCAATGGATATTCAGGCTGTTTCCATGTCTTGGCTATTGTGAATAGTGCTGCCGTGAACATAGGGGTGCATGTATCTTTTTGGATTATAGTTTTATCTAGATATATGCCCAGGAGTAGGATTGCTGGATCATATGGTAACTCTAGTTTTAGTTTTTTGAGGAACCTCCATACTGTTTTCCATAGTGGCTATACTAATTTACATTCCCACCAACAGTGTAGGAGGGTTCCCTTTTCTCCACACCCTCTCCAGCATTTGTTATTTGTAGACTTTTTAGGATGGCCATTCTGACTGGTATGAGGTGGTACCTCACTGTAGTTTTGACTTGCATTTCTCTAATAATTAGTGATGATGAGCATCTTTTCATGTGCCTGTTGGCCATCTGTATGTTTTCTTTGGAGAAGTGTCTATTTAGGTCTTCTGCCCATTTTTCAGTTTGTTTGTTTGTTTTTTTGTTGTTGAGTTACATGAGCTATTTGTATATTTTAGAAATTAAGCCCTTGTCAGTTGCATCATTTGCGAATATTTTCTCCCAGTCCGTAGGTTGTCTTTTAATTTTGTTTATGGTTTCCTTGGCTGTACAAAAGCTTCTGAGTTTAGTTAGATCCTATTTGTTTATTTTTGCTGTTACTTCTATTGCCTTGGGAGACTGACCTAAGAAAACATTGGTACGATTTATGTCAGAGATTGTTTTGCCTATGTTCTCTTCTAGGAGTTTTATGGTGTCATGTCTTATATTTAAATCTTTCAGACATTTTGAATTTATTTTTGTGTATTATGTGAGGATGTGTTCTAGCTTCATTGATTTACATGTGGCTGTCCAATTTTCCCAACACCAATTGCTGGAGAGACAGTCTTTTTCCTACTGTAGGTTCTTGCCTCCTTTGTCGAAGATTAATTGACCATAGGTGTGTGGGTTTATTTCTGGGTTCTCTATTCTGTTCCATTGATCCATATGTCTGTTTTTGTGCCAGTACCATGCTGTTTTGATTATTGTCGCTTTGTAGTATTGTCTGAAGTCTGGGAGGGTTATGCCTCCTGCTTTGTAGAAACTAGAAATCTTAATTTTAGCATATTAATTCCTTTGTGAAAAATGGAACTTCATTTTATTTCAAAACTTGGGTAAAATGGACAGTCTTTTCAACAAGTGGTGTTGGGAAAGCTGGAGAGCTACATGTGAATCAATGAAATTAGAACACTCCTTCACACCATATACAAAAATAAACTCAAAATGGATTAAAGACCTATATATAAGGCATGACACCATAAAACTTCTAGAGGAGAACATAGGCAAAATATTCTTGGACATAAATCATAGCAATATTTTCTTAGATCAGTCTCCCAAGGCAAAAGAAATAAAAGCAAAAATAAACAAATGGGACCTAATCAAACGTAAATATTTTTGCATAGCAAAGGAAACCACCAACAAAGCAAAAAGACAAGCTATGGAATGGGAGAAAATATTTGCAAAGAATGCAACTTACAAGGGGTTAATATCCAAAAACTCATACAACTCAATTTCAAAAAACAAACAACCCAAACAAAAAATGGGCAGAAGACCAACAAGGATTAGTATTCACAATAAATAAAGAGGAAAGACAAACATAAGACACATAAAATGGGCACAGCATATGAACAGAGATTACACAGAGGAGAAGAACTGAACTTCCAATCAACATTTGAAAAAATATTAAAGTCATCGGTAATCAGGGATAGTCAAATGACATACCACTTCACACATATAAAGTCAGCCAAAATTAAAATGACAAACGTCATGATGTATTGATAATCATGTTGAGAAATGGGAACTCTTAAATACTGTTAATGGGGAATATAAAAAATGAGTAATAATAATAATTGGAGTATATTTGTCAAAGAAAAATTGCTTTGGATAAATTAGCCAAGGAAGTCTTTATTCAAGACTATTGTAATAGAGGAGAGAGATTGAACTTAACTCTGCTAAAACTAAAGGTGGGGGGAGTTTTAAGTTCTGTAGTGAGCTAGTGGAAAAAAGTTCTGGAGGATGTTAGGGGCAAGGTTGGTCCATCTGATTAGGCATCTGTTTTTGCTAATCTAAATTAGGCTACTACCCTCTCACAGAAACTGGGAAACAGGACCACTACTTCCTTGAGGATTACATTAAAAAAAAGTATGGCTCCCAGGTCCTTGAGAAAGCATTCCTGGGTTGTAAAACCACAAGAAGCTTTTAAGAAGATTTGTATCTCTAAGGGATGACTGGTGGGGAGGAGAAAGAATTTACAATTATAAGCTTTCTAAAGTTAATACTAAGAAAAGGGAGGTCAGTGGCCTAGAGTCAGGAAGAGACCTGTTTAAAATTCCATCAAGCTGAGGGGAATGTTAAGGCCATTTTGGTCACTTTGAAGAATAATTTGGCAATATCTAGTAAGCTTAAAGATGCATACAATCTAGGACCCAGACATTCCACTTCCAAATATATATACCCTAGGGAAAGTCTTAGACCTATGCATCAGGAGACATGTGCCACGTATTTATTCATCGTAACGTTGTTACTAATAGCTAACTATTGGGGGAAAAGAGAATGAATGAATGAATACGTTATAGAGTATTTATACAATAAAATACCATAGAGAAGTAAAAAAATGAATGAACTAAAGCTACACAAATTGACATGAATAATCCTCAAAACCAATATCAAGGAAAAATACAAGTTCCAGAATGAAATATGTAGAATAATACATTTACACAAAAATCCTATATATTTCTGGATAAAATTATGTGTAGGAGTAATACCCATCCACTTGAAGATAGTAGTTAGCTTTGGTGCAGGGAGAAGAGAAGAGAATGGGATTGAAGTGGTTATACAGAAAGCTTCAACCTTCTCTATAGCATTTTATTTCTTGAATAAAAATAATCTGAAGCAATTATGGCCACATATTTTGATTTTTTTATATGAAATATTTCCAAATTTCATAATAGAACACAGTCTAACAACTCCCTAAGGTTTTTTCAGAGTTTTTAAAAAATTGGAGTGTAGTTGATGTACAATATTATGTATCACAGGTGTACAATATAGCAATTCATGATTTTTAAAGGTTATACTCCATTTATAGTTATTATAAAATATTGACCATATTCCCTGTATTGTAAAATATATCTTTGTAGCTTATTTTATATGTAATAGTTTGTACCTCTTAAATCGCTACCCCTATATTGCCCCTCCCCCATTCCCTCTCCCCACTGGTAGCCACTAATTTGTTCTCTATATCTATGAGTCTGCTTCTTTTTTGTTATATTCACTAGTTTGTTGTATTTTTTAGATTCCACATATAAGTGACGTCATACAGTATTTGTCTTTCTGTCTGGCTTTTTTCACTTAGCATAATACCCTCCAAGTCCATCCATGTTGTTGCAAATGGCAAAATTTCATTCTTTTTTATGGCTGAGTAATGTTCTATTGTGTATACATATGTACCACATCTTTATCCATTCATCTGTTGATGGACACTTAGGTTGTTTCCATATCTTGACAATTGTAAATAATGCTGCTGTGAACACTGGGGTGCATGTGTCTTTTTGAATTAATATTTTTGTTTTTTTGACATGTACCCAGGAGTGGAGTTGCTGGGTCATATACTATTTCCATTTTTAGTTTTTTGAGAAAGCTCCATACTGTTTTCCACAGCAGCTGCACCAATGTACATTGCCACCAACATTGTACGAGGTTTCCCTTTTCTCTACATCCTTGCCAACATTTGTTTTTGTGTTCTTTTTGATGATAGCCATTCTGACAGGTGTTAGACGGTATCTCATTGTGGTTTTGATTTACGTTTCCCTGGTGATTAGTGGAACATCTTTTCATGTGCCTGTTGGCCATCTGCATATCCTCTTTGAAAAATGTACATTTAGGTCTTCTGCCCATTTTTTAATTAAGTTTTTATTTTTTTGGTATTGAGTTGTATGAACTGTTTATATATGTTTGATATTAATCCCGTATTAAGCATATCATTTGCAAATATTTTATCCCATTCAGTAGGTTCTCTTTTCATTTTGTGGATGGTTTCCTTTGCTGTGCAAAAGCTTTTAAGTTTAATTAGGTCCTATTTGTTTATATTTGCTTTTATTTCCTTTGCTTTAGGAGACAGATCCAAAAAAAATATTGCTATGATTTATGTCAAAGAGTGTTCTGCCTATGTTTTCCTCTAGGAGTTTAATGGTTTCTGGTCTTACATTTAGGTCTTTAATCCATTTTGAGTTTATCTTTGTATATGGTGTTAGACAGTGTTCTAATTTCATTCTTTTACATACAACTCCTTAACTTTTTGAAGTTTAAACTTTTTGACATTTAAATTTCAGTAGCTCTGTAGAAAATATACAGTATTAGTTTTTGTGTATCTTTTAATATAAATGATATCATATGTACCTGTATTAGTTTCCTATGAGTTCTGTAACAAATTACCACAAATTAAAAAGAAATGAAATTGAGTTATTTGTAGTGAGGTGGATGGACCTTGAGTCTGTCATACAGAGTGAAGTAAGTCAGAAAGAGAAAAACAAATACTGTATGCTAATACATATATATGGAATCTAAAAAAGAAAAAGAAAAAGGTTCTGAAGAACCTAAGGGCAGGACAGGAATAAAGACTCAGATGTAGAGAATGGACCTGAGGACACAGGGAGTGGGGAGTGTAAGCTGGGACGAAGTGAGAGAGTGGCATTGACATATATACACTACCAAATGTAAAATAGTTAGCTAGTGGGAAGCAGCCGCATAGCACAGGGAAATCAGCTCTATGCTTTGTGACCACCTAGAGGGGTGGGATAAGGAGGGTGGGAGGGAGATGCAAGAGGGAGGGGATTTGGGGATATATGTATACGTATAGCTGATTCACTTTGTTATACAGCAGAAACTAATGCAACATTGTAAAGCAATTATACTCCAATAAAGATGTTTAAAAAAAAAAACACAGAAATTTATTCCCTCTCATATCTGGAGGCCAGAAGTCCAAAAGCAGTATCACTAGGCTGAAAACAAGGTGTCAGCAGGGCTGTGTTCCATCCAAAGGCTCTGAAAGGGAGTATGTTCCTTGCCTCTTCCAGCCTCTTCCAGCTTCTTGTGGCTGCCAACATTCCTCAGCTTGTGGCTACATCACTCCAGTCTTCAGGGCCAGCATTGTCAAATCTCATTCTGCTCCATTTTCACATTGCTTTCTCCTCTGTGTGTGTGTCTGTGTCAAATCTCCCTCTCCTCTCACTTGCGACTGTCTTTAGAGTCCACCTAGGTAATCCAGGATAATCTCCCCATCTAAAGATCCTTAATTTAATCCCATCTGTAAAGACCCTTTTTCCAAATAAGGTAATATTTACAGATTCCAAGCATTAGGACCTGAAATCTTTGGGACCATTATTCATCCTATTACAGTATCTGACATGCAACTTTTTCCTTTTTATTCCATAATACAACTTAGAGTCCATATTGATCGATACAGACCTCTCTTATTCAATGTCATTGCTGTAGAGTATGCTCAAGATGCATATTTCATTTTGTTTTTCAGTTCCTAAAGTGATGAGCGATGTTCTTATTTTTCTGTTTTATAGACATGCAATAATGATGGTGAAGGGTCTAGAGTGATGTAACTGATAGATAACCATTGTTACATTTCAGGGGTAGGGGATAAGAACTATATTTGGGTTACTGGTGAAAGAGAATTTAGATCTATCTATATTATTTCAATTTTTCTTAATAAAGAAATGCAATTATGTATTACTTATTTGCTTAAATAAATAAATAATAAATAATAATTAAATGTAGCTGGATTTTGACGCTATTCCTCATTTGAACTTTTAAGACCAAAGTTTATGGCCTATCCATTACTCTGAACTCTTAAAGTGAGTTATTTTTTTTGTTTTGCCAAAAGGTCAAAGTCAAAAAAACATAACAAAGGAAATCATTATAATGAATATCTTACCTGATTTCTGAAATTATTACCAAGCACGGTGGTCCCAGATCTGGCAGAGTGCAACTTACGCTGAGCTCCCTGAATTCCATCCATAATAATAGAACATTATACAGTTCTCTTGCTAAATTTTGATGCTGCTGAGACCAATCTCTTAAATTATGATTTGATGCTGCTGAGACCAATCTCTTAAATTATACTATAACAATAATAGCAGAAATGTGAGGAATGATTGACTGCTTTGAGAGGAACTATTTAAATGAAATGTAATTTAGCAAAGACTGGTATTTTTGCCCAAAGTGTTAAATTCATAATTATCACTTTAAAATTTATGGTAGTATTAATATTATCTACTTATATCTACTTTTCATCAAGCTAGATTATAAATAACCCAGGTGAAAAATCTAAGATTAAGTCATTTGTTTACTTAAACTAGATATATAAGTTTTAAATAAATGAGTGAACAAGTAGAGAAAATTAGCATCAAGGATCTCTAAGATGCTAACACTGTCTGAAGCTGTGCTCATTCTGATTATTCATTAACCAGAGAAGAGCTTTCCTAGCAAGAAACCCTCACAGCACAAACTTCCTTTCTCAATAGTACTGTTTGACAGCAGACAAGCAGGAAATATTTAGAACTGGAGAGCAGGCTTACAAATAATCAGTACACATAATTCGTGATCACATAAATACATTGTATTTTATATACACTAATAATTAACTATCAGGAAGAGAAATTAAGGAAACAATCCCATTTACAATTGCATCAAAAAGAATAAGATACCTAGGAATAAATTTAACCAAAGATGTGAAAGACCTGTATGCTTAAAACTAGAAGATATTAATGAAATAAATTGAAGAAGACAAAAATAAATGGAAAGATTGTTCCATGCTCATGTTTTAGAAGAGTTAATATTGTTAAAAAGTCCATACTACTCGAAGTAAGCTACAGATTCAATGTAATTTCTATAAAAATTCCAGTGGAATTTTTTACAAAAATAGAACAAATAATCTTAAAATTTATATGGAACCACAAAAGACCCCAAATAGCCAAAGCAATCTTGAAAAAGAAGAGCAAAGCTGGAGGCATCACGCGCCCTGATTTTAAACTATATAACAAAGGTAAGTAATCAAAACAGTATAGTATTGGCATAAAAACAGGGACACAGTTCAATGGAACAGAATACAGAGTCCAGAAATAAACCTCACACATGTGGTAAATTAATTTATGACAAAGGAGCCAAGACTATACAATGGAGAAAGGACCTTCTCTTCAGTTAATGGTGTTGTGAAAACTGGACAGCCACATGCAAAAAGAATATAATTCTACTGTTATCTTATACCATACACAAAAATTTACTCAAAATGGTTTAAAGACTTGAAAGTAAGACCTGAAACCATAAAACTCCTAGAAGAAAACATAGGCAGCAAACTCCTTGACATAGGTCTTGGTGATGATTTTTTTAATCTCATGCCAAAAGTAAAAGCAGCAAAAGCAAAAATAAGCAAGTGGGACTACATCAAACTAAAAAGCACAGGAAAGTAAACCATCAACAAAATGAAAAGGCAATCTGCTGAATGGGAGAAAATATTTTCAAACTGTATATCTGACAAGAGGTTAAAATCCAAAATATATAAAGAACTTCTATAACTCAAAAGCAAACAAAACAAAACAAAAAAACCCAAATAAACAGATTAAAAAATTGGCAGAGGATCTGAATAGACATTTTTCCAAAGAAGACATACAGATGAACAATAGATACACGAAAAGGTGTTCAGCATCACTAATTACCAGGAAAATGCAAGTAAAAACCACAATGAGATATAATCTCTTACCTGTTAGAATGGTTATTATCAAAAAGACAAGATGTAGTTTTTTTTATTATTAGTTTTTATTGGAGTATAGTTGCTTTACAATGTTGTGTTAGTTTCTGCTGTACAGCAAAGTGAATCAGCTATATGTGTATATATATCTCCTCTTTTTTGGATTTCCTTCCCATTTAGGTCACCACAAAGTACTGAGTAAAGTTCCCTGTGCTATCCAGTAGGTTCTCATTAGTTATCTATTTTATACATAGTAGTGTATATTAAAAAAACTACAATTTTTATTTTAAAAATAAAAAAATAAATTAGACTCTTTATTCCTGGCCCCCTGTGGACCCACTCTACCACTCTCTACTTCATCAACTAGTTTTATTTTCTTCATATGATTTATCATTATTTGAGATTATTTATTTATTATAATGTTTGCTCTTTGTTGTCTATGACTTGCATCAGATTATAAACTGTGGGAGTAGTGAATAAACTGGTTTACCACTGGGGGGGAAAAACACAAGAAATAACAAGTGTTGATGAGGAATGTGGAGGAAAGGGGAATTCTTGGCATTGTTGGTGGGAATGTAAATTGGTGCAGCCACTATGAAAAACAGTATGGAGGTTCCTCAAAAAATTAAAAATAGGACTACCACACAATCCCAGCAATTCCACTTCTGAGTATTTATCTGAAGAAAACAAAAGTGCTAACTTAAAAAGATACATGCACTCAAATCACTGCAGTGTTGTTTATAATAGCCAAGATATGGAAACAATTTATGTGTCCATCCATGGATGAATGTATAAAAAAATTGTGGTATGTGTACACCATGGAATATTACACAGTCATAAAAAAGAATGAAATCTTGCCACCTGTGACAACATGGGTGGACCTCAAAGGCATTATACTAAGTGAAATACATCAGACAGAGGAAGGCAAATACCATATGATCTTTCTTATATGTGGACTCTTAAAAAATAGATAAACAAAAAATTTAAATGCTGTGTGAATTAGTGATACAATAGATGAGGTTCTAGTTAACATAAGAAGGAAAATATATTTGAAGAGATTATGGATTTTCTCACTCTACTTATTCTGGACTTCCTACCACAAGGGAATCTTTTCTTGTTCCTATCCAGAAAAATGCACAAGGCAGGGTTATTTTAATTTGAATTTATTATTATTATGTGGGGTTATTTTCCTCTATGATATCAATAATATGCCATGAAATTAATTTCATTCTTTTTTTAAAATGAGATGAAGCTTCAGTTCTTTACCAAGATTCTTCAAATGATTCATTCCATTCAAGAATATTTATTGAGCACTCACTTTGTTCAAGGTATAAAGACTGGTGACATAAGAGAGGACAGGGTAGAAGACATTGTTACTACTTACAAGACTTTATAGACTAGTTGTGCAGAGGATATGATGCCAACTGGTGATATGGCTGGCTGTGGTCCGGAGTCCCCAGGAGAGGCAGAACAGGGAGTTTGATAAAGCAAGAGCATCTAACAGATATTCTCATCTTTCAAAGCAACATTTTAAGATGAGTAAGTTGTTAAGTATGTGGGAAAGAGCAAGATTGTGTCTTTGGGAAATAAATGTCTGTTGGTAGGTGGTTAGGAGTACGTAGGAACTCTGAGTAGAGGTCCTTGCTTGCACACCCTAAATTCTGGAGAATTACCAAAGTCAAGAGAAGCCAAGCGGGTTAGGATAAGAGGCAGTAATCCCCAAAGTTATATTTTCTGATTCTAGGGCAATAGCTGCTTCTCTCTGTTGGATTTACATTCTTTTCTCTGAGAGGGTGGAAAAGATTTCCGTTTATATCTATCCTTAGGGAGAGGAGGACTTGTAGAGATCTTATTTAATATAGTATTTGGGAATTTTCAACTGTTACCCTAGTTACACGCATCATATAACAAGTCTGCAAACTCTGGATTAGAAAACTTGCTTCTTCTGAGAGCTGCTATCTTTAGGCAGAATTTTTAAAAAGTACATTAATTTAGTGCTTAATTTTCAGAAAGAACTAGAAAATATTTCAATAATACACTCTGTTCAATTCTAGTTGCTCCTGGCCATGACACTCACAGATACAGAGTAGAACAACAATCCTTCAAACATTTCTGGCTCTATTCCCATCACTCTCACTTACTGATTTAGGGCTTCCAGCTTTCTGAAAGTTCACCTCTGAGTAAGATGACTGTCATGGGTAATGGGAAATGTCTAAGTTTATGCTTGTTATACTGGTGTCTTGTCTTGTTTAGAGTTTGTCCTGGATTTCTTATTTTTTTAAACAAAGTATTGTTACTACTTGCTTAGATACAGCTATATGGATTTGGTAGACACCCCCTTTGTATATCTATTCTGCCTTGGTCTCTTCTAGTGTTATGTGAAATCCACATGCAGTGAATA
Organism: Balaenoptera ricei; assembly: GCF_028023285.1. NCBI lineage: Eukaryota > Metazoa > Chordata > Mammalia > Artiodactyla > Balaenopteridae > Balaenoptera > Balaenoptera ricei. The sequence continues at coordinate 128,833,419 of NC_082640.1, forward strand.
GGGTTCTCACTTTAACACACGTTTACATCTGGAATTATGACCAGTGACAACTCATATCTCTTTTCCAACCCTTTCCAGACTCAATGTAACTAACAAGGACAGAATCCAGAGCGGATAAAACCAAGTATATGTGGACAGGAGTGCCTATTTTCTTCTTGGGTTGGTGGTAGGAAAAATATTTGGTGCTGCTGGCCACTTGATTGTCAACCTCTTCCCTCCTTGCCTGTACAATTTGGTTTTTTTTCAAATAGGAAGACTCCAAAATTTATCCTATGTAAGCAAGGAAGAAACTGAACAAACTATATCACAGATCAAATGGTGTACGTTATTTAATTCTGAAATTCTATAATTAAACTTTGGAGCCAACTTACAGGAAGAATATTTTGGTGGAACTATGATTTTTAATTGAATAAATGTATATTCTCTATGGAATGAATTTTGCTGCATACATTTCTGATGTAATGTTCAAAAGAATAATAGAGAAAAGCTTTTTCTTGTAAAATATTTTTAGGAGAAAAAGACTCTGAATGGAGGCAAAAAGACAGTAGAAATAGTTGGGGTAAGATATTTAAACACTGAAATTTCAACAGAAAAATTAGAATTGAGAATATTCTCTATATAGGAGAATTTTTTTCTCTGAGTCTTCTAGGTATGTCAACATCTGTCTAGAGAATATCTTCCTAATTAATATATTATTGTCTACAGAAAAGAATCAATTTTAAGTCTCAACAATTTCAGGTTTTCTAATTATAAAATTCAATTTTAAGAGGATTACATACAATTTTACGTAATAAAACATAATAGGACCATTTTTAATACATATATTCTTCCCAATAAAATATACCATTGACATGGTATAATAAATAGATACAGAGGCTTCCCTGGTGGCGCAGTGGTTAAGGGAGCAACTAAGCCCATGCGCCACAACTACTGAGCCTGAGCTCTAGAGCCCGTGCACCACAACTACTGAGTCTGCGCTCTAGAGCCTGTGAGCCACAAATACTGAGCCTGAGTGCCACAACTACTCAAGCCCGCGCGCCTAGAGCCCGTGCTCTGCAACAAGAGAAGCCACCACAATAAGAAGCCCGAGCACCGCAGCGAAGAGTAGCCCCTTCTTCCCGCAACTAGAGAAAGCCTGTGCACAGCAATGAAGACCCAGTGCAGCCAAAAATAAATAAATAAATAAATATTAAAAAAAAATAAATAGATACAGCTAAAAAGATTGTGAATATATTCAAAGAATGATTGTTCTGCTTACATTATTTTTAATGTTCAGATAATAATTTTTAAAAAGTACTTTTACTTTGCTTTAATGTACCTGGATAAATGTTATTTTATTTTCTAAGAAAAATTTTCCTTTTGAAAATAGTTTTTTAATAGAACTATTTTATAAGAACAACACTCTGACAAAGCCAATTTATTAGTCAATAAACAAAAGTTTAAAATGATGTGATTTTAGTTATTTTTAACAGCCCCTTTCACTCTCAGTTGTGTCCCTATTTGGATGATAAATACCCTTCCTCCAAGCATATTTAGGAATTCCCTGGCCATGTCTTATAAACACTGCTATAAGTCGATATTCCCAGGGTCCTGCTGAAACTCTGCATTTTCTGCCAGAGTCCACCACTATTCCATGAGGTGCGTATCTCTGCCAGGTGCTACTGTCACCTGGTAGAAACCGTGGTGTCATGGCATTGGGCAGGCAGTGGTGTCCTGTAGCACAGACTGGTACGCTGCTTGCTGATGCAGATGCAGCACCACAGTGCTGGCCAGGCAATCCCTGATGGCTCCTTGACTTTGACTGGACCAAAGCTGACCTTCAGATCAGAGGAGAAGTGGGAGAGACATGTTATCTCCCCTTTGTCTTATGCTCTCTAAGAGGGTCTTAAAGCAGTGTGGTTTGTGCTTTTATGATTTGTAGTGTTTTTAGTGAATTTGTGTTTTAAGTTTTGCTTGGTGTCTGTCTGTTGCTATGGTGTGCCTAAGGACTTTTGTGGGGACAAAGTGCACTACAGTGTACCCACAATCACTGCTTCCCTCTGGCGCTTAGAGTCAATCTTCCTTTTAATTAGTTCCCGCCCAGGTCCCCTGCAAATAGACGCTTGTCAGGCCATCCCCCAAGTTTACCAGACATTTCCAGATATGTCTCAGATTCAGCAGAGGCATAACTTGTGTTGTTTCCTAAGAGGCTCTTAGCTCCCTTGCAAATAGGCTTCTCTCAAATCTGTCTTAACAGCTAAAGTCTGAATTCCCACAGTGGGCACAGCCTAAACTCAAGTTGAAAGTTCCATTATATAAAGAATTTAACAAGTCACAAAATGTTGAGATCAGCTGTTTAACTTGAGGGCATTCAACATGTATCTATCAGGTGTCTACAATGGAACAGGCATAATATTAGCCAGATATACAAAGATATCTAAGTTACAGTTTTCATCTTCAAGCAATCCAGTGTAACAGACAGATGCATATTAATGGGTAATTATAATACATTGTGGTAAGTTATGTAATAGCAGGACATGTGAAGCACAGTGATAACAGTATAACACAGATTTGCATATGCATAAAGAGAAAGAGGTATGAAAGAGGAAACTATGACTTCAGATTTCTGGAGTGTTGAGACATGTTTATGGTGGAGAGGAGGGTGTGAAGGTAATGGTGTGGAATGCAGGTTGAAAGGTGGACATGGGTCAAATACAAATACTGCATTCCATGCTAAAGAACTTCAACAATTTAGAATATCTGGAAGATTTAAAACATATTAAGGGAAGTAAGTCAGACAGAGAAAGACAAATATCATGATATTACTTATTTGTGGAATCTTAGAAAATGATATAAATGAATGTATTTACAAAACAAAAATAGACTCACAGACGTAGAAAACAAACATGGTTACCAAGGGGATAGCGATGGCCCGGAGGGAGGAGAGATAAATTAGGAGTTTGGGATTAACATATACACACTACTATATATAACATAGATAAACAACAAGGTCCTACTGTATTGCACAGGGAACTATATTCAATATCTTGTAATAACCTATAATGAAAAAGAATCTGAAAATATGAATATCATTTATCATCTATCATCTATCTATTTATCTATCTATCATCTATCTACCTATCTATCTAATCACTTGCTGTACACCTGAAACTAACACAACATTGTAAATTAACTATACTTCAATTAAAAAAATGGTTTAAAAAAAACATGACAGAGACTTGATCTTATATGTGTTTTAGAGAAATGACTCCTGTTGGAGGGGGTGGATATGGAGTAGATTGCACATGTTACCCCACATAATGGACACAGAAAGATGGAGTATTGCAGTCATCTAGGCAAGAGTTGATGAATAATGCACAATGGGAATGGAGAGGATATTTCGGGAGGACGTTTGCATTATTTAGAAGGCAGAATAAATAGGCCTCACTGAGTAGATCTGGACGTTGTATGTGAGAGAGGTGGGAGTCTATGAAGAATCCTGGATTTCTGATCTGGATTTCTATATGGTGACATGTTTAAAACTACTTGAAACAGGGAATGCAGGATAAGAGAAGTTTCAGGGAGGAGAAATAATGCATTCCCTGTTGTAAATGACTAGTTAAAGAATAGGGCAAGAATGGAAAAAGGAGATGAAAATGCAGGGAAAGAAAATAGAAGAGACAGGAAAAATAAATATTGACAGAGACAGGCAGAGACAGGAAAATGATGTAAGAGAAAGTCATAAAAAGATTCAGAGTGAGACTTCCCTGGTGGTCCAGTGGTGAAGAATCCGCCTTCCAATTCAGAGGATGCAGGTTCGATCCCTGGTTGGCGAACTAAGATCCCACATGCTGTGGGGCAACTAAGCCCGAGTGCCACAACTACTGAGCTCATGTGCCTCAATGAGAGAGCCCGCATGTTCCAAACTACAGAGCCCATGCACCCTGAAACCCGCGCCCCACAACTAGAGAGAGGGAAAAAAAAACAACCCTGCAGGCCGCAACTAGAGAGAAGCCCAAGCGCCACAACAAAGAGACCGCGCACCAGAACGAAAGATCCCACATGCCTCAATGAATATCCTGCATGCTGCAACTAAGACCCGAAGATTCAGAGTGACACCCATCTTTTAAAAAGATTCAGAGTGACACCTAGATTTGTATTTGAGAAGTAATTTCATTATCAGTTCTTGGTAATATGGCTGTTTTAATATTGCTACTATAGGAATTGCTGTTGTTTTTTTTTTCATGATTAAAGGTTGAATAAGATAAAGATTTAATCTCTGAATTGGAGAAAAGTGACGAATGGTATGGAAAAGGGAGAGAAAAGTAAACAGAGACCAAGCTTTGTTATTCTGCAGTAAAACCTGTGTTTATCAATGATGTCAGCTCTTGCAAAGGAATTTGTATCTTTAAGAGTAGTATTTTAGAAAAGCCAATTTAAATTTTCACTGGACTCATATTCAGTTAAGGTATTGGAAACTGAGGAGCTAGAAAGATGGGATACATCTTATGGCTGTTTTTTTTTAGTTTCTTTCATGGACTGGATAGATAGCCATATCTTCTTGTAAAGATACAAATAAGACATAGAATCATAGAAGATTGGAAAGAATTCACATAGATTGGTTTCCAAACACTGCTTCCATTATTGCTTCAACATAAAAATAATCACTCAAGCTTGCCTGGTCAAGTGTTCTCACATTCACAGAACTGTTTTGGTGGGATGGTAAGATTGATTTTGGAGTGAATATAACACTTCTAAATAAACAAACCAAGAGATATTTACAGAGAACTGGGTCTTCTGTTCAGGGAATACACGCCCTGTCAAAACTATGAACCTTACTACAGTCAACATTTTAAAACTGTTAAAGAAAAATAAAAATTGTTCTGAGTTTTGCCTCAGCAGGTCACTATGCACCAAAAGTATTCTCTCTGAATTTTGCTCTGAAATCACCAAGGGCAGATATATTTTGAAATATGATTTGTATTAGAATATCCAGTCAATTGGATGCAATTGATTTTCAGTTCCTGAAACTGTGACTTCAAATTTAATCAATGCAGAGTAGAGGATCAGTAATTAAACAGTAATGATTTTTTCAAGTGGAGGTAGTTAATATTATTCTAAATTGCTTTGCTGTGACTGGGTTTGGGCTCTTAATGATTTTGTAAATGATTTTGGGAACAAAACCAAGCTTTCAATTACATTATTATTTCAGGCCTTATTATATAGAGTTTAAACAAAGGTTATACAAACCTATCACAGAAAAGGTATGTGACAACCTGAGAATTACTTTACTAACTTGTGAGATAGCCTCTTCAGAAAAAGAAGGATCCAATGATTGTTTTAATCATTCACCTGCCAACTCATATGAGATATGCATGAAAAGCAAACAGTTGTTCTGGGCAGAAGAACAAAAACAGACAAGAAATGAGCAAGTTTTCAACCAGATTGCTCTTCAACATAGCAGGTACTGTAGATTCTTATTCTAGCAGTTTGGAAACACTAGGAGACCATATCCATAGTTATAGTCACCAGAAGGTGGGGATTACTTTCTTCATTTTGTGGTAATCTTGGGATGTTGGCCTAAAACATGTAGGCTGTGGTGCTATGAGGGAGCCTTAATGGTTCAATGGTGGTCAAATTGCTTTGGAGGGAAGACTGGATTAATCTGTTAGTGACACACTGATCCGTATGCTCTCCGAACCTTACGTGGAGAAAAGTTAAACAACAAAATTTAAGCAATTCAGCATGATTGAACTCTGCTGATCGCAAAGGTTGATGTGGTGAATAATGGGAAAATTAGTGAGAGGGTTGGTTTCAGTATCCCAAACAAGAGTCTCTCTAGGCGTCTGTACCATTTCAGCCTGACCACCTACAAGAAAAGGATGGGGTACAGTGGTGATAGTTCAGATAGAACTTAATTGTTCAGGCCATGCATTACACGCACCTAGGGCAGAACTAGTTGTAGCCAGTTGAAATTTGGTGTGAAACATGGAGTATCATGAGCTACTTATTTACTACAGTCAAACGGTTCTTTCTCTTGCATGGTGCTGTAAAATCAATATGGATTTTAAAATTTTACTTAGTTTGTAATGTAATTGAATGCATAGGCAATGCCTAAATACATCTAGAGGATTTTATAGAAAATCCCAGACATTAAATAATTTCACACACAAATATTTAAATGTTTCTCTAACACGAGACCTTAAAAAAACATAAATAATGTTAACATACCCAGCATATTTAACATTTATTTCTCAATATCATCTAACACCTAGTCCATGTTCTATTTTCCCTCATTGTCTCAAAAATATCTTTTTGTACTTTGTTGGAATCAGGATCTGGACAAGACACACACATTGCATTTGGTGGTCACTTCTCTTAAGTTTCCTTTCCTTTTTACTTTCCTTTTAATCTGTAATTTCTCTTTTTTCTTCTTTCCATTAACTTGTTGAGCAAATTGGGTCATTTGTCCTGTAGAATTTCTCAAGTTTTGGATTTAGCTTATTGTTTCTTCTGATGTTGTTTAACATGTTCCTGTTCCTATATTCCCTGAATTTTCTATAAATGAGGTTATATTTAGAGGCTTGATTAAGTTCCTTTTTAAAAAACATACACTTCAATAGTGCTGGAGTCATGAATCTACTGGAGTCATCATTTTTTTTCACTGTTTAAATTGTCGAATCTTTGGCCAGGGGGAATGACCACTCAAGTTCTTTAAATATGAGCCCAGTTGTTTTTCATCATCTCTTTACTGTCAAGTACAAGCAAGATACTATAGGCTTATTTTGTATATTTTTTTATTCCAGACCTGAAATCAGTGATTTCTCCAAATGCTCTGGTTTTTTTTTAGTGGGTAATTGTGTTTAGAGACCACAATCTGGACACTGAGGGTTTTTATTGCTATTGGGTTGTCATTTTTAGGCCTCTTTAGTGGACAGAGCTAGGAAATAGGTATATTTTGTGAAGAGAAAAATAATGAGTATACTAATGTTTCAAATTCAAATTTATTTATTCAATATTTTTTAGTATTCCATTTTAATTTATCTATTGTGATTTTGACTATCTCTTTGTATAGTGTTTTTAGTAGTTTCTAGGGCTTAAAAATAATTTTCACAGTCTACTTGGAATCAATAATTTACAACTTAAATTAGAAGATCCCTTTTGCCTTCTTCCCTTTATGCTACATTTGTGTTGTATATTATACCTACAAACATTATACATATATGTACGAACATTATGGATCTATAATGATCCCTTTTGCATTCCTTTTTTTATGCTACAGTTGTTATATATTATACCTATACACATAAAGCATCACAACAATGCTATAGTTTTTGCTTTCAACTATCAAGTTTAAAGTTTCAACTGTCAGTTTAAAGTGCTAAATAGAAGAAAAATGGTCTATTACAGCGGTCCCTAACCTTTTTGGCACCAGGGACCGGTTTTGTGGAAGACAGTTTTTCCAGGGACCAGCAGTCGGGGAGTGTGTGTGGTTTCTGGATGATTCAAGCGCATTACTTTTATTGTGCACTTTATTTCTATTATTATTACATTGTAATATATAATGAAATAATTATACAACTCACCATAATGCTGACAGGAGATGGAGCTCAGGAGGTAATGTGAGCAATGGGGAGCAGCTGTAAATGCAGATGAAGCTTCCCTCGCTCTCCTGCCGCTCACCTCCTGCTGTGCGGCCCTGGCTCCTAACAGGCCACAGACTGGTACCAGTCTGTGGCCCGGGGGTTGGGGACCCCCGGTCTATTATATTTACCCAGATACCTCTTCTATTGTGGTTTCTTCATTCCTGAAGGCCCAAGTTTCCCTTCTGTCTGAAAAGCTTCTTCAACAATGTTTAGAGCAGGTCTACCCGATATGAATTCTGTTAGTTTCATCTGAGTATGTCTTTATTTTGCCTTTATTCCTGAAGGATATTCTTGCTGGATATAGATTTGTGTTGACAGTTATTTCCTTTTAGCACTTTAAAAACATCGTGCCACTTACTTCTGATCTCTGTATGGTTTCTGATTAGAAATTCAGTCATTCAAATTGTGTGTCGTTTTCCTCTGACTGCTTTAACGTTATTTGTTTTTATTTTCCTGCAGTTAATTATGGTCTGGGCATGGGTTTGTTTGAACTTATCTTCTTTGGGGTTCATTTAGATTTTTGAAACTGTACATTTGTCCTTCACCAAGATTGGGAATTTTTAAAGCCATTATTCTTCAAAGATTTTTTTCAGCATTCCATTCTTTAGCCATTCCTTCTGAGTCTCTGAAAACATGACTGTTAGACCTTCTGTTATTGTCTCAGTGGTCCATAAGGCTGATAATTTTTTTCAATCTTTATTCTTTCTGTTGTTCCTATTGGATCATTTTTAATGATCTATCTTGTCTTCAAGTTTATAATCTCTTTCCTCTGTCATATCCATCTGCTATTGAGTCCATCCAATTAGATTTTTATTTTGGTTGTCATATTTTTCAGTTCTACAATTCCCATTTGGTTCTTTCCATTTCTATTTCGTTCTTCTTTATGTTTTCTCTTTCTTTGCTGAAACTTTTATTCTAACATATGTTGCAAGAATGTTTGCAATTGCTTGTTCCAGCATACTTTAAAGTCTTTGGCAGATAATTCCAGCATCTATGTTAATAGTGTGTCTGTTGGTGTCTGTTGATTGTTTTTTACCATGTGACTTGAAATTTTTGTGGGTCTTCATATGCTGAGTAATTTTGGATTGTTCCCTAAATATTTTGAACATTATGCCGTGAGACTCTGTGTCTCATTTAAATTCTGTGGAGAGTGTTGACATTTTTGTTTTAGCAGGCAACAGACCTGGTTAGTTTCAGGCTGCAAGTTCCAACCTGAGTTTTATGGGTGATAATTCCAATATCAGTTTACTTTTTAAAGCCTTTGTAGTGCTCTTTGGATCTGTCTTGGGTGTGTGCCATCCAGCAGTCAGTCTATAACCTAGGCATTGGTATATCTATTTGTTTCTTTCTCAACATTGCTGCCATGGTAATTAGGATTAGATCCATGCATCTTTAATCTCCCCCCAGTACTTTCTGATTTCTGAGACTCTCCTTTTTGTCCTCTGGCCAGAAACTTGGGGCTCTAGTTACCCTGCTTTGTTGTGTTCTGTCACTCACCTCTGTGACTGAGTCTGTGTTCTGCCTCAAGCAGAGGGGGGGAGAAAGGGTTGAGGGGGAGAGAGAGAATACATAGGGGCTTGCCTCACACTTTAGAACTGCAGCTCCACCTACCAGAGAGGAGAGTGGCCTCCTTAGCCCTTGTGGGTTCTTGTGGCTCTTGCGGCTCTTGTGGGTTCCTGTAGCTGTCAGTGACTCCCCACCACAGGATAGCCTGGTGACTGGGGAGCTAGAGAAGGAGAAAGGGGGAAAAAGCCAGGGGATTTTTATATTTCCTTTGAGTGTCACGAGTACCTTTTTCTGACCCTCAAGGGAGAGCCTGTGGGCTTCTCCATCTGTATCACAGTGCTCACTTCTGGCTTTCTGGCTGTGGTGAACTCAAGAAAGGGTATACCAGAAAACTGGTAAACTCACAATTGATTCTATGATTCTTTGAATTCTGGTAACATTTGCTGTTATTTACAAAGTCTTCAAATATGTGCCTGTGCATTCTGTCCAGGTTTTATAGTTACATTCAGTGGGAGGAAAAGGATGAAGCATGCTTATTCTATCTCAACCTGAATTTTTAAAATTTCATTTCATTTTTACTTGTGTAAAACATTATGTGGTTCGAAAGCCAAAACTATGAACAAGATGAGCACTTAACAAAAATATGAACACTTAACAGATGTCAAGTTTCTATCCCTTTTTTTTTCTCCCCCAGAGGTAACCGTATTTTTAGTTTTTTATTATCCTTTCATTTTTTTTAAAATTTATTTATTTATTTTATTTATTTATTTTTGGCTGCGTTGGGTCTTCCTTGCTGCGTGTGTGCTTTCTCCAGTTGCGGTGAGCGGGGGCTACTCTTCATTGCGGAGCACGGGCTCTAGGCGCGCGGGCTTCAGTAGTTGGGGCACGAGGACTCAGTAGTTGTGGCTTTTGGGCTCTAGAGCGCAGGCTCAGTAGTTGTGGCGCACGGGCTTCATTGCTCCGCGGCGTGTGGGAACTTCCCGGACCAGGGCTTGAACCCTTGTCCCCTGCATTGGCAGGCGGATTCTTAACCACTGCACCACCAGGGAAGCCCCTTTCATTTTTTAATATTAAAATAAGTATTTATATTTACATTCTTTCTTCCTTCACTTCTTACACAAAAGTTAACATACTACAAATACTCTTCTGCATCTTGCCCTTTTTCACTTACTTAATTATATAATCTTATAATAATTCCACAGCAGTATATAAAGATTTTCCTTATTCCTTTTTAAGACTGCATAGTGTTACCTTGTATGAACTTACCATTCTTTTTTCTTGTCTCTTATTTGTGGAAATATGCATTATTTCTGGGCTTTGGTTTTTACTAATCAATATAGACTTTAAACCTAACTTTCTTATTCATTTTATTTGGGAAAATGGAAGAAGCCTTCACAGTGTTTTTTGTAAACCCAATCATTTTGCCTTCAAGATGTAGTTTATAGCCAATGCCATAAATCTCTTGGTAATAATTCTTAGATTAATTACACATGCAACAAGACTAAGATATTTGAATGCTGGAATTTGCTCATAGACACTGTCTTTAATGGTAAACCACTCCTGGTGATAATTATTTGCGAATAGCTTGAATTCCTTACGTAGTTTTCCTACTGGTATTTTGGGGGAGGTAAAAACCTGTCAGTTTGTCAGCACTGAATTGGTAACAGAAAATAGGAAATAGAGCATTTAAGAGAGAGAAGAGCAGACATAATGGTGATGATTGGTAGTAGTGAGGTTGCTCCACAAAATGGAGTATAGTAATATGGATATTGGATGTGAAGAAAACTGAGTCCAGTGAAGGAGTCACTACGTCTAAGAGGGAACATACAGCAGGGTGTGGGAAACTAGAAAGCAGAAGGTCTGGGATAAGTTGAAGGCAGCTCTTTGCTGCTGTAGTACTTTTTCAAAAGTCTTTGATCCCACTCCCATGGGCATATTTCAGTTGCTGTTTAAGGGGACAGCCCAATATTTGGTATTTCCCACCTCTCCATCTGTAGTTTTTTGTTTTTTTAAAAAAGATTTATTTATTATTTATTTATTTTTGGCTGCATCAGGTCTTAGTTGCAGCATGCAGGATCTTTGTTGAGGAAAGTGGGATCTTTCGTTGTGACACACGGGCTTCTCTCTAGTTGTGGCGTGTGGATTCTCTCTCTAGTTGTGGTGTGTGGGCTTCTCTCTAGTTGTGGTGTGCAGGGTTTTTTTTTTGTCTGCTCTAGTTGTGGTGCGCAGGTTCCGGGGCACGTGGGCTCTGTAGTTTGCAGCATGCAGGTTCTCTAGTTGAGGCACAAGAGCTCAGTAGTTGGGGCGTGAGGGCTTAGTTGCCCTGCAGCATGTGGGATCTTAGTTCCCTGACCAGAGATTGAACCTGCGTCCCCTGCATTGGAAGGCAGATTCTTTACCATTGGACCACAAGGGAAATTTCTCCATCTCTAGTTTAAATGCAAGCTTATGTGAAAGATAGGTTAATTTTTCTGTTTCATCAGTCTGAAGATGTGCATCAGAAGGTTGTTCCCCCATCCCTTTTTTCCTAACTTTAATGCTTCCAATATAGGAAATGATGTAATCTGGGAATTTCAGTGGCATATAGTTCAGGAATTTCATATTCCGTATTGCTTTTAGGGTGATAGACAAATATGTAGGAGCAATATTTGAGCAGAAGACTCCAGCATGGCCTACCTAATGACATAATTAAGAATGTGAGAAGAGATTATGAGAAAGAAGGTCCATAAGAAGCTTGTGATTAGCACAAATTTTAAGTAGTTAGCAGTAGAAGTAGTTGTGGGACTTCTTGACTCCTGTAGTAACAGTAAGGGTTCCATTCTCAGTTTCTGCTGGAGTCTGACCCTTAGGTGACATAATTCTTGAGCAATGTCCATACCCTCACACTTTAGACTTTTATAGCTAAGAACAGTTCTAACATTAAACTTGAAATATTTCTGATAAGATTGTGATTTGCATTCATGATAATGTTATAGCTTGAGAACAGAAACCTTTAACTGCTTCCCATTTTGGAAGTGTCTTATGAGTCTATTTTCTAGCATAAAGTAACTCAGCCATGCCTGCCTTTGGCTGAAGAAAAGAAAGTGATACAAACTTAAGTAGTCTAAAGAAAGAGTGAAATACCTGCTTTGCTCTTAGAGTAGCATATGTTATAGATGGCATGTGTATATTCTTGCATGGAGAAATTCTGGTACTGATAGGGACAAAGTAGGTGATTAGATAGTTAATCCCACTAGGGGATTGTAAGTAAAGAAAAGAGTATGGGAGACCCCTGTAAGCTAATGATCATTCAAGGAAGCAGGTTTGCTTAGCAGCAAAATCATGCAACAGAAGCATGAGACATGCCCCCAAACAGTAAAGCCATGATGGAATGAGACCCACATCCCGCCCAGTGATGTCAGTAAGTTAATGATTCCTAGGACACACACCTCTGTGCACATTAAAAACAGAAATATAAGGAAAAGGTGACATTATACTAAAACCTGAGATGATTTACCATTTTTAGCATATGTTACCACTTTTTTGCTCATTTCCATTGTGCCATGACAGTCCTGGATTGACCATGTAGGGACAAGAAAACTTCCCTGCCTGACATGGAGGACAAATTGATGATGAAAGCATGATGTCTACTCAAGAATGAGGAAGAAGGTGGTTTCCTCCCCCTCCCCACTTTTCCTTTGATTATAAAACTGTAGCCCACTAAGTTCTTGGGGCATGATACCCTCTCGCCTGCCCGCTTTTAAGCCTCTCAAGCATCCTATTCTAATAAATCACTTCTCATATATCACTTTGCCTCTCGCTGAATTCTTTCTGCACTGAGACATAAAGAATTGGGGCTCCTCAGAGCCCCCCAAGATGCATTTCAGCAGTTGCAGTACCCCTAAAATTGTGGCACTGAAATGTCAATTTGGTATTTTGCTTTTATCACATGGATACCTGAACGTTGTTCTTCTGGAAGTTATTCCCAGTTCTTCTGCTGTTGATACTATAGTGCCATATTTGTCATCTTAGAAATCCAGGTCGTTATGAAGTATTGAGAAGTCCAAAGGTGTACAGAATTTCCAAGCTGAAGGTAATCAACTTGACATAACCATTAAGATGTAACGATCATTTGGTAACATCTTCAAGCATCTGGTGATAATAGAGGGGGTGAAGAAAGGGAATGAATATTTATTGAACATTTACTGTTTGATGGGTGATCTGTTAAGTGCTTTTCATAAATATCTTATATAATATTCATAATAAAACTTTAGGGGTAGGTATTACTATATTAATTTTTAAATCAGGAAGGTGGAGTTCCAAAAGTCTAAACAACTTTCTTAGTGTTACATAGACCATAAGTGGTGGGTAAGTGTTTGAATTCAGGTCTGTTAGCTTGGGTTCCTCCCACCATGCCTCACTGAATTCCTTAGTCTTTAAAAGACCCTGAACCTCAGTAGGAGTGGTAAAATGCTGCTTAGTAGGGGCTGGATATCGGTGTTATGTAAGAGTCTTGTAATATTCATAAATCTCACCTTAACTAGCACATTTGATATGTTTATTTACTATATATGACTGATTGAAAGACACTGTTAAAACGTTCAGTTCTTTTAGAGTAAAATACATAAATTTAATTTTCTAGTGAATTGTTACTGTAGCTAAATACAGACAGAATAACACTGGTTTCTTTTCATAAATTGAAATCCTGAGTGTTTTGAATGTAAGCAAAAACTGTGAAATTTTAGAACTCTATTTATGGTATCCTTATGACTTGGAATATCCTATGACAGAAAAATGTGTTTAAGGATCCCTTTCTAATCAGACATCAGGATGATGTTGGCTTGGCAAGGGAGCAGCCTTTGTGTTAGGTGATAAAAGCTCTCAAAGTCTTGACTATGGTTTAAATAAGACAAACTTGAAGTAGAGGGTCACATGATTTACAGATATGAACTCTTTCCATCTCTAGAACTCTTTGCCATCTTTGATAACAAGAAGTAGAGCTTCAAAGCTTAGAGCTCTGTGGGAAGCCAGGCAGGTAGGGCTGCTGTGATGAGTTCTTCTGAGCTTACTTTAATATGCCTCAAGTGAGTAAGTATCTATAGACAGCCAGAAAGGACAGGTAGTTAAGATTGTGTTAAAAAATCCTCATTTTATTATACCTTCTGATTCTAAATCAAGGATGAGGCAACAAAAGCCTCTTGGATCTAGGAGTGCAAGGAAAGGTCTGAAAGAGGATTTTTTATTTTGCCCAGTGTGTTCCAATACATAGATATCTGTCTTCTTTTAAGCACCTGGATGTTGAGAGCTTAATGTAATTGACCTCATACAGGTTGTGATGAAAATTGGAAACCCTATGTCATGCTGAGAGCTATGTTTCATCAATAACTTGGACCTGGCCTGGGGGTCAGCTCTCAAAACCTGAAAACATACATCTATTTATTTCCCAAAGTACATTACTTAGAACACTAGCCCTATAAGACATTTGTAGGAAAAAAAAGTTCCATAGTTAAATTTGTTTGGGAAACACTGTAGGAGCTATATCTTCCTGTTAGAAAATTATAATACATTTTATCATATTAAATAAGATTTCTGATAATTTAAATAATTTGTTTTTAATTTGAAAAACAAAAGCAAAAAAAATGGTTTAACTTTGTTGAATAGTCATCCCAATGGGATCTCTCCTATTAAGATTTCGTAGAACTAGTAATTAAGGCAGTATGTTTTCAGCATAAAAGTAGACAAGTAGACCAATGGGATAGAATACAGAGTCTAGTAACAGACCCTCAGAGTAATTAATGATGAAGGTGAAACTGCAGTACAGTGGATAAAGTATGGTCTTTTCATTGAAAGGTACTGGGTCAATTAGTTGTCCACAGGAGGAAAAAAAAGATCCTTTCCTCATATCTAAATATGAAAGATGAAACTATGACTTTTAGGAGAAAACATAGGAGGCTGTCTTTATGACATGGAGGACAGAGAATATCTTCACGACATGGAGGTTAAATTTTTCTTAATGGGAGACATAAAGGAAAAAGAATGGTAAATTGCCCGCATTTAAATTAAGAATTCTGCTGAAGACTGGGACAACATATTTGTACTATATATATCTGACAAAAATTTTTAAAAACTGCTGTTGCTGTTGTAAAGCAGTGTCAAAAAGGCAGACAATCCAATAGAAAAATTGGACAAAATATTTGAACAGAGAAGATATTTAAAGCACCAACAGAGATATGAAAAAAGTACTCAAATTCACTAGTCAGCAGGAAAAGGTACTCAAAAGGAAAAGGCAATTCACTAGTCAGCAGGAAAAAGGTACTCAAATTCACTAGTCAGCAGGAAAAACCACCAAAATGTGGTTACAAAGGAATGGCTAAAATAAAAACAGAAAATTTTAAGTATTCTCAAGGATGTAAACCAATGGCAGTGCTCATCCACTGTTGGTAGAAGTGTAAATTAGTGTAACCACTTTGGAAAACTGGTTGGCAATATTATTAAAGCTAAACAGATGCTTACCTTATGCCCCAGCAATTCTACTCTTAGTCTATCCAACAAAAACGCATATATACGTTCAGCAAAAGGCAGGTGCTAAAGACATGGACATATTGATAGCAGTACTCCTTGTTAGGATCTGCAAACTGGAAACAACTCAAATGTTATCAACAGTAGAATGAATAAAGTGTGATAAATTCACACAGTGAAATGTAATAGCAATGAGAATAAACAAACTATAACTACAAAGAATAACATGGGTAAATATCGCAAATCTAATTTTGAGCTATAACAGGCAGACACAAAAAAGTACTTACTGGATGATTTATTTATATCAAGTTTTAGACAGGCAAAATGAATTTATGCTATTAGATATCAGGACAGTGTTTACTCTGGAAGGGGACTCAAAGGGGCTTCTGGGGTGCTGGAAATGGTTTGATCAGGGTGTTGGTTTCACTTTGTGAAAATCCATTGAGCAATGTACTTATAATTTGAGTATTTTTCTGAACGTTTGATATACTAAAATTAAAAGTATCCTTAAAAAGGCATTTACATCAAAACAAGAATTTACTTAAAAAAAGATTCTTAGATCTAGCCTCCCAAGGAACACACTTTGGGAAATGCTGACCTATTCACACACTGATATTGATATATATTGTTCAAATCTTATTTTTTAATTGAAATAATATCAGATGAAATGATAATCAGAGGAGAACTTTAATGGACACTTTTTCCAATTAATGTTCAAATTTATCATTATGTATTGAAGATAGCACTAAATGATAAATTATGGAGAAAACATTTAATGAGCATTTGAAGACTAATGAAAGAAATAATGCATTTTAATTATATAAATTTTAAAACAAGATCAAACTTAGATTGCTTTTTTAGTTTGGAGCAATAGAAAATGTAAACTTTCAGTAACTTCAAAAATGTATAAAAAGTATTCTTCAGCAAACAGCAATTTTGTGGATTTACTTATGATAATCCTATTTTTGTTACTTTAGATTTCCTTTTATCATTGAAATGTTAGTTAATCTAGTTTATACAATATTATTCCCTTTCCCAGTCCCTTAATATGTGTTTTGCTATTTTAGAGACATTTTTGATGACAGAGTGGATGCCTGGATCTTTGTGTAGATGCTTTTCTCTTACACTAATTAAATAATTAAATCACTTGCTCCAGAATGTTGAAATGCCATATGTCCAGTTTCTCTGCTTCCACAGACTTCATACCCTGACAGCCAACAATTGCGCTCTGTGTTTGACATTCAGAAATTGGAGAGAATAAGTCAGGACCCTGGTGAGGTGATTTGCATTTTAAACAGCAAGGAGTGAAAAGAGAGGAAGGAGATGTGCCCTGTGGTAATTTCTCTTAGGTATTTTCTGTGGTTCTCTTAAGACATTTTGTTATTTAAGAGATAATAAATGCCAGACTAGTTGATCCTATCCCGACTTTACTTCTCTTGTAGTAATCCCTCTGGGAAGTTATAGGAATCTGAAAGTCTGGCTATTCAAAAATTACATATCATATTTATAATATAGTCAAATGAGATCATTATACTTATTGTCGTGGTGCACATTTTTAAGAGAATTAGAATCATTGATTATGACACAAATTTTTTTGTGGTAACAGCTTTACAGTGTCCCTGCTTAAATTACTTTTTATTTAGCAGATTTACAATTGGAAAATTCATTTCACATAAAAATGTAATTTTTTTTTGATGTGGACCATTTTTAAGGTCTTTATTGAATTTGTTACAATATTGCTTCTGTTTTCTGTTTTGGTTTTTTGGCCGCAAGACATGTGGGATCTTAGCTCCCTGACCAGAGATCGAACTTGCACCCCCTGCATTGGAAGGTGAAGTCTTAAATACCTGACCGCCAGGGAAGTCCCAAAAATGTAATATGTATAGTTAGTTCTTTTTACTTAGGTTTACAAGGAAGGGACTTAGGTTTAAGTCTTTTTACTTAGGTTTAGAAAATTAAAAATATTAATTCAATGACAAATTTTTTTTAAATAAATTTATTTATTTTTTATTTATTTTATTTTTGGCTGCATTGGGTTTTCGTTGTCAGCAGGCTTTCTGCAGTTGCGGTGAATGGGGACTACACTTTGTTGTGGTGCGTGGGCTTCTTATTGCGGTGGCTTCTCTTGTTGCAGAGCACAGGCTCTAGGTGCGCAGGCTTCAGTAGTTGTGGCACGTGGGCTCAGTAGTTGTGGTACGTGGGCTCAGTAGTTGTGGCACGTGGGCTCTAGAGCACAGGCTCAGTAGTTGTGGTGCACAGGCTTAGTTGCTCCGTGGCATTTGGTATCTTCCAGTACCAGGGCTCGAACCCGAGTCCCCTGCATTGGCAGGCAGATTCTTAACCACGGTGCCACCAGGGAAGCCCAATAACAAGTTTTATATTAGCCAATTATATGTTAATTTTTCTCTTCAGTAGAAATGTTTACCTTATATTTTGACGAATATATTTGTTTGGGTTTTATCACCTGTATTTTCTCCTCCTTACCTGTTGCGGAAGGTGCAAATGATGCCAGTAAAATGACCAAAAGGGAGAGACGGAAGGAGGAACAGCAACAGCAACAGTGACAGCAGCAAGGGGTCAGGCAAAATTAGCAAATTTAATAATTCGTATCTAAATAACCACGTCACAGGTCAAATCTCCAAATGGGACCTCTATGGGAAATTACACTTTTGTTGCTGTACTGAACTTTTATGGAGATAAATATTACTAGAGATGGGGGAGTTCCCATCTCTTGTCATTGACTTCCTGAGCCAGCAGCAGGTAATTGATGGGTGGTGACAACTTCGTGGAGTGCAGTGAAAATGGTTGTAAAGTGATTACAGAGTAATTTCCATGAGCTGGATGCCATCAGAGGATGCCTAATGGTGTCACCATTATGGGTATCATGACAAATGTAAGGGAGGAGAGGTATCTAGGCCTTCTAGGATGGGTCTCACTGGCTAAGATTCTTAATTCCTTAGAGCGTTCAGAACTTGATATTAGAACTCCACTATGGAGAATCAGCTATGCTTATGTATGTATTTATAACTTAGTTAAAGCCATTGTATTATGAATTCGCTTCTCTTTTAGAGATTGTATTCAATTGTTTGCAAGCAAGTATGTTTGTCACTTTCATAGTCCCTTGGTAAATGAACCCTCTAAGGATTGTTATTTATTTGTCAATGATTTGGGTAGACCCCGTTGGAATATTACAGTCAAAATTCTGGTGCCTGGGATGGGAGAAATTAGTTAAGTAATTTTTCTTAAGAAACCCTTTTAATGGGGATTGCCCTCATAGCTGAATGTTTGTAACATCACTTTAATCTATTTGGTAATGTCAGAAACACTTACAGAGCTTCAAGACCCTGAATCACTGTGAACAATCTTTACCATAAGTCCTTTATGATTAATATTTTTTAAAGAGCTGTTGTGTAAGTTTTCACATCTCAAACTGGTTTTTCTTAGTATTTTGGTTTACTTTACACATCGACAATCTGTCAGGCTAATGTATAATATTAACTCTCTCATTATCAACATTATTTCATTGGTAAAAATAGGTAAATGTTAATACAGTTGTCCCTCAGTATCTGCAGGGGATTGGTTCCAGGACTGCCCTGAATACCAAAATCCACAGATGCACCAGTTCTTTATATAAAGTGGCATAGTATCAGTGGGTTCAACCAACCACAGATGGAATCGCAAATATGGTAGGCCAACTGTGATGTTACAGCCAGCCTTGTCTATGTTACAGTTAGCCTGAATTGATCATGGTGGGAGTATTACATCATGGAATTGCAAATGTGATATACCAGCTCTCTCCCCACACCCCTCCACTGGTTGTTAAACATTTAACAGCACACCATTGGGTGTAGCAGAGAGAACATGGCTTTGAGGTTGATCGGACCTAGGATAAAATTCTACTTCTCTTTCTTTTTCTGGAAGGTTATTAAACTTCCTTAAATTTTCTGGTTTTCTCAACCTAAAACAAATAAGAGCGTTGTGAGAATTAAGTTAACTACTATACAAAGCACCTGGCACACTACAAGTTCTTAACGTATTTTTGAATCCTTTTTATTTCTCCATTCTGCTGGTAGAACTGGTGCTAGAATTTGGGGTGAGAATGAGTTGTAGTGGAGGTCATGAATCTGCAACTGTGGGCAGAGAAGGGCCAGAATTTGGGCACCAGGAAAGAAATTCTGTATTAGGGATAGCGTATCTCAAATAGTTACACTCAAGATCTTCCCTGGGGGAAGTGAAGAAAAAATCCTTGATGGTAGAAGCCCCTACCTGGCATTATAGTACCTCTGGAGAGGCAGGGACAGCTGTAGTTCTTTCTGTTTTAGAGAGCTGTGCTGAGTTGGGGTAACAAAACCAAGCCTGAGGAATGGGAAACCCATGGGTGAGTGGAGTGAGCCCTAGTACTAGATATCAGACTGATCAGAGCCTCGGGTCTCCCAGCAAGGACTGCACTTGGTTCTGGTGAAGACGACCCCTCCTTCAGCCCCATGATTTTAGGCAGTAGAGAAGTGGATAGAGCCTGCAAGACACACAGTCCCAGATATGGTTGAAGGAAAACCAGGAAATTTCAATACACGCAATGTCAGAGGAAATGTGTTCTGGACAGAGCTTCCCACATTAAGCACTATCAAAACAAAACAAGCAACAAAAACAACAAAAAGAATGATAACTATGGCAAACAACCAAAACCAAACATATAAAAACCTATGCATACATTCCAAGGGGAAAAGAGAGAAGGAAACTAGTACACAAAGCACAGAAAAAAATGCAGTCTAAAAGGAAACATTATCCAGAAAGCACGTTCCTGTTGATTCACTCTTCAGAGAAGTGTACTGAAAATATGAATTTATTAAAACCAGGGCTCAAAGATAAGATGATTAAAGAACAGAATGGGATAAAAAGAGGAATTGCTGAAATAAGAATACAAATTGAGAACCAAAACAACACTATAACAAATACAATAAGTAACTTAGAAGCAGAAAGGAATGGAAAACTTAAAACTGAATATGAGAGATGGAGTAAAGGTTTGAGATAATTACAGTGAATGCAAAAGAAAATGACTAAAGAGAAAAAGCAATCACAATGATTTCTCAAAGAAGAGCTCATAGTTTTGATTTCATGGTTTTCCTTCTTTCCAAAGTAGAGGGAGATTCTATAGTCACATAATCATTTCCATTTGCTTTTACCAAGACTGGAACAGGATGGAAAAGATGAAGGTGTGGGTCTTCACTGAAGTGACTCCTAACTGCCAAGGGCCTCTAGGAATGTCTTTTTCAATAAAGTGATGAAATTGTTTTATAAATCTCCCTGGTTATATAAGGGAAAATAGTAATTCTGGGATTAGTGCAGCCTGAAAAAATTCTCGTCTTCCCCAAATTTTGGTTAACAGTGTGTAACAGGATGGTGAATGAGACTTTTCTTATTTTGGAATTTTTGCTAAAACTCCAAACTGTAGAAAACTAATGAGTGTTTCCATGTTCTGCAGAAAGCCATCAGTAAGCCCTGAGTATCTCCCTTTTGTATCCTAGTAAGAGATAGCATGGACTAAAAAACATTTTAAAAAAAATTGTTTTTTAAATTTATTTTATTTTATTTATTTTTGGCTGCATTGGGTTTTTGTTGCTGTGTGTGGGTTTTCTCTAGTTGTGGCAAGCGGGGGCTACTCTTCGTTGCAGTGCATGGGCCTGTCATTGCAGTGGCTTCTCTTGTTGCAGAGCACAGGCTCTAGGCACACGGGCTTCAGTAGTTGTGGCTTGCGGGCTCAGTAGTTGTGGCTCGTGGGCTCAGTAGTTGTGGCTCGTGGGCTCTAGAGTGCAGGCTCAGTAGTTGTGGTGCACAGGCTTAGTTGCTCCATGGCATGTGGGATATTCCAGTACCAGGGCTCAAACCCATGTCCCCTGCATTGGCAGGCGGATTCTTAACCACTGTGCCACCAGGGAAGCCCCTAAAAAACATTTTTTAAAGGTACACAGAATAAAACAAATATGAAATAGCATGAAATGGGTGAAGGGGGCAAAAGGTATAAAGTTCTAGTTATAAAATAAATGTCATGGGGATGTAATGTAAAGCATGGCAACTATAGTTAATAATGTTGTATTGCATATTTGAAAGTTGCTAAGAGAGTAGATTTTAGAAGTTCTCATCACAGGAAAAAAATTTTTTAACTACATATGGTGATAGGTGTTAATTAGACATTGTGGTGATCATTTTGCTATAATACACATATTGACTCATTATGCTGTACACCAGAAATTAACATACTGTCATATGTCAATTAACCTTAATTTAAAAAGAACAAATCACATGAAAAGAGACAGTTGAATTGCCCTTGCTACTCCAATTATCATTCCCAGTAGATATCAACAAAAGTTATGGGCTTCAAGGATATTCACAAACCAAGATAAAAGGGGTTGAGGAGAATACCTCACAGGAATTAGGGATGCTTGGAAGAGGATGGCATTGGTATCTCAGTCATGGATTAGATGTCTGTTCCCATGGCAGGCTTGCAGATCTGCTCCACAATTATGTAAGCCGTGGTGGGGCAAACTGAGAGCAGCTACAAGGTAGAGAGGGAGCAGCAGGTGAGAAGCTCGTGCATCCATTGTTTAAGGCACCAAGAGGTAGAATTTTACATAGGGGGCTACCTAATGCAAAGGAACCACATGTGCTTGATCACCAGTGATGGTATTTGACGCAAGGTTGGAAGCATTGAGCCAGTGCAGCTGTTTCACATTAGAAGGCTATGCAGTGGGGAGGTATCCTCCAAGAGACACCCAATAGAATCCACGTGCGCTCTCCTCAATAAAAGAAGCGTTTCAACGCCTACCACAAACAACGTTTTTGGCTGCGAGAGGACTGCCACTGCAAGGTAGGTAACGATGTTTTTGGCACGTTTCTTTAAACTCTTCTTTCTGCTTCAACAAAGGAAAAGCTAAAGCTGGAAATGGGAGGCAAGAAGGGGAAGTACAAGGAGCCTGGGTTAGGAGAGGGGAATGTTTACTGGATGTGAAATTGAAGTCTTAAATTTGGGCAGGATTGGAAAATTGTAGACTCCGGCTCAAATTGTTTTAAGAGGTAAGAAAGGGAGATTCAAATGATGATTAAATAAAAGACAAAACCATCCTATGTTTGGACTCTGCTGAATTCAGATTGTTCAATTAATCTATCAACACATGTGTGCTATAAAATACTGTTGATACTATAGGCTTTGTATAGGCTGCTAATTTTATTTATCCTTTGGTATGCCTGATATATTTATGGTTAGAAACCACATGATATCTTTTAGTAGTCTTTTTTTTTTTTTAATTTATTTATTTATTTTATTTATGGCTGTGTTGGGTCTTCGTTTCTGTGCGAGGGCTTTCTCTACTTGTGGCAAGCGGGGGCCACTCTTCATCGCGGTGCGCGGGCCTCTCACTATCGCGGCCTCTCTTGCTGCGGAGCACAGGCTCCAGACGCGCAGGCTCAGCAATTGTGGCTCACGGGCTCAGTTGCTCCGCGGCATGTGGGATCTTCCCAGACCAGGGCTCGAACCCGTGTCTCCTGCATTGGCAGGCAGATTCTCAACCACTGTGCCACCAGGGAAGCCCTCTTTTAGTAGTCTTAATTGAGTTAAATCTCAGGACAGAGATGATTGGCTTTATAATTCTTATCACACAAGGAAGCGTTTAACAACTTCTTTAGTACTGACAACTATCTGAAATGAGTATAAGTTTTACTCATAATTCTTTAAGAATTATCACACCACTCATGTTTTAAAGTCAAATTAATTCAGATGTTTAGCCCCCACTTTTCAAGGACATAAGAAAGTAATTATTGGTCACATTTTGGGATTTTTGTCCATATTCCCAGAATTTCCAAAAGTCCTCTACAGCAGGCCAGTGTTCCTGGAGCAGAGGTAGGCAGAGCCACAGAATACTTTTGAGCCTTAGGTTTTTGCTTGTTTGGAGCAAGGGAAGGCTGCTCTAAAAATGTTTATTCAATATTTG
Source organism: Balaenoptera ricei (assembly GCF_028023285.1). Lineage (NCBI taxonomy): Eukaryota > Metazoa > Chordata > Mammalia > Artiodactyla > Balaenopteridae > Balaenoptera > Balaenoptera ricei. The sequence goes on from NC_082640.1 coordinate 128,857,033, forward strand.
TTTGATGTGCAGCAGGACTGGGACCCTTGTATGCATTCCTGGCTTAGTAATTTTTGCTTTCTGTCTTCAGCTCTGCCAGTAGAAGTGAAGGGTCTGATGCATGTACACAGTTTCTTCCTCTACCCCTTTGAGGCTTCTTTTCCATAACTTCCCTTTTTTTTTTGCAAATGGACTCAATTTGATGAAGGTGTTTTATGGGAAAGGTAGCTCTGGTTTCTTTTTTTACTTAAAAAAATTTTTTTTATAAGCTGGTTCTTATTAGTTACCCATTTTATTCATATTAATGTGTATGTCAATCCCAATCTTCCAATTCATCCCCCCCCCACCTTCCCCCCTTGGTGTCCATACGTTTGTTCTCTACATCTGTGTCTCTATTTCTGCCCTGCAAACTGGTTCATCTGTACCATTTTCTAGGTTCCACATATATGTGTTAATATACGATATTTGTTTTTCTCTTTCTGACTTACTTCACTTGGTATGACAGTCTCTAGATCCATCCACGTCTCTACAAATGACCCAATTTCGTTCCTTTTTATGGCTGAGTAATATTCCATTGTATATATGTGCCACATTTTCTTTATCCATTCTTCTGTTGATGGGCATTTAGGTTGCTTCCATGACCTGACTATTGTAAATAGTGCTGCAATGAACATTGGGGTGCATGTGTCTTTTTGAATTATGGTTTTCTCTGGGTATATGCCCAGTAGTGGGATTGCTGGGTCATATGGTAATTCTATTTTTAGTTTTTTAAGGAACCTCCATACTGTTCTCCATAGCGGCTGTATCAACATAACCTCCCTTTTGTAACAGATTTCACCTGTTCTCTCCTAGCTGGGCCTTCTTTTCTGTTGTAATAAGGGGATGTTGACACTACCAGCTTTTTCTTATTATTTCATCATGTTACACAAGCAGTGCTTCTGGAACCCTTGACAGATATAATGAATAGTAAGAGGGAAAAGAAAACAAAATGGAGGAAAAAGGATGGCAATGAAAGTGGAATGAACAAGAAAAAGTAAAAAATTGGGTTAAATAAAAACAGAAAATCAATCAAGGATGGTAGAATGACATTGGAAGTTGCTTTGAATTTCTCTCTGTGGAACTGGCACTTCTGGGTGACCCAGCTCTGTGGTTTCTGGTTTGCACAACTGAATGGATGTAACTGAAAGGATGTATGAATGGCATTACTATGATTATATAACAGTCTAAGCAGCTCATTGTTGTGTGAAAGTGAACGAGCACTACATTTTACTAAACTGTTAGCCTGCTTTGGCAGCTGTTACACTGTGATAAATGATTGCAGAATTAATTAATTGAAGAGATTATTATACTATTAAAGTGTATTTCCACCAAGCAGTAATAATGAGAATTCATTGTTAGTGAATGGTGGACGGTCAATGACTAATGGGAAATTTCTCTCGTGGTATTATAGGTATTGTTTTTTGAAACACATCTCTGTTAGACCACATATTAGAGCTTTATTTGAAGAGGTGCCAATTTTTTATCTTTCCACTGAAGGAGAGGTTGTTATGAGAGGAGGGTCAAGATCTCCCATTTTAAGTTTGCTTTCTTCTCCTTTGAGTATTCTAGTATCTCGTTTTCCCTCAGTAAGTCATCAACTGATTCAGTTAGAGCTGAGTTGAATCTACCAATTCACTGCCATTAAGTTTCTTCAGGTGTTTAGAACAACTCCTTATTAAAAAAACTTGGAAATCAGTTTCTATTGATAAGAAGGCATTATCTTTCCTTCCTGTAGTTGTTAGAGGGATAAGTATTCCTGTTAAGTGCTGTTCCATTGAGTATGTTTTAAACATTCATATGAGCTCACCTCTATTTCATAATATCTGGAATTTATAGCAGGAAGACTTGGTAACTTTCTCTCGTTTGCATACTCCTTAATAAGGGAAATTGTGATACGACAAGTGGAATTCTTAAACAGTGACCCTGTGAGCTCACTTTGGGTAGTCTGGACAATGAGCCAGGTTCCCCCATCACCCAACAAGAGGGGCTACACTCAAATTTAGTATCCCAGGGGACTGGTGGTCTCCTTTCCTTTGTCACTAGAAGCTGTACCTGAAAACATGGTCTCCAGGTGGTGGGCAGCTTGTTTTCCCCATACAACTCCTGTAAATAGCTGACCCCCTGAAAGATCTAGTGTTTTCCCTCTAAGGAGAGAAGTCATGGTGGGTTGGGGGGGGTCCTTCCCCTGGAATGTGAATGCATGTTGCATGTGCATCAAAGCACCCTGGTCCTCAGTCACTTCTCTGTGGGATGGTGGTAGGATGGGGGACTGAGGTCCTCTCTTTTCAGACTCTCATCTTCTAAGCTTCCTCAGTAAAGCCTATGCGATTCTGTAGAATGGAAGGAGCCACCTTACAGGACAGAAATCCACTGTATATTGGTTCTTGTCATTAGATACTACTTCACTCTTCTGGTTTCTCAGAGGAGAAATTTCCCCTAAACATGCCAGGTCTTTTACTCCACACCAGTCAGGGGTAATTGAATTATCTGGCTGGTAGGAAACAGCATTGATCTACATTTACCAGTTGTCAGGAGCTAAGCTATCAATAGTCTTAAATGAAAGGCATTTGGGGTTTCTTTCCCCTTCCCTCTACTCTGGAGGAGAGAAAACAGTGACTTGTGTAAATGTTTTGCTCTACAGACTGAAACTTTCCTGTGGGGAGTCTCTTCTTAGGGCTGGATTTGGAGGGCAGCGAGCTTTCAAGCCTAGTTGGTTCTCACACTTAGTGACAAGGATGGTATTCTGGATTCCCATTTACCTTGTACGCTTGCCTTATCTTTCAATTGGCTCAGAACTGAGGGGAGTAGGATGGCATTGACTGGGCCTCCTTAGATTCCAACAGCTCCAGCATCTTCTCCAGCAGGGAGCTGTGGCAGGATTGAATCATTGCCCCCAGTGCTGCTCTTTTGCACAGATGCTCTTTCTGCTGATTGATTTACTATTAGTTAAAAAGTGGTGCCATAGGGAGAGATTTCAAATTCTAAATGTCTGAAACCGAGCATTTGCATCTGGTGAATTTGAAGATGACACCCCACTAGAAAGATTTTCCTTCCAGGCTCAATAAACAAGTGAATAGATCTTTTGCAGCTCAGATACTTTGCTCAGCCCCATTCTTACTGTGGCAAAGACATCTATCTGGCAACGGAATAATATTGTCTGTGAAGTATAGTCATAGGTATTTCATGGCCAGTTAGCTTAGCTGTATCCTGGCTGTTGAGGAGCTCTTAAATGTCTTTAGAAGTCTTTACGGAGGGCTTCCCTTATGGCGCGGTGGTTAAGAATCTGCCTGTCAATGCAGGGGACACGGGTTCGAGCCCTGATCTGGGAAGATCCCACATGCCACGGAGCAACTAAGCCCGTGTGTCACAACTACTGAGTCTGCACTCTAGAGCCCACGAGCCACAACTACTGAGCCCATGTGCCACAACTACTGAAGCCCACATGCCTAGAGCCTGTGCTCTGCAACAAGAGAAGCCACTGCAATGAGAAGCCCGTGCACCACAAGGAAGAGTAGCCCCCACTCGCCACAACTAGAGAAAGCCCGTGTGCAGCAACGAAGACCAAACATAGCCAATAAATAAGTTTATTAAAAAAAAAGTCTTTATGGAGATAGAGCATAATTAAAGAAGTAATCAAGCACATAAACTCTAGCATTTAAAGGTAATCAAAGTCAAAATTCTGTTAAACGCTAAACATGCCCTAAATAAGTGATTTAATTACCAAGTTGGTTTGCTGGGCATAGAGAATTCAGGAAGAAGAATCTTAATAGTTTCCTGAAAGATAGATTCTAGTTAAGATGACTTGATGTGAGAAATAGATAACTGCTTTAGATTGAAATTCCTTATGAGGCTAATTTTGTAGTCTGGACACAGCTTCTTTGTGCATTGTTAGGTCTTAATGGATAATTATCTGCTTGCTGACTATATTCTAAACTTTGGAAGATGTGTTTTGAAGTTAGACTGAATGAATAAACAGGAAAACTTCAGTTCTAAAATTAGAGCAAAAGTATATAATATGTGATTTTAAGCTTAAGTGAATTAAACTATTCTCTTGGTGGCCGAGAGCTATCATTGAGTTCATTTTACCGAAATGCTTTTCATGTAAAACTAAAATCTCTTTATGACAAACTGATGGTTTTCCTTGTAGGTGAATTTGTTATTACATTTGAATATGCTGCTAGAAATCATATTGCCTGTCTAAAGGAAATGTGGATAGATTAAATTTGTCCAGGTTCTCTGTAGAGGATTAGACAAATTTGAGAAAGTGATATGAGAATAGTAAGGGGAAAGAATCTCTCTCTCTCTCTCTCACTCTTTCTCTCTTTCTTCTTACTGTCATTTGACTGCCCCAGGAATTCAGTTAAGCCTTGAGACCTCAAGTTTGTATTACACGATATTATTTGTCTTTTCTTTCATTTTACCTTTATTCTCTCTTCTCTGATACTCTCATTTCCTTTACTTCCTAATATCAGTGATTTTTACCCATAGCTCTACTGTGCCACATTACATTTTTCTAGACTGCGACTCCTTGAAGGAATTAGAGTGTGATTGTATCCATTGAACAATGCCTGTACAGGATAGCACCCATTTATTGACTAAATAAATGAGCTATTAGTATGTGCATTTATTGACTAAATAAGCATTTATTGACTAAATAAATGAGCTATTAGTATGTGCATTTATTGACTAAATAAGCATTTATTGACTAAATAAATGAGCTATTAGTATGTGCATTTATTGACTAAATAAGCATTTATTGACTAAATAAATGAGCTATTAGTATGTGAATACATAATAATTTGTTATATGGAAGCCTTCTTTGTAATATATTCTGTTTTGTGATTTCATATTACAGAAGATTATTCTGCATATATTCTAAAGCAGAACAACTTTATCCTGAGGTTATTTCCTCTTCAACAAAATAGGTTTAATTGCAAAATATGCTTCTTTGCAAAGTTCCAGTGATAATTCATTGTTTTTCATTATTGCACTGGCATGTAACTGTACATGCTCCATTGCTCATGCCATCATCACTAATGAAGATATACTTTCAAACAGTGGGATAGATGGACCACGTGCTTTATCTTGTCAGCCTAACTGGAGACTGTTGGAAGAAATATGATTAGCTATTTCCTGGAAGTTTACTAGAACTATTTTTTTCCCCCTTGTATCTGGGTGTAAAATATGGATACATCTACTTATTTATAGTACTTTTTTAAGGTTCTGGAGAAATGTCTTCTACAAGGAGTACAATTTGCATGTCCTGGAAGTGACTCAGCCTAATATTTTTTGAAAGGATTCAAATATATCTGTTGAACAAATGAATGAAACAGCAAGCATTAGGATTGGTTACAACCACATAGAAATATGGTTTATCATTTCTGAGAGCAGGGGAATTCAGGGCATGTGACAAGAATGGCATAAAGATACAATGTGAGCATGACAGATGTCCAATCTGGAAAGAAAGGGACACAACTACATCCACACTACACTCCCCCACCTTTGCTAAGCGTCCTCTAGAAGTTGGTCTATGCTGTACTACCTTCTTTGAAAATTCTGTCTTACAGAATTTCATTACCATAACCTGTATGTGAGAAGCCTCAATGATATGAGAAATGCTAAGGAGTATGTTTGTTGTCTGAGTTAAGAGCAAGCTAGTTTACAAGTGTTTTCATGTACATAATTATCAGAAGTGATGGACTTCGGTGTTTTGCTTCATTCTCTGTACCTCCTCATGAACACATCCAGGAGTATTACTTCCTAGTTTAGGGAAGGTATAATTTAACTGTGGGAAGAAACATTTTGACATTTCAATAAATCCTATTAGAAAACTGACATTTTAGTTTATAAATAAACTTGGGGTTTCCAAGTATCTGATTTAATTGAAAAATACCGTATTTGAGCTTCTGTTAGGAAAACATGTTGAGAAAATGCCAGATGCATAAAGTTCTGGTGTTTTCTCATTGAACATGTCTTATTATTACCATGCTATGCTCTGACTTGCATGTAAGTATTCCTGCTCATTCCCAAGGTCTGAAAAATATGGTACACAGAGGCTGCTGCTGGGCCAAGAGCCTCTGAGTCTTAAGCTGCTTCTACGGAGCAGTGCATACCAAGGTAGGTCATGCACAGTCATGCAGAAATGCTGACTAGTTTCTTCTTATGTATGTGCAGTTTGGGGCATTGCTATTCTTCGCCTAAAATTTATAATTCCATATCAAAATGATCTTTTAGTTACAGGATATTTGGAAACTTTATTTTAAAAAGCTTGGCCACTTAAATCAATAATTTAAAGAATTAATCTTGTACTGAAATTCCTTTAAAAATGTATGAAACTTTTCAGCGTGAAATTTACATTCCCTTTTCGGAAGGGCTATTTTCCAGTAAATGTAGTCAGTAAACTTATCTATAAAGGCACAAATGTGTACATAAGAACCTAGGAACAGGCTTCCCTGGTGGCACAGTGGTTAAGAATCTGCCTGCTAATGCAGGAGACACGGGTTCAAGCCCTGGTCTGGGAAGACCCCACATGCGGAGCAACTAAGCCCGTGCGCCACAACTACTGAGCCTGCTCTCTAGATCCCGTGAGCCACAGCTACTGAGCCCGCATGCTCAGTAGGAGGTAGGCATGGGCTGGATTCTAAAGGGTCTTTTTTTAGTAAGGGGTTTATACTTTATCCTATAGTATAGGGGTCAGCATACTTTTTCTGCAATAAGCCAGATAGTAAATATTTTAGTTTTTGTAGGCCATAGAGTCTCTATAACAAGGACAACTTTGTCATTGTACCATTAAAACAGCCATGGACAATATGTGAATTGGACATGGATGCACTTTAAAAACTGTATGAACACTGAAATTTGAATTTCAAATAATTTCTACATGTCATGAATAACTGCTTTTTTCCAAACATTAAAAAAATGTAAAAACTATTCTTAGCTGACACATTGTACAAAAACAGACTCTATTTCGGATTTAACCCACAGGCTTTAGTTTGCTGACCCCCTACTACAGTAGGTGATGAAACATCACTGAAGAATTTTAATCCGGAAGAATATATTATCCTATCTGTATTCTAGAAAGGTTTATCCAGTATGGCATTTTTAAAAACCATACTCTGTGGAATCATATTGGAAGTTGCTCTGGGCAAAATGGGTCCCAAGAGCAAGCAATCTTAGGAAACACTTCAATTTGTATCTTCTTCTTAGAGATTCACAAAGCACATTTTAGTGTACTAAGGCTCTGAGAAGGGTTGCAGAGAACAACTTGTTTAACTTTGTTTAGTTAACTCAGTGTTAACTACACTTATTTATGGAAATTTCTTTGGAACATGACTTAGGAAATGTTATTTTAATGGCAATTAATGGAGAAGTGAAATAAAGATCATTAAGAGCAATGAAGCAGAAATCCATTGCAAAATTTATGAAAAAATATTGAGGGAACGAACCAGGACGTAAAGGCAGAGTGTAGAAACTTCATTATTATCAAAGTAACACAAAATCTACAGGAGAAAAGGTGGACAATCTTAAATACTTTTCGGTTAAAATAGGAAAGAATAAGAACCACATAAGCTTCTGATATACATAGCCTTCTTATACATGGTATATAAAAACACCACATTTAGAAAATAAAAACTAATGAACTGAAGAGTGAAGGAATAATTGAGTACTTCAGTTGAGCTCTGGATGTTCAATTTTTATCTACCAAGTCCAGTGGGGTAGAGCTTGTAATTCCCAAGTGGTCAAAGGAAGATGCTTGTGGATCACTTTAATACTATTCCAACATGCAAAAAAGAAAACAGTATGAAAGATGATTTTTTCATAAAACTGGGTCATTTTCTAAGACTAAGTCAGTGCTCTTGGTTGCTAGTAATAAAAATCAACTGGATAATTTAAGTTGAAAGGAAATTTATAAATGTTAGGTAGCTCACAATTTCAGTACAAAGGTAGAGAGCCTGGCTTAGAAAACAGGCAGTGACCACAGACAGCAGAAACCACAACCTGGGTCAGCTCATAGGACTGATTTCTAAACTTGTCCAACGTCTTCATATTCTTCCCCCCAGATCCAAAGTCTTGAGGAAGAATATCAGATATCAAAGTAGCTGAGCCTACTTCCCAGGGTTTTGTCCTGGATCCCAGGGATAGGATCTACCTCCTTCCTTAAGCTCCCATGTTAGTGCTGGGATACTCTATCCTACCAGTATTATAACCAACTAAGAATTCTCCACAAATAGGAAAGAAGTTTGTATTGTCTCTCCTTAGATGATAAATATTCATCTCAAAGACTAAGGGAACTATCTGTAAACATAGTTGAAATCTGAAGTGTAATAATTTCATTATTATACAGACTAACTGTATTAACTGGGTTACAACACTTATTTAGAGGATAAGTAAGCTAATATGAAAAATTAAATATCCAAATATAATGTGATTTTGTAAAACTTAAGCCTTTGGGATGGAGTAGAATTAGAAGAGTTTGGGTTTTTATAAATTTATGATTTATTTTACTTTATTTATTTATTGTTTCTGGCTGCATTGGGTCTTCGTTGCTGCATGGGCTTTCTCTAGTTGTGGCGAACGGGGACTACTCTTCATTGCGGTGTGCGGGCTTCTCATTGCGGTGGCTTCTCTTTTTGTGGAGCATGGGCCCTAGAGCTTGCGGGCTTCAGTAGTTGTGGCACGCGGGCTCTAGAGCGCAGGCTCAGTAGTTGTGGCACACAGGCTTAGTTGCTCCATGGCATGTGGGATCTTCCCAGACCAGGGCTCGAACCCGTGTCCCCTGCATTGGCAGGCGGACTCTCAACCACTGCACCACCAGGGAAGCCCATAACAGTTTGGATTTTAATGAATAGGGTTCAGTGATATTCCCAAATCCCATAGAATTCAAACAGTAACTATCTAAAATCTTTCTAATTTATTTCAACAAAATTTCCTGAAAGCACCTAAGAATTAAGATTTAAATAAGTGCTACATATTTTTCTGTGGATTGAAAAATCTAATACAAAACAGACATGTTTCAGGTTCTAGGAATTTAGGAACTTTGACAAAATATTGTTTATTGAGATCATTTAAAACTATTTGTGTACCTCCATTTGGTTCCAATAGTTTAAAAATAATGTACTGTATTAAGAAAGTTTCACTCTGTCTACTGTAAGTTTGTAAGTTAGTGTCGTCATTGCTTGTTGAATTTTTTGTTTTATCTTCTGGAATCTTGGAAGAAGAATTTGAATATAAACTACCGAAATTAGTAAAATAAGCATCTGAAAATGAAACTGATATAGGTGACTGAGCTATCTTCCTTGGAGATTTATTTCAAGATGTAATAAGTAATGATTCAAAACTTAGTAATTTTTTTGCCCTTAACTTTGGCAGTAACTGTTAGTTTCTGTTGGTTTCAAAACAAAATTATGAAGTAAAGGCAGAATTGGTTCAGAGAAGAAGTGTATGGACATGCTTGTGTCTTTGCTCACTAACCCTGACATAGCAAGTTAGAAATATGTGAAGCAGCTAATTTAGCATCTGGAAGCTTAGCTGCACGTCAATACAAGAACCATTATCCTTTTGCATGAACCTCTGGTGAACATGCACATCTGTTCCCCACCTCATCTCTAATGTACAACTGTTTAATAGTTTAATATCTAGAAATTTTATGGAATAGAAACTATAAGTAATTTTCATGAGCATGCATTGATATGCCTAAGTTACTTTTTTTTTTTTAAACATCTTTATTGGAGTAAGATTGCTTTACAATGGTGTGTTGGCTTCTGTTGTATAACAAAGTGAATCAGCTATACATATACATATATCCCCATATCTGCTCCCTCTTGCGTCTCCCTCCCATCCTCCCTATTCTACCCATCTAGGTGGGCACAAAGCACCAAGCTGATCTCCCTGTGCTATGCAGCTGCTTCCCACTAGCTATCTCTTTTAAATTTGGTAGTGTATATATGTCCGTGCCACTCTCTCACTTCGTCCCAGCTTATCCTTCCCCCTCCCTGTGTCCTCAAGTCCATTCTCTACATCTGTGTCTCTATTCCTTTCTTGCCCCTAGGTTCCTGAGAACCATTTTTTTTCTTTTGTTAGATTCCATATATATGTGTTAGCATACGGTATTTGTTTCTCTCTTTCTGACTTACTTCACTCTGTATGACAGGCTCTAGGTCCATCCACCTCACTACAAAAAACTAAATTTTGTTTCTTTTTATGGCTGAGTAATATTCCATTGTATATATGTGCCACATCTTCTTTATCCATTCATCTGTCGATGGACACTTAGCTTGCTTCCATGTCCTGGCTATTGTAAATAGAGCTGCAATGAACATTGTGATACATGACTCTTTGAATTATGGTTTTCTAAGGGTATATGCCCAGTAGTGTGATTGCTGGGTCGTATGGTAGTTCTATTTTTAGTTTTTTAAGGAACCTCCATACTGTTCTCCATAGTGGCTGTATCAATTTACATTCCTACCAACAGTGCAAGAGTGTTCCCTTTTCTCCACACCCTCTCCAGCATTTATCGTTTGTAGATTTTTTGATGATGGCCATTCTGACTGGTGTGAGGTGATACCTCATTGTAGTTTTGATTTGCATTTCTCTAATGATTAGTGATGTTGAGCATCATTTCATGTGTTTGTTGGCGATATGTATATCTTCTTTGGAGAAATGTCTATTCAGGTCTTCTGCTCATTTTTGGATTGGGTTGTTTGTTTTTTTGATATTGAGCTGCATGAGCTGCTTGTATATTTTGGAGATTAATCCTTTGTCAGTTGCTTCATTTGCAAATATTTTCTCCCATTCTGAGGGCTCTCTTTTCGTCTTGTGTATGGTTTCCTTTGCTGTGCAAGTGCTTTTAAGTTTCATTAGGTCCCATTTGTTTATTTTTGTTTTTATTTCCCTTTCTCTAGGAGGTGGGTCAAAAAGGATCTTGCTGTGATTTATGTCATAGAGTGTGCTGCCTATGTTTTCCTGAAAAAACTTCAGGTTTTTTTTGTTCTTCTTTCTCTAATTGCTTTAGGTGTAAGGTTAGGTTGTTTATTTGAGATGTTTCTTGTTTCTTGAAGTAGGATTGTATTGCTATAAACCTCCCTCTTTGAACTGCTGTTGCTGCGTCCCATAGGTTTTGGGTCGTTGTGTTTCCTTGTCGTTTGTTTCTAGGTATTTTTTGATTTCCTCTTTGATTTCTTCAGTGAGCTCTTGGTTATTTAGTTGTGTATTGTTTAGCCTCCATGTATTTGTCTTTTTTACAGGTTTTTTTCCTGTAATTGATATCTAGTCTCATGGTGTTGTGGTCAGAAAAGATACTTGATACGATTTCAATATTCTTAAATTTACCACAGCTTGATTTGTGCCCCACGATATGATCTATACTGGAGAATGTTTCATGAAAACTTGAGAAGGAAGTGTATTCTGTTGTTTTTGGGAGGAATGTCCTATAAATATCAATTAAGTCGATCTTATTTAATGTATCATTTAAAGCTTGTGTTTCCTTATTCATTTTCATTTTGGATGATCTGTCCATTGGTGAAAGTGGGGTGTTAAAATCTCCTACTGTGATTGTTTTACTGTTGATTTTCCCTTTTATGACTGTTAGCATTTGCCTTATGTATTTAGGTGTTCCTATGTTGGGTGCATAAATATTTACAATTCTTATATCTTCTTCTTGGATCGATCCCTTGATCATTATGTAGTGTCCTTCTTTGTCTCTTGTAATAGTCTTTATTTTAAAGTCTATTTTGTGTGATATAACAATTGCTAATCCAGCTTTCTTTTGATTTCCATTTGCGTAGAATATCTTTTTCCATCCCCTCACATTCAGTCTGTATGTGTCCCTAGGTCTGAAGTGGGTCTCTTGTAGACAACATATACACGGGTCTTGTTTTTGTATCCATTCAGCCAGTCTACTTCTTTTTATTGGAGCATTTAATCCACTTACATTTAAGGTAGTTTTCGATATGTATGTTCCTATTACCATTTTCTTAATTGTTTTGCATTTGTTATTGTAGGTCTTTTCCTTCTCTTGTGTTTCCTTCGTAGAGAAGTTCCTTTAGCATTTGTTGTAAAGCTGGTTTGGTGGTGCTGAATTCTCTCAGCTTTTGCTTGTCTGTAAAGGTTTTAATTTCTCCGTCAAATCTGAATGAGATTCTTGCTGTGTAAAGTAATCTTGGTTGTAGGTTTTTCCCTTTCATCACTCTAAATATGTCCTGCCACTCCCTTCTGGCTTGCAGAGTTTCTGCTGAAAGATCAGCTGTTATCCTTATGGGGATTCCCTTGTATGTTATTTGTTGTTTTTCCCTTGCTGCTTTTAATATTTTTTCTTTGTATTTAATTTTTGATAGTTTGATTAATATGTGTCTTGTTGTGTTTCTCCTTGGATTTATCCTGTATGGGACTCTCTGTTCTTCCTGGACTTGATTGCCTATTTCCTTTCCCATATTAGGGAAAGGAAAATCTCTTCAAATATTTTCTCAGTCCCTTTCTTTTTCTCTTCCTCTTCCTCTTCTGGGTCCCCTATAATTCGAATGTTGGTGCATTTAATGTTGTCCCAGAGGTCTCTGAGACTGTCCTCAATTCTTTTCATTCTTTTTTCTTTATTCTGCTCTGCCATAGTTATTTCCACTATTTTATCTTCCAGGTCACTTATCTGCTCTTCTGCCTCTTTTATTCTGCTATTGATTCCTTCTAGAGAATTTTTAATTTCATTTATTGTGTTTATCATTGTTTGTTTGCTCTTTAGTTCTTCTAGGTCCTTCTTAAACGTTTCTTGTATTTTCTCCATTCTGTTTCCAAGAGGTTGGATCATGTTTCCTATCGTTAGTCTGAATTCTTTTTCAGGCAGACTGCCTACTTCCTCTTCATTTGTTTGGTCTGGTGGCTTTCTACCTTGCTCCTTCATCTCCTGTGTGTTTCTCTGTCTTCTCATTTTGCCTAACTTACTGTGTTTGGGGTCTCCTTTACGCAGGCTGCATGTTTGTAGTTCCTGTTGTTTTTGGTGTCTGCCCCCAGTGGCTAAGGTTGGTCAGTGGGTTGCGTAGGCTTCCTGGTGGAGGGGATAGGTGCCTGTGTTCTGTGGATGAGGCTGGATCTTGTCTTTCTGGTGGGCAGGATCACGTCTGGTGGTGTGTTTTGGGGCGTCTGTGACCTTATTATTATTTTAGGGAGCCTCTCTGCTAATCGGAGGAGTTGTGTTCCTGTCTTGCTAGTTGTTTGGCATGAGGTATCCAGCAGTGTAGCTTGCTGGCTCATTGAGTGGAGTTGTGTGTTAGCATTGAGATGGAGCTCTCTGGGAGAGCTTTCACCTTTTGATATTATGTGGAACTGGGATATCTCTGGTGGACCAATGTCCTGAACTCTGCTTTCCAACCTCAGGGGCACAGGCCTGACATCCAGCTGGAGCACAAAGACACTGTCAGCCACATGGCTCAGAAGAAAAGTGAGAAAAAAAGAAAGAAGGAATAAAATAAAATAATTAAAATTTAAAAAAGCATTAAAAATTTAAAAATTTAAACAGAATTAAAAAAAGAGGAAAAATAAATAAATAAAGAAAGGAGAGAGCAACCAAACCAAAAAACAAATCCACCAGTAATAACAAGTGCTAAAAACTATACTTAAAAACAACAACAACAACAAAAAAATGGGCAGACAGAACCCTAGGAGAAATGGTAAAAGCAAAGCTGTGCAGACAAAATCACAGAAAGAAGCATACACATACACACTCACAAGAGAAAAAGGAAAAAAAAAAAAACTCTATGTAAAAAAATAAAAGAAGAGAGCAACCAAATCAATTAACAAATCTACCAATGAGAATAAACTCTAAATACTAAACTAAGATAAACATAAGACCAGAAACAAATTAGATGCAGAAAGCAAACCCCAGGTTTACAGTTGCTCCCAAAGTCCACCACCTCAATTTTGGGATGATTCGTTGTCTATTCAGGTATTCCACAGATGCAGGGTACATTAAGTTGATTGTGGAGATTTAATCTGCTGCTCATGAGACTGCTGGGAGAGATTTCCCTTTCTCTTCTGTGTTCGCACAGCTCCTGGGGTTCAGCTTTGGATTTGGCCCCGCCTGTGCATGTAGGTCACCTGAGGGCATCTGTTCCCTGCCCAGAGAGGATGGGGTTAAAGGAGCAGCTGATTCGGGGGCTCTGACTCACTCAGGCCGGGGAGAGGGAGGGGTATGGAATGTGGGGCAAGCCTGTGGCGGCAGAGGCCAGCGTGACGTTGCACCAGCCTGAGGCATGCCGTGTGTTCCCCCTGGATTGCGGGACCCTGGCAGTGGTGGGCTGCACAGGCTCCCAGGAGGGGAGGGGTGGGGAGGTGTGGATAGTGACCTGTGCTTGCACACAGGCTTCTTGGTGGCTGCAGCAGCAGCCTTAGTGTCTCATGCCCATCTCTGGTGTCTGCACTGATAGCGGCGGCTCCTGCCTGTCTCTGGAGCTAGTTTAGGTGGTTCTCTGAATCCCCTCTCCTCGCGCACCCTAAAACAATGGTCTCTTGCCTCTTAGGCAGTTCCCGACTTTTTCCCGGACCCCTTCCTGGCCAGCTGTGGCACACTAGCCTCCTTCAGGCTGTGTTCTCGCAGCCAACCCCAGTCCTCTCCCTGGGATCCAACCTCCAAAGCCCGAGCCTCAGCTCCCAGCCCCCGCCTGCCCCGGCGGGTGAGCAGACAAGCCTCTCGGGCTGGTGAGTGCTGCTCGGCGCCGAGCCTCTGTGCGGGGATCTCTCCGCTTTGCCCTCCGCACCCCTGTGGCTGCGCTCTCCTCCGTGTCTCCAAAGCTTCCTCCCTGCCACACCCCTGTCTCCACCAGTAAAGTGCCTTCCTAGTGTGTGGAAACTTTTCCTTCTTCACAGCTGCCTCCCAGAGGTGCTGGTCCTGTCCCTATTCTTTTGTCTCTGTTTTTCCTTTTTTCTTTTGCCCTACCCATGTATGTGGGGAGTTTCTTGCCTTTTGGGAAGTCTGAGGTCTTCTGCCAGCGTTCAGTAGGTGTTCTGTAGGATTTGTTCCACATGTAGATGTATTTCTGATGTATTTGTGGGGGGGGGGGAACGTGATCTCCATGTCTTACTCCTCCACTATCTTGAAGGTCTCACCTACGTTACTTTTAAGATATGTTACAAGCAAGTGCTTGGTTGACTCCCTCACTCATCAACTGAGTGATTTGCTACAGTGCTGAAGAAAGAACACAGGTTGGTCAAACTTCCAAAGTGGTTTCATGCTATCTTCTAATAGATGAGCTACAGAAAAAGACTGTAGAAATTTGTGAAAAATGTGTTCTAATGAAGACCTTTTACATTAGCTACATAGATCGTGATAGTTTTAGAGACAGTGAATACACATTTCTAGTGTTAAATTTTAAGTCACAGGAAAACATTAATCAAGCACCCAGTATTTGCAGAGCATGCTGCTAAGTGTAAATGGAAGATCATTGAGAATTAGTAGATAGAGACCTTGTTTTCAAAAATGTTTCCATCCCTCCCATGCTCCCTCCTTTCCCCTCTCCCCACCTGCTTGCTTGCTTTCTACCAGGCTCTGGGACTAAACCTGTTGGCCCATCCTTTGGTTGCTGCTTTCACCTGGGTATAATCCTTGGATTTCCTTTTTTTCCACAAAGCTTGCTACCCTTTGCTATTCTCCTACTGCTATTCCCCTTGCTTTAGGAAAGCAGAAAGGAAGTAATAGAAATAAAAAGGGAGAAGTGCCAAATGTTCCAGAATTTTTCAAAGTCCTTACAAGTCCATTATAAAAGAGTAACTAGAAATCCTATTGAATGGCTACTCTTTTATTTATACGTGAGTGAGGGGACTAAATAACTTTTACTCCATTTCCCCTGAGTTACGGTCAATACCACTGGGGATCCAGGCAGGGAGAGAAGAGGTGAGCTTTCCTTTGAACACATTATTAAGCAGACTAGTAAGGGGTCCGTTTTCATTAAGGGGACAGTTTTCCTTTCTGAGGACTTCTAGACCTGTGACTTCTATTCCTATGCTACTCACAGAATTAACAGTTTTGAGAAGTTCCTCATAGGACCTTGGCAGATTATATTAGTACCCTTGCCTTATTCAATGGGCTTGACTCAAAGTATCTTTTGTCTGACTCAAAGTATCTTTTGATTTTTTAAAAATCAAATACAATATAGGATTGAGATTCATCACAAAAATGCCAATTAAAAGTAAGCTATAACCTTAAAAAATGTGCTTTGAGTTCTGAACCCATTCTAGGATGAGTAGTTCCATACCAGTTTTTGCTATATCAGAGGCACTGGAAGGAATGTAGCTTTCTACAGCCAAACAGCGAGAGGCACAGCACTCCTGCAGGCATATTTTCCAGATGCTTGTCAAGCAAAAATGTGATGCTTATAGATAATGACAGAGGTCCAGAAAGTTCTCCTTTAAAGAGGGCATCTATATAAATTAAAATTAACTGTCTATTTATCATTTCATTACATAAAAAGACTGAATGTTTTCACCACATTAGGTATTATGCTGAAAGTGGTCTGACTCAAAATACTGGATAGATATATAGAGAGTACGCTCTGGCCAACATTGGGCAGGGGTGCCTCTGAGAGATGGGCAGACATTGTCCAGATGGATGATGATCATCTGGGCTCACTTATATGCAACCTCATGTTGTGCTCTGGGGTGATTTATATCTTTAAGAATGTTTAATGCTACCCAGAGCAACGCAGGAAAGTCAGTTTCAAAGATTCTCAAATTTAGTTCAGGGCCAACTCATTTTGATTTCTCTGCTCCTTTTTGAAAAAAAAGGATTAACAATTCTGAGTGATGTTGATTTTGGTTATTATGTAATTATTTGGAATGAATTACTGGTCATTCTGAATGAATAAGTGGTCACTTCTGTTGTATAAATCATATTACTATTTTGTGGTTCACTGAAGTAGAAATAGGAATACTTGCACTCAGATGACCCATACTTTAGCCCTAACTATTCTTACATAAATCTGGGTCACTTAACTATTTTTATGAAATGAGATAGAATATAAATAAATAATGTTTCTGTGTGCTTGGGAAATTACTAATATAAACTCTTTGAAACTGAGTTTTATCATTTACAAAGTGGGAATAAGAGTAGCCCCTCATCCTACCTCCTGGAATTGTGCTGAGAATGTCATGAAGTAACAGATGCTCTGTAAACTATAAAATACAAACTGTATGGTACTGTGGTCATCGCATCGTTGCCTTTGTTGGACTCCTCAAGAAACAGACCTCTCTGCAAAACAGACCCTTGTGTGCAGAGGGTTTGTTGTGGAGTGCTTTTGGCAACAGGTTCTATGAGAGAAGGGAAAAAGCGAGGATTGAGCAGAGGAAGAAATTGAACAACGATACAGTTACAGACAAGACCTCAGCCAATTACAAGGGAGCATTGAATTTCTTTCAGAGTCCTGAAATGAGGCAAGGGGGCCAGACTCTTGAACCTCTGAATCTACATATCATTAGATGTCGGCTGCCCTTTGTGATGGGATCATCTTGTATGTGGCAGTTCCTATGAGTAGATAAAAATTCCTAGGGAAGGACTCATCTGTGAACCCTCAGTGGGAAACATTACCGGCTGCTGGGGAAATGAGTGACGGGGTCCTGAGGGAGTATCTTGATGGTGTACCATAGCATCCATCATGGTGCACCACTCAAATCCATTTGACCCATATAATAAGTTCACACCATCTGCGAGCAGCTCCTCCAGAGTTCTAGTTGGTCTCTTTTACTGGGGGAAATTGACAAAAGGAAGTTTAGAGATGTACTATATAGCCCCAGCTACTGCAGCTCATCTCAGGTCTATGCAAACAAACAAACGAAACAAAACAAAACAAACAAAAAAACCCCCCACCACACCAAGATCCTCCTTTTCCACTAGTCATTCTAGATGCTTTGTATCTTCAGCTAACACCTCTTCTGGTAAGTTGGCTTACACAGTAAAGTCACCCAATTCATCCCTGGGGGTTGTTTTCTCAGAGTGCCTCCTTCACTTTTCCATTTACTGTCAAAATTGGGCAAGGGAGTACTGACAAGCATCCCAGTGGATTTTTGCATGCCAAATGTGTTCTTCTCTGCCTCTATTCTGTAACTAACCTTGATGATCAGCATAAATTATCCCACCAGGCTAATGACTCTTCTTGCCTGTTAGTTTTTTTGGCACAAGAAACCCCAAAGACTAGGCAGAATATGTAGCTTAAAATTTAATGGAATTCTTGTTACATTCCCCGGTGGAAGCAAGACCTATAAATGCACAGAATCTGGAGTTGTAGCACAGGAAACACACATTTTCCCAAGTAAATCCCTGGGAATGATGGTAAGTGGGCCACTTCTGCTTTTATCCCTCATTCCCCTGACCCACGTTTTCTAAGAGCTGGGAACACAGCACCATAATGGTCATTTATTTATGGTATGCTTGCATCTTGGATGATGGATCCATGTCTTCTAGGATATCATCTCTAAGATGTACCACAGGTATTCTTTCAAAAGGCTCTTTAGTTATATTATCAAGCCAGCAGTTTCTGGGTGGTATAGTATATGATAGGATCAGTGGATTTCTTGGCCATATGTCCACTGCCTCCCTTCTTTTTCCACGAAGTGAGTTCCTTGGTCTGAGGTGGTTATATGGCATAATGTGTCAGTGGACCAGGCTAGAAACCCTAGCATCACCATGGTAGATGATAGAAAAGGCTCAGAGAAAGTGGGCATGCAGGTGTGAATGTACTACAGAAAGTTAAAAAAAAGTCACCAGCCAACTATGTTCCTGCAAGAGGCTCCAGAAGACACTTCATTCACCAAAGCAATTGGGAATATTCTGGTGAGAAGGGCGCCAGCATCCCTTGGAAGCTTTCTTCTCTGTGGGCCAGAACTATTGGTAGGCAATGCTGTTTATAGAACTGGGCTTCTTGATAACAGTGGAGATAATAGGATCCTGAAATAAGAGGCTGAGTAAATGGCAGTTGCTTTGGTGAGCTGTGGACGCAAATTTGTCTCAGGGAGGGGGCATGACCTTGGGCAAGGAAGCACCTTTTGGATGAGGGTAATGTCTAGGTAAAGACTTGGCTGTGAGCTGTAAACAGTCAATAGAACAAAGCCCAGCATCTGGGTAAATAAGTGCATTGATTGTTAAGGGTAGGTGGATTGTGAAGCACAGCATAGCATCTGTTTCGGCCTTCAAAAACAGGTGGGCAATGCCACTTATTAATTTTTAAGTAAAATGTGATAATGGTACAGCTGGTACATAGAGAGCATAGGTTACTTGAGGTGCTTAGCACCAAGATGGGAGCATTTAATATAATAAATTCTCGTATTGCCTCTTGGAAACCTAGTTAAAGCCTAAACCTAATTGTTTCGTACACAATTTAAGTGAGGAAATGCAATAGTTTAAAGTAATTAAATGAAAATTATTTAAAGAATATAACCACTGACCCTAGAGTTTACCTGTCCACTGTGTTGGAGAACACTGGTTAAAATGAGTCTAAACCAACTGACTTCAATGTGGAACATGGTTTAAGAGAGGTTTGCAGAGAGGTCAGGTAAGAAAAAAATCACTTCAGTAGTCCAGAGATATAAAGACTAGCCATTTACTATTAAATTCCGTTAGATACAAACATAAGCAACCCTTGCTTATTTCTCTTTTCATGAGTTAGAGGGGAAGGAGTATGAAGAATGGATAGGGTAGAGAATGTATTGCTTGCAAGATATTTGGCAAGGTGACATTTGATTTTTAAGAAGTAAATGATTTTCATTATTATAGATATTGTTTAGCTGTTAATTAAATGTGTTCTGGGGCAAATACTTTTATTCCTGCCAGTGTTTTGAGCGCCTAGCATTTCTTCAGACTAGTGCATGTCTTCTGGATATTCCTGTTTGCCAACTTTTTCCTGCCACTAAGAAAGGATTATTGGTTATCTCTGCCCTGGGTTTTCTAAAATTAGTGCCTCCCTTGTTTGAAGTTCAATAGTAAAGTTCGATGGTAAAGTAGTGTGAGCAAAATATAGTCTTATAGGTGCTGGTATTAACTTGAAAAGGGATTCAATTCCAAATATTTGGAAGTATTTTGCCTTTGAGAGCATACCAATCTGACTCAAGTTATGACATTTTTATATTGTTTTATTCATTCAACAAATATTAAAATATGAAACACTACAGATGTGCCTGGCAGTCTTTTTTTTATATTCCCATTTGACTTAAGATGAACAAAATTTGAAAATTTTGGCACAGATGATTCCATTTTACAACTTTAGAGTGCATATATTCCTCCAAATATTCTGGTATTCACTCAGGGAGCAAACTTTTGACAGTCTTCCCTACTCTAATTTGATGTTTCTTTGGTGAGGGATCTGACATTTTCTCACAGCTCTTGTTTAATACTGACACTGTGCTTTTAATTATACGAGAAGCCACAGGCAACAAAATATAATTATAATAAAATGAATTACAGACCTCTAGATCATTTTACCTTTTGCTTCCTGGTGAAGATTGTATAGTCACAGCATCAAAGCATCTGATGCTTATTTCTAATCTCCCTATTTGGGTGAGGCAAGGAGAAAATCTGATTGAGAAATTACCTGTTGTGCTATCACAAGATGAATTTTGAGACTGACATTCTGTGAGATGTAGTGTGATGTGTTATCCTGCTTACTTCAAGGCGCAGCTACCTGCAGAGAGAGAACTGCCTGCCTGGCTTTTAAAGTACTACAGTCTTACCTTTTTTTTTTCTTGGTTGAAGAAAATTTAAGAAGAAAGATGTAAATGCTTACATTTTTGTATGTAGTTTTGAGTAAATTTACTTATTCCAGCAATTAAGTGGTTTTGGAAATTAGCAGTTACATTGATATTTGTGTGCTAATTATTATCAATGTTTGTGTGAAGTTCCACTAAATAGATCATTTGGGCAAAAGTGAGAGATAAAGGACTAATACTTAAATTTCTTACTATAAAGAGCATTTACCTGTTGTGAAGTACGGTTGCCTCTTGGGTGAGGCAGTTCTGGAAATCGTGCAACTTCTTACCTTCTTTAGACAATTCTCATTTGGCAGGTTTTGGTGAGTGGAATTAGGCAGATACTGAAGCTAATTAACTGCCAAGTTACTTAATAGAACAATTTGTTCTCCTGATTATTCTGTAGTCACTAATCCATTCTTGAAGGATTAAATTTCATTATCTCATATTTTTTGGAGAAGCTGTTTAAAAGGTCTTGTCCTTGCAAGGACATTGAATTGTTCATATACTTATAGCACTTATATTTTAGGACTTTACTTTCTCATCTTGGGACACATTTCCTTGTGGAGTTATAACATATCAACAACAAGGTCAGAAGCTTCAATGCGAGAGGAAACTCCAGGAAAGTAGGTGATGTTTCTCAACTGATGAAATGACAGATCTCACTCATGAAAGAGTCACTGTCTGGGGAAAAAGTAAGGAAGGCTGGCAAAGTAAGGAATTTTTTTAAATCAAAAAGAGAGTAGGAGAAATTAGAGCAGACAAGGAAAGAAGGTCTCTGGGGAAGATGCGAGGTGAAGGATTAGAAGTTGGAAAGGGAGAAGAGGAGAACCACTACCAGGGAGTAATCACATAAACACTGTTTATTTCTGTAGTTTTTGAACCTTTTTGCTAGTTTACCTTCTAAAATAATTTAAAAACAAAAAACTATGTACTCTCCCATCCAAATTTAGGTTGATGCCTAAATTTCTCATTATAATTTTACATAGCTGTAAATAATAGAACGTCCAAATTTTGTAAATATTGACAATCCAGATTGTCAATTCAAACTCAAAATTTATGTGTCCAATACATGTTTATAAATATATCCAATAAATTTAAATACAGTAACTTATTGATAAACCATAATTTAAAAAAATGTATAAACATTCATTTTTACTTCAGTAGTCAATTTTTAATTTCTTTTCCTTTTTTGAACTTGTATTCCATTCCATTTGTCCCACAGTTTTTTTTCCCCTAAGATAATACATTTTTATGCTTGGAAGTCTTTCATTCATTACTCTTAATAATTTTCTGCAAACAAAATATGTATATAAGTTGAAAATTTCCAGTGGCAATAGGGTTCTAAATGTTAAATTTTCTTTTTCTGGATGAAGTCATCATTAAATTATCAGTTCCCAATTAATCAAAGCAGCATAAATAAATGACCAATTTGGTAAATAATTGCTATTCTAAAATATTTATTGGAAACACATTTCTTAGTGAGTTAATTTCCCTAATTAGTTCATATACCTGTGAATAAATATTACTGATAAAAGAAGAAATGTTAATTTCTATTTTTTATTTCTGTAGATGTGACAACTGAGAACCTAGTTCATATTAAAAAGTAAATTGGAATAGAGTTTTGTTATAGCAGCAAGTGCTGTTTATTTACTATTGTTTCTTATTCCTAAACTTGCTCCCCTCTATTCTTCTGTGGGATGCAGGGGATTCAATTCAGAATACAGTAAGTCCCCTACATATGAACGAGTTCCATTCCAAGAGCACATTCGTAAGTCCAATTTGTTCATAAGTCCAACAAAGTTAGCCTAGGTACCCAACTAACACAATCGGCTATATAGTACTGTACTGTAATAGGTTTTTAAAACTTTTCACACAAATAATATTGGATGGGCCAAAAAGTTCATTCAGGTTTTTCATAACCTCTTATGGAAAAACCTGAACGAACTTTTTGGCCGACCCCAATACATAAAAAACACACACAAAATAAAGAAAACATTTTAAATCTTACAGTACAGTACCTTGAAAAGTACAGTAGTACATTACAGCAGCTGGCATACAGGGGCTGGCATCGAGTGAACAGGCAAGAAGAGTTACTGACTGGAGGAGGGAGAGGAGGTGGGAGATGGTAGAGGTGAAGGATCATCAGCAATAGGAGATGGAGGGCAAGCTGCAATCTCACGCACGCCTGATGTTGATGCACAGGTTCTGGTTCCTTGCTGGATTCAGTTCTATCTACTCTCTTGACAAAACGATCCAGGGATGTCTGCGTAGTAGCTCTTTTTTTCTTGTCAGAGATGACACGGTAGCACTAGATTGCATTCTGAACAGCTACTGTTTCCTTCGTGTTCCATTCTACACTCGGGTCCTGTGCCTCAAAAACTAACAGTGCCTCCTCAAATAAAGAAAATCACTTGCTTCCAGACATCTTGGGCTTGAAATAAAGATACTGTACTACTGTACTCTATACAGTACTGCACATTAAAGTACACAAAAGCACAACCACTTGTAGGGGATGCACGCACATGACAATATACACCAGATATGTAAACTACTCTACTTGATTGGACATGCGAACGCACATTCGAATCTTTGAAAGTTCGCAACTTGAACGGTCGTATGTAGGGGACTTACTGTACTGCATTTCCCAGACCCCTCTGCCTGCTGGATTCTAGGGGAAGACTAGAAGGCAGGAAGAGGGAAAAGGGTAATTCCTTCTTGTTTTCTCTGTACTTCTCAGTGTTTCTCCAACTGCAGTTGGTTGTTCCTTTAGTTTCTTTTGATCCTCTCAGAAGCAGCCCTGCTGTGCCCTTCTCCTTGGAGATTCCACAGTGGTTGCAGAGTAGCCCTTCTTCCTCAAAGATCTGTGCACCAGCTGTACAGATCCCCTCTTTTGAGGGTTTGGTAAACCTACCTCTTCCCCTTTATTCCCCCAGCCCTTGAGGTTGTAGCTGCTTCCTGCAGTTATTTCTGAGTTTTGTCAAGTTTTTTTTTCTTTCCTAATAGCTTTGACAACAGTGAAACGAATTCCCTGTACTAAATCTCCAATCTCCTATTTGAAATGTCTAGTTTGGTTTTTCTTTTTGACTGGACTCTGACTGACATAGTAGGTCATTCAATTCTTTGAACTCCTTCCTGGTTATATGCTAAATATCACACAGTGATCCATCATTATAAATTATTTTTAAATTGACAATTGGCTGACAATTTGACTAGGTTCTGCTTCAGTTCTTTTCATTTTTTCTTTTTGAAAGCCAAGAATTGATGTACAAAAGTATTAGTCACTCAGTCATTAGGAGTATTCATTTTCTGTTTCTGGAAGGTTTTCAAAATATAATTTATCAAGACTGATTAAATGACTATTAAATATAGCTGTAACTAGTGGTACCTTGTTTATTGTACATGTTCAAAATCATTGGGAACTATTGTTAATTTCAATACACCTTTGCCACTACCATATTTTTGATAAAATGCTTTTATCATATCATGTACTCTAAATATAATTTTGACCTTAGATGAACAAAATTAAATTAAAAATTTATGGAAAATGTTTGTTAGTAACCTAATTGAGAAAGCCATTGTCTGCCAATGAAGCAAATCTGACCCATGTCTATCAAAAAAATGACTATTTTTTAGTTTCTGTAGGTAAAAAACTTGTTTTCAAAATTTTTCTCTATTAATAAGTAACATCAGGAAACACTTGTTTTCTCTAATATGTGGAATATTTACTTTGTTTTGTTGAAGAAGATCTCCAAGGAATTATAATGAATAATGAAATTAATTCTCACATTGATCATTAAAAGTGTCAGAGAGGGTGGGGGAAGGAAGAGAAGCAGCAAAACTATTTCAAGTTTCTTAAAGGGGGTAGAATAATTTTTTTTTCTCTCCATTTTCTACATCTAAAATACTTCTTAGGGATTTTCTCTCCTTTGATTGGAAGGATATTAAATTTTAAAAATTCTCAAAATAGATAAGATTTTTTCACTTTGCAATGGTGTCCTTAATTTGTCACAACTACTCTATTCAAGAGAAGAAGTATACTTAATGGATTTTAAAATGTGGAAATGTAACATGTCACACTACTGTACAGGCAAAATATTGCTCTAGTGTTAGTCTCTAAAGAGTAGCATGATATCCTAGGAGAATCCGGGATGTTGAAGTCAGTTAGATCACTGAGTCTAAGTGGTGGTAGCACTAGCTGATGGGAAATTCATTAAGTACTTCAAAACTTCACTGTCTTTTCTATAAAATGGGCTAAAAAATGCCAATGTTGCAGGATAGTTTTAAGGATAAAATGACAAAATGTATGTAAAGCACTTAGGACAGTGTTGGGCACGTGGTAGGCATTTTGTTAAATGGTGGCTATTATTAAAGGCTGCTCCTTACTTGATCTTTCACACTGTGGACATAGAATATGGATCATAATAGTTTGGTAGGGTACACTCCATTCTTTTTTTTTTTTTTATTCACTCATTTTTTTTTGGCCGCACTGTGCAGCATCTGGGATTCTAGTACCCTGACCAAGGATGTAACCCACGCCCCCTGCCATGGAAGCGTGGAGTCTTAACCACTGGACCACTAGGGAAGTCCCCACCCCATTCGTCTTGATGTTCTGCTGATCATCAGCAGATTTACTGATGATTTACCTTCCTGTTTCTGCCCTCTTCCGTTCTGCTTTGGGACATATTTCAGTTCCATTTGTCAGGACAGTCTTCATACAGCTGTCTTTTGGTGGAAGTTTTTGTTTGCCTCCAGCACATCCTCAAATTGTCTTTCCCCTGTTGTGTGCTTCCGCATGCCTCTTCTGTTTCTTGCTCGGGTGCCAGTATCATCTTCTGGATGCTGTTATACTTCCTATGTTTTACTGTTTAACCATTTCAAACCCACTAACCACTACGAAGTATAGATATCATTAGATTATCTAATTTTAGAACTTGATATAATATGGCCTAGGGGGTCACTTTGTTTAAGACCATGTCCTTTCCCTCTTAAAAGAAGCGATTTGCTCTCAGTCTCTTATGCAATATTAGGATGTTCTCCTATCTGTGGATCTTTACTTGTGTCATCACTTTTTCCATGTAAGCAGAAGAAAAGAATTAAACAAGTTAACTTGAATATTTGGTGTCTAAAGACAATTATAGTATTTTAAAACACAGTTGAAAAATGAGTACAATTTTTTCAACTCCAGTTGCTTTCCTGGGTCTAGGGCATAGGGTGGCTTTTAGCTCCCTTTTAATTGCATCTCAAAAGTGGATATTTTGGGAATTTAAAAAACTAATATACTTCAGATTTCGAAAACCCTCACTACTTTCAATCTTTGGTGTTAGAGTAACAGATGAAATTATCCTTCCGCTTCCTCACAAATCCCCTTATTTGTATTGTCATCCTCATGCTGCTTTTGGACAAAAGATTCCCTTCTGATCTCCTTCTGCTTAGACAGACCTCTGCCAAAATAGACTGGCAGAAAGGACGGTGAAGAGCTTCATGTAATGTGATTGTTTCCACTTCAAGTTAAAGCAGGAACCATGCCAGGAATACCCCTGACTTTTGACTGTGACTGTAGTACCCCGGTGGAGTTGGTTGCTTTTAAGGAAAAAAAAAAATCCCCTTGAGCATCACTAAGAAATAAAGAGTAAAGGAAGAAAATTTGGGAGGAATTTATGTAAGCATTTATGCTGGTTATGAACATAGGAGTTTTTAAAATTTGAAGCCTACTCTTTAGAATTACATTTTCAGGGACATCAAAGAAAGCCTATTTTTTCAGTTCTCGAAATAGCTCATGTGAATTTCTCTAACATCTTTCCAACTTGCACACTGATTTCCCTTCTCTCACATTTGCTAGGTGTATAGATAATGTTTCTCTTCACAATGCAGTGCAGTAAAAGTGAAACTAATTACTATGAAAAGCCCTTCCTTTGTTTCAGGAGGATTACAAGGTTTCCATCTCCTTAGTTTCTATTTCAGTTTATCTCTTGAAATTAAATTAAATCAAATCTTTTTCTTTTGAAATGCCAGGCTCCATTTGTGGTAATAGTTCCTGACAGTTCTAAGCTTTTACCCAAACTTCTCAGTGAAAATGTGTTGGATGATTTCTTTGTTCTTAATATTATAATTTAAAAATGAAAAACAAAGACAAGATAACATTTTATGAGAAAGTCAAACAGATCATTGGCATTTCCTAGTACAGAGAGTATAGTATCTTATCAATTTAATTAAGTTTATAAGACCTAAGTCTAAATAAGTTTTTGATCATACTGTTAAAATTCATCTATTACTACAATCACACTGAAAAATTAAAATGAATACTTAAATGTGGATGGTCCCAGTTAATTACAAGCCTTGTGTGTTTTCTTTTAAGAAAGGAGTAGGAAGTGCATTTTTTTTAGCCTAAGAAATTATGGCTATAACACAGTTATTTGTTCCCTTTATTTGTGAAAGTGTTGGTACAGCTCTCTCTGTTGGTCTGGCACAAAGATTAAGGCATGAATAAGAATGAAATTTGGGGCATCTAATGTGACTTACTAAGGTCTAGCACTCACAATTTAAAAAAAGATTTAATGTGGCAAAATATATATAACAAATTTACCATTTTAATAATTTTTGATTCTACAATTCAGTGGCATTAAGTACATTCACATTGCACCACATCCATCTCCAGAACATTTTCATCATCCCAGACCAAAACTCTGTGCCCATTAAACAGTAACTCCCTATTTCCCCCTCCCTCCGGCCCCTTTTAACCATTATTGTACTTTGTCTCTATGAATTTGACTCTTCAAGTACCTCATATAAGTAGACTCATACGATATTTGTATGTCTGGCTTATTTCAGTAAGCATAATGTCTTCAAAGTTCATGTTTTAGCAGGTGTCAAAACATCATTCCTTTTAAGGCTGAATAATGTTCCATTGTATATAGATAACAGGTTTCGTTTGTCCATTCCGTTGATGGACATTGGGTTGTTTCCACCTTCTGGCTATTATGAATAATGCCTCTGTGAACAGTGGTATACAAATATCTTTTTGAATCCCTACTTCAATTCTTTGAGATATACACCCAGAAGTGAAATTGCTGGATCATATGGTAATTCTATGTTTATTTTTTTTGAGGAACGTCAATACTGTTTTCTACAGTGACTGGACTATTTTACATTCCCACCAGCAAAGCAGAAGGGTTCCAATTTCCCCACATCCTCACCAACACTTATTTTCTATATATGTGCGTGTGTGTGTGTGTTTATAATAGCTATCCTAATGGGTGTGAAGTGATAGCTTGTGGTTTTGATTTGATTTTCATTGCACTAATGATTAGTGATGTTGAGCATCTCTCATGTGCTTACTGGCCATTTGTATATTATCTTTGGAGAAAATGTCTATCCAAGTGCTCTGCCCATTTTCAATCTGATCGTTTATTTTCATTGAGTTGTAAGAGTTTTTTATATATAGTTGACCCTTGAATAACACAGGTTTGAACTGTGTGGGTCCACTTATCTGCTGATTTTTTCGCTATGTATACTATAGTACCACATGATCTATGGTTAGTTGAATCGTGGATGCAGAACTGTGGATACGGAGGGCCAACTGTAAAGTTATGTGCAGAGTTTTGACTGTGTGGATGGTTGGCACGCCTAACCCCACGTTGTTCAATGGTCAACTGTATTCCAGATATTAATCCCTTATCAGATATGATTTTCAGATATCTTCTTCTATTCTTTGGATTTTCTTTCCAGTCCCTTGATAGTGTCCCTTGAAGCACAAAAGTTCTTAATTTTGATGGTCTAACTTATCTATTTTTCTTTTGTTTGTGCTTTTGGTGTCATATTCAAGAAATCATTGCCAAATCCAATGTTATGAAGCTTTTCCCCTATGTTTTATTAGCACTAATAATTTGAAGAAGTGGAACTTTATAAGTGCTCTGTAGTGTATGCCACTCAAAGATTTTTGGGCTGAGTCCAGTGCAAGTCACAAAAATATACTCCAGGCCAGAGAAGAAGGAATCGAAATGGGAGGGAAAGCAAGACTTTTCCACGAATCCTCAATACACTTCTGCTTCAGTCTATTGGCCAGAACAACAGGTCACATTGCCACTTCTGCCTGCAAGAGAGGGTAGTTGGGAAATATGTAGGGGTTTTGTTATTGTATGTTTTTTAAGCTGGCCACATTGCCATCTAAAGTGAAGATGAAGAAAAAAATTAATAATACTTAGGCAACATGGTGTCTGCAACAAGTCTTAAATGTGTTGGTGTATCTGAAATTTTCTTAGCAGAACTGTTTAAAAGTTTGAGGCATGTAGACAATGTTTTTCTCTAGAGTCCAGTGTTGACATATAATTTTACCTGTTTCTATATTTAAGTCTATTTCTGGAGATGGGAAATGGGGGCCAGGGCAGGGTCCAATGACACCTGGGGCAGGATGGGAACTTACACCCATATCATGTTCTTTCCTGAAAGTCTATAAAATACACCTTTGGACCACATTGATGAATGATGAATTTGTATTCTTTTTTCTAAGAAGAACTTAAATATTCCATTTTTTCAAGTTTTACATATTTGGCTGAGTTACTGTTATAACTGTGGTGTTTTGTAGAGCATCAAGCAACCTGCCTATGCTGCAACGAACACTTAAATACTATTCCCTGGGTGCTGGCCCCTTCTTCTGGGGCCTCCCACACCAAACAGGGTACACCTAATCAGGCCAAGTGTAGAAAGCCTCTTTTTCTACATGTTACCTCGGACCTTGCTCTCTGCCTGCTTCTCTTGGAAATCCATTCTATTCCTTCTTAATCTGGTTTGATGCTTAGGCATCAAGTATAGCTGTTCATTGGGAAAATGCTTGTCTGGCCCTGTTTTTCTCTATAAAACCTTTGGATGTGAATTTCCTTTCTGAATCATAGAGCTTATATTACCTCCTTGAAAATAATAGGTTTTTGATAACAAGATATTGCAGGAGTTGTGACTTTTTACATTTAGTGTTTATATATTGAGTTATGAAGAAGAAAAGTTAAACAGAAAAAAATTCAATGCAAAAGATAACAATACATGGAGAAAAATAACAAATATTTCTACTCTGGGAATTTTTTTTAAAGGCTTGAAAGTGATTTATGTTTTTTGGGTTTTCCTAATATTAGGTCTTACATAAAATGTATGATATTACCTCTGTATAAGGAATTCTCACATATTTACAGTGAACTATTTTACAGCCTTCAATTTTTGTTCCATTTAATTTTCCCTTAAAGATATTTTTGAATCTTTTTTGACTATTTTATATTACCCTGAAGTTATGGAAATAATCATGTGTTGTGTGGTTTCCCTTTCCTGCATGGCCCTCACAGCTCTGACCACTTACCTTTAAATGGAAATTTCAGTCTCTACAGCCTCTAGCCTTGGGAACAATAGAGCCTTAATAAAGAGAAGCTCAAGAAATTTAAGTGTAAGTAGCTCAACATATTTATCCTTTTGGCTATTTCACTCTGATTTTGTACCTTAATCCTAAAACCTGGAACTTGGCTTTTTTTTCTTTATGCACAATATCCCATTTAAAACTCTGTTTCAAAAAAATGAGTCCCTGTTTCACATCTCTCTTCCCAATCACTGACTTCTCTGGGATTAAGTTCCTGTTCTTAATTTTTTGGGCCTCAGCAGCTGATTCTCTATATTTTGGCAGCCTTGCCTTAAATTCTATAAGTATTGTGGGAACTTGGAGAAAGCTTTAGACAGGTTAACCCCTTGGTGGTTTGAATTTTGAATTAGAGGTTCCTTGAGAAACTGATTTGGGAGAGGAACTCTTTTAATTCAGTGTTGCACATTCTGCAGAGGTTTGACCTGAGAGTACAGTAGAGTAATGAGTTAGTGCAGAGAAGTTTGAAAGTAACAAATGAAGGTCTCATAAAGTATGCATACCCCTTGCCTGTTTTGTTGTTGTTGTTGCTATATCCCAACAAAAACTGATGTGTATTCCTTTCACACAATGCAGTGAAAAGTTAATGTTGCTGTAATGTTCTGTTTTGAAATTGAGTATGATTGAGTCTTCCCTATAAAATTACGTATTTTGCTACACATTAACTCAGTACATGCTTACATACAACTACTGTGAATAATATGCTGTGGAGTTCTCACATCAATTTTTCCCTTCACTTAGGAACTTTTAACTAGGGTGGCCAAAAGATGTTTTCTATTTTGCTTTGGTCTAGAATCCTACCTTGTCTGCAAAGCAATTATTCAAAGTTTCAGCTCCTAAGCTTTTATTTGTTTCTATACTATAGCATTACTTCTCCTCTGTTTTTTGTTATATTTAATAGCTATATTTTGTTTCATTCTGACTTTCTTTTTAAATCTTCAAGTGTTGAGTCTATGTTTTCTGGCTTCAAAATGTTGCTGTGTTGATGAGGGAGTATTTCAAATATGTTTTGGTGAAAAAGTTCATGTCTACGTTGTGTTCTGAGCTGAAAACAGATTTCCCATTGGAGAGATGACAGATTTCCTCTGTTATCGTCAAGCAAACTGTTTTTAAAGTAACTCAGAGCTTTGTTTTTCTTCTCATCCTTTTATTCATTATTCATTCAGTAAATATTAATGAGATGTCAACTAGTGCCAGACATTCTTCTAGGCACTTGGGATTCAGCAATGACCAAATTCCTACTTGTGTAGAGCTTACATTCTAGTTCAGTGGTGCTCAAACTTTGCTGCATATTATAATCACCTGGAGAGACTTTAAAACTCCTATGTTTTGCCCCATGCCAATTAAATCAGAATCTCTGGGGATGGATGCAGGCATATGTTTTCCGACAATTCCAATGTACATTCTAAATTTGAGAACCATTAGTCTACAGCAGGAGTTATCACATTATCGCATATGCCATAATGATCAGAAGGGCTTGTTACAATTCAGAATACAGGTGTCCCTTGAATAAGGCTGGGTTTAAGGGTGCCAATCCACCAGGAAGTTGAAAATCAACATAAAATTTATAGTTGGCCCTTGGAACCCACTGGTTCCACCAACTGCAGATCTTACTGTACATACTATTGAAGAAAAATCCAAGTATAAGTGGACCCAAGAGTTCAAACCCATGTTTTTCAAGAGTCAACTGTAGTTTCTGATTCAGTAGTCTGGGGCTAGGCCTAGGAATTTACATTTCTAACAAGTTCCCTGGTGAAGCTGATGCTGCTGGTTTGGGGGATTAACTTTGAGAATAACTGATATAGAACCTTGATACTCAATCCATGGTAGCAGATCAGCAGTATGGGCTTTTCTAACAGAACTTGTTAGAAGTGTAGAATCTCTGCAAGCCAGAAGGGGGTGGCATGATATATTTAAAGTGATGAAAGGGAAGAACCTATAATCAAGATTACTCTACCTGGCAAGCATCTCATTCAGATTCGATGGAGAAATCAAAAGCTTTACAGACAAGCAAAAGCTAAGAGAATTCAGCACCACCAAACCAGCTCTACAACAAATGCTAAAGGAATTTCCATAAGTGGGAAACAAAAGAGAAGAAAAGGACCTACAAAAACAAACCCAAAACAATTAAGACAGTGGTAATAGGAATATACATATCGATAATTACTTAAATGTGAATGGCTTAAATGCTCCAACCAAAGGACAGAGGCTCACTGAATGGATACAAAAACAAGACCCATATGTATGCTGTCTACAAGAGACCCACTTCAGACCTAGGGACACATACAGACTGAAAGTGAGGGGATGCAAAAAGATATTGCATGCAAATGGAAATCAAAAGAAAGCTGGAGTAGCAATACTCATATCAGATAAAATAGACTTTAAAATAAAGAATGTTACAAGAGACAAGGAAGGACACTACATAATGATCAAGCGATCAATCCAAAAAGAAGATATAACAATTATAAATATATATGCACCCAACATAGGAGCACCTCCATACATAAGGCAAATGCTAATAGCTATAAAACACAGTAATGCGATAATAGTGGGGGACTTTAACACCTCACTCACACGAATGGGCAGATCCTCCAGACAGAAAATGAATAAGGAAACACAAGCTTTAAATGACACAATAGACCAGATAGATTTAATTGATATTTATAGGACATTCCATCCAAAAACAGCACATTACACTTTCTTCTCAAGTGCACACGGAACATTCTCCAGGATAGATCACATCTTGGGTCACAAATCAAGCCTCGGTAAATTTAAGAAAATTGAAATCATATCAAGCGTCTTTCCCAACCATAACACTATGAGATTAGAAATAAATTACAGGGAAATAAATGTAAAAAACCCTCACCACTATTATTCAATATAGTTTTGGAAGTCCTAGCCACGGCAATCAGAGAAGAAAAAGAAATTAAAGGAATACAAATTGGAAAAAAGAAGTAAAACTGTCACTGTTTGCAGATGACATGATAATATACACAGATAATCCTAGGGATGCCACCAGAAAACTACTAGAGCTAAGCAATGAATTTGGTAAGGTAGCAGGATACAAAATTAATGCACAGAAATCTCTTGCATTCCTATACACTAAGAATGAAAGATCAGGAAGAGAAATTAAGGAAACAATCCCATTCACCATTGCAACAAAAAGAATAAAATACCTAGGAATAAACCTAGCTAAGGAGGTCCAAGACCTGTACTCAGAAAACTATAATGCACTGATGAAAGAAACTAAAGGTGATATCAACAGATGGAGAGATATACCATGTTCTTGGATTGGAAGAATCAATATTGTGAAAATGACTATACTACTCAAAGCAATCTACAGATTCAGTGCAATCCCTATCAAACTACCAATGGCATTTTTTAGAGAACTAGAACAAAAAATCTTAAAATGTGTATGGAGGTACAAAAGACCCCGAATAGCCAAAGCAATCTTGAGGGAAAAAAATGGAGCTGGAGGAATCAGATTCCCTGACTTCAGACTCTACTACAAAGCTACAGTAATCAAGACTATATGGTACTGGCACAAAAACAGAAATATGGATCAATGGTACAGGATACAAAGCCCAGAGATAAACCCACGCACCTATGGTCAACTAAACTATGACCAAGGAGGCAAGGATATACAATGGAGAAAAGACAGCCTCTTCAATAAGTCGTACTGGGAAAACTGGACAGCTACATGTAAAAGAATGAAATTAGAATACTCCCTAACACCATACACAAAAATAAACTCAAAATGGATTAAAGACCTAAATGTAAGACTGGACACTATAATATTAGAGGAAAGAACACATAGGAAGGACACTCTTTGACATAAATCACAGCAAGACCTTTTTTGACCCACCTCCTAGAGTAATGGAAATAAAACCAAAAATAAACAAATGGTACCTAATGAAACTTAAAAGCTTTTGCACAGCAAAGGAAACCATAAAGAAGATGAAAAGACAACCCTCAGAATGGGAGAAAATATTTGCAAATGAATCAACGGACAAAGGATTACTCTGCACAATATATAAATGGCTCATGCAGCTCAGTATTAAAAAAACAACCCAATCAAAAAATGAGCAGAAGACCTAAATAGACATTTCTTCAAAGAAGACATACAAATGGCCAAGAGGCACATGAAAAGCTGCTAAATATCACTGATTATTAGAGAAATGCAAATCAAAACTGCAATGAGGTATCACCTCACACCAGTTAGAATGGGCATCATCAGAAAATCTACAAACATCAAATGCCTCAGAGGGTGTGGACTGTTGGCAGGAATGTAAATTGATACAGCCACTATAGAGAACAGTATGGAGGTCGCTTAAAAAACAAAAAATAGAATTACCATATGACCCAGCAATCCCACTACTGGGCATACCCAGAGAAAACTGTAATTCAAAAAGACATATGCACCCCAATGTTCACTGCAGCACTATTTACAATAGCCAGGTCATGGAAGCAATCTAAATGCCCATGGAGAGAAGAATGGATAAAGATGCGGTTCATATATACAATGGAATATTACTCAGCCAGAAAAAGGAACTAATTTAGGTCATTTGTAGAGATGTGGATGGACCTAGACACTGTCATACAGAGTGAAGTAAGTCGGAAAGAGAAAAACAAATATCGTATATTAATGCATATATGTGGGATCTAGGAAAATGGTACAGATGAACCGGTTTGCAAGGCAGAATTTGAGACACGGATGTAGAGAACAAACTTATAGACACCAATGAGGTAAAATGGTGGTGGTGGGATGGATTGGGAAATTGGGATTGACATATATACACTAATATGTATAAAATAGATAACTAATAAGTACTTGCTGTATAAAAAAAAAAATGTATAGAATCCATGGCTCACCCTGGACCTAATGAGTCAGTATCTGTCAGTATCAAAATCTCCAGGTGATTCAAGTGCACACTAACGTTTGAGATCTGCTCCATTGCACTTTGTCACCTGCGTGTCATGTAAACTATAGATTTATTTCTTGACTTGAATATATTCGTTTATATAAGCTGATATTACACATAATTTGGAAACAAAGCACATAGTGGTGATTTATAATGAGATAATCTGGTTTTTTTTAATGTCTTTTTCTACTACAAAGGGCTTGTAGTAGTAAATACAAATGGAAAATAACAGGCTTAATTCTCCCTGTTGAAAATAAAGAAGTAACCCCCACCCCTCAGTGTTTTCTTAGAACATTTACTTTAGAAAACTTGCAACTTCATTCTCCATCTCTTTGAAATGTATGTAAAACTTAAAAAGAAAGCTAAATAAGCCTCTAACCAGGACCTGGGAACTATATCTTTGAAATACAATCCAGAAAGATATCACCCTATCTTCCAGTCTCTGTGAGAGAGTAGGAGCTTAATTTTGGTGGCCTCTTCCTCCAAGTGGCAAAACTTCCTCTTGTCATAAAGATATGAGAAGTTATCTTTTCTTTTGGATTAAGCCAATTATAACACAGATGGTCACCCCAACTACCAAGTGAATTTGAGATGAACTATTGTATGACAATGGGGCTGTCAAATCAACTTACTTGAGGACTAGTTACTGCTTCTCTTGAACATGTATGAATCATATCTGCTTGACTATATGAAGGGTGTGATTTATATATATCTTTATAATCTCTTAGTGGATTGCCTGTGATGTACATCACATTCTGGCTTAATGCTTATTCAATGATAATTTTTTTTCTCTTTTACCTTTGAGGAGAGTTTTTCTGCATGGAGAAGAAATTATTTTTAATCTTATTTTCTCAGTAGGCTTTAGTCAGTATTAACTTTCCAGACTACTTTCCTCCCCTAGCCAGCCATGGCAGTCATTAGGCATATGACATTTTTTGAGGGGAATGGGGATGAGAGGGAGTACTCGTAGAATATATTATAAAAACAAAAGAGTCTAATTCAGATTCTGTTTTCCAAACTTAAAAAAACCCCACTCAATTATGGAGTTTTTCAGCCATATATAAAAGTAGAGAAATTAGTATAATGAACCCCTCTGTACTCTTTTCCCAGCTTCAGTAATTTTCAAAATTTTTTTCAGTCTTGTTTCATCTATATCCAGTCTTGTTTTTTTGGCCGAGGTGTTTTAAAGCAAAATCTAGACATCATTTAACCTCGAAATACTTCAGTATGTGTCTCTAATGTATTTCTTTAAAAAATTCTATAACCGTAACTATTCACAATAGCCAGAAGATGGACACAGTAAAATGTCCATCTTGAACATGTATAGAGTAATGGAAAAACAATTTGTGATATACACATACATACAATGGAATATTATTTAACTATAATATGAACAAAGACTGCATGCCCAATGTGGATGAACTTCCAAAACATTCTAAGTGAAAGAAGCTAGATATAAAAAGTCACATATTGTATGACTACACTTATATGAACTATCTGTAATAGATAGATCTGCAGAGACAGAATGAGGATTGGTGGTTGCCAGGGACTAGGGGGAAGGAGGAATGAGGAGAAACTGCTTAATGGCAAAGGGGTTTAATGTGAAGTGTTGGAACTGTTTAAGAACTAGATGGAGCTGGTTATACAACACTTGGAATAGAAAATTTATAGTCCTTCAGGATCTCTTATAGGATAATAACAAAGAGGTGAATATTTGAAGCAATTACAAATTGGGAAAGGTTACACTGAGAACATTGTTTTGAGAGAAAATAACTGGGAGATTCTTTACATGGCAAAGTTGGGGAAGACCTTTCCTAGTTTAGTTTCTAAACTAAGGTCTAGACGTTGAAGAGAGGCTTCTAGCAGACGAGAGTCTCGAGGCAAGAAAGGGGTTGGCATGTTTGAGGAACTGAATGCAGGTG
The DNA here is from genome assembly GCF_028023285.1 of Balaenoptera ricei. Taxonomy (NCBI): domain Eukaryota; kingdom Metazoa; phylum Chordata; class Mammalia; order Artiodactyla; family Balaenopteridae; genus Balaenoptera; species Balaenoptera ricei. The sequence goes on from NC_082640.1 coordinate 128,894,001, forward strand.
TAGGTCATGGACGTGTTGGTGCAGACTTTCCCCGTAGGTGGATTGGGGCTGTATCGGGCTTAATAAATGGGACTTAAGTATTCAGTTCATGAAAGAATGATGAGTCATCATCTCTCTTCCCTCAAATCATGGTGGAATGAGGATGTTTATGTAGACTGGGGTAAGGACAATTGCATTTTATTTTCCTTATCACTCTGTGCATCCTTAACTGGATGAAACAAAGAAGTATGAAGAATGCTGATAATACTGGATACGTGTTAGGTGTGTATATATTAGGTATATCTATATATATCCAGTATATAATGTGGATATATATACTAGGCATATATTTAGTATATAATGTGGATAATACTAGGGTATGGTAATAAAACAACTTCTGAAGAGGATAGGATGAAGAAACTGTGCAAAGCCAGAACACCATAGGGATCTAGGGTCAGAGAAGAAAATAAGGGGCTGGAGGGAGAGGGATGGGGATGGCAGGGGAATGAAACCATCTTTTCTCGTGTGTAATAGATAGAAATAGGTAGAGTATCAACTCTGCTCACTCTAGTTGTGTGCATATAAACAAATCATTTTACCTCCGGAAGCATCAGCTGTGAAATGGGAATTATAATCATACTTATCCTACAGGGATTATGTGGGATTTAAATGAGATCATGATTGAAACTGGCTCAGTGGGATGACTTACACAAAGCAAACGCTTAAGTGTTTATTTGCAGTATGGATATTACAATTTTTTCTGCTCACCTTTCTAGACCTTCTCAAATTTATGTTTTGTTCTCATGTTTTTGTACCTTGAATTCATATTTTGGCTTTCTCCTTTCTAGGCTTTAAAAAAATGCCCCTATAGAGAAAGTTGTGTAAGTTTCTGAATGACCCAGGTTTTCGTTTCAACCTCTTAGTACATTTAAATAAATGAGAAGCTTCTTTGTTACTAGAACCTATGTCACTGACTGTAGTCAGTACATTCATACTGGTCATTCAAACAGCAAAGTTGTAATTGAATTTAACCATTATTCAAAATATCTAGTTGTTTGCATAAAATAGCATAGATGCTTTTGTGTGTAAAAACTCTGGAATACTTAGAAGCATTAATCAAGTGACAGTTGCAAGCAAAGCATGTTATCAGATGCTTTCAAAGATATGGAGATGAATTACAAATAATGTAGGTTTAATATTTCTAACACTTTTCCAGCATATTTAACAGTTATTATCTCATTAGACTCATAGCACATTTTATAAGTTATTACATTTTATGAATTTTTCTTATATATGCAGAAACAGAAGTTTGGAAAGGCAAAGTGAGTTACCCATGACTAGTAAATGGTGGTAATAGGGTATAAATTTAATTTTTTTTGACTCCCAAATCCAGTGCTCTTTTCACTACGTAAAAATCCAGGTAGATAAACCATATTCACTTAACAACTGAGGCTAAGCATAACTTCTCAAGTAACAAATCTATAAGCTCTAAGCAATAGGAGATATGGAATATAGTACAAAATCACCAAGATTTGATAGTCCAAAGATATATGCTCAAGTCTCAGCTCTGCCGTTTACTATCTTTGGGGCCTTGAATGAGTCTCTTGACCTTGTTGAGGTTTAATTCCCTTATCTTGTTGTGAAGATAAAATTATATAGTATAGTGAAGCCACTGATATAACTAAATTGCTCTAGAAATATAACAATATCCCATTGGTTACAAGATGTTGACTTGATACTTACATAATACTAATTTTTGAAAAATTTCATGATTTTTCTATATATTACATTTAAAATATGTAAGAAGTGTTTCATATACCTGATGTAGGATACATTAAACATTTTCATATGGGACAGTTTTCCCACAAAATACTTTTCTAGTGTGCACATGACTAATTTTAAGGAACATTATTTATCCTATTGTTTATCCAAACCCATGTAATAAGAAGGCATGTTATAGTTCTGCCCTACCCCATGTATTGTTCTTTAGAAGATCTTTTAAAACTTCTCTCATTCCACCTCTTCTCTGGATTCTCTGAGCTAATTGATACTCAATATGCTAAGTACTTTCAAAAGACTATTTTTGTTAGGTCCTCAAATACTTGTAATAAAGTATTATTTCCCTCTGCCATTTGGGTACTTTAGTTGCCAGAAAGAGTCATAGAACTTCTAAAAGTGCTTGTTAGGGAATATCCTGCTAATTGCTTTTGATCTGCCTTAAAAAGAGCAATTAGCAACAACTCAAATTTTATGTTTGGAGATATGAACATTCTCATGACCAAACTTGAGTTTTTAGTCCTAAAAGTTTATCATAGAGAAAATGATGTTTCTGATCCCATGAACATGTTTGAAGAGTTAGGCTGATGTTTTTCTCAGATCTTTTTTCCTTTGAATCACACGGTATAGCATTCCTTCATGAGGGGTTAGGTTTCACACATGTTTATATTTAGTACCTATGGGAGTCTAAACTGACGATTAATAGTTGAGAATCATTTAAAAAAATGTATGGAGGCAGAAAATCAAGTGCTGACTGGTTCATTAAACAATTCAATCCCAAACTGTAAAAAGTTTGTCTAATCTTGCCTGAAGCCTGACTGATCCTGTCATAAACACTCTTCATAAACCTTACACTTGAACCTGGTCTTGCAGTTTTATTAATCTAGCAATAATTCAACGTGACATCCCATGTAGCAATATAAATCTATAAGATGGATATCATAAAACTTATACCATTACAGAACCATGGGTAATCATGTAAAAATGCAGTTTCTTTTAGTTAGGTATTCTCTCTGAATTGCTGCTTCTGCCTTGGTTGAACAGACGTATTGACTGTAACACAGTCTCAATGTGTTGGTATGCCTGAAGGAAAAGAAAGAAATTCAGATAGACACTGATGATAAAAAGTTCTGGAGTTTGGAGAGCCTATTTGCAAAACTCAGGGAGCAATTTAGCAAAGATATATTTGTGGAGCTTATATTCTTTGGGAAGATTCCTTTTCTGTGTTGCTATGTGGAATTTTTAGCTCTTGGATTTAATGGCTGCATTGATATTCTATAGATGTATGAGGGGCCTTGGGTAATAGGTACACTTTCAGAAACTCAAATGAAGTCCCACCTGTCAGACTTTTGGTTTTCTTCTCAGTCTGGGGGTTGGATGAACTCTCAAACTAGATCATAGCAGACTTAATCTTAGAAATATTATATTACTACAATCCTGTTATTTGGAACAGAAGACTGCATTTCTATTTTATATGAGGTAGAGAGACATTTCCAAGAATAAGCTTAGAAGAAGGAGTCCGTAAAAGCTGGAGGGTTTGTTTTCATATGCTTGCCATAGTTGCTCGCCAGCAGCAATCTGCTGTCAAATGAAAGTGAGCCTTGAAGGAATGTTCATATATCTATTATTGAACCCATGGGACACTTATGCTTCTATAAGGTAGGTGTTGGAAAAATATCTGAAGCCATAGGATGTTTTCCCTCTGCACATGCTTTGTGGATCTCTTGACTGTACATGAGAAAAAAAAATCCACTTTGATGTGACAGGGAATAAAAACCAAGGTTGCGTTACACATAGTGCTTTAACATTGTCACAACTATAATTCAGTAAGATGTGTGTGTAATTATTTGAGAATTTTCTCTGCTAGATTTGGAACTCCTCTAGTGCTTAGTACAGTGCTTTAGCGCATGGTAAGTGCTCACTTAGCACGTTTAATGATTTAACCACTAAGGTCATATCTATACAATGGAAAGAGAAACAGAAAATTTTGAGTGTTGTCTACTTCACTGACCAACAACTGACATTCAAACTTCATTCCTAAGTAGTTACTTTTTAAGGAGTGTGTGGTATGTATGTGTGTGTTTGGGGGGCACTTGTGTAGACTTTGTAGGGGCAATTAGTTGGAAGACAATAAGCACTGCATATTTTATTTAGTAATTCATTAAAAATGTAGTAAACGTCAAATTTGACACTCTTGCCTGGAAGTTTAAGACATCCACATTAGCTCCTATGTATTATGTGTTTTCCTTATCAGATGTGTGTCTCAATAAAAGCTTGCATTCCTTTAGTCTTCCAAATATAGGAAAACACAGCAATAATGTGAATTTGAATACCACAAACAGTTGGCAATTGGCTCCAATTTTCTGCCCAGCCCTTGATCTTAGACAAAGCAGATAGTGGGTGTGGATGATAGGCTAACATTATTCGTCTGTGGTGGTGGTGAGCTTAGGGAAACATGGAGGAGGGTGAGACCCTGTGGGGAATCTTCAGGCATTAGGCTATCCCTTTCCTCAAAAGTACCAAAGTAGAAGTTAGGAATCTTTGTTCCTCTTTTCCCAGTAGTCTCCTGACCCATTCTCCTCAGTTCAGGCTGAAATCCACCCCCACCCCTCCCTGTCCCTAAACTGCTATATTCTTGGAATTCCTGCTTCTGTTTTATGAAAACTCCTTGATATTTACATTGGAACAGGAAATTGTTACCAGAGGTGCCAAACTGCAGCCAAAACAGGTGAATTTGGGTAAATCTCTCATTTCATTAAGTTTGCAATGGTGGAGACCTATATTTTACCCACAGTTTTTATTTGTTTTTGCTTTTTGTTTTGTTTTGTTTTTTTAACTCCATTTATAGCCTTATGTCAGGGCTTTACTGGAGTACCAGTAACTTCATTTCTATAGCAACGACAGTCATTAAGTTTCAATAACTACTGACTATATAGCCGCTTTTCCGTTGAAATTATGCGGTCTATTATCATTAAGAAGCAATTTTATAGTAAGTAAAAATGTAAGCTTTGCCTAATGCAGTATTACTAGAGCTTTATGATCAGATACCAAAACAAATATAGGTATTTGCTATTTTCCTTCTTCCATCTTCATGTGATAGAATGAGATTTTTTTTAATTTAATTTTTTTGTTGGAGTATAGTTGATTTACAATGTTGTGTTAGTTTCTGCTGTACAGCAAAGTGAATCAGCTATACGTATACATATGTCCACTCTCTTCTAGACTCTATAGAATGAGCTTCTTGAATTCAACTTCCAGGTAGTGCAAATGATTCTCTTATTCTCTTATTTACATTCACTTATCATATTTAAAGCTCTTTAGATCAGCATTGAACTACCAGAGAACCAGCAAATATCAAAGCCAGAATCACAACTGAATATATTATCCTAATTTGCTTTCCCAGTAGAGATACTTTTATTTTATTAAAATGAGAGGACAGTTATAATACACAATAATAAACACTCATTGTAGTAAACACTTTGGCTGCAACTATTTACATAACCCATTTGCAAAGAGCTGAATAAAATAATTGATTAACATTGGCTATTTTCCTTTAACCTTTAAAATAGACTGCTTGAATTTGTGTTTTTATTTGTACGTGGAGCCTGCATATCTACTGTTTGCCCTTTTCCTTTGTCATTTTCATGTCAAGGGGGTAGGAAAGGGAGAAGATAGACTCATCCTTAGGGCAAGAAAAACTCACCATTCCTTTTTTCAGTGCTTTTGCTAAAACAGTACTAATTAGGAGAGAAGAGAAAGTTAACAGTTGGGAAATTCTTTAGAACTTTTGAATGAATAGGGACAAGCAGAAAGAACTTTCATTTAGAAATAAAGTGGGACTTTTATAGTTCTGTTTTCATTATTGCTTTTGGGTAAGAACACAAGAGTTTTGCAGCTCTAGAATTTGCCACCTGTCTTTTCAAACAGTTAAGGTAGGGAAGAGCAGTACTTATTCACAAAAATAGATTTGACTTGCTGTCAACATTTAATACAAAAAAGCTTATTTAAATTAAAAAATCTCAAAGGGGCTTAATATATTTTTTCCTGTTCTGAGGTCATAAGTATTTGTAGAGGTTTTTTGTTGATATCCTAATAATTCCATCTGTCACCCATCTTCTGAGGACAATAGAAAATTCTGAAATTTTAATTTTAAAATGTTTTAAAAATTTATATTTACCCACAAACTTCAGTCTTCTTGGTGTACAATTCTAAGAATTTTTGAGCAGAGTCCTATAACAACTACCATCATCAAGATATAGAAGAGTCCCATCACCCCAAATTATTTCCTCATGCTGCCTCTATTTAGTCAATCCTTTCTCCTACCTTAATCCCTGGCAACAGTGATCTATTGTCTATCTTTATAGTTTTACCTTGTCCAGAATGTCATATAAATGAAATCATACAGTATGTAGCTTTTTGAGTCTGATTTTCCTCACTTAATATATTTCAGATCCTATGCTATTGTGTGTCAATAATTTGTTCATTTTTATTGCTAATATGTCATAGTCACTGGTTGAAAGATATTAGTGTTTTTTTCCCCAGTTTTGAATGATTATGAAGAAATTCTCTGTAAACTTCTTGTGTTGTAAATGGGGGGGGGGTAAGTTCCCCTTGTGGGGACTTTAAGGATCACTCCAACATGGTTGCAGAATTTACACTGAGGCATATGAAATTAAAAGATTTATTATACTCGCAGGTACTAGAAGAGGGAAGCAGGGGACCATATGGGAGGGGCTCCCAGGGAGAAGGCTCAGCCAAGCAGATGGGAGCCAAGAGAGGGAGGACCTGTGGGCAAGTGCCTTTACTGGGGGTCAGGGTGGAGTACACAGCAAAAGATGTGAGGGATTTCTTTGGTGCATTGAATGTCGCTAGGTCATAGTCAATGGAGGGCAAGAAGGGGACCTAGTAGCAAGGACAGGCTTATTATCCTGGTTACCTGGGTCGGGTGCTCACACAGCGGGTTTGTGGGGCTGTTGAGGCATCAGGAAAATATGACGTTTTAAAAATTTACAATATGCTCCTGCATACAAGTTCTGATGTGACCACTTTATAGGAAATCGACAAATTATATATATAATATATAGACACGTGTGTGTGTGTGTGTATATATATATATATATATATACACACACACACACACATACACATTTTTTTCAGATTGTTTTCCATTATAGGTTATTACAAGATATTGAGTATAGTTCCCTGTGCTACAAATTCTTGTTGCTTATCTGTTTTATATATACAGGTTTGTATCTTTAATTCCATACTCCTAATTTATCCCTCCCTTCTTTTTCCATTTAGTAACCATAAGTTTGTTTTCTATGTTTATGAATCTGTTTCTGTTTTGTATATAGATTCATTTGTATTATTTTTTAGATTCTACATATAAGTGATATCATATAATCTTTCTCTGTCTGATTTAGTATAATATTCCCTAGATACATCTATGTTGTTGCAAATGGCAATATTTCATTCATTTTTATGGCTGATTAATATTCCATTGTGTATATATGCCACATCTTCTTAAACCAATTGTTTGTTTATGGGCACTTGTGTTGTTTCCATGTCATGGTTATTGTAAATAGCACTGCTATGAACATTGAGGGACCCCTTTTTTTAAAAAAAAAACAAATGAAGTCCCTCTTTATTCTAATATACTTTCCTTTGAACTCTACTTTGTCTAGTATTAATATGAACTTTGTCTAGTATTTTCCCTTCTTTTACTTTTAACCTATTTATGTCATTATATTTGAGTGGGTTTCTTGTAGATATAATTTTAAAAACAATTAATCCAATCTCACATGCTATCTTTTAATTGGTGTGTTTAGACCATTTCTATTCAATGTAATTATTGATACGGTTGTATATAGATGCATCATTTTAATATTATTCATCTTTGTTTCATTTTTCTTCCTCCTTTTTGCCACCTTTTGGATGATTTCAATGTTTTTTGGTATACCATTTTAATTCATCTACCTTCTGGTTTAATTGCTTCATATTTTTAATAGATTGTGCTAGGGAATAAAGTGTACACAACTAATCTTTTACATTATACATAGAATTAATATTTTATTATTTAAATGTAGAAGGCTTGATGGATCTAGAGATTATCATACTAAGTGAAGTAAGCCAGATAGAGAAAGACAAATATCATATGATATCGCTTATATGTGGAACCTGGAAAAAAAAAAGATACAAATGAACTTATTTACAAAACAAAAATAGATCCACAGACATAGAAAACAAACTTATGGTTACCAAAGGGGAAAGGAGGTGGGAGATAAATTAGGAGGTTGGGATTAATATATACACACCACTATTTATAAAATAGATAACTAAAAAGGTTATATATTTATATACCTATATATACACATACACATATATATATAATCTGAATCACATTGCTGTACACCTGAAACTAACACAACATTGTAATTATCAATTATACTTCAATAAAAAAATATATATTTAAAAAATTAATGTAGAAGGCTTGCAATCATATAGACCCCTTTATGCTTCCCCATTTCTTAGAATTGTCATACATATTACAGCTACATATTGAAAACCCACCAGAAAATGTTACAATTTTGTTTTTATCAATAATACATATTTTAAAGAACTTAAGAGGATAAAAATATTGTCCAAATATTTACCATTTATGTTGCTTCTCACTCATTTCTCAAGTTCTAAATTTCTCTCTGGTAACATTTTATGAACAGTTATAATGGGTGCTTTAAAGTGTTGGGCTGATGATTCTAATATCTAAGTCATCTTGGGATTGCAATTAGTTGATTGTCTTTTCCACTGAGAGTTGATCAATTTTGTAGTTATTTATATGTTGAGCAATTTTTGACTGTAGTAGTATTTATCGTAATATTTTAAATGTTACATCATGTTTTCCTTAGTCCTCCAGATAATGTTGTTTTTTTGCACCCCCTCCCCTACCCCTTAACTTCTGTAGGCAATAAACCTACACCAGATTAAGTTCAGACCGTCAGTTTTATCTCACTTTCAGTTGGAATTTTTACAACAGTTCAGTTTTCAAACCTTTGCTATGCTGCTTTCACTAAGTTCTGTGCATGTGCCACTCATGGCTTATTTTGGGAAGTTGGTCATGTTTTGTACTATTTGGTTCTTATAGCCTATGCTCTGCTAATCTGGGTTTGTGTTGTGCATGTAACACATACATGTTAAGGGCTGAGCCTGAAAATTGTGCTGAATCATAGACAGAATTAGAGAATTCCCTTCTCCATCTCTCTGCTTCACAGGAATCCCCCCTACAGTCTTTGACTTCCAGGTTCCCCTTTTCTTTGTTCTCTTTCCAGAAAGACAAGAATTCTCTTTGGCATTTTTGTTGTTTTTGTCCACTGCAGAGTTCATAACTGGAGCCATCCTCTGGTCAAAACTAGGAGAGGAAAGATGGCGTCTTAGTTTGCAGGGCTGCCATAACAAATTACCGCAAAGTGAGTGCCTTAAAAAACAGACATTTGTTGTTTCACAGTTCTGCAGGTTTTAACTTAACTTAATCTCTTAACTTTGAGATTAAGGTGTTGGCAGGGCCATGCTCCCTCTGGTGCCAGGAAGGATCTATTCCTAGCCTCTCTCCTAGCTTCTGGTAGCTCCTTGGTTGTGGCAGTAGTATGCTGATCTTCACATGGCATTCTTCCTGTGTACATGTTTCTCTGTGACCAAATTTTCTCCTTTCTCTAAGAACATCAGTACTATTGGATCAGGGTCTACCCTAATGACCTCATTTTACTCGATTATCTCTGAAAAGACACTTTATCCAAATACGGTCACATTCTTAGGTACTAGGGATTAGGACCCCAACATATCTTTTGGGGGGATAGACTTCAACCAGTAACAGACGAGGGGGAAAAAAACCTCCAGGGAATTAACCAAGTGGTCACTTCAAGTTTTGACCACCCTTTTCAATCGACTTACCTGCCTTTCAGAGTTCTCAGGTTTTGTCCAGAGATTTTATTTGTAATCAGTGGATAGATAGGTTGTCGTTGACTTACTTCCAACAGAAAGCTGTAACTTTTAAAAACAAGGAAAAGATCCTTTAGTTTTAGGGTCGTACCAGTACTTCTAAGGATCAATCCGGTGTGGCAGCCAAAATGAGAACCAAAGTTGAAATGAGTGGCAGGCTGCAAGTTTATTTGGAGTAGAGTTTTGAGTCCAATACACAGGAAACTAGCTCGGGGTTGAGATGAAGTTTATTCCAATCTCTGAAATGTTATGACTTAGAGCAAGTCAGATTCATATTCACAGTTCTCCTTCAGTGGTACTCCTCTTGATTGATCTTCTTGGGGTAAGAATTTGGCAGTAGGATTAGGACTAGAAAAATAAGTTACATGTTATTTCAAATGGTTGCTATTTATGATAAAAGTCACTTCAATTTATCATATACATATTCACTTACTGCTTTCTGGGATTACAAAGATACATTAGAAATAGTTTCTGAGTTTAAGGAGTCACAGTCTAGGAAGGGAGTGAGAAATGTGGATAGATAAATGTAGTATTGTTGTGCTAAGTGCTGTAACTGACAGAGGTACTAAGGCGCACAGGGTGGAGGTGGGGTTGGAGGGCTAGGAAAACAGGTAATATCTAAAGCAAGAGTTGAAGAAAGAGAAGGATCTCACTCACTATGTGGAAGAAAAAAAAGGGGGGAGTAGAGAAAAGCTGCTAAGCAAACAGTGCAAATGAGCTTTAAGAGTGTAAAGGGTGCTCTGGTGCATATTTCTTGAAAATATTGTTTATCAAAAAGCATTATGTATTGGCCCTAAGACTGTGTTATTTTGTGGCCAAGACAGAGATGAACAGGAGCCTTAAAAAAAACCCTTGGTTGGAGGAAGTATATTTTAGGGAAAGGACTGAAGCATTTGCTACTATTTTTGAAATTTTCTTTCAAGGATTGATCTGAGAAAGATCACACAAGATAGAAATATAGAAGGATCTCAGGAGAATGAACTTTTATGCCCACACGTACATTTCTATTTCTTTGATTCATTACATTCAGTAACTCACAACGGTTTATTCACAGTTTGATCTGATCATAATTGGGCAGGGAAGGGGAAGTAATTTATAAATGTCACCCCAAGTTAGGTTGTGCCCTGAAGTCTTTTATTGGAAATCTTATTTTGTTTTGAAGTTAATTGGAGAACAGTGTTGGTCAAGGCATTGGAGAAAGAATTAACTTAAGGTTCCATGAAAATTGGCACTCAGGACTTATGTGAACCATATAGGGCAGAATTTGTATAGTTTTGCTCTTGCCAGTTATTATCTAGTGAACCACAATGATAGCTATTTATCATAAAGTAAGTCTGCTCGTAGAGAATGGACTTGAGGACACGGGGAGTGGGAAGGGTAAGCAGGGATGAAGTGAGAGCGTGGCATGGACATATATACACTACCAAACGTAAAATAGATAGCTAGTGGGAAGCAGCCGCATAGCACAGGGAGGTCAGCTCGGTGCGACCACCTAGCGGGGTGGGATAGGGAGGGTGGGAGGGAGATGCAAGAGGGAGGAGATATGGGGATATATGTATATGTATAGCCAATTCACTTTGTTATAAAGCAGAAACTAACACACCATTGTAAAGCAATTATATTCCAATAAAGATGTTAAAAAAAAATAAAAATAAATAAAAAAGTAAGTCTGCTGATGGAACTGTTTGGGCTGTCCTTTTCTAGCAGGCTCTCTTATACTGTTTGAACAGCCACAATTTCAGATAGTACATCCTAAAATTATATCAAATAGATCATGTGGCAATCATCTGGAAAACAAAAAAGTTGTCCTCTACAGCATCAGAGCAACACGTAGCCTCAGAAGAGTGGGATGGGATGAGTAAAATTGATTGGGGGTTGGGGCACAGAGCCATTATTATCCTATCAATAGTCCAGGCAGACACTGAACTCTAATTTCTTACTTAAAATAGCATTTAAAAAAAATGTTTTTAGGTGTAGAATAAATTCCAGAGTCGTAGAATAAATTCCAGAGTCCTAGAATTACTACAAGACTCTAAGAGTGCTTCTGGTTTTACCTACCACAGCTTCGTAACATGACCCACACAATCAACAATATAGAACCTCTTACCAATCCCTGCACAAAATATGCCTTTTTTACACATCCCTGCCTTTGCATATATTATTCCTTCTGCTAGAGATGCATTCCCTGACTTTATCAGCTACCCTGCCTGGAAAATCTTCTATTCATCCTTCATTACTCAGTTTAAACAAATGTCACTTCTTTTCTAGTGGCCATTTGGCTTTCCCAGGCAGAGTTACTTTATCTTCCCTGTAAACTTACAGCAATTTAGTTATACTTCTATTATAGCCCTAATTAAATTGCATTTTAGTTTATATTTTTACCTTTCTCTTGTGCCTTCTTGTCTGTCAGCTCCTTTGGGATCTTGTGTCTGTGTTTTCCTACTGTAGTAGAAGCCAAATAAATACTGACAAATATTTCAACAAAATAATCTTTGTTGGAAAAAAAATGAATGAATAAATTAATATATACCATACCTAAGAGAGAAAAAAATCCTACTGAATAGACCTCAGATGTATTATTAGTGTGCCGGGTATTTGCCAGTCCAGATCCACTATTTACCTTTTTATATCCTGCTCTGTGCCCAAGGAGGCCAAGCTTTATATACAGAATTAATGTGGTCTCTTGCTCTCTGGATTTGATTGAGTTTGGCCAATGGGTGCCAATGATAGGCTATCAGATGGTGAGAAGAGAGTGGAGCTGGTTATTTGTTCCCTCAGCTTCCTATTTGCTATGTCTCATTAGGTTGGCTAGGTCCTTCTACCAAAGGTCACAGCTCCAAATAATAATCACCCTCTCTGTGTTCAGTTTCCAGTCCTTCCTTGGTCCCTGGTAATGGTCCCTTGTTGTTTGCTAGACCCTGGAAAATACACCACATCTTATTTCCTTAATCTTATCTACACCTTTGTAAATAGTCCTCTTACTAAATCCTCCACAATTGTCCAGTTTGAGTGTGACTATTAGTATAAAAATCTTTAGGTCAGATTTTTTTTTTTTTTTAAAGATTTATTGATTGATTGATTGATTGCTATGTTTGGTCTTCGTTTCTGTGCTAGGGCTTTCTCTAGTTGCGGCAAGTGGGGACCACTCTTCATTGTGGTGCGCGGGCCTCTCACTATCGTGGCCTCTCTTGTTGCGGAGCACAGGCTCCAGACACGCAGGCTCAGTAGTTGTGGCTCACGGGCCTAGTTGCTCCGCGGCATGTGGGATCCTCCCAGACCAGGGCTCGAACCCGTGTCCCCTGCATTGGCAGGCAGATTCTCAACCACTGCGCCACCAGGGAAGCCCTAGGTCAGATTTTTAAGAACAAGTGTTTCATGGAATAACTTCTCTCAGGTTATTAGTGACTGAGTATATGATTAAACAAAAAGTGCCCATACTTATGTGTTTAAGAAATATTGAGTTCAATAGGTTTTGTTTTGGACTCACAGACATAGAGAACAAACTTATGGTTACCGAAGGGGAAAGGAGGGGGATAAATTAGGAGTTTGGGATTAGCAGATACAAACTACTATATATAAAATAAACAACAAGGTCCTACTGTATAGCACAGGGAACTATATTCAATATTTTGTAATAAACTATAATGGAAAAGAATATGAAAAATATATATACATGTATAACTGAATCACTTTTCTCTGCACTAGAAACTAACACAACATTGTAAATCAACTATACATGAATTAAAAAAAAAAAGAATCAGAGACCTAGGATGGAAATGAAGTGAAGAGAAAATATGTTAAATAACATCATTACAGATTTAGGGCATAAAGACAAAAGATCTTGAATGTTAAAAAAAAAAAAAGTTTTTTTTTTTTTGGTTTGTACTTTGAAGAGCTTTATTGAATGTTCTGAGTGTGAGATATAGCATATAGTGTTCCATGTACACTCACACACATACACACACACACATATATTTACCACTTTGAAGTTTTCTTTGGTTGTCTTATTTTGTTTTTTAGCATAGCCATTAATGTCTTTCAAAACTAGGTGTTTTTACTTTTTGCAAAGTGAAGTTCCAAAAAATGCTGCCTTAACTCACCAAGGACAAACTGTTGTAAAATATCAACTTATACTCCTTATCAGCTTTCCTGTTTGTTGTGAATACTATTTATCTTATTCTAGTAAAACTCTGGGACTTTATATCACCATTTGGATACTGAATTGATTATCTGCTTTTGTCTTTAGCTTTAAAGAATGTCTTAAACTACTTCTACTACATAACTGTAAGGCCCAGAGAGAAAATGATCACAGTAAGAATTATAGGGATATAAATATAGTCTCTTATAAGTTATTCCTTTTTGAAAGCAAAATAAATTGAGTACTATAAACTCCTTGTTAGCAGATGTGAACTTGAGAGACTGCTAATTTGTTTTACTGCTGAACTCATAACTATATATATCAAGACTGACACTATTTGCAAGGACATTTATTACTTAGATTTTCTTAGCAGGAATTAAAAATCCACCTATATAATAAATTACCTCCTCTTGGACTGATAAAATAATTTATTTTATAATAAGAGAGATTTATCAAACCTAACTAGATCATAAATTACAGATTTTGATCAAAGTGTCAAATTGTTCTATGTTTGATAACCTAAGTGGCCATTAATAGTGACAGTGATATTAAGCCATTTAATTTAGAAACTTTAACATACTGAGAAGTAATAGTAAATCTCATATTTATCAACATTACTTAAATGAACTCTTAGTGAACTTGCTATGTGCTCAGAAATTCCAAGTCCAAGCTTTTCAATTACTTTAACTCTTTTGAAATTTTAATGCTTATATTACAACATTTCTAAATTTTTAAAACTGGAGTTATAAAAGGAGCACTGGTCCCTTTTTTTTTGGTGGTCCAAGAAGTACTTGTTTTGAAAGTTTGTCAGCTATAGTAGAGCTAAAAGATGATAGATACTTAGAGCAAAGAACACAAAAATCTTTTCTAGAATTATACGTTGTTCCTGATATAAGAGTAAGAACAATATGATAGAAGTGATGAAGAAAACATAAAGGAAGAAAACTTTTCAGCCAAAAAATAGTTGAATGAAACAAACTTGACTTGCATATTAAAGAGCTCATCATATTTTACGCAAAATCTAAGTGACACCTAGTATAGCAAAATACTTACGATGTAAGATTATAGAGGCAATTCTATAACTATCAGTATTAAGAAATGTGTACCAAGCAACAAAAATCAGGTTGCTTCAGGCATCTCCATCCTAGTAATGTTGGACTTTTATACGCAGTCATTCAAGGGCTCAGGAAAGAAATTACTTAAGTACTTTTCTTAGAACTCTTTCCTGAATAAGTTTCTCAGTCAAGTGAGAGATGACTCAAAATTAGGAATCAAGATGAGAACAATGCTCTAAAATTTGTGACTAAAAGTGTTGTGTTCTACTGCATGTATTCAGTAATAGCCATGTGGCCCAGTTGGTTGAGCATTTCAGAAGGAGATAGGTGACACAGAATTTACCATTACCTTTGGGTTTGCTGTCAGTGTCGACGCACTGCACAGTATCACAAGGCTTGGATTGTGTCATCGGGAATTACATGCCCAACTCTGCAGAAAAAAAGGAAAGCTCAAGGAGCTTGGATAGTTGGCTGTCTTCTAGTATAGTGAACCAAATCAGCAGCAGCCTCCAAACTGAGCTGAGATCAGTGCCTCAGTTTTATCACAAGATGTATTGGGTATTAGTCTGTATTTGATTAGACCTCTAACTTAGTTTGGATGCCAAACTAAGTGTGCCATCTCCTTTCAGATATGTATTATAAAATAGAATCACTTTGAGACATTTGTATACAGACTCCACTTCTACAATAGGTGGAGACTGTGTGTGTGTGTGTGTGTGTGTGTGTGTGTGTGTGTGTGTACACTCCAGAAGGAACATGTTGTTCTTGATAAAAACAACTTCTCTCCTGAGAAATTCAATCATAGTAGAAAAGGCTGGTGAGGGAAGTTTCTGTGATCACTGCTTTGGTTGTAAAACACTTTTAATCTTGAGAAGAAAATAAAACAGGTGGCCACACCAACTAGATAAAATGAAAGAGCTTAGGTAGAAGCCAACTGAACTTGAAACTATTTGGGGAGTTGAGCTAAAAGACATTATGATGGAGACTACGCTAGGAGGATTGCAGTACAATTGGACCATGTTGTATGCATAACAGGTGGAAGCAGTAAACTAATTCATTTTCTCCCATTGGATGACCTTCATTAGAAGATCTCTTTAACCTAATCATATGTAAGACTCTAATGCATTTACGCATGGTACAAAGTGACTGAAACAAAAGGAATGATGTCAATATGTTATTGGTTATAGTTAGATGAGGCAAATCTAGCAGTATTCCAAAGAGGCAATAGTTCTTACATTTCAGTAGAGCAGAAAAATCACTTAGGGTGGTAGTTGAATTTGTATATTTTATGAGATTTTGATTCAGAGGGTTTGGAATAGAGGTACATAAATTTGCATTTTTTGATAAGCACCCCAGTTAATTTTTTCACTGAATGTATTTCAAAAAACATTAGCAGGATGGTAATACCTCTATGCTGTAGCTTCTCTATTTGTAAAACTAGGTCAATAATTACCTTAAATTTTTAAAGTGAGGACAATAATTCCTTTAGTTTTTAAAAATTAGGATGATAATTACCTTAAAAGGTGCTTGTGGTGATTAAATGAACTACTAATATGAATCTCTTAGCATTGAACCTGGAACATTGTAAATATTTCATTTCATTTTAATAAAATTATATTCAAAATGGGGTAATACTTATGCTATAATTTAAATAAAAAAGGTTATAGACCTGGATATATAGCAAATCAATTACATAACTATTTATTGAAAAAGGACTAGAAAAATAATTACTAACATGTTAGAAGTCGTCATTAGCCATTTTGATCGTTTTCTCCAACTTTTTTCAGTATTGTGAGTATATAACAGCATATTACTTTCATAATAAAAAGTAAACTTAAAAAAATGAAGGCAGGCAATAACTATGCTATATTCTTTATATTACAGATCCCTGCCTTGCTATGCATTTTCATGATCTTAAGTGACTGTGAATAAGGTTGATTACTGTATTACTAACTTGCAAAGAATGTTTCTGGGTCTTGCAAACTTTTATTTTAAACTACTCTGTAGACTCTAAAATAAGGAGAGCAAGAATTTATAATAGGGAACATTTTGAAGACAATGAAGTTTGAATTCTTTGTAAATTTTATTTTTATTCCTTTCGAGACAGAAATAAAAAACCTCCATCCTTTAAAAAAAAAAAAAAAAGATTAATCCATGAGAAACTTTACATAAAGGGAGCCCATTCCTCATGGGAGAAATGGGTGCTGTACTGCTTGTATGGTTTGTATCACTTGCTACCGTGAGAGATGCAGGTAGTTTGAAGGGGCTGAGGGGTAAATTATCCAAGACTTTGAAAGTAATAAAAGAAACCATGGTCTGAAAAAAGTGTTCTAGACATAATTCACAGATTTATTGTAGTCATTTTGGAAGCACTGAAACAGACCAAATGTGTGGAGAAATTATTTCTAATGCGTACTGAAATTTTAAAGGCAATCAGATGACTGAGGTTTGTGTTCCATGTAAAAACTGACTTTGAATACTAGGTTTGGGAACTGGATAGGAAAATGGGGAGATTCACATTTTGAGCAACCTTGAGTGGCATACAGGCAGGAGAAACTTATAAAGAGAAGGGGAAAACCTGAGGAAATTAAAGTGAGAATTGGCCTGGGTAGAACAGTAAAATAGACCTTTTTCATTCAGTCTCTATCTGAGAACAGAAAGGGCTTAAAAAGCATTCATTGCAATTTAGGTAAAGGCTAAGTTATTATTTCTTAAAATGAAAAAACAAAACCCAAAAAGCATAGCTAAGCATAGAGTATGGAAGCAAAAAGTAGGCATAGATATTTAATGGGGAAAAAAATCATACTGAAGACCTTGTTCTGTTTTCTTATTTGCTTATTATTGTGACTCATTGGGAGTCACATATTCTGAGTTTTCTGTAATATGTGATCAATGGTGTTTTATCTATAAATCTTAGTGTTGTTCTCTATGGTATACATAGGCTTTTAGATTGGTTTCCATAATTCATGCCCTGCTCGTTTCAGAGAACAACTGTAGTCTTCTAAATTTGATGGCGGCAGTAGTGGTAGGAAATTATAAACAAACCAGTGCACTGCAGTTCCAAATACTCTAGCTCTCCTTCCCAATAGAACCCCAGAAGAGTTGAAATGGAACTTAGAAGCTATCTTCCCATTCACTAAAGAAGTCTCCTTCATACCATCTCCAAAAGATGGCCATCTGACTTCTGCTTGAATCAAGATATAGTATGTGTGTTATCAACCCTGATTTCACCATTTTAGTGATTCTATCGAAAATGAAAGAATGAAAGGTTAATTGGGAATGAAATGGTCTTAGGAAATTTAATAGTTTTCTGGAATTTTTTTGGGGGGGGCATATCAATATTACCCTTAGATCATAATTTGTAAAATCTTTTTTCCCATTAAAACTTGAATCTTTTCATAGCTCTTAACTCTGTGACTTAGCAATAGTAGCCAGTGTCATCTCTGACATGATTCTCTTCATCTCTCCAATTGCACCTTCAGGCTTTGCCCCATTCTGACCGCTCTGTCACATTGCTGCCACAATAATTTTTCTCAAAACAAAACTGTTCCTAAATGTCTCCTGCTAATGTCATTCAATGGTTCCTCACTAGCTTCAAGATAAAAATTCAAACTCCATTATGTATGGTATATAATATGTCCATAATCTGGATATTTCTGTATCAGTTATTGATTGCTGCAAGAATGCTGCATAATAACACCCAAACTCAGTGGCTTAAAACAACAAACATTTACCCTTTATGGGTCTACGGGTCAGCTGGGGAGTTTTGCTGATCTAGCTCAGGCTTAGCTGACCTCACCTAGATCTCATGCATCTGTGGTTAGCTGACAGGTGCCTGGTGGCTGGCTCTTGGCTGGTATGATGGAGCGATTAGGCCACGAGTCTCCTTATCCAGCAGACTTGCCAGAGCTTGTTTTCTGGCTGTTGAGCAAGGTTCCAGGAGAAGGGAGTAAAAGTTCACAGACCTCTTAAGGCCTAAGCTTGGTCCTGGCACCCTGTCACTTCTGTTGGATTGCATTGGCCAAAGTAAGTCATAAAGTTAGCTCAGATACAAGGAGTAGGAAAATAGAATTTTGATGGGAGAAACTACAAATCTGTAGAGCAAAGGATGTGAATACAGGTGAGGGTGAAAACTGGAGATTTTGCCTTCAGCCCTATTATACTTGCCCACCTCTCCGTCTTCGATTCTTGCTAAGCACCAACCTACTCATTATATCCAATGTAGTGAACTTTGTATAGTTCTCTAAAATAGAGTGTCACTGCTTTCTTTTATTTTTGCCCCCAATATTCTGTTTGCCTGGAATTACCTTTTGCACTTGACTAACTTCTATACTTCCTTCAATTAAAAGTGTAATAATAACTACAACAGTGATAGCTAAAGTATTAAGTACCTACTGTATGTACTGGGCACCCTTCTAAGTCCTTAACATGTAGTAACTCATTCAATTCCCATTTTTTGAGATAAGTACTATTTTCTAGATTTTACAAATGAGAAAACTGAGGCACAGTGGTTCTATAAGTTGTCCAAAGACACAGCTATTTTGTATGGTAAAGTTAAGATTTGAACCAGAAAATCTGAGTGCAGCCATTACTGTCACAGTTACTGCCAACAGCTGATGCTGATGGGGAATGCCCTTTTAGGGGGAGGACTTCCTTCACCCTCCCAACAAGCTTAGGCATTGCTCCCCTTGTTTTACATATTCCCCTGTGATCACCTTGAGCTGGGTTTTTATCATGTCATACACACTATCCTTTGGTTATTATCGCTCTTGCTTGTAGATGGTAATTCTGGAGGACAGAGTCTTGTCCTTCATGTCTGGGTTCCCAGAACCTAGCACAGTGTCTGGCACAGATTCGGGTTCTGTGGCTCTTATTTCTTGAATGAATGAATGAGTGTTTCTCAACCTTGGCACTCTTGTCATTTTCAATGTGATAATGCTTTGTTGTTGGGACTGTCCTGTGCATTATAGGATGTTCACCAGCATTTCTGTTCTCTACTCAATGGATGCCAGTAACACTTCCCTAGTTGTAACAGCCAAAAATGTCTCCAGATGCTGCCAAATGTACCCTGGGGGCAAAATGACCCCTGGTTGAGAACCACTGACATAGATAAAGGAACTAAGGCAATCATTTTTAAAGTTGTCTGAATAGTAAAATAATCTGGTCAACTTTTAAAAGTTCCCTAACCCCTTAGACTAATTAATCAGGAATTCTGGGCATGGAACCCAGGCCCCAGTATTTTTTTGGAGCTCTCCAGATGATTCCAATATGCAGACATTTGAGAATGTTTAAACCTTTGGACCAGAGGCTTATACTCTTTGAACAGTTGCTGTCTTACCTGTGAAGACTTCCCTTAGAGTTGCAGCCAGAAGTGAAATCTCTTGCCCATTTAGCTTTTTGAAGTCAGGAACTATATTTGATGTTTCTTTGAATTTTCCTAAGAAGCTAACGTAGTTCTTTATACAGATGGAATTTTTTTTTTTTTACCTTTCAGATGAGATTGAATTAGATAAAAGTTAGCCATCCCCAAAGCCAAGGGAAGAAGGGTCATAGCAAGCATGTCTGAGGGCATTTTTGTCCTTGGCAATTGTTTGGCTAAGAGTGATTACCCAAATTTCTGAGTTTATATTCACCAAACTAATAGAGTGCGCTGTGCACAGCACCTCTGACCCCCACGTGCTGTTTGCATGGTACATGGTGTAAGAATATTGCTGTTGCTTGCTTTTATATTGCTCAGCATTTCAAATGTTTCTCTTGAATTGAAAGGGATCTATGTTACAGGTGATACTTTGAAGGCAATTGTAAAAACTTTCTGCATCTCAAATAGACTCAGCCATAGAAGTGTGTACACAGGCATATTATACTTCTCTGTGTCCCAGTATAATTTAAGTCCTTTTAATTTACAAAAGTCGTTTTATTTTCAAGCAGCTTTCCAAGTGTGTTTATTAAGTTTGTTGTGTTATGAACTAAATAATTATATCCTGGGAATTTGGGTTCTTTAGTTAATTCTTTTATACAGTGGAATATTGATTAGTACCATATTATAAAATAGCTTCCAAGTAAACCACAGTATATAAGGAGTGCAATTCCTGGAAGGAATTTATGATCATCTGATTTTATTACAATGACTCAATGACTATCACTCTTAAAAAGGAACATAAATTGAAATCAGTCTTTTTTGAGTACAAAGAAAGCAGTAAAGTTGTAAATATTGACCATTCATAACATTACTATAAAGGCAACAGATTAAAAACCCAACAAAATATGCTTATTATTATTTAGTTTCAAATACTACTTTAGGTTTGGTTTAGTTAAAAATCTTGACTTTTTATTGGATAAAACTTCATCTTAAAAATAGTAAAATATTATGCTACTGCCTAGATATAATAAAGCTGGTTTTAAAAATTGGTCACTGTGTCTCAAACTGAAGGGTTTGACATGCCATGCCATTCTGTCTTATTTATGTTAAGGCACCTTGGACTTTTGTGCCTTGATAAATTGTGTTTTTGACTTCACATAACTCAATGAAAAGAGGACCATATTTTAAACCCTAGCTGTAAATTTAAAAATTTATTTTCAGCAGAAAAATCTACCTACAATCATAGTATTCTGTTAACTAGTGATGACAGTCATGAGTGAGCCTTCTTTTATTGCTGTACATGACTATGCCATAATTAGGCCACATAAATGCAGATTTCACTCAGTGGGAACTCCCTAGTTTCCTTGCTTATATTTGATAACTCTATTGCCTATGCTTGTTTTGTTGGGAAATGTACTACTCTATGTTCCCAATTTTCATTGAAATCTATTATATGAAAATAATTTACCTTGAAAGTAGAACCCCTCTTTTACATTAATAAATGGGCATATATAATCCAGCAAATTAGATCTTATTAACACATTAGTGTGACATTTATAGGCAGTGTGGTTCCTCAACCGATGAAGACCACTTTTAATCTGAAGCTAATTAAGAGATGAATGAGATGATCGGAAATATAGCGTTATTTGCTCATGGGACAATTAGAGTACATAAAATCACCTGAATCAGACATAGCTCTGGAGAATGATTAGAAATTGGTTGGTGTCCATAAATCAACCTATGACCAAAAGGTGACTTAATCAATGGACAGATGACTAGTTCTCAAGCTTTGATGCCCACTGGGCAGTCACTTTTGGAATCCTTTTAGCAACCAGCTAGAAATCTCTATCAACTTCAAAAGAAAAGCCTGTCTTATAATTGAACAAACTGTTTTCCTACCTTAGAAGTGGTATGTAATGTTTGTTTAATGGCAAAGTGGCAAGTAAAGCTCTGAGAGAATTGATATACACTAAAATATCTAAATAGGAAGAACTGTCCAACTCTTAAATGGTCAACAACACTTTAGTCATGTCATTTTGACCCTCTTTTACCAATGACAGCCTCTGTCTTTATAGCACAAATTGGTCCACAGTGATCCCTAGAGAACATGCCATCACTACAACCCAAGAACTTTAGCAAATAATTAAAAATTTTTTATATGACATGAATTATTTAAATGGACACTCATTATTATTTTCTATACACAGAAACTTTTTAAAACAATTTGTTTCTTAATGCTTCCAGTAAGACTTCAGGATAGATAATTTTATGATCTTATAAACAGGAAAAGCACAGTAGATGAACCATCCTCAAGTTTCTTCTTAACCTTTAACTAAGTTAAGGTACCTTGGGTTGCTTCCATGTCTTGGCTATTGTAAATAGTGTTGCTATGAGCACTGGGTACATGTATCTTTTCTAATTAGGGGTTTAGTTTTTCCCGGATATATACCCAGGAATAGGACTGCTGGATCACATGGTAGTTCTATTTTTAGTTTTGTAAGGAACTTCCATACTGTTTTCCATAGTGGCTGCACTAATTTGCATCCCCACCAACAGTGTACAAATATATGCAATGGACCATAACTCAGCCATAGAAAAGAATGAAACATTGCCATTCGCAGCATCATGGACAGACCTAGAGAATATTACGCTTAGTGAAATAAGTCAGACAAAGACAAATACTATATATCACTTATATGTGGAGTCTGAAAAGTAATACAAAGGAATGTGTATACAAAACAGAAACAGACTCACAGGTATAGAAAACAAACTTGTGGTTACCAAAGGGGAAAGGAAAAGGGGGTGGAACAAATTAGGGGTATGGGATTAACAGATACAAACTACTATATATAAAACAGATAAGCAACAAGGATATACTGCATAGCACATGAAATTATACCCATTATCTTCTAATAATCTATAATGGAATATCTGCCAAAATACTGAATCACTATGCTGTACACCTGAAACTAACACAATATTGTAAATCCAACTATACTTCAGGAAAAAAGATAAGGTAACTTACTTCAATTTTATTAACAAAAGGACAGTTAAAATGGTCACAGAAAGATCCAGATTCCTACTTTATTTCTGCCACAAAACAGAGCATTACAAATACTCCTGTACCTGCACAAATTGTCTACATCCTCAGCCTGCCTTTCCATTGTTGAACTATCACTGAATTATTGGGCAGGTCCAGACTTGCTTTTTTTAAAAATCAAATTGATTTTAAATTACTTTGAAAGATCTGGTAAAATTTTGAAGGTGACAAGATTTGTATTAAAATGAAGTATAAATTGGCTTCAAATTCCTTGTCCAACAGAACCAATGAATAGGGTAATGAAAAAACAAATGGGGTACAGCAAGAATTCTGAGTTCATCAGCCACCCCAGTAAATTGCTAAAAGACTGCACATTTTCACAGTGCAGCTGGCTGCTGCAAGAAATAAGAGAGCACCAAGAAAAAAGACATTTTCCAAGCTTTATACTTTCAGGAAATACGCAGATAACCCAGTTGAAATGATTACTAGTTTATGATGCAAATTAAAAGCACTCTATAGGATTCTTCCATATTGCAGCATGTTTGATACTTCCAAATATCAAACAATTTCTTCTAGTTAGATCCCTTTCTTTATCAAAAGATACTCTTCCCTTGGGAGAGGGTCACAGAAGAGAAATTAAATTGTTTATAAATTAAATAGTTGTCTTGTATCTTCAGACAATTGTTTTTAACTATGTTTTTATTTTCAAAGATTTAATTACCTTATTGCCGGTTACAAAAGTCCTTCTTTTTAAATTTCCTCCTCCTTTCTGTTGACTCACTGTTCATAGTCCTTTGTTACCACCTCTGAGGGTTGGACAGTGGAGAAATATTAATGTGGGGGCCATTTCTCTGATTGTTAGTAGCTCTGCTGTGTCTGGATGAAATAATCTATTCCACAATTGCCAACTGTTAAATGCTTAATCTTCTCCAGGCATCATGCGAGTGGTACATATCTGTTCTCTTTAGTCCTTACCAAAATCCCCGCAAACTAGGTACTGCTATACCAATTTTTTTTAACAGAAAAACAACTGAACATTATGAAGTTCATATAATTTTCCCAATGCCCCCTGCTAGTAAGAGGCAAATCCACGTCTGACTAATTCTAAAGCCTTCATTTCCCCCAACCTGGCACATTGTGTCTTTGAGTGTAATTAGAGTTGACTGTACCATGGAATTTACTTATTGGAATTAAATTGGAATATGAATTGGGGAAGCATGGCAAAGCCTTTGGAATCAAATGACTGGTTTTAAATCTCAGAACTTTATCTGACATCACAGAGACTCAGTTTCCTAGTGGAGATAAAATACCTAACTTTATGGGGTTGTTCAAATAATTAAAGGAGGTAAAAATTTATAGCACTCAACACAGATTTGTTGTTCAATAATTTTGGGGGGAGTTTCTGTCCTTCCCATAAGTTGTTTAACCATATTTATTGAGCACCAGGTACTTTTCTAAGTGTGGGGAGGATAGAGATGAAAAAAAAAGCCTTGAATTTTTTGCTCAAAAATGGGAGAAACTCAGTCTTTTGGAGGATTGAGATACAAATATTTATAATGTCATCTAGAAAACACATGGGTTTTTTTTTTTTAAAGATTTTTTTTTTGATGTGGACCAGTTTTAAAGTCTTTATTGAATTTGTTACAATATTACTTTTGTTTTATGTTTTGATTTTTTGGCCGCAAGGCATGTGGGATCTTAGCTCCCCGACCAGGGATTGAACCCGCACCCCCTGCATTGGAAGGTGAAGTCTTAACCACTGAACTGCCAGGGAAGTCCCCTTAAAGAATTAACATTCCTGGGAGTGAGTCAGGCATGGAGAGATGAGGAAAGGAATACTAGGCAGAAAGGAATGTGAGAGCTAAGTCATGGGGGTGCAAAACAGCATTTAGTGTTTCTGAATTATAGAGTAAGAGATGGAGGTAATGTTGGAGAGAAAGGCGGAAGTCATATGCTCTGGGGATCTCATACATCCTGGTAAGAGTGTGCATGAATATTTTTGTTGGAAATGGGGAGGTATAGAAGTGTTTTAAGTTTATAGGTATCTCTGGCAGACCGATGTGTAGGGTGGATTTTATGGGAATAAAATGAGTAAGGGAGTTAAAATCTATTGCAGTTGTGTAGGCAGGAGGGGATGGGAGCATGACCAGGGCCAGCTGGAGTAGGGAACAGAGAGGAGAAGATGGATTTGAGAAATGTTTGGAAAGTAAATTTAATGGATTTAGGAGATAGAAGGAGAGAAAGGAGTTTAGAATGATTGGTTCCTAATTTAGGTAAATTGGAAGGATGGTAGGACAATAAACTGAGAGAAAATAAGGAGCAGTGTGAGTGCAGTGGAGATGTGTCACACTGATGTCCTTTCAAGAGTACCTGTTACAGGAAATGTAGTGACCGGTAACTCCAACTGTAGCATCTTTGGATCTACCATGACAAAGGACTGCTGAGCTATCAGCCAATGCCTGATGACTGTGGTAATTCCAGAGCTGGGCCATTCCCATCTGGTATAAGACATTTCCACTGCTCTGGCCAATACTCTCAGAACTGCTATGCAGTATGAGGCTCTTCCTGCCCAATTCTGCCTCCAATCTCTTTCACAGTATCAGACCTGCACTGTGGTCTGAAGGGTCTCCCTGCCTATTCCAGTGCTCTCTACCCATCACAGGTGTGTTTCCTAATAAAGCTCTTTCATCTCTAATCCCAATGTGACAATTTGGAGGATCCATGTAGACATAGGTGGGGTGAAAGGGATGAAATGAGATCAATTACAGACATACTAAGTCTGATATGACAGAGAAATCTGGCTGGAAATCTTAGACAGTTGGATAAGCAAGTTTGAAAATCAGACATAGAACGTGTAGAATTGGGACTATTCAGCACACTGTAGTGTGTAATCAAAACTATGAGAGTGGATGGAATCACTTGGGCAATAGGAATAATGTGAAAGCGGGTATTTTTATATTCAGGCAAATTAAAGTGCATTAGAGCACACACAGATCAACCCGGTGGCATTCACTTCCCGTTCTCCATTCCTTTCATCCTGTCTGTGCTCCTCCTCTTTCCTGCTGGTCATCATACTGCCTGTGCCAACCACCTCCTCTGAGCACTTAGCCCATCTAAGGCTCTTCACGGCCAGGATTAGCACTCACTCTTGTATTAGTTGTGCCTTATATCTCCATCTTTTCCAGAAAAGGGATAATTCTTAGCTCTCTTCTTAAGGTCACTGCTGTCAGGCTCAAGTTCCAGACCATTTGGGGTCTGATGCTCTTACCCTTGAAGACAGTTGAAGGCTCAAGACACTGCCGTAGGGCAGCAGGTTTCTACTGTGAATTCTCTGATTTTAGTCCCCACTTCTTGGTTTTACTCTGTAGATTTTCAGAATTTCTAGCTTTGATTTCACCTGATATGGAAAAGATTTCCATCTATTCACTTCTGGTGATTACTCTAGCTTTATAATTAGTCATTTCTGGCAGGGCAATTCCCTCTATCTCCAGAGCTCTACCTCTAGTCTGAAGTTACAGCTTCTCTGTAATCTTATACATGGGGAGCCTCTTACAGCTCTTTCAGCCAGGCAACACTGCTTTGTGGCTCTTCATGTTTTCAGAAGGCTCTGGCATTCCAAGGGGTCTTGTCTTGTCCAAGTGGCTCTAAATGTGAAGTGAATCCTGTAGTCTTATTGTGAAGGCATTCCCTGCACATATCTGGATCTACTTGTCTTTTGCCCTGGCCTCATGTTCTTGGCATATCTTACCACATAATGAAAATGTGGATAAGGATGCCCTAGTGGTGGGGTGGGGTAGAAACATGCAGTGTCATTCTATATGACCTTGTGCAACGGGCTTTCAAAATTTCACCTTGTGAACAAAGTAGATTCTGGAAGAGAATAAATAAAGATAACATTCCCACAATACACTTGATGTGGTGACTGCCTTTTAAGTGGGTGAGACTTGGGTATTTCAGAAGGATTACGTAGTCCCTAATAAGATATTACACGTGTATTTTTGATGCCCAGGGACAGGAGGTACATGTATACCGATTCCAGATGTGTCTTGCCACTTTCTCCAGGTGGACTGATTTAGTTGGTAATACATTCAGTTGTACACATCTGGCACCAATCTCAATTTTGTTCATATATCTGTTTTCCTTATAGGCCAGTAGAATCTGTTCTACACAAGTCTTATGTCAAAGTCACCCTATGCAATTGCCCCCAAATGCAGTGCCTCCAAACTTGCAAAATTTTATGAACTTCCTCATATCAGTATAACCAGTTTCATGGAACATTGATGGGCCCTTAATTTCTCATTACATGCTCTTCTGACAATATTTAAAATACAAGGTGAGCACTCATACCACAATGTCATATCGAGAAGACTAATTAATAGAGAAAACTATACCATATCAATGTCAAGTATTAACTGGGTAATAGGAAGCCAAGGAAAGATTTGAGAAAAGGTGAGCAGATTAGCTTAGGGAGAGTAGGATGAATTTGAGGAAGTAAAAGTCATGGGATTTTGATGAGTGAGGATGATCTGAGACAGTGTGAAGAGACTGAAGTTTTAGGCGATGTGATATAAAAGCAATTTGAAAACAAGTTTCAGGCAAATAACTGACATTCGGCAATCAGAAATGATGTGACTTTGGCAGTCTCAGATACAACGCAGTTTCACAAACAATAACATATTCTGCCAATACTGGTGAAGGTATAGGGCCATAGATTTTTAATGCATCTGTGTACATAAGTAATGGTCATAGTGTTTTTTTTTCTGGGGTTGATTAATAATTATAAACCTCTCTATGCTAAAATCTGTTATCAAAATTTGGGTATATTTTTACCTGTGCTGATGGTTTGTTTTAAGCTTAACTGTTTATTAACTGATGGTTACTGTGCTTAGGTCTCTGTTAGTACATTAGAATACTCTCTCAACATGAAAAATTGGTCTAATATTTACTTTCCATTTGACTGCTTCCATCTCCTTTCCTGCTTCCTCTGAAGATAATCACTAGGTTTTTAAATATCCCACTGATGGAGTAGTATTAATCAGTGGAAATAGTTAAACAGAACTTCAGGTTAGAAAAAGAAATGTTAGCATTCAAAAAAAAAATGTTAGCATTATGTATAATTTAATAATTTGCTCACTATTGATGGTCAGATAATCAACTTTACATTATATGCTCTAAGTATATAATTATTTTAAAATTATCTAAGTGTTCACCCACTTTCAAATTTTCTCTGTGAGAATGAGGCTCTATGACTCATAATTAAATCACCTTCTTTTAACCTGGATGAGTTTAATCGTCTCTTTGTCCCAAATCACCTTTCAGTAAATTAAACTAATGGAAAATAACTGAGAGAATTTGGAAAGAATGTGAATTTAGGCATGAGAGGTAAAAGGATTAAACACATCTGTTCTAGGTGTCCTTTTAAATATCTTCTGTAATTGTAACGGTAGCTTTGGCATAAGCGACTATTGAAGCTGTGTGAAACCACAGAGAAAATGGATAGTAGGACAACATTTGAGTTCTATGAAATTTAGTTGTGATCTTGGGTTTAAACCTTTGAATATTTGTTTCCACATGAACACAATGAATATTAACTAGGGTTATGTAGGTATCTCTCTTGCAATCCCGAGAATTGCTGGCGTTAGGGATGGAGGATCTTTTGCAGATATGCAGATTTAGTAGTGTAAAAAATGTGTACAGGAGAATCTTTCCTACTTCATCCTTATCTCTTTCCCATGGGAAAATAAGAGCATTTTTGTTTGAAATTACCTCTTTTATATGCCCAATTCTGGAGTCATAGATTGAGGACATGTCCTAAGGATATAGATAACGAAGCTTTTCTTTCTGAGAGATAATATGGTGGTTTAGCTTACTTGACACTTGCTTTGCTGAAGTAATCTTGTTGCTAAGGCTTTAATCTTGTACTTTGTGCCTGCAAGTTAGGTATTTTTTACATAATAAACACCATATCTTAAGCTCTAGAACCAGGTGTCATTTGTCTTCTGCATGGATAATTAGAATATCCATGAAATATAGATACTACAAATTTCTATCACTACAAACTCATTGAAAATGATCTAGAAAAGGGATTCTTATCAACTCTCCCTAGAATTGTGTGAAACATTGTGATAAATGTTTATAGGTAATGTATTTGTTTCTGTGTATTTTAAAAGAGAGGGTTCATAGCTTTCCTCTGATATTTAAATGAGGTTTGTGGTGATCCCAGATATTTAGAATTACTGCTGTAGAATACAAGAAATATTAAGAGCAAGAAAGAAAACAGAGAAAAAGCATAGTGAAATTTGGTTCTTTATTTAATCAGTAGTATTATAAATCATAAATTCCAGTGTTTAATCCAAATTTTATTTTACTCTAAATTTCTGTTTCTGTGCATATGTGTAACACTTAATGGCATGAAATAATTTCATTACATAAAATTTCAAAACAAATAATGATATTCAAGGTTACTGTGTAAAGGATATCAATTTTATACATTCAAGTTGAATGAATAGCATTATTTTATTGAAATTTCTGGGGGGAAAATCAACATAATCACTGAATTGAATACCGCCTTCTTCCTACAAATAAGGAACATAAATTGTTTCATTAGACTGATCCTAAACTCTAAAATTCTATAAGTGAGTAAAATATTGACTTAGTTTTAAACGAACAAAACTAGATTGAATTTTTTTTTTGGTAGAAGTTTTGGAAATATTGTCTTACTATATATTATGGTTAAAAGTATGGTATTTGGAATCACTTAATTTCAGCTTTTGTCCTTATTGACAATGTAACCCTTAGGCAAATAGTGTAAATTATCATTCCAATAAGTAAAGCAAAGAACACAAAGCCTTTGTTCAGTGCCTGGTAAATGAAAATGCTTCATAAGTAGTAAAGTAGTAGTAGTAGTAGTAGTGGTATCCCTTCATGGGGGAAACACAAAGAGACAATGTATACAGTGAGAGATTAGTGAGGGAGGTTAGAAAGGAGTGCTGGGGAGAGTGAGCCACCTAGGAATGCAGATAGGGTTTTAATCTATCAAATTAGCAGATACTGCCCCAAGAATCGCTCCCTGATTAGAGATAGTTATCAAATATGCCAACATTTTGATATATCTTTATAGGCCTGAACAAAGAACATAGGATGATGAAATACTGAGATAACAGAAATGGTGATAGTTGATACATGAATTTAAGTTAAAGATAGATCATTAGTGAACAGCCATAACGAGATCCCAGGTATGGCATAGGCCCAATGAATAAGATAGAAAATATCACATTAGACTGTGATACAAGCTAATGTACAAAACTGAGGATAATGTAATTGATGATCCACGTAGGCACAAATTTTGTGAGACAATTCAAAGTTGTCAGTATTGTATAACTATTGTCATTGATTGTATTATGTCTAAAGTGACTCTCTGTACTATTTTATATGTGAGAAAATTTCACCTGTAAAATCTCTCTACATGTACACCAGGGAGTAGTTATATTTACATACCCTATTTTTGTTTGGTTGTACATGTTGAAAAAGTGGCCTTATTTTAAATGTAATTATAATTTGATAATACCTCAAAGTATAGTCATTTTCTTACTCTTCTTTTCCCCATTTCTAAGTCTAAGTGTACAGAGACCCCTATTACATATTTTGGGTCCACTTAATCTAGCTCCTGGGGAGCTAATATTAATTAGAGCTAATGTTTATTTAGGTCTTTCATGTAGGCACCAAGAGTTTGGTCTACTTTAGCTTGTCTAATCCCCATCATAGTCCTGTAAGATAGGAATTAACATTATCTTTATACCACAGATGCAGAAATTAGGTTTTAGAGAGGGTAGTTATTTTGCTTAAGGTCACATAGTTCATGAGTAGTAAGGCCAGAATTCAACCCCTTGTGTGATTCCAGAACCAATATGCTGTAACATGATATTAACTGGCCTCTCATAAGGGAAGGTGAGGTGACCCACTGAATATAGAATTTGTTATCAGTAAAAAAAAAAAAAAAAAAAAAAATCAGCTGTACCTGTGTTCCTTGGAGCCACTTTAAGATGATTTTGTCAGAAGTCAGGGAGAATACTGTCTGATCCCTATGTTCATACTATGCCATGTGCTTTATCTCCGAACTCTTGAATATTTGTAAGCCACATCGATTTTCTCCCTAAACACAGAAGAAGTAAGATTCACTCATTTTTCACCTTTGTTAAATATCTATTAGAGCCAGACAGTGCTCTAGACACTTGGAATTCATTCATCCCTGAGCAAAACACACAAAACAAAGAAAGAAACTCTAATTTCTTGCAGTAATCTGGTGGGTTTCAATGTAAAGGAAATTGACAGCACATAAAGTGTGAACTTACAACAACTGAACAAAAATGGGGTAATTGTTTAGTAGGGTTTAAATCAGAGCTCATTTCTTAAATATCAGGGTCTCTGAAGTCAAATATGCCTGGATTAGAATTTCTTCCTTTTTATTTTCACAGATTTCTGTTGTTTATAAGCTACACAGCCTGTGGTATTTTTGTGATAGCAGCCTGAATGGACTAAGCCAGTAGTATAACTAAAAATTTGAATCCAGGTGGCCTTGCCCTAGAGTTCATACTCTTAATCTCTAAGCTATACTGTCTCTCAGTAAGTTACCTACTTTTGTTTGTATGTTAGACTGGTCAGTAATAGCTTACATCACTATCTATATGGTTATGCATACTGTATTGTTACTTTGAAAAGAGCTGTTTTCTCTTCTTTCATAAAATGATTCAAGAAGAAGCTGGCAGGGCTTCCCTGGTGGCACAGTGGTTGAGAGTCTGCCTGCCAATGCAGGGGACACGGGTTCGAGCCCTGGTCTGGGAAGATCCCACATGCCGCAGAGCAGCTGGGCCCATGAGCCACAATTACTGAGCCTGCGCGTGTGGAGCCTGTGCTCCCAACATGAGAGGCCGTGATAGTGAGAGGCCCGCGCACCGCGATGAAGAGTGGCCCCCGCTTGCCACAACTAGAGAAAGCCCTCGCACAGAAACGAAGACCCAACACAGCCATAAATAAATAAATAAATAAATAAATAAATAAATAAATAAATAAATAAAAATAGTAAAACAATAATAAATAAAATGAGATCTTTTAAAAAAAAAAAAAAAGAAGAAGCTGGCAGGTTAATTATCCGTATTTAGGTTTAGAGCAGTAGGTAAGGAGATTGGTTAATAGCTGTGCCATTTAACTGGAAACCAGAAACCCAGTTTCGTTGCTCTGAGAGTTGGCTACTTTCTGTGCCATCAGTTATTTTGGAAAATAGTTCCTTTAGGAGGGAGTATAGTCTAGTGGTTAAACTTGTAAACATAAGGACACATTTTTAACGGGGCAAGGGAGAAGAAATTTTGAGTAGTTCTCCATCAAAACATGGCATTTAGGAAGGATCTACAAGAAAACAGCAGAAATCTTGGTCTACTCAGCTATACATCGAAGAGCTGCCAGCCTAGAGATAGAAGACCTGGATTCTGTTCTACATGTCTACATGTCTAGCCCTTATTAGACATGTAATGATATGCAAAGGAGAGAGGAGAGATCTTGCCTTATAGAACCCTGCTACTCCAAGTGTGGCCCAGCAGTGTTGGTGTTACCAGGGAGTTCATTAGAAATATAGAATCTCAGGCCCCACCTAGACCTACTGAATAAGGACCTGCATTTTAACAGAATCCCAGGGTGAGTCTATTGAACATTAAAGTTTGATAAATATTGTAATAAAAAAGATACAATTTTCAGGATTTTGGTCTGTCTTGAAAGACAAGAAATGACCTCAAGAACATTTTGGCATAAATCTCATGTCTCTTTAAGAACCTTCTGTCTAGCTGGAAGATTTCATTTTTATGAAAAAGTTCTCTTTTCCTTTCCCAATTAATAATAACAACACTAAATGATGATTATGATGATAATAGTAGTTAAGATTTATTGAGTGCATTCTATGTGCCAGCCACTGTTGTAATTGCTTTATGATATCTCATTTAATCTTCACAGTTTACCAAAGAAGTTGGTATTTTTTACTTACCTTCATTTTATAGATGAGGAAATTGAGGCATAAAATAGGTAACTTGCCCACGGTCACGCAGCTAGCAGACTCCAAACCCAAAACTGAGTCGAGAGCCAAGTGGCATCTTTCGCAGCCTAAGCTAATGAGAAATACTTCACATTTCCTGCAATAACTTAATTTCTTATCACATCCTCACATTATAAAGGAAAATGTAGGGAGATCCTGTATGACATCCATCCCTGATATAAACTGGGGGCAGCATTTAGAGATGTTTCTGAGCGATATAAGATTGCTTACAGCCAAACTTTAAAGAAAATATCTCATTGATAAATAACTGGCATATTTGCTCAGCAGAGATACAGACACACATCTGTATTGAAGAACACACTTCCAGAAAGAAAAAAAAAAAAAAGACTTTTACACCTAACCCCAGACATTGACACTTTGTTTTGGCATTAGAAAGTATTACTTTAAAAATTTCTTTGATATAATTTGGACCATCTGAACTATGGCAGCACTGTCCTGGAGTGCTGATGGAGGCTCCTGGGAGAAGTGTGTTAAGAGCTTGATGGGAGGGCTTCTCTGGTGGTGCAGTGGTTAAGAATCTGCCTGTCAATGCAGGGGACACAGGTTCGAGCGCTGGTCTGGGAAGATCCCACATGCCGCGGAGCAACTAAGCCCCGTGCGCCACAACTACTGAGCCTATGCTTTACAGCCCACAAGCCACAAATACTGAGCCCTCGTGCTACAGTTACTGAAGCCCATGCGCCTAGAGCCTATGCCCCACAACAAGAGAAGCCACCGCAATGAGAAGTCTGTGCACCGAAACAAAGTGTAGCTCCCGCTCGCCACAACCAGAGAAAGCCTGCAGGCAGCAATGAAGACCCAGCACAGCCAAAAATAAAATAAATAAATTTATAAAAAAAAAAAAAGAGAGCTTGATGGGAAACAGAAGAATCATTTTGAATGAAACATGGCAGGTCTTACCTGTTAACCTGAGAGCGTGAGTCTATTGAACCTTTGAAGGCAAGGCATACTAGGGCATACCTGTGATGCTTCCCAAGGAAGCTAAAATGGAAAATATTTCCCGAATGACTTTCCGTATGTGCTTTGATCTGAAGCTTTAACCATGGAGGAGGGAGTGTTCTCCAAGTTACTAAAGTTCAGTGAAAGATGTTTCTAAGGTTCTTTGAATAGTGGAATTTTTTTCTTCTTTTTTTTACAAAAGATAAGGCAAGTTTGTTGGCAGCTGCTCTCCTTTTCTTGTTACAGTTTTCCCTATTCAGTTTTCATCATGTGTGTTTTACTAGTAACGTCCTAACTCAAAGTATTCAAGCACTTTAGCCTTGGACATTAAAGACTATCATCAATAAATTCAAATGGGGTTAACCTTGGAGTGACATCTTCATTTCTATGATAATATACAGTCTGCGAATCCTTTCATATCATTGGCCACAGCATGATCAGGCTCTCATATGTAAAGACCTTGAAACTTTAAATAAGTTACTTCATCTTCAGCTAGTTCGATTCATTTATTTATAAATGGTTTATTTCAAGTTCTTTTATTTGGCTCAATCTGTTGATTGATGTTTCATGTGACCATTTTTCCTTTTCAAAAAGTAGGAAGATAGCTGGGACATAACTTCTCAATAGCCTTTTAATATGAAAGCCTATTTTGTGTATAGCTATTTCTGTAATCACCTGTGCATGACTGAGCTTAAAAGGTTTGCAGACCTTGCTGGTGGATTACAGAACAAGCAATGACCTGACAGTTTTTTTCTGGAGGGATTAGATGACTTTCCACTGTGGCAAATTATGCAAATTGCCCCTTATTTCACTCTTCTTTAGGTGCTGTTTGGTGATTAATTTTATGGGATGTAACTGGAAATCCCCTAGATGAGCTGCATATGGTGGCTGGTACCTTCTGGTAAAAATGATATTCTTTTCCAGTAATGATGGACATGGGGTAGGAGCTGATGGTCTGGTAGTACTGTATGTGTTTCTAGAAGGAAGGCTGAAGAACTCAGTTAAGGAAGAAGTAACTCCAGGCCCTTTGGTCCTTTAATTGTCCTGTTTGCAGGTCCATGGAATTATGTAGAGACCTCCTCAAGCTGTATTGATGTCTACCAGCCAAGCTAGGGCAAGCTCTGCACCTTTTTGTTTCACCAACTCATCTTATTGACAGTTTTTTGCTTTATGTTCGTTGGCCAGTCTATTAGGGCAAAGCTACTGTTAGAAGTTTGTCTAACACAGGATTGATGATAATCTGAGTCCAACATCTTAAAACTATGTGCAGAAAACAACTTACAACCTTTTATCTTGTTGCCATAAAGGATAAAATTTCATATATATATAGTAAATATATAAAATATTTGATTTGATCTGATTTTCTTCTAAGGAGCCAGTCTTTGAATTAAAAATTTAACACTCTTATAGCTTCCTAAAATGTATGAGGAAGGAAAAAATTGGGTAATGAAGGGAGACAGAGATTAGCAATATAACAAATAATGAACAAAGTTTGGCTTGCTTTCTTTCTTTTTTTGGTGGAAGCAGTGTATTCACAGGATCCAGAGTCTGGCTACTTGTTGTGAAAGCTGAGGCAATTAACAAGATCCTTCAAAGCCCTTGTAAAATGAAGATAATAATGTACCTACCTCAAAAGCTTATGGAACTTGTGGTGAGGTTCGAATGAAATGATCCATGTAAATTGCTAAATGTAGCACAGAGTAAATTTTCTAGAAATTTTGGCTACTATTATATGTTCTTGAGACCATACCAGGCACACTGTATGAAGGAGCTCATTTCTCATTTTGTATGAAGAAACAGATACTTTGAAAAGTTAAGTGAAATTTACAAGATCACAGCTAATGGGCTCAGTCTGTCTCATATCAAAATAATATACTTTAACTATAATTTTATATTTAATGCTTTACATAGTTGTTAGATGATTTTTTCCCCCAGTTTTATCAGGAAACTGAGAATCAGAGGGTTTTTATAAAATGTTAAAGAGTCTCAAGTTACTAAGTCACAAATCTGAAACTTTAATGTTGTTCTCCCAAGACTCCAGAGGTCCATCAACCTGCTTCTCTGTGTATCATGTGGGATTACGTGTTTGAGGAAAGGGTTTATGTAAGTAAACAATGCTTTTCCATTAGTTTTTTATTCTCTCTTCTTTTAAAGTCTATATTCACTTAACAGTCAAGTGATGGTTGAAAGAAACAAACGTAAATAAGCAAAAATTGTCAGAGGGCAGAGAGCAGAAGCAAGAAGAACTACAACCCTGCAGCCTGTGGAACAAAAACCACATTCAGAGAAATATAGACAAGATGAAAAGGCAGAGGGCTACGTACCAGATGAAGGAAAATGATAACACCCCAGAAAAACAACTAAATGAAGTGGAGATAGACAATCTTCCAGAAAAAGAATTCAGACTAATGATAGTGAAGATGATCCAGGACCTCGGAGAAAGAATGGAGGCAAAGATCGAGAAGATGCAAGAAATGTTTAACAAAGACCTAGAAGAATTAAAGAACAAACAAACAGAGATGAACAATACAATAACTGAAATGAAAACTACACTAGAAGGAATCAATAGCAGAATAACTGAGGCAGAAGAATGGATAAGTGACCTGGAAGACAGAATGGTGGAATTCTCTGCTGCGGAACAGAATAAAGAAAAAAGAATGAAAAGAAATGAAGACAGCCTAAGAGACCTCTGGGACAACATTAAACGCAACAGCATTTGCATTAAACTGGTCCCAGAAGGAGAAGAGAGAGAGAAAGGACCTGAGAAAATATTTGAAGAGGTTATAGTCGAAAACTTCCCTAACATGGGAAAGGAAATAGCCACCCAAGTCCAGGAAGCACAGAGAGTTCCATACAGGATAAATCCAAGGAGAAACATGCCAAGGCACATAGTAATCAAATTGGCAAAAATTAAAGACAAAGAAAAATTATTGAAAGCAGCAAGGGAAAAACAATAAATAACATACAAAGGAACTCCCATAAGGTTAACAGCTGATTTCTCAGCAGAAACTCTGCAAGCCAGAAGGGAGTGGCATGATATACTTAAAGTGATGAAGGGGAAGAACCTACAACCAAGATTACTCTACTCAGCAAGAATCTCATTCAGATTTGATGGAGAAATCAAAAGCTTTACAGACAAGCAAAAGCTAAGAGAATTCAACACCACCAAACCAGGTCTACAACAAATGCTAAAGGAACTTCTCTAAGTGGGAAGCACAAGAGAAGAAAAGGACCTATAAAAAGAAACCCAAAACAACTAAGAAAATGGTCATAGGAACATACATATCGATAATTACCTTAAATGTAAATGGATTAAATGCTCCAACCAAAAGACACAGGCTTGCTGAATGGATACAAAAACAAGACCCATATATATGCTGTCTACAAGAAACCCACTTTAGACCTAGGGACACATACAGACTGAAAGTGAGGGGATGGAAGAAGATATTGCATGCAAATGGAAATCAAAAGAAAGCTGGAGTAGCTATACTCATATCAGATAAAATAGGCTTTAAAATAAAGAATGTTACAAGAGACAAGGAAGGACACTACATAATGATCCAGGGATCAATCCAAGAAGAAGATATAACAATTATAAATATATATGCACCCAACATAGGAGCACCTCAATAAATAAGGCAACTGCTAACAG
Source organism: Balaenoptera ricei (assembly GCF_028023285.1). NCBI lineage: Eukaryota > Metazoa > Chordata > Mammalia > Artiodactyla > Balaenopteridae > Balaenoptera > Balaenoptera ricei. The sequence goes on from NC_082640.1 coordinate 128,932,030, forward strand.
CTATGAAAGAGGAAATCAACAGTAACACAATAGTAGTGGGAGACATTAACACCTCACTTACACCAATGGACAGATCATCCAAAATGAAAATAAATAAGGAAACAGAAGCTTTAAATGACACAATAGACCAGATAGATTTAATTGATATTTATAGGACATTCTGTCCCAAAACAGCAGATTACACATTCTTCTCAAGTGCGCATGGAACGTTCTCCAGAATAGATCACATCTTGGGTCACAAATCAAGCTTCAGTAAATTTAAGAAAATTGAAATCATATCAAGCATCTTTTCTGACCACAATGCTATGAGATTAGAAATCAATTACAGCTGCAGGAATGTGGGCTGGAATGGTCCTGCAGTGGTATCAGCCTCCAGCCTGTCGCCTGGACTGCCCCTGACCCAGGCGCCTCGCTGCTTGGTGGCAGGAGGGCCGGCGGAGCGCCATGGCCTGCCTCCTGAAGCATTTCCTGAGAACTTTCTGTGAAGAGGTAGAGGGCAGCAAGACCCTGGAGCTCGACGATGGAAAAAAACGTGACACAGTGTAGTCACCACACTACACAGTGTAGTCACCACAGGGCACCTAGGGCTCTGACAGAGGCAGGCATCGGCCACAGGACCCCCAAGAATGCAGCAGCTGACAAAGTTAAGAGGAGTCTAGGAAGATCAGGGGAATTATCCAGGTGGAGAAGCGAGAGAACATTCTAGACAGAGGGAACAGCAAGAACTAAAGTGTGGAGATGAGGGAGAAAATGGTCAGAGTGAACTGCGAATATCTGGTCCTGGCTGAAGTGTTAGAGATGGTGTTGGAGAGGTAGGTGGGGACCAAATACTGATGAACTTTGTATGCTAAGTTAAGGAGTGTGGATTTCTACCTGAGGTATTAGGGATGATAATGACAACAGCCAAAATTTACTGAGGGCTTCTCCATAAATTATAAATATCCATGTAGTCCCTGGTAACATGTGTACCTGTTTGAGTGATGTGTGTGCACACTCACTACGTGAAATGATTGGGGACTCAGGTCAGTTAGGTCCTCACTCTACCATTTACAGCCCTGGGATCTGGGAGCAGGCAGCTAACGTTCTGAACCTTTGTGTCCCTGTCTATAATCTAAATCATATCTGCCTCACTGACTGTTGGCAGGAGCAGTATGAAGTAAGACTGTATACTTGGTATAGATAAAGTTTATTGTGTAAGTTAAAAAAAAAAGAAGAAATCCATTACAGGGGAGAAAACGTAAAAAACACAAACACATGAAGCCTGAACAATATGTTACTAAATAACCAAGAGATCACTGAAGAAATCAAAGAGGAAATCAAAAAATACCTAGAGACAAATGACAATGAAAACACGACGGTCCAAAACCTATGGGATGCAGCAAAAGCAGTTCTAAGAGGGAAGTTTATAGCTATAAAAGCCTACCTCAAGAAACAAGAAAAATCTCAAATAAACAATCTAACCTTACACCAAAAGGAACTAGAGAAAGAAGAACAAACAAAACCCAAAGTTAGCAGAAGGAAAGAAATCATAAAGATCAGAGCAGAAATAAATGAAATAGAAACAAAGAAAACAATAGCAAAGATCAATAAAACTAAAAGCTGGTTCTTTGAGAAGATAAACAAAATTGGTAAACCATTAACCAGACTCATTAAGAAGAAGAGGGAGAGGACTCAAATCAATAAAATTAGAAATGAAAAAGAAGTTACAACAGACACTGCAGAAATACAAAGCATCCTAAGAGACTACTACAAGCAACTCTATGCCAATAAAAAGGACAACCTGGAAGAAATGGACAAATTCTTAGAAAGGTATAACCTTCCAAGATGGAACCAGTAAGAAATAGAAAATATGAGCAGACCAAACACAAGTAATGAAATGGAAACTGTGATTAAAAATCTTCCAACAAACAAAAGTCCAGGACCAGATGGCTTCACAGGTGAATTCTATCAAACATTTAGAGAAAAGCTAACACCCATCCTTCTCAAACTCTTCCAAAAAATTGCAGATGAAGGAACACTCCCAAACTCATTCTATGAGGCCACCATCACCCTGATACCAAAACCAGACAAAGATACTACAAAAAAAGAAAAATAACAGACCAATATCACTGATGAATATAGATGCAAAAATCCTCAACACAATACTAGCAAACAGAATCCAACAACACATTAAAAGGATCATACACCATGATCAAGTGGGATTTATCCCAGGGATGCAAGGATTCTTCAATGTACGCAAATCAAACAATGTGATACATCATATTAACGAATTGAAGAATAAAAACCATATGATCATCTCAAGAGATGCAGAAAAAGCTTTTGACAAAATTCAACACCCATTTATGATAAAAACTCTAGAAAGTGGGCGTAGAGGGAACCTACCTCAACATAATAAAGGCCATATATGACAAACCCATAGCCAACATCATTCTCAATGGTGAAAAACTGAAAGCATTTCCTCTAAGATCAGGAACAAGACGAGGATGTCCACTCTCACCACTATTATTCAACATAGTTTTGGAAGTCCTAGCCATGGCAATCAGAGAAGAAAAAGAAATAAAAGGAATACAAATTGGAAAAGAAGAAGTAAAACTGTCACTGTTTGCAGATGACATGATACTATACATAGAGAATCCTAAAGATGCTACCAGAAAACTACTAGAGCTAATCAATGAATTTGTAGAGCTGCAGAATACAAAATTAATGCACAGAAATCTCTTGCATTCCTATACACTAATGATGAAAAATCTGAAAGAGAAATTAAGGAAACACTCCCATTTACCATTGCAACAAAAAGAATAAAATACCTAGGAATAAACCTACCTAGGGAGACAAAAGACCTGTGTGCAGAAAACTATAATGCACTGATGAAAGAAATTAAAGATATCAACAGATGGCGAGATATACCATGTTCTTGGATTGGAAGAATCAATATTGTGAAAATGACTATACTACCCAAAGCAATCTACAGATTCAATGCAATCCTTGTCAAATTACCATGGCATTTTTTACGGAACTAGAACAAAAAAATCTTAAAATTTGTATGGAGACACAAAAGACCCCGAATAGCCAAAGCAGTCTTGAGGGAAAAAACGGAGCTGGAGGAATCAGACTCCCTGACTTCAGACTATACTACAAAGGTACAGTAATCAAGACAATATGATACTGGCACAAAAACAGAAATATGGACCAATGGAACAGGATAGAAAGCCCAGAGATAAACCCACGCCCCTATGGTCAACTAATCTATGACAAAGGAGACAAGGATATACAATGGAGAAAAGACAGTCTCTTCAATAAGTGGTGCTGGAGAAACTGGATAGCTGCATGTAAAAGAATGAAATTAGAACATTCCCTAACATCATACACAAAAATAAACTCAAAATGCATTAGAGACCTAAATGTAAGACCAGACACTATAAAACTCATAGAGGAGAACATAGGAAGAACACTCTTTGACATAAATCACAGCAAGATATTTTTTGATCCACCTCGCAGAGTAATGGAAATAAAAACAAAAATAAACAAATGGGACCTAATGAAACTTAAAAGCTTTTGCACAGCAAAGGAAACCATAAAGAAGACGAAAAGACAACCCTCAGAAAGGGAGAAAATATTTGCAAATGAATCAACGGACAAAGGATTACTCTGCACCATATATAAACGGCTCATGCAGCTCAGTATTAAAAAAACAAACAACCCAATCCAAAAATGAGCAGAAGACCTAAATAGACATTTCTTCAAAGAAGACATACAAATGGCCAAGAGACACATGAAAAGCTGCTCAATATCACTGATTATTAGAGAAATGCAAATCAAAACTGCAATGAGGTATCACCTCACACCAGTTAGAATGGGCATCATCAGAAAATCTACAAACATCAAATGCCTCAGAGAGTGTGGAGAAAAGGCAACCCTCTTGCACTGTTGGTGGGAATGTAAATTGATACAGCCACTATGGAGAACAGTATGGAGGTTCCTTAAAGAACTAAACATAGAATTACCATATGACCCAGCAATCCCACTACTGGGCATATACCCAGAGAAAACCATAATTCAAAAAGACACATGCACCCCAATGTTCATTGCAGCACTGTTTACAATAACCAGGTCATGGAAGCAACCTAAATGCCCATCGATAGACGAATCGATAAAGAAGATGTGGTGCATATATACAATGGAATATTACTTAGCCATTAAAAGGAACGAAGTTGGGTCATTTTTAGAGACGTGAATGCATCTAAAGACTGTCATACAGAGTGAAGTAAGTCAGAAAGAGAAAAACAAATATTGTATATTAACGCATATATGTGGAACCTAGAAAATGGTACAGATGAACCAGTTTGCAGAGCAGAAATTGAGACACAGATGTAGAGAACAAACGTATGGACACCAAGGGGGGAAAGCAGTGGGTTGTGGGGGTGGTGGTGGTGGTATGAATTGGGCGATTGGGATTGACATGTATACACTGATGTGTAGAAAATGGATGACTAATGAGAAAATAAATAAACATTAAAAAAACATAAATAAGCAAAAATACTAATGATATACTACTGCATGATTATGAGATTAGCTACAAACTAGAAAGGCTGACAATACCAAATGTTGGCAAGGATGTGGAGTAACCAGCACTCTCACACATTGTTCGTGGGAGTGGAAGTGGTACAACTGTTTTGGGATAAGGTCTGACTGTTTCTCTTAAATCTAAATATATACCTAATGTATATTTAAACCTGGCAATCCTAATCCTGGGTATTTACCCGAATTAAATAAAAACTTATGTCCACAAAAAGACTTTATAAAAATATTCATAGCAGCTTTATCCATAATGGCCGCAAACTGGAAAAAGCATAGATGTTCATGAATAGAGACTAGATAAACAAACTGAAGTATAGTCATAACAGAATGCTACTTAGCAATAAGAAGGAAAAAGTTACTGTTATATGTGACAACACGGGTAAATCTCACACATCATGCTGAGTGAAAGAAGCTTTACACAACAGTACATATTGTTTGATTACATTATTTGATGTTCTAGGACAAGCAAAATAAATTTTTGTTGGTGCTTCCCTCCCCCAAACACAGTGACCTGCTTCTCAGGGGTGTTAATGCGAGACCTGCAGTTGTTTAAGGAAACACCTGTGTATCATGTAGACAACTGTGAAGGTGTCTCTTCAAGAGACCTTGGTTTCTCTAGGGAGCTTTGTGGAGGAATGAATGACTTATTATTTATGTCCGCCCTGTGGGAAGTTCTCCCTGCAACTTGAGTTATCCAGTTAGAAAAGCCAGTAGGAAATTTGCTCCAGCATTAGCTGAAGTGATGCATGACACCACTTCAGCCCTGGAAGGCATTCAGGCCAGCTTGAACTCACTGGCTGGGGTTGTTTTGGATGATGAAATTGCCCTTGATTTCTTCCTTGTGGACCAAGGCAGAGTCTGTGCAGTCACTAGTACATCCTGCTGTACATGGATTAATGCTTTGGCAAAAGCAGAAAGGGCAATTCAGAGACTTAAGGAGAGAGAAAGTTACCTGGCTAACTAAAGTAAACTCTGGTGGTTTATCAGAATCGTTTGCCTGACTGGGTCTGGGACTCTAAGGGGGGCATGATCAAAAGCAGTACTGCTTGAAGTTCTGTTGACAGTAGCCTTAATTAAATGTTGTGTTAGACAAATTGAATGGACTTGGTCCCAGCCACTAATTAGTGACTGACAGAGTGTTGTACTAATGGGGCAGTTCACCAGAAGCCAACACGGTGTAGAAATGAGTAGAGAGTAGAGATTGTAAGACAATTGTCCATGTGTGTCTTGTATTTCAGCATGTATTAAGAGTGAAACATCAAGCTTCTTTGTTCCAAATCATCTTTTCAAGGATGTAACACAGCATGCTTATTGCCTATTATAAAAGATTCAGGTTCCTTAAGGCTCTAGGATTAATCTTGACACTAGCTGTTAAAATAAGGCAGAGCTCAGGCTGATTGGTGAGGAAGTCATCCTACTCAAATGAGAGTCAGCAACAATCTAGGCACTGTTTATGCAGCTGTATTCGAACCCATTCCCCATGTTTTCCTCCTTAGTAAGCAATGCTTTGGAGGACTATTTATTGTCCCTAGCCCATGCAATTTGATTAATATGTTCACTACCAATTCCCATAGACTTCCCTCATATTTTGTTAAACACCCTTATCCTTTCTCTTCTAAAAACCCATGTGTGTGTTAGCACTCCATCCTTATTGTCAGAATTATCAAGAATATAAAAGATTTGAGATTTTACCCTACTTGCAAGCTAACAAGTTAACATGACACAGTTTCATGGCTGCTCATAGAAGACATGAAACTACTGAGTCAGAGATAAAGGACTGTTTATTACTCGCAGTAATAGCAGTAGCCAGAATATCAGCATTTCTCCTAATTCCCATAGTGAAGAGAGGCAGATGATACCTGAACATGCAGTAGCTTGCATTTTAGGAAAGAAATCCTGAGCTTAAGGTGAATCCTGAATCTTTTATAATGGGAAATTAACATGCTTGCCTCTGCTCCAGAGGAAGATACTGTCTCTGTCTTTCAAGGCTGTCCATGATGTAAAAATACTCAAAGATAGTCCAGAGTAAAGAATAGCTCATAGCTTACAATGTGTACAAAAAAGTGTGAGACCTTTGGAGAATTGTTTCCCAACAACAGTCATCCATACAGAGTTTCACAGTTCCATGACCTGTTGACATCAGTGAACTTCACCTCCCTTTTGTTTCACCTCCCTCTCCTCACAACTCTCCACTTGACTTTGGTCTCATCTAGAAAAGTTCTCTTTCTGTAAAACCTTGAAACTCTTTAATGTCAATCTCTGACCAGAATCTCCCCACCTCTTTCTTCCTCACCAAGACTAAACATTCTGAAATTTTATCAGGCTTTCCATCCCTTCAGCCACCCCTTATTTTCCTAGTCTATCTTCCCTTCCTGGTTTCACCCCTTTCCCTTCTCAGCCTAAGCGCCAATTACTCTTTCTCACCAGAGTCCTCAGTGCCTTTGCCCCTCTTCCTTCTGTTACACTCGTTTTGCCACTTTTACAACTCTGGATTACCTACCACTTCCTTTCTCTGTTTCTGAGGCCAAGCTTTCAAACAAATGTAGAGAAAATTGACCTTGTCAACAAAAGCATCTAAAACGATGATTTCTAATTTCAGCAGCTTCAGTCCATCTTCCTAGTTCAACTTCTTACTTGTAAAATATTTTGGAGAGATGGTAAGCACACAGCAATGAAACCTGGAATAGGCCTCAGATAATGGGCACAATAAAATGTTTATTATAATGCTAGCAATAAATATGAGGCACTTTTCAGTCTTACGTCTACCTGGGTAATGGACCAAAAGTATTTTAAGTTTACTAAAGTGAAAACAATTAATCCTTTCTTGAAGGTAGATTAAAATGTAGCCCCAAATAACATACTTGATCTATATTTTGGTTGTCTTTGCTCAATTTCAGTCCAAGTTCAGGGAAGCAACTTTGCAAGGTGACTTGCAAATTTTACTGTTTTTTGTGTTATTTTCCATTAGACAGCTAAACACATTCTGAGTGTCAAGAGCTTTTGCCATTAAAGTGAGTGAAGAAAATATGACAGTAAATACCTTGATGATTGTTTGAGTTTATGATGCATTTCAAGCTGTGCCTCTCTAACAGTGAAATCCTTCAGCATTTTTTTTAGTGGGGTGAACCATCATGTAGTTTAGGAAACTAAACTTCTGTTTTAAAGAGAAGAGTCACATTTTATGTCAGTTGGTGAAAGTGTAGAGTATGGTGGGTTTTAGGAGGAAGACCTGAAATTGTACAATGGATAAGCATTTTGACATTCTTACTTTATGTCTTCTCTTCCTGAGGGCAGTTCTTACTCAACATCAAATCTGTACGGCATCAAATTTCTTACTCAAAATCAAATAGACAGACACTATCTAGTAGGCTTCCAATATTTACATTCAGGATAATTATTGAGCAAAAAATTGAAAGGTAATAAAATAGGAAATGTGTCAAACTGGGGCAAAAGAAGTCCCCAGCCAGAATGAACATAAGAAAACCTGTGTGATTAATACACAAGAATGGACCTAAAAATGGGTTGTGTTAGGGAGGTTTTATTTGTTTTCTTGAAATTTTTCTTTTCTTTTTTTCTATAGAAGCAATGTTAAATATAGTAGATTTCTAGTCTTGGAAACAAAAGCCTATTTAACTTGCTGTGAATCTGAACCATAAACAATGCAATAGTGTCAATTCAATGAGAGACCTTAAAATATTGATAACTGTGAGTGCTGCTTCCCATAGTTGGGGGAGCTTTAAGGTCTGACTGCAACCCCTGGCCCCTGCATTAGTTTAGGTGAGCTGCTTAAGCTCTGTGGGTATGCTTGAAATAAAGAAGGTGGATTTGATAATCTTTAAACTCACTTCCAGTTCTAAAATTCTTTTGTATTCCTATCCCTATTCCTATTCTCTTCCCTTTTTAGAAACATGAAGACCTTACAGAATTCTTCAGAAGCAATTCTTTTTTCTTCCTGCTGGACTTAGGGGAAAAAGAGTAGAAAGTCTCTCTTTTATCAGAATAGATTTTAGGTTCTCATTTTGTGGGCTATTATGTATTTGTGTGGTATTCACCTTCTTTATGCTTCTGAAATAATGGCAAAGCCATGTTTGTGCTCACACAGTTTCCTTTGATAAAGATAAAAGTAGATTGCAGGAAGCTGTGATCATCTGAGTGACAGTCTCTTGGGTTTTCCTGCAGTAACTTATTTCAGAAAAGCTGAATGATTTAATGTACATTAATTCACGGCTCACACAGGCCTGTCTGAGAAGTGGGAATGGCTGGTATGTTACCATTATGTGTTCTTACAGACAGGCGAAGAGGAGGTACCGAAGTGGAATGGAGTGAATTTAATCTGACTAAAAGGCATCTTGGGTTTTCAGTCCCTCCTTTGTGGGAAGAGAACACCCAGTGCATGTCCCCACACAGCACTTAGCACATCACATTGCTTTTACTTATTCATGGGTCTTTCTCACCCACTAGGCTGTGAGTTTTACAAGGACGCTGCCTAGCACATGAGTAGCCCAGCAATGTTGTTTCCTGAAATGACATGGAACTTACCCTGTGTAGTCCTGGTTCTTTATTGCAGACCTAGTTTTGCAGATCTTTGATATATTTACCAGGGATAGATCCCTGAGACCCCCATCAAACCCCTAAATTTCAAAGCATAGGAGTATCTGCACAAATAATTGACTTTCTTCAGAATCACATTTTTGTTTATTTTGTGCTACAACTTAACCATCTTTTCAAATTTGATTAAATAAAGCTTTCTCTCTTACTTGATGCCTATTTTCCCCAAAGTCACAAAATTTTATTACTTTGAGAGTAACTACAGGTATGAAAAAAAATGTCAGGTTGAGATGCAGATTATATACATCAGATTTTTAAATTCTTGGGATGATGATGTTATTATTAGTAATACTTGCCGCTTCTTCCTTTGTGCCAGGCACTGTTGCTTACAGGTATTTTTACTTGTTTACTTCTCAAAATAACGCAGTGAGGCTAGGTATCATCCTCATTTTCCATATGAGCAAACTGAAAATCATAGATTTAATATAACTTTGCACAAAATCAACAGCTAGTTAGAGGCAGTAGGCTTCAAACCCACATATTCTACATTTAAAGTCTCTGCTCTTAACTGTGTTTAATTGCCTCTTGGATTTAAATTAATTTCATTTTTTTTTCACATTAAACAGTTTGGAACGAAAGCAATAAAATTTTAACAAAGAATTCTTGAATCCTTTGATGGGAGCCCTAATAAGTAGGCCAAAATTTAGTTGTAGATTATCGTTTCTAGAGAGCTACTAGCAATGACTTACTGATTTTTAGCATTTGAAATTTTAGTATTTGCAGCTTTTTTGATTATTTGCAGGCATATTCTCATAGGTTTCTGATATGTAATTATTAGTCATTTGGTTGAGGCATGAATTTGAATCCTATGTACTTTGTGGTGTGTAGGAAAGAGTGGATTGCATAGTAAATATTTACTATTTTGGCTGCTGGGCATTTAATTCTTCTTGGTAAGGAACTCTGAGTTTCAACAGAGCCACTCCTGCCGCACTCTTGTTCCCTGTACTTTCAGTGAAGCAGCTCAAATCCCTCTGTTCCTGGGGTAGAACACGTAACCTCAGGTTATTCCAATCAGTTACTTCTGTTCTCCTCATTACGGTTATTGGTTCAGAGATGAGCACTGCAACACCTACCACAGGGGTCTTCACAGCTACACTAGACGTTTAAACTCACTTCCATACGTTACCCTGTACAAGTCTACTCAGAAGGTTATAGGAGAGCAGACAGCTTGCCTGTGGCATTAGACATGCTTTCTCTGCAAGAGACCTTTTAGCGGTCCAGCATAGCAATACAGCTCAGGGGCAAGAAAACAAGGTCCATATTGCACAGGTGAGAAAGACATGCCCTATAAGAGCCAATATCTTCTGTAACAAATCCATAGGCCTAGCTTCCAGGTTCTCTGTAAGGGAAGTATCAGTTATAAGAGTCACTGAACTCAGGGGAGCCCAAAACATGGCAACCTCATCAGCTGTTTAGTTGATTTATAGTTCCTCCAAGTCCTGGTGCAGATTACTAATCAAGCATCATTTTTATTGTAAGAAATGTTGTCTAACAATGTAGTTAACTCTTGACTCTTATCAGATGTCTAGGAGAAGAGAGCTAAACAGTTGACCCAAAGTCAGATTCTCACTCAGAGGGGGAAATGATTTTGTTAACCCTTTATCCATAGGCACTAAATTCAGGGACTATAAAATATGTATCAGGGAATCAGGCTCTATCCTTGCTGTTAGACTCTGACCTGAGAGGATATATCACAGGCAATTTCTGTAGCCACATTACTGCCACCAGAGAAGAGGCTGTCTGAGAATGGACCTAATCCATTGAATTAGGTCCTAACTCAATCCATCCTAATCCTATCCAGATGAAATAGAGCTTGGCAAGAGGGGAAGAAAAACCTGGTCCCAGTGGTTTTAATAAGTTAGGACTAAAAGCTATTCTAATCCAGGCTGTTTCAGTCATTTAAGTCAACAATTTCACTTTTGGCTGAAGCCACTGTGTTGGGCAAATGTAATCTAATACCTGATTATTAAATGAATACATCTACATTCCTGATCATTTCTGTTTATTTGTTTTTGATTGGTGAAAGAGGACAGGTTTTTGGTTTTTTTTTAACAGATAAAATGACTTCTGTAAAAACATTGCTTAGTGGGTGGCAAATATGATTCTGTTTTATCTAGTCATATACTAAGATTTAGCAGTAAAACAATCAAGTTGAATAAAAATCACAAGAGCTAGAAAATCTCAGCTGAATGGTGGCATTAGAGCTGGGTACCATTTGACTGATTAAACTGATTCACTCATTGCTTTATTCAACAGTTACTGAATATTCTGTGCAGAAAATGAAAGCCTTTTGGCCTTTAGAAAGTAGAAATGACCAGGTTAAACTTGTTTGACAGAATGTTCATCTAAGAAGTGGGAGACCCAGTGCTTAATCTTGACCTTGTGACTGGCTAAATAAGGGCAGAGCTGTGTGATTAACCCTTTCCTTGTTGTTAAGAAATTACAGCTGCAAAGCTCCTGGCATCAGGGCTGCTTTGCTGCCCAACACCATGGGTGGCTTTCACGCCATGTCTTTGTGCTTATCCCCTCCTAAAGTTCTATTGTGTGGTGGTTCTACCTAGCACAGCCTCTGCTTACCCATGGAATCTACTAATTAGTGTAGCTGTTATTTTGGACAAGTACAAATCATGGGATAGAATCAGAAAGCAATTGTCTTTGTCTGGGCTGCTATATCTGACTAGGTGGCTTATAAAAAGCAAATTTATTTCTCAGAGTTCTGGAGGATGGGAAGTACAAGATTAAGGTGCTGGGAAATTTGGTGTCTGGTGAGAAGTGGTAGAAGGTAGCAAATGGTAGAAGGGGCAAAGTATCTTTCTGGGGCTTCTTTTATAAGGCCACTAATCCCATTCATGAGGGCTCTACCCCCATGACCTAATCACATCTCAAAGGCTCCCACCTCCTAATGACATCACATTGGGGGTTAGTTTTCAACGTGTGAATTTCCAGGGGAGTGAGGGACACAAAGAGTGAGGGTATAGGAGCAAATTTACTTTTGTCTTCAGTATTCCTTTAAAATTCATTCATTGGAAATATTTCTTTTCCTGCAACTGTCCAAAAAGTCAGGAACTTTTCTGATTATTCATATGTAATACAAATTGTATTGGTCCAGAAATTAAGTAGTCTAATTCCATAGGATTGTGAAAATTTCAAACTTGATTTAAAGTGAAAAATTCTGTCCCTGAGCTTGAACTTTCCATGGGCTACTGTATGCAGTTAGAAAGGGAGTGTACTGACAGTTTCTTTCATTCCATGCCTTGTATGTTTACTTTTCTCTCTGTGCCTGATAACCATGATTTCTGACTCCTCTGGGATTTGAGAGGGGTGGTGGGTATGGTGAAGACGTAAAAAGGGCAGGGAAGTTTTATTCTTTATTGGTGCTGCAAAAACTGCCCTTGTGTTCTCTGGAGCTTGGTGGGTGCTTAAGTATGACTCTCTGCTGTGGGACTTATTTGTGGCTTCTTTAGAGGTGCTCCATTTTCTGGAGACCTCTTATCTAGAGCTACCTTGACAGGGGAAGGTGCCCCTTTATTGTACCTTGTCTCTTACAGCTTCTTCAGCCCCTGAGAATTCAACCATTCACATACAGCTACTTTATGCTGAAGACTCATTATCGTTCTAGCCCACCTCTCAGACAAGACCTAAAATGACCCCACTCTAGTGTTCTCTTGCACATGGCTCCCAGAAAACCCTCTAGAATCTTTTGTTCTGATGCATTCTATGTGGGCAGGATAAATCACCAAACTGCTATCTCACTTTTGTTCTGCCATCAATGCTTCTGACTTTAGGTTTCTCAAGTGTGAGTCAGACATTAATTCAGTCTCTCTCCCACTCGGAAATAGCAGTTATTAGACTTTCTGAGTCCTCCTGTTGAAGCTTTTTCACTAGATTTAAGGCAAGAAAAGACAAATCTTCCCTCAATTTTTAGAAAGGTTGGAGTCCTCAGGATCCAAGTAGCTCCATCAGAAAAATTTTTTTTGTTGAAACTATCTTCACTCTTGATCTTTTATACCCTGAATGTGGGTAAGGGGTTTAAGAGCTAATTCTAATGTTTTCAAATACATTTCTATAAAAATCTACTTTAATGAGGTATAATTTATATTTGATTAAATATACCTATTTTTAAGTGTATAGTTCAATGAGTTTTGACAAATAGGTCCACTCATGTAACATCCATAATAATCAATACATAGAACATTTTCACCACCCTAAAAAATTCCCTCATGCCCTGGTGAAGTTAACTCACTTCCCCACCCCTAGATCTAGGCAACGAATGATCTACTTTCTGACACTATAGTTTAGATTAGCCTTGTTTGTAATTTCCTAAAACTGAAGTCATACAGTATATACTCTTTTATATCTTCTTTTGCTGAACATAATATTTTTGGGATTCAACCACGTTAATTCATTCCCTTTTTTTCTGAATAGTATTACATTGTATGATTATACCACAATTTGTTTATCCATTCCTGTTTATGACTACGTGGGTTGTTTCCAATTTTTGGCTATTACAGGCAAAGTTGCTATGGCACAGTCTGAGGTAAAGGTGATTCTCTCTATGGGATGCATTCTACTTTATCTTTGTTTGAAGCTTTTATTTTGTTTAAAAACATTGCAGTGTTTTACATTGTCACAGAAAATAAACTGAATTTAATGTTCATCATGTAAATGGCTTGTTTTGTTTACTCATGTGCTGTCATGTTTCATATCCCATTGCAGTCCAGTCAGTTACAACACATATTTGTCACCTTTGGGATATTGGGCCATTAGTTGTGAATGGGCCCTTTATAACCTTGTAGGAGTGCCCTGGGATGTGGACCTCTCCATCTTTATGTGGAGATTTTGATCCAGCTCTTCACAGGCACACACAACAACTAGCTGATAAAGATGAGCCACCCATACTCTAATGCATTCCAGATCATCCTCCTGGGTGTCTCCAATCTACTCCTGTGTCTGCCTAGCCATAGACTCTAGGCTATGATTCTTGCTATTAATTCTGTTTCTGCAGTTCTGGAGTTATCATTGGTATTGGTTGTCACGGGTTTAAATTCTTAGCTCTCCTTCAAGGATTTGGCTCAGAACTTCCCTACCGAATAGCCACCTAGGGTAGGTTACTGTGCCCTGGCTCAGTCCAGATTCTAAATTCTACTTGGTCCCAAAAGAGGAACATGTTTAGATATAGGTGCTTGAAATCACATCAAATAAGAAAAATGGAAGGCAATGGACATAGTTAGCAAAATGGAAAGAAAACTAAATACAGATAAGATTGCTGTCTTCAAATCTTTGAAGGTCTGATGAGAAAGAATCAGTTGATTTCTACCCCCTGCCCCTCTTTGGAGGCATGCTCTAAGGTATAGAACTAGGATCACTGGGTAGAAGATTTGGGAATTATATTTTGTCCTGGTCATTAGAATCAGCTAAAAATTGAATGGGCTATAATTGAGAAGTAGTAAGCTAAATGTCATTGCAGATGTTTTAAAGTTAGCCACTTGGCGAGGATTAATAGAGTGGTTGGATTAAATAATCTTTAAGTTCCTTTTATTTCTGAGATTTTACAGATCTATGAAACATATTCTTTTGAGTGTCTTCTTATAGGAAACTGCTCAGGCATATTGCTAGCTGCTATAATAGCCTTATTTCTTCAACTCCCAGGAAATGATTGGTAGAATACTGGCAGAATTCATTTAGAGAACCAAAAAGATGAAGAGGGAAGGTATGAGATGGAAAAGTTACAAAACAAGTAAATAAACCAACCTTAAGATTAAAAATGGCTATGAGTAGATGATTTTTGATCTTAGAGTGATGAGGTGGGCAGGTCAGAAAACAAACAGCAAATAAACACACAAACCTTAGAAGAAAATGTTAGATGAGCAGATTTCTCACCTTAGAGCTGTGGGACAGGGAGGTATCTGAAGTACTGTCAATAGAATCTGATCACTCACAGAAAGATCAGATTGGTATCTCTTCTAATGTTTATTTTACTTTGGTAAACCAAGGTCACCTTTTCCATTAAAATGCAGAGTGGAGTTTCTCTTATTAGCTGTCCCATAACATTTTGATAACAACAATGAAAAGACATTCCATGTTTTTACCAAAGGAGCCCCAGGCTAATCAGATTCTAGGGAAATGCTGTACTAACTTTGACTTGGTAATCAAGATGCAGTCACTGAATTGCTTAAGTAGATGAAAAACAGCTTGTTTTCTTTGCTTCCTGTAGTATTCCCAGGTCAATTTTTCGAAGCTTCATTAACTGATTTTACACTGTTACAGTTACTTGACACAGAGTTGGTGTACAAATGCTTATTTAACAGCACAATGCAGTTTAGCAATATGCTTTCAAAAATCACTTTTCAGGAGACATGTTGTACTTTATTAGTTTTAAAAAATCAGTAATGTATTTTCATGATTATAAGTGATGTCTGTTTTCTAGTTAAGCAAGTTGTGCTTTCTATTCTAAATGCTGCTTTATGGAAACTTCTTTATTTCTTGTCTCCTCTTCTTTTATTTATTTTTTTTTTATAAATTTATTTATTTATTTTTGGCTGCATTGGGTCTTCGTTTCTGTGCGAGGGCTTTCTCTAGTTGCGGCGAGCGGGGGCCACTCTTCATCGTGGTGCGCGGGCCTCTCACTATCGTGGCCTCTCTTGTTGCGGAGCACAGGCTCCAGACGCGCAGGCTCAGTAGTTGTGGCTCACGGGCCCAGTTGCTCCGCGGCATGTGGGATCTCCCCAGACCAGGGCTCGAACCCGTGTCCCCTGCATTGGCAGGTGGATTCTCAACCACTGCACCACCAGGGAAGCCCTCTCCTCTTCTTTTAAAGGATAGTTTCTTCCTAATCAGCTGAGTTTGGAATTTCATAGTTTGTATGTACCTACAATTTTTATAGGCATAGCTAATTAATAAAATTAGTGGTTGGGCTTCCCAATTCTGATATTTTACAACAGGGTGCATTTCATAAGCAGCATATCCTCAAGCATGGTACATAAAGAACCCTGCCAAATGATGCATCAGAGAATCAAGTAATTGCTAACAGATCAACCTTTGGGCCAGAGTGTCTTGGTATGATTCCTCCTGGACTTCATCAGTGGTGGAAAGACACTTTGGGCCAGCACATTGGGAGAGTGAGTTTTTTTTCAGTAGAGAAAGGTAGGCATTCATTCTCTTGAGCATTGCAGATAGGTCAGAAGATAGGATATGAGCTGTTCCTGGGCCTTCACCCAAAGTGGCACTGGTTAGGGTAGCAGCAGTGGCACCACATGTGTTCATGGTAAACCATGAAAAAACCTATTAATCTCAGATGACCATACTGAAAATTTGGTTAATTTACATGTCACTTTGAAAGATCTATTAAAGAATAAAAGCTAGTTATAGGGATAAAAGCCTGTAGTTTAAAGTTGTTTTAGGTGCTAACCCTCCTCATTTTTTCCATAAGTCCCCCTAGTAATTAAATAATAAACTCCCCGGAACAGGTGGGGATCTCTGTGATATTAGGACTTCCTGTGGTCCTTGGCTGTATTTCCTTTGCCTTTCCAGTCCCTTGGGAGGAAGGGAGTGAGCTTGCATGAACAGGCTTTAAAATGGACCCCAGGTTGGTGACTAAAAAGCTACTGCTGTGATGGATCTAGATTGGAATATAGGAGAAAGCCCAAATTTTTACCAAAGGTGAGGCTATGATTTATGTGTGCCTGTTGGAGGTCTGGTGGAGATGGCCATGGGTGGGGTTAGATGAAATTACTCAATGAAAATAAATGTTCATCGGGAACCTAACTTAGAATACTATATCTTCATTTATCATCATTTTGGTTATCTTTGAATTTTACCTAGGGCAGGAATTTTATATTACATATCTTATTACTCCAAATGCCCAGCACATATCTCTTGAATAGAGCTGAATGTAGCCAAGTGTATCTTTCTTAAATTCCTAGAAAATACTTCCATCTATTAGGGAAATGCTTTAATGAATTTTTGTTTTGGAGATAAAGGATTGGGTTGGGCTCATACTATGCTTGTTTCAGTGGTGTGTGTGTGTGTGTGTGTGTGTGTGTGTGTGTAGTAGAAGCATGAAAAACAAAATAAAAAGGAAAAAATGTTATGTATGTTTAAAAAAACATTTTCTCCTAATTTGCAGATTGATAAATAAACAAACATACTCTTTAAAGATAGAATTCGGTGTTCATCATTTAGTTCATAAGTCCATTATTTTAAAGGGATTTTCCAAATTCTTGCTTTCTAATACCTTCTGAAGCACTTATTCTTTGAACAAAATGCCTTTGGGATCTTTTCACTGAATGTTAATTCTTCTTAAAATAGGAATTTACCTTTTGTTAAGCATCATTTAACTGAAATCCCTAACAAGTCAAAACTTTGATGGACTTTAAATGTAGGAAAAATATTTCTCTGAGAAACATATTACATTTCACATGATGAGACATTATTTCAGAAATAACTTCATGAACCTTAAGTCAGATATTTTTAATTATCCTTTATGTGAGATAGGATTTGTGTCTCATTTGTCTGAGGATGTCTACAGAATCATTGGGGATAAAGGCCTTTCTCATTTTGACAGGTTGTTTTAGGGATTCTGTCAATGCAAAGAATGCTAATATTAAGAACATTTCCCCAGAATCTATTCCTTCATAAAGGACTATGATTTAATACCCAAAAAGTAGTAGAAAGAAACTGATATGTACAATAACTTTATCTTGTCCAATGATAGAACATATATAAAAGATGTTTGGTATAACAAAAGCCTATTTTTCTTTGGGAAACATTTCCTCAATGTGAGGTTAGTTGGATAACTAATTACCTAATATAATATTAAAACATGTGGTATTACCAGTTATCAGAAATGCAGTATGTACTGAGTGGCTGAGATGGCTGCTTACTAAAACCACATGCATGTCTACAGTGAAGAGATATTGCAACTTGTGAAGACTGCCTCACAGTTGATAATAGCACACCTTCTCTTAGATCCTCCTTTCTTTTCAACTTTCTACCAGATTTAGAACTAATTCTGCATTGTGTTGGATGAAAGAGATATTTGGTGTAATATAGTCATAACTTCTTCCTAGTTTGAGGTTAGAATCCCTGAGTATTTCAGTAGGCTTGGCTTGGGGCTAATAGGGGGAGAGAAAAGGAGAGTAGGCCTGAAAACTGATTCACAGGGAATGCTAGAAAGGATGGCTTTGGCTCTTGCAGCTAATGGATCTCAAGGGAGAAGATAAAGTTTTCAAGAGAGGCAGCAGTTTTGTTATTTAGTGTCGATGGAGCATGGGAAAGTTCTAATTTACATATTGAATACCAAGTACTGAAGGAATGGAAGAGATGCAGCACAGCATAGTAAGAAGAGCCTTATGTCATTCTAGCATTAGTTTGATCTTTAACTACCTTAGTAATCATGGGAAAGTGCACACTCTGAGCCTCAACTTCCTTGTCTGTTAAATGAGTGCTGGTCTATGTGGTGGTCTTAATGTCCTGGGGGTAGCTAGGAAATCTGTGGGGATGTTTATAATTGTCAAAATGATTTGGGGAACTCAATTCACATTTATTGGGTGGAAATCAGAAATACCTAATGTCCTGAAATGGGTAAAAGAGTACAACACAACAAAAAATAGTCCTGCATCCAGTGAGACTTTTATATGTCCCAGGGAACATTCATATAGGCAAACAAAACCTGTTTATAATTTTCTGAGAAACAAAATCATTTTACACATATAACAAAGTATTTTCCGCATGGCTTTAAGAAATATAGGTTCAAAATTTAACAGATGTTGTATTTTACCGGAATCGGTAGGTGTATATTGGAAGAAAATTTTGTTTTCTTTGGGATTTTCAAAGAGTTGTTTACTATCGAGGAAATGATGTTCCAGCAGCATGTTTCTCATGGAATTTGTGTTGCTAATACTCTTATGTCAGTCTGCATTTGTAGCAGTGACAGTCACAGTGATTTATGTAGAGCTTGTGTCTGACTACTTCGTGTTTCCTAGTGTAGTTTTGCCCAAGCATCTGCAGTTTGGAATACATATTATTTATTTTAAATTAATTTCCTTGTCATTCTCCTTTTTATTACAGTATAGGATTATATATACATATTTGAAATTGTGTGCAGGTTGGCTATATTATCTTTGAATTTCAATTTCAGGAAAATAAAGGGGCCATGATTAAACATTTGATATAAAAAGAGGCATTGGGTCTGATGGAGTTGAGAACCACTGGATTATTGCTTTCATTATCAACCTGTGTCCCTAAATAATCTGACTATGGTACATGCTTTCTAATCAGTAGATGTCTAGATTTATTTGTCCTGTTTTAGTGGGAAAGATAACTTCATGGAAGGGACCAAAAGAATGATAAGGAAATGACCTGGAATCAGGTGAGGTGAGAGAGCAGTAGAGAAGAGTTTGTCTTCTCTTCTCACATTTCATAAACTTTAAAATTCCCATGATGTGCCTGCTACTTGTTACTAACTAGAGTTTAGGATCAAGTAATATGTGGTTTTGAATACTATCATTGAATATAAAGCTAAAAAACAATTCTCAAGGTTTTTACATTGCATGAAAATTTAACATCTCATTCATACACACAAGATCATAGCCTTCTAGATGCATTACTTCTAATCCATTAAATTGTCACCACAAGTCTTAATACAACTATTGGAATAATCTCTGAAACTTAAAATGTTAATATAAAATATTTTTAATACAAATTATTTTTTGGAATTATGTAAGAAATATTACATTATGAATAGTTTGGATTAGAGAAGGTGATACTTCCTCATGCTTCATGTCTCTGTTTAAACACCATTGTCTGGGGGAGGTCTTCCCCTCCCTAATGGTCCTACCTAAATTAGGTCCTTTGTGGCACTACTTTTACAAACTTGTTATTTTGAATTAATTCTAGACTTACCAAAGAGTTGCGCAAAGAACAGATTTTTCCCTTGCCTTTTACCAAGCTTCCAATATTAGCATTGTATATAACCAATTAAATTAATTAAATGAGAAATTAATATTGATATGCCACTAAACTACAGACTATATTGTTGTATTTCACCAGTTTTTCCACTACTGTCTTTATTTTGTTCCAGTATCCAATCCAGGATGACATATTGCATTTAGTTGTCATAACTCTTTAGTTGTCTTTGATCTGTGACAGTTCTGGTCTCTCCTTATCTTTCCTGATCTTGACACTTTACAACAGTACTGTTTAGGTGCTTTGGTAGGATGTTCCTCAATTGGATTTCTCTGTTTTCCCATAATTAAATTGACGTTATGGATATTGGGGAAGAATGACACAGAAATGAGATGTACTTCTCAATGCATCATATCAGGGGATACATGATATCCATAAGTCTTATTACTGGGGAGTTAACCTTGATCATTTGGTCAAGGTGGTGCCTGTCATGTTCCTCCACTGTAAAGTTACTGTGTCTGACTTTTTAATAACTATTTGGGGTGAGATACTTTAAGGCTATGCAGATATACCCAGCTTCTTCTTGATCTTTCATCAACTAAATTTAGTGTTCTTCAGTGGATCTTGCATGCAGCAATTTTTTAAATAATTAATTAATTTATTTATTTATTTATTTTTGGCTGTGTTGGGTCTTCATTTCTGTGCGAGGGCTTTCTCTAGTTGCGGTGAGTGGGGGCCACTCTTCATCGCGGTGTGCGGGCCTCTCACTGTCACGGCCTCTCTTGTTGTGGAGCACAAGCTCCAGACGCGCAGGCTCAGTAGTTGTGGCTCACGGGCCTAGTTGCTCCGCGGCATGTGGGATCCTCCCAGACCAGGGCTCGAACCCGTGTCCCCTGCATTGGCAGGCAGATTCTCAACCACTGCGCCACCAGGGAAGCCCAGCAATTTTTACTGTGGTGGTGTAGTGGTGATTTTTAATTTCTCTTATTTTTTTCTACATTTATTAATTGGATTGTTCTGAAGGAATATTTGTCCCTTCTTATGTTTATTGATTCAATCATTTGTGTCAATTTGGACTCATGGCTACTTATTTTATTCTTTGGCTTAGAATTTATTACTATCATTATTTATATTTTTGCTCAAGTTGTTCCAGCTTTGACCATTGTGAGCTTTCACGTCAATTCCCATGCCCCTTTAACATTTCCCCACATTTTTTCTCTTTCCTTTAAGCATTTACCTATGTTTAAGTATCACAAGATGCTCCAGGTCCTTTTTGTATTTTTCCCTGCCCCAGCAGTGGAATCAACCACTTCTTCAAGGAGCCCTATATTAAAGGCATGTTTTTATCTGTGGAACTATCATAATTTGATGCCACTCAAGAAGCATGTATTTTTATCAATCGTCACTTATCTTGAACTTGACCATTTTATTTTCTGCATTGAAAAGTTGCTGGATTTGCTCTATTCTTATAGTAAACATGGATTGTTAAATGACTGCCTGCCTCATTAGATATCTAATAGTTTATACTCTATTACTCTTCTCCTTTTTGCAATTATTTTTGTTTCTCCCTCCTTGAATTATTATATAGAATTGATTTCATTCATTCAATGAGTGCCAATATTCTAAGCACTGGAGATGACAGGAATACGTGCCACAGAAAGGTCTTTGCTCCCATAGAACTTCCATTAAAGTAAATGGCTTTCTTAAAAACCAAAACCAAAACTCTTTTTCTGGAAAGTGCATATATGATCACATTTTATAAGCTGTTCTGAAAGTACCAGAATTTGCATATCATGAAAGCACCTGAAATAGACCGTTGAAAAAAATATGATTGTTTACATCTTAAAAACAAGGCTGATGGAGAGGGTGTGGAGAAAAGGGAACCCTCTTGCACTGTTGGTGGGAATGTAAATTGGTACAGCCACTATGGAGAACAGTATGTAGGTTCCTTAAAAAACTAAAAATAGAACTACCATATGACCCAGCAGTCCCACTACTGGGCATGTACCCTGAGAAAACTATAATTCAAAATGAGTCATGTACCACAATGTTCATTGCAGCACTATTTACAATAGCTAGGACATGGAAGCAACCTAAGTGTCCATAGACAGATGAATGGATAAAGAAGATGTGGCACATATATACAATGGAATATTACCCAGACATAAAAAGAAATGAAATTGAGTTATTTGTAGTGAGGTGGTTGGACCTAGAGACTGTCATACAGAGTGAAGTAAGTCAGAAAGAGAAAAACAAATACTGTATGCTAACACATATATATGGAATCTAAAAAACAAAACAAAAAATGGTTCTGAAGAACCTAGGGCAGGACAGGAATAAAGACGCAGACGTAGAGAATGGACTTGAGGACATGGGGAGGGGGAAGGGTAAGCTGGGACGAAGTGAGAGAGTGGCAGGGACATATATACACTACCAAATGTAAAATAGAAAGCTAGTGGGAAGCAGCCGCATAGCACAGGGAGATCAGCTCGGTGCTTTGTGACCACTTAGAGGGGTGGGATAGGGAGGGTGGGAGGGAGACGAAAGAGGGAGGAGATATGGGGATATATGTATATGTATAGCTGATTCAATTTGTTATGAAGCAGAAACGAACACACCATTGTAAAGCAATTATACTCCAATAAAGATGTTAAAAAAAAAAAAAAGCAAAAAAACAAAGCTGACATGAGAACTACTATTAAGTCTAAACCCTAATGTAAATATCACCTTTCTAAACTAAGTATAAGACTTCCTGGCTGGCTCTCAGTGCTCCTCTCGATGTCCACACACAGGCCTGTCTTCCCCAGGTGTGTTGGTGAGATGCTGGTATGGGCATCACCAGATTAATAAGATTTGCTTGGAGACCTAGCTATGCTATTAGCTATGTGACTTGAGGTCACTTAGTTTTTTTGATTCTCTATTTTGCTTATTTCCAAATGTAAATCTAATTAACATACTCGATATGGGGATTAATTAGATAAAATTCATAAAGATATTCCCTAGAGGAACAAAAATTAACATTAGTAAAATCTCTGTGGATGTTATGTAAGTCTTTTAGGAAGCAGCTCTAATAGGAAAGTTGTGGGAAATAGATGGGATCTTTTAAAATTTTCCAATTCATGACATGTGGATGAGTCCATATATACCCAAAGCTGATCCTGAAGTGCCTTCATAACCTGATCGCTTCAGTTGCACCTTTGAATGAGGTTTTGTAATAATAGAGCAGGAATCGTGTCGTATTACTTCTAAGTCATCAGTACCATTAATGTTTGGCTAATGATATTTTACTAAGTAAATGTTGAATGAAAGCTCTTCCTTCTTTGTACAAAATAATTTGTATTTCCATAACTGTAGAGTGTATGCAGGGGTGAATATGGATACATAAGGGAGGGAGTGGGAATAAAGGGTGACCTGTGGCCCCCCCTTCAAATTTCCAAAGGAGAAAAAAATTAACTGAGATTTGATATACCTGTCACAAGTACGGGAAATAACAAATTGTGAAACCATTTTAGTTATGTCATGCTTATGCATCTTATGTAATTGTGGGGTTTTTTTGTGGTTTTGAAGAATTACTTATCTGTGTTTATTAAACATTTGTATGCCAGGATAATGAATTCAGATTATTTAGTTGTTTAGAAGAATTCATAAATATGCTGATGTCCATTTTCACATTTTGCTAATTATCTGTGATTTTTGTAATCAATTTCTGTGTTCCCTCATTAATCTGAGTAATCAAATTATAGACTGTGGATTGATAAAACAAGTAATGATTAGCTTCTTTATTAAACCACAAAATTAGTTTATTTTTACTTACTGAAAAAGTCCGTCTACTCCTAGTTCATATTGATTCAATAAACAAATTAGAAAGACAGCAATAAGCAAATGGCAAAGTAGTTGAAACAAAACCATGTAATTATAATTTGCTTTTTAAATTCTAAGGTGTTCAGGGGTCATGCTGTAGGGAGATTTTCTGTAAAGCAATAAGTCTATACTTTTTGAAAATATGGCTCTGTAAATCAGAGTGTTCAGAGTACGCTGAGGGGCCAGAGAAGGGCAGTGTTTATTTAGATGAGGCTCTGTTACTTCCATCTAGATCTCTCTCTTGATTTGCTTAATATTTCATTTGACTAAAGCATTCTGGGGAAAAGGAGTTTAAAGCATTATGTAAGTGTGCTTGTATTCAGTAGGGCTTATGAACAGAAGATATACAAGATTTTAAAAGAACCACTCAAGAGGGTCGGAAACTACATTCTACATGTCTTCTGAGAATCGCTCTGCAAGGTGCAAATAAAATGGCAAATCTCGATTAAGGAATTCAGCGATAAGCAAGCAAGTTCACTCTTCTCTTCCAGTGTAATCATGGATATGCGGTAAGTAAAATGTGGCCTTCTGCTTGTTATATATTGATGTCAAAAGCTGTGGTATTGTCAGTGATTTTTCGCATGGCGTTATATTCAATACCTGTCTCAGCCTTCAGGGTAAACCGGTGATAAAATACAAAAATGTTCACAGGGGTGAGACAGTCTTGACATTGTTTAGGTAAAATGGGAAGAACAGAGTGTTAGGAAGCATCTTCACGCACCAGATAACCATATACTCTTGGGTCATTGATTATTGAGGTCTAAAATAGTGCATTGCTCAGCATGATGTCTTAGTTTGCTTCTGGCTCTAAATTTCTTTGGTTCCTAGATAAGCCAGAATGAGATTACCAGTGATGGGTTTTGAATAATGTTATGTAATATATGTCAGCTGTATCCAAACTGCCAGGCTTAATACCTACCTGTCTTTAAGGATTTCATTGTTTCTTTCCGTGAATGATGAGTTGAAATGAGGGTGAAATGATGTATTGGGAAACTGCTGACCTCTGGACTCCTCTCAGATCACCTAAGAGAGAGGAAAGTCCAAAAGTCAACAGTAAATGAAACAAATGGCCAGTGGGGAAGAGAACCTAAAGTCTCTGACATTTTCTAGTGTCCAGGTCTCCTGGGACCAAGTGACGTTGAAGTCTTTCCCTTGGTCAATTAGATCAAAGACACGGGCTGCAGCACTCAACATTAGCTCAGTAGCTCTTCCATGAGCTTGTCTGTGCTTCAGTTCTGATTACTGGTCACCTTCAGGCTTAGAGGGTCAACAGCAACCTGCCGTACCAGTCAGTGGGCACTGCATTCACTCTTGTAGTTCTCTATATGATGTCCATATCTTCATAAATAGTCTGTTTATTAAACTTTCCTCAAATTTCTCTATTTGAATGTGTCCTGTGTTCTGCTGATACTGATATTGGACAAAGTGAGATTGAGAAAGGATGACGTTTACTCATAGGGTCCAGATTCTCCAATGAGATGTTGGTGTGAGTAAAAATCATACCACGAGGGAGAGTTAGCAGTATTACCAGATGTAGTAGGCTGAAGATGGAACTCAAAGATGTTTGGTACTAATCCCTAGAACCTGTGAATGTTATCTTATATGGTAAGAGACTTTAAGGTGTGATTAAGCTAATTATCTTGAGATGGGAAGGTTATCCTGAATTATCCAGGTGGGTCCAATGTAATCACAAAGTGTTCTTATAAGAGGGAAGCAAGAGGATTAGAGTTTGAGTGGGTGATCTGACAACAGAAGCAGAGGATGGGGCGATGCCATTGCAGGAAGTAGAGCATGAGCCAAAGAACACAGGGCAGTTTCTAGAAGCTGGAAATGGATTCCCCCCTAGAGCCTACAGAAGGAATGCTGACAGCTTGATGTTAGAGCTTCTGACCTACAGAACTGTAAGATAATACCTTTGTGTTGTTTTAATCCAGTTAGTTTGTGGTAATTTGTTATAGCAGTAATAGGAAACTAATACACCAGAGAATGAGATCAACGTTGGTTAGTTTCCACAGATGTAGTCACTTAATTTAAAAAAATCTTTTAAACATATACAAAAACAGAACAGTATAATGACATCTTCTGCTGTGATTTAAAAACATCCCCTAGGACCCAGCCTCTCTTCATTTGTGGTGAGTATTCATCATTTTATTATTTATTTATTTATTTGTTTATATTTTGGCTTCCCAGCATCTGAACCTCCTTGCTATGCTTTGAAGAATTTATCGTCTTATGTATTCTTGGTAGGGGTAGAGTCTACCTCCTAGGCTGAAGGTCCCAGGTACTTGCCTTCCAAAGATTCCTGGCTACTGGACCTAAGCCCTAGACTCTGCCAAGCAGATGCACTGTGCCATTCTTTAGAATCAGCCACAGGGATGGCAGCTGCAAATGGAGTTCCCAGCAATGGCAGCAGAGGTAGCTGGGCCAAGTCTGAGTTTCTCTGTGATGGCAGCAGTTCACTCACTGCACCAGGTCTGCTGTACAACTGGGAGTTTTGTTGTTAGCTATATAGCTTTGAGCCTAATTTTCCAGACTGAATGATTTTGACAAATTATCTTTGTTCTTAAATCAGCCTGAGTTGGCTTATTGGTTTGTGAGCCTTGAAACTAAGAACCTGGTTACTATATACTTTTCTGCTCTGCCATCCTTATTGTGTCAGCTTTGACTTTAGGCAAGGATTCCTTTCGACCTCATGATAGCTATAACTGTTGCAGGAGTTATAGACATGATAATCCCCAGAGGGGGAAGAAATCACCTATGTTTATGTTTCTCTCTTAAGAGTGGAGGCCCTTTTACCTCAAGCCTCTTAGCCGATTTTTCTCTCACCCCACATCTGGTGCTGGTACATAACACCAGTCAAATCAACATTGTCAGCTACAAATAAAGTTTCTGTGAAGAATAAATAAGAACGTGTGTAAAGCTTTTCACACTGTACCTGGCGTATGTCAAGCATTCAAATGAAAACTTCCAATGCTTATAACAAAATCCCTTGGGAAGCTTTGTAGCATCCCTGTAACTCAGGATTCACCCCAGATCTACTGAAATACAATATTTAGATACAGGGCCTAGTTATTAATATTTTAAAAACTTCCTTAGGAGATTCTCAGTATATCCTTGCTTAAGAATCACGAAAGAGGCATGATTGTAGCATTTGCCCTGAGATGTTTTATCCAGGTGTTTTATCCTTCTGCCTAGGTGAAATTTCCTCCTGCTTCTTTCTTTTAGGTCATGGGTTAATTTTAGATGGTTGGCAAATTAAGGACTAAATAGTAAAAGATATCTGTCTTCAGAAAGAGCTATTGAAACCAGAGAAAATAAAGGCTTGATTTGACCTTAGACTGAGCTGTTTGCTACTACTCTGTGAAAGGTGGATTGGGTTTCTGGTTCTTCTGAATTACTCAGCTCAGTGGTTTTTAACTTAACTGGTACCTTTTTAATTGGCTGACATTACCATTCATGGTTTTACCTGGATATGTAGTGCAGGGGCCTGGTATGGGGAATTGTAGCACCAACTGAAAAAATGCATTTAACTTTGTTTTAGGCCTGGATAACCTTGTACTTCCTATGATCAATAAATAAATAAAAGTTAAAGAGGTGATTGAAGTCAGTGAAAACCAAAATAAGATGAAAATGGATACAATGACAAAAGCAATCACATCAAAGGATCTCAAGTTTGGAGATACTATGCCCATGTGGTGGAAGGCAACAAGTGTTCATAAAGGGGTTGTGGAGTATTCAGGACATAAGCCAGGTTGTGAGTTAGGGGTTAGTAGATTAGAAGTTAATAGGAAATGGATACAGTAGCCCTAAACAGTTTTATTACAATGTTTTCTTTAATTAGAAATGAAGAAAAATAAGGTGATTATTTGAGAAGAGGAAGCTTCTTTTTTTTCTTAAGATGTGAGAAGCTTAAGGATGTTTAAAGCTCCTGACAAGGATTCATTAGAGAGGTACCAATGGCAGATACAGAATACCAAAGGAATTATTTTTAGTATAAGTTCTGTTAAAGGTTGGAGGAGCAAGGTTATAGAGTACATGTGGAGGGTTGAGTCTTAGCTGGGAGGAACAGAAACTCTCCTCAGGTCACTGTGGATGATGCTCTTAGATTTTCTGTTTTATGTGAAGTTGAGGGAGTATCTACATGGCAGTGTGTATTTTCTCTGTGAGGCAGAGCGAGAGATCATTTGATGAGACTAAAGGGAGAGGTAGGAAAACTTGAGATTGCAAGACACTGGAGAGAGTTTGAAATATCATTAGGATGATGGGGAAAATGTTACCCAAAGAAAGGTAGTCCCATTTAAAGGTGGTGTTGAGGGCTCAGGTGAGCTGAGGACCACATATTTATAGTGACATCAATCTGGCCCATCGTCTGTTGTGTGATTTCCTCTAGCAGCCCTTAGGTCCCTGGGGGCAGGCAGTCAGAGATGCATATTTGGGTTCATGCAGGCTTGAGGAAAGAATATAAGGTTGAGTTTAAGGTGTTGAAATGATGTTCTATCAGCAGGATAAGGGATGGAGTGAAAAGCAGAGTAGGCAGAAGGGCAAGAAGAAAGAGGAAGCCCTACTGTGATTCAAGAGGGAGAGTAGCTATGCAGAAAGAAATGTGGAAAACTGTAGCTGGACAGTGAAATACTCGAATCCACGATTTTGCAGGTGATAACCAGATTCACAGTGTGCTTATGGGAATGAGTGGCTGAGGTGTCACTAAAGATGAGGTGGTCAAGAAACCCAAGTGGTCATGGTGTTGTACCTTAAAGTCTCCCAGGATAATTTAAAAATTGGGCTGAAAATGAGGATTGCGAGATAAGACTTAGCTGAAAGCTTGTCAGTAAATGAGGGGAAAGGGCTTGGTGGTAGGTAGATGGCAGCAAAGAGGAAGACAGGAGCATGCTTTAGTCAGAAAAATGTGAGCCTCAGAGGAGCAGGAGTTTTAATAAAAGTAATAGTCTAGAAGTGAAAATAAGGAACATTGATGACTCGGAATCACTGCTGGACTTTAAGGTACAGGGATGTGTGAGGATAAACAGTCCCCCCTTGGTGGTTGTTTATCAAGTTTATCATTTGTCCACACCTGAATCTACAGCAAAACCCTTGGCATCTCTTTCACTACAGGGGAAAGTTACTGCCTTCATGGAGAGTCAGTTTCAGCTCAGATGAGGAGGAGGCATGTCCTTTTTTTCTCCTCCTCTATCTCTTGTCTATGGGCAATTATATCCACTCCTATGGTTTCAATTAACATGTAATTGGTGACTCCCAATACTAGATCTGTAGCTCAGGACTGTGTTTTGGGCTCCCTTCCAGGCATGTATAACTTACTGCTCACTGAACTTCTCCATTTGATGTCCCAGTGGCATCTCAAACTCAACATTTCATGACTATCTTTTACCGTGAGATTCACGCATCTCCTGTCTTGCAGTGCTTCACGCAGCCCTCTCTTTGATATAGTATAGGTCCTCAATAAATACTTGTAGCATGAATGAGTGAAACGTTTGAGTTAGTGAAACACCATGTGTTTTTTCAGAGCAAGCCTCTTTGGCAGAAGTACCTTCAGAATATAAACTGATTATTAAAGGTTAGTTTGCCTTGTTAAGTGTTTCATGGGCTGTCAGGCTGTAACCTGGGATAATGACATAGGTGGAACGTTCACTCTGACCAGTGAGACTACGTTCCTTTAGGTTCACTTGTTTTGTAAATTAGATTTGTCAGGTTAGCAGTTCAAATGAAAGTTCTCTCTCTCTCTCTTTTTTAACCACTGATCTTTGGCACATTCTAATGAGAGCTGTAGCTCCTGAGTTGTTTCTTCAGCATTGGCATCTAATATGAAAGAAATTGAAAGCTAAAGGGAAACCTCGGGGCTCCAGAACAGCAGGTCTGTCCAGTAACACTATCAGCCCTGTTCTTCAGCTGTGCCTTCAATGAGAAAAGGCTCCGACTACTGCATTGTGCCTGGTGAGGAAAGCTGCGTGAAGGAGATGTCACAAAGGGAAATAGCATCAACTTTCATTCTGAACTTTTTTGTGCCACCTTCAGTCAACTTATGTCATGCTGCCTGCTAATGACATTCCCACCTGGAGACCCCATTGTGAATGATGTCCTTGATGCCAACTCGTACATTTTAGCTAATTCCAAACCTAGTAAATATTTAGTATCTTTCTTGGAACCAATTAAATGAATGGGAGACATAAAATAGAACTTGCCTTTACCCAAGGAGTCATTCAACCAGAATTTTTATGACAAATAAGGGATTGGAAACTAAGTAAAATATTGAGAGCCTTTAAATACATATAGAAGTGATTCAAATCTGAAATTGCCTGAAGTGATTCTCACCTTATCCTGGAGAGGGCTGCCGTATGAAGTTACTTGTTTAGACTGGTAGCCTTCATTTGCTAGCAAGGGTATTGTATTTTATTGTTCTTTAGATATTTTGAATTTTAAATCAAAACAACAAGAACAGCAACAAAAAATTGTAATGATAAAAAAGGTATTGAACTTTTTTCTGAATGCTACAGGAAACTCGAATATTGTAAAGTGGAACTCATTGCCTCATAGATGAAAAGAGAGAAAACAGCAGTAGTCACAAAAATAAAGTGTAGATAGACTATAGGACTTAAAAGTTTTATTAACAACCATTAAGTTATTGAGTTGGAAAAGGTTGTTTTTGTTGTCATTGGTGGTGGTGGTGGTGGGTTTTTGTTTTTTGTCTTTTTATTGGCTAGATTGCCAGGACTGAAAAGTCTAACTCCAAGTACTGAACAAACATGCTCTCCCAGACTCATCCATTTAGCAGGTGTTCAATAAATATTATTGACTGGCTTATTGTCCCAATGATCTCGTTTATAAAAATAGCCTGAAAAGGAAATTCCCAGATAATGAATTTCAGTTGTTAACAGTGTTTTTATCTGGAATAGTTCATGAGATCTTAATCAAGGCAGTCTTTATAGTAAACTTCCTGTTCAGGATGTTCTCATGGACTATAAATAAGACTATGAAAAGATAATAAATACTCATTTTTATATTGGTTTTAACACACTAAAAAGTCTCATCCTTGAGTTTTAAGAGCGAACACCCTTTATTTCTTTAGAAGGAAAATGTATTTTATTTTTAAGACATGGATTTTTTTTTTTTTATGTAGTAGAAGTTTGAGATACAAACACATCTTTGGGATTCAAAGACAGGTTATTGACTTTGAGCCTCATGTCTGGCATTCTCTACTTTGGGAGTCTTGTTTCTGTGCAATAGATATTATGCTGAGTTTACTGTGAATATATTAGAGCATCTAAAGTGCCTATTTTGGACTCTGTTTAACACATTTAGTAAGGTCTAACTGTTTATAATTGTGAGTGATGATTATTAGTTCTTGGTGGGGGAAGAAAGAACCAAAATGTTCTGTCCTCTGTCATTAACTCCATGTGGCATTTGCTAATTGTAACTCTCCCATTTCCTTCGCAAAAAGCAGGTGACAGGTATGGTGCTGTGGGCTTTATGAGCATTATGGCCTGTGATCCTCACAGCAACTTTAGGAGGGGGTCCTACTCTACTCATTGCTTTGTGAATGAGAGAGCTGCTTAGCGAGGGAATGAGACTCACAAAGGGCACAGGGCCAGTAAAGAGCAGAGCCTTGCCTGACTCCAGAGATTTCAAATGTAGATACCTGGGCTCTATCCCTGGAGATTCTGTTTCGGTAGTTCTGCATTTTTAACAGGTTCCCCTGAAAGATTTTGAAATGGAGGTCACATAGGGCTGAGTTAACAAGACGGAAGTATTTTCATACTTTGTCTGACCATTTGTTTATTAATTAAATATCACTGAGGTTCTATGCAGTAAGCATATGGGATGCAAATGTTAGACGGGTGATATTTAAATGCTCCTCTCTTGGTGTTTTGGGTCTGTAATCTCCATAGTGAGAGAAAAAAGTTATTTCAAGTCAGCAGCATTCTGTGAGAACCCAGAGTATTGATAGCAGTATCAGTCGTAGCCACCCGATTCATATGTCATTTTATATTGTATCTGGAGGATTTTTCCTAAATGAAGACAACTAAAAGCTATATTTAAATAACTTTATGAATAGGGTTCTGATGACTCATATCAATTTTTCCTTCTCAAAGCTCTGTTAAGAGAATAATCTGTTGCATTCAGAATAATCTGAATCAGACCACTTCTGCAGCTCTGACTCAGATTTAGATCTGGTTTTCTCTCCTGGTTTTGTTCAAATGCTGTTAATTTTGCATTTCTTGTTTTACACAAGCTTGCACAGGGACATAACATCCTGGAGACTTTAGTCTCATTCTTTGTTTCTGTGTTTACTGAGAGTTGTCTTTAAACATGGTCATGGTCCTTTGGGCTCTCAGGATCCTGCTACCAAACGGTTACTTAAGAGTGGCCTTTTTTGTTCTTCCTACCTCTGCCTTTGAGCTGAGTGCCTGGTGTATTCCCCTGGCTGTACTTCCCACACTCTCTTCTCTGCCTGGGATGACACGAAGGGTCAGGTCCACTCCATTCTGAGGCTTCAGGGGCACCTTGCTACTCCCTGTGTTATTCAGTAAACATCCTCATGCCTGAAGAGAGAGCTTAAAGCTCAAAAGGTATGGGATGTATCACTACGGTAAAATCTAACATCTTTAAAACATGCTTTTCCATTACCAAGAAGAATATAAGTGAAAATATATAGATTAAAACTAACTTGTCATTTCAGGAAAAGTTTTTGTCTGTTCCGAGAGGAGCATTAAATTGCCTTAAATTTGACTTTCTGTTTTCTTATCCAGAGAGATGTCATTGAGATTCATTGGTCCCTGAATCAATTTATACATTACTTTACATTTCCCCACTGCATCTTCTAGAATGGTCCCCACACCAAAGACACTCACAAATTTTATTGCCCCATTGACTGACTTTTTGGAACACGACACAGGCTGACAGATGTTTTCCCAGCCATCTTGGGATTGTATACCACTGGTAGAAATTATTAACTTGCAGAAATCAGTAGCTTGAGTACGCCATAAGCACTTACATTCAAGCACAGGTTTTATTGAAAGGAATTACATGAATTTACTTCAGATGGAGGAACAATTTACTTTTCATTGCTTTATTTTATAAACATGAACTTTATAGTTTTCCTTGCCATCTTTTTATTGCTTCAAAACACACATTTTATATGCTGCTGACATAAAATTAGCTGTACTCCCAGTTACCTAGTGCTCTAAAGCACAATGAATTTGAGACAGACTGGTAAGGTTTTCTGATCTCTTCTTCAAAGTTCTTTGCTGTGAAGAATGGGAGTAGTATTAGAAGAATGAAGACAAGTAAATGCTCTTCAGTTTTTCTTAAGGGAAAAGTTTTCCATAAATTATAGTCTGGGCAAATAAATAATTCTAGGTAAGATTTTAGAATTAATGATCAAAGAAATGGTTGGTGAATAGCCAGCAAAGGAAGCAATAATTCAATATTCAGAAGAAACATTAACAAATTAACCCAGTTTACTTCTTTGTAGGGTTATTAAATCAGTAGGTTAGGGGAATGCACAAAACAGTGTATTTGAGCTAAAGCAACGCATTGGCCAAGTCTTTCAAGATACCTTTGGGTTAATATGGTGGACGATTAGCTGAGTGTTAATGATATTAGGTGAATACTTGAAAGGCTATATCCAGAGATGATTATTTAGTGCATCAGGGTCATTAGGCAGTTTTCATAAAGGCATATTTTATGATTCTGTTCTTAACCCTATTATATTCATTTTTTAATGACTGCCAGAGGCAATGTAGTGTAATACAGTTACAGTGATTAGGGCTCAGACTGAGATGAAATCCTGCTTCCACCACTTCTTGGAATGTGATTTTGGGCAAGTTACTGAATCTTTGTAAGCCCCAGTGTCTTCATCTTTAAAATGGTGATAGTAATAGTGTCTGCCTCATTGAGCTCCTGTGAAGGTTAAGTGGGATAAATAATGTGAAGCAGTATCAAAGCACTAACGCATGGTAAATGCTCAAAAATGTTAGTTATTGCTGTTAACTACTTGGATATGGGTACAGAATTCTAAGTCATCAAACTTGTGAGTAGAATAAGCTAGAAGAAAGAGAAGAGCTATTGCATGACAGGATCTTGACTGATGGCAGATGGCCACACTTATACCTTTGACCCCTCTCCTTAAATTCCAGTATCCATGTGGGTGACATTTAACAGTGTGAAGTATTATCAGGAATTCATTTAAGGCCCTGAATGCATATTCCAAAACTCAAACGACCAAGTATGTATGTAGGATATATACAAAAGGATACGCAAGAAAGATTGAAGAGCTTTAATTATCAGAAAGCTCAATATGAGTGAGGAGTATGATGTAATCACAAATAAATGAGCAATAATATAAATCAAGCCAGTATTAACACAAGTTGCTACCTAGATATGAAAATACAAAGGTCACTAGTTACAACTCTCAAAGTGTTTTGTTTCATTCTTGAGCACCACAATTTAAGTGACAGATAATCTGGAGTTTGTTCAAAGAATAGTGGCTGAGATGGCAAAAGAACTCAAAACTATGCCACAAAAGGAATATTTGAAATTAAAGGATTCTAACTTGGAGATAAGGAGACATGGATGCTTATGCTGGCTTTTGTCAAAACTGTTAATTTATTGATTCAATGGAAGTTTTTTATAAAGTAATCCCCAATACACTCAGTTCAGGGTTAAATATCACATTTGTAGCATTATATATATAATATATAAAGTTCCCTGTGCTATACAATAGGACCTTGTTGTTTATCCATTCTTTTTTCTTTTTTTAACATCTTTATTGGAGTATAATTGCTTTACAATGTTGTCTTAGTTTCTGCTGTATAACAAAGTGAATCAGCTGTATGTACACATATATGTCTGTATACCCTCCTCTTGCATCTCCCTCCCACCCTCCTTTTCCCACCCCTCTAGGTGGTCACAAATCACGAAGCTGATCTCCCTGTGCTATGTGGCTGCTTCCCACTAGCTATCTACATTTGGTAGTGTATATATGTCCATGCCACTCTCTCACTTTGTCCCAATTTACCCTTCCCCCTTCCCGTGTACTCAAGTCCATTCTCTACATCTGCACCTTTATTCCCGTCCTGCCCCTAGGTTCTACAGAACCTTTTTTTTTTTCTTTTTTTCTTTTAGATTCCATATATATGTGTTAGCATATGGTATTTCTTTCTCTTTCTGACTTACTTCACTCTGTATGACAGACTCTAGGTCCATCCATCTCACTACAAATAACTCAATTTCATTTCTTTTTATGTCTGAGTAATATTCCATTGTATATATGTGCCACATCTTCTTTATCCATTCATCTGTCGATGGACACTTAGGTTGCTTCCATGTCCTGGCTGTTGTAAATAGTGCTGCAGTGAACATTGTGGTACATGACTCATTTTGAATTATGGTTTTCTCAGGGTATATGCCCAGTAGTGGCATTGCTGGGTCATATGGTAGTTCTATGTTTAGTTTTTTAAGGAACTTCCATACTGTTCTCCATAGTGGCTGTATCAATTTACATTCCCACCAACAGTGCAAGAGGGTTCCCTTTTCTCCACACCCTCTCCAGCATTTATTGTCTGTAGATATTTTGATGATGGCCATTCTGACCAGTGTGAGGTGATACCTCCTTGTAGTTTTGATTTGCATTTCTCTAATGATTAGTGATGTTGAGCATCCTTTCATGTGTTTGTTGGCAATCTGTATATCTTCTTTGGAGAAATGTCTATTTAGGTCTTCTGCCCATTTTTGGATTGGGTTGTAGTTTTTTTGATATTGAGCTGCATGAGCTGCTTGTATATTTTGGAGATTAATCCTTTGTCCATTGCTTCATTTGCAAATATTTTCTCCCATTCTGAGGGTTATCTTTTTGTCTTGTTTATGGTTTCCTTTGCTGTGCAAAGCTTTGAAGTTTCATTAGGTCCCATTTGTTTATTTTTGTTTTTATTTTCCTTTCTCTAGGAGGTGGGTCAAAAAGGATCTTGCTGTGATTTATGTCATAGAGTGTGCTGCCTATGTTTTCCTCTAAGAGTTTTATAGTGTCTGGCCTTACATTTAAGTCTTTAATCCATTTTGAGTTTATTTTTGTGTATGGTGTTAGGGAGTGTTCTAATTTCATTCTTTTACAATCAGCTGTCCAGTTTTCCCAGCACCACTTATTGAAGAGGCTGTCTTTTCTCCATTGTACATTTTTGCCTCCTTTATCAAAGATAAGGTGACCATATGTGTGTGGGTTTATCTCTGGGCTTTCTATCCTGTTCCATTGATCTATATTTCTGTTTTTGTGCCAGTACCATACTGTCTTGATTACTGTAGCTTTGTAGTGTAGTCTGAAGTCAGGGAGCTTGATTCCTCCAGCTCCGTTTTTCTTTCTCAAGATTGCTTTGGCTATCCGGGGTCTTTTGTGTTTCCATACAAATAGTGAAATTTTTTGTGCTAGTTCTGAGAAAAATGCCATTGGTAGCTTGTTAAGGATTGCATTGAAGCTGTAGATTGCTTTGGGTAGAATAGTCATTTTCACAATGTTGATTCTTCCAATCCAAGAACATGGTATATCTCTCCATCTGTTTGTATCATCTTTAATTTCTTTCATCAGTGTCTTATAGCTTTCTGCATACAGGTCTTTTATCTCCTTAGGTCAGATTATTCCTAGGTATTTTATTCTTTGTGTTGCAGTGGTAAATGGGAGTGTTTCCTTAATGTCTCCTTCAGATTTTTCATCATTAGTGTATAGGAAGGCAAGAGATTTCTGTGCATCAACTTTGCATTAACTTTGTATCCTGTGCTTTAACTTTGTATCCT
This sequence comes from Balaenoptera ricei, assembly GCF_028023285.1. Taxonomy (NCBI): domain Eukaryota; kingdom Metazoa; phylum Chordata; class Mammalia; order Artiodactyla; family Balaenopteridae; genus Balaenoptera; species Balaenoptera ricei. The sequence goes on from NC_082640.1 coordinate 128,968,780, forward strand.
GCTACTTTACCAAATTCATTGATTAGCTCTGGTAGTTTTCTGTTAGCATCTTTCAGATGATCTATGTATAGTATCATGTCATCTGCAAACAGTGACAGTTTTACTTCTTCTTTTCTGATTTGTATTCCATTTATTTCTTTTTCTTCTCTGATTGCTGTGGCTGAAATTTCCAAAACTATGTTGAATAATAGTGGTGAGAGTGGGCAACCTTGTCTTGTTCCTGATCTTAGTGGAAATGGTTTCAGTTTTTCACCATTGAGAATGATGTTGGCTGTGAATTTGTCATATATGGCCTTTATTATGTTGAGGTAAGTTCCTTCTGTGTCTACTTTCTGGAGAGTTTTTATCATAAATTCATGTTGAATTTCGTCAAAAGCTTTTTCTGCATCTATTGAAATGATTTTATGGTTTTTATCCTTCAATTTGTTATTATGGTTTATCACATTGATTGATTTGCGTATATTGAAGAATCCTTGCATTCCTGGAATAAACCCCACTTGATCATGGTGTATGATCCTTTTAACGTGCTGTTGGATTCTGTTTGCTAGTATTTTGTTGAGGATTTTTGCATCAATGTTCATCAGTGGTGTTGGCCTGTAGTTTTCTTTTTTTTGTGACATCTTTGTCTGGTTTTGGTATCAGGGTGATGATGGCCTCGTAGAATGAGTTGAGGAGTGTTCCTCCCTCTGCTATATTTTGGAAGAGTTTGAGAAGGATAGGTGTTAGCTCTTTTGTAAATGTTTGATAGAATTCACCTGTGAAGCCATCTGGTCCTGGGCTTTTGTTTGTTGGAAGATTTTTAATCACAGTTTCAAGTTCAGTGCTTGTGATTGGTCTGTTTATATTTTCTGTTTTTTCCTGGTTGAGTGTTGGAAGGTTGTGCTTTTTTAAGAATATGTCTATTTCTTCCAGGTTGTCCATTTTATTGGGATATAGTTACTTGTAGTAATCTCTCATGATCCTTTGTATTTCTGCAGTGTTAGTTGTTACTTCTCCTTTTTCGTTTCTAATTCTGTTGATCTGAGTCTTCTCCCTTTTTTTCTTCATGAGTCTGGCTAATGGTTTATCAATTTTCTTTATCTTCTCAAAGAACCAACTCTTCATTTTTATTGATCTTTTCTATCATTTCCTTCATTTATTTTTCATTTATTTCTGACCTGATTTTTATGTTTTCTTTCCTTCTGCTAAGTTTGGGGGTTTTTTTTTGTTCTTCTGTCTCTAATTGCTTTAGGTGTAAGTTTAGGTTGTTTATTTGAGATGTTTCTTGTTTCTTGAGGTAGGATTCTATTGCTATAAATTTCCCTCTTACAACTGCTTTTGCTGTGTCCCATAGGTTTTGGGTCGTCGTGTTTTCATTGTCATTTGTTTTTAGGTATTTTTTGATTTCCACTTTGATTTCTGCAGCGATCTCTTGGTTATTTAGTAGCATATTGTTTAGCCTCCATGTGTTTGTATTTTTTACAGTTTTTTTCCTGTAATTGATATCTAGTCTTATAGCATTTTGGTCAGAAAAGATACTCCATACAATTTCAATTTTCTTAAATTTATCATGGCTTGATTTGTGACCCAAGATATGATCTGTCCTAGATAATGTTCTGTGAGCACTTGAGAAGAAATTGTATTCTGTTGTTTTTGGATGGAATGTCCTATAAATATCAATTAAGTCCATCTTGTTTAATATGTCATTTAAAGCCTGTGTTTCCTTATTTATTTTCAATTTGGATGATCTGTCCATTGGTGAAAGTGGGGTGTGAAAGTCCACTACTATGATTGTGTTACTGTCGATTTCCCCATTTGTGGCTGTTAGCATTTGCCTTATGTATTGAAGTTCTCCTATGTTGGGTGCATAAATATTTACAACTGTTATATATTGTTCTTGGATTGATTCCTTGATCATTATGTAGTGTCCTTCTTTGTCTCTTGTAATAGTCTTTATTTTAAAGTCTATTTTGTCTGATATGAGAATTGCTACTCCAGCTTTCTTTTGATTTCCATTTGCATGGAATATCTTTTTCCATCCCCTCACTTTCAGTCTGTATGTGTCCCTAGGTCTGAAGTGGATCTCTTGTAGACAGCATATATACAGGTCTTGTTTTTGTATGCATTCAGCAAGCCTGTGTCTTTTGGTGGGAGCATTTAATCCATTTACATTTAAGGTAATTATAGATATGTATGCTCCTATTACCATTTTATTAATTGTTTTGGGTTTGTTATTGTAGGTCTTTTCCTTCTCTTGTGTTTCCTGCCTAGAGAAATTCCTTTAGCATTTTTTGTAAAGCTGTTTTGGTGGTGCTGACTTCTCTCAGCTTTTGCTTGTCTGTACAGGTTTTAATTTCTCTGTGAAATCTGAATGAGATCCTTGCTGGGCAGAGTAATCTTGGTTGTAGGTTTTCCCCTTTCATCACTTTAAATATGTCCTGCCACTCCCTTGTGGCTTGCAGAGTTTCTGTTGAAAGATTAGCTGTTAACCTTATGGGGATTCTCTTATATGTTATTTGTTGCTTTCCCCTTGCTGCTTTTAATATTTTTTCTTTGTATTTTATTCTTGATAGTTTGATTAATATTTGTCTTGGTGGATTTCTCCTTGGATTTATCCTGTATGGGACTCTCTGAGCTTCCTCGACTTGATTGACTATTTCCATTCACATATTAGGGAAGTTTTCAACTATAATCTCTTCAAATATTTTCTCAGACCCTTTCTTCTTCTCTTCTTCTAGGACCCCTGTGTTTCGAATGTTGGTGCATTTAATGTTGTCCCAGAGGTCTCTGAGACTGTCCTCAATTCTTTTCATTCTTTTTTCTTTATTCTGCTCTGCAGTAGTTATTTCCACTGTTTTATCTTCCAGTTCACTTATCTGTTCTGCCTCAGTTATTCTTCTATTGATTCCTTTTAGAGAATTTTTAATTTCATTTATTGTGTTGTTCATCATTGTTTGTTTGCTCTTTAGTTCTTCCAGGTCCTTGATAAATGTTTCTTGTATTTTCTCCATTCTGTTTCCAAGATTTTGGATCATCTTTACTATCATTACACTGAATTCTTTTTCAGGTAGCCTACTTATTTCCTTTTCATTTGTTTGGTCTGGTGGGTTTTTACCTTGCTCCTTCATCTGCTGTGTATTTCTCTGTCTTCTCATGTTGCTTAACTTACTGTGTTTGGGGTCTCCTTTTCTCAGCCTGCAGGTTCGTAGTTCCCATTGTTTTTGGTGTCTGCCCCCAGTGGGTAAGGTTGGTTCAGTGGGTTGTGTAGGCTTCCTTTTGGACAGGACTGGTGCCTGTGTTCTTGTGGATGAGCCTGGATGTTGTCTTTCTGCTGGGCAGGACCACATCTGGTGATGTGTTTTGGGGTGTCTGTGAGCTTAGTATGATCTTAGGCAGCCTCTCTGCTCATGGATGGGGTTGTGTTCCTGTCTTGCTAGTTGTTTGGCATGGGGTGTCCAGCACTGGAGCTTGCTGGTTGTTGAGTGGAGCTGCGTCTTAGTGTTGAGACAGAGATCTCTGGGAGAGCTCTCGCCAATTGACATTATGTTGGCCTGGGAGGTCTCTGGTGGACCAGTGTCGTGAATTCGGCTCTCCCACCTCAGAGGCTCAGGCCTGACAGCTGATTGGAGCACCAATACCCTGTCAGCCACGTGGCTGGAGAAGGTGGGCTATGAGTTGGGTGTCAGCCACTGCCCTCTTGTAGCTGTGTCTCAGCTGTCTCCAAAGGCCACCCAGATATATGGGGTCATTCCACCATTCCTCAGAACTTACACATGCCAGTCTGGGATTTGTAGATGTCCTCCTGATACTCTTCATTGAAATATCTTGCATTCATTGTGGTGAAAGATATGCTAATAGTGTTGGTTCTCTTCAGTTCAGAGACTGGGAGAGTCTGAGCCTTCATGTGGCCAAGTCAGGAGCAGCTGGCCAAAGGTCTCAAAGTGATAAGATTTCAGATTCCAAGAAGGCTTTCTGCAGCACCTGAGCAGTAGTCCCAAGCAGTCGCTCTGCTCAGCTGCAGCACTCTGACCGGGGAACTTGGTGAAACCCTTAAACGAGGATTTCTGGCGGCCCCTGAGCCTGACTTGCCCATCCAGGCAAGGAGCTGAGGAGAGCGTCTCTCGGCCCCATCTCACCAGAGGAGCAGACACCTGGAAGCTGTGTGTTCCTGTTTTGCTAGTTGTTTTGCATGGGGTGTCCAGCACTGGAGCTTGCTGGTCGTTGAGTGGAGCTGGTCTTAGCAATGAGATTGAGATCTCTGGGAGAGCTCTCGCCAATTGGTATTATGTGGGGCCGGGAGGTCTCTGATGGTCCAGTGTCCTGAAGTTGGCTCTCCCACCTCAGAGCTCAGGCCTGACACCCGGCTGGAGTGCCAAGACCCTGTCAGCCACACGGCCAGGTATGTGGGGAGTTTCTTGTCTTTTGGGAAGTCTGAGGTCTTCTGCCAGCATTCAGTAGGTGTTCTGTAGGAATTGTTCCACATGTAGATGTATTTTTGATGTATTTCTGGGGAGGAAGGTGATCTCCACATCTTACTCCTCCACCATATTGAAGGTCCTCCCTGTAGCACATTGTTGAGTCTCTTCACAAGAATATTCATCACCTGTGTATTCCCATCATGATGTCACTTTTCTGAGCCTCTGCAATACCTGGTTGGGGTTGTTTTCTTGGACACACCCATATAGTTTAAACGTGTATGTTATTACTGGTTTCCCCATTCTCTCCCCTTGCTCCCCCCTGCCACCCCCCCACACATTGAGAAATTAATGAAAACCTGGAGTGGCTCTTGTTACAGTAATGAGTTCCTTGTTACTATACTGTGTTCAAGTTCAGACTAAACGACCATTTTGAAACTGTATAGGAGATTTAAAGGTAACTTGTGTTAGTGGATCAAATTACCTGTAATACCTTTTCCAGTCATGTGTTCTAAAATATGAACTAATCATAGAGTACTGCATATTTTAACCATCTGATATTTCATACATTATGCTGGGGATAGGTTGAAGGTATAGTAGGAAGAAATGTATATTTTGGGCTAAATGTTATTCTAATTTTAGATGGGCAATAGGTGTGGGACTCTTTGGTTTATAAACTCATTCTGATTTTACCTAAGTTTTAAAGTATGTAGATTTATCATCGGTAATTAAAGGGGTGAGACTATTCTTTGTTGAATATGGCCAGTTTTTTGAATTCTGGGAGCAAATTTTGCATCTTTCATGATTTTTCTTCCATGACCAAGAGGTCTAATAATAACTGTGTTAATGATATCACATTTTACATTAATTTGGCACATTAGCTTTTATACATATATTTCCATACACATTATCTTATTTAAAAATTCTCCCAGCTGACCTCTTAAGCAGATAATGAAACTGAGACTCAGTTTGGTGATTGCCTGAAGTTTCATGGCTAGCAAAGGACAGATCCAGGACCAAACCCTCATTCTTTCCAGCCGGACTTTAATTCTTTTTCTTTCTTTGACCTAATGGTTTTAGATGTCAGCAATTTTATCAGTGAGAAGGGACTTTTCCCTTCAGCTGGAAAAAATTGCCTTTCCCTTTCACAGTGTCCTTTTGCTTTATTGTGAAGTATATTTGTAGAACAATGCCAGCTTTGAAATGTCATGTACTTCAGGTGCAGAAATTGTGGCCTGCTTGAAGTGATGTCATGATGTTTGCCTGAGGAAGTGGATGTGACTGCTTAGGTTATGGAGGCCATGAGTTGAGCCTGACCAGTTAGGCTGCACAGGGAGTTTGGTCAGGTGTATGAGGCATGCCACGTTTTCTAGGGATGAGGCCTTTATAGCCTATACCTAAGGAACATTTCAGAAATAATGGTCCAGCATGAGTGAGTTAAGAAGATCATCTGTAGGCATGGGGATTGGGATGAAGTATTGTATCTGGGACATCTGATGGCAGGTGTGATCTAGTTACAGATACTATGATTAGAAGCATACCTTGGGGTATGGCCAGTGCGACTCAGACAGTGCAGTGGGAAACAGGAATAGGGGAGAGAAGGTCACGAGAGGGACCAGTGTTGAAATTTACAAGAGTTGAGACCCTCAGCTTGGAAAAGAATCCCCAAGAATGTGTAGAGGTTTTAGTGTGATGAGTGACAGCTATGTGAAGTCAGCAGCAGGATTGGAAGAATGCAGGATCAGGAGGTTAGATGGGCCATTCCAGCTGAAAAATAACAAAACAATTGATTAATGTGGATTTTTAGATTTTTACATTGTTTCTAGGTTTTTATGTGTGTTTCAAAATATTAGTACTTTTTAGTGTTAAATGATCAAATATTTTACTGTTTTGTTTTTTCAACCGATCTAAGTTTAAGCTTAAATGGGAAAATATCAGGGAAAAAGCAGACAACATATTGAAACATATTCCCCCTTTTTTAGTAAAATCATTTTTTAATTTGAAAGTAATAAATGAACATGCTAAAACATAAAAATATTAAAACACAGGCTTTTCTAGGTTCAAATTGAGATAACAAAAATAATACAAAGATTTTCCAGATTCATGGCTTAGAAATGCTGAATAAAACACTCTAAAAATTTTCTTAAATTCATAGCTGAGCATTCAAGAAAGAAATCCCCAGCTGCCATAAATACAGAGAAAACCAGATCAGAATGTGTGAACTAGGGCTAAGTCTGCTCTATGGGGAGACCTGGGGACAGGACACAGGGCCTTCTGCCTGAAGAAGGCAGAGTAGAAATGAGATCCCAGCAGTGAAATGTACCTGGAAAATTACTGGGAATCTCATCTCTGCTTGGTTTATGAGTGCCAAAAAGTCTTTCCTGAGGGACTTCCCTGGCGGTCCAGTGGTTAAGACTCTGTGTTTCCAGTGCAGGGGGCGTGGGTTCCATCCCTGGTCAGGGAACTGAGATCCCACACGCTGCATGGCGCAGCCAAATTAAAAAAAAAAGAAGTCTTTCCTGAAAAATCTAAACTTTAAGACTATGTTTTGAACATAATTCCCTTCCTATAAATTGATTCTACCAACCTCACTATCTTCATAAGTGTAATAAAGTATAAAACTACTTAGAGTTTTTGGCAAAAATTTTCTATATAAATATGAATACATACAGAATATAATATGAAAAATATGTTCATTGGCCAGTTTCAGTGTTCAAAGGGGACATTTGAAGATCTGTTAGATGCCTGGCTCTTAATCTGGACTCTTAGGTCTCCTTGACAACAGGGGCGTGTGTGTGTGTGTGTGTGTGTGTGTGTGTGTGTGTGTGAGAAGAGGTAATGTTTGAGCTATCTTTAGTACTTCAAAATATGGTTCTCTACTTCAAATGGTTTATACATCAGAGATAAAGATGCATGGGCTATTAAATAGAATTTTTAAAGTAATACCCAAATTATATCAAAACGTTGGTTTCATCAAAAAATAGTTATTTGGAAATATACTTAAGCATCAAAAGCTTTTAAATAATAAATTAGTTGACATCAAGAATCTTTAAAGGCCAACACAGGGCAAATCCTATTGTCTCTCTATCATGAAAGTTAATAGCACACACAGTCTCTGTGCAATATGAGGGAAGCCACTAGGTGATACTTAGTTTGAAGAGTTGAAAATATACAGAACTATATAAAATGAGTAGTGAGTTGATGATAGAGTTATACCCATCATCCCTGGAGCTCTAGTATTGTACTATTCCCATGCTGAAAGGTCTACCAATGAGCTGTCAGTCAGTCGTTGAGTCCATACAACTCCTAGGACTATCACCTGACAATGATATCTGACTAGTGTCAGGCATGCCTAAGGCTCCCTTACCTAGATTATCCTCTGCTCCTTTTTTGACAGCTCCAGAATGGAGTTTGTTTCCTACATTTAATGGATTTGTCCTAAACCTTAATTGAATCTTCCAGATAAAAGAAATCGAGGACAACTTCAATAGTATAGTCTGTAGACTTGCTGGATTCCTCAAGACCTGCGTATCAATCCGGGCACTCAGAAGATGGGCTGGGATAATTGCAAATCATTCTTATCAGGTCCAAAGTATAAATCCTTTTTGGTCTTTCTAAAGGTTCAGACTTATGATTTTAGGGAGGAAAAGGATTTCAGTAAAAGAATTTGTAGTTGGAGGGTCAAATTCTCTAACCATTTTTATTTTTTTGCTGAAAGAATATCAGATAACATTTAAGAATCAAATTTACTATTAGGACACATACTCCTTAGGCAAAAACCATTTTGCAGATACAACATAATCACTTTTTGAAATGACAAACAATAATTTTAGTTTATTTTTTAGAGTGTTTTTCAAGGACAGGATAACCAAATACGTGCATACTCAAGACACTATCATCTTAATCATGAAAAACTTTAAAATTGTGTAGGGTATTTAGAATATTAACTGCTGTTAAAACAGTAGTTAATATTCTAAATATTGAGGCTGAGCCATTTTACTGCTTAGCCTCAAGTGTCTGATCAAATATTTTTATGAACTGACAAAAGAGCATTTTGGATTCATATATTAGGATTTAAAATTGTATCAAAGAGCACCTGCATCTGAGAGCCCAATGTAGTCTATTATTTCTTTCCTATGGTCAATATTTTTCCTATTATGAGTAAGAAGAAAAACAGAAGAAAACATTGAAACTTTATAAAATGAACTATTTCTATAAAGTGCTTGTTTATTCAGTCTTAGAAATCTTGGGTATAATCAAATCAGTTGTATTTTTGACAGTTGTTTCTGAAGTTATATTATGCAAAACCAAGATTTCTGTGGAATGGGAAAAACACTCTAGAGCAATACTAGTTTTCTAGCAAAACAGTGATGATTGATGTGGAAAATTGATACCTAAAGATATAGGGATATTTTGCTTTTATGTATGACTTTCAGAATAGGCAATTTCATTAGTGCCCTTCTGCTTCAAATAAAACAGTTGTGCAAAGCATTCAGTTTTGAGAACAACGTCCCCTGATGTTTAAAAGAAATCCATCTGTCAACGTTTTGGTACTTTTATATTGTTTTGAAATTAGACTCCTAATTCTGCAATAGAGGTATCTCATTTCTGTCCTTTATTCATGTTGACCACTGAGCTTTCACTTTTTATTTGTTTTCCTATTTTCCTAGGAGGTATTGAAGTTATTTCTAAGAGATATTTGGAGCTTTCAATAAAAGTATGAATTAATAAGACTTTTTTTTGCTTGCTTGCAAACCTGCCTTGGCTGTTTTGCAAAAATTATTAGTCTCCATCGTAAATGAATCACATGGTATTGTAATTATCTGTTCATATATGCTTCTCTTAGTAGACTGTGACCTTCTCAAGAGCAGGTAACAGGTTTTAAAATTTTTATATCCCAACACAAGCATGATGTCTGGTCCATAGAAAATGCTCAGTAAGTGTTTGCTGACTATCTGCACAAATGAATGACAAGGAAGCAAGATTACTTAATGTTAGTAGGTTCTTGGAACTACTTATACTTGTTATAGTATTAGGAATTGGGCTAAGCTAGATGAGCATAGTAGAATAAACTCAGAAAAAAATGGCTTATTTCTAATTTCTAGGTCCTGAATTGGAAGGAAAGTTCTAAATAGAATACATTCTCACACATTTTTAAACTTGAATGGACTGGACTGTGTTGGTAACAATGACATAATTAATCATGAGCAATAATAAAACTGAGGTAACTTTTTAATGTACTGCCAGGATTATTTGGACACACAAATATGAGGTATAGTTATTAGTATAATGTGCTAGATCAGTGAGGATGATTTTGAGTACAAGTAACAAGTAACCTGACTCAAATAAGGAGCAATAAGGAAATCTAATATTTCTCATAATTGGAAGTCCAGAATCAAGATGGATCCCATACATCAATAATATCAAGACCTTATTTCCTTTAATCTTTTCATTCTCTTGTCTTTCACATTGTCTTACAACTGGTTTTTCTGAGAAAGCAAGATGCTTGCTGTAGTTCTATGTATCAAGTCCAGACATGACATGATATCCAAAATAAGAGGAACTGTGTCTTTCCTTGTTTCTATTTTTAAGACCTAGGAAGAATTTCCCAGAATTGCTCAAAAATATTTTCTCCATGTTTCACTGGCCAGTGTTGGGTCTCATGCCCATTCCTAAAGCAGTCACTGGCAATGGCAATTGGGTTATCTTGATTGGGTTGGCTCAGTGGTTCTTAACCCTGGATGTTCTTTAGCACATGAGGAGATATGAAAATTATCAGTGCTTGGACCACACCAAGATTAATTTATTCAGAATCTCTGGAAGTGTGTCCTAGGCATCAGTAGTTTTTAAAAGCCCCCAGGTGATTTTAATACACAGTGAGGATTTAGAACTAAGGACTTGGATGCGTAGTCTGAGGTAGACTGGTGACCATGGTCTCCACAGTTACTTCTATACACAGAAAGAAGCTTTTGATCTCCCTCAGGAGGCTTTGAACTGACGTGAGGAAACTTTTTGTTAACATTCACTCGCACCCAAATTTCCTTGTGAATATCAGTGTATATGTGCAATACAGCTGACCAGGGTTAGACTTCGTGAACCATGAAGACAATTGGACTGAGCAAAACTTAAATCTAGATCTTTTCTTGTCTTATCAAGGAATGCTAAAATGAACCAGTCACTTAAGGATGGCCCTAAAAGATTTTCTGAAAATCCATGTTCTCATCCCTATTTGGTATGTTTTAGAGGACTATTTAGGCCAAATCTTCAGATAATCACATTAGTCCCTCTTCTTAGTCATATATATTCTCCTCCAGCAGGAATAAGTACCTTACATGGATTTAGGTGTTAAATACCTGGGATGTCCTTTCCCTATTGTATATTCTTACCTCCTTTGTCGTAAATCAATTGACCATATATACATGGATTTATTTCTGGGCTCTCTATTCAGTTCTGTTGATCTATCTGTTGTTTTTAATGCCAATACCACACTGTTTTGTAGTATAGTTTGAAATCAGGACACGTGATATCTGCAGCTTTGTACTTCCTTCTCAAGATTGCTTTGGCTATTTGGGACCTTTTGTGTTTCCATACAAATTTTAGGATTGTTTGTTCCATTTCTGTGAATAATTACATTGAAATTTTGATAGGGATTGAATTGAATCTGTAGATTGCTTTGGAGAATATGGACGTTTTGACAATATTAATTCTTCCTATCTGTGAGAGCAGAATATCCTTCCATTTATTTGTGTCATCTTCAGTTTCGTTCATCAATGTCTTATAGTTTTCAGCATACAGATCTTTCATCTTTTTGCTTAAATTTATTCCTAGGTATTCTATTCTTTTGATGCAGTTGTAAATGGGACTGTTTTCTTAATTTCTCTTTCTGATAGTTGGTTGTTAGAGTATAAAAATGCAACAAATGTTTGTATATCGATTTTGTATCCAGCAACTTTACTGAGTTTGTTTATCCTAACAGTTGTTTTTGGTAGAGTCTTTAGGGTTTTCTATGTATAAAATCATGTCATCTGCAAATAGTGACAGTTTTACTTACTTTTCCCTTTCCAGTTTGGATGCCTTTTATTTTTTTCTGGCCTAATTGCTCCAGCTAGAACCCCCAATGCTCTGTTGGAAAAAAAAAAAAAAAGAGTGGGCATCCTCGCCTTGTTTCTGATCTAAGAGGAAAAGCTTTCAGCTTTTTGCCATTGAATATGATGTTAGCTGTTACGTTATACACTTGAAACTAATATAATGTTATACGTCAATTATACCGAATGAAAAATAAACACCTGGGCAACCTGTGGCTAATTTTATACATTCTCTAAGCCTTTTATCTATAAAACTGAAATAGTAACTCCTATTTCAGAGTTTTTTCAAAAATTAAATTAGTTTGTGAAGGAAAAGCATTGGGCATAGTAAAAGCACAGAAAATGAGGTGATAATTATCTGATCTGCATTGATAGGTGATGACTCACCCATTGCTAATACTAACCCGGAGAATGTATTTATGTATTCTCTGTCCCTCTTGGTGCTTCCCTCCCACAACCCTCCACCCACTTTTGTTATCTATGTCTCTACTTTTTTTCTTTTCCTGTGGCACTTTTGTCTCTATCTGTATGATTTATTTTCATATATATAGTAATTCAAATCATATTTAAATTATGAAATTTTTTCTTTCCAATTTAAATTTTACAAAATCAACTATTCAAATTTAATTTTTAGATTTGTGTTTCCTCACTCTCTTGTTCCTTGATGGGACTTGTGTGGGTGTGTAGTTTTTTGGTTTTGTTTTTGGTTCTTTTGATTAACTGTGTTTATAGCCGACATATCCATTTTTCTCTTTTTCTTCATTTAATGCTTTATTATTTTTTGTCTGCATCAAGCATTTTCAGGTTGACTTGAATGACTGTTTGCAGAATATATTCTAAGAGGTCCCAATTGAAAAAAAAAAACTGCATTTTTATCAATAGCAAAGTGATGCAGTTCGAAAAATCTACAAAAAAAACCAGGAATGCCAGTTTCCAGAGGATTTTTCGTGCTACTCCCCAACAATATGCTTGCTACTCCTGGAAATGCTGAACTCTTTTCACTCCCTTGAGCCCTCTGTGCTCTCTCACTTCTGGGCCTTCACGGGTTATGCCCTCTTTCTTGACTAATTACCCCTTTCACCTGGCTACCCTCTAACTATTCTTTCTCACCTTAGCTTCTGCTTCCCAGTTAAAAAGTCTTTCCTGACCTCATGTTTCTGGATGAGGCATCCCTTCTAATGATTTCTGTAACACCTTGTATCACTCTCACATTATTTTACCATATTCTACTGCTAAACCATTGCTTTCTCTGGACTCCACACTCAGGGTATCATTGTGGCCCAGTGCATAGCACAGTGCTGGGCACATTTCCACTTCAAATGAAAAGTCTCAATTCCCTCTAATGACTATATACATGTCAATGGCTTGTAGGATTAAGAGTAGATTATCATATATCTTCAGCATAGTCTGTTTGCTTATAGATTTATTTCCCTAAGATCCACACAACAGAAAGTATCCATCTAATTTTATTTAAAAAAAAAAAAACTTTTCCATGTTACTGATGTAAAACACATTTTTGTTTTCTTAAGTTTAATACACTGGTATATTCTTTTCCTTGTTTTAGGAGGCATGTTTTTTTTGCCTCCTGGCTGGTGGAATTGAATTTCTTACTTTTTCAGTACTTCTATTTTAATCCCAGCCTGCCTTTGGGGAGATTTATCTTGTGTTTCCCTGCTAAATGATGTCTTTTGAACCTGTTGCTATAAGGCAACAGGTTGATTTTGAGATTTCAAGTAGAGAGTTTTAATCTTACGCACTGGACTTAGCAGTATAACCTTAGAATGCTTTGGCTACTCTTTAATGCCTTGTCTTTTCTCTGTTCCGTTCTTTTCTTGCTGAAAGCCTCCAGATTTTACAAATATATTGGGTCTTTGAACACAATCATCCAAGCAAATATTCTCTGGGATGTACTTGAGATATGATTATTCTGGATTAATAAAACAGGATCTTCTTTGCTACTGTCTTAATTTTTTCCTGATACAACTCTTATCTTGTTCTGTTTAAATTGTATTGCTAACTTATTTTCATTTTTTTCTCAATGTATATTCTGCTTTTAAGGTTTATTACTTCTCCCTGATTTCTCCTTTAATAAGACATTGTTATATTCAAAATCTTTCGATTACTGCCTCTTACAGTGTCAGAAGAGTTGGAAAGAAAAAGGAGGCTGAAAAGAGTAAACCAGCATTTAAACCAGATTATTTGGATGACAGAATACAAAAACTGGTGAATGAAGAAAATGCTCTTGGGAGTACTGATTTTCAGTAAAGTAGCTGGTAGATGATCTCATGAAATTTTATTTGCTAAATTAATTAAATTAACTTGGCTAGAAACACCAATAATTAGATTGAAAACTGGCCTAAATGTCACATACCAGATAATAATAATATATATTACAGGCTGAAGTAGGTAGCTTAGATTGTAGTTAGTAGAAATGCTCAACTTTGGATTTTTCATAGCTTTTTTAATGAATGTCATGGAACTGGAAATAATCGATGAAAATTTCAGTTTATATATAATTGAATAACAATAGAAGTATCATGAAAGTCTTGATCTTATAAAGTTTTTGTGTACAGTTATAAATATGTTTACAGACAACAAAGAGAGCCAATTTGGAAAAAATGGAATTAAAATGAAAAGGATAAAATATCAGTTATGACCACAAATGATAGTTTAAAGAAAAGTAGAAACCAATACTTGAAACAGCCCAGGCTTCTTCTTTTATGCTTCATCTTCTTCCTTGTGCTTCCAACTGGGAACTCAGGTCTTGGTCCTGTGTTCTCTCCCCTCGCCTCTGCTGGAAGAGCCATCTACTCTGGGGGCTTCGGAGAAACATACCTGGGTTTGATGACTTGCTCTCAGATCTGCAATGCCAGGCCAAGAGTTTGGTTGTATATCTCCATTAACTAACAGGGTGTTTTCTCTTCTTCATATCAAACCTGCAACTCTTAAACCCCTTAGTACTTAACGTTCTATTTCACACTAAGGGTCCCTCCCCCCAACCACTACCAGCACAAACTTACCTATTTCTCTAAATTGTCCAACAGGATTGAAATCTTAAACGTATTTTTGATTTCTTTCTTTCTTTCTTTTTTAATTTTCGGCCACACCACATGGCATGTGGGATCCCCATTCCCCGACCAGGGATAAACCCTCGCCCCCTGCATTGGAAGTGTGGAGTCCTAACCACTTGACTGCCAGGGAAGTCCCTTGTTTTCTTTCTTCGTTATTCCTTCTATCCACTTCATTTATCTAATGGCTCCTGGAACTTCTTCCACAGTATATATTTCTCATCAGAGATATCCTCTGTTTCACAGAAGTTTCTCCTTAGTTTCACAAATGTTGCTCATGTGTGAATGTCTGTAATAGTTTTCTAGCAGTTTCCTCTGCTCCAGGTTGTCATTAGCCTCTTTAATCTTTCTGAGCCTGAGTTATGTTATCCCTGTCCTCCAGAACATAGGGAGAACATCTTTGTTTCAGTCTAATTATTTGCAGTTGTTTATTTTCCCCCTAATTGAAATGACCAAATTCATATGTGTGCATATGTGTGCATGTATGTGTGTACCTATATACTCGTGTGTGTTAAAACTATAAAAAGGTGCTATAATAGAAGTTATTTTGAGGAATTAGGGGAAAGTATAGTGAAGAAGACCTTGGGCTGAAAAAAGTACTGTTTAGCCTATGATTCAATTGAGGTAAAGGGAAAAAAACAGTCAAAGCAAGTGGGCTTTGAGAGAGAGTGCAGTGAACCACTAAAGTCAGACTAGCAAAGGCTGGGAGTATGGAGTTGGGGAAGCAGGCAGCAAACCTAAGACTCTGGGGACTTTACCAGAGCCTGGCTTGTGGTGGGAGGTGGGGGCAATGCTTACCCTGAAGCCTCATTTGGCAACGAAGGTAGGAATGTATGGCTGGGACTAGAGAGAGGATCTTCTCCTCCACCTACTTTCCATCTTCCATAATAAATACTGGGCTTTCCTCTCTTAGGACAACATGGTCCCACTGAACTGCAAGAGTGGCTAGAAAGCAAATGTATCACCTTTTCAGTGTCTGTAGTGGTAGTGAGAAAGGGAATGTGGGTGAAACAATGGACACTGTCCCTACAGGAATCCAGACTAAAGCAGTAACAGTGAAGGAGCTTGAGAAATTTGTCGAAGAACTGTCCCTTTTAAAAATTCTCATCTCAAAGACTTAAAGATTAGAATTTCCGCAATATACATTTTAAGGAAGTAATTCCAGTTTTTACCAAAGTCTTCTAAAATATATGGAAATGATGTAAAATCTCCAATTTATTTTATGAAATCTAAGCAGAAAACAGAAAACTACATACTGTTATAAATTATGACTATAGATACAAATGTTAAAATTATTTTAATAGAATTCAAATAGAATTTAGTTGTATACATTTTTTAATTGACATAATTGACATAATTGACATATGACATGGTGTAAGTTTAAGGTGTCTAAGGTGTTAATTTGATGCATTTATATATTGCAATATGACTACTACTGTAGAGTTAGCTAACACCTTTATCATATCATGTTAGTTCATTTTTGTGTTGAGAACAGTTAAGATTTAGTATCTTAGCAACTTTGAAGTTTAGAATTTAGCTGCTTATTAAAGAAATATAATGAGATCAAGTAGAATTCAGTCTACTGGTATAATGTGATGCAATATTAGATTTCTACAAAAATTTTCTAAGGACTGCAAAGTAGACTTACATACACATGGGGAATGTGAAATGCCTGGAATAAACTTAACGTTCTTTTGATATGTTTTTAAATATTCCCTTATGTGGCAATACTTAAGGAAACACAAACCTTTGCTGAGCATTTCTTTGTGCTAGAGACTTCACAGGTACAACATCATTCAGGCTTCTTAAAAATTCTCACGGCTTTTCAAAGTTACCAGCTCTGCAACAACTCTGAGTCATGGGTTGGGTAAAAGGGTGGTCAGGGGCTTGGCATACCCAGCAAGATGTGCCAAATGTATGCAGCTTTTCTAATTTATCTTATTAAAAACATACACCACACATACACAACTATTCCCTTTCTTTTGAAAGTATCACTTTAGCAACTCAGAACCAGTATAGCCAAGAAAAAATGTTTTGCTATTGGAAAACTACACAAGAAAATGTTGAGAGCTAAGATTTGCCTATTGGAAGGGTTCTTAGAAACAAGAATGTTTAGAATGCAATTTCTCTCAGCTTTGTGTGAGAAGCAGTATCATGTGTGCTGCCGTTGGGAGCAGAGCCTGTCAGATGATGACTTGGTTTGACTGCTCAAATAAGGCACTTTGCTGAGGCAGGAGTTTGTCTGCTTATCATTTCCACACTGCGACTAGCATTAGTCCTTTACCTAATCTTCACTTTCTAGTTGCTGGCTCTTGATGGCTCGGGTAACAACTCTAATGTAATTTCTGGGTGGCTGTTTGCATTTAATAGGTACTAAATTAAATGTGCAATTGGTCCACTGGAGATAAAAGTATCATTGAGCTTTTGGCAAAAAAGCTGAAACATATATTACATTCCAATGGGAAAACCATTAGCTTTAATAACTGGATATAAATTGTTGGCATTTATTATCCTTGTCAGTATGCTAATGCTCATTAGATTTTTAATGAGAGGATGGTAATAAAAACATGGCATAGAGTTAAAAATGGATATTAATTAGGGTATTAAAATGTCCTTATTTATGTAGTTGTGAAGAAGAAAGCTGGTAACTGAAGAAACTCTTTGATAATAAAAAAAATTTCCTCACTCCATTCCTTTTCCCTTCTATCTCTATTATTAAAATACATAAATAGAGAAATAGAAAAAGAAGTTAAATATATAACCATTTAAGGATGAGGCTTTAAGACACATCCTTTGTGACAGTCAGGTAATGTATATATGATGCCAAACAAATACAAATTTTAGCTATGGATAAACAGAACTACATTACAGCACTATATAATTTTATAAATGAGAAGACGTATAGATTATAAGTGCTTCTTTCTTAAGAGACTGTATAGTGTAGGTTTAGAGTGGTAAATAACAAAAAATAATGAAATCCTGGCTTTGCTATGTGCTGGTCATGTTACTTAAACTCTCTGAACTTTCACACTCTTAACTGTCATTCTCATGTCACTGATAAGTGAGATAGATAGTTCATGTCAAGCTTTTAGCATATACCCTAGCACAAATGCATATGTTATTATTTCTAATCAAGTAGACTAATAATGGTGGCATATTTAAAAACACAGCTTCAATGTCTACATCTGGCAAATCTGTTCATTGTGGCATATTTTGCTCAAGCTTGTAGAACTTGTGTGCCCACATTTTATGCATGTCTCGTCAGTGTTCCTTTAAATAAATTAAACTTAATGACCTTTATCAAGTGCCATCCCTCAAGACTTGTGCCAGGTGTATAGGATACAAAGATGAATGAGAAATAGCCTCTCCCTTCAAGGAGACAATTACAACTATTAGCAAAAATCCATAATTTGGACTTTGTTCAGATTTTACTGAAAACTAGGATATGTTTGTTTAAATGAAAAATGTCTTCATCAGTTACTACTGCCTAGCTATAAAATAGATAGATATGTAATTATACAGTGTTACATTTCCTGGAAATGACCCAGTGTTATTTCTCTTTTCACCATGGCACATTTAAAAAGGGCAAATGTGCAAATAAAACTAGCATCTTCTTATTCTTCAAAATAGAGTGATGAATGGGGAAATATTTTTAATAGTCTTTATTTTTTGGAGCAGAAAAATTTTCACGGCAGAATTGAACAGAAGGTACAGAGATTTACTATATACCCCTCCCCCGACACATGCATAGCCTCCTCCATTATCAACATACCCAGCCAGATTGGCACATTTATTACAACTGGTGAACCTATATTGACACGTCATTATCACCCAGAGTCCACAGTTTACCTTAGGTTTCACTCTTGGTGTTGCACATTCTGTGGGTTTGGACAAATGAATAATGACATATATCTACTATTATGGTATCATACAGTACTGCCCTAGAAATATTCTGTGCTGCGCCTATTTATCCATTCCTCCTCCCAATTCCTGGCGATGGCTGATCTTTTTGCTGTCTCCATAGTTTTGCCTTTTCCAGAATGTCATGTAGTTGTAATTATACAGGATTATACAGTCACCTTTTCAGATTGGCTTCTTTCACTTAGTACTATGCATTTAAGTTTCTTCCATGTGTTTTCATGGCTCGATAGCTCTTTCTTTTATCTCTGAATAATATTCCATTGTCTGGTTCACCATTCACCATGTATGCATTCACCTATGAAGAATGTCTTCATTGCTTCCAAGTTTTGGCAATTATGAATTAAGCTGCTATAAATATCCATGTGTAGGTTTTTGTGTGGAGATAAGTTTTCAACTCCTTTGGGTAAATACCAAAGTGTGATTGCTGGATTGTATGACAAGAGTAAGTTTAGTTTTGTAAGAAACTGCCAAAGTGTCTTCCAAAGTGGCTGTACCATTTTGCATTCCCACTGGCAATGAATGAGAATTCCTGTTGCTCTGCATCCTCACCAGCACTTGGTGTTGTCGGTGTTCTGGATTTGGGCCATTTTAATAGGTATGTAGTGGGATCTCATCTTCATTTTCATTTCCCTGATGACATATGATGTGGAATGTCTTTTCATATGCTTATTTACCATCTGTGTATCTTCTTTGGTGAGGATAAATGGGGAAATTTTGAATGCTTATACAGCTGTGCCTTTGTTAACAGCTACTTACAGGTGGGTAACACTCAGCTCCCAGCTGCTCACAGTATCAATTGCTCAAGCCCAGATTCTGGAGTCAGACATGCCTAGGATTAAATATGGCTCTTCCACTTACAGTTGGGCATTGGACAAATTGTCTAACTTGGTAGCCCTCAGTTTCTATATCTGTAGAATGGGATAATAACTCAAAGAGTTGGTGTGAGAGTTTGATAAGATTATGTGGAAAAGGTGCTTGGCACAGTCCCTGGCACATAGTAAGTGCTGGGAAAGTTCATTTTAAAGATTATTTTGTTTTTATATTTAAAAAATGTAACACGCAAAGTTTCAATTATTGAAGGGTCCTTCTCAGAAATTATTTTTAATTCTTCACTCTTAAGACCAATTTAGAGGACATCAAAGAAAATGGCATAAAAGTATGAAACACAGAAATATTTATTGAAAATGTAATGTTGAATGAACTTTTCACCTCGCCTATAATTTACACTGCATGATTTTTAAGTTGTATGGGAATCTTAACAAATATTTGAAATCTTAAAAGACCAAAGTATGAAACGTCTCTGGAAGCATATGGTGCTGGATCAAAGGACAAGGGCATTTCAGTGAATCCTAACACAACTGTGTTTATTAAAGAGAAAGAATGATCACAGAATATGTATAGATGTTTCATTCTAAATGCATTAAGAACTGTTGAAAGTTTTTTTTAAATATTTATTTTATTATTATTTATTTTTGGCTGTGTTGGGTCTTTGTTGCCATGCGTGGGTTTTTCTCTAGTTGCGGCGAGCGGGGGCTACTCTTCATTGTGGTGTGCAGGCTTCTCATTGCGGTGGCTTCTCTTGTTGCGGAGCACGGGCTCTAGGTGCGCAGGCTTCAGTAGTTGTGGCACACGAGCTCAGTAGTTGTGGCTCGTGGGCTCTAGAGCGCAGGCTCAGTAGCTGTGGTGCACAGGCTTAGTTGCTCCGCAGCATGTGGGATCTTCCCAGACCAGGGCTTGAACCCGTGTCCCCTGAATTGGCAGGCGGATTCTTAACCACTGCGCCACCAGGGAAGCCCTGTCAAAAGTTTTGAATGTGTTGTATCAATAGGATAGGCTACTTAAAAAATCTAAATTGATCCTTTCAACATCATCTACAGAGCCCCTCCCTGGATTCTAACCATATTAGCTATTTGCCATGGCCCTTCTTCACGAATTCCCACCCCACATAATCTGTGAAAATTCCTAACCAATCTTTTGAGATACCTCTTGGAAGCCTTAGCTGATACATTCCTCTTATATCCTTGGTAGAATTCTGCATATATCTTGTACATGCCCCTATTACAGCAGTAATAATAATAGCTACTAAAATACTGTAGACTTACTATGTGCCAGGCATTGCATTCAGGATTTCATATATTTTCTCATTATTCCTTGTAATAACTCTTTAAGAGCAACCTGAAGTCTGGGCTAGAGTGATCCATTCTGGATAGTTATAATATTGTAAAGAACACTGACCTTTTCTTCAGGGTGGAAAGGTTTGTTGAGCCAAACCTATATGCTTCAGGTGTAGAGAGACCTTATGGGCATATAACTTATGTAAATAGGAATAAGGTACAGTCCCTGGCCATGAAGAACTCACATTTTAGGAAGAGATCCAGACAAGCTCTTAGGTTGGAGCGTGAAAATTGCCATTTTTCTAGACCAAGACTGGTCAAATATAAATAATTTCGTATGATTTGACTTCATATTATATAATAACTCAGGATGCAGAGGCATCTGAATGTTTGCTTTAGGAACTTAATGAAAATAAGAATAAGAGAAATACTTCTGTAGTTCACAATGCAATTGCTGTTCTACAGATGTATGTGAATTTAGCGCCAGCAAAGATTTATTAAGTGTTATGAGAAATAATATTATTTTAAGGGAGGACTATAAAGTTCTAAAATTATAATGTTTAGATTTTATAAAGGTGGAAAATAAATTGAAAGAAATGTTGCTCTATATCTAATGTTTCTGTTACAAAGATATATAGGTTGAAACTGTCATTTGTTTCTCATACTTTTTCCTAATATGCTACATATTGAATTTTGGTGAATTCCAGAGGAACGGTAGTTTTCAAAGACTATTACTTTATACATGCACACATACACACACACAAATTTTACATATATATACATATATATATATATATATATGTATATATATATATATATATAAATCTTCTAAATTTAAGGGGGCAATAATAATAGTTTCTGATATTCCATGGGTGAAAATGTAGGTTAAGCATTCAAAATAAAATGTTGTGATTAATGTATTTATGAGCGTATTTTTTTTCACATATCAACAACCCTTTAGTTTCATTAAAGATACCTTAGATAAGGATAATATTTAAATAAGAAGACAATGGAAAGGTAAGAAGTGAAATGAATTGCTCTCCTTCTAATATAGTTGAAACAAAACTTGACCAGGGCAATAGCAGAACATCTGCGGGGCATACTGAATGTCAGTAAACCAGCAGGAGACAAATAGAATGTCCAGAGGTTAAAATGTTACAAAAGTAGTAATATTTCAAGTCTTTCAAAATTGTATCAATGCTGAGGATGTATTATGTAATAGATGAGATTCTGCTCATAAAACTAAAAACCATATCTCTGTGTTTGATGTTGTAACCCTAGTGCTCAGCAAAGGCTTATTCACCAAAGGTGCTCAACCAGTAATTGTTGCATGAATAAGTTAGCAGATGAAATATATCAAAGCATGGACTTTTAAATACAATGATTAATCTTTTTAAAAATTAGAAAATCTTCATAGGCATGAAAACATTTATAATATTTGTGGAAACAAGTCAGTGAAGATGAAAATTCATGGTATAGGAAGGAATTGAAGAGCAGAAGTCCAAGATTAAATGCTTAGTTTTATTCCAATG
Organism: Balaenoptera ricei; assembly: GCF_028023285.1. NCBI lineage: Eukaryota > Metazoa > Chordata > Mammalia > Artiodactyla > Balaenopteridae > Balaenoptera > Balaenoptera ricei. The sequence continues at coordinate 128,990,894 of NC_082640.1, forward strand.
CACATTAATGAATATGATCAGATTCATATTAAAGACTGTACATTTTATTAGATGATTAAAAAGTTGATAAACAGGCCTTTAATCTCTTATAGTTCATGGATATGCTAAATAAATAACATTTGAGGGAAAACCAGGCAACTTTTCAGGTTCAACTCTACCAGACTAAACAGACTTGTAGGGAGAGTCAGAGATAGATGCTCAATGAAATGAGAGTGGAAAGAACTTGGCTTCACTTCATCTTTCTTTTGGGATCTTGGGCCAGTGGCTTAAAACCTAAACTCTCTCAGCTGCCTACATAATCACCTTAATCCAAATATTACAAAGACAAAGTAACATAATTTGATAGTTAAATTTACTATAAGAAGAGGTATTCTTTATTAAATTAGGTACATGTAAAAGAAGTGAAATTCAAAGGTGGCTAAGAAAGTGCCTAAGAAAGTGGTAAATTTTCAGGTGTGCCTTGTACCAAATTTGTAATAGTCTCCTAGACCAGAAGGTCTTGGTCACAATGCACTCTGCTAACTCAGCAGCAGCCTTATTGAGAGAAGATAAATAGCAAGGAGGGGAGGGGAAGGGAAGGGGTTTGTCATAACCCAGCTCTGGGGCTAGCTTTTCCAGGAGTTGCCATCAACTGGAATCACAAGGTTAAGGTTGGCAAATGGTAGAGGAGGCCTAGTTTTGAACCAGGTTATTATCATTACTATCAAAAGGATGAGGCTGCAATACTATGTATAAAATAGATAACGAATGAGAACCTACTATATAGCACAGGGAACTCTACTCAGTGCTCTGTGGTGACCTAAACGGGAAGGAAATCCAATAAAGAAGGGCCATATGTATATGTATAGCTGATTCACTTTGCTGTACAGCAGAAACTAACACAACATTGTAAAGCAACCATACTTCAATAAAAATTAATTAAAAAAAAAAAGAATGAGGCTGTAGGACTCTTAACCTAGGGCAGAAGTCAATACCATGATTCCAAGGATTTCCAGCCATTTGTCAAAAATATGAAAATCATGGACCATGCCTTAGAGTGAGGGGAGCTGATAAGATCCAGGTAGGGGGTCAGGGACTCAGCCAAGTGTGAGTTGAATATGTTTACCTGCCCCATTAAAGTTGGGCTTGGTCATATGACTCACTTTGGCTAATGAAATATTAGCAGACATGACACAAGCAGAGGCTTTCAAGTTCTGGCCCCATTTTGTACTCTACTGATCCCCTATCAGGTCCCCAGGTAGTGCTAGATCCATTAGCCTGGACCTCACATTGAACATAGGTAGTGGAAATCTGAGTTCAACCCACAGCCTGTGGCTAAGGCTAACGGACCCACTTCCTGAACAGAGCTGCTCAGCCAGCTGGGCCCAGCCCAAGTCAACGGAACCACAGTTGACCCTCAGATCTATGCAGTTGGTAATAAACCCTGTGGTTGTAAGCCATTGAGTATTGGGTGGCCTTTTTTGCAGCATATTATAGCAATTTCCAAAGTGTGTGTGTGTGTGTGTGTGTGTAATTTCCTTTCAAAATCTTTAACATTATCCCTGAGTATTAATACTAATTAATACGAATTTTTCATTGCAATGTGTTTAGCCTGTGGTTTTGTTCTTAAGGGTACTCTGTCGCAGTTCACCTGGCAGAAACACTAGGGAAAAAAGGTTTTAGTTTAACTCCCCTTTAGTTAGTCCTCTTGCTATTTCTAAAAGATTTCATTAAAACACAAATGCACTTATTCACTCTGTAAATCCCAAATGTGATCAGCTCATGTGCATGCTTTATGGAGAAAAGGACTAGTCAGCCCACATATTTTGGTAAAAGCACCTAAGAAATTTATTGTTTTCTTAGAACATCCACCAAACAATCTTTCCTCCAAATAATTTATACCCAGAAGATATTTTCACATTTTTATACCACTCTAAGAAGCAATTTGTTCTGTAGAAAGGGTGGTGATCAAAACTGTTCAGTATAAGCTGTAAGGCCTATCCAATATGTAGATCCTTTGTACATATTTGAACTTAAAACCACTGTTTGACATGCTGATGTGTTTGTTTGCTCACTTGTTTTAGAAGACTGATTCTGAATTGAAAAACTTTGTAAAACATGAATTTCTCTGTGAGGGTGAGGAGAGGTGAATTTTAAATTGACTTCACAATTTTGTTTCTGTAAATTAAATGTCTACCCACAGTGGAATTTTAAAATCTTTTAACTTTAAGCTAGTTAACTGTACTAGCTGATTTTTAATAATGCAGTGACCTTTCTTTCCTAATTCCCAGTGTAAGGTCCATTGTCGTTCACGTATTTAATCCTTACTATACCTGAAGCTTGTATTTTTTTTTCTAAAGAAAAGACATTGAAAATTTTGTTTTTATTTTAACTAATATTTTTAAAGTACTTTCTTTTGACTACTAAGAAAATATAATCAGTATGGCAAAACATTATATATTCCATAGAAATAGTAACAAAACGTTTATTGAGAGCCTACTATGTGTTGTATATTCTTCTAAGAGTTTTACATGTATTAACGCAATTATCCTTCACAGTACTCCATAGGTACTGTTATTATCCCTATCTTATTGATAAGGAAAATTGGTAGAGTTTAATTAACTTTCCAGTGTCACACAGGGAGTAGTTAATAAAAGCAAGATTCCAACCCAGGCAATCAGGTTTTAGAGCCTGGATTCATAACCATTTATATTGATCAATTACTAATGTTATAACTCTAAAGATGGACCTAATTAGGATGCTTATTGGTCATAATTTCCCTTTCAAATCACTGGAGCTACTAAAATTCATCTTCAGTTACTGGCAAAGATCATTTTATTGGAATAGTAAAAGGGCAGAATATTGGCAGGTGATAAAATATACTCAGAGGTTGGTAAGCCAAATCTTAAGATGCTTAGGACTTTGAATCTCACTATTTTTCCAGGGCTCTTTGGGAGAAAATTATCAGAAAAATGGCAAATATTCAATTTTGAGTATTTTGGATGAAGTACTTTAGAATTAGTCACTTCCCTATATTTTAATGATTTTATATCTACTACCAAAACTCTGAAATTTAATGAAGGAACTGGATCAAGATACAGTGTCAAAATTAGAAAAAAAAAATTCTGTTGGCAGTGACCACATGTTCTTTGTAATTCTGTAACAACATGGAAATAAATATTGCTTGCCTACTTGTCGATCAAACATTTGTTCTGGCCTCATGCTGCCAGATAATAGGGGGATATTCAACATAAACCTCTCCGTCTTCTTTCTGGAGAAGACTGGAAATAGATCCATCTTAGCAAATGTGGTGGTTAATGTCATTTTGGAAGTGAGTACCTCAAAGCATGAAGTCCTTTATGGGAAAGGCAGATCTTGGCACATTCTTGAAACGTATTCCATGTTATATGAAGACTTAAACTCAACACAAAATGATGATGGAACTTCTTAGTTTCCTCTTCAGAGCTCCAAAATTCTGCAGAGCAAAATAATTGGGATCAGAGAAGTCTATTTACAAGCAAGGCTTGATGGGAAACAAAATTGGACATTTTGAACATGGCAGAATTCCATCAGGGGTTAAGCACAAGTACAATTATCCTTTCTCAGAATATTAGATGCCTTAAATTAATTTACAGGAAACAAAATAACAAGACTAGGTGCTTAAGAGTAATCAAGAATCTTAAAAAAAAGATAAGTTAGCGATTAATAGAGTGTTGAATAATAATATGTATCTCATAATAGATAACTATCTCAGTTTGCTTGGGTTAGAAGTGAGGGCTTTCCTGGGATGTGAGACTTCTCAGTGTATGTTATAATGCATAATTAGCCATGAGAATCACTGTGCAAAGTCCCATGTATTATATTTCTCCCCCACCTTCCCCACCTTTTCTTTCCTTCTCTGTTGACTGACTGTATGAAATAAAGGGAGGGAGTACATTTTTTTTTTTAATGTGCTTTTTTTGTGCAGGGCCTAGTGCTGAGGATAACTAAGACCTTACCTTCAAGACGTTTATAACCTAGATTAGTTGAACATTTAAAAGGCAGTTCTGAAATAAACCAAATGAAGATGCAGAATCCATAAAACTTAGCACTAAGTATAAAATTGCACAAAGCTGACTATTGATGTTTTAAAATAATATCTTTCCCCTTGACATTTTTCTATTGATGCCTGTTGAATAGCCAAGTAGACTACAACCATTTTATTTATGTCTTGTCTTTCCACTTAGTTACCTCATAGTCTCAGTGAATTCATTTCACTGACTTGTAGTTTTCCAGATCAGGTTTAAGTTCAGTGATATTTTTTTTTTTAGCTGTTTTGTTTCAGTGAATTTTTATTCTGCATAATATATTCTGGCAGGCTTTTTGCTAGCTTATTTTTAGAGCTTCATCCACTTAAGCATGGTGAATGACTTGATCAAGGAAATAGTTATATTAGATAAGATTACTTATAAAATGTTGAGTTTGGAAGAAATAACACACATACAAACATAGTAGCAGCTGCATGAATGGTCTTTGGGGTGAATCCTGTGAGAAGCTTTCAGCTGGACATGATGGCATGGGATGACCATGAGGATGAAACAAAACCCCCTGCTCTGTGGACACTGGTTTTGTTTGCTTGATTGTTCTCAGAGCACTCACTGTGCCGTAAGTGCTGCCCGTATTATTGTTCCATGGTTTATTTTTCATGTGTGGATTGTATCTTAGAATATAAAGGAAAGTGTAGGTTATGCTTGTCATCAGTTTGCTAAAATGCTTGTCTCTCGGCTTTATAAGGTCAAGGTAAATTTAACCCCCAGAAAGGGCATTATGTTTTCCTCTCCCACATGTATTCTCTTTTAATAAACACTTTTAACCCAACTGGAACATGTTATTTTCCTCCTTTCCTCCTTTCATGAATAAAGTTTACAGTGTTTTGAGAAAATACTGTGGAACTTCTTAAAGATTCCAATGGCTTTTATAAGGAAATTAAATGGTTCCATTCTTACTAAGAGTTAAGTATTATCCCCTGGGGAATTCAGAGATATACAAACATGTGGCTATGTTAAAACTGTACCTTTTAAAAGCAAAGATTAGATGGTAATTACAGTGGCAAAGATGATGCAGATGATGAGAATAATAACTATAATTTGTTGAGTACTTACTAAATATCATCCATAGTTCAAAGTGCTTTATATATATTATCTTATTTGTGACAGCAATCTAAGAGGTAACGACTATTATCATTTCTACTTCATAAATGCTGAAACTGAGGCTTACCAAGATTAAATGACCCTCTCAGGGTTGTACATCCTGTGTGGGCCTGCTTAGGAGCCCAGGTGGAGATAAAGGAAACTCTCCCAAACATAGGGACGTGGATATGGAAGGAGCAGCTTCCACTTAGAATGTTGCTGGGAAGTAGAGTCCTCAGGTTGCATCTTAGCCCAGAAGGTTGTGTGTTGGGGTACTTTCTTAGGGATAAAGTTGTCCTCTATGTAGAATGAGATAAGTCAATGAAAGCAAGGGAAGGTAAAATCTCTCACCATTCGAGCAAGGGAATAAAGGCTGGGAAAGAACAGTGAAATAATTTTGATTTGCTACCCTACTGTCAGCAACTTTACATGCATAATTTATTTTAATCTTCAAACAAGTTGCTGGTTTGATAACATTTCTATTTTACAGTGAAGACTAAAACTTGGGGCTTGTATAGATTAAAAAAAAATAGCTCAAGGTCATAGAAATAGTAGGTAGTGGATTAAAATTCAGCTCATCTAACTTCAAATATTTTACTTTTTACATTAGACCATATGGCAAAGCGTTTTTAGTAGTAGGCAGTCTATTGCCTGAGTCTGCTAATATGAAATATAAACGTATGTTCATTTCTGAATCTCCTCTACTGGTCGACCTTTTGCCAGTACATATAGACAACATCTGTGACTTATAATGTTTTTTAATTTCCCTGAAGTTTGTTTTAGTGTTGTATTTTATGAAATCAGGGATTGTACATTTACAGCCAGCTTTCATTCAAGGTTTTCTTTTATCAGTAATAGATCGAAGATGGAAGAGAGCTTAAAGAGTAGGACTGAAATGGAAGTTCAGTTACTCTGGGGGAAGATCTTGACTTTTCTTTACTCAGAGATAATTTGGGAAACATCGGATGTCCTCTCATCTGCTCTGACTTAAAGAGCATTCCTCAGTCCTACCCACCCAAGTCATACACACAGCCTGAGCTAAGGCCAACCCCTTAAAAAAGAAGCAATAAACAAGGAGGATGAAGAAAAAGGAGTCTCAAGTATTATCCCAAGGCACTGAGAGGACTTTCTAAGTCTATAATCAATGCTGCATGGCCGCAGTGATTGTTACATGGACCTAGCATAGCACTTTCCACACCACATTTGTCATCTGTTTCATCTCCAGTAGAAAATAAATACCCAAAGCAGGAGCACTGTTTTCATCCCTCTGCATTCCTATTATTTTTACAGGTATCTAGTAAGTGTTTGTTGAACAATCAGAGATAAAAAGGTGTAGTTTGCTAGGGAAGTCAGAAAGGCATACTGGAAGGCTCTATCATCTGCAGGCACTCTACTCTGATGAGAGGTGATTAAATTCCTAAGTAGAGATGATAAAGCATGGGCAGGAAGAGATGCTGGCAAAGAATGTTAGAGATGATGTCGTAAGGTCCTTTCTCAATCTAGGATGGTGATTCCAGAGTCTAGCTGCTTGACCCACCTCTGTCATTCTCTGTAAACCTGCACAAAACCCTTATGTGGCTGTTCTTTGTCTACTACATAACCAAGGAACACTTAATAATCTATAAGATCATTTATATTTTGATAATTCTTTGACTTTTATGAAGTACCCTCTGAATATTGGATATATTGCTTAGAATAAGTTCAGTCTTTTTAGAAAGAAATATGTCTTCAAAACCCAAACCTAAATAACTTGTGTTTATAGATCATAATGAACACATTGGAAACAATTGGGACACTGGAAATCCATTTACTTCAATTTTAATGTCTGGCAATATTTTTTAAAATTTTCATTTCAGTGGTAACACCTTGCTTTGAAATGTTATTGAAAACTTTCACACCAAATAATCACGTATGCCTGCTACATTCTAATGAAGATAAACATCAGTATTTCTTTTGAGACATTCATCCCTAAAGAAAAGTCCTTAGAAATAAACGCAATCATTCAGTTGCCTAATATAACTGTCTTTCTGTATCCTGATAGACAGTGAACTGAAGAGGTTTAACTGTCTCTCTGTATCCTGATAGTGAACTGGAGAGGAAGAAGAATATAGAGGAAAGGGGAAATGAGAAATGAATGACATAGTCTTCCATACGATTTTTATTTTTTATCCCTGTCTTTGTCTGAAATAGCCTCCTTCACTCTGGTCCTGAGCTGAACTATAACTTAGTCTCTATATTTAGACCACCTGGCTTTGAATCTTGAATTGCCATTTCATTACAAGAGTAATCTTGAAAGTTATTTATGTGCCTGTGCATCAGTTCTTGTGTCATAGAATGGGCACAATAATAGACCCATCGCACAGGGTTGTTGGGAGGATTCAATTAGAAAATACATACAAAGTGCTTAGAAGAGTGCTTGGCATATACTAGGCACTTAATAAATGTTAGCTATTATATTTATTTTCATTGCTATTAACTTGTATTCTGGGCTGGAGTTAGTATAGTGGGGCCAGAACAATTCATCTGTTACTCATGTTTTTTTTTGGAAATAAAATGGCTCGGAGTTATCATACATCTTGTGCTGAATGGAAACCCTGCCAAGTCCTGTTAACTGAATTTAAACTGTCTGCCACTTCCACTCCAAACTTTTCATCTGCACTGTTCATGTGCTTAGTTCAAACCTTCATCACCACCTGTGCTGTGGTATCAGTCTCTTAACTGGCCTGAAAGTCCTTATTTCTCTAATTCATCTCCCATGTTGGCATCAAGTATATCTTTTGGGGTTGCAAAGCTGACATCTGCTTGAAATCCCCTCTAGCACATAGTAAGTGTTCAACAAAAATGCTTTGTTTCCTTCTGTTTCCCTTCTAGTGATGCTGCAGGCTGCTTATGAATGAGCAAGCTCTCCAGTGTTGGTGACACTCAGGTAGCTGCTGAATTCAATGTGTCAGGTATTCCACAGCAGGGATTTTCATAGTGTGTTGGATATTGAACTGAACAGTTAAGTTGCTTTCCAGTTCTGGGGATTCAGTAATCATATGGCCTACACATAGGCTGAGTCTAAGAGAATCATTTGTCATTTTGAAAGAGTCATAACATTTAGACACATTTGTTAGGTCCCATTTAGATCTCCCCCTACTTCCAAAAATCCATGTTAATCTTTCAACTAGTGTACGGGATTTAAAAAAATAGACCTTAATACATATAGAATTTTGCTTATTATGTTGTTTATAGTTTTATACTTGATGCTTTAGGAGACTATGATAATTTAAAAATGTTTTTTTCTTCTTGCTTCTTTAGAATGTGCTAAAGAGAAAAGAAAATAAAAAGGGAACATTGCTTAATATTGGTATTTTGATTCTTTTGATGTTGTAAAGAAGTCAGAACTAAAGCACATGATGCTTTCAAAGTTCAGGTTTTACATTATTTATTGGCCATGTGAAATATCATTTGAGAAAATTGAAACAAAAACTATACTGTGTTGGCCACACCTTGAATTATTGTGATAATCCAACTCCTGCCTTGTATAGTTTCTTTGATATGCATACTTTTTTATGATGAAGGGATTTTTGCTATATTGTTCAGCCTGGGATTACAGTCAGACCCATCCCTCCACAGGGCAAGCCGAGCCCTACCCTGAGGATAAGGTCCTCATGGGCTGCTGTTTGCTTAGGAGAGAGGCTTGTCCCTCAGACCAGAAACTAGAAAGAAATAGGAGGACACTGCTTCCATAGCAGAGTTAGAATCTTTCTTGGACCATGGAGGCATCAGGGTGATTGAAAGGCTGCTGGGTCCTAGAAGTATCCTCCCCATGAGGCAGCCTGGGATCTGGGAAGAAAGAAATGTGGTGTGGAGTTTGTGGCTCTGAACCAACCCTTTGAGACTAAGAGCTGGATATTCTCTTTTCTCTGGGTCAGGAATATGGAATGGGGTGGGTTTTAAGAGCATGCTAGCTAAAGCAGAATTCAACAACAGCAACGACAGTAACTTACACTTCCCTAAACTGAACTGTTTTATTTATGTGACAGACTTTTGCTTATCTCCTCCCATTTCTCCTCAGCATCTGTTAGGGGCTGAATTTTGCTCCCTGCTCCAAATTTCTGTATTTCCCCCCAAACCCCCCAGTGCCTCAGAGTGTGACCACATTTGGAGATGGGGCCTTTAAAAAGGTGACTGAGTTAAAAAAGAGGCCATTAGAGGGGGACCTAATTAACTTGACTAGTATCCTTATAAGAAGAGGAAATTCAGGCACACAGAGGGACGCCAGGGACTCAGGGATGTGTGCGCACAGAGGAAAGACCATGCCAGGGCACAGAGTGAAGGTGGTCATCTGTGAGCTAAGGAGAGAGACCTCAGACGAGACTCAGCCTACTCATCTTGCATTACTAACCTCCAGAACTGTGAGAAATAAATTTCTTCTGTTTAAGCTACCCAGTCTGTGGTACTTTGTTATAGCAGCCCTAGAAACTAATATAGCATCTAATAAAGCATCTCTTTGAAGCATTAGCTGGGTTCATCAGTGCTGAAGGGAACCCACAGAACGGATTTTTCACCCCCTCTTGGGAAAGGCTTGAGTGTAGGAGCGGGACAACCCAGGGCACGGTAATCAATGGGAAAGAATACCAAGGGGCAGGTAAAATGTGTGACCTGTGTCTTGCTGTTACTCACTAGCCATGGGGGTTCTATTTTATTAGTTAATAAAGAAGGTAATTCCCCTCTAATTACCAATTATAAACTGAGCTGTGAAAGGAAGGAAAGCTAGAGGATTAAAGTGAATTGTATTGACCAAATCATTCTTCCCTTGTGTAGTTTCAGAGACAGTTGTTTAAAATCTGTGTGTGATTTTTTTTTTTTTTTTTTTAAAGCAAAACTGCTTTTAAATTCTGGGAAAATGGTTTCTTATCAACTGTTATAATTCTGAGAAGTCAGCTTTTTCTTTAGCAGATATTTTTAGATACCAGCTGCTGAAACCAAACAATGGTTCTGGCAACAGCAGAGACACACATACATGATCATACGATCTAGACACTTATACCCCCTGGCTGAAACTATAAGGTTAATTAATGCTATTTAAATATTAATATCCTCAGAACTGGGGGAGAGTTTAAAACAAAAGGAAATATGTTTTTATTTTGTCCCCAGGAAAATATTATGTGAGACAAGTCTACACCACTTACAGTTATTAGAAGATACTTTATTGTATTCTATAATATTCTTATGGCTTCTCTGCATTCTAATATAACTCTCCTTGAGCCTCTGAATTTTTAGATCTCTGAATTATTATATAGACTGAATTATTAAATAACAAAATTTTAAAACATTTCTGTTTTCATACAAACCTGGATTTTAAATTTACCAAGTTTATTTTTTTTGCTCGTGCCAATCAAAGGAAAGAAATAAATGATGTAGAAAAAAAATCACATATCCTTTGTGATATATTACTTTGTCCCCCCCACTTCAAATCAGAAAAAGGACCTCCACATTCCAGAGGGAAATATATTTTCATGCCTTAAGGAAAAAGTCTGTTATTGGCTTAGGCTAGTTAAACATCAGTGGTTAACGTTGGCATTTCTATCCTAATTGCCTTCCCCACTGTATTAATTTTCCATTGCTGCTGTAACAAATTACCACAAACTCAGTAGCTTAAAACAACACAGATTTATTCTTTTATAGCTCTGGGGGTCAGAAGTCTAAAATTGGTATTGCTGAGTTAAAATGAAGGTGTCTACCAGTCTGCATTCTTTCTAGATGCTCTAGGGGAGATTTAATTTCTTTGCCTTTTCCAACTTCCAGAGGCTGCCTATATTCCTTGGCTTGTGGGTCCTTCCTGCATCTTTAAAGCCAGCAGTGTAGCATCTTCAAATCTCTCTCTCTCTCTCTCTCCCCCACACCCCCTCCCTCTGTCTCCCTCCCCCTCCCTCCCTCACCTCTGCTTCTGTCATCACATCTCTTTCACTGACTCTTGCCTTCCTCTTGTAATAAGGACCCTTGTTATTACATTGGACCCAATGGATAAGGCAAGATAATCTTTCATCTCAGGATCCTTTACTTAATCACATATGCAAAGTCTCTTTTGCCATTTAAGGCAAGCTGTAACATATTTACAGGTTCTGGGTGTTAGGACGTGGATATTTTGGGGGGATCATTATTCTGCATACAACATGCACACAATCGGAAGACCTTCTGATTGTGGAATGGATCTATCAGAGCTCACATAGAGTGGGTTAACTGTCTCTGAAGTTTTGAAGGTCGTAACTATGGAACATTTGTATGCAATTGTAGTCAGATTTGATATGTGTCTCTAATTTAGTGGAGAACTGCTGCTGATGTGACAACTGGGCCTGATAGGTGAGAGTTTTTAGAGGGGACACAGGTCCACAACCCATTATCTGGAACTCTTAGGGCCAGTTGTGTCTCAGATTTGTGAAAGGTAATGTGGTTTATAACTGTTTATTACATAATGTTCCCAGTGGGGTCTGTAACTAGGTTAATTCCTATTTCTGCAGTGAGTCATGAATATTCATACTAAGTGAGATAAAGACCATAAATAGCCTTACGTCTGTTCATATCAGATTTTTGCCACCTCTTGAGTTACAAAAAATGATCAGTTTCTAGAGCCTTTTTGATTTTGGAATTGTGCACGGTATCATTGTATAGGGAAGAACAAGAGCCAGAAAACACACACATATACACATACATGGAGATGTGTACACACATACACAAAATACTTTAATATTATTGCCTATCAAGTGAGGGTTGAAAATTGTGCATGGAAATGAATGGGAAAAAGCAGGGTCAAATATAATCAAAACTTTAATGGGTATTCTATTATAGATTAAATTTCTTTTCCTTCTTGAACAAAAGGAACTATTCTTGAATGGATAGAGAAAACAAAGATGATAGTACTATTAGGACTTTTCTTTGGAGCTAATCTCTCTTAGTTATGCCAACACACATCTGGTAGGGACTCTATCTTGGGGAGAGGAGACTTCTTTCTATATCATGGAACACAGCTCCTCCATGTCTTATCAGAGTTCTGGGAGGAGTGGGTAAGAAGATCCATCAATAAGTTTTAAGGAGTCTCTGAACAAACCCCAGTGTGTGGGAGCCAGATAGGGTCTCTGATGATGTTACTGTGAGCAAAGAAAGACACTGGACCTAGTCCTGACTAGGCTAGTGGGCTAGTGCTGGCCAAACCCAGAATTAGGATGAGGAAGAGTAGGTGGCCTTAAGTGTGTGAGGCAGTGGGTGCTAAAAGCCTACTCTGACTCAGTCCTCTAAATGTTGCCTTCAACCTAGGAAGAGACTGAATGTGTAAATTGAAAGAACTGGTCTCTTGGGGCACAGGTATCCTAAGGTATGGAACACCCTCAACTGAGTTTAATATAGAAAAATTACCCTCTGGATCAGTAAGGAAAGTTAAGCCACACAGCAGTAACAGACAGCCCCCAAGTCTCAAAACAATAAAATAAAATTTCCCGCTTATTCTCCTTACATGTCTACCTGCTCACTGGCATTACTGGTCATCTTGAAAGAGAGAAATAGAGCTCTGCGGGTGTCACACTGGCAATTAAATGCTCTTCCTTAGAACTGATACATGTCACTCCTCCCAACCCACCGACCCAAACTAGTCTTGTGGTACCTCCAAACAACAAGGGGGCCAGGAAATGTAATCCTACCACGTACTCAGAAGGCAGCAGGACCAGAATGATTTGGCAAACTATGCTAATGACTATATAACCTTCTCTGAAGGGCTGATGTATCTAGAAATATGCTCCATATCCGCAATGATAAATGATGGGCTCAATCTTTAAGTCACAGAGATTTCAGAGTTAGTTTTACCAGTAAGAGTGGTGCCATCTTTCCACAGCCCCTACTTCTCCAGGAGAAGAATCAACTCCTGCTGCTTCTCCCTGACCTTTACCTCACTTGGTTCAGCTCATGGGACCGTCTCTTCGCCAAGCCGGCAGTCTGGAAACAGAAACTTATTCTGACCCCTGCCCTGAGGCAACTTCACACAAGGTGGCATAATCCAGAAATCAAAAAGAGTTTCTACCCCAAGGGTCAAAGTTTTGAAGGAGAGCTTTCCATTAACTAGAGGACGTGAAGTGTGATTACCCTCACTCCTAGAATACTTTGTTTAGTGATCACACTTCACACATAACCCAAAGCAAAAGCTTCTGCTTTTCAGCCATTCCCCTCCAATGCATGCAGTGCTCTAAACTGTTTCCTTTCCCCATGGCATGCCCACCTCTTCTCCATCCCCCCCTCCAGCCCCTCACTTGAAGTTCTACTAAGTTAGCAAGGAATCCCTGGATATATAAAGGGGAGGACGTTGGGACTTGTACTTACCCAGGAATGTGAATGGGGCTCCTTTTTTGCATCTTAAACTGTAAAATGACACAATCAGCAGTTCAGGCAAACTTCCCCTCTTCTCATTTACAAATAAGCACTGACATTTGTTTGCCTGTCTTGAGTGGTCTTAGAATTGCCCATATTTTGTTCTCCCTTTTAACTGCTGAATATGGATGCCATGGAATTGGCTTGTAACAAGCAATAGCAAAATGTAAAGGATTGTTGCTTGCAAATGTATTAACTTAAAACATAGACTGTTTTAAGTTAATGCACATGCAAGGAAATATTATATTTATGAGCTGTGCAGTGTTCCAAGTTTATTTAACAGTAAGAATCTATGTGGTTGGAGTCAAATGTTAAGTGGTTAAATAAAATGTGCATTGCGGGCTCGCAGTGTCCAATTCATATGGATTAATGCTCTGCTACTGCATATTTTCCTCTTACAGATGTTCACAAAATATCTTTTCTGTTATCGCTGTCCTTGTATTATCATTTGCAGGTGAGAAATTCTTACTGTAGTATGATTGTGTAAAGTGCTTCAACTCACTTTGGTAAGACACATGAGGACTTTTTAGAGATGATTGCTGTAAATGCCACACTACACTACCTGCTATTTCCTTGATTTTGGCATTATTAAATAGGATGAATAAATAACATTCTTCAGTCGCTCATTCCTCTTGCAACTAGTCATCTGGCATGCCACATTTTCAACTTACTGAATTTTATTCTACAAATATGTTTGTGTTCCAGTAAGTATTTAATATTCAAGCAGGGATGCTAATGGCCAGGGAGTCAGGAGACTTAGAGCTGAGCTCCTGTTCTGTTACTAAGTATTTGTAATACTTGGTTCAGTGAGCCTCTGTGAGCCCTGTTTTTGTCTATAAAATCAGTACCTTAAATAATTCTGAGGTTCACTTTAGTTTGAAAATGATCTGATTTGATATATTCATCATCAGTTAAAGATGCTGGAAGGTTAGAGGTTACTGTAATTATTTGGAATCTGACTTTCAGTCATTCAAAATTTTTATTTTTCGTCAAAATAATATTTTATTTGGATAACTTACATTTTATAATTTTATAGATTTATAGGTACTATATAATACAACTTAGTATGTAATATGTAATATATAGTATATATGTATATATTGTGTATGTAAGATTTGTGTATTTATATATTTTTATTTGTATCTTTTGCATATAAACATGTTTTTTGCTTCTCCACTCTATATGATATATACAAATCTGAATAACTCACTGAATTAGTATAAAGGACAAATTGAAGAGAGGTATAATCATTCACTGTAGAAAAAAAATTTAAGGTAAACATATTTCTTGAAGGGCACTGAATTGATTGCCCACAGATCATTAGCTCTTTAACATTCATGCTTAGGAGGAGGAGGAGCCCCCCAAGAAAATTTAACTTTGAAGTGTTGGAAGTCATTCCCCAATGAAGTCTAACGAGATTTAAAGGAGAGGGTGACAATTTAGAGTTCTCTCTTCAGTTATGTAAAGGATTATTAGGGAGAAGAATAATAAGTTTATTCTGTGTGGCTCTAGAGGAGAGAAAGGGGCCTGTTGCTGTTGTTTGTCCTTTTGTCCAATAAATATTTATCGAGTGCCTTCTCTGAGTGAGGTGCTGTGGACTCCAAATCACGCCCCGCTTTCTAGAATGCTCACTGTACCTGGAAGTTAGGGTAAGGTGATTCTCTTTACAATAGGAAGAAGAATGAATAATTTTTGCATCCTGATAGGACTCTGAGCTCCCATCCCAGGCAGTATTTTTGAAGAGAATGAATTAAACTTTGTTAAGAATATTATAGGAAGGAATTCTTGCCTCATAAAGGAAGAGAGACTGGTTCATTATCGAATCATCTCATCTGATTAGGTGGGGCCCCATAGGGAGGAGGAGTACAAGTGGTTTAATGTGATTTGATTTACACTTCAAAGAATGCCATTTCACTGAATACTTCAGGTAGGCATTTTGCTGAGATAAGGTGAGTTAAACTAACATACCTACATTTTTCTATGAATTAACCCTAAAAAAAAAAAAATCACAATTGGCTCATGAAAAAGGGTAAAAGCCATCTTCACTGTGGAATGCCATCCCATGGCCTGTTTGGCCTGTAGTAAGAATCTCTGATTACAATATCAGTTAAGAATATGAGAATAATGAGTCCAAAAACAGCAACAACTCGGGTTTTTCTAAGTACAGTAGTTTAAATGTCTTTATGCTTTAATCAAATGTCTACATCTGCTTTATATTACTTTTTTGAATGTTGGACAAGAAGAATGCTCTATAGGAGAGGGTGCATGTTTGATACATTTTCCCTTTAATGTTAAAATATTTATTTTGTTATTTAGATACTTAATACTTACATTAATTGTAGCCATTACAAAATTCTGCTTGAATATAGTACTAATATAAGGCTTCATCTATCCTTGCTGATCCTCATTTGACCCTCATTTCAAGGTAACCGTATAAACTGTGGACAGTAATACCCACCCCATAATATTGTTACAAGGAGTGAATTATACAATAGCTTCTTAGTATACACTTCCAAACAAAAATGATTTTTATCTTTTAATAGTAATTTAAAAATATTTTGTAAAGAGCATTTAACATTACATCAACCTAAAGAGCCAATTTAAGCCTATTATTTATATCAAATTCTTTGGAATACATTTACATGGATGTTTAGGGTCTTATTATACCTTTTTGACTGTAACTTCCCACCAGAATAGTCTGTCTTCCAGACACAAATCCACTAATAACAGTCATGGTACTTCCATAAAAGTAAGCTATTCATTATAGGTGAGAATTAATGAATGTGTCTAGGTGAACAATGGAGAAATCTTTCATTTTCTTCAATAACAGATAATGGAATCTGAGGTAGGGAGGGGTGGTGGTGAAGAGCTTAGATTCTGGAGTAAACAGACACAGGTTTGCATCCAAGCTCTGCCATTTAAAAATAATGATGCATATGTTACTTAATTTCTTGAGTCTGTTTCCTCATTTGTAAAATGGCAAAATAACAATTTCTTCATAGTTTTCTGTAGGAATCAAATGAGATAATGCTCATAACTTGCTTGACACCCAGTGTCATGACAAATAATGGTAAAACACGTTCCACAACCACAGCTATAAATCTTATGGAGTGGGATTGACTCTCAGCTCCCAAATTCAGAGATGCAAGAAATATAATTTCATTTTTTCTAAAAAAACAGGAAAAACAAAAAACCCAAAAAACCCCCCAAAATCTAACTACAGCCCTCTTTTTACCAGAGTAGAAGATCTCCTACTCTGGATTTTCATTCCTTGCCCACTGGAGTCTAAATGGCATTAGCAGTGTCAAGACTATTGGAGGACATTTCTTGATCATTAGCTCCCATATCCACCCAGGTTACCATCACTCTGCTTGCTTTGGCCCTTTAGGTTCAGTCACTATCTCAGCAACTCCTGTGCAGGTCATAGGACAAGGACACTGTGAATGTGTCAGTGGTTCCATCTGCCTGTGATTCAAATAGCCATTTTCCCTCTTGGTCTAACCTTGAGGTCCTCCTTGGCTGTCTCAGCAAAGGGCTCCTTTTGTGGACCCACAGCTTTCTCTGACCTTATCTCCTTTCCTCCACCTTTCTCTCAGAAGAGCTAGACATGTTTCTTCTTCAAGTCCCATAGGGTTGGGAAGGTCTCACCTAAGTTTGTTTTGTACGAAATAAATATATTTCCACGTTCCAGGTATATCTGCAACCCAAACTCTTGAAACCTCTAAATTCCTTTAAGGGTTAAATGTGTTTGGCAAATAAAATCTAGAAAACCTGTTAAGCAGTTTTTCAGTTCTCCATGCTTGAAGGCAAGAGCAAGGAAGCAGGAGCAGAAATATTCTGAGGGAAAAATAGCAATAGCATTAATTGATTATCAAAAGTTTAACCTTATACTTTGTGTGATATTAATGTGCATCACATTTAGTATTCCATTTTGCTACGTACTCAGTGAATTCCAGGTCTGTTATTTACTTAGGATTCTGCTAATTGTTGTGGAAGAAGTTGCAAAAGCAGAAGGTTCTGCTACTGAAGAACTCACAGGCTTGGAGGGGGGAGATAAATGTATATACAGGAAAAATTTGACATGGAAAAATATGAATTAAAAGTTAAAAATTGAACAAGGGGTGCTGTTCAGTTGGGTGTTGGATATGGTATACCATTTAGTAGAGGTAAAGGTGTTGGAGGAGAGGAGCAACTCCTGTGGGTAGAGGTGGCACTGGTAGAGCTGGTGGTGGGGATGGCCCTCCATCCACCTGTGGATGTAGTGGAAGTGGTCCTGGAATTTATGAGCAACCTGTGAGTCCACACTCTTGGGTTTCATGCTGGAATTCTGTTCCAAGGTCTTTGAATTTTTATTCCTCTTTTTGAAGCTTGTCTTGAGTTTACTGTGAGGTTCCGAATTCTTCATTTTTCTATCAAAAGTGTGAAATCAGTGTCTGATCTTCATCTGTGCTTGAACTCTGGGTCCACACCAAGGCAGCTCATGAGCTGTTGATCACACGCTTCGATTTCCTAATCAGAGGAGAAGAGAGTGGTCTGTATAGTTTAACAGAAGTTTCCTGGAGATTCTGTTTTGACATTCTTTTCCTCATTTTGGAATTACTGCATTAAAGGCTAAGTTGGATTTCACCAAGTACTGTAAGATGATAGACAGTTTGGAAAAATAAGGACTATTTGGAAATACCATTGAGAGCTTCAAGCAAAATAATAATTTAGCTAGAGTCACCTGACACTAGGGCCCATTCAGGATCTAATGGAAGAGGAAGACACTGGGTTTAGAGAGGAACAAATTGCAGACAGTTGTAAACTTGAGGTGATGAACAGTGGACTTGGTGTGGAGGTGGTTTAAGATTAAGAAGAAACCTAAGGAAAAATCATTCGAGCCAATGTTTTTACAGATCTTATTGTGTGGTAGACACTGTTCTGAGCACTTCTGTCATATTCCCTCATTGAATCCTCTCAACTCTATGAGGTAAGTACTCCTATCCTCATTTTACAGATGAGGAGACTGAAACATACAGTAAGTCACTCAAGGTACACAAGTAAAAGCAGTGGTGATAGAATTTGAATCTGGGTAGTGTGTCTCCATAGTTTATGATTTTACCAGCTACTTCTCAAGCAATTCCAGGGTAAATAAAAAGAGATCAGATTAAATCTAAATGGTAAAGAAGCAGAAGTCAAGGCTGGTTCCCTGGTTTTTATCCTAAATGACTAAAAGAATTGTTGCAATAATGATGCAAAAAAATGAGATGGAAAGGAGGCTGTTTCATTATTTAGTTATCTGGTTATGCAAAGGTATACATATGTTTGTTGTTTGTATAACTTAATTTGCATATAGATTTAGTAAAGCCTCCATTGTTTAGGGATGTCTTTTCTCTCTAACATCTACTCCTAGCCTCCTGAAATATATAGTCCATGGTGTCTTCATAAGACGACAAGTTTTCCTACCATATAAAGTAGGGGGTATCTTAGAAAATGAAGTGTTAAGTTTCTTGTCCTAGTATCTTTATGTTTAGCCATAGCATTTAATTTTGTCATTGTCATGCAGTGATTTTTTTTTTTTTGGCTTCTTCTCTAACCATTTTGTTAATGGGGTATTAATTTGAAAATAAATTCTTTTCAGAAACGTTTCTAAGAATTAATTGGCAGGGAGTACTCCACCCATGTGTCTCAAGGTTGTGAGTTTTAAGGTGAAGGTGTTTTGGCTTGATCCTTTTAGTCTTGAGAAATAATTGTTATATACTCTATAAGTTTAAGGTGCACGGCATGATGGTTTGATTTATGTATATTTTGAAATGATTACCACAAGTTCAGCTAACATCCATCTTCTCAATAGAAACAATAAAAAGAAAAACAAAAGGAAAAAGTGGAAGAAAATTTTCTACTTGTGATGAGAACTCCTAGGATTTATTCTCTTAACAACGTTCATATATATCATATAGCAGTGTTAGCTATACACATCGTATTGTATATTACATCCCTAGTACTTATTTATCTTATAACTGGAAGTTTATACATTTTGACCACCTTCCACCAATTTCCTCTCCCTCTACCTTCTGGCTTGGGCTTGCTTCTGGTAACCACAAGTCTGTCTGATCTCTTTTTCTATAAGGTTTTTAAAAAATTCCATATATAAGTGAGATTATATGGTATTTGTCTTTCTTTGTCTGACTTTTTTCATTTAGCATAATGCCTTCAGTGTCCACCTATGTTGTTACAAATAGGATGATTTTTTTGTTTTTTTTAATGGCTGAATAATATTCCATTGTGTGTGTGTGTGTCCATTCATCCATCATTGGACACTTAGGTTGTTTCCATATCTTGGCTACTGTAAATAATGCTACTATGAACATGGAGGTTCAGATATATTTTCGAGTAAGTGTTTTTGTTTCCTTTAGATATAGTCCCAGAAGTGGAATTGCTGGACCATATGTAGTTTTATTTTTAATTTTTTGAGGATCCTCCATATCATCTTCCATAGTGGCTGTACCAATTAATGATCCCACCAACAGTGTACAAAGATTTCCTTTTCTCCACATCTACACCAGTGTTAGTTATCTTTTGTCTTTTTGATGATAGCCATTCTAACAGGAGTGAAATGATATCTCATTGTGGTTTTAATTAGCATTTCCCTAATGATCAGTGATGCTTAGCATCTTTTCATGTACCTATTGGCCTTTTGCATATCTTCTTTGAAAAAAAAGTCTATTCAAGTTCTTTGCCCATTCTTTAATTGTTATTATATTTTGCTGTTGAGTTGTACAAATTCTTTATATATTTTGGATATTAACCCCTTATCAGACACATGTTTGCAAATATTTTCTTCCAATCAGTAGGTTGCCTTTTCATTTTGATGATTTCCTTTGCTATGGAGAAGCTTTTTAGTTTGATGTTGTCCTGCTTGTTTAATTTTGCTTTTGTTGTCTTTGCTTCTGGAGTCAGACGCAAAAACAACATCACCAAGACCAATATCACGGAGTTTACTGCCTATGGTTTCTTCTTGGAGTTTCATGGTTTCAGGTCTTATGTTCAAGCCTTTAATCCATTTTGAGTTAATTTTTCTGATGGTATAAGATATCAGTCCAGTTTCATTCTTTACATGTGAACATCTGGTTATCCCAGCACAATTTATTGAAAAGACTGTCTTTTCTCCATTGCATATTCTTGGCTCACTTGTGAAATATTAGTTGACTGTATATTCTTGGATTTATTTCTGGGCTCTCAATTCTGTTCCATTGGTCTATTTGTCTGTTTTTATGTCAGTACTGTATTGTTTTCATGACTATAGCTTTATAGTGTTGGCTTGATCCTTGATTCTGTTTTGTTGCTAGCATTTTTCTGAACTTCAGATGATTAATGGTGATAATTAAAGTTTCCTATAATGACACTCTAATAATAGCAGAGTTTTGAATTACTTTAATGAAAAAGATTCATTGAGTGCCTGAATTTTGTTATTTTGATATGTAGGATAATAGGTCTGTGTTCAGTGAGAACCACTTATGGCAGAATTTCCTTTGCTAAAATGACCTATTTTTGCTACTCTCCTGAAATCAATACCACTTTGAAATGTCATTTAGGTGGCAATAGACCATTTTAAAAAAGCACATCATTCTGTGCACATTTAACTGCCTAATAGTGATACAAAAATACATAGTGGTTAATTAATATTGACAAAAGAACTGCTATGCTATTCTCCAGGAGGTTGCAGATCACAGCTAGAAGTTCTTTAATACATATGAATGCTTGAACTGAGTGCAAAGATACTTTTGATTCCTTAATCTTTCACAAGACTGGGTTTTGTAGCTTTAAAAAGAATTTAAAAAAAAATTTAAGCTATAAGTCAGAACATTTGGTGGAAAATTTGTGAGACTCTAAGCATAGTGAAAGTAGAGACAATGTTTGTCCTGTGAATTCCTGTGTTTCTAGACCTTAGTTCCTGTGACTTGCAGAGTTGAGTGTTTAATAAATGCTGAATGAATGAGGAAAAGACACATTGCAAATGAATTTGTAGAAGACTTGTGAATTAAACAAGAAGTCATAAAATGAACCAAAGGATGACAATAAGCTTTTACAAATAACAGAATCTACCTTATGAAATTTGGCCTTTAAATTGTAAATTTTCTTACTGTACCTTTTAGGATATGCTACTCAGAATGTCAGGTTTTAAGAGATGACACTTTTTGCCACTTGGTGGCATCATTGTAGCTATGATGGAGTTTTAACTAACTCCAAGCTGAAGGAATTTGTCTTTGACATATATATCATTAAATGCTCATCTTTTGATGAAATGTACAAGAGGCATTATGCAATTGGACTATAAACGTATGACAAAACATTGAATATGCATTTTTTTCTGTGACAGTTTAAGAATAACTCTGAAATTAAAACTAACTCCTCTGTAATGATTGCTCCTTTTTCTTCAACATAAAGCTTCTCCATGCAAATAATTAAATAAAAATAAAACTAGATTAATAAAGACGTAGTTCAAGTAAATTGGAAAAAGCAAATTACGTAATATTATTAAATTTTAAGAAGAAATTTAATTTATCATAACCATTAGAGGTTTGTAGGCTTAAGCTGTTTCCTCTGAGCTACTCTGGGATTTTCACAATTGAGATGAAATTATATACTTTCTCTTTGGAATGACATTTCCATCGTTTTTCCTTCATAGTAACCTTTGTCTACAGTCACTATTATGTTTAGATTGGAGTCTATTTGGTCACCATTGGATTGCTCAACCTTCTCTTAATACTTCCCTGGAAGATCTTAGACAATGTAATGGTCTCTCACGTTAGACCCTTGCTTGAATTGGAAGACAGCTGGTTATTTTCATTCACTACCCCTTTCCTCCTATTTTCCTATTTTGGACTCAAAGTTAATTGGAACATTACATTACTGTTTAATACAGGAAAAAATTATTATTTAAAAATGTAAATTCAATGGACATTTCTTAGGAAAGCATGAAATGTCATCTTTGTGCAAGATGGGTCTTCTTTGTGTGTGTGTGTGTGTGTGTGTGTGTGTGTGTGTGTGTTAGTTTCTGCTTTATAACAAAGTGAGTCAGTTATACATATACATATGTTCCCATATCTCTTCCCTCTTGCATCTCCCTCCCTCCCACCCTCCCTATCCCACCCTTCTAGCTGGTCACAAAGCACCGAGCTGATCTCCCTGTGCTATGCAGTTGCTTTCCACTAGCTATCTATTTTATGTTTGATAGTGTATATATGTCCATGCCACTCTCTCACTTTGTCACATCTTACCTTTCCCCCTCCCCATATCCTCAAGTCCATTCTCTAGTAGGTCTGTGTCTTTATTCCCGTCTTGCCACTAGGTTCTTCATGACCCTTTTTTTTTTTTTTTCCTTAGATTACATATATATGTGTTAGCATACTGTATTTGTTTTTCTCTTTCTGACTTACTTTACTCTGTATGACAGTGGGTCTTCTTTTGAATAAGAGATTAGGCATTCTGGCTCCTTCCTTGATTAATATATTTATACATTTAAAATCTCTCTCAGTGAAGAAGTATAGAATTGAAAAACAAACAAAAAAGCACCATTGATATTAAATCAGATATTGGACTGCCTAGTCATGTTGTCTGGTCCAAAACATATTTATCCAAAATATTCTATATCTTCCATGCCTTGCTTGTGAAGTACATTATACTCTATCTTACGGTAATTTATTTAGCCTTGTACTTTGTTTTAAATGTTGAATATTCTCCAGAGACTTTTGTGTAATGGAAATGTAATCTTCCATTTTCCTCTTGTCTACATTTACAACAAATTAGTTAAATACTTAGAAACCAGTAACGCTTGAGATTTTATGTTTCAGATTTGCAGTTCAATTTTTTGTAAGACATTTGTATTTTATCCAGAAACTTAGCAAAAGAGGTAAAAACATCAGTTAAGAAGGCATGAGGATTCTTAGGCTGTAACTTTGGGAGAATTAAATGGATTATTGTCCCATTGAGTTTCCCGGACCAGCTCGCAAAAATTCTTTTAGCCCTTGTAGAAACAGTATGTGACTTTCTAGGAGGCCACAGTAGATACTTTGTTGTGTAGACACAGAAGAAACCTGGGAGTAGAATATGAATTCTGCTTTAGAGGGAATAATAAAACTCTTAGTTGTTAGTCTCAGCAATTTGCTAGAGGCCAAATATGTTAGACATTATCTTTATCCCCACAAAGTTTACAAGGACTAGTTGGTCACACTTGGTAATTATTGTCAAGTTGATCTTCAAAGTACAAATTGTGGCCTAGAGTCTAAGGTTCCATTCCCAACTTCATTGTTGCTCAAAAATTGATTAAATATACAGTCCCATGCTTAAATATGGATTCAAAGGGTATGTTCTTCTTGTGAGCCAATGAAATCTAACTTGGAGTTTAGATGATACTGCATTTTGTGTAAGATTGTGTTGGAAATATGTGTTAACTATCTCTGGAGTCTTATTACCAAGATGAATTCAGAATTATAAATATGTGGCCATGTTCTCTGGATAGGTCAAGGAAATTCCTCTAGTTATTGGTTACAATGATTACTCTGACAAACAGTTGTATAAAATAAATTCTCTGATTTCATGTGTAGTACAGTCACACTCTACTGAAAATACTTGTACTCATTTAAATCGAATCACAGGAAGAAAGAAGGGAGATAAGCTGAGCATTATAAATTTTTTTTTCTACAGTAAAGGAACACTTAAAAAAAAAAAAGCACCTTAAATGTGTTTTTGTATGTGGAGTGGTGTTCAGAGGAAGCAGCACCAGAAGAGACACGGGTTGATACGAGAAGACAGGATGGCAGCAGGACACTTTGAAAACTTATTCTGCTACAGACTAATAGAAAATTTAGTTATGGTAACTAAATTTTTAAAAAAGATATTAAAAATGGTGTCTAAGGAGATTTTAAAATGGATATTCTAAGGTCTTTATTACCTTGTCACTTCATAATTTTATTACTGTTTTATTCATTGGTGATAGTTTTGTGCTCACTGCTATTTTTACTTGAGTGGCTTTAAAAATGAACAATGTGAAGAAATTAATGGAAGGGATTGGTAAGATCTGCTGTATTCCAGCGGCTACTGAAATAGAGCAATAGGTGAGAATAAGGGAGATAAGTCTGAAATACCAGTTCAACAACAGGCAAGCAATGCTGGGAGATATTTGAAATAATCCAGATTTAAACTGATAGCAAATATTTGACAGTTTTTAGGCATACTTATTGCCTCAGGGTGTGTGTTTGTTTGTTTAAGTATAAGGACTCAAAGTCTTCTGATTCTGTACTCAGAGGCTTTTTGGAATCTGAGTCTACTTCTCTAATGACATCTATCTTAACCTTGTGTTGCACATATGATCCTTGAAAACTGATGAATCTTGTTAAATTTTCAGGTGATAAAATACCCACCAGGACACCCACTCACTTTCCTCAGGTGCTTTGGGACTGCTTCTACAGAGGGGAAGTGCCTTTTGTGCTAAGCCAGCAGAAACATTAGAAGCCAATTAGTCAAGGTCATTCAATGTGCTCAGGGTAATTCAGACAGACTAGAAGCCTCAGCTCTTTTGATCTTCTTTCTGTATGCTTTGAAAAAAAAGATATTGATGATGAAAGAAGAATGTTAAAGAAAATAATACTCTTTGGTCAGTTTAATCAAGGGCAGTTCTAAAACAGAGCTAAAATAGAGAGGTGGCGCCCTCATCTAGGCATTGGACCCCAAACAGCTGTTTGCAGTCAGCTTATGCAACCTCAGCGCTGTGCTATGCTTGTAATTGGAGTTCATCTTTATGAGATTTCAGCAGAGGCTGGTCAAAGAGGTTGGTCATTAAAGGCAGGAAGCACAGCAACTTTCGTAAATATAGTAGAAAGAAATGCAATTTTCTTTAGCAAGGTGTTAAGGAGAGAGATTTGAAATTTATCTTAATTTAGCCTTAGGAAGATATGACCTTGCTCCTACATCTTGCTGTAGAGTTGCCTTTTGATGTACTTGCTTTACATACTAAGGGAGATGACTGTTTCCTTAATTGAGTTTGTGTTCTATTGCTTTCTTGGTAAATTCTATTTTAGGAGCTTTATAAATTGACCATAAAAACATACACTAGACTGAAATTTCAGGGACCTAGAAGAAAACTATTTCTTTTATTTAAAAGGACATTTGTTTATAAGATTCAAGGTCATTTAAGTATTAATTTTCTTGTTAACTCTTTTAGTTCATTGGTTTTCCTCTTCAGCAAATAATATTCTCCAACTTTCAGTAAAGGAACGTAGGTCATAGGTTAGATAGGCATGGGATATAGTATAAGAATCACAAAAATCTGATTTTAGAAACCCTGGAGAGAAGCAGTGGCTTGAGAAACTGAGCAGTACAGCAACCTGCCAGGAGGTGGGGCTTTCATGGGGCAGATAATGTGCTTGGGCACAGTTTTAGTTCAGAGAGATTTAAGTGAAAATTCTGAAAGTTGCTCAGCTAGGAACTGAAGATAGTGTGATGAAAAGAGAACATAATGTCAATCCAGGTGGATTCCCTTCTTTACCTCTTTGAAAATCTCCTGTCACCTTTGCTTTTTTTGCGTTTTTGCCACTGTTCCGGGGCATGAGGCTAGGGGGTGCATTACCTCATTGTATGCATTCCTCCAAGTTCTAGACCTTTCTTCTGTTCAGTCTCACTTCTTTGTGGTCCTCTTTTCCCTCTCACCCTTTCTAGATGTCCACATGTTAGACATACATGTTAGCTGAAGTGCACAACTGAATATTGCTGTGGTCTGTGGTACCAGCAGTGATCAAATGAAGACAGGATACATTAGAGTAAAGCACAAGTACTCTTTCCTGCTGCTCATGTGTCTAGGTAGCTGAACACTGACTAGTCTTAGCAAGGCATTTGCTGCTTCATTTATAAATCCCACTCCCTTCCCTCTTTTTTTTTAGGACCTGACCTTAGTATTGTGGTTTTTCTGGGTATTCCAATCTGTACACTTATATGTATATAAGTATACTTATTACAGACACACAAGGGAGATTTGACAGACAGAAGAGGAAGAGGCAATGTGAAGATGGCACAAAGATAAGAGTAATGTGGCCACAAGTCAAGGAAGCCAAGGATTCTGAAAGCCACAATAAGCTGGACAAGGCAAGAAGTATTCTCCCATAGAGCTTCCAGAGGGAGTGTGCCCGTGCTGTAAACTTAACTTTGGACTTTGGCCTCCAAAACTGTGAGAGAATACAATTATGTTGCTTTAATCCATCAAATTGGTGATAATTTGTTGTAGCATCCATAGGAAACTAATACAGATTTTGGTACTGGGAAGGGAGTGTTGCTGTAACAAATGCCTAAAAGTGTGGAAGAGGTTTTAGAATTAGATGATGGCTAGAGGCTGGGAGAATTTTGAGGTGCGTGATAGAAAAAGCCTGGATTCTAGTGAGTGCTCAGAAGGAAGTGAGGAGCACAAATAAGAAAACATGTCATCTTAGGGAATATATATATTGTCATGAGCAGAGCGTTCATAGAAATATGAATGTTGAGGGTATTTCTTGTGAGGACTTAGAAGGAAATGAAGAACATTTTGTTCTAAAATTGAGCAAACATGATTCTTGCTGTATAGGTGGAAAATAAACTTAGAAGTGAAGGCCTTGGATATTTAGCTGAGGCGATTTCCAAGTAAAGTGTTGAATATGTGGCCTGGTTTCTTTTTTTCTGACTACAGTAGAATGCAAGAGGAAAGAGATAAATTGAGGAAGGAACTGTTAAGGCAAAAGAAACCAGCACTTGATGATTTGAGAAATTTACAGCCTATCCAGATTGCAAAAAGTGCTAATGTTAGGAGATTCACTGTTAGGAAAGCATTCTCTGGAGAGAAGCCAGTGGTGGGGCTAGACCACATTTTGCTTGAAGAGATTACATGTGTAAATCATGGATTCACATAACAATCTCAGCAGAAGTCAGGAATAGAGATGGAGTTATCCAGGAAAGATCTGTGGAGGACCCACTCCTAATGACATGAATCCCCTTGATATACACAGGAGACCCACCAGGTTTGTAAGAATAATAGATCAGCAGACACATTGCAAGCCTGGACTAAAAGGGACAGAGACAGGATAAAATGAAAGAAGACCATTGGACTCCCAGGAGTCTATAGGCAGGGAACAGGTTGATAGAGCTACTTGCCTGCAAACAGGTGGTACCCTTCAAGAAAAAGGAGGCTGACTCCAAGGGCAGAGCAGTGATCCCACAGGCAGAGGCATAAGCTTTAGGCTGAGAGGCCTACAAAGCTGCCACAGAGGCCTATCTAGAAGCTGTGGGCCCAAACGACAGAACTGCAGGCCTTGAATGGATGCCAAGTAGCCTTGAGTCACAGAGGATTATTCTCAGGCCTTGAAACCTCATGAAATTTCCCCTGCTGCATTTCAAACTTTTTTTGGAGATAGGTAACCCCTTTATTCCTTCCAGTTTCTCCCTATTAGAATGGAAATGTCTAACATTTTTATCCTATGCCTTTTCTATCATTGTTTTTTGAGAGCAGGTAACTTGCTTTTAAGTTTCACAGGTCCACAGATGGAGGATTCTGCCCCAGGATGAATCACACATAGAGTCTCACCTGTACCTGATTTAGAGGATGAGATTTGGGACTTTTGAACTAGTGATATTTAGATGTAATTTGGTACTTACAGTTGATGCTGTAATAGGTTCACATTTGGTGGCTTGGGGGGAATCTTGAGATGAATTGAATGCATTTTTTGCATGGGACAGAAATGAATTTGGGGTTCAGAGGATGGACCGTAGTAGTTTAAATTCTGGCCCTCCAAAAGATACGTCCATATCCAAATCCCTGGAACCTGTGAATATTCCTTTATTTCGAAAAAGGGTCTTTGAAGGATCTTGAGATGAGATTATCCTGCATTACTCAGATGGACCCTAAATCCAATTACAAGGCTCTTTATAAGAGACAGAAGAGAAGACAGGCACAGAGGAGAAAGCAATGTAAAGACAGAAGCAGAGTTTGGAGTACTGTGGCCAGAAGCCAACGAATGTCAACACCCACCAGAAGCTGAAAGAGGCAAGGAAGGATTCTCCCCTAGAGTCTCCAGAGGTAGTGCAGCCCTGCTGACACCTTGAGTTTGGACTTCTCACCTCCAGAACAGTGAGAATACATTTCTCTTGTTTTAAGTCTCCAAGTTTGTGGTAATTTGTTATGACATCCCTAAGAAACTAATAATGTTTCACTTTCAAACTACTGTCTCTAGTGAACTGAAGCTTTCTTGGTCGTGGTTCTAATTTATCCCTTTGGATTATGGTGACAACCAGGCTGAGTTCTTGGCCTCCCCTCCAAGTCAGCCAGCATCTCCTGGCATCCCCAGAGGAGCTAATTTCCTGTAGGAGGGCTAATTTTATCAGCCTCTGTGTCCCCGGTCAATCCCCAAGGTGCTGGAGCACATCTTTGGTAGCGTCTACTTTCACTTTTTGTTTCTTCTCAAAGCACACACCAGCTTAGTACAGCACCCACTCCTACCCTTTGTCCTCATGCCTGTCATCTCATCACAAGGATCCTACTGCTGCTGTCTGCACTCTGCAGCCCATTCCTCTTTGTAATGTACCCCTGCAGGAATTCCAACGCACATTTGCATTTTAATGGAAATGTAATTGACTTCCACTCAACATTTAAATAATTAGGGCCTCGCATTTACATTTTATTCTAGGTATTTTCTAGCCCTATTCCCCCTAACTTTTAGGGGAAAGACATCTTTCCTGACAGGTAACAATGGTAGCTATCCTGTTCTGGGCACCTATTGTGTGCCTAGCATCAGGATAATCACTTTGTAGATATCAATTTAATCCTCACAATAATCTTTGTTTTATCCCCAGTTTGCAAACCAGGACCAAAGATAGTAAGAGATCCGAACAAACGCACAGAGAACCACAGTATAGACTGGGGGACGCAAGATATTTCCTGTCTTCTGCTTGTGTTTTAGATTTTATGTTGTCTACTGTTAAAGCCTGAACATACAAGTTTTTTCAACCTCTTTTCTCCCATTTGTCTCAATGGTAGAAATAATAGTAACTCACAGTTGACTTCATTGAGCACTTACTACTGTCCATAGTGCTAGACTTCTCATTCATTATCATGTCTGATCTTTACAGTAGCCTTATTAGGTGCCTATCAGATTCCTGAGTACAGATGAAGAAACTAAATCTTAGGTTAAATATCTTACCTCAAAATACACAGCTAGTTTGATGTAGGACATGTATGTGAATCTAGATATGTCTGAATACAGAGAATGAGTTCTTAACTAAAAAGAGCACGATAACTCAAGACTTCAAAGATCAATACAGTGTCTTATTACATGTAAGACACCAAGTTATAGCAAAATAGTGCATCTTTGTAGTATGTAGATATGTTCAATAGATACTTTATGGTCATATACTATATTAATCATTGCTGACCAAAATAAATGCCAGAATGTTATTTGCATATCATGACCTCTGAAAGTCATTTGAAACTGTTTTCAGCTAAAAGGTAATTAAAAACTAAATCTAAACTCCTGAAGCATGAGTAATAAGAAAAGAGCTCCAAATTTTAAAACATGTTAAGAACAAGATAATAGGTCCAAAATGGAGTTGCTTATGTTAAGCCCCGCATCACCAAACTGAGACTTAATTACAGTTTTGGCTCTTCCAGAAATGCAACCTTAAACCAGTCAATTAGGAATTACCAGATCAGCAGTAATAATCTGCCTGATAGTCCCCGGCCATCCCCTAAAGGAAAGTAAGTTTGTGACAACCAACCTGCTTTTTGGCCTAGTATAACTTCCTTGTTCCTGCTCCTTTCTGCCTATAAAAGTCTTTCATTTTGTGCAGTTCTTCTATCTGCTAGATCGATGCTACCTGATTCAAATCCTTTTTTTTTTTTTTATTAAAAAAAAAAAGATTTTATTTTAAGGTGAGATAAGGAAATAAGGAAGATGGAAATCTCAACACTTAGCAGGTCTCCCAAAGACTGGAACATGGTCTGGGCACTAGAAGGTTCACCTCAGGTCTAGCAACCTTACTTCCTTGTTGTTCCCATGGCAACTAAATGCATGACCTAGGAAAAGTACCAGAAACTGCTAGTTGTCTCTGCAATATCTATTCTCCTCTTCTTTAGTAACAGAGCCCTGGATTTATTTGGGCTGGTGACATGCCCAGCTAAAAGGCTGCATTTCCAGCCTGGTTTGCATCTAGATGTGGCCATCATGAGGCAGGTGGACAGCCATGGGTGGACTTCAGGACATCTCTCTAACAGGGACAACAAGGATGGGCACATTTGGATTTTTTCTCTTTTGCCTTCTTTCTTCCTGGAATTTGGAAGCATCCTGTAGCATCTTATGACCTTGAGGTTGGCAGCCATGTTCAAAGGAGGTTGGAGTAGAGAAATCAAAAAAGCCTAGATGCCTGTTCACTTGAGGATCTGCTATAGCAGCCCTGGTCAAATCCATCTGTGCTCAAATAAACTCTTATATTTTTTAATATGCCTCAGTTTACCTTTTAACAAACACAAATGGAAATGGAGAATGTTACAGTTATGGTGAAGCTTGGTTAAATAGTTACCACCTAGATATGCGCAAATGTGAAGTATTCTTATTTGAAACTCTCCCCAAGCTGTAGTATTTGGCCTTGAAGTACCTCAGCTTCCTTAAGAAGACAGTTTGCATTTCATTTCATTTCAGTTTAAATATCAGCCCAATCCTGTGATTTTTTTTTTTTTTCTCGATAGCCAAACCTTAGCCACTTCCCAATTTATAAGATCAGTCTCAACTTCAACATAGTCTAGATGGATGTAAGGGGGAGTTTCTGGAAAGTGTAAACCTGCAAGGTTCAAACTTACTTTCTCATACTCTCCTTTCCTCCTGGGCCTGCTTTCCCATCCTTGCCCTGGACTGTTGATGTGTGATCGTATGACTAGACTGTGACTATCCACAGTTGGAGTGGTGACTGGGGATATCTGCATACATGTAGCCACAAATCTGTAGGAGGTGAGTTTGCTATTCAATCCCTCTTGGTCACTGCTGCACTTGTGTGAAACTGGTTATTGATTCTCTGAGTGACCAGAGCCTGTGTTCTGATTCTCAGCTGCAGTGTAGTAATTTATCCCCTGGGGGCTATGCTCAGCTCTGTGTGCACAGTTCCAGTTGTCTTGCTACCAAAGATTAGAAAGATGAGACCTTTTGCTTCTAGGGTCCTCATGCGCTGTTGAGCACCCACACTACTTCCTCTTGATTGAAGAGACTCTCGAATCTTAGCCATGCCTGCTCTCAGCTTTGCTTGCTTTCACTTGTGTGGTTCCCTGCTCCTGGCAGCTTTAGTGACTCAGCAAATGACTTAGCAAATCAAGAAAAATGCCACCATTTCCTTCATAGTAGATAGGAGGGAAGCATGCAAGGGCCTCTACTGTGCCCCTCCCTGAGGGAGTGAATTGAATGACGACTCCTCCTCCACCTCCGTAGCAAGATGAGTATTAGGGGCAGTTAATGATGCTTTACACTCTGCTTCACCAAAAGGGAGTGAGTGTCCCTGTTGCTGTCTAGACGCTGTATATAAGAGGATGGTGGTTCATAGACTGATCTTTCGAATTTTCTGGAACACCTTTTTTTTTTAGCAAGGCAAGATGGTTTGCTACATAGTGGGCTTTTGATTTTTTCTTTTTTATCTTTTTTTTTTTTTTTTTTTCAGTTGAAACTGTTCCGCAGCAATCCTACAGCATTCCATTTAACTCTTGATCTGAGCTGAGAGGGCTGTGTTAATAGTTCTAGGTCCTGGCTGAACATTAGACTCACCTGGAAGCTTTTAGAAACTATAACTCCTCAGTGTCCATCCCAAACTTATGTCAGTATTTGCAGGGAGTATTTTCCCAACATAGTATTTTTTAACCAGTGGGCTAGAGGGAGGCCTAGTGAAGATGAATGAACATCCTATTAGCTCATTACAAGCTCATAATCTCATAATAGGAGGAAAATAATATACTAGAAAACCTAAACTGAAGAAGCGGACATAGTTGAATTAAGGACCTTAATTTTTATCTTCCCGGTAGCCAAGCGAAGAGGGAAACAGATTGTATAACACAGCTTTCAGTGTCTAATAAAGGACCCATTTGTAGTTGTTCAGAGTTAAAACTTCTCCATATAGAAGGAATTGATTGTATGAGTCTTAGTCTAAGGGACATTCAAAGACAATGGTTCATATCTTAGATAACACTTTTATGATATAAAATGTTTAAATATATTGCTATTGTTTTTATTTATTTTCAATAAGAACTGAAAAATATATCATGGTAGAAGAGTTGACAGGGATGTGATGCCATTAACCTACTCTGATTTTCCTGTCAATATATTGGTTTATAGATGCTAATGATGCTGTATAATTATTGCTTGGGCAACCATATAAATGACCATGTTGGGAAATGCCACACATAGCCCAGATTGGCTTTAATAATCCTCAGATCTCATTTCTTCCCCAAATGGGTTACTTTGAAAATCAGCCTGATATGTGGATAAGTAACAATTTCTCTTTAAAGGGTTATTGTGAGGATTAGGTGAGAGGTACACACGTGTAGAGATCCTAGAACAGTGCCCACTCCATATTAGGTACTTTATAAATGTTGTTGATGGTTATTATTACTATTTTAACTGGCTCACTGGGGAAATTGTGGGTTCCTTTGGAAACTTGAATGGTGCAGAATATTGTATTTTCAGATTCTGACACCAAGCCTTTCCAGTGAAGGAACTTTCCAGTCAGAATATGGGATGATGACCTTAACAATTAAATGCTTTGTAATCTTATTCTATTTATTTTGTTGTTGTTGGTTTTCTTTCTCCTAGGTATATAAAGATCTTTACTTTCAGTAAGAAGAGTGAACCCTCAGTATGTTTGTTTTCTGTAAACATATGAAGCAAAGGCAGGGATAAAAATGTGTCAAAGATATTTGTTCAATCTATGATAAGGATAGTCATTGGAGTATTAAGAATTTGAGGGAGTTCTCTGGTGGTCTAGTGGTCAGGACTCCGCACTTTCACTGCCGTGGCCGAGGTTCAATCCCTGGTTGGGGAATTGAGATCCTGCAAGACATGCAGCCAAAAAAAAAAAAAAAAAAAAAAAATGATGTAGTATTATGCATTATGCTGCCACATGCCACAGTCTCTTTCATTATGTAGATTTCTTTGTGAAAAAGAAACATTACTGTCTCTTCATGGGCTTTTCAATCTACCAGCCCTGCTACAAACATCACAACATTGTAACTTCAAAAACATTGTTTCCTTATAGCACAGTTCATGCTTCTGCAGATTGTGCAGACTGTACCCTTTATGGATTATATTGCTGAGAAGCACATATGTGGTTAAACATTCCACATATGTGGTTAAACATGAGAAGCACATATGTGGAACATTCCATGGTTCCATGACACTAATACAAATTCTGCTCATGCATTGGCTGGGTTTTGTGTTACAGGGACTCAGAAGTTTTTTGGGGGTTTGTTTGTTTCAAAAATAGGAACTAGCATAGTAAATGTGGGTATTTATTTGTTTTTATAAGAAACATCTATATAAACCCAGCCAAGGCCCACAGCTGTCAATCAATCAGCAGTGCAGGAATCAGCCTTAATCTGCCTCTTTAAGAGCACACATTTTTATCACCATAAATTTCTATTAGTAAAAATAGAAAAATCAGCCCTCCTTTTCTTCTGAAGCACTGACAAATTTGGAGGAAGGAATTATATGCCTGGTGAAACATTGTATTAAACATAAAAAAATTAGCAAGACATGCGAAGATGAAGAGTGTCTTAAAATCTGTACGTTGAAATAGCTTATAGCCCAACGCCTGTATTATTATGAGAACATCTATGTTTTGTAATCCCCACCAACATGTGATAACTGACTATGGGTATAAATCTGATTTCCTAGGAAAAGATAAACTTCCAAAGGAAATATCAATTTCATGTCTTGTTTTCTAAAACTTCACTGTATATAAAGTCATAATTGTCACTGGTGAAGTCATCATATTTTGTTTTCTTGGTACCTGTGGGCTGGCTAAACCCTTTGTTTTTCAATTTTATATTCACCTTTTCCTGTTTCTTCTGGAGAGTGAGCAAAAGGAACTTGTAAAAGACATAATATGAGTCATCCTTCAACAAAAGATTTCTCTTGAGATGGTGCTTCTGAGTATAGATTGCCTTCTTTTCCTCTCAGAATAAGGACTGAGGGTTGTTCATTCTCTCTACTGCTTTGGCTATTATGCCTCTAATCGCTCTCTCTCTCTCTCTGTTAGTTTAGTGGATGGCAATTATGTACTGTTTCTCTAGGTGCTAATTGTAATTGCCATGTGCTGTCACAATGGTGGGAGGCAATTTTGTATCCTCCCTTTCTTTTGAGAAGGGTATATATAATCAGTAATTCTATCTATTACAATGGCAAGTGGGTGGTATCTAGAGCAGACTCTCAATTTTCAAAATAAAATGATACTTGTGTTGGATGTCCAACTGTTAATTGAACTAGAAACTTAAAAAAAAAAAATGACAAAATAAAATGACATATTACTTATTTCAAAAGTTTCTTTTTGTTGTTGACCATAAAGAGCAATACATGGAGTATATGATGAGACTGTTTAGAAAGACAGATACACATTTAAAGTATGATGGATAAGATAGAAAGCCCAGACATTAACCCACGCACCTATGGTCAACTAATCTATGACAAAGGAGGCAAAGATATACAATGGAGAAACGACAGTCTCTTCAATAAGTGGTGCTGGGAAAACTGGACAGCTACATGTAAAAGAATGAAATTAGAATACTCCCTAACACCATGCACAAAAATAAACTCAAAATGGATTAGAGACCTAAATATAAGACTGGACACTATAAAACTCTTAGAGGAAAACATAGGAAGAACACTCTTTGACATAAATCACAGCAAGATCTTTTTTGATCCACCTCCTAGAGTAATGGAAATAAAAACAAAAATAAACAAGTGGGACCTAATGAAACTTCAAAGCTTTTGCACAGCAAAGGAAACCATAAACAAAATGAAAAGACAACCCTCAGAATGGGAGAAAATATTTGCAAATGAATCAACGGACAAAGGATTAATCTCCAAAATATATAAACAGCTCATTCAGCTCAATATCAAAGAAACAAACACCCCAATACAAAAATGGGCAGAAGACCTAAATAGACATTTCTCCAAAGAAGACATACAGATGGCCACGAAGCACATGAAAAGATGCTCAACATCACTAATTATTAGAGAAATGCAAATCAAAACTACAATGAGGTATCACCTCACTCCTGTTAGAATGGGCATCATCAGAAAATCTACAAACAACAAATGCTGGAGAGGGTGTGGTGAAAAGGGAACCCTCTTGCACTGTTGGTGGGAATGTAAATTGATACAGCCACTATGGAGAACAATATGGAGGTTCCTTAAAAAACTAAAAATAGAATTACCATATGACCCAGCAATCCCACTACTGGGCATATACCCAGAGAAAACCGTAATTCAAAAAGACACATGCACCCGAATGTTCATTGCAGCACTATTTACAATAGCCAGGTCATGGAAGCAACCTAAATGCCCATCAACAGACGAATGGATAAAGAAGATGTGGTACATATATACAATGGAATATTACTCAGCCATAAAAAGGAACGAAATTGAGTCATTTGTTGAGACGTGGATGGATCTAGAGACTGTCATACAGAGTGAAGTAAGTCAGAAAGAGAAAAACAAATATCGTATATTAATGCATGTATGCGGAACCTAGAAAAATGGTACAGATGAGCCAGTTTGCAGGGCAGAAGTTGAGACACAGATGTAGAGAATGGACATATGGACACCAAGGGGGGAAAACTGCGGTGGGGTGGGGATGGTGGTGTGCTGAATTGGGCGATTGGGATTGACATGTATACACTGATGTGTATAAAACTGATGCCTAATAAGAACCTGCAGTATAAAAAAACAAACAAAACAACTAATACTAAACTTTCATTGGGTTATTTGTATGGAAATATGTTAATATAAATGTTTCAGACATTACCAAAAAAAAAAAAATAATAAAGTATGATGGAAAAAATTACAAAGATTTCTCTTTAGATAGGCAAATAGTACATATTGATAAAAAAAAAGATATTTAAAATTGAAAATTGATCTTACCACTTTCTACTAATGAGTTTTTTTTTTTCTAGTTTTTATTTCCTTTTAAAATGTGTCGACATGGTTCAGATGTCTAGTTTTTTGGGTTTTTTAAAAATAAGTTTATTTATTTATTTATTTATTTATTTTTGGCTGTGTTGGTCTTCGTTTGTGTGCGAGGGCTTTCTCTAGTTGTGGCAAGCGGGGGCCACTCTTCATCACGGTGCGCGGGCCCCCTCACTGTTGCGGCCTCTCTTGTTGTGGAGCACAGGCTCCAGACGCGCAGGCTCAGTAGTTGTGGCTCACGGGCCTAGTTGCTCCGCGGCATGTGAGATCTTCCCAGACCAGTGTCGAGCCCGTGTCCCCTGCATTGGCAGACAGATTCTCTACCACTGAGCCACCAGGGAAGCCCCCCAGATGTCTAGTTTTGAGAGCAAAGTACCACACCAGGGGTGCATCATAATATGTTTCAGACTTGTTCTATACTTAGTCATTTGTTAGTGACTCGAAATAAGCAGTCTAGAGTAGGAAATTATAGCCATTTCAGCCGGTGTGCTGAGAAAATCACTTAATCTCTCTGAGCCTGAGTTTTCTAATTTTTAGCATGGAAAGTGGGTACTTGCTTCATAGGGCTATTGAGATAATTAAATGAGACCTAGTATGTAAAGCACTTAGCCCAGTTCCTAGGATGTAATCAAAACGTGCAGTCTATCCTAAGTCTGTGGTGGTGATAATAGCGATGAAATGTGAGAAGGGAAAAGGACTGCGAGGGTCATCTGTCCCAATTCCTTTGTTTTATAGGAAGATCAGAGATGGGATGTGCCCAAGGTCACACAGTTGGATGGCAGAGTATTGCTAATTCTCACTTAGGTCACTACTCGTGGTGTGTGCTGTATTATTCTGCAGAATTTCTGCAGGCAACTCAGAATCCCATATTTTGTCATCATAGACGGTGCTGGTATTACATGATTACCTTACAAATGGCAATAGCCATGGCGGCAACATTTTTGGTCATAAGCAGCAAGAACAGGTGAGAATTTCAAAGAGGAACTGTCTTTGTGGCTCAGTTATTTTCAGTGAATCTCGGAAATTTGATCCATGTTGGTCTCAAAGGTCGCTCCTATAATCAACAGCAACTTTAGGGACTGGGGAATGGGTCCAGATTCCTTAGCGTGACTACTAAAGTACATTGCCTCTGCTATGAGGCTAGTGAAACATATGTTTTACTCTTTACATGTCATCTGTAAATTTTTATGTACAATATCAATAAAGAAACATTTGTTTCCATTTTAAAAGGAAAAATAATTTTATTGGCTCTAGAAATCATTAATTTATTACAACTTTGCATCATTATTTTGTCTCTGTAGTCACAAAATTTGAAACATTTCAGTATAGTAATAACAGTATTTTGAAGACAAGTTTACACCTCTGTCTTATGATTTTGGTTTGTCTGGATTGCTTCATGATAACTACTAAGCTAATTTAGTTATAGAGGTCTCATCATTCCATGGTGCTGAGGTCCTTCTATTAAATAAATACCAAGCAGTTTGACGTATAACCACTCTGCCCAAATTATGTCCTACAAGATTTCACAATAAAAAATTGTATTTAGCGTGGATTATTTGGTTGGAATACTTTTTGCTATATGTAACAGAAAAACCCAAACCCTCAAAAGTTTACATATAAAAAATTTATTTTGTCATGTAAAATAGGGCTGCTCCAAGGTTGGTTAATTAGGGGATATAGTGATGAAGTCATCAAGGATAGAGGTTCCTTCTATCTTGTCTCTCTGCTATTTTCGTTATGGAGGCTTCTTTCCCATGTGGCTACAAGAAGGTTGCTACAGTCCCAGGTATCACATGGAGATATGATGACATCCAGCAAAAGTGTAACCATTTTTCCTTGTCTCTTTGTATGACAATAGAAACTTCTTCCAGAAGCCTCCCAGTATATTTGCAC
The DNA here is from genome assembly GCF_028023285.1 of Balaenoptera ricei. NCBI lineage: Eukaryota > Metazoa > Chordata > Mammalia > Artiodactyla > Balaenopteridae > Balaenoptera > Balaenoptera ricei. The sequence continues at coordinate 129,029,544 of NC_082640.1, forward strand.
TTCTGTTTCACTGGACAAAATCACAACACAGGTTGTTGTGAGGATTGGAACTACTCTGATTGGCTAGGATATTTAAGGCTCCACATCCAGGCTAGGACTGGGACCAATGTTCATGAGGAAGGAAGAGAGGGGCAATGACTGTTGGATAGGAAACCAAGAGTGTCTGATGTACATAGAAGGAGCCTGACAGTAAATGATGGTAAAACTAGGCAAGAAGGGAAAATAAGGGAGAACTCTGAAATAAACTCATAAATAACATTAATGTTTATCTTCTTAATTTTTCTGGAGTCAAAGGAGAAGAAATATAACTTAATTGTGTCATCTAAATGGTTTCTTCTTCTGGTAAATTGTCCTGCTGTGGATGAAGACAATTATTCCATTTGTGTATTTGTGTATTCCTAATGAAATTAGCAGAGAGTTTGTGTTTCATTCTGCAACTTTACATACCAAAGAAGTGTTAATAGAGACACCTACAAGTATTTTCATGCCATGTATTTACATGCTCTGTTTTATTTTTTGTTATCAAAGGCCATTTGGCTATGGTCCTTTATACTAATCCTTTCATTTAAAGAGTAGCAAAATTAATTGTATCCTATGGCATTTTTCTAGCATTAATTTTGCATTAGTTTCTAACATTTTTGTTTTTTCTTTTTGGTGGGGACATCACAGTAGTTGTGAGAATTTGAAGTCAGACTATGTGAGAATTTGAAGTCAGACAAATTACTATGGACTGTCCTTATTAATAACAGAAATGAAGGTAAAAATCTGTTCTCTCTATGAAGCCTAAGGTGTTGGAGATGAAGCATAGACACAGGAGAGGGAGATGTAAGTACCCCAGTGAATCCTAGAAGCAGAAGAACAGAGAGAAATGAAGTGGTTAGAGGGTAAGCTAGTTGGTATGTACTCAATAAGAGTTATGGGGGATATAGTTAGTGTGGTGATGACCAGGATATGGGAAAACAGGTTGGAACAGAGACCACAAGAAAGTCAAGAGAGAGGTGATAACATTTAATCTTGATGAAATTTGGTCCCAGATATGCCCTTTATCATTAGAATAGAACAAAAGAAAAAAGATCTAGATAATTATCTTCTTTCTACATGTTCAATTTTTCCTTTCCAGACTTCCTTCTCATACCTACTTATGTTACAAGCTTTGCTTTCCCTGATCCCATTGACTCTGTGGCTTCTTTATCATAAGTTTACCATACTTTATTATAAACATTTGTTGGCTTGTCTGTACACTTTCCTAGATCTTGGGGATAGGGCTGCTGTCTCCTTATCCCAAGTCTCCAGCATGTTGCAAAGTACTGTATAGGTATTCTGCCCTCAATAAGGAGTGAACTCCTACACTGATGCACAAGTTCTAATGTGAAGAAAATAAACCCAGAATAAAATATCCTCTTTCTGTTGAGTCCTCAACCTTTCTTGCAAAAGGATTTTTGACCTAGAAAGTTGTTTTTACCTTTGAGGTAGATTGATAGCCCCAACTGATGGCTTCCTTTCAGTCTTGTCCTCTGCAATGTGACTATGCAAACGTCTCCCCTTGGAAAGTGGATATATTTAATTATTCTTGAAATTGGACCACCTTAGTAATTTTCTTTAGATGATAGAATGGGGAAGAGAGGTGTTGTGCCAGTTTGGACCCTAGGTCTCAAAAAACCTTGCACTCTTCTGCTCTTTCCTGGAACCCTGAACCTACTATGAACAAGCCTGGGCTGGTCTGATATAGGATGATCTATCATGTGGAGCCCTCCCACTACTTCTTTTCAACGTCATAATAGAAATTCTAGCTAGTGCAATAAGAAAAGAAAAGAAAAGAAAAAGTATAGAGATTGAGAAGGAAGAAATAAAATGGTCTTTGTTCACAGAGTACATGAACATCTATGTAGAAAATCTGAAAGGGTACATAAAAACCCTCCTGGAATTAACATGTGATTATAGCAAGATTGTAGGATACAGATAATATACAGAAGCCAATCACTTTCATGTACATCAGAAATGAACAAGTGGAATTTGAGATTAAAAACACACTATATTAGCACTTCACAAGTGAAATACTTAGGTATAAATCTAACAAAATATGTACAAGATCTATATGAGAAAAACTACAGAATTCTTGTGAATGAAATAAAAGAGCTAAATAAATGGAGAAATATTCCATGTTCATGGATAGAAAGAATAAATATTTTTAAATCCCTCCCACCTTGACCTATAGCTTCAATGCAATACCAATCAAAATCCTAGCAAATTATTTTGTGGATATTGACAAACTGATTCTAAAGTTTATATGGAAAGGCAAAGGACCCAGAATTGCCAACACAGTATTAAAGGAGAACAAAGTCAGAGGACTAACTGCTCAGCACCAAGACTTTCTACCAAACAACAGTAATCAAGATAGTGTGGTATTGGCGAGAGAAGAGACAAATAGATCAATGAAATGGAATAGAGAGCCCAGAAGCAGTTGCCCATAAATGCAGTTGACTGTTGTTAGATGAGGAACAATGTAGCAAAGATGGTCATTTCAACAAATGATGCTGGAACAACTGGACATCCACATGCAAAAATACGAATGTACACACAGACCTCATTTTCCTCACAAAATTTACCTCAAAACAGATCACAGACCTAAATGTAAAACACAAAGTGATAAAACTCCTAGAATATAACATAGGAGAAAATCTAGATGACTTTAGGTATGGTGATGACTTCTTAGATACATCACCAAAAGCACAATCCATGAAAGAAATTATTAAAAATCTGGACTTCATTAAAATTAAAAACTGAAAGACAAATGTCAAGAGAATGAGAAGACAAGCCATAGACGGCATGAAAATATTTGCAAAAGACACATCTGATAAAGGACCATTTACCCAGAACATACAAAGAACTCTTAAAACTCAACAATAAGAAAACAACCCAATTAAAAACGGGTCAAAAACCTTAAAAGACACTTTACCAAAGAAGATATACAGATGGTAAATAAGCATAAGAAAAGATGTTAACATCATATGTTATCAGGGAAATGCAAATGAATATAACAATGAAATACCACTACACACCTATTAAAATGGCCGAATCCAGAATGCTGACAACAGCAAATGCTAGCAAGGATGTAGAATATCATTCGTTGCTGGTGGGACTGCAAAATGGTATAGCCGCTTTGGAAGACAGTTTGGTAGTTTCTTACAAAGCTAAACATACTCTTATTATACCATCCAGCAGTCATGTACTTTTGTATTTACCCAAAGGAGTTGAAAACTTATATCCACACAGAAAAATACACATGGATGTTTATAGCATCTTTATTCATAATTGCCAAAATATGGAAGCAATGAGGATGTCCTTCACTAGATGAATGGATAAATAAACCATGGTATATCCAGACAATGGGATATTAGTAGTGGTAAAAAGAAATGAGCTATCAAGCCATGAAAAGACATGGAAGAAACTTAAATGCTTATTACCAAGCGAAAGAAGCCAATCTGAAAAGACTACATACTGTATGATTCCAACTAAAGGATATTCTGAAAAGGTAAAACTATAGAAATAATAAAAAAGATCAGTGGTTTCCAGGAAGTTGGGGGGAGATGAATAGGTGGAACACAGAGGATTTTTAGGGAAGTGAAAATACTGTGTGACACTACAATAGTGCATACATGTCATTATCCATTTGTTCAAACCTGTAGAATGTATAATACCCAGTGTGCACCATAATGTAAACCATGGACTTTGGGTAATGATGCATCAATGTAGGTTCATCAGTTGGAACAAAGGTACTACTCTGGCGGTGGAAGTTGATAATGGAGAGTCTATGCATGTGTAGTGGCAGGGAATATATGGGAAATCTCTGTCCCTTCTTTTAATTTTGCTGTGAACCTAAAACTTGCCCCCCTCACAGACACCCCCCTCCCAAAATCGTCTTAATAAGAAAAAGCATGTGTAGGAGAATTCAATTATTTCATCTGAGGCCATTCTGGACCAGTCTTAGATGGTGAAACCCAAAACAGAACAGTGTGTGGTACATTTATAATGCTTGATAAATATAAGATATTATTTTGACCTTGTAGATCTTCACTCCTAGAATTTCTCTCCTTTGACAAAATGTACCTGTATGACCAATTTTGGTGGTGTGTTTCCTTTTAAATATCTTTGTAATCCTGTCTCCTCCACGTGGTGGTTTACTGGATTTGATTATCAGCCACCTAGTTTAGTCTACATATACCTTTTTCTTGAGGAAACTGTTGGTACCTTCATGATTTCAATTATGTACAATAGGCAGATAACTCTGGAATTTATAGGTATACATTTATAACCACTCTTATCTACATATACAAAGCCTGCTTAACAACTACTAGCTTGTGTATCCTCTTAGTAGGTCAGATTCAACATGTATAACACTTCCTATCTTATTTCTTTTTCAGGTAATCTATTATTCCAGCTAATCATCCTACAGTTATTTTTGGGTCTTTCTTTTCTTTCCCTTGACACCACTTCTTCTTTCATAATCTTAAGTTTTGTCCCCTCTTTTTCAACAAATTTCAGTAAAAAAAACTTTTATGTATTTGCATTGTCACCTTTCTATTTTGAAGGCAATTTTTGCTTTTTTTGTCCTCCTTTTTGTTTTTCACACCTCTAATACATTCTGTGTATCACTGTAGTAATTTTACTAAATATCAGGGAGAAGAGGGAAAATCAAGGATTTAACATTTATCGAGATCCCAACTGTGGAAGAAACACTGGGCTACATGTTTTATTCACTCTTTCATTCAGAAATATATTTTTAGTAACTATCAGAGGCAGTCATTGTTCTAGGTACTAATGATACTAGGATGTGTTGTGTGAAACATACACAATTTCTACCTTCACAGAGCTAATACTTTAGTAGATGAGAGACAATGTGTAAGCAAACAAACAAAAAGCCCTTCTCCCACAGAAGGCCAGTTATGAGAGATTGGAGTGAGTACATGCTTGAAACGCTTCTTCTTATAGTAACAATATTCTTAGAAAGTTAATTAATACATAATCACTCTCCAAGATGAGAAAGTGGATTTTCCTTGCACTGAATCCTGTGAAGCAGCCCATGTGGAATAAAGCAGGCAGGAGACTTCATCAGTAATCTAAGGACAACACCTCAGAAATCTCCATGGAGAACCAAGGCCACCAAGCTCTGTGGTGAGACAACAATTCTTAGAACATACTCAGGAAAATTCCGTTGTGGAAAATGAGTTCATGACCCCAAATCATCAAATAAATAAAGAAGATTGATGTCCAAAAGTACATTACAGAATCTAAAAATAGGAGATCATGGGCCTAAGAAAACAATTAAAAGAAAGTCCAGAACCTATTTTTGAAATTCAGTTAAAAAAATGAATAAGGATTAGGAATAGAAAGGAAATTCCATATAGCTAACAGATATAGAAGGAGATGCTCAAACACATGGTAACTGGAAAAATGCATATTAAAAAACACAATGGAATATCACTTTATACTTACCTAATGAGCAAAAAGATTAGAAAATAAGATAAATACCAAATATCAGTTGGGATATGAGACTATAGGAACCGTGGTAGGAATGTAGATTGGAGCAGGCATTCTGGAGGGCAATTTTGCAACACTTAGTCAAATTAAATACTGACATTTGCTATGGCCTGTATATGCCTGGATTTTTTTTTTCCCCCAGAGCAGCAGTTCCATAAAGAATGTGTGCAAAGATATTTTTTGTAGGCTTGTTAGTGGTAGTGGGGAGCTTGAGGCAACAAAGAGATCGAATACAATGGAATAGTATGTAGCACTTAGAAACTGTGGCTAAATGGACATAGAACAACATAGATTTCTAAAACATGTAGCTGAGTAAAAACAGCAAGAAACAGAATGAACTCTACAAACCAGTAGCATTTATGTAAATTACACATCCATGCCCAGGAAATTAGCACTGCATATTTAAAAGGACATATACAATTAAAGAGATACTTAAAACATTAGAATGGTTGGTCGTGGAGCAGTGAAAGGAGATGGACTTGGGGAAGGAGGAAAGGGAGTTTAAAAGAATGAGAAAGCTTCACACAGACTAAAAAATAAAATACAATACAAATGGTGAGGTTCCTTTAAGAGATAAAAGGAAGTAATCACTTCTATGAAAAAAGAATAAAGAGATTAGGAAAATGAACCAGTTAAAGGTTCTGAATGTGAAGATGCATTTGAAATTATAAAGTGCTATGAAGGAAACCAGTCATATGCTATTGCAGAAAATAATTGTGGTGATGTGGAAAAAGAATTCTACTCAGTGGTCAGAAAGGGCTTTCTGAGCTAGTGTAGTTTAAGCCAAACCCACTAGGATTGAAAGCAGCTAGCCATGTAAATATTCTTGAGAAGAGCCTCTCAAGCACATAGGTTGGCCTGTTCTAGGAACTGAAAGAAGGCCAGTGCAGCTGGTGTATGGTGAACAGCGAGAGAGAGGTCTAAGAGAAGATATAATCAGAGGCTAAGGCATGTAATGCCTTTGGATTTCATTCCAATTAAAATGAAAAACTCTGCAGGGTATTAAGCAGATGTGAACGAGATTTGGTTTACATTTTTAATTTTTAGGAGTTTACTCTGCTGCTCTGTGTAGAATGGATTAGAAGAGAGACACAGAAGGAGGAGACTGGTTTGGAGGCATTCTATGTGAAAGAGGTGTCTTGGACTATGGTGGTGGTCCTGGAATTGGAGAGAAACAGAGACAAGATATAATTTGGAGGCAAAATTAACAGGAATTAATAGACTGGTTTGGGAGGTGAAGGAGAGGGAAATATAAAGACATTCTCTAGGTTCTTAGCCTACTTTTACTGAGAGAGGGAGAGTAGGTAAGGAACATATTTTGAGGTAAAATAAGAATTCAATATCGGACAAGCTAACTTTGGCCTCTTGTGAGACATCCAAGTGAAGATGGCATATAAAATATTGAATAGAAAAGACTGGAATACAAAGGGTAGGTCTAAGCCAGAGATGTATATTGGAGAGATAGCATCATATGGACCATATTTAAGCCATGGGAAAGATGAGATAAGCCAGACAGAATGTGTAGAGGGAGAAAAGAAGGATGTTTGTGCAACATCTTGAGGAACTCTGTCATTTGGATCTCTGGGAAGGGCAGGGAGCTAGAAAGGAAGACTGAATTGGGGTGGCCAAAGTCCTGCAGTGTTTTGTGAGGGAAGGAGCTAACTCTGTCAGGTACTGCCAAGAAATACAGTGAGGACAGAAAGATAGATCCATTAACATGGCAACATGGAAACCATCAATGACCTTAATAAGAGTAATTCCATGTCTGTGAGGGCCAGAGGCCAGAGTGGAATGGATTGAGGAGTGAACACAAGAAGATACAATGGAGATAACATCTGTAGACATACTTTGGAAGTCTGCCTCTGAGTAGTTGGGGTAATAGGTACAGGTAAGGACTGTTGGTTTAAAGATACTAGTCAGTCATTTAAGAACCTTTACAAATTGACTCTAAACTCTAAGTACTTTCTTTATTCCAGCCATATTTGTTCACTCATTCTCCCAGGTCAGACTGAATGGAAGCATTTAGTTTTCTTATATAAGCTGATTACTGAACCTCCCATACCAGGCTAGTAATTTAGCAACCCATGAATCCAACATTCTTGAAGTATTTGTTCAACATTATTGGGGGTGGCATCCGCAACAACAAAGATTTTCACTTATTTTAATTTTTATTCCAGCTAGGTATTTTCTTCTTCAGTGGGAGTAGAGTTGACCTACATGTTGTTGAGTATTCACAAAGTTGTGAACTGAGCTCTTAGCATCATATTTATGATCTATCCTGTTGATAACTTAGTGCCTTTTGTAGATAGACACCAGGACAGTTTCCTAGCTGGCCTATCAGTTTAATACAGCTTTCTTATTCTAGTTCCTTTGCTCATGGTAATATTCTCATCTGTAAGTTCTCACCTTCTGTGTTCCTCCATGCCCTTTCTACTTACATAATTTCTTCTAGGTCTAAGTTTCCTTCTCTGACCCAGTTGTTACTATCCCCTTCCTTTGGACCTCTGCCCTACTTTTTATCTCTAATACCAATTTAGTGATTAATTACGCTTGTTCTTTACTTGCAGTTTTTAATGTTATTTTTATTTACTTAATGAGTACTCATTGATAGTACCCAATAATGTTTTTGATTGGCTCCTGAAGATTTTGTAGGGTTGGTTTATATTTTGACTCTCTCTGTGACACTTATCTACACATATATATTTCCTCAGGCAGTATAGATAGTATGTGACATCAGACATTAGACTAGAAAGGAAATTTTGTATAATGCCTCTTTCTCTTTGTCCTTGATTTACATTAAAAAAATTAAAGTCTATTTACCTATGCTCTTACATCCAAAATGTATCACATTAGTAAAAGCAAAGAACAAAACTTTGATAAATATTTGAAAATCTGGAGTCATGCAGACTTGCTTTAGAACCTACTTCTGTCATTTACAAGCTTTGCAATTGAGACCATGTTTCTTAATCTCTCTGATCCCTGCTTCCTTCTGTCAAATGGAAATAACCTATTTCTCTGTGATATTTTTTGTTAAAAGCACTTAATAAGGGTGGTAATTATTGAGTTGTTAATTACCATAAAATAGTAATAAAACAAAGTAAACAATTTTGGCTGCCCAAGTTGAAATCAGGCCCCTAGTCTCTTCAGCTTTATGGCTTTGATATGATGTAGGTGATTTATGTTAAAGAGCTTAACTGACCTATTTTTCGACTTGGGTAGGAATTTCCTCTCATTTACAAACACAGTGCTTTTCACCACTTGAAGAAATTCAATTATGTTTCTGTTGACGTGAATTTCAAGTGATCACTTAGCCTGCAAATGTGTATGTGTGACCATGATTTTAGCATTTCTCCCTCCTACTCTAGCCCTTCAAAGATAACTTCTCACTCAGGTATTCAGGGAAAAAACTTGGCTTGTAGCGCATCCAGTTCTAAGTCAGTTCTGTGCTATAGTTGAGTTTCCATGCTGTGCTTTGATCTGACCCAGACTAAAAACCTAGATTAATGTTGGAGACTTCTCAGAATTCCTTTACTACCATCTTTCCTTTCATGGAGCTGTTACCACATTAGATCATTTTTTAAAAAAATTTTTATTAGAGTATAATTGATTTACAATGTTGCATTAGTTTCTGCTGGACAGCAAAGTGTATCAGTTATACACATGTCCACACTTTTTTGGATTCTTTTCCCATATAGGTCATTACAGAGTATTGAGAAGAGTTCCCTGTGCTATACAAGTAGGTCCTTATTAGTTATCTGTTTTATATATAGTAGTGTGTATGTGTCAATCCTAGTTTCCCAATTTATCCCTTCACCCCACCCCCACCCCGCTTTCTCCCCTGATAACCATAAGTTTGTATTCTACATCTGTGACTCTATTTCTGTTTTGTAGATAGTTCATTTGTGCCATTTTTTTTTAGATTCCACATATAAGCGATATCATATGATATCTGTCTTTCTCTGTCTGACTTACTTCACTCAGTATGACAATCTCTAAGTCCATCCATGTTGTGCAAATGGCATTATTTCATTTTTTTAATGGCTGAGTAATATTCCATTGTATATATGTACCACATCTTTTTATCCATTCCTCTGTCAGTGGACATTTAGGTTGCTTCCACATCCTGGCTACTGTAAATAGTGCTGCAGTGAACATTGGGGTGCATGTATCATTTCGAATTATGGTGTTCTCTGGATATATGTCCAGGAGTGGGATTGCAGGGTCATAGAGTAGGTATATTTTTGTTTTAAAGGAAACTTCATACTGTTCTCCATAGTGGCTGCACCAATTTGCATTCCCACCAACAGTGTAGGAGGGTTCCTTTTTTTTCCACATCCTCTTCAGCATCTTTCCTTTCATGGAGCTGTTACCACATTAGATTTTAATGAAATAAATGTAGGAAAACCCATATTCTATGTTATCTTTCCTAATTCTGATTTACCATTTACAAATTCTAGATAGCTATAACAGATTTTACTGGGGAATTGATATGTCTAATAGAAATTCTGTGTGAGACACAAAAATACATTTTAAATCAAACTTTGAAATGTCATGGTACTCATGAACCATGGCAAGAGAACAAAAAGGTTATATCTATTTCAGATCTCATGGGTGTACCTGAGAGCCTTCCTCTTCTGCTTTCAGGACTGCTTCAAAGTGTTTCATTCTTCAACACTTCTGCATGTAAATCTCCATGCCCCTTTAGGAAACCCCACTCCTGTCCTTGCTCCTATTATGTGACATAAACATTTCCCAGCAGGCTGTGAGGTTGGGCTGTCCCCTCCAAATTTAGTTTTCTGGGAGTATTCTCTCCAGTGAATCACACCTATCCCTCTCCATTATTTTTCAGTGTCCAATGAGTTACACACACATGCACAAATACAGACGGTAAAGCCAAAATCCATGTTACAAAAAGAAACATTTTCCTCACTGCGATTATAATCCTGCAGAACTTCCCTTGAACAAATGGGAGAGAATGCCTCTGTATGTCATTATGCTGAGCAGTGTTCAGCTTTCTTTGTTTTTCCTACTGTGTTTAGATTGTGCCTCAGCCTTTCCAGTACATAAACATAAGGAGTTATTATAGCATTGAAGATTGTAACACTTCTTTATGATGGTCAACATTTCTTAGCTATACAAATTTCTACTTTGAGCTTTTAGGAATTCTTAAAAATTTATGTCAGATCAAATCTTGGGTTACTGTAAATGAAAGAAGACTGTGAAGAATCATTATTTTTCATCCAAGCATCCTCCAGGAAATGGGAAGGATGTTTTAGACAGAAGTAATCTACCAAAATTTTGCCAACAATAACCAGAAAACATCGAGAAAAAAGATCAGGACTCACACCAATATATTTCTATAAGCAAGAAGAAAATATTGTAAGAAAATGTCTATAATGTCTAGAATGTTTCATTATAGAAAATTTAAAAACTTATGTTCCTAGACACATAAAGAAGAAACTAAAATTATATCAATCTCACAGTGAAGATATAAAATATTTTGGTGATCATTTGGGTCTACCAACCTATCTGTAGTTTTTCTGTTTACTTATCTGAACAAAATTTTGATCAAATTGTATTAATCATTTTATAACTCAATTATTTAAATATATAATAAGTCACAATGATTCTGCCATGTTATTAAATGTTTTTGAGGACTTGATTTTTGACTATGTGATATTCTATAGTAAGTATGTGCTATGGTTTAATTTATGTAATCAATCATTTATTGTTGCACAATTAGAAAGTTTTCAAGGACTAGTTTACTTTATAAAAGTACATTTTATATTTACTTTTAACAATAATAGTTAACTTGTTTGAGTCATTTTCTTGTCAAATAGAAACTTGAGATCTAATAGTTTTTAAAATTTCTTTTGTTAGTAGCTAGGCCCCATATGATTAAAAACATCTATATTTTATGGCTAAATTCACAGATCTATAACAAACATTTGAAAGCAAGAATAAGTTTAACTAATGGTAACTTGTCTGTACTGGTAATTTTCCCCTTCAAGATATTGAAAAAACAGGACTTACTGTAATTATAAACCATTTAAATAACACGTGTGTGTGTGTGTGTGTGTGTGTGTGTGTGTGTGTGTGTTGGGGGGTCTGAGGCACCTTTAAAAATAAATATATTGAGAAAATGTCAGGACTTTGACCTGTTTTTCAATAGGGCAGCAATAATGGAGCATCAAATGTAGTGTCTGTTTGTTAACAAGATTCATTTTCTTTGTTGGTCATCATGTTGGCATTTCCAGCAGATGGCATTATTACTCTAAAGAATCAAGCAGTAAAGTCAAGCGTCTTTCAGTAAATGTACTTTTTAGAAAGGAAGGGAAGAGGGAAAGTAAATATAACTTATTGAAGTCTTTAGGTGTTGGTCCTTTTATATATGGAATATACATGTAATTATACTTAATGCTCATGGTGATCCTTGCAGGTGGGTGTTATTTTAATAATAAATAAACTGAGGCTGAAAGAATTTAAGAAACTTGGTATTCATAGAGCAAATAAGTGACAGACTTGCGACTATAACCTAGATCTGGCTGATTCAGGAGCCTGGGTAGCTGTTGTGTTTAGAATCTATGGTATTACAATTAAAATATTCATTCCATAGGAACAATTTCAAATGAAGAGGTTGATACCTTCCAAAATTTTTTCTGGGGAAAAAAAAGTTTAAAGTTTTTTTTTTTTAAATGAAATTTCTCAACTTTAAAAAAATGCAGAGAAGCATTTCTGCAATAATGGAACCAAGGACCTCTGAAAATCCACTCTTGTATACAAGCAATGAAAACACTAGCAAAAAAAAAAATTGTAAAAGTCAGTGTTTTCAGAACTCTAGGAATTAACCCAAGGTTGCAACAATCTGGGAAGTGTTTTTATAAGGAAAAATTACTGAATGTTGGTAAGAACAGTAATACCTGTGGCATTGTAATTTGTTCTATTCCCATTCCCTTCTCCCCAGCACCATGGTAGCTTTGAAAGCCAGCAACCTTGCAGCCACAATTGTTGTGAATGTCAGTAACTTAGAGATCATTGGAGGAGAAGAATGGGTTTGAATATCTCCAAAATGCCCCATCTCAAGGGAATTGTCAATATTTGACCTATCTGGCTAGATCCTTAGAAAAGCCCAGCACAAGTTGTTTATATTTAAATTGACTCACAACTCACTCAGTGGGAGAAGCCCTTTCCCCTGCCATCTGTCAAAAAAATGTCAGTATCAACTATTTACCATCACAGCTACCTGAGAAAAATGATACCAGTTGGGGAAAATGAGGCTGGATGCAAAACTTAAATGAAAAATCAAGGAGATAGTACATTCATGGGAGGCTTTTAGAAGCTTCAGTATATTACGGGGGATCTTAAAGTCCATGTGCATGTGCAGGGCTGTGAGCATGCTCTGGAGGGACCTGGGAAAGCCATGATTTCTAACCTCTGGCTGAATGTAAAGCTCTACAAAAGCTGGAAGCAAAGGCTAAGGTAGAGTAGTAAACTTCCAAAGCATTGTTTTGTCCTGATACACACAGAGATCCTCAGCAAAGAGCAGGAGCTTTATTGGTTCAAGGTATTTTAGGAAATCTCTGTCTAATCATTAGCCTACCATTAAGCTAACCAAACAGAAACTTTAGTGGAAATGCACACAGAAATAAAGACTGTAAAGAATCAGTCCAGGAAAATCACAAGAAAACAGTAACGGCTACAACAACAACAACAACAACAACAACAGTCATGAAAACAAACCCTGGGAGGGGGAAATCTCACTTTGAGTTGCCACATTATAATATGACAACACCAGTTTTTGTTTTTTTTTTTAAAGGAAAGATTCATGGCTTCTTTTTTTTTTTTTAATATACATTTATTTATTTATTTATATATTTTTTATCTTTGGCTGTGTTGGGTCTTCGTTTCTGTGCAAGGGCCTTCTCCAGTTGCGGAAAGCGGGGGCCACTCCTCATCACGGTGCGCGGGCCTCTCACTGTCGCGGCCTCTCCTGTTGCAGGGCACAGGCTCCAGATGTGCAGGCTCAGCAATTGTGGCTCACGGGCTTAGTCGCTCCACGGCACGTGGGATCTTCCCAGACCAGGGCTCGAACCCGTGTCCCCTGCATTGGCAGGCAGACTCCCAACCACTGTGCCACCAGGGAAGCCCTATAACACCAGTTTTTGATAAAAAAATAAGGCAAGCAGAGAAGCAGGGAAATATGGTCCATACAAAGGGGGGGAAATCAATCAATGAAAACTGTGTCTGAGGAAGCCCAGATGTTGAACTTAATAGAGATTGAACTTTAAAAAAGCTGTTATGAATAAGTTTAAAGAACTAAAGGAAACAATATCTTAAAAATTAAAGTATGATAATGATGTCTTGCAAATAGAGACTATCAATAATACAATAGAAATTGTTTAAATACCCAAATAGAAATTTTAGTGTTAAAAAATACAATAATTAAGATAACATTTACTAGAAGTGTTCAACAGCAGGCTTGAATTGACAGAAGAAAGCATCAGTGAACTTAAAGATAGGTCAATTGAAATTATCCAACCTGGGCAACCAAAAAATAAAAAATCAAGAAAAAAGAGAGCCTCAGCGACCCATGAAATACCATTAAGAATACAACAAGTGCATAATGTGAGTCCCAGAAGAAAAGGAAAGAAAGAGGCAGGAAGAATATTTGAAGATATAAATGCTGAAAGCTTCCCAAATTTGATGAAAAATATGAATCTACACATTAAAGGATCTCAAGAAACTCCAAGTAAAATAAACACAAAAAATTTCACAACTAGACAAATTAATAGTCAAACTGTAGAAGCTAAAGACAAAGAATAACCTTGAAATTAGGAAGAAAAAAATGATTTATCATCAACAAGATATCTTCCATAAGATTAACAGCTAACAAGAGAAGACTTGAATGACACTATAAACCACCTAGACCTAAGAGATATCTATGGAAATATATATGTACACACACACACAAACTAGCCCACACTAAAAAGAAGGAAGGAAATAAGAACGTAATACAGATTAGAGAAGAAATAGATGTGAATTTAAAAATAAAAGAATCCAAAAAAGTAAAATATTGAGTCTTGAAAAGATCAACAAAACTGGGAAATCATTAGCCAGAATAAGCAAGAAATAAAAGAGCTAGACTTATTACTATCAGGAGTGAAAGAGGGTACATCACTACCAATGTTACACATATATAAAAAGATTTATAAGGAAATACTGTGAACAACTGTGCCAACAAAATGCATAATGTAGGTGAAGGAACAAGTTTCTAGCAAGGTACAAATTACACAGAATGATTCAACATGCAACTCATGTTCATAGATAAGAAAATTTATTATTGTTAAGATGGCAGCACATCTAAAATTGATCTACAGAGTAAAGGCAATCCCTATGAAACTCCCACCCGTCTTTTATGAAAATTGGTTTTAAAAGTTATATGGAAATGCAAGGAACCAAGAATCACCAAAACGATCTTGGAAAAGAACAAAGTTGGAGGATTCACACTTCTCAATTTCAAAAACTTTCTACAAAGCTACAAAAATCAAAACTGTGTGCTGACACAAGATAAATGGAATAGAATATTTCAGAAATAAAACCTTACCTTTGTCAATTGATTTATGACACGGGTGTCAAGACAACTCAATGTGTAAATGATAGTGTTTTCAACAAATGCTGCTGAGACAACTGAATATTCATATGTAAAAGGATGAAGTTGGACCCTATGTCACACCATATAAAAATTAACAAACTTTTATAATTAATTTATGATCAAAGTCATAAATGCAACAGCTAAAACTATATAGCTCTTAGAATAAACCTAGGAGTAATTTTTCATGACCCTGGTTTAGGCAATAGTTTGTTAGATATATCAAGAGCACTAGAGACAAAAGAAAAAATAGATCCACTGGACTTCATTAAAATTAAGAAAAACTTGTGTCTCAGGCACCATCAAGAAAGTGGAAAGACAGTGTACAGAACAGGGGAAAATATTTGCAAATCTATGTCTGATTTACAAATTTATGTCCAGAAGATAAAACTCTTACAACTCAATAATTAAAAGACAAATAACCCAATTAAAGATGGGCAAATGATTTGAACAGATATTTCCTTAAAGAAGAAACAGAGATGACCTATGCACACATGATAAGTTGCCAACATCATTGGTTATTAGAGTAATACAAATCAGAAACCCAGCGAGATACTGTATAACACCTGCTGATAATTTTTTAAATTAAAATTAAAAAAAAAAACAGGCAATAACAAGTGCTGGAGTGTGGAGAAATTAGTATCCTCATGCAGTGCTGCTGGAATTGTTTATGGTGCAACCACTTTTGCAAACTGTTTGACAGTTCTTGTACATAGTAAATATAGAGTTACCATTATTGGATTCAGAAATTTCACTCATTGATGTATACCCAAGTGTCAATCATTGTTGCCAAAAGTGGATTCTGCAGTTTCACTCCTAGATATATAACCAAAAAAATGAAAACACATGCCAGTATAAAACCCTGTACACTGATGTTTCAGCAGCATTATTCACAATACCCCAAGTTGGAACAACCCAAATGCCCATCAAGTAATGAATGGATAATTAAATGTGGTATATCAATGCCGTGAAATATTATTCAGCAATAAAAGGAATGAAGTACTGATACATGGTACAGCATGGATGAAATTTGAAAACATCATGTTAAGTGAAAGAAGCCAACGGAAGACAACATTTTTGTATAATTCCATTGGTATATTATGTCCAGAATAGGCAAATCTATAGATCCAGAAAGATTAGTTGATGCCTAGGCCTGATGGGTGGGGACAGAGAATGGGAGTGACTGCTAATGGGGATGGGATTTCTTTACAGGGTGATGAAAATACTTTAAAAGTATAATAGATTGTGGTGATGATTCACAATTCTGTGAATGTACTGAAACCCACTTTAAAAGAGTGAACTTTATGATGTGTGAATTATAACTCAATAAAACTTATAAAAATATATAACACAAATGCATTTTGTGTTTTCAAACTGGGACAAATGTCCCTATCATTTGGAGTATGTAGGCAGGATATCTACAAGTAACTTTTGGGGTCAAGGACTTTAGAAAAAAAATCTCATTTAAAATGACCATCTTTGTCATATTATTATTATCCTTGTCATTTTATAGATAAGGAAGTATTGTGTTAGGGGTTAACTACTTTCCTTAGGGTCACAAATCTAGTAAGTGCTAGGGCCCAAGTCTGTCTTTTTTGCAAAGCCTGTTTACTTTTTATCCTCCATCTATAGTTCAATTAAAAGATGCTTCATTGGAACCAAGTTCTAGCTTGTTACACTGTCACCAGGCTTTTGCTCTACAAAGGGTGTTATGGAAATACCACACCCATTTTAGCATTGATTATTGGCAAAAACAAGTTGAGAAAAAAGTCACTTTTCTCTTCTCACACCACTTTATTAATTGCTCATGTCAAACCTGACCGATCTGTGACATTCTTATTTGGTACACTAAATGGAATTGGGTACTGTGTAGACAGATACTTCTTGTCTGTCTGCAATCTAAAATTTGACACCAAAATAAGGAAGATGAATGTTTGGGAGAGAGGGGATTTTCCTTGGTATAAAAATGAGTTAGCTCTCAAATTGATTGATAATGTAGGCCTTCACTTCCACAAAGCTGTTTACTTAGTTTTCAAATATATGCATCGGGTTTGGAGTTGAAATTGCTATGTTAAAGTTGAGTTAGCTTTGAGAAAATGATATATGCATCTGTGTGAGGTTTGTTAACAATTTTCAGTTATAAAACAATTACATATGGAATTCTTTTAAGAGGCAAACTACCTTAACGTGCTGATAATGATTCTCTGTACGGAACGTTTGAAGAACAAGGTACTTATCTCCCTGGGTGTTGTGCAAAATGAAGTACCATATTACCTACTCCTAAAGGTCCTTTTCAGTTCTTTGATTATATGACACTCTGACTAGCAAACAGAGGCACACCTGCAATCCTGCTGAGAGTTCCATGGAATCATTAATGATTATTCATGGCGAGGGAAGCGGAGGTAACATTGACTCTGAAAGTGGATCCTTTTCACTGTAGAAGTGCGCTTTTGTGTTACAGTGTTTTTGATTATGAGAAATGCCACCTGCCAGTACTTGAAGGTCTCTGAGCACAAGGGATCGACTCAGTGCCCTTTAGGTTAAAACATTTCCTGCAAGCCCAGCACAGCGTACCTGTGGTGAAGGCAGTAGCATAGATGCTCATATTGATATCTTTCAGAGCTTGTGCTGCACATATCCTGCTTGATCTTTGTTTCTTACCATCAGAGTCATGACAAATCTAGGATGTCTTTCTATTTGTTTGCTTTTATTTTTTTTGTTTATGGCTGTTTTGCTTTTAAGCAGAACCTTTTTTGAACTCCACTAAAATGAATGTCCTTTCAGTGCCTTACATGTATCTTTAGTGGGGTTCTAGAGTAAAAGAAGAGTAAATTATTTGAAAGGAAAAAAAACGTGCTGATATTATCTCAATTAGAAAGAAAATTTATAAATGATTCACAGGGTCACAAAACAGTTTTTATTCTTGATCCTCTTTTTGCCATGGAGAGCAAATTCATTTTCAGCAATATAAACTAAAAATTATTCATGAGTTCTCTGCTAGCATAATAATTAGCAGTCTAAAGTTGGGACAATCTTTTTTTAAAAATTGGAACAATATTTTAAGTTTAACTCTATTCTTAATTAGCAAGATGAGATTAAATAAAGATAGATTAATGCATTATCTTGAAACCAAATTTGCTTTAAACCATATTCTTTTTATTTCAGTTTCCAGGATACTTTGGCCCAGGACTGGGAGGAGTCAAGGTTGCCATAATGAGCAACCATATACTGGGAAGGGTTGAATAGGGTTTCTAAGGACTAGTCATTTTTGTTTCTAGAAGAACTCTGGTTAACTGTGTTCTAAATTATTGCTACATATAACTTCAGGGGCTTAAAGAACCTAAAAACCAATAGCAATAAAGAAATACCATTTTGAACTTTTAGAACTCTAGAATTCAGCCTTTCCTCCCTATAATCACGTTACAATTTAAATTTTTTTCCTAGCATAAGAAGAATATATGCTCAATGTAAAAATTTTGGAAAATACAAAACACAGAGGATAAAAAATGTTCCTGCTAATATTTTGGTATATGTTATTCTAGCTATCACAGTCTTTTAATAAACTTTTGTGCTATGTGAATCTAGTATGTGTGAGGAATTTAGCTGTAAAACAAATATGAGGTAATTCCGGGGGTCTTGCAACAAATGGTTCTATATCCTGAGAGAAATATGTTTACAACTGAAGAAATGTATGGTATCACTTGGTTCATCTATGCCCTAGCTCTTGTATAGTAAAGGCTTCTGGGTTTCTTACTAGGGAAAATTAGGTGCAGTTGGTGGCCTGTGTCTTATAAGGTAGACAAATACCTTGCCTTGTATTTGCCTACCTTGTAAATAAACTTGTATTTATTCTATGGAAAACAGAAAGTATTATATTACTATTGTAAAAATGAACAAAGGACAAACATAGGCAAGGATGTCTGGAAGGAAAAAAGGTTTGGCAAATCTTGAATTGTCCTCTGAGTAACTTAGAAAAACTATTTTCAGTGGCTGACTGTGTATCAGATACATCTTGTTCACATTCCCAGATTTTTGTGGTCTTCTGCAGGGGGGTCACCCTTGGCCCCTTGCTCTACCTCTGAGCAGGCTGAGTGATTCCACTGCCTGAAGCCAGCAAGCAGACTCACTGACATTCCCAAAGAATTAAAAATGCAATTTGATAAGCATTATTTGGAGCATAAAAGAGCACCAGAGGAGGTAAGGAAAACATTGCTGAACTTTGAAAGTTAAATAGGATTTTGTCGGACAAACAAATTGGAGGCAAGGGATTGTGGTGGAGAGGGGAACAGGCATTGGAGCTCAGGTAAGAAGCTGTTGCAATAATCCTGGTAAGAAACTATCACAGTGGCTTGGGAAATAGAATAAGAAAATTATTTGAGACATAATTATATGATGGAATTAACAATACTTAGGAACTGAACAGTTGTAGCAGGAGGTGAAAGCAGGTGAGAAAAGAAATAGCCGAGAGGAATCCCTGGTTCCTGGTTTAGGCAACCAGGTTGATAATGAAGCTATTAGCCATGGTAAAGAATTCAAGTAGAGAATTCTTTAGGTTACAATGGTGGTGAGATCATTTGTTCTGTCTTTGATATTTTGTATTCGACATGCCTGTAACATATCCAAGTAAACACTGTCATGGGCAGTTAGGCTATAGGGAGGGAAATTAGGGGAAAGACTGGAGCTGGAAGCTTTAACATCCAGTTAATTGGCAATTGGCTTTATAGGTATAGAAGACATAGCTCAGAGGAAATACAAAATGAGAAGGGAATACAACCAAGGTTGGAAACTTAAGGTCACACTAACATTTAAGTTGAAGGAAAAGGAGGAGAGCAAAGTAAAAGAAACCAAAAAGAAGTAAGAAGAGAATGAAAAGATAATGAAATAATGGAGAACTCATAAAAATGATAATATGCAAGGATTTGGGTTTCTATGATAAAATATAAAATTCTAAGGCCAACAGGAATTGCACATTGAGAGTAAATATTCTCAGTTCCTGGAAGAATACTTCAGGACATCTGTTGGTGCTTATGGAGGAGTCATTTAATAATACTGATTTCTTAGGTTGGAATACTTAGTGACATAAACCAAGTCTTTTCCATGAGGCTTTTATACTATCTATGTTGGTGACTGGAAGTTTCCTTGTGTTACATTTATATCATATTTGCATTCATTTAACACTCAACAAATATTTTTGGAGTGCCCGCCCTATATTAGAGATGGGATATATTAGTGAACTGGAAAGGCAAAGGCACTTGCCCTTGAGAAGCTAACATTCAAGAAACAGAACAAGAAATTGACATGACATACTTTTATAAAAGGTGATGAGTGCTATGGAAAAACTAAAATGGGACAACTAGGATTAGGAATGTAGTGGGGGAAAGAGGTTTGAGGCTGTGTAGATTACTATATTAAATAATATGGGGACCTCATGGATAAAGTGACGTTGATCAAATATATTTTTAAAAGGTGAGGGAATTAGCCAAGTGGTTATCTGGGAAAAGAGTGTTCCATGCAGAAGAAAAGGTATAGCAAATGCTCAAAATTGGAAGCATGTCAGCATATGTCAGGATCCAAAAGGAAACCTACTGTGGATGCAAGCAGAGTAAGCAAGGAAGAGCAAAGTAGGGTGGATTATGTAAGGCCTTGTCTTATTCTTACTAGCTGTGAGAAGGGGAATGATTTACAGGTTTGATCAAAGGAGTGACCTGGTCTGACTTGTCTTTTCCCTCTGACTACTCCACTGATAATAGACTTTTTTGTTATTTTTCGTAGACTTTTTTGGGGATTACTTCTACTCTGTGATGTGCAAGAGTAGAAATAGGAGACCTAAGAAAAGGTTAAATACAGGTAAACGATGATGATGATTTAGCCCAGGGTGGTACCAGTGAAGTAGTGAGAAATGGATGGCTGTTGGTTGTATTAGGAATATAGAGTCTACAGTAATTCCTTTGTGATAGTGCAATCTTGTATAGTAGTCAGTCACACTAAACATTTGGCAAAGGACCTTATGAAAAAATATTTTGCAAGTTATTTTAATCCAATGTTAAAATGTTAAATTCAGATTCACCTTCCCCCTAAAATTTATGCTCATTGTTATTGCGGTTATTGCTGTGTTTAAGTCACTAGACCCTGTAAATACAATGCATCTGATGGGTTTCATGGTATGTAAATAAGAAAGAACACTTGTGAGGTGATAGGAATTCTACCTGTACTTTTTCCAATGGTTTTGAACAGAGTACACTCTCCAGTTGTTTCTCCCTTACATAGATTCTGTGCTTCAAATCCCTGAATATCCAAATAACTATCTTGATACACTCTCTGGGTTGTGCTGGTCTGGTTGTTATACTTTGTCTGTCTGCATGTTATAAACTATAGTCATTTTAAGTTAATACGTTTAAATTCTGAGACACATAGTATTGCATTATTTTTGGCCAAGCCACTTGTAAAAGGCCATTATGAATGCAAACTTTGGTTTAGTTAAGAGGCACGTTTGGAGAACTCCATAAATATTGATTGAAATACAAACTGGTACAAGAAAATTACAATTTCCATGGCTTGAGCAAATATTGCAGTTCTGCAACAATGCTGATTTTATTTGTCAAATTTAAATTCTCCGGGCTTCCCTGGTGGCGTAAGTGGTTAAGAATCTGCCTGCCAATGCAGGGGACACAGGTTCGAGCCCTGGTCCGGGAAGATCCCACATGCAGCGGAGCAACTAAGCCCGTGCACCACAACTACTGAGCCTGTGCTCTAGAGCCCGCGAGCCACAACTACTGAAGCTCGCATGCCTAGAGCCCGTGCTCCACAACAAGAGAAGCCACCGCGATGAAAAGCCTGTGCACCGCAACAAAGAGTAGCCCCCACTTGCTGCAGCTAGAGAAAGCCCGCGCGTAGCAACAAAGATCCAACCCAGACAAAAAATAAATAAATAAATAAATAAATTTATTAAAAAAATAAAAAATTAAATTTCTCCTAAACAGATAGCTCTAGAATGCTCTTCTGTTTAGGTTAGATATGGGCATCATATTTAACTGTCCAATTATCTTTTAATGGCATCTTTACTAAAGGAGGATGTTGTCTTGAGCAAAACAGAGGTGATAAGCAAAACTTTACAAAATAGTCTTTTTATTTTACTAAAATAAAAGAAAGAGTGTTAAAATCCTCTTTTGGCTAACAGTCTAAATTACTGCAATATATAACGAAATGAACTCAATGTACACGTGCATACACGTAAATCCATGCACACAAGCCCATAATATTTAGCCATATTGTCAGCTAGTGGAATCAAACTCAATATAACTATTACTTTTGGAGTCATTGTGTAATATGGTTTAGTTAAGTAATGACAATTATAATGAAATAAAGTGGTTTCCTATAGTTAACCTCTGGCTTAAATCCTCCATTTAACCTGAATACTGAATATGGATATCTGTGTTTGATTAAGGTCATGACAAATGTACCATTAGTTTTAAGGTTGAAAAGAGTAGAGACTTAAAGATGTAAGTGAATAGGCAGGTCACATTTCTTCTTTAATTGCACTTTATAATATTATTGTAAGTGGACAGATAATTTCAGTTGTTGCTTACATTATACTTCCTGAGGCAGACACTGCAATAGTACGGCTGTCAAGGAGTTATATCAAAACTTTCAGTTAACTTTTTGTTAATATAAGCATTTTGTTTGGATGATAAAACCTTTTCAGAGACAATAAAAAACAGAGCTATTTAAAAAGCACAACTGAAGGTCACTGCTCTACCTCTAAGGGAGTGGCATGATTTCTCTCTTAAAGTAGATGGACATTTTTTAACAAGACACCGTGAAAGACCTCTTTATGTTGGAAAGCAAGAGACCTCCAGGGTATGGTTTGAACGAGACTGATGGCTGGACTGCATCAGAAATAAATGGTTACTTGAAGGTGGGAGTGAACTCAGGAGAGAAAAAGAGAGGGTCAGAAACACAATAGCAAGTGGGGGACAATAGAGAAATATCGAGTGAGATTCCTAGCAGACGGATGATTAAAAGACTGTCTATACTCGGTTTTCACTGTTTCTTATCAGGAGCTATAATCATCCGTACCTTGCTCTATCACACACACCTTCAGTAGTGCCTGTGATATATACAAATGTCTTGACTGAATAGTGTTTGGATAAATCAAAGAAAAAGGCTGTATGTCTGAGATCCTGCTGAGCAGAGAGAAGAGAAGAAATACGTTGGGTCAGACAAGTAATGGTGAGAATTTAGCAGGAGAGGAGATGAGAATTAGAGGTGACAAAATGCAAGCTTCCAAGTTCTGGCAAGATTTTCTCTAAGGGATTGGCTTTTCCCTGGACATGAGATAGGGGTTAGAGAAAATCATAAAACAGAGAATGACCTCGGCTGACATCTGGATTATACTTGCCTTGGTTGTCTGTGAATTTCCACACACAAATCCCTTCTTTTATATTCAAAAAGCTTAAACAACAATTTTAAATGTTGAGAAATTTGTTCTAACTCTGTTGGTGGCGGCAGCTCGGCATTCCTGGTCTCCTTGGAGTTTGGGAATATAGTAGGGAATCTTTGAGACATTTCAAAAATGTAAAAAGTCTAACAAAAATAGCTTCTCATGATAAAGTGTCATGAGCTAACTAATCTGTCAAATATCTCCTCTGTAACAGAATTATATCCGCTAAGTTGATAATTCTGTAATGGTATCGCATGCCGATCAGAAGCTCTGATTAGCAGTTAGATGTCTTTGATGGAAAAAGGAGGAAACATCTATTAAAAATGTCGGTTGCTGTTTCTGCTCCTTCCGACCTGGGCTGAGGTGAGCTCTCTCATCTAGAGTCACCCGTGTTCCTTGAGCAGAGAGTGAGGCTGCAGAACTGCAGCAAAAACAGGCCTGTTGACCCCTAAAGACAACCCCCTCACAGAAGTCTACTTCACCATGATATGGGGGGAAATGGCTCAGCTGCCTTGTAACTATAGGCAACTTCTTAAGGAAGCCAGTAGAACTCTCAATAGAGGCATCTACAAATTTATGGTGGTAGCTGCAGACACAGAGTCCTTAGAGATTTCTCACATCTCCGTGGTTTGAAGAGAAGAGTGTGTGTCAGATAGGACCTGGGGTGGTTATTTTCTGCTCAGTCACCAGCAAAGAAAGTTCTCAGCTGAAACTCAGGATTCAACTCATTCCACAGGCCCCTGAAGGAAGCAGATATTCTTAGCCAAACCTCCTGCTGAGTTCTCCCACTGGAGAATTGTGCAGTATATGTCATCTTTGTGTCAGCCTGTGGTTTTTTCAATTAGTTTTCATTATTAAAAACTATAGTCCAGAATTTGACTTCTTGATTTTTTTTTTTTAAATAGAATTTTCACCCAGCTATTTTAAGCACCAAGAAAGAGCTAGAAGAGGTGTGGTTGCCCTAGGAAAGATAGCTGGTCCCACTTTTTATCAATCGACTTTTATTAAGCACCTTTTATGTACAGAAATGCTAGAAGGTGCATAGTGGTACTTTTTAGACTATTCCCCCCTCTGAAATATTCCCCTTGAGAATACACATCATCAACTTTTTTTTTTTTAATTTATTTAATTTATTTATTTTTGGCTGCGTTGGGTCTTTGTTGCTGCGCGTGGGCTTTCTCTAGTTGCCGTGAGCAGGGGCTACTCTTCCCTGCGGTACGCATCCTTCGTATTGCAGTGGCTTCTTTTGTTGCAGAAGACAGGATCTAGGTGCGCGGGCTTCAGTTGTTGTGGCTCGCGGGCTCTAGAGCGCAAGCTCAGTAGTTGTGGCGCACAGACTTTGTTGCTCCGCGGCATGTGGGATCTTCCTGGACCAGAGCTCAAACCCATGTCCCCTTCATTGGCAGGTGGATTCTTAACCACTGTGCCACAAGAGAAGTCCAAACATCATCAACTTTTTATACTCTTGCCTGACAAAGAAAGTGTTCCATACATATGAAATGGAGAGGTTTCTTTTTTTTCCTCTAGAGACTTAGGGAACTAGACCTTGAAGGAAGAGCAGGACAGGCAAGGCATTGGAAAGGAGGATTTGGGGATTGACGTGGCCCTTGGCTGGAGCGAACAACTGAGATATTGAATCTGAGGAAATACCTTCTGTTTGTGGGTGGACAGTTCGTTACTTCAGTTGGGACCTTTGTACCAGCTCTGAGGGCTCTTAGCAATGAATCCTGCCAAAATAGATATTTATTTTTATGGGAAGTAAACAGTGGTAAAGGAGTTATATATTCTTGTTGCACACCCTAATAATTATATTTTAATTATAATTTTTAAAAATTTCCATGATAATCACTTTCAAAACATGTTCATGGAGAAAAGTTCATAAAAAATGGTTCTTAAAATCAACAAATATGACTTCACCACTAGTTAATTAACAGTGTGTCTGCCCTGACATCCTACTGGTGTTGTTTTGAAGGCCATAAAATATTAAAGTTCCATTGTAAATTGTAAGGTGTTATATAACTTCAGATCTTGCATATTATAAAGCAGGAGTTAAGATCCTGGATTCAGGGTCCTGGATTTAAGTCTTGTTTTTGCCATGTATTAATTGTACTGTTTTGGGCATGTCATTTAACCCATCTGAGGCCCAGTTATTTCATTGTCTGGCACCTACTAAGTACTCAACAGATACCATTTATAAATATAGTATTATTTTTATTGTATTATGCTGCCACTGATTTTAAGGCAAATCTAGTCCCTAAAATAATAAAAATTACCCTGTGCTGTCAGTCTTTTTTGGGCAAACATTTAGGGAAGTTGTCTTGGGAATGCATTATCAGGTGATGAATAGCATGATTTATTTATTTAAAAAATTTTTAAATTTGTCTTGTAAAGAAGAGTTGACAGTTTTCTATACTGGAAAAAAGTTACATTCAATGTTTCCAATTTTTGCAGAATTCTACTGTGGTATGTATATACAGTGTTCAAACAAACGTGAATTAACATCTTTTTGGTACATCTTTTAACAGAGGTGGAGTAATAGGGACCTTAGGGAAGAAAGCATTCAGAGTAACAAACAGTTATTTTATATTCCCTCACAGATAAAATATTGAAAACAAGCAAATGAATACAAGCAAGAAAAACCTGGCCTGTACTGGCTGAAGTGTACAGATCAGGCCTATTTCATATACTGCCAATTGTGGCAAGTAATGGCTGTGGTAAAGGCAGTGGTCTGTGTGTAGGATAATATTTCAACTGTCCAGTTTTATGAAATTGCTGGAGAGCAAAAAAGCAGCTGTGCTTGGGGAAATGTCTTAGATGTGAGGAAGATTGGAGTTAGAAAGGTCTTGTTTGACTAAGAGGACGTATTGACAATATTTGAAGACAGTTATTTGGGTTGCCATGAGAATCTGCACAAGTGTGTACTAAGGAATAAAGTGAGGCCGATCGAGTCTTGAAGAATCATGTGAAATAATAGTGGTCTTACATGTCATGGGAAGCATTAAGGAAAGAATGCAGTTAAATTATTAGTTAACAGCTCTATCAAATAGAGCAGAGCATGTTTGTTTTTTTTTTTTACATCTTTATTGGAATATAATTGCTTTACAATGTTGTGTTAGTTTCTGCTGTATAACAAAGTGAATCAGCTATACCTATACATATATCCCCATATCTCCTGCCTTTTGCGTCTCCCTCCCACCCTCCCTATCCCACCCCTCTAGGTGGTCACAAAGCACCGAGGTGATCTCCCTGTGCTATGTGGCTGCTTCCCACTAGCTATCTATTTTACATTTGGTGGTGTATATAAGTCCATGCCACTCTCTCACTTTGTCCCAGCTTACACTTCCCACTCCCCATGTCAAGTCCATTCTCTACCTCTGCATCTTTATTCTTGTCCTGCCCCTAGGTTCTTCAGAATGATGTTTTTTTTAGGTTCCATATATATGTGTTAGCATATGGTATTTGCTTTTCTCTTTCTGACTTACTTCACTCTGTATGACAGACTCTAAGTCCATCTGCCTCACTAAAAATAACTAAATTTTGTTTCTTTTTATGGCCGAGTAATATTCCATTGTATATATGTGTCACATCTTCTTTATCCATTCATCTGTCGATGGACACTTAGGTTGCTTTCATGTCCTGGCTATTGTAAATAGAGCTGCAATGAACATTGTGGTACATGACTCTTTTTGAATTATGGTTATCTCAGGGTATATGCCCAGTAGACGTACTGATGGGTTGTAATGGTAGTTCTCGTTTTAGTTTTTTAAGGAACCTCCATACTGTTCTCCATAATGGCTGATTCAATTTACATTCCCACCAACAGTGCAAGAGGGTTCCCTTTTCTCCACACCCTCTCCAGCAATTATTGTTTGTAGATTTTTTGATGATGGCCATTCTGACCAGTGTCAGGTGATACCTCATTGTAGTTTTGATTTGCATTTCTCTAATGATTAGTGATGTTGAGCATCCTTTCTTGTGTGTGTTGGCAATCTGTATATCTTCTTTGGAGAAATGTCTGTTTAGGTCTTCTGCCCATTTTTGGATTCGGTTGTTTGTTTTTTTGATATTGAGCTGCATGAACTGCTTGTATATTTTGGAGATTAATCCTTTGTCAGCTGCTTCACTTGCAAATATTTTCTCCCATTCGGAGTGTTGTCTTTTTGTCTTGTTTATGGTTTCCTTTGCTGTGCGAAAGCTTTTGTTTCATTAGGTCCCATTTGTTTATTTGTGTTTTTATTTCCATTTCTCTAGGAGGTGGGTCAAAAAGGATCTTGCTGTGATATATGTCATAGAGTGTTCTGTGTATGTTTTCCTCTAAGAGCTTTATAGTGTCTGGCCTTACATGTAGGTCTTTAATCCATTTTGAGTTTATTTTTGTGTATGGTGTTAGGGAGTGTTCTAATTTCATTCTTTTACATGTAGCTGTCCAGTGTTCCCAGCGCCACGTACTGAAGAGGCTGTCTTTTCTCCATTGTATATTCTTGCCTCCTTTATCAAAAATAAGGTGACCGTATGTGCGTGGGTTTATCTCCGTGCTTTCTATCCTGTTCCATTGATCTATATTTCTGTTTCTGTGCCAGTGCCATACTGTCTTGGTTACTGTAGCTTTGTAGTATAGTCTGAAGTTGGGGAGCATGATACCTCCAGCTCCATTTTTCTTCTCAAGATTGCTTTAGCTATTCAGGGTCTTTTGTGTTTCCATACAAATTGTGAAATTATTTGTTCTAGTTCTGTGAAAAATGCCATTGGTAGTTTGATAGAGATTGCATTGAATCTGTAGATTGCTTTGGGTAGTATAGTCATTTTCACAATGTTGATTCCTCCCATCCAAGGACATGGTATATCTCTCCATCTGTTTGTATCATCTTTAATTTCTTTCATCAGTGACTTACAATGTTCTGCATACAGGTCTTTTGTCTCCTTAGGTAGGTTTATTCCTAGGTATTTTATTCTTTTTGTTGCAGTGGTAAATGGGAGTGTTCCCTTAATTTCTCTTTCAGATTTTTCATCATTAGTATATAGGAATGCCTTGCTGTGTATAGTAATCTTGGTTGTTGGTTTTTCCCTTTCATCCCTTTAAATATGTCCTGCCACTCCCTTCTGGCTTGGTGAATTTCTGCTGAAAGATCAGCTGTTAATCTTATGGGGATTCCCTTGTATGTTATTGCTTGTTTTTCCTTTCTGCTTTTAATATTTTTTCTCTTATTTAATTTTTGGTCGTTTGATTAATATGTGTCTTGGTGTGTTTCTCCTTGGATTTATCCTGTATGGAACTCTGCGCTTCCTGAACTTGATTTAGGGAAGTTTTCAACTATAACCTCTTCAAATATTTTCTCAGTCCCTTTCTTTTTCTCTTCTTCTTCTGGGACCCCTATAATTCAAATGTTGGTGTGTTTAATGTTGTCCCAGAGGTCTCTAAGACTGTCCTCAATACTTTTCATTCTTTTTTCTTTATTCTGCTCTGCAGTGGTTATTTCCACTATTTTATCTTCCAGGTCCCTTATCCTTCCTTCTGCCTCAGTTATTCTGCTATTGATTCCTTCTAGAAAATTTTTAATTTCATTTATTGTGTTGTTCATCATTATTTGTTTGCTCTTTAGTTCTTCTAGGTCCGTGTTAAACATTTCTTGTATTTTCTCCATTCTATTTCCATGATTTTGGATCATCTTTACTCTCATTACTCTAAATTCTTTTTCAGGTAGACTGTCTATTTCCTCTTCATTTGTCTGTTCTGATGGGTTTTTACCTTTTTCCCTCATCTGCTGTGTGTTTTTCTGTCTTCTCATTTTGCTTAACTTACTGTCTTTGGGCTCTCCTTTTTGCAGGCTGCAGGTTCGTAGTTCCCATTGTTTTTGGTGTCTGTCCCCAGTGGCTAAGGTTGGTTCAGTGGGTTGTGTAGGCTTCCTGGTGGAGGGGACTAGTTCTTGCGTCTGGTGGATGAGGCTGGATCTTGTCCTTCTGGTGGGCAGGACTGCCTCCAGTGGTTTGTTTTGGGGTGTCTGTAACCTTATTATGGTTTTAGGCAGCCTCTCTGCTAATGGGTGGTGTTGTGTTCCTGTCTGGCTAGTTGTTTGGCATAGGGTGTCCAGCACTGTAGCTTGCTGGTCATTGAGTGGAGCTGGGTCTTAGCGTTGAGATGGAGATCTTTGGGAGAGTTTTCACCATTTGATATTATATGGAGCTGGGACATCTCTGGTAGACCAACGTGCTGAACTCTGCTCTCCCACGTCAGAGGCACAGGCCTGACACCCTGCCAGAGCACCAAAACACTGTCAGCCACACGGCTCTCAAGGAAATGGAGAAAGAAAAGAAAAGAAAAGAAAAGAAAAGAAAAGAAAGGAAGGAAGGAAATAGAAAGAAAGAAAGGAAGGAAGGAAGGAAATTAAAATAAAAAATAACAAAATATTAAAAATTTAAAAATCAAAAAGTAATTTAAAAAAAGACAGAAGAGAGCAACGAAACCAAAAAACAAATCCACCATGATAACAAGCCCTAAAAACTATACTAAAAAAGAAAAATATGCACAGACAGAACCCTAGGACAAATGGTAAAAGCAAAGCTATACAGACAAAATTACACAAAGAAGCCTACACATACATAGTCATAAAAAGATAGAAAGGAGAAAAATATATATATCTATATATGAAAAAAAAAGGAAGAGAGCAACCAAATCAATAAACAAATCTACCAGTGATAATAAACTCTACATATTAAACTAGGATAAACATAAAACCAGAAACCAATTAGATGCAGAAAGCAAACCCCAAGTCTACCGTTGTTCCCAAAGTCCACCACCTCAAATTTGGGATGATTCGTTGTCTATTCAGTTATTCCCGAGATGCAGGGTACATCAAGTTGATTGTGGAGACTTAATCCACTGCTCCTGTGGCTTCTGGGAGAAATTTCCCTTTCTGTTCTTTGTTCACACAGCTCCTGGGGTTCATCTTTGGATTGGCCCGGCCTCTGTGTGTTGGTCGTCTGAGGGCGTCTGCTCCCTCCCAGACAGATGGGGTTAAAGGAGCAGCTGATTAAGGGGCTCTGGCTCACTCAGGCCGGGGGGAGGGAGGGGTACGGTATGCGGAGACAGCCTGTGGCGACAGAGGCCGACGTGACGTTGCAACAGCCTGAGGTGCTACATGTGTTTTCCCGGGGAAGTTGTCCCTGGATCACGGGACCCTGGAAGTGGCGGGCTGCACAGGCTCCTGGGAGGGGAGGTGTGGATAGTGACCTGTGCTCGCCCACAGGCTTGTTGGTGGCTGCAGCAGCAGCCTAAGCATTTTGTGCCCATCTCTGGGGTCCGTGATGATAGCCGTGGCTCGCGCCCATCTCTGGAGTGCATTAAGGCGATGCTGTGAATCCCCTCTCTTCGCACTCCCTGAAACAATGGTCTCTTGCCTCTTAGGCAGTTCAAGGCTTTTTCCCAGACTCCCTCCCGACAGGCCGTGGCACACTAGCCCCCTTCAGGCTGTGTTCACGCAGCCAACCCCAGTCCTCTCCCTGGGATCTGACCAAAGCCCGAGCCTCCGCTCCCAGCCCCCGCCCGCCCCAGCTGGTGAGCCGACAAGCCTCTCGGGCTGGTGAGTGCTGGTTGGCACCAATCCTCTGTGCAGGAATCTCTCCACTCTGTCCTCCGCACCCCTGTTGCTGCGCTCTCCTCCATGGCTCCGAAGCTTACCCCCTCTGCCACCCGCAGTCTCCACC
Source organism: Balaenoptera ricei (assembly GCF_028023285.1). NCBI lineage: Eukaryota > Metazoa > Chordata > Mammalia > Artiodactyla > Balaenopteridae > Balaenoptera > Balaenoptera ricei. The sequence goes on from NC_082640.1 coordinate 129,060,872, forward strand.
CGTGAAGGGCCTTCCTACTGCGTGGAAACCTTTCCTCCTTCACAGCTCCCTCCCACTGGTGCAGGTCCCATCTCTACTCTTTTGTCTCTGTTTTTTGTTTTTTCTTTTGCCCTACCCAGGTACGTGGGGAGTTTCTTGCCTTTTGGGAGGTCTGAGGTCTTCTGCCAGCATTCAGTAGTAGATGTTCTGTAGGAGTTGTTCCACATGTAGATGTATTTCTGATATATTTGTTGGGAGGAAGGTGGTCTCCATGTCTTTATTCTCCATCATCTTGAAGGTCTCCCCAGAGCAGAGTATGTTTTAAGGGATAGTGCCAATTCCTGGTAGATTTGATAAAGTGTTCTTATTTTTATTGAAAAAATATTCCAAATGTCACAAAATAATTTTATTGTATTTTTAAAAAATTAAACTTGCCTTTTTTTTTTTGGCTGCTTTGGGTCTTAGTTGCGGCATGCGGGGTCTTTGTTGAGGTGTGCGGGATCTTTTGTGGCAGTGCAGGCTCTTCGCTGTGGTGCATGGGCTTCTCTGTAGTTGTGGTGCTTGGGCTTCTCTTCTCTCTAGTTGTGGTGTGTGGGTTTTTCTCTCTCTAGTTGTGGCGCGCAAGTTCAGTAGTTGTGGTGTCCGGGCTTAGTTGCCCCAAGGCATGTGGGATCTTCCCGGACCACGGATTGAACCCACATCCCCTGCATTGGAAGGTGGATTCTTTAGCACTGGACCACCAGGGAAGTCCCTTGATACATGTTTAATCAATAAGGAGATGGGGACTGAAGAGAACTCTCAATTCAGTATTAGGAGGTATCACCCTTTTTACATAACAAAAAATAATTTCACTTCCTTAGACCCCTCATTTCTTCTTATTTGGTCTGCCTCTTAAAAGTAGATAAGCCCCATTTTTTCTTTGTGGTCTCTCCATCTTCATACTTTCCTCTTTCTTTTCTAGTAATTACTTTGGCTTTAAACATTGAGTTTATGCTATATATTCAAGGTACCACTGGGTATAAACAATAAGTCATGATCTCTGCCTTAGTGTTAATGTGTTGGACAGAAAGTTAAGAAAACTTTTGATAATATAATGTGATAAAGGATATGTGCTCTGGAAACACAAAGGTGACATTTGAAGTTCCATAGAGGCTAAATGAGTGTTGGGGAAGGGAACATTTCAGGAATGGGAGCTTCAAGGGCTCAGGCATGGGGTGTGAACATGCAGTGTGTCTTGGGAGACCCGTTTGTCATTTTGTGCATTTGGAATATAGAGGGTAGGTTAGAGTGTGCAGCAGCTGAGGCTGGATGAGTGGGTAACTAATTATTATATATTTTAGCCTGTGGGTAGTGGAGAGTATTACGAGGTTTCTAATCACTCATTGGGCAATCTCATTTCTTTTCATGGCTTTAACCAGGACCCCTAAATTAATTATTCCCAAATCCTTACCTGCAATTCTGACTTTGTTCTTAAGGATCACAATGTATTTAAAACTGCTGACATTATTATCCAGCTGTTACTCAATCAAGGTGAGTTCTGCCCCTTTAAATTGTTCCTCCATTTGTGCACCCTTTCTTGTTTTATGTCACCATTTCTCCAAGTCAACTAGGCTGAACATCTCAGTACCATCTTCAGTTTCCCTCTTTATTTCAATTTCCCCACAGCCCTCTCTTTGCCAGTCTCGCTAATTTTGTTCCCAACCACCTCCCACCCGTTTCCCCATTTCTGTTCCTACTACCACTTCTCCATGGTTCAGACTCCCATTCCTTCTCATCTGGACTTTTGCAATGGCTTTTCAATGGCCTAGTTATTTTCTCTTTCATTTCTAATCCAGGGTACCTAATGGCACGAGAATTTTCTTCCAAAAATATGGATCTCATCACATAATTTCTCTCAAAAACCGTTAATGATTCCTCACATATGGGATAAAGTGCAGATTCCTTAGGGTCACATTCAGGGCCCATGGAATCCTTTCTAAAAAAAAAAAAAAAAAGTCCTTCACTTTCCCCTCTTCTTTTTGCAATCTCTGTCCTAATAAATATTCCTTGTCAAAAATCATCATTCTTTTTTTAATTAAAAAAAATTTTTATTGAGGCATAATTGACATATTATACTAGCTTCAGGTGTACAACATAATGATTTGATAGTTGTATGTACTGTGAAATGATCAGCATAATAAGTCTACTTATCTGGAATTATAATTTTAATGTCAAATTTTTACTGGCATGATTCATAGAAGAAGAAATCATCATTCTTAGTGCCACCATGTTTTTTAAAAAAAACTCTTGGCGCATCATATCTTACCTTATATTAAACTTTATTCTTTTAATAGATTATATGTTTTTAGATGACAGAGTGTATTTAGTTACCTCTTGCTTGCTGTGTAACAAATTACCTCCACACTTAGCAGCTTGAAATAACACACATTTATTATCTCACAGTCATTGGGTCAGGAATCCAGGGGCAGCCTAACTGGGTCCTCCAGCTCAGGGTCTCTTATAAGGCTGCAGTCAAGGACTCAGCTGGGGCTACAGGCATCTCAAGGTTCATCTGGGGGAGGATCTGCTTCTGAGCTCACTCAATATTTGTTGCAAGATTCAGTTCCTTCCAGGTTGTTCCACTGAGGGACTCAATTTCACACTTGCCATTGGCCAAAGACTGCCCTCAGTTACTTGCCATATGGGCTTGTCTATAGGTGAGCTTAAAACATGACAGTTTGTTTTATCAAAGTGAGCAAGAAAGAGGGAGGGAGAGAGAGAGGAAGGGAAAGAGGGAGAGACAGAAAGGGAAGACACAGTCTTTTATAACCTAGTCTTGGAAGGGATATCTCATCCCTTTGCCATGTTTTGTTTGTTTGAATCATATCTCTAAGTTCAGCCCACATTAAGGAGAATGAATTACACAAAGGCATAAATGTCAGGAGGTTGACCGCCTCACAGAGAGTTTATAGTTTTACTCCCCACCTCTGACTAATGGTTTATGCATTGGAGGTCTTTAATAATTATTTGGTGAATTGAATTAAAAAACAGTATCCCAGTTTGCAACTCAAATTTATGCTAATGTTTATAACTTAAGTTAATAATGTCCACATTTGATTAAAATCAGGCAACTCCTTCGAAATTTTTTATGTAATAAAAAATGAGGAAAAAATGAAAAGATACTAAGGGGTTCAGCTGGTTCAGTGGAGAGTTCACCAAATTAACCCCTCTCACTTTATTTGGTGACAATGATTACAAACTGCCGGAGAGGGAAGGAGGGAGAGAGGATAGTGTGATAGAAATTGCCCCATGGTATCACTTTCTCTGAATTTCACTTGACAAAAATATATACTGAAAATCAGTTCCAGGTATTTTCTAATTTTTAAGATATTTTAGGCTTCTTAATTTTATGTAATTAGATGTTTCTTTAAACATTTAAAAATTAAATGCAGTTGTCAAATTTGAAATGAACTTCTCTATAAGGTTGAATAAATCTGAGATATTGATAGTTTTGAAATTTAATTCTGTTTAAAAACCTGAAAAACTCAGAAGTAATATATTTTTCTTACATTAGTTTAAAATAGTTAACTTTTTATGTCATATTTATGAGCCAAAGAATATATTGATAGGTATTACAGGCCCTACTTTTAGGGACTATTATTGTATTATAGCTGCCTTATTTTGTAATTCAGAAATATACTTTGACTTCAATTAATTATTTTTATATGCCTTTTCAATGTTAGTAACAGATTAAAAGAGCATTATGAGAAGAAGAGAATAAATTCCTTTAGAGATCTTCTTGGTTTAGCTTACGGTTTTATTCATTACTTAGGTCAAAATAACCTCAGCTTGATCTTTTTTATGTGTGCATTATCTATTTTTGAGATATTTGAGGCAGAAAGAATAAAGCTTAAGTTCCCAGGAGCAATCAAATAATTGCACTTTGAATTTATAAAATCCTTTCTTTTTAGGCTGACAACAGTGATGAAACATTTGCATTTGAACCTGGCAACATATAAATTTGAAAGTTTGTAATGAATAAAATTGTGAATTAAATGAAGGAGAAAAATATACTCTTTAATAAAACTTTATTGGAACCATTAAATATGGATTGTAAACCAATTTATTTTTTAGGCAACATGTTACTTTATCAACTTTTTCAGATCCGTATAATTTTTCTTCAGATTTTTTTCCCTAAACTTCTCTAATCTTTAGCTGTGATTTTTAATGCATGTTTTTAGTTCTGCTTGGGAATGTATTATCAGGTCTTAAGCAGGTCTGGTTATAGATTTACTTTTATAACTTTTTCTCAGTTTGAACTTAATAATCAAGCCCAAGAATTTGGAAGATAGTGTAAAGATAAATTTTAAATTAGTTACAGATAATGCTAATTTAACCACATTTCCAACTGTTCCAATAGTCTCCATGAGGAGAGATTAAGCACAATGTCAAATATGAACTAAATTTGATGTTATTTAGAAAAGTGGAACCTTTTCTAAATATTAATTAGTAATGCATGGTTACTAAATTGTTTAATACTGGTTTTGAGGATACCTTTTATCACACATTACATTTTGATGAAAAATAGAAAATAGCAATATTATTAATTAATTTCTTGAGATAAAATTATAATTACAAAAGAATACCCAGTAAAATCTGATAGTTCAGTTGTTCAAGTTTATCAAATTAGCTAAAAAATATAAAGCATATAAAAAATATAGAAGTTTCAAAAACAAATTCAGTATCTTTTTTGACTAATGCTAGTTTCCGTCTTCCTTCATTCTAAAAAGACATAAACTAGTTTGGCTTTGAAACCTCATTCAATAAAATATGTCCACGTTCATTTCAAGATTAGGAAGGTTCAAGTGTTCAAGCAGTATAAATTTGACAGCATAGTCTGCCATCCCCCAATTTTAAAATACCAAAGTGATTTTCATAGTCTAGTGAGTTATAAAAATGGAAAGAACAACTGTAAACTGGTATTAATGGGAGACAAGAAGAAAAGGAAATGCTGTGGTAAGACTTTAAAATTATTTACTGTGCCTCAAAATAGTTCCCCGTGGGAGTTATATTATTTAGACTAGTCTAAATATGAGTATTACCTTTACTTTTCCATGAGAATTTTGTTATGACAAGTGTTCATAAATGTGTACATATTCAAGATGTGTAACTTTTTAAAGAGTGTACAATTGACCTCACACATTACACAGACATGGGGATAATTCGTCCAAAAGGTCCCTCTCTAGTGGTAGCTTAATCTTATGAAATATGTATCAAAAGAAAGTGGTAATTCATTACGAATCGTTAGCTGTGTGATCTTGGACACATTACTTAGAACTTCTAAGCCTGTTTCACATCTGTTAAAGGTATACTATAATAGCATATTTCTCAGGCTACTTGTGGGAAGTTAATATAAATAACCTCTGCATTAAGACTAGCATAATTCTTAAAAGTAGGCATTCACTAAATATTGGTTATTATGAAATCTTCCTTTTTTCCTTCCTCCTACAATTTTTATTCAACATTTGTATATGCCAGGCAGTATTCTAGGGGCTGGGGATACAGCAATGAGCAAAGCAGATGAATGGGAAAGTAAAAAGTAGACAAGTAACAAAGATAAATAAGTAAAATAAATGGTAGATTCAATAGTGATAAGTACTAGGAGAGAAATAGGGCAGAGAAGAGAACTAGGAAGAACGTTGAGGTAGAGGATGTAATTTTGAGTAGTTTGCCAGAGAAGGCCTCACTGAAATGATGACATTTCAGTGACCTGATGGAGGTGGGGGAATAAGCTATCAGATGTCTGGGAGAAGACTATTCCAAAGGAAGGGATTGACCAGGTGCAAAAGGCCCTGAGATGGGAACAATAAGGAGTCTATGAGGAGTGAGCAAGGAGGAGAAAAGTAAAAGGTGAGACAAGAGAAGTAATGGGAACCAGATTGTGTGGGCCTGGAAGGAGACTTCAAGGACTTTGATTTTTTCTTTGAGAGATTGGGAAGACATTGGAGGGTTTTGAGTAGAGGTGTGACATAATCTGACATATGATTTAGCACTCTGGCTGCTCTCTTGGGACCAGTCTGAAGGGAGATGGGTTGGAGGACTATTGTCAATCTAGATGAGAGATTGTGGCTTGGAAATGGTGATGGCAATGGAGGTCGTGAGCTGTGGTTGGATAATCGATATCGATTGAATGTTAAGACAACAGGTTTTGTTAGCTGATCAGTTTTAAAGTATGTGAGACAGGAGCCAAAGATGACTCCAAGGTTTTGAGCAACTGAAGAGTGGTGAAACTGAGAAGGAAACAAGAGTGTGAGCAGGGGAAGATCAGAAGTTCAATTTGGCATGTGTCATGTTTGCGAATTTCACTGACATTCAAATGGAATGGTAGAAATGCAGTTGGATTAATTAAAAAGAGGGAGTGAAACGCTGATAGGCCAACTAAGCCGAGGGTCAGGGACTAAACATTATATTCTACGACATGGAGGTCACTGGTGACCTTATCATTAGCTAAACCCTAAAGCACCCTGATTGATTCTGCTCTAATCTAGCTAGATATTTTGATCTGCTACTTTTTCTGTTACTGGATTCTTGTCCATCACTTTTCACTATTCTCATATAGATTTTTGATTCCATTGTGAATGAACTTTCCTGCATTCTCATTGTATCATGCAATTCCTTCTTCTCTTGGTTCTTTTTTGGACCTGTATTTATGTAGCCATTGTGAATGGAGACTTCCCACACTCTGCCTTTCTCTGGTTCCCTCTGATTGTCCTGTGGTGTTAGCACTGTTTTAACTCCACTTTGCTCCTTCTAACTCAGTACTTTAAAAAAAATCTGTAGGCAAAACCCTTTTCTCTTTTGATGTTAATGTTATCAATCTAATTACCACTCCCTACACCTCCTCAGTGCCTTTATCTCTTGGCATTCCAACTATTACCCACATTATTGGATATTTTGGTGTTATGTGTCTCTGGCAATTTGGATAGTCATAGATGGTCCTCTAGAAGAGCTCACAGTTTGTCAAGTGTTTGTTATATCATAAGTATTTTCCTAATATTGTCTCTAAAGGGTAATACTCATTTATATTTATACATTCTTCAGTGACTTTTAAAAGATGCTCACATCTCATCACTTTAAAAAAAATTTTTTTTAAATTTTTTGGCAGTGTTAGGTCTTAGTTGCAGCACGCAGGATCTTCGTTGCAGCATGCAGGATCTTTCGTTGCAGTGCGCGGGCTTCACTCTAGTTGTGGCATGCGGGTTTTCTCTCTCTAATTGTGTCACGCAGCCTCCAGAGCACGTGGGCTCTGTAGTTTGCAGCACGTGGGCTCTCTAGTTGAGGCAAGAGGGCTTAGTTGCCCTATGGAATGTGGGATCTTAGTTCCCCGACCAGGGGTCCAACCCGCGTTCCCTGCATTGGAAGGCGGGTTCTTACTACTGGGCTGCCGGGGAAGTCCCCACATCTCATTACTTTATAAATGCATCTTGCATTGAAAGCAGATGTAGAGACAATGAACACTAAATATACTGGAAAAGAAACCTCAGTTTAGTTCTATAAAAATATACTAAGTACCAAATATGTGCCAAAGCTTAAACTAGGTGATAAGGATTCAGAATGAATAAGACAATGTTATTGCCCTCGGGAAAGATGTGTGTGTGCGTGTGCGCATGTGCGTGTGTGTGTGTGTGTTGTGATGTGGGCTACCAAGCACTGGAATGGGCAAGAGACAAACATATTTTCAAAATCTTACATTCATGTGTGTCAAGAGCTCAGACGGTCTAAGTGATTAAAGGCTTGACTGTTACTTTAATTTTGACTTGTCTTTATTGGCTGCGTCAACACGTAGCAGCTCAGCTGTCTTTAGCTCTGGCTTTCCTGTGTACCCTTTTCTTCTCTTCATGGACTAGCAGCAGCTGAGGGTCAGGTGAATGGCACAGATGTGGGGCTGGTCTCACTGCCTCAAGCGAAAGGATCCTGTAGTTTTATGGACCTGGTGGCTGCAAGGAGGGAGAAGGGAAAGGGCTGGGAGTAAAAAAGTACTGAGTACTGAGTCAGAGTAGGGGGAAAAAGTATCTTCAAGTTTGCCTCCTTCTCCCCTCGTAAATAGTTTTCGGCCATAAAGGGAGGTGCCTGAGGAAGATGTCAGTGGAAGGCCCCAGATAAAGACAACTCTGAATGGAGGCAGCTGGGCTGGGAATGCGGCCATGTGTAGGAACATGCCTGATCTGCGGGGCTTGGGTCCTTTACTGTAACTCCCTTCATGGACTGTGATGCACTCTCTGTTCATCAGGTCTGATGTGGGGACAGCAATTTCCCCTGTGAGACCTGCCTGGTAAAGTCTTTGTAATTTCCTACGGTCAGACCTGAAAAATCACACATAGGTTTTTGGCCAGGAGCTGGACACCTCAAAGTGTTACAATGGTAATAAGCATAAAGGTGTGAAGAGAATATGAATGAGGAGAAATTTATGATCATCATTCTTTCCAGTGGCCTGACTTTCCTTTGAAACAAAGGTCTGAATCTGGAACATTTGTTGGGCAATTTTTACTGCTTCAAAAGTGGATGATGTTACGGTGCATTAGTGGTCAGTATACATGCATGATGCCTTCTCTTGTGTTATTTGTCCCTATAAATGAAGCAGATAAGCAGCAGCAGTTTCTTTGGGGTACCCCTGACTAACTATATTTCCAGTTCCATGACCTGTATGTGAAACACAGATTCAAGGTTATGGATGCAGAAAGCCTCTCTTGTCTTGTTCTCTAAGGCCACACAGGGGACACTGGCTGCATACTCAGCTGTTAATGAAATGGTATTTTGTTTTCCGTTCCAGTGTTGTTCTCTGTGAACACACGTTTAGGATTGGATTCCTCATGGGGTGGGGTGAGTGATAGCACTCAAACCCCTAATCTCCACTCTGCACCCCTCAGGAAACCCCTAAAGGCAGAATATGCTTTGCATAACAATGGAAGAATAATGGTTTGGAACCTGTGTAGTGTGGATATACAGATATACACAGCACCTCAGCCTCGTGGTACCTTGGGTACTGTGATTGGGTGGTTGCCGTCTAAGAGGCTACAAGGGAAACAGTGACTTTGGTTAAATGAATATTTTGGTAGAGAAATGCAAGCTACAGGCAACTCATAAAGTCTGGAGATCACCTGCCCACCTTTGTTATTTTATTATAAAGTGAGCTGTTATAATTACAATAGGAGTCTAAGAAATATTTTCTAATTATCAACATACCCCACATGACATTAATAGCATTATTCTAAAAGTTAAGGTCAAATCACATTAATTTAAACCTACTCCATTCAGGGAGTATTCAGGAAAAGTAAATACAGTTGACCCTTTGAACAACATGGGTTTCAACTGCATGGGTCCACTTATACATGTATTTTTTCGATAGTAAATACTACAGTACTACATGCTCTGTGGTTGGTTGAATCTGTGGATGCAAAACTGCAGATACAATTTATAGTCAGCCTTCCATGTGAATAGACCTTCAGTTTCATCATATTCAAGAAACAAAGAGAAAGAACAAGTTGACTGAAAAATGTGGCAACTCTTATTTATAATTATTTAGTCTATAGAAAAATATATATTATAGCAGATAGGATCTAAGGTTACCCCCATGATCCCCAGCTCCTAGAGTTCATATCTTTGTGTAATTCCCTCCCCTTGAGTGTGGGTTGCACCTTTGACTTGCTTCTAATCAATAGCATATGCAAAGGTGATGGGCTATATGTGATAATGTATATGTGATTATTTCATTATATTACATAAGATGTAGTGCCTTCCTGGAGTCTCTCACTCCTTTGTTGACTATGAAGATGAAAGTTGCCATGTTGTGGGTGGCCTATGTTGGAAGATCCATGTGGGAAGGAACTGAAGGTGGGTTTTAGAAGCTGAGAATGACCTCTAGACAACAGCCAGAAAGACTGAAGCCTTCAACCCTACAACCACTAAATACTGAATTCTTCGAAAAGTGGGTACTTCACCAGTTTAGCCTCAGGGGGCACCACAATACCTGTCAACACCTTGATTGCAACTGATGAGACTCTACACATGTGAGACATGAGAGACATGCCTACACCTTGCTTCACAGAAAAGGAATAAATATGTGTTCTTTTAAGCTGCTAAGTTTGTTAAACCTAATATATATCTTTATGTTTATAGCTACAGAATGCCTATATCTCTGTGTATGTACAGCTCAAAGGCATCTGTATTAGAGTCCTCCAGAGAAGCAGGGCCAGTAGGATATGTATGTGTATATGTATGCATTTATATATACAGGGTGTGTGTGTATCTCTCTGTCTCTCTCTCCTGTCATAGGTCTACAGAGAGAGATAGAGATGGATTGATTAATTTACTTTAAGGAATTGGCTCATTTGAATGTGGAGATTGCCAAGTCCAAAAGCTTATGGGGGTAGGCTGGCATGCTGGAGACTCAGGGAAGAGTGACAGTTCAAGGTAAAAAGGCAGTCTGATGGCAGAATTCATTCTTGCTTAGGAGAGGTCATTCTTTGTTCTCTTAAGGCATTTAACTGATTGGATGAGGGCCACTCTCATTGTAGAGGGCAGTCTACTTTATTCAAAGTTAATCAATTTAAATGTTAATCTCATCCAAAAACCACCCTCACAGAAACATCCAGAATAATATTTGATCAAATATCTGGGCACCATGGCCCAGCCAAGTTGACATATAAAATTAAGCATCACAAGTTCACCCCTTATCAACTTGACACTCATACACATCTCCTTAAAGTATACTTAATCTCCAAATAAAGACAATAACAAGGTCATACTTGTTAACATGATATAGCTATCCTACATACAACTGAAAACTTACTAACCCTTTCTCCAGAAGAGGATGCAAAGTCCTTGGGTGATGTTTACTCTTCTCCTTGCTATCCCATAACTTAAACACTAAGATGTAAAGTAATGATACTTAAATGGTACAATATAAGGTCAGTATATTTTATGTTACATGAGAAGGGCATAAGAGAACGAGGAAAACAAAGATATTTATGTAACACACAGTCATATTAATAACAAAATAAGGCAGAAATACTCATGACAATTATAGTTTTCATTTCTGTAACTAGTCACATGGTCATAGTATTTATAACAATCTTCTTCCACTACCCATTTGGTATTCCCTTTGCCCTCAGATAGCACCTCAGCTGGTCATGGTTCTTCACCTGGTGGGGTAACCCAAACCTTCACCCCTGAAAGTCTAGGCTTAGATTGGATTGTTGTTGGTTCTTATTGACTTCAATCACAGATCATAGTAATACTAAGAGATGCCCTAAGGGATCTCCTGTATTTCAGACATACTTTTCCTTACCTCCATTGTAAAGTAGTTGTCCAATTCCTTCTTGGTAATCAGGATCAATCACCTCAGCCAACACAGTAACTCCCTTTTTTGCCTGTTGATTCAGAGGCATGAGGAACCCAAAGTGGCCAGGTGGCTGTCTTAACTTCTAGTTTAATGGAATCATTGTTGTGTTTGCTGGTGGAAGAATTCCTCCCTTTGGAACTGACCTCTAGATTAGCAGAGCATGAGGTCTTGGGGATAGGAAGCAACACTTTTGCTAGTGAGTCACTAGGAATAACAGTGAGGGGTACCACTTCTGTTCCCACCTCTTGATTCTTGGACCTGTGAATCCTGGCTATGAGAGAAACAGCACCATGTATTAGACACAGATTCAGAACACGTACAGCCACTGGAGAATCTTGCCCCAGCCCTGCAAGGTAGCAGTATCTAGGTGACACTGTAATGGAGTCTTCAAAAGGCCATTCCACCATTCTACCAAGTCAGTTGCTTCAGGATGGTGGGGAACATGGTAAGACCAGTGAATTGCATGGGAATGGGTCCATTGTCAGATGTCATTTGCTGTGAAGTGAGTTACTTGATCAGAAGCAATTCTATTTTGGAACCCCTCCCCCCATCTCCTACCCTGGTCCTTCCTTAGCTTTATAGCAGCTTGTCCTCACAAGTCTGCTTTCTCTTCCAGATTATTTTCCTTTTATTCCCATATGCCCTTTGGCCAGTGCTGAGTGGTGATTTATTCTTACTTCATCCTGGAAGCCAATGTCAGGGACACATCTTTTGGATCATCAAAATGCAAAGAAACTCTTGTAATAAGTTTTTCATTCAATGGAATCTTTTTCTTTTAGCCTCTTGGATTATGAATCCAGTGGTTGGAATTTAAAAATCAGTGAACCTTGCACTTGAAATAACATATATACCTCAATAACTGTCTGAAATAAAAAACTTAAAATTGGTTCTCCTGAAAGCAGTCTTGCTCTATAATATTTTTCTCTCAAAACCTTTAATAATTACACATTGACTATTGCTGAGATGTGGTGTGAACTTTGTAGCCCATGCCTTTCTCCTGTTATTTTCTGGAATGTCTTTTCCCATTCTTTCACCTCCAACACACACACACACACACACACACACACACACACACACACACACACCCTCTGGCTCTTGAGATACCACCTATCCTTTAAGCCCATTTCATTTCTCTCAGTCTTTTCTTATGTTGGTTGTTTCTATCTTCTTTATTAGATCATAAGCTGTTTGAAGGCAGGGATTGGACTGTTCTGATTCTTACATTATTTAGGCTCTAGATCAATGCCTTGAACATAATAGGTAGTCCATACATGATTATGGGATTAAAATGAATGAACTCCTTTTAGCCATGGTTAAGGCTTTGCCAAAAATGAGCTGATGGTATCTCAAAAAGGATTTCCAGTGCACTTGGTCACGAAGGAGTTTCCACTTGTATGTGGCAAAATGAGAAAATAAAGGTAAGCTAGTGAGTTTTCCACAAAGCAAAACTTATTCATTTTAAAGGAAAGCCTTTTATTTTGGGTTGCAGCACTTCCTACCTTTTGAAAAATAAAATTTTTCCTTTTATGGTGGTGGGAGGTGCTTGTTTGTTAGAAGAACAAAGCTTTAGAAACTGTATGTTAGACTCTCCATTTTTTTTCATTTCTTTTTAATTTTTTACTGGTCTGTGATTTCTACAGTTTTGGGAACTTGTGATCTAGAGTGCTTGTATATTACAAGACCACCAAATGAAAGGGTTGAAGGATTCTGGTGAAACTAGTTATGGTGAAAGAACGACGGACTAAAATATAGGAAAAGTAATGGCAGTGGGAGCATTCCTAATAACTAGTTATGCAACATTTGTCTCAGCCCTGTGCAATTAAGATAAATACAATTAAGATTACTTTTCAAGGTAGTTGTGAGACCCAAATAAGTAATTAAGTTGTGAAATGTTTTTGTTTATGGTAGAGTCTAGAAGGAAGGGATTTTGTATTAGTTACTGGTAGTCCTTCTTTGTATCTTTAATATCAACAGTGTTTCCTTTAGAGCCCTCTGTAACCCAGAAAAAGCCCATGACTTTCCTAGAATCTGAGTTACACAATGTTCCTCATCCTTCTGGTGACATTGATTTGATTGCATGTCGTAAACTGTCCAGCAGGATTTTTATTGTCAGTTTAAAGTGAAATAATAGCATCAGCAGCTGAATGCCGGTTAGGTATTTGTATAAGTGATTCTAGCTGAAAGGATATACTGACACTATTTAGTTTTTGGTAGACTCTGGTAGGGTGAGAGGGTGAACTTTAAGTCTGAAGCATCCTTATGAGGATATTCTATATGAAGGATTATTTCTGTAATGCAAAATTTCCTTTCACTTTGCATGAATCCAATCAAATCAAATGAAAATGATTGCGTTCATTCCTCGAGTGATTGCACATCTACTCTATGTGAAGACATGTTGCCAAAATACTGTTTTGCAGAAGTACTTACAGAATCCCAGAAAGGAACAGGGTTACAGTCAGGAGAGTGAAATCAGCCACTTGTTTCTCTCTCCTCTGTCAGTTTCTTTAAAAAGAGGTATCGCACAGGCCACACACATTTTAGAGTTGATGAAATTTGTCTTCTGTCCCTGCACCCGCTCCGTGTTCCCTTAATGCCTCAGTGCAGTTGCCTACAAGCAATAGGTATTTCCATTGTTACCTCTCAGGTCCAGTGGCATCTTTTACTCTCTGGCCTTGTACAGACTGCTAATGAGGTACTGTCCCTGGTCTTCTCTCCCAGGAAGTGTGTCACAGGCTCCTGAATGAACCCTTTATCCTTTATTTCTGTTCTAGTAAAACCTTACTCTTTAAGATAGTTGATTTCAGCTAGATGTTAGAAAAAAGCAGTAAAATAAATTCACACCAAGATTCCATTACTAATAGCTGACAATGGGTTAGGTATCTCACGTTCAATGTGTAAAACCAAAAAATGGACTGGCCAGTGTTGGACTCACAGGAAGCAGATTCTGATAGGGATCCTTCCTAATCTGCCTAAAGTCATCTATCAGAGATGAACTTCATCCTATGTGAGATGTAGCCTCTCTTCCTGAATTACAGTTTGAATGGATCACTGCATCATAAACAGAGATATTGCTCTGAATCTAAAGACAAGTTTGTCTGTGGAGAATATCCTTAACCTGGGAGACGAATGGAAATCTAGTAAAACCCACCAGTAAAGGCCAAATGAGAACCCTCGCTGAGAATAAAAACAGTACTTTGAAATGAGGTTCTGGTCCAAATCCATTTAAAATGATCAAAAGGAATAAAAATGGAATGAAGGACAGAGAATTGATGGTTTTAAATGTATCAAGTCCTTAATTATTATTTACCAAACATATGTTAAACACAGGGTAGGACATTAGAGTTTCAGAGGTGATAGACATGGTCCAGAACTAAGAAAGCTCACTCTCTAGGGAGTAGATCTGCAACGAGAGATTTACCTTATAAACATGTGATAAATGTTATGATAGAAATAAGTAGAAAGTATACTGAGAGCTTAAAGTAGTACCTAGTCTAGACAGGGAGGGGCACATAGGGTGATATCCTGGAAAGCTTTTATTTGGTAAGATAACATTAACTGAGTTTTGGAGTCTGAATAAAGATTAACTAGAAGAATAAAAAAAGATCTCTCCTGCTGTCTTGCTCTCTATCTTAACTGGAAAGTCATTAACCCTGAATTAGTCTTTTTTGTTGTTTTTTTAAAAAGTATTTTCTAAGCTTACATGCATAATACAGGATAAATTAAAGGTTGAAAAAGCAAGTGGTGTAAAAGATAAAAAGCTTTTAGATTCCTTTTGAATGCCCAACTATGTGTGGATTTTGGTAATTATGGGTTCAATTACTCATGTACATTTCTACCAGTCCCACAAATGACAGTTAAAGGAGAAGAGCATAGTAAACTCAGCCAGAAACTATTTAAAGTGGTTCAGCATTCATTAACTACAAAAACTCTAAATGAAAAAAGTGAGGTACATTAGGAACTTGGATTCAAGACACAGGGATGGATGTGCAATACCATATCTACTTGGGGTTCTTATACTTTATTGGATCCATCATAATGTGCCAAGGAATTATAGAAACTCCAGGATGAAATTTGTATATCTACCTAGAGAATCAATTTTACTGAAAGATTTAGGAAAACATAGTTAGTAGTAAAACACAGAAATACAAAGCAATCCATGATGGGTTGAGGTAATATATGTATGATATCTATATATCTATATATATGTACATGTATCTCCTTTACTTCTTTGGTTTATTTAGGAAAACTGTAAAAGACTAAAAGAGAGAAAAACAGCAAAACTATCAGGTATTTGATAGTCTTTATTGAACCTCCTTTTTCTTCATTGTTTATAAATATGTTCAAAATTTTATTAGATTCAGAGCACAAATCCTGACTCATAACTTATCCCTCACTACTTGTAATTGCTGTGCTTTAAAGGTCTTTTAGAAAAGAACATTTCACTTAACTCTCTTTTGGCTGACATTCACTTTCACTCTCTCATCATTTTCAGTCATCACAAAGGCTTATGGAAAAGGTATGAAAAAATAAATATAAAGGAAGACCGTTCAGTTGGTGTCACTCATAGGACTCACTCGTGGCCTAATTTCTTCAGTTTTCAGTGGATTATGGCATGTAGAACCTTGACCTGACCCTGAATACATATGGGGAATTTTAAGGAACAGAATAACAAAGTTGTTTTGTCGCTCCAGAGTCTCTCAAATTTTAACTGACCCTAAAATTCATATAGAAATGTAAGAGGCTCAGAAGAGCCAGATAATCTTGAAAAAGAAGAACAGTTGGAGTAAAAAAAAGTTGGATGATTCAAACTTCAAAATTTTAAAACTTACTATAATGGTCTATAACTCTTAGAAGAAAATGTAAGTAAATTTTCATGACTTTGAGTTAGACTATGGTGTTTTAGATATGATACCAGAAACATGAGCAATGAAATCAACAGACAGATTGGGCTTTATCAAAATCATATTTATATATTTTTTATTAAAATCATATACATGTATATATGCTTCTAACGATGCCGCCCGTAGAGTGAAAATACACACAGAATGGAAGAAAATATCTGGAAATCATTTTCAGTGGTCTAGTATCCAGAACATAAAAGAACTCTTACAATTCAACAGTAAAAACAAACGAACAAAAAACCCAATTAAAAAATGGGCAAAGAACTTTTATAGATACTGCTTTGAAGAAAATATACAAATGACTCACAAACATTTGAAAAGATGCTCAATATCATTAGTTATTAGGGAAAAACAAATTTAAACTGCAATGAAATACTATTTCAAACCTACTAGGATTACTAAAATAAAGACTGGTAATGATAAATGTTGACAAGGATGTGGAGAAATTAGAACCCTTATACATTGTTGCTAGGATTGTAAAATGGCTACTGCCACTTTGGAAAAGAGTTTGGAAGTTCCTGAAAATATTAAACCTAGACTTATCATCAATCCAGCAATTCTACTCCTTGGTATATATTCAAGAGTAATAAAACATATCTCCATTCAAAAACTTAAATGAGTGTTCACAGAAACATTATTCATAATAGCCAAAAAGTAGAAACAACCTAAATGTCCACCGACTGATGAGTGGACAGATAAAATCTGGTATATCCGTACAATGGAATATTATTAGGTAATAAAAAGGAATCACATACTGGTGTGTGCCACAACATGGAATGAACCTTGAAAACATTATACTAAGTGAAAGAAGACAGTCACGAAAGGACACAGATTGTATGATTCCATTGATATGAAATGTCCAGAGAAGGTAATTCATAGAAACTAAAGGTACATTAGTGTTGTCAGGGGCTGGGGGAGGTGAGAATCGGAGTGGCTGTTAACAGGTAAACGGGTTGTTTTGCAGGTGACGAAAATATTCTAAAATTAATTGTAATGGTTATAAAACCCTGTGAATCTGCTAAAAACCATTGAATTATACACATTAAAAGTGTGAATTTTGTGTAATAGGAATTATATCTCAATAAATCTGTTGTAAAACAGATTATACAACAAAAAACAAAGATTATCAAACAAAACAGAATAAAATTACATATTATGCTTTTTTGGGGAGAGTTTACAAAATGTATTTATATTTCTTTTTCATTTTGATATTGATCCTCCTAGTGGGCCTGTGAGTTAGGAGAGCAAGTTTTCTGGAAAAAAAAAAAGAAAAAAAAGAAACACGCACAAAATGGTTTACCTGTCATAATGCAAAATTTACTTAGTTTTGTAGGCAAAGCCATGTTTTGCAAATCACTAGGCTCCATTTAGAACACATAATTTCATATTTCATCAATCTCTCCTTTTTGTGATTCTGTCTAATCATAGACTTAAATATACATTCTGCCTAATTCTAAAAGACTGTAATGGAGCTTAATGCTCACTTAATTCAATTTTTAAATTTTATTTATAAGGACACTGAAGCCCAGAAAAGTTAAACTCCAGCATATAAGCACATGAGCAACAAATGGATATGGGTCTAGATGCTGGCTATTGCCTCAAGTCCAGTGATATAGATCCAAATTTGAATCTCAGAACTGTCACTTTTTAGCTTCCCCATTTGTAACTCTGACCTAGACAGTTATGAAAGTGTTTTTGTTAAAATAAGACAAAATGCAGATATTAGTGCCATTGCTGTTAAACAGGGAACTTTTAAATCTTTTTTAAGGAGAAATGTAACATTATATTGCCAAAAGGATGTACACTACTCATCATACTGGCAAAACAGAGATAGCAATTTCTCTTAATTTGTTTGAATCTTGGTACTATCACTTTTTAACTGAATCATCTTTTTTATTCTAAGTAATGACGGTTTGTCATTTCAAACCCTAGTATACTAGCTCTTCATTTTACGGTTTTCTTTGAATTGCAGTAATGAGGTCATGTTATAGATGGCCCAAGGCATAACACATATATCTACCCATAGCAGACAGCTTTATTTTGAATTCAAATATCATTGCACATCATAGATCCAACATACACAAATTAAATTCTTAGATCCTCACTGTGGAAAGGGTAATATATTGGCCTAAAGCCTCATTGACACAGTAACACTTATTCCATCAGTGTGTGCATTGCAAGCTTTATCAGTCTAGGAAGAAAACAGGAACATTCATATGACCATGCCACAGATATAAAAGGAAGCAAGCAGGTTGGTTTTCTCTTAAAATAAGTCAGCACAAATTTCATTTGAAGTCTTGACATGGACTTTGCTAATAGAGCTACTTTATGATGAAGGTACATCTACATTCTATCCATAATTTACATACTTAAGTTGGAGCATCCTTCAGAAGCATGTGAAAGAAGACAAAGTACGCAGTGACTGGAAGTGTATTAGGTACTAGCATGTTGCTGTGATGATGCAGGAGGTATGAAGGCTAATCACTTTATTCTGTAGAGTTCCTTGGAGGGTTAGGCATGTTAGACCTGTGACATTTTCAAGTGGTATGCATGTGTGTGTGTGTGTGTGTGTGTGTGTGTGTAATCTCAGCTTTTCAACAACAACAAAATTGTGTATATACATATACATTTCATTGAACATGAAACATGTTAATTAGGTACAGATCTTCCTCAACTTACGATGGGATTACTTCCCAATAAACCCATTGTAAGTTGAAAATATCTTAAGTAGAAAATGCATTTAATACACCTCACCTACTGAATGTCATAGCTTAGCCTAGCCTACCTTACATACGCTCAGAATCATTACATTGGTCTACAGTGGGCAAAATCATCTAACACAAAGCCTATTTTATAATAAAGTGTTGCATATCTCATGTAATTTATTGAATGCTATACTATACAACAGAATGGTGGTAAGTGTATCAGTTGTTTACCCTTGTGACATGGCGTGGCTGACTGGGAGCCGTGGCTCACGGCCGCTGCCCAGCATCAGGAGACAGTATCCCACCGCCTATCGCTAGCCCAGGAAAAGATCAAAATTCAAAATTTGAAGTACAATTTCTACTGAATGGGTATTGCTTTCAAACATGTGAAGTCGAAAAATCTTGTGTTGAACCATTATGTCAGGGACTGTATTGAAAATGTTAATATTAAATAATAACATTATACACATGAAAGCACAATAAAGCATCCTAATGAAATTATTATCATATTATAGAAGTATTCTCTTACTTATGCATATCTTAGTATTTCATAAGTCTTTATAATTTTCATAAATGAATGATGATAGTGGATGCTTACTGAGTACACCAAAGAGTTCAGACATCAAACACTTTCAGTGTAAGATTGCAACCTACTGTTCTGACTAATTTAAAGTTTTACAGCTGCCATTGATTTTTGGAATTGACCTCATTTGTCAATTTTCTTTATATTAGTGTTGCTATGAATAAACATTGATAAGCTCAAATATACAGATTTGTTTCCTTTCTTAATTCATTTCTTTATTTTTCTTTAGTTTCAGTTGTTTATTTGTTGCTCTTGCTTTATTTTGCTTTCTTGTCTCATCCCTCTTTGTATTGTCATTCTGGTATTGTTTACAATGGCATTCCCTTTTGAAATATTTCACTAACAAGGTTCCCTAGGGCATATTTATTGCTTCTAGTTTCCTCTTTTTTCAAACATCATCTTGCTTATGTTCAATCAAATCAATATGGTTAGCTGATGCTTGTAATGCTCTTCATTGTCATGGAACTAATGTTTCATTCTAGAGATTTTAACTTACACCTTTATTTTGCTTTCCTCTCACATGCACAGAGACTATACAGTTCCTTTAAAGCTTGCATGTTGAACGAGTGTATACCGAAAGGGGGTTTCCTTGGAAACACTAAGTATGGAAAGCCTTTATATCTGCCTGCTCATCAACTAGTGAATTAACACCTGTTTCTCTGTAAAGTTTGTCAGTTTATTTCAGAATACTATGCACATTGTTAATAGGGAAATGTACAAAAAATCAGAATTGCTTCACTGGATACAGTACTAAGGGAGAGAAAATTTAATGTGCTTCACAGATAGAATAAAACATTTCTTTTAAAGCTTTAAGAATTTTACATGGGACTATGACCTCTTGGTCTCTTCATAAGGGATTTTCATTCATTTAGATGGAGTTGATCAAATAAAAATTATTTTTCATTTGTTTTTATCTCCTACCATTATTTTTAATTACATATAAAATAATGTGATTTTTGCTAATGCTTTTTTTTTTGCTAATGCGTTTTAAAATTGGGTTCTTACTGGAATGAAGTACAATAGTAATTCATGCTTATACAAAGGTATATTATGCTTCTTGAGTACTTATGAATTTGTTGATAGGTTAAAAATCCGTGAGAAATTATTTTATCTTTTGCTTGTTTCATAGAAAAAATACATATGATATAAGTGACTTTTTAGCAAACTAGATAGACTTCCTTTGTTTGTAAAGTATTTGTATAGAATTCTTCAGGTTAATTCTTTAGATTTATTTGATTCTAGGTTTTCCCACCAACAGTACACAAGGGTTCCCTTTTCTCCACATCCTCACCAACATTTGTTCTTTCTTATCTTTTTGATAATAGCCATACAACAAGTGTTAGCTGATATCTCATTGTGGTTTTGATTTGCATTTCCCTGAGGATTAGTGATGTTGAGCAGTTTTCATGTACCTGTTGGTCATCTGTATGTCTTCTCTGGAAAAATGTCTCCTCAGATCTTCAGCCCATTTTTATTATTATTTTTTATTTATTTACTTATTTATTTATTTGAATTTTTGCTTTTTATTATTTATTTATTTATTTATTTATGGCTGTGTTGGGTCTTCGTTTCTGTGCTAGGGCTTTCTCTAGTTGCGGCGAGCGGGGGCCACTCTTCATCGCGGTGTGCGGGCCTCTCACTGTCGCAGCCTCTCTTGTCGCGGAGCACAGGCTCCAGACGCGCAGGCTCAGTAGTTGTGGCTCACGGGCCCAGTTGCTCCGCGGCATGTGGGATCTTCCCAGGGGGCCAGGGCTCGAACCCGTGTCCCCTGCATTGGCAGATTCTCAACCACTGCGCCACCAGGGAAGCCCTTCAGCCCATTTTTAAATCAGATTTTTTTTGTTGTTATTGAGTTGTAGGAGTTCTTTATATATTTTGCATATTAACCCATTAGCTTTATGATTTGCAAATATTTTCTCCTATTTGGTGAATTGTCTTTTCATTTTGTTGATTATTTCCTTTGCTGTGCAGAATCTTTTTAGTTTGATGTAGTCCCACTTGTTTATTTTTGCTTTCGTTGCCTCTGCTTTGGTGTCAAATCCAAACAATCATCGCTAAGACCAATGTAAAGGATCAAGGCACAGGGAGAGCACAAAGATAGCACCTGCCCTCTGAGGTCTCTGGAGAGGATTACAGTCAGCCCTTAGACATGTGTTTAATTGGAAGCCTGTCCCTCAGGCTGCAGCTATGAAGATAATAGGCCTCTTCCAGAGACACTGAGCATTTCAGTCTTCTGCCCTGGGAGGTGGCTGTTAAGAATTCTTTCTGCTTGTTACAGCTCTGTGGGACCTGAGAAATGTAAACCCCACTGGCTGTCAGAGCCAGGTGATCAAGAGGTGTCCCTTGGGTGGCATCTGCAAAAACTGGAGCACCAGAAGTTTGCACAACCTCCTTTCTGGAAGATACTGGTGATCTGGAACAAGACAGAGGGAGAGTGCAAAGATGGCACCCGCCAGCCTCCATCTTTGGAGAGCATTTCAGTAGGCCCCTAGATCTGTGTTAAATTATATGTGCCTGCCCCTCAAGTCCAAGCTTTAAGATAAGCGACTAGGCCTCTTTCACAGAAGACTGTGCATTTCAGTTGGCTGCCTCTGCACAGGCTCTGGGTAGGGGGTTGGAGGAAGGTAGTCAGGTGAGCCCACAAGAGCCCGTTAAGAAGTGTTTCTTAGATCACTATAGTCTTATGGATGAAGGCCCTGTTGACTTTTAGAGCTATATGTTTTGAGAGTTCGTCCCTCAGGTGCAGGCAGGCCTTAAAAGTTGGGGTACCGGATGTGGGGTTCAAACCCTTTGCTTCAGGGAGAAGCTCAGGGTTTTGAGTTCCTTTTGCATCATTGGTGGCTGTGCCAAGGGTGGGGCTTATGGCCAGATTGTGTCTCAGCCTCTCCTGCCCATTTTGATGTGGGTTTTTTCTTGTTTGCCTGATGTATAGGAGTTGCTCAGCTATTTTGGGGGTTTCTTTGAGAGGAAATTGTTTTTTACGTAGCTGCAGTTTCAGTGTGTTTATGGGAAGAGGTGAGTTCAGTATCCTCCTACATTGCCATCTTGAACAGGAACCCACATTAGTTTGAATTACCTATTAGGTCCAACAGGAATGAGATATTACTTGAAACTATAGCCCAAGGGTGACCCTGGAAGGGAGATTGCCACTGCTGCTGGGAACCCCCACCTAGAACCCTCCAAGAAGAGAAGCCAGAAAGTATAAAGGATAGTAAACCTGTAGCCAGAAGGCCTGGCCTCTGTGCTCCCAGGTCCATGGGCATTTGTATAAATCCCACCACAGCTGAAAAATTCTATGAGAAAGACCCAGCTCCAGACCCTGAATCCAGACTCTGGTTCCAAGCCTTAATAACCAGCTTGCTTAGGTTTGGGTGTTTCACAATTACACATTCCTAAATTTCCCTCAAGAGGCCCATAACTTAGTAGCATTGGGATGATGGGTCATGGCTTAAGGAAGGGATTTGGCAGAGCTAGCAAATCTTCTGTCATTAAATAACCTGTATCTTTCCAGAAATTTTCCCTCAGGTTCCACAGATCAAGCGACCCTGATCCCAGTGGTAGTAGGGTAGCCAGATAGCCTGGTGACCTCATCCTTGTTTCAGTCCTTTCTTGTCTGTACTAACCAATCTGTTGACTCATCCAAGAGCAGGGCCAGATTAAATCATCAGTTTCATGTTTGAGAAATGGTGACAACAAAATACGGGGCTTGGTTTATGTCACTGTTTGGTTTACTCTTGTACCTGGAAATAGGCAATGGAGAAAATACTCATAAAGTGTACTTCAGGAGCATAAGATCTCAATATTTCTCCTTGCTTTTCTTGAAGTCTGTACATCCAGAGTCTGGTGGTCTCTGAAGCTTGTGAAAAGTGATGCATCTGCCACGCCAGCTGAATTTGTTGCCTTTTATTGTGTTTTGGGTCTGGGTGGAGTATGTACCACTTGTTTCCACCTGTTACCATCTAAGGGAATTTAAGTATATTGTTCCATGCTGCATTTACTACTAATCATCCGGCCTACGCCAGGTTTAGTTTGAGAGGCCTGACCATGGCTTGCCACACATGATTATCCTGGACCAGTCTCTGGCAAGTGGAGGTCAATGGAAATTCTCTGAAATAAATTAGGGCTACCTCTGAAACTGGGTGGGTAAGATTTACTAAGGCACCATACCTGGGCTATGCTAGAGATGAATGGATTCTTGACAAAATCAGGAAAGGAAGAATGCTGGAAGGCAACCAAGTGAGCACTGAGGAGCCCTCAGTGAGGATGAGGGATGCTGATGCATATTTTCAGGCTCAAGATTTTCACACAGGTTCTGGATATGATGTTCAGGTGCTGTTCCAAATTCCACTCATGCTTCTGATGCTTTCTTCTCCAGGGGAGGTAGGAAAACAGTGTCCACTCCTTTTAGTTCTATTATTTTAGTAGTTCCTAACGCCTTTAGGGTCACAGAGAAGGGAAGCATATATTCTAATTTTATAAATTCAGAAATTCGGGTCAGGATGGGTTTTTTGATAAGCATAATTTATGTTTCGCTGGCTTGGTTATATTTATAAGACATCCAGTGCATTAGTAATGCCTAATACTTATATTTGCTACATTACATGCCCATGTTCATTGTGTATTGTTATTTTCAACCATATACAATGCATGTTTTCTTTCAATGAGCTATTTAAGATTATTTTACATCAACTTATGCTTTGAAGAATAAAATTAAAATATGATACAGATACACACATATACACATGTAACTACACATGCATGCAAGGAGTACCAAGACATAACAAGAATTAAGAAGGCACAGCAATCTTAAAAGCATTTACTATAACATGAAATGTAATATATTTATTTTCTTATAGTCTTGGATTAATGGGATTTTACATTTATGAAAACATTTGTGTTATTTAATCATATATTTTTGTTTTCTTAACAAATTAAATGGTGGCCGTTAGAGGGTGGGAATGACTAGAAAGAAGTGAACATAACTTAGAAAGAGAGGGGATAGAAAATACAGGCTTGCTTATAACTGAGAGGATAAAAAGTATAGATAAGAAGTATTTTCAAACAGTTTTTCTCTTTTGTTATTTATCATCTATCTCTTTCTCAGCTATATGTATTTCTGATTTTTTATAATATATTTTTTCCCGTTGGTTGCTGGGATAAAAAATACCTATTATTGTAGTGTGGCATTAAAATGGATTATCAAATCCTTTTATTATAGGTGTCTATATGGAAGCAAATTGAAATAAAAGGATTTGATATTTGTAAAAACCCAATACCTGAAATTACTAACAAGTTCTACAATTTGCAAACTTGAACTAAAGCTGAAAGAAATCTGTCGTGCTCTCCCTCTTTTTATTTTTTTGGCCCAACAATTCCCTTTTTGTACTTGAAATATTTTGCATTCTGCTTTTATCAACTGGATTATTATAAAAAATTCTTAATCTCTGAATTGGTACTCTTCCTGTGGTTTTGTGAAATCTCATTTCTCAGGTGCAGTCATACTTTGTGAGCTAGTTCACAGGAGCTAACACCGGAGCCCTGAAGAGAGCACAGAGAGAATGGATTTATTGTTACCATCATCTAAAACTCACTCAGGTTTCTTTGACATTTAACAATATGTAATACTTTCCTGCAGAGTAATTAGACATAAATAGTATATGGTTTAAGAATATGACTTGATTAACATTAGGTTTAAACAACTGAATCAATTTAGAATTCTATTTTTCTATGATCCAGGTCATTTACATCTAAAAACAATGCTATGTTAAATTTTTTGCCTGGTTCAATGTAATGCTAATCAACTTCTCTTTCCATCTCTGTCTCTATTCTCTGTGTCTCTTTGGTACCATGTTTTTCTACTCTCGAGTCTGGTTTTTCTCTCCTTTTGAGACTGTGTTCCTCCCTTACTGGCATTCCTGTCTCTTCTGTCCTGTGAGGTTCCTGAGTATAGATCTACCTGCTCTCGACTCTAAATCCAATATATCAAGTAGGCATAAAATGTGTTCTGTGAGTTGGGGTTAGGACAGTAGAAAAGCCAGCACTGGGGATGGTTGGCTGTGTACCACCAGCCCAAAGGTGTTAGTGCAACTGGTACAGTTTGTGACGGAAGAAGAAAGACTGGGCAAGATGGTAAAACCTGAGTTAGATCTGGAGATAGGACAGCCAAGTAGCAATTGTTCAGGGCACCATCTAGAAGAGAAGCTGAAATATCACTAAAATGAAAGAGCTGTTTAAGCCAAGTTTCCACACATAACTCCTTACATAACTGAAAAAAATGTAAATTGGCCACACTCCTGCCAAAGTAGACAGTGCCCTTGAATGAAAAGGAAGAGAATAAACTAAAGCATTCTCACAGTGCTGATGCATAGACTAAATGTTTTTTGCCACAGTCAGATGCTATAGTCTGTTTAAAATCTGAGCTGGAATAATGCCTGGGTCTACTGTGGTTTACCTGGAATGAGTGATTTTCATAAAATTTAATTTAATCTAAATTTAATTCCTCTAATATGCTTCTCAGGAAGCAGTCTGGTTCATACCTCTGCAAAGGAAAACTGAAAAGACAACAAGAACAACAGGAAAGTAAAAAACTCTTTGTAGCATTTTTTCATAACATGGAATCTACTTAATCAGGGGATAAGACCTAGGAAGCAAAGTTGTTTTTGTATACTCTTTTTGTCAATGCAAAAATCAGTCTTCTTTCACCCTCTAAAAATTTGAAACATATTTAAGGAATATAATTTTAAATCGATGATATAGTATTAGCTTTTCAAGGTGCCTGCATATATTTACGAAACTGTGGGTGAAAACATCAAGTGTCAGTGAGAGCTGGGAGGGGAGTGTAGGCGTTGGTATCCTTGAGATCCAGGCATTCTTTGACATAGGCAGGGAATGAACAAGTGCAGGTGCACAATAGGAAAGGAATAATTTTTCCTTTTTTCTTGATTTCTATAACTTCCAGATGTTGGAAGTGATGGGTGGTGTAGAAGCAAGGGGTGGGGGGTGGCCTGTGGTTATGGTTGGAACAAGACAAAGAAGTTGTATTTAGAGAAGGAGACCTGCAGGACCGATATCTATGTTCAACTGCCAAGCAAATAAATGACGGAGAAAGAGGGACCAAAAACTGCATAAGCATGTTTAAGTGTGATAATATGTAAAGCAAGCATATTATAAATTTACCAACTTATAAACAATATTGGTCCATTATGGTAGATTTGGGGACTATTGAAATAAAGCAAGCTGTATAAGACTTATGTGAGAAGATGAAAATATGAACAGGAATGAACAAAAGGTTTGGAATTGAGATTGCTTGTGAAAATAAAGATCTGGGGAAATATATATAAAGGCTACAGTTTTGAGACGTGGTTTCAATGATATTTTTGTTATACTTTGCAGAATGACAGATTTTTCCATTTTTGTTAGTCAAAAACTAATGAGTATTTACTAGGTGCCAGGTACTGTTTTAAGCAGTGAATAATTCAGAGTTCCCACATGCAGGAGGTTATTCTGGCCTAGGTTTTCTGGTGTTCATAAGTGACATATAAAATAAGATAGGACAGGGCTTCCCTGGTGGTGCAGTGGTTGAGAATCCGCCTGCCAATTCAGGGGACACGGGTTCGAGCCCTGGGCTGGGAAGATCCCACATGCCGCGGAGCAACTAGGCCCGTGAGCCACAATTACTGAGCCTGCGCGTCTGGAGCCTGTGCTCCGCAACAAGAGAAGCCATGATAGTGAGAGGCCCGCGCACCACGATGAAGAGTGACCCCCGCTCGCCGCAACTGGAGAAAGCCCTCGCACAGAAACTAAGATCCAATACAGCCATAATAAATAAATAAATAAATTAAAAAAAAAAAAAAGATAGGATAGACAAGGGGAGGGGAGAGCTTTAGCTAGCATGGTGAAGAAAGGTATCTCTGAGAACGTTGACTTGGGTAATGTGAAGTCAGTTGCGCAAAAATTCTGGAAAATAGCATCCATAACAGAAAAAATAGCAAGATCAAAGGCCTCAGTGATGCGAATGATCTTTGCCTCTTAAAGAAACAGAAATAAGGAGAGTGTGGCTAAAGTGTAGTGAATGTGAAGGGAGGTTAGATCAGAGAGGTAGGCAAGGGCCAGATTTTATAGGATCTTAGAAGCTGTGGTAAAGTTTTTTTCTGGTTGCCATGGGATGCTATTGGTAAGTTTTTAGAAAGGGACGAAGTAATGATATAAGCCCAGAAAAACACTGGGGAGGATGGATCACTGTGGATTAAGAGTGGGAGACAAAGAAGTCTCTTAGGAAGTTAATGTATTATTCCAGGTGAGAGATGATGATGGTTTGGAGTAGGTTGTAGCAATAAAAAAGATGAGAAATGACCCAATTGGGGAGGTATATTTGAAGTAGAGACAGGAAGAATTAGTGATTGATTAGTTGATGAGTGTGAGAAAAAAATAGAGTACTCAAGGATCAAACCAAGTTTTTACATTTGAGATACCAGATGAATGGTGTGCTATTTATTGAGAAATAGAAGGTCTGACGCTAATTGCATTTCCCAGGGTAGAATTTATGTTTTACTTGGGCTTTATTAGGTTGCAATGGTGATGACAAGTAAGTAGTTAGTTATGATATTTGGAGCAAAGGTGAATTGACCAGTCTGGAGATGTAACTTAGAGGGTCATCAGCATAAGTGTAATTTATAGCCATTTGGTAAAAGTCACCTAAAGAGAGAGAACACCAAGTAAAGGGTCAAGGAGAGTCCTCAGGGAAAGTCTGACATTTAAAAGTTTGACAGGGGAGAAGGAGGAGGCAATAAAGGCAACTGAGAATGTGTAAGCCGGGAATTGATGGGAAAATCTGTTAAGTGTGATTATCCAGTAGTACATAAAGATTGTCAATAAAGAAACAAGAATCAAACAGGTCAAAATTTGTTGAGAAGTAGAAGATAAAGATGGAGAACTAACCATTAGTAAAATAACTCTCTTTCTAATGTAATATAATCTTCCCAACTTGGGCCTCTCAACTTCCGTCTGTTGGTGGAGCCCTGACTCAGTGTCGAGTAAACAATCCTATTTCTAGGTCAGTAATTCCTATTCTCAGGATCTTATTTAACCTTATTAACTTATTTCCTGATTGTTGATTTGCTCCTCAATGACTAGGGTGACTATATGTCCCAGTTTGCTCAAGAAAGTCTCAGGTAATGCTTTTTAGTGCTCCATTTTATGACCCAAAATGTATAATAAATTATATGGTCACCCTATCATCAATCTTATGAGTTTGAAACAACAGGGGCAAGGACTCAGTTATAGGGAAGCTGTTCTGCTTATATAAAGTACAAGAGAGTATTTGCTGCTTTTGACTTGCAAAGCAGCTGATTCCTGTGAAAGCTTTAGAGATTTGGTGAAGTTCCAAACATAAGCTGATAGTGACAGGTCTGGTCAGGTACAGTGAGATGGCCTGTTCCAAACTGCATTTCACTGTGTACGGCAGTGAGGGTTAGGAAGGGAAATAATCTTGTACTCATATTGCTGTCTGCAGGCTCAAGAGATACCTCACTAGGTGTTTGTAATTTGGTTCTGGATTGGTTTCAGGGTTTCCCAGCCTTTTTCATGCCATTGCACATACTGAACATGATAATATATTTGCTGTTCACTGGAGTAAATGTACCAGGCTATGACCTGCCTGGAGGACACGAGTGCTCAGTAATGAGTAACCCATTCATGACACAGCAGTGTGTTATGACACAGGGAAAGATGCGTGAAGAAGACACGTTCCTTAGAATGCAGGTGAGAGAGTCCTGAACAATTTTACAAGAGGCAGGGGAAATAGCTCTTGTGATACAGAACTGAAAATGCCTACCTAGTGAGAGAGTGGACACAGTGTTTCCATGTGGGTCCCCCACTTAATTCAGTACCAGAGGGAAATGTACTACTTGAGAAAGAAAGGCATTTCAAATTATAATTAGTGAGTGCCACGTATCACCATCATAAATTTTCTATAGATTGAGAGAAGACAGTAATTTTTCCAGTGCAATTCTCTAGGAGAATAAATCATTTGTGTTGGTGGATTTCTACCCCTTCTAAGATAAGGTAAACAGACTAGCATAATTAAAATCTTTATGGGCTAAGTCTTCCGTTTGAGTTTATTTTCATAACTTTTGGATTCTAAAAAAAAAAACCAGTTGTAGGCTGACTTCAACTACATTCCCACTTACTTTTGAGGTTCTAAGCCATGGGCTCTATGAACTGTTACCTATGACAATGGTTCTATGGGCGGGGAATTGGCTTATTTTCTAAATTTGGAGGGTATAGGGCCAGAGCTGTGAAAATCTTGTGTCTTACTAACACTGTGAATTCTTCAAAGTAAGGCTCAGGAGAAACTTATTATTGAATAATTCAACAAGTTAATTCCTAAAAGACCACACTGATTCCAGTGAAAAGCCAAGGCTTCAGCTGCTAAAAGAACCCTAACTATAACAGCTGAGACAGAGCAGAATTAGAGGGCTGGGAGGGGGGATAATTATTGAATGTTAATTAATTCACAAAAGCAAGATATTTTGAGTTTGGCCTTTGTTCGAGACTTTAAATTTGGATTTTTAACTTGCAAAAAGATTTAATTTTTAGATTTAGTTTTTCACAGAAAATTTTACAATGGAAGGGATTTTATATTCAAATGTGCGGCCTCTCTTATAATGGTGTTTTGTTTTGTTTTTACTGTTATTTTTCTGTTTGTGTGTGTGTGTGTTTTTTAAATAGATCTTTATTGGAGTATAATTGCTTCACAATACTGTGTTAGTTTCTGTTGCACAACAAAGTGAATCAGCCATATGCATACATATGTCCCCATATCCCCTCCTCCTTGTGTCTCCCTCCCATCCTCCCTATCCCACACCTCTAGGTCATCACAAAGCATGGAGCCGATCGATCTCCTTGTGCTATGCTGCTGCTTCCCACCAGCCAACTATTTTATATTTGGTAATGTATATATGTCGATGCTACTTTCACTTTGCCCCAGCTTCCCCCTCCCACCCCATGTCCTCAAGTCTATTCTCTATGTCTACATCTCTAATCCTGCCCTGCAACTAGGTTCATCAGTATCTTTTTTTTTTTTTTTTAGATTCCATATATATACATTAGCATATGGTATTTGTTTTTCTCTTTCTGACTTACTTCACTCTGTATGACAGACTCTAGGTCCATCCACCTCACTAAAAATAACTCAATTTTGTTCCTATATATGTGCCACATCTTCTTTATCCATTCATCTGTTGATGGACACTTAGGTTGCTTCCATGTCCTGGCTATTGTAAATAGTGCTGCAACGAACATTGTGGCACATGTCTCTTTTTGAATTATGGTTTTCTCAGGGTATATGCCCAGTAGTGAGATTGCTGGATCATATGGTAGTTCTATTTTTAGTTTTTTAAGGAACCTCCATACTGTTTTCCATAGTTGTTGTATCAATTTACATTCCCACTAACAGTGCAGGAGGGTTCCCATTTCACCACACCCTTTCCAGCATTTATTGTTTCTAGATTTTTTGATAATGGCCATTCTGACTGGCATGAGGTGATACCTCATTGTAGTTTTGATTTGCATTTTTCTAATAATTAGTGATGTCAAGGATCTTTTCATGTACCTCTTGGCCATCTGTATGTCTTCCTTGGTGAAATGTCTATTTAGGTCTTCTGCCCATTTTTTTAACTGGATTGTTTGTTTTTTTGATATTGAGCTCCATGAGCTGTTTGTATATTTTGGAAATTAATCCTTGATCTGTTGTTTCATTTGCAAATATTCTCTCCCATTCTGAGGGTTGTCTTTTTATCTTGTTTATGGTTTCCTTTGCTGTACAAAAGCTTTTAACTTTAATTAAGTGCCATTTGTTTATTTTTGTTTTTTATTTCCATTACTCTAGGAGGTGGGTCAAAAAAGATCTTGCTGTGGTTTATGTCATAGAGTGTTTTTCCTATGTTTTCCTCTAAGAGTTTTATAGTGTCTGGTCTTACATTTAAGTCTTTAATCCATTTGGAATTTATTTTTGTGTATAGTGTTAGGGAGTGTTCTAATTTCATTCTTTTACATGTAGCTGTCCAGTTTTCCCAGCACCACTTATTGTATAGGCTGTCTTTTCTCCATTGTATGCTCTTGCCTCCTTTGTCGTAAATTAGGTGCCCACGTGTGCATGAGTTTATCTCTGGGCATTCTATCCTGTACCATTGATCTATATTTCTGTTTTTGTGCCAGTACCATATTGTCTTGATTACTGTAGCTTTGTGGTGTAGTTTGAAGTTATGGAGCCTGTTTCCTCCAACTCTGTTTTTCTTTCTCAAGATTGCTTTGGCTATTCAGGGTCCTTTGTGTTTCCATACCAATTGTAAAATTTTTTGTTCTCATTCTGTGAAGAATGCCATTGGTAGCTTGATAGGGATTGTATTGAATCTGTAGATTGCTTTGGGAAGTATAATTATTTTCACAATGTTGATTCTTCTGATCCAAGAACATGGTATATTTCTCCATCTGTTTATGTCATCTTTGATTTCTTACATCAGTGTTTTATAGTTTTCTGAGTACAAGTCTTTCGCCTCCTTAGGCAGGTTTATTCCTACGTATTTTATTCTTTTTGTTGCAGTGGTAAATGGGAGTGTTTCCTTAATTTCTCTTTCTGATTTTTCATTGTTGGTGTATAGAAATGCCAGAGATTTCTGTGCATTAATTTGTATCCTGCAACCTTAATAATGGTGATATTTTATTATTGGAATCTCTTAATATTGTCATGTGATCTCTCTGCAGAACCCCTACTAGGCTCTATGACACAATGTGGTTGGATGTAAAATTAAGGATGGGAAATATCATAGACAGTGAAATTTTAGCCCTTGAGTATAAAGTGGATATGTTACAGAGGATTTCAGATTAACCTTTGCTCTAACAAAATTCCTTTGGTGAAATAATAACAGTCTTCTGCAGTGCCCATCTGCCTGCAGTCTTCATACTGCCTGTACTTGGACCCCTGCCAGCTGACTGCTCTGTTGCTCTTTTAAGATACATTCTGATTTTGGTTTCAGTATGAAATTACTGTTAATGGTCTTTCCACCCAAATATATGCAATTCCTGGCATTCAACTTTCCTGAATGTGTTTATCTCCAAGTATTCAGCCTGGTATTAACCCATGGCTTTAATTATATGATATAGCATTTTACTTAGTCTAGTCCTGGGCTAAACTATTCTTTTTCTTTCTTGATATGTCCCATTACCATCCGAAGCCATTGATCACACAGTTGTTCTCCCATGACCTGAGCTTTTCAGTGTGACCCAAGCCATAGCTTAATGTGATGTGTTTATATCCAGTCTGGACTAGAAGAAAGCAGTTTGACCTTGTTTATAAAAAGAATGTTTGTTGTAAGAGTACATGGACTAAAAAGTTGAAAACAAAATACTACCCAGTGATAGGTAGTGAGAAAAAAATTATGAAATTTAATATTTTTGAGATCAACTCATCTCGTTGCATTGTGGATGTAATAATAAAACACCAAAGCTGTCAAAGATTTCTTTCCTCCTGTTCCTTCCATTTTTCTTTCTGCAGAGCTGGGATGAAAACTCAGATCCATCTTAGCTCCAGAGCCAGGGGACCAAACCTCTGTGATTCACTACTTCTCTGTACATTATGCTTTACTCCACATGACCTGACTCCTCCTTCCATACCTCTTATTAAGTTATTCCGTAGGGTGGGGGGCTGGTTTCTTTGAACAAAGTGAGAATGATAAATACTGTCCAAGCAGCAAATGCCAGGTGTCATGGAACACAATTCAGAGCTTAACTGTGGAGCCAGGCAAACTGTAGTTATTTAAAATATATGTTTTTTGTTTTTTCCTTAGATCCCATATTAGTTAGACGCAGACTTTAGAGTTAGCAAGATCTGATCTAGGTTTCCTTCTCAGATCTAACACTCACTGTGTGACCTGTGGAAAGCTATTTAAACTCTTAGAACTTCAGTCTCTTCATATGTAAAATGAGGAGCTAGGTCTGCTTTCCGTTGGGTTTTTGTGAGGATTGAAATGATGCTTAAGCACAAGGCTGGGCACTGGTAAGAGCTCAATAAATGGGAAACATTTATAAGAGTGACACTGCTCTATGTTCTGAGAAAACTCTTGGTATAAAATCCATTTTTAAAGAATTTCCTTCCCTTTCTTCATCCTGGGGTGTTTTTATTTGTAAGGAAAACCCTATCAGGTGGAGAATTTGTTTACTTAGGGAGAGAAGTTTGTGCTGGTGCAAATGCTTACTTCTTACTAAGGTTACTCACCTGCTGGGTTTTGTCAAGGGATTAACACTGTGAAAAAGAGAGGCAAAGAAGTCTTCCCTCAGGTTGAGACTCAAACTAAAGTTTTGTAATGTATTTGGGGCAGCAGGTACTCATTTCATGCACTGATATTTTCTTTCTTTCCTTTCTTCCTTCCTTCTTTCCTTCCTTTCTTTCTTTCATTTTGAGATATGTTCTACATACAGAAATATCATAGTTTAATAATCCATTTCACTTTTTATTGGCTGTATCCATCAGGATTCTTTTAGGGGACCAGGACAACTATGATTATTATAAAAATAAAATATTTAGTATAGTAATAGACTTTACACAAATTTGAGAGTAGCTGGGAAAGTAAAGTTCTGGAAGGGAGAATTCAGGAGTCAGAGAGAGAGAGTCACTAACCAGGTTCCTCCTGAAACAGCATCATAATGCAAGTCAAAACTTTCAGGTAGAACCAAAAAGCCAAACATATCCAACTACCAAAGTGGAAGGGACCTGTGGGGAGGTATTTTCATCCATACAGACCAAGTGATTTGTGGTGGTTCAGGAGCCAACTTTGATCAACAAGGCCAGCAAGTAGACAGTATTTTTTTTTTTTGGTCTATCTACTTGACCATAACAGTCTGAGAATAATGACAGCTGCTTTGTTTACTCCTTCCAAATCTCAAAGAAGTCCTTCTTTTAGCCAACTCTTCTTACATGGAACTATGCTGGGAAGAGAATTCTAGAAAACATAGTTTCCAACTCAACTAAATTGACATAACGCAAACTACCACATTAATATGTGGGTTATTTCCAGTTGTGGTAAGCAGAATAATGGTCCCTCAAAGATGTCTCAGAACATGTGAATATGTTACCTTACATGACAAAGTGGATTTGGGGACTTTACAGATGTGATTAAGGTTAAGGATCATGAGATGAGATTATCTGCATGGGCTCAACCTAATCTTATTCTTCCTTAAAAGAGAAGAACTTTTCCAGGCTATGGTCAGAGGCTGAGTATGACTATGGAAGAATGATCAAAGGTATGCAATGTTGCTAGTTTTGAAGATGGTGGAAAGAGGCCATGAGCCAAGGAAAATGGATGCTTCTAGAAGCTGGAAAAAACATACAAAAATTATGACTCACCTCAAAATCGTATCTGTACAATCTTTATACACATTTGCTCTATTATTTCCATTGACTGGAAGGGCCAAGTAAGGGCTACAGTTTCAGCTATTTGTGCAGATTTGGCTTCTGGGAGAGGGTTAGATTTGAGCAGGACTGAGTAGATTAGATTTATATCCAAGTTAAGAGCCTCTTTGTCTGGTTCCTAAATGCAAGGTCAATCTAGAAGAAAAATGGTGGGTGTTTTTAGTCAAGAGTAAGGTATGAGTAGCCTGAAGAATCATAAGATAAAATAGATATTCTAAAACTAAGTCAGCAGAGGCCCCAGTTAACTTTACTGCCACCACTGCACATGAACGAGAGGACTAGCTTTTGCTCCAAAGTCAATGAGAGGCTGTGATAAGTAATATGTTTCTCATATCCATTGTATGTGCACCCCAAACTTGACCTGATCTTCCAGGTTCAATTAGAAAAAAAGATTTGTAGTAACTGGGGAGTCTAAAGAAGGAGGCTTTCTATGTGAGTTTTTTAAATTATTAAAGACAACCTAGTGTCTATCCAAGGAAAAGGTTTATGTGTGTCAGCATTTATCATATCAGAAAAGTTAGGAATTTGATATCCACATAGCCTATGGGACCAAGAAATCCTTTTAGTAATTACCCAGGGAAAGTCATGAATAGTTTTCAGTATTTGAGAAGAAAGAGACTTTCCATTTTGTCGAATGTTATAGCCTAGATAATGCACTTAGGTCTGACAAAATTAGAGTTCATAGGTAGACACTTTGTCTTTCTTTTATGGTAATGCTATTCTCAAGTGAAGGGAATTAAGTCTATAAGATTCTCAGAGAGCATAATAGAAGATCATCAACGTATTGTATATGAGTGGATTCCTGGGAACAGAATGTCTCTAAGTTTATGATTAAGTATTAAGCAAGGAGTAAGAGGGTACTTCTGTAAACCCTGGGGCCTAACTATTCAAGTGTATTATTGATTTTTCCCAAGTGAATGCAAAAACTAGATACCATAAGTCTGGGTATAAGTGTATACTGAAAAATGTTGAGTGTAGATCTAACACCATAAAGTAAATAGCTATGTGAGTGATCAAGGAAAAGATGATATTGGGGTTGGGGAACACAGGGAAGCAGAGAAGCACAATCTTTTAATGACTTTTAAAACTTGTGCAAATCAGTAGCTGCATCTACTTGTCTTTTTGATGGGCAGAACAGGAGTTGTACAAGGTCTAATACAAGGACTAATGAGTTGTTTCCGAAGGTACACAAATATAATGGGCCACAGCTCTTTTTAGAGCAGTCACTCATTTTAGTGGGTCTTGGGCTAATTTCAAGGGCTCAGCCAGATCGATTGAGGCCATTAAGAGTTCAGCCTCATTTATGTGTCCTGCATCTGAACTGTTTCTAGCCTAGAAGCTCTTGGAGACAGATTCAGATCTTTAGGTATTAACAGAAGTGGTTTCAAGCAACAACTATGCTTTCATCAAACTACACACTGAGAATATTTGTCTAGAAACTGGCTGTCTAATCCAAATGTAATAGAGCCATCCCATTTCTAAAGTAGGTTTTGTCCCAGCAGATTCACTGGAGTGAAATCCCTAAGTAGAAAAGCATGTTGATTATGTTGCCATGTCTCAGACAGACAGGAATTAGTTGAGACAGGAAGTAGTTGAGATGAAGACAGAAGTGTGAGGGGTATTTGAGATTCTTACCATGAAATATTTTTGTTCCTCCAAGGAAGGAATAATAAAAAGGTCATACGATCAGCTAGTTTTGGAATATAGTGTTTTTGCCAGTTGCATGGAAATGTCTCCTTTTTGTGGTAAGGGCAATTTTGGGCAGAATAGAGATGCTACATTCTTGTAGCATGTTATTCTGTTAGACAAATTTGTCCTTTGTCTTTTGATATCTTCTGAGTAAAGGCAGGGCTAATGTTCTTCCAGTGTCCCTTTTTCTTATAATATGAATATGTTTGTGTAGATTAGACATGGAAGAACCCTTGTTGCTTAATCTGAAAAGGTATTAATTGGGTCTGCATATTTTCTATTTTTGTAGTCAAAATATCTTCAAAATATTTTTTGTTTTGCTTTGTTCTTTTTGCCAGCTCTTGTAATTCAGACAGGAGGCAAATAGTACATCTTATATTGTTTTCTTACTACATCTGCCACCTCAGTTTTAAAATCATGAACAAAGAAGCTACATAGGGTAGATATAATTTTCCCTCTGTTGAGATTGGTATAATGTCAAAAGATAGTAGTGCTATGCCTTTAAAGTCTGGAGTAATTTTGATTTTTCCCTGTTTACAGGACTGAATTTTTGACTGAACAGCTTTCATAGAAAAGACATCAGAGATAGCAGTTAAGAGGTCTTGCACTGTTTTATACCCATTTTGAATTTTGATCCATAGGTTTGATATAATTTTGTAATCAACCTATTCTACTTTAAAAAAAAATAAAATCAGATTTTTTATATCTCTGGGTCTCATAAGAGGATATATTAATTGGTAAAGGTCAGGAAGTCTCATACTATATGACCTAAGGACAATTCTCAGTTCTTCATTAAATTTTTGTTTTTCAGTCTGAGAGTTAAGAAAGCTGATTATAGGTCTGAGTTTGAAAAATGTTTGAAGGTATAATTCCACTGGAGTTTGTGTGTTCTTCCTCACTTACATTAGAAGACACTGTGAGGAGTTATTTTCCAGTGAGAGGGCTATGTTTAGGAAGGGGTAGTACAGGGAAGAGAAAAGGGTCCAGTGGAGGTGCAGCAAGAGGCACTGATCACAAAGGAGAAGATAATCAATGTACAGGGAGCCAGGAGGCAGGACAACCCTGAGTTGGCTCAGAAGGAGGGGATACTTCAAGTTTGGATTTTAGATCCTCAATGTTTTTATTAGTCTTTTTAAAGGACTCCTTAAGGGAAGAAATTTTAATTTTCCCTATCTGTTAAAATATTCCCCATACCAATTTTTTTTAACATCTTTATTGGAGTATAATTGCTTTACAATGTTGTGTTAGTTTCTGCTGTATAACAAAGTGAATCAGCTCTACATATACATGTATCACCTTATCCCCTCCCTATCCCACCCCTCTAGGTGGACACAAAGCACCGAGCTGATCTCCCTGTGCTATGCGGCTGCTTCCCACTAGCTATCTATTTTACATTTGGTAGTGTATATATGTCCATGCCACACTCTCACTTCGTCCCAGCTTACCCTTCCCCCTCCCTGTGTCCTCAAGTCCATTCTCTATGTCTGCGTCTTTATTCCTGTCCTGCCCCTAGGTTCTTCAGAACCATTTTTATTTAGATTCCATATATATAAGTTAGCATACAGTATTTGTTTTTCTCTTTCTGACATACTTCACTCTGTATGATAGACTCTAGGTCCATCCACCTCGCTAAAAATAACTCAATTTCATTTCTTTTTATGGCTGAGTAATATTCCATTGTGTATATGTGCCACATCTTCTTTATCCATTCATCTGTAGGTGGACACTTGGGTTGCTTCCATGTCCTGGCTATTGTAAATAGTGCTGCAGTGAACATTGTGGTACATGACTCTTTTCGAATTATGGTTTTCTCAGGGTATATGGCCAGTAGTGGGATTGCTGGATTATACGGTAGTTCTATTTTTAGTTTTTTAAGGAACCCCCATACAGTTCTGTGTAGTGGCTGTATCAATTTACATTCCCACCAACAGTGCAAGAGGGTTCCTTTTTCTCCGCACCCTCTCCAACATTTATTGTTCGTAGAATTTCTGATGATGGCCATTCTGACCAGTGTGAGGTGATACCTCATTGTAGTTTTGATTTGCATTTCTCTAATGATTAGTGATGTTGAGCATACTTTCATGTGTGTGTTGGCAATCTGTATATCTTCTTTGGAGAAATGTCTGTTTAGGTCTTCTGCCCATTTTTGGATTGGGTTGTTTGTTTTTTTGATATTGAGCTTCATGAGCTGCTTGTATATTTTGGAGATTAATCCTTTGTCAGTTGCTTCG
This sequence comes from Balaenoptera ricei, assembly GCF_028023285.1. NCBI lineage: Eukaryota > Metazoa > Chordata > Mammalia > Artiodactyla > Balaenopteridae > Balaenoptera > Balaenoptera ricei. The sequence continues at coordinate 129,099,806 of NC_082640.1, forward strand.
TTTGTAAATACTTTCTCAAATTCTGAGGGTTGTCTTTTTGTCTTGTTTATGTTTTCCTTTGCCGTGCAAAAGCTTTTAAGTTTCATTAGGTCCCATCTGTTTATTTTTATTTTTCTTTCCATTTCTCTAGGAGGTGGGTCAAAAAGGATCTTGCTGTGATTTATGTCATAGCATGTTCTGCCTATGTTTTCCTCTAAGAGTTTTATAGTGTCTGGCTTTACATTTAGGTCTTTAATCCATTTTGAGTTTATTTTTGTGTGTGGTGTTAAGGAGTGTTTTTTTTTAATTTTACACTTTATTTATTTATTTATTTATTTTTGGCTGTGTTGGGTCTTCGTTTCTGTGCGTGGGCTTTCTCTAGTTGCAGCGAGTGGGGGCCACTCTTCATCGCGGTGTGTGGGCCTCTCACTGTCGCTGCCTGTCTTGTCGCGGAGCACAGGCTCCAGATGCGCAGGCTCAGTAGTTGTGGCTCACGGGCCTAGTTGCTCCGCGGCATGTGGGATCTTCCCAGATCAGGGCTCGAACCCGTGTCCCCTGCATTGGCAGGCAGACTCTCAACCACTGTGCCACCAGGAAAGCCCAAGGAGTGTTTTAATTTCATTCTTTTACATGTAGCTGTCCAGTTTTCCCAGCACCACTTATTGAAGAGGCTGTCTTTTCTCCATTGTATATTCTTGCCTCCTTTATCAAAGATAAGGTGACTATATGTACATGGGTTTATCTCTGGGCTATCTATTCTGTTCCACTGCTCTATATTTCTGTTTTTGTGCCAGTTCCATACTGTCTATTTTTTTAAAAATTTATTTATTTTATTTATTTTTGGTTGTGTAGGGTCTTTTTTTTTTTTTTAACTTCTTTATTAGAGTATAATCCTTTATAATGGTGTTTCAGTTTATGCTTTATAAAAAAGTGAATCATTTATATATATACATATGTCCCCATATCTCTTCCCTCTTGTATCTCCCTCCTTCCCACCCTCCCTATCCCACCCCTCTAGGTGGTCACAAAGCACTGATCTGATCTCCCTGTGATATGTGGCTGCTTCCCACTAGCTATCTATTTTACGTTTGGTAGTGTATATATGTCCATGCCACTCTCTCACTTCGTCCCAGCTTACCCTTCCCCCTCCCTGTATCCTCAACTCCATTCTCTAGTAGGTCTGCATCTTTATTCCCGTTTTGCCCCTAGGTTCTTCTGACCATTTTCTATTTTCTTTTAGATTCCATATATATGTGTTAGCATACGTATTTGTTGTTCTCTTTCTGACTTACTTCACTCTGTATGACAGTCTCGAGGTCCATCCACATCACTACAAATAACAGTTTCATTCCTTTTTATGGCTGAGTAATATTCCATTGTATATATGTGCCACATCTTCTTTATCCATTCATCTGTTGATGGACACTTAGGTTGCTTCCATTTCCTGGCTATTGTAAATAGAGCTGCAATGAACATTGTGGTACATGACTCTTTTTGAGTTATGGTTTTCTCAGGGTGTATGCCCAGTAGTGGGATTGCTGGGTCGTATGGTAGTTCTATTTGTAGTTTTTTAAGGAACCCCCATACAGTTCTGTGTAGTGGCTGTATCAATTTACATTCCCACCAACAGTGCAAGAGGGTTCCCTTTTCTCCACACCCTCTCCAGCATTTATTGTTTGTAGATTTTTGAATGATGGCCATTCTGACTGGTGTGAGATGATATCTCATTGTAGTTTTGATTTGCATTTATCTAATGGTTAATGATGTTGAGCATTATTTCGTGTGTTTGTTGGCAATCAGTATATCTTCTTTGGAGAAATGTCTGTTTAGGTCTTCTGCCCATTTTTCAATTGGATTGTTTGTTTTTTTGATATTGAGCTGCATGTGTTGCTTGTATGTTTTGGAGATTAATCCTTTGTCCGTTGATTCGTTTGCAAATATTTTCTCCCATTCTGAGGGTTGGCTATTCGTCTTGTTTATGGTTTCCTTTGCTGTGCAAAAGCTTTGAAGTTTCATTAAGTCCCATTTGTTTATTTTTGTTTTTATTTCCATTACTCTAGGAGGTGTATCAAATAAGATCTTGCTGTGATTTATGTCAAAGAGTGTTCTTCCTATGTTTTTCTCTAAGAGTTTTATAGTGTCCAGTCTTATATTTAGGTCTCTAATCCATTTTGAGTTTATTTTTGTGTATGGTGTTAGGGAGTATTCTAATTTCATTCTTTTACATGTAGCTGTCCAGTTTTCCCAGCACCACTTATTGAAGAGACTGTCTTTTCTCCATTGTATATCTTTGCCTCCTTTGTCATAGCTTAGTTGACCATAGGTGCGTGGGTTAATCTCTGGGCTTTCTATCTTGTTCCATTGATCTATGTTTCTGTTTTTGTGCCAGTACCATATTGTCTTGATTACTGTAGCTTTGTAGTATAGTCTGAAGTCAGGGAGTCTGATTCCTCCAGCTCCATTTTTTTCCCTCAAGACTGCTTTGGCTATTCAGGGTCTTTTGTATCTCCATACAAATTTTAAGATGATTTGTTCTAGCTCCATAAAAAATGCCATTGGTAATTTGATAGGGATTGCATTGAATCTGTAGATTGCTTTGGGTAGTATACTCATTTTCACAATGTTGAGTCTTCCAGTCCAAGAACATGGTATATCTCTCCATCTGTTGGTATCATCTTTAATTTCTTTCATCAGTGTCTTATAGTTTTCTGCATACAGGTCTTTTGTATCCCTAGGTAGGTTTATTCCTAGGTATTTTATTCTTTTTGTTGCAGTGGTAAATGGGAGTGTTTCCTTAATTTCTCTTTCAGATTTTTCATCATTAGTGTATAGGAATACAAGAGATTTCTGTGCATTAATTTTGTATCCTGCAACGTTACCATATTCATTGATTAGCTCTAGCAGTTTTCTGGTGGCAGTTTTAGGATTCTCTATGTATAGTATCATGTCATCCGCAAACAGTGACAGTTTTACTTCTTCTTTTCCAACTTGTATTCCTTTTATTTCTTTTGCTTCTCTGATTGCCGTGTCTAGGACTTCCAGAACTATGTTGAATAATAGTGGTGAGAGTGGACATCCTTGTCTCGTTCCTGATCTTAGAGGAAATGCTTTCAGTTTTTCACCAATGAGAATGATGTTTGCTGTGGGTTTGTCATATATGGCCTTTATTATGTTGAGGTAGGTTCCCTCTATGCCCACTTTCTGGAGAGTTTTTATCATAAATGGGTGTTGAATTTTGTCAAAAGCTTTTTCTGCATCTATTGAGATGATCATATGGTTTTTATTCTTCAATTTATTAATATGGTGTATCACATTGATTGATTTGCATATATTGAAGAATCCTTGCATCCCTGGCATAAATCCCACTTGATCGTGGTGTATGATCCTTTTAATGTGTTGTTGGATTCTGTTTGCTAGTATTTTGTTGAGGATTTTTGCATCTGTATTCATCAGTGATATTGGTCTGTAATTTTCTTTTTTTGTAGTGTCTTTGTCTGGTTTTGGTATCAGGGTGATGGTGGCCTCATAGAATGAGTTTGGGAGTGTTCCTTCCTCTGAAATTTTTTGGAAGAGTTTGAGAAGGATAGGTGTTAGCTCTCCTCTAAATGTTTGATAGAATTCACCTGTGAAGCCATCTGGTCCTGGACTTTTGTTTGTTGGAAGATTTTTAATCACAGTTACAATTTCATTACTTGTGATTGGTCTGTTCATATTTTCTGTTTCTTCCTGGTTCAGTCTTGGAAGGTTATACCTTTCTAAAAATGTGTCCATTTCTTCCAGGTTGTCCATTTTATTGGCATAAAGTTGCTTGTAGTAGTCTCTTAGGATGCTTTGTATTTCTGCGGTGTCTGTTGTAACTTCTCCTTTTTCATTTCTGATTTTATTGATTTGAGTCCTCTCCCTCTTTTTCTTGATGAGTCTGGCTAATGGCTTATCAATTTTGTTTATCTTCTCAAAGAACCAACTTTTAGTTTTATTGATCTTTGCTATTGTTTTCTTTGTTTCTATTTCATTTATTTCTGCTCTGATCTTTATGATTTCTTTCCTTCTCCTAACTTTGGGTTTTGTTTGTTCCTCTTTCTCTAGTTTCTTTAGGTGTAAGGTTAGATTGTTTACTTGAGATTTTTCTTGTTTCTTGAGGTAGGCTTGTATAGCTATAAACTTCCCTCTTAGAACTGCTTTTGCTGCATCCCGTAGGTTTTGGGTCGTCGTGTTTTCATTGTCATTTGTCTCTAGGTATTTTTTTATTTCCTCTTTGATTTCTTCAGTGATCTCTTGGTTATTTAGTAACGTATTGTTTAGCCTCCATGTGTTTGTGTTTTTTACGTTTTTTTTTCCCTGTAATTCATTTCTAATCTCATAGCGTTGTGGTCAGAAAAGATGCTTGATATGATTTCAATTTTCTTAAAATTACTGAGGCTTGATTTGTGACCCAAGATGTGATCTATCCTGGAGAATGTTCCGTGCGCACTTGAGAAGAACATGTAATCTGCTGTTTTTGGATGGAATGTCCTATATATATCAATTAAATCTATCTGGTCTATTGTGTCATTTAAAGCTTCTGTTTCCTTATTAATTTTCTGTCTGGATGATCTGTCCATTGGTGTAAGTGAGGTGTTAAAGTCCCCCACTATGATTGTGTTACTGTCAATTTCCTCTTTTATAGCTGTTAGCAGTTGCCTTATGTATTGAGGTGCTCCTATGTTGGATGCATATATATTTATAATTGTTATATCTTCTTCTTGGATTGATCCCTTGATCATTATGTAGTGTCCTTCCTTGTCTCTTGTAACATTCTTTATTTTAAAGTCTATTTTATCTGATATGAGTATAGCTACTCCAGCTTTCTTTTGATTTCCATCTGCGTGGAATATCTTTTTCCATCCCCTACTTTCAGTCTGTATGTGTCCCTAGGTCTAAAGTGGTCTAAATTAATCCTTGATGTGTTGTTTCATTTGCAAATATTCTCTCCCATTCTGAGGGTTGTCTTTTTCTCTTGTTTATGTTTTCCTTTGCCATGCAAAAGCTTTTAACTTTCATTAGGTCCCATTTGTTTATTTTTGTTTTTATTTCCATTTCTTTAGGAGGTAGGTTAAAAAGATCTTGCTGTGATTTATGTCAAAGAGTGTTCCTCCTATGTTTTCCTCTAAGAGTTTGATAGTGTGTGGCCTTACATTTAGGTCTTTAATCCATTTTGAGTTTATTTTTGTGTATGGTGTTAGGGAGTGTTCTAATTTCATTCTTTTACATGTAGCTCTCCAGTTTTCCCAGCACCACTTATTGAAGAGGCTGTCTTTTCTCCACTGTATATTCTTGCCTCCTTTATCAAAGATAAGGTGACCATATGTGCGTGGGTTTATCTCTGGGCTTTCTCTCCTGTTCCATTGATCTATGTTTCTGTTTTTGTTCCATTTCCTTACTGTGTTGATTACTGTAGCTTTGTAGTATAGTCTGAAGTCAGGGAGCTTGATTCCTCCAGCTCCGTTTTTCTTTCTCAAGAATGCTTTGGCTATTCGAAGTCTTTTCTGTTTCCATACAAATTGTGAGTGTTTATTCTAGTTCTGTGAAAAATGCCATTGGTAATTTGATAGGGATTGCATTGAATCTGTAGATTGCTTTCAGTAGTATAGTCATTTTCACAATGTTGATTCTTCCAATCCAAGAACATGGTATATCTCTCCATCTGTTTCTATCATCTTTACTTTCTTTCATCAGTGTTTTATAGTTTTCGGAATAGAGGTCTTTTGTCTCCTTAGGTAGGATTATTCCTAGGTATTTTATTCTTTTTGTTGCAGTAGTAAGGGGGAGTGTTTCCTTAATTTCTCTTTCATATTTTTCATTATTAGCGTATAGGAATGCAAGAGATTACTGTGCATTAACTTTGTATCCTGCCACTTTAATTAGTTTGCTGGTAGATTCTCTATGGTTCTCTATGTATAGTATCATGTCATCTGCAAACAGTGACAGTTTTACTTCTTATTTTCCAATTTGGATTCCTTTTCTTTCTTTTTCATCTCTGATTTCTGTGGCTAAAACTTCCAAAATGTTGAATAATTGTGGTGAGAGTGGGCAAACTTGTCTTGTTCATGATCTTAGTGGAAGTGGTTTCAGATTTTCCCCTTTGAGAATGATTTTGGCTGTGAGTTTGTCATATATGGCCTTTATTATGTTCAGGTAAGTTCCCTCTATGCCTGCATTCTGGAGGGTTTTTATCATAAATGGGTGTTGAATTTTGTTGAAAGCTTTTTCTGCATCTATTGAGATTATCATATGGTTTTTATCCTTCACCTTGTTAATATGGTGTATCACATTGATTAATTTGCGTATATTAAAGAATCCTTGCCTTCCTGGCAGAAACCCCACTTGATCATGGTGTATGATCCTTTTAATGTGCTGCTGGATTCTGTTTGCTAATATTTTATTGTGGATTTTTGCATCTATGTTCATCAATGATATTGGCGTGTAGATTTCTTTTTTGGTGACCTCTGTGTCTGGTTTTGGTATCAGGGTGATGGAGGCCTTGTATAATGAGTTTGGGTGTGTTCCTCCCTCTGATGTATTTTGGAAGAGTTTGAGAAGGATAGGTGTTAGCTCTTCTGTAAATGTTTGATAGAATTCGCCTGTGAAGCCATCTGGTCCTGGGCTTTTATTTGTTGGAAGAGTTTTAATCACAGTCTCAGTTTCAGTGCTTGTGATTGGTCTGTTTATATTTTCTATTTCTTCCTGGTTCAGTCTCAGAAGGTTGTGTTTTTCTAAGAATTAGTCCATTTCTTCCAGGTTGTCCATTTTATTGGCATAGAGTTGCTTGTAGTAATCTCTCATGACCCTTTGTATTTCTGCAGTGTCAGTTACTTCTCCTTTTTCATTTCTAATTCTGTTGATATGAGTCTTCTCTATTTTTTTCTTGATGATTCTGGCTAATGGTTTATCAATTTTGTTTACCTTCTCAAAGAACCATCGTTTAATTTTATTGATCTTTGCTATCATTTCCTTCATTTCTTTTTCATTTATTTCTGATCTGATCTTTATGATTTCTTGCCTTCTGCTAACTTTTGTTTCTTTTTGTTCTTCTTTCTCTAATTGCTTTAGGTTTACGATTAGGTTGTTTATTTGAGATATTTCTTGTTTTTTGAGGTCGGATTGTATTGTTATAAACTTCCCTGTTAGAACTGCTTTTGCTGCATCCCATAGGTTTTGGGTCGTCGTGTTTTCATTTCGTTATTTCCTCTTTGATTTCTATAGTGATCTCTTGGTTATTTAGTAGTGTATTGTTTAGCCTCCATGTGTTTGTATTTTTTACAGTTTTTTTCCCTGTAATTGATATCTAGTCTCATAGTGTTGTAGTTGGAAAACATAGGTGATACGATTTCAATTTTCTTAAATTTATCAAGACTTGATTTGTGACCCAAGATACGCTCTATCCTGGAGAATGTTCCATGAGCACTTGAGAACAAAGTGTATTCTGTTGTTTTTGGATGGAATGTCCTAGAAATATCAGTTAAGTCCATCTTGTTTAATGCGTCATTTAAAGCTTGTGTTTTCTTATTTTTCATTTTGGATGATCTGTCCATTGGTGAAAGTGGAGTGTTTAAGTCCCCTACTATTATTGTGTTACTTTCGATTTCCCCTTTTATGGCTGTTAGCATTTGCCTTATGTATTGAGGTGCTCCTATGTTGGATGCATAAATATTTATAATTGTTATATTTTGGTCTTGGATTGATCCCTTGATCATTATGTGGTGTCCTTCTTTGTCTCTTGTAATAGTCTTTGTTTTAAAGTCTATTTTGTTTGATGTGAGAATTGCTACCCCAGCTTTCTTTTGATTTCCATTTGCATAGAATATCTTTTTCCATCCCCTCACTTTCAGTCTGTATGTGTCCCTAGGTCTGAAGTGGGTCTCTTATAGACAGCACATATACAGGCCCTGTTTTTGTATCCATTCAGCCAGTCTATGTCTTTTGGTTGGAGCGTTTAATCCATTTACGTTTAAGGTAATTATCGATATGTATGTTCCTATTACCATTTTCTTAATTGTAGGTCTTTTCCTTCTCTTGTGTTTCCTGCCAGAGAAGTTCCTTTAGTATTTGTTGTAAAGCTGGTTCGGTGGTGCTGAATTCTCTTAGCTTTTGCTTGTCTGTAAAGTTTTTAATTTCTCTGTTGAATCTGAATGAAATCCTCACTGGGTAGAGCAATCTTGGTTGTAGGCTTTTCCCTTTCATCACTTTAAATATGTCCTGCCACTCCCTTCTGGCTTGCAGAGTTTCTGCTAAAAATCAGCTGTTAACCTTATGGGGATTCCCTTGTATGTTATTTGTTTCTTTTCCCTTGCTGCTTTTAATAATTTTTCTTTGTATTTGATTTTTGGTAGTTTGATTAATATGTGTCTTGGCATGTTTCTCCTTGGATTTATCCTGTATGTGACTTTCTTTGCTTCCTGGAATTGATTGACTATTTCCTTTCCCATATTAGGGAAGTTTTCAACTATAATTTCTTCAAATATTTTCTCAGTCCTTTTCTTTTTCCCTTCTTCTTCTGGGACCCCTATAATTCGAATGTTGGTGCATTTAATTGTTGTCCCAGAGGTCTCTGAGACTGTCCTCAATTCTTTTCATTCTTTTTTCTTTATTCTGCTCTGCAGGAGTTATTTCCAGTATTTCCAGTATATATATCTTCCAGCTCACTTATCCGTTCTTCTGCCTCAGTTATTCTTGTATCGATTCCTTCTAGAGAATTTTTAATTTCATTTATTGTGTTGCTCATCATTGTTGGTTTGCTCTTTAGTTCTTCTAGGTCCTTGTTAAACATTTCTTGTATTTTCTCCATTTTATTTCCAGGATTTTGGATCATCATTCCTATCATTCCTCTGAATTATTTTTCAGGTAGACTGCCTATTTCCTCTTCATTTGTTTGGTCTGATGGGTTTTTACTTAGTTCCTTCATCTGCTGCGTATTTCTCTGTCTTCTCATTTTGCTTAACTTACTGTGTCTGGGGTCTCCTTTTCCCAGGTTGAAAGTTCATAGTTCCCATTGTTTTTGGTGTCTGCCCCCAGTGGGTGAGGTTGGTTCAGTGGTTGTGTAGGCTTCCTGCTGGAGGGGAATGGTGCCTGTGTTCTGGTGGATGAGGCTGGATCTTGTCTTTCTGGTGGGCCAGACTGCCTCTGGTTGTGTGTTTTGGAGTGTCTGTGACCTTATGATTTTAGGCAGCCTCTCTGCTAATGAGTGGGGCTTTGTTCCTGTCTTGTTAGTTGTTTCTCATAGGGTGTCCAGCACTGTAGCTTGCTGGTCGTTGAGTGGAGATGGGTCTTAGCGTTGAAATGGACCTCTGGGAGAGCTCTCACTAATTGATATTATGTGGGGCCGAGAGGTCTCTGGTGGTCCAATGTCCTGAACTCGGCTCTCCCACCTCAAAGGCTCAGGCCTGATACCCCGTTGGAGCACCATGACCCTGTCAGCCACATGGCTCAGAAGAAAGCAAGAAAAAAAAGAAAGTACGAAAAATAAAATAAAATGAAATAAAGTTATTTAAATAAAAAAATTTTTATAGTATTAAAATAAAAAAGTTTAAAAACTAATAAAAATAAGAGAGCAACCAAACCAGTAAACAAATCCACCAATGATAACAAGCAGTAAAAACTATACTATTATAAACATAAAAATCAGAAACTAGTCAGTCACATACAGCAAACTCCAAGTCTACAGTTCCTCCCAAAGTCCAGTGCCTTAATTTTGGGATGAGTCATTGTCTATTCAGGTATTCCAGAGATGCAGGGTACATCAAATTGATTGTGCAGATTTAATCTGCTGCTCCTGAGGCTGCATAGAGAAATTTCCCTTTCTCTTCTTTTTTTTGCACAGCTCCTCGGGCCCAGCTTTGGATTTGGCTTTGCCTCTGCATGTAGGTCGACTTCTGGCATCTGTTCTTTGCCCAGACAGGAGGGCGTTAAAGGTGTGGCTGATTAGTGGGCTCTGGCTCACTCCGTCTGTGGGGAAGGATGGGTACGGAATGCGGAGAGAGCCTGCAGCAGCAGAGGCCAGAGTGACGTTGCAATAGCCTAAGGCATGCCCTGTGTTCTCCCAGGGAAGTTGTCCCTGGAACATGAGACCCTGGCAGTGGCAGGCTGCACAGGCTCCCGGGAGGGGTGTGGATAGTGACCTTTTCTTGCATACAGGCTTTTTGGTGGCTGCAGCAGCAGCCTTAGCATATCATGCCTGTCTCTGGTGTCCGTGCTGATACCTGTGTCTCGCACCCTCCTCTGAAGCTCGTTTAGGCAGTGTTCTGTATCTCCTCTTCTTGTGCACCCCAAAACAATGATCCCTTGACTCAGGCAGTTCCAGACTTTTTCCCGGACTCCCTCCCAGTTAGCTGTGGCGCACTAGCCCCCTTCAGGCTGTGTTCACACAGTCAACCCCAGTCATCTCCCTGGGATCTGAACCCCGAAGAAGCCCGAGCCTCAGCTCCCAGCCCCCACCTGCCCTGGCGGGTGAGGAGACAAGCCTCTCAGGCTGGTGAGTGTTGGTCGGCACCAATCCCTGTGCAGGAATCTTTCTGCTTTGCCCTGTGCAACCCTGTTGCTGTGCTCTTCTCCGTGGCTCCAAAGCTTTCCCCCACTGGCCCAGCCCCTGTCTCCACCAGTGAAGGGGCTTCCTAGTGTGTGGAAACCTTTCCTCCTTCACAGCTCCCTCCCACTGGTGCAGGTCCCATCTCTATTCTTCTGTCTCTGTTTTTTCTTTTTTCTTTTGCCCTACTCAGGTACGTGGGGAGTTTCTTGCCTTTTGGGAAGTCTGAGGTCTTCTGCCAGCGTTCAGTAGGTGTTCTGTAGGAGTTGTTCCACATGTAGATGTATTTTTGTTGTATTTTTGGGGAGGAAGGTGATCTCCATGTCTATATCCTCTGCCAGTTTGAAGGTCCTCGAAGAATGATCTTCTACAGCAAGCTTTATCAAGCAAAATAAAGAATCTGAGAAGTTGAAACTTGATCTCTTGATACCAGTTATGATGAGATCTTTATAGTCCTTTCTTGTGTCCAAGCTCTTCTGCTAGTTTTCAGCCAGCGTTCTTTGAGAATCATTGCATCTATAGATGTATTCTTGATGCTCTGTGGAGAGAGATGAACTCCACGTCCACCTATTCCTCTGCCATCTTGAATATCTGCCATACCAATTTTTAAAATGCTGACAATGGAATATTTGGAGTCTATGAGCTCTTTGATTGTAAGACACAACACAGTGGGTTATTGTATGTGTATCTTACGTTTTCTAGGGTGTCCACTGGAATTCTAAATTGGTCTTGGGGAAAATCCTACCACAACTTCCAAGTATTTGGTGCTATTTGGTCCCACTGACCTTTGTACACATAGGAAAACTGGACAATGACACACAGGTTCGTTGAATGACTAGAAATTACCCATTTTCAAATGACAATAGAACAAAACATTCAGGCCCTGAGAATCTCAGGACTATCCCCCAACTAATTCATGAGAATTCTGAGTAGTTAAACAAATCAAATGAAAGGTTTTCAAAAAGGACAATTAAGAGAAAGAATAAAGGCTTAGGTAGTATGTTTGCAAAGAGTGAAGTCCTTGTTAGGAGCCAGATGGACACATTTATCCAGTCGCTGGGACTCAGAGGAGCAACAAATGGGGGCAAACATATATGTTCAGTTAGGTGTCTAACTGGAGGTTCATTTGTTTTTCTACTGCCTCAGAACTTTCAACCACAGCTGCCTGTTAAAACAGTCAGAAGAGCTTTAAAAATATCAATGCCAAACACCACCCTAACCCCATGTGTTTAATTTAGAATCAGTATTTTTTAAAGCTCCCTAAGTAATTCTAATATGCATCAAGAAACTCTGCAAGTCACCAAGCTGCTGAAGAATTCAGATAATTCCTCTCCCAAAGAGGGAAAACCTGGTTGGGTTTTATTAAAAAATCTTGTCTCATTTTTTCCCCACTCTTTTAATATGTCAGTTTTTGACAAGTGAATTATCTTTGAGTGGTTCATCCTAGGAGTCTGTGAAAACACTGTGAAGATGTCCACCTGAGGAAAAGCTAAGAATATGAGTTTGGCAATGATTTCTCTTTGAACATTTGAGCCATTTAGTGCTAGAGTAACTTAGCAAGATCGTGGAATTACACTTTATGTTATTCTTTACTTCCTTTCCCTACCTGTTAAATCTTCAGTATCAGAATCTGTTCAAATATTTGATTTTCAACCCTAGAGACATTTCAACAGAATGTCTCTAGATATTTATTTTGCTGCTGATTTTGGCTATATAAGGATTCTATTGCTAGTTTTTATTTAATAAACTAGCCTGACAACTGAATACTTTAAAATTTCTATTTTTTAAGAAAAACTTTCAAATATTAACTCTAATTTTAATTCCCATACCTACCATAGATGTGAGAATGCCAAAATAATGGAAATAAATATAAAAGAGATTTTGGTCTGACTTATTTCTCTGTAGAGATGAGGAGATGTGCTCTCTCTGCTTTGTTTACATTTTAAAAATTAGGTGTTGAGTCCCCTAAAGTACAAGGCAGTTGATGACATATAGGACAACTGTCATGAAGGTGATGAAGTAGGTGTTATATAAACGAAGGTATATGTGGTATAGAATAAACTTTCATCACTTTATGTTCATTTTGCTGTGTGACAAGGACTTATGATAAAGTATTTTCTTGTAGATTTGCTCCAACAAAGGACTATTGTTCAAGGACCAATAATCCTTGATCTATACAGGTGTAAAATCTTCTGCAACAATTAAAGAATACTGTTAAAAAGAATGCTGATTATTATATAAACATTTATTCTAAGTAATTCAATTTAATAATTCCTATGTAAAGTTTAGCAAAAGTTTAGCTTTATGACAAAATAAAGCTGCTTTAATTGATAACCACCATTCTTTTTAAAATTAAAATACTGAGAGACAGTGATTTCTTCCTCCCTCTCTCCTTCCCTTCATCCATCTATCTACTATCTATCATCTTTCTAGTGACTTTTAACTGAGTTATGGCTAGTAGGATGTGGTCAGAAGTTATGTGTCCTGCAATGATGTTTAGTTTTATGTGCCAACTTGGCTAAGCTGTAGTATCTAATACTTTAATCAAACACTAATCTAGATGTGTTTGTAAAGGTATTTTGCAGGTGTGGTTAACAGCTGTAATCAGTTGGCTTAAGTAAAGAGAATTGCCCTCAAACTGTGGGTAGATCTAATCCAATCATTTGAAGATCTTAGGAACAAAAACTGTTTCCCAGAGAAAAAATAATTCTGCCTCAAGACTTTGGAGTCAACTCCTGACTAAGTCCTGCCAGCCTGCCCTATGAATTTTAAACTTGTCAGCCCCCACTATCCTGTGAGCCAATTCTTTAAAGTAAATCTTATTTTATTAAAATTATTTTATTTAAATTACTGCCTGATTTGCAGAGCAGAATTATTCCTCTCTGCAGGGATTTGGGAAAGTTTTAAAATATTACAATATGGAGGTACTTAGTACATACATTTATGTATATCTTAGGAAATAAAGAAAAAATTTTTGAGTTTGTTTTTTTTTTTTTTTTTTAGACAGGAAGAATGAATAACTATTTACTAAAACTTTACATTTAGCATATTGACCAAATAACATGGAAAGATTAAGCACGTCATTTCCTTCTTAAATAAATTTAATGAAGAAGTCAAAGCATGAATAAAGTGTGTAATTTAGTTAATAATAATGTGTAAGTGTTGATTCCTTAGTTGTGACAAACGCAATATAGTAATGTCAGATAGTAACATAATATATTTGTATGTAAGATGTTAATAATAGGGGAAATTTGGTGAGGGATATATGGGAACTATACCAACTTGGTAACTTTTCTGTTAATCTGAAACTATTCTAAAATTAAAAGTTTATTTAAATTTTTAACATCAAAGCAAATGTGGCTTAATAAAAAGAATATCATTTAATTAAATTTCAAGGATAAATCCAACTAGCAAGTAGACCATAATTCTCTGGAGAGCCAATCATACAATCTCTTCCTATTTAAAAAAAAATAGACAACTGTATTATCAGGAATTTTTCTGGTAGACATATGATTAGAACAAAAATGTAAGATGATATTAAGAAGTGACTCAGATAAATTTTCCTGAGACCGTCTTTCCTCAGTTGATATTTCAGACATAGCCGTAATGTTCAACTTTGCCTTCTTTAGCCAAGGGTCTTGAATAATGGATCTCCTTTCCCTACATTTCCATGGCAGACCATCTGCCTTTTGTTCATAAAGTAAGTCTCTTTCCAGAGGAGTTAAAATAAATTGAGCTCCCCAGTAAAACAGAGTTCTCCCAGTTCTACTTCCCTGAGCTTATTCCCAAACCAATGTTTTCAAGTTTGGGTTGTTTCCATTTCTTTCTTTTTTCAGCAATGTTTTGAAGATCATCCTTGTATATATAGCTTTATGTACTTTCCAACTAATTGTAACAAGATAATTTCCTAGATTTAGACCCATAAATATTCATAAAAGGATTTTGGTAATTTTGTTAAATTTCTCTGTTGAACATGTGTATCAGTTTATGTACCCAAAAGGACTAGCTGGGAATGCTCATTTTGTAACATACTTGACAACAATTTGGCTTTACCATTAATTATATTTTTTAAATGTGCAAATTACCAACTTGGTTTTAATATTAATCTATTGATGACTTGTGAAGCTAAATATAATATCAGATGTTTGTCATTTTTACTTCTATTTTGTGAATTGCCAGGTGCTCTGATTTTCAAAAATCAATTTCTGTAAACTTGATTAATTTGTATACAAACTCCTCTCTTAGTGCTGAAAAAACCTGCTTTCTGAACTTGAAGCCCTGCACAGTGGTGAATTCACCTAGAGAACCACCTTGAGTGCCGACGTCCTCAGGAAACAAATTTTTGTCTTAAACCATGTTTGACATTTGAAATTAAAAGAGAAATTGCTGATTCTTACCTTTCTATTGTGCTCTACACCCATGACTTTTCCAACCCTTTGCATTTCATTTTTTTCTTCAACCAATTGCAGAAATAGCTTATTCTCCCAATTAGCCACCTACCATCCATACATATTTTTCCCCAAAGGCCCATCACCACTGTAAATGTGGTCATTTCTTTTAAACTTCAGTCTATATGTGCCAAAGCCTGCTCTAACCGTTGTTCAAGAAGCATGGTATATTTTGGTTCTCACTCTAAAATATCTTTTTGAAAAGTTCTAAGAACGTAAGTAATGTTAATTCAAGCTGCTTCTTAAGAGCATATGTGCTGCAGTAGGATTTTGTTTCAGTCCTTTAGCAAAAAGACTGAACTAGATTGCTGGATTTGCTGATTCTTCTTTATTGTCCATACAAATAAACATTTGTGCTCAAAAAGCTTTCCTCAGAGCTATTTCTTTTAGGTCTTTCATATTGCATATAAATACCTGCTTCTCTTACCCCATTCCCGTATGGATTTAGAAGTCTTATGAAATTCCCCTTAATATTTTTACCTTCCCTCACCACCCTATGTACTTGACTAGTGAGGAATAATTCATACAATCTCAAAAGGTCCTCACTCACTGTCTTGAAGCAGAATGCTATTTAAACATATTTTAGAAGAGCTGTTTATAAAAGGAAAACGAATGTCATACTAGGTTTTATGGATGTTCTATATAAAGACTACATTTAGCTTTAGAAACTAGTATTATTTTCAGATATTGTCTGAGCTGTGGCAAATGTTCTCTATCCACAAGATATTTTGTAAAGGTAACACAGCAGGTTAAACCTTCTGACTTTTACAACTAACTGCTGAATAATCATTGACAGGAAGACACTGGAACTCATCAAAAAAGATACCCCACATCCAAAGACAAAGAAGAAGCCACAATGAGACGGTAGGTGGGGTGCAATCACGATAAAATCAAATCCCATAACTTCTGGGTGGGTGACTCACAAAATGGAGAACACTTATACCACAGAAGTCCACCCACTGGAGTGAATGTTCTGAGTCCCACGTCAGGCTTCCCAATCTGGGGGTCCAGCAACGGAAGGAGGAATTCCTAGAGAACCAGACTTTGAAGGCTAGTGGGATTTGACTGCAGGACTTTGACAGGAGTGGGGGAAATAGAGACTCCACTCGTGGAGCGCACACACAAAGTAGTGTGCTCATCGGGACCCAGGGGAAGGAGCAGTGACCCCATAGGAGACTGAACCAGATCTACCTGCTAGGGTTGGAGGGTCTCCTGCAGAGGTAGGGGGTGGCTGTGGCTCACTGTGGAGACAAGAACACTGGGAGCAGAAGTTCTGGGAAGTACTCCATGGTGTGAGCCCTCCCAGAGTCTGCCATTAGCCCCACCAAAGAGCCCAGGTAGTCTCCAGTGTTGGGTTGCCTCAGGCCAAACAACCAAGAGGGAGGGAACCCAGCCCCACCCATCAGCAGTCAAGCAGATTAAAGTTTCACTGAGCTCTACCCACCAAGGCAACAGGCAGCTCTACCCACCACCAGTCCCTCCCATCAGGAAGCTTGCACAAGCCTCTTAGATAGCCTCAACCACCAGAGGGCAGACAGCAGAAGCAAGAAGAAGTACAGTCCTGCAGCCTGTGGAACAAAAACCACATTCACAGAAAGATAGACAACATGAAAAGGCAGAGGCCTATGTACCAGATGAAGGAACAAGATAACCCCTCAGAAAAACAACTAAATGCAGTAGAGATAGGCAACATTCCAGAAAAAGAATTCAGAATGAAGATGATCTAGGATCTCAGAAAAAGAATGGAGACAAAGATCGAGAAGATGCAAGAAATGTTTAACAAAGGTCTAGAAGAATTAAAGAACAAACAAACAGAGATGAACAACACAATAACTGAAATTAAAACATACACTAGAAGGAATCAATAGCAGAATAACTGAGGCAGAGGAACGGATAAGTGACCTGGAAGACAGAATGGAGGAATTCACTGCTGCAAAACAGAATAAAGAAAAAAGAATGAAAAGAAATGAAGACAGCCTAAGAGACCTCTGGGACAACATTAAATGCAAGAACATTCGCGTTATAGGGGTCCCAAAAGGAGAAGAGAGAGAGAAAGGACTAGAGAAAATATTTGAAGAGATTATAGTAGAAAACTTCGCTAACATGGGAAAGGAAATAGCCACCCAAGTCCAGGAAACGCAGAGAGTCCCATACAGGATAAACCCAGGGAGAAACATGCCGAGACACATAGTAATCAAATTGGCAAAAATTAAGGACAAAGAAAAATTATTGAAAGCAGCAAGGGAAAAACGAAAAATAACATACAAGGGAACTCCCAAAAGGTTAACAGCTGATTTCTCAGCAGAAACTCTACAAGCCAGAAGGGAGTGGCATGATATACTTAAAGTGATGAAAGAGAAGAACCTACAACCAAGATTACTCTACCCAGCAAGGATCTCATTCAGATTTGATGTAGAAATCCAAAGCTTTACAGACAAGCAAAAGCTAAGAGAATTCAACACCACCAAACCAGCTCTACAACAAATGCTAAGGGAAGTTCTCTAAGTGGAAAACACAAGAGAAGAAAAGCACCTACAAAAACAAACCCAAAACAATTAAGAGAATGGTATTAAGAACATACATATTGATAATTACCTTAAACGTGAATGGATTAAATGCTCCAACCAAAAGACACAGGCTTGCTGAGTGGATACAAAAACAAGACCCACTTCAGACCTAGGGACACATTCAGACTGTAGTGAGGGGATGGAAAATATATTCCATGCAAATGGAAATCAAAAGAAAGCTGGAGTAGCAATTCTCATATCAGACAAAATATACTTTAAAATAAAGAATGTTACAAGAGACAAGGAAGGACACTACATAATGATCAAGGGATCAGTCCAAGAAGAAGATATAACAATTATATATGCACCCAACATAGGAGCACCTCAATACATAAGGCAACTGCTAACAGCTCTAAAAGAGGAAATTGACAGTAACACAGTAATAGTGGGGGACTTTAGCACCTCACTTACACCAATGGACAGATCATGCAAACAGAAAATTACTAAGGAAACACAAGCTTTAAATGACAAAATAGACCAGATAGATTTAATTGATATTTACAGGATATTGCATCCAAAAACCGCAGATTACACTTTCTTCTCAAGTGTGCATGGAACATTTTCCAGGATAGATCACATATTGGGTCACAAAGCAAGCCTCAGTAAATTTAAGAAAATTGAAATCATATCAAGCATCTTTTCTGACCACAATGCTATGAGATTAGAAATCAATTACAGGGAGAAAAACGTAAAAAGCACAAACACATGAAGGCTAAACAATACATTACTAAATAAACAAGAGATCACTGAGGAAATCAAAGAGGAAATCAAAAAATACATAGAAACAAATGACAATGAAAACACGATGATCCAAAGCCTATGGGATGCAGCAAAAGCAGTTCTAAGAGGGAAGTTTATAGCAATAAAAGCCTACCTCAAGAAACAAGAAAAATCTCAAATAAACAATTTAACCTTACACCTAAAGGAACTAGAGAAAGAAGAACAAACAAAACCCAAAGTTAGCAGAAGGAAAGATAAAGATTAGAGCAGAAATAAATGAAATAGAAACAAAGAAAACTTTAGCAAAGATCAATAACATTAAAAGCTGTTTTTTTGAGAAGATAAACAAAATTGATAAACCATTAGCCAGACTCATCAAGAAAAAAAGGGAGAGGACCCAAATCAATAAAATTAGAAATGAAAAAGGAGAAGTTACAACAGACACCGCAGAAATACAAAGCATCCCAGGAGACTACTACAAGTAATTCTATGCCAATAAAATGGACAACCTGGAAGAAATGGACAAATACTTAGAAAGGTATAACCTTCCAAGACTGAACCAGGAAGAAATAGAAAATATGAACAGACAAATGACAAGTAATGAAATGGAAACTGTGACTAAAACTCTTCCAACAAACAAAAGTCCAGGACCAGATGGCTTCACAGGTGAATTCTATCAAACATTTACAGAAGAGCTTAACACCCGTCCTCCTCAAACTCTTCTAAAAAATTTCAGAGGAAGGAACACTCCCAAACACATTCTACGAGGCCACCATCATCCTGATACCAAAACCAGACAAAGATACTACAAAAAAAGGAAATTATAGGCCAATATCAATGATGAATATAGATGCAAAAATCCTCCACATAATACTAGCAAACAGAATCCAATAACACATTAAAAGGATCATACACCATGATCAAGTGGGATTTATTCCAGGGATGCAAGGATTCTTCAATACACACAAATGAATCAACGTGATACACCATATTAACAAATTGAAGGAGAAAAACCATATGATCATCTCAATAGATGCAGGAAAAGCTTTTGACAAAATTCAACACCCATTTATGATAAAAACTCTCCAGAAAGTGAACACAGAGGGAATGTACCTCAACATAATAAAGGCCCTATATGACAAACCCACAGCAAACATCATTCTCAATGGTGAGAAACAGAAAGCATTTCCTCTAAGATCAGGAACAAGACAAGGATGTCCACTCTCACCACTATTATTCAACATAGTTTTGGAAGTCCTAGCCATGGCAGTCAGAGAAGAACAAGAAATAAAAGGAATACAAATTGGAAAAGAAGAAGTAAAACTGTCACTGTTTGCAGATGACATGATACTATACATAGAGAACCGTAAAGATGCTACCAGAAAACTACTAGAGCTAATCAATGAATTCGGTAAAGTAGCAGGATAAAAAATTAATGTACAGAAATCCCTTGCATTCCTATCACTAATGATGAAAAATCTGAAAGAGAAATTAAGGAAACACTCCCATTTACCATTGCAACAAAAAGAATAAAATATCTAGGGATAAACCTACCTAAGGAGACAAAAGACCTGTATTCAGAAAAGTATAAGACACTGATGAAAGAAATTAAAGATGATACCAACAGATGGAGAGATATACCACGTTCTTGGATTGGAAGAATCAACATTGTGAAAATGACTATACTACCGAAAGCAATCTACAGATTCAATGCAATCCCTATCAATTTACCAATGGCATTTTTTACAGAACTAGAACAAAATGTCTTAAAATTTGTATGGAGACACAAAAGACCCCAAATAGCGAAAGCAGTCTTAAGGGAAAGAAACAGAGCTGGAGGAATCAGACTCCCTGAGTTCAGACTATATTACAAAGCTACAGTAATCAAGACAGTTTGGTACTGGCACAAAAACAGAAATATAGATCAATGGAATAGTATAGAAAGCCCACAAATAAACCCACGCACCTGTGGTCAACTAATCTATGACAAAGGAGGCAAGGATATACAATGGAGAAAAGACAGTCTCTTCAATAAGTGGTGCTGGGAAAACTGGACAGCTACATGTATAAGAATGAAATTAGAACACTCCCTAACACCATACACAAAAATAAACTCAAATTGATTAGAGACCTAAATGTAAGACCGGACACTATGAAACTCTTAGCCGAAAACATAGGAAGAACACTCTTTGATACAAATCACAGCAAGAACTTTTTTGATCCACCTCCTTGAGTAATGTTAATAAAAACAAAAATAAACAATGGGACCTAATGAAACTTAAAAACTTTTTCAAAGCAGAGGAAACTACAAACAAGACGAAAGGACAACCCTCAGAATGGGAGAAAATATTTGCAAATGAATCAACGGACAAAGGATTAATCTCCAAAATATATAAACAGCTCATGCAGCTCAATATTAAAAAAACAAACAACCCAGTCAAAAAATGGGCAGAAGACCTAAATAGACATTTCTCCAAAGAGGGCATATAGATGGCCAAGAAGCACATGAAAAGCTGCCCAACATCACTAATTATTAGAGAAATGCAAATCAAAACTACAATTAGGTATCACCTCACACCAGTTAGAATGGGCATCATCAGAAAATCTAGAAACAACAAATGCTGGAGAGGGTGTGGAGAAAAGGGAACCCTCTTCCACTGTTGGTGGGAATGTAAATTGATACAGCCACTATGGAGAACAGTATGGAGGTTCCTTAAAAAACTAAAAATAGAATTACCATATGACCCAGCAATCCCACTACTGGGCATATACCAGGGGAAAACCATAATTCAAAAAGACACATGCACTCCAATGTTCACTGATGTGCTATTTAGAATAGGCAGGTCATGGAAGCAACCTAAATGCCCATCAACAGACAAATGGATAAAGAAGATGTGGTACATATATGCAATGGAATATTACTGAGCCATAAAAAGTACAAAATTGGGTCATTTGTAGAGACGTGGATGAATCTAGAGACTGTCATACAGAGTGAAGTAAGTCAGAAAGAGAAAAACAAATATCGTATATTAACGCATATATGTGGAACCTAGAGAAATGGTACAGATGAACCGGTTTGCAGGGCAGAAACAGAGACACAGATATAGAGAAGAAGCATATGGCCACCAAGAGGGGAAAGCAGCAGCGGGTGGGGTTGGTGGTATGATGAATTTGGAGATTGGGATTGACACATATACAATGATGTGTATAAAATGGATGACTAATAAGAACCTGATGTATAAAAAAAAAATAAAATATAATTCAAAAAAAAATAATTGCTTTAAAAAAATAAATTAAAAAAATAAAAACCTTCCGACTTTTAAAAGACTGAGTCTTGTGCCGAACCAAAAGGGCAAGTTAAAGCAAGACATAGTCATCGCTTATACACTTTCTCTCCCTCTCCTTTACCACAGTGTTCTGATCAATCCCTTCCTAAACATTAATCCAAAAAATTTCCAAGAGAAAGTACCTGTTCCAACATGGTGGGCAAGTTTCATACAATTTTCACTGGTCCCTATTTGTCCTCTCCTGATATAGTTAGTTAATTTGTCCACGCTTAATCTTAACACAGGACATGACAATTGTGACTACTTTCTTAATGTTTGTGATTGATGATTTTTTTGGCTTAGGGACTTTGAGAACTTCAATTAAGTGTACTGAAAGGGTTGGACTTCTTGGGACCCTTGGAATCAGGGGATCTGTGACTTCATGGTTTTCTCCTATACTTAAAACAGTTATTTTTCCTGAGTCTTCCCTTCAAATCCTTCCTGTTTTTCAGAGTTTTTGGAATACAATAGAAAACTCTTTACCAAATGGATTTTTCCCCCTTAACTTTATTAGAAAGTTATATTGGGTCACTTTTCGTGTAATTCTAGAACTTACTACATTTAGCCGTTTTAAGCCTAGGAAATCCTATCACTAGGACATCATGGAGATTATATCAAAGGGGGATGCAAGCTATTATCCAAGACCAATTTTCATCGATTTTCTTTGTTATCATCTTTGTATCTCTCTGTTTCACATTATATCCTTTCAGCTACCTGCTAATACAGATGAGTAAAAGATTAGAGGACAGGAAAGAGGTTGGAAAAAGGACCAAATCTTCTAGAAGCAAGAAAGGATCTAATTAAATACAAATAATTTGAAACTTTTCAGAAAGTATTTATTTATGCTTTAAGAATAGACCCAGATGGCATCTTCTGGGATTCGTTTCCTTTCACCCCCTGACTATATGAAGTACCTTTATAAATCTCTGCATATTTTTTACCACGAATATTCTACCCTTTATGATCATTTGCTTTTGTTTCCTCGACTAAGCTGTATCTATTGAGTGGAGGGCTATATCATACATTATTGTGTTTCCAGCTTCTAGCATAGCACTGTTATATAATAAATATAAAACAAGGGTTTTGCAATTAAAAGTAATAGTTTTTGAGGGCTTTTCTCTGTCATGTCTAAACTGAGTACTACCTAAATGGAATTCTCATTTAATTCACTTATAAACCTTAAGTGGGAGGTTCTGTAATTGTCCCCATTTTTAAGATGATGACCTGAAGCGTAGAGGGGAAAGTTAAACATATTATCAAAGGACACAGGGTAAGTAAGTGGTAGAGCTAGGACTTGGACAAATAAATGCTCTCAGCTCTAACCAATCTGCTGTGCTGTTCCTCATGAACAAATGAATGGACAGATGAATGGTGCTTCCGGGTTAACTTTGACTTGAACCTTAAAATGCCTCAAAAATAGAATTTTGACCATTGGCACCAATCTAAAAATAGATCTGGTATAAGATGGATAAGGCTACAGCAGTACTGAGATGTCTCTCCTTTTTCTTTTGCTTTGTTGAACAAGTTACGTGTAATTAAACATCTCGAAGTTGGGCAACCAGAGAATCAGAAGGAAGAGATGTTAAAAAAAGAAATATGGTTATTTAATAAACCTAATAATTAACCCTAAATACTTAAACTTTTCTGGTCATATAGTTAATCCTACATTCTTTTAGCATGTATATTGCAGTTTGCATGCTTATAAATTGCACATCTAGGACCTTTATCATTCTGCGTACCAGTGTAGAGGTGATCGTGCTCATCTTGACCTTTTCTTGGGATTTCAGTTTAAGTGCAAACCGTATGCAGTGAGGACTTTAAGTGGAAATCATTTGGAATTATAATACCTGCAATGCCTCTGAAATACATTAAAAAGAACAATGGTTATGATAAAGTATTCACAGCTTCTAAAAAATGTATTCATTTATGTCTGCTGAGCATCGCTGAGCAATAGGTTCATTTAAATTACCTTTATAATTTCCTTGCTTCTTTTGATTTCAGAGCAGTAGGATACTGTAGCCAGACTTCCCTTGGGCAACCAAAAAGTGAGAGGCCTCTATAAAACCAGATATTTAACTGATTGCTTCAAACAATGGCTTTGAAATTGCAATGGTGTTTTTGATGAAAAGCATTCTTAGAGGAATAACTTTTTCAATTGTTCATCTAATTGAAGGATATGAATATATTCAGAAAGTCCTCAAATGAATTTATTATGCAGTCTGAAAGCACAAACATCATATTACAAATATTAAAACAAATAGGGTTAAAAAGGAAGTTAGCCACATGCCATGAGTTTTGTCTAAGTTCCTAATTAACTCTTTCATTGCATTGTGTTCTTTGTGATTGTTCATGAGATGGCAGCAGACTTCATGACACGCAGCATGGAGATAGCTTTTAATCTCTTTTGTATACTTCTCTAGGCTGCTGCTTGTTTAAATTGGGCTGCCAGCTGGCATCTGGGAAGTCAGCTCTGCAGTATTTTAAGACTGACAGACTGGAGAAATGGGTGATTAGAGCTCAGCATTTAAGGTACTTCATTTGTAGGGGCATTTTGCAGAATTTTTTTCTTTATCAGTAGTGAATATAGGGAAAGTCATTCTTCAATTATTTGAAAAATAACCAAATCATCCATTACTTCTTTGCTATTAACTCTAATTTTAAATATTCCACTCCAGTGTGTCTAAATTCAATTGTGGTGAGGATGGCAGTAACAATCCAATTGGAAAACTGGGTGAACTATCTTTAAAATGGATATTCAAATCTCATTATTTGATTAAACCATATATATTTCTTTGGAATTTTATGCTATGTTGAGATTGAGGGAAAAGTCTTTTTGGAGTATGTGTAGAAAATTGCTGAAACTTGCCAGTCATTCTAATGAAATCTTATCATCTAGTATAAACATCCCTAGGGACAACTTTTGACTTTGTTTCTTATCCTATGTACTTCAGAAGGTTTAATATCTAGGTCAAGATATTTACTAACCCGGAAAGTAAATTTTCCCTATTTTATATCCAAAAATGTAATGACATTTTTTAGGTTATCGGAAAAGACAAGTGAATATACACCTTCATTAGAATTCTGCAGTCATAATGAAATTTGAGGGAGATTAATGAAAACTGTCAAATATGATGTATCTTTAATCTGGGAGAGAAGATAATATATAAAAAATGATTAATGTAAACATCAAATATACATTAAATTGCTAAAGAAAAGGGTAATTTTCTGTCTGCCTTCAAAGATTGGGGCTTTCTTCCAAACTGTAAACACCTTTAGCTCATGTTAAAATAGATATGGACATTATTTGTATACAAGAATGGGTAATAAATCTTGGAGCATCATCTTGACTGATTAAAGATGTTTCAACACTAGTTTGAAAATCATTGAAAATTAATAACATACTATTATGATATTTAGAAGTCTCATATAACAAAATAAAACATAAAAATTATTGTTTGTGATGTGTCATATAAAAATAAAACATAAAAAATTATTGCTTCATATTTTAAGTTAGCACTTTAGATTATTTATCTTTTATTAGTCAGGCTTACACTTAAGCCAGTGTTAATTGGGGTTATGAATCTGCCCTCTATTAATTCTACTGTATGTAAAGTACTATAAAAGAGGATATCTTTTGGGGTATCTTTTTTGGTGGTCAGAGGGTATTTGTTTTGCACTGAATCAAGTGTGGATAGAGGGTAATCCAGGAGAGGAGAGCTGGGTTGACCATGACCAATTAGAAGGATGTGATCTCAAAACGGATCCCTGCATTTCCATCTCCCTTTCCTCATCACTGGCTATTGTGGCTACGCAGTCCTCACTGCACAGTTGACAGTGCAGATTATTAGACAAAGACATTACTAAGTTGTTTGCTCTCAGTTCTGTCTGGAATAGACAGACATACATAGGTCCTATACTTCTCATTCCTAAATAAACAACCAAGGCATAAGTCATCTTCTACACGGCAGTCATCGGTCATGAGAGTAAGCCTTGTAGTGGACCTAGCTGTCTTTCATGTAAATAAAACCTCAGTGATATTTGTCTACTTATTACCAGAAAATTTTGAGAATGAATGAAAATTATGAGGAATATATATACAGTAATTTTCAATAGCATGGGATTAGGAGTTAATTAAGGCATTAGAGAGCTAGCTATATAGCTTTGGGCTGATTATATAACTTTTTAAGATTATTTTACAATCTGTCAAGTAAGGATACTCATAGTACATGACAGGATTGTTGTGAGGTTGAAATAAGACAATGTTATAAATTCCTTAGCACAATGCCTAAAATAATAAGTGCTCAACAAATTGTTATTTAAAATGTATGTAATGTAATAATTGAAGTCAAGCAAACTGAGACTAAAAATAGAATCTCAGACATTATAGACAAAATGTAATTTCTTAAGCCATCACCATATGGCTATGTAATTACTCCCACAGAATCCCGTCGAGTGAAACAACAAATATTTTAAAATCTTTAAATGCTGTTTTCCTCATAACACTGATGTTTAAGAGAAGATCTACAGAGTTTTCCAGACCAAAAAAAAAAAAAAAATCATCCTTTAACTGTTTTCCTTAAGATATACAATTTCAACTACAAATGCAGAGTATTGTAGAAGGCACTCTTCATTTTATCATGGTTTTTCCAAACACGTTGTTTATTCCTTCTGGGGACTTTGTACGTTAGCAGTGAAGTATGTTAGTATTTACTAGTAATCATATACATATATATATATAACATACACACACGTATGTATATGTGTGTGCATGGCTGGGTGGGTGAGGTTTTCAACAAGGCCTCGATGTAAGAAGAAATTTTCTGAAGTAATCGTGAATTAGTTTGCTTTTCCTAAAATAATGTTTTTATTCCATAGTTGTAAAGCATTTAGGCTGTAACTAGTCAGCAATATATGATTGATGTCTATTGTCATTTCTTTGTGTTCTTAGGCAAAACATTTCCTATTTAAATCAGATTAGCATTTTCTAATGCTCCAGGATTTAACTTAATTGGCTGGGCATATGGTGGCTTAATTCACCTATTCATCTCCTGCTCCGTTTTCAGACATGTCCTAATAACAATCATTGTTTACCCATCTTACAAACTGAGCATCCTGAGTCTACATTTCTGCTTTTTTCTAAAAAGAAAAAACCCCACTGTGATATAATATCCAAGCTGCTACTGGAAAGGATTAGAATACTGTAAACAGAATGAGGATGCACATTTTAATATAATCTTTGAAATTTAAACAGCTATTGCTAGTGAAAAGAATAATTTCCTTCTGCTTGCCTACAGAGATTAGTACTGTATTTCAAACAGCAAATAAGAAAGACTCTTACCTTGCTACTTTTGATTAGGAAAAGCAATCATGAGCAGATGAAAGATCAGAAAAACCTGTACAAATATTCTTTCTTCACAGTAATGGAACTTTGAAGCTTTGAACCAATTAAAGATGTTTTTCATTGTAAGTCTCTACTTCTTGGGTGTTGAATATCAATTCAAAACTGGGTTGAAAATCAGAAATGTGCACAAATCTCATACTGGCTCAAGCAGGTCCAAAATATTCCAGCCACTCATCAAGGCATTGAGAGCCATGTTTTTATCTCCATCTGAGATTCTTAAGCTGCCAAGAAACTAGAAGGGGGATTTTATCCCAAGATGTCATTCATAACATAGATGCCAGAGTCAACTACTGACATCCCTGGCTAGTCCTATGGAACTCCAGTTAACAGCTGGCTGCTTGGGCTGCCAAAACAATCCACAATATTTTGAGTTCCTGCCTTTCTTTTGGCTTCCAGCCTTTGCAGAGAGAAAGAAAACACATAGTCATTCCATTTTTACTGTTGTAAAGAAAACCTTAGGTTGGCAGTTACGGTTGATTTGCGGGTTGAAGAAAGGAAGATAAACTTTCAAAGATATATCCAAGGACACCATTAGCTTGCAGGTTACTGGAGAGCAAATAAAAGGAGTCCCTTTCTTGGAAGTTATAGGCTTTTAGGAGCAAGGTTGGGCCGTCAGATATCATTTTTGTATGAAAAAAATATGTGCCTCATCCTGCAGGTGGAGAGACATAACCTTGCACACTCCACTTACCCTTGTAACTATTGTATGTGCTGACTCTGGATCTCAGGGACCTTTAGGGCTCAGACGAATTTCTTTCATAGGAAAGATAGAGGTGACAATTATATTTTTTGTGTCTTAACTTATTTATCCAAATTTATTATCATCATAATTACTCAGACATCCACCTTTAAATATCAGAAGAATAAGCCCATCAGTGTATGTGGTTCCCCCCCCCCCCAAAAATAATGTAGATCTGAAACATCAGGTGTATATAAGAAATATAATTCTATCTAAAAAACAACAACAACAAAACTCATAGCAAAAAAAAAGCCAAACTTGTGATTACCACAGCCAGGAGGTTGGGGGAGGGGGAATTGGAGGAAGGTGATCAAAAGTTACAAACTTCCCATTACAGGACAAATACTAGAGATGTAGTGTACAACATGATGACTCGAGCTAACGCTGCTGCGTGATATGTAGGAAAGCTGTTAAAAGAGTAGACCCTAAAATGGATCACAGGGAAAAAAATTTTTTTCTTTATTCTTCTTCCTTTTCTTTTTATTGTATCTGTATGAGATGATTGTTCTTAGCTGAACCTACAGTGGTACTCATTTCACAAAATATGCAAATCAAACCATCATGCTGTTTGCCCTAGGCTTTTACATGATCTGTGTCAATTATTTCTCAATAAAACTGAAAAAAATTGGATCAGAAACCCTGCTGGACCAAAAAGATGGCAGAGACTGAAAGGAAATGGCAGCCAACTCAGAATGACTGGCAGAGACAGAGATTACTGGGAAAAAAAATAAAGAACAGCCCACAACTTAAAAAAAAAAGTAGTAGGATTCCAACATGATCTGATTGGAATTTTAATCTCTTATGATACATTTAGCTTTACTTTAAGCTAATGGGTTTATAAGAAATTACAAAGCATTCCAAAATTATACCCTAACACTTAAAAATATGTCAACATATTTCAATAGCTTGTAAGGCCAATGAGGGTGCTTGTCTTAATTCCAGCCATAACATCAGTATCTACTATGTTATTGGTACCAAATAAGTGTTCAGTAAATATTTACTGGCAGGAAGAAGGAAGGAGGGGATGAAAAGAAGGAGGGAGGGAGAGAGGAAAAGAGAAGGGGGAAAGATTTTAAAAGCTTTTAAAAATGTGATAACATTTAGAAACTAAAGCTAACTAGATCTTTGAAATTTGTAACATAGCTCTTTTACCTGCAGAAGATTTAAATATAATTTTAATACAAAAGATAAAGATCACAATTTCGATCCACCTGTTTCTGTTAAAATAATTATTTTACTGAGGGAGAAAAACAAATGCACTACAAACAAAGTAAAGTGTCATCTGGGAGTATTGAGTGAGGCCCATAATATGCAATGATAACTAAAAATTCAAAGGCCATATGGCTTATAACAAGAAAGATAAAATGGTTGTTATAGGGATTAGATGAAAATCAACACACCATTATAGCCAAAAGCCACAGAATTGATAGCAGCAATACATAGAGGGGAAAAATATTTTTTTTAATGTTGAAAGTTTAGGATACTAAAAATAGTCTACAATTTATTTAGTTTCCAAATAATCTATTTTATTCAAATTTTTACTTAAAGTATATTATTGATTATATTACCTATGAACACATCAAGAACCCTATTTTTTAAAAAAAAACATAGCTACAAATATATGAGGGAAATTGACTAGAACTCAGAAGTATTAGGGTAAGAATATAAATTGGCCACTTTGATACAGAGAGAACAAGAATCCAAGTGGCAGCCGGTGTTGTGGAATGTCCTGGGATATGATTTAATGCATAAAGGAAACTTACTTTGGAGAGACAATGAAAAACTAGTCTCAAGAGGGATTTTATCTATAATTGCATTTTATGTACTAGAATTATAAGACAAAGGCAAGGGCATTGACCAAGTGTTGAGTGAGCTAAGGGCAAAATCTGCCTATGACCAGAGTGACATTAGGAAACCAGATCTCACCAAAACCACACAGTATAGGTCGCTGCAACTTTAATAGAATTTATTAATGATGTAGTTGTGAGTGTTCAGCATATTTTCAATAAGATAATTGAACCGTAACAATGTGAGGTGCCATATAAGGAAATAATAAATGTGATAGTGATTACCATTATTGTACTTGAATTAGGCAATTTCTTTATATTGGTAAACTGTGCAGATAAAAAGAGGGGTAATGGCAGGAGTGAGTGTGAAAGAGTGTGCATGTAGAAAATTATTGTGTAGTCAGGCTAACTGGTAACAAATTTCAACTGAACAGTTTAGACCCAGTAAAAAATTGTTTTCTACAGGGGGAAAAAAGTTTTTCAATGCCAGACCCTTGACTTTCAACATGCCAGAGTTTCCCATGTATTGTTATATTAACTTCGTCCCTTTGTGATTGACATCCTAACACAATAATATATTGAGTAGACATTCAACAACACTGTAAAAATAAAATACATCGCAGAATCCTTACAGACAAGATGAACTTGTACAAGACATCTAACTTTTATACAAAGTCTCTCAAAATAGAAATTATTGGGGATGTTCTATCATGGGAGATGATGTGTTTTACTTTCTGCTAGAGCTGTCTGCTTACATCTTGTCAGCCTATGTTGTGTAAGTGTGTACACGTCTATGTGGAAAGGAATGAAAATTTTTTAATCTGTTAAAGAAAAATTCTGAACCCATTTATGATTTATCTTAAATGTGCATTCCTGCCATGAAATTTAAAATGTAAATAATTATTTCATTTTTTAACTGATTTTTTTTCCCTCTGTGGCATTGAGGGGCTCTGGCCACCACAACACAGGAGGCATTAGAGACCATGGCAATAGCAAAATGCCACATACTTTAGATTTATGCTATCGAGTAATTTGTATGCCACTAGTATTTTTGAGTGAACACTGCATGCTGGCATGGTATTAGATTCTGTTAGGACATCAAAGAGATATGAGATATTATTTGTGTCCCCCAGGCCTGAGCAGTTTTACTGCACTTTTCTCAAATGAAAATATAGTGAAACCCCTGAATTGGTTAACTTACAGGGAAGAGTAGCTTGTTTTTCTTTTCTAAGGATCTCATAAAAGATCAGACAGTCCCACCAGATAGAAAGATTGAATGGACATTCATATGGATTTAGTGGAATGGGAGAGAAAGGCACTTTGAGAAAGATGGGGGGCATCTCAGCACTTCATTGAGAAGAGTAATGTGATTCCAGATAAGATGTTGAAAGCCCATAAAACTGGCTATGACAAAGGCAAGAGCACATTTATTTGTGATTTCTAGTCTGCAGTTCTGTGGCATAGATTCCTGATGCATTTTTATAGATTTTATTGGCTGCCTTTAAACCATTGGTTTGAGAATTCATAGTCGTCCCTTTTCATTCTTTTATAACTTGTTGAAATTATCTAAGGCAGAGGGTAAGCTTGGGATGGGGGGTCTACACTTCTTTTAAACTCTGTGAGCCAAGTTAAATGTAGATTTTTAGAGTAGCTACGGATGCATGTCAAGATAGTGATTCCGGGTTTCGCATAATGGGAAAGAAGATAAACTATCTGCATATTAGCACAGAATGAAATATGAAATCCATAGACAGGGACTACCCTGTGGATATACATATTAACATTATGGGTATATTAAAGCACTGGAAGGAGTTTAAAGTAGGGGCAGAACATAGGCATTTATTCCCTAAGTTATACTCAGTATTCAACAAGGAGAAAAAAAGAAGATGAGTCTAGAAGTATGGATGGGAAAAACTGAGGGAATTTCCTAAGTTTTAGTAAATTATTATCATAAGGGGTCAGGAGCAAGGAGGAAAGTTAGCCACCAAGTGGGTATAGACTCTTTAGGGAGGCAAAATTGTAGTCTGTAAGGGAGTATGTAAATATAGTGTAAGTATAGAGTATTTGCACTTATGGCATTTTCTGATTTTCAAAATTCAGCTTTGGCACCTGAATATAATCTAGGGTTTTATTTTTATTTCTTTCATCACTCACATTTTGATTTTAAAAGCTGTAGTGATTGAAGCACAACTCGATAAAATATTTTCTAAGGTCTCACAGTCAGAAGTTGAAGCCACAAGCTCCTGTATCTCCAATAATTTTGCTCTAAGTACTTGGGAACATGAGCTCTTCATTTGCATTAAGGATGGAGATGTTTCTGGGAATAAAGAGCCACTTGTTATTGGTCTCCTGACCAAAATCAAACCAAATGGACTATGAAATTATTGTGTTCATAAAAAGGCATGTAATAAAGACCAGCGTGAGTATAATAGGAAATTTTCACTATCTATGGAACCAGTAGAAAACTGTTATGTTAATGGGTCTGGCATACTAGATTGTTTTTTAACTCTTTATGTGCCTTAAATGACCATGTTACTGAAGCTTTAGACTTTAAGTTGCACAATGAGCTCTGCAATAATGTTTTATTCCTGAAAATAAAATGAAACCTCTCCCTCTTTTTCTGTAAAAATGCTTTAAGCTTATATGTATTAATTACATTTTGTAATATTTTATTGTTTCCTGTCCAGAGCTTTTATTCAGGAAAATGTAATATTATAAGCTTAAGATGTTCATTTATTGGGTGATTTAGTTGAGGACAATTTATACTTACAGTATTTAAAACAGAAAATTATTCTCAGCCCTCTTGCTCACTTCGTTAGACTAGAGAAAAAAAAAAGAGAACTATAAATTATCCAGATTTCATAGACACATTTTAAAAAATTTCATACAACAGATTCTTTATAACATTAGAAAATGTGTTACAAGTGAGGGCTATTGGAATGGATTTTTCAGTGTCTTAAGGCCTAGAACACACACTTTAATATTGTCACAGTTCATAGTGGAGTGAGTTAATAAATGCTTTGATGATCACAAGTTCACATAAATTGAGCAATTTTTGCCTCCACCCAATTTACAGTGTAAGAAGGTAAACAGGCCTGCTTTAGGGTAAACTCTGAAGAAATGACTAGGTCTGAACCATTGTAACTTTTTGAGTATTGGAATCACTAGGCTGGATTCATTTATCTTCTCTATTAGCTGCATTTCTTCTCATCAATACCACCCCTTCACCCTGGCCCTGCTCCCAGCCCATCTGATGGCCTTATACAAATTTTTAATTGGGCATCACATTGAATTATCTCATTGCATTATATTCCATTATCTTCTGGACAATTTTCATGAGCATAAAGTTGATAAATAGAATTAGAAGTTCTGATTCCTATTCATAAAACTATGCATTCTACTCATAGGTGGATTTATTGTGAAGTTAATAAAAAGCTTAAGCTTCAGATTCCTTTGCTTCCCCTGGGAGAGGTCCTAGTAATATATTCACATGGTTGAACAATTTTATAAATTTTTAGAAATAAAGTATTTTTTTTAATTGTTTTCAATACCCATATTTTAAAATTGAAGTATAGTTAATTTACAATGTTATGTTAGCTTCAGGTGTACTTTGAGCAAATTGATTCAATTATATATATATATATATATATATATATTCTTTAAAAGTAAAGTATTTTAAGTGCAATTAGTTAGGACGCACCATCTTTTATCACACTGACTTCCTGCTTATTATACTTTTTCTTTACTTAGGTGTTATTGGAATGGGATGTTTGGGTTGCAGCCAAGCAGAAGATGAGCTTAGTGGGATATATTTATGGTTTATGATCATTTTATGGTTTATGATCATTTTCATTTACAGTTCATTTATTGCTTGCTATCCTGGTGAAGGAATGGTGTCCAGAAACACCCTTCACACCCACTATGCTGATTTGCCTGACTTGTGAGCCTGAAGTTTAGGGCCAGAAATCTCATTGCAATATGAATATGTTCTATAGCCCTGGGCAATGAAAGTATATGAACAGTGGAAGAGAAAGCATGTTTGAGCTATTTGGCGGCAAAGTTAATTTGTATAACCATTTCCAATTATTGGCACACTGGCCAATGAGTGTTTTCAATTGAAAGAATATTTAAGATTAGCCACTGTACAATAAAACTTGAAATACTGTAAAATTGTACAATTTATATATGAAAGAAAGTTGAGAGAGGATTTCTCAAATTTGACAACAATCATAAATATTTAAATATTATTATCATTAATAAACTATGAAGTGGAAACATTTCTAAGTTGTCAGCATTAAAAATTAAATTAAAAATTAAATATTACAAAAATGAATTTTGATCCCAATCATGCTGGAGGAAAGAGTTTCATATCTCAAAGGTTGAGTTTACATTTGATTTTATGTAATATAGAAAAATGAGAGATTGTTATAATAATTACAATAAAAAGTAATAGTGGAAAGAAAAGTTGTCTGGAAGTCCATAGTAAATGGTTTCTAATAGGAAGGTGTCTTGTGTGTTCAGAGAGAGAAAGGTCTCCATTTTCCTATGTTTCTTAGAAGTGATTCTTTTCTAGGAAACATCAGGTCAAAAAGATCAACTTACCCATCTTCATCTCTAGAAGAAGCAGGCATTGATCCTAGTAGATTATGAAAGAATATTTAAAAGTGACAATGAGAATGAAGGAAAGACAAATTATGTAGTCAAAACAAAGTCATAGAAGCAACACTTAGGAGGAATAGGAGTAAAATTGAATAAAGATTCAGGGAAGTAATTGAAAATACACATATTTCTTACTCTAGGAACAAGCCAAGTTGAAGTGAGACAGAAAGCAAGGTAGACAAGAAAAGAAGGAAAAGTGATAGTAGCATTTTGAGCAAGTTTGGAGATTAATGCAGAAGCCAGAAAAATCAGAAAGCCAACACTTAAAACTATAGGATCTTTAAGCACTACAGTGTCTCAGTCACTGTGAGGTGTGTCAAAAACAATTTATTAATAAACCTACACACCTATGATCAATTAATCTATGACAAAGGAGGGAGGAATATACAATGGATTAAAAATGGTCTCTCCAGCAAGTGGTGTTGGGAAAGCTGGACAGCTACATGTAAATCAATTAAATTAGAACACTCCTTCACACCATATACAAAAATAAACTAAAAAAATGGACTAAAGACCTAAATTTAAGGCATGACAGCATAAGACTCCTACAAGAACATAGGCAAAATATTCTTGGACATAAATCATAGCAATATTTTCTTAGATCTCTCTCCCGAGGCCAAAAAAAAAAAAAGGCAAAGATAAACAGATGGGACCTAATCAAACTTAGAAGTTTTTGCACAGCAAAGGAAACCATCAACAAAACGAAAAGACAACCTATAGAATGCAAGAAAATATTTGCAAACAATGCTACCAACAAGGGGTTAATATCCAAAATATACAAACAGGTCATACAACTCAATATCAAAAAAGCAAACAACCCAATTGAAAAATGGGCAGAAGACCTAAACAGAAATTTCTCCAAAGAAGACAAACAGTTGGCCCACAGGCACGTGAAAAGATGCTCAACATCACTAATTATTAGAGAAATGCAAATCAAAACCATAATGAGGTATCACCTCACACCTGTCAGAATGGCCATCATCAAAAAGTCTATAAACAATAAATTTGAAGAGGATATGGAGAAAAGGGAACCCTCCTACACTGGGTGGGAATGTAAATTGGTACAACCACTATGGAGAACAGTATGGAGGTTCCTAAAAAACTAAAAATAGAGCTACCATGTTATCCAGCAATCCCACTCCTGGGCATATATCAGGACAAAACTATAATTCAAAAAGACACACGTGGGCTTCCCTGGTGGCGCAGTGGTTAAGAATCCGCCTGCCAATGCAGGGGACACGGGTTCGAGCCCTGGTCCGGGAAAATCCTACATGCCATGGAGCAACTAGGCCCGTGAGCCACAACTACTGAACCTGCGCTCTAGAGCTGGTGCTTCGCAACTAGGGAGGCCACCGCAATGAGAAGCCAGTGCACTGCAGCAAAGAGTAGCCCCCGCTCGCCTCAACTAGAGAAAAGCCCAGGTGCAGCAACAGAGACCCAGTGCAGCCAAAAACAATTAAAAATTAAATTAAAAAAATTTAAAAAAGAGACACACGCACCCCTAATTTCATAGTAGCACTATTTATAATAGCCAAGACATGGAAACAACCTAAACATCCACCAACAGATGATTGGTTTAAGAATATGTAGTATCTATATCTATCTATCTATCTGTCTATCTATCTATCTATCTATCTATCTATCTACCTATCATCTACCTATCTATCTGTCTACATTCATGCAATGGACTATTACTCAGCCATAAAAAAGAACAAAATAATGCCATTTGCAGCAACATGGATGGACACAAAGAATATCATAGTAAGTGAAGTAAGTTAGCAAAAGACAAATATTATATGATATCACTTATATGGGGAATCCAAAAAAATACAGATAAATTTATTTACAAAACAGAAACAGGAATCCAAAAAGAGGGGATATATGTGTACATATAGTTGATTCACTTTGCTGTGCAATAGAAACTAACACAACATTGCAAAGCAACTACGCTCCAATAAAAATTATAAAAACAAAAACAGAAAAAACAGAAATAGGCTCACAGACATAGAAAACAATCTTATGGTTACCAAAGGAGAAAGAGGGGGAGGGATAAATTAGGAGTATGGGATTGACAAGTACAAACTACTATACATAAAATAGATGGGCAATAAGGATTTACTGTATAGTACAAGGAACAATATTCAGTATCTTGTAACAATCTATAATAGAAAATAATCTGAAAAAAATAAATATACATATAGCTGAATCACTTTGCTGTATACCTGAAACTAACACAATATTGTAAATCAACTATACTTCAATAAAAAATAAACAACTTGTTAATAGTATTAAAGAACATGTTGACTAGACCTATGCGAAAGTTTATCTTTTGTCATTTTGTATCTTCTCATTTCATTTTATTGAGAACTGTATGTTTACACCTCTTGCACACTTTTACACCAGGTTATTGATTTTTTTCTTTCCTATTTTTAAATTTTTTTATGTAATAGAAACACTAATCTTTCTTCTTTTTACCTAAAGTGGCTACGGTTGGTCTCCATTTAATATAACCAAGGATCCCATTAGATGAAAAGCTTTGCATAATCTGACCCCATCCTTCTTGGTAGCTTCATCACTTTACTTGCCATTCCTAACTAAATACTTTGTGCTATAGCCACACTGAATTTCATGCTATTTTATAAATAGCAAGCTTACAGTTTTCAATAACATCCGTATTAATTTTCTGTCATTGCCATAACAAATTATGAAAAACTTAATGGCTTAATCAACATAACATTTTTATATTACAATTCTATAGGTTACAAGTCTGATCCAGGTAACACTGCACTTAAATAAAGATGTCAGTAGGGCTCTTCTCCTTTCTGTCATCTCCGAGGCATGATATATTTACTTGCTCATTTGAGTTGTTGGGAGAATTTAGTCCCTTGTAATTTCAGGACTGAGGTTCCTGTTTTCTTACTGGTTATAAACTGAGTCATTCTCAGCTTCTACAGACCACAGAATACTTTGGTTAATGTTCCCCTTCATTCCTCTTCAAAGCCAGCAATGGCAGGTCAAGTCCTTGTCATATGTCATCTTTCTGAGTCCTCTTCCATCATCACGTGTTTCTTTGACCACAGCCAGGAAAGGTTCTCCACTTTTAAAGACTCATATGATTATATATACGTATAATACAGGATAATTTCTCCATCTCAGAGTCCATATTCTTGATCACATCTGTAAAGTCTCTATTGCCATATAGAGTAACATATTCACAAGCTCCAGGCATTAGAACATGGACATCTTGAGGGACCATTATTCTATTGTACTTACTACAGTCCACCCTCTGGCTCCAAAAGATCCACATTTCCCACATATAAAATACTTACAATACATCCCAATATCCCCGAAAGTTTTAACCCATTACTGCATCAACTCAAAGTCCAAAGTCTCATCTAAATCTCATAGGGTGAAAAATCCCAAATATCATCATCTGTATCATCTAAATTAGGTATATTTGAGATTCTCTGATAATCTATTCTTGGCATATTTCCTCTCCATCTATGGACATGTGAAACTAAAGAACAAATTATCTGCACCCATAATACATATGGGACAGGCATAGGATAATATTTACAGACATACGGTTCAGAAATGGATAAAATGAAAGGAAAAGAGTAGTCACCAGTCCCAAGAACTTTTGAAACTCAGCCTGGCAAACTCCATTAGATTTCAAGACTTGGGGATAATCCTCTATGGTTAATGGTTCTACCCTCTAGGCTCTAGCATCTCCCATCCGAGTCATTCTTTTTTCATGAAAAGTATCAAGTGTTTGCAGCTGAGTTGTTTTATGTCAGCCTGTTTCCTGCCATTAGTATTTGGAGCACAGGAGGGTGCACAGCTACAGACTTCTTTCATTTTGTACTTTCTTTGTCCTTTTCAGTCCAAGCTGGTGTTGTTTCTGCTGTATGAAGGACTTAAAACCTTGTGAATCTCCTATGTATGTCACAGAGATTCCTGTCAATAGGAAGAGGCTTGTCCATAGATCTTTCCTGGATAATCCCATCCCCACTTGCTCACATGACTGGGGGACAATGCCCTTAAGCTTCCTAGATCCTTTTAGGTTTAAATGATATCTGTGATCCACACTCCTTAGTCTCTTTAAAGAGCCTTTTATGTGACATAATGTCTGAATACTCTGACCTTCTGATCTTTCTGAGGCATAGGCAAAAATTACACAACCATGCTCTGGGTTTTCCATCTAAAGCATACTTTCTCTTAATTTTAGCAACTTTTGCAATCTGGATAGCTTGAAAATTTCTCAAATCCTCAAGTCCTGGTTCCTGTTCATTTAACAATTTTCCCCTAAATTTATCTCTTTCTTCTCAAATTTTATTATAAACATCAAGAAGTTCATTCAACACTTTCCCCAAATAAATATGCAAGTCTTTCTGTATTTTTAACATTTTGCTTGGAAAATCTCCTCACCTAAATATTCAAGTTCATCACTTACAAATTCTGATTTCCACATAACTGCAGGACACACTTCCACTAAGCTTACTGCCACTAACAAAGGATCACCTTTCCTCCAGTTTCCGCTAACGTTTCTCATTTCATTCTGAGCTCTCATTGGCAGTATCTTTCACATCCATATTGCTAACAGTTTATTCATGACGATTCATATATTTTCTGAGGCAATTTAGATTTTCTTTACCAAGCTCCTCACTTTATTCTGAGTCTTCAGTAACAGAGTCATTAACAACCATATTTCTTCCAATAGCCTATTCAAAGCAATCCAGGCATTTTCTGTCATGCTTCTCATAACAAATAGATGAGAAAAGAAATATTAACAAATTATAAATTTTATAAACTCATGAATACTTTAAGCTTTTCAAAATCCAGAAAACTAGCATACTATTTTTGTTAATAAACTGCCTGAAAAACCTCTATAATCCTTTCCCTCCTCTATTCTTTGATTACCTCATCATGTTCCAATAATTTTATAATATCAATTTTATTAGAGAGAAGAAAAAGATAATTCGGTTATTCCTCTAACATAAATGATTTTTTTTTTCTTATTTGGATATGCTAGAAATGTTCTTTTTGCTTCACAACCTGTTATTGGAAATGCCATGTAAAATTTTAGAATTATTGTAAAATTTGGTTAAAATCCTTTTCAAGTATTTTATTTGAATTGTAAGATATCAAGGAACACACAGTTTTCTTGAGTATTCTCCAATCTTAAATACTATTTGAATTGTTCAAGGACATTAATCAGTTTGTCACTGATCTTTATAACAGTTCTATATTATGAGGATTTGTTGTTGTTAATGTCACTATTTTGTGTCAACTGAGAAGTAAAGTTAAATATATTTCCCTTATGTTAATATGATTTCACTTCTCTTCATGAATTGGATAATCAAAAATACAAGAGTCTAGTCAATACAACAACCACTAATTTAGTGATGAATATATATAGGAGCTTTGTCATTGGAGCACATATTTTTCAGGTTCAGTTTCAAGGTGGCACTTTTGTGAACCATTTTAAGGAACCGCCAAGCTTCATGAGAACAAGATGAAACAGATATATTGAGATATGATCTGATACATTAGAATGCATAAAATGTGTGACCTCACACATAGATACACTCCATCTTTATAGTAGTACTTCTACAGATAAAGAAATTCTGATAAATTCTATTTTGTATGATTCTCATAAAATATTTTTCTGTGGTCATAATTGTATAAACTGCATCACTGAGTATAATCAGAATAAAAGGGAACTTCTCTTTTGACTAGGTGGCAATAAGTATGGAATCTTCTGCCTACAGTCTTATATACATGATTACTAGAAATATTTTCCACAGACTAAACCTTGTTCAGTACATTTCAACCCTTGTTTCTCCTCTATTACCCATAGTTTTATTCCTGTATGCAATAGACTATGTTCATTTGCAAATTCTGGCCTTATACCTTTATGTCACAAAGCCAGATGAATTGTCACATCAGTAGTGGGAGTATAGGAGAATGGTTAGCAATAACAACTATACACAGAAGTGATACATATATTCCATTAAATTCAATCTAATAATATCCTCAAATTATCTTCATTTAGATCCCAAAAGTACCTGCGGCCATTCCAGCACCACCAGATAGGAGGAGGATTATGATAAAGAGGAATGCAAAATAAAGAAAAATCACAGTGGGCTAAAATATCTTACTTTGGCAAATTTTACGGAAAGATATGATTGATGTAGCATATTTTCAGGCCCTCTCCCAGGCCTTGGAAGGGGCCCATGTAAATAAGGGGCCATAAAACTTCAAGGAAAATTTTCTCTTCTAAGAAAACTGATTCATCCTGGGTCTTCTATAACTCAGTTGATGGCAACTCCATTAAGGAATGTGGAGTGGTTTTGACTTAATTTTTTTATTCAGGCTCTATATACACTAGTAAATCCTTCAAAATATACTCAGACTCCAAACACTTCTTCCCATCCCATTCTGTTATTGTGACCTGAGCTTCCATCAACTTTCATTTATATTATTTTAATAACGTCCTAGTGTATTTCTCTTATTTTGCTTTTACTTTCCTTTTATCTACTCTCAACATGCCAATATGAGTGCTATATTTAACATTCAGTTATATGTAACTTGGTTCATGGTGCTTCTCTGCTCAGCACCCATGGCTCGTCATCTTACTTAAGTAAAAGCCAGAGTCATTACTGCGGCCCACAAGGCCTCCTTGACCTGGACCCCTTAGTTCTTGACCTTATCTCCTTTTACTCTCTCC
Source organism: Balaenoptera ricei (assembly GCF_028023285.1). Lineage (NCBI taxonomy): Eukaryota > Metazoa > Chordata > Mammalia > Artiodactyla > Balaenopteridae > Balaenoptera > Balaenoptera ricei. The sequence goes on from NC_082640.1 coordinate 129,140,720, forward strand.
CTCTCCTTTGCTGCAGCCACACTGGCCTCTTCACTTCCTCGCACATGCCAGGCATTTGCACAGCTTGTAGTTTTAGCCCTCACAACTCCCACTACCCGGATAACTGTGTCCAGATGTTCCCTGGGCTTGCCCTCTCACTTCTTTCAGGTCTTTACTAAAAAGTCACCTCAGTGAGGATTTCCCTGGCTATCTTATCTATAATTTCACCCTTGTCTGCTGCCACAGATTCTTCAGGTTACTTTTCTTGCCTTGCTTTATTTTCTAGTAATTATCCTTTTCTAAATGAATATGTGCTTTATTTATTTTTGTTTATATATTGATTTTCTCATGCATAATTTATATCTACCACTAGAAAATAAGCTCTGTGAGGCAGATGTGTTTGTCCCTTTTGTTCGTTGTGCGCCCCTAATGCTTAGAAGGGTGTATGGCACAAAATAGGTGCTCAGTAAATATTTTAAATAAATATTAATTAAAAACAAATGAATTTTTGACCTGGGGAATGCACAGTCATCTTTTGTTTATCAACCTCTTGGATTGTTCCCAAGTCCTTCAAAGCAGAACTAATAACATCTATGTGTTGTAGTATTTTGCAATGACCTACAAAGTATCATAATGCTGATGTGATTGGTTGTTTAACTTTCTTCTTTACATTCTGAATTCTTCTGGGTCAAGGTCTGTGACATGATCATCTTTATATTCTCCAGTGTATAGTACGTCTACTGTGACATAGTAATCATTTGAATAATATACATGAAAATAACCCTGAAACTAAGTGATCACATTGCCTAAATACTAATAATAAATTTTATTTGGAGACACAGAAGTAAGAGTTGTTCTCTCCTCCAGGTAAAAAAAGAGTTGACAGGCCAAATCTTTAATTGTAAAACCCAAGTCAGAGAATCCTTGGAGTTCTGTGTTCAGCAATAAAGTAGCACTTCAGTAGCTATAGAAGTTACAATCAGAGAAGAGCCCATAATAGATTACTCGATTAAACCAGTTGTTTGCAATTTCTGAAGCATATAATAAAGGTGCTCTTGGGCCTTTCAGTAATTTTCTTGTCAGTGGAAAGGGGAGAATCACTTGACATGTTTAAGGGATCCTCTTAAACATTTGTGGATTACATTCCAGAGAAGCCCCTCCCAAAGTGTATAAAGAAGATTGTGTTCATGAGATATTGACAAGGTTAAATGAAAAGAAACAAGAAGGACCTACTAGGTGAAATAAAGTTTAAATGATTTCTTTACTTCAGGATTTCTCCCAGGCTTTAATATGTGTTGTGATTCACCAAGGAATGGATACAGAAGCCCGTATTCCACACAATACTTTGTTTACAGAACCTTTTATTTTTGTTTATTTGTTTTTCTTTGGCACCTTTACTTTGAGAAACATTTTAGAGGTATCTCCATGAACAGCACATCCTGATGGGACTTATCATTCCCAGAAAAAGGTGTCAACGACAGTGACCCTGGCTTTAGGTAATGGTCTTCACGGGTTGACACCATGTACAGTGACAACGTACCAGCCAAAACCATCTTCATTTCACACAGTGCCTTAACAGTCATTCATACCTTCTACTGAGACACATATTTCATTGCTTTATGCAATGTTTTTTTTTTCCTTTAGAAAGACATATCAGCTGAAAGTTCACAGGATCTTCTAATGCTACCTTAAAGTGAGTTATTCTGAGAAACTACTTTATTTATACCAGAGTACTTTCCCTATGGATTCTAATGGTCTGAAACTAGTGTAATTTTTTTGCCAACCACTGTAGGTATTTTCAGGCACCGTGATGTGATCAAAATACTTTGCAAATGTGAAACATTTTTCTGCTAACCCTGTTTGGGACTATCTGAATTCTCATTACATCATTTGGCTTTTTCCAACAGAATATTCTCCGCCTCTGAAATATTGCACAAGACGTTACGGCAGCTGTGCGAAAAGCTGGTTGATTTCAAAGTGAGCTCCAGCTTTGTGATTGTCCAAGTTTCAAAATAGAATGAGTGTGATTACAGCCTACATAAAAGGTTACAGGCTACAGAAAGGCTGGTTCCAAATCAAATGCCAAATAATGCCACCACGTATTGTACTTTAGACTTGTCAAAAGCTGAACATTTAGAAAACACTTGATTTGACTCAACAAATATTTATTGAGCACTTATTGAATGCAAAATCATTTGTTTCATGCTAATAATCCCTGGAGCAAAAATAACAGTCTCGAAGTTTAATCAGCATAGCATTTATGGCACACCCAGCAGGATGGTTTTTTTCAATACCACTGTAATTCTGTGTAATGAACATTCATCCAAGCCATAACAAGCAATGAGTGAAGATAATTAAATGAGTGTAATTGGGAGAGGATCAGTAATGCTGACAGCCTAGTCACTCTAATTCCACATCAATTCCCCTTTAGATGAATAAGGCAAATCAGACATGTGGTTTTGACAGGGTTGGATCCTGACAGAGGAGTTACGCCAATAATTTCAGCAGTTATAGATTAATTCCCATTGAATTAGAAACTAAGAGATCAAAACCAAACAGAAAATAGTTTATCTAAGCCAAGATCATCATTTCCAAAACCCAGGAGAGAACATAAAAGATAAATCCAGTGTCAGCGAGGTGAGTGCTTAAGTGAGTACAGGTGTAGAGGGAACTAGAACGGGGCCATGTGTCATGATGCAGATAAGGAGATGGTCCAGTGACTGAAAACTAAATCAAACCATACTTGATATTTGATAAATATCAACAAGTGAATAAAGACATGAACCCAAGTTAGGACTGGGAAACCAAATCAGAAAATCCAGATAAACATTAGAGACAAGAACAACATCAGCAAAAGTTAACGTGGTGGTTTGAATGATAGAGGAGGGACCTAGAGTGGGAGAAACCATTAGCGTTTACTCTGTTGTTTTCATTTAGAAATTAATGCAAAGAAATGTCAGGCTTCAGGGATTCCTCAGGAAGTTTAGATTCAAGACTGATACATATGATTTTTTTCCTTTCTGAAAATGGGCCCCTGAGAAAAGCAATCTCTAAGTTTGTACCCATTCCATCATCTAAGCATAAAAGAACTAGGCTTTGTCCCATCTGCTCCAGTTCATTTGGGGGTGTGGATAAAGATCATTCTAGAGAATGGAGGGCAGAAATTCCCACCCACCAGCCCTTCTCCACCTATGTTTTGGTGCTTGTCCTCACTTGGGCTCTTGACCACTTTTTCTTATCTTTATCTATGAAAGTGGAGAGGGGCAGTGGCTCTGTGGTGAGATAGACAGATGCTTATGGAAGAATAATAAGGATCATCTCAGGCTTAATTTCAACTGTGTGCTCTAGAGTCAAAATAAAAATTGCATCAAGATCTATTTTTGGCAGCCAAGCTTGTATTGTTGTCAAAATACAAAGACTGTATTGCTAACATGTATGATATTGTAAGTGTTCTTAGTAGCCAAGATTTCATATGATCTCTGCAATCAGATAAAGCTGAGGGGTAAAAACTTTATTGAATTACCTTAGTATATTATTAAGAGAGATTAATGCAATTCAACAAATATTAGTCGATAGCCCTAGAAAAACAAGGCGGACATTTCCCTCCATCATGGAGCTAACAGTTTAGCATACATACATATAATTAGTAACAAGTGCCTTAAGGGTTACAAAAGAAGGCTTATGGAGAAATTCAGTAGTCTCTTTTAAGGTGCTTAACCTAGTGTACTGAGTTAAGGAAATCTTTCCTGAATAACTAATAGTTAAACTGAATCTTAAAAACCTGATAATCTGATGAATAAAAAAAATCATGAAATGAGTGTGATGTTATCACTAATAGGTGGGGCAACTCAATAGGAACTATCACTCATGAACACTTGCAGTGTGTCAGACGTTTCTTATACCTTAGTTCATTTAATCATGACCATAGCCTGAGAAGATGGGTACTAGCATCCCCTAGGAAGACTGATGGATTTTCCCAATGTTGAACATCTAATCATGTAGAGACTGCTTTCACATACAGGTCTGATTTCAAAGCTCATAATACGTTTTATCCCAGATTCCTTTACTAGCTCCTTACTGCTGCATAAATACATATATAAGGAGATGTAAGAAATTTAATGGTTGTTAACTGATGCCCTTGGAGGCCTGCATCACATCTCTTCACCACTTCTGATTTCAGCTGCAGTTGGATGCCCAGCCCCAGTGCACTTCAAGCACAAATAACATACCACGTTTGTCTGCCTCTGGGCTTTCCCTGGAGCCATGGGGATTTTCTCAGCAGAGATGAGTTTGTGGGGGTTATAACACCCTCTGAAGTAACCCTTACCCAATGGAGGATGTAGGCTGGTGGATAAAGGCCCCAGTCTTCTCTCCTTGGAGGGACAGCTCTGGGCCACCTTCCCTATGGTTCCTCAGAAGGCCCTGGGGTATTGAGACCCAGCTGTTTACACAGGTCACCAGCTTAATAAGGAACAATTCATTTTTCTTGTTTCCCTGTCTCACTCTTCCCACTCCTTTACTCTTGCTTTCTGAGATTATCTCCCAATGAAATCACCTGCATCCCGGTCCTTGTCTCGGGTTTCGCTATCAGAGGAATTCAAACTAAGATAACGGCTTTAAGCATTGAATTTTTAGTAACAATTTTACATCGCATTCCTGTTGGAATCTGTTAGATCTTTAGCAAAAAATAATGTTTCTTGTATTTTACTACCAGATGGGGATCCTCAGATACTTTATTAAAAAAAGAACAAAACATGCTTAAAATATGGCATAAAATCTGGAGGAAATTCAACTACTGAGTCTCATTGGAAACATCTATTATAGAAACTAAACTGCAGAGTTCAAGTATCAAAGGCCAAATTTTAATTTAATAGTACTAAGTATATTTATGACACCACCATTCTATCTGGAAAAATTATGTATGCCAACCCCATTGAATTTGTATAATTGCATTGATATTTATTTGACCACCTCACTGATATTATAAAAAGTAACTTCCTATAGACATTTTTATGTGCTACTTCTTGTCAATGACTTTTAAAGTGTAATTTGTGTTATTTAAATCAGTGTGTTGTATAGATGGTACCAATGATTTATAATTTATCTATGTGAAACACCTTATGCTCTAGTTTCCTTATAAAATGCCACACGTTTTTCAGAAAATAGTCTTCTAAGCCTTCTTTCTGTCACTCATGTTTCAGAAGCAATTGCTGTAGTAAAAGGTTAGTCTTTGAAGGGTTTCTGTGTTTTTCTGTCTCCTTTAAGTATCAAATATGGAAACATAGAAAAAGCAAACATCTTGTATTGAACAATCTATCATTCATTGGACAGTGATGGATGGCATCAGACTCATTCAGGCAGTAAATTCACATCCGTTTTCTCAGAAAGCTTTTTGACATCGTTTTGGAAGTCCTCTCTTGATGTAAAATATTACCTCCTTCTCCCTGTTGCTCCTCTTTCTCCATTTCCTCTTCCCTGGTCTAGAAGACAGTGAGATTTCAACTACATTGAAGACCTTTTTAAAAAATTAAACACATCTGACATACTAAGTGAAAGTCAGTGCCTTGATAATCTAGAACTTTCCAAAGAAAATAAATTATGTTATGAGTTTTCTTCTCATAAAATTCATTAAAATGATTTGCAAGCAAAGGTAATTATTTGTCTCACACACTGAGAAACAGGTGTAGATGCTATTTGGAGATCCATATGAACATGCCAATTAGTGAATTAGGTTTATGTGCAAATGTAGGCTCACTTAATTGCTTTGTCTGAGAAAATTTGGCTTTTTTATAAAGTAAGTTTTGGAAAATAACACTGCTAATCATTCACGAGTTATGATGATAGACTGCTAACGGGTGAGTGGAGAATGTCCACACGCTGCATCTGCATCTGGACCTTTTGGAGATGCCAAATTTGCAATGTCCTGCGTTCCACCCCCTCGATGAACACTTTGCATTATTGCATCTGCCACTTGGGGTCATGGTATTGCCTGGAGCACAGAGCTACAGACAGTCAGTTCTGATAGAGCATGTATGTATAGGTGATGGGAAATATGTAACAATATGATGTGGTATTTTGGAGGAATTTAATAAGGCAGGAAAGGACAGGAAAGCAATGCCTCCCAGATCTGATACCGTGATTGCATTTCAAGAGAATTAGCAAAAATTAAGAAACTTCCATCTTAAATAATCTTGCTAAAGATCAATGTTGAGACATCTAATTTCGTTTTCTTTTTCTTTTGATTAATTTTAATCTCATGGAAGAGAGTGAGGGGAAGGAGGCTAACTTTGTGAATGCTATTGTCTGACGTGTAAATTGTGATATTTTTAGGTCAGAAGGATTATAGACGTTTGGCAGAGTGAATTTCCATGAATCAAGAAAGCAATATATAGGACAATTGATGATTTAGAAACAGCATTTATTCCATGTAGGCTACAATTTTGGCAATCTAGAAATAGCACCTCTTATGAAAAATGCTGGTGCTCTCACAACCCAGCCACTTGTTTAAGTAGCTTTGTGCTTTGTTTAGAACAACAAGAGGTTGTAAGGGTATACAAGAGGTGTCCTTGCAGTGATAGTAAACATGTTATTCTTTCCTGAACAAATTATATCAATTATAAATACTGAGTTAGCTCAGAGCTAATGTTGCTTTTGCAACAAATGATTTGAAATAATTGTTTTTTAAATGTGATTTTTGACAATACTGGTATTTTAAGGAAACTAGTTATAAAAATTTGGAAGGACAGAATGTACTAGTAGAAGTTAATGGAATCTAGTTCCTACTATTCAGGGAAGTTTAAAATCTGGCACACCTGCAAGTTGTTACTTGGCCTGTATACAAAACAGTCAATTATTTTAGAAGGATTTACTACTTAATATGCAGAATGTTTTTTTCATTCAAAAATATTACTTAAGTATCTCTTTTACTACATCTTGGGAGAAATGAAATTAAGTTCAAATTTATAATTGGTTCTGCTGTCCCTCATAAAGCATACAATCTAGTTGTGAGACAAAGCATATTTACATGAATTAAACAGAGCAATGAAAAAGTCATGAAACTATGGTAGCAGGCTGTGCAGTCCACGTACATGAGAAATACAGTTACTTTATATGCAATTAATATTTTTTCGGAGCAGCTTTTTTCTCATCTCATAACTTCTTGATTGAAACAGTGATGATCTCTGTTTATTCTCACCATCTTTTGAATAACTTTTTGATATTTCTTAAGAAAGGAAAGAGGGCTTTTGCTCTACTCATTGTTAATGTCTTGACTGCTATACACTTTTGGTCTAATTAACTGCACATAGAAGGAGAAGAGCTTAGAGTGCTATTGTAATAAACAGCCTAATATAAATCTCTCCTGTTTAACATCGCTAATGAATGTATTTTTGTTTTCTCTTTCTAATGTTGTTTCTTGAGCCTCTTCATTTCACATGTATGCTTTTCCTTGTTTGCTTTGGCCCAGAGTTAAGTCCATGCTTCATATAAAGGAAATATTTGTTGAGAAGCTAAAAGAGCAGTAAGTAAAATTTACAGTGGGTTTTAAGTTTGATGTCAGAAATAGACTTCATTAAAGGTAACAGGACAGATTTAAATAGTCATTCAGTCTATATTAAAACTATATAAGGTCTGAATGTCTGTAACATTTATTTGCCATATTCTAGAGTCAAAAGTAAGCATTTTTGAGAGGTATAAGTTTGTTCTGCTGGCATAATAGTGCATTCTGTTACTCATAGGCTCCCAGCTGCTTCTTAATGAGATACAAGCATAATTCAGAGAAAAATAGACTAAGAAACCAAGACTATTAGTGTCAAACGATGTAATAAGAGTTAGAGAGGGAAGAATATGAGCCATGAAAGGATTTTTTACTAAGCTACACTGCAGTACGCTGTGATTGCATGCAGATACAAACTGAGACTCAACATTACATTCAAAATTTACCAACTGTTAGATTGGCAACTTTATGATTGAAAAAAGAGAGACTTAAAAGTCTTGCAGCTCTGAATAAAATTATTATTTAGATTGATATATGTAGCTTTTTAACCTTTTCTGGATAATTAAGAAGATTTTTGATGCAAGTTCTTTGAATTGTAATTACTGTAAAGCGTGCTTAAGCCCAATAGATAACTTGGAAATAGTTTAATTTCTCAAATGTTATAAATTGACCATTTTATCTGATATTTTCTGGATATTTTAGTATGTAATTGTTCACAGGTTAGATTTAACACCTAGCCAATGCCAGCTGTATTTTAGATGCATATATAAATTTCCAAATAGACAAGCAAACAGAGTTCTAGTAGACAGGTAGAAGGGTGTCTATTCTCTTGAAAGATGCTGAAGTAATCTGTCTCTCACTTTGTAGAAGAAAGTCTTTTCATGATAAGCACCCAAAGTATTTAGTGCTCTGAATGGAAGGACTTGGAAGAATTCACTGAAAATATATACGGTCAGTCACAGGGAAATGTCTGCCTTTCATGATGATGTTTAGTGAAATTTTGATAAGAAACAATTTTAGCTGAAATGAAAAGCTGAATACACAGTGGATGAAATCACACAGTCCATTTTTATTGGCAAGATAGTTTTTAAAGGCATAAAACAAAAACATCTATATACTCATTGGTTTTCTTGGGAAGCTATACATTTGCTGTGAAAAAATATGAATGAGTAACCAATTAGAGGTAATCTAAATTATTAAAGTAAGAAAAATTTGTCACACATTTAATAAAAAATGTGTATAAATGAAAGTGATTTGCATTGTATTTGTCATATATAAGATCTGAGGTCTCTCCTATTTAAAAGTAGCAACTTAAATTGATCGAGGTGAAAATGTCCTGTTTCTCACACCATTCCCAAATATCCCCATACATTAATTAACATTCTTTGTAAACTTTTGTGAGTCCTTTAATTTCTCTGTACCCCCTTTCTTTCATACAGAAGAGAAGACACTCTGACATGAAATGTCATCTAATTCACCCTTATGCAGATAAAGAGGGTTTTACATTCAATTTCCAAAACAGATGACTGTTTTCCCTTCAAGATCTCTAGGACAGAAATTTTATATATAATCATTTTCAATAGTAATTTCATTACCTTAATCACCCTTATGTGTGAGGTATGTATATTTTCATCTTTGCATCTAATATTTTAAAAGTCTATGTTATAGGCTAGACCGTTTTCTTTTAAATCTGAGCTTTATGGGTCTAGGAAATAGCAGCAGAGTCCCCTTGAAATTACTCTTCAAGTACTTGCAGACAGTTCTGCTTTCCTTCAGGTGAAATGCTTCTGTCATGCTGACCATTTTTTTATGAAGTAGCACTATGTGGTTTCAGTCAGTATATATTAAATAATTCATTCAAGTGGTGCCTCTGGTTCTGAAAAAATTTTCTTTAATACAACAGCTGCTTTTCCTCAAGAACAGGTCACCCTATTTGAAACAAGCCAAAAAGAGGTATAATGCACAGAAGCTGAGGAGGTGTTTGTCCACTAAGTTAGGTGTATGAAATCATAAATAATTTCAGTTCCTCATTCTGTAACCTCACTTAGAGATGTTTCTCTCATTAATGAGGTAACTCATTTAAATTGCTCTACATGTTACTTAGAACTTCTGTAAATTAGTTCACTTTAATATTGACATAGACTTCCTTAGGTCTAAGTATCACTTATGACTCTGATGCTTGAGTAAACTGGAATAAATCTTTTCATATTTAGTGGCCTGTGTTTTCAAATCTTTAGTAAAATATTAATTGTGAAGCCCTGTGTGTATGTGTATGTGTATGTGTCCTTGAGGGTGGTCTTGCATGTAAAAATTACTAAGTAGGAATTAATTTTGGTTTAACAAATCAATCTTCAATTATTGAAGTTCTAAACAAAAAGCTAATTCTTAAACTAGTTTGGACAAAATTTTTTGTTTAAAAAAACTTTTTAAATTGAAGTATACTTGATTTATAATGTATTAGTTTCAGATGCACAGCAGAGCAATTCAGTTATACATGCATATGTATGTATATTCTTTTTCAGATTCTTTTCCATTATAGGTTATTACAAGATATTGAATATAGTTCCCTGTACTATAGAGTAGGTCCTTGTTGTTTATTTTATATATAGTAATGTATATCTGTTAATCCCATACTCTTAATTTATCCCTTCCTCTCCCCCCTTTCCTCTTTTGTAACCATAAGTTTGTTTTCTAAGTCTGTGAGTCTGTTTCTGTTTTTTAAATAAGTTAATTTGCATTGTTTTTTTAGATTCCATATATAAGTGATATCATATGATATTTGTCTTTGTCTGACTTACTTCACTTAGTATGATAATCTCTAGGTCCATCCATGTTGCTGCAAATGGCATTATTTTAGTCTTTTTTATGGCTGAGTATTATTCCATTATATATTTTACATATATATATACCACATCTTCTTTATCCATTCATCTGTCAATGGACATTTATGTTGCTTCCATGTCTTGGTTATTATACATAGTGTTGCTATGAACATTGGGGTGCATGTATCTTTTCAAATTAGAGTTTTTGTCTTTTCTGGATATATGCCCAGGGGTGGGATTGCAGCATCATATGGTAGCTCTATTTTTAGTTTTTTTAAGGAATCTCCATAGCATTCTCCATAGTGGCTGCACCCATTTACATTCCCACTGGATAAAATTTTTATTATTCTACTTCTAAAATGAAACATATCCTAGTAACCACTGCCAAAGTTGGCTGAATAATATTTGGCTCCACTCAAAACCTTAGTTCCTTAAAATTTCAAATAATTTAAATATCATGTATAAATATAGTATATTGAATTTCTCTTTTAAATATTTCAATTTTCTGACTGATAAACTCTAAAGCACTAAAGAATTCTTATAACTCTAATATATAGAACCTATAGCTATGGTAAAATTCACTTAATATCCTAATAGCTATAATGGGTTCAATTTCAACTTAAAATCACAAGTTTAAAGTAATAATTCAATTATGCATTTTAACTTATAGTTATTAAAATGATTACTCTAATATTAAAAATTCTCTTAAACTTTATTAATATACAAACCAAAATATTCATATATTTCTTTACCCAAATATTAACATTATTGCTTTGATTTTATAGTTAATTATAAATCTTCCTCTGGATGCTTAACCACTATAGACAATATATATATCATTTCAACCAATGTTGGGAGTACCTTATACATTTTGGGGGTAACCTCTCAATTTTCTGGAGATAATGCAAATTCAAGGACAAAGACTGGATTCTTATTAAAGTTACTCTACAACTTCCAGATGAAGGTGGTCACATATTTGCATTCAAGTTGCAAATTAATTACATAATTCTTTTGTCTACCCATAGACTCATATAAATTACTCCTGTGATTTGATTTTTTTTTCAATTCTTAAAATATGTAAATATATTTTCCGGCAAATTCTATAGACATTTGCCCTAGTTGAAATCTTTATTATTTCTAGAATCACACTGATTTTACGGATTTTCTAATAAATGATTACATTTTAGATACCTTTAATTGCTCCAAATGATTATTTAGTTATAACTTCCAGGGTCATCCAAATGACATAAAAGAAGATCATTTAGCAACGTTTTCAGCATTAGTACTCAACTCACTTAAAATTTGATTGTGCTTGTATGATGCAAAAGAACATATCCAGGAATCTGGAAAAATAAACAGTTCATCATGAACTGGCCTTTCAGGGAGCTAAAATTAAAGAGGAAATAAACCTTTTAAAACAGAATTCAAGTACAACGAAATACCAGGTGTTTCCACAGATATAAAAAAGAGTACTAACAGAGTGTTTTGAAAGGAGCATTTTATAATTGACTAGGGAAAACTAGACAGACATCTTAAGAGAAAGAAATTTATGGTTGAGTTTTGAAGAACTGACTGACAGATAAGAGGGTGAGAGGTGGATGTTATGGAAAACTTTAAAGTAAAAGACTGTGAACAAAGCCAAAACCTTGAAGATCACTAGATATATTGTGGGAATAACTGTATAGAGAAGAAGGGATGAGAGTTAGGGAATATTAATGAAGCATGTAGATACCTCCACTGAAAATAACTTTGAATACCAGGAAGAGAGTCTGAACTTCATGCTATATGCACACAGAACATAGCTCTGACAATAATGCATTGAGTGGATTTGAGAGTATTATGTAACCAGAAACTAAGAGCTCAGAAAAGAAGATAGTGGTAAAAGTATAAAATGAGGGAAGCAATCATGTAGGACTTGCATCTGATTGGTGATTTTGCAAGGAGTTAAGTGGTGAAAGAGAGATCTGATTGTTAAGATTCGGAAGAGGATGAGCATGTACATCAACTGTACCTCAATATAAGAAAGACGGGGAGGGCTTCCCTGGAGGCGCAGTGGTTGAGAATCTGCCTGCTAATGCAGGGGACACGGGTTCGAGCCCTGGTCTGGGAAGATCCCACATGCCGCGGAGCAACTAGGCCCATGAGCCACAACTACTGAGCCTGTGCGTCTGGAGCCTGTGCTCCGCAACGAGAGAGGCCACGATAGTGAGAGGCCCGCGCACCGCGATGAAGGGTGGCCCCCGCTTGCCGCAACTGGAGAAGGCCCTAGCACAGAAACTAAGACCTAACACAGCCAAAAATAAATAAATAAAAATAAATTAAAAAAAAAATAGAAAGACGGGGAAGAAAAAAGAAAATGATGAGCCGAGTAGGAGGAGCCAGGACAAAGGTCTGTGCAAAAGCAACCAGATTTAAAGAAAGATAACCATGACTCAGAAAAGCCTAGAGAAAAGGGAAATATGATGCGTGGTTGCTGAAGGTATGTGATGCTGTAGAGGTGAGATAATACTTTTAGAAAGGTATGATCAGAACTCAAGTTCATGAGTGGAAGAGAGAAGAGAAATAGAAGAAGCAGAAGTTATAAATGCAGTGTGCACTGTAAGTTGTGTATTGAGGAAAATGAAAGGGAATGGACAGGATTTTGAGCAGGTTCCGCAATTTGGGGGATAATGGGGGAAAGTGAAAATTAGGAGGTAAGGTCTAAGAACCCAGTGAAAAGGGAGTGATTGAACACCAGGAGGGAAATATGAACAAATCCAGGAGAAGACAAGGAGGAAAAAATGTCTGGATAGAGGCTATTTTGGGGTGGAGATGGGGATGGGGGAGCAGTCTGAGGCAGGACATCCAATTTCTCCTGAGCCTGGAGGAAAAGAATAAAGGGTAGATTCAGATTTCTAGGAATTTGAGGTAAAGAGAAGAAGAAAAATTTAGGGAATTCTTATTGGCTGTGCTCAGTGCTGTGAATGATTATTTAGAAATGGTCAGTCAGCAAGACATAGGTGGGGATACTTTTCCTTTTTTATGCCTCTAGTAATAACTGTTCTGTTTCAACATATTTGAGAGGTAAAATAAAATCCAGCACTATGTTTTTTGTAATTGCTTATCATTATTGATTTTTATGGTAACTCTGGTTGGAAATAATCAGGCAGAAACATCCCAATGCTTAAAATTTAATTCATTTTAATAACTGAAGTGTTATTGTTGTATCCATTTTAAACTATTTTGTATTTTGAGATTTTATTATATGTTGGTAGAAATAGTAAAATTTGTTAAAATGCCTTTGAAGAAAGTTTTAGTATCTATAATATGTTAAAAATTATAGAAATCAACTCACCAATAGCAAAATTGGAAAAATCACAAATAGGCTATTCACAAAAGATAAAATGAAAATGAAAATTCAGCCTCACTGGTTAGAAATAAGGAAAGTAAGTACATTTTTGATCTATTGGCAGAGATTTTACAAAAAGTGGTAGTGCTCAGTTTTGGTGAGGATAGAGTGCAAAACATTATCCTGGGAGTAAGAGTACAGTTTGAACAGTGGGGGAATTAACAAAGCTCCAGGACCTTCCATGTATAAGTTCAGGTGACTTGAGTTTGAAAGTTCTATTTGTCCTTTTTATCTTACCTGAAGACTGAGAATAATATGGGCAATAGACATTTTGAATAATGAGTAGTAGTTTACAAATCTCCTTAGTAACAATTTTATGGAGTAATCTTCTCCATCACTAGGTAGACAGGGATAACTCAGATGTGAAACACAAAGTGAAGCAACTTTTTTTTCCCCAAGCTTTAATCCATCCTGAAAATTGACATATAATGTTCAAACATATTTATATTCTATTACTGAGGTCAAATCCATTTGAAGATGTTTAAAGGAAACTTTAGATTGGGCTCCAGTTTCTGTCCCATCTTTAGTCTTGAGAGGATTAGGCAATTGGAGTGCAGGACATACATTAGAAAAATCCTTGACTTATGGCTTTAAAGTTTTCTCATGAATGCTGGACTTTAATTATTTTATCTTTGCCAGGATAATAGACTGAATAGTGGAATTTATATACTGCTGGCTCAAAGGGTGGAACTGAGAAACTAAAAATCAACTTTCCTATTGATAAGTTGGAGCAATACACATAGATAAAGCTGGCTGCAAAGTTAGTATGAGACAATTTCTCCCAAGAACATGCTACAGCTATTAAGTATCATAACTACTCCTTTTTTGAATGACTATTACTCTTACTGAGAACTGTCGTTCTCCAAAATCTTAAGCTGTTAGAAACTTTGCTGTTTGAAATGACATCAATATGAAGGAAACATATTCTTGCCAGGAGCCTCTAAGTCACTTTGACATAGAGAAACAGCTTTGATGTTTCAACCCAAATGCATAGCTTCAGATAGGGAGTTTCTGGACACAGTATTCCACATCTATGTTTGCTTTGTATTTCATAAGGAATAGGACAATGGATACACTTTCTTTGGTAATTTTCATATTTTGGGTTGTTTTTCCATTCATCTAAGTTGTTGAATTACTGAATTAGGTTGTATATAATATTCTCTTGTTGTCCCTTTTATGTCAGTAGGATTTATATTGATGTTTCATCATTTTAATTCATTGATTTCTATGTTTATCTTTATTAATTTCTTCTTCCTAGTGGGTTTAATTTGCTTTTCACTTACTAATTTCTTAAGGTGGACATGTAGATCTTTGATTTGTGAGCTTTATTCATTTTCTGATATAAGCATTGAATGTTACAAATCTCACTCTGAAGACTGCTTTGGCTTCATTCTAAAAATTTTGTGTTTTTATACTTATGTTTTTGTGTTTGTATTTATTTTTATACTTTTTATGACTTCAGTTCTTTTAAATTATGTAGTTTTATGTTATGGTTCAAAATATGGTCAATATTGGTGAATGTTCATGTGTACTTGAAAGTTTACTGTGCTTTGCTTGGTAAGTGTGCTTTACTGGTGTGTTCTGTAAATGTCAGTTAGGATAAGTTCGTTAATATAGTGTTGTTTATTTATTCCACATCCTCACTAATTTTTTGTCTACTTCTATCAGTTATGGAGAGAGCAGTGTTGAAATCTTCAACTATAATTTTATGTTTTTCTTCATCAAAGTCTGTCCATTTTCGCTTCATGTATTTTGAAGCTCGGATATTGGCTGCATACACATTTAATATTGCCATGTCTTCTTAATGAATTTACTCTGTAATCATTAACTAATTTCCTTCATTATCCCTGTTAATATTCTTTGCTGAAATCCATTTTACTAGATACTAAAATAGTCATTTCAGCTTCCTTTTACTTAGTCTGGTACATCTTTTTCCATCCATTTATTTTTTTCTTTCTTTTACTTTAAAGTGAGTTATTTATATAATGCATGTAGCTGGGTTCTGCTTTTTATCAGGTCTGACAATTGCTGTCATTTTTTGGAGTGTTTGGATCATTTACATTTAATGTAATTATTGATGTGATTGGGTTTCCTGCCTTCTTTTTGATTAGTTTAATATTATTTCATGTTACATTTTATATCTATTATTTAATAACTTTGTTTTTGGAGTTTGTTCTAAAAGTTTACACTACCATTTTTTAATTTATTGCAGTCTACTTTGAAACAATATAATACAACTTTGTATGTTATAGGAGCCTTACAGTAATATCCTGTACCTCTCCTCATACTTCTGCTTTTGCTGTCATATATTTTTCTTTTACATGTTACAAACTACACAATTCACTGTTATTATTTTTGCTTCAAGATGTCAGTTATCTTTTAAATAATTTTAATATGAGAAACATTTACATCTACTAGCATATAATATTTACAGTATCCTGTGCTTTCCATTTCCTTGGATAAATCCAAATTTTCATCTAATATCCATTTTCTTCTGCCTTAAAAGCTTTTTAAAACATGTATTGCAGTGCAGGTCTTCTGGAAACAAATACTTTCAGCTTAAATTTTTTTTCCTGAAATTATTTTTCATGTTCATTTTTGAAAGATTTTTTTCTCTGAATATAAAACTCAGAGTAAACAGGTTTATTAAGAAAATTTAGCACATTAAAGGTAGCATTCATTGCCTTTTAGTTTGAATTGTTTCCTGAAAATCCTGTAATCATTCTCATCTTTGTTCCGTTCTATGTAATATTTTTTCCCTGTCTACTCTGAGGAGTTTTTTCTTTATCTCTGGTTTTTAGCATTCTGATTATGGTGAGCCTTATTATATTTTATTTTGTGTTTATCCTGCTTTGGAATCTATGGGCTTATAGTTTTCACACTTTTGGAGTTTGGGGCCTTTATTTCTTCATTTTTTATCTGCCTTCCATTCCTCCAGGACTAAAATTGTATGTATGTTGACTGCTTGATATTGTCTACTTAGTCTCTGTTTTTTCTTGTTTTGGTATTTTTACTGTACATATTTCATCTTGTATAGTTTCTATTTCTGTTGCTTCACTGATTTTTTTCTTCCACACCTTTCAATCTGTGGTTAAACCCATCCAGTGTATTTTCATCTCAGATATTGATTTTTTAAATCCCTAGATTATACTTGGGTCTCTTTAAATATCTTCCATTTTTCTCTTCATCATGGTCATTTCTATACTACATTCTTAAACATGTGAAGAATATTTGTAATAGTTGTTTTAATATCCTTACCTGCTAATACCATTACCTCAGTCATTTGTGTCTCTGTTTCTATTTCTTGACTTATCTCCTGGTTATGGATTATATTTTCTGCTTC
This sequence comes from Balaenoptera ricei, assembly GCF_028023285.1. Lineage (NCBI taxonomy): Eukaryota > Metazoa > Chordata > Mammalia > Artiodactyla > Balaenopteridae > Balaenoptera > Balaenoptera ricei. The sequence goes on from NC_082640.1 coordinate 129,157,747, forward strand.
CTTGCATGTTTCAAAATATTTGCTCAGATCCAAGGTGTTGGAATTTTTGTTTTGTGTGTTAGGGATTTTGTTATGTTTAAGTAATGTTGGATATTGTTCTGGCATGCAGTTACTTGGGTCAGTTGTGGTCTGCTTTAAAGACTTTACTCTTGGCTTGTGGTGTCATTAAACTCCACTACAAAGAAATAACCTTCTGTGAACTTAACTTGATGCCCCATGTCTTATGAAGCCTCACTATTCTGGCCTATGAGAAAGCAAACTACTCCCAGCTTTGTGTGAGCTCTGAGAATTAGTGTCTCCTTTTTGGTTGTTTCTCAGATTATGTAGTTTCCACTTATGAATGTGCAATTTGTACTCAGCCAAAGATTTGAGTGGACTGAAGATTTCCAGAACTCTCTCTATGCAGCTAGTTCCCTATTCTTTGGTGCTCTGCACCACATATTCTAAATAGTTTGACCTCTCAAAATCAGATCTTTGTCCCCTCCACTCAATGAGACCTCAGGCTCTATGTTAGTTTCTTCCTCCCTTTGTTGAGGACTGGAAAGTAACTCTGGGCAATAAACTGGTATAATTTTAGGTCTTATCTTATTGATTTTCCTTCTCACAGGGAAAACACTCCTTAATTGCTTATTGTCTAATGTTTAAAAATCATTGTTTTATATATTTGTCCAGTTTTCTAGTTGTCTAAGGTAGGAATGTAAATCCAATTTCTGTCCCTCTAAGTTTGTTGGAAGCAAAAGTCCTCCAAAATCCATTTGAATTCTGCTATTAACTTTCATTTTTCTTTAATCCTTCTTATGTCATCATTCTCCATTTAAAATTTTCTGTGATTGATAATTCACAGTCTATTCAATTCTTAGTTTTTCTTCTTATTTAATTAATGCCATGTTTTTTGCTTTCTAGGATCTAGGCTGTATATCCAAAAAGATCATGGTATCAGGGATAAAGGATTATTAATTTTGAAAAATAATGAAAATTCTGAACAACTCAAGTGAAAACACTTATATCAGATTATTATCAGAGACTCTTTCAAGGACTGACATCATAATTCTATATATGTTCTTACTGAGGTTAAGCAATATAAAAAAGTCAAAGGCTATTTTTCCCCTGCCTGAATATGTTTAAAGGAAAAAGTCTTTGGTTTCAATATTTATGCCTTACTTAGTGCTGTGCACCTCTCTTGATGCAGAGTGTTGACCTTTTTAAATAATCAAGCATCAACTCACATTTTGTCAGTGGTTCTTATTCTGGACACAGTCCATGGATTCTTATTCTGGACATGGTCCATAGATGCATTTTGGGGCTACATGCAAATTGATGTCTTTGGAGCTACTTGCAAATTGGAGCCTTGCAAATTGATGGAACATTTTGTGTATGTATATTCTATACTTTTCTGTAATGGTACAGGACCCAATGATACAAAAAAAGTTTTAGGAATTGCAAATGAGATTATAGATTATAACCTAGCTATTTTTTATGCACATATTTCTGATCTGAAGGAACTACTAAAATTTTTTTTGATGAAATTATTGATTTTACTTTATCTTTTCCTTTTCTACTCTGCTTGATTTTTTGAAAAAAGTTCTATATACTTAGAATTTGTAATTACAAAGAAATGATTTGCAGCTTTCAGGGCCTGTTAATCTTACTCAAGGCTTCAGGGATAATGACAATTTTTTTTTAAACTTCCATTAGAATGTAATCCCTGCTATTATTTTAAAGAATGATTTGGAATAATGCCTGGCAAGAAATAACTAGAAATTGTAGTTTTCACTAGGATTCCCAAGCCTCATCAGACGTTTCTGTTACTTCTCTGAAATCTCAGTATTTTTCAGGGGGAGGTAACTAGAAAAAAAAATCTCTGCAATATGCTTTTCCTCTAGTAATGATGATATAGTGGTGATATTTGTTAGCGTGAAAGGCATATCAACTTAAAGGAAGTCATTTGTTAACTGAAAAAATGGTTGCAGTGAAGAATATTAAATCTATTTTGGCAGCGTTTCACAGAACATGTCTTTGTACTAAAAATATCTTTTTTAAAACCTTTTTTTATTCTCAAGTTGACACAAAGGAATTTGGCCTTTTTAACTGTATTGCTGAAATTAAAATATGGATCTTTTGTATATTTTGACACATTTATTGAGGCATAACTTGATTTACATACCACAAAATTCATGCATTTTAATTGACCAATTTACCGATTTTTACTAACTTTATAGAGTTGTGCAACCATCATTACATTCTAATTTTAGAACACTTTCATTATCCTCTAAATTCTCTCATGCCAGTTTGCAGTTAGCTCTACTCTCATCCCCAATCTTGGGTAACCCCTAATCTAGTTTCTATCTCTAGATTTGACTTTTCTGGATATTCCATAAAGATAAAAACATAAAATATGTAATCATCTACATTTGAATTCTTTCATTTAGTATGGTATTTTTGAGGTTTACCCATATGGTAGCATAACTGATAGTCTGTTCCTTTTAAATGCTCTAGGGTGCATTCTAAATCAACCTAAAATTAATAGTTACCACTAGCAGGATATTTTTGTCAATTTATTTTCAAAACATTATATGTGTACTACATGAAGATTTATTTTTTATGAATATGAAATATTTTAGAGAATACCTTTGAAATATTTAAGAGGATTTTGAACTACAACTGAGTCATGCTTAATAATTAAAAGGAATCATAGGTAACAAATATTCATAGTATACCCTCTCTGCTTTAAACAATGGGATTATATAGATATTTAAGACATCATACCTATTTCCCTGAAGCTGACTCTATAGAAAAACATATGGGCTAATTTAGCATACCATTTAATATCCATTTATTTCTTGCTGTGTAATAACACACTCTATAATAGTAGATTAAAGCAGCGTTCGTAAATGATAACCCATAGGTCAAGTCTGGTCCCTGGCTTGTTTTTGTATGACCTGTGAGTTAAGAACCATCTTTACATTTAAATAATTGTTTATTTTAAAAAAAGGAAAGAAGAATATGTGACAGACTGTATGTAGCTTACAAAGACTAAAATATTTATTATAGACCTCTTAAAGAAAAAAATGTTTTGTCTCCTGGCTTAAGCAACATTTATTTACCTCTCACAGTTCAGATAAGTGATTCTTGCTTTGAGTCTTTCATGTGGCAGCAGTCAGCTCCTGACTGGGGCTGCACGCTCGACCTTGACTGACTGACTCTTCATTCAGATGATGTGTGCTGTCACCTGGAAACACCGAAACTTACACTTGGCCTTTCTATGTGGCTTGTACTTCATATTCTTACAACATGGCATCTGGATTCTTAATTGGAGCATCCCATTGCTAAATATTTTAAGAGATCTATGCAGAAACTGCAAAGTTTTTTGGAAGTCATGGAGTGTAATTTCTGCTGCAGTGTATTGAATATATAGCATCAGCTAAAATCCAATGTAGGAGGTATCTATCACATTGGGTAGGGAATGTACTGGGAAGTGTGGTTTACTGGGGGGACTGGCTTCCTTGGAGATTAACTTTCATATGCCTCCCTTTGAATCCCAATGATTCTCTTCCTTAGCAAGTGCAAAATATACCCAGCCCTTCCCAAGACTCCCAAAGTTTTATCTTATCAGGTTATCAGGATCAGGTTTAAAGTCTAGAATTTCATTATCTACATCAGGTGCAGGTATGAATGAGACTGGTCCAATAAGATGCTTCTTAATCTGAAGGTCTGTAAATCAGAGACAATTTATCTGCCTCCCACACACCCAGCACAGAATAGGGGGACATGATTAATGCCACGGGCATATCCATCTAAAACAGTAAATAGATGGCACATAGAAGTTATTGTTGTACAGCAATTCTGAAATCCAGCTGGGCTCAGGTGATAATTCACCCTACTTTGGATGTAGGTAACATAGGCTGATTGGGCCCAGTTCTGCTCCCTGGGATTTATTTACCTCTGGTTTTGGCTTTATGCCCTGGGCTCTTGGCTTCAAACTGAGTCATTCCTTCTTTTTCATAAGACATGCCCCAGGCTCTTAGCTGAGTAGCTTTCACAGTCTGCTTACTGCTCATAGAAATTTGAAGGGCCCGAGACATCTTTTCATTTTGACTGTCTCTTTCAGTAAAAGTTGGTACAATTATGTGAATATTTTGTTTGTTTTTATATATCATAGTATTATGTACTTTTATAAGTTGGCTCCATTAGATAGACTCACACCCACATTTCTTTCGGAGATAGTTTCTTCTCTATCCTGCATCACCCTCATGATTTTTAAGAGTCCCTGTCTACTAAAGAGGGTCTAAAAGGCAAGTCTCTCAGATTCATAGCAGATCTTTTTTCCTAGGCAAGAAAAATCTAAGAAGCATGCCCTCCAGATCTTTGGAAAACATTTTAGCTAGCTGAGAGGGTCTAGAAGGCATGCCCTTATTATTCTTAGAAGTCCTATTTTTTCTAGTTGAGAAGGTCTACAAGGAACTGCCTTAAATCTTTCTGAAGTCTCAACAAAGGGTCTTACAGATGCTCTCTCAGTCTTAAATTTATCCTGAGGCCACATTTTACAAAAAGAGCTCTGAATTTGATCTTTACCCAGATGCCATTTCTTACTTTGAGAAACTTCTGCTGTCTAGAAAGACTAGGTTTGAGAAACAGTTTTATATTTTAAGCAAGCAAGTCCTTGTTTCTTATACTTCCTTTAAATTCTGATAAAAAATTTAACAGTGCCTTCTGAAGCTCCATTTTCTCTATTTTTTCATATTGTAGGAGAGTAAAATTTGCCATCCGAGAATATGTCTCTTTGGCATGTGGATTATTTCAACCTGAAAACAATTAAAGCCCAAAGGACTCAGGAAGAACCTTTGACTTTCCTCCAACCATCTAAAAGAATTTAGATTGAGGACCTGTTCCAGGAAGGGAGCTATAACCATAGATAAGTGTTAGTAAAATATGATCTAGGTGTGATAAACAGGAAGGAGCCCAGAAAAGTCTGTTAAAATTTCTCTCTGTGTCTCACCATTTCTGTATGGCCTAGCAAACATTTTTTTACCAAACATTTGCTTTTCCATCTCTATGTTAATTGTTTTCCCCCTCTCTGAAGTCCCAAACCACTACCCCAATATCCTCTTTTGTCTTTAGCCGAAGATGATATTTAAGGTGAGGGCTTTGACCATTTTGGTGAGTTACTCAGTTTTCCTAAGTCTCTCCCATGTACAGCTGACCCTTGAACAACACAGGTTTGAATTGTGTGGGTCCACTTATACATAGATATTTTTCAATAGAGAATACTATAGTACTACACCATATGTGTTGTTTGAATCCATGCATGTACAACCATGGATGCAGAGGAATTGCATATAAAGGAACCGCATATACAGAGGGCCAACTATAAATTGTATGCAGATTTGTGATTTTGTGGAAGGTAGGCACCCCTAACCCCTGCATTGTTCAAGGGTCAACCATATATATGTCATTAAACTTTTGTTTGATTTTCTCCTGTTATTCTATCTCCTGTCAATTTAATTCTTAGACCAGCCAGAAGGACTTAGAAGAGTAGAGGACAATTTCTTCCTCCCCAACAATACGCAGCTAAAATAAAATAAACCAGTTGACACTTGTGATATTCTGCCAGAAAAAAAAAAAACAAACTCCTGAGCTATATCAAATATCTCATTAGGTAAATTTTTGATACCAAAAGTACCAAGTAATGTACCAAGGGGGAAATAGAATAGTCTACCCGGAGTGTAGGCAATGAGGGAGTACATTGTCTGTGGAGAATTTAAAAATAATACTGAAACTAGCTAAAATTTATTCTCTATTTAATCACCATTGAGCAGCAATTGTAATCAATGTCACTGAGGAAATGCTTCTCTGGTGGGGCATTCTACTCCATTACTCCCATGATTATGTTATATGGTAAAAGTGATTTTGCAGATATAATTAAGGTCTCTAATCAGTTGAGTTATTCAAAGAAGTAATATCCTGAGCGGGGCTGATCTAATCACATGAGCTCCTAAAACAGGAAAAGTGGATCTAGAAATTGGACAGAAGTCAGAGAGATGCAATTCTGCTCACCTTGAAGAAATACATTCCTGCTGTGAATTGCCTGTGAAGGCCATGTGATTTAAGCTTGGTGACACCTGAAAAGAGAGCCTGACATACAGATATTGTGAGATAACAAGTGAGTGTTGCTTCAAGCCACTAAATTTGTTTAATTTGGTACACATCAATAGAAAAATAATACATTTGGTTTATATTTTGTTATGCTATGGTTTTGTATGGGATGATGGTTAAGAAATGTGGAATGATGGTATACTATAAAATTCATTGCACTATCACATAAATAGTTACTCACTATTTAAGTGCTAAATGTTTCTAAAGTAGAACAGAAGTACTCTTAGGGATAAATATAATGATCTTTGAAAACACAGATGATGAAGCAATTGCTTATTCTTGAAGATTTTGAGGCAAGCTGCATCATGTTGACATTTGAACTAGGCTTTGAAGGATGAGTAACAGCTGGCCAAGCTGACAAAGGAGGAAAGGACATTCTAGGATGAACAGCATGAGTTGTTCCCCTGAGCAAAAGTTAAATGCTTGGGATTATGGAGAAGAAACAAACTGAGCATTAAGGTGATCTTAATGTATAGTTACCTTTACCACAAAGAGTCTAATTTTAGAGGATACAATATTTTGTTTGATTTTATGGATAAAAATAATTTCTTTTCAAAATGTGGATACCTTTCAGAAAAAAAAAAAAGCATTTGGAAAGATTAAAATCAATCTCTGTGTTTCTGGACTTTCTTACCAGTTAATATCACCTAAAGTGTCAAGCTGGGACAGGTTAAAGAATTTGGAAATAGAAGTAATAAATATTTTCTCAGCTATGAGAACAGTCTTAATACAAATGATATTTATATCCAACTTTAAAGGGCTGCATATTTTATATAGATATATATGCTGTACCGTTAAAAAGTTTTATAAGAAATCATGAGATTTATGGTATAGGATATACTGTTTTATGTTTAAAATGTTTTATGTTGTCAATATTAAACTATACATAGTCTATTTAAACATATTGTATTTTTGATTGGGTTGTTTGTTTTTTTAATATTGAGCCTCATGAACTGTTTGTAAATTTTGGACATTAATCTCTTGACTGTCACATTGTTTGCAAATACTTTCTCCCATTCTGTGGGTTGTCTTTTGGTTTTGTTTATGGTATCCTTTGCTGTGCAAAAGCTTTTGAGTTTAATTAGGTCCATTTGTTTATTTTTGCTTTTATTTCCATTATTCTAGGCGCTGGATCGAAAAAGATATTGTGGAAATTTATGTCAAAGAGGGTTCTGCCTGTTTACCTCCAAGAGTTTTATAGTATCAGGTCTTACATTTAGGCCTTTAATCCATTTTGAGTTTATTTTTGTGTATGGTGTTAAAGAATGATCTAATTTCATTCTTTTACATGTAGCTGCCCAGTTTTCCCAGCACCATTTATTGAAGAGACTATCTTTTCTCCAATGCATAGTCTTGCCTCCTTTGTCATAGATTAACTGACCATAGGTGAGTGGGTTTATTTCTGGGATTTCTATCCTGTTCCATTGATCTATATTTCTGTTTTTGTGCCACTACCATACTGTTTAGATGACTGTAGCTTTGTAGTATAGTCTGAAGCCAGGGAGCCTGATTCCTCCAGCTCTGTTTTTCTTTCTCAAGATTACTTTGGCTATTCAGGGTCTTTTGTGTCTCCATAAAAATTTTAAGATTTTTTTGTTCTAATTCTGTGAAAAATGCCATTGGTAATTTGATAGGGATTGCATTGAATTTGTAGATTGGGTAGTATAGTCATTTTGACAATATTGATTCTTCCAGTCCAAGAATATGGTATATCTTTCCATCTGTTTGTGTCATCTTCTATTTCTTTCATCAGTGTCTTATAGTTTTCTGAGTACAGGTCTTTTGCCTCCATAGGTAGTTTTATTCCTAGGTATTTTATTCTTTTTGATGTGATGGTAAATGGGATTGTTTCCTTAATTTCTCTTTCTGATCTTTTGTTATTAGTGTCTAGAAATGCAACAGATTTCTGTGTATTAATTTTGTATCCTGCAACTTTACCAGATTCTTTGATGAGCTCTAGTAGTTTTCTGGTACCATCTTTAGGATTTTGTATGTATAGTATCATGTCATCAGCAAACAGTGACAGTTTTACTTCTTTTTTTCCAGTTTGGATTCCTTTTACTTCTTTATCTTCTCTGATTGCCGTGGTTAGGACTTCCAAAGCTATGTTGAACAAAAGTGGTGAGAGTGGACATACTTGTCTTCTTCCTGATCTTAGAGGAAATGCTTTCAGCTTTTCAGCTGTTGAGTGTGATGTTGGCTGTAGATTTGTCATATATGGCTTTCATTATGTTGAGGTATATTCCCTCTATGCCCACTTTCTGGAGAGTTTTCATCATAAATGAGTGTTGAATTTTGTCAAAAGCTTTTTTTCTGCACCTATTGATATGATCATATGGTTTTTATTCTTCAATTTGTTGATGTGGTGTATCACACTGATTGATTTGTGGATACTGAAACATCTTTGCATTCCTGGGATAAATCCCGCTTGATCGTGGTGGTGTGTGATCCTTTTAATGTATTGTTGGATTCGGTTTGCTAGTATTTTGTTGAGGATGTTTGCGTCTATGTTCCTCAGTGATATTGGCCTGTAATTTTCTTTTTTTTGGTGGTATCTTTGTCTGGTTTTGGTATCAGGGTAATGGTGGCCTCATAGAATGAGCTTGGGAGTGTTCCTCTGCAATTTTTTGGAATCGTTTCAGAAAGATATGTGTTAACACTTCTCTAAATGATAGAATTCGGCTGTGAAGCCATCTGGTCCTGGACTTTTTTTTATTGCGAGTTTTAAAATCACATTTTCAATTTTAGTACTTGTGATTGATCTGTTCATATTTTCTATTTCTTCCTGGTTCAGTCTTAGGAGATTGTACCTTTCTAAGAATTTGTCCATTTCTTCTAGGTTGTTGATTTTAATGGCATACAGTTTCTCATAGCAGTCTCTTATGATCCTTTGTATTTCTGTGGTGTCTGTTGTAACTTCTCCTTTCTCATTTCTAATTTTATTGATTTGAGCCCTCTCCCATTTTTTTCTTGATGAGTCTGGCTAAAGGTTTATCAATTTTGTTTACCTTTTCAAAGAACCAGATTTTAGATTCATTGATCTTTTCTATTGTTTTCTTCCTTTCTATTTCCTTGATATCTGCTCTGATCTTTATGATTTCTTTCCTTCTACTAACTTTGGGTTTTGTCTGTTCTTCTTTCTCTAGTTGCTTTAGGTGGAAGTTTAGGTTGTTTATTTGGACTTTTCTTGTTTCCTGAAGTAAGATAGTATTGCTATAAACTTCCCTCTTAGAACTGCTTTTGCTGCGTCCCATAGGTTTTGGATCATCTTGCTTTCATTTTCATTTGTCTCTAAGTATTTTTTGATTTCAACTTTGATTTCTTTAGTGATCCATTGATTATTTAGCAGCATATTGTTTAGCCTCCACGTGTTTGTGTTTTTACAGTTTTTTTTTTCTTATAATTGATTTCTAATCTCATAGGGTTGTGGTTGGAAAAGATGCTTGATATGATTTCAATTTTCTCAAATTTATCACGGCTTGTTTTCTGGCCCCCAATGTGATCAATCCTGGAGAATGTTCCATGTGCACTTGAAAATAATGTGTATTCTGCTGCTTTTGGATGGACTTTTCTATAAATATCAATTAAGTCCATCTGGTCTAATGTGTCATTTAAGGCCTGTGTTTCTTTATTGATTTTCTGTCTGGGTGATCTGTCCATTGATGAAAGTGGGATGTTAAAGGCCCCCCCCCCCATTATTGTGTTACTGTCAGTTTCTCCCTTTATGGCTGTTAGTATTTGCCTTATTTGTTGAGGTGCATCTATGATGGGTGCATATATATTTACAAGTGTTATATTTTCTTCTTGGATTGATCCCTTAATCATTATGTAGTGTCCTTCCTTGTCTAACAGTCTTTATTTTAAAGTCTATTTTATCTGATGTGAGTATTTTTACTCCAGCTTTCTTTTGATATCTACTTGCATGGAATACCTTTTTCCATCCCCTCATTTCCAGTCTGTATGTGTCTCTAGATCTGATGTTGGCCTCTTTTAGACAGCATATATATGGGTCTTGTTTTTGTATCCATTCAGCCAGTCTGTGTCTTTTGGTTGGAGCATTTAATCCATTTACATTTAACGTAATCATCAATATGTATGTTCTTATTGTCATTTTGTTAATTGTTTTGGATTTGCTTTTATAGGTCTTTTTTCTTCCTTTCCTCTTTTGTTCTCTTCTCTTGTGACTTGATGACTATCATTAATGTTGTGTTGGGATTCCTTTTTCTTTTGTGTGTGTGTATCTATTGTAGATTTTTGGTTTGTGGTTACAGTGAGATTTTGCTATAGCAGTCTATATATAAATGAGATTGTTTTACTTTGCAGTTTTTTAAATTTCAAATGCATTTCCAATATCCTGCACTCGTACTCTCCTATTCTCACGATTGCTGGTTTTGATATCATATTTGTGTGTGGAAGTGGATATCATATCATATTTGTAGGGGGAGGGATAAATTGGGAGTTTGGGATTGACATATACATGCTACTTTATATAAAATAGATAAATAACAAGAACCTACTGTATAGCACAATGAACTCTGCTTAATATTCTGTAATAGCCTAAATGGAAAAGGAATTTGAAAAAGAATAGATATGTGTATATGTGCAACTGAATCACTCTGCTATATACCTGAAACTAACAGAACATTGTTAATCAACTATACTCCAGTATAAAATAAAAATTAAAAAAAACATATCATAACCCATAATAAGATTATTCTACATTTGCACATTTCATGTCAATTATAAGGGAATTCATTACTTAATCATAATGCATAAGAAAGTCATTTCAGATTAAACAGGAAGTTTGAAATACTTCTATTTCTTTTTTTAAATTAATTTATTTTATTTATTTTATTTTTGCCTGCATTGGGTCTTTGTTGCTGCATGCAGGCTTTCTCTAGTTGCAGTGAATGGGGGATACTCTTTGTTGTGGTGTATGGGCTTCTCATCATGGTGGCTTCTCTTGTTGTGGAGCATGGGCTCTTGGTGCACAGGCTTCAGTAGTTGTAGCTCACAGGCTCCAGAGTGCAGGCTCAGTAGTTGTGGCACCTGGGCTTAGTTGCTCCATGGCATGTGGGATCTTCCTGGACCAGGGCTCGAACTTGTGTCCCCTGTGTTGGCAGGAGGATTCTTAACCACTGCACCACCAGAGAAGTCCTGAAATACGTCTATTTCTTATTGCACTGTGAATCATTTAAATGTAAAATCTGTAGAAAAGACACAGCAAGAAAAAATTCAGTGACAAAAATTTTAACAAATTCCTGACATATGACAATAATATTCAGATACCAAGCCAAAAGAAATAAATTATTATTGTGCTTTCCCCTCTTTAATTTAACAGTGCTGCAGAAATGAACCCAGGTACCTTTTGCTACTAGAGTAAGGAAAGCATGAGTTAGCAATAGTTAAACTTGAAGATTAAGTTTTATAGTAGATGTACCTAGTAGGGCTTCTTGGACAGAGCTCATATTTTTTCTCTCTTCATCTCCTTATCTCAATTTTAAACTTGACTGTCTTACTCCTTAACTAAAATGACTTCTTTCTCAGATGAGGAAATTGAGGCTCAGAGAACCTCACAGAATCATAGAATCTCATATTTGGAATAGAACACAGAGGTCATCTAGACTACTACTCTCCTGGTTTATGTCACCAGAACCCTCATGTGACATTCTTTGAATATTAAAGATTTCATTACCTTTTAAAAAGCTATTTTAGGCTTGATATCTAGAAAGTATCTTCATCTTGAATTAAAAGACCTTTGGAAGCACATAGATTAATATCTTTTGCATAAGACAGCCTGTCAGATATTTAAGGATAGCTCTCATCATTGAAGTCCACGATCCACTAGACCAGTTCTCTAAGTAGGTTAATGGTTGAGTGGGGGTTAAATTTCAGGTCTCATTCTTCCCATAGTTTTTTCACCTCTCCTTGCTGTCTAAGGGGCAATCCAGGATGTTTATGTAGGAAAAGGCAAGTCATTATCACCTTCAAGGAAAATCTCAGAAATTTTTACTAGTAGTTTTATATAGTTGAACTTCAAAAAAATTCTATACAAAGGTTTACATCCAGAAGTTGCAATAGAAATTATATGTGATATTAGAAGTTACCTTAGTTTATAGAGTTTCCAAAAGACCCTTACAATTTATAGAAAGCATCAAAGCTAGTTGAAACAACTTCCTGGAGTAATTGAGTATACCATTTCTAAGAAGCAAGAAAGGAGTATATTATGTTTAAACCTCCATCTTATTTGACCAACTATAACAGAGATGCAGTATGTACATATTGGCTCATGAATTTTTTTCATTTTATTATAATGGTCAGTTATGAAATCATTTAAAGCTACTAGATAGGAAAATATCATGTCTCTGCCTCTCTAAACTGTCCAGGGAATATAATAACACTTGCAAAGGCATTTTTAGCCAGAATATTATGACAGTCTTAACAGTTGACAGATGTGATTAACTCCTACCTTGTTTTGGTTATATTGAATGGAGAGAGATGCGCCATTAGGGAAGAGAAGGTCTGCCAGCTAATTAGCACAATAGACACTCCATCAGCTTTGCTGTTTCTTGCAAATAGTATAGTTCAGTATATACAAATTTATTTATTTGGCATAAAGAAATGAAGCTGCCTTTTACATTTGAACTTGTATAGGTGAAGACATGTTATAGTGTGCTATGGACTAAATGTTTGTATCCCCCCAAATTCATATGTTGAAAAGCTACTGCCCAATGCAATAGTATTAGGAGGCGGGGTCTTTGGGAGGTGATTAAGTCACTAAGGCAGAACTCTCATGAATGGGATTAGTGTCCTTATAAAAGAAGTCCAGAGAGCCAACTATCTTGCCATTTCTGCTGTGTGAAGATGCAATGAGAAGTCTGTGACCTGGAAGAGGGATCTCACCTGACCATGCTGGCACCCTGATCTCTGAATCTACCAGCCTTCCGAGCTGTGAGAAATAAATTTCTATTGTTTATAGGCAACCCAGTATGTAGTATTTTAATATAGCAGCCTGAACAGACTAAAACACTTTGTAAAAGATATTGAGAATTATGTTCAAGAGAGATTTATATTTCTTTACTCTCATTTGTAATTCATTAATTCTAATGTATTTCATATTCCTGTTTACACCTCAGAGTCCAATGTAAATGCCACAAAGTATGTTATGTCTGACTATCAAAAAAGATCAATTTAACTTTAGAAAATAAATAGTATAATCACATAATTATGTTATTTTACCCATTTTTCATAGAGAAGGAAAATGCTTCATTCCTTTTTTTAAAAATTTTTATTGGAGTATAGTTGATTTACAATGTTGTGTTAGTTTCACATGTATAGCAAAGTGAATCAGTTATACATATACATATATCCACTCTTTTTTAGATTCTTTTACCATATAGGTCATTAAAAAGTATTGAGTGGAGTTCCCTGTGCTATACAGTAGGTCCTTGTTATTTATCTATTTTATATATAGTAGTGTGTATATGTCAATCCCAATCTCCCAATTTATCCCTCCCCGACCTTTCCCCCCTGGTAACCATAGGTTTGTTTTCTACCTCTGTGACTCTATTTCTGTTTTGTAAATAAGTTCATTTGTACTGTTATTTTAGATTCCACATATAGGCAATATCATATGATATTTGTCTTTCTCTGTCTGACTTCAATCAGTATCACAATCTCTAGGTCCATCCATATTACAGAAAATGGGAAAATGCCTCATTCTTGCACAGTATAATATTATAAGAAGGTCATTGTAGAACTACTGTGTCTAAATGATTTTATGTGGAATACTGAATGGGTTTGTAATAAAGCAGCAGTTCAGTTACTAGAAGTATATAATTTTACTACTTTTTGGTCAGGAAAGAAATTATAAAGGATTATGAAAAAAGATCTTCTAGCACCATATGTCTAGGTTTCCAGGATTTTATTCTAAGTTCTATGGAAAAAAATAAATACATCTGAATTAGGATTATGAATTGAATATTCTTGTTAATGTTTACTTTTCAAAGTAAGTAAACCTTAATCTGGGGATATTGGTTTCCTAATACTTATTTAACAAATTGCGAACTAGACAAATGTAGAAAGTTGTGGACTTGGTAGATGAGACATACAAAACCCCAAAATAATAGAAAAGAACTTCAATTAGGTTATGTAGCTCAGTAGTCCCTTCCCCTTTCTTCTCTTCTTTATTGCTTACCTTATTCCACAGAGTAGCAATTACAGACATTGCATACCTCCTCCATCCTTTCTCTGTGGTTGATTCATTTCCCCTGCTTAGGAACATTCAGAGACATCCTTTATCTTAAATGAGGAAACCTTTACCTGATCTTGCATATTACAGCCTCTGTCATTAAACAAAACTTTTACATTCATATACCACACACCCCCAGGTTCATAAATGTCTTAAACAGCCCTGGCTATTCAAAGCTAAATAAACAATGTCAAACCCTGCATCTGTGTTTTGGATCTCACTTTCCATCTTCACATTCAGGAATTGTCACTATCTTTTCTCTGTCTTATGTACTCAATCCTTTTTTTTTTTTTTTTTTAAGTGGAATTTTTCCCCCACTAGTTTAAAAAAATATTTTCATGTTTGTGCCCATTAAAAATCAAACAACACATCTTAATCCCCTTCCCTATTGTGCTCCTCCCCCCAGCCCTCTCCCCAACTGGAATAGGGGATTAAGAGGTAGAAACTACTACATATAAAATAAATAAGCTACCAGGATATATTGTACAGCACAGGGAATATAGCCAATATTTTATAATAACTTTAAATGGAGTATATTCTATAAAAATATTGACTTACTATGTTATACACCTGAAACTAAGCCAGTATTGTAAATCAACTGTACTTTAATTAAAAAAAAATCAAATTATACATGAATAAAATTCCCTTAGTTTACTACCAACCCCCTATCACTACTAGCTACTATATCATCTCCTTCCTTTAAGAATCAATATGTTTTGAGAATTATCATTTTTGTCTCATTAATAAATCACACTTGGAAAACTGGACACACAAATGAATGTGTGGATGAAAGTGGAATACTGTCTTACACCATATACAAAAATTAACTCAAAAGGCATTAATGATTCAAATGTAAGACCTGAAACCATAAATTATAGGTTGTAAGCTCCTTGATATCAGATCTGGTGACGGCTTTTTTGCATTTGACACGAAAAGCAAATGCAGCAAAAGCAAAAATAAACAAGTGGGACTACATCGAACTAAAAAGCTTCTGTATAGCAAAGGAAATCATCAACAAAATGAAAAGACAACCTACGAAATAAGAGAAAATATTTGCAAATCATATATCTGATAAGGGGTTAATGTCCAAAATATATAAAGAATTCATACAACTGAATAGCAAAAGAAACAAAACAAAACACAATTTAATTAAAAAGTTAGCAGAGAATCTGAATAGATATTTTCCACAGAAGACATACAGGTGGCCAACAAGATCACTAATCATCAAGGATATGCAAATCAAAACCACAGTGAGATATCACCTCTCACCTGTCAGAATGGCTACTATCAAAAAGACAAGAAATAACAAGTGTTGGAGAGGATGTATAGAAGAGGGAACCCTTGTACACTCTTGGGGGGAATGTAAATTGGTGCAGCCACTGTGGAAAAAAATATGGAAGTAACTCAAAAAATTAAAAATACAGCTACCATATGATCCAGCAATTCCACTTCTGGACACTTATTTGAAGAAAATGGAAACACTAATTCAAAAGTATATATGGACACTCAGACATTATTTACAATTGCCAAGATATGGAAACAACCTAAGTGTCCATCAATGGATGAATGGATAAAGAAGACGTGGTGTATATATATACTGTGGAATATTAATCAGCCATAAAAAGAATGAAAACATGCCATCTGAGGTAGCATGGATGGACCTGGAAGGTATTATGTAAATGAAATAATCCAGAGAAAGACAAATCTTGTATCACCTCACTTATATGTGGAATCTAAAAACAAACAAATAAAACAACAACAACAAAGCTAAGCCCATAGATACAGAGAACAGTTTGGTGGTTGCCAGAGGCAGGGGTTGGAGGGTGGGCCAAATGGATGCAGGGAGTCAAAAGGTACAAACTTCCAGTTACAAAATAAAGTCATGGAGAATTAAAGCACAGCATGGCAACTATAGTTAATAATACTGTATTGCATATTTGAAAGTTGCTGAGAGAGTAGATCTTAAAAGTTTTTACCACAAGGAGGTTTCAGCTTCAAGGTGGCGGAGGAGTAAGATGTGGAGGTCACCTTCCTCCCCACAAATACATAAAAAATACACCTACATGTGGAACAACTCCTACAGAACCCTTACTGAATGCTGGCAGAAGACCTCAGACTTCCCAAAAGGCAAGAAACTCCCCATGTTCATGGGTAGGGCAAAAGAAAAAAAGAAAAAAGAGAGAAAAAAGAATAGGGATGGGACCTGCACCTCTGGGAGGGAGCTGTGAAGGAGGAAAGGTTTCCACACACTAGGAAGCCCCTTCATTGGTGGAGACGGGGTGGACGGGGGGTGTATATTTCAGAGCCACGGAGGAGAGCACAGCAACAGGGGTGCAGAGGGCAAAGTGGAGAGATTACCGTACAGAGGATCGGTGCTGACCAACACTCACCAGCCTGAGACGCTTGTCTGCTCACCTGCTGGGGCGGGTGGGAGTGGGGGGCTGAAGCTCGGGCTTCGGAGGTCAGATCCCAGGGAGAGGACTGGGGTTTGCTGCGTGAACACACCCTGAGGGGGGCTAGTGGACCACAGTTAGCCGGGAGGGAGTCCAGGAAAAAGTTTGGACCTGCCGAAGAGGCAAGAGATGATTGTTTTAGGGTGCAGGAGGAGAGGGGATTCAGAGAACCGCCTAAACGAGCTTCAGAGATGGGAGCAAACCGTGGCTATCAGCATGGACATCAGAGACGGGTAGGAAATGTTAATGGCAGCTGCTGCAGCCACCAAGAATCCTGTGTGCAAGCACAGGTCACTATCCACACCTCCCCTCCCAGGAGCCTCTGTGACCCACCACTGCCAGGGTCCTGTGATCCAGGGACAACTTCCCCAGCAAAACAAATGGTGCGCCTCAGGCTGTTGCAATGTCATGCCAGCCTCTGCCACCACTGGCTCGCCCTGCATTCTGTACCCCTCCCTCCCACTGGCCTGAGTGAGCCAGAGCCCCCTAATCAGCAGCTCTTTAACCCCCTACTGTCTGGGCAAAGAACAGACGCCAGAGGGTGACCTACATGCAGAGGCGGGGCCAAATCCAAAGTGGACTGCAGGAACTTTGCCAACAAAGAAGAGAAAGGGAAATTTCTCTGTGCAGCCTCAGGAGCAGTGGATTAAATCTCCACAATCAACTTGATGTACCCTGCATCTGTGGAATACCTGAATAGACAACAAATCATCCCAAAATTGAGGCATTGGACTTTGGGAGTAACTGTAGACTTGGGGTTTGGTATATGCAACAGTCTAGTTTCTGATTTATATGTTTATCTTAGTTTAGTTTTTAGTGCTTGTTATCATTGGTAGATTTGTTTATTGGTTTGGTTGCTCTCTTCTTTTTTTTTTAAATTAATGTATTTATCTTTTATTTTATTATTTTAATATTTAATTTTTTTATTTTAATAACTTTATTTTATTTTATTTTACTATTTTTTCTCCCTTTTCTTCTGAACCATGTGGCTGACAGGGTCTTGGTGCTCCAGCTGGGTGTCAAGCCTGAGCCTCTGAGGTAGGAGAGCCAAGTTCAGGACACTGGACCACCAGAGACCTCCTGGCTCCACGTAATATCAATCAGCGAGAGCTCTCCCAGAGGTCTCTATCTCAAGGATAAGACCCAGCTCCACTCAATGGCCAGCAAGTCCCAGTGCTGGACAGCCCATGCCAAATAACTAGCAAGACAAGAATACAACCCCACCCATCAGCAGAGAGGCTGCCTAAAATCATAATAAGTTCACAGACACCCCAAAACACATCACCAGACTCGGTCCTGCCCTTCAGAAAGACAAGATTCCGCCTCATCCAACAGAACACATGCACCAGTCCACTCCACCAGGAAGCCTCCACAACCCACTGAAACAACCTTACCCACTGGGGGCAAACACCAAAAACAATGGGAACTATGAACCTACAGCCTGCGAAAAGGAGACCCCAAACACAATAAGTTAAGCATAATGAGAAGACAGAAAAACACACAGCAGATGAAGGAGCAAGGTAAAAACCCACCAGAACAAACAAATGAAGAGGAAATAGGCAGTCTACTTGAAAAAGAATTGAGACTAATGATAGTAAAGATGATCCAAAATCTTGGAAATAGAATAGAGAATATACAAGAAATGCTTAACAAGGATCAAGAAGAATGAAAGAGCAAACAAACAATGATGAACAACACAATAAATCAAATCAAAAATTCTCCAGAAAGAATCAATAGCAGAATAACTGAGGCAGAAGAACGGATAAGTGACCTGGAAGATAAAATAGTGGAAATAACTACTGCAGAGCAGAATAAAGAAAAAGAATGAAAAGAACTGAAGACAGTCTGAGAGACCTCTGGGACAACATTAAATGCACCAACATTCGAATTATAGGGGTCCCAGAAGAAGAAGAGAAAAAGAAAGGGACTGAGAAAATATTTGAAGAGATTATAGTTCAAAACTTCCTTAATATGGGAAAAGAAATAGTCAATCAAGTCCAGGAAGCACAGAGAGTCCCATACAGGATAAATCCGAGGAGAGACACGCCAAGACACATATTAATCAAACTATCAAAAATTAAATACAAAGAAAAAACATTAAAAGCAGCAAGGGAAAACCAGCAAATAACATACGAGGAAATCTCCATAAGGTTAACAGCTGATCTTTCAGCAGAAACTCTGCAAGCCAGAAGGGAGTGGCAGGACATATTTAAAGTGATGAAAGGGAAAACCTACAACCAAGATTACTCTACCCACCAAGGATCTTATTCAGATTTGATGGAGAAATCAAAAGCTTTACAGACAAGCAAAAGCTAAGAGAATTCAGCACCACCAAACCAGCTCTACAACAAATGCCAAAGGAACTTCCCTAGGCAGGAAACACAAGAGAAGGAAAAGACATACAATAACAAACCCAAAACAATTAAGAAAATGGTAATAGGAACATACATATTGATAATTACCTTAAATGTAAATGGATTAAGTGCTCCAACCAAAAGACATAGACTGGCTGAATGGATACAAAAACAAGACCCATATATATGCTGTCTACAAGAGACCCACTTCAGACCTAGGGACACATACAGACTGAAAGTGAGGGGATGGAAAAAGATATTCCATGCAAATGGAAATCAAAAGAAAGCTGGAGTAGCAATTCTCATATCAGACAAAATAGAATTCAAAATAAAGACTATTACAAGAGACAAAGAAGGACACTACATAATGATCAAGGGATCAATCCAAGGAGAAGATATAACAATTGTAAATATTTATGCACCCAACATAGGAGCACCTCAATACATAAGGAATATGCTAACAGCCATAAAAGGGGAAATCGACATTAACACAATAATAGTAGGGAACTTTAAACCCGACTTTTACCAATGGATAGATCAACCAAAATAAAAATGCAAGTAAAACTACAGTGAGGTATCACCTCACACCAGTCAGAATGGCCATCATCAAAAAATCTACAAACAATAAATGCTGGAGAGGGTGTGGAGAAAAGGGAACCCTCTTGCACTGTTGGTGGGAATGTAAATTGATACAGCCACTATGGAGAACAGTATGGAGGTTCCTTAAAAAACTAAAAATAGAACTGTCATATGACCAGCCATCCCACTACTGGGCATGTACCCTGAGAAAACCATAATTCAAAAAGAGACATGTGCCACAATGTTCATTGCAGCACTATTTACAATAGCCATGACATGGAAGTATCCTAAGTGTCCATAGACAGATGAATGGATAAAGAAGATGTGGCACATATATACAATGGAATATTACTCAGCCATAAAAAGAAATGAAATTGAATTATTTGTAGTGAGGCAGATGGACTTAGAGTCTGCCATACAGAGTGAAGTAAGTCAGAAAGAGAAAAATAAATACCATATGCTAACACATATATATGGAATCTAAAAAAGTAAAAAAATGGTTCTGAAGAACCTAGGGGCAGGACAGCAATAATGACGCAGATGTAGAGAATGGACTTGAGGACACGGGGTGGGGAAAGTGTAAGCTGGGACAAAGTGAGAGAGTGGCATTGACACATATACCCTACCAAATGTAAAATAGATAGCTAGTGGGTAGCAGCCACATAGCACAGGGAGATCAGCTCGGTGCTTTGTGACCACCTAGAAAGGTGGGAAAGAGAGAGTGGGAAGGAGACACAAGAGGGAGGGCATATGGGGATATATGCATACATATATCTGATTCACTTTGTTATACAGCAGAAACTCACACAACAATGTAAAGCAATTATACTCCAGTAAAAAAAAAAAAAAAAAAAAAAAAAAAACTACTGGGGAATATTAGATTTCTTTCATTTTCTACACTCTTGAGTGGTTTAGATATCATGAAAAGTGTATCTTCCTTGTAAAATTGAAAGAAATCGCCTATAAATCACTCATAAATGTCTTTCAGTGAATTTATGTCTGTGACTTTTCCAGTGTCTTCTTATTGTCATTGTTTTGTTTACATCTTCTGCTTCATGTTGAATTAATTTTGGTGTCTTTATTCGTAGAAATTATTTATCTTATCTAGTTGTTTTTGTTTTTAAATGAGCAGAGATAGTTTTATTATTCTCTATATTATCTTGATTATTTTCTTGGTTAAAGTTGCCAGAAGGGTAAAAAAAAAAAAATGTTTTTACCACAAGAAAAAAAAGTATTATTATTTATATTTTCTCAGAATTTCGTTATTCATTATATCTGACTCCTGCCTCATTGCAGTCTAGCTTCCTGCCCATTTGCCGCCCTGGTACAGTACTCAATAAGCTCACCAATGACCTCTCTGCTGCCTATCCTGATGTCTATTTACAGTAACATTTCATTCATCATTTCAGAATCATGTGAAACTGATCACCACCCTTCTCCTTGAAAACTACTTTTTCTGAGTTTCCATGTGAAAACATTTTTCTTCCCCTCCACTTTTTCATCTGAATCTGTATCCATTCCTTCTCTTTCTTCTTTGCATGTTATCTCAAGGCACAGTTCTGGGGTTTCTTACTTTCTCATTCTTCACTCACTATTCCCTTGTTGATTTGATCCATATCCAGTTCTCTGATTACCACCTATATGGAGATGAAGACTGGACTCATTATCTTTCTCTTCCAAACCTACCCCTCCTATTGTTACTTAACTAAAAAGTGTCACCATCCAGTTGCAAAAGCACAGGAACAAGCCTGACATCCTTTTCTCTTTCCCTTCTCATCCTTATTTAGTGCTTTAAGAAATCCTGCCAGAATTTCCTCTTAAATAGTACTTGAACTTGTCCCTTTATTCTTTGTCTCCACTACAGTCTCCACCACTCTTATTCAAGCTATTAAGATCTGTTGCCTGGATGATATCAGTGTCTTGTTTATCTGTATTCACTCAGCCTTTCTTTAATTAGTTCTCTGTATTGCAAATGTTAATTTGATCATGTTACTATGCCATCCATCCTTAAAATCCTTTGATAATTTCTCATTGTTCTCATTGTTCTCTGGCTAAAGAGAGAGAGGCATTGATATGACCTGTAAGACCCTACATGGTCTGTAACCACCAGAGAAACTCTTGGTTTCTTTACTCCCATCACACTGCACGCTTCAATCCTTTGTACCCAAAATACTTTCCCCAAATACCTCTTTATTTAACTCTTTAATTTCAAATTGCAATTCAAGCACTGCTTTCTTAAGGTAGCCTTTCCTATCTCCATGTTAGAATCATTCACCCCATGATAGTCTTTCAGGAGCCTGATGACTCTTCTTTTTGGCACTTCCTCTGGTTAGAACTTTGCATTTTTATTAGTGATTATTAAATATCTACCTTGGCTACTCAACTATCAGCTCAATCAAGAAAGACATTAAGATTTTTGTTCTTTATCATTATATAATTAATGTTCAAGAAATTATGTATTGTGACTTAATAAATGCTTCCTTGCATTCGTTTTCAGCTGCTTTCTGGAGAGTTTGTAGCTCTTGACTCCATCCATCCGTTATGATCCTGCTTTTGACCCTTTGGTCGTGGCTTTTTCTTCCGTTCTCACTGGTTCTTGACTCTGTGCACTCTTCTAAGGACTTGATTTGCATTTTCCCTCTGCTACTCTATTCTGAAAACTTGTAGACTAGATAGTTCACCCAGTCCAAAATTCCAGAATTTGGGCAGATCCTTGTTGCTACTTAGAACTGCCATTCTCTTTTTCCCTTAGGAAAATCTTGAATACATGCCTTTTACTCAGTTTACTTACTTCCCCTTTATTTATTCATGCCTTATTTGCCTGAAACTCTTAGCTTCTGACACTACAAGTGTTCTTATGGGCACTATCAATTATCTCAATAATGTTTGAGCTTTCAAATCTAGGACATTTGCTCAGTGAGATTTTTGAATATATTTGTTGCCTTCTTATCTATCACTTGCCCTTTAATTCTTCTTCCTCTTGCCCTTTAATTATAACTGTTCCTTGAAAGTCAGTCTCTTTGGTCCTTTGAATTTTCTTTATTTCTTTCTTATCCCTCTGGTAACTCAACTATAGTTATGCTTTTGTTTTTAGCAGCTTTATTAAGATATAATTCACATGCCATACAATTCACCCATTTAAAGTGTACAGTTCAAAAGAAAAAAAAATAACGTGTACAATTCAATGGCTTTTAGTATAGTCACAGAGTATATATCTATCACCACAATTATTTTAATAAGATTTTCATTCCCCAGTAAAGAAACCCTGTACACCTTAGCCATCGCCCTTCAATCTTCCCACCTCTTTTCCCCCAGTCCTAGACGAACCACTAATCTACTCTGTTTCTCTATATTTGCCTATTCTGGGAATATCTTTTAATTGATCACACAATATGGTGTTCTTTGTGACTGGCTTTATAGTCATGATTTTAAATGACATTACAATGCCAATTTCTCAATCATTTATTTCTAGACATAACTCCTGAACTCCAGTATTGAATTGACAAATGCACATTCTATATAAATCATTCTTGGCTCAGTTTAAATACCTAAAGGAGAACTGTTGACTTTACTTTTCAGCTAGCTTGCTTGTCTTCATTTCTTATTTTTGTCAATGTATGTGACATCACAGACACTGTTATTCTCCCCCAAACCTCATACTTTCTGTAACCCTACCTATTCAGTGCCTAGCATGTGGGTGTTTGTCATACGCTTTTTGAATGAATGAGTGATTTAATGACTGGATGTATCAGTTTACCTTCTCTCTACTCTCATATCGACTGTCCAGGCATTTAATTCCTCAGGCTTGCTTCCAAGTTTCCCTCCCCCCCCAAAAGCTATGAAGCCTCTAATTTCATATTCTTCAAATATCACTTTCCTGTTTAGCATATACTTATTGAACTTTTGCTGGGAAAAGAGCCTTGTGCAATTCAAACAACACAAGATTTAATGTCATAGGATCTGTGTCCAAGTCCTAATTTCATTACTTCCCTGCTGTGTGATTATGGATTAGTTACTTCATCTTTTTTTCTTTTTGACTCAAGTTCTAAAAACTGAGAGAGATGGCATTAGTAAGGTTTGTTTCAAAGAAGCCTGAAAAATCTTCAGTACCTACAACAGTACCTAGTATATAGCAGGTAATCATAAAAATTGGTGGGAAAAGATTTTCAAATGTGATCATATATTTTAAAATTCTCTCAATTTATAAAGGTGAACTTATTAATTTAATTAACCCTGCTTCAAGCAGTTAGAGAGAAAGAAACAAATAAAAGGTCTAAGCCATTTTTTAGGAACAAGAAATTCTGTTACCTATAGGCTTAATACAAAGCTGAATGGTACACTTTCATTACAATGCAGTGTCTTAATTGAGGAAACAATTTCATGTTTCAAATGTTAGAGCATAGTTTTCAGCGTGTTTTGAAAAGGTTGGTACATTACTTATGTTTATACAGTCTGGTCCCAGAAGTTAGGCTACTCTTAATGTGAGTGGTACCATGAATTGAGAGGGCCTTCTCTCAGGGCCATGTGGGGCAATGGGTCCTGCCTTGGTCTGTGTTGATATCTTAGCAACTTTCAAATATGCGAGACAGTATTATTAACTATAGTCACCATCCTGGACATTACACCCACATGATTATCTTATAACTGGAAGTTTGTACGTTTTGACCCCCTTCACCCATTTCACCCCCCACCCCATCCCCACTGTGGCAATCCCTTTGTTTTTTTAATCCATTTCCACATGCTCGAAATATTTTTCTGCATTAGTATGAACACTTCCAGGACCATGGAAGTCCATAATCATCTCACCTTTTCTGAAACTGTAGAATTTGTACTCAGAACCACACCCTTTTGGCATTGACTTTCTTTCCCAATGAAATTATAATATTCTCAATAGTTTTTCTCCCTCCTTGTTCCCACCAGTGTCTAGCATGTTATAAACACAAAATGTAGTCAATATATATATTTTTTTGAATGGATAGGCAGAAATTTGCTATAAGCTAAGAAAAACAGATACCATTAGGAAAAATTCTCTTAGAAGGTTGATTTAAGCAAATTTAGTAAAAATTATTTTAAAAGAACTTAATTGTAAAACCAGAGACAGAAAAACACCTAAAAGAACCATGAAACAGCTTATCAGTTAATTGAATTCAGAAATGAATCATTTTTATATGCATGCAGTGTTTCTGTTCCTACTCTAAGTTCAAGTATGAATGCCAACACTGAATTCAAATAGACCTTTGGTGAATGAGTAAATAGCTCAAGGTCAGCAACAGACTAAACATGCTGCTTGTCTGTTTCCCAGTCAGTATCATGGAAGTTACAGGTGTAGCTGAAAGGTCACTGCAACGCCCCACAATTTGCATTTCTAAGGCTTCTGGGAATATGATTCTACATCATGATGTCACCTCCTAGACTGCTTAAGTTTTTAAAGCAGTGAGATTTTATGACCTTGGGAAATGATATGCTTCCTCCTGAAGCATAGAAGAAGTGATGCCAATGACATTGTGCATCACTGTATAATACTGATGGTTTGAAAACTATATCTAGGCGACAGAAACCTATGGATAGATAGATGTGACTTTCATTTACTAGGCACTCTAAGTCAAATCAATTAATATTGATTAATTTATCTTGTATCTAATTAAGTGGTTTTGTCTCCACCCATGTAATATTATTGAACTATTGTATCTCTGTGTATATGTGTGTTGGTGGTAACGATGTTGAAACCTGTGTTCTCTGCTCACCACCTGCTCAATGTTTTAGACATTTTAGAAATAGAAATGTGGTTCCTCCCCTCTAGGAACATATGACTGCAAACCTCGCTTGAGACCTTCTCTCAACCTGGTGATTGAATCCAATCATTTTAAAGCAAAATGTTTTGAAACCCTGATATTAATGTTGTTGGATTTTTTTTTTTTTTAAATTTTAACATCTTTATTGGAGTATAATTGCTTTACAGTGGTGTGTTAGTTTCTGCTTTATAACAAAGTGAATCAGTTATACATATACATATGTCCCCATATCTCTTCCCTCTTGCATCACCCTCCCTCCCACCCTCCCTATCCCACCCCTCTAGGTGGTCACAAAGCACTGAGCTGATCTCCCTGTGCTATGTGGCTGCTTCCCACTAGCTATCTATTTTACGTTTGGTAGTGTATATATGTCCATGCCACTCTCTCACTTTGTCACAGCTTACCCTTCCCCCTCCCTGTATCCTCAAGTCCATTCTCTAGTAGGTCTGTGTCTTTATTCCCGTCTTGCCCCTAGGTTCTTCATGACCTTTTTTTTTTTCTTCTTAGATTCCATATATATGTGGCATACGGCATAAAACAAGGGTTTGCATACGGTATTTGTTTATCTCTTTCTGACTTACTTCACTCTGTATGACAGACTCCAAGTCCATCCACCTCACTACAAATAACTCCATTTCGTTTCTTTTTATGGATGAGTAATATTCCATTGTATATATGTGCCACATCTTCTTTATCTATTCATCTGTTGATGGACACATAGGTTGCTTCCATATCCTGGCTATTGTAAATAGAGCTCCAATGAACATTTTGGTGCATGACTCTTTTTGAATTATGGTTTTCTCAGGGTATATGCCCAGTAGTGGGATTGCTGGGTCATATGGTAGTTCTATTTGTAGTTTTTTAAGGAACCTCCATACTGTTCTCCATAGTGGCTGTATCAATTTACATTCCCACCAACAGTGCAAGAGGGTTCCCTTTTCTCCACACCCTCTCCAGCATTTATTGTTTCTAGATTTTTTGATGATGGCCATTCTGACCGGTGTGAGATGATATCTCATTGTAGTTTTGATTTGCATTTCTCTAATGATTAATGATGTTGAGCATTCTTTCATGTGTTTGTTGGCAATCTGTATATCTTCTTTGGAGAAATGTCTATTTAGGTCTTCTGCCCATTTTTGGATTGGGTTGTTTGTTTTTTTGATATTGAACTGCATGAGCTGCTTGTAAATTTTGGAGATCAATCCTTTGTCAGTTGCTTCATTTGCAAATATTTTCTCCCATTCTGAGGGTTGTCTTTTGGTCTTGTTTATGGTTTCCTTCTAATTTCATTCTTTTACATGTAGCTGTCCAGTTTTCCCAGCACCACTTACTGAAGAGGCTGTCTTTTCTCCACTGTATATTCTTGCCTCCTTTATCAAAGATAAGGTGACCATACGTGCGTGGGTTTATCTCTGGGCTTTCTATCCTGTTCCATTGATCTATATTTCTGTTTTTGTGCCAGTACCATACTGTCTTGATTATTGTAGCTTTTTTTTTAAACATCTTTATTGAAGTATAATTGCCTTACAATGGTGTGTTAGCTTCTGCTTTATAACAAAGTGAATCAGTTATACATATACAATATGTTCCCATTTCTCTTCCCTCTTGCATCTCCCTCCCTCCCACCCTCCCCATCCCACCCCTCTAGGTGGTCACAAAGCACCGAGCTGATATCCCTGTGCTATGCGGCTGCTTCCCACTAGCTATCTATTTTACATTTGGTAGTGGATATATGTCCATGACACTCTCTTACTCTGTCACATCTCACCCCACCCCCTCCCCATATCCTCAAGTCCATTCTCTAGTAGGTCTGTGTCTTTATTCCCCTCTTGCCACTAGGTTCTTCATGGCCTTTTTTTTTTTTTTCCCTTAGATTCCGTATATATGTGTTAGCATACTGTATTTGTTTTTCTCTTTCTGACTTACTTCACTCTGTATGACAGACTCTAACTCCATCCACCTCATTACAAATACCTCCATTTCATTTCTTTTTATGGCTGAGTAATATTCCATTGTATATATGTGCCACATCTTCTTTATCCATTCATCTGTCGATGGACATTTAGGTTGCTTCCATGTCCTGGCTATTGTAAATAGAGCTGCAATGAACATTTTGGAACATGACTCTTTTTGACCTATGGTTTTCTCAGGGTATATGCCCAGTAGTGGGATTGCTGGGTCGTATGGTAGTTCTATTTGTAGTTTTTTAAGGAACCTCCATACTGTTCTCCATAGTGGCTGTATCAATTTGCATTCCCACCAACAGTGCAAGAGTGTTCCCTTTCCTCCACACCCTCTCCAGCATTTATTGTTTCTAGATTTTTTGATGATGGCCATTCTGACCGGTGTGAGATGATATCTCATTGTAGTTTTGATTTGCATTTCTCTAATGATTAATGATGTTGAGCATTCTTTCATGTGTCTGTAGGCCATCTGTATATCTTCTTTGGAGAAATGTCTATTTAGGTCTTCTGCCCATTTTTGGATTGGGGTGTTCGTTTTTTTGTTATTGAGCTGCATGAGCTGCTTGTAAATCTTGGAGATTAATCCTTTGTCAGTTGCTTCATTTGCAAATATTTTCTCCCATTCTGATGGTTGTCTTTTGGTCTTGTTTATGGTTTCCTTTGCTGTGCAAAAGCTTTTAAGTTTCATTAGGTCCCATTTGTTTATTTGTGTTCTTATTTCCATTTCTCTGGGAGCTGGGTCAAAAAGAATCTTGCTGTGATGTATGTCATAGAGTGTTCTGCCTATGTTTTCCTCTAAGAGTTTGATAGTGTCTGCCCTTACACTTAGGTCTTTAATCCATTTTGAGTTTATTTTTGTGCATGGTGTCAGGGAGTGTTCTAATTTCATACTTTTACATGTAGCTGTCCAATTTTCCCAGCACCACTTATTGAAGAGGCTGTCTTTTCTCCACTGTATATGCTTGCCTCCTTTATCAAAGATAAGGTGACCATATGTGTGTGGGTTTATCTCTGGGCTTTCTATCCTGTTCCATTGATCTATATTTCTGTTTTTGTGCCAGTACCAAACTGTCTTGATTACTGAAGCTTTGTAATATAGTCTGAAGTCAGGGAGCCTGATTCCCCCAGCTCCATTTTTCGTTCTCAAGATTGCTTTGGCTATTCGGGGTCTTTTGTGTTTCCATACAAATTGTGAAATTTTTTGTTCTAGTTCTGTGAAAAATGCCAGTGGTAGTTTGATAGGGATTGCATTGAATCTGTAGATTGCTTTGGGTAGTAAAGTCATTTTCACAATGTTGATTCTTCCAATCCAGGAACATGGTATATCTCTCCATCTATTTGTATCATCTTTAATTTCTTTCATCAGTGTCTTATAATTTTCTGCATACAGGTCTTTTGTCTCCTTAGGTAGGTTTATTCCTAGATATTTTATTCTTTTTGTTGCAATGGTAAACGGGAGTGTTTTCTTAATTTCACTTTCAGATTTTTCGTCATTAGTGTATAGAAATGCAAGAGATTTCTGTGCATTAATTTTGTATCCTGCTACTTTACCAAATTCATTGATTAGCTCTAGGAGTTTTCTGGTAGCATCTTTAGGATTCTCTATGTATAGTATCATGTCATCTGCAAATAGTGACAACTTTACTTCTTCTTTTCCGATTTGGATTCCTTTTATTTCTTTGTCTTCTCTGATTGCTGTGGCTAACACTTCCAAAACTATGTTGAATAATAGTGGTGAGAGTGGGCAACCTTGTCTTGTTCCTGATCTTAGTGGAAATGGTTTCAGTTTTTCACCATTGAGGACAATGTTGGCTGTGGGTTTGTCATATATGGCCTTTATTATGTTGAGGAAGGTTCCCTCTATGCCTACTTTCTGCAGGGCTTTTATCATAAATGGGTGTTGAATTTTGTCAAAAGCTTTCTCTGCATCTATTGAGATGATCATATGGTTTTTCTCCTTCAATTTGTTAATATGGTGTATCACATTGATTGATTTGCGTATATTGAAGAATCCTTGCATTCCTGGGATAAACCCCACTTGATCATGGTGTATGATGCTTTTAACGTG
Organism: Balaenoptera ricei; assembly: GCF_028023285.1. Taxonomy (NCBI): domain Eukaryota; kingdom Metazoa; phylum Chordata; class Mammalia; order Artiodactyla; family Balaenopteridae; genus Balaenoptera; species Balaenoptera ricei. The sequence goes on from NC_082640.1 coordinate 129,187,361, forward strand.
CTGTTGGATTCTGTTTGCTAGTATTTTGTTGAGGATTTTTGCATCTATGTTCATCAGCGATATTGGCCTGTAGTTTTCTTTCTTTGTGACATCTTTGTCTGGTTTTGGTATCAGGGTGATGGTGGCCTCGTAGAATGAGTTTGGGAGTGTTCCTCCCTCTGCAATATTTTGGAAGAGTTTGAGAAGGATAGGTGTTAGCTCTTCTCTAAATGTTTGATAGAATTCACCTGTGAAGCCATCTGGTCCTGGGCTTTTGTTTGTTGGAAGGTTTTTAATCACAGTTTCAATTTCAGTGCTTGTGATTGGTCTGTTCATATTTTCTATTTCTTCCTGGTTCAGTCTCGGCAGTTTGTGCATTTCTAAGAATCTGTCCATTTCTTCCAGGTTGTCCATTTTATTGGCATAGAGTTGCTTGTAGTAATCTCTCATGATCTTTTGTATTTCTGCAGTGTCAGTGGTTACTTCTCCTTTTTCATTTCTAATTCTATTGATTTGAGTCTTCTCCCTTTTTCTCTTGATGAGTCTGGCTAATGGTTTATCAATTTTGTTTATCTTCTCAAAGAACCAGCTTTTAGTTTCATTGATTTTTGCTATTGTTTCCTTCATTTCTTTTTCATTTATTTCTGACCTGATCTTTATGATTTCTTTCCTTCTGCTAGCTTTGGGGTTTTTTTGTTCTTCTTTCTCTAATTGCTTTAGGTGCAAGGTTAGGTTGTTTATTCGAGATGTTTCCTGTTTCTTGAGGTAGGCTTGTATTGCTATAAACTTCCCTCTTAGCACTGCTTTTGCTGCGTCCCATAGGTTTTGGGTCGTCGTATCTCCATTGTCATTTGTTTCTAGGTATTTTTTGATTTCCCCTTTGATTTCTTCAGTGATCACTTCATTATTAAGTAGTGTATTGTGTAGCCTCCATGTGTTTGTATTTTTTACAGATCTTTTCCTGTAATTGATATCTAGTCTCATAGCGTTGTGGTCGGAAAAGATACTTGATACGATTTCAATTTTCTTAAATTTACCAAGGCTTGATTTGTGACCCAAGATATGATCTATCCTGGAGAATGTTCCATGAGCACTTGAGAAAAATGTGTATTCTGTTGTTTTTGGGTGGAATGTCCTATAAATATCAATTAAGTCCATCTTGTTTAATGTATCATTTAAAGCTTGTGTTTCCTTATTTATTTTCATTTTGGATGATCTGTCCATTGGTGAAAGTGGGGTGTTAAAGTCCCCTACTATGATTGTGTTGCTGTCGATTTCCCCTTTTATGGCTGTTAGTATTTGCCTTATGTATTGAGGTGCTCCTATGTTGGGTGCATAAATATTTACAATTGTTATACCTTCCTCTTGGATCGATCCCTTGATCATTATATAGTGTCCTTCTTTGTCTCTTGTAATAGTCTTTATTTTAAAGTTTATTTTGTCTGATATGAGAATTGCTACTCCAGCTTTCTTCTGATTTCCATTTGCATGGAATATCTTTTTCCATCCCCTCACTTTCAGTCTGTATGTGTCCCTAGGTCTGAAGTGGGTCTCTTGTAGACAGCATATATATGGGTCTTGTTTTTGTATCCATTCAGCCAGCCTGTGTCTTTTGGTGGGAGCATTTAATCCATTTACATTCAAGGTAATTATCGATATGTATGTTCCTATTCCCATTTTCTTAAATGTTTTGGGTTTGTTATTGTAGGTGTTTTCCTTCTCTTGTGTTTCTTGCCTAGAGAAGTTCCTTTAGCATTTGTTGTAAAGCTGGTTTGGTGGTGCTGAACTCTCTCAGCTTTTGCTTGTCTGTAAAGGTTTTAATTTCTCCATCACATCTGAATGAGATCCTTGCTGGGTAGAGTAATCTTGGTTGTAGGTTTTTCTCCTTCATCACTTTAAGTATATCCTGCCACTCCCTTCTGGCTTGCAGAGTTTCTGCTGAAAGATCAGATGTTAACCTTATGGGGATTCCCTTGTGTGTTATTTGTTGTTTTTCCCTTGCTGCTTTTAATATGTTTTCTTTATATTTAATTTTTGACAGTTTGATTAATATGTGTCTTGGCGTGTTTCTCCTTGGGTTTATCCTGTATGGGACTCTCTGTGCTTCCAGGACTTGATTAACTATTTCCTTTCCCATATTAGGGAAGTGTTCAACTATAATCTCTTCAAATATTTTCTCAGTCCCTTTCTTTTTCTCTTCTTCTTCTGGAACCCCTATAATTCGAATGTTGCTGCGTTTAATATTGTCCCAGAGGTCTCTGAGACTGTCCTCAGTTCTTTTCATTCTTTTTTCTTTATCCTGCTCTGCAGTAGTTATTTCCACCATTTTATCTTCCAGGTCACTTATCCTTTCTTCTGCCTCAGTTATTCTGCTATTGATCCCATCTCAGTATTTTTAATTTCATTTATTGTGTTTTTCATCATTGCTTGGTTCCTCTTTAGTTCTTCTACGTCCTTGTTAAATGTTTCTTGCATTTTGTCTATTCTATTTCCAAGATTTTGGATCATCCTTACTATCATTATTCTGAATTCTTTTTCAGGTAGACTACCTATTTCCTCTTCATTTGTTAAGTCTAGTGTGTTTTGACCCTGCTCCTTCATCTGCTGTGTGTTTTTCTGTCATCTCATTTTGCTTATCTTACTGGGTTTGGGGTCTCCTTATCACAGGTTGCAGGTTCGTAGTTCCCGTTGTTTTTGGTATCTGTCCCCAGTGGCTAAGGTTGGTTCAGTGGGTTGTGTAGGCTTCCTGGTGGAGGGAACTAGTGCCTGAGCTCTGGTGGATGAGGCTGGATCTTGTCTTTCTGGTGGGCACGTCCACGTCTGGTGGTGTATTTTGGGGTGTCTGTGGCCTTATTATGATTTTAGGCAGCCTCTCTGCTAATGGATGGGGCTGTGTTCCTGTCTTGCTAGTTGTTTGGCATAGGGTGTTCAGCACTGTAGCTTGCTGGTCATTGAGTGATGCTGGGTCTTGATGTTGAGATGGAGATCTCTGAGAGATTTTTGCCGTTTGGTATTACGTGGAGCTGGGAGGTCTCTTGTGGACCAGTGTCCTGAAGTTGGCTCTCCCACCTCCGAGGTACGGCCCTGATGCCTGGCTGAAGCACCAAGAGCCTTTCGTCCACACGGCTCAGAGTAAAAGGGAGAAAAAATAGAAAGAAAGAAAGAAAGAAAGAAAGAAAGAGGCTATAATATAGTGAAGTAAAATAAAGCTATTATAAAGCAAAGCTATACAGACAAAATCTCCCCCAGAAGCATATACATATACACTCAGAAAAAAAAAAGGAAAAGGGGAAAAATTAATATATCCTGCTCCCAAAGTCCACCTCCTGGATTTGGGATGATTCGTTATCTATTCAGGTATTCAACAGATGCAGGCACATCAAGTTGTTTGTGAAGTTTTAAACCGCTGCTTCTGAGCCTGCTGGGAGAGATTTCCCCTCCTCGTCTCTGTTCGCACAGCTCCTGGGGATCAGCTTTGGATTTGGACCCGCCTCTGCGTGTAGGTCGCTTGAGGGCGTCTGTTCCCCGCCCAGACAGGACGGGGTTAAAGGAGCAGCTGCTTCGGGGGCTCTGGCTCACCCAGGCCACGGGGAGGGAGGGGTACAGAGGAGGCGGGGCGAGCCTGCGGCGTCAGAGGCCGGCGTGACGTTGCACCAGCCTGAGGTGCACAGTGCGTTCTCCCGGGGAAGTTGTCCCTGGGTCACGGGACGCTGGCAGTGGCGGGCTGCACAGGCTCCCGGGAGGGGCGGTGTGGAGAGTGACCTGTGCTCGCACACAGGCTTTTTGGAGGCGGCAGCAGCAGCCCCAGCGTCTCACGCCCGTCTCTGGGGTCCGCGCTGATCTCCGCGGCTCGCGCCAGTCTCTGGAGTTCGTTTAGGCGGCGCTCTGAATCCCCTCTCCTTGCGCGCCGCGAAACAAAGAGGCAAGAAAAAGTCTCTTGCCTCTTCGGCAGCTGCAGACTTTTTCCCGGTCTCCCTCCCAGCCAGCTGTGGTGCGCTAACCCCTTCAGGCTGTGTTCACGCCGCCAACCCCAGTCCTCTCCCTGCGATCCGACCGAAGCCCGAGCCTCCGCTCCCAGCCCCGCCCGCCCCGGCGGGGGAGCAGACAAGCCTCTCGGGCTGGTGAGCGCTGCTCGGCGCCGAGCCTCCGTGTGGGAAGTGCGGGAATCTCTCCGCTTTGCTCTCCGCACCCCTGTGGCTGCGCTCTCCTCCGTGGCTCCGAAGCTTCCCCCCTCTGCCACCCGCAGTCTCTGCCCGCGAAGGGGCTTCCTAGTGCGTGGAAATCTTTCCTCCTTCACAGCTCCCTCCCACTGGTGCAGGTGCCGTCCCTATTCTTTTGTCTCTGTTATTTCTTTTTTCTTTTGCCCTACCCAAGTACGGGGGGAGTTTCTTGCCTTTTGGGAGGTCTGACATCTTCTGCCAGCGTTCAGTGGGTGTTCTGTAGGAGCAGTTCCACGTGTAGATGTATTTCTACTGTATCTGTGGGAAGGAAGGTGATCTCCGCGTCTTACTCTTCCGCCATCTTCTCTCCTCCCCCAATGTTGTTGGATTTTTAAACTCATTTTTTATTAATTTTATGTTGAGTGCACACACAAGGCATTCAGAACCAGAGTCACATTATTATCTATTTAAAAAGTAAATAATTATCATGCTGTTCCCCACACTCTTGTACTTACCCCAGGGGCAACTCTATGTAGACAGGTCAAACATCTATGCATACAAATTTCAAAGTACATAGTAGTTGAGGAACAGAGAACATTGGATTTTCTCCATTTATGTATGGGAAAGAGACAACTGACCCTTTCTTTAACCTGAGATGGGATGGAAAGAATCTAAGGTTTTCATTCTAATCTTTGAACCATAAATGCGTCTTTCTAAGAGTCATATAAACCATGGGTCTCCTACTTTTAAGACCTAAAGATATCACCAAGTTGTAGGTTTCATACCTCTTGAAATGTAAATACCTACAGAGATAGTGCTCCTGTCTTTCTGGCACCTTGGGGTTTAACCTAAGGACCTAGTCCAGAGCATCTGGCACTTTTGGATCAAAGCAATTAACTACACAAATGGCTGCAGAACTAATTCTTATGGTGTGTGAAGAATAAAATGCTTCTAGGGGAATTGAAAACACACATTCCCTATCTTATATACACTTCCTTGTCTCAGGAGGTCAGGGCTTGTCACAAGAGCCCTGAGAAATCTAGGGGCATTTTATCTCCCCATAGGCTAGATTCAGAGACAGGTGCTTTCCAATATATTACTCGATTGTCACAAGAAGTCTCCACAATAGCTGTCATGATGATAGTTTTTAAAGCTCAGAAGAATGAGTCTCATCAAGTTTAAACAATTGGCCTAAGATTATGTAGCTAGGATAGTTATTGGTTTAGTGAAAATAAAGTTCTGCCTGGTGCCAAGCCTATCCTCTTTTTACTATGGGAAAATAAAGTGAAGGAGAACAATTTTAAGGCATCTCTTGTCCCAAGAATTCTTTGACAAATAAAGCAGATTTCATTTTATTTATTACTTTCACTTTGCAGAAAGTTAAAACCTAAAGAAATATGATTCCACATTGGTGCCTTGGGTCTGGGTCAAACCTAGGGAAAAAAAAAAAACCCACAGAATTTTTCTTGTAATTTTCAAAGAAAATTTTATAAGTATCTGATAGAGAGGGGACCTTTCTAAAAATTTCAGAATGTGTTATTTGCTGGAGCTAGTTACTTCCTCAGATGGACACATCTTCTCTATCTTTTCAATGACTTTCTGTTCTTCCAAGTTAACATGGAGAGACCCATTCTGAGAGCCAAGATAAGTACTGCTAAGAAATTGTACAATAGGACATCATAGATCTAAGAGAAGCTTCTCATATATCCAAAGCCTAAGGATAGAATTTAAATAAAGGAAACATGCTAATGTTGGAAAGCTAGGTGTTATTACTATATGGAGGGCAGTTTTTCATCCCAAAGTTGAATGCAAGGCAAGAAACAATATCTTTCTTTTCTTGAAATAAATAATTCCTATAACCTAAGCAGAGCAGATCAGCCAGCAAACTTTTCATTTCCTTAGTACGCATCCCTCATTCCACAACAAAACAAACCAAAACAAAACAAAAATAGTGGCTTTATAAGATATTAAAATTCATTTGTCTTTCTGAAAAGTGAAAAAAAGGAATCATTCATAAACTAAAAACTCTTCCAATTTAATTTAGAGAGTTCTAGAAATATTTTTAAACAACAAATAATACATAATATTTTACAGTATGTCCTCAGATTGTAGCTTTGTATTTTAGTAATTGAGAATAGAAAAACTTTTATTTGTGGAAAGTCAAATGGCTAACAGCTGATTCAAGGGCTCATTTGAAGCAGAAAGGAAAGAATAACATGAATGATCGTTCAAACTGGAATTGAGATATTGTCCTTTTTTACCATTGACATGATGTTTTGCGGGGAGGAGAAGTGACAATATAGAGATATGTGTATAATTTACTGATATCCTCCTAATAAATTACACATGGTAGAAAAAAATTAGAAACAAATCTGAGCTTCTAAAACATTTGTAAAGCACTTATCAAGATTATTTCATTTTTAGAAAAGACTACAAATTGTAAGTAGGGGCTGAGAGAAATGTGTCAACAGGGACATGGGGAATATATATTTCTCCTCCAGATATACTAATATTGAACCTAGTCACTTTCCAAATCCACTTTATTGTGAAGCTTTCCATCACACAAAGCTGTTTCAGCCTAACCTATGCTGCCTAACCTTTCAGTACCTCAAGAATCTGCCTGATTTTTGTTCCCCAGCCTCAGATTCTTAGTTAAATATCCACTTGCCTTTATCAAAGAGTATATTTAGTTGATCCATAACTTTCCAGTTTGGTTTCTTTCCTTTAGGTTGACAGTCCCTCAACATCATGTGTTTTCTCTTACGTACTGTGTAGCTCTACCAAAAACCCAGTGGAACTAAGATGTTATTTGCAGAAAGAACTGTTAAAAGAAATTTTTGGAACTACGAGATGTGAGTCTCCAGCCCTGAATGAAACGTGTTTAAGCAATTCACTTAAATAGAGATCGGTCCCTCAGAGATATTCTAAAGAAGTGAACACTAAATGGGAGGGTGGCTTTTGTTAAATGTGAAATATATGATTGCCCATTTGTCCTTGACCTTGGGAAAATCAACATGTTATATTGACAGGTAGTCATTTGACTAGCTAGGCATAATATCAGGGGATTTAAAAAAAATGTTAGCATGCATCAATACATATCAGTAGAGTCATATTTAAAATAACATATATAATAGAGATCAGATAAAGCAGAAGATAGAAAATGCTTAAAGTCCTATAATAATAGAATCTCCAAATGATTTATTCACTAACTCTACTAAATAATGAAGTTGAAAGTGGTTTTTACTTTTCCCAAGTGAACAATATTACTACAAGGTGCTAAATTACCCCAATTACAACTTGTTTGATATGGTAATTTAGAGGCAAATGGAATGGGGGAGTAAGAGAAAAGAGTCCCCCAAAGTATGAGTTAAAACAGGTACAGCAGATGTCAGGGAACCTCATATGAGTGCTTTTACAGTAGTTACATAAATTGCTTCTTTCATACATCACAAGATTTAATTCCTTTCTTCCAAAGAGCTAGCACCAGTTTATTTCCTTCTTTGAAATGTATGATAAAATACGAAACCTCTTAAAGACTCAATAAGATTAAAAATAGACCAGTATTAAATAGGGTACCAAGATTCATTGTACTGTAGGTGATGGGAAAGAGGTCTTATGGATACATTTTTCTTTCCTAATCTGCACAAGTCACATAGGATTTAGTGAAGAGTTTGTACTACATATAAAGTAGCTGAATTGGTCTCTTCACATTCTAAGGTTCTCACACCATGGATAATGTTTATCTTTTAGTCCTAGATACTACCACTCTTCTCAAGAAACAGGTCTCGCTAGCCTTTGGTGATCTTTGAGCCTTACTCTGCCTCTCCTCATATTCTTTCTTTGATGTGTAATGTTCTTTGGTTCATTCTCATCTTTTCTTTGTTTCAAAAGCCTAATAAATTTTTGAAGCTAGCTCAAGCTAACTCTTACCTTGGTGGATTATGTCATGACCAGTTCCAGTGCATCTTGCCCAATCTATTTGGTAAGAAAGTTATTTTGAGAGGCAGATGAGTAGCGCAGCAACAATTCAGCTGTTAGATAATCTCCAGTTTGTGGTCTATTTACTGGCAATGAAAATCACTCTGGAATTCACTTTCTCTGTGCTTCCTTTCACTCTGACAGAGTAGAACATATAGGTGAAGCAGGTCAGACCACAAAGCACTGGTCTGACTGCAGTTTTGCAAGAAAGATGACTTGTCTCTTTTTAAGATTTATTTTCCTTTGGGTTACTATGGGAAGCAAATACTCAGAATAAAAGATACATACTGCATAACAATAAATGAGCAGACACAAAATGATTGACCTCTCCTGCATTCTTTTGTTACTCTTTATCTTCCCTAGTCCTTCTTGGAGGTGCTGTTGTTCTTAATCAGAAAACGACTGCAGCCTGTTCCTAGAAAGGAAAAAAAAAAAGACAAATTGGAGGTAGAAAGAAACCAGAAACGTCTTGCCCTTTATATGGATAGTAAGGGCATATGACAATTACTCTAGGCTCTATCCACCACCAAATAAGGCAATTGTTGCTGAGCCACAGTTACATAACTGGTACTCTAATATTTTTGATAACACATTGATCCTTCAGCTGCTCTGGCCATGCCTACCAAAAACGTTTTAGCAGCAGTGATATTTTGGCATCAGCCAGAGTCGATTCTTGACAGAAATGCCTAAGAATGAATGCATTTACAAATAACTCATCTACCTGGAAAGGAACAACACATACTAATGCCCAGAGATACAAGCATGTTTACAGTTAGTGAATTAAAAAAAAAAAAGGTGAAACTGAGTTTTACTTAATTGTTAAACACAGTTGTTCTCACCTTCACTGCCTTGCCTTGCCTTATCATGTGAATTAAATTCTTTTTTCATTTTGTGTCCTTTCAGAGCATTTTTTGCTTCATTTTGTTCTGGTCAATTGACTAAATTCCCATCTATTATTCTGTACTTTGTTTTTTATTTTTTGCTCTCCATTTATTCCTTCAGGATTTCCTATTTTTAGATGGTTATGGAAAATAGCATAGTAAATTGAATTAATTACACTTCTTTTTTCTTGGTTAAGTTGTACATGGCTCACTGCCCTTGTTTGTTGAAAATATCTTACCATCTGGGGATCCTCATTCTGTTCTAAGGTAATGGACTAAAGTAGATATATAGGGATCTTAGTCCCTCTTTATATGACTTGTAAACCTTTCCCAAAATTGTATCTTTTAAACTGCTCCTTTTCTAATATAATTCCTCTGATCAAAAACCTTGAGTGATTTTTTAAAAAATTATGCATTAGATATAATCCAAACACCTTCATTGTTCATTCATAATCCTTTACAACTGTGTCCTAATTTGAAATTAACCTTTCCTCTAATCTTACATATCCATTATTTATGACTTGACTTCTATTACTTCTATTCTATTACTTGGAAAATTCTTTCTTTTCCTCTCATCTGACATAACATAAGCATTTTTTGTATCCAACTCAAATATCACCTTTATGATATTGTATTTTGACTCCTTCCCTCTTCTGAACTCACATATGGTTTATAGTCTCTGCTATTCATTTTATGCTTTTCATAAAGTCTTATTTATAAACTATCTCCATACATCAAATACTTTTTCAACTATATTAAAAATATAAGAAAGTGGTCATTCTTTTTTTGTTTTTATTGCTACTCTAGTAAGACTTTTCTGATAGTATCAAAAATTACTTAGGAAATATTCTTTGTTTGTTAGACTAATACAGCAGATTATATCATATTGGGCATAGTAATAATCTAGTGTAGAAGTGTCCTAGTGGTTCCTATCAAAGAATAGCTCAGATAAATGTGTTAATGCTGATGATGTCTATCCATAAGGGCACAGATGCAAGGGATATATTTGTGTGAGGAGATGGTGACTTACACTTTAGATTTTTATGTCCAAAATGACACCCATTTATCTCTGATCTTTTTTTCTTTTGAGTAGATGCATTTATTGGGATTATGGTGTGACTTTAAAAAATGCAAAGATTAATTTGGCAGATAGTTATTGGTGAGTTTTTATTAATCTCATTAGCTAATACTTTGAATTTCAAGACTTTATAAAACATCTCTATTTTTTTTACCAGGACTTATATAGCTCATTATACCATTTCTCTCCTAATACCACATTACACAATGTTCCCTCCCAAATTTAGCTTTGTACAACATATATTGAGTCCACCAATATTGTGTGACAAGGGATGTAGAGGGATGATTCACTAGAGAAAAAGGATAACTTTTTTCTATTTATCCTTGGATTTCATTCCTATTTTCTTTTGGTAAGTCTTGTCATCTTATAACCTTCAGCATCCATCATCAAACTCTAAAAAGTGAAGAAAATGCCAACTTTGCAAGATCTGTTGGTGTTAGGGTCTTTATACCACATCTAACAATATTAGATAAGCAGGTTACATGGTATCTGGAAAGAGATGTAAGTCATTCAAAGACAATATGGCTTTGGAGAGGATAATTTTCACTGACTTGTTCAGGCCAGTAGTTAAGGAAAATAAGATTACTGAGGAACTATGCATTTGCTCTATCCTGCTATAGGTATAGCTCTAGAACACTGAGAACATTGAGAGAGGCCAGTATACCACCCACTTCTGACTAATGCCTTTCTTAAATGAATGGTTTGAATTTAAGGTGTTTGTAGAATATCTAAATAGGGATAAACTTTAGGTAATTGAATGTATATGTGTTTGAATCTTGGTAAAAGTGTTAAAAATAACTATAGTTACAATATTTTGTTAATGGATACACAGTATAAAAATACATAAATTGTGACATCAGCAACATAAAATATGTGTGTGGGGCAAGTAAAAGTGTAGAACATTTATGTGCAATTGCAATTAAGTTGTCATCAGCTTCAAATGGACTGTTATAAGATATATTATGAAAGCCTCATTGTAATCACAAAGCAAAATCCTATAATAGATACACAAATGATAAAGAGAAAAATTCAAAGCATACCACTTCAAAATCATCAGTTCACAAAGAAAGACAGCAAGAGAGGAAGAAAACAACAAAGAACCTAGAAAACAATCAGAAAACAATTTTTAAAATCACAATAGCAAGCCTTTACATATTAATAAATACTCTAAATGTAAATAGAGTTTAAATTCTCCAATTAAAAGACATATAGTGTAAATGGATTGAAAAAGACTCAACTATATGCTACACACAGAGACTCATTTAAGGTTTAAGGATACTCACAGACTGAAAGTGAAGTGATGGAAAAAGATATTCCATGCAACTGGAGGCCAGAAAAGGACAGGGGTAGCTATACTTAAGTCAGACAGAATAGACTTTAAGTCAAAAGGAGGGTAACAAAAGACAAAAAAGGTCATTATATAATTATAAAGAGATCAATTCATCAAGAGGATATAAAATTATATATGTACCCAAAGCATCTTAATATACTAAACAATTATTAACAGATCTTAAGGCAGAAATATACAGCAATGCAATAATAGTAGGGGACTATAATATCCCACTATTAACAATGGAAAGATCATCCAGGTAGAAAATCAATAAGTAAATAATGAAATTAAGCCATAACTTAGACCAGTTGGATCTAACAGACATATAAATATTCCATCCAACCTCAACAGAATACACATTCTTTTCAAGTGCACATGGAATGTTTCCCAGGATAAATCATATGTTAGTTCACAAAATGTCTAAACAAATTTATGATGATTAAAATTTTATTAAGTATCTTTTTCAAATACAATGGTATGAAACTAGAAATCATAATAGGAGGAAGGCTGGAAAAGTCACAAATATATAGAAATTAAACAATACACTTATGAACAGAGTCAAAGAAGAAATAAAAAATAATTTGAGACAAAAATTGAAACCAAAATTTATGGCATGAAGCACAAACAGTTCTAGGAGGGTAGTTTATAATGATAAAGCCCTACGTGAAAAAATAAAGACTTCAAATAAACAATCTAACATTAGACCTCAAGGAACTAGAAAAAGGACAAACTAAGTCAAAATTTAACAGAAGAAAGAATATAATAAAGACTGGAGCAGAAATAAAACAGAGGCTAGAATGACAATAGAAATAATCAATGAAATTAAGAGTTGCATTTTTAAAGATAAAATGGACAAAGCTTTAGCTAGACTAAGGAGAAAAGAATGATGAATCAAAAAAAAAAACAAAAACAAAAAACCCAGAAATGAAAGAGGAGACATTAAACTGATACCACAGAAACACAAAGGATACTAACAGACAACTATAAACAATTATATACCAACAAACTAGATAACTTAGAAGAAATGGATGGTCAGAATGGCCATCATCAAAAAATCTACAAACTATAAATTCTGGTGAGGGTGTGGAGAAAAGGGAACCCTCCTACACTGTTGGTGGGAATGTTAATTGGTACAGCCACTATGGAGAAGAGTAAGGAGGTTCCTTAAAAAACTAAAAATAGACCTACCATATGACCCAGCAATCCCACTCCTAGGCATATTCCTGGAGAAAACCATAATTCAAAATGATACATGCACCCCAGTGTTCACTGCAGCACTATTTACAATAGCCAGGACATGGAAGCAACCTAAATGTCCATCAACAGAGGAATGGATAAAGAAGATGTGGTACATATATACATGGAATATTACTCAGCCATAAAAAAGAACAAAATACTGCCATTTGCAGCAACATGGATGGATCTAGAGATTGTTATACTGAGTGAAGTAAGTCAGACAGAGAAAGACAAATATCATATGATATTGCTTATATGTGGAATCTAAAAAGAGGGTACAAATAAACTTATTTACAAAACAGAAGTAGAGTAACAGATGTAGAAAACAAACTTATGGTTACCAGGGGATAAGCGGGGGGAGGGATAAAATGGGAGATTGGGATTGACATGTACATACTACTATATGTAAAATAGATAACTAATAAGAACCTATTGTATAGCACAGGGACCTCTACTCAGTACTCTGAAATGGCCTATTTGGGAAAAGAATCTAAAAAAGAGTGGAGATATATATATATATAACTGATTCACTTTGCTGTACAGCAGAAACTAACACAACATGGTAAATCAACTCTAATAAAAATTTTAAAAAAAGAAGCAATGGATAAATTCTTAGTCATTTACAACTTACCAAGACTGAATCATGAATTAATAGATAATCTGGACACACCAATAGCAAGCAAGGGGATTGAATCAGTAATCAAAAATCTGACAAATAAAAGCCCTGTACCAGATAGCTTTACTGCCCCTGTGGTAATACCAATCCTTCTCAAAATTATCTTAAAAATTAGAGAAAGGAACACTTCCAAACTCATTTTATGAGGCCAATGTTACCCCAATACCAAAGCCAGATAAGGACACTATAAGAAAAGAAAATTCTAGGACAATATTTTTGATGAACATAGATGTGAAAATCCTCAAAAAAAAAAAATACCAGCAAACCAAATTCAAGAGCAAATTAACAGAATCATACACAATGATTCAGTGGGATTTATTCCTGGGATGCAAGGATGTTTCAAAATCCGTAAGTCAATCAATGTGATACACCACATTAACAGAATGAAAGATAAAAATCATAGAGTCATCTCAATAGATGCAGACAAGCATTTGACAAAATTCAACATCCTTTCATGATAGAAACTCTCAACAAATTAGGTGTGGAAGGAATGTACCTCAATATAACAAAGGCCATATATGACAAGCCCACAGCTAACATCATACTCAATGAAAAATTGTATGCCTTTTCTCTAAGATTGGGAATAAGATAAGAATGCCCATTCTCACTACTTCTATTCAACATAGTACTGGAAGTGGTAGCCACAGTAATTAGGCAAGAAAAAGAAATAAAAATATCCAAATTGGAAAGGAAGATGAAAGATTATTTGTAGATGACATCATCTTATATGTGGAAAACCCTAGTGACTCCACTAAAAAACGGTTATAACTGACAAATTATTTCAGTAAAGTTGTAGGTAAGAAATCAACATAAAAATATATTGCATTTTTATATACTGACAACAAACTATCTGAAAGAAAAATTAAGAAATCACTTCTATTTATAATAGCATTAGCAATAAATTTAAACAAGGAGGTGAAAGACCTGTACACTGATAAGATATCGATAAAAGAAATTGAGGATACAGATAAATGGAAAGATAGCCCTCCATGTTCTTGGATTAGAAGAATTAATGTCTATACTACCCAAAGTGATCTATAGATTCAATGCATTCCCTACTGAAATTCTAATGGCATTTCTCACATAGATAGAAAAAACAACTCTAAAATTCAAGTGGAACCACAGAAGACCCTTACTAGCTAAAGTAATCCTGAGCAAGAAGAACAAAGTTGGAGGCATCACACTTCTGACTTCAAACTACATTACAAAGCTATCATAACCATATGCTATGGGCATACAAACGTTCACATAGACTAAGATACTTAGGAACAGAATAGAGAGCCCAGAAATAAACTGACATATTAACAATCAACTACTTTTCAACAAGGGACCAAGAATATATGATAGGCTAAGGATAGTCTCTAATAAATTGTGTTTGGAAAACTGGATATCCACATGCAAAAGAATGAAACAAGACCACTATCTTACACCACTCACAAAAAATTATATAAAGTCTTAAATGTAAGACCTAAAACCATAAAACTCCTAGAATAAATCACAGGGAAAAAGCCCCTTGACATTGGTCTTTGCAATAATTTCTTGGCTAAGATGCCAAAGGCACAGGCAACCAAAGCTAAAACAAGTAAGTTAGGACTGCATCAAACTAAAGAGCTTCTGCATAGGAAACAATAAATTGAAAAGGCAGCCTACAGAATGGGAGAAATTACTTGTACACCGTATATCTCAGAAGGGGTTAATATCCAAAATATATAAACAAAACTCATACAACTAAATGGAAAAAAAGCAACTAGTTCAATTAAAAATGGGCAAAGGACCTGAAGAGACATTTTTCCAAAGAAGACATATGAATGGCCAGTAGTTACCCGAAAAGTTGCTCAACACTACTCATCAGGGAAATGCAAGATATCACCTCATATTTGTTACAATGTCTATTATCAAAAGATAAGAGATAATAAATGCTGATGAGATTGTAGAGAAAAGGGAAGCCTGTGGGAATTGTTGGTGGGAATGTAAGTTGGTGCAGCCACTATGGAAAGCAGTGTGTAAATTCCTCAAAAAATTAAAAATAGAACTACCATATGATCCAGCAATCCCACTCATGGTTATATATTTAAAAGAAATGAAATAAGTATCTCTAAGAAATATCTGCACTCCCATGATAATTGCAGCATTATTCACAATATCCAAGATATGGAAGCAACTTAAATGTCCTTTAAAGGATGAATGGGTAAAGAATATGTGAGATATATATATATATAAATATATAAAGTATGATATATATATATAATTTTATATATATATAATTTTTATATAAAATAGAATAATAGAATATCATTCAGCCATAAAAAGGGAGGGAATCCTGCCACTTGCAACAACATGGATGAAGCTGGAGGGCATTATGCTAAGTGAAGTGAGCCAGATAGAGAAGAGGAAATACTGACTGGTATCGCCTACATGTAAAATCTTTAAAAAAAAAGAAAAGCTGATTTTGTAGAAATAGTGAATAGAATGGTGGTTGCCTGGGGCTGGGAAGAGTGGGAAATAGGGAGATGTACATCAAAGTGTACACACTGTCAGTTGTAAGATAAATAAGTTCTGAGGTTCTAATGTATAGCATGGTGACAATGATTAATAATATGGTATTGTATACTTAAAATTTGCTGAGAGTAAACCTTAAGTGTTCTCGCCACACACATAAAAAGAATTAACTGTGTGTGGTGTGGTGGTGATGAATGTATTAATTATCTTGATCTTGGTAATCATTCCACAATGTATATTATATCATCATATCATCATGTTGTACACTTTAAATACAATTGTATTGACTATTATTTCCCAATGAAGCTGGGGAAGAAAAAAAACAGTTTATTTCTAATTTGTGAAAAGCCCATGCAGTAATTCAGGGATCCAGGCTCCTGACCCCTTGTGGATCTGTCAATCAACATGCAGCTTCTGAAATTACTTTGGTCATCATTGAGCTAGCCAGAAGGCCAAGGTCATGCAGCATAGATGAAGGAGATTTTAATGGTACTATTTAGGCAATGGTATACATTATTTGTTCGCACGTTTTGTTGGCTAGTGCTTTGTTGTATGGTTGACCTGAACTCAGCTAACTATAAAGGAGTTGGGGAAATTTAGTCTAGCTGTGGGCCTGGAAATAAGAGGTTAGACAGACAGTTTGCAGGTTTCTGCCACATTTGCTAATGTAAACTCTTATTTTATGGGCCTTAAAACTACCTAATCTAGTTCACACACTGATTGAATACAGTATGAAAATAATAATTTTTTTCTACATAGGAGTATGGTGAAATAAACCTTTTGGAAGTAATCTTACTTCTTAATTTATTTTTGGTGTTGGAAGTTTGAGAAATTAGCATTTATTAAGTGTTTAAGTTCTGTAAATGATGAACCAAGTAGATATAAAGCATATTGCTAGATTTCTCTGAACATCTTTTAATAAATAAGAGAAATCCAGTTTATGACAGAACTGAGAAAAAACATGCTTTGCATAAAGACAAATATGAATAACAAATTTACATTGATATTTAGTATTCCTAATATGGAGAAAATTTTAATTTAATAGAGGTCTATTTTCCAAAAATAACTCCTAAAATACTAATAGCAAATAAGGGGACAGGAATCTATGTAGCTAATCAAAAACTTGCATTTTCCTCATTCATTAAAGTGGGAGAAAAAGATCAAAACATTTTTCCAGTTTTATCTCTGCTCTCTTATCTTGCTCCCCACTCCCCCATCCCTCCTACACAAACATATAAGACAAGTAAATAACCTGAGCAGAAGATGAAAATCATACACATACACAGTGTTCCTTATTTGTTTCCATGTATATGGAAACAAAATAAAATTTGAACTATAAAAAAATAACAAAAGAAACATAAATGTCTCCCTCATCCTGTGACACAAGTATGACAATTATTTTCCCTTAAACATCTATTTGAATTCTTCTAGTGACACTAGGTATACAAAATTACTAGTCATTATAGTTATGATTCACTCTGAATTCCTGAAATTGCA
Source organism: Balaenoptera ricei (assembly GCF_028023285.1). Taxonomy (NCBI): domain Eukaryota; kingdom Metazoa; phylum Chordata; class Mammalia; order Artiodactyla; family Balaenopteridae; genus Balaenoptera; species Balaenoptera ricei. The sequence continues at coordinate 129,204,675 of NC_082640.1, forward strand.
TAAAACAAGAGGTAGTCTTCTTTTCTTTAATAAGTTAACATCTAAAAAGCGTGGGTTTTGTTAGAAACTGGGGCATCATGCTTGAACTTTCAATATTCTTACTTGATATCCTAATTATATGCATTATACAAATGAAAAGCTGTAGGGACTAAAGTACAGTAGAGGGAGGCAAGTGACTGAAAACAAATCAGGTCTGTGTACATTATTGTGAAGATTTTAGCATTAATAACTTTATTAAATAAAAAATTTAAATGCTGTTTAGAGATTTTAAAAATATAGCTATATTTAGGCATCCCTAAGAAATATAAGCAGAATGCCCAACAGATTGTAATCATTAAATACTTTCCTGTATTTCATCATTTCTATAGTTTCCATTCCAAATTTGCCCTCAAACACTTGTCTTTTGCATACCTCACAATGGAGTGTGAAATTACATCATGCATGTATTTACAGTCTTTGAATTTCAGAATGAACAATGTGTTCTTGGAGGGAGAGAAAGAGAAGGGGAAGAGATTGTGGAGAAAAATTAAATAATGAAAGAAATTCAAGTGCTTTTGTACTCAAGGCCCTTATGCCCCAAGGTGAACCTAAGGAAGAAAGTATGGTTTTTGCTGTTGGGGATGAGTGCGGGCTTAATGTCAGTTTCAGAAGCCCTCTCATTGTTTAAGTGTCTTGTAGCCTGAGTGTAATTTTAGTGTTTGAGGACTCATAATTGAGATACTAATGACTCTAAGTACCAGTCAAAACTTCCATCTGTTGCCAGGTGACAAAACATCTGTCTGATCCATTGTTAGAGGAAAAGCTAGCTTTGGTAGCATTATTGCAGTATGATCTCTTATTACAAAATTTTCATGGGATGGTCAAAGGGATTACTCCCTTGTGTATGATTTGATTACATACGACTTAGGAATTAACTGATTTTAGAACATTTACCCTGTATGAGATGGGATTCCACTGGATGGGATGTAGTGCTGTATCATTTTTCCTTGTTCCATTTGTATGTGTGTCACAGAGGTCCCCATATTAAATGGGTTTATTTGTATTCTTCTCTTTATTTTTCCAAAGGAAATTTACTGTCATTCTTTCAGCATCATTTATATGTCCTATTTTTCATGTCTTTTCTTGATTCACTTACAGTTTCCAGAACTCAATCTTTAAAAGAGTCACAAGGCAATGAGATGTAACACTTATAATAAAAAAAAAACCCTCTCTTAAATTAGAAAAAACTTCAAAAAATTATATACCTTAAATATTACTGGAGAAGGGTCAATAAATGCATGTTAAAATTCATGAAATATTTTATATTTCCAAATGCGTAGTGTTTGTCATGAACCATCTAGTATAGACAATGTTAAAGTGTGGGAATAATTTTTAAAGATTTGAGCTTCAAGAAGATATCTCTTAGAGTTAGATTAGGACAGCAAGAAAGAAAAACCTGGGAAGTTCAATAGGAAGCTTTATGGTAGTGACAATGGTGGTCACCAAAGTGGTGTGGCTCTTGCCTGTGCTGATGCATATTGTGCTGGAGGGGTATTAGAACTGCCTGTATTTTTAACATATCATTAAAATACCTTTGAATGTTTTAAAATAAGCTTAATATATTAATGTAGTATTATGTAAATGATTTATAAATTGCCATACGTCTTTGGGTTAATCCTAAACTTCTTTTATTCGTGGTTTATTTTCATTTTGGAGATTGCCAAGCCAGAAATCAATACTCAGAATACAAGGGGTGTCTAAAAGGGCCTTTATGGGAACTTATGGAAATAAAACTTTTATTTTCTTGTAAGCATTTCTTACTGCCTTTAACATGACCGTACTTTTCTCTTGTAGACTAAATCTATAGTACAATATCAGAATTGATTTTGTAGCTACTTACTGTAATATTAAAAGCTTTATCTGAAGTGGTTATGGTATATAAATACTTGCAGAAGCTGAGAGGCTGCAAATCATATTATATGACTTGTTAAGTTTATAGCATATTTATATAGGTTATTAAGTAGGAAAACCCCACTTCTCCTGTTTGTCTCTCCTTTATTCTTACACTGTTACCACACTCACAACACTTCTGACACCAAATGCCTAGGTTTTTTCCCCCACATCAAGCAGTTCTCTTTTATACCAGCAGGGTGTCCTACAATTTAACTAAATTCTGACACTATCTACCTGGAGATAGTGTCAGATCCCACAGGTTAAGGGCTCAGTCTCCCCAAACTGCTTCCCACTTCATATGCCAATTGCAAGTAGTAGATCCCCAGGTTACCCACAACCTTTTTCCAACTTGGCTATAAATCAGAAGTTTCTATGACCTCCTCCCCCTTAGATTTGATTATTTGCTATAATGGCTCATGAACTTAGGGAAACACTTACTTATGTTTACCCATTTATTATATAATAAAGGGTATGATAAAGAATACAGATGAAGAGTCAGAGGAAGAGATACATAGGGTGAGGTCAGGGAGGGTCCCAAGCACAGGAGCTTCTGTCCCTGTGGAGTTGAGGTATACCACTCTTCTGGCACGTGAATGTATTCCCCAACCTGGAGACTCAACAAACTCCAATACTATTGGAATTTTTATGGAGGCTTCATCATGTAGGCATGATCCATCATTAACTCAATTTCCAGCTCTCCCTTTCCTGGAGAATGGGGAGTAGGGCTTGAAAGTTCCAAGCTTCTAATCATGGTTTGTTATTTCTGGTTCCATCCAGGAGCCCATACCACCTCTTTAGAACAAAACACATTCTTATTACCCAGGAAATTCCGAGGAATTTAGGAGCTCTGTGTCAGCACCTGGGGACAAAGACCAATCTTAGAACAAAAGATGCTCCGAGTGCTCTTATCACTTAGGAAATTACACAGGTTTTAGGAGTTCTGTGCCAGGAACCAGGGGCAAAGACCAATGTATATGTTTTCTAAATATTATTTAACAGTCATGGCCTATAATCACAGTTACTCTACGGACCTGAAGTTAGCACTCTTGCAGTCTTGTCAGCATTACACGACCTGCAGGGGTTGCACTGGCTGAACCTATACGTATAATTGAAAGAAGCAGGCGATAGTTTCCAAATATGTGGATAAAGTGAAATAAAATTAACAATGCTTCTAAACTCCTGAACTTAGGTGAATGAGGTGCTAGCCTTACTGACCTGAATACCTGGAATAATGGATGAGAGTCAAGAGAAGGACCTCTGTTAGTTGCAGTAGATAGATCATATCGTAAGGTTAGTGAAACATGTCTTTTTGATTATCATTTATGATAAATTATAAATTACAGGTTTTTTGGCTATATAAAACTTAGGTAAGCCTTTTAGCATCCTAGTGACATAGGTGGTGGTGGTTGTTTTTTTGTTTTGTTGTGTTTTTGTTTTGTTTTTTTTTTGTTTGTTTTGCTTTTTAAGAATAACCCAATACAGTAAGGAATCTTCTAAGAGTCATAGGGAAAACTAATGAAGAACTAGGAAGAAATACCTCTTTGTTCATTTCTATGTCATTTATACATTCCTTTGAGTCAAAGAGCTAACTGAAGACAAGTTTAAAAATTAGAATGCTCCATTCATGATCCTGTTTTATTTAAATCTTTACTTTTGAAAAATCTTTACTTTCTTGTAAGCTGTATTTTTATTTACATAGAATTATTTGAATCTTTCTTAGGGATATATGATTATGAACCAATTCTAATTTGGCTTCACAGGTTGAGAATCTGGCCAATGAAAAATGAGCTTCTTTTTGTGATATTGTTTCACTTCTTCTAAAGGCTAATGAGAATTCAAGTTTTCTCCCTATTTTTAGGATTATATTTTGAAGAGACAGTGTTCCTTGTGAATACAGGCTGAATCCTTAGAACAGTGTTTCTCAAAATATGGTTCACAACCACCTAAGCTGCTTATTAAAGGGTGGAGTTCTAGATCCAACTGCTGATGAACTGAAAGAGAATTTCTGCATGCAGGGCATAAGAATATGTGTTGCAATAAGCAACATCGAAAGATTCTTATGCACATTAAAGTGGGAAAACCACTCTTTTAGAGTGTACAAAGTTTTCTGGAAAATGTGATATGAAAAAAAATCTATGCATTAATTCCATGCATATTTTTCAGGGAAACATAACTTGAAAGAGTATATATTTATATAGAGAGATACATATATTTATGTCTGGGATATTTTATCACTTTATTTCAGGATTTTAAAGATGCTGATTTTTTTTTAATATATTAATTCCTCAGTATTGTAAAACTATGTTAGGGATTTTTATTGAATGCATCATTACTTGTCAAACAGTAACATGTAAAAATCTTACAGAAAAATCTTCTCAGGTATACAGCATGGATATATATGTGTTAAGTTAGAGAACGGTATTAGCTGACAATAACTACAAGTAAGATATATCATACTTTATGCCCATTAAGTGTATCGTTATAAATTTTTTCAGTTGTAGTGTAACCTATGAAATTGTGATATAGCTCCTATAGTACTGTAGCAACATTTCATTACACCACTGAGCCATATTGTTGTGCAGTCAAAGTTTCTGTAAAAGTGAAGGACTTGTAATGAAAAGCAATCAAACAAGACATGCAGAACATGGATATTTCATTTGTATCAGATGAATGTGTGTCTAAAATATAGAAGGGTGTGAACCTATCATTATTAACATTGCATGAATTTTGTTCTTGGCATTTTAATAATCTTCAAGTGTAAGAAAGTACTTCTTCCTTTATTTCTCTGTCTGTAAATCCAATTATTTGACACTCATCTCAAACCATTATTATTTCTATCAAGAATTTGCTTGTATTTTTCCAGTTTATTTATTTTTAATACATCTTTATTGGAGTATAATTGCTTCACAATGCTGTATTGCTTTCTGTTGTACAACAAAGCAAATCAGCCACATGCATACATATATCCCCATATCCCCTCCCTCTTGAGCCTCCTGCCACCCTCCCAATCCCAACGCTCTAGATCATCACAAAGCACCGAGCTCATCTCCTTGTGTTATGCTGCTGCTTCCCACTAAATATCTATTTTACATTTGGTAATGTATATATGTCGCTGCTACTTTCACTTCACCCAAGCTTCTGCCTCCCCATCTATGTCCTCAAGTCCATTCTCTATGTCTACATCTTTATTCCTGCCCTGCCACTAGGTTCATCAGTACCATTTCTTTTTTTTTTTTTTTTTTAAATTCCATATATATATATACGTTAGCATACGGTATTTGTTTTTCTCTTTCTGACTTACTTCACTCTGTATTACAGACTCTAGGTCCATCCACCTCACTACAAATAACTCAATTTCGTTTCTTTTTATGGCTGTGTAATATTCTATTGTATATATGTGCCACATCTTCTTTATCCATTCATCTGTCGATGGACACTTATGTTGCTTCCATGTCCTGGCTATTGTAAATAGTGCTGCAATGAACATTGTGGTACAGGACTCTTTTTGAATTACGGTTTTCTCAGGGTATATGCCCAATAGTGGGATTTCTGGGTCATATGGTAGTTCTATTTTTAGTTTTTTAAGGAACCTCCATACTGTTCTCCAAAGTGGTTGTATCAACTTACATTCCCACCAACAGTGCAGGAGGGTTCCCTTTTCACCACACACTTTCCAGCATTTATTGTTTCTAGAGTTTTGATAATGGCTATTCTGACCGGTGTGAGGTGATAGCTCATTGTAGTTTTGATTTGCATTTCTCCAATAATTGGTGATGTTGAACATCTTTCCATGTGCCTCTTGGCCATCTATATGTCTTCTTTGGTGAAATGTCTATTTAGGTCTTCCACCCATTTTTTAATTGGATTGTTTGTTTTTTTGATATTGAGCTCCATAAGCTGTTTGTATATTTTGGAGATTAATCCTTTATCCATTGTTTCATTTGCAAATATTTTCTCCCATTCTGAGGGTTGTCTTTTCGTCTTGTTTATGGTTTCCTTTGCTGTGCAAAAACTTTTAAGTTTCATTAGGTCCCATTTGTTTATTTTTATTTTTATTTTCATTACTTTATGAGGCGAGTCAAAAAATATTTTGCACTTGTTTATGTCAAAGAGTGTTTTTTCCTATGTTTTCCTCTAAGAGTTTTATAGTGTCTGGTCTTACATTTAGGTCTTTAATCCATTTTGAGTTTATTTTTGTGTATGGTCTTAGGGAGTTTCTAATTTCATTCTTTTAGATGTAAGTGTCCAGTTTTCCCAACACCACTTATTGAAGAGGCTATCTTTTCTCCATTGTATATTCTTGCCTCCTTTGTCATAAATTAGGTGACTAAATGTGCATGGGTTTATCTCTAGGTTTTCTATCCTGTACCATTGATCTGTATTTCTGTTTTTGTGCCTGTACAATACTGTCTTGATTACTATAGCTTTGTAGTATATTTTGAAGTTGGGGAGCCTGATTCCTCCAGCTCCATTTTTCTTTCTCAAGATTGCTTTGGCTATTTGGGGTCTTTTGTGTTTCCATACGAATTGTAAAATGTTTTGTTCTAATTCTGTGAAGAATGCCATTGGTAGTTTGATAGGGGATTGCATTGAATCTGTAGTTTCCAGTTGTTTCTAAAAACACATTTTAAAAAGCATCACTTTGATAGTCAATGTTACCCTTTAATAGTCGAATTAGGCATGCAAAAATCTGCCTAATTATTTAGTAAATGAGGCAATTTTCTCTAGCAAGAGAAGGAAAAAATATAAGGAACACATTTTCAAAAGATAAACACTTCTTGAATTTTTTAACATTCTAAGATTATGAATATATCCACAAAGTTCCTTGATCTTTAAAACATTTTTCTGTATTCATAATTTTTTAGTTTTAATATAACATACATATAGAGAAGCATGTACAATTCCATAATTTATCACCACACTGACACTCTTGTAATCTTTACTCAGGTCAAAAAAAAAAAAAAAAAAAAAGAAAAAAGAACATTACTACTACCCATAGGCATCCCGTGTGTTTCTTCCAAATTATAAATTCTGATCCTCTTCCCAGAAGAAACCTCTCCTGAATTTTGCCTCCTATATACGTCTGTTGGTTTATGTCAGCATATAACTCAAACATATACATATATATTATTTACATGCTATTTCCTTGAATTCAAGAAGAACAATTATGGACTGGTTTCTCCTAATAAATGCAAAAACAGAATTTATATATAAGAAAGAAGAGAAATGAAGAAGGAAAAACTACAATTAAAATAGCACACTTTACTTTACTTTCCTTCAGTAAGATGCTGGCAGTAGGTAAAGAGATCAGTTATGTTTTTCTGTCTTTAGACATTGAAATGATAACCAAAGAAACCAATTTCAGTTGATTAAGGATTCTTCAGAATATGTTGGTTATATAACCATAGATATATAAGTAAAAGGATGCCTCTGTAGTCTGACTGCCAGTATCTTTTTTTAGCCCCTCTGTCCCAATTATGCCAGACCTGTACCATTTTGCATAAACACTCATATACTTAGGTATGTGTTTCTGTTGGATAATATATTTTAGAAGTGGAAATAAGGTCTCATAGACAGTGTGTGTGCTTAACTTCAGTGAACACTGCCAAACAATTTTCCAAAATGCTTGTACAAATTTAAAATCTCACTGGTAGTTAGAGTTCCAGTTGTACCATATCCTCTCCAACACTTTAAAAAAATTTTTTATTGAAGTATAGTTGATTTACAATGTTGTGTTCATTTCTGCTGTACAGCAGAGTGATTCAGTTATACATATATATGTTCTTTTTCATATTCTTTTCCATTATGGTTTTTCACAGGATATTGAATATAGTTCCTTCTACTATACAGTAGGACCTTGTTTTTTTATCTTCCATCACTTTTTCATTACCTTTTCTGAAGGGTGTGTAACAGTATCTTATTGTAGTTTAAATTACATTTCCTAATAACTAATGGAACGTGATGTTAACAGCCTTTCCTCTCACCTCAAGGATAACCTGAGGATTTGACTATTCATTGAATCCTCCTTGCAGCATGAAGTCAGTGAGTTTATGGGGTGTATATAGCATCCAATATAGATGTTATGTACCAACCCAATCACCTGTACCTCATTGTTGAGACTGTTCATTGAATAATAGATTACTGACAAGTGACATGTAATTGATGAGGTACAAATAAACTGGAAAATGGCAGCTAGTCATATACTCCTAAAGGGGCTAAAGGGATAGCAATGTGTCTAGAAATGATAGCTTTACAGGTACTCCAGGCCCAGTTGTTCTTCTCTCTTGACTACATGAAACCCAAATGGGGAGTGGGACCTTAAGAATCACACCTGGGAGTTATAAGCCTCCTGTATGTTGTTAGTGTACATGTTGTCCTGTATTCTTTCTTGAGGTTTGGGTTCTGAGTAAAACCTATTGGATCTCATGAATTTGTCCTTCCGTAGCTATATTAGTGTTGGTTGATCAGAGTGGATTATGTAATTTATGAGTTACATAATTTGTGGTCACCTGTTCATACAATTTTAGGAAGTTTCTATTCACTTTTCTTGTCCATTTTTCTATTGGGTTGTCACCTTCTTCATATCGATTTGAAAAAATTTGCTGTAAATTCTTGATATAAGCCCTTTGGCAGTTATATTTATTCTAAAAAACTTCTCCTTGCCTTTTCATTCTCTTTATAAAGACTTCAGTCACAGGAAGTTCAAAATTTAAATACATTCTAATTTATTAATATTTTTCATTTTGTTTAGTGCTTCCTGTGTTCTGTTTAATAAATTTTTTACTACTCTAAGGTCATGAAGTTATTCTCCAGTGTTAACTTCTAAAGTCTGTACATTTTACCTTTTACATTTGGATTTGTAATCCACCTGGAATTTATTTTTGTGTGAAATTAAGTAGCAGTAAAGTTTCATTTTTCCTATGTGGACCTCAAATTGATCCAGCACCAATTCTTGAAAAAACTGCACTTCTCCCACTTTCTCTATCGTACCCCTTTTATTATAGTTGAAGGGAACATATGGATTTGGGTCTGTTTCTGAATGCTCTTCTCTGTTCTGTTCATTCATTTCTATCCTTGGCTACATCACAGTCTTAATCATTGTTCTTTTGTAGTAAATTTTGATGTGTGATATGGCGGATCTCCTAACCTTGTTCTTATCCAAGAGTGTTTTTCTCTTTGTGGTGCTTTGCATTTCTATATGAATTTTAGAATCAGATTATACATTTTCATACATATGTATACATAAAAATATACACACAAACACTGTTAGCATTTGGCAGGGGGTTGCACTGAATTTATAAATTATTTGGGGGAGAATTGACATCTTTACTGTAATAAGACTTCCAATCCATAAAAATAGTTTATCCATTCATTTATTTAGATTTTTATACTTTTCTCTCACTTAATAATTTTCCATGTAAAAGTCTTACATACCTTTCATTAGCTATATTCCTACATATTTGTTATTTATTGATGCTATATTTTACAATTTTATCTTCTTTTGTGGTTAATATATAGAAATTCATTTGGTTTTTGTATATCAACCTTTGATTCAACAATCTTCCAAAATCCACTCTAATTCTAATGTTTATCTGTAGATTCTTTTGGACTTTCTATATGAACAAATCATATGATCTACTTAGAGTAACGTTTTTATGACTTATTTTCCTATCTGTTCGGCTTTAATCTGTTTTTCTTGCCTATTTGCATTAGCAAAGACCTGTAGTACTTAAATAGAAGTAGCGAAGATGGATTGTGATAGCTTGGGTGTTTTTTAAAATTGTAGTGAAATATGCATAACATAAAATTTACCATATTAATAATTTTTGAAGTGTACAGTAGTGATAAGTGCATTTAAGTTGTTGTGCAGCCATCGCCACCATCAATCTTCAGAACTATTTCATCTTGCAAAACTGAAACTCGGTACCCTTAAACAATAACTCTCCATTGCTTCCTCCCTTTAGCCCCTGGCAATCACCATTCTACTTTCTGTCTCTATGAATTCAACCTACTTATATAAGTGGAATCAAATAGGATTTGTCTTTTTGTGACTGATTTATTTCACTTAGCATAATGTCTTCAAAGTTCATGCATGTTGTAGCATGTGTCAGAATTTACTTCTTTTTAAAGGCTGAATAATATTCCATTGTATGTATATAGCACATTTTGTTTATCCATTTATCTGTTGATGGATCCTTTGGTTATTTCCACCTTTTTGGCTATTGTGATTAATGCTGCTATGAACAGGTAGCATTACATGAAGCACTGGTTTTTTTTAAAGCAAACCTTTACTCTCTTTCTGCTATGGATTGATTATACTTTTCTTTTTTTTTTTTTTTTTTTTTTTATGTTTGCAAAAAATTTGTCAAATTTAAAGAAATCTTTTTTTTTTTTTTTTTTTTCACACACACACTGTACTTTATTTTTACAAGAGATAAATCGACTGACACCAAGCATTGTACATGGATGACCACAACAAAAGCAACAATGATTGCAATTACCAAACATGAAATGATTATACTTTTCTGCTCCATTAATGTTGGGGTTGGTCCTATGAATTGTTTTGACAAATGCAACACTAGTAGATATAACACAAGCAAAAGCTTTAGATGAGCTTTCTCAGTGGAACTTGTCCACTTGTACTTCTACCATCATCATGAGAAAAAAATGACTCAAGCAACTTCCTGGTTTTTGAAGGATGTACGTCATGTTGAATAGACCTAGACAGAACCCCAGATTGAAGGCAAATTCTTTTGGTGATGATCCACAGTTGTTCAAATACAAATAAATGATTGTTATTTTAAGCCAATAGGTTGGGGAGAGGGGTGTTATGCATCATTATTATGGCAATGCCAATTCTTGATATTTTATCATTAAATACAATTGTTGTAAGTTTTTAAAATAGATATCATTTATCATATTAGAAAGTTTCCTTCTATTTCTAGGTTTACATTTTTTCCTTTTTAAATAAACAATCTTATTGAAGTACATTTCTCATATCATAAAGTTCACACATTTCAAACATTATAATTCAACTATTTTTAGTAACTTTACTTTTCTCTCTTCCTAGCTTTCTAGCTTATTCATTTTTTTTAATTGGAGTAAAATTGCTTTACAATAATGTGTTAGTTTCTGCTGTACAATGAAGTGAATCAGCTATATGTATACCTATATCCCTTCCCTCTTGAGCCTCCCCCCAACCCACCCCTCCAGGTCATCACAGAGCACCAAGGTGAGCTCCCTGTGCTATGCAGAAGCTTCCCACTAGCTATCTATTTTACACGTGGTAGTGTATTTATGTCAAACCTAATCTCCCAATTCGTCCTACCCCCCCTTCCCCCCACCATGTCCACATGTCTGTTCTCTATGTCTACGTCTCTATTCCTGCCCTGCAAATAGGTTCATCTGCACCATTTTTCTAGATTCCACATATATGTGTTAATATACGACATTTGTTTTTCTCTTTCTGGCTTACTTCACTCTGTATGACAGACTCTAGGTCCATCCACATCTCTACAAATGACCCAATTTCGTTCCTTTTTATGGCTGAGTAATATTCCATTGTATATATGTACCACATCTTCTTTATCTATTCATCTATTGTTGGACATTTAGGTTGTTTCCGTGTTCTGGCTATTGTGCCTTCTAGCTTATTCATGAATGGAAGTTTAGATGTTGAATTCCATCACATGCCTTTTCTATGTCTATTGAGAAACTTGTAGTTTTTCTTATTTTCTAAATGTGGTGAATTCCATAATTTGAGTTTCATATGGAAAAAAGCATTATAAATGTAATATAAAGACAAGATAGTAGTGCCAAATTGTCCTTATCTATATATCTGTGGATTTAGTATTTATATTTATGAGATATGTTGTATTCTTATTTTTTCCTTTTTGTAATGCCCTTATCTTACTTAGGTATGCTTAGGTGTCTAGGCTATTTTGGCCTTCTAACATGGGTTGAAAATCATCACCTTTTCCATGTTCTCAAAGCTTGTTTAAAATTGGTAATAATTCTTCCTTAAATGTGTGATAGAATTCACTGATGACACAAATACATTTTCCTTCTTTCAAAGAAAATTTTGTTTGTGCTGGAAATTCATAAGACATTTATGAAAAACAAATACAAAGACTAATCCTCTGCATAGCTAATTTACAATGCAAATTGAATCCCTAAACTTAGAGGGTCCATTTGATACTGTTAGTGCATTTATTAGGAAAGATGGGATTCTTAAATTTTGGATGGAGTCTGTGTTAGAGTACCCAAGACTACCCTCAGGCTTGATGATTCACTAGAAGGACTCACAGGACTCAGAAAAAGCTGTTATACTCAGCCATGGTTTATTACAGTGAAAGGATATGTATTAAAATCAGCAATGGGAAAGGACACATGGGGCAAAGTCCAAGGCAAACCAGACACAAGCTTCCAAGTTTTTCTTTCCAATGGAGTTACACAGGGACACAATTAACTCTTATATCAGTGATGTGTGACAACAAGGGCAAAGTACTGCTAACCAGAGAAGCTGCTCACCTGAGCTTTGGTGTCCAGGTTTTTTATTAGGGGTCAGTCATGTAGGCATGCAGCATCCAGTCCCCTGAGCAAAAACAGGTATTCACCATAAATCACTTTGTTAGGATAAACTTATCTGGTCACACTAGCCTTAGTATGGCCCAAGGCCCCAGGCATACAAAAAACACATTATCAGGTAGAATATTCCAACAGCTCAGAGGATATCTTTCAGGAGCTGTCCAAGGGCCAGTCCTGGAGACTTTTTATTTGGAAAGATGTTTTCCAAAAGAAATTTCTTTGGAATGTGCAGGGTTTGAGTAACCTAGTCTTGCTGAGTTAGGTATTTCAGGTATACCTTCTTTATGTCTTGTTAGGACTCTTGTCTTAAAATCTATTGTATATGATAATAATTTAGCTACATCAAGTTTTTAACATTATTCTTATTGTGCATATTTTCCATATTTTTGACCGTACTCTGTCCTTATATTGAAGATTTGTCTCATAAGTAGCATACAGTGTGTCTCCTTTTTTTTGTTCATTTATTTTTATTCTTTAGTTTGAAATTTTAGTCCATTTATAAAATTACTGAAATATATAGGTTAAATTGAACAAAATCTGCAATTTATTTTCCCTTTTCTTTTAATATTATGTGCTTTGTGTTATTCCATTTCCACCCTATATTAACTTGTTAGATACATCATATTTTACTATTTTATTTGTTATCCTAGAAAATAAAATATGAATTCTTGGCATTTTAAGTTTGAAATGTTACAGCTTGTTAAACAGTGAAAGGGCTTTCAACCCTTTAACTCCCTCTTTTGAGTTATGTCTTATTTTTGTGTGTGTGTGTGTATTTAAATCTGTATACATATTAAACACCACATGGTTAGCTTGGTAATTTATATAATAGTAAGTTTGTATTTGTAAGTTTCTTGAGAAAATTGCCTGGCCATGCTATATAAGAGTTTGATTTTATTACTTTTACAGAAGAAATGTGATCAATTTTCCTCTATAATCAGTTTTGTTCTTCATTTCTTTACTTCATACATTTACCCACACAGCTACTCTTTTATTGGCCTTTATTCCTTTGTTGTCTTTCTTAGCTTTCATCTGGGGTGATTTTCTTGTGCCTGGGAAACACTTATTAGCATTCTCTTCAGTGCAGATCTGCTGGTAATGATTTCTCTCACTTTTTGTTTGTCTGAATATTCCTTTAGGTTGCCTTCATTTCTAAAGAATATTTTGTTAATAGAGAATTCTATGTTGAAACATTTTTTCTCTCATTCATTTAGAGTTCTCATTATATTTTATTTTGACATTCCTTATGTCTTTTGAGTAATCTGTTGTTGGTTTTTCTGTTATTCCTTTAGAGGTAATGACTTTTTCCCTTGAAGCTTTCTAAGATTTTTTCTTTTTCATTGTTTTTTTCATCAGCTTTATTCTTAAATGCCTAAGTGTGTTGTTATTTCTATTTATCCAACATGGTATTTAAAAAACTTATTTAATATATGGCTTGATATCTTTACTCAGTTTGAGAAGTTTCTCAGTGTTTACATTTTATTCAGCGTTTTTGCACTATTTTATCCTTCAGTCCTTCTGGGTCACTCTTTTCTGAATTTTCCATCTTTTTTGTGTGTTTTTGTGATTAGTCTATATATTTTATCCCAAACAAATTTTTCAGTTCATTAACTCTCTCCTCAACTGTGTATTCCAGTTCATTGAGTGTCTTATTTCAATTATTGTGTTTTCAGTTCTAAAACCTTCCATTTTATTCCTTTTATGGGATAAAATTTCTCTCATCGTATTTAATTCCTTGACATGTTAATCATAGATTATTTTGAGTCCATGTATGAGAACTCTGTTCTCTTGTAGGACTGTTTTTACTGTCTGAGGGTGTTGTTTGTTTGCTTGCTTTGTTTTTTAGTCCAGTCTTTAACTTCTTTGTGCTACTCCTTAACTTCAAGAGTTATTTTAAAGTTACAGTAATGAAGAGAGTATAATATTGATTAAAAAAAATAGGGTAACTGATAAATGGAACAGAATAGAGTCCAGATATAGACTCTCAGTTACATAGTAAATCTGTTTTCAATAAAGATTCTATAGTAGTTTCCTATAGCTCTTGTAACAAATTATCACAACCTTTGTGGCTTAAAAAAATGTATTCTGTTACAGTTCTGGAGGCCAGAAGTCCAAACTGGGTTTCACTGGGCCAAAATCAGGGTGTTGTCAGGGTTGCACTCTCTCCAGGACTCTAGAGAAGGATTGGTTTCCCTGCCTTTTCCTGTTTCCAGTGACTACCTGTATTGCTTGGTTTGTGGCCTTTTCCTCTATCTTCAAAGCCAGTGGCATAGCATATTCTCTTTTGGACTCTACTTTTTGTCCCCAGTACATGGCCACCTTTTATTCTGTAGTAAAATCTCACCCTCCCTTCTTATAAGAACTCTTGTGATCATACTTAGAGTCCATCTGGATAATCTGAGATAATTTTCCCATCTCAAAATTCTTAAATTAATCTGGAAAGTCCCTTTGTCATATAAGGTGACATTCACAGGTCCCAGGGATTAGGACCTGGATATCTCTGGGGGTCACTAGTCAGCCTATCTAGATGCTAAGGCAATTCAATGGGCTATTAATATTTTCAGCATATAGTCCTAAAACTATTGGAGAGCCATAAACTAGCTAGCTAGCTGGCCAGCCATCTAGCCAGCCACTCAAAGGAAGGACGGAAAGTGGGAAGAATGAAAAGAAGGAAGATCTCTTTACCTGATACCTTATAACATGTTTAACTTACCATGGATCATTGAGTTAAATATGAGAGTTAAAACTATGCAACTTTAAGAAAGATTTCCTAAATATGACAGATTCCTAAATATGACAAAAACTCATGAGGTATTAAAAAAAATCAATAAATTGGACTTCTTCAAAATTAAAAACTTCTGCTCTTGGGCTTCCCTGGTGGCACAGTGGTTAAGAATCCGCCTGCCAAGGCAGGGGACACGGGTTCGAGCCCTGGTCCGGGAAGATCTCACATGCTGCGGAGTAACTAAGCCTGTGTGCCGCAACTACTGAGCCTGCACTCTAGAGCCTGTGAGCCACTGCTACTGAACTCACACGCCACAACTACTGACCCCCGTGTGCCTAGAGCCGGTGCTGCACAACAAGAGAAGCCACGGCAGTGAGAAGCCCACGCACTGCAACGAAGAGTAGCCCCCGCTCACCGCAACTAGAGAAAGCCTGCACGCAGGAACGAAAACCCAATGCAGCCAAAAATAAATAAATAAATAAATAAATTCATTAAACAAAAAAAATTTTGCTCTCAAAAAACACCATTTTGAAAATGAAAAGACAATCTCCAGACTGGGCATAAATATTTGTAAAACATATATCTGAGAAAGGACGTGTCTAGAATATATAAAAACTCTTACGACTCAATAAGACAAATAACCCGATAAAAATGTGCCATAATTCCAACACTTACTTAACAAAAGAAGATATACTGATGACAAATAAGCACATAAAAAGATGCTCAAAATCATCTAGACCTCCCTATAGGTAAGATTTATTAAGATACCAAATCATAGAATTGTCTCTGTATTCTTTTACACTGAAAACAAACCTCTGCTTTCTAGACCTTCCCCCAAATCACCCTAAAATCCAAACCCTACAATAAGTAATTTCTAACACCTTCCTACTAAGATTCCACACAGATCCCCATGGTGTACATTATTCCTCATAGCAATGAGTAGTAAACCCAATTTGTTAGCTGGAAGGAAGGCATCTGTGGTTAGTGATAGTTTCAAGATTCTGTTTCTGAAGAGAGAAAGAGAGAGGGAGAACCTTCAAAACTCCCACCAACACATCACATCTAACTCTGTTCTAACATTGACACTAACAACTTCCAACTTATTATATATGTTTCAGTCTAACACTAATGCCCCATTTTGTGCACTAGAACACATTCACTGTAGCCTACTCAAAACCATTATTCCAGCAAGTCTCCCCTAAGGACTAGCACAGAACAGCTGGTATCAGCGTGGACTTTACAGCTAGATTTCCTGGATTTATATACCAGCTCTGCCACTCTTTGTATGATCTGGAGTAACTTAGTTACCTTCTCTGTGTCTTGTCTCAATTTTTACATCTTTTAAATATAAGGATATTAATAATACATCATAGTATTGTGAAGAATAAATAAGTTATTTTTTGTAAGTGATTTATAAGAGGGCTTTGCTGATTGTTAGCATGATAATGACTTTAATACATCTCTCTGCATCATCAAATTTCATTCTCTGTTAGATCATTTCCATTAATACAAAACATACTTCTTTATTTTCTCTCTTATTTAAAAAATAACCTTCTCTTAATTCTGCTTTCTCCTCTAGCAACTGCCCCATTTTAAAAATCTCCTTTACAGCCAAATTCCTGGAGAGTTAACTCTACTCCTTGTCTCTAAATCCTTTTCTCCCTGTCTCAGGTTTTTGCCCCCATCATGCCTCTGAATTTGGTCTTTTCAAAGTTACAAATCACCCCCTGCCCATTTTGTAAACATAATGGTTAATTCTCAATTTTTATTTTACTTGCACTATTAGTGTTGTGTATAGTTATAGAGTTAATTTCTCCCCTCTCTTAGATATCCTTTCTTTACTTGGCTTCAAGTACTCCATAAACTTCTGCCATCTCATTGGTCCCTTTTTATAGTTCTTTCCTTTCTCCCTGGCTTTTTAATATTGGTGAGTGCCAAGGCCTCATCATTGGTCCCTTTCTCTAAGTGTCCTCACTCTCTTGGTGAGCTCGTATCTTCCAGTGACTTTTAATATCATCACAAGCCAGTGCCTCTTAAATATGCATTTTTGCCCAAACCCATCTCCCAAAGTGTAGGATAATAATAGACCAATACCCTCCTGACACCCCCAATTCAAAATACTTGGACCTCAATATCCTGATCTTCCCTGACCAGATATGCTCAGCCAGTTACTCCTCCCACCCCCAATTTTAGTTGTTCTCTATACTTCGAGTTGTTCAGGATAACTTGGTGTTACCCTTGACTCCTTTCTTTCTCTCATACCCCATATCAAATCCTGTTGTTCCAGACTTTTTTTCTTTTTAACACCTTTATTGGAGTATAATTACTTTACAATGGTGTGCTAGTTTCTGCTGTATAACAAAGTGAATCAGCTATACATATACATATATCACCTTATCCCCTCCCTCTTGCGTCTCCCTCCCACCCTCCCTATCCCACCCCTTTAGGTGGTCACAAAGCACCGAGCTGATCTCCCTGTGCTATGTGGCTGCCCCCCACTAGCCATCTATTTTATATTTGGTAGTGTATATATGTCCATGCCACTCTCTCACTTCGTCACAGCTTCCCCTTCCCCCTCCCCATGTCCTCAAGTCCATTCTCTACATCTGCATCTTTATACCTGTCCTGCCCCAAGGTTCTTTAGAACCTTTTTTAAATTTTTTTAGATTCCATATATATGTGTTAGCATACAGTATTTGCTTTTCTCTTTCTGACTTACTTCATTCTGTATGACAGACTCTAGGTCCATCCACCTCAATACACGTAACTCAATTTTGTTTCTTTTAATGGCTGAGTAATATTCCATTGTATGTATGTGCCACATCTTCCTTATCCATTTGTCGATGGACACTTAGGTTGCTTCCCTGTCCTGGCTATTGTAAATAGTGCTGCAGTGAACATTGTGGTACATGACTCTTTTTGAATTATGGTTTTCTTAGGGTATATGCCCAGTAGTGGGATTGCGGGGTCATATGGTAGTTCTGTGTTTAGTTTTTTAAGGAACCTCCATACTGTTCTCCATAGTGGCTGTATCAATTTACATTCCCACCAACAGTGCAAGAGGGTTCCCTTTTCTCCACACCCTCTGCAGCATTTATTGTTTGTAGATTTTTTGACGATGGCCATTCTGACTGGTGTGAGGTGATACCTCATTGTAGTTTTGATTTGCATTTCTCTAATGATTAGTGATGTTGAGCATCCTTTCATGTGTTTGTTGGCAATATGTATATCTTCTTTGGAGAAATGTCTATTTAGGTCTTCTGCCCATTTTTGGATTGGGTTGTTTGTTTTTTTGTTATTGAGCTGCATGAGCTGCTTGTAAATTTTAGATATTAATCCTTTGTTAGTTGCCTCATTTACAAATATTTCCTCCCATTCTGAGGGTTGTTTTTTTTTTTTTTGTCTTGTTTATGTTTTCCTTTGCTGTGAAAAAGCTTTTAAGTTTCACTAGGTCCAATTTGTTTATTTTGTTTTTATTTCCATTTCTCTACGAGGTGGGTCAAAAAGGATCTTGCTGTGATTTATGTCATAGAGTGTTCTGTCTATGATTTCCTCTAAGAGTTTTAGAGTGTCTGGCCTTATATTTAGGTCTTTAATCCATTTGGAGTTTATTTTTGTATATGGTGTTAGGGAGTGTTCTAATTTCATTCGTTTACATGTAGCTGTCCAGCTTTCCCAGCACCACTCATTGAAGAAGCTGTCTTTTCTCCACTGTATATTTTTGCCTCCTTTATCAAAGATAAGGTGACCATATGTATGTGGGTTTATCTCTGGGCTTTCTATCCTGTTGCATTGATCTATATTTCTCTTTTCGTGCCAGTACCATAATGTCTTGATTACTGTAGCTTTGTAGTATAGCCTGAATTCAGGGAGCCTGATTCCTCCAGCTCTGGTTTTCTTTCTCAAAATTGCTTTAGCTATTCAGGGTGTTTTGTGTTTCCTTACAAATTGTGAAATTTTTTTGTTCTAGTTCTGTGAAAAGTGCCATTGGTAGTTTGATAGGGATTGCACTGAATCTGTAGATTGCTTTGGGTAGTACAGTCATTTTCACAATGTTGATTCTTCCAATCAAAGAACATGGTATATCTCTCCATTTGTGTGTATCATCTTTAATTTCCTTAATCAGTGTCTTATAGTTTTCTGCATATAGGTCTTTTGTCTCCTTAGGTAGGTTTATTCCTTGGTATTTTATTCTTTTTTTGCAATGGTAAATGGGAGTGTTACCTTAATTTCTCTTTCTGATTTTTCATTGTTAGCGTATAGGAATGCAAGAGATTTCTGTGCATTAATTTTGTATCCTGCTACTTTACCAAATTCATTGATTAGCTCTAGTAGTTTTCTGGTAGAGTCTTTAGGATTCCCTATGTATAGTGTCATGTCATCTGCAAACAGTGACACTTTTACTTCTTCTTCTCCGATTTGGATTCCTTTTATCTCTTTTTCATCTCTGATTGCTGTGGTTAAAACCTCCAAAACTATGTTGAATAATTGTGGTGAGAGTGGGCAACCTTGTCTTGTTCCTGATCTTAGTGGAAATGGTTTCAGTTTTTCACCATTGAGAATGATGTTGGCTGTGGGTTTGTCATTTATGGTCTTTATTATGTTGAGGTAAGTTCCCTCTATGCCTACTTTCTGGAGGGTTTTTATCATAAATTTGTGTTGAATTTTGTCAAAAGCTTTTTCTGCATCTATTGAGATTATCATATGGTTTTTCTCCAATTTTTTAATATGGTTTATCACATTGATTGACTTGCGTATATTGAAGTATCCTTGCATTCCTGGGATAAACCCCACTGATCATGGTGTATAATCCTTTCAATGTGCTGTTGGATTCTGTTTGCTAGTATTTTGTTGAGGATTTTTGCATTTATATTCATCAGTGTTACTGGGCTGTGGTTTTCTTTCTTTGTGACACCTTTGTCTGGTTTTGGTATCAGGGTGATGGTGGCCTCATAGAATGAGTTGGGTAGTGTTCCTCCCTCTGCTATATTTTGGAAGCATTTGAGAAGGATAGGTGTTAGCTTTTCTCTAAATGTTTGACAGAATTCACCTGTGAAGCCATCTGGTCCTGAGCTTTTGTTTGTTGGAAGATTGTTAATCACAGTCTCAATTTCAGTGCTTGTGATTGGTCTGTTTATATTTTCTATTTCTTTCTTGTTCAGTCTCGGAACATTGTGCTTTTCTAAGAGTTTGTCCATTTCTTCCAGGTTGTCCATTTTATTGGCATATAGTTGCTTGTAGTAATCTCTCATGACCGTTTGTATTTCTGCAGTGTCAGTTGTTACTTCTCCTTTTTCATTTCTAATTGTATTGATTTGGGTCTTCTCCTTTTTTATTTTTATGAGTCTGGCTAATGGTTTATCAATTTTGTTTGTCTTCTCAAAGAACCAGCTTTTAGTTTTATTGATGTTTGCTATTGTTTACTTCATTTCTTTTTCATTTATTTCTGATCTGAGCTTTATGATTTCTTTCCTTCTGCTAACTTTGGGGTTTTTTGTTCTTCTTTCTCTAATTGTTTTGGGTGCAAAGTTAGGTTGTTTATTTGAGATGTTTTTTGTTTCTTGAGATAGGATTGTATTGGTATAAACTTCCCTCTTAGAACTGCTTTTGCTGCATCCTATAGGTTTTGGGTTGTCGTGTTTTCATTGTCATTTGTTTCTAGGTATTTTTTGATTTCCTCAGTGATCTCTTGGTTATTTAGTAGTGTATATTGTTTTGCCTCCATGTGTTTGTATGTTTTACCTTTTTTTCCCCTGTGATTGATATCTAGTCTCATAGTGTTGTTGTCAGAAAAGATACTTGATATGATTTCAGTTTTCTTAAATTTACCGAGGCTTGATTTGTGACCCAAGATATGATCTGTTCTGGAGAATGTTCCATGAGCACTTGAGAAGAAAGTGCATTCTGTTGTTTTTGGATGAAATGTCCTATAAATATCAGATAAGTCCATCTTGTTTAATGTATCATTTAAAGCTTGTGTTTCCTTATTTATTTTCATTTTGGATGATCTATCCATTGGTGAAAGTGGGGTGTTAAAGTCCCCTACTATGATTGTGTTACTGTCGATTTCCCCTTTTATGGCTGTTAGAATTTCCCTTGTGTATTGAGGTGCTCCTATGTTGGGTGCATAAATATTTACAATTGTTATATCTTCTTCTTGGATTGATCCCTTGATCATTATGTAGTGTCCTTCTCTGTCTCTGGTAATAGTCTTTATTTTAAAATCTATTTTGTCTGATATGAGAATTGCTACTCCAGCTTTCTTTTGATTTCCATTTGCATGGAATATCTTTTTCCATCCCCTCACTTTCAGTCTGTATGTGTCCCTAAGCCTGAAGTGGGTCTCTTGTAGACAGCATATATACGGGTCTTGTTTTTGTATCCATTCAGCCAGTCTATGTCTTTTGGTTAGAGCATTTTCTCCATTTACATGTAAGGGAGTTATTGATATGTATGTTCCTATTACCATTTTCTTAATTGTTTTGGGTTTGTCATTGTAGGTCTTTTCCTTCTCTTGTGCTTCCTGCCTAGAGAAGTTCCTTTAGCGTTTGTTGTAAAGCTGGTTTGGTGGTTCTGAATTCTCTTAGCTTTTTCTTTTCTGTAAAGGTTTTAATTTCTCCATCAAATCTGAATGAGATCCTTACTGTGTAGAGTAATCTTGGTTGTAAGTTTTTCCCTTTCATCACTTTAAATATGTCCTGCCACTCCCTTCTGGCCTGCAGAGTTTTTGCTGAAAGATCAGCTGTTAACCTTATGGGGATTCCCTTTTGTGTTATTTGTTGTTTTTCCCTTGCTGCTCTTAATGTTTTTTCTTTGTATTTAATTTTTGATAGTTTGATTAATATGTGTCTTGGCGTGTTTCTCCTTGGATTTATCCTGTATGGGACTCTCTGTGCTTCCTGGACTTGATTAACTATTTCCTTTCCCATATTAGGGAAGTTTTCAAGTTATAATCTCTTCAAATATTTTCTCAGTCCCTTTCTTTTTCTCTTTTTCTTCTGGGACCCCTGTAATTCGAATGTTGGTGTGTTCAGTGTTGTCCCAGAGGTCTCTGAGACTGTCCTCAATTCTTTTCATTCTTTTTTGTTTATTCTGCTCTGCAGTAGTTTTTTCCACTATTTTATCTTCCAGGTCACTAGTCTGTTCTTCTGCCTCAGTTATTCTTCTATTGATTCCTTTTAGAGAATTTTTAATTTCATTTATTGTGTTGCTCATCATTGTTGGTTTGCTCTTTAGTTCTTCTAGGTCCTTGTTAAACATTTCTTGTATTTTCTGGATTCTATTTCCAAGATTTTGGATCATGTTTACTATCATTACTCTGAATTCTTTTTCAGGTAGACTGCCTATTTCCTCTTCATTTGCTTGTTCTGGTGGGTTTTTACCTTGCTCCTTCATCTGCTGTGTGTTTTTCTTCTCAGTTTGCTTAACTTACTGTTTTTGGGGTCTTCTTTTCACAGGCCGCAGGTTCGTAGTTCCCGTTGTTTTTCATGTCTGGCCCAGTGGCTAAGTTTGGTTCAGTGGGTTGTGTAGGCTTCCTGCTGCAGGGGCCTGGTGCCTGTGTTCTGGTGGGTGAGGCTGGATTTTGTCTTTCTGGTTGGCAGGACCACACCTGGTGGTGTGTTTTTGGGTGTCTGTAACCTTATTATGATTTTAGGCAGCCTCTCTGCTAATGGGTGGAGTGTGTTCTTGTCTTGCTAGTTGTTCAGCATCAGGTGTCCTGCACTGTAGCTTGCTGGTCGTTGAGTGGAGATGGGTCTTAGCCTTGAGATGGATATCTCTGGGAGAGCTTTTGACATTTGATATTACATGGAGCCGGGAGGTCTCTGGTGGACCAATGTCCTGATCTCAGCTCTCTGTCCTTAGAGGCATAGGCCTGACATGTGTCCGGAGCACCCAGACACTGTCAGCCACACGGCTCAGAAGAAAAGGGAGATAAAAAAAAAGAAAGACAGAAAAAGATACAATAAAGGTATTAAAATAAATAATTTAAAAATTATTAAAAATAAAAAAGATTAAAAAGCAATAAAAGAAAAAAAAGAAAGAAATCAAACTAAAAAACAAATCCACCAATGATAGCAAGTGCTAAAAACTATACAAAAAATAAAAAACGAAAAAAACCAGACAGAACCCTAGGACAAATGGTAAAAGCAAAGCTATACAGACAAAATCACACAAAGAAGCACACACATACACACTCACAAAAAGAGAAAATGGGAAAAAATATGTATGTCTTTTGGGAAGTCTGAGATCTTCTGCCAGCATTCAGTAGGTGTTCTGTAGGAGTTGTTCCGTATCTAAATACATGTAGATGTATTTCTGATGTATTTGTTGGGAGGAAGGTGATCTCCATGTCTTACTGCTCTGCCATCTTGAAAGTCTCCTGCTCCTGCCTTTAAAACATATCTAGACATTGACTTCTTCTCATCCTATCCAATGTTACCACTTGGTGCAATCTCTCATCAGAAATTCTTGCGTGAATTTCTACAATAGCCTCCGAACTGGTAGTCCTGCTTCTACCCTTGACCACTGAAAAATGTAGGTCAGATCACATTACCTCTCTACTCAGATCATTATCATTTTATTCAAAGTCCTTAAAATTATCTGTGAATCCTTATCTCTTCTCCCTTCTTCCCCCTACCTAGCCAAGTCATGTTTCTGATCTCTTCCACTGTTGGTTTTCTTCTTCTCTCTTTTTTTTTTTGTTTACACTTTAGTCACATTGGTCTCCTTGCCATATTTTGAACATTATTGGAAAGCACCCATTGTATTGCTTTTGTACTGCAGGGTCTGTCTTCTCCACATAGCCACATGGCTAACTCCCTAACAGTTTTCAAGTGATTGCTCTGATTTCACCTCCACAATGAGGCCACTTTCTCTCCTACCCTGTTTAATCCTGCAGCTGTTCTTTTTATGCAGGTATATCTTGATTCTCTTTACTCTGCTATTCTTTGTCATTTTTATAGCACCTAAACACTGTAATATATTATACAGTTGACTTATTCATTGTTTTAGTTATTTTATTTTCTGTCTCCCTGCTGGAATATATGTGCTATAAGGGTACAAATATTTACATATTTTTCACTAATACATCTTAAGAACCTGATTAAGTACATGTAATAAATATTTACTAAACGAATGAATAAATAAAAATAAAGGGGTGAAAAGGAGATCTGAAACATTGTCTTCCCCTTCCCCTCAACTATATTACTTTACTATCTTTGTCTAGGAAGTCCAGTAAAATAAGTAAAAGCTTATAATATTTGGGTGAGCAAGAACAAGGGATGTAGCAACCACCTCATCGTTCACTGACAAATGCCGACTACTTGTGATTTGATGTATATGAGGGTTTTGATTATCTCCTACAAATTAGTAGTCTAAAGAACTATTTCTTTAAACCTCTTTATTGCTTAGTAGAGTTTATTATATTTCCAAACATTAATAATTCTGGTTTAAACTTTACATGTTTCTTCAAATTTATTTACTTCACAGTCTAAGTGTGGCATATCAAGAAGCCAGTGTGTTGTATAAGCATCTACTTTGTGTTTGTGCAAGATAGAGTTATCTTTGAATTCAGCTAAGGCAGGTAGCTCTATGCTTATCTCCAGGAAAGCATGGATGACTAATACAGACCCTTGTCTAAGATAAGGAGGAGGCAGGTAGCTAGTGAATTTCAAAACTCTCCTGGAGATACCCAGAGCTAGTTTGTTTACATTTTTTTTAGGGATGTATTGATGAATGGCATACCCCAGGTTTAATAGGTCATATACCCTGGCTTTGTTAGAAGACCCTGCTGTAAACATGTCCAAAATCTCATGAAACCAAGATTCCTCACACATATCTTGGTGATTCACAATTATAACATGCAGCACATCCTGTGCTAATAAGAATGGATCCCAGGGAGCTGTGCCTGGAAATCTCTTGGGCTCCCCAGTCTTGACTGTGCTTTCTTTCTGTTGATGTGCCAGATCTTTTACCTTTGTTAAAGGTATAATGTATGCATGTAATCTATAGAGTCTTGTGAATTCTTCCACTTGTACTGTATAATTGATATAGTATTTATGTTTTCTTTCAAGGAATAAATTATCTATTTTCAGTTTTAATTTATAATTTTATACCATAACTTTTTATAATGCTTAATTAGAAAAAAATAGATAATATTTTCACAGACTATCTGCTGTAATAAACTTCAGACTTCTCATTTTTTTCTCATTCTTTTGAAACATCAGTAAAATAATTAAAGACTTTCAGAAGGACAGGCTGGAAATCAGATTTTCATTATTATGAAATGATTTGGCTATATTTAGATCACTTCTTAACTTCTGTATGTCATATAAACTTTTAAGGCCATGATATATTAGTTTTTAAATGTAAGTCTCTCTTCTTTTTCTTAAATAGTAGCATGGGATTATATTTTACTATAACTTCTGTAACTCTAATTGTCAAATAAATTTTTAAACTTTGCTTCTGTTAAATAATTGAAAATGAATTACTTTTTCCATTTACCCACAAAGTCTAGAAGGAATACTTCCTAGAAATTTACTCTCTGTTAATATGCTGCATTTATTAGATGATTTTCACACAGCAAGAAAATTCCTAAGATGAACTTTAAGGCAAAGTCATGTCATCATTGATCTCTTGCTCAACAATCAATCCTTGAAGCATTAATAACTCAAAATGGTTATG
Source organism: Balaenoptera ricei (assembly GCF_028023285.1). Lineage (NCBI taxonomy): Eukaryota > Metazoa > Chordata > Mammalia > Artiodactyla > Balaenopteridae > Balaenoptera > Balaenoptera ricei. Next base: position 129,230,602 of record NC_082640.1, read on the forward strand.
CTATTTCATTACCATGGGAATTGGAAGTGATGGCTGTGACCTTGGTGTATGGGTTGGTAACACAAAACGTAATGGATTCAGAGTCTCAGGGTGCTTGGCAATTAAGTTTATATAACATTTTGGGATCAAAGTGTTTTGATCCTAAAATGAATCCACTTAAATTTGTTGCTAAGCTGCATATTTAGAAAATGACATTGTTACTCTGCTGCTTTTTTTCATTTGAACACAGATTTAAATTATCTAATAAGAGGCTATTATTTGTTGAATCAAAAACTATAAAATCATCTTGAAATAATGCTATGCTTTAAAGGAACATTTGGATAGAAAACTTTAAAATAGAAAGAGTATGAGTTAGCTCACAGCCATGCTTATTGGTTTATCTGTAATATGTGCCCTTTATAAACCATGCATTTTGTTTTCACCATAACATTTTTTTTTTTTAGCATTTTGAAATAACCTTTTATCTATTCCCAAAATTTACAATCCCTTTGTGGTAAACACGGGCCATGTGGTCACCATAGCCATTTCCTCTTCCCAGCCTTCCTTGCAGTTGCAAGGGGAGAATATGACTGATTATGGCTAATAGAATATTGGCAGAAGTGGTGAACACCATTTGTAGTCCTAGATCTCCCATGAGATTTTCTACATTCTTTTTCCTCTTGTGTCCCAGCTGGATGAAGAAGATTCAGCATAGGACTCTATAGCCCTATACTAGGGTACTATAGCAACATAAACTGTAAGGACCCTTGATTACTGAAATACTGCTAGTAGGAGAGCCAGTCAGCCAGCAATATCCATTCTATAATTTGCATGAATGAGGCATACACTTTTATTGTCTCAATCCACTGAGATTTTAGGTTAGTTTTTAAAATAGAAGTTAGCATATCTTAACTAATATGCCGCCTTACTTTCTATTTTAAAAAACGTTGACCATCCCTAAATTGTCACATTTGTGATATGAATTTTGGCATGTCAGGACTTTATTGGTTAAAGTTTTCTAAATTGTTTATCCTAAAACACAGGTACACTGATAGGAGATGTAAAATATATTTTCTAATTTTATTGCTTTATTTTGGGGAGGATACACAATGTCAAGATAATGTGTAATTCCTCTTGCGTCTAGATTTATGACTATAATTTTAATACAAAATGTTATCTGATTTTCAAACAATTCTTTAAAATGATGATCCTAAGCTTTCATATTATCCTTAAATACTTTGAAAATCCAGCAAAAAATCTCTCATTTCAATACATTTTCCTAGGCTACTCTTTTTTCTTTTGCCATCATATCCACGATTCACTGTGCTTTGATAAAACACTGCAAAGTGAGGCACAGTTTTGTTCAACATTTACTTAATACAAATTTATCAAAGACTTAACATCTACCAGACAACATGTTAAGTTGCTGAATTATATAGCAGTGAACAAACCACACTTGAATCTTGCCTAATAAACTTGGGATCTAGTAGGGAAACAGATTCCTGACAATTAATTACATAAATAACCTTCAATTATAATTATGATAAGTAATGGGACATGTGGAGGGAGCTATGAGAGTGGGACATAATCTAATATAGAGAAATGGAGAATACTTACTGAGAAAGGGACATTTATATTGGGACATTACAAAAGGAGAAGGAAGGGAGGGAGGGGGGAAGGAAGGGAGGGAGGGAGGGAGAAAGGGAAGGAAGGGAGGGAGGGAGGGAGGGAGAAAGGGAAGGAGGGAGGGAGGAAGGAAGGAAGGAAGGAAGGAAGGAAGGAAGGAAGGAAGGAAGGAAGGAAGGAAAAACCCATTCCAGGCCTGGTTAAGTTTGTAAGGAGATTTACCTGTCAGTTTAGTGAGTTTAGGTCTACATAATACTGATCACAAAGCATAGATCTATATTATCCAGGAGGGGATTTTAACTCACAATTTTTATGATGAAGAAATTTCTTTGAAGAACCATATTTACTTAAGGAATTATATTCTGAATTCTCCTGCAGTTTGTTAAGATGGGCTCTCCAAATTTCACTGCCCAAGATAAACGCTAATAGCAATTGAGATCACTTTATCTATTAGGGAAATGAGATTTTCTTTTATCAGAGGGTGAATTGAAGTGATTTACATTGTAATTTAAAGTTTGAGATTCAGAGACAAGAACAATTTTTTTTCACATTCAATTGGACTTTCACTCAAACTAATACTAAAATCGTCCGTTAGTGGCATTCTGTCCTTCTCTCCCCTCTGTACTTCCAGTGTTCTGCTGCAGATTCCTCTGAAGCCCCTATTGGAAGGTGCCTGTAGAAATCCATTCAGCCTTCACGCTGAATGGGAAAGGTTATGCCTGACGGGGCATCCCTTCACTAATGGGACATAGGCGCTGACGGATAAAATTCCCCCTGATTTCATCCCTTGAGAGGACCATTCTAAATCATTATTAGAAGGTCTTAGCCATATCGAATGATACTTTTCCACAACAATGATCAACTTGATAATGCATCCTAGAATTGGTTTCCTGTTTTACTTTCCTCAATCCTATTAGAATCGCTTCCAAAAATAAACTACCTTCATGCAAGCCCTGTTCTCAGGTTCGGCTTTTCAGCGGGGACACTAGACTAAGACGATTGCTTCTCATAGTGACCATAGAAAGCACGCCCTCAATATGAAATACTGTCGTGGAAGCAGTAAGTACTTTGATGATAAGCGTCCTGTATTGGGCGCTATACTAACAGATAGGTTAAGTGAGATGCAGCCCATGTTCATGGACTGATGTCATTTCATTCATGTGTCAATTGTTCCAGAAGAGGGAGGCTGACTGACATCAGCAGGATATCTTCAGTAGTTTCCTCTGTCAAAGTCAGCTCAGTATTTAGTGCTTAGCTAAACTACATCTGCATTACAGCCGCACCCATAGCTGACCCTGAAAGGTAATAGTGAAAGGAAATTCTTCCTGCAGACGTATCTGTGAGTAAGGAATTTATTCATTTACTTTTTATGGAGGGAGAAATGGCATGGGTATACATAGGCTACTGGGCAGAGATGAACAGCTTAGCTTGTTGATCAGGAGCTTGAAAAGAGCAAAATAGGAAAACTGAAGTAAGAATATTAGGGGAGGAGTCATTTGTATGGATTAATGGAAAGGTGTCTCATTAATGCTTCCTAGAGTACATCAACGGCAAAATAAGACTTGAATAACCAAATAGATAGTATGACTTGTTCTGTGGATGTCAAGAGACCACCCAGCTGCAAATGGACACCTTTTACCATGGAGGTGGTTTGTCCTTAATGGAATTGACAGCTACTGTGGCTATAGGTTTGCTTTCCCTGCCGCCCTGCCTGCATTGCCAGTACCAGCCCCATATTCTAAGGACTTAGAATGCCTGATTTATTAATTGTATATATATAATTTAAAATACACATAATCTTCAACTCTGCAATTCTATTAGTAGAAATAGATCCCACAACAACAAATACGGTACTAACATAAGGAGTTATGTGTCAAAATAGTCATGATGGTTTTGTTTTTAGTAGCAAAACAACTAAATTAGGAAAAATTTTATAAATGTTAGTTTATCTATAAAATGAAATTCTGAATAGTTGATAAAAATAATGCAGATATAAATGGAATAATATGGAATTATTATTATAATTATATATCTCTAAGATATAGTGTTAAATGGAAGAAGTTGCTAGGTATGTATAATGGTACTATTGGTATAAAGAAAATGTATGTCCATGTCTAAATTATTACTTCTACTTATATTTATATACACACACATTCTTGTATATAAATGAAATGAATTGAAACATGACAACGGTTATTCTTTGTAATAAAGAGAGATTGGTGGTAGAAAATTCAACTCACTCCTCTAAGAGTTAATAATATTTTTATAGAGATAATGTTAATTAGTTAAATACTAATACTGTTTTAATTTGATCTTTAGTAAATATGATCACATTTATTTTATTATATATACTGAAATACAGTTGACCCTTGAACAACGTGGGGGTTAAGGCAGTCTAACCCTCTGTGCAGTCAAAAATTTGCCTTAACTTACATTTGGTCCTCATATATGCCATCCTATATTTGCGGATTCAGTCAACTGAGGACTGTGCAGTATATATTTAATGAAATATGTATTTAATATGAAATTGTAATATGTAATCTGTAATATGTATTTAATGAAAGAAATTCATGTATAAGTGGACCTGTGCTGTTGCAACCCATGTTGTTCAGGGGTCAACTCTATTTAGTGTTTCTACCATGTTCAAATCTTGGTTAAAAAGTGAATTTGGTTGTTGTTTGAGAGAGAAATATGAGAATACAGGTAGACCTATTGAATTAACAGTCTCTTGACTGGCTTCTAGGTAGAAGTAGTTGACCCCTGGTACATGACCTTAGTTATACAGAGACAAGGACTGGGAAAAAGGATTTGGAAATTAGAGCTCCATTTTTTGAGAAAGGGAATTATGAAACAGTGAGTTAATTTAATATAAATGTATTAATTCTCTCCTATGTGCTTAGTACTGTGACGGACGTTGTAGAAAGAACAATGAACACAGCACTGGGCCTGCCCCATGAAGGTTTGCTTGCCTTCTTAGGCTAGATCCCAACAACGTTCCTTCCATTACAATTAAACTGGAGGTTCAGGCTACTAAGAAAAAAAGAAAAGTCAAAATGTCTTAAAGTCCTCTTTCAATTACAGTGCTAAGCAGGGTTCAAATATTATCAACAACACACTGTGCCCAAGGCTGGTTTATCCAGAACCCCAATATGTGGGGCTCATTAGCTTTGAGGAGACAAGGAGATGTTTGCCACATCCCAAAGCTAGACTGTGGAGGAAACAGGCAACTGTTTTTTCATTAGCAACTCTGAGACAAAACATGCAACTCTTTTTAACATGAAATCACAACTCAATTTCATCATTCAAGGGATGTTGAATGCTGACATTTAGCTCATTTTTTTAAAAAATTTACTTTTTTATTGAAGTACAGTTGATTTACAATGTTATGTAAGTTTCTGGTATATATATGTATATTCTTTTTCATATTCTTTTCCGTTATGGTTTACTACAGGATATTGAATATAGTTCCCTATCCCAATTGCTAAGTTTTTCTTTAATTTGTAAAAGAAGAACAGAAAGCAAAGATATGATCTCAAAAAAGAGGTTTAAGCAAGAGATTTGGTGAATAACTTTTCTCCTTTTTTGGAGTGTCAATAACCACGATATATACAGAATCCTTGTATCAGATGTTGCTGACTGACTATGCATTTATTTCCCCCTTCTTTTTGGTTAACTAAACCCCATTTTCAGGTAGCCACCCTTAAGAGAAGGACACTTACATTCTTAACTTAGGGATAAATAATCATTTCCATTAGTCTGATGCATGGTTATCAAACATTTTGTTCTCAGTTTTTGTTGATGTGGGTTAAATAAATCAACATTTACTGTATTATAAATTAAAACCTGTGAAATTTAAAAATTATTTTTAATTAATTTACTTGAAAATAACAATGTGTATGCCACATCAATATAAATAACATTTTAACAAAAAATAACTATCTCAAATCAAATTTGTGAGGCGTGAAATTGTTTTATACTTTTGCAAATCTCTTAATATTTGTCTTTAATAGACATCTTCATAACTACTTCTGCACTCAGTCTATTGTAGTATATGGTTTTAATTTATGCATATGAAGAAAATCCAGTCTCATAGAGATGTGTAGTTGGAAATAGGAGAACTATTTTAATCATCTATGTAGAAAATTGTGGCAATTCTTCTTTGATATTATACCAATATGCATCAAGTGGTATTTTCTTAGAGATTAGTTGCAATGTGGAATCTGAATACTTATCAATGAATATTTCATACCCTATTGCATTAAAATCCATTGGTCTTCTTGCAGTTTGAATAATTCCATAATATCAAGTTTTGGCCATTGGAACAAATATTGATTCATTGAGTCCATAGAACTTGAAAAATATTAGCATACTTTATTATGATAGTTTAAAATTTTACATTCATTAATATAATTTGTAAATATCACCATCAAATCATCAGGAATATCTTTAAGTATGGGAAATTGTCAAGCTCATGCAGGCAGACACAAATTTTCCAAAATTCTAATTTTCACTTGAAAGTTCAAATTTTATCTTTAGCAACACATACTGTCAGTTTTCTTTGAAGTGACAGGCTAACTTTGTTTTTTGAAAATGTCCACCAAATATCCCAATCTGAATTCCCATGTCTTTTCTGCCATTCTTTCAAGTAAAAATGGGGTTCCAACGAAAATGTACTAGTTCAGCTTATGACGGATTCAACAAGAGCTTTTCCTTGAGACAACCATTGTACTTCATTATGCAGCAGAAGTGTTTTATGCCTGTTTCCCACTTACACAGAATGTTAAAAAGTTATATACTGAATGGTTAAAGTCGAATAAATTAGTTTTTTTTCTGTTTCACCAAGGACAGTCTTGAGTGAAACTGGTTTTGTTTTTTGTTTGTTTTTTTTATCAGCAAGTGCATGGCAGTGAAGAATATGATAACCACTAGTATAGTTTGGAAGCACTGCCTTGATTTGTGCTAAGGTGCTGGTAGTTTTACACACCATTACTTTAGTATGCTAGTCAAAATGGGTTTGACCTTCTAACCTCCATGAAAGATTCTCTCAGGCTACACTGACCCATGGATTGATTCATTTGGTTTAGGAGTAGCATGTTACCAGTTAAAATCAGTAAGATATGAGAGAGAATATGCCAAAGGGTCTTTAGACTAGTTTCCTACCTCATAAGTAGGCATAATGAAAAACAGCACTTTTTATCCACAGATATTTTCTTCTCTGGATACTTAAGTGTATGAATTTGAGTCAGAACTAAACCAACCTGAAACCATGTTGGTTGTTAAAGCCAAAGAAAAAGCTGACACTGAAAGAATGGGAAAAACAAAAACAAAAACAAAAATTAATAATAATAAGGAAAGAATCTGGTTCCTTGATGATGTCATTGAGCTACCATGAATTAACTAATCATAAAGCTGGTTAAACACCAAGTATTGTTATGTGAGACAATAGGTAGCCTTACTATTGAGATACATAAGAGTTGAGATTTTCTGTTACTTTTAGTAAGAGGCATCCTGATGATAAGTGCCATTTTACTTCTACCTAACAAATGGAAAAACAGTCACTACATGGTTATAAGGGAAATTCTCCCTGGATCACTTATTATACAAGGCGTAAACCTAATCCCACAGGAAAATCTCTATGATTAAAAGTGGGAAATTATGTCAGATTGCTACAGAAACAAGTGTATTTGAAATTGGGATACTCCTCAAATTCCTTAGATTACCTATGACTAGAGTTAAGGTTATTTCTAGGTCATGGGATGGAATTAAATCTCTAGGAAGAAGCTAACAGTTTTCAATTTGTAAAATTATTAGGTATAAAGGTAGGGGAATTTAAAAAAATCCACAAAGATCAATTAATGTTACCCACACATTTAGATGTTTAGTAACTTGGAGTGTTCATTTACCAGTTTTTACCTGTATCATAAGAGACTGAGATTACCATAGAACATGCAGGTTGGGAAAAAAAATAAAATGTCCTGTAAACAAATTAGACAACATTTGTTATAAAGTTTCTCTGTGTAATAACATTGATTTCAAATCAAGTAATACTCATTGCACTCACTGTTGCCTGGAGGTAAAGTACCTTAATGAAACTTGTCAAGTGAATTGATGACCAAAATAAGACAAAGAAAAATACCTATACTGTGACAGTCCTTTGGTTTGCACAGGGGAAAGTTACCCAAATGCTAACATTTTTAGTAAGTGTTGAAATTGTTTTAAATAAGCACATTAAGCACCACTTAAAATAGCAGGAAAAAATACATGTTTTGTCCCTTAAACCATGTATTCAGTGTAAAAATAACATGTTTATGATAAAGAAAATTTAGTAAGTGAAAGAAAGATGGAAAATGTTCATTCATAATCAAACTACCCAATCACAGTTTTCATATATTCTCAGTTTAATATCTTAAAAAAAAAATTAGTATCTTTTTACAGTTAAAATCACACCACTGTATATATATATATATATATAATTTATATTTTATACCTTCTATATTATAGTATTATTCAACTCAGTAAAATGATCACAAAATAAAACACTGAATGAATTTACACAGGTGACTTAGCTACTTACCTCTTGTTGAATATTCAAATTGTTTCTTAGTATTAACTGTGACATATAATACTGAGATGAAATCCTTTGGGATAGTTTTTATATCTAATAAACATATAGGGCTACCACTTTATTATGGTTTTCCAAAGCATAATTAACAGATCAAATAATATTAAAAATAACATATTGTTATTTATGTATAATCTAAATGCTTTTTCAATATACTGTACCTATTTACACAGTATATTTACAGTGTAAGAATGACTATTAATTCCTTCTCATGATATTATAATTTTAATATTTGATGATAGAAGTTGAAGAGTTAATAGTATGATATTACCAGCTTCTTTAATTTTTATACCCATCTAGACATTTGTGTCTAATATTGAAAATTCCTTGGGCTGTTCAAGAATCTATAAGATTACAAGGTGTATTTTATTATTTCTACTTTCATTTTTGTCCAATATTTAAAATTTTGACAAACATGAAAACTGAAATTCTAAAATGATAAGGTCTAACAGGACCTGGTTAGCTAAGGGATTTGAATCACACAAGTATAGTCAATGACTGAAATATGAAATACACTAGAAGGAATCAGCAGTAGATTAGATGATACAGAGGAATGGATAAGTAAACTGAAAGACAGAGTAGTGGAAATCACTCATGCTGAACAAAAAAAGGAAAAAAGAATTTAACAAGATGAGAACAGTTTGAGACCTCTGAGACAACATCAAGCATACTTACATTCACATTATAGGGGTCCCAGAAGACAAGAGACTGAAAAGGGGCAGAGAATATATTTGTAGACAAAATAACAGAAAACTTCCCTAACCTGGGATAGGAAACAAACATCCATATCCAGGAAGCACAGAGAGTCCCAGACAAGACCAATCCAACGAGGATCACATCAAGACATATTATATTTAAAATGGCAAAAATTAAAGAGAGAATATGAAAAGCAACAAGGGAAAAGCAACAAGTTACATACAAGGGAATGCCCATGAGACCGTCAGTGACTTTTCAGCTAAAACTCTGCATGATATAAGAGAGTGGCACAATATATGTAAAGTGATGAAAGGGAAAAACCTAAAACCAAGAATACTGTATTTGACAAGGCTTTCATTCAGATTTGAAGGAGAGATCCAAAATTTTTACAGACAGACAAAAGCTAAAAGAGTTCAGCACCACCAAACCAACTTTACAAGAAATGTTAAAGGGACTTTTCTAAGTGGAAAGCAAAAGACCACAACAAGAAATATAAAAATTATGAAATGAAAAATCTCATTGGTAAAGGCAAATATCCAGTAAAGGTAGAAGATCAACCACTTACAAAGCTGGTAGGAAGGTTAAAAGATAAAAGCAGTAAAATCATCTATATGCACAATAAGTAGTTAAGGGATACACAAAACAAAAGGATGTAAAATAAAATATGATGTGAAAAACAGTAAACATGGGGCGAAGGTAGTGAAAACAGGGTTGTTAAAATGCATTCAAACTTAAGAGATCAGTAACTTAAATAATCGTGTGTATTTACATATATGTATAGCTATATGTAGATATATATAGCTATATATATATATAGAGAGAGAGAGAGAGAGCTATATTTAAGTGATATGGTAAACACCAAAAATCTATAATACACACAAACAAAAGAGAAAGGAGTCCAAACATGACACTAAAGGTAGGCATCAAATCACAAGAGCAAAAGAAGAAGAAAGGTACAAAAAAGAACTGCAAAAACAACCAGAAAGCAAATGAAATGGCAATAAGTACATATCTATAAATAATTACTTTAAATATAAATGAACTAAATGCTCCAATCAAAAGATACAGAATAGCTGAATAGAAAGAAAGCAAGACCCACATACATATTGTCTACAAAAGACTCACTTCAGATCTAGAGACACAGACTGAAAGTGAGGGGATGGAAAAAGGTATTCCACACAAAGGGAAATAGAAACAAAGCTGAGGAAGCAATACTTATATCAGACAAAATAGACTTTAAAATGAAGACTGTAACAAGAGACAAAGAAGGACATTACATAATGATCAAGGGATCAATCCAAGAAGATATAAAAATTGTAAATATTAATCTATGCATCCAACATAAGAGTATCTTGATACATAAAGCAAATATTAACAGGAACAAATTGATAGTAACACAATAATAGTAGGGGGCTTTAACATCCCACTTATAGCAATGGACAGACCATCCAGACAGAAGATCAATAAGGAAATACTAGTCCTAAGTGGCACATTAGACTAGATGAATTTAATAGACGTATATTATGTAGAATATTTCATCCAAGAGCAGCAGAATACATTTTTTTCAAGTGCTCATGGAACATTCTCCATGATAGATTACATACTAGGCCACAAAACAGGTCTCAGTAAATTTAAGACTAAAATCATATCAAGCATTTTTTCTGAACACTCTGGTATGAGACTAGAAATCGATTACAAGAAAAAGAAAAACACTGCAAAACACACAGGTAGAGGCTAAACAGTGTGCTATTAAACAATTAATGGGTCACTGAAGAAATCAAAGAGGAAATTAAAATATACCTGGAGACAAACGAAAATGAAAACACAATGATCCAAAATTTATGTGAATCAGCAAAGGCAGTTCTAAGAGGGAAGTTTATGACCATACAAGCCTACCTCAGGAAACAAGAAAAATCTCAAACAACCTAACCTTACACCTAAACGAACTAGAAAAAGAATAATAAACAAAACCCAAAGTTAGTAGAAGAAAAGAAATCATAAAGATCAGAGCAGAAATAAATGAAATAGAGACATACAAAACAATAGAAAAGATCAATGAAGATAAGAGCTGGCTCTTTGAAAAAATAAACAAAATTGGTAAATCTTTATCCATAATCATCATGAAAAAAAAAGAGAGGGCCCAATCAATAAAATCAGAAATAAAAAAGAAAAGTTAAAATCCACACCAGATATACAAAGATCCTAAGAGGTTACTACAATCAGTTATACACTAATAAATTGGACAACCTAGAAGAAACGGACAAATTCATAGAAATGTACTATCTCCTAAGACTGAATCAGGAAGAAATAGAAAGTACAAGTAGAAAAATTACTCGTAATGAAATGGAATCAGTAATAAATTCCCAAAAAGAAAAGAAGTCCAGGACCAGATGGCATCACAGGTGATTTCTACAAAACATTTACAGAGAGTTAACACCTGTCCTTCTTGGAAGGAATTCTTCTGAACTCATTCTACAAGGCCAGAATCTCTCTTGATACCAAAACCAGAGAAAGCTATCACAAAAAAAGAAAATTACAGGCCAATATCACAGATGAATATAGATGCAAAAATCCTCAACAAAATGTTAGCATACTGAATTCAACAATACACTAGAAGGATCATACACCATGACCAAGTGGGATTTATCCCAGGGATACAAGGATGGTTCTATATCTGCAAATCAATGTTATACACCACATTAGCAAATTGAAGAATAAAAATCATATGATCATTTCAATAGATGCAAAAAGAGCTTTTGACAAAATTTAACATCTCTTTATGATAAAAACTCTCTACAGTGTGGCTATAGAGGGAACATACCTCAACAGAATAAAGGCCATATATGACAAGCTCAGAGATGACTCATACCCAAGAGTGAAAATCTGAAAGCATTTCTTCTAAGTTCAGGAATAAGACAAAATATCCCCACTCTCACCACTTTTATTCAACATAGTATTGGACGTCCTAACCACAGCAAACAGACAAGAAAAGAAATAAAAGTAATCCAAAACTGGAAAGGAAGAAGTAAAACTGTCACTGTTTGCAGATGACATGATCCTATACATAGAAAATGTTAAAGATGCGACCAAAAAACTACTAGAACTTACGAATGAATTCAGTAAAGTGGCAGGATACAAAATTAATATGCAGAAATCTGTTTTATTCCTATACACTAACAACAAACTATCAGAGAAATTAAGAAAACAATCCTATTTACAATTTCATCAAAAAGAGTAAAATACCTGGGAATAAATCTAACTCAGGAGGTAAAAGATCTGTACTCAGAAAACTGTAAGATACTGATGAAAGAAATTAAAGAAGACACAAACAAATTGGAAGATATACCATGGAGTGGAAGAAGTAATATTGTTAAAATGTCCATACTACCCAAGGCAATCGACAGATTCAGTGAAATCCCTATCAAAATATCAAAGGCATTTTTCACAGAACTAAGACAAATAACTCTAAAATTTGTATGGGAACACAAAAAGCCCTGAATAGCCAAAACAATCTTAAGAAAGAAGAATAAGGAGAAGAACAAACCTGGCGGTATCACACTCCCTGATTTCAAACAATACTACAAAACTACAGTGACCAAAACAATATGGTACTGGCACAAAAACAGACACATAGATCAATGGAACAGAATAGAGAACACAGAAATAAACCCACACTTACATGGGCAATTACTCTATGACGAAGCAGGCAAGAATACACAATGGGGAAAAGACAGCCTCTTCAGTTGGGAAAACTGCACTACTTTCTCATACCATATACAAAAATAAACTCAAAATGGATTAAAGATTTAAATGTAACAGCTGAAACCATAAAAGTTCTAGAAGAAAACATAGGCAGTACACTCTTTGATATTAGTCTTAGCAATAATTTTTGTATATGTCTCCTCAGGCAATGAAAACAAAAACAAATGTGACTACATCAAACTAAAAATCTTTTACACAGTGAAGGAAACTATTAACAAAACAAAAATGCTGCCTACTGAATGGGAGAAGATATTTGTAAAAGATATAGCCAACAGTGGTTAATATCCAAAAATATTAAAAAAAAACAAAAACTCATACAAGTTGACATAAAAAAAAAACAATTAAAAAATTGGCAGAGGACCTGAATGTACATTTTCCCTAAGAAGACATACAGATGGTCAACAGGCACAAGAAAAGATATTCAACAACACTAATCGTCAGGGAAATGCACATCAAAACCACAACGAGATATCACCTCACCCCTGTCAGAATGGCTGTTATCAAAAAGACAAGAAATAACTAGTGTAGGCAAGGACGTGGAGGAAAGGGAACCCTGGGGCGCTGTTGATGGGAATGTAAATTGGTGCAGCCACTATTGTAGACAGTATGGAGACTCCTCAAAATATTAAAAATATAGCTGCCATACGATTCAGCAATTCAACTCCTGGGTATTTATCAGAAGAAAATGAAAACACTAGTTCAAAAAGATATATGCACCCCTATGTTCATTGCAGCATTATTTACAATAGCCAAGATATGGAAGTAACCTAAGTGCCCACTGATAGATGAATGGATAAAGAAGATGTGCAATATATATACATATAAATACACACACATACATAGACACACAGAATATTAGCCATAAAAAAGAATGAAATCTTGCCATTTGGGGCAACATAGATGGACCTAGAGGATATTATGCTAAGTGGAACAAGTCAGACAGAGAAAGACAAATACTGTATGATTTCACTTATATGTGGAATCTAAAAAACAAAACAAATGAACAAACATAACAAAACAGAAACAGAGTCATAGGTACAGAGAACAAGCAGGTTGTTGCCAGAGGGGCCGGGGTGAAGAGAAGAGAGAAATAGATGAGGGAGATTAAGAGGTACAAACATTCAGTTACAAAATAAATGTCACAGTATGAAATGTACAGTGGAGAATATAGTTAAATAATTATGTAATATCTTTGTATGGTGACAGATGACAACTAGACTTACCATGGTGATCATTTTGAAATGTATGGAAATATTGAATCATTGTGTTAGTGTAACAGGAACTAACATAGTGTTGTAGGCAATTATATTTTACAAACAAACAAACACACTAATAGAAAAATAGATTAGATTTGTTTTTTCCAGAGGCAAGGGGGTGGGGGAGGGGGAATTGGATGAAGGTGGTCGAAAGATCTACAAACTTTTAGTTATAAGTACTAGGGATGTAAGGTACAACATGATAAATATAATGAACATTTCTGTATGTTATATATGACAGTTGATAAGAGAGTAAATCCTAAGAGTTCTCATCACAAGGATAAAATATTTTTCTATTTCTTTAATGTTGTATCTGTATGAGATAATGGATGTTCACTGAATTTACTGCGGTGATCATTTCATGGTGTATGTAAGTCAAATCATGATGCTGTACACCTTAAACCTGTACAGTGCTGTATGTCAATTATATCTCAATAAAAATGGAAGAAAAAAATAAGATGTTACCTGGGCCTATGGATTTTCAGAAACCCAGTGTCTGCAGCTCAGGAATTGAACCGTATATTATGTATCTTTTAAAAAGTAAGGAACTTGGAAATTTGATGTGAAGCATTTGACAAATAAGTCCCATCAACCACCTTTTTTATTACTTTAATAATAATAATAGACTTACAATATTGTTTTACTTTTAAGATGTACAACATAGTGATTCCTTATTTTTATACACTACAAAATGATCACCATGATAAGTGTAGTCACCATACAAAGTTATTACAATATTATGGACTATATTCCCTACGCTGTATATTCCTGTGACTTATTTATAACTAAAAGTTTGTACCTCTTAATTTCTGTTTCACTTATTTCACTCATCCCCCCATCCTCCTCCCCTCTGTCAGCCACCAGTTTGTTCTCTATGAGTCTGTTTCTGTTTTGTTATGTTTGTTCATTTGTTTGGCCTTTTAGATTCCACATATAAGTGAAACCACATCAACCACACTTTTCACAAATGCATAATGGCTTCTGAATATGTTGCAAATTATTCCCAGTCTTCTGTGTTTTAGGAGCTTATAATGGAAGAGCCCACAGGTACACAAAAGGACAGACAGGTCTTAGGCAAAATACGATGGTCCTCTTGTCAGGTGTATAATTCTATTTAACAGTGTTGACTAATGACATCAGACAGTGACAGTTAATTATATGAAGTGATTTTAAGTAGATTGCTTTGAATAATTTGTTTCTTTAAATGATTAACAACAAGATTCAGAGCCCCTTCTTCTGATGGATTTTGCACATGGTACCTGGAAATTAAAAGAAAGCATAGTCTGTTGATAGACAATGGAAATCTGTATAAGGATCTGTTGGCTACTCTTTTATGCATTTCTGTGAATTTCCCCTTGTGTTTTGAATGGATGTCAAAATAATTATTTGCATGCTACAACATGGCCACTATGGATTCCATCTTAAATTAAGAAAAATGGTCCACTTAAAAAAAATAGAAGACATTTGAAAAGCAAAACAAACAATTTTAGAAAGAAAACATAAAAAATATTTTTTCATGAATTCAAGGTGGGGAAGGATTTCATACACAAGCCATAAAAGTACCAACCATTAAATAATAAACATGATTGATAAATTATACTATATTTTCTTAAGAATACTGCACATCAAAACACATGATGGAAAAAGTAAAAAAAAAATAAGCTACAACCGGGGGGGAAGATCTTTTTCACACATGTAACCCTCAGAGGGTTATATAACCCTCTATAAAAGGGTTTTATATATTATAGTTTTTATATATTTTATATTTATATAAAAATATATAAAAACTACAAATCAATTATAAAATGAGCCAGTAGAAAAATGATCAAAACACAATAATAATCAGTATATAAAAGAGAAAATAGGAACAAATAAATATAAGAAATATTTTTTTATTTCATTAGTATTAGGAAAATACCAATTATAGCCAGAGTGACATAGCAGTTTATACAATCTAGGATGACAAAAATTAACAAAAGCTTCTGAAGCATGTGAATGAAAGAAAACTCATGTAGTGATGTTGGCATATAATTGGTACAGCTACACTGGAGATCAATTGGGAATTATCTTGTGAAGCTGAATATGGTCATCTGTTAGAGCAATTTCACTTCTAGGACTATTATACAGATACATTCTTGCATAGGGGTACTGGGGATACAAGCAAAAATGTTCACAACTAACAGTAACTTTGTTATAAAAGATAGGAAATGACTCATTGTTTTGACAGTAGAATGCACACAGTGGGATGTAGAACAATGAAAACTCAATGAACCATTATCTGCAATAATTTAGAAGAAATTAAAAAAATATGTCAAGTGAATTTTTTTTTCTGAAGGTATCATTAAATAAAACCCTCAACTTAAGCACTGTTTTTAATGATTAATATATATTTTTTAAAATAAAAACTATAAAAATGATTTTCTAAAATGACAAAAATGGTAATTGAGATGTATACGAAGGTACTGGGTAGAGTCATTATTGGTAATATTTAATTCTTTGGTTGCGATTTGAGGTTATGGATTTATATTTAATAACTGATGATTATGTTAATTCAATTTTTATATTTTACAAGTATTATATTTGAAATTAAGGTCAGTAAACCTTAATATATTTAAAAACATCCCATATTTGGATCTAGGACTGATTTGTTTTACCAATAGATATATGAAAAGACTTACACAGTAAATAATTGCTTCTTGAAAAAAGATCATAGTCTTTCCTTTATCTGGATTAATTATTTCCTGTGAGAAACTATATTTCATTCTTTAATTATTGGTCAGGATATCTGAAGATTTAATATATAATATTTGTGGTAGTTTTCTATCACATAAATTCATTTTATTTAACCATTTATATTTGGCCCTTTTCACTATATAATTTAAAATATTCCTAGCAGAAAAATATTCCTAGCAGATTAAGCCTCATTTTAACACTGATTTCAAAGAAATGATAAAAAGTCATCTCGCTGCTTTTCTAAGTAAGTAAGTAGTATCATCTGTCATTATTGGGTTCTAAAGGCATGAACCTAATACAGAAATACAGGGGGATGCATTATTTTGTAATGAAATGATGTAAACTTTGCATTTTATTTTATTTTTCCCATGATTTTAAATAGTTTGCTGATACAATCCATGCTTGCTCGGGTCTGTATTTTTGCCTGCCATCCAGCTGATATTTCTAGAATAGTGTTGAGCAAGTGAAAGATTAAAGCATTATCAATATAAATATTTTGCTTTAATCGTACTTTAATATTAAAAGATTATCACATAATTTATTATGTAAAGAATCATTATATAATTTCTTAGTAAGATACAAATTATACTCTCAAGGAAAGATTTTTCTTCCACTTTTCAAGTATTTCATAGTGAGAGTTTATACTTTTCAAAATGGAAAATATTTTAGCATAGCAAGCAACTAGGAAAAGAATTATTGTAATAAGTTATTATGCATAAAACTGGATATCTAAGTCAAAAAATTCTCCTGTCTGAAAAATTTGGTTAAAACTGGATAACAATGGTGAGGTATAATTTTTATAAATTACATAAATTTTTATAGGATATTATTTTAGTAATTATATTTTTATAAGAGAAAAATAAACAAGATTTCCAAACTATACATTTTCACTAGTCTCATAACTAAAATAGTCTTTACAGTTGATTAATATAATTTGACATTTCTGCTTTGCGTAAAATAGATTTAAACATTAAGCTGTATCCAGGTGATAGCAAACTGCCCATTCTCATATTCTTTGTCTTCTGTTTTATGATTTGAATTTAAGCTACTTAAATATTTTTTGAGATGAATATTGCATACAATAAAATGATCCTTCTAGGCTGAACCAACTAGATTAGTTACAGCTCAGGGGAGAGGTTGCAAAATAATATTCCTATTGTTGCCTTGTGCTTTCCTATTTTCTGTTTTTATTTTTATATCAGTGAAAGCACATTCCACACAAGAGTTTTATAAAAAATAAAAATCATGCCTCCTTCAAAAGTACACTCTGTGTACTTTAGCACCAAGCAAAATATTCTACCAATAAAATCTGATGTTTGTGTCCAGCTGTTAAAAGAACTTGATATTCGGAGAGTTCATTAGAAGATGCATGAGTCAAACTGAGTGAACCCAGAACTTCATCTAAATTAAATCTATTTCATCTTCACATATTAATATTTATTGAATTAATATGTCAAGCTTAAATGAATTTAATCAATGTTGGTATGCTATTCCAATATTTGTTATATTTTAAACACCTACATATTTACTACCTTATTAGGTATCTTACCTGATTATATTAATTAAAAATACAATTCAATTGCTGTTATGTTAAACTTACAGTTACATACTTTGTTTTACATATCTCAAGTCTAAAAATCATAAAAAAGAATCCAAATATCAATTAACTTAGTAAGTTGTAACTTTATTTGAAATAGTATTAACCTAAGAGAGTTTCTTCCTAAAGATATCATCTGTAGTTACTACCTGTATATTATTTGCCATTCTATTTCATTAATAATTTTTTCACAACACCCTTGTTTGTCAGGCATAGTTATCTGCAATGTATCAACTAAAACTGTAGGTCAAAGAGACTGAGAAATTTATCTGTGGATTTAAGTCAAATAAAAGTTCAGAGTAAAAGGATCTGCTTTTTAACAAGTTTTGTGGACTTTTTAATATGACTTTTGTTTGACTTATAAATTAAACAATCACAAGAAATGAATTAAATCTGTAATATTATTTTGAAATTTTAATGCTTGCTACATTTTTTTGTGATACAGTAACATTCCACTCATTTGGAAAATACAGTGGTGGAAGGTTGCTCTCTGTATTAGTCCGCTAGGTCTGCCATAATAGAGTACCATAGACTGGGTGGCTTACACAAGCAACATTTATTTCCTTATAGTGCTGGAGGCTAGCAGTCCAAGATCAAGGTGTCAACAGGACTCGTTTCATCTGAAGGTTTCTTTATGGGTCTTGTAGATGGCCATCTTCTCCATATGGCTTTACATGATTTTTCCCCTGAGCAAATCTGTATCCTAATGTTTTATAAGAACACCAGTCCTACTGGATTAGGGCCCATCCTAATGACCTCATTTAGCCTTAATTACCTCTTTTTCTTAAAAGAAATTCTTATTTTTTTAAAATTGAGGTATAGTTGATGTACAATATTATTTGTTACAGGTGTACAATATAGTGATTCACAATTTTTAAAGGTTATACTCATTTTATAGTTATTATAAAATGTTGACTATATTCCCTGTGTTGTACAATATATCCTTGTAGCTTACTTTATACAAAATAGTTTTTCTAAAATATGTTAACTCCAAATGTAGTCACATTGTGAGATACTGAGGGTTAGGACTTCAACACATGAATTTTGTGGGTACACAATTCAGCTCTTAACAATATTAAGGACTCTGGCTTTTGCTTTCTACATTGTATTTGCTCTACTGTGTGGATTATGTATAATGAAAACACATTACATTGCAATCTGAAAAAGTATTTTTAAAGGAATTGAGATATATTGAGTGGCCAAATAATGTCACCACGTTCATGTTAAAATATATAAACTTTACGTACAAACAAAACCACTTAAATCCTTCTCTCACAGGCAATTTGCTCACCTTTAAACACACATTTAAACGTGTTTGGTTACGTGTTTTTCTAGCTTACTGCAAATTGCAACCAGCAAATTGTAAAGACAAAGAAGTATACCAATTAGAGGCTGGAAAATTGATAGCAATTTTAATTTGTGGAACTCTAAGAGGAGGGAGATGTTAACACACACTCACAAGCACATATGCATGTAGAAGTTTTCAGTCATTTAATATAAAGGCAAACATTTAGACACCTCAAAATTTTCTATAATATTACTATTTTTAGAGGGTATTAACATAATAGTAATGGTAAACATCAGTCAATAAGAAAAATGTGAAAAAATGATCCATTGTTAAAGAACACAGATAAAAAGACTACATTTATTGAGAGAACGTTAGGTTTAATGTGCATATAGATTCTTTTTATGTTTATAAATATATAAAACATTTTGTCTACAAGAGGTCTACTAATTTAATCATAATGTATTATTTTTTCAAGTTGCTAGATTGGTTTGCTAATATTTGGGAAGTTTTAGCATCTGTGTACATAAGTGAGATTGATGTGTATATCTCCCTTTCCATAGTCCTTTTATGGTTCCATAATCTCACAGCCACTATATCATAGAATGGTTTGGAGAATGTTTCCTCATTTTGTAGGCTCTGTAAGACTGGAGTGATTTGTTCCTTGAAAGATTAGAACTTGCCTTTAAAATTCTGAGCCTGGAATTTTCTTTGTGTGAAAAATAATATTAAAGTTTCTTTAGGAGAGTAATTATTCTTCTCATATCAATTTTTGTAAATTATATTATTCTAGGAATTTTACCATTTCACCTTTCAAATTTCATGGCATGATTTTTAAAAAATAATTTCCTTTCATTTACTGAATTTTTAGTCCACTTAAGATACTAGAAGTTTAGAACACCTTAATGTATAGGATCGTCTCATGATTTCCATGCTATTGTTTAGTGTTTTACTTCTGTCATATTTTAATATGAATGTACTCATTAGCTACTATGAATAACTAATCACCCTAAAACCTAGTGGCTAAAAACAAACATTTATTTAGCTCACAGTTCATGGTTTTGAAATTGATGCTGGTCTCAGCTGGATATCCCCAAGTGTCCACAATCTGTGGACTCAGCTAGGTGCCTCTGTACCTGGGGTTGGCTGGCTATTGGCAGAGGGGTGTAGGTTCTCGTTTACGTGGGCTCTCGTCTTCCAGCAGGCCAGACTTGACCTGTTCACAGGGAGTTGGTAGAATTCTAAGAGAGAGAGCAAAAGCACACAAAATCTTTTGTGGCCTAGGCTTGGAACTGGCCCATCACTTCTGCTATATTCTATTGACTAAAGCCACCACAAAAGATTTGATTCACGGAGTTGGAGAATACTCTCCATCTTTTAATAAGAGTAACGTGAAAATCACATTGCAAAGGGCAAAGATACAGAGAGGGGTGAAGAACTCAACATTTTAGTCTAGCATTATTTTTAGTATTGAAAACATTTGTTTATATTTATCTGCATTTTTAAAAGAATTCCTCTGCTTATTCTTTCTTCCATCTCAAATCATACTTTAGGATAATTATCTTTATTATTTTATTTTTAAAATTTATTTATTTATTTTTGGCTGTCTTGGATCTTCGTTGCTGCATGGGCTTTCTCTAGTTGCGGTGAGCGGGGGCTACTCTTTGTTGTGGTACGCGGGTGTCTCATTGTGGTGGCCTCTCGTTGCGGAGCACAGGCTCTAGGCACGCAGTCTTCAGTAGTTGTGGCTCGCAGGCTCTAGAGCACAGGCTCAGCAGTTGTGGCGCACCGGCTTAGTTGCTCTGCGGCATGTGAGATCTTCCCAGACCAGGGATTGAACCCGTGCCCCCTGCAATGGCAGGTGGATTCTTAACCACTGTGCCACCAGGGAAGCCCCTAGGATAATAATCTTTAGTTCTCAAATACAGAAATTAGAATTTCCTTTAGTGAAATTTTCTTTGTTTTGTTTTGTGAACTTTGAAGGTTTTATCTGAAATTTTGCAACCATTTTAAAAAAGGGAGATTTTTCTGGGAACTCCATTCCATGTTGTCATCTCTCCATTTCTAAGAAAATTTTCAGTGTTATCTGGATTTCATTATTGACATGTTTAATTGTCATTCTTTTGTAAGTCTTTTCTCTGGAGCTTCTTTAAAATCTTTTAGTTGCTTTTGTATTTCGTAGCTTCAGTGGAATATACGGGAATGTATTTCTTTTTAATTTATCCTGTTTGTACTTTATGTTTCTGTGGATTTGCCATTTCATTAGTCCTAGGCAATTTCCAGCCCTTGCTTCTTCATTCTAGTCACCTATTTCTATGTACTGAATTGACATCTCATTGCCAATTAGATATATACTTTCTCATTTCATTCTCTGAATCTCTTAATTTCTTCATATTTTTCATTTCCTTGCTCAATATATTGCATTCTGGATAACCCCTTAAATTTATCTTCAGATTTATTCATTTTCTCTAATCAGCTCTTTAAACCATCCATTCAGTTTTTAATTTCAACACTTTTATATTTTATTCCTGAAAGTCCTTTCTCATATTTTCCTGAACATTTTTGGCAGTCTCTTGCTCTGGTATCAATGTTTATTTAGTTTTTTACTTTTTAAAAGCATTTTGTACTAAGTTATATACATTATATATAAAAATGTGTAGTTTGTTCTTTCAGTTGACTGTCACTCATGATTTTACTAGTTGTTTAGTAATTATTGTAAGCTTATATTATTCGAAATTCTATCCCTGGAAATCTTGAGGAGCTTTTAACTTTCTCCATAGAGGATTTGTATGTTAGATTCCATCAGAAGCTAGGAGTCATTATAGTCTAAGAGCCATGTTGTCCTACCTTCAGGACCTTGGCATGATGTGGGATTCTCAGATCAGTTTCTTAACTCACAAGTTCCAGGTAAGTGCATGCATGCTGGTCGCGGTGCTGGTGGTGATGGGATGGTAGTACAGAGGACTAGAACAAAACAATCTCTTGGAAAGAAGGGAATTCTCTTATGTAGTTACCTTGGCATTATCTCTTGTACTTGATTGATATTTTTTGTGGTGATTTTCTGGTGAGTACCAGAACCCTGATCACTGCAGAGCTAATATTGGCACTTACCTTTGGAGACACCCCATCTTATTGATCCCTGCTCAGTTGCTTGCTTACTGCTCCCTCCCTTGTCTCAACTGTTATATTTGTGTATCTGCATATGTATAAGAGTTTGACCCTAGAGATTTAGATTATTTTCTAGTGAACTCAATAATGCAATGTTATATTTTTTTATTTCACCAAAGATACAGTTGTACTTTACCAGGAGGGCTCTTCGAGTATCTGCTCTACCATCCTGTCATGCAAATTATCATCCAGAATTCTTACATGCAAAGTATAATTTAAAATGATAATATGTAATTATCAGTAAATTTAATTTATATGAGATAAATATATGATATATATGAAAAAAGTAATGTTTAATAATTTGGTATTATTATTTCCAATAATTATATCTCTGTTCTGAATGGGATACCGAATTTTTGGACATTACTGGGGGTGTGATTAAATCAACAGTATATGTAATAGTCTTGAGATCAATGTGGGGAAACAATGAAGCATAATAAAATGCACAGAAGTCAGATGACTTAGAAGCCACATCCTTTGAGCTAATTAGTTGAATTCTCTAAACTTCAAATAACTCCTTATGTAATGGTGATAATAAGATTTTAAGTACTGTTTAAAAGATTAATTGAAATGCTAAACCAAATCTGAAATATGGCACATCTCAACTATTCAATACATAACATAGTGATTTGATAAAAGCTTACTTACTGAACGCCTATGTGCTAGGCATTACTTTGCTGTTTCTTTGGAGGCAGAGTATGACTTTGGAGGATTACAGATTCTTTCAGTTTTTGAAATCTTATTGTAGAGACAGTATAAAACCACATAAAATTAATTCAAGGAATATTAGTGAATACACAGTTTTTAAAACTGTACCAAAGATGAGGTATGCTGATAATAAAGTAGGAGAATGAGGTAAAGAAAAGGAAGATTCAAGACAACGTTTTGTTAGGTAAGATGTGAAGACAGCATTCAGATTCTGATTTAAAAAGAAAACAAGACATCAATGTTTCCTTTCACTGCTCTAGACCCACAACAATATTTTTTATGATTCTGTACTCAAAGATTGAAAGATTGACACATGAATTTTAAAATTCAACTGTTTGCTAATTAATCAGATATTTGCTATTAAAAGAATTGTGAAAATGTATTATCCTTAGAAACTCTGTAAATTATATTCTTCATGGAAGAGACAATAGCAATAGTAATTTACTAAATATTCTGCTTATCTCATAAATATAGCTGTGGATGAAATATGTTAACTTAGTAAATCACAAGTATGTCATCATAGGAATTTTCTAAATTTGCGATCCCTACAAATGTCTGTTTTAATTTCATTAAAAAATGATATAAGCAAATGAGCTCTGTTCAACTTTATTTATTTATTGCCGAAAATTGCTTTGGGCAAAATTTTCCAGTGCAAAGTAAGAAATGAGATGGAAAGAATTAATGAGCCAAAACAAAACTTAAAAATAAAAGAAAGCCTATGGGGTTTCTTTCATTTCTTTTATAAACTATAAATATATTCCATCAGGTGAACTGTAGCAGAATTATAAGGCAGAAAAATGAGATGCTCCCTGGCGCCTTATGGGGGGTATTAATTTGAATTTTAATTGGCGTAAGAAGAATTTCAATTTCTACATTGCACATGTTGCCCCCTGTCTTTCAGTTTGAGGGTTTTGCATTACCTCAGGAGACAGGAATGTAGTTCGATTTCATGTGCTCTCCTAAGTCTATTAGCTTCGTACTACCTCAGGTTTTTTTCTCCGTTTTTAAAAGATGAATATAAAATATTTTATGTAAGCATCAAGGGACTTCCCTGGTGGTCCAGTTGTTAAGACTCTGTGCTCCCAGTGCAGGAGGCCTGGGTTTGATCCCTGCTTGGGGAAATAGATCCCGCATGCTGCAATTAAAGATCCTGCATGCTGCAACTAAAGATCCCACATGCAGCAAAGAAGATCCTGCATGCTGCAACTAAGACCTGGCACAGTCAAAATAAATAAATAAATATTAAAAGAAAAAGAGGAAGTATCTGATAACTAATGAGCATTCTTCCTTGAACATCACTGGTAAGGGCATGCATGCTGGTGGTGGTGCTGGTGGTGATGGGATGGTAGTACAGAGGACTAGAACAAAACAATCTCTTGGAAAGAAGGGAATTCTCTTATGTAGTTACCTTGGCATTATTTCTTGTACTTGATTGATATTTTTTGTGGTGATTTTGGCCTACTTGACACTTTTTCAGAATACCAATGCCAAAAGTCATTAAAATAAATGGATATTTCTATCTGTACGGTCATTTAGTGGGAACAAAGATGCACTAAGAAAAGCAAGGGGTCAGGGACAAATATACATAAGGAAGGAGGGAAAGGAATTTTATAATGTATCGAGAGGAATAGCAGTATTTCATTTTTTAATCAGCATTCTTGAGATATAATTTACGTATTATAAATTCACCAGTTTAAGTGTACAATTTAATGTTTATTAGTGTATTTCTCAGAGTTGTGCAACCATCATCATATCCTAATTTTCATCTTCAAAAGAAACCTCATATTCCCTAGAAATCACTTCTTATTCCCCTTCCCCCTAGCACTAACCCCTGATCTACTTTTTGTCTCTAGGATTTGCTTATTCTAGAGTTTTTTTATAAATTGAATCATTCAATAATATGTGATCTTTTGTGACTGGCTTCTTATCATAATGATTTTGAGGACCATCCATGTTATATATAGCATGTATCACTATTTCATCTTATTGCTGAGTATCACTCCATTGTATGGATATACCACATTTGCTTATTCATTCA
Organism: Balaenoptera ricei; assembly: GCF_028023285.1. NCBI lineage: Eukaryota > Metazoa > Chordata > Mammalia > Artiodactyla > Balaenopteridae > Balaenoptera > Balaenoptera ricei. The sequence goes on from NC_082640.1 coordinate 129,256,072, forward strand.
TCAGTTGATGAATATTTAGGTTGCTTCCATTTTCTGGCTGTTACTAATAAAACTGCTATGAACATTTGCATACTAATCTGTGTGTATAAATCTGTTTTCACTTCACTTGGGTAGATAACCAGGAGTGGAATTTCTAGGTCTACGTTTAACATTTCTTAGAAATTGACAAACAGTTTACCAATTCAGTTGAGTCATTTTATATTCCTATCAAAAATGTATGAAAATTCACGGGGCTTCCCTGGTGGTGCAGTGGTTGAGAATCTGCCTGCCAATGCAGGGGACACGGGTTCGAGCCCTGGTCTGGGAAGATCCCACATGCCGTGGAGCAACTAGGCCGTGAGCCACAACTACTGAGCCTGCGCGTCTGCAGCCTGTGCTCCGCAACAAGAGAGGCCGCAACAGTGAGAGGCCCGCGCACCGCAATGAGAGTGGCCCCCGCTTGCCGCAACTAGAGAAAGCCCTCGCACAGAAGCGAAGACCCAACACACCCAAAAATAAATAAATAAATTAATTAATTAAAAAAAAAATGTATGAAAATTCAAATATCTCCACATGCTTGTCTTTTTTTTTTTTTATGATAGTTATCCTAGTGAGTATGAAATGTTATCTCATTGTGGTTCTGATTTGCATTTTACTAATACCTAATAATTTTGAGCATATTTCATGTACTTATTGAGCATATTCATGTACTTATTGACTTACATAAGTCAAATGACTTATTCACGTAATTTGCATGTCTTCTTTGGAGAAATATTTATTCAAAACCTTTGCCTATTTTTAATTGGGTTGTCTTTTTATCATTGAATTTCTTAGCATTTAATATCATTGAGTTCTTTATATATTCTGGATAAAATCTTTTATGAAGTATTTTCTCCCATTCCATGGGTTATCTTTTCATTTTCTTGATGGTGTTATTTGAAGTTTAAAAGATTCCAATTTTATGAACATAGTTTATAATTATTTTTGTTTTATCACTGTACTTTTCATGTCTTACCTAAGAAATGATTGCCTAACCCAAGGTCATGAAGATTTAATCCTTTTTTTCCCAAGAGTTTTATAGTTTTGGCTCTGACATTTAGCTCTATGATTCATTTTGAGCTAAATTTTGTGTATGGTATGAAGTATGAGTCCAACTTTGTTCTTTTGGATATGGATATTTAGTTGTCCCACACCTTATTTTGCAAAGAGGCTTCATTGCAACTTGAATCTGCTAAAATACCAATTGTTTACTTTTGAAGCCTCTGTGAGCCTTACTGCTCTTATGAAGAAACAAACACATGCATCGTATAAACATCTACATTTTTTTGCTATATGAAATACCTGGGATATTTACTATAAGAAAGTGGGCTTTATTCTTACTCCCTACACAAAAATATAATTCTTTGCAGTACTGTAGAATAACCTTATAGTATGGTGTTAAAATAACTAAAATATTTTGTAACATGTAAGTATTTGATAAAAGAGGAACCTAACTTGATCCACAGTCTAGCTTTGAACTATCAGCAGGAGGGTGACTGATTTTCTGTCTTTCCCTTCTTCTAACAGAGAACAGAAGAGGGAATCCTATCTAAAAGAAGTTATGTTAAAAAGAAAATTTCAAGGCTTCTGAATGTATTTTGTAAAGAACAGAGACTGTGAGTAGATGATTCTCTTGTTTAAGAGCAAACTTGAATGATTTTTCCTGCTTATAAGGATGTAAATGTTAGTGCCTTTTCTGGGAAGCTAAACTGCTCAACGAAAATGTTATAAAAGATTATCCACACTGTGAGCAGGTGTAACATTTCCAGATTATGTTTTTTTGCCTTTAGAAAGAAATTCATTTTTCTTATTATGGTTTTATACTCTTTTATTTCAGAAAATCTGTGTGTGTATGTGTGTGTGTCTTATGCTAAGGTTACACAGTAGAGACCAAAATATGGTAGAAATAGGGAGGAATCTTATTTTATCCTCATAATGTACCAAAGGTCCATACTCAGTTGGTTTGCTGAAGCACCTTCATGGTGATATTCTTCTAGAGAGAATAGCTTTAACTCTGATTAACATATTGTTGTATATTCACATACTATGCATATACAGGTTGGGAGGAAGTTGCTTTAAGAAAAGGTTGGTAATTGGTATAGTGAAGTTTCACTAACAAGGAAAGTGGAGGATTGAAAAGGGGGTGCAGAACTCCAAGGAGGGAAAAAAAAAGGAAAACAGAACTCATCAGAGGAAGCCACTCTAGGAACTGGAGAGGGGCTGCAAAGGGTTTAACATTATTCCAAAATTTTCCTTGGCCTTTGTTGACTGACTATTTATAATGTAGTTGCAAGGATACTTTTTCATCACTGCATTTTGAGATATTCTCAAATTTCTAATTAAAAAAAAAAATGTGGGGAGCAGCGGCCGCCTTGGGAGCTGGCGGAGAGGCAGCCGCGGAGCGCAGAGCTGGCCGTGCCCTGAGGCCCGGCCCTAGCGGTGGGGAACAGCACCGAGGAGCTGGAAACTTTCCCGCCGTGTGGATGAAAGGCTCTTGGTGCTCCAGCCAGGCATCAGGGCTGTGCCTCTGAGGTGGGAGAGCCAACTTCAGGACACTGGTCCACAAGAGACCTCCCAGCTCCACGTAATACCAAATGGCGAAAATCTCTCAGAGATCTCCATCTTAACATCAAGACCCAGCTTCACTCAAAGACCAGCAAGCTACAGTGCTGGGCACCCTATGCCAAACAACTAGCAAGACAGGAACACAGCCCCATCCATTAGCAGAGAGGCTGCCTAAAATCATAATAAGGACACAGACACCCCAAAACACACCACCAGACGGGGACGTGACCACCAGAAAGACAAGATCCAGCCTCATCCACCAGAACACAGGCACTAGTCCCCTCCACCAGGAAGCCTACACAACCCTCTGAACCAACCTTAGCCACTGGGGACAGATACCAAAAACAACGGGAACTACGCACCTGCAGCCTGTGAAAAGGAGACCCCAAACACAGTAAGATAAGCAAAATGAGAAGAAAGAAAAACACACAGCAGATGAAGGAGCAGGGTCAAAACACACAAGACCTAACAAATGAAGAGGAAATAGGTAGTCTACCTGAAAAAGAATTCAGAATAATGATAGTAAGGATGATCCAAAATCGTGGAAATAGAATAGACAAAATGCAAGAAACATTTAACAAGGACGTAGAAGAACTAAAGAGGAACCAAGCAACGATGAAAAACACAATAAATGAAATTAAAAATATTCTAGATGGGATCAATAGCAGAAAAATGGAGGCAGAAGAACGGATAAGTGACTTGGAAGATAAAATGGTGGAAATAACTACTGCAGAGCAGAATAAAGAAAAAAGAATGAAAAGAACTGAGGACAGTCTCAGAGACCTCTGGGACAACATTACATGCACCAACATTCGAATTATAGGGGTCCCAGAAGAAGAAGAGAAAAAGAAAGGGACTGAGAAAATATTTGAAGAGATTATAGTTGAAAACTTCCCTAATATGGGAAACGAAATAGTTAATCAAGTCCTGGAAGCACAGAGAGTCCCATACAGGATAAATCCAAGGAGAAACACACCAAGACACATATGAATCAAACTATCAAAAATTAAATATAAAGAAAACATATTAAAAGCAGCAAGGGAAAAACAACAAATAACACACAAGGGAATCCCCATAAGGTTAACAGCTGATCTTTCAGCAGAAATTCTGCAAGCCAGAAGGGAGTGGCAGGATATACTTAAAGTGATGAAGGAGAAAAACCTACAACCAAGATTACTCTACCCAGCAAGGATCTCGTTCAGACTTGATGGAGAAATTAAAACCTTTACAGACAAGCAAAAGCTGAGAGAGTTCAGCACCACCAAACCAGCTTTACAACAAATGCTAAAGGAACTTCTCTAGGCAAGAAACACAAAAGAAGGAAAACACCTACAATAACAAACCCAAAACATTTAAGAAAATGGGAATAGGAACATACATATCGATAATTACCTTAAATGTAAATAGATTAAATGCTCCCACCAAAAGACACAGACTGGCTGGATACCAAAACAAGACCCATATATATGCTGTCTACAAGAGACCCACTTCAGACCTAGAGACACATACAGACTGAAAGTGAGGGGATGGAAAAAGATATTCCATGCAAATGGAAATCAAAAGAAAGCTGGAGTAGCAATTCTCATATCAGACAAAATAGACTTTAAAATAAAGACTATTACAAGAGACAAAGAAGGACACTACATAATGATCAAGGGATCGATCCAAGAGGAAGGTATAACAATTGTAAATATTTATGCACCCAACATAGGAGCACCTCAATACATAAGGCAAATACTAACAGCCACAAAAGGGGAAATCGACAGTAACACAATCATAGTAGGGGACTTTAACACCCCACTTTCACCAATGGACAGATCATCCAAAATGAAAATAAATAAGGAAACACAAGCTTTAAATGATACATTAAACAAGATGGACTTAATTGATATTTATAGGACATTCCACCCAAAAACAACAGAATACACATTTTTCTCAAGTGCTCATGGAACATTCTCCAGGATAGATCGTATCTTGGGTCACAAATCAAGCCTTGGTAAATTTAAGAAAATTGAAATCATATCAAGTATCTTTTCCGACCACAATGCTATGAGACTAGATATCAATTACAGGAAAAGATCTGTAAAAAATACAAACACATGGAGGCTACACAATACACTACTTAATAACGAAGTGATCATTGAAGAAATCAAAGGGGAAATCAAAAATACCTAGAAACAAATGACAATGGAGACACGATGACGCAAAACCTATGGGATGCAGCAAAAGCAGTGCTAAGAGGGAAGTTTATAGCAATACAAGCCTACCTCAAGAAACAGGAAACATCTCGAATAAACAACCTAACCTTGCACCTAAAGCAATTAGAGAAAGAAGAACAAAAAAACCGCAAAGCTAGCAGAAGGAAAGAAATCATAAAGATCAGATCAGAAATAAATGAAAAAGAAATGAAGGAGACAATAGCGAAGATCAATAAAACTAAAAGCTGGTTCTTTGAGAAGATAAACAAAATTGATAAACCATTAGCCAGACTCATGAAGAGAAAAAGGGAGAAGACTCAAATCAATAGAATTAGAAATGAAAAAGGAGAAGTAACCACTGACACTGTAGAAATACAAACGATCATGAGAGATTACTACAAGCAACTCTATGCCAATAAAATGGACAACCTGGAAGAAATGGACAGATTCTTAGAAATGCACAACCTGCCGAGACTGAACCAGGAAGAAATAGAAAATATGAACAGACCAATCACAAGCAGTGAAATTGAAACTGTGATTAAAAATCTTCCAACAAACAAAAGCCGAGGACCAGATGGCTTCACAGGCGAATTCTATCAAACATTTAGAGAAGAGCTAACACCTTTCCTTCTCAAACTCTTCCAAAATATTGCAGAGGGAGGAACACTCCCAAACTCATTCTACGAGGCCACCATCACCCTGATGCCAAAACCAGACAAAGATGTCACAAAGAAAGAAAACTACAGGCCAATATCACTGATGAACATAGATGCAAAAATCCTCAACAAAATACTAGCAAACAGAATCCAACAGCACGTTAAAAGCATCATACACCATGATCAAGTGGGGTTTATCCCAGGAATGCAAGGATTCTTCAATATACGCAAATCAATCAACGTGATACATCATATTAACAAATTGAAGGAGAAAAACCATATGATCATCTCAATAGATGCAGAGAAAGCTTTCGACAAAATTCAACACCCATTTATGATAAAAGCCCTGCAGAAAGTAGGCATAGAGGGAACTTTCCTCAACATAATAAAGGCCATATATGACAAACCCACAGCCAACATTGTCCTCAATGGTGAAAAACTGAAACCATTTCCACTAAGATCAGGAACAAGACAAGGTTGCCCACTCTCACCACTGTTATTCAACATAGTTTTGGAAGGGTTAGCCACAGCAATCAGAGAAGATAAAGAAATAAAAGGAATCCAAATCGGAAAAGAAGAAGTAAAGCTGTCACTGTTTGCAGATGACATGATACTATACATAGAGAATCCTAAAGATGCTACCAGAAAACTCCTAGAGCTAATCAATGAATTTGGTAAAGTAGCAGGATACAAAATTAATGCACAGAAATCTCTTGCATTTCTATACACTAATGACGAAAAATCTGAAAATGAAATTAAGAAAACAGTCCCGTTTACCATTGCAACAAAAAGAATAAAATATCTAGGAATAAACCTACCTAAGGAGACAAAAGACCTGTATGCAGAAAATTATAAGACACTGATGAAAGAAATTAAAGATGATACAAATAGATGGAGAGATATACCATGTTCTTGGATTGGAAGAATCAACATTGTGAAAATGACTCTACTACCCAAAGCAATCTACAGATTCCATGCAATCCCTATCAAACTACCACTGGCATTTTTCACAGAATTAGAACAAAAAATTTCACAATTTGTATGGAAACACAAAAGACCCCGAATAGCCAAAGCAATATTGAGAACGAAAAATGGAGCTGGAGGAATCAGGCTCCCTGACTTCAGACTATATTACAAAGCTACAGTAATCAAGACAGTATGGTACTGGCACAAAAATAGAAATATAGATCCATGGAACAGGATAGAAAGCCCAGAGATAAACCCTCGCACATATGGTCACCTTATCTTTGATAAAGGAGGCAAGCATATACAGTGGAGAAAAGACAGCCTCTTCAATAAGTGGTGCTGGGAAAATTGGACAGGTACATGTAAAAGTATGAAATTAGAACACTCCCTGACACCTTACACAAAAATAAACTCAAAATGGATTAAAGACCTAAGTGTAAGGCCAGACACTATAAAACCCTTAGAGGAAAACATAGGCAGAACACTCTATAACATAAATCACAGCAAGATCCTTTTTGACCCTCCTCCTAGAGAAATGGAAATAAAAACACAAATAAACAAATGGGACCTAATGAAACGTAAAAGCTTTTGCACAGCAAAGGAAACCATAAACAAGACCAAAAGACAACCCTCAGAATGGGAGAAAATATTTGCAAATGAAGCAACTGACAAAGGATTAATCTCCAAGATTTACAAGCAGCTCATGCAGCTCAATATCAAAAAAACAAACACCCCAATCCAAAATTGGGCAGAAGACCTAAATAGACATTTCTCCAAAGAAGATATACAGATTGCCAACAGACACATGAAAGAATGGTCAACATCATTAATCATTAGAGAAATGCAAATCAAAACTAAAATGAGATATCATCTCACACTGGTCAGAATGGCCATCATCAAAAAATCTAGAAACAATAAATGCTGGAGAGGGTGTGGAGAAAAGGGAACCCTCTTGCACTGTTGGTGGGAATGTAAGTTGATACAGCCACTATGGAGAACAGTATGGAGGTTCCTTAAAAATCTAAAAATAGAACTACTATACGACCCAGCAATCCCACTACTGGGCATATACCCTGAGAAAACCATAATTCAAAAAGAGTCATGTACCACAATGTTCATTGCAGCTCTATTTACAATAGCCAGGATATGGAAGCAACCTAAGTGTCCATCAACAGATGAATGGATAAAGAAGATGTGGCACATATATACAATGGAATATTACTCAGCCATGAAAAGAAATGAAATGGAGGTATTTGTAGTGAGGTGGATGGAGTTAGAGTCTGTCATACAGAGTGAAGTAAGTCAGAAAGAGAAAAACAAATACAGTATGCTAACACATATATATGGAATCTACGGGAAAATAAAGGTCATGAAGAGAACCTAGTGGCAAGACGGGAATAAAGACACGGACCTACTAGAGAATGGACTTGAGGATATGGGGAGGGGGAGGGGTAAGATGTGACAGGGTGAGAGAGTGGCATAGACATATATACACTACCAAATGTAAAATAGATTGCTAGTGGGAAGCAGCTGCATAGCACAGGGAGATCAGCTCGGTGCTGTGCGACCACCTAGAGGGGTGGGATAGGGAGGGTGGGAGGGAGGGAGATGCAAGAGGGAAGAGATATGGGAACATATGTATATGTATAACTGATTCACTTTGTTATAAAGCAGAAACTAACACACCATTGTAAAGCAATTATACTCCAATAAAGATGTTTTAAAAAAAAATGTGTGGTGTTAGGAAATATTCAGAAACTATTATAAGCAAGGCATTAAAGTCAGCTCCAGGCTGTATGGAACCAGCAATATTATTTTGGGTAGAAGTCATGCTTCATTTGGGGAGCAGGTGACTGTGTGGACTTACTCACTGGTGTGTTCGATATGTAACTGAGACCCTCCCAATCTCTTCCCCTCACATGTACTTGAAGAAGCTTATTCTGGAAAGGGAGGGATGTACACTTTGCTCATATAATGAAACATTAAGGGTGTAGGCTTCTTGACATCAGGTAATTACTAGGTAATCTGTTTTTAAATATCAAATTACCTGAATCAAATTTTCCTGTTTCCAATGTCACATCCTTTAAATTGTTCTCCCTAGGGAGGGGAGAGCAACAAAGTGATCTCTCTCCAAAAGCATATTTAATAATCTCATTTCCTAACTTAAAAATTCTTCAATAACTAATAGTGACTTGCAGGATAAAATCCAAACTATTTTGTAGGATATCCAGGGCTTTCCAGCATCCCACCCCTTCCTTCTTTCTCATTTCCACATCTTCTCCTTCAGGAAGAGCTTCCTTTAGTCCATTTCCCACTGGTCTTGATAGGTCTGGTCTATCCTATCTTAGTTAGGATATCGTATTTCACCATAGCAGCATCTGCATTTTATTGCCTTTACTTGTTTTTCTCCGTCACTAGTCTGTGAACTCCACAACAGCAGGAATTATATCTTCCATCTCTATATTCTCTATGCTTGGTTCCTTGGCTAACATGCAGTAATTAACAAGGAATATTTTTGAATGAATTGGCTTTGTGGTCCTGATATCTATTTCCCTCTTACACCTTCTTCAGTGTTAAGCTGTGCCCTTAGCCATCCAGGTCCAGGTGATGTTGTCAGTCTCCTTTTTAGCTAGGTATGGGCGTATGAAGACATTCCAAACAGTGGGAAGCGGTGGAAATGTTGGATACAATTATAGTGTGAAATTAAATTTCTGAAAATGGAAACTCTTCATTTTCTCTTTCTCCTTGCTGCAGGCTAGAAAGCAGATATGCTGATGAGCCAGATGTAACTTTCATGAAGGGACATCATTCTAGAAAAGGTAGAACATGTAGAAGGAACCTTGGAAAACTTTATGGAGTCATTCCCCGTATTCTTCTTGGACTGCTTACATACCTTTGGACATGAGGAAGAAATCTTTTTACTTCAGCTTAGCCTGTTCTCTAACTGGCATATCTGGGAGTGCACTGGAGACTTTGTCTATCTGTGTTGCTTCTTTTGTGGGACTGAGCAGAAGTTCATTCTATTTGCAGATATTACTCATCTGCAAGAACCACCCTGCATCCTTCTCATCAAGGCAACTTCCCCAGGACTGATCTTAAAACAGTCATGTACTTAATTTTGGAGATAGGTAGAAAAATATTTATTCTCTTAGGAGTTTTTGCCATAGTTCTTGCTTATCTAACATTAAATAGAAAGAAAAGTCCTTCACCTAGCAACTCTGCAAGTGACTAGGACTGAATTGTCCTCGAGCACTTCTAAGTTACACCATATACCCAAGATTTTATGGGATCTTTACTCAATTTTTTTTTATTTTAAAGAAACTATCCTCACAGAGTGATTACAGTGAAGATCTAGTATAACTAACCTCCACCTAACAGGCTTGTTGAATTAATGGACATTCTGTTTTCTTTGCAAGCATGATGACTAAGATTTATTGTATGCTGAATTTTTGATGATGCTGATGTACCACCATTTGGGCTGCAATCTTAACAAGAGTCACTTATACCTGTTTCTAAACCTGTCTATGCCAGTTAGGAGCCACATAATACACTGGTGTAAAGCACCTACTCTGGAGTAGACAATTCGTGTTTAAGTCCTGGCCTGCTATGTGCCAGCTGTATGGTCTTGGGAAGGTTACTTCTGTTATGTAGTACTTCCTCATTTATTAAATGGGGATAATAATAGTAACTATGTCATCGGGCTCTTGTGAGGACTGTTTGTGTAAATATAAATAAATCTCTTAGAACAGTATAAAGAGAATTATGAAAAATTGGCAATAAGTAAAAACACTTAAGTGTTAACTAATTGTAATCATGTAATTTAATTGACTAGTGTATAAACTGATGAAATTTGATTATGCAAAGAAGTTGTTACATCTGTAGAAATTAAGTCAAATCCTTTGGAATCATTCCAAAGAGATAAATATCACACACACACACACACACACACACACACACACATCAGAGTCTGGTCAGGGAATTGTAACAGTTTTGGGAAAAAATTCATGATATTCCATAGGTGTTCTTTTTTCAAACTGCTTTGCAACCAATATTAGATAAACTATGAGGAATTAGAATAAGTGTTTTTTGTACAAGAAAGGCAATGCAAAATCCCACTCTAGGGAGTCATAACCAAAGAAAAGGCCTTGATCCCACTGCAAAGAATCAATGAATGAATGCTCATTAATATGTTTTAGGTTATAGTAAAATTTTTAAGTCTGTATATAGTTCTTTTTAAAAATTTTATCCTATTAACCAAATAGTTATCAATCAACTGAGTAGTAGTGTTTCTGTGTTGCTCTTCTCTCAAAAGGACCCAGTCTTGTTCTTGTTATTCAACCAGTTCCTATTACCTTACCCCAGGTCATTTTTGTTGCTTTACCTAGATATAAAAGGGAAGAGTCCTCTCCCAAAATTTTGTTTAAAAAGTCACATTTTTTTCCTTTTTCATTAGATAGGTTGTAATTTGAAGATGGTAGTTCCAGAGATTAAATAATAAGATAATTAATAAGACAACAACAACAATGGAGTAGATAAAATCTGAATTTATTCAGGCATATAAATGGCCTACTGACCACCCCAAATCTCTTCTACTTAAATATTAAAATTCAAAATTAATCTCTACTGTTATAAGAAGGACAGAAAAAATATTTTCAGAAAATTCAAACTAGACTTTAGTCTTTAGTCTTTATGGCAATTGTAAGAATTCATACTAATTATTGTAAATCAATTTTGTCCATTTCTTTAATGTATTAATATTTGAAAAGGAATTCTTTTAAATTTAATATCAGAAAAAATGTTAAAGTATGTGGGACTTGAGATTTAAAAATAAACATTAAAAAGTTCCTTCTAATTTTATTAGATTAGTGGGTACAACTAAGTGTAAAATAAACCCTCCCATCTCTCAGGCATTCTTTCTCTTGCTCATTCTGTTAATACAATTTCTAGCTCCATGCCTGGTACATATTAGACATTTATTAAATACTTGTTTATATAGATGAATGATTGAATCAATCAATCAATAAATGAAGATGTGGTCACTGCTCTTACAGAGGTTACCATTTAGGAAAAAACACATATAAATACAGATAAGAAGACTATTAAAAAAACAATTTAGGTCATAAATGCTAAGTAAGTGAAAAAATGCTAGGGTATATTCAGTCAACACTGAAATATTTTGGAATAAATAACTAAGGAAGACTAGAGCTTTCCTCTCTGGTGTACTATAAAATTGAATTTAATGAATGTGAGCCTGTTTTCATATTTTAAAAATTTCACATCAGATCAGATATCTAAATATTCAGATATCTAAATAATTAAAACATACTTACCTAATAGGTTAAAGGAAGATTAAGTTTAAAGTTTTTAGTGTTTCAGATTGCCTATCTATCTACCTTTCATTAAAGTTATTTGATGATGCAAATTCATAAGCTTTATCAAAAAATTTCCTTTAGAATCAAATTTTGCAATGGTTTTTTGGTCTTCAGTTGGTTTTGGATGATTTTCAGAGTAACTACTGGAAAACTGGTTTTAGACTCTATAGTGCTGATGCACATATCCTCAATATTCATTTCCCATGCGTTTCATATGATAAAGGCAACCAAACAGGCAATTAGTTTCTAATAAGGATAGGTTTGTTTGACATCTGCTCTGGCCTTTTTTTTTTTTTTTTTTTTTTTTTTGGCTTGTCTAGAGTCACTTAGAAACTATAGTTAGAAACTCTCTAAGCATAGAATAGATGCGCTTCTAATAAGCCAGAACCTCCTGCTTCACTAAATAGAGCAAACTGTCTTTTATTACAGTTTACAGTTTTTTGAACTTTGGTGAAAGGCAGTAGATTGTATACTTTGGTTTTTACTTTAGTTCTTTTCTTCTAGATAATAATGCTGTTTTTAAAAGGTTATAGTTACAATGCAATTTGTAAAATGACAGACCTCACAGTTCTCAGTTTTCAAAGAAAAATTTTCACTTATACTATTTATAAGATCAAAACTGACTTTCAAATTTAAATTTTACATTACATGTTTTTCTAAGTTTTGATATGTAAGTTATTCATAGAAGGTGATAGTTATAGAGCTATAACATCGTATCAAAATTTACTTGGAAATCTTGTGCTTGATGATAATTCCAGGCATGGGACTAGTGAACTGCAGAAGCATTACCTTTTTTGAATCACTGGTGAGTATGTGAGAGTGTGATGGTCAAAATTCGTCCAATTTTTGACAAAACCAAAAATATCAAAAACAAAACAATTGTGCTAAATATTTCTGTAAGGATAAAGGGAAGTTTTTGACGATGGCCTTTCTAAAATTATTTTAAGATTTTGAGAGTAGTTATATATTTTAAAGCAAGCTTTCCAGCCAGAACTAAAGAAAAAAGATGTTAAGCATGCACAAGCATAATGATTGTGCTTTTCCACCTTTACTCTGCTAGGCTTTAAAGTCTAATACAGTGAGTTTGAAAGTGGTGGTTTTTTTTTTATTATGTTTCTTACTGGGGCTCTACAGGGTTTATTGCCACTACCTGAAACAGTGTATTTTCTGGTGATAAGAGGAAGTTTTAAAAACTTATTTATTTTTCTTCAGAATAGGTAAAGAAGAGCAGTTCTCAAGGTCTATTGATAATTTTAATACCAAGCTTTTGAATATGTCTCTGTCACGGATTCTAATCTCATAATTTACTCAAATAAAAAGGCTATTGTCTGATTCATGTAATAAATGCTCTACTTGCAATGACAGCTGGGTTGTGTCAAGACACGTTGATGAGATTCCCGAGACTGCTGAGCTCAAAGAATTAATTTTAGAATCTCTACCTAAGACATATCAAAGGTAATTCAGGAAAGAATAATTGATAGAGAAACTGCATGATGAGTTCAATACCTTTATTATTTTTCAGTAGCAGTTATTTTCCCAAAGAGGATATTCTGGAACAACTGTAATGTATGTTATATAAGAATATGTTATTACCTTGTTTTGGAGAATCTTCAAGTAACCATCATGTCCAAATGAGAATGCTCATAATTAGCTTCGATTCCTCCCTTCTCATGATCTATAACCAAATAATCCTATTACTTTTACTTCATATTTTTTATTTATTTAAACTCCCTCTCTTAATTTCCAGTGTCTTTGTTTCTACCTCAATTCAAGCCTACTGCATAGTCTTGCAGAGGTTATTTTTCCAATAGCTTCCTATCATTTCCTTTTTTCAAATATGTCAGTCTATTCCATGCTCTGTTACCAGAGTAATCAAAAAATAAGTTATCATGTGACTGTCATAGTCAAACATTTTGAGAGTTCTACAGTAATGTTTCATATCATGGTTTTGGAGAAAAATATAATAAATTTAATGGTAATTTTGTGGGTATTTAAACTCCCTAAGCTGGAGACTTCTGGTTTCAACTCCAACATGTAAAGAGCTTATTACAACAAGAAAATAGCTGAATTAGACAAAAGTTAACTACTTTTCTTGGACCCATCACAAAACTGAGATCACAGGGCAAATCACCACCAGGAAATATGGAGAGACAGGCAAATCCAGAAGGTCATGGCTGAGATATGCTTTCCTGGATGGAGCAGAAATCCCTGGAAAAATAAACTGATAGTGACGCTTAAGTGGTAATTGAGACAAATGGCCAGAGGCTGAGTGTGGACTTGCAGGAGAGTAAGAAACACTTAGGGACCACAGCCTTAGGAGACTCTATAATTTTGTGTGTTTTAATTCCAAGAACCCTACAAGGTTCTCACTGTGAAGATCTGATTAAGATTCCCTAGTGACTCTGGGATGGAGAGGGGAAGAGTAACCTAGGGAACTATGCTTAGAGCAGTCTCCATAACAAAGGCTTGCTGTCAGGGCTACCAGACACTTGTTCCACCTGAGGGAAAGGTATTTTCCTAATTCCATCCCTCTCTAGTTTTCCTGTCTTACCAAGGTGGGGAGAAGTTATGTAACACTTGTGAAGGACACGGCCCACGGATACAGGTCCCCTGAAAAGACTGATTTTAATTATAAGACCATAGGAAGCTTTCCTTCTTCCACATCTTACCACTGCATCAGCAGGGCTCCAGTATAATAACTTTGGATTACAGATGAAAAAACTGAGAAATACAGACTATCTAAAGAGGAGTTCTTACAGGAACCTAAAGGCAACAGGAGAAACAAAAACAAGGAAACTAGAGGAATTTCAAGCCAATGGCACCTACAGTAACATCAAACACAGCCCAACTCCTAGCCAGATTAACAGAAATCCTCAAACTAAAGGCCTATTTACCTCTGTTCCTATTATCCAATACTTCATGTCCATCATTCAACAAAAAATTAAAAGTCATGCTAAAAAGAAAGAAAACACATGGTCTGAAGAGATAAAGCAATCATCAGAACCAGAATCAGATATGACACAGATATTAGAATTATTAGATGGTAAAAATTTTAAATAACTATGATTAATGTTATAAGTTTCCATGGAAAATGTAGACAACAAAAAAAGATAAGTAATGTGAACAGAGAAATGGAAACTCTAAGCAAGAAGTTTTAAATGCTAGAAATAAAAAATACAATAATTGAAATTAAGAATACCTTTGAGGAGTTTATCAGTAGACTGGACACAAATGAGGAAAGAATCAATGAGCCTGAAGATAGATCCATAAGAAGTCACCAAACTGAAATGCAAAGAGAAAAAAAGAAAAACTCCCCAGAACATTCAAGACCTGTGAGTCAATTTAAAAGAACATCTTGAAAAAAGCCAAAGGAAAAAAGATCATTTTACCTATGGAGAAACAAGTTTAACAGCAAATTTCTCAACAGAAACTATGTGAGCAAGAAGAGAGAGGAGTAAAATATTTAAAATGTTGAAAGGAAAAAACTCAGCAATCCAGGAGTCTAATTTAGTGACATTATTCTTCAAAATTGCAGGAGATTAAAGACTTTCTGAGACAAAAACAACAGGGTGTTTATTGCCACTGAACCTGCCCTGCAAGAAATGTTAAAGTTGTTCACAGAAAATAAAGATGACCCAGGTCAGTAAAATGTAAATTTTCTAAATATATTAGAAAATATATTAGATTGTCAGAGTGGAAAAAAAACAACACCAAATATGTTATCTACAAGAAACTCACTTTAAATATAAAGACACAGGTTAGAAGTAAAGGGATGGGTGTCGATATACTAAAGTGAAAGGGAGCTGGAGAAGCTATGTTCTTTTCAGACAAAACAGGCTTCAGAACAGGAAATGTATTAGGGATAAAGAAGGGCATTTCATAATGGTAACAGAGTTAATTCTCCAAGAAGACATAACCACCCTTAATAGTGTGCACCAAAACTTCCCAAGCCTGTTCCTGCATATGTAAAGCAGGAAACACCCATTAAAGAATTTTGTAATATTAGAAAATATGTAAAATGACTACTCAGTGGTCAATGTATCTTATTGTTTCTTAGTGTAGTATACTTGCCATCGACAGTCTGCCCCCACTTTCATTTCCACTCCCAATTACTACTACTCTTCCCTAAGCCTGCTTCCTGCAGCCACGCAGATTTCCAGTGGTTTCATGAATAAACCCACACTCTTGTTCAGGTATTTGCTTTTCACCTGTGCAGGTGTCCTTCAGCATTCACAGGGGATTGGTTCCTGGAGCCACACTGTATACCGAAATCCATGTATGCTCAAGTCCTTTATATAAAATGGCCATAGTGCAATGAATACAGTTGACCCTCCATATCTGCTGGTTTGGCATACGTGGATATTGAGGTCCAACTGTATATTTACTGAAAAAAAGTCATGCATTGTGGACCTGTGCAGTTCAAACCCGTGCTGTTCAAGGGTCAACTAATTTCTTCTGAATGGAGTGATCTTCCCTGCCACCAGACTCAACCTGTTCACCTTACAAAATCTTCACAAACTTGCAAGAAATTGATATGGTATTAATTGCTATGTTCTCACTGTTTTCATAAAAATTGTAGTTAACTTTAATAGAATTTATTTCATTGAATTATGTATCATTCCCCTCATATCTTTTCCTCCCTTCATAATGGGAGTTACTGATACAAAAGGACTGCATGGTATTTTTTACCCTTTGCACTTAGCAAAACAACTTGCACAGGACAGTGCTTAATAAGGAAAGGACACTAGATTACTCATCATTCCTAGAACAAACAATGAATATACATTTTTCATATCTTTGCATGGATTATTTTTCTCTAATTTGGATCTTTGTTTCCTCACTATGGCTGATAAACTCATTCATAATTCATGATCTTGCTCAACTATAACTCTCTTCTGATTTCTTTTAGATGTTTTGTAATTGTAGATTCCATGTTTAGGTTTTTGATCCATCTCAAATCAGTTTTTGTGCCTGATGTGTGAAGGGGTGAATACTTATTTTGTCCCCTATTCGTTATTCCATTGCTTAAATACACCACTTGCTGAAAAGGTTTTTCTTTCCCCGGTGAATTACTTTGTTGCCTGTCAAAAATTTTTTGATTGTAATTATGTAGAGCTATTTCTGGAATCTCTTTTGTTCCATTGATCTACTTGTCTATTTTATTATGCCCACACCATAGACTTGGTTACAGTAGCTTTATGGTAAATCTTGAAGTCAAGAAGTATAAATCCTCAAATTTTCTTTTTCAATAATGTTTGACTCTTCTATATAGATCCTTTGCATTTCCATATATATTTTAGTATTAGTTTGTCAGTAATCACAGGAAAGCCTGTTAGGATATTGATTGAAATTGTATTCTATCTTTGATTAATTTGGAGAAAATTGATGTCTTTACAATATTTATATGGGCCCGCTCAAACTTCTCTCAAAGTTTTGTAGTTTTCAGAGTAGAGGTCTTGCTCGGCTTTCATTACATATATCCCTAGGTGTTTTATTTTTTATGATATTGTGAATGCCATTGATTTTTAAATTTTATTTTCCAATTGTTTGCTGCCACTTTGTAGAATATAATTGATTTTTATATTGATCCTGAATCCCAAGACCTTGCTGAATTCACCTATTACATCTAGGATGTTTTACTGTCTATGAAAAAAGAGGTTACTTTTTTCTTTCTCCCTCCTTCTCTCTCACTCCCTTTTTCCTTAGATGTACTAAGACTGCCATCCCAAAATACAGTGTTGAATAAAAATGGTGAAAAATTCAGAGCCTTTCCTTCTTCCCAATCTTAGTGGTGGTGAGGCATGTCTAATATTTCATCAATAAATCTGATGTTAGCTGAAAGTTTTCCACAGATATTTTTTCTTTTTCAGATTGAAGGCATTTTCTTCTATTTCTAGATACTGAGAGGTTTTTTAATCATTAATGAGTGTTAGATTTTATCTAATACTTTTTTTTTTTTGGCCTGTTAAGATAACCATATGACTTATCTCCTTTATTCTTTTTAATGAATTACATTCATTGATTTTTGAATGTTAATATAACCTTGAATTCCTGCATAAACTCTACTTAGCCATTATATATTTTCTAATTACACATATTTTAGATTGCCTGAAATCTTCCCACAGGTAATTATCATTCTGATCAGTTGTTTTTACATATTTTTTCCTCTCTAATTCCTTTGGCGTAAACTTTATCAACCTGTCTTTATTTTATTTTATTTTTTAAAGATTTATTGATTGATTGATTGCTATGTTGGGTCTTCGTTTCTGTGCGAGGGCTTTCTCTAGTTGCGGCAAGCGGGGGCCACCCTTCATCGCGGTGCGCGGGCCTCTCACTGTCGCGGCCTCTCTTGTTGCGGAGCACAGGCTCCAGACGCGCAGGCTCAGTAGTTGTGGCTCACGGGCCTAGTTGCTCCGTGGCATGTAGGATCTTCCCAGACCAGGGCTCGAACCCGTGTCCTCTGCATTAGCAGGCAGATTCTCAACCACTGTGCCACCAGGGAAGCCCTATCAACCTGTCTTTAAATTCACTGATCATTTCTTCTGCAATGAATTTAATTCTAGTGTTTGAGTGTTAGGCCCATTTTGTATTGCAGATTCTAGAATTCTATACTTTAGTAGTTTTCTTTTCTCTGCTGAGATCTGTTAATCCATATTTTATATCTGTCCTATAAATCTTTGTACTTATGAAGGATAGTTATTTTTTTAAATTTATTTTATTGAAGTGTAGTTGATTTATAATGTATTAATTTCTGCTGTACAGCAAAGTGATTCAGTTTATATATGTATACATTCTTTTCTATTATGGTTTATCACAGAATATTGAATATAGTTCCCTGTGCTACACAGTAGGACCTTGTTGTTTATCCATTCTATATATAATAGTTTGCATTTGCTAATCCCAAACTCCCTGCCCATCCCTCCCTCACCCTCCCTCCTCCTTGGCAACCACAATTCTATGTCTGTGAGTCTGTTTCTGTTTCATAGATAAGTTCATTTGTGTCATATTTTCTGACTTACTTCACTTATTATGATAATTTCTAGGTCCATCCATGCTGCTGCAAATGGCATTATTTCATTCTTTTTTATGGCTGAGTAGTATGTCATTCTATATGTGCACCACATCTTCTTTAAGGTATAGTGATTTTATTTCTTTTATTTTTTATTTTTTAAATGAGCAGTATAAATAGTAATTTACTTATATTTTCCAGAAATTTCATACATATAAAATATGTTTCTATAAACCCATTTATGCTCGTTTCAGCAGGATTACTGATGGTACTGTTGAAATATAATGTGACAAAATAATAGCTAAGTCTGCGTAACTGCATACAAACCAAGTATTTCTCTGTTCCTTTACATTTTTTGCTCCTCTCTAAAATAGATTTGTGTTTGCTAATTTTGTAATCAGGAGAGAGAAATTTAAAAGGCACAAGGGGAAAAAAGGAGGTTTTTTTTTTTTTAATCCCTAGTACTTATTTAAGGGGATAGTTATTTTAAAGTTCATGTTTACTATTACAATATCTAGGTTATCTGTAAACTGGATTCTTTTAAGCTTTTTTCTTGACTGTAGGGTCCAGCTTTTTTCTTGATATTCTTTTGTTGCATGCCAGCCACTTCATGTAGAAGAGCCAGGGATATTGGGATACACTACTGTTTTGTTTTCTCAGAGAATGCAAGCTTTTCTGTGTCTGGTAGCTAAAATGAGAAAGTGATCATTCAAATTTTACCAACTGTTGAATAACTTATATTAACTGAGTTATAGCTTTATGATTAAGCTCATTTCTATTTAGCCCAACCCCAAACATCCAATCTGTGGCTGCTGCCACTGACATTAATGTGGAGAAGCTGCTTTCTTTGTTTTATCAGAATTCAAATGAGGAATCAGGAGAGAGTTAGATAGAGGTATCCCCTTTGTATTTACTGGCTCCAGCTACTATTAGAATGGCTGATAGAGCTTTTCAAATAAGTTATTTCTGAAACTGTAAGTTATTTCTGTTTTTCACTCTTGACTGCACTGTCTTTATCTCAGCAAAATTGGGAAAGAGTGAGATCAGGATGATTATTATACCAAGAAAATTTTTGCTGTATTTGGGGTTTCTCAGACTCCAGTCATTTCTGCCTGCTCAACAGTTGCCAGTATCTTGCCAGACTTCTTCCCCCATGGGTAGAGTCACTGGATCTCTGGTAGGTCTGTCTAAACCCAGACCTAGTGTTTTCCCAGAAGCTGTTGAAGGAAGCTGCTGATGGAGACCCCTATGGAGATCAGTTTATCAAGGCTTTCTCACATCTACCACTCTTTGATAATCCTACAGATGAGTATGGTTTTCATGTTTTCTAGATTTTTCTTGGTGTTACCACAGAGATAAAGTTCTTCTTCACCCCTTTATATCCAGAAACAGAATTCTGCAGTATGTATGTCTGGGTTATCCTGATGTTGATTTTTCAGCTGTGACCTCTGTAGAGTCACCAGATCCTCAATATAAAGGAATAAATATTCCTCTAGACCCACCTTAATCAACAATACCTTGTGGAAAGTACACCAGAACAACTTTTGTAAATATATTTTTTAATAGCCTTATATTACATAGTGTGAATCTATCACAATTTACTTAGCCATTCTCTTAAGTGAAGTGAAATCACTTTGTTTCTATGTATGTACAACTACAAACAATTCTGTGATAACTATTCTTGTGTGTATATTTTAAGATACTGACACAGTTCTATGGTATAGAATACTAAAAGCATGATTGATAATTATGTATAAAGTAATTTTAATAGATGTTGCTAGATTTATTTTTTAGTGGTAATGATGTATATTTTCACTCATAAAGTGGAGTGTCTTACATTCATGCCAACAACAATTATCATTCTTATATAACTTTCATTATTTTGGTGGGTGTAAAATGGCTGCTCATAACTATTTTATTGTGTACTTTCCTGACTACTAGAAAATTTTGAGCATTTTTAAATTTATCTTATCATTTGGTGTATTTTTTCTGTGAATTACCAATTCATAGCATTTTATACTTTTTCTGTTGTTGTCAATTATTAGGAGTTCTTTGTATATTATAGGTAAGAGTTCTTTATTACCTAAATTGCAAATCAGTTTGTACATTTGTACACCTGAGTTTGTGGCCTGTAAAACCAAAAATTCCCCAAACCCACTACATATATACATAGGTAGGACATATGAGTGTGTCTAGGACTGTCTCAATTTGCTCCTGTCTTCCCAATGTACTGGCTGGTTAATGTCCTCTTTCATTCTCAAAAGTTTCCTCATATAGTAAGTTATATGGTTACCACATATATGAGGAATATTTGAAGGAACTAGAAATGTTCAAACTAGAGGAAAGAAATTCTTGCTTACATATATTACCTGTGTGTGTGTGTTTGTGTGTGTGTATGTGTGTATGCACATGTGTGCAGTCTTTTCCCATTATAGACACTAAGATTAAAAATAAACCACTGTGTGGGAAACACAGGATGATAGATTTTAGTTTACTCTAAGGGAAAAAATATACAAATTTCTCAAAGTTGGATTAGGGCACTTTGGGAAATGTTGAGCTCATCATTGCAGGCCATAAATTTTACACTGAATAACTATTTAGTGAAACTAATATTATGAGATTAAGTCCCCCAGAAATCTACTATGTGTCCTGAGTCTATATATTATGATTCCACAAAACTGGAATAATGGAAGTAACTTTGAAAATGGTTAAAATGTATTTGGATATTCCATAGACGAAGTGATAGGGATTACAGGCTTTGGAAAATAGCAGAGATCTAATTCTGGCTAGGCCACTTGCTTTCTACCTGGTCTTGATAACATTACTAGAAAACTCTGATCCTTGATTTCCTACTCTTATAAAGTGATAATAATAATAATAACTTCACATGGCAATTTTAAACAAAGCTGTGAACATTAGTAGGTAGCCTAATGTTTGGTATGTAGTAACCACTGAATTCATGGGGATTACTCATTAATATTCTTAGCCAGGATGTACTGTGCTGCACTGAACAAGAGGGTTCTCTAAGGGTTACTGTTGACATACTGACCTTTGAATTCTTACAGAATTCTTATAAAAGCTTGCTTATTGTGGAGTCATAGACTAAGGTTAGTAAAAACAGTACTATATAAAGTACTCTATTACTTAAAGTTTTCTTAGGTATGGAAGCGGGTAATTAAACTAAACACAAATGTTCAGATATGGACAACTTGGTTTAGTGCTTTTATAGATCATACTAAACTATGTTTGAGGCCACTCCTGAATAACGTGAGCTTACAGACACAGGGTTTTATAACATCTTCTCTTTTTTTAGAAACAAGCAAGCAAAAATGCACAAGAAGAAGAAATGCAAGCTCTATATTTGATTAAACTAAGGACATCTGTATCCTTAACAATCAGATATCCAAAAGGGCTGTTACAGGTGTAGGAAAAATGCTGAAAGGTGTTTTAAAAAAAAATTTATTGGAGTATACTTGATTTACAATTTTGTGTTAGTTTCAGGTGTACAGCGAAGTGAATCAGTAATACATACATATATATTTTTTCTGTTTCAGATTCTTTTCCCATATAGGTTATTACAGAATATTGAGTTCCCTGTGCTATACAGTAGGTCCCTGTTGGTTATCTATTTTATATATAGTAGTGTGTGTATGTTAATCCCAAGCTCCCGATTTATCCCTCCCCATGATGTATCCCCTTTGGTAACCATAAGTTTATTTTCAATATCTGTGAGGTTGTTTCTGTTTTGTAAATAAGTTCATTTGTATCATTTAAAAAAATCAGATTCCACATGAGTGATATCATATGATATTTGACTTTCTCTATCTGACTCACTTCACTTAGTATAATAATCTCTAGGTCCATCCATGTTACTGCAAGTGGCATTATTTCATTCTTTTATATATCTGAGTAATATTCTGTTGTATATGTGTACCACATCTTCTTTATCCATTCCTCTGTTGATGGACATTTAGGTTGCTTCCGTGTCCTGGCTATTGTAAATAGTGCTGCAATGAACACTGGGGTGCATGTATCTTTTCGAATTATGATTTTCTCTGGATATATGCCCAGGAGTGGGATTGCTGCATCATATGGGAGTTCTATTTTTAGTTTTTTAAGGAACATCCATTCTGTTCTCCATAGTGGTTGTACCAATTTACATTCCCACCAACAGTGTAAAAGGGTCCCTTTTCTCCACACCCTCTCCAGCATTTATTGTTTGTAGATTTTGTTGATAATGGCCATTCTGACTGGTGTGATGTGATACTTCATGTAGTTTTGACTTGCATTTCTCTGATAATTAGTGATGTTGAGCACTTTTTCATGGGCTTTTTGGCCATCTGTATGTCTTCTCTGGAGAAACGTCTATTTAGAGCTTCTGCCCATTTTTTGATTGGGTTGTCTTTTTTTGACATAGAGCTGCCTGAACTGTTTGTATATTTTAGAAATTAATCCCTTGTCAGTTGCTTCATTTGCAAATTTTTCTCTCATTCTGTGGGTTATGTTTTCGTATTGTTAATGGTTTCCTTTGCTATGTAAAAGCTTGTAAGTTTAATTAGGTCCCATTTGTTTATTTTTGTTTTTACTTTCATTACTGTAGGAGGTGGATCATAAAACATCTTGCTGTGATTTACGTCAAAGAGAGTTCTGCCTGTTTTCCTCTAAGAGTTTTACAGTGTATGAATTTACATTTAGGATGCTGATCCATTTTGAGTTTATTTTCGTGTTTGGTGTTAGGGAGTGTTCTAATTTCATTCTTTTACATGTAGCTGTCCAGTTTTCCCAGCACGACTTATTGAAAAGACTGTCTTTTCTCCATTGTATAGTCTTGCCTCCTTTGCCATAGATTAATTGACCATAGGTGCATGGGTTTATTTCTGGGTTTTCTATGCTGTTCCATTGATCTAAATTTCTGTTTTTGTGCCAGTACCATACTGCCTTAGTATGACTGTAGCTTTGTAGTACAGTCTGAAATCTGGAAGCGTGGTTCCTCCAGCTCTGTTCATCTTTCTCAGGATTGCTTTGGCTATTTGCGGTACTTTGTGTTTTCATACAAAGTGTAAAATCATTTTGTTCAACTTCTGTGAAAAATGCAATTGGTAATTTCATACGGATTGCATTAATCTGCAGATTGCTTTGGGTAGTAGAGTCCTTTTCACAATATTGATTTGTCCAATCCAAGAATGTAGTATATCTCTCCATCTGTTTGTGTCATCTATTATTTCTTTCATCAGTATCTTATAATTTTCTGACTACAGGTCTTTTGCCTCCTTAGGTAGATTTATTCCTAGGTATTTTATTCTTTTTGTTGTAATGGTAAATGGGATTGTTTCCTTAATTTCTCTTTTTGACTTTTTGCTGTTATTGTACTGGAATGCAAGAGATTTCTGTGTATTAATCTTGTATCCTGAAACTTTACCGAATTCACTGATCAATCCTAGTAGTTTTCTGGTAACATCTTTAGGATTCTCTATTATAGTATCATGTCATCTGCAAACAGTGACAGTTTTACTTCCTCTTTTCCAGTTTGGATTCTTTTTCTTTCTTTTTGTTCTCTTATTGCTTTGGCTAGGACTTCCAAAATTATGCTTTGTTCTGGTTTTTTAAAACTATGTTGAATAATAGTGGTGAGAGTGGACATCCTTGTCTTACTCCTGATCTTACAGGAAATGCTTTCAGTTTTTCACCATTGAGAATGATGTTTGCTGTGGGTTTGTTGTATGTGGCCTGAGGTATGTTCCCTCTATGCCCACTTTCTGGAGAGTTTTTTTCATAAATGTTGAATTTTGTAAAAAGCTTTTCTGCATCTGTTGAGATGATCATAAGCTTTTTATTTTTCAAATTGCTGATGTGCTGTATCATACTGATTGATTTGTGGATATTAAAAAATACTTGCATTCCTGGGATAAATCCCACTTGGTCATGGTGTATGATTCTTTTAATGTGTTGTTGGATTCAATTTGGTAGTATTTTGTTTAGGACTTTTGCATCTATGTTCATCAATGATATTGACCTGTAATTTTCTTTTTTGTGTTATTTTTTTCTGGTTTTGATATCAGGGTGACAGTGGTCTCATAGAATGAATTTGGAAGTGTTCCTTCCTCTGTAATTTTTTGAAATAGTTTCAGAAGGGTAAGTGTTAACTCTTCTCTAAATGTTTGATAGAATTCGCCTGTGAAGCCATCTGGTCCTGGACTTTTATTTGTTGGAATTTTTTTAAATGACTCTTTGAATTTCAGTACTTGTGATTGGCCTGTTCATATTTGCTATTTCTTCCTGGTTCAGTCTTGGAAGGGTGTACCTTTAAAAGAATTTGTCCATTTCATCTAGGTTGTCCAGTTTACTGGTGTATAGTTGCTTGTAGTAGTCTCTTATGGTCCTTTGTATTTCTGTAGTGTCAGTTGTAACTTCTCCTTTTTCATTTCTCATTTTATTGATTTGAGTCCTCTCCCTTTTTTTCTTGATGAGTCTGACTAAAGTTTTATCAATTTTGTTTATCTTTTCAAAAAACAGCTTTTAGTTTCATTGATCTTTTCTATTGTTTTCTTCATTTCTATTTCATTTATTTCTGCTCTGATTTTTATGATTTCTTTCCTTCTCTAACTTTGGGTTTTGTTTGTTCTTCTTTCTCTAGTTGCTTTAGGTGTAAGGTTAGTTTGTTTATTTGAGATTTTTCTTGTTTCCTGAGGTAAGATTGTATTGCTATAAATTTCCCTCTTACAACTGTTTTTGCTGCAACACATTGGTTTTGGACTGTTATGTTTTGTCATTCGTCTCTAGGTATTTTTTGGTTTCCCCTTTGATTTCTTCAGTGATCCATTGCTTGCTTAGTAATGTATTGTTTGTCTCCATGTGTTTGTGTTTTTTTACGTTTTTTTTCCCCTGTAAATGATTTCTAATCACATAGCATTGTGCTCAGCAAAGATGCCTGATACGATTTCAATTTTTTAAAATTTACTGAGGCTTGATTTGTGGCCCAAGATGTGATCTATCCTGGGGAATTTTCCATGTACACTTGGGAAGAAAGTGTATTCTGCTGCTTTTGGATGGAATGTTTTATAAATATCAATTAAGTCCATCTGGTCTAATGTGTCTTTTAGGCCTGTGATTCCTTATTGATTTTCTTTCTGGATGATCTGTCCATTGATGAAAGTGGGATGTTAAAGTTCCCCATTATTACTGTGTTACTGTCAATTTCTCCTTTTATGGCTGTTAGTATTTGCCTTATTTGTTGAGGTGCTCCTATGTTGGGTGCATATATATTTACAATTGTTATATCTTCTTGGATTGATCCCTTGATCATTATGTAGGGTCCTTCCTTGTCTCTTGTAACAGTCTTTATTTTACAGTCTCTTTTGTCTGATGTGAGTATTGCTACTCCAGCTTTCTTTTGATTTCTCTTTGCATGGCATATTTTTTCCATCCCCTCACTTTCAGTCTGTATATGTCCCTACATCTGATGTGGGTCTCTTGTAGACAGCATATATATAGGTCTTGTTTTTGTATCCATTCAGCCAGTCTGTGTCTTTTGATTGGAGCATTTAATCTGTTTACACTTAAGGTAATTATCAATATGTCTGTTCTTATTGCCATTTTGTTAATTGTTTTGAATTTGTTTTTGTAGGTCTTATGTCTTTCCTTCATCTTTTGTTCTCTTCTCTTGTGATTTGATGACCATCTTTAGTGTTGTGTTTGGATTCCTTTTTCTTTTTTTGTGTGTGTATCTATTGCAGATTTTTAGTTTGTGGTTCCCATGAGGTTTTGATATAGAAGTCTATATGTATATATAAGATTGTTTTAAGTTGCTGGTCTCTTAATTTCCAATGTGTTTCCAATATCCTGCACTTGTACTCTCCTGTTCTCACAGTTGCCAGTTTTGATATATTCGTGTGTTGATGATTTATTACCTTACTTTATGTTTGCCTTTACCACTGAGCTTTCTCATTCAGAATTTTCTTGAATCTAGTTGTAGCCTTTTCTTTTCTGCCTAGAGAAGCTCCTTTAGGATTTGTTGTAAAGCTGGTTTGGTGGTGCTGAATTCTTTTAGCTTTTCCTTGTCTGTAAAGCTTTTGACTTCTCCACCAACTCTGAATGAGAGCCTTGTTGGGTGGAGTATTCTTGGTTGTAGGTTTTTTCGTTTCATCAATTTAAACATATCATGCCACTCCCTTCTGGCCTGCAGAGTTTCTGCTGAAAAATCAGCTGATAACCTTATGGGGATTCCCTTGTATGTTTTTTTTGCTTTTAATATTTTTTCTCTGTCTTTAATTTTTGTCAGTTTGATTAATATGTGTATTCGCATGTTCTTCTGTGGGTTTATCTTGTAGGGGACTCTCTGTGCTTCCTGGACTTGAGTGAGTGTTTTCTTTCTCATGTTTGGGAAGTTTTGGCTATAATCTCTTCAAATATTTTCTCAGGCCCTTTCTCTCTTCTCCTTCTGGGATTCCTATAATGGAAATGTTGGTACGTTTAATGTTGTCCCAGAAGTTTGAGATTGTCCTCATTTCTTTTCATTCCTTTTTCTTTATTCTGTTCCATGGCAGTGATTTTTACCACTGTGTTATAGCTCATTTATTCATTTTTCTGTCTCATTTATTCTGCTATTGATTCCTTCTTGTGTATTTTTCATTTCAGTTATTGTATTGTTCATCTCTGTGTGTTTGTTGTTTAAATCTTCTAGCCCTTTTTTAAACATTTCTTGTATCTTCTTGGTCTATGCCTCCATTCTTTTTTTCGAGTTCTTGGATCACCTTTACCATTATTACTCTAATTTATTTTTCAGGTAGATTGCCTATCTCAACTTCACTTAGTTGTTCTTGTGAATTTTTATATTTTTCCTTCATCTGGAACATATTTCTCTGCCATCATCTCATTTTGTCTAACTTTCTGTGTTTCTGGTTTCCTTTCCCCAGGGTACAGGATCATAACTCCTCTTGCTTCTGGTGTCTGCCCCCTGGTGGATGAGGTTGGTCCTGGGGCTTGGGCAGACTTCCTTTTTAGAGGGACTGGTGCCTGCCCACTGGTGGGTGGAGCTAGGTCTTGTCCCTCTGGTGGGCAAGGCTGTGTCAGGAGTGTGTTTGTGAGCTCAGTATGGCTTTAGGCAGCTTGTCTGCTTATGGGTGGGTCTCTGTTCATATCCTGCTGGTTGTTTGGCCTGAGGTGTTCCAGCACAGGCGCCTGTAGGCTGTTGGGTAGGGCCACGTCTTGATGCCAAAATGGCAACCTCCAGGAGAGCTCACGCTGATCAGTATTCCCTGAGGCCTCTGCCACCAGTGTCCTTGCACCTCCAGTGAGCCACAGCCAACCCCTGCCTCCCCAGAGGACCCTCCAAAACTCACAGGCAGGTCCAGCCCAACTGCCTATGTAGTCACTGCTCTGCTCTGGGTCCCAGTGTACATGAAACCCTGTGTGCACCCTCCAAGAGTGGAATCTCTGTTTCTCCCAGTCCTTTGGCGCTCCTGCGCTCAAGCCCTGCTGGGCTTCATAGCCAAATGCTCTGGGGGTTCCTCCTCCTGATGCCAGACCCTCATCCTGGGGAGCATGACGTGGGGCTCAGGACTCTCACTCTTGTGGGAGAATCCCTGTGATATAATTATTTTCCAGTTTGTTGGTTGCCTACCTGGCAGGTGTGGGGTTTGATTATGTTGCAAAAGTGCCCCTCCTTCCATCTTGTTGTGGCTTCTTCTTTGTCTTTGAATGTAAAATGTCTTTTTTGGTAAGTTCTAGTCTTTTTTTGTCAACGGTTATTCAGCAGTTAGTTAGTTGTGATTTTGGTGTTTTTGTGATAGGTGAGCTCAAGTCCTTCTACTCTGCCATCTTGTCCAGAATCAAGGGGCTGCTTTTAGTTTGGATGCCTGCTGCTTCTTTCCTCAGTGTGTGCTGTTCGTTATTCCCTTGATATGGAGTGTGCAGGTGCGGCGTCCCTTGTGTGCTCCTGGGATGGTGGGGGCAGAGTTTGGCGCCTGCTTGCAGGTCTCATAGCAGTGGGGGCCTGTGCCTGCCTTGAGCCCACAATGGCGGCAGTGACTGCGCCCACCTCTGGAGCTCCTGTAAGCAGTGTCCTGTTGCCTAGGAGTGCTCACAGGGAAAGAAGCTCTTATGGTGTTCCCACCCCTCTCTTCATGCACCCCCCCAATAATGGCACCTTTCCTCTCTGTGGGCTCAGGCTTCTTCTGAGTACACCCTCAGTTGCCACAGTGCAGCCTCTTCAGGCTGTCTCTGTGCAGGCAACCCTGGTCCTCTCCCTGGGTCTGACCTCTGAAGCCTAAGCTTCAGCACCCAACCCCCACCTGCACCAATGGACAAGCATCTCAGGCTGGGGAATGCAGGACAGTTATGCTGACCTTCCGTGTAGGTTACTCTTCATTTCACCTTCTGCAAATTGGTTGCTGCGCTCTCCTCCTAGGCTCCAAAGCTCCCCCTCCATCCAGGCTGATCTCCCTGCTGGTGAGGGGACTTCCCAGGGTGCAGGGACTTTACCTCCTTTACAGTACCCTCCCTGGAGTGCAGGCCCCATCCCGGTTCCCCTCTTTTTCTTTTTCCTTTTGCCCTACGTGGTTACGTGGAGGTTTTCTTGCCCTTTCAGAAGTCTCAGGTCTTTTGCTGGTGCTCAGTAGATGTTCTGTGTGAATCATTCCACTTGTAGATGTACTTTTAATGTGTCTGTGGGAGAATGTGAGCTCCTTTGTCCTCCTCCGCCATCTTGGTCCTGCCCCTAAAAGTGGCCTTCAATCACTCTGACTGAAGTTCTTACTCTGTGGAGCAAAACAACAATCTTTGTTTTGTGAAATGGGCATGGGTTACACAGGCAGGATGTTTCATCTCCCTGACCCCATGGAGTAACAGGGAAAAATAAGTGCATTGGAAATGTGTCATAGCAAGATGTTATATGCAGCACTGTAGCTGGAGATCTCTTTTTAATGAGAAGAAATAAAGTTAAAACAACCTGGGCATGAAGACAATGTATGTCATAACCCAGGGAAAATTCTTGCTAGTTTGTAAGCCTACTCTAGTGTCAATCTAATAAGTACCCTAGAAATGCTGATAGAGAAACATTTCATTTCATTTGAAGACAATAAAGGTAATAAAAAAGGTAAAAAAAACAGTCAGTGTAAATATATTACATGGAAAAAGAAGAAAAGGGCAAGACGGATAAAGAAAACTCACCCCCAAAACTTGTCAATGATCAGATAAACTGATTTAAAACACCAGTATGAATGAGCATAACTTAATAAAACAAGCATAAACTCATGGCTGAGAAATAAAAGCTCAGGAGTATAGGGTGAGACCACAGATGCAGAAGTAGCGTGAAAAACAGAAGCCAGGGAATACTTAGAAGATAAAAAAATTACAGAAATAAAGTTACCACTGGCAGTTGCAAATACAAAGACAAATATTTGTGGAAAATACAAAAAAAGTCATGAAGGACAGGATTCTTTTTAAAGTGAGAAAAAAGGAATGAAAATGAACAAGTAAATTTTTTTAAACATCTTTATTGGAGTATAATTACTTTACAATGGTGTGTTAGTTTCTGCTTTATAACAAACTGAATCAGCTATACATATACATATTTCCCCATATCTCCTCCATCTAGCGTTTCCCTCCCACCCTCCCTATCCCACCCCTCTAGGTGGTCACAGTGCACCAAGCTGATCTCCCTGTGCTATGTGGCTGCTTCCCACTAGCTAGCTATTTTATATTTGGTAGTGTATATATGTCCATGCCACTCTCTCACTTCGTCTCAGCTTACCCTTCCCCCCACCGTGTCCTCAAGTGCATTTTCTAGGTCTGCGTCTTTATTCCTGTCCTGCCCCTAGGTTCTTCAGAACCATTTTTTAATTTTTATATATTTTTTAGATGCCGTATATATGTGTTAGCATACGGTATTTTTCTCTTTCTGACTTACTTCACTCTGTATGACAGACTCTAACTCCATCCACCTCACTACAAATAACTCAATTTTGTTTCTTCTTATGGCTGAGTAACATTCCACTGTATATATGTGCCGCATCTTCTTTATCCATTCATCTGTTGATGGACACTTATGTTGCTTCCACATCCTGGCTATTGTAAATACAGCTGCAATGAACATTGTCGTACATGACTCTTTTTGAATTATGGTTTTCTCAGGGTATATGCCCAATAGTGGGATTGCTGGGTCATATGGTAATTCTATTTTTAGTTTTTTAAGGAACCTCCATACTGTTCTCCATAGTGGCTGTATCAATTTACGTTCCCACCAACAGTGCAAGAGGGTTCCCTTTTGTCCACACCCTCTCCAGCATTTATTGTTCATAGATTTTTTGATGATGGCCATTCTGACTGGTGTTAGGTGATACCTCATTGTAGTTTTGATTTGCATTTCTCGAAAAACTGGTGATGTTGAGCATCCTTTCATGTGCTTGTTGGCAATCTGTACATCTTCTTTGGAGAAATGTCTCTTTAGGTCTTCTGCCCATTTTTGGATTGGGTTTTTTGCTTTTTGACATTGAGCTGCATGAGCCGCTTGTTAATTTTGGAGATTAATACTTTGTCAGTTGCTTCATTTGCAAATATTTACTCCCATTATGAGAGTTGTCTTCTTGTCTTGTTTATGGTTTTCTTTGCTGTGCAAAAGCTTTTAAGTTTCATTGGGTCCCATTTGTTTATTTTTGTTTTTATTTCCATTTCTCTAGGAGGTGGGTCAAAAAGGATCTTGCTGTGATTTATGTCATAGAGTGTTCTGCCTATGTTTTCCTCTAAGAGTTTTATAGTGTCTGGCCTTACATTTAGGTCTTTAATCCATTTTGAGTTTATTTCTGTGTATGGTGTTAGGGAGTGTTCTAATTTCATTCTTTTACATGTAGCTGTCCAGTTTCCCCAGCACCACTTGAAGAGGCTGCCTTTTCTCCATTGTATATTCTTGCCTCCTTTATCAAAGATAAGGTGACCATATGTGCGTGGGTTTACCTCTGGGTTTTCTATCCTGTTCCATTGATCTATATTTCTGCTTTTGTTCCAGTACCATACTGTCTTGATTACTGTCGCTTTGTAGTATAGTCTGAAGTCAGCGTACCTGATTTCTCCAGCTCCATATTTCTTTCTCAAGATTGCTTTGGTTATTTGTGGTCTTTTGTGTTTCCATACAAATTGTGAAATTTTTTTGTTCTAGTTCTGTGACAAATGCCAGTGGTAGTTTGAACGGGATTGCATTGAATCTGTAGATTGCTTTGGGTAGTAGAGTCATTTTCACAATATTGATTCTTCCAATCCAAGAACATGGTATATCTCTCCATGTGTTGGTATCATCTTTAATTTCTTTCATCAGTGCCTTATAGTTTTCTGCATACAGGTCTTTTGTCTCCTTAGGTAGCTTTATTCCTAGGTATTTTCTTCTTTTTGTTGCAATGGTAAATGGGAGTGTTTCCTTAATTTCTCTTTCAGATTTTTCATCATTAGTGTATAGGAATGCAAGAGATTTCTGTGCATTAATTTTGTATCTTGCAACTTTACTGAATTCATTGATTAGCTCTAGTAGTTTTCTGGTAGCATCTTTAGGATTCTCTATGTATAGTATCATGTCATCTGCAAAGAGTGAAAGCTTTACTTCTTCTCTTCTGATTTGGATTCCTTTTATTTCTTTTTCTTCTCTGATTGCTGTGGCTAAAACTTCCAAAAACTATGTTGAATAATAGTGGTGAGAGTGCACAACCTTGTCTTGTTCCTCATCTTAGAGGAAATGGTTTCAGTTTTTCACCATTGAGAATGATGTGGGCTGTGGGTTTGTCATCCATGGCCTTTATTATGTTGAGGTAAGTTCCCTCTATGCCTACTTTTTGGAGAGTTTTTATCATAAATGGGTGTTGAATTTTCTTGAAATCTTTTTCTGCATCTGTTGAGATGATCATATGGTTTTTCTCCTTCAGTTTGTTAATATAGTGTATCACATTGATTGATTTGCGTATCCTGAAGAATCCTTGCATTCCTGGGATAAACCCCACTTGATCATGGTGTATGATCCTTTTAACGTGCTGTTGGATTCTGTTTGCTAGTATTTTGTTGAGGATTTTTGCATTTATGTTCATCAGTGTTGCTGGGCTGTGGTTTTCTTTCTTTGTGACACCTTTGTCTGGT
The DNA here is from genome assembly GCF_028023285.1 of Balaenoptera ricei. NCBI lineage: Eukaryota > Metazoa > Chordata > Mammalia > Artiodactyla > Balaenopteridae > Balaenoptera > Balaenoptera ricei. The sequence goes on from NC_082640.1 coordinate 129,288,968, forward strand.
TTTGGTATCAGGGTGATGGTGGCCTCATAGAATGAGTTGGGGAGTGTTCCTCCCTCTGCTATATTTTGGAAGCGTTTGAGAAGGATAGGTGTTAGCTCTTCTCTAAATGTTTGACAGAATTCACCTGTGAAGCCATCTGGTCCTGAGCTTTTGTTTGTTGGAAGATTGTTAATCACAGTCTCAATTTCAGTGCTTGTGATTGGTCTGTTTATATTTTCTATTTCTTCCTTGTTCAGTCTTGGAACGTGCTTTTCGAAGAATTTGTCCATTTCTTCCAGGTTGTCCATTTTATTGGCATATAGTTGCTTGTAGTAATCTCTCATGACCGTTTGTATTTCTGCAGTGTCAGTGGTTACTTCTCCTTTTTCATTTCGAATTTTATTGATTTGAGTCTTCTCCCTTTTTTTCTTGATGAGTCTGGGTAATGGTTTATTAATTTTGTTTATCTTTTCAAAGAACCAGCTTTTAGTTTTATTGATCTTTGCTATTGTTTCCTTCATTTCTTTTTCATTTATTTCTGATCTGATCTTCATGATTTCTTTTCTTCTGCTAACTTTGTGGTTTTTTTTATTTTTCTTTCTCTAATTGCTTTAGGTGTAAGGTTAGGTTATTTGAGATGTTTCCTGTTTCTTGAGGTAGGATTGTATTGCTGTAAGCTTCCATCTTAGAACTGCTTTGCTGCATCCCATAGGTTTTAGGTCATTGTGTTTTCATTGTCATTTGTTTCTAGGTATTTATTTTTTGCTTTCCTCTTTGATTTCTTCAGTGATCTCTTGGTTATTTAGTAGTGTATTGTTTAGCCTCCATGTGTTTGTATTTTTTTCAGATTTTTCCTGTAATTGTTATCTAGTCTCATAGCATTGTGGTCGGAAAAGATACTTGATATGATTTCAATTTTCTTACATTTACCAAGGCTTGATTTTTTGACCCAAGATATGATGTATCCTGGAGAATGTTCCATGAGCACTTGAGAAGTAAGTGTAATCTGCTGTTGGATGGAATGTCCTATAAGTATCAATTAAGTCCATCTTGTTTAATGTATCATTTAAAGCTTGTGTTTCCTTATTTATTATTTTCATTTTGGACGATCTGTCCATTGGTGAAAGTGGGGTGTTAAAGTCCCCTACTATGATTGATTGTGTTACTGTCGATTTCCCCTCAATTAATTTTAAGGTTTAGAAATAAACCAGTGTTGTTGATATAACAAGATCCTACATTAACCATAATTGGTGTCCCTGAAGAAGAAATGAAAAAGTAGAAGAGAAAATAAACATTTAATAATATATTTCCAGTGGAATTTCCACAAATAAAAGAAGACGAACTTTGTAGGTTGAAATGAATACTGTTTCCTGGGGAAAAATTCACACAGAATGATTCATAGTAAGACAAAGGCTGGTGATGATTTTTTAAAATATATATAAAAAAATTTCTTTTTAATATCTGAGCAAAGTGATCAAGATACCCATAGGGAAGTGGGAGGTAGAAACTACTGGTTCTAAGATAGGTTCAAGGATGTATTGTACAACATGGGGAATATAGCCAATATTTTACAATAACTGTAAAAATAAAGTAGTCTTTAAAAATTGTATATATATTTTTTAAATTTGAAATTTATAGAAGTTTTTTTTAAAAAATAAAAATGCAAGCTGATCTTTTGAAAAAATTTATTCCACACAGGATGTGGACCAATGCCCCTAAATTACTCAGCAAAACATGACCTAGAAATCTGATGCACAGCTAAATCATCATTTAACTGTAGATGATATATGTATATAATTTTCACATGTGCAGGAATTAAATGACAGTTGTCATTGACACTATTTGAAGAAACTATTCCTCAGCCAAAGGAGAGAAAATGAATAAACAATAATGAAATACTGGTGCTCAATCTTTAACCCATTTCCTGAAAGGGAAGAGATGGAAACAACTGTAGGTTTTTCCATAAAATTGGAAATAATTTATATTGTGTACAGATGATTTGACTGCATGCTAGGAATTTTGGGGAAATCAAACAAAAGTATCGGAGAATTTGGTAGTTACCAAGTTATGAAATTAATAAATGTCAACAGTCTTTCCTTATAAAAATATTTAAAATAATGGGCCATGTGGAAATATTTGCAAGAGCAAAGGAAATGATGAAATAGCTAGGAATAAAGTTAAATATAAGTGTGTAAGATATATGTGAAGAAAACCTGAATTATTTACTCACAGACATAAAAGAAGAATTAGTAGACAGGCATACCTGTTAAGGATAGAAAGATTCAATGGTAAAATGATGTAAATTATTCCTACAGTAATCCATAAAAGATACAAATAGAAACTTTTAAAAAACAGGAAAGGCTCAGTATAATATTTGAATGGGAAAACAATATTTTATAAAGAAAAATAAAAAGCAAAACAAGCACTCCTAAACAATAGCACATATTACCAATCTAAAAACTGAAAATCATATGGTACTCATAAATGACAGGTTCATCAAAGGAGAAGAATAGAGGGTCTGTAAATAGACCAAAGCCATACAGATACTTACTTCATTATAAAGTCAGCCACGTTAGATATCACCTGAGGCATTAATTTGATCCCTATCTCACCATTTATGCAAATAAGAATTTCCAGATAAATCTAAAACCCTAAAATTTCTAGGTAATATGATGGGGGATTTTCTCCCATAATTTAAGAGTAGAATGCAGAATTTTTAAATTATTGATATATTTAACTGTTTGTTTAATAATATAAAAGAAGAAAAATTCTGCATGTCAAAATTCTACTTATATTCAAAATATATGACAATCAAAAGGATAACTTCATTTATAGATAAGGAGTTGTTAAATTGGTTAGAAAAAAAAATTCAGTAAGAAATTGGAGAAAACACATAGACAGTTCAAAGTAAAAAACAAATACAAGCACAGGCAACCATCTTTAAAGTCCTTGAAAAAGAGATTTGAAAATTAAAAATAAAGTTATATGAAATTTTTCAATTTTCACTCCAACATACTATATATATGTAAGCGACTCCTTTAGGCTATGTCAGTGAAAGTCATGGTTTTCTCTTTCTATAGTGATGAATTGGATTTTTCTGAATCCAACTTCAACTTTTCAGATACTTGGTGTGATGCTCAGGTTTATGTATCAACTTGGCTAGATTACACTCTCCAGTTCTTTAATCAAACACTAATCTAGGTGTCATGAAGATATTTTGCAGATGTGATTAAAGTCCATAACTGGTTAACTTTAAGTAGGAAAGATTATCCTAGATAAACTGCGTGGGCCTGATTCAGCCAGTGGAAAGGCCTTAAGAGCAAAGCTGAGGCAAAAGAAATTCCTGCCTGTAGATTGAAGTTTCGCCCTGTGCTGGAGAGTTCCAGCCTGCCCTTCCTGACAGCCTGTCCTAAGGATTTTGTACTAGCCTAGGCAGCTCCACAATTACATAACCCAATTCCTTGCAATAATCTCTTATTAATGCTTAATATATATCTCCTACTGGTTCTGTTTCACTGGTTGAACCCTGACTAATAGACTTGTATGTAATTGGCATGGTTGATTTTTTTCACAGGCAACGAGATTCCTTCACATAACAGAGGATTAAGTTCCTGAGCCCTGCTCCAGGTGGGTCTATACTTTAGTTTCTAAGTTTAAGTGTGGAAGTGAGCTTAAATGATGTACCATGAATTATCCTAATTTTGCCTTGGGACATTGATTGATAGCAACAACATGATATTTTAGGTAGGTATAGAGTACCTAGGAAAACTGAAGTAAATGAAACTCAAAGTGAGATGAGTCCAATTTATCATTCTATATTTATCCACTCTACTGCTGATGGACTTCTGTTTTTCAGATTTTTTTTCCCTTAGTTTTCTTATAATAAAATAGAAATGTTGCAAGGAGAATTCCTGCTCACAGCTTCTGGTACACATGTATAAGAGTTTCTTTACAGCAACGGTTCTCAACCCTGGCTGTATACAGAAGAAACCTAGAGCCTTTAAAAAAAAGTAGTGATTTCTGGGTTCCATCCTCAGAGATTCTGAATTAATTGGTCTAGTGCCTAGGAAAATAGGATTTAAAATCCTTCCCAGATCGGTCTAATGTGACAAAAAGGCTGACAACCTCCCATAACTTGTAGTGAAATTATCTGATTATAAGATGTGAATGTGTTTATTTTTAGTATGTAAAGACAAATTGTTTTCCAAAGTAGTTATATTATCTTTTTTTCTTACCATCCGTGTAAAGGACTTCCCTTTGTTCTCTTAGTCATCTTTGTCTTACTCCTTACCTTTTGCCAGTAAGGTGTTTATAAAGATAACACATTATGATTTATATTTCCCTGATTATACTTGAGTTTATTTATATTTTAATATCTTTATAAGGTTTATAAACATTTCAAGCTATCCTTTCTTCTAAATATCAGTTCCTATATTTTGCCTACTGTTCTTTTGTGTAATTTATATTTTCTATGAATTCACAGGAATTATTAGATATTGTGAATTCTAATTCACTGTCATTTATGCAGATATCTTCCCCAAGTTTGCAGAGTTTTTTTGTAGTAAAGAGGAAAACTCCTGTTTTGATGTTTTAACCCTAAACAGCTTTCAAGCCATTCCCTCTCTCCTGCCTTACATCCAAGCAAGCAAATAAGGAAACCCAAACCTTCCCTCGGTGCTTGTGTGAAGTTGAGACCAGTCCCTGGAACCTTCATCTGGCCCCATTTTCTAGCCACAGTACAATCTAAATCACCAGGTTGCTCTTGCCATCACTTCAGATCAGCCTGTCTCTGCCTTGCTCTCCCTAGAAAGTCCAGTTGTGTAAGTAACAAAACATTTCATATCCTTCTGGTGTTTGCAACATCATCAGCCTCAACAGATTGTTAAAATTATTAACTATAATTATTAAAAATTATGTTTGTTGTTATAACTGTGTTTCAACAAGCCTAAGTTGTTGGTTGTTCAACTGGATAGCTGCATTGCATCCATCGGTTTCCTTACATATTTTAGATTCTTGGTAGTCTGCTCATATTTATTAAGGAGGACCAAGAAGGAAAAGAATTGACAGCTGTAGTAGATATCACCAGCATAATTAAAATTTCTCCCTGTATGCAGATTATGAACATAGAAATCTTTATTCTGATGACTGGGCAGGAAAAAGGTTTGTATGCGATTTTCTGATTGTCAGTTTTCTTTAGAATGTTAAGGCAGTTTGCTTTCTGGGTGTGGAGCCAGACATACTCCACTGTGTCCAGAATTTATCTGACCTACTGCTTGATTTTATCTCCAACAAATTATTTACCAAACTTCTGTTTCAAATTGCATCTTTACTGACCAAGAGCAGAAGATATTGGCAGCAATGCTGAGATCTGATATAACCAGTATGTAGTTCTTTCGTCAGTAACCTAATGACAAAATACAAATTCTACTTTTATTTTTGTAACCTGATTACAGTAAGTCCCCTACATATGAACCTTCAAGTTGCAAACTTTCAACGACGCGAATGTGCGTTTGCATGTCCAATCACGTAAGTTAGTTCACGTGTCTGGCGTACACTGTCATATGCGTGCATCCTCTACAAGTGGTTGTGCTTTTGTGTACTTTACTGTACAGTGCTGTATAGAGTTCAGTAGTACAGTATCTTTTTTTAAAATTTCAAGCCCAGGATGTCTGGAAGCAAGCGTAAAAGCAGTGGTGATGTAGCTGGTACAGTACTAACCAGACATCACTGGATCATTTTTTCAAAAGGGTAGATAGAATTGAATCCAGCAAGGAACCAGAACCTGTGCCATCAATGTCAGGCATGAATGAAACTGCAGCTTGCCCTCTGTCTCCTATTGCTGACGATCCTTCAGCTCTACCATCTCCCACCTCCTCTTCCTTCTCCAGTCAGTAACTCTTCTTGCCCGTTCACTTGATGCCAGCCCCCGTATGCCAGCTGTTATACTGTACTACTGTACTTTTCAAGGTACTGTACTTTTCAAGGTACTGTACTGTAAGATTAAAAATGTTTTCTTTATTTTCTGTGTTTGTTTTTATGTATTATTTGTGTGAAAAGTATTATAAACCTATTACAGTACAGTACTATATAGCCGATTGTTAGTTGGGTAACTAGGCTTTGTTGGACTTATGAACAAATTGGACTTATGAACGCACTCTCGGAATGGAACTCGTTTGTATGTAGGGGACTTACTGTACTCTGTTCCTGGGGTTATTCTAAGGTTTTTCTTTGATACCTTACTTGTTATGATGTCTTTTTGAACACTAAGTACTTTCGAGTTCCTAATTTCTCATGAGTTTCTTTTCATATTCTTATATCAAACTTATTTTTCTAGAAATTCTTCAGCGTTATACCTGCTAGTGACTCTCACCTCAGTTCTCTACCATGGCTATGGATGCATTTGTATTTTCATAGTCCTTCTGTCATTCCAGTGAAATTTTAAAATGGAGGGATAATTGCCTATCAGATACCTCGAATTGCCCTTTTACCGTGAGTCTTACCTTTCTCCTTTTACTTGCTTTAGGTACTGGTTCTGTCCTTTAAGTTTGCCTACTTCTAATCTCATGGTAGTATTTCTGGCTTGCATTTCCTAAGTAGGCTCAATCTCTTCCAGACATATTTCTGCTCATTAGACCTTATGGAACTGTGCTTTATGAAAATATGCATTGTAATAACAGTCACAGACCCTATTAATTTCTGCCTACCACTGAATGTGTAGAGATTCAAGGCCATCATCACTGCCATCTCTACCCCTATCCCCCCAAATGAAAACAGCACAGTAAAGTTCGAGGAACCTAAGCAACTTTTTTCAGGTATCTTTTATGTAATTAGGCTATGGCATCTAGAGTTAATTTCTTCTTTGGCTTGTTTTAATAATGTCTCATTATTCTGATGAAAGTGACAGTATGCCCTTTGAAGCCTAATAAAAGGGCTGTCCTTCTAATGCCTACCAAAAGCATCGTTGACACAGCCTACATGGTATCTGCTCGTATCTCTGTTGAGTTTCCTGATCTCCCCATTTGTGAGAAATGATTTCTATTCTGTGGCTCCTTTACTTCTTGATTTTAACTACCTCTCTCTTTGATTTTTGTCCTGTTTGATCTCAAGTGCCCCTGATTTAGAAGCTTGTCTGACACTTGTAGGGTTGACCTTGACAACACTTCACTCCTGCTTCCTTTCCTCATAATAACCTAGACCACTAACCTGACTCTTTAATATGTGAAATGGGAGGAAAACATGTTGAATTATAATAGAGAAGTTAGTTAATTGTGTAAATGTTAAGTAATTAAGTTTGGTAAGAGTTTTTGGAGTATAATGATATAATTCACTGTGGCCAGGGCTATGATTTGCTTGTTTTGCTGCAGTGTTTCAAGTTAAAAACACATTCATTCTCAAAATCTGAGCTTTGTATGTTTAAATACTGCAAGACTAAGATTAAATTGATTCTAATAATAAGCATCCCTATTATCTCAACTGGGAGAAAAGACAAAGTTATTCAATACTTGGACACTGAAGGCATGATATGGCTGACATAGTTTTCCTAATTTATAAAGGCTCAGTAATGCCATTTGCAGCAACATGGATGGACCTGGAAAATATCATACTAAGTGAAGTAAGACAGACACAGAAAGACAAGTATCGTGTCATATCATGTATATATGGAATAGAAAATAAATGATACAAATGAACTTATTTACAAAACAGACTCACAGACTTAGAGAACAAACTTATGGTTACCAGGGGTGAAGTGTGGGATTGACATATATACACTGCTATGTATAAAACAGATGATAACCAACAGGGACCTGCTGTATAGCACAGGGAACTCTGCTAAATACTCTGTAATAACCTAAATGGGGAAAAAAATTGAAAAAGAATAGATACATGTATATGTATTACTGAGTCACTTTGCTGTACACCTGAAACTAATGAAACATTGTTAATCAACTCTACTCCAATATAAAATAAAGAACTGTCAAAAGAAACAAATATAAGAACATTATAGCTGAACTCAGAAAACCCACACTCCAAAATATGCCTTACCTGTTGCCCTCAAAACATTATCTCCCATTTAAATATTCTCTCCCTTTCTCTTTAAATGTATGATGCTGATTTTGCTAAGGGATTATGTAGATTATTAATTATTCATCATTTATAAAATAGAATATGCAGTATAAGGGGAAATAACAATTATAAAATAAGTAGTCACGGTTACAGTGAAATTTATAAAGGTTAAAGTAGAATAAATCCTTTGGAAATATGACATTTTAAAAATGTATTTTAATGAAACACACATCTCTTAAGTGATTAATGGAAGGAAAAATCCATTACATTAAATCTTCAGACTGCTGAGAGTAAAGATGGCAGAGTAGAAGGACATGGAGATTGCCTTCCCCTACAAACACATCAAAAATACATCTACATGTAGAACAATTCTGACAAAAAAAAAAACAACTGAAAGATGGCAGATGATCTCTTTTACAACCAAAGCTGAAATAAAGATCCCCACATGAGTGAGTAGAAAAAAAGAAAAGAAAAAGGAATCAAGATGGAACCTGCATCCCTGGGAGGGAGTCATGAAAGTAGAAAATTTCCCTTGCCCTGGGGACCCCCTTCATGGCTAGGAGGCCCATACGGGCAGACAGGGAGCTGGAGTGGTCTGGACATTGCTCAAAAGGAGTATGCAGATGCTGGCTTGCTAACAATCAGGGCAGAGAAAGACTGGCACCGAAGGCCACGTCACGTTAATTCCTAGCCCCAGACACACTCCAACTAGTATGTGCAGTGGCTAGGTACTGAAAATCAGGCTTCAGCAGACAGACCCAAGGAGAGGACTTGGTTTGGCTGTGCTGGGACAGCCCAAAGGTCCTGGAGTGAGGTACCCACTACTGTTGTCACACACAGGACAGGGCAGGGGTCCACAACAGAAGCCCCATTGGTGCATGCTGGGTGGGGCATGGGTCCAACATAAGACCCCTGCTATGAGTGTGCTTAGGGTGGGGCATGGCTCTGGTGGCACAGACATGCCAGGGGCAGGACTGACAGCCCACCCAATTGTCATTGATTCCACAGTGGGGACAGGGCTGGGGGGCTGGGCCAGTAGCAGTGGAATTTGTGAATGCACACAACAGGTGGCAGGCAGCATCACAAGATTGCACATCTCTGGGTGGACGGCACCTGGGGAGGAATATGCAGTGGCTCCCTTCACAGGGGGAGCACACCCGTTCCACCTACCTCACACCTCAGCCTAGAACCAGATCTGGGGGCTTCTACTCCAACAACTAGGGAGCAGACCCTGCCCCTGACAGGGCTGTGAATAGCCACAGAGCAAAGTGGAGGCCCCACCCAACATCCAGTACAGGATCTAGTCACTACAACTCCAACACACCCCTATCAAGGGGACAATAGCCAGCAAACTCAAGGAACGATGTGGTAGGCATACATAACAAAAACAGACCTCCTACCAAAAACATTGGATTCATGCAGTTTTCACAAGGACACTCCCACTTTAAAAAGTCCTTCAAGGCCACAGTAGATAACTGTTTCTTCTAAATTTGTAAATTTAGAGAAGTTCAAGTAAAATGAAAAAGTAGAGGAACTACTCCCAATTAAAAGAACAAGAGAAATCCCCTGAAAGAACAATGAAACAGACCTCTCCTGTTTACCAGACCCCAAGTTCAAAAAGGAATAAGAATGCTAAAGGAATTAAGAAAGATTATTGATAGAAGTGAAGATGACTGTAACAAGGAACTATAAAGGCGAACCAATCAAAATGAGACAACTCAATTGCTGAGATAAAAATCAAGCTAAAGGCAATGAATAGCATACTAAATAAAGCAGAATGAGTAAGTGATCTGCAAGACAGAATAATAGAAAATCACCCAACCAGAAGAGCAGAGAGACAAATGAAAAAAAAAAGAAAGCAACATACATTATCTATGAGATAATATAAAGCATGCCAACCTGTGCATAAAATGGATTCCAGAAGAAGAAAGAGAAAAGGGGATCAAAATGTATTTGAAGAAATTATGGTTGAATATTTCCCACACCTAAAGAAGGATACAGATATCCAGGTAGAAGAAGCACAGAGGGACTCCAAAAAGATGAAAACAAACAGACCCACAACAAGACAAAGCATGATTAAAATGGCAAAATTTAAAGATAAAGAGAGGACTCTAAAGGCAGCAAGAGAAAAACAAAGTGAGTTACAAGGGAACCTCCGTAAGGCTATCAGCTGATTTCTCTACAAAAACTTTGCAGGCCAGAAAGGAATGGCCTGATATTTTCAAAGTCCTGAAAGAGAAAAACCTGCAACCTAGGAAAATCTACCCAGCAATATTATAATTTATAATAGAATGAGAAACTAAGAATTTAAGAATTAAGAATTTCTCAAAGAAAAACTAAAAAAATACAGCAATATTAAACCTAACCTAAAAGAAATACTGAAAGGTCTTCTCTAAATAGAAAATAAGCAAAAATCTATAGGAAAGGGAAAAACACAAAAGGCAAATATATAAAAGGACTGAAGATCAATTAAATAAGTCAGTACATAAATTAAAAGACAATCCAAAATATTTGTAAAAGTGATAACTACAATGAACAGCAAAAGGATAAACATTAAGATGTACAATAGGACATAAAAATCATAAAATGTGGGGGAGGAAAGTAAAAAATGTAGATCTTATAGAATGTATTTGAACTTATATGACTATCAGTCTAAAGCAAGTAGATATAGTTATGGGTTAACATACTTGAAAACCAGGGTAACCACAATTCAAAAACATATATTAGAATAAAAAATACGAAAAGAAAGGAACTCAAGCAAAATATGAAACAAAACTATCAAACCACAAAAGGAAAAGCAAAAAGAAAAAGAAAGGAACTACAAAAACAACTGGAAAATAAGGTTTAAAACGGCAATAAATACATACTTATCAATAATTACTTTAAATGTCAATGGACTAAAGGCTCTGGTCAAAAGACATATATTGGCAGATTGGATAACAAAACAAGAAACAACATTAAGCTACCCACAAGAGACTTGCTTTATGGAGAAAGACACACACAGATTAAAAGTGAGAGGATGGAATAGGGTAATTCATGCGAATGGAAATAATGAGAAAGTGAGGGTAGCAATACTCATTTCAGATAAAATACACTTTAAAACAAAGTCCATATAAAAAGACAAAGAAGGACACTATATAATGACAAGGGGATCATTACAAGTAGAGGATACTGCATTCGTTAACATATATGCACCCAATATAAGAGCACCTAAATACATTTAAAAAATATTAACAAATACAGAAGGAGAAAATGACAGGAATATGACAATAATAGGAGACTTTAGCACCTCACTGACATCAGTGGGCAGATCTTCCAGACAGAAAGTCACTGAGGCAACATAGATACTAAATGACACAATAGAACAGTTTGATTTAATTGATATCAACAGGACCATACATCCAAACAAACCAGAATACATTCTTTTCAAGTATTCATGGAACATTCTATAGGATAGAACACATACTGGGACACAAAACACACCTCAAAAAATTTAAGAGGACAGAAATGATTTCAAGCATCTTTTCTGACCACAATGACATGAAACTGGAAATTGATCACAGAAAGAAAAATGAGAAAAAAAGAGATTACATAGAGACTAAACAACATGGTACTAAAAAACCAATGGGTCAAGGATGAAATCAAAGAGGAAATCAGAAAATACCTCTACACAAATGACAGTGGAAACACAACCTTACAAAATCTATAGGATGCAACAAAAGCAGTTCCAAGAGGGAAGTTCATAGTGATACAGGCCTTCCTCAAGAAATAAGAAAAATCTTAAATAAAAAACCTAACCTACCATCTAAAAGAACTAGAAAAAGAAGAATCAAAACCCAAAGTCAGTAGAAGGAAGATAATAATAAACCTCAGAGAGAAAATAAACAAAATATAGATACAAAAATAGAAAAGATCGATAAAACCAAGAACTGGTGTTTTGAAAGGGCAAACAAAATCAACAAACATTTAGCCAGGCTCACCAAAAAGAAAAGACAGAGGACAATAAATAAACAAAATAAGAAATGAAAGAGAAGGAATAACAACTGATATGGTAGAAATACAAAAAAATTGTAAGAAAATACTATGAACAGTTTTATGCCAACAAACTGGACAACCTAAAAGAAATGGACAAGTTTCTAGAAACATACAGTCCACCAAAAGTGAATCAAGAAGAAATAGATGATTTTAACAGAGCGATCACTAGAAGTTAAATAGACTCTCTAATTAAAAACAAACAAACAAACAAATCTCCCTGTAACAAAAATCCAGGACCAAATGGCTTCACTGAGGAATTCTACCAAACAGACAAAGAAGAACTTACACTGATCCTTCTCAAACTCTTCCAAAAGAATGAAGAGGAGGGAACACTCCCAAAATCATTCTATGAAGCAAGCCACCATCACCCTGATACAAAAACCAGACAAAGAGACAACCAAAAAAAATAAATAAATAAAGATTAGAGGCCAATATCTTTGATGAATATACATGCAAAAGTCCTCAACAAAATATTAGCAAACGGAAACCAGCAACACATAAAAAGGATCATACGCCATGATAATGTTGGATTAATTCCAGGGTTGCAAGCATGGTTCAACATATAAGAAATCAATGTGATACACCACATCAAAAAAAGAAAAGACAAAAACTACATGATCATCTCAATAGATACAGAAAAAGCATTTGATAAAATTCAACATCCATTCATGATAAAAACAAAGTGGGTATAGAAGTAACATATCTCAACATAATAAAAGCTATTTATGATAAACCCACAGCCAATATACTACTCATGGTGAAAAGATGAAAGCCTTCCCACTAAATTTTTCAAGACAAGGATGCCCATTCTCACCACTTCTATTCAACATTGTATTGGAAGTCCTACCCACAGCAATCAGACAAGACAAATAAATTAAAGGTATCCAAATTGTAAAGGGAAGAGTTAAAATTGCCATTACATGCAGATGACATGATACTCTATACGGAAAACTGTAAAGACTCTGTAAAGAACTATTTGAACTAATAAATGAAGTCAGCAAGGTAGGATACAAGTTTAACATAGAGAAATCAGTTGCATTTCTTTACACTAACAATGAAATATCAGAAAGATAAAGTTAAAAAAAATCCCTTTGAAAGTAACATCAAAAAATAAAATACCATCAAAGAAATAAAGATCTGTGACAGGGTACTTAATTTTCAAGGGAATATGCAAATTGAATTTCTGAATTTGGCATGCAGATATCTTTGAGAGACCCAAAGAAGAGGAGCAAGCTGTCTCTTAAGAGGGTCAGACAAGAAGCAGAAGTGGAATGACCACGCTTCCCAGACCTGGCTGATGAACATCAAGAACAGTAATTGTTTGGTGGGTGAAAAAGATGGTGGAGTAGAAGGACCTTGGTCTTACCTCCCTTCACGAGCACACAAAAAACACAACTAACTGCTGAACGGCCATCAATAAAAAAGACTGGAACCCCCCCAAAATGATATTCTACATCCAAGGATATAAAGAAGAAACAACAGATGGTAGGAAGGATGCACTCATCATATAATCAAATCTCATATCCCCTGAGTGGGCAATCCACAAACTGGAGAATAATTATATCACAGAAGGTCTCCCACAGGAGTGAGAGTTCTGAGCCCCATGTCAGGGTTCCCAGCCTCGGGGTCTGACATTGGGGAGAGAACCCCCCCACCAAAGGATTTGGCTTTGACAGCAAGCAGGGCTTGATTGCAAGAGCTCCACAGGACTGGGGGAAGTGAAGATTCCACTCTGGAGGGCACACACAAGGTCTCATGTGTACAGGGACCCAAAGCAAAGGCAATGACTTCATAGAAGCTTGGGCTGGACCTACCTGTCTTCAGGGGTCTCCTGAGGAGGCGGGGTGTAGCTGTGGCTCTCCTTGGGGACGTGGACACTAGTGGTGGAGATTTTGGGGAGTGTTCAGCTATATGAACTCTTGAGGAGGAAAACATCTTTCTTGGGTCATCAACACCAAGGCCTGACTGCACCCAACAGCCTGTAGACTCCAGTACTGGGATGGCTCATGTCAAACAACAAACAGAGCGGGAACACAGTCCCGCCCATCAGCAGACAGGCTGCATAACGACATCCTGAGCCCACAGGCACCTCTAGACACACTTCTTGACAGAGCCCTGCCCACCAGAGGGCCAAGACCCACCTCCAACACCAGTGGGCAGGCACCGTCCCTCCCACCAGGAAGCCTGAACAAGCTTCTAGACCAGCCTCACCCATCAGAGGGCAGACACCAGAAACAAGAATACTACAATACGGCAGCCTACGGAACTAAGTCTGCAAACACAGAAATTTAGACAAAATGAGACGGCAGAGGAATATGTTCTAGATGAAGGAACAAGCTAAAATCCCAGGAGAACAACTAAGTGAAGTGGAGACAGGCAATCTACCAGAGAAAGGCTTCAGAAGAATGATCATAAAGATGACCCAAGATCTCAGAAAAAGAATGGACACAGTGTGCGAGAAATTACAAGAAAATTTTAACAAAGAATTAGAAAATATAAAGAACAAACAGAGTTGAAGAACAAAATAACTGAAATGAAAAATACACTAGAAGGAATCAATAGAATAAATGAAGAGGAAGAATGGATAAGTGAGTTGGAAGACAGAATGGGGGAAATCACTGCCATGGAAAAGAATAAAGAAAAAAGGATGAAAAGAAATGAAGATAGTCTAAGAGACCCCTGGGACGGCATTAAATGTGTCAACATTTGCATTATTGAGGTCCTAGAAGGAGAAGACAGAGAGAAAGGGCCTGAGAAAATATTTGAACAGATAATATCTAAAAAATTCCCTAACATGGGAAAAGAAACAGTCACCCAAGTCCAGGAAGCCCAGAGAGTCCCATATAGGAAAAAAACAAAGGAGAAACTTTCCAAGACACAATCAAATTGACAAAAATTAAAGACAAAGAGAAAATATTAAAAGCAACAAGGGAAAAGCCACAAATAACATACAAGGGAATCCCCGTAAGGTTATCAGCTGAGTTTTCAGCAGAAACTCTGCAGGCCAGAAAGGAGTGGCATGATATGCTTAAATTGATGAAAGGAAAAAACCTACAGCCAAGAATACTCTACCCCATGAAGGCTCTCATTCAGAGTTGACAGAGAAATCAAAATCTTTACAGACAAGCAAAAGCTAAAAGAATTCAGCACCCCCAAACCAGCTTTACAACAAATGCTAAAGGAACTTCTCTAGGCAGAAAAGAAAAGGCCAAAACTAGAAGTAAGAAAATTATGAAATGGGAAAGCTCAATGGTAAAGACAAAAATACAGTAAAGGTAGGAAATCATTCACAGACGAATATGATATCAAAACCAGTAATCGTGAGAGTAGGAGAGTACAAAGGCAGAGTATTTAAAATTCATTTGAAATTAAGAGATCAGCAACTTAAAACAGTCTTGTATTTGTAGAGACTGCTACATCAAAACCTCATGGTAACCTCAAACCAATAATCTATGATAGACATATGAAAACGCAAAAAATGGAATACAAATGCAACACTAAAATAGATAACTAAAAATACTTATCAAATCACAAGAGAACAGAAGAGGAAAGGAAGAAAAAACATGTATAAAAACAAATCTAGAACAATTAACAAAATGGCAATAAGAACAGACTTATCAATAATTCCCTTAAATGTAAATGGATTAAATGCTCTGACCAAAAGACAGACTGGGCTGAATGGACAAAAAAATGAGACCCATATATATGACCCACTTCAGATATAGAGACACATACAGACTGAAAGTGAGGGGATGGGAAAAAGGTATTCCATGCAAATGGAAATCAAAAGAAAGCTGGAGTAGCAATACTCACATCAGACAAAATAGACTTTAAAATAAAGACTGTTACAAGAGACAAGGAAGGACACTACATAATGATCAAGGGATCAATCCAAGAAGAAGGTACAAAAATTGTAAATATATATGCAACCAGCATAGGAGCACCTCAATATATAAGGCAAATGCTAACAGCCATAAAAGGAGAAATTGACAGTAACACAATAATAGTGGGGAAACGTATCACTCACTTTCATCAATGGACAGATAATCCAGACAAAGAATCAATAAGGAATCACAGGCCTAAGTGACACGTTAGACCACATGTACTTAATTGATATTTATAGAACATTCCATCAAAAAACAGCAGAAAACACTCTCTCCTCAAGTGTATATGGAACAATCTCCAGGACAGATTGCATCTTGGGCCACAGATCAAGCCTCGGTAAATTTTTAAAAATTGAAATCATATCAGGCACCTTTGCTGACCACAATGCTATGTGATAGAAATCATTTACAGGGAAAAAACTGTAAAGAATACAAACATATGGAGACTAAACAATATGTTACTAAGCGACCAATGGATCACTGGAGAAATCAAAGGGGAAATCAAAAAATACCTGGAGACAAATGAAAACAAAAGCATGACGATCCAAAACGTATAGGATGAGGTAAAAGCAGTTCTAAGAGGAAGTTTACAGCAATACAATCTTATCTCAGGAAATAAGAAAAATCTCCAATAAACAACTTAACCTTACACCTAAAGTAACTAGATAAAGAAGAACAAACAAAACCCAAAGTTAGTAGAAGGAAAGAAATCATACAGATCAGAGCAGAAATAAAAGAAATAGAGACTAAGAAAGCAATAGAGGGACTTACCTGGTGGCACAGTGGTTAAGACTTCATGCTCCCAATGCAGGGGGCCCAGGTTCGATCCCTGGTCAGGGAACTAGATCCCACATCCATGCCGCAGCTAAGAGTTCACATCCCACAACAAAGGAGCCCGCGAGCCACAACTAAAGATCCCACCTGCCACAACTAAGACCCGGCACAACCAAATAAAAATAAATAACGAAATAAATATTTAAAAAGTAAATAAATAAAAATAAAAGTTCAGGTATTCAATTAAAAAAAAGAAAGCAATATAAAAGATTAATGAATCTTAAAGCTGGTTCTTTGAAAATATAAACAAAATTGATAATCATTTAGGAAGACTCATCAAGAAAAAAAGGGAGAGGGCCCAGATAAATAAAATTAGAAATAAAAAAGGAGAAGTTACAACTGACACCACAGAAATACAAAGGACCATAAGAGACTACTACAGGCAACTATATGCCAATAAATTGGGCAATGTAGAAGAAATGAACAAATTCTTGGAAAGGTACAGTCTCCCAAGACTGAATCAGGAAGAAATAGAAAATATGAACAAACCAACTTATAAGTACTTAAATTGAAACTGTGATTAAGAAATTCCTAATAAACCAAAGTTCAGGACCAGATGGCTTCACAGGCAAATTTCTACCAAACATTTAGAGAAGAATTAACACCTATCCTACTGAAACTATTCTGAAAAACTGCAGAGGAAGGGACACTTCCAAGCTCATTCTATGAGGCCATAATCACACTGAAATCAAAACCAGACAAAAATACCACAAAAAAAGAAAATTACAGGCCAATATCACTGATGAACATAGACGCAAAAATCCTCAACAAAATACTACCAAACTGAATCCAACAATACATTAAAAGGATCATGCACCATGATGAAGTGGGTTTATCCCAGTGAATGCAAGGATTTTTCAATAGCTGCAAATCAATCAGTATGATACATCACATTAATAAACTGTAGAATAAAAAACATATGATCATCTCAACAGATGCAGAAAAAGCTTTTGATAAAATTCAACATCTGTTTATGATAAACACTCTTCAGAAAGTGGGCATGGAAGGAACCTACCTCAACATAGTAATGGCCATATAGGATTAACCCACAGTTAACATCATACTCAATGGTGAAAAATTGAAAGATTGCCTCTAAGATCAGGATCATGATAAGGATGTCCACTCTCATAAGTTTTATTCAACATAGTTTTGGAAGTTCTAGCCAAAGCAATCAGAGAAGAAAAAGAAATAAAATGAATCCAAGTTGGACAAGAAGTAAAACTGTCACTGTTTGCAGATGACATGATACTACGCCTAGAAAATCCTAAAGATGCTACCAGAAAAATACTAGGGTTCATCAATGAATTTGGTAAAGTTGCAGGATACAAAATTAATACACAGAAATCTGTTTCATTTCTATACATTAACAATGAAAAATCAGAAAGAGAAATTAAAGAAACAATCCCATTTACCATTGCATCAAAAAGAATAAAATACTTAGGAATAAACCTACCTAAGGAGACAAAAGACATGTACTCCAAAATCTATAAGATGCTGATGAAAGACATCAAAGATGACACAAACAGATGGAAAAATATACCATGTTCTTGGACTGGAAGAATCAATATTGTCAAAATGACTATACTACCTAAGGCAATCTACAGATTCAGTGCTATCCCTATCAAATTACCAATGTCATTTTTCACAGAACTAGAACAATAAATTCTAAAATTTGTATGGAAACACAAAATACCCTGAGTAGCCAATGCAATCTTGAGAAAGAAAAATGGAGCTGGAGGAATCAGGCTCTCTGACTTAAGACTATACTACAAAACTACAGTTATCAAAACAGTATGGTATTGGAACAAAAATACTTTAGACTAATGGAATAGTACAGAAAGCCCATAAATAAACCCATGCACCTATGGTTAACTAATCTATGACAAAGGAGGCAAGAATATACAATGGAGGAAAGACTGTCTCTTCAATAAATGGTGCTGGGAAAACTAGACACCTACATGTAAAAGAATGAAATTAGAACATTCTTTAACACCATACACAAAAATAAACTCAAAATGGATTAAAGACCTACATGTAAGACCAGATACTATAAAACTCCTAGAGGACATCATAGGCTGGACACTCTTTGACATAAATGGCAGCAATAACTTTTTGGATCCGTCTTCTAGAGTAATGCAAATAAAAGCAAAAATAAACAAATGGGACCTAATTAAACTTAAAAGCTTTTGCACAGCAAAGGAAACTATAAACAAAAAGGAAAAGACAACACACAAAATGGGAGAAAATATTTGCAAACAATGCAACCGACAAGGGATTACTCTCCAAGATATACAAACAGCTCATACAGCTCAATATCCAAAAAACAACCCAATCAAAAAATGGGTAGAAGATCTAAATAGACAGTTCTCTGAAGAAGACATACAGATGGCCAAAAGGCACATGAAAAGATGCTCAACATGTCTAATTATCAAAGAAATGTAAATCGAAACTACAATGAGGTATCACCTCACAGCAGTCAGAATGGCCATCATCAAAAAGTCTACATATAATAAATGCTGAAGCGGGTGTGGAGAAAAGGGAACCCTCCTAACACAGTTGGTGGGAATGTAAATTGGTACAACCACTATGGAGAACAGAATGGAGGTTCCTTAAAAAACTACAAATAGGGCTTCCCTGGTGGCGCAGTGGTTGAGAATCTGCCTGCTAATGCAGGGGACACGGGTTCGAGCCCTCGTCTGGGAAGATCCCACATGCTGCGGAGCAACTAGGCCCGTGAGCCACAACTACTGAGCCTGTGCGTCTGGAGCTTGTGCTCTGCAACAAGAGAGGCCGTGATAGTGAGAGGCCCGCGCACTGAGACCAAGAGTGGCCCCCGCTCGCCGCAACTAGAGAAAGCCCTCACACAGAAACGAAGACCCAACACAGTCAAAAATAAATAAATAAATAAATTTAAAATGCATTTAAAAAAAAAACAAACACTACAAATAGAGCTTCCATACGATCCTACAATCACACTCCTGGGCATGTATCTGGAGAAAACCATAATTCAAAAATATATATGTACCCCAATGTTCACTGCAGCAATGTTTACAATATCCAAGACATGGAAGCAACCTAAGTGTCCATCAGCAGGTGAATGGATAAAGAAGAAGTGGTATATGTATACAATGGAATATTACTCAGCCATAAAAAATGAAATATTGCCATTTGCAGCAACATGGATGCAACTAGAGATATCATACTAAGTGAAGTAAGTCAGAGAAAGGGAAATACCACATGATATCACTTATATGTGGAATCTAAAATATGACACAAATGAACTTATCTACAGAACAGACGCACAGACACAGAGAACAGACTTGTGGTTGCCAAGGGGGAGACTACTGGGGGAGGGATGTATAGGAAGTTTGGGATTAGCAGATATAAACTATTATATGTATGTAAAACTGAATCACTTTGCTGTACACCAGAAATTAACACAACATCATAAGCCAACTATACCTCAATTAAAAAAAAAATACTTTGTCATTGAGTCTTATATACTTCCTTAAAGATTTTTTGCCTATGTTAGGCTTAGAAATTCCTTCCTCACTGTAAGATTACATATGTATATTTTTGTTTAATTTGTACTTATGCTTTAATTTTTGCATTTCAATTTTCACTGGAATTAAATTTTTATAACAATATTTTTCCTATATGACTAGTCAATTATCCCCAAACCTTTGTAGGGATCCTTTCTATTGATTTATGCTTATACTTTTAACAATTATGGTAACTAGAACTTCATAGAGATATTCTGTCTTTAAACATTTTTAGAATCTAAAGCATTCCTTTGATGTGCCTGTCTGTACCTGCTAGAGTACTAAGCCCTACAGAGTAAAGCACTGGAAAAATCACTACTTTCGGTAGTTGAGCCTCTCATCCACCCAATGGAAGCTAAGCTGGACCCATCATTGTTCCTGCTTAAGGATGCACAACCACACTATAATACTTAATCTCTTTATGATATTATCTTCTTCTGCACTCCCTAGTAGCCTTGGTAAGAGTGGCCTTGTGTCTATTTCTAATCTTCCCCTTCAAGCCAAATGACTGAATATATTTTTCAGAGGGGCTGGTATCTCCCCATTTACGAAATATTTGATCACACAACCAAGATTTTAATATATAACCAATATGTTATTCTAAGTATACCACTCATTCTAGCATGAGCTTCCAAAATTAATTCACTGGCAAAGATTTTGCAAAGTTTTCTCTTTTTTCTGCTGTCATCCCTCTCTCTCTCCACTGGTTCATTTTCAAAAAATAATATAACCAATTTTTTCTATTTATAAAAATAACAAAATGACTTCTTTAATTTCTATTCTAGTTACAGTAGCACATTTGCACTCTATTTAAAAAAATGTTTAGTCTGTAATCACTGTTCATGCCTCTGCACTTCAGGTTCTCTTCAACTAACTCATACTGGGCTACTGTCCCACAACACCCCTGAAAATCCTTTAGTCAAGATCACCTACAGTATGCAATTGCCAAGGTTCTCTTTTTATCTTACTTGACTTCCGAGCAACATTAGTAACAGTTGACAATTCCCTTTACATTTGTCTTTTTTCAGCTTCCATGATACTTCTTTCTCTTCTATTTCCTCCTACTCAGTGTCCTCTCAGTTTCTTCTAATGCCTCTTTCCTACTGGCTTGATCTCTAAATATCGAAATTCCCAGGACTCTGGGAATTGGCCTCTTCTTTTCTACTTCCATATTCTGATTCTTTATGATCATTTGGTTTCATGGCTTTAAGTGTGCTTATAGCTCCCCTTCTCTGTAGCATGGCTCTCAAATACTCATGTTCTTCCACGAATTCATCCCAGAAGTCTGAACACATATACTCAATTATTGCCTTCCTTGGTTCTTCCTCAAGCTGATTAATAGTTACCTTAAACTTAACATTTCCTGAAAAATATCCTTTTCTCTTTCTAACCAGCTTCTCATTCCCTAATCTGTACTATCTCAGTGGATGGCAGTACCCTCTACTCAGTTGCATCAACTGATCCCTCTTTTTCCCTTGCCACTATGCACAACCAACCAGCCCATTAGAAATCTTGTGGACCCTACAGACCCATTCTCCACATGAAATTAAAGTTCTCTTTTAAATGTAAGTAAGATTTTTTCCATTGTTCTGGTAAAACCCTGCATGATTTTTACAGAATCTATATGTGGAAAACTGTAAAACTCTATGAAACACATCAACGAAGATCTAAATAAATAGATATTTCATGTTCATGGATTGGAGGATTCAATGTTGTTATAATGTCCATTCTTCCCAAGTTGACTTAGAGATTCAACACAATCCCAATCAAAATTCTGTAAATTATTTAGCAAATTTTGAAAAACTGATTTGAAAATATATATGGGAAGGTGAAAGATCTAAAATAGCCAACATAATGCTGAAGAAGAAAAACAAAGTTGAAAGACTCACACTATTCAATTTCAAGACTTATTAAAAAGCAACAGTGATAAGGACAGCATGATATTGGCAAAAGAATAGATACACCAATAAACAGAAAAGACAGTCCAAAAATAGAACCATACAAATATAGTTAACTAATCTTTGTCATGGAAGCAAAGGCATATCATGGAGAAAAGACAGCATTTTTAACAAATGGCACTATAACAATTGGACATCTGTATAAAAAATGTATCTAGACACAGAACTAACATATTTTCCCAAAATGAATTCACAATGGATGGATGTAAGTGTGAAACTCAAAACTTGAAAATTTCTAAAAGAAAATATAGGAGGAAATTTAAATGACCTAGCATTTGGCAATGAGTTTTTAGATACAACATGAAAAGCATGATCCATGAAAAAAAAAATTAAGTACAAATCATGAAAATTTGACCACTATGACACAACTTGCTTGTACCTCTTTATATTGTATATGATATAAGGTTATTTTTCTAATTTTCCCTTTAGATATATATCTAAAATTTTCCTTCAATTTTCAGTCTTGAAAGTGACAGTGGTTCTTTGTGCATTTCTCTATTAGTCAGCTTAGACTTCCATAACGAAATACCATAGACTGGGTGACGTAAACAACAGAAGTTTATTTTCTCACAGTTCTGGAGACTGGGAAGTCCAAAATCAAGGTGACAACCAGCTGATTTCTGCAGACTGCGGCCTTCTTGCTGAGTTATTGCATGGCAGAGGGAAAGAGCTCTGGTGTCTCTTCCTCTTCTTTTAAGGGTACTATTCCTATCGGATCAAGACTTCACCATTATGACCTTATCTACCCTTAGTTGTCTCCTAAAAGCCCTATCTCCAAATACAGGCACATTGAAATTTAGGGCTTCAATATATGAATTTTGGTGGGACACAATTTAATCCATGGCATTCTGCCCCTCCCCCCAATTCATGTCCTTCTCACATGCAAAATACATTCATTTCATCCCAATAGCCCCCAAAGTCTTAACTCATCCCAGAATCAACTATTAAGTCCAAAGTTTCATCTAAATAACACTAAATCAGATATGGGTGAGACTCAAGATATGATTCATCTGAAGGAAACATTCTCTAGCTTTGAACCTGTGAAACCAGGCAATCTATGTGCTTCCAAGATACGATGATGGGAAAGGCATAGGATAGATATTCCCATTCCAAAAGGGAGAAATCAGAAAGAAGAGAAGGGTGCTAGTGTCCAAAATCTATCAAGACAAGCAACGTGAGATCTTAAAGTTCCAGAATAATCCTCTTTGGCTCTATGTCCCACCTTCCAGACCCACTGGGGTGGTGGTCTCACCTTCTGGACCTACTGGGATGACAGTCCCACCTCCATGGCTCTGCTGTGTGGGGATTATGCCCCACAAGCTTTGCCAAGTGGGGCCCTATCCCTGAGGTACCATAGGATGGCCCTGCCATCAATCCAGAGACCTTCTGACCTGTTGAAACAGAGGAAGTGGCTCCATCCTTTAAAACCAATGAGGCAGCCCTGGTGGTCTCTGAATCACCTTCAGAGTTATTCTTCCCTTTTTAAAAAGAATGGTGCATATTCACAGCTGAATTGCTGTATGATCCATTCCTGTAGGATCTAAGAAGTCAAACAGTCTTCTTTCATTTACACTTTTTCCCCTCATTTAGTTCAAAATGTCAGTGTATATGCTGGTATAATTCCATCTCTGTTCCTGACTTCTGCTGAGATAGCTGATTAAGTCCCTGAGTCACACCTATCATCTCTTTATCAAGTGGTTATATAGCTACACCCTTAGTATTCCCTTCAGAACAAGCATTCTAACTTTAGGATAGGCTGACAATTTTCCAAATTTCCAAGTTGTGTTTCTTTTTTGCTTAACAATTTTTTTTTCAATTCATTTCTCTTTTCTCACATTTTACTGTTAGTGGTTAGAAGGAACTAAGCTGCTCCTTCAACACTTTACTTGGAAATCTCCTCAGCTAATTATATAGTTTCATTGCTTGCAAGTTCCACCTTCCACACAATACTACAACACAATTCAGCCAAATTCTCTGCCGCTTTATAACAAGGTTCACCTTTCCTCTAGTTTCTAATAACATGTTGCATTTCCATCTGAGCTCTCACCAGAATGGCCCTTAACATCCACATTTCTACCAACATTCTGTTCATGATTATTTATGTATTCTCCAAGAAGATGGAAGCTTTCTCTCCAGCTCTCCTTTTTTTCTTTCTGAGCTCTCACCAGAGTTGCCTTTAACATTCATATTTCTAACGTTCACCTCAAAACTCTTCCAGCCTCTACCCATCACCCAGTTCCAAAGCTGCTTCCACATTTTTAGGTATTTGTTACAGTAGCACCCACTTCTTCATACTAAAATTTGTATTTTGTCTGCTCAGGCTGCTTTAACAAAATACCATAGACTGGTAGCTTAAACAACAGAAATTTATTTTCTTACAGTTCTGGAGGCTGGGATGTCCAAGATCAAGGTGCCAGCCGATTTGGTTTCTGGTGAGAGCTCTCTTCTGACTTGTAAATGTCCACTTTCTGTGTTCTCGCATCATTTTTTTTTTTCAATGTGTGCATGTGGAGAAAGAAAGATCTGTCTTCTTCTTAAAAAGGCATTAATCCTATTGAATCAGGGCTCTACTCTTATGACCTCATTTAACCTTATAATTACCACCAAAACAACCCTATCTCCAAATACAGTCACATTGGTCTTCAATATATGAATTCTGGGGGAACACAATTCAGTCCATAGCAATTTCCAGTTGATCTTTGTTAATAACATTTATTTACATTTTGTAAATAGCAGCTCTTGGATTGGAAAAAGGGCACTGAAACCACACACTTAGAAATTCTATCTGTTGCTCAAAGGACATTAGCATTCTGATTCAGCATGGGAGTCTGTCCTTGGGAACATATTTGTTGTAAATCATATTTTTCACACCTCATGTTACAGATTCTTGGGGGCAACTCTTCTTCATGAAACTCAAACCTAGCTTATAGGAACCTCCTGACTGATAGTTAAGCCTACAGAAGAAACAAAGAAAAAATTACACTCTAAATTCAGAGAGAAAAAAATGAAATCAATAACATATATTTTTACCACAACCATCCATCTTTCCTAGAAATTTAATATCATGATATTATATTTATTTGGATTTTAACAGTAAATAAGAACCATGTGCTTTATTTATCAGCACAAAATAGGGTATTCCTACACATGCAATAAAATGAGATATTCAGGCAACTATTTAGAAGATTTAGAGCCCCAAATATTTTTTCTAATAAATTTGGGAAATATAGCCTTTCTCTGTTACTTTAGAAATACAGAAGCAATAGGCTTCTGGTTTAAATGGCAATTTGAATGCAAGGACCTATTTGCTTTTTAGAATTTAAATAATTAAGTAGACGTAAATGTACTTGAATTAATTCTGGAACTCCTTATGTTTTAATCTTACTGCAGTATTGAATTCAGAGAAATACTATATACAGTCTAGAAGTAAAATATGTACTTTCATCTCCCCAAGCCCACTTAAGGCTAATTTGTAGCTCACAGCATGAGCCATAAGTCCTCTTGCCTTCCCTTTCCAAGGTCCTGCTACTTTAAGCACTTGAAAATCATCTCACTCAGTAACTCTCACTCTGATCTCCTCACCAAAACACTCACCTTCCTTATCTCCTGTGTTTTTCAGTATATATTTCCTGAGCCACACTCTCTCTCGGGTATCTGCTATCTACACTCCTGTTATATGCATTAATTTCTTTGATAATGATGATAACATGTGAGCATTGGAGAGGAGCTGAGATCCCTCTGATATTAGTGAACTCTTTAGGTACAGAGGGACTGGATAGGTGGGATGAATGGCTCTCAGTCCACACAGATGGAAAAGGAAGGCCGCTTACTCTGGGGAAGACTAGAGCATGGGGAAACTTCCTTTTCACCCCCGGAAGTATCTGAATTTGCAGGTTTAAATATGCTCTGCCTTCCACCACTCGATTATTTTCCAGTGCTCAAGAAACACTACAGCCTGTTTGACAGCTAAGGGAACACAAAGCCTTAGCACTTTTGAGTGGTTTATTAAATCACAAGCAAAGATGCACATACATTTAAACTGGAAACATTTCCACTATAATATTCTACATTTAAATTAAAATTTGATGTTCTTTTCCAATATGACAACTTGTTGAAATTTTCAGATTCCAACCAACCTCACTCCTTGAAAATATAAATTATTCTTGAAAATATTTAGGTAATTTAATGACAAAAACACAGAACAACATAAAGTGCAAAGTAATAAAAGGGATATATAAAAGACTACCATGTGAAGATTCTGCTTCCTTTTATCCCCAATAACCAAAAGCAAACTCTTGCATTTGCTCTTCCTTGATCCAGACTGTGTTCAGAAACTGCTCTCCTGTGATAAATGTTCTTAACCACATTTTCCAAAATTGATACCACAAAAGCTTCTTATTGTTTTAAAACAATACATTCTTAATTGAAAATTATTTTAATCAAACAAGTGTGAACAGCACTGAATATTTCTGTCTTAGCATTATGTATAATAAAAGACAAATGGCTCATATGGTGTTTTATTGGCATCTGTATAATTAATCCAATCAGCCTTTTAAGAAGGTGGTGTTTCCTTTTTGAAAACCTTCTGAAAATTTATAGATTGGCAAAATATTTCATAGTAGTGTTTCAGAAGACTGATATAATGCAATCAATACGTTCCCCCTGCTGATGTACTTATAACACTTCCAAACAGTTTCTCTGTCACAAGGAAGTCATCTTTGTAAGGAAAAAATAAGTAATTCTTCATGATGTTCTTTGATTCCTAACAAAAGAGGACTGATAGCAATCAGACTAGTAGAAGTCAAGAAAGTAAGAGTAGCAGAAGCATGGAAGAAGCCAACTCTAAAATCAGTCCTTTAGTCCTTATGATTCCAAATATCCACAGAAATTAATAATCACGTTGAAGACAAAAATAATATTTTTGCAATTATTTCCATTTTCACTGAATATTTATGATTCAATATAGATAGGCTGTTGATAGATTGAAATCTGTTAATCCAAAGCCTAAATCCCCTGTCCCAGAATTCTCCATGTTGTTAACTTTTGAACGCTAACCTTCCTCTAACTCTCCCTAAGGTGAACAGATGCCTTATCCTTGTTTCTTGGACATTTTTATCTCTGTAGTGGTGGGTTTTATAAGAACTAAAAAAATCTTTGCCTCTTTTAGGCTCTCTGAGGGTCTAATTCCTCTTAAGAAGAAAGGTTTCTCTTCATTACTAAATCATATACATACATATACATACATTTATATGTATGTATATGTATATATATGTCTATATATGCATATATATGAATTTTTGGAAAAATATTTTTAAAGGCATTGAAAGCACAAAAATATGTCATACTGTCATATGTGTCTAAAGCATCACTGTATAATATAGGATCTATCCCCATTTTTGTAACCCACTGATGTCTATAGAAGGAATTCTGCAAAAATATTTTCTTTATTTTAAAAAATGATCAAATTTGCTAATTCTTATAACTTGACAATTGGATTGTGTTATAGCCACATTAAATTTAAAACTAATTTAAATGCAATATTTTTGTTGAAACATGATTTCTCAATCTTGGTACTACTGCCATTTTTGGCCTCATAATTCTTTACTGTAGGGGGGATGTCCTGTGCATTGCAGGATGTTTAGCAGCAACCCTGTCCTCCACCCACTAGATGACACTAACATCCCTCAGTTGTGACAACCAAAATGTCTCCATTTTTGACAAATGCCCCTGACAAATGTCCCCTGGGCAGTAAAGTCACCCTGAGTTGAAAACCACTGCCTTAAAAGAAAATATTCTATTATTTGTCATCATTAATATATGACATTATTAATAATAATATCCACATTTGGTGGATAACTGTGGATGTGAATACATATAAGACTCTATATCCTAATAGAAATCAACATAATATATTTGTTCCCATTCAGTAGACATTTCCCAATTTTAGTGAATCTTGTAGAAATAAATGCAAATCTGAAGCGCAACCAAATAATCTTTTTTGCTTTTGGATTAAAATTATGAGGACATTTAAATTCCTCTTCCTGTGTTTATGCCCTTTTCTTTCTTTTTTTATATGTTAAAGCAAGAGGAGATGATTTGATTATTGTCTCTACACAGTTCATTGATGGCATCTGCTACTTTGCCCTCAGCATCTCACAGAAATTTCAAGGCAAATTAATGACCAGATGGCTTTACCTGTTAAAAAAAAAATTTTTTTTTTCTGGATATCCAGCCTATTTCAGCATAGTGCCTTATGTCCTAAAAGGAAAGCCAAAGTAATGTAATGTCATTAGACAGAGTAAAATTTAGACAATGCGGTCTATTTATTCTTTAAAATCCTATTTCTTCTAGTTACGTATTTTTTTTCACTTCTATAAACGGCATCATCTCTTTGTGGTGCCATCCTCCAGTTAATATTGACTGCTGTGGATACTGTATTTTTCTTCCTCATTAAATTTTTGTAAAATATTATTTTAGCAACTTTCCAAGCCAATTTGGCTTTACATAAAGAAGGAGGTATATCCATATTTAAGAAGCAGCTACATGCTCGTGGGCTTTATCTAGCTCCAGCTCCTGTCACTGGCCTACACATCTAGTTGCATGTACAGATAGCTCCTGCAGATGTGTACTTGCATACAGCCAGCTCTAACTCCTGTCACCCATCCCTACTGTAATGTGTTCGCCCATGTGAGCCCCTTAGCCACAGGAGTGGACACTGACAGCCAAGGCCTCCACAGCTGCTCTTAGGCCAGGACCTGGCCCCAACTGATGCCACTGGCATGCAGTGCTGCCTATGCTCATAGCTAGCTCCTGCAGTTATGCACCTGAATGCTCCCAGTCCCAACACCTGTCACTCGCCTCCACTACTGTGCCTGTGCCCGTAGCGAGCCCCTGTAGTTATACACCTGGACACCACCAGCGCCAACTCTCATCACCAGCCTTTACTGCCATACACATGCCCATTGCTAGCCCCTGATGCCACATGAGTGCAGGCTGAAACCCTGGCCCTTGCAGCCACTCAGGTGCCCTGAGCTGTCCTGACTTCTGACAATGGCCTGACTCCTGCCTGTGCTGACAGCCAGCTCCTATAGCAGCACACTTGCTCACTGCTGGCTCCAACTCTCATCACTGGCATCCACCATTGAGAACACACTGATGGCTAGCCCCTGCAGTCACAGGGCATATGTGCTGCAGATTCAATGTAATCCTTTTAAAGTTACAATGTTACTTTTCACAGAAATAGAAAAAACATTTCTAAAATTCAAATGGAACCCCTAAAGACCCCAAATAGCCAAAGCAATCTTGAGAAAGAATAAATCTTGCCAAATCATACTTCCTGACTTCAAACTATATTACACAAAGCTATAGTAAACTAAACAGTATGGTACTGGAATAAAAACAGACACACATACCAATGGAAAAGAATCGGGAACCTAGAAATAAACCCCCACATACAAGGTCAACTAATTTTGACAATGCAGCCAAGAATACTCAGGACAGTCTCTTCAATAAATGGCTTTGAATATTTACACGCACAAATGAAATTGGACCCCTATCTCACACTGCTCAAAAATTAACCTGAAATGTATTACGGATTTAAATGTAAGACTGAAATCGTAAAAGTCCTAGAAGGAAACAGAAAGCTCCTTGACATTAGTCTTGGCAATGATTTTTGGATATGACACCAAAAGCATAAGCATTAAAAGCAAAAATAAACAAGCTGAACTACATCAAACTAAGAAGCATCTACACAGCAAAAGAAATAATCAACAAAATTAAAAAGGCAGACTAAAAAATGGGGGAAAATATTTGCAGATTATACATCTGATAATGGATTAATATCTATATAAGGAACTCATATAACTCAACAGAAAAAAAAAACAATCTGGTTAAAAAACAGGCAAAGAACATGAACAGACATTTTTCCAAAGAAGACATACAAATGGTCAAAAGACACATGAAAAGATGCTCAACATCACTAATCATCAGGGAAATGCAAATCAAACCCACAATGAGATATCACAACACTACTGCTAGAATGGCTACTATCACAAAGACAAGAGACAAGTGTTGGCACGGATGT
This sequence comes from Balaenoptera ricei, assembly GCF_028023285.1. Lineage (NCBI taxonomy): Eukaryota > Metazoa > Chordata > Mammalia > Artiodactyla > Balaenopteridae > Balaenoptera > Balaenoptera ricei. Next base: position 129,319,347 of record NC_082640.1, read on the forward strand.
GGAAAAAAGGGAACCCTTTTACACTGTTACTGGGAATGTAAAATGGTACAATCAATATAGAAAACAGTATGGAGGTTCCTCAGAACATTAAAAATAAGAGCTACCATATGATCCAGCAATCTCATTTCTGGCTATATATCTGAAGGAAATGAAATTAGGAACTCAAAGAGATATTTGCACTGCCATGTCCATTGCAGTAGTATTTGCAATAGCTAAAACATGGAAACAACCTAAGATTCTATCAACAGATAAATTGATAATAAAAATGTGATACCCACACATATACTCACACAGTGGAATATTATTCAGGCATTAAAAAAAAGGAAAAATCCTGCCACTTGTAACAACATAATGGAATGTGAGGGCATTATGCTAAATGAAATAGGTCAGAGAGAAAGACAAAAACTCACTTATGTGTGGAATCTAAAATAGCTGAACTTGTTGGGTTGTTTTTTTTTTTGATATTGAGCTGCATGAGCTGCTTGTATATTTTGGAGATTAATCCTTTGTCAGTTGCTTTGTTTGCAAATATTTTCTCCCATTCTGAAGATTGTCTTTTCATCTTTTTTATGGTTTCCTTTGCTGTGTGAAAGCTTTTAAGTTTAATTAGGTCCCATTTGTTTATATTTGTTTTTATTTTCATTAATCTAGGAGATGGGTCAAAAAAGATCTTGCTGTGATTTATATCAGAGTGTTCTGCCTATGTTTTCCTCTAAGAGTTTTATAGTCTGGACTTACATTTAGGTCTTTAATTCATTTTGAGTTTATTTTTGTGTATGGTGTTAGGGAGTGTTCTAATCTCATTCTTTTACGTGTAGCTGTCCAGTTTTCCCAGCACCACTTATTGAAGAGGCTGTCTTTTCTCCATTGTATATTTTTGCCTCCTTTATCATAGATTAGGTGATCATAGGTGCATGGGTTTATCTCTGGGCTTTCTATCCTGTTCCATTGATCTATAGTTCTGTTTTTGTGTCAGTACTATACTGTCTTGATTACTGTAGCTTTGTAGTATAGTCTGAAGTGAGGGAGCAATATCAAAACCCAAATAACTCAGTCAAAAAATGGTTGGCATCTTTATTCTTGTCCTGCCCCTAGGTTCTTCAGAACCATTTTTAATTTTTTTTAGATTCCATATATATGTGTTAGCATACAGTATTTGTTTTTCTCTTTCTGACTTACTTCACTCTGTATGACAGACTCTGGGTCCATCCACCTCACTGCAAATAACTCAATTTCATTTCTTTTTATGGCTGAGTAATATTCCATTGTATATATGTGCCCAATCTTTATCCATTCATCTGTCCATGGACACTTAGGTTGCTTACATGTCCTGGCTATTATAAACAGAGCTGCAATTAACGTTGTGGTACATGACTCTGTTTGAATTATGGTTTTCTCAGGGTATATGCCCAGTAGTGGGATTGCTGGGTGGTATGGTAGTTCTATTTTTAGTTTTTTAAGGAACCTCCATACTGTTCTCCATAGTGGCTGTATCAGTTTACATTCCCACCAACAGTGCAAGAGGGTTCCCTTTCTTTCTCTCCACGAGTGCACAGAGAAGAAAGGTCATGTGAGGACAACAAGAAGCCAGCTGTCTACAAACCAGAGAGACAGTCTTCATCAGAAACTAATCCTGTTGGCATCTTGACCTTGGACTTCCAACCTCCAGAACTGTGTGAAAGTAAATTTGTTGTTTAAGCCCCTCCCCCCCAAAAAAAAATGTTCGGAAGACCTAAATAGCCATTTCCCCAAAGAAGACATACAGATTGCCAACAAACACGTGAAAAGATGTTCAATATCACTAATTATTAAAGAAATGCAAATCAAAACTACGATGAGGTATCACCTCACACTGGTCAGAATGTCCATCATCAAAAAAATCTACAAATAATAAATGCTGGAGAGGGTGTGGAGAAAAGGGAACCCACTTGAACTGTTGGTGGGAATATAAATTGATACAGCCACTATGAAGAAAAGTATGGAGGTTCCTTAAAAACCTAAAACTACCTAGAACTATCATATGACCTAGCAATCCCACTACTGGGCATGTGTCCAGAGAAAACCATAATTCAAAAAGACACATGAACCCCAATGTTCATAGTGGCACTATTTACAATAGCCAGGATATGGAAGCAACCTAAGTGTCCATCAACAGAGGAATGGATAAAGAAGATGTGGTACATATATACAATGGAATATTACTCAGCCATAAAAAGAAACAAAATTGGGTCATTTGTAGAGACCTGGATGGACCTAGAGAGTGTCATACAGAGTGAAGTAAGTCAGAAAGAGAAAAACAAATATTGTATATTAATGCATCTATGTGGACTCTAGAAAAATGGTATAGATGATCTTATTTGCAACACTGAAATAGAGACATAGACGTAGAGAACAAATGTATGGATACCAAGGGGGAAAGGGGGGTGGGAGAAATTGGGAGATTGGGATTGACACCTATACACTCTTGATATTATATATAAAATAGATCACTAATGAGGACATACTGTATAGCACAGGGAATCTACTTAATGCACTGTGGTGACCTAAGTGGAAAGGAAATCCAAAAAAGAGGGGATATATGTATATGTATGGCTGATTCATTTTGCTGTACAGTAGAAACTAACACAACATTGTAAAGCAACTATACTCCAATAAAACTTAATTAAAAAAATAAATAAAATAGCTGAACTTATAGAAACAGTGTATAATGGTGGTGGCCAGAGGCTGGGGAAAATTAGGAGATTTGGTCAAAGGGTACAAACTTCTTGTTATGGAATGAATAAGTTCTGGAGATCTAATGTACAGCATCATGACCACAGCTAACAACACGATACTGTATACTTCAAAGTTGTTAAGACAGTAAATCTTAAATGTTCTTCCCACAACAACAGTAAGAAGAAATGGTATTATGTGAGGTTATGGATGTGTTAACTACTCTTTTTGGTAATAATTTTGCAATATATACATGTATCAAATTATCAAGCTGTACGTCTTAAACTTATACAATGTTATGTCAATTATATCTCAATAAAATTGGAAAATAAAAGAAGCAGTACATGCCAATCCATACTTACAAAATCTAAATTTAAAAATCTGTAATATTTGCTATGAAAATGACTATTTTTTTTGCAGTATGATTTCAAATATTTTTCTAATTATATATGTCCATTGTGTAAAAATGTTTAAATAGAATAACTCAATGAAGAAAATAAAAATCATCTGTAAAATCAGGCCAGAGATAATTATTGCTAACTCCAAAGCCTGAGCCCCAGCCTAGCTATAAAAATAAAATATACACACACATATTCAATATATACATAAATATTTGATACTTAAAAGCCACGTATATAGAATATACTAATGAGTCAAAGAAATAATGTATGTTTTACTCTGTAACTATCTTATTTTTTCCGAGAGAAATTTATTAGAAGCACTTCATACTCCCCTTGGAAATAATATGCCAAAACTCTAATTACACTAGAGAATTTTCTGATCATTTTAAAATACAGTATTCTTGTATGATGTTTGGGAAGGAGTCTCAAAACTATATTAAAACATTATTTACAAATGTTGAAGGGAATGGAACAAGCGGTGTGTTTCCAAAGAAGTGGGTAGTGAACATTGTTCTGTGTCCAGGTGCACATGTGCTTCTCTAGCCCTGATTCTGTGACTAGATCTGTGAAAAACTGGAAAAATTACAATAAAAATAAATAAATAAAAATTGCGCCAGTTATATACTTCACACCGTAACTTATTTGATTACTTATTATTTTGATTTGTTTTGGTTGGGTTGATAATTACAAATTGCAACATATGTAACAGGTTGGCTGGATTAGTATTTGTAACACTTAAGAAACATTTATCTAAAAACTAGTGGCTGCTAGGGTTGTTAATCAGGAGTTCTTTGGACAAAAGCTTTTCTTTTTCTGTCACCATCAGAATGACTTATGAGTTTCTGCATAGTTTAGGCTCAAGGAGAAGGGATGTGTCTCATCAGTGTGAATGAGTTATGGCAGGAACCATTTAGAAAAGCAATGTAGCCACAGACACAGGAACTGCTTAAGTGATCTATCTGTGTGCAGCTTTTTATCTCCAATGACTCCTCTCCTGTGGTACCAGTTACTGTTCATACCATTGTGTGATTTCATGGTCAATTTCTTTTTCTGCTATACAAGCTAATAGATTTTGTTTGTTGTGTTTTTTTTTTTACAAAGTGTACTTTTTTAAAATTCTACCTTCAGTTTTGCTGTGGTTTAAGTTACCAAGCATTGCTTGTCCTACCAAATGTTTAGTACTATTGCTGTTATATATTAAAATGATTTACTACATATGTTGCAGTTAAAACTTGTTAAAATTGCATTTTGGGGGAAGTATTCTACACTTTGATATTTAATTCAGTTCTAACAGTGTGATGGGAATACATTGCTTATGCACTAGAACTATTCAATAAGGGCATTAAAGTGCAACAAGAAAATTGCTAATTCCAGTAAAATTTATGACATTGTGGTGTCTTGAAATGGTTGATAAACCTTAAAAAGAACTATTTCCTACTGAATAGACAGCTATATAGTATATGCTTACAATTTTTCAAAAACCAATTCATATTTACCAAAATTGTAGGATATATATAAAATTATATTTGCATTTGATGGAATGAACCACAACGGAAATACTTGCTTTGTCCTAAGGTAACTATTGATATTTTAGTCATTGTAGCTAGAAAACACTTCTTTATAGTCATTGCTAGTAGGAAAGAATAATTTTATGCCACTCCTGATCTTCAGGTTTTTTCCTTGTAAATATATTCAACTATAAAAACAGTGCTTATACAAATTTTGAAAAACTTTAATAAAAATGATAGTGAAGATAGAGCATTAATAATTTTGCACACACACAAAACCCACACATAATCAATGTTGATATTTTGAAAGACTTCCCTCTTATTTCTGTTTTATATAATGAGAGTCCCATCACTTTATTTTGTGTGAGGCAGCAAAGAATAAATGTTAGGTATATGGATTCTGGATCCAGACTGCCCAGGTTTGAATCACAATTTTGTGATACTGGGCTGGTTACTGGTTACTTAACCTTTGATTCTCAGATTCTGCATAAGGTAGGAATAATAATGGTACCTAATTCATAGGGTTGTATAAGAGAAGAGAATATTTATTATTGAATAAGAAGATTAAGGAACAGAGAAAAAATAAATGGAAAATACAGAAAGATTATGTGATATGATCAAAAAAGGACTAGCATACATAAAATGAGGAACAAAGTAGTATATTGGTTAGGACGTTTATAAAACTAATAAAACATAAAAAGAGGAAAGTTCAAGAGACTTAATAAATCACACTTGAATCTGTAACTGTAAAATCAAATAACTGAAAAATAAGATTCAAAACACAGACTAATATCAGATTCATGTAAAGTTCATGGAACCTCTTGAAACTACTTTTTATTGGCATACCCAATATTTTTCATAGAATCCCTGATATTGGATGGGAAAATTGTAGAGGACTTGAATGATGTTTACTTCTTCATTGCTTTGAAAGGATTGTATTTCTCTGGCAGAGAGGAAGATTACATGCAGATTTACTTGCGTGAGCTCCATAAGAAAGTCAAAATCCCTGCTTAGATTTTCAGCCTACAAGGGCTGTTTTCTGCTTGTTTTATTTTTCAGCATTTTGTTCATTGCATTAGAGGTTTAGCATTCGGCAAATACTTAGAGGAGAAGTTAATGGAGAATTTCAGGCTCACATCTATGATTTCTCTCTTTAGTATCGTGACCCCTCAAATCCCTGCCCTTTGGCATTTCTGAACTCCAGTCTTTGCCTCCATAGCCCAGTGAAACTCTCCCAAGTACCTAGCCGCATACACACTTGCCCTTTCTTCACAGCACGGGAAATTTGCAGGTACTTGGAGGAAGTATACACCACGCCTCAATGTCCTTCCCTTCTTTGTTGGATCTTGGTCATGCAAATCTTAAAGCCTGTTGTTTTAAATCCATATTTTAGACTTGCATTCATTGGGAGTGTCAGTCTGATACAAGTTTCTCTACTGAGACCAAAGAACCAGTGATTTTTAAATCTGGAGTATATTCTGGGTGTCTCTACTGGCACCAACCCTAGGTGATAGGATGCTAAAAGTGCTCAGCCACTATAATACCAATACCCTCTTCAACTGTAGCCTTTGAGTACAATATTTAAAGTAGGTATTCTTAGTACATAGAGCACGGGATTGACAGACTGTCTGATCAAGAAAATTTCTTCATTCACAAGGCAGAGAATCCTTGATACTCTTCCTAGTAGGATTTCATAATTACTAGAGACCAGTGAGGGCTGTTCATTTCCCATTATTCTCCATTCTTTATGGTAGTTTAATATTTATTTTCCTTATTCTCCTGGATCATTTTTCAAATGTATCATGAGCAGGTAACTTGTAATTTAGTTTACATATCATCAAACCACAAGGAGTTATAGCCAGGCCTGATGAGAAAGATTAAACATTACCCAGAGATCTTATATTTTGACCTGGATGCCAAAAGGATAGGGCTTTGTGGCTGTCTCCTTCGAGGAGGTGGGAAGACATATGTGTGTGAATGTTATGTACAAATGTTAGGGAGCCAAAGTATGAACTGCATGAGAGACGCTTTATTGCTTACATAATAAATAGCCTTACGTACTAATCAAACTCCTTACTAATCAAACTCTGATTTGTTGTAAGCACCAACAACCTCTAAAAATTTATACTTCCCAACCTTCCTTGCAGACAGAAATAGCCACTGATTCAGTTCTACCAAATTACATATAAGCAGAAGTCATTGACTAGAGAGCTTCTAGAAAAGGACCCTAAAAGAGGGGAAGAATCATCTTCCTGATAGGAAGGTCCTTTGTTCTATTCTTTTGCTTCTCCTCTTTCTTCATGCTTCAGATACTAATGTGAGGATTGTAGCATCTCTCTTCACATTATGAAGGTAAACCAAGATGACCTTAGTCCTGGGCCCTGACAGCCATCACCCGTTGATAAAAGTGTCAACACCTGCCTCCTTTCTGACTTTTTATAACATGGAAAAATAAAGCTCTGAGTTGTTTGAAGCACTATACAATGATCTCTTTTCTTTATAGGTAAACTCTACAGTTTCAAATTTGCATTATTATGAGTAGAAAGCACTACACAATATTATGTTTTCCTCAAGGCACCCTCAAATCTATATTTTATGGAACTGAATATCTACAAAACATATCTGTTTGTTTCACTAATGCTCTAGCTATTAAGAAAAAGGCTTGAAATAGACTAGCTATGATTTGTACTTTGGGGATTACATACACGGTCCAATATTTTTTCTAAGATATGTCTTGGAAGTTGCTTAAATTATAATAGAGGATTTAGAATAAAGGTGGTCAATAAATCAAAGACAAGAAATTATTTAAATTTATACATTTTATTGCAACCTGTGTTCTAAATATATGAATGCATAACTGAACATCTATTCAGTGCTAAGCCGTTAACACCAAGATGTTGCACAACTTTGTTTGCTAATGTTTGACTCTAATGCTGTTTATATGCTCACAAGAAACAGCCCATTGTATAGTTGTTAAAACTTGTTCAGCCTTATTTTTAAATCCCTAGGTATTTGTATCTAAGTCTCAGATGAGTTTTGTTTTCATTATTTTTTCTCTAGGGTTCAATTTTGTGCACTCATCAAATAAATATTCTATCTAATGTTTATAGAAGCATCCAGATTCTTGGGGATAAAAAGGGGGTAGGGGAAATACAGAAGAGAGGAAGAAGACTGGAGTGCATAGAAGAAAAAAAAAAAAGAAAGAAGAGGAAAGAGGGAGCAGAGTGGTACTATTTTTTCTGTATTTGCTTTTTACCATGTACTAGGGTAATGTCATTGTATATATAAAGTCATTTCATCTTCTCAACAACATTATGAAATAGGTACGATTATGATAACCATTTTAAAGAACATCAAGATTTAATGTTTTATGAGATTTTCCCCAAGTTCAGACAAGTAGTAATAGAGAAGGGGCTCAATTCACTGTGCCTGTCTCAGAAAGCAGTGCACCTTAGTGACACATAAAATGTGTTTTCTTAGACCTTTCCTTATTACCTAAGGTCCAAATGTGGCAGAGGGTGATACAAGACAAAGATTTTCTTCTCCCACAGATCTTCAGTTAATTCTACTGCTGACTTTCTAGGATTTAATACACTACTGCCTGGGAAGCTCTATCTTGGTCTGAAGTTTTACTGGGATTTTTTTCCCTAAAGAATATTGAAACTAAGAAAAAATATTCTAAGACATTTCTTATTTGAAATGGGCCTAGAAGCTTCTACACCCAGTTCCTTCACGACTGAAGGATGCATAACTCTCTAACTAGCCTGTGAATAATTTGTATTTCTGAAATGGGTGTATCAGGTCACAAATTTTGCATACAGTACAGCCCTTTAGGGAATCTGATGTTCTTTCAAAGTCTGTACTCAATAGTTAGAAGGGATTCTTAGATTTTCAATGAAGATAACTCAGTTTTTATCACTTTTGGCAATATGTAAATCACACAATTATAGTTACTTGCTTGACATTCTGCCCAATTCTACCACCGACAGCTTAGAGTTACATTAGCAATACATCCAGATATATGTGCAAAGATCCAACACAATGTTTTAAGGTTTCATGTTACTGTATTACCATTACTCTGTTACTTTAGTGCTATTCATTGCTACTTTACCCTGTCCATTGGTAAAAGATCATGTGCCTCCAGACTGTGTGAGATCCTGCGATCACTACCAAGGTAGCAATGGCTTCCATAGCTGCACCTGCAAAATGAGCTACATCTATAAAAGCAGATACAGTGGAGGGAAAAGTCAGAAATCTCTTTATGTTGGTTTCTGCCTGAAGATCAAGAAGCTAAATATATGATCACTAGATAAATGGTACTTTATAATTCTGACAGCTGTCACTGCCAGATTAAGTGGGAAAAACCTATTCTACTCCCCAGTTTCAGGCCTTGGCATTAAATGATTCCTTCAAAATATCTTTTTGATCAGGAATAATAATATATATAATGAATGACATTAGCAGATCCACTGTACTTCTTACCTTTGCTTGTCACCAACTACAGAAGGATTTTATATCACCAATATGCTGGCCAGAACCATCTTTTGCAATGGATTTTACATAAGGCCTAACACTTCAAAGTCAACAAGTTGCTATATCCATCTGCCACCAACACATTGATCTGAACAATACTTAAACACACACACACACACAACTTGGATTATGCTACTGGGAAAGAGCTAGTATCCTCTTTTCCACACTCAAAAGAGTTGGTTGTCTCAGAGGGATGAGAGAGGTACAGAATAGACTATACCAAACATGTAGCTGGGAACTAAACCTAATTAAGACTTGCTGGTAACAACAGAGACACCCCCACATGACTTGCAGACACATGAATAAGAATAACTGAGTGTTATTTTAAGCCACTGAGTTTTGGGGTGATATAGCCTGCAGCTTTACTATGGCAATAGCTGACCATTACAGAAGTTGGTACTGGGAAATGAGGTGCCATTTCAACAAAATATGATTTTGATCAAGGCTGTAGGCTGCAAGAAAACTGCTATAAATGGCCAGAAAAAGTGAGGAAACTATTATGAGATACTAGAAAAATTTGACCTGTGGATTTCAGTACTGAAACATTTACTAAAGTTATTGCCTGCAACTGGAGGATTATGTGCCTGATAAACGGAGGTACCAAAAATTATGAAATCTGAAAAGAAACAGCCAGTTTTTGAGCAGTATTTGGAAGTGGTAGAGACAATACAGAATTGCAGAGCTGCTAAATGAAATTATTTTTCAACAAATTAAAGTTGTGTCTAATAAGACACAGCCTCAAGGAAAACGCCTAACTCAGAGGTTATCACTAAAAATCACCTCAGGATAAACATCCAGTGAAGGGAAGGGTGTTATCATTAAACCTTTTGTTAAAACTTCTAAATTAATTAACATCCCTTATAGATCATGCCTCTAAAATGAACAACATGCCATTCAGCAAGATAAAAGTGATGCTAGGATGAATAAAGTAGTATTTTAATACATCTAAAACACATAATTGAATCTAGAGAAAGAGGTTTGTGGAAAGAATTATGGACATAGATTTTGGCAGAGTGGACCTGAACAATACACAGAAAACCCATAACCTTGTAAAATATAGTTGTGTTAGCAAAAAGCACTACCACCCTAAATTAGAAGAGATTAAGAGTTCTTGAGATGTTAAATACTTCTTGGTCTCCAAATTTCTGCAGATGGTTAAACAGATTGCCAAAAGGACACATTCTCCAATATTCTCTTCATAATTGGCCAAGGAGGTGATAAAAAAAGAGAAATTAATTCCTAGAAGGCAGGGCTGAGAACAATAGTCTATGGACCTATTCCCAGGATTTAAGTCAAAGAATATTTTCTAGCCCCAGATAATGTCAAGTTGAATTTCAGAATTGTTATGGACCAGTGACTACCAAATTCTTCCCATCCTTTCCCTTTTAAATGGGAGAGTTTGTTGTAGTTATCCTGTCACTCTTCTGCCATCATATGACAGATAATTTGACTCTTTTAGTTCATAGGTCTTCAGATCAAGAGACACTGCAACTAGACTTCATCCAGATCAAGAGATACTGGACTTTGTACCTGATGTCATGATTGAGTGAAACTTTTCCAAGTCCTGTGATAAGGAAAGGAGAATCAGATGCTTTCAGGAAGACATAATCTTTACTCTAACTGTACAGCTAAAAATGAAACCATAGCCTAGTGGTTAAGAGTATACTGAGTAGCTAAACCAGAATTTTAAATACTTACTAACTCTTGGTTGTACTTTATATTTAAAATGGTAGTAATAATATATACCTAATCTTATTGTAATGAATATATAATGCGCTATAGCAAATCTCCAATAAAGATTTGACATAGCATAATGACTCAGTATATTGTGGTCCATGTTGTTCTCAACTGAATTACCAGTTTTAATTCATTTTATACCCATTTTTGGCATATTAAAAACCTACATTTTCATTAAAACAATAAACAGCCATGATGACACACACAAAGGTTTTGAAAGCTGATGGAATATTTTAACTATAATTTTGTTCTTATATGTAATTCTACCATTAACAGATATTTAGGCTGTTAGAATGTCCTATTTTTAATGACATAATGATACACTTATATAGCTATGCTAATGATATATGCTAATTTCAACTATGAATTCTGGTTATTAAACTTCTGTATTACTAATTATAAGAGGAACATATTATTAATTGGTAAGAAAAGGTATATTTAATACAATAATTTTAGGTTAGATTTTCCTCTTTGAAATGTTTCTTGAATATACCTAGGTTAAGAATTTCCATTTGCTAAGCAGATATAATAGTTTTGCAATTTTCATTTTAGTTTTCTATTTTTTTAATTTTGAGAATAAGCATTCAACCATTCTTTTGTACAACAAAATGCTATAACAGCACTTGTACTGTCCTATTAATCACTGTATTGTAATTATGACAGACCTATTCAGCCAACATTGTACTATTCTTTTCAGAAACATATCACAAGTTTTAAAAGGGGCCTGCTCCTTATTTCTGCCACACACACAAACAGCCACAAACACACCCAAGTTTCGGGGAGGTAAGTCTAAGTCTTAAACCCTGATTGTATGTAAAAAGAAGTTATTATTATTATTTTTACAGGTACATTTAAAAATTGGTTATATCTGGTACTAAAAGAAGCAAAAATTTTAGTAGGTTAATATTACTAAGCAATTATGATAAACAGAAGAACCTTGCACTGGACTGTCTCTCCTTAAGATCTGTGTTCACAGGTTTAGAAGTGATGTGGTTTTCTAATCCCTATTGTCAAGTGTTCCTATCTACACTGTATATCCAGAAAAAAAGAAAACAGTAATTCAAGAAGATACATGCACCCCAATGTTCGTAGCAGCACTATTTAAAATAGCCAAGACACAGAAACAACCCAAGTGCCCATCAACAGATGACTGGTTTAAGAAGATGTGATATATATACAATGGAATATTACTCAGCCATAAAAAAGAATGAAATATTGCCATTTGCAGCAACATGGATGGACCGAGAGACTATCATACTAAGTGAAGTAAGTCAGACAGAGGAAGACAATTATTATATGATATCACTTATATATAACTGAATCACTTTGCTGTACACCTGAAACTAACAATATTGTAAATCAAGAATACTTCAATTAAAAAAAAAAGAATGGGTAAGCAACTGGGCCTGTTTCAAATCCTCTCTTGCAGCTTTATGCATAAGGAGACTTGCATTGGATGGTAAAGGCTAATATCCCATAAATATGCTTATCTGGCTAGTCCCTTAGGGAGAGTGGTCTTATGCTTTATTTTAGCTGTTTTTACTCAGAAGATCTTATCTATAATTCTCTTCTAGAGCAGGAAATCCTTTCCTCTAGAATAACCGGGGTTTTTTTGGCTGGGTTGGGTCTTCATTGCTGAGTGTGGGCTTTCTCTAGTTGTGGCGAATGGGGGCTACTCTTCATTGTGGTGTATGGGCTTCTCATTGCAGTGGCTTCTCTTGTTGCAGAGTACAGGCTCTAGGTGTACAGGCTTCCGTAGTTGTGGCACGCAGGCTCAGTAGTTGTGGTGCATGGGTTTAGTTGCTCCGTGGCACATGGGATCTTCCCAGACCAAGGATCAAACCTGTGTCCCCTGAATTGGCAGGCGGATTCTCAACCACTGCACCACCAGGGAAGTCCCCCAACTGCTATTTCTCAACCTGAGGTGACTAAGGAAATCATCTCCCATCTTGAGTTCATCCTATTTAATCCTGAGAAGTAGAGTATCTTCTGAGACTTGTGTCATTTAAATAGTTTGTTGCTTAATTTCATCACTGATTATGTCCTATATATAACTGACAGGATAAGTCATAGACACACACACTTTTTAAGTATCAATATATTCCATACAGTTTATAGTAATCTACACTTCTGGTATCTTTTGCTTCCTCTTGTATAAGGCCACTGGAATTTATTTATATCTTTATTTGAAGGAGAGTTGTTCATATTTTGATGTGTTATTACAGTTAACTATTAGTTATTTTTTCTCTGCTTTCCTTAGGCCTATTACTACCCAGTGAAGTATTGCTTTTACCATTAGTACAATTGTAGCATATGGAACATATAAATCATTTAACTCTCCTCTTTAAAATTGCTTGTGACAAAGCTTTACTCAGGGATGGGAAAATGAGATGAAAAATCCTTAGCTCAACAACTGTCAACTCTTAAGCAATTAGTCAACCGTAAATTCTATAATTCATGGCATTTTGCATTAGTGGAAAAGTGAGCTACTTTGGAAATCTAACTTCACATAAATTTTCCAGCCTCGACACTGTTTTTTTTAAGGAAACCATTTGGTCCATATGACCCTCAGAGACAACCAATTAGGCAGCCAGCGTATGGTTTTGATAACATATGGGTTAATTAATAAAGTCTAACCAGTCAGGGGAAGTGTTGGATTTAAAGGCATTTAATAAGATTAGACTTTCAAACATTATTTGGTGCATTAATTCAAATATACAAATTGGCACAGCCCAGAGGCCCAGGCATGAAAAATAAATGAGGACAGATAGGAATAAAATTAAATTTTAGGAAGGTATTAAAATAAAAATACACTCACAACCTGAAATTGAGACTTGGAAATAGAGTTCTTCAGCCTGTTAAAACTTACCACTATTAGTATAGGAGGCCACTAAGGTAGGCAGATTGGTAATTGTGCAAGCAGGTATATATTTAAAATTAGAAATTATCATTTTTTTAGGCATTAAATTTGAATCTTCAATACAGTCTATTCAGATAATTGCTACCAATACTAGAGCATCTTTATTCTTAAAGTATTAAAAATAGTACAGTGTTCTATGAATAAAAATTGAGAATTTTTGCTCTATAACTGCTTTGGTTTTTCAGACTCATCATGCTAATACCTACATGTTTACTTCTGCTGCCTGCAATAGTCTATTGATAATTCAGATTCAGGTTAGTGTGGGAACCATAGAAAGAAAAAGTAAGCTTTTGCTCTGAGAACTCAATACCACTGAAATCAACTTTGAAAACAGAAATAAATCATTAGAAGCATATCCTGCCAGGCCCTTCTAAAATGTAATATGTGTTGTATTTATGAGACAGCATGCATTTTCTGTACTGTAGTTAGTAAATTAAAACTAAAATGAAATTAAAATAGAGCCTGTTCCCACCATGTTGTAAATGAAAGTTATTATAATTCAATATCAGATGTGAGTCAGTTAATTCTACCTCAGCCAAAGATCTGATATTTCAGAGAATGACAGATGTTACCCTTTCTATTACCCCATTAATATACCTAGTCAGTTATTTCACTATTCTCCCTAGGGCAGAGAATAAAGGCATATTTTCTTTTCTGTTCCTTAAGCAAACTTACTTGCTCCCCGAAGCACAAGATTTAATTATACTTATTGCATTATATTTGCTTGAATAGCTACAGAAGTTATTAATGGGCATAACATTTACTGATCTTTTTCATGAAATTCAACTATGATATTTATGCTGATTTAATTATGTCTAGTACATTAATTAGTCTAGCAGTAAGAATTAAGGACTTAGGATTTACAACAAAATTTTAATTTATTTCTATTGATTATTATGATATGTGACAGTTTGGTTAATGGGACAGTTTAGACATAGAATTCATGTATGTATGTAAGTGTCTGGGAAGAACGAATTGGTGACCTACTATATTAACTAGCTTTTTATGGGACCATCTACCAAGAAAGGACCCTGGAGCCTAGTGGGTGCTAGATCAACCACTAAATGGCTGTGTCACCTTAGGCAAATAATTTAAGCTCTCTGTGTCTCAGTTCCATCATTTATAAAAAGGAAATAATGATAATCTCTATGTTACAGGTTCTTTTTATATTAGTTTAATATCTGTAAAGCACTGAGAGAAATATCTGGCACATTGCACCTTCTACATAAGTGTCAGTTGTTTTTATTATTATTATTATTGAAAATAAGCAAAAGAGACAGACTTTGAAAAACAGAGTAAATTTATGTTTGGTCACTTTGACTGCTAGATAGAAATCTAATGAATACAAGTACACAGGCTATTATGACTATGGATCTGGACTTATGAGTATGTCAGGATTATTGGAGTTAATAGTTTTGGGTAACATCAAATTGCAGTTACTATTTGAAGAAAAGAAAGGAAGGAGAAATTTGAGAGAAAACATGAAAAATTAAGGAGAGAGTTAGGACCAAACATTGGGCATTGAAAGAATTTTGTCAGTCAGGAAAGGAATAAGGAATGTGAAGGATATTGGGGTGGAGAAAAGGAGATGGTTGGTAGGAGGAGCAAGAAAAAATACAGTACAAAAGACATGGAAAAAGTGATATATAGCATTAGAAGCAGTAAAATAAATACATTAAAGGAAGCCAGTGGCTTTGAATATGAAATTTATTGGTATTCCTTGAGTGTAGTTTCAGAAGAATTCAGAAGACACTGACTGCAATAAATTGGGGAGTAAATGTGAGTTGAAGCAAAGGAAACATTTTAGGAAACTTTGAAAATTTAGGTGGTCAGGCTGGCCTTAAAACTTGATTAAAAAATGGAAGGGAAACAATAACCACAAGCCAGCCATAACATGAGATTTCACCACCGGATGGTCTTAAAACCCTCAAGCTTTGAATTTAGTTTGGAGTGACTGAGTTGATAGTGGAGAAGCAAAAGCAGAGCATCTCTGGAGAAACCCATTTCCACACAGACCTCAAATAATTCGCATACTTAACGTTCCAGAAAACGTGAGCCTCTCGTAGGAAATCAGAAAACTCATACGAAAACAAAGTATCATGAGCAAGATCCAGCAGAAGAAATGCAAAGCAGGTTCACAAACACAATAATGTGAGATACTGAATATCAGACATAGTTTAAAACAAGTACTTCTTAAAGTAATGAAAGAAAGGAGGAATTACAAATATGAGCAAAAAGAAACAGATTAGAACATGACCAAGCATATCTGAAATGAAATACAAATTCCAAAAATGAAAAACATATATAATTTTTAAAAAGCTTAAAATGTTTTGTTGTTAGCCTGTCAAACATGAGGGTGTAACTTTTTAATAAAATATATTTTTATAGTTTAAAGTTATATATGCATGATTATGTATTAGTTTTCCATGCTGCATAACAAATTATTGCAAACATAACAGTGTAAAACAACCCATATTTCTTTTCTCATAGTTTCTGTGGGTCAGGAGTCTGGCCACAGATTCTGCAAGACTGCAATCAGTGTGGTGGCCAGGACTGGATTCTCCCTGGGAAGCTCGACATGTAATGAATTTGCTTTCAATTTCACTCAGCTTGCTGCAGAAATCACTTCCTTGCAGGTGTAATACTGAAGGCCCTGGCTTGTTGCTGACTGTTATCTAGAGGCTGTCCTCAACTCCTTGGCACATGGGCCTCCCAACATAGTCACTTACTTTATCAAGCCAGTCAAGAGAGAGCCTCTAGAGTGAGCCTGCAAGCAAGATGAAATCTCTTATAATGTAATTATGGAAGTGACAGTTCATCACCTTTGCCCTATTCTATTGGTTAGAAGCAAGTCACAGGCCTGATCCGCACTCAAGGAGAAGGAATTATATAAGAGCAGGGAATTATACACAGGCATAAGTACCAGGATATAGGCATTATGGGGAGTCACCTTAGAGTCTGTCTACCATATGGTAAAAATTAAAGCCATACAAAAATATATAACATGAAGTGCATAAAAGAAAATGAAAAGTAAAAGTTTCCCTCCTCCTCTCCTAACCTCTTGTTCTCCCCAATAGTGTCTGCTATATATAAGAGTCTCTTGTGCATCATTCCTGAAAATAAAATAGTCTGCTCTCTGTTCCCCTAAATGAAAAATGGCCATTAGTAGATGTTACAGACTGAATTGTGTCCCCTCCACCCCCAAATTCATATGTTGAAGTTCTAACATAACTGTATTTGGAGATAGTGCCTTTAAGGAGGTAGTAATTAAGGTTAAGTGAGGTCATAAGGTGGGGCCCTAATCCAATAGGACTGTTGTCCTTGTGAGAAGAGGAAGAGACATCAGGGATGCATGCGCACAGACAAAAGGCCATGTGAAGACACAGTGAGCAAATGACAGTCTGTAAGCCAAGGAGAGAGGTCTCACCAGAAACCAACCCTGATGGTTGATCTTGAACTTCTGGTTTTCAGGATTGTGAGAAAAATAAATTTCTGTTGTTTAAGCCACCCAGTCTGTGGTATTCTGTTATGGCAGCCCTAACAGATCAATACAGTAGATTATAGTTTTAGTGAACTGGAAATTATATCTGAAGACATTAATTGGAATGTGGCAAAGAAAAAGATGAAACACATGGAAGAAATATCAAGGAAGAGGAATAGAGTAAAAAGTACTAACAATATTGCATTAGGGTACCAGAAGGAGAGAAGAAAAAGAATGTGACAAGGGGAATATACAAATAAATAATGGCTTCAAGAATTATGCAGAACTAATAAATGTCTTTCAAGAGCTTTGAAGGGTTTGAGATTTTATACTACTTTCAAGCTAACAAATTAGTTGACCACAGAAGACACAACATGCCCTGGTCACAGAAAGGACTTTACTACTCATGGACCAGTAGGGATCTTGAGCTTCATGTTTGCTTAAGTTCTTCCTGACCTCCAAATCTGACAAGCGAGATGCAGAGGAAGATCTAGGTGGACGGTGTTCACAGTATATTGTATGACAGCTGGGGAACTCCGAGTTCAGGGAACACAAAATTTTAAAGGTGAGTTAGCAATCCTGCCCAATTTACCCAGAGGGACACATCATTTTTATTATTCTGATCAGGAAACAAATTTGTCCTTTGACCTGGAGGAAAACTCTCTCTATATTCCAAGGCTGTTTTCTATCAGGCACCCTTAAAAAGATAATCCAGAACAAAGCTGCCAATATCTCTTCACAAGATGTACAGGAATGTAAGAGACCCATGGAGAACTGCTTACCAACGAAGTCACTGCCTCTCAGAAAGTCCACTGACTTCCAAGATGAAAGCCTTGAATGAAATTCTCACCAGATATATATCAAAATGAAGCTACAGAACACCAAAGGCAAACAGGAATCTCAGAAGCAGCCTGAGAGAAACGACAGTTCACCTCCAAAGAATGGCAGCAGTCAGTAGCTGACTTTGCAAAAGTGTCAATGGAAAGCAGCGAGCAATGAACTAAAATGAGCTAAGAAAAAAAAACTGTCAACCTAGAACTGAACATCCGGTCCCATTTTTCCAAACAAAACAACAATAACAACAACTGAACTGAGTTTGCTACCAAGAAAACCTTGCTAAATAAAATTCCAAAGGATATTATTTAGCCAGAGGAAAATGATTCCACTAGAAGGCCTGAGATACATATAGATATGATGAGCAAAGAAAGTGTCAAATATAGTTATAAATCTACACAAATATTGACTCTAAAAAAGGAATAATAATTTTTCTTTGGGTTAACACAAGATAGAACTCAAATACACAAAAAAAACAGCATGTAAGTCAGGAAGGGGAGGATAGGAGCTAAAGTGCTCAACAGAAGGGTAAATATGTAACTTTCATTTTAGAATTTGATAAATTTAGAAGGCATGTTAAAATTTCTATAGAGGTTATTAAAAGATCAGAAAGAGAGTATATATCTTTGAGAAGAATAAAGGGAAATAAAGGGACTGTCACTGCTACCATGAACATCCTAGTAAAATGTTTGATATAGTAAAACTGAACTTTAGATTATTGGATGGACTGAGTAAAACAAATAGAACAGTATTATTTCTCCAAAGCAAAAGCCTACAAATACCTTTGCTGAAAGTGTTTTCTCTAAGATTGCTGATATACCAATAGTTGAAATAAGATAGTTTCTCTAGATTAGTTTTATTAATGACAAGGAATAGACTTTGGAAACGGACCATCAAAATCATTGTTTTTTATACTTTTATGTGTCAGTACGTATCCACCTCAAGCTTTGTTTCATATTGGGCAAGCTGATTGATCGTTTTTGTGGATTATTTTATCTATTAGTCAAATAATATATTTTTTTCAGGAACGTTTTCCAGCCTATTATTTACATATTTATTTAAAGTTGCCTTGTAGCAACTTTACATATTTATTTCAGTGCCTTGTAGATTCAACTTCAAAATGATACAGACACTTAATTTTTCCATATTATATCAACTTATGTGTAGATATTTGAAAAAACAAAAAAGCATGTTCTTTTAGTGAAAATCTACCTAAAAACTACATAAATTATCAGGATACAGAAATAAGTGTTTTGTGATTCTGACCATTTTGACTTGCTTTATCCTATTAATGGGTGCTATTAACTCATATCTGCAATGAAAACAGAAAAATACAAAGCATGTTTTAATATAAAAAAGATGTACATGATTCTGATACCATATACCAATATACTTTTAAAAATTGATGAAAAGAAGTGGAGAATAAATCAAACATTCACAATTTCAATTGCTACACATAAAAATATTTTTAAAAAAAATGTAGCAGTGGCATTTAATTAATCCATTTCAAACATTGATAGCATTCCTTATGATAACCTGTAATTATATCCCTCACATGTTAGAAATTAGAGGCAAGGTATGTATTATAAATATGAAAAAGGACTTTCTTTCTAAAATGGAAAAGAATTGCAAATGTAGAAAACAACTGAATTTCAAAATAAATTTATCTCTATTTTAATGTGTTCTTTTCAGTACTTAGCATTATCTATAATGGTACTCTTCCCCAGAGGCTCAGCACCTTGACCTGATATGGGTAGTGTTGTAAGGATTTAAGAAGTAACTTGTAAAAGGTCTAATTACTGACAGAAAGTATTTGCCCCCTATTTTCTGATACACAGGGACAGCAGAGTATTATGTTAATTATGGAACAGAGATTGCTTTATAGGTTTGATTTACTGGGCAGCAAAAATCTATTTTCTCAAAAATCAGTGCAAATGCATGTGTTGTATAATTTCATGCAGCTGTATCTCTCTGACCCATCTCCTAGCTAATCATATGTTGAATGGAAAGGAGGCCGAAGTGCTGACAGGGATCAAGTGGTATCTTCTGGTGACAGGAGAAAATGAGTAGGCACACCAATATCTAATGATATGCCTTGAAGCAATTTTCCGCCATTGAAAAAGTTAAAACTAATGGACAAAAGGTATTCTTTCTGTCCTGATAGGAGGCTAACTCTAATTAATGAAAGTTTCAGAAACAAAAAATGAAACTCTGTTCAGTTTCTCCATTCAAGATTTGTTATAATATTGGAAAGTTTTACAGTGGTTTTAACATGACTGGAGAAGAAAATTCTGTTCAGATAATCTCTGAAGGTTAATATTTAGAAAAATGTCTTTCATAGTTCTTTTTAAAATCTGAGGGATCGTTTAAAGTTTTATTTGAACAAATTTGAAGGTTAAACATTTTGAAACTCATTGGCTCAGAGGCACCTATTTCAAATACTTAAAACAGACTCCACCAGTGATTATCAATTATATTTTCCCTCCTTTATTAATAATATACACCCCCTGAAAAAATATGTTTTCTTGTTTTGTTTTACATTCATATAGCATAAAGGATATCAAGAGATTCAAGATTTAAAAGTAAGGAAAAAGAAATAGGGGAGAATATCAAGAGTAGAGTAGAAGGACATGGAGCTCACCTCCCGCTACAAACATATCAAAAATACATCTACATGTGGAACAATTCTCACAGAATACCAATATATATACCAATATATATACTTATATATAATAATATATATATAGTATATATAGTATATAGTATATATTTATAGTATATATATTATATAATACTTATATACTTATATAACAATACTTATGTAACACTATAAGTATTATATAACAATACTTATATACTTATATAACAATACTTAATACTTATATACTTAATACTTATATAACAATATACTTATATAACAATACTTATATAACAATATAAGAAGATCTCTTATACAACCAAAGCTGCAAGAAAGATCCCCATGTAACTGGGTAGAACAAAAGGGAAAAAAAAGGAATCAAATGGGACCTGTACCCCTGGGAGGGAGCTGTGAAATAGGAAAGATTCCCTTGCCCTGGGAAACCCCTTCACCAGGGTGCCTGAGGGTGCCTGCAGCAGCTGAATGCCAAAATTCAGGCTTCAGTGGACAGACCCAGGGAGAGGATTCAGTTTGGCTGCACACAGACAGCCTGAAGGGCCTAGAGTGAGGTCCAGGCCGCTATTGTTGACTTGCACAGAATGGAGCACCAGCCCACCACAGGAGCCCCATTGTCAGCATGCAAAGGGTGGGGCATGGGTCTGCCATAGGAACCCCATTGCCAAGAGTTTCACAGCGGGATGCAGCTCCAGTGGCTGCAGAATTTGAGAGCCCAGACTTGCCAGAAGCAGGACTGACAGCCTGGCCAATTGCCAGTGATTCTACAGCAGAGAAGGGTGTGGGGCCAGCAGTGACGGAATTTGTGGGTGCACACAATGGGTGGCAGGCAGCATTATAGAATCACGTGTCCTGGAGACAGCTCCTGAGGAGGGATACACAGAGGCTATTTTCACAGCAGTACTGATCCATTTCCACCTACCCCATACCGCAGCTTAGAACTGGATCTAGGGGCTTCTACTCTAACAACTGGGGAGCAGACCCTGCCCTCAACACAGCTGTGAACAGCTGTTGAGCAAAGTGGAGGCCCCACCCAACATCCAGTGCAGGCTCTCGTCACCACAACATCAAACACACCCCCATCAAGGGGGACAATGGCCTGCACACTCTGAGTAAAGACGTGGCAGGCATACATAACAAAAAGAGCACTTGCACTGAAAATATTGGATTCAAACAGTCTACACATGGATGCTCCCACATAAAAGCAGCCCTTCAAGACCACGGTAGATAACTGTTTCTCCTAAATTCAGAGTCAGAGAAATTTAAGTAAAATGAAAAAGCAGAGGAACTACTCCCAATGAAAAGAACAAGAGAAATCTGCTGAAAGAGCAAACAATGAAACAGACCTCTCCAGTCTACCAGACCCTGACTTCAAAAAGAAGGTAATAAAAGTGCTAAAGGAATTAAGAAAGATTATCAACAGAAATGCAGATCACTGTAACAAGGAACTAGAAACTATAGAGGTGCCAATCAAAATTAGACAACTCAATTGCCAAGATAACAACCAAGCTAAAGGCAATGAGTAGCACACTAAATAATGCAGAAGAATGAATAAATGATCTGGAAGATAGAATAATGGAAAATCACCCAATTAGAACAGCAGACAGAGAAAAATTTTTTAAAAAATGAAAGCAACACATGAGATATATGGGATAATATAAAGCATGGTAACCTATCCATAATAGGTATTCCAGAAGGAAAAGAGAGAGAAAAGGGGATTGGAAATGTATTTGAAGAAATTATGGCTGAAAACTTCCCAAGCCTAAAGAAGGAAACAGATATCCATGTATAGGAAGCACAGAGGGCCCCAAGGATTAAATGAAACAGACTCACACAAAGACATATAATTAAAATCGCAAAGTTAAAGATAAAGAGAGGATTCTAAAGGCAGCAAGAGAAAAACAAAGGGTGAGTTACAAGGAACCCTCCATAAGGCTACCAGCTGATTTCTCTACAGAAACTTCACAGACCAGAAAGGAGTGGCATGATATATTCAAAAAGTCATGAAAGGGGAAAATCTCAACCTAGGATACTGTACCCAGCAAGATTATCATTTAGAATAGAAGGAGAAACTAAGAATTCCTCAGACAACCAAAACCTAAAAGAACACAGAAATACTTAAACCTAACCTAAAAGAAATACTGAAAGGTCTTCTTTAAATAGAAAAGAAGCAAGAATCCATAGGAAAGGGAAAAACAAAATAGGAAAGGCAAATATATAAGAGGACTGAATATAACTTAAATAAGTCAGTACATAGCTTAAAAAACAATCAAAAATTTTGTAAAAGTGATTATAACTAAAATGAACAGCAAAAGGATAAACATGAAGATGTAAAATAGGACATAAAAATCATAAAAATCTGACTACAACAGTATGAAACTAGGAATCAACCACAGAAAGACAAATGGGGGAAAAAATCGATTACATGGAGACTAAACAACATGGCAATGGGTCAGTGATGAAATCAAAGAGGAAATCAGAAAATACCTTG
This sequence comes from Balaenoptera ricei, assembly GCF_028023285.1. Taxonomy (NCBI): domain Eukaryota; kingdom Metazoa; phylum Chordata; class Mammalia; order Artiodactyla; family Balaenopteridae; genus Balaenoptera; species Balaenoptera ricei. The sequence goes on from NC_082640.1 coordinate 129,342,617, forward strand.
AGAAAAACAACAATGAAAACACAACCTTACAAAAATTCTATGGGATGCAGTAAAAGCAGTCCTAAGAGAGAAGTTCACAGTGATACAGGCCTTTCCCAAGAAATAAGAAAAATCTCAAACAACAATAACCTACCACCTAAAAGAATTAGAAAAAGAACAAACAAAACCTAAAGTCAGCAGAAGGAAGGAAATAATAAAGATCAGAGAGGAAGTGAATGAAATAGAGATAAAACACAATAGAAAAGATTAATAAAACCAAGAGCTGGTTTTTGAAAGGATAAACAAAATTGACAAACATTTAGCCAGGCTCACCAATGAGAAAAGAGAGAGGACTGAAATAAATAAAATAGGAAATGAAAGAAGAGAAATAATAAATTCTGCAGAAATACAAAAAAATCATAAGAAAATACTATGAGGAATTCTATGCCAACAAACTGGAGAACCTAGAAGAAATTGACAGGTTTCTAGAAACATACAGTCTTTCAGAATTAAGTCAAGAAGATAATTTGAACAGACTGATCACTAGAAGTGAAACTGAATCTGCTAAAAAAACAACAACAAATCTCCCTGCATACAAAAGTCCAGGACCAAATGGCTTCACTGGGGAATTCTACCAAACATTCAACACCCACTCATGATAAAAACTCTCACCAAATTGGGTATCAAGGAAACATATCTCAACATAATAAAAGCCACTTAAGACAAACCCACAGTCAATATAATACTCAATGGTGAAAAGCTGAAAGCCTTCCCATTAAATTCTAGAACCAGACAAGGATGCCCACTCTCACTTCTATTCAACATAGTATTGGAAGTCCTAGACACAGCAATCAGACAAGAAATAAAAGGTAGTCAAATTGGAATGGAAGAGGTAAAATTGTCATTATATGCAGATGTCATGATACTCTATGTAGAAAACCCTATTTTCTCCACACGAAGACTTAGAATTGATAAATGAATTCAGCGAGGTAGCAGGATACAGGATTAATATACAGAAATCTGTTGCATTTCATTACACTAACAATAAAATATTAGAGAAAGTAAAAAACAATCCCATTTAAAATCACATAAAAAAAATACCTATGAATAACCTAACTAAGGAGTTGAAAGACCTATACTCTGAGAACTATAAAACATGATAAAGGAAACTGAAGAAAATTCAAAGAAATGGAAAGATATCCTATGCTCTTGGATTAGAAGAATTAATATTGTTAAAATGGCCATACTACCCAAAGCAATCTACAGATTTAATGAAATCCTTATCAAATTACCCATGACATTTTTCACAGAATTAGAACAAATAATCCTAAAATTTATATGGAACCACAAAAGACCCAGAATTGTCCAAGCGATCCTGAGGAAAAAGAACAAAGCTGGATACATAACCCTCCCAGACTTCAGACAATGGCACAAAGCTACAGTAATCAAAACAGTGTTTTGTTGGCACAAAAACAGACATACAGATCAATGGAACAAAATAGAAAGCCCAGAAATAAACCCACACACCTATGGTCAGTTAATCTTCAGCAAAGAAGGCAAGAATAAAAAATGGAGAATGGACAGCCTTTTCAGCAACTGGTGTTGGGAAAGCTAGACAGCCTCATGTAAATCAATGAAATTAGAATACTCCCTCACACCATATACAAAAATAAATTCAAAATGGTTTAAAGATCCAAATATAAGTCATGAGACCATCAAACTCCTGGAAGAGAACACAGGCAAAACATTTTTAGACATAAATTGAAGCATTATTTTCTTTGATCAGTCTCCCAAGGCAAAAGAAATAAAGCAAAAATAAACAAATGGGACCTAATCAAACTTATCAGCTTTTGCACAGCAAAGGAAACCATACACAAAATGAAACGACAATCTACAGACTGGGAGAAAATATTTGCAAACAATGTGACTGACAAGGGGTTAATTTCCAAAATATACAAATAGCCCATATAGCTCAATATCAAAAAAACAAACAACCTCATCAAAAAATGGGCCAAAGATCTGAACAGACACTTCTTCAAAGACATACAAATGGCCAAAAGACACATGAAAAGATGCTCAACATTGTTACTTATTAGAGACGTGCAAATTTAAAACTACAATGAGGTATTACCTCACACTTGTCAGAATGGCTATCATCAAAATTCTACAAATAATAAATGCTGGAGACAGTGTGTTGAAAAGGGAACCCTCCTACACTGTTGGTGGGAATGTAAATTGGTGCAGCCACTATGGAGGACAGTATGGAAGTTTCTTAAAAAACTAAAAATAGAGCTAATACATGATCCAGCAATCCCACTCCTGGACATATATCTGGAAAAGATGAAAACTCTAACTCGAAAAGATACATGCACCCCAATGTTCATAGTAGCACTATTTACAATAGCCAAGACATGGAAGCAACCTAAGTGTCCATTGACAGATGAATGAAGAAGTGATACATGTGTACAATGGAATATTACTCAGCCTTAAAAAAAAAGCATGAAATATTGCCATTTGCAACAAGTTGGATGGATGTAGAGATTATCATACTGAGTAAGTTAGACAGAGAAAAACAAATATGTGATATCACTTATATGTGGAATCTAAAGAATAATACAAATGAATCTACATACAAAACAAACAGACTCAGACATAGAAAACAAACTTATGGTTTCCAAAGAGGAAAGGGACGCTGGGATAAATTAGAAGTATGGGATTAAGAGATACACACCACTACATACAAAATAGACAAACAACAAGGATTTACTGTATTGTACAGGGAGCTATATTCAATATCTTGTAATAACCTATAGCAGAAAAGAATCTGAAAAAGTATATATATACGTAGAACTGAACCACTTTGCTGTACACCTGTAACTAACACAATATTGTAAGTCAACTACACTTCAATAAAAATTTTTAAAAAAAAGAGATAATGAGCCTGTGGGGTATAGGAAAACAAAAGGAGCAAGCGATATGGCACTATCTTTAAATAACTGACCTCTATCACTTTCATTGAGAAAATATCACTGAATCCATTTGTGCAAGTTCCCTTACCTATAAAATGCACATAGTAAGATGAATGATCTCTTCTAGGATGAAAATAATTTTGTTCTTGAGTCAGTGAATGCTAATAAATTTATTTCCTACTGGCAGAGGTTTTCTGTAATTTAAAAAAAGTTGCTGAGTTTTAAAAACAGGACATTTTAGTGAAGTTATATAGCTGGTGAATGTGTTCAATATGACTTTAGATATTTTTTTTTTTCCAGATTTCACTGCTTTTAGTCAAATTTAGCGAGGTTGGGAGGGGTTAGAAAAATGAAGTCACTATTCCCTATAGACCATCAAGGGTCAATTTCCAAGGGTCTCAATTTCTTATCATGATGGAAAACACAGTCCACTTCAGGGCTGTTAGCTTCAGTTTTTATATTGTAATTATTTACCAGTATGTAGTAATAGATTTAAAGCTTTTATAAACTCATTCTATCTCGTTTTAAAAAAAGAAGCATGGTCTGTAGCTCTGTCAGTAAAAGACCTAAGAAAAAGTGGCCACTTGAACCCAGGTTTTGATCTTTAAATGCAATGAAAAAGAAAAAATAACAGCCAGTATTCCTTCGAGAACTGTCTGAGTCAGATCTGGAATAGAAAATGTACAAGATGATCCTGGAGTATTTTATCTACAAGAAATCTAGGCAACTAAAAAAAAGAAAAAAACTGTCATGATTGTGAGATAGTCTGTGACCTGGGACCCTCTATAAGAGGGTCAAACTGGACAAACCTCTCCTCCAGCAACAGAATACAAAGAAACTATAAGGAGCTAAAAATAACGGCACACATGTGCAGTTGGGTCAATTATGAACAAAAAGATACAAAAAGGCCACAAACCAACCACCATTTCTTAGGTGCCTGGAGCAAAAGCAGGCTTCTGTGCATAATCCCTGCACACAGCACCACCAAGGGGGCGGACAGACCATCTAAGCTAAGCCTCCTGCCCAATCCACTGACCCACTCCTGTTATTACTCCCTTTAAGGAACTAGCTTGCCTCCTCTTGGGAAGTGAGGTTTTCTTGTTTTTGCTCTCATGCTGCAGCACAAGCCCCAGTAACGCCTTGTCTGAAATCCTTTCTGGCCTCTTATTAATTTTTATTGATTAAAGAGTCTAAGGACCTAGGTCAGTAACATATTTTAGTGACCACTAAGGGACACCCGTGGGGCTTTTGTTTATCTTGCCCCTCAGAGGACCGCCAAATCTTCCTCTCTGCTGACATGCGGCCACCTGAACCTTTTGCTTCAGTGTCACCGCGTTTAGTAAGTCTGCCTTTGGGCCCCTCAGTACCCTCATTCAGGCAACACTTTCCCCTGCCCCTTTGTCCTTTTCCCTCTCTTTATCTACACTTCTTTTTCTGTCCTCTCCTTCTGTGTCCTAACCTTCTGAGAAAATGGATGTCAGGCAGCTACAGCCTAACTCCTCGCAGCTTGTGACACCATACTCCCTCTGGCTGGCAACGGCTCACCCTGATGGGTGACAAAAAGAGGTGAGAGAGGCTCACCTCATACTGTGCAGATCTTGGTCCAGCGAGCGCTCCCTGATGGGAGATTTCTGAGAGTGACAGAGGTTCAACGCTCACGTCATGTAGTGGCTAGCACTCTGATCATCACAAAATTCTCATCTTTTTTTTTTCCTGTCATCAAGAGAAGTCCCATCAGGAACAGGCTGAAGCAGCAGACTTTTCTGTGTGAAATGGCTGGTGCCTGGCCTTTCAAGAAACAAACTGGAAGTGCCTGAACAGACACCCTCAGAGGGGTGGTTTAAATGGTAATCTCTCTCCTTCTGCCTCTCCTCCCTCTTGCTCTCCCTTGGTCTTCATACCTATACTCCTGTCTCCTTTCATCTTGGAGACTCTGTATTGGGTCACCCCCTTCACGACCCCTAAGACCTTTCTGTTTTGTGTCACCAGCTCTGAGGATGGGAATTCTGTGATCTCCTTTGCCATCTTCCCCTTTGGTTTTGTTACTCTAGGTCTCAAGGGCTCCCTCTGGCCCCCGGGATCTCTAGTAGTCAGCCCCCAGATTTATATGTAAATGTGGGAAATGCCCAGGGAATCCGCAAAGATTCTCCTCTTTTGTATTCTTAGCAATTGAGGACAATTTAAATTAGATGGTTTAAAAAGAAATAAGCGGATTTTCTTTTGCAACACAGCCTGGTCCCAATATGCCCTGGGTGACTGAGAGAAATGGCCACAGAATGGATCCCTTAATTTTAACACCATTATACAACTGGACCTATTTTGTAAGCACTCCCTTATGTGGAGGCTTTTATGAAATGTTACCAAGACCCTGGTCTGAGGGAGAGAGAGAGAGAGAGAGAGAGAGAGAGAGAGAGAGAGAGAGAGTGTGTGTGTGTGTGTGTGTCCTCTCCGTTTTGCCAAAAGACTGGGAGCCAGACCTCCTCACAGACCCTCTCTTCCAATGGCCGATAAGCCATCAGCTCACCGAGTCTCCTTCTCAGAACCCTGTTTCCTCCCTTTAACATCACTTTCAGCCCCTAGACCCCCACCTTACCCTTTCAAATCAGAAACCCCAAAATCGGAGCCCCCAGTGCTGTCCCCAATGGGGCTCCAATCAGGTTCAAAATTAGCTCCCACTTTTGCATCACAGGGCCTTTACCCACTCCAGAAATAGCTGATGGGAATGGGAGAAGTACTAGAGTGCATGCTCCCTTCTTGATGGGGGTTCTAAGATTCTGTAAGGAGAGGTTTGGCAGGTTCTCAGAGAACCCCAACAAGTTTAGGGATGAGTTCATTATGCTGGGGTTAAGGTTCTTCCTGACCTGGCAGGACATCACAATTATTCTGGCCCACTGCTGCACCCCAGACAACAGGAACGTATACCAAGGAAGGCCAGAGGACATGCAGATGGCCTATGGGCCGCCAATCTGCACCACCAGATTTATCAAACAGGTGGTGGTACAATCCCAGATCATGACCCACACTGAGACTATGAAAACTGTGTGGACCAGGCTAAAATGAGACATTGTATTACTTGTTTATCAGAAAGAATGAAAAGTGTATGGTGAAGGCTGTAAATTATGATAAGGTCTGAGAAGTTACACAGGAAAGAGATGAAAACCAGGCAGTCTTCCTGAGCCAGGTGACAGGGGCATTCAGGAAGTACACTGATACAGACCCTGACTCCACACAAGGGAGGTTGCTATTGGCCATGCATTTTATCACCCAGTCTGCTCCTGATATCAGGAGAAAATTTTAAAAGCCTGAGGCTGGGCCCCAAACCTCACTGTCAACCTTGGTAGAAGAGACCTTAAAGGTCTGTAATAAATGAGATTTAACAGAGGAGGCTAACAAGGATAGGAAATTAGTAAACAAAATGAAGCTTTTGGCTGCTCTGATTCACCCACCACCTCGAGGGGACCCTAGGGGGCCGAGAAGATCAGACAGAGAGTGGAGAAGCCTCCTGGGCTAAAATCAGTGTACCTATTCTTGGAAGGAGGGCACGGGAAAGGGGAATGTCCCAAGTGCCCTCTTGTGAGGCCTGAAGGACAACCCTGGTTGGCTCCGATTCCTCCCAAATCTCTCAGATTCCAGCATGCTGAGGGATGGGCCTGAGTGCCTGCCTGATCCTACTCAATCCATCCTCATCACTCCAGCATAGCCTTGGGTTACCCTCAATGTGGCAGGTAGGAGAACGGAATTTCTTATGGACACTGGAGCCACCTGCTCTGTTCTGACTTGGCTGGCTGGCCTCCTCTCCAACTGTGACTGTACTGTGACAAGAGTTGATGAACAGGCAAAGGTAAGGTGATTTATCTCCCCTTACCTGTGGAGTTGGGTCTATAATTATTGCTCACTCACTTTGGTATATGTCAGAATGTCCTGTCCCCCTCCTCAGAAGGAAGAGACTTACTAAATAAATTGAGGGCCAGTATTTTCTTAGAACAAGGTGACGTTCAACAAGGTGACAAACCAGAGCAGGGAATACTCCTATAGGTGACCTCAGACAGCCCGCCTGCTGATCCCCAAGACATTCCCCAAGAACTTAGAGAACAGGTGCATCCAGGGGTTTGGGATATTTCAGTGCCAGGAAGGGCAAAACGTGTTTCCCCAATAGAAGTAAGATTAGAGGGACAGAGACAAGATGGCGGAGTAGAAGTACGTGAGCTCACCTCTTCTTACAAAGACACCAATACCACAACTAACTGCTAAACAACCATCGACCAAAAAGTATTGGAACCTACCAAAAAGATATCCTACATCGAAAGACAAAGAAGAATCAACAATGAGATCGTACGAGGAGCACAATCACAATAAAATCAAACCCTATACCCACTGCATGGGTGACCCACAAACTGGAAAATAATTATACTCCAGATGTTCTCCTGCAGGAGTGAGAGTTCTGAACCCCACATCAGGCTCCCCAGCCTGGGGGGTCTGGAAATGGGAGGAGGAGCCCGCAGAGAATCTGGCTTTGAAGGCCAGCAGGCTTTGAGTGCAGGAATTCCACTGGACTGGGGGAAAAAACTCCACTCTTAGAGGGTGAACACAAGATCTTGTGTGCACCAGGACCCAGGGAAAAAAACAGCAATTCATAAGAGATTGGACTAGATCTACTTGTTAGTATTTGAGGGCCTCCTGTGGAGGCAGGGGGCAGTTGTGGCTCACTGTGGGGACAAAGACACTCGCAGTGGTAGTTCTGGGGAGTACTCACTGATGTGAGCCCTCCTGGAGGCCACTATTTTCTCACCAAGATCTGACCCCACCCAATAGCCTGTAGGCTTCAGTGCTGGGAAGCCTCAGGCCAAACAAGCAACAGGGTGGGAACACAGCCCCACCCATCAGCAGACAGGCTGCTTAAAGTCTCCCTGAGCACACAGCTGCCCATTAAACACACACAATGACACGACCCTGCCCACCAGAGGGATAACACCCAGGTCCACCCACCAGTGGGCAGGAACCAGTCCCTCCCACCAGGAAGCCTGCACAAACCTCTTAGCCTCATCCACCAGGGGGCAGACAGCAGAAGCAAGTAGAACTACAACCCTGCAGCCTGCAGAACAGAAACCGCAATCACAGAAAGTTAGACAGAATGAGACAAAAGAGGAATATGTCCCCGATGAAGGAATAAAAGAAAACCCCAGAAGAACAACTAAGTGAAGTGGAGACAGGCAATCTCCCAAAAAAGAATTCAGAGTAATGATAGTAAAGATGATCCAAGATCCTGAAAAAAGAATGGAGGCACAGATCAGGAAGATATAAGAAATGTTTAACAAAGACCTAGAAGAATTAAAGAACAAACAAACAGAGATGAATACAATAACTAAAATGAAAAATACACTAGAAGGACTCAATAGCAGAATAATTGAGGCAGAAGAATGGATAAGTGAGCTGGAAGACAAATGGTGGAAATCACTGCCATGGAACAGAATAAAGAAAAAACAATGAAAAGAAATCAGGACAGTCTAAGAGACCTCTGAGACAACATTAAAGGCACCAACATTTGCACTATAGGGGTCCTAGAAGGAGAAGAGAGCGAGAAAGGACCTGAGAAAATATTTGAAGAGATAATGGCTGAAAAATTCCCTAATAGGGGAAAGGAAACAGTCATCCAAGTCCACGAAGCGCAGAGAGTCCCAGGCAGGATAAACCCAAGAAGGAAAACTCCGAGAAACATAGTAATCAAATTGACAAAAGTTAAAGACAAAGAAAAAATATTGAAAGCAACAAGGGAAAAGCACAAATAACATACAAGGGAACTTCCAAAATGTTATCACCTGATTTCTCAGCAGAAACTGTGAAGGCCAGAAAGAAGTGGCACTATATATTTAAAGTGATGAAAGGGAAGAATCTACAACCAAGAATACTCTACCCAGCAAGGCTCTCATTCAGAGTTGATGGAGAAATCAAAATCTTTACAGAGAAGCAAAGGCTAATACAATTCAGCACCACCAGACCAGCTTTGCAACAAATGCTAAAAGAACTTCTCTAGGTGGAAAAGAAAACGTCACAACTAGAAACAAGAAAATTATGAATGGAAAAGCTCACTGGTAGAGGCAAACATACAGTAAAGGTAGGAAATAATCTGCACAAAAATGAGATCAAAACCAGCAATTGTAAGAGGAGAGCACAAATGCAGGATATTGGAAATGAAATTGAAATTAAAAGACCAGCAACTTGGGGCTTCCCTGGTGGCGCAGTGGTTGAGAGTCTGCCTGCCAATGCAGGGGATGAGGGTTCGAGCCCTGATCTGGGAGGATGCCACATGCCGCAGAGCGGCTGGGCCCGTGAGCCACAACTACTGAGCCTGTGCTCCGCAATAGGAGAGGCCGCAACAGTGAGAGGCCCGTGCACTGCGATGAGGAGTGGCCCTCATTCACCGCAACTAGAGAGGGCCCTCGCACAGAAACGAAGACCCAACATAGCCAAAAATAAATAAATTAATTAATTAAAAAAATAAAAATAAAAAAGACCAGCAACTTAAAACAATCTTTATATAGAGACAGCCATATCAAAACCTCATGGTAACTGCAAACCAAAAATCTACATTAGATACACACAAAAAAATAAAAAGGAATCGAAACACAACACTAGTTAGTCATCAAATCACAAGAGAAGAGAACAAAAGAGGAAGGGAAGGAAAAAGACCTACAAAAACAAACCCAAAACAATTAATAAAATGGCAATAAGAACATGCATATCAATAATTACCTTAAACATAAATGGATTAAGTACTCCAACCAAAAGACACAGACTGGCTGAATGGATACAAAAACAAAAGCCATAAATATGCTGTCTGCAAGAAACCCACTTCAGATCTTGGGACACATACAGACTGAAAGTGAGGAGATGGAAAAAGGTATTCACTGCAAATGGAAATCAAAAGAAAGTTGGAGTAGCAATACTCACATCAGACAAAATAGACTTTAAAATAAAGACTATTACAAGAGACAAGGAAGGACACTACATAATGATCAAGGGATCAATCCAAGAGGATATAAACACTTGGAAATATATATGTACCCAAAATAGGAACACGTCACTATATAAGGCAAATGCTGACAGCCATAAAAGGAGAAATCGACAATAACACAATAAATAGTGGGGAAATTTAACAACCCACTTTATCAATGGACAGATCATCCAGAAAAAGAATCAATAAGGAAACACAAGCCTTAAATGAAACATTAGACCAGATGGACTTAATTGATATTTATAGAGCTTTCCATTCAAAAGCAGCAGAATACATATTCTTCTCAAGTGCACAAGGAACATTCTCCAGGATTGATCACATGCTGGGCCACAAAGCAAGCCTTGGTAAATTTTTAAAAATTAAAATCATATCAAGGATCTTTTCCGACTACAATGACATGAGACTAGAAATCAATTACAGGAAAAAAACTCTAAAAAGCCACAAACATGTGAAGGCTAAACAATATGCTACTAAACAACTAATGCACCACTGAAGAAGAGGAAAACAAAAAATACCTAGATACAAATGAAAACAAAAGCATGACAATCCAAAACATATGGGATGAAGCAAAAGCAGTTCTAAAGGAAGTGTATAGCAATACAATCTTACCTCAGAAAACAAGAGAAATCTCAAATAACCTAACCTTACACCAAAAGCAACTAGAGAATGAAGAACAAACAAAACCCAAAGTTAGTAGAAGGAAAGAAATCATAAAAATCCGAGCAGAAATAAATGAAGTAGAGACAAAGAAAACAATAGAAAAGATCAATGAAACTAAAAGCTGGTTCTTTAAAAAGGTAAGCAAAATTGATAAACCTTTAGCTGGACTCATCAAGAAAAAAAGGGAGAGGGCTCAAATCAATAAAATTAGTAATGAAAAAGGAAAAGTTACAGCTGACACCACAGAATACAAAGGATCATAAGAGACTACTACAAGCAACTATTCATCAGTAAAATGGACAACCTAGATGAAATGGACAAATTCTTAGAAAGGTACAATCTCCCAAGACTGAACCAGGAGGACATAAAAAATATGAACAGACCAATCACAAGTACTGAAATCGAAATTGTGATTAAAAATCTTCCAACAAACAAAAGTCCAGGACCAGATGGCTTCACAGGCAAATTCTATCAAACATTTAAAGAAAGTTAACACCTCTCCTTCTGAAACTATTCCAAAAAATTGCAGAGGAAGGAACACTCCCAAACTCATACTATGAGACCAACATCACCCTACTACCAAAACCAGACAAAGATACCACAAAAACAGAAAATACCAGGCTAATATTACTGATGAACACAGATGCAAAAATCCTTGACAAAATACTAGCGAACTGAATCCAACAATACATTAAAAGGATCATACACCATGATCAAGTGGGATTCATCCCAGGGATGCAATATCCCTGATATTTTTCAATATCCACAAATCAATCAGTGTGATACACCATATCAACAAATTGAAGAGCAAAAACCATATGATCATCTCAGTAGATGCAGAAAAAGCTTTTGACAAAATTCAGCACCCATTTATAATAAAAACTCTCCAGAAAGGGAACATACCTCAACATAATAAAGCCCATTTAAGACAAAACTACAACTAACATCATACTCAATGGGGAAAAGCTGAAAACATTTTCTCTAAAATAAGGAATAAGACAAGGATGTCCATTCTCATCACTTTTATTTAACATAGTTTTGGAAGTCCTAGCCATGACAATCAGAGAAGAAATAAAAGAAATCCAAATTGGAAAAGAAGAAGTACAACTGCTACTGTTTCCAGATGACATGATACTATACATAGAAAATCCTAAAGATGCTGTTAGAAAACTACTAGAGCTCATCAATGAATTCAGTAAAGTTGCAGGATACAAAATTAACACAAAGAAATCTCTTGCATTCCTATACACTAACAATGAAAGATCAGAAAGGGAAATCAAGGAAACAATCCCACTTACCACTGCATCAAAAAGAATAAAATATCTAGGAATAAACCTACCTAAAGAGGCAAAAGATCAGTAGTCAGAAAACTATAAGATACTGATAAAGAAATAAAAGATGAAACAAACATATGGAGAGATATACCATGTTCCTGGACTGGAAGAATCAATGCTGTGAAAAGGACTATACTACCCAAAGCAATCAATAGATTCAATGCAATCCCTATCAAATTACCAATGGTATTTTTCACAAAACTAGGACAAAAAATTTTAAAATCTGTATGGAGACACAAAAGACCCCAAATAGCTAAAGCAATCTTGAGAAAGAAAAACGGAGCTGGAGGCATCAGGCTCCCTGACTTCAGACTATACTACAAAGCTACAGTCATCAAAACAATATGGTACTGCCAAAAAACAAATATCGATCAATGGAACAGGATAGAAAGCCCAGAAATAAACCAATGTTCATTGCAGTGCTGATGACAAAAGACAATATATGGACACAAACTAAATGTCCATTGACAGATGAATGGATAAAGAAGATGTGGTACGTATATACAATGGAATATTACTCAGCCATTAAAAAGAATGAAATAATGCCATTTGCAGCAACATGGTTGGATCTGGAGATTATCATACTAAGTGAAGTAAGTCAGACAGAGAAAGACAAATATCATATGATATCACTTATATTTGGAATCTAAAAAAAAATGATATAAATGAACTTATTTATGAAACAGAAACAGACTCACAGACTTAGAGAATGAACTTATAGTTACCGGGGGGGGGGAAGGCTGGGAAGCAGGTTTAGACTGGGAGTTTGGGATTGACATATACACACTGTTATATTTAAAATAAATAACCAACAAGGACCTACTGTATACCATAGGGAACTCTACTCAATATTCTGTAGTAACCTAAATGGAAAAATAATTGATACATGTGTATGTATAACTGAATCACTTTGCTGTACCCATGAAACACAACACTGTTAATCAACCATACTCCAATATTAAATAAAAATTAAAAAAAAAAGAAGATCAAAGCCTAGGGGAAAATACCCCTGGAAGAAACAATATTCTTTAAAGCCCTAGGCCCTGGAGGGGATCCAACCACTGCTCACCAAATTCTGAAAACACATACTCATTAGGCCCTTCTAATGAGTCTCTCTGTTCAGAAGCGTAATGGGGATTACTGGTTTGTGCAAGACTTAAGAGCAGTAATGTGGCATCCCTATTCACGCAATGGTGCCAAACCCATGCACCCTCCTCACCCAAATGCCCAGGGGTGCTCAGTAATCTCTGTGTTGGACTTCAAGGGTGTATTTTTCTGTATTCCCCTGTATCCAGACTCTTAATACCTTTTTGCCTTTGAATGGTGGGACCCCAACACCTTGAAGGCTACCCAATACACTTGGACAGTGCTTTCACAGGGTTTTCAGGACAGCCCCCATCTTTTTGGAAATGCTTTAACAAAGTAGCTGAGGGAGAATGGAACTCTGTTAAAATATCTTGATGACTTATTGATCAGTAGTGAGACAAAGCGAGCTTCAGGTCAGAATACCGTTAAGGTTTTAAATTTTCGGGCAGAAAAAGGATATAAAGTCTCATCATCCAAAGCTCAGATCTCACAGTAACAGATTCAATACTTAAGCTTTGGTTTGAGCCCTGGCCATAGATCAGAAGACAGCAATTAGTGCATGATCATCTCCAACCACAAAGAGACAGCTCTGAGGCTTTCTTGGGATGGCTGGGTTCTGTTGTATCTGGATTCTGAATTATGGCCTTATAGCCAAACCCCTATATGAGGCTTTGAAGGGGAAAGAAACAAAACCCCTTCAGTGGAATAGGAACCACTGGTGGGACTTCAAGACTCTAAAGTCTAAATTGAGCACAGCACCAGCACTGGGGCTTCCAAATTTATACAAACCCCTTTACCCTATACATTCGTGAGAGGTCAAAAATAGTGCCAGGTGTCCTGACCCAAAAGCTGGGGACAGATCAAAGACTAGTGGCTTACTTTTCAAAACAAATGGACTCAGTAGCCCTGGCATGGCCAAGGTGCCTGTGGGCAGTAGCCGCTACAGCCCTGTTCGTTAACGAGGCTTCCAAGCTCATCCTGGAACCAAACTTAGATGTATTAACCCCTCATCAAGTACAATCCGTGCTAGAAGTCAAAGGCCATCATTGGTTGACTGGGAGAAGGTTAACAAGATATCAGCCTCTCCTAATGGACACCCACAACATTACCTTAAAGATGTGCCAAACTCTGAACCCAGCAACTCTGCTTCCAGCTGTTGAGAGTGGAGACTTACCACATCAGTGTACAGAAACTACAGAAGAAACTTACTCCAGCAGGTGTGATCTTCTAGATGAACCTCCTGACAGCCCAGAGGTTGAATGGTTTACTGATGGGAGCTGTTTTATAGAAATGGGAACCTGAAAGGCGAGGTATGAGAAGGTCAGTCTAGAAGAAGTCAAAGAAGCCAAGGCCCTGCCACCCCAGATTTCAGCCCAGAAGGCTGAACTAATTGTATTAATGAGAGCTCTGCAATTAGGGAAGGAAAAGAAATTAAATATTTATACTGACTCTAAGTATGGGTTCCATGTGCTGTAAGCTCATGCCGCCATTTGGAAAGAAAGAGGGATGTTAACTGCTGGAAACTCTCCCATAAAGCATAAAGATTTAATCCTGGCTCTTTTAGAGGCAGTGCAGCTCCTGACCCAGGTGGAAGTAATCCACTGTAGAGGCCACCAGAGGGATGGATCTTTTGTGAACCAAGAGAACAGAAAAGCTGATCGAGCTGCAAAACAGGTAGCTCGAGTGCAAGAGCCTGAGCAGATTGTGGCCCTAGTGATTGACCCCCACCCAGGCTCCCTGGCCTTCCCCAGTATTCCCAACAAGAACAAGAAAACACTGAAAAAATAGGGTTATGAGAAAAGAAGCACCTGTTGGTATATGAAGGATGAGAAGGTGCTTATCCCTGAGGCTTAACAGTGGAAACGTGTTAAGAATTTACATGATGCCACCCACTTGGGGAGGGATACACGCTGGAACTTAATGCAAAAGACCTTTTTAGGGAAGGGGCTTAAAAGAACAGCAAAATAAGTAACACTTACCTGTGATTTGTGTGCCCGTAATAATCCACAGGCCCATCCAATCCCCCCTTCATTACTCAAGCCAGTTCAGCACCAAGGGGAATACCCCGGGGAAGATTGGCAGTCAGAGTTTACCCAAATGCCCTGGCAATTAATATATAAATATCTTCTTTATTTGTTGATACCTTCACACGATGGGTTGAAGCCTTCCCTACTCCAACCAAAAAGACTACTGAAGTCTGTAAGTCCCTCTTAAAGGAAATAATTCCTCAGTTTGGACTTTCCAAAAATCTCTCCAGAGTGATAAGGGGCCCTCTTTTATAGCCAAAATCACACAGTGGCTCTCAATGTCTCTGGAAATAGATGATAAGCGACACACCTCCTGGCAGCCCCAACCTTCAGGGAAGGTAGAGAAAATAAACCATACTTCAAAGAAAACTTTAGCAAAGTTTTGCCAAGAGACTCTTGAACCTTGGACCAACCTGTTTCCTGTTGTACTCCTCAGGGTCTGTATAGCCCCCAGGAGTAGTCTGCAGCTTAGCCCATTTGAAATGACCTATGGGAGACCTCTCCTTACTACTGACATTCTACCTGATGAGGAAATGAGCCAAACTGCGCAGTATATTATTAATCTAGGACAAAGTCAAAAGGCAATCCTGGACTATGCCAACAGCACTGCCAGCTCCTGCTAAGAATACAGCGGAAGGGGCAGTCTCTTCATAAACTAACCCTGGAGACCAAGTTCTTCTTAAAACATGGAAGGAAAGATCCCCAGAAGATCAACAATTGTCAAAATGGAAGGGTCCCTAGAGAGTAATCCTAGCCACCCCCACCGCTGTGAAACTGCAAGGGATACCTAGTTGGGTACATCTGTCCAGAATAAAGCTCTTACCTCCAAAAAGTTTGCAGGCCACATCAGAGGAACAATTCACCTGTGAGCCAGTGGAAGATCTGAGATACCTATTCAAAAGACAAGCACAATCAATAGCTAAGTAAAAAGTGAAATGGTGGATTGGATTCTTATTTGCCATTCTTGTTAGTGTATTTTTGTTTGCATTTTGCTGGTTTGCTCAGCCACCCTCGCCATGGAAGCAGCTCTTTTGTCCGCATTGGCTCTTAGGGAAACACACCACCACAAGAATGCCTCTCCTACTGATTCTGTCCACCTTACTAGTCCCTGTAATCAGGGGACAATGGCACAAAGGCTCACTTATCAACACTGCCAAAATCATACTTGAAGGGGAACATTTAAGGGAATGCTGGTTATGCCATCAGCACCCTCAATTGGGTACTGCCCCTGCTTGCATTCTCTCTGAATCTGTCAGTTCCAGTGGTGATTAATGATCTAAACGGAGGACCGCTGCCACCCTCTTGACCTCTGCTAGTCTCACCTGCACTTTTCTTAGGTGCTGGGAGCAAAAGCAGGCTACTGTGCATGATCCCTGCACACAGCACCACCAAGTGGGTGGACAGACCACCTAAGCTATGCCTCCTGGCCAACCTACTGATCTGCCCCTGTTGACACCACATTTAAGGAACCAGCTCACTCCCCCACTCAGGGAGCAAGCAAGAGCACCTGTTTCTTGTTTTTGCTCCCTCAGGCTGCAGCAAGAGCTCCAGTAAAGCCTTGCCTGAAATCCTTGGCTGGCCTGTAATCAATTTCTATTGATTAAAAAGTCCGAGGATCCAGGTTGGTAACAGTTGTGTCAAAAGGATTCAAGAGCCAACATGAAGGGGATTCCATTGCCAAAATATAGAACAATTTGACCAATAATAACTGCCCTTCATTGAAAATAATAGATATTTAAAATCCTTGTATCAAATATATTGAAGTGAGATAATAATACTAATAAAAATACTAATACATAAAAATACTAATTTTCCAATGTTGCAGAATACAAGTGTATCAATCCATTATTTTGAAACTTGGAAAATAAGGTGAAAGAATTAAGAAAAATAGATGAAGGGGAGAAGTACTTTATGGGAAGTTTCCAGGTAATAATATAAGAAGGAGTGGTATGATCAGAATATCAACATTTAGTAACGCCTAATCAATTTATTGGCTCTAAGTACTGATCGTCAATTATCACCTATAAAGTAATCCACTCCCCCATGCCCCAAGTCATACTGGAGTTTGATCTAAGTTGAATGCATATTTTATGGAAAATCTAGTAGATAGAGGAAGATTTTTTTTTTTTTTTTTTTTGAGGAAGATGTTTATACCTTCAGAACACAATGAGCAAAATCCAGACGGAGGATGATTCTACAGGACCTGGTTTTCTCAAAGAAAGTGGCAAGGAAAAAAAGATTAAAGAAATATGAGGCATGTCAACCAACCACAAAGTGTGGGCTTTATTTGGATTCTGATTTAAACAAACTGTCTAGAAGAAATGACATTTATGAGACAATTGGAAATTTTACTTATTTAAAGATAATAAGAATCAACTTTTTCTTATTATAATAGTACTATGGTTATGTTTTTTTAAACTATCATTGAGTGATACAGTGAAATATTTATGGATAAAATGACATGATGTTTGAGATTTGCTTCATAATGATATGGAGTTGGGAAATGGATGAGCTCATGAATCCCATGAATTGATAATTATTAAAATTGTAGGATGGGTACATGGGGGTTGATTTCATTATGGTGTCTACTTTAGTATGTTAAATTCGTCCTTACTAAAAGTTTTAAGTACAGATTTTGCTCCCATAAAACATACCTTTTTACTCAATAGCCCATTATGAAGGTCCTGACCTAAATGCATGTTTACTCCATCAGCGTTTTAATTGCACCTGGATCTTGGCAAACAGCTTGACTTTCTCCAGGTTCATTTTATTAAAAAAAAAAAAGTGTCTCTTCTAAATGCTTATGGACAAATGAATAAGCCCCTCACCTGGGACTGTTTTAAACTGTTAGTTCAGATTGGTAGAAGTATGTCGTATTCCCCTGGACCTCTAAAGTCATTAAAAAATATTATATTTAACAAATTTAAATTCTATACTTAAAACACACTTGTTTCCTCAGTTCCAAATGTACTCTTTTTATTAGAGAATTTTAAGTCTTTAATTATATCTATATTTGTTTGCATCATACTGCCTCTTAATCTTCCATTTCAAAATTAGTATAAAGAAAATTGTGAAAATGTTAGGATCTTGGTCTATCACTGCTAAGGGGCAAAGTTGTTTATTATTTTATGTTTTCATGCTTACTAAAATCCTGCCTCACACCCTTTCATATTAATCTAAAGCAAAGTCCATGGGATCTAGATCTGAAAGTATTTCTCTGATATTCAAGGTAACCAAAAATAGGTCATGAACAGTTAAGAACAAATGTAAATATAGTCATACTTTTTACCTCTATATGCACGGATTATAGTATGGCGTTGATTTCTGCTCTGCTTTCCCAGTTTCCTGACTTCCACGTCAGATCTCCATCTTGGGAATGAGATCATCACAGATTCTGGTCCTTGCTGTCTTTTGTCTTCTATTAATGGTCTTCTCCAGTGAGTGGACGCACTTCTGCTCCTTCCTTACACACGTCTGAAGGCCCTCTGCTTGGGCCTGGCTTGGGACCTGAGCGATCTCCTCGTTTTCCAGCTTTAGTTTCTCTCCTGCATGGCCTTTAGCGCTGGGTATCTCTGGCCTTCCCTTTCAATGTTTACTCTGCAATCTTCGACACACGTCTGCAGTGACTCTTCATTCCTGAGGTAGCCTTCCATCACCTTCTGTTGTTCAAGCTACTTAAAGGGGTCAGGGAAAGATTTTTCTATGGAGTTTAGGTCTGCAGTAAGCTGGATCTTTTTCTTTCAGAACCTTCTGGATTTCGACTTTTGCAAATTCTTCTCTTTTTTTTGTAAATTCATTTATTTAATTTATTTTTGGCTGTGTTGGGTCTTCGTTTCTGTGCGAGGGCTTTTTCTAGTTGCGGTAAGCGGGGGCCACTCTTCATCGTGGTGCGCGGGCCTCTCACTCTCGCGGCCTCTCTTGTGCGGAGCACAAGCTCCAAACGCGCAGGCTCAGTAGTTGTGGCTCACGGGGCCAGTTGCTCCGCGGCACGTGGGATCCTCCCAGACCAGGGCTCGAGCCCACGTCCCCTTAATTGGCAGGCAGATTCTCAACCACTGCGCCACTAGGGAAGCCCAAATTCTTCTTTTTCTGAGTCTCCTCCATCGCCTGGTACAAGATCCCTTCAAACACGTTCGTGACCTTCCCCATCTCCAGGTTCTTCACGTGGAGCTCCTCACACTTGCTCTTCAGCGACAGCTTCTTTTCTGCCACATCCCGGTCCTTCTGGCTGAGCGGCAGCACGTCCATCATGGGTCCCATGGGCAGCAGCTGGTCCGCATGCTGAGGAGAACACACAGGAGCCAGCTGGGCACGGGAACACCCTGAGCTCCCAGGAAACCAGGTTCTGCCAGCTTGGCCTCTGGCGGACTTCCTGAAGAAGGCATGTGGGGCACAGGCTTCTCTCAGGGGCCCGGGCAGGGCGTCGGTCTCAACGGGCCTTCCATAAAGGAGCCCATGGAACTTGAGGCCTAAGGACTGTTTCCTCCAGGCTGATTCCTTAAACCGGGAGCAGCCCCAAACTGCTCCAGAGAATCCACCCCACCTGGTGCCTAGAACCTCAGACGGGTCTCGGAGGTGCTCCTCATTCAGTGGCAAGGCAGCTCTGGCCGTGTGGCTCCGCGGGTAAGCCCTAGGCTCACTGACCGCACCACTGGCAGGAGCCCGCGCGCGGAAGAATCCCCGGCATGCCTGCGGCTCCTGGCGGCCCCGCCCCGCTCTACAGCGCAGGCGTGTCATCCCGCGGACCGGAAAGCAGCTTGCTCCACCGAGGTGAGTTCCAGCCGCTTCTGGCCCAGCTCTGAGCAGTGGAGCTGCAGGCCCCGCCCGCCTGTTCGGAGGGTCTTCTGGGGACCGGGTCTCTTCGCCACCTCGGAACAGGTTAAAGTTTGGGTCACCCAGCTTGTCCCAGTCCGGGTTGTAAGACAGCGGAGGAGGGAGAATGGGACCCTCCTCTGCCTGCTCTGGGGCCTCTTCCTGCCTCGCCTCAGGTCTCCCAGAGGGAGGTTTGAGGCCGGCCCCCTTTCCCAGGTTCCTTGGTGGGGGCGGACTTTTGCTGGCAGCGTCTTCAGAGACGTCAGATTCTAGGCCTATGAGCCCACTCCTGGAAGGGTCAGCCATTTGGCCCTTGGCCGCTTCCTTCTGAGGCCATGGAGACGTGGCCCTTCCAGTCTTCAGAGGGCAGGCCTGTCCCTGTTCTCAGGACTAGGAGCATCCTTCCCGGTGGCTGCAGCCTCGCCAAGCAGGTCTGCGAGGGGCCGGCTTTCCGCGGGGCTCCTTCCAGGCAAGTACCCAGGGGCAAAGCAGCGGAGGAGGAGAGTCCGCGGCCAGCTTTCCCCTTCCGCGCTGTGTGGTCCTCTCTTCTGTCTTGGGAGGCCATTCCCAGAGGGCCTTCCAGGATTTGGCAGGTGGATGTAATGTCTTTCTCTAAGCGATAAGAACTAATGTGTTCTTGCAAGGCTTGCTCAGGGCTGCCAGACATTTGTGCTGGAGATGCCTCTTGGTTTTCAAGACTTCCAGGGTCCGGGGAGAGTTTGAGGGATCTAGGAATTTTCTAAATTCCTAAACACTTTCCTCTAAGCCACACTTTAGTTGCATTTTGTAAATTTTAGTAAGTTGTATTTTAATTTTTATTCAGTTAAAATATTTTTTCAATTTCTCTTGGGACTTCTTTTGATACCCACCTAGGCCCTTGGACTCTTTAATCAATAGAAATTGACAACAGGCCAGTGAGGATTTCAGGCAAGGCTTTAATGGAGCTCCTGCTACAGCAGGAGTGAGCAAAAACAAGAAACAGGTGCCCTTGGCCAGTTGGTTCCTTAAATGCGGTGAGGAGGAGGGGTTGGGTCTTTGGCTTGGGCCAGAGGCATTGCTTAAGTGGTCTGCCCACCCTCTTGGTGGTGCTGTGTGCAGAGATCACAAGCAGTAGCCTGTTTTTCCTCCTGGCACCTAAGAAAGACAGTTGGTTTGTTCACAATTGACCCAACCATGTAAGTGTGTAGTTATTTTTAGTCCCTAATAGTTTCTTTGTAGTCTCTTGTTCAAGGAGACATTTGTCCAGGTGCAAGCACTCTGGTAGAGGGTCCCAGTTCCCAGCCAATCTCACTTTGACCCACAAATTATTTAGAAATGTGCTGTTCGATTTCTAAATTATTAGGGATTTTCATCTGTCTTTCTGTTAACTGATTTCTAAATTAATTACATTGCAGACTGAGAATATACTTTGTATAATTTCTATTCTTTTAAAATTAAAGTATGTTTTATGGCCTAGAATGTGGTCCATCTTAGTGAATATCAACATGAGCTTGAGAAAAATATGGATTCTGCTCTTGTTTAATAGAATATTCTATAGATGCCAATTAGATCAAGTTTATTGTTGTTCAGGTTATGCAAATCTATGCTGAATCAATCTGTCAACTGACAGAGGGATGTTGATGTCTCAGATTGTAATAGTGAATATGTCTATTTCTCTTTTCATTTTGATGCTCTGTTAGGTACCTCCATATTTAAGATTTTTATGTCATTTGAAGATTGACCCTTTTGTCATTATGCAATGCCCTTCTTTATTTCAGATAATCTTCCTTCTGAATATGCTTTATGTGAAGTTAATGTAGTTCCTCCAGCTTTTTTTGGATTGTTGTTAGTATATCTTTCTCCCTTCCTTTACTTTTTACTTACATGTAGTATTTATATGTAAAGTATATTTCTTGTAGACAACATATTTCTGTGTTTTTTCTTTTTTCCTTTTAAACCACTCTGAAAACTTCAGTTTTTTCAGTTGATATTTTCAGACCACCTTAAAAGTGATTGTTATTATAGTTGGATTATTAACTAGTTTTAATTGAGTGCTTATATGATTCCATTTTATTTCCTCTCTTAGCATATCAATTGTAATTTTTTAACTATTATTTAGTGGTGTCCCTGGATTTTACAAGATATAGTTTTTAACTAATCTAAGTCCACCTTCAAAAAGCACTATACCATTTCAAATGTAGCGTAGATACTCGGAACATTACCAGTTTCTCTTATTGCTTCTTATATTACTGTATTAGTCTGCTTGGGCTGCCATAACAAAATACTACAGATGTGATATTTGATGTGCCTTAAAGAACAGAAATTTATTTTCTCTCAGGTCTGAAGGTTGGGAAGTCCAAGAACAAGGTGATAGCCAGTTCAGTTTCTGATGAGAACTCTCTTCCTGGCATGTATATGGTTACCTTCTTGCTACGTCTTCACAGGGCAGAAAGAGAGCCCGAGCTCTCGCATGTCTCTTCTTATAAGGATACTAATCCTATTGGATCAGGACCCCACTCTTATGACCTCAATTAATCTTACTTATCTCCTTATAGGCCCTATCTCCAAATACAGTCACATTGAGGATTAGGGCTTTAGCATATGAATTTTAGGGGGACACAGTTCAGTCCATAGTAATTAGTGTCATTCATTTCACTTACCGATATATTCTAATCACCCAGTACATTTTTACTAGTATTACTTTAGGCAAACTACAATCTTTTAGATCCATTAAGAGTAAAAAATTTATTTTACCTTTATTTTTTCTCTGATAGTCTTCTTTAATTTAGACAGATTGAAGTTCTGACCTATATCATTTTTCATTTGCCTGAAGATCTTAACATTTCATGAAAAGCAAGTCAGCTGGCAATTAATTTCCTGTTTCATGTTACTTTGAGAAAGTCTTCATTTCTCTTTCACTTTTGAAGAGTAATTTCACTGGATATAGAATTCCAGGTTGGCATATTTTTTTTCTTTCAACTCTTTATTTTGCTTAATTCTCTCCTTACATGATATCTAATGAGAAATTTACTATAATACTTGTTCCTATTACTTACTATAATCCTTGTTTATTTCTTCTTTCACTATTTACTTTTTCTGTCTGGTGTTCTACAATTTAAATATACTACACTTGGGTGGTTTTCTGTTTGTTTTACGTTTATCCTGCTTGGTGTTCTCTGAACTTCCATAATATGTGTTTTGGTGATTGCCATTAATATTAATAGAAGCCTGACCATGTTAACCGAAATTTCAGAAATGGAGACCTGACTGAAATAAAGCGGCATATTTATTTGTGGTTTGTTAGGACTGCAGCCCGGGAGACAGATTCAACAAGCACGTGAATTGTGTTCTGCTAGATTGTAAGATGGAGGAAGCTTATAAAAGCAAAAGCTGCAAGGCCACACCTAGTCACATAGTTGTTTGTCAAAAATTATGATTGGAGCTGGCAAGAAGGGCGCTTGTTAAGCAAAGATTGGTTGGGGCCTGAAATGGTTGCATAGTTACAAGGGGTGGGGGGAGGGACTTGAGACCATAAAGTTGCAGCTTGTGGATGTTATTCCAAATACACCTGGTGATAATACTTGGGTTTGATACAATTCAGAGAAAATTCAAGTTCTCAGTGGTCTATGGGTGCATCTGGGGCCAGATCCTAAATGGCTTAATCACCCCATTTTTGTATGTCTGAACTATGATTACTGCATTACAATTTCAATTTGTCATCAGTCATTATTACTTAAAATATATTTTTTTTCTGCTCCATTCTTTTTTTCATCTTCTTCTCTTATTCCAATTATAGGTATGCTATAACTTTTTTTTTCCCCAGTATTTTCTCTTTATACTTCAGTTTGGGGTGCTTTTGTTTGTTTAAAGATACTTTATTTTTTTAAAGCAGTTTTAGGTTCACAGAAAATTTAGTGGAACATAATTTTTAGTGGAACTCATACATAGAGTTCCCACATCCCCCCACCTCCATACACATACAACCTTCCTCACAATCAACATCCCATAACAGAGTGATACATTTTTTACAATCAATGCATGTGCATTAGCACATCATCATCCAAAGTCTGTAGTTTACATTATAGTTCATTCTTGGTAGTTCAGGAAATTTTATTGATATGCCTCTAAGCTCACTGATTCCTCAGTTGTATTGTCTACTGATGAGCCCATTGGAGACATTCATTTCTGCTATTGTGTTTTGATTTCTAGCATTCACTTTTGCTTCTTCTTGTAGTTTCCATCTCTCTGATAATATTACCCATCTGTCACTGCATGTTGTCACTTTTTTCCATTAGAGCCTTTAACATTTTAACCATTGATATTTTAAATTCAGTAAGTCCAGCATCTGTGTCCTATCAGATTCTGGTTCTGATATTGCTTTGTCTTTTATTTTATTTTTCACTTTATTAAAATTATTTTATTTTGTTTGAGAAGCAACTCCTAAAGCAAATATAATAGCATGGAATTTTGATTTTGAGATTTATTATATATATATAGTAAAATACATAACAGTGACACAAAGATGTGGGTAGTACATGTAATTTTACTTTTTAAGGTTCTTATGTTTTATATGAAATGGTACATTGCTAACTCTGTAGACTGTGACCACTTAAGGATGTTTATTATAGTTGCTACAATAACTATAAAAATAATACAAAGAGGTATAGTTAAAAAGCCAATTGAGGCATTAAAATGAAAAATTAATAAAAAAGAAATGATAACCCAAGAGAAGTTAGTAAAGGAGGAACACAAAGACAAACTAAAAGAAAAATTACTTAGGAACACAAATAAAACATGAATTAATAGCACCACTGAATTTTTAATCCTACATACTGATAAATATAAATGAACTAAACACTCCAATTTTTAGAAAGATATTTTCAGGCTGGATAAAAAGGAAGACTAAATTATATGTACAAGAGACAGATAACAAGACATAGGGGGGCAAAAAATGGTAAAAGATATGCTATGCAGACAATAAACACAATAAAACATTGCCTATATTAGTATCAGGGAAAAAGGATTAATTTATCAGGAAGGCACAACAATGCTTAAAATGTTTACCACTTATAAAAGAACTGAAAAATATGAAGCAAATATTAATAGGATTAAAGAGAAGTAGATTAATCCACCAATGTGGCTGAGGATTTTAACATTTCTCTCGAAGTATTTGATAGAACAGATTTGAACAACAGATTGGAACAGATTTGTCAGCCAATCTGGCCTGATTTACACTGATGGAGCCAATAACTCAGATAACGTAATACTTTTCAAGCACACATAAAACAATTACCGAAATATATTTCAAGACAAAATAAGTTCTCAATACGTTTTGAAAACTGAAATATCACATAGTAAGTTCTCTCACTGTAATAGAATTAGAATTAGATTAGAAATCAATACCAGTAAGGCACCTTTGTCTCTTTAAACAGTGCTTTTTTCTTGCCTTTTGGCATACCTTTTAATTTTTTTTTTTTTTTTTGTTATAGATCAGACAGATTATACTGGGTAATAGAAAGTAAAGTAAATAGGCTTTTAGTGTGAGAATTTATGTTATTCTGGCTAGGAGCTGAGTTGTGTTTAATGTTTGTTGTAACTGTACGTGCCAGAGTGTTCAAATTCCTCTTATGTCCTTATTTTTATCTCTCCTCTTGACTTTGGAGCTTCTCTATACTGCTACTATTATCTCCTGGAGCAGCCTTAGTGTGGTGCTAAAATGTGGGGGAGAGGGAGCATTCTACAATCCAATTAAGTGTCAGTCTTTCAGTAGGCCTGTATCTCAGGCCTTCACAAGTGTTTGTCTCCCACCCCTACTCATTTCCCTGATTGCAATGTTCTCAATCTATTTCCTTGCCATCCTGAGCCATGATTACTATTTTTAATTCTTAGGTGAAATAATAAGTCTAGTGGGGATTGTAGTTGGGAGGAATTCCTTTCCCCAGTTTGGGTAAGAGTTCAAAATTGTGCTCTAAGAGAGTACTATCCCACCGAGAATAGGCCGTTGTTATGGAGAAAGCTCTGGACATGTTTCATAATGTTACTCTTCCTCTTCCGCTGCCATTTCTACAATGGATCTTTCTTGGGTACTCACCATAAGAACATGATAGGGTTCCTGGAAGGAATGCTCATGAAAGTATGGGCCCCATGATTCTGAGACCACCAGAAGTTTTTCACTTTCATGTTAGTCTACATTCTGTGTAGCAATTCATCAAAATTACCATTTAAGTGTTCCCACCAGCTTATGGCTCTAGCAGCTTCTGCTTCAGGTAAGCAGATCTTGGCTCTGATTCTCTGGATTCACCTTTCTGTCCAGATTTAACAGTGGTGGTTTCCTCTGAGACCTCAGTTTTCTAATGGATCCAAGAAATGTCACCAATTTTCAGTTTGTCCAGGTTTTTCTTGTTGTAAGGATCAGAGTGACCACTTCTAAGATCTTTATATTTTTAAACTGAAGGTAGAATTGCCCATTCTGCCTCTTTTTCTAATTTTTTTGAAATTGATTTTAAGTAGTGTAAATGTCTAAGTATTGCCATCTCAACTGGTTTTAGTTCAGAATACCTGAGCAGTATCAAGTACGCTGTAGCAATTTTATTTTTGCATTAAATATCTTGGGACATGCTTCTGCTAACATTTAATGGAATCTTAAATAGAAATTCATGCTGAAATGTTCAGATATTTCTATTAAATGTTTTAAAATCTTCCACAAATATACTAGATATATATTCAAAACCATGTTTGGTTGGAGTGCATGAAACACATTTTTTGGTATGTGCTATAGCAATTAACTGTGATTTTTTTGAATACAGATTTATTAAATACTTGAGGACTTCTCTGTCAATGACTTTACAAAAGTGTTATTATCCTTTTTCCAAATAAGGGCTAAGTAAATTTGGTTTGAAATGCTAGCTGTCTAAGGCAGCAGAGGCATTTGAAGTTTGCTGGCTCTGCTACTTTGAAGAGAACATCTTGATGTCCCATTAATACTCTAGGCATTGATCAAAAGGGAAAGACAGCTTATTTTCTTTTCCTTTTAAAGGTTTTTCTCACATTAAAAATATAAATTTCATGTTAAAGGGGAAAATAAATCATCGTGACACTATAACTAAATCTGCAGCAAATTCCATTCATTCTGCTACTGTACAAATTGGAGACCTAGGAGGATGAATTAGAGATGCTGATTCTACAGTTTTCACAAGTAAATGGGAGCCAAAAATAGAATCAGTCACAAACCAGTAGAGAATTATAGCAGCATCCTACGATGTTGATTTTTTTATATTTTAACAAGTAGACTTTAACCTATATTAATGATTGATTTGAGAGATTATCCATACAGGTACTATAAATAATCTGATGCACAGATAGGCATACTTCAAAATTCTTAAGGTATATGGAATAATTGCATTATCAAGTGATATTTTTCCTACTCTTATATATTACTTGTCTACATTTCAATTTCATTTTCTTATGAATTTAGTTTAGAGATACAATAATTCAGATATATTTTCAAAATAACCCTACTTTAAAATCCAATTTCCTTTTGGCAGTGTATTATACTCTATGTCTGACATGTTTCCAGTACAATTCAGAACCAAAATGGCTAGGTTTCTTTGGCCTAAATTGCTAATTTGTTCATAAAATTAAATCACATTTAAGTACCGTAAGAAAAAAATTCTAGCGGAAATCTAATTACTATTAAAATAATAAACAATTATTATTAAATTAACATTAAATCAACCAAAGGTGAAATCACTAGCCATTTATTACTTTGACAAAAATTTTACATTTTCTTGTAAATATCTCAGTTTTAGTAATGCCACTGAATTTTTATAGATGTGCTTTGATTTATGACTTATAGATGTATTTAAGAAAATATTGTTCACTCAGATTAAAAAATATCAAAGGGAAAAGGCACAGTAAGTTTTATGTGGTGTAGTAACTAGAAAATTATGCCTAAGTTGATGCATACATATGGCCGGTTCCCACCTAGAAACTCAAGGTGCCTGAGCCTCTTTTCACAGAAATCAACACTTCATCATTTTCAGGCTTGGCAATGAAAGTCTCCCCAAAGAAACAAGAAGTGTCTTGTTTGCCCAGTTCTAGAATTATGTTTGACTGGTGCTATTTCTCAAAGTCACATCTTAATTTGTTTCCTGGACTTCACTGGAAATGGCTTGATGCATCCTCACATTCATATTTGCAGTCCTGAAAGTGAATCTTTCCAGAATAATAAGACTGGAGAGGACTTTTTAAAAGGGCTTAAATGAAAATATATGACGAAGATAAAAAAATTATGAAGGAAAATAATCTTCAACACATTTAAACTCACATGATGTATAAGGACTTTGGGAAATAGTAATGCAGTGTTATTTATGTTGTTCTACACTCAGTTGAGGTTTACATTCAAATCATTTTAGTTCAAGGCAGAGTTCAGTAATGCTTTAATAAATTTAGTAAAAATAAATTTTTATAATGAAATAAAACAGAGTCACAGTAGAAGAAGCTATCTTTATTTGGACTTATCATTAATAGTCTATATGAAGAAGTGGCAGCTGAGCCCTGACTTCAAAGTTTCCTGTAGGCAGGGATAAAGGAAAGCGTTAGAGGTTGAGAGGGCAGTGTGAACATTAGCACATAGCATGAGGATGTGGAAAATGTTCTCTATAGGAGAGAATACTCACTTTCGTTTCAGTCAGTGGAAGATACATGATCACTAGAATTTAAAACTGATACTTTGGTATGGCCAGTTTGTTGAAGACATGGCTTCAGAATTTAGAAACATTATTCTGGAAATATTTCTGGCCTGGGAGAAGTAAGGAAGTAGCTACAATTGTCTAGGAAATAGGAAAATACTTTTTGGCAATATAAGTTAAAAAAACTAGAAGATTTTGATAGGTTTTACAGATAGAATTAATATTATTTGGTAACTGATTAAAAATGAATGTGAGAAAAGAGTCAAAGTTAACTGACCTCAAACTTAAATCCCCTGGGGCTGTTCTGCCTTAACAAAATGTGGGAAAAACAAAGAGCAGATTTTAAAGAAGAAATTACTGTTTGTTTTGGACCTCCTGATTTTCAGGTGGTGGTGTCTTATTAGAGAGCCCTTCATGATAATTTGCCTATATTACAGATGATTAAGTCTAAAAGAGACTAAGGTCACATAATCTGTGAGTTACTAAGCAGACATTTAAACTCAAGAATTTTGTCTCAAACAGCAGTTCTTTTCTATAAAGCACACTTTTCTTTTTGTCAATGTAAGTATGACAGGTTGTATCTCGTAAAGGACTAGAGGATGTGTAAGAAGGGCCAGACAGGCCAGGGTGCACACTCTCACCCTGCCACTTCTCAGTTCTACTACCTGGAACATATTACTCAACCACAGTGAGTTTCAATTTATTTACGTGTAAAAATGTAGATAATAACATCCACCCTAAGCTTGTTGAAAGGATTATATATAATAATGTTGTAATAATTAAAAGCACTATAAAAACAGAAATTTATGTAAGACTGGAAAAAAAAGTGAGTCCTATCTACAGGCCATAAATATCAATGCCTTTTTGCTAGACCAAGCCCATATAGCATGACACTGAAGGGTGACATCAACTGTTGACTCACAACTCACCTTCCTAAAAAATGTGAAAACAAACTAAGATCCTGTTACATCTATTTGGAGACCACAGAGATGAAGACAGTGTGATGCATAGGACAGATTGGGAAATCTAGCTTTGGCCTTTTTGCACTCCACTGTATCAGTGGTTTCAAAATGAACTGCCCTTTATTTGTATGGCAGTCAAATACCTGAGAAGCTATAGATTAATCACAACATATACTTAGAGTATGCAGAGCAAAGGTACGTGTGACAATAAAGATAAAAATTGTGACCTCCCCCCATTGTGACTCTTTCTTGATACATTGGGGATAACAACTATTTCAGCAACTCCAGGAACAAGGTCTCATATTTGTGTCATGGAATCTGGCCCTGGTGCATAGGACTCTCTAGAAACAGGAGAGGCTACACACAGAAAACATTTACCTACTGGGACAGCCCATGGTTCAGCTACCTTCCTCTTCCTTTCAAGAGGCTGGGTTACTTAACTGGTAGCATAAACTGGCATAACCTTCCAATATAGCAAACACAGACTTTCTATTTTACGGATAAAAGAGTAAGAAAACTTACTAGACTTAGTGTTTGTTTCTAGGAGTTATTCAGTAATCTTCCTTGCCTTACTTCTGTCAAGAACAACAAACACCTCTGCTTACAGGATAATAGTGAGAATCTTTCTAGTTACACAAGATATTAGGTAGTAGTAATAAGCATAGCCTTTCATGTCAGACAAACCTGGGTATGGATCTCTGATCTGCTACTAATTAATAGGTATTTGACTTTGGGTAAGATATTTAAATTCACTAAGCATCAACTTACTTGTAAAAGAGGAATAATAAAAATAATATAAAAATAATACCTCATAGGTTGATCTGTAGAATAAATATGGTATTAATGTAAGCAATTGGTTTACTGTAAGTCCCCTACATACAAACCGTTAAGTTGCGAACTTTCAGAGATGTGAACGTGCGTTCACATGTCCAGTCACGTAAGTTAGTTCACGTGTCTGGCACACATTGTCACGTGCGTGCATCCTCTACAAGTGGTTGTGCTTTGGTGTACTTAACTGTACAGTACTGTATAGAGTATGGTAGTACATTATCTGTATTTCAAGCCCAGGATGTCTGGAAGCAAGCTTAAAAGCAGTGGTGATATAGCTGGTGCTACTGTACTTTTCAAGGTACTGTACTATAAGATTAAAAATGTTTTCTTTATTTTTTGTGTTTATTTTTTATATATTATTTGTGTGAAAAGGATTATAAACCTATTACAGTACAGTATATATAGCCAATTGTGTTAATTGGGTACCTAGGCTAACTTTGTTGGACTTAGGAACAAATTGGACTTACGAACATGCTCTCGGAACACAACTCGTTTGTATGTAGGGAATTACAGTATAGCCTGGCACATAATGAAACTATTGATCAAGGCATTTGTGAGTCCTGCCCATATTCAAGGGTATGGGGAAATATTCTCCACCTTTTTGATGGGGTGAGAAGTTGACATTGCATAAGAGCATGTGGAATGGGAAATATTGTTGTAGTCATTTTTGGAAAATGCAATAAGTTACAGTTTACTCTCTTACCAAAACATTTCACATCCTTCCCACAAGAAAAACACACCTACCTCCTTCCTTACCCTCACTAAATTCTCATAATTATGGCAGTCAAATCCATGAGTATAAGATCTCACATCTAAACCAGGTTCATGTGCTGATTCCTTGGTAACAGTTTCTCAAGTAGTTCCTCTTGATCTGAAACCTATAAAAATTGTTATTTATCCGCTTCAGACCCAACACGCAGTGTTCATCTACATAGTATATCCACAGTATCCACAGACCCTCCTGCTCAATAATGCCATGGAAT
Organism: Balaenoptera ricei; assembly: GCF_028023285.1. NCBI lineage: Eukaryota > Metazoa > Chordata > Mammalia > Artiodactyla > Balaenopteridae > Balaenoptera > Balaenoptera ricei. The sequence continues at coordinate 129,373,941 of NC_082640.1, forward strand.
AGGAGGCTTTTGAGCAGGCACTGATCCATAGCATTCTGGGACCCAGCACAAGCACATGTTACCACTTCTTTGATTAGGGCCCCATCCTGCTCTTTGGAAGTAGTGCTCAGGGGACCTTGGCTTCACCCTTTGAGTTATCCTTCATTCCCTACATGAAATGGCCCATGTTTGCATTAGAAACCTGAGGGCTCAGAGACTTCTAATGAATATCTCTGTTCTTTTCAGTCCAAGCTGATATAATTATTATACATGAACTTCTCACCCCATCAAAAAGGTGGAGAATATTTCTCCATACCCTTGAATATGGACAGGACTCACAAATGCCTTGGCTTGGAAAAAATGTGGGTAAGAAGACTGTGAATTTCTTATATATCAAAGTATAATCAATTCTGCACATCCCAGGTGACCCATTCATATGGCGAGCAGTTGATGTTGGCTGAAAGCTAAGTTGGGCCTGTTGACTGAAGCATAGCCTCTCCACATGACTTTGGCTATTCAAAATGTGGTAACTGGGTTCTGAGAGGGGGCAAAGAAATGTGCAAGAAGTATCAGGAAGCAGGACCTGCTAGGCCTAATAAGGGCTATGTCTAGAATTGGTATAGTGTCATTTCTGCCATATTCTATTAATCAAAGCAGTTATAGGGCTTACCTAATTTCAAGGTAGTAGAGAAACAGACTTCACATTTTGTTTGGAGAGTGGAAAGGTCACACTGGAGAAGATCTAAGAGATTGAGGGATTTTGTTGCATCTATCTTTGGAAAATAAAATCACTTATGGTAAGCAGGTCAGTGCTGCTTGTTGAAGTGCATCTTTCTGTCTTTCTTTCTGTCCCTTTTTTTCTCCTTCTTACCTCCCTCCTCTGTGTCCACCTTTGTTGCTTCCTCCTTTTCCATCTTGTTCTTACATAACAGCCTTGCCAAGAGTTGTTACAGTTTAGGAATGGCTGGGTGGGAGATTATAGACATTGGGGATGAACTCTGTTTCCTACTCTCTCTAGATATGTTTTATCAAGGGCTGGCACATCTCATCTCAATGGAATTGAAAATTTTGATATTTGTGTGGCTTAGGGGAAATAGGTCATTTTATTTGCTTTGATCTGGATACTAGTCTATTGCAAATGAGCCAAAAAAAGTGTTCCATGTCAGTTCATTCACATCATTAGTGCACTACATTGTGGTTTGGGACCAAAGGTCAAGTTAGAGTTAGCATACTATTTTAATTCCTTCACTTCTTGGTATGTATTCCTCTGCTTGAGTCCTCTTGGGAAATAGTGTGACAGCCAGGACCAAGTCAGGACCCAGGTTAATGTGGATTCCCTGGTCAAAGGCCTGGTGACATCTTAAGAATATCATATGAAAATAATTCACATACTTGTAAAAGCCTTAGTACAAGGCACAGAGAAAAGGAACCAATCTCTGTATTGGGACAAAATCACAGGCCTTTGAAACAGTGTTCCTATAACAAACAAGAGAACTTTATAAAACTTCAACTCATTTCTTTAATAAAATTCAGAAGGACGTTTGATGAGATTGAATAGCATAAAAGCATAATCGTGAAAAAAAAGTATAAGGTAATTGCAAGGAAAATGTGATTGACTATTTTTGCTTAAAAAGCACACTTGGAGGGAGTAAATAAGACAGGGTAGTAGGAAAACCCATTTTGTGAAATAGAGGATAAAGTTAAGAAATTGATGAATCATAAAAACAAAATATAGAAGACACAGAATAGATCTCAGATACCCAATGTAGTCTCATTTAATTAATCTTTTTATGTATTTAGTGAGCATCTATTATCATTTTATATTAAGCACTATCCTGATTGTTTGGGACCTAACACTTAGCATAGCAGACACTGTCCTTTTTCTGAAAGAGGCTAAAGTCAAGCAAATGAAACAGAAAATTAAGTAATTATGGTAAAGCATGATGAATTATCTGATCAGGGTAGTACAGGTTGCTAAGAGAGTGAATAATGGTTATATGAAAGTACTCTTAATAGGGTCACAAAGTCTTCTTAGAGGAAGTACTATTTAAAATGAGATCTGAAATATGAGTAATAGATAAAGAAAGCAATGGTGTGGAGAGTTTCAGAGGAAATACCATATATAATACCCAATTAGGCCCATGTAGAGGAGAGAACACGGCACATTCAAAGAAATGAAAAAGATTCTGTTGTTGGTTGAACAGATGTTCCATTTCTTTCAGCTATGTAATTCATTGGGTCAAGCTTAGTTAGGGCAGATACTTGCAAACTCTGATTCAAGCCAAAAACTAAGAACCAGTAGCAAGGGCCAGTATGTCTAGAGACCTGCATTTCTTAGTGTGACTGCACAAAAAATTGAGTGCATACAGACAGTAGGAAATTCTTAGATGTCATAGGACTTGACAAATTCTAGTAGTTTATTGCTATTTCTTATTTTTGATCATAGGTCTCATGTTCTTGGATCTATGAACATCCTCCATTACTTTGATTAGAGTACACTGAAAACAAATGCCTTCCAAAATTAATTTTAAATTAATTTAATTTTTTCTGTGAGATATCTTTACATCAAATGCATCCTTTTGTTTGTTCTGAACCTTGAGCACTGTATTTCCCATTTTTTAATATACCAAGCACTGTAATCTTCACAATAACCCTGTAAAGTGGGTGCAATTTTTTTTTTAACATTTAATTCTTTACAAATGAGAAAACTAAGACACAGGGAGCTTAAGTTACTGGCCTAAAGTCATCAGAGCTAGAATATGGTGGGGATAGTTTTCAGATACATTTATTCTGAGTGCAGAGCCACATTCTTAATCACTATACTAAAAAAACTACCTAACTACAGATATATTTCTTTTACAGTAGTATCATTGCTGATTTAATACAGGGGAAGGAGAAAAACAGACAAGATAAGGGAAATTAGTGAAGAGAGAAGAAAACAGGAGAAAATTTCTCTGAGCTGAAGAAAGAAGTGCGTCTCACCAAATGCCACCATAAACTTACTATAATGAAATATCTGTGGTTTATGAGACTATGAATCTATCCTTTAAGCATATTTTAAAAAAAAGAAAAGAAAAAAAATCCCTGTAGTTTAAAAAGAAGTAGATTGATAACAGTTTTCTGTAATTGAAAAAATTTTCTAAATAAATTTATTGAGATAATTCTTGCATATTTTCATGTGAAGTATAGTGATCTCAGAATTTTGTACACAGAAAGTGTATTAATGTTGTGTGAGACACAACATAGAAGAGTTTAGAAATTGTACCGCTAACATATTCTTCATGAACATGTCTCGGGAAGAAGAATGCGAACTAGATGAAGTTCAGTGTCCTTATAGTGAATGTTAGAAGTCTTATGGAAAGTGAGTCATTAAAAGGCAGCCAGGATGACTGAGGCCAGGAGAGGAGATGGTATGGAAAGAAATAGACCTAAAGAGGTGGGAATGATAAATTAGATCAGTTAGGGTCTCATAAGCCAAGTTAAGTGGTCTAGTCTTTTACTAAGAATAGTCAGATGCCATTAGAAGACATTAAGAAAAATCAGATCTAGGTTTCAAAATAATCTTTTAGTGTGGAGAATGGTAGGGAAGGTGCTGAAAATGAGCAGAGAAAAGTCAAGTTGTTTCGGAACAATTCGAGGGTGCTTAATATCACCATTTTTATTTACTGTTATTCATAGTATTATATCTATCTAATGCAAAAATAAGAGAAATATTTAAAAAATTAAAATAATGTCTGAAAAGTGACAGTAAAATTCTCATTTTTCTATAATCCTCTAATCATATGAATATCTTCTGGGTAAATCCAACAAATTAACTGAAGCATTATTATCCCAAATTAAAGTTCAGTAAGATCATAGCTTAAAAATATACATACTTTGTTTAATAGAGTGAACTAACCAAAGCTTTTTAACCTAACATCTGTCATAAAAATATATCCCAGATTAAACATGTGTTAAAGGAAAAAATTAAAGTTTGTAGAAAAATGTACCTGCCAATATTTATCAAACCTTCTATTTGAAATGCTTCTTTTCTTGTACAAAACTCAAGGTAGAAACTATATAGCAATGTAATTATGTGGTCGATAACAAAACAATGAAATATTCATAAAACAAAACAAAGACCATCATTGCTATATAAAAGTTTGGAGTCATCTGCATGAAGGTGCTAGGGCAATCTGTGAGAATTTATGAAGCTGTGAAGGAAAGGAAGACTTTCTCTGAATGAAGCTGTGAATTTATATACAAGAACAGAATAAACAAGAGCAGCTGGGTACGGAGACAAAGAAAATGCGGTTCAACAGATGAGGGGAGAAAGAAAGTGAAAGGTTAGGGTTTCATTGGTAAAAGGTGTTCAAATGATTTGAAGGCTTAAGAGAACTTGAAGAAAAAAAATTTTTTTAGAACTAGCTGTTGAGAGGTCATTGATGACATGTAATTACACAGTTTATTTGGAGGTATTTAAACTAAGTAAAATAGAGCATTAATTATAGGCACATCTTGGAAATATTGTGGGTTTGGTTCTAGACCACTGAGATAAAGTGAATATCACAATAAAGTGAGTGACACAAATTTTTGGTTTCCCAGTGCATATAAAAGTTATATTTATACTATACTGCAGTCTAATATGTGTAAAATAGTATTGTCTAAAAAAAAAACAATGTACATAACCTTGATTAAAAATACTTTATTGCTAAAAATGCTAACCATCATCTGAGCCTTCAGTGAATCATAATCTTTTTGCTGGTAGACGGTCTTGCCTCCGTGTTGGTGGCTGCTGACTGATCTGAGTGGTGGTTGCTCAAGGTTGGGGTGGCTGTGGCAGTTTCTTAAAATAAGACAACAATGATGTTTGCAGCATCAATTGACTCTTTCTTTCACAACTGATTTCTCTGTAGCACTCAATGCTGTTTGATGGTATTTCACCCGTGGGAGAACTTTTAAAATTGGAGTCAACCTCTCACCCTGCTGCTGCTTTATTGACTAAGTTTATGTAATACCTTAAATCCTTTGTTGTCGTTTCAATAATCTTCACAGCATCTTCACCGGCAGTAGATTCTGTCTCAAGAAACCACATTGTTTTGCTCATCCACAGGAAGCAATTCCTCATCTGATAAATTTTTATCATGAGATTATAGCAATTTGGTTACACCTTCAGGCTCCAGTTATAATTCTAATTCTCTTGCTATTTCTACCATATCTGCAGTGACTTCCTCCACTGAAGTCTTGAACCTCTCCAAGTCATCTGTGAGAGTTGGAATCAACTTCTTCCAAACTCCTGTTAATGTTGATATTTTCATCTCTTCCCATGAATCACAAATGTTCTTAATGGCATCTAGAATGGTGAATCCTTTCCAGAAGGCTTTCAGTTTACTTTGCCGAGATCCATCAATGGAATCAGTATCTATGGCAGCTATACTATTATGAAATGTAATTCTTAAACAATATGACTTGAAAGTTGAAATTACTCCTTGATCCATGAGCTTCAGAATGTGTACTGTGTTAACCAGCCTGGAAACAATATTAATCTCATTGTCCATCTCCATCAGAGTTCTTCAGTGACCAGGTGCATTATCAGTGAGCAGTACTATTTTGAAAGCAATTTTTTTTTTTTTTTCCTGAGCAGTGGGCTTCAACAGTGGGCTTAAAATAGTCAGTAAGCCATGTTGTAAACAGATGTGCTGTCATCTAGGCTATGTTGTTCCATTTACGGAGCATAGGCAGAATAGATTTAGCATAACTCTTAAGGGCCCTAGGATTTTCAGAATGGTAAATGAGCATTCGCTTCAACTTAAAGTCACCAGCTGCATTAGCCCCTAACAAGAGAGTCAGCCTGTCCTTTGAGGCTCTGAAGCCAGCCACAGACTTCTCTAGCTATCAAAGTCCTCGATGGCATCTTCTTCCAACAGAAAACTGTTGTGTCCACATTGAAAATCTGTTGTTTAGTGTAGCCACCTTTATTAATGATCTTAGCTAGATCTTCTGGATAACTTGCTGCAGCTTTAATATCAGCACTTATAACTTTATATTATGGAGAGGACTTCTTTCCTTAAACCTCATGAACCGATCTTTACTAGCTTCAAACTTTTCTTCTCCAGCTTCCTCACCTTTCTCATTCTTCATAGAATTGAAAAGAGTAAGATTAGGTTCTTGCTCCGGATTATGCTTTGACTTAAGAGAATGTTATGGCTGGTTTGATCTTCTGTTTCAGAGCATTAAAACTTTCTCCATATCACCTATAAGGCTGTTTCACTTTCTTATTGTTGTGTTCACTGGAGCAGCACTTTTAATTTCCTTCAAGAACTTTTCCTTTGCCTTCACAACTTGGCTAACTGTTTGACACAAGGCTTAGCTTTTGGCCTATCTCGGCTTTCGACATGTCTTCCTCACTAAGCTTAATCATTTATAGCTTTTGATTTTAAGTGACTCTTCTTTCACTTGAACACTTAGAGTTTTGAGGCTTATTAATTAGGCTAATTTCAATAATGTTGTGTCTTGGGGAACAGGAAGGCCAGAGGAGAGGGAGAGAGAAAGGGCAGTGGCCAATAGATGTAGCTGTCAGAACACACACCACATTTATCCATTAACTTCATCTTCTTATATGGCGCAATTCATAGTGCCCCCAAACAATTACAGTAGTAACATCAAAGATCACTGATCACAGATCAACATAACAAATATAGTAATAATAAAAAAGTTTAAAATATTGGGAGAATTACCAAAATGTGATGCAGAGACATGAAATGAGCAAATGCTATTGGAAAAATGGCACTGATAGATTTGCTCAATACAGAGTTGCCACAAACCTTCAATTTGTGAAAAATGCAATATCTGTGAAGTGCAATAAAATGAGGTATGTCTATATATCAGTCAACTCAAGTATATAGTCAAATTTTATGGCATTTTAAATTCAGTGATGTTTGATGAATATCTTTTCACTAACACTTGATAAACCAAATCAAATGACAAGTAAGAACTTTGAATTATGCATGTAATTGCAAAAAGAAAGAACATAATCAAGGCATGTGAATTTTCATTACACTCTTGAATTTATTTACAATAACTTTATCATTAACTTTCCTTTATAAAATGGAGTTGTATCTGCTTTCACATCCTCCAAGAGGCGTTTCAAAAAATAAGTAATGGTTATGAAAACACATTAAAATATTTTTAAGAATACTGTAAGTACATGGTATTCCTATTGCACCCCAAGTTTCTGTTTGCTGTTAAGAAAGAAAGGAATAGATAATTCCCAAATTTCTAAAATCTATCAGCAGGAGAATTGTCTAGTTCTTATACTGAAATGCTATGTAAAACTTAAATTGTTATGTAAATTTACAATAAATTAAACGAAAAAAATGGTTAATTCATAGTTTGAAGATATAATCACAGAAGAAAATTAAATTGGCTAGTATTCCATTCTCTTCCTTCCTTCATGCTATGGCCTCACTTTTCTTGCTCTTTACTGTACTGCAGAGATAAAGAATATGAAAAATATGTCAACTGTACTTTTTCTTTTTAAATTTGCTTATCTTTACCTGTCTTGGGAAAAGTTAAACTCACTGACTAGATTGGAGGTTGAGTTAGATAAATAAACAAGAACTAGCTAGTACTTCTGTTATCAAAGAAATAAAAGAGACTATTAGTTACCGTACTTAAATATGCTAATTAATATTTTAGGATAATATAGGTTACTATTGTGGAAAAGTTGCTAGTTTCTCTAAACCTCAAGTTCCTATCAATAATATGGGAATTATCTAACTTACTGTATTGTTATAATTTTTAAATGAAATCTTTAAATGAGATCTTTAAATGAGATAGTGTATTCATGTTGCTAGTGACTAGCACAATGCTTGGTAAAGATTAGATATTCAATAAAGGAGAGCTGCTGATTTTACTTTTATATTTTACTGATCATAAATTGAAAATTACTAACAATTATATTTAGTTTAATAAAAACCGCTATTTCCAAAAATAAATCTCTGCTAAAATACAGACTCACGACATTTCTGCTCCTTGGATATCAGTTTCTTCATTCTTTGGGAATAAAGTATATTTGCAAATTGTACCAGCCTCTACAAATTCCAGATAAAGTCCTAATTTAAATTACAGCTTTCCTTTGTACTCCTTGGAAACATGACTCTCCACATCACTATCTGCTGTTTCAAATCGGACCTATAAATAAATAATAAATACTGTTATTACCTTCATTCAAAAAAATCCTGAATATTATTATTTTGAGAAATAATTATGTTTAAAGCTATGACTTTCTTTACTGAATTTGTTGTGTTGCTGATCCAGATATAACTCATGCTATTCTTAGAAGATATTTGAATAGTCAACAGTATATTTCATTTATCTGAATTGAAGTGAGATTATGTCACATTTTTAATGAAGTAAATCTCATATTTATATCAGAAAAAATAAACATTAGGTTTGTTATAAGATTTATGGTTTCTAAATTACATGCATAAATGTAAGCAAAAAATGTGTTCTATAATTATTTTTTAATTATAAATTAGTGGAAAAAGACATGGTTTGCTTTTGGTCAGACAAAGCAACTAGGTGACCTATGTAATTATTTATTTGTTCAAGTGATTTTTGTCACATGACTAAGCACAATCATCATTTCATGCATTAATTTGCATTTTTTCTCATATAGAAATGTATACATTTTCATATTACATATGTTTCATATTTCTAGAATAAATTTCCACACTCTATATTCTTTTCCATGCCATTATTTCTAGAGCAAAGTATTTTAAACTACTTCTCTTGGCATTATAGTCATTCTAGTGTCTTAATGTTGATTGCTTATACACAGATGAAAGAGGTTATTTTCAGGGTGTCATTGTTTTAGTGGCCTTGTTTAAACTGCTCAGCAAAAAAAGACCAATCTGAGTGTCTGTTTACTGCATGATAAATTGCTTGTGTTTTGTATATTGGCATTAGGGACAGACTGAAAAATGGATACTCTAAGGTGGAACTTCTTAAAACTGTAAATTTCTGAGGTCCTAGAACATCATATTACCCTAGAGAGATCTGTTTTGCCTTGGAATGTAATTTAAGGACTCTGTTCATAATATTGTAGGTATTTCTTCTGCCAAACCCTTTATGAGAAAAGAGAATATCCTTCTGTATTCTTTATGAAATTCAGATGGAAAGTTGAAGCTACATTTGGGAAACAAATTGTATATTTAACCTTTCAACAAAAAAATGTATGTAATCTAAAATTCACTTTTACAAAAATTGATTGTCAACAAAATAGCAAAGCTTATTTTACTCTTGATTATAGAATTTGAGTAAAGCTGCATTGCAGAAGACAGATAAGATTATTCTCCTTTTGGTATGTTGATATGTATCTTTGATATGCCTTATTTTTAATCTCTGGCAGTTGATTATCTTTCAGAAAGACAAGAAAAAAATGTTTTGTTGAAGTTTACTAAATGTTGTCTCCTCTGGGGAAGAGGTAGAGTTTAGTGAGTTAATTGGATATGTTGAAGTTAGCCTTGAGAGAGTTACAAATACAATATTGACTCAAAAATTGTTTATCTGTGAAGATTCATTTTATAATGTATTCTATATAGCCATATTCAGTGCATTATTTCTTGATGAAAGTCTTCATATGTCTAGCATTAATTTAATGCAGGCTTTTAGTATTGATGATAAAAAACATAATTTGTACTCTAAAGCATTTTATTTATATTATTTGATTTTTCTTGAATCCTAAAAGATAGTTTAGGGAAAAACTATTATTGTCCCAATTTCAGAGATTGGGAAACTGACCCAAGGACTGTCAAGTTTTGAACCCAAGCTCATTAAACTCTATTGCCATAATTCTCTATTAGTTATGTAACTGAGACTGGAAACTCTTGCTTCTTTGCCCACAGGGTAAAGAAGTAATATGTGTTTTTTTATTTTTTTAACATCTTTATTGGAGTATAATTGCTTTACAATGGTGTGTTAGTTCCTGCTGTATAAAAAAGTGAATCAGTTATACATATACATATATCCCCATATCCCCTACCTCTTGCTTCTCCCTCCCATCCTCCCTACAGCACCCCTCTAGGTGGTCACAAAGCACTGAGCTGATCTCCCTGTGCTATGTGGCTGCTTCCCATTAGCTATCTATTTTACATTTGGTAGTGTATATATGTCCATACCACTCTCTCACTTCACCCAGCTTACCCTTCCCCCTCCCCATGTCCTCAAGTCCATTCTCTACGTCTGCGTCTTTATTCCTGTCCTGCCCCTAGGTTCTTCAGAACCATAATAGACATTTCTCCAAAGAAGATATACAGATTGCCAGCAAACACATGAAAGGGTGCTCAACATCACAAATCATTAGAGAAATGCATATAAAAACTACAATGAGGTATTACCTCACACCAGTCAGAATGGCCATCATCAAAAAATCTACAAACAGTAAATGCTGGAGAGGGTGTGGAGAAAAGGGAACCCTCTTGCACTGTTGGTGCATGTAAATTGATACAGCCACTATGGAGAACAGTATGGAGGTTCCTTAAAAAACTAAAAATAGAACTACAATACGACACAGCAATCCCACTACTGGACATATACCCTGAGAAAACCATAATTCAAAAAGAGTCATGTACCACAATGTTCATTGCAGCACTATTTACAATAGCCAGAACATGGAAGCAACCTAAGTGTCCATCGACAGATGAATGGATAAAGAAGATGTGGCACCTATATACAATAGAATATTACTCAGCCATAAGAAGAAACGAAATTGAGTTATTTGTAGTGAGGTGGATGGACCTAGAGTCTGTCATACAGAGTGAAGAAAGTCAGAAAGAGAAAACAAATACCATATGCTAACACATATATATGGAATTAAAAAAAAAAAAAAAGGTTATGAAGAACCTAGGGGCAGGACAGGATTAAAGACACAGATATAGAGAATGGAGTTGAGGACATGGGGAGGGGGAAGGGTAAGCTGGGACCAAGTGAGAGAGTGGCATGGACATATATACACTACCAAATGTAAAATAGATAGCTAGTGGGAAGCAGCCACATAGCACAGGGAGATCAGCTCAGTGCTTTGTGACCACCTAGAGGGGTGCTGTAGGGAGGATGGGAGGGAGATGCAAGAGGGAGGAGATATGGGGATATATATATAAGTATAGCTGATTCACTTTGTTATAAAGCAGAAACTACCCCACCATTGTAAAGCAATTATACTCCAATAAAGATGTTTAATATATATATATATAAAGGCCAATTAAAGCTAAAAAAATTAAAAAATAAATAAAAATAAAAATCTATCTCTTTAAAAAAAATAATCTACAAACAGTAAATGCTGGAGAGGGAGTGGAGAAAAAGGAAGCCTCTTGCACTGTTGATAGGAATGTAAATTGGTACAGCCACTATGGAGAACAGTATGGAGCTTCCTTAAAAAACTAAAAATATGTGTTTATTTTTAAATGATGATGGTGAGATGCTCCCAAAGCTAAATCCACATCCTGTATTTGTTTGTTAATTGTGCTGCTTTGTTGAACCCTAATGTTTCTGAGTTCCCTTAGCATCTCCTAAAGTGATTAAGAAAATAAAATATTTTACTAGTAAAACAATCCTTATTTCTCTTTGTTCACTGATGTGGAACTATATCTTCTGCCCTAAAGGTAATGACAGTAACATTATGTTAAGGATTATTAAGTGAGGAAATTTTTCAAAGGAAGAAAGAAGTTGAAAAATATCCCATGTCCAAATCTCTCCTCATGTAATAGACGTCTGCCATTTTGCTGCCCAGCATCTGTATAACTTTCTGAAAACAGCTTTTTTTTGTGTGTGGGAAATTACCCTTCTACCAGTTGATCTAGTAAGAGAGTCTGTCCCAGTCCTGTTTCAGCTAATCAGTGGGAATGAAACTTGAGCTGACGTTCTTCCCTGGGAATTTGAACTTCGGACAAAATGAATGTAAAAAGCTGAGCAAGATTGGAACTTACTCATCTAAAGTAATTCTTGGTACCTTGTAGAGACTTACATTGGTTCTCATTACCCATTGAATTACTCTTAGCTTCCTTTTGACTAGTTATAAAGCATCCCCTTTACATTTTTGAGCTACCGACTATCTGTCCAATAAATTTCCTCTCTAATTAACTTAGTACTGATCATTTTAAGTTGCTTTGGTAAAGGCAGTATTGTCTTGCACTGTTTAACTGCTAAGTCTTTTCACTTTTTTCCCCTTAAATCATGCTCCTCAGTATGATTCTATCATCACAACATTGGAGAAGGGGTAGGATTGTGGAAGTTAAGGTGTTAAGGAAGTCTAGGTGGAAAAAAAATGATTAAGTGGAAAATCTACTCTTTTGGTCCCTGATAAATTTTAAGAAGAATGAGCATGGAGGAAAGGTGGCAGGTGTTGAGATAAATGTGTCCTCCTCTCCCTTATCAGGATGGAAGTTACTGAAGGAGGGAGTATTTAAAAGAATTGTGGGCAAAGTCAAAGAAATAGGAGCTTTTTATTCCTCAACTATCTATTTTGGACTTTGGAAACTTACTGAAATATGACAAGATGGGATAAGTACACCTGAATATTACCTGTGCTATAGAGTGTTTAGCCACCATGAATGCCTTCTTTTGGCTTCCTTGAGTTGATCTTGAACTTCATTGTTTCCAATGAGACACAAAAATTATCAAGTAGTTCCCTCATGGGTCATGTAGCAAGATGTGATTATGAGGTCAACAGCACAGGGACATCACTTGCTTGGTAGGAGTAGAGTAGAAGTTATAGCCAAAACTCAAGGGATATGAAGCACTGGCAATAGTTGATGTAAGACAGAGTCAACAGGAAGAGGTGACCTGTGGAGCTTATCTAGTGGAGAGTAAACTATTCTCAAACAGCAAAAAGGTGAATAGTGACTAGGTGGAGAGTAAATGCTAATGCTGCCAGGGTCAGAAGGAGTAGTCGTACTCAGCAGAAACTGATCCTCACCAGTTTAGTAGCAGGGACCTAAGAAGGGCCAGAAAACAGTGGACAGATGGAACTCTGTTCTTTTCAGAGATCTCAAGAATATAGTAATATTTTCTATAGCCCCAATATATCATCTTAGGAATAATAGAGAGCAGAGCATAGAGAGATGACTGATTTAATAATTTAAAATGAAAGAGGCTGTAATACCATAAACTGGCTAATTTTTTAGCATTGATTCTTCTTTTTTGAATCTATCTGACTAGTTTTATCTGCAACTTCACAGAGTAACTGATCAAAAATGACTTAGACAACAGAGGCCTATTTTTATCTCACATAACAAGATTCCAGAGGTGGACAGTCCCAGATATAGCACAGAGATCAAGATTGTAATTTGGGAGCCAAATTCCTTTCATCTTTCTGATCTGCCATCTTTAGTATGTCAGCAAAGTCGTCCTTCCTGGTTATAAGATGGCTGCAGCAGCTCCAATCATCACATTCTAAACACATTCAAAAGCAGGAAGAAGGATGTTGAGGGGTAGGTGATAAAGACAATAGTATATACATATACTTCTTATATATACAATCATATATATGTGTGTGTGTGTGTGTGTGTGTATATATATATATATATATATATATATATATATATATATGTAGTCCTATTTTTATTAGGAGAAATATATTTCTGAACATCCTTAAGCAGACTTCCAATTTCCAGTTTGTTATGTACAAAGCTTAGGAAACACCACTCCATCCTAACAACAAATAAAATGCTGAACAAAGTAAAATATCAACAACTCTTCTTAGCTCCATAAGAGAAATGAGGTCACAGGGTGAACTGCTGCCCCCTTCCCCAAGTTGTAGAGACTGACATGCTGATACAGAGAATCAAGCTTACCAAAGCAGAAACCTACCAGCTGAAACTTCCACGGAAGTCAGGGCCGGAGTAGTTTACCTGAACTATAATTGATGAATTTCTGGAGGCTCAGTGTGTAAAAGTGGGAGATAAAAACTTCAAGTTTCCAGGGGGGTAGTTATGGCAGAAGATGGCAATAAAAAATAAACATGTGTCATCTGACATGAAATTAAAATGTAAGCTTTATGAGAGCAAGGATCTTTGTCTGCTTTGCTTAGCCATTAGAACATCATCTAACACATAGTAGACACTTGATACATAAATAGTGATAAATGTTACAAAAATAGATATAGCATGATAAGGTGATAGAGAGTGATAAGTGAGTGCTACTTAAGCTGGAGTGATTGATTTAGCTTCACCTCTTAGATGAGATGAATTTTAGTAAAGGCTTGCACGTACAGAGGTTATCTGGGAGAATGTTCCAGGAGAAAGACTAGCATAAGCAAATTTTCAAGGAAGGGAGTGTGCTTGGCACATTTGAGGAACAATAAGAAACCCAGTATGGCTGGAAGAAGGGAGAGAGTGGTAGGAGTTGAAATCAGAGAGATAGGTAGGGACCAGATCATGTAGAGCTTTATGAGTCATTGGAAGGACTTGAATCTTATTAAATGTGATGGAGGAGATAGGAAGCCACAATCTGAGATGTGTCATGCTCTAATACATATTTTTAAAATATTTTGGTTGATCTCTTGAACAAAGGCTGTAAAGGAGCAAGAATGGAAATAGAGAAGCTAATTTTTATGCTATGATTATCATTATTATCACGCTGTTAACACTATTATTAACTTCTTTCTTCACTGTTGAGAAATACTATTCTTTAAAAAATGTCTTCACCCAAATGATTTATACAATAAAACCATGAGGAAAGCAAACTTACAAATTCAGATCTGGAAAAGAACCAAATGGAATCTCTAGAAATAATTGAAAAAAACACTATTGTTAACAAAAATTTAGTGGATCAATTATGCAGCAGATTGACACAGCTGAAAACAATATGTTAACTGGAGCTGATCTGACTTAGGAATTAGAATGCAGTTTGGAGAAATACAGAAGTGGAAATTAAGTGAGATAGTAAGAGATATGGGAAATAAGTTGGCAAGTTCCAAACATAATATTCAGGAAGGTATTAGAATTAGTGAAAGTAAATGTATGCTGGTATACAAGCTGCAAATTTTCTGGAGTTAATAAAAAGCAAACATTTTCACAATCAACAAATACAGGAAATCCTTAGCAGAACAGTTTAAAAATAAAACCATCCTGTAATATTGTAGTGAAATTGCAGAACACAAAAATGAAAAAGTCTTACCAAAGACAGTGAGAAAAGACCTACTATTACAAATTAACCTGACAACAGATATATCAACAACAATAATAGAATCCAAAAGTAAGAAAAATAATAACTTAAAAATGCTAAAACTGGTAAGATAAAATAACTATCAATCAGGAACTTTGTACCCAGTTAAATTAGCATTCAAGATTGAGGATGAACTAAACATATTTCCATTAAGTAAAGACTGAGTGAGCCTGTCATACCTGAAAACAGTAATTCAGGGGGAAGAAGTTGAATTCCAAAGGAAGAAATGAGATGCAAGTAGGAAAGATTAGCAAATAAATTAGTAAACTTAAATCCACATAAGAAATGAAAATAGTCACTCATTTTGAAGTGTGAAAACAAGGTCAAAAAAAAAATAATGGGAAAAACATCAAAGAAGACATGAGGTGATAATTATAGCTAAAGCTTTCTAAGATTTTTTTATATTGCTTAACTTTAAATTTTTATGTCAAATATACAAGTTCAAAATATATTGCCATCCATAAAGATGAAGAAATAGAATGTATAACATCTAAAACAGTAAAGAGGGAGATGGAACTAAAAAGATAGAGTTTAGCAATATACTTAATGCTAAAGAATAAAGAAAAATTTACATATTTCATAATATATGAAGGAATATAGCAATATTTAAAACAAATTTATAGCTTTAATTATATACAAAAGTAATAAAAATCACAATTTAATAATCTAAATAGCCCCATAAAAGTCATTAATTAAAGAAAAATAAACATACACAATGTAGAAGGAAGGGTTAATAAATATAGGAATATACTTAATGAGATAGAAAACAAAGAAATATTTTATTAGGCTTTTTGAAGTTGTTCCTCTGAAGAGTTTGGTTAAATAGGAAATTATTTGTTGAATCAAAGCAAGAAAAAAATATAATGTTAGAAATAAATAAAAGGTGTCTATAAAAAAGGATTGAAAATAATGTAAAAGTTTTTACTGGAATTTTTTTGCAAAGAGTAGACTAAATAATTTTTAGGGGGAAAATATAATGATATTTTTAAGGAGAAACAATTATCTATAACCATTAAAATAGTTGAAATCTATGCTAAAATAACATCTGGGACGAATAATTTTTCTCTTATTCTATAAAAGTAACCTAATCCTATGCAGTATTAGAGAATAGAAAAGAAGGAAAATTGTCTCATCTTATTTGATGTCTCATATAATCTTAATGAAGAAATTAAATAAGGAGAGATTTGATGTCCTGTTAATATGAGCAGGTGAGGGCTCCAGAATTTAATGTAATTTTGGAAAAGAGAAATGATTTAATTATTCCCAAGACTAGTGAGTTGGAACCTACCAGTAATACTAGAATTGGCTACCTTTATGTTACATGCTTCCTCTTTATTTGAAGCCATGAGTCTAAATAATTATTAAATTCCTCAATAAAAAGTAGGAAAATTTCAGTTCAGGAGATTTGTTTATATAACACATTAATGGGCTACTTGGAAACATGTACCACCATTTATACACATTGAGGTCTAAAATTTTACCCTTTTTTTGGTTTTATTTTGAAATGGTTTATTTGGAGACATAATTTATAAACTATGTGAACTGTGGGTTTTTCTTTGTCTCTCCTTCTGAGCTTTAGTTACCACCCTGAAAGTGCTATGAGATTGTATAACATCATGTTTATGAAAGTGCTCAAAACCAAACTGTCTACATTTTGGATTATTGTAAGCAAAATGTATTTTCCATAATGCCTTATGTAAGAAAGCTGATAGCTAAAAGATTGCAATGAGAATAGGAAAGTCAGAACTAAAATATCATTTCTTTGTCATGGGAACTTGTTAAGCATGTTATCTCTCATTTGTATTTTACCTGAATGACAATCTTGTGTGTGGGGGTGGGATGGGGGTGGAGAAGAGAGGGTGTCATGCATGATATTAATAGTTTGTCTTATATTTTTAACTCATTTTTGGGGGGTATTTTTATTCATCTCCTTTTCTTATTTGTCTACTTTTACCAGAATTTTCTAATTGTAAAAATTTGAGGAGCAAATATCAAATGTAAATGAAAAATGGAAACTCTGGAAACTCTAATAAGATTTTAAAAAGCTAGATGAGCTTTCATACAGTTATCCACCCACCTCGTATTACTTACGGTGCAGAACACTCAATTTTAAATGTAACTCTCCAATTCCACAGCACAGAAAATGAGACTATATATATCATTACAATCCCCAGTAGAGGTAATGAGAGCATATGCCCAGCTACAGCTATCCATTGAGATAATGAGATTATAAATACTATACTCCTACTGCTTCCAGGTGTAATGAGAAGCTACCGTTTTATGGTCATATTTCCTGCAATCGTCCTTGAAACCAGGAGACCGTGAATTCAGAGATAACCTAATGAGGAACAGAAACAGATAACCATTTATCATAGCCTTTCCAAAATCAGCTCATGAAGAAAGGCACAAATGGCAACAAAGTTACTGAATACATCCATTTGTTAACTAATATCTGCTGTTCTTAGAGAACCATGAACAATGAAGGCATTGTTAAAGAGGAAATGACCTGAAATACTCTTCTACAGAGTTAAACATCATACCGACAGCTCTCATAAAAGTAGGGTACAATTAAGAGCTTTTTGGAAATACTCATTTAATGTATTTCTTTCTCTTTTAAATTAAAGAAAAATCAGTGTCTAACCTATTATTAATAACTTATGTTTTTGGCAGTAGTATTTATTTTCTGCAGCCAGAGGATATTTATATTCCTTAGGTACATACACTTTTCTAGAGGTATTTATTTGTGTTCAAAAATGTTGTGTGGAAAGAGCTCCAGGCTCAGTTTGGGAATGGCGTGGGGGATTAATTGTCATGTAATCCAAATTGGAAAAATTTTTATATACTTCCTCTCAATTTCGAAACTTGAAATTTAATCCCCCAAAGTAAAATATCCTTGCGTGTAAGAAAATGTGATTCTAGTTTTAGGAAGATAAGAGTAAATTTTTCACCCTCTGTTGCCCGTACTAAGTTGGAAATTTTTTATCTCTGATTATTTTGAGCCTTTGCTAGAAGTTTTGAAGTAAAATCCAGGTTTTGAGTGTTTCACAAAATTATTTCTGCCTACCTCTTAATTTCATAATCTACCACTCCCCTCCCATCCCCTGCTGCTTTAAGATCCAGGCACAGTGGTTTCCTTACTACTTGTTCAATATATCAAAATATTTTCTAGGCCTTGTTCACAAAGGGCTTAAATCCACTTCCCCAGCTAGAAAATAATTTTTTCACTCATGTCCTTTAGGTGTCCAAGCAAGAGAGGTTTGTCATTCCTAATCATTTTGAGACCACTCTTAACCTATCAACCCAGTCAGGTTACTGTCTTATGATACATTTCCATTTTTTTCTTAGTAATTATCACAATCTGAAGATATATTTCATTTCTGTTATTTAATATCTGTCTTCCCCACATGAACATAAGAGGCAAGAGGAAAGAAAACTTTTCTGTATTGTGTAAGTTATAAAACAGGAATATAACACATGCCTGGGACATTATATTGCAGTATAGATGAGTGATAGATAGAATCGATGACTATGTATAGGTAACCATAAATACTTTAAAACAAAAAGAATTGAGACTATGCTTATCCTATGTTGGATATGTATTTCTAGATACCTAACATGATTTCATATATATATGAAATTACACACACATATAAATCTATCTATCTCAAGATATGGGTACTTGGTGTGCTTCTTGTTACTGCTACTAGGGGGTTTTTGCTTCTAGGCCTTCTCATCAGACAGAACTAGGAAATATATGTATGTATTCTAATTCATGAGCACTTAGACATCTATATTTCTGTGTCCATATGTATAAGTATAATTTTAACAAAAACATAAATTTATATTGATAACTCTAAATTCAATCTTATTCTACCAGGTTCATCTTAGCCCTCCACCTATCCTTATTTGTAACTTTCTTCTCTGACAGTGAGAAACTTGGCTTTCTTTTCCTATGTTTACTTATTTGGCCAATCCTAGTGTACATCTAAAGTACCTTCAGAACTACTAATCCATACCCTTGAAAATGTTCTAGCTTTAGCTAGAGAAACATTCATGATTCCAAAACAGAGGTAATGAAAGTAGAGATTTGACTTTCTTCAAATAGAGAAATTCGCTTTTAGAAAGACTTGGAGGGGAACTTCCCTGGTGGCGCAGTAGTTAAGAATCTGCCTGCCGATGCAGGGGACATGGGTTCGAGCCCTGGTCTGGGAAGATCCCACATGCCACGGAGCAACTAAGCATGTGCGCCACAATTACTGAGCCTCTGCTCTAGAGCCTGTGAGCCACAAGTACTGAGCCCACGTGCCGCAACTACTGAAGCCCATGCACCTAGAGCCCGAGCTCCACAACAAGAGAAGCCACTGCAATGAGAAGCCCGCGCCACAACGAAGACTAGTCCTCACTCGCTGCAACTAGAGAAAGCCCGCACGCAGCAATGAAGACCCAAAGACGAAGACCCAACACAGCGAGAAATAAATAAATAAATAAATTTATTTTAAAAAAAAGAAAAACTTAGAGGAAGCCCATCGTTTACCAAAGTGTTCAACAAGTCCTCATTGCTTGCTGCTAATTTCATCTTTAGCTTTTTTGATTCCTTGAGAAACACATCCAATCTACATCTTCATTTCATCTCTCTATCTAGCTTTGTGGAACAACAACCTGTTGTTGTGCTTGCATTGTACTTTGACATTATTATGGCACCCAATTTCTTATCTTTGTTGTCTAGTTCATTTCGGAGCAATTGCTAGTAAGAGTTGTCCCTGCTCCTTACTTACCATTTAAGGAATCAATCCTAAACCAAATAGAGGGGGTAGCAGAAACATTTTTAATCCTTAACCTTTTTATCTTCTTATTTCCACCATTCTTAGCCTCATTCAAGACAATTATTCTTTAGAAGTCCCTCTTTCCCTAGATGACATAGCTACCCCATTCTACCATCTTTACTCAGGCTAAAACTTTAGAGACATTGTTGATTCTGCCCTTTACTTTGTTTTAAAATCTAATTAATGGCTTCACAGTTTAAATGTTAAGTTATCTTTCTCAGATTGGTGAGACTTCTTTCATGTTTTTATGTCCATGAGAAGCTTTTGTAATAATACAAACCAGCAGAACATTCTGCATGGGAAATTGCAATTACTTGCCCCTATGCCCCAATGTATTCCGCATACTGCTAAAAATAACCTTATTAAAACAGCTGATGATATGTTTTCTGGGGCCAATTAGATCACATAAGAATTAAGTACAATTTCTTAATCAAATATTCCAATCTTATTATGCTGTGATTTCAACCAGCATTTCTGGAGGTGATCCTTGCTCTTTTCCTTGACATCAACAACCCTCTAGTAAAAATAGAAAACTCTACATTCTCTGAACTTTCCTTCATTTTAATTTTGCCTGTATTATTTTCTTTGTGTTTCAGAAGAAAAGTTATAGACCTAAAGACATATATTAGAAATTTTAAATATCTGAGTTTTACTGATATAGGCACCTCTCTTAAAAGCTAGAAAAATAACAGCAAATTAATCCTAAAGATAGTAGAAGAAAATAAATTATAAAGTTAGGAACAGATATCAATAAAATAGAAAACAAATATGCAATCAAGAAATCAACAAAGGTTAAAGTTGGTTTATTTAAATGTAAAATTGACAACCTTCTAAGATTGATAAGACTAATAAAAATATATAATTATGTATATAATAATTTATATATATCATCTCAGTGAATAAAAATGAAATGACTTAGACCTACAGATTAAAAAGGTAATGAAAAGATAATAAACTATATTAAAGGTAATAAAATAGTATTGTGCATAACTTTATGGCTATATATACCCAAAGTGACACAAGTTGAGATTTAAAATTTATATTAAAGGTTTACCTGTATTGAAGAAATTGAAACAAAAAAGTCCTCTTTCAAAGAAGTAAAGTTCATACAATTTTACTAGTGAATTTTTCTAAATAGTTAAGGGCATAATAAAATGTCATTTTTACATGAATCTTTTTTGAGAATAGAAAAAAGGAGCATTCCCTAATCTATTCATTTTTAGTGGTTAGCATAGTTTTTATAACAAATCATGAAAAAAACTTTACAGAAAGGAAAATTACAAGTTAATTTCTTTCTGCATCTTAACATACATGCATGCATAGCCTAAACAAAATATTTCAAATAAATTCCAGCATATATAAAGAGGATAATATATTTGCCCAAGTGGGACCTATACCAGAAATACAAGTTTGGTTTAGTATTCAAAACTCAATTATTATGTGTTACCTCATTAAAAGAATAAAGGAGAAAATGCAAATGGTCATCTCAATAGATGTAGGAGAAGCATCTGATAGATTCAACCACACTTAAACTGTTTAAAAATATAGAAAATTTGGAATAGAATGGAACTATCTTAATTTGACTTATTTTAAAAATTATCATTCTTAATGATTATATATTGAAAATTTTTATCCTAAGACCAGGAAAATTAAAAGGATGCTCTGAGTCATAAGACTCAGTATATTCAATGCTTTATTTGAGTTATTAGCCGTTGCAGTAAGCTAGGAAACAAAATATATAAACATTGTAAGAGAATAAATAAAACGAATGACTATATCATTATAATGCATACAGAAAATCCAAAAGAATCTACAGACTTTATTAAAATTAACAGTTAATCAAAGTTTCTTAATAAGAATCAGTGTCCAAGATTTAATACTTTTATATAATCTCAAAAAATAATTAGCAAATAAAGCTGAAATATTCAACTCCATGGCATCTAAAGAAAATTAAATGACTAGGCATAAGTCTAACACAAGTTATGGAAGTCTTCTAGGCTGAAAAAAACAAAATTCTATTAAAAGGAACTAAAGAAAAACTAAAATCTCCTCTATTTTATTTACAAATTCAATACCATTCCATTCAAATTTTAGCAGGTTTTTAAATTAGAAATTCATTAGATGATTTTAGAATGTATATGGGAATGAAAATGGCCAAGAAAAGTCCAATTACTGATATTAGTTTTCTATTGCTGCAAACAGTTGCCACGAACAGTGGCTTAAAACAAAATCCATTTGTTTTCTCACAGTTTCTGTAGATCACAAGACCAGGCACAGGTCAGATGTGTTCTGTGCTTAAGGTTATACAAGGGTATAATCAAGGTGTCAGCCAGGCTGCATGTTCATTTGGAGGAGTGACCAGGGAAGAATCTATTTCTAAGCTCATTCAGGTTGTTGGTAGAATTCAGTTCCTTGCAGCTGTGAGGCTGAGGTCCCTGTTTTCTTAGTGGCTGTTAGCCACGGGTGAGTCTCAGCTCCTAGAGGTAGCCCTCATGACCTAATCACATAGCCTTCTTCAAAGGCAGCAGGAGAATCTTCACTTTGCTACGTGATAGTCAGATAATGTAATGTAATCATGGGAATGACAATGCCATCATTTTGTCTATATAACATAAACTAATCAAGGGAGCAATTATTCCATCGTATCCCCAGGTCCTGCCCACACTCAAGGGGAGGGGACTATGCAGGGTATGTATACCAGGGGTTGGGAAACTTGAGGGCCATCTTAGAATTCTGTCTGCCACAGTATTCCCTAAGCATAAGAATTAAGCCTAAGGATGAACACACCAATCATAAAGGTTAATTATAAAGCTGGTTAATAATGTCTATTATTCATTCAAGGATAGACACATATGGTAATAGAAGAAAACTGAGTGACAGGAAACAGACCCACACACGTAGAACTGCTATTTGGTTTAAAGATGACAATGTAGTGCATTGAAGAAAAGATGGTATTTTCAATAAAGAATGGTGTGTCAATTAGATAGTTACCTTGAAAAAAATTGAAAACAAGCAAATCTTCACCTCCTACCTTACATCATACCACAAAAATCAATTCCAAATGAACTGGATGTTTAAATGTGAAAATTAAAACAATAGAATTTATATAAGATAACATATGGAAATATCTTTAGGACCTTGAGTTCAGCAAAGATATCTTGAGTAAGAAATAAACAGCATTAATCATACACATAGATAAATTTGGCTATTTTAAGTTAATTTGTATTTGTCAAAAGTACCATTAGAAAGTGAAAGTACAATGCACAAATTAGAAGATACTTTTCAATATATATCAAAGAACTCATACACAATATGTGAAGAACTGACTTTTGGAATGTGACAAAAGAGAATAAGTAGCCAATAAACATGAAAATTTGTTTAACTTAATTTTTAATAATATGCAAATTAAACCCACAATATTATACAACTACACATCCACCAGAATGGCTAAAATTTAAAAGAAACCTAAAAATTGACAATCCAAGTTTTGGTCAGTATGTAGAGTAATTGGAAATTTTATACATTACTGTCAGGAAAGTAATTTGGTAAAACCACTTTGGAGAAAAGCATAATTGTGTCTACAAAAGCTGGTCATATGCAAATCTTATTACTCAGGCATGCTGCTTCTAGGTATTTACCCTCATGTATGCATCAAAAGATATGGAGAATATTTATAGCAGCACTATTTGGATTTGCCCCAATTTGGAAACAACCCAAATGCCTATTAATAGTAGAATGGATAAGTAAATTTGGTATATTCATGTAATGGAATGCTAAAGAGCAATAAGAATTCATGAACTATTGCTACATTCAAGAAGAAAGATGAATCTCATAGATGTTGAGCCAGAGAAACCCTATGCAAGAGCATGAATTACTGATTCAATTTATATGAATTATAAAAACAACATCCAACTGATTGTGATAGAAGTCAGGATGGAGACTACTCTTGGCAATGGAAGTAAAGAAACTGGGAGGGCCATATGAGAGCTTTTGTACTGAGTTTTCTGCACATTCACAAGTCTATACTTGTGTATGTGCAGGTTGTGAAAATTTGTTGAACTGTAATTTCATGGTCTGTGCATTTCTTGGTATATATGATATATTTCAGTAAACATTGTCTTAAAAAAGTAATCTTCAGCTTTGTAGGGTAAGGTTTAGGTAATTTTACTTTGCATTAAATTTATACACACATCAAAAGTCTACGTTTAACTGTGATAATAACCTGTTAATGCATTTATTTGTGCCTTGTATACTGAAATCAAGACTTGTGCTTGACTAGAGAGTACGATGTGACTACAAATTATTCAGTTTAAATTGTGACATTGGGAGGCTTCTTGTTAGCCTGAACTTTGATGATGATAGTAATGTCAAGCAATTTACTCCATGTTGCCCCAAAGTGCACTTTATTTACAGTCACGTGGGTACTGTAATATATTAATTTTATTCTTTTCCCCAAGATAAAAACAATATATGCTTGAAAAATTTTCCGTGTGAATATATGCAATGCTTTCACATTGACTACATGCAAATTTAATTTAAATTAAATTTCAAAGTTAACTTTGAGCTTAAGATTTTTGTAATTCTGATTTAGTTTGTCCATCAAGTAAATACATTTCTAATCAAGAAAGCTATCACTTGGTGGTTTTGCATCAAATATCCATAAAATAATTTTTACCTGGGTTATAATTTTTAGAAGTATTGTTTTCTATTCTATACTAGTCTGACAGCTAAAAGATGAAGAAAAAGGATTTACAGTCATCCCTTGGTATCCATCAGGGATTGGTTCCAGGACACCCTACAGATACTAAAATCTGCAATGCTCAAGTCCCCTATATAAAATGGTGTAGTATTTGTGTATAACCTATGCACATCTTCTCACATACTTTAAACCATCTCTAGATTACTTATACTATTTAATACAATGTAAATGCTGTGTAAATAGTTGCAGATATGTGGCAAATTCAAATTTTGCTTTTGGAACTTTCTGGAGTTTTTTGGTTTTTTTTTTGAATATTTTTTATCTGTGGTGGAACACATGGATATGGAGGGCCAACTGTATTTCATTTCCAGAACACTTTCTTAGTCCACTTATGTTTATTTCTGATACTTGGTGAGAAGAAAACTTTGAATTTCAATGAACTCATTTTAAGAAACATTTTCCCAGCTTCTAAGAGTAAAAATTTCTCCGAGGGTTATAGACTTACAGAGTTCACAAATCATTTATCCATAATAATTCATAGGAGGACAGTAAACTGTAACTGTGACATCTCCAGATCTTAGAAAAAACAGTATTTAATCTAACTACATTTATCTGCCCTTACACGAGGGCTTAAATCTTTAGGAATAAAATCTTGAAATTTTGTAAAAGTCTGTAATATTCTTACAAAATTATTTCAGATTAAAAAGAATTAATTTTATCACTTTAAAACACATCAGACTCTAAATGTATTTTTACCCAGGCATTTTTGAGTAAAGATTTTGAGGAATAGAAAAAATAACCCTATTTTTTCTATTTCTAGCCTAATCGAAGAAAAAAATCAGCGTGGCAAGGAACATTTTCCAGGTAACTGAAGCCTAACTAACTAAACATCAAAATATTTAATTTTATTATTTTTGATGTAAATAAGAGGGAACTATTTCAAAACCCTTCCTGCCTTCTTAGAGACTAGTGAGGATAACTTGGCCATTTCTAGGAGTCTTACACATCTCAGGCGGCTATAATAAAAATACCATAGGCTGGGTGGCTTAATAAGCAACAGAAACTTATTTCTTACAGCTCTAGAGTGTGGAAGTCCAAGATCAGGGTGCTAACACAGTCACATTCTGGTGAGGATGCTCTTCCAGGTTGCAGACTACCAACTTCTTATATCCGCACATGGCAGAGTAAGGAGGGGAAGCAAGCTCCCTCATGACTCTCATAAGGGCATTAATCCCATTCATGAAGACTCAACCCTCATGACCTCATCTAAGCGTAATTACCTCTCAAATGCCCCACCTCTTGATATCATTAAATCAAGGATTTCAACATGTCAGTTTTGGGGGGACACAAACATTCAGTCTGTAACACTAGGTGACCCTTAAATGGGTCAGATATTTTCATATGTTATCTAATTTGGGCCTCTATTATAATGAACTATATAGCATGTTTTCTCCAGTCCGTCTTATTTTACTTGAACTAAATATCAGTAATATAACTTTTTTCATTTCAGGCATTTGAAATATGTTTGGGGAAATGTTTAAGTATTCTCAAATTCAATGAAGAAACATTTATTAAATACCTCTTATATGTCAATCACTGTGCTAAGATTTGGGGATACAAAGATGAATTAAAAAGGGCCCTGATCTAAAGAGTACATGGTGATAACAGTCAAGTAAATTTTAATAAGGCATAATGTCTATAATAAGTGTAGACACTAGGTACAATGATGATAAGAAACACAGATCTACCTAAGTGGAAAGAGAAGTCAATTCTGTTGGGTTTTTTCCCCCTAACTTTAGAGACATGATACTTTAAAGATTCATAAAATCAGTCCAGTAAATTGTGATCAATATTTTAAAATAATAGATGAATAGAAATTATGAGATGTATCAAGTAGTAAGGTTAAGGATTTTTATGTGAAACTGTTTTTCTTATATATGTATACAGAGGCATACATGCACATATTTGTGTACTTGGCTGGTCTTTAAAATACATATCATATTGGGAGTCAACATCTAAAAAGTTTTAAAAGTTTTTTTTCTTTTTTTGCACTACTGGAATAAGAAATAGGAGATGCAAAACATAGACAAATAAAACAAGATATCATATTCAACTTACTATAGTTAGTTTTTTTGTCTGGTTTGTAGACTATGTGTTAGGGAAATAAATGGAGGGAAGATGTATGTAGAAGCCCCACAATGTAATGTTTTAAATGATCTTTAATGAATTAATACTTTTGAAATATGTTTTATCAATAAGACACGATGTTTCTACTGTCACAATATAGGCCACACTTTTCTTCAATTATACATAAAGATTAAATTTGAACAGCAAGTTAAAGTTAAGAGGAAGTGTTTATTGTTTATGTGTTACTCCAGGAATTTGGGGGCAAGGTGATAGGATTAGTATTTTTTTAGCCCAGGTACCCAGTCAGTTATTCAAAGATCAAGAGATAACTCCCAATCAGAATGAACAGGA
This sequence comes from Balaenoptera ricei, assembly GCF_028023285.1. Classification (NCBI taxonomy): domain Eukaryota; kingdom Metazoa; phylum Chordata; class Mammalia; order Artiodactyla; family Balaenopteridae; genus Balaenoptera; species Balaenoptera ricei. The sequence goes on from NC_082640.1 coordinate 129,401,124, forward strand.
ACAGGTCTGGTGGTATGCACAATCCTTAAGCTCCAAAGCATTTTGCCTGAAATGAAACAGACTCATTTAGGGGAAAAAGAATGAGAGTGCTTCAAGTTGGTTTAGGGGTACATGAGAACTGCTGATGAGAATGGGTGACTTGGGATGTCTTGTGTAATGCCACATCCATTGTCTTTTGACCCTGTCTTTGGAAGAATTTGAATCAAAATATTATAGTATGAGGTCAAGAATAATCCAAGAATTATATAAGAGGTTGTAAGAAATTCGTAGGGCCCTATTTTTGGCCTATTAGATGAATTTTAAACACATTTCAGCTCAATAGGAAGATTATAATTATTGATTCAGAAGATGTTATTTTGACAAAAATTTTCATATATACACTGAGCAGGTATGCAAAGTCAAGGATAACTGGAAAAGCTATTTTATGAGGCAGCAACAAAAGCAACATCAAGGCCAGGAGAAGGGATGAAGTGACCACGGGTGTCCCTAGGCACAGGCATAAGAAATAGCAGAGAGAAAGAGACTAGGGAAGCTATGGAAATGGGACCAATATTCATTCATTAATTTATCAGTCATTTGCAGCACACAGGATAACTATGTGATTTGTTTATCTCAATTTATTAATATTAGTTAAACCTTAATCTAGAAGAATCTTCAAAGTTGTTTTGTTTTTTAATTACTTCTGCTCAGCATCTGTCTGAATGTAATTAATAAAAGCACATTATCGTAAGTATCTAATCAAGTCCTCTGCACTGGAGTACACAATCCATTTCCTCATGGAAAGTTTCTGTCTTGAAAACTATACTAGTCATCCACTTAGAAATGTTACTGCCTTCTACTTAGCCTAAACTTAAACCATTCTACTCTATTTATTTGAAGGAAGTTTTGCTTTTTTGCATTTCAGCATGTCCACTTAAATTCCCATTGTGTTGTTAGGAGTTACTTACCTGAAAAAGTGAAATTCCTGCATTTTTATGTCTAAGGGCAGTAGTCTCTTATGCACAATTAACAACTCAGCCTTGAGCCAGCCAGCCAGCTGGCATACTCTGTAGACATAAGGAGGAACAACCTCAATTTGGTTATATTTCTGTTTGATATGGGCTGGAAATATTGCAAAATGTTATATACACACACACATATATATATATATATATATATATATATATATATATAAGCACACACATACATTCTTGTCAAAGTCATATTCACAATCATTTCATAGATTAATAGATACAGAAGACAAAACCCAGGACATTTATTATGTGATAGGTATACATGCATATTTTTCTGACTATGAAAAACAAAAAAGTTTCCTTGGCTCATGTTGCATATTTTTAATGCATTTGAGGTATTCATTTCATGTTGGATCTTATATGCATAGATTTGGATTGATTCACCTTGTCATCCTCCTTAATTTTTTCATTTTTTTTAATCTCCCATTTCAATAACTTTCCTTCTCATCATACAAACACATTATCACAAATAAAATACATAACCTGCCAATTCTCCATTTCTACCTTTATTGACAGATGTACATATAAGTGATTAATACTTAATTTTGTGTCATATGTGGTTTCAAAAATTGTATATATTTAGACTCAGGTGTTGCTAAGCAGGTAGAATGTGGTTCTAGAGAGGTGGGCATCTATATTAACCATCACATAGAAAGAATCTATCTAGGAGATTGGTTCAAGATGGTGGAGTAGAAGGACATGCGCTCACTCCCTCTTGCGAGAGCACTGGAATCACAACTAACTGCTGAACAGTCATTGACAGGAAGACACTGGAACCCACCAAAAAAGACACCGCACATCCAAAGACAAAGGAGAAACCACAGTGAGACGGTAGGAGGGGCGTAATCACAATAAAATCAATTCCCATAACTGCTGGATGGGTGACTCACAGACTGGAGAACACTTATACCACAGAAGTCCACCCACTGGAGTGAAGGTTCTGAGCCCAATGTCAGGCTTCCCAACCAGGGGGTCTGGCAACAGAAGGAGGAATTCCTAGAGAATCAGACTTTGCATGCTAGAGGGATTTGATTGCAGGACTTCGACAGGACCGAGGGAAACAGACTCCACTCTTGGAGGACACACACAAAGTAGTGTGCGCATCGGGACCCAGGGGAAGGAGCAGTGGCCCTGGGGGAGACTGAACAAGACCTACCTGCTAGTGTTGGAAGGTCTCCTGCAGAGGCGGGGGGTGGCTCTGTTTCACCGTGGGGACAAGGACACTGGCAGCAGAAGTTCTGGGAAGTACTCCTTGGCATGAGCCCTCCCAGAGTCTGCCATTAGCCCCACCAAAGAGCTGGGTAGGCTCCAGTATTGGTTTGCCTCAGGCCAAACAACCAACAGGGAGGGAACCCAGCCCCACCCATCAGCAGACAAACGGATTAGTGTTTTACTTAGCTCTGCCCACCAGAGCAACACCCAGCTCTACACACCACCAATCCCTCCCATCAGGAAACTTGCACAAGCCTCTTAGATAGCCTCATCCACCAGAGAACAGACAGCAGAAGCAAGAAGAACTACAATCCTGTAGCCAGTGGAACAAAAACTGCATTCACAGATAGAAAAGATGAAAAGGCAGAGAGCTTGTACCAGATGAAGGAACAAGATAAAACCCCAGAAAAACAACTAAATGAAGTGGAGATAGGCAAGCTTCCAGAAAAAGAATTCAGAATAATGATAGTGAAGATGTTCCAGGACCTTGGAAAAAAAATGGAGGTAAAGATCGAGAAGATGCAAGAAATGTTTAACAAAGACCTAGAAGAATTAAAGAACAAACAAACAGAGATGAACAATACAATAACTGAAATGAAAAATACACTAGAAGGAATCAATAGCAGAATAACTGAGGCAGAAGAACGGATAAGTGACCTGGAAGACAGGATGGTGCAATTTACTGCCTTGGAACAGAATGAAGAAAAAAGAATGAAAAGAAATGAAGACAGCCAAAGAGACCTCTGGGACAACATTAAATGCAACAACATTCGCATTATAGGGTTCCCAGAAGGAGAAGAGAGAGAGTAAGGACCCGAGAAAATATTTGAAGAGATTATAGTCGAAAACTTCCCTAATATGTGAAAAAAATAGCCACCCAAGTCCAGGAAGCACAGAGTCCCAGTCAAGATAAACCTACACCGAGACACATAGTAATCAAATTGACAAAAATTAAAGAGAAAGAAAAATTACTGAAAGCAACAAGGGAAAAATGACAAATAATATACAAGGGAACTCCCATAAGGTTAACAGCTGATTTCTCAGTAGAAATTCTACATGTGAGAAGGGAGTGACATGATATATTTAAAGTGATGAAAGGGAAGAACCTACAACAAGATTACTCTACCCAGCAAGGATCTCATTCAGATTCGATGGAGAAATCAAAAGCTCTACAGAAAAGCAAAAGCTAAGAGAATTCAGCACCACCAAACCAGCTCTACAACAAATGCTAAAGGAACTTCTCTAAGTGAGAAACACAAGAAAAGGACCTACAAAAACAAACCCATAACAATTAAGAAAATGGTAATAGGAACGTACATATCGATAATTACCTTAAACGTGAATGGATTAAATGCTACAACCAAAAGACACAGGCTCGCTGAATGAATACAAAAACAAGACCCATATATATGCTGTCTACAAGAGACCCACTTCAGACCTAGGGACACATACAAACTGAAAGTGAGGGGATGGAAAAAGATATTCTATGAACATGGAAATCAAAAGAAAGCTGGAGTAGCAATTCTCATATCAGACAAAGTAGATTTTAAAATAAAGACAATTATAAGAGACAAAGAAGGACACTACATAATGATCAAGGGATCAATCCAAGAAGAAGATATAACAATTATAAATATATATGCACCCAACATAGGAGCGCCTCAATATATAAGGCAACTGCTAACAACTATAAAAGAGGAAACCAACAGTAACACAATAATAGTGGGGGACTTTAACACCTCACTGACACCAATGGACACATCATCCAAACAGAAAATTATTAAGGAAACACAAGCTTTAAATGACACAATAGACCACATAGATTTAATTGATATTTATAGGACAATCCATCCCAAAACAGCAGATAACACTTTCTTCTCAAGTGCACATGCAACATTCTCCAGGATAGATCACATCTTGGGTCACAAATCAAGCCTCAGTAAATTTAAGATCATTGAAATCATATCAAGCATCTTTTCTGACCACAATGCTGTGAGAGTAGAAATCAAGTACAAGGAAAAAAAAGTAAAAAACACAAACACAAGGAGGCTAGACAATACGTTACTAAATAATGAAGAGATTACTGAAGAAATGAAAGAGGAAATCAAAAAATTCCTAGAGAAAAATTACACTGAAAACACGATGATTCAAAAGCTATGGGATGCAGCCAAAGCAGTTCTAAGAAGGAAGATTATAGCAGTAAGCCTACCTCAAGAAACAAGAAAAAACTCAAACAATCTAACCTTACACGTAAAGGAACTAGAGAATGAAGAACAAACAAAACCCAAAGTTAGTATAAGGAAAGAAATCATAAAGAGAGCAGAAATAAATGAAATAGAAACAAAACAGTAGCAAAGATCAATAAAACTAAAAGCTGGTTCTCTGAGAAAATAAACAAAATTGATAAGCCGTTAGCCAGATTCATCAAGATAAACAGGGAGAGAACTCAAATTGATAAAATTAGAAATGAAAAAGGAGAAGTTACAACAGACACTGCAGAAATACAAAGCATCCTAAGAGACTACTACAAGCAACTCTATGCCAATAAAATGGATAACCTGGAAGAAATGGACAAATTCTTAGAAACGTATAACCTTCCAAGACTGAACCAGGAAGATATAGAAAATATGAACATACCAATCACAAGTAATGAAATTGAAACTGTGGATAAAAATCTTCCAACAGACAAAAGTCCAGGACCATAGGGCTTCACAGGCAAATTCTATCAAACATTTAGGGAAGAGCTAACAACCATCCTTCTCAAAGTCTTCCAAAATATTGCAGAGGAATGAACACTCCCAAACTCATTCTATGAGGCCACCATCACCCTGATACCAAAACCAGACAAAGATGCTACAAGAAAAGAAAATTACAGACCAATATCACTGATGAATATAGAGGCAAAAATCCTCAACAAAATAGTAGCAAACAGAATCCAACAACACATTAAAAGGATCATACACCATGATCAAGTGGGATTTATCCCAGGGATGCAAGGATTCTTCAATATATGCAAATCAATCGATGTGATACACCATATTAACAAATTGAAGAATAAAACCATATGATCATCTCAATAGATGCAGAAAAAGCTTTTGACAAAATTCAAAACCCATTTATGGTTAAAAACTCTCTAGAAAATGGGCATAGAAGGAACCTACATCAACATAATAAAGGCCATATATGACAAACCCACAGCAAACATCATTCTCAATGGTGAAAAACTGAAAACATTTCCTCTAAGATCAGGAATAAGACAAGGGTGTCCACTCTTGCGACTATTATTCAACATAGTTTTGGAAGTCCTAGCCACAGCAATCAGAGAAAAAAAGAAATAAAAGGAATACAAATTGGAAAAGAAGAAGTAAAACTGTCACTGTTTGCAGATGACATGATACTATACATAGAGAATTCTAAAGATGCCACCAGAAAACTACTACAGCTAATCAATGAATTTGGTAAAGTAGCAGGATACAAAATTAATGCACAGAAATCTCTTGCATTCCTATACACTGATGATGAAAAATCTGAAAGAGAAGTTAAGTAACACTCCCATTTACCACTGCAACAAAAAGAATAAAATACCTAGGAATAAACCTACCTAGGGAGACAGAAGACCTGTATGCAGAAAACTATAAGACACTGATGAAAGAAATTAAAGATGATACCAACAGATGGAGAGATATACCATATTCTTGGATTGGAAGAATCAACATTGTGAAAATGACTATACTACCTAAAGCAATCTACAGATTCAATGCAGTCCCTATCAAACTATCAATGGCATTTGTCACAGAACTAGAACAAAAAATATCACAATTTGTTTGGAAACACAATAGACCCCAAATAGCCAAAGCAGTCCTGAGGGAAAAAAAAACAGAGCTGGAGGAATCAGGCTCCCCAACTTCAGACTATACTACAAAGCTACAGTAATCAAGACAGTAAGGTACTGGCACAAAAACAGAAATATAGATCAATGGAACAGGATAGAAAGCCCAGAGATAAAACCATGCATATATGGTCACCTTATCTTTGATAAAGGAGGCAAGAATATACAGTGGAGAAAAGACAGTCTCTTCAGTAAGTGGTGCTGGGAAAACTAGACAATTACATGTACAAGAATGAAATTAGAACACTCCCTAACACCATATACAAAAATAAACTCAAAATGGATTAGAGACCTAAATGTAAGACTGGACACTATAGAACTCTTAGAGGAAAACGTAGGAAGAACACTCTTTGACATAAATCACAGCAAGATCTTTTTTGATCCACCTCCTAGAGTAATGAAAAAAAACCAGAAATAAACAAATGGGACCTAATGAAACTTAAAAGCTTTTGCAAAGCAAAGGAAACTACAGACAAGACGAAAAGACAGCCCTCAGAATGGGACAAAATATTTGCCAATGAAACAACGGAAAAAGGATTAATCTCCAAAATATATAAACAGCTCATGCAGCTCTATATTAAAAAAACAAACCACCCAATCAAATAATGGGTAGAAGACCTAAATAGACATTTCTTCAAAGAAGACATACAGATGGCCAAGATGCACATGAAAAGCTGCTCACCGTCACTAATTATTAGAGAAATGCAAATCAAAACTACAATGAGGTGTCACCTCACACCAGTTAGAATGGGCATCATCAGAAAATCTACAAACAACAAATGTTGGAGAGGGTTTGGAGAAAAGGGAACCCTCTTGCACTGTTGGTGGGAATGTAAATTAATACAGCCACTGTGGAGTACAGTAGGGAGGTTCCTTAACAAACTAAAATAAAATTACCATATGACCCAGCAATCCCACTACTGGGCATATACCCAGAGAAAGCCATAATTCAAAGAGACACATGCATCCCAATGCTCATTGCAGCAGTATTTACCATAGTCAGGTCATGGAAGCAACCTAAATGCCCATCAACAGACGAATGGATAAAGAAGAGTGATATATATATATACAATGGAATATTACTCAGCCATAAAAAGGAACGAAATTGGGTTATTTGTTGAGACATGGATGGATCTAGAGATTGTCGTACAGAGTGAAGTAAGTCAGAAAGACTTCAGAGAAAAACAAAAGAGAAAAACAAATATCGTATATTAATGCATATATGTGGAACCTAGAAAAATGGTACAGATGAACCGGTTTGCAGGGCAGAAATTTAGACACAGATGTAGAGAACAAAACTATGGACACTAAGGGCGGAACGCCACAGGTGGGTGAGGGTGGTGGTGTGATGAATTGGGCGATTGGGATTGACATGTATACACTGATGTGTATAAAATTGATGACTAATAAGAACATGCTGTATAAAAAAAGAAGTGATCAAATGTATTCTATTCGAAAGAAGCAAAAATAGACCATATTTACTGTCTAAATTATATAATAATTTAATGATATTTAGCATCTATTGCAGATGTATTCATTAATGCAGATTGTATTTGCTTTATCAATGTCTTTGCTTTGGTAATCAAAATAAAAATAAAATAAAATAAAATCTGAAAAAAAAAGAAGAAAATATGGTACATATATACAATAGAATATTACTCAGCCATTAAAAGGAACGAAATTGGGTCATTTGTAGAGACATGGATGGATCTAGAGACTGTCATACAGAGTGAAGTAAGTCAGAAAGAGAAAAATAAATATCATATATTAACGCATATATGTGGAACCTAGAAAAATGGTACAGATGAACCCGTTTGCAGGGCAGAAATAGAGACACATGTAGAGAACAAACGTATGGACACCAAGGGGGAAAGTAGCGGGGGCGGGGGGCGGGGTGGCTGGTGTGATGAATTGGGAGATTGGGATTGACAGATATACACTAATATGTACAAAATGGATAACTAATAAGATCCTGCTGTAGAGAAAAAAAATTATACGTGTTTAATGCAATATTCTACTGCAACTTGCTTTTTCACTCAGCACTTTTTGAAATAATCCTTGCTGAAAAAAATCAATAGATTTTGTGATATATTTCGTTAATTATTTAGTATTCCAACTCGTGTTATGCCACGTTTCATCTAGCCATTGACACAATTGAAGTACGTTAAGCTGTTTCTTAGGATGCATGAGTAACATCCTCACACATATTTCCATGTGTGCTATGTACAGATTTCTTTAGGTTGTATATCTAAGCGTATTGCTTTGGTCTAAAGGTAAATTTTCACTTTACGTATACTACCAAATTTTTCTTTAATATTATTGTGATATAGCTTTACCATCCACATATTTGAGTTTCTGTTTTCCCCATAACCTTAAATGGAGGTGCAATCATACTTTTAAGTTTGTCTGTCTAGTGGGTGAAAAATGTTTTCTCCTTGTTTCACTTTGCATTTCTTTGAGTAATAGTGGCATCTTTATTGATCAATATTGATTGATCAATATCAATATTGATTGAGTGGCATCTTTATGTTTCACCTAGGAATTGCCTCCTCATAGCCTCTGCCCATATTTTCTGTAGTTATCATTTTCTATTTGTATGAATTTGTATATTCATGTTGCTTTGTTTTCTCTCACTACTAATCTTTTATTATATATTTTCAAACATAAAATGGTTTATTTATCTATGGCACTTTTTTCTATCTTCTATAGTTAATCATATTAGCTCTTTTGTTTTTCTTTATCCCTCTAACATTTCCTGTTATGTAAATTTTAGTTTGTTCCAGCAAATTTTGTTTTGTAGTGCTTTCACTGGAGTTCTCTTCCAGAACTTCCATAGATTTCCTCTGTATCCTTAGATTATTCAGGGGTGAGTGTGTGAAACATGGGTGGGTTTTTTCTTCTTATGGAATTATAAAAATTATCTTTCTACTATTGATTTCTAATTACATTGCATTGTAAGCTAAGAATTTATAGTCTAAAATTAAAATTCTTATAATTTCTTGAGACAGCCACTATTCTGTAATATGTGGCCAGTATTTCCTAATATTTTTATTATGTGATGAAAATTTTTATTTTCTATTCCTTATGTATAAATTCTTTGGAATAACAAGATTGAAGGTATGTAACTATATCATTTCTAATTTGTTGTCTGCTTGATATGTTAGCTTATGGGAGAAATAGGTTGATTTCAAAACTAACCATTGTCCCCATCATTGGCACCTCAGCTGCTGGTCCTCCTCATCCTATTCCCTCTTCTTCTCTCCTTCTTTGGTTAATATTTGTCTGATATATATTTTTCTGTTATTTTATCTACAAATTCTAAAGACAAATATTAACTGTATTCTATCTCTTAGCATATTTTTTTATTTGTGTTTATTTTAAATATTATTTCCCTTCCTTTTGCTCCCTTCTACCTCTTACCCTTCTATTCTTCCTTTCCCAACACAGCTCCAAAATTTTTACCTCTGGCATTTTAGTTCTGGACTTTTATGGGAAAATACTATTATTACTGGATAGGCAACAAAAAATTTTAGTTACTTTTGCTCTTTATATGTTTTAATTTTCCTCCTGGATATATATTTTTTTCTTATTGGATAGCATATAATAATCATTTTGGAAAGGGTCTCTGGGTGATAAACTGTCTGAATCATATATGTGTCTGAAAATAGCTACTATTTAAATATTACTCTGCTACAAATTGACTTTTACTTTCAGAGTTTTTTTTTCAACTTTTATGCATTGTTTGCCTACAGTGTCATTAAAGATAAATCAGTTATCAATTTTATACTAATTAACTTCTGGTACTTTAGTAATCTCTGAGTTTTTTATAAGCTTCACTTTATCCTCGATTTCAGAAATTTTACTCCCATGTAAATAGAAAAGGTTGCTCTTTATTTATTTATTTTTCTTATACTACCTTGTTCCTTTTAAATATGCACTATGAAAACATATAGCTTACTTTAGATCTGGGAATCTTTTACTATCAATTTTTCAAAAATGTCATTATTTTTCTCTTTCTCTTTCTGAACATCCTGTTAATAAGATATTATACTTTACCATTTATTCTTTATTTTTCCTGTTTTATTTTATATTTTCCATACCTCAATTCATTTCTGTTTTAAACTGGGCAAATGATTCTATTTCCTAACTTGCTACTTAAATCTTTGTCTATATCTATATGCTGCGTATTTTTTTTTCTCATTTTCTTTTCATTTCCAATATCTTTGTTTCTTCTGAACAGACCCTGGAACACTCTACCATCACAATTTCTGGATTGCTTCACATTTTACACTTATCTCCTGTCTGCTTCAATAATGGTCACACTCAAGATCATGTTATCATCTAAAATTCTGAAGAATAAATAATTTTATTATCCTATTCCAACAACAACTTCCAACTGCTTAACTCTCACTCCCTCTGCACCTGTTCCCAGTTCTCAGCGATATCTCTTAGGCTTTTTTTTTTTTTTTTCTATCTTTTCATTTTGGCCTCTCTTTCATACTAGGTATTAACCTATGGTTGAACTTCACAACCGAAAAGCTGTTTTAACACATCATTTATAGAAACCAACAGGTAGATGTAAGACGTCAAAATTCCCAATAAAATACATGGTTAAAAATAAAGTCCCATGTAAAATTTTGTTTGTAAAAGTGGAAAAACTCATAATGATGACTGCTCCATATCATTTGCTGCATATGCTGGTCAAAAACACTAAAAGTCATATTTTTCTGGCAATGGAATGATTCATTGATCAAAAAACTTAGTTGGTTCAAGTCCTGTCTACCAGAAGACTTTTCATTTCTGGGTCCACACCACTTTATCAATGCATTTCTTATTGTCACAATCATGGGGCCTGAGAATTGTCATTAGAATTGTGCAATAGTAGTTTAGCGATACAGATCAGTTTAATCTCTGAGAGGATTATAGTTTTTTGTTGTTTTTACTTTATTTTCTTAGGAAGTTCTATAGACTGGTAACTAAAATTGGAAATCTTGCCTCATGGAGTTATCAGAGCTAGAGTTAATATAAGGAAAGATTCTCATCTTTAAATGTCTTCATTTTTTCCATATTTATTTTTCTGTTTCATTTTAAACATTTTTGGGGAAAAAGTGTGAGAATATATATATGTATAAAAATATACATGTAATATATTATATGTATATTACACATGCCTAAAATTATAATTTTTATATTTTTCAAATTAGTTTCCAAGTTAATGGATATTACTATTTTTTACATTTTAAATTGTTTATATTCATGGTTAAAACATTTAGTCCTTCTAAATATGTAAATTTTTTAATCTTTGCTTTTTGGATTAGGCTTGCTGGAAAAAACAGATATACGTTACATGTAATCATAAATTCTTCCATGATACTGCCTTTGTTCCTTTTTTATTAAAAATTATATATGTGTCTATATGTCACTTAACATTGCTCAAGTCTACTTCAGTTACATTTGTTTAAAATTATTGAAACTAAATTCAAGCTTAGTTATAGTTTTTGTTTAACATTAAAAATGATTAAATACTGCATTTTTCTCTGAATACAGTTTTGGGAAAAGTCTGTAAGCTTTTGTTGACTTTGTTCTTATTTTTATATCCTTAAAAAGTACAATTTACATTAGGATTTATACTTTTAGTTTGAATCTTAGTTAATGTATTATAGTTTCTTGTTTAATAACAAAAATCATTAAATATTGTATCTTTTTCTCTAAGAGTACAGTTTTGGGAAAATTGTATACATTTTGATGTTTTGTTCTGATTATTGTTTATCTTTAAAAATTGTGTAACTAACTTTTGGTTTTACTCACTGATTCAGATAGATAGATTTTTTTCCCCTAAATGATATTTTTCTTTTCTTTGTTTATACTTTTGTAATTCATTTTTGTTGCTCGTATTACTTTTAATTTTTGAAGTCAGTAAATTTTATATAAATATTCTACATATACAGGAAAGTTAACTCTCTTTCTTAGAGAAAGAGTTTGATTTACTTTTATTTAATAAAACAAATATTTTTACTCATATGACCTAAATACTTAGTAATTTTTGCTGTTTAATCTATAAAGTACTGAACAAGTATGTTATCATCTTCAGTACTGCAGTGCAGCTCTCCTTTTCCCTGTATTTGTTTGTTATCCATCTATATATGTCTATAGGAAAGTACACATATGTTGATTGATGGATTTTCTATTTTAAAGTCCTAGTGCCGGGACTTCCCTGGTGGTCCAGTGGTTAAGACTTCACCTTCCAAGACAGGGGGTGTGGGTTCGATCCCTGGCTAGGGAGCTAAGATCCCACATGCCTGCAGGCCAAAAAACCAAAACATAAAACATAAGCAATATTGTAACAAACTCAATAAAGACTTTAGAACAGGTCCACATCAAAAAAACAACAAAAAAAAGTCCTAGAGCCAATGGTTCCCAGCAGTAATAACTTCATTGTGGACTAACCCCTTCACAGAATTTTTCACTTGCAGGTAGTAATACTGCAATTATTTTTTAAAAATTGTTTTTGTTGTTTGTTTTTTTAACATCTCATGGACTTTCTTTGCTGTTCTTTAAACTAGTGACCTTAAATTAGTGACTGAGACTTATATGAGTATTCAAAGGGGGCACATCAGTAACTTAGTGACATTTTCTTTATTGGAGAATCATAGAAAGATGAGACTAGGAGACTCAAAAGTTTCTAAACTGTGTTTTCAAGGCTTTAGGGAACTTGGAGGAGAAAACCCATGAAGTTAAATAATATTGGATCTAATTGCTTTTGAGAAGGGCTGTCTGGATTCTCAGTGTACTGAATTTATTCAAGGATTTGAAGAAAACAGAGGCATATCTCATGATGCCACAGTGAGCAGCATCTAGGGCAGACACAGGAGGCTGGACATGCATGATGCTAGACACCTTCTCAAGATAGACTCTGTAAGGTAAATACAAACCTAAGTAAGAAAAACAAAACAAAACCCAGAATTTTCCCCATGCAGAAAGGGAAAGGGATTGCCCACCTCCCTTTTCTTAGAGTATTTACTTTAGTATACTTGTAATTGTGAATTCTTTCTCTACCCCAGTGAGATGTATATAAATCTTTTAAAAAGCTAAGTAAAAGCCTTTTATCAGCTTTACAATCTGGAAATGTCTTTCTCAAGGACTGGGAGCCATCTCTTGGAAATATAGTTATCAAAGAAGGTAGTGTCCACCCCTATATCCCTATCCCCATGAGAGTTTAATTTAGGTCATCTGGCTGCAAATTCTACCTAACTTTCTGGAAATATGAGTGAGGAATTTTATTATTCCTTTGAATAAAGGCAATTAGCAAACACAAACGGCTGACTCAATTGCCATGTGAATTTAAGATGAGCTATGTGTGACGAATGGTGCTGTCATGTCCTCTTACTTGAGGGTTAGTTATTGATTGTCTTGAGAACATGTATGTAATGGTTTGTATCGGTCTGGTTAAAGGGGTGAGATTTCTTTCTGTGCTTACAAACTCTTCAATGGTTGCCTGTGATGTTCATCACATTTTAGTTTAATGCTTATTCAGTAATAAAACTGTCTTCTTTCTCTTCTGTTGGAGAGATTTTCTTGGTTGGCAGGAGATTTTGTTTTTCATTAAATTTTCCCAACAATTCTCAATCAGTCTTTAGCAGGTAGTGATAGGAAGGTCAACAAATTCTAATTCAGTACCTCCAGAGCCGGTTTAGTGTCTGGAAAATGGGCTGCAACACCTGATTTGATTTCAGAGAGGTTAAGAGCTCCAAAGTGGAGTAGCAGAGTTATTTGGGCATTTGCCCATGATGTTCCACAAAGCCCCGTGTGTAGAAAATAATATGAGATTTTAGAGGATGTGATAATCTAGTACTTGATTCAGAGGTGGTTAAGAGAGATAGCCTGTGTCTACTGGCACTAAGCAACGTTTTCCTCTCCAGATTAAAGATATAAGTCTTTGTGCTAGAGGAGGTTAAACAGTAATCTGTTCTTGCTCCTTGGGAAGTCACCATTCTCCAGTTTAAAGGTTTATGTGAAAGGATTGTGTTGCAGTCAGTCAAGCTCTGAGTTGCAGTACCTACGAAATCTCTGAGAGAAATCTTTTACTCTTAGTGAAAGAAGGAAAGACAGGAGATATTGGGCTGTAAATGGAAGGACTACAAAGTACACACATACTACAGAATACATTTTTAGGATCCAGCAGTCTTCATCCCTGCTTAGCCAAAAGTAGAGAGAGATAAGTATTTCTAGAAGGGCAAAAAACCCACATGTTTTGCACTTTGAAGGTATGTGCATAGTGAGGATCTTCCAGAGATGGGAGCAAAGCATGCAAGTAGGGGAGAAGACAAATTGTGAGGATTCAGTAAATAGAGAGGAGTGACATTCCAGTCTGCAGCCTAGGTTTATGTGGGGATGCAAGAAAGAGCATAGTGTAATACAAGGCCTTTCTACTCTAATCCTGCTTACTATAAACTCAGCCTCTTTTCTGTGAGGGCTTAAGGTTCCATTACTTGAAGACAGACCCTTTTGCTAAACTTTAGAGGGCAGAACTATAAAACACTATAACATAAAACTCTATGCACACACCCTTTTGAGTTCTGAGAAATAAAGGAAAAGCCAACTATATAATGTGCCTCTGTGGTGTTATCATTAAAGCTAAACATTAAGTGGATTCAAATGACTTGTTTTTTTTATCCTAGCATCAGCATAAATTTCTGTTTAGAAATTTCCATCTTCATTGTGTGTCTCAAATTGTTGTCAGTTGTCTTCGGAGCATATCACAGTGTTTCCATAAATATCTTCACTTGGCTTTACCAGACAAAACAGCAATATTCATACAAAACATCCCAAGGGCTAAACCTGAAAATAAGAGGATGTGGAACTTCCTTATCTCTTCATCTCCTCAGTTTTATCAAGCTGGCGGGCAATATTCATTGTAGGCCTATTATCTCTCATCTACATCTGAAATTGTACCAGAGCATTCTGAATAGAAATTAAGGTCATTCTGTCAGTGACCCAATTGAATTACAATGCACATCATTTTTATCTTAGTATAGCAAGCTTTTTTTAAAAAACAAAATACTTCACAATGTGTTTTGGCCTCTTACTCTAGTTATAAGCAGCAGGAAATTAGAATTGAACACAAGTATATTTTCCAGGTAGGCAGAATGAAATAAAATGTGGTTCACATTCTCTGAAGGGACAGTGTGGGAAACCTTTCTGTTTCTCATCAGTGTAAAGGACCAAGATCATGAAACCAGTTATAAATCTATTAACTGATGAGAGAAAACTGGGAAGGTTGTATGTGCCCAGCATGAAGCAGAGACAGCTGTGAATGATTTAGACCTACTGGTACAGGGCTTCCCTGTGGTGCAGTGGTTAAGAATCCACCTGCCAATGCAGGGGACATGGGTTTGAGCCCTGGTCTGGGAAGATCCCACATGTCGCGGAGCAACTAAGCCCGTGCACCACAACTACTGAGGCTGTGCTCTAGAGCCAGCAAACCACAACTACTGAGCCCACGTGCCACAACTACTGAAGCCTGCATGCCTAGAGCCTGTATTCCACAGCAAGAGAAGCCACTGCAATGAGAAGCCCGTGCAGTGCAACAAAGAGTAGCCTTGGCTCGCCACAGCTAGAGAAAGCCTGCGTGCAGCAGTGAAGACCCAATGCAGCCCCCAAAAAATAAATAAATAAATTTATAGACCTACTGGTACATAATTTTGCTACAATATACCCAGCAATTTAATATCGACATGTATGTTATAATGGATCAAAATTGTGCAAGTAGGTAACAAGAAAGTAGGCATGAAGGAAAGCACACAAGTCTGGATTACTTTAGAACTGGTGTTGATAAAATAAGGCCTATGTGCCAAATATAGCTTGCCACTTGTTTTTGTAAATAGTTTTATTGGAACTTAGCCATACTCATTCTTTAGGTATTGTTCATGGCTGTTCTTAAGCTACAACAGCAGTGTTGAGTAGTTGCAGTGAAGAACTTGTGGCCCACAAAGCCTAAAATATTTACTGTCTGGACGCTTACAGAAAAAAGTTTACTAACTTTTGCTGCAGAGGACAATTTTGATATGTCCATACATCCAGATAAAGAAAATAAGTAATAGTTTTTTGTTTTTTGTTTTTTTTGAGCAGAGAAAGACTTATTACAGGGCCAAGCAAGGAGAACACGTGGCTCATGCTTCAAAAACCTGAGCTCCAGTTATAGTTAAGTTCTTAATGAATGTTTGCTAAATTAAATATGCTACTCATATATTGAGAACTCCTTGAGCATGGCACAAAACTCTCATAGGTGAACATGTGTACTGATTTGGTTCTGAATTATGATAAAATTTAATTCTATGAATAAAAATGTATAGCAAACCAAAGCCATTTTAAAATAGGAATTACATATTTTAGAATGTAATTGATATTATAATTATAAAAGTAACACATGCATATGTTACAGTATTCAAATAGCAAAGAAATTAAAATTAAAGGTAAAGTTCTTCCCTTTTTTTAAATAATCAAATAATTATATTGATTTATGGAAGTGGCTGGTACTGTTTCATCTGTAAAAGATTAGGATTGATTTCTCAACAGGCCTCCTCCTTGAATTAGATGGGGCACTGCAGATTGGCATAAGTGAACAGATGATGTTAAGTGGTTGGATTCCCTTTCAGGCATTTGGGTAGGTTACGTACAGGCAGGTTTTTTTTCCTCCCACTGTTGCCAAAGTAAGGGATGCTTTTACTTTGGCAGCAGAGATATTTGAAGTTCTCACTCTTAGAGCTACATTTTCTTCCTTTCTGCTATCTGTTTCTCCTTTTCCCCCAAATACTTATAATAGGAATCTCTAGTAGATGTCTCATATCCTCTAGAAAATATTTCTGTGAGCCCTGGTGTCAACAATTGAAAGAAGGAATGGCATGAGTGACTCAAGGTTTTTGTGCTTAGTTCTTCAGTTATCTTCCTGTTTGATCGATGATGTACAGATGCTCTTCAGTGTGCTGACTCCAACCTTGAAGCATCTTCTAGGGCTTGTTGGAAAGAACTTATACCAGACTATGGTTGCCTCTGTTATTACATTTCATCAATCCAAGTATTCCTTAAAGTTTTGGATTTGCTGATCTCAGACTTCCCTATTTTTAAATCCTGTTATGGTTTCATTATACAGATAGTCCCAGAGGTACAATGGTTCGAGTTACTATTTTTTGACTTTACAGTGGTAAAGTGAAAATGATGCGTATTCAGTAGAAACTGTACTTTAAATTCTGAATTTTGATCTTTTCCCAGACTAGTGATATGTGGTAGGATATCTTGTGATGCTGGTGGCCGCAGCGAGCTGTATCTCACTGTCAACCAGGCAGTCAGGAATATAAACAACTGATATGCTTACAACCATTTTGTACCCTTACAACCATTCTCTTTTTCACTTTTAGTACAATATTCAGTAAATTACATTATTCAACAGTTTATTATAAAATATTATTTATGTTAATTTTACCCAACTGTAGGCTAATGTAAGTGTTTTGAGCATGTTTAAGGTAGGCTAGGCTAAGCTATGATATTTGGTAAGTTAGGTGTATTTAAACGCATTTTCAACTTACAATATTTTCAATTTACGATGGTTTTTTGGGACTTAATCCCATAGTAAGTTGAGGAAGATCTATATAAGTATGAAAATATACACACATTTGTATGCGTATAAATGTGTATGTGTATATCTGTGCGTGTGTCTATTTATATCTATTCTGCCATTTTAATGAGATCTCTGGAGAGATGGGGCACAGAACACTCTGTCATTTGAAAATAAAGCTTCCCAAACTGATTTCAATTCATCTCAAAGAATAGGCACAAGATATATCAAATAACTGTATATTTGTTTCTGTATATTTTATAAGTGAAAATGACTAGATTAGGAAAGAAATATTTCTAACCAGAGACAGTTTAAAAATTCTGGAGCCTGATCATCTTGGTTCAGATCACATCCCTGCTGTTTACTGTGTGACCAACCATAGGTGCACAGTGTCTCAGTCTGCTCAGTTTTAAAATAAGGATAATACTAGTATCAGTATCAAAGGCTGTTATAAAGATTAAACATTAGTATATTAGTGCATGGCATGAAGTAGGTGGATATAAATATTTGCTATTATTATGATTATTGATCTAAGATATGACATTCTAACCTAAAAATTATAAACTTTTCATAAGCATTGTTTACATAAAAGTATTTTTAAAGAGAAAGGTTGTATAAATAAATAGAGACCATATCTTATGTCTGTAGTCTTTATTGTCTATGCTGAATGATACAGTATGGCAGCCACTAGCTACATATGCCTATTTAAATATATATTTAAGTTAAGTAAAATTAAATGAAATTAAAAGCTCAGTTTTCAGTCAGACTAGCCACATTTCAAGTACTCAATAGCCAAACTATATCAGAGAACACAGTTATAGAACATTTCCATCATTTCAGAAAATCTGTTGGATAGCACTGGCCTAGTCTTCACTGATCTAGTCAATTCAATTAATTCCATGATGTATGACATAAGTTTAGGAGTGTACAGTAACAAACAATGTAATTTTCATTTTTTAAAATTTGTTCTGTTGTCACATCATAAAGATAGTAAAAAACTAAAAGGATATATACTTAGGTCTTATTCAGGCATAAATATATTTCTTCTACTGGATTAATCCAATTTAACATACGATGGATGAAGGAAATTGAGTTGTCTTTTTTTTTTCCGATTGAATTACATGATTATAAAGATATTGAAAATTTAATTAGATTTACTCATTTCTATATGTCATAAAATTAGTATTTAAACAAACATTTAATAAATAAAAATAAGAAGTATACCAGTTACTATAAAATGAAAACTTTCAGAAGGAGAATCATTCATTGAACAATTACTGGAAATAGGAATTCTATGGCCGTTACTTTGAGAAAAGGCACTGTATAAAAGCATATGGTATGAATATTACTTAGTCATAAAAAAGAGTGAAATAATGCCATTTGCAGCAAGATGGACCTAGAGATTACCATACTGAGTGAAGTAAATCAGGCAGAGAAAGACAAATATGATATCACTTGTATGTGGAATCTAAAAAAAATCAAACAGAGGAAATTATTTACAAAATATAAATAGACTCACAGACATAGAAAACAAATTTATGGTTACCAAAGGGGAAATGGGGGGGAGAGATAGATTAGGGATTTGGGATCAACAGAGGCACACTACTCTATGTAAAATAGATATAAACAATGAGGACCTACTGTATAGCACAGGGAACTATATTCAATATTTTATAATAACCTATAATGGAAAAGAATCTGAAAAAATATGTATATATAACTGAATCACTTTGCTGTACACCTGAAACATTGTAAATCAATACTTCAATTTAAAAAAAGTGTATGGTATGGATTATTGTAGGTTACATCCTAATGTAAAAAGCATATAAGGATGAGTATCTTCAACATAGCAAAATGTGTCAATATTATTATATTATTAGACAAGTTGGTATGAGGAAAGGATATCTCTGAAATATGAAGTTTGAATAATTTGGTAATCCCAAAGTAAAAGTTTAGTTTAAATACTTTGGGTGAAGAGTTCATATACAGCAGGTTGGTTAAGAAATTATATGAAAGAAATAACAATTGAATATTTTACCTAAAGCAGAGTGGTTTTGGCAGGAAACTAATTAAATGAAATGTTGAAAAGGTTTTAAAGTTTGCCTTGAAATCAAGCAAAATATATTGCTTGGCTTAAGCAACATAGCTGCAGAAAAATTCCCATAATTTTCGTATTAGTCTTCCAGTACTATACATTTTATATATGTAAAATATTATTATTTAATATAACAGCTACAAGGCAGCTATCTTGTTAAAAAAGAGATAATGTTTACCAGAATTAATTTTCTGTTGTAACCTAAGTTTTTTTTTTTACTTTAAATGAAATTTTCTAAAATAAGTTATCTCAGAATAGCTAATTGTTGATAGCATTGTACTTTATTTTTCTGCTTTTGTTAACAATTTTTATTTTGAAAGTTATTAAACAGAAGAAAACAAAAAAGAACAGTATAATGAGCAGTTTTGTATATGCTACCTTTATCCAACAATTGCCAATGTTTTAAAGTAATTAATAAACATTCCTTTAATATCCTGATTTGTTAAAATTTCTGTGATTTTTCTAAAATATTACTTTGAAGCTTTTTATTTTTTTTAACAGGATCATTGCATTTGATTATTCTCTCTCTTTCTCACTCTAGAAGAGTCCACAAACCCTTTTTATATGACTGATTTTTGGAGACACTTATATTTGCATTTTCTCATGGCGCTGGCTAACCTGTTCCTTCATCCCCTGCATTTCCAAGATACAGTACTAGGATTTTTATTCCCAGGCCAATGGGAATAGAACTGACAGAGTCGGCTTGCATATCTTGGTTATGTTACTTTTTCATTTGGCTCCTAAGGATCTTACTTTCTTAAGAGCCTTGGTACATGTTTTTGTAGATGTAATTCAGTATTTCTCTGTGTTGGTAGCAGGGCTGTGAGACAAGGCACAGGGTTGTCATCTCATTCTAACCCAAATCTTTTTTAAAAAATGTTTTATCAGTCTTTGTTCTTAATTGAAACTTGTACATTCTATTATGATATAATTCTTCATAAAATGTCTTGAGTAGAAACCTCTTGGTCATTTAAAAAGATGGAGGTTGACATTATCTTTCTTCTCCACTGCCACTTCTTTTCCATCATTCTTCCATTGACATTAAATCCATTCTCCCATTGTGACTCATGTTATTCAGCTGTACCATTCTCTTCCCTCATAGTCGGTATGCTCTCCCCTTACCTCTAAATCACACCTGTAAGGTAATCCACTTGTCCATTGGATCTCAGTGAACACAACTAGAACAACTCTATTGTGAAAGTGTAACAATAAATACTCAAATTTCCATCCACAACTTCCAACATTTTTTTGTTCTCTATATTCTTTACTCTCACTTCAAATGCAAGTTGACATTTCTATCGAGACATAATTGACATATAACATTGTAGAAGTTTAAGATGTATAACATGTTGATTTGATACATTTATATATTGCAATATGATGACCACAGTAGAGTTAGTTAACACCTACACCATGCCACATAATTGTTTTTTTTTTATGGTGAGAACATTTAAGATTGAGTCTCTTAGCAACTTTCAATTATATAATACAGTACCATTGACTATAATTACAATGTTGTACATTAGAGCCCCAGAATTTATTCATCTTCTAACTGCAAGTGTGTACCCTTTGACCAACATCTTCCCTTTCCCTTCATCCCCTATCCCCTGATAACTACCATTCTGCTCGGTTTCTGAGTTCAGCTTTTTTAGATTCCATATATAAGTGATACCATTATAGTATTTGTCTTTCTCTGTCTGATTTATCTCACTTAGCATAATGCCCTTAAAATCCATCCTTGTTGTCTCTCTCACTATCAAACTATCCCTGTTTTTACCTCTTTCCCTTTATACTCTATTTGTGTGTTCATCATAAATTTTATTCCTTTTGCTGCCTTTTCTTTCTAATTCAGTAGTTCTCTAACCTAACAGCAGAGGGCGATACTGCCATCCACATCTATTCATATTTTTAGGCTGCAGAGCACCACTATAGGCAATCACAGACCCACAGATTGGCACCACTCTATGTTTATCCACTCAACTGTATTAATTCACCAGGCAATTCTGTTTGCCCCGATGTAAACAAAACAATCAAACAACCAACGAAAGAAACAATAACAAAAAAAAGAGAAAGCAAATGAAAAATTTTCCACTCCTCATAACAAGTATTCAGTTATTTATCAAATTCTCAGACTTTATTCACACATGTTCAATTTTAGCAGATAAACTGTGCTTATGACTTCAAAGAGAGAAAATGATACCTTTTGTGTGAACTTGCTTTTCCAGCTTGCAGTTGTAGCTATAGCCTGTAGAGTGTTCTATTCTTTCAGAGACTCCATTCCATGTCTATGTGGTACCCTCAAATCTGCCTCCTCTGACTCCTGTCATAGAGCCTATAAACCCTAGTTTCTCAAACTAGTTTTCCTTTCAGTTATTCAAAGAATATTTGTTAGAGACCAACTCCAAGCCAGGCTCCCTATCATTATAGGGACTTAATGTTCAGTGTGTACAGAGCCAAACTTTCTACTTCTATAGGACATATCAAAGTAAACACACACACAAGAAAATATAAGAATCTTGTCATTTGCCACTTTTCCTTCTACCCACAATTCTAACAAGTTTCTAGGAGACCTTATATTACATTATCAATTATTAAAGTTTTATTTTTTTGTTAGAATAGAAATAGCCTTGTGAAGATAGTAAAATATCAATAAATGTATCAGCTATTAACATTTAGTGTAAAGTACTTTTAAGAAAACTTTTTATAATAATGTATACAATTTTGGAGAAATTTCTTCAGGGGGTTTCATTAGAGGTAAGTTCCGATGGTAAATCTCAGTTAGGAGAGAGCCTCCCTTGCCACACACATTGCTCAGTCTGGGTCTGGTCAGTGCCAGCACCATGAATAAGTGTGCAGAAAGGGTGAGCAGGAGATAAGTAGGAACCACAAGGACGTCAGTAAATAGACTCCTTTTATTTTACAGATTTACCCAGGACAAGTTCAACCCTGAGTGGATTTTGTACTCATTGCCTGTATCAATATCTTCTGAGGTACCAGATAAAATTCAGATTTCTAGACCCAACATCTGGTCTATGGAGCTAAAATCATTAAGTGTAGGACTTAGGAATCTATATTTTTAACCAGCTCCCCTGGGCTTTTTATATACTCTTGAGTTTTGAGAGCCACTGTGCTAAGTGCTTAACTATATATTTAACATGATAAATAGTAAGACATTTGGATTTAGTCACTGTTTATGAAATTGTGTCTGCCACTTACATTCTCAATATTTACTTCACCATATTTCAGGTAAATAGTTTCAGTTCTGTCATGGTGATTGACATTAGCTATTAATTTATCCCATTGTTTGGATGTTTGAAAAATAAAACAAATCATATATGTGTGATTACTATTCATCTTATCAATCATACATTTGTTTTGGCATGTCATTAACCTGCTAGAATTTTGTTTAAATGGTAACGCCTACCTACCATTTATAGTGGCATTAGTTCTGATTTTAGAAGACTTTGAGCAATAGTATTATAATGAAAATTAAGCAGTTTTAGGTATTGCCAAAGTAACATTCTGGAAAAGGCAAACAATTCCTAGTAGATGAGTTCTCATGTAATAAAAAAAAGAATATTTGTATTATTTAAGCTTCATTTGAATATCCACATTTTGAAAATTTACATGGAGCCATTAAAATTCAATTGAAAGCAAAGTTATGAAACTTCATTTTCTATCAACAGCTTGGGAAAAAAATAGCTAAATTCAATACAAATACCTGCTATAGGATCAGAGCTTCTGTGAGAACATTTATAAATGTGAAATACTAGGAAGCTATGTTTAAAAATACTCAAAGATCCAAAGGAAAAGAAACCAAATACTAGTCAACATAGGCCATTTTTAATAATTTGCTTAAAAAGTATAATTTATGAGAGAATGTTTTCATGAACATTGGTTAAGCAAATATTCTTAAATAGAACACAAAAATGCATGAACTGGAAAGAGATATATTGGAACTAAGATCTTGTTTTGTGCAAAATTCTACCAAGTTTTAATAATGTAAACTGGTTCAAATTCTTTGGAAAATTATCACTATCTTCTGAAACTCAAAATATATATACCTTATTACTAATGTTACCAAACTCAGGTTTGGCTGCTTGCCACTCAAAAGCCAATACTCAAGAGGCAAGTGTTGGTAGAAAGGAAAGGTTACTTTAATCAGAAGGTCGGCAATCTGGGGAGAAGGCAGACTTGTGTCCTGAAAACCAGCTCTCAAGATTCTGCTCAGCCACGACAGTTTTTTTAAAATTAATTAATTAATTAATTAATTAATTAATTAATTAATTAATTTATTTATTTTTGGCTGTGTTGGGTCTTAGTTTCTGTGCGAGGGCTTTCTCCAGTTGTGGCCAGCGGGAGCCACTCTTCATCGCGGTGCGCGGGCCTCTCACTGTTGCGGCCTCTCCTGTTGCGGAGCACAGGCTCCAGACGCGCAGGCTCAGTAGTTGTGGCTCACGGGCGCAATTGCTCCGCGGCATGTGGGATCTTCCCAGACCAGGGCTCGAACCCGCGTCCCCTGCATCGGCAGGTAGATTCTCAACCACTGCACCACCAGGGAAGCCCCCCATGACAGTTTTTAACGGGAAAAAAAGGGGGCAGTAATCTCAGTTAATCATTGAGGCAGAAGGTTAGGTTCTGCATCATTTTCCACTGTGTGCCGACTGGCTGACTCCTCATGATCTTTCTTCAGATGGTCTGCCTGAAGGATTGCTAAGGGAGCTGATGGGGGCTGAGAGCTAGTCGTTCTTTAACTGCTTAATTCTTCATTCCTACTTCTTTTAATCTAGGGAAAGGATCGACAGGTTAGGCAAGGTATTGTGTGCATTTAGTAGAACATAAGTCAGGAGTTAGGTTAAATGTTACCTAGTGAATTATTTTTGTAATTAAGACTTAAGGAGAACAGAGATAGACAGATGGGAAAGAGGCAAAAGGGTTGCTTTCACTAAACCATTTCACTCCCAGATATGCATACACCTCAAAAGTGCACACATTTATGCCATACAACACATACACAAGAATGTTTGTGGAAGCTTTGTTTGTAATAGCTTCACTTTAGAAACCATCCAGAATTCCATCAACTGTAAAATAAATCATAATACAGGCATACCTCAGAGATATTGTAAGTTCAGTCCCTTATCACCACAATAAGCAAATATCACAATAAAGTGAGTCACATGAATTTTTTGGTTTCTCAGTGTGTATAAAAGTTCTGTTTACACTATGTTGCAGTCTATGAAACGTACAAGAGTATTTTCTAAAAAAACAATGTATATACCCTAATTAAAAATATTTTATTGCTAAAAAATGCTAACTATCGTCTGAGCCTACAGAGAGTCATAATTTTTTTTGCAGGTGAGGGGTCTTGCTCAGTGTTGATGGCAGCTGAATAGCCAGAGGGGTGTTTGCCAAAGATTGGGGCGGCTGTAGCAATTTTTAAAAATAAGACAACAATGAAGTTTGCCACATTGATTCTTCCTTTCACTTAAACACTTAGAGGCCGTTGTATAGTTATTCATAAGCCTAATTTCAATATTGTTGTGTCTCAGGGAATAGGAAGGCCCAAGGAGAGGGAGAGAGGCTAGGGAATGGCTGGCCAGTGGAGCAGTCAGAACACACATAGCATTTATTAGTTAAGATTGTCATCTTATGAAAGTGCATATTCTTACGGAGTTTACAATCTAGTTGGAGAAGTAAATATATGACACAGAAATTACAATTTAGCATGTTAACTGCAATGAAGCGAGTAGGTTTAAGGTACAGTCACCAGGAAACACACACACACTGATATTTATAACTGAAAAATACATGCCCGCTTTAGCTTCTTAATTCAGCTGAAGGAACCTACCACACAGACATCACCCTAAGCTCTTCTCAGGACAAACTCAACAGTGTTGTAAAATCACAAACTAATTGTGGGGACAATGGTTTGGGGAAAAAATAAACCATGATATAATTTGTGACTGCTCATTTATGAAATGCATCCTATATTCATTCTTGAGAGGTTCCCTACTTCTCCAATTAACATTGCAATAAAAATAAGGGTCCTCTTTAGTTTTCCAAATCTGTTCATTGAGAAAAATAATTTTTCCTTCTGAATATGGTACAAGAAAAAAACAATTAGATTTGGATTATTCACAAAAACTTATTAGGAAATTCTGAAGCAAAATGTAGCAGCTATCAAAGAGTATACAAGAGCGCTCTTGACATCCTCAACAAACAGTAAAATTTTTCTTTCCATCCTAAGATCTTCCACACTTGTCAATTCCATTTGCTTTTAATTATGCCACATGAGTAAGTCATATGGAAAAACAATAGATCTGTGTATGCTAATTATGTTTTGAAAGACAAATAGATCCAGCAGATTTAACTGAACAGAATAAATATGTGTGCATTCTTTAAAAAAAAAAAAAAAGATTGTCATCTTATATGGGTGTGATTCCTGGTGCCCCCAAATAATTACAATAATAACATCAAGGATCACTGATCACAGATCACCATAACAAATATAATAGTGATGAAAATATTTAAAATATTGCAAGATGTTATAAAGCAGAAACTAACACACCATTGTAAAGCAATTTTACTCCAATAAAGATGTTAAAAAAAAATAAAAGAAAATATTGCAAGAATTACCAAAATATGATACAGCGACATGACATTAGCAAATGCTGTGGAAAATGACAGCAATAGACTTACTTGACGCAGGGTTGCCAGAAACCTTCAATCTGTAAAAAAAAAAAAAAAACCACAGTATTTGCGGAGTGCTATAAAGTGAAGGACAATAAAAAGTCTGTACATTCATAGAATGAGTACACTGCAGCTATGAAAAATTTAAAAAACATGAATCTCACAAGTATAATTAGCAAAAGAAGAATACACAGCATAGTAAAACTATACACTTATTTGTGCACTTTTCTTATGAAACTGTACTTCTATAAAAAGATAAACAATTTAGTTCATGATATGATTATTATTGTGCAACTCAACAAATATATTCCAGATGCAAAGAATTTAATCAACAAATTGGATGGAACAAATTTTAAATTTCTGGTACAATTAACAAAACAATCTTCTCACTGCCTGAGGAGGTCCCACATACACTAGTTTAAAACAACATAAAATCAAATAATTTTGTTTTTTTCTTTTTTAATTGGATTATAATTGCTTTATAATGTTGTGTTAGTTTCTGCTGTACAATGAAGTGAATCAGCTATATGTATACATATATTCCCTCACTCTTGGACCTCCCTCCCCCCTAAAAAAATCAAATAATGTTAAGTAAAAAAGATAAGAGTTTAGAAGCACTAAATCTTGTCGTTTAACTGAGTGTAAAGTTCTCAGAATACATGTGTACTCTGCTTTAGTAAAATATTTTCCAATTTAAATGTGCAAGAGGCACTGTGATAGGGAAAAAATAAGGTATAGACCTAGCACTTCTTTCAAGGAAGTAGCAGTCTAAAGTAGATGTTGCAGGGGTATTCACTCTTAAATTTAATATATTTTCACACTTTGATATATAATTTCAATACAAGGCATAAATTAATCATTGTGACAAAGTTCCCGTCTATGTTCTTTACATGCTTAAAAAAGAGGGAAAACCCTTTAATCTAAAGATGAAGTTCATGCCTGTAGTTTAAAAAAGTATCAGTGTGAAAACAACTGAAAAGGGTTTTAAAGGATTGGGGAATGGCTATACTTGTTACAGGGAAAATTAAGGGTAAGAGTGAGACAAGGGCACTCCAGGAAAAGATGATTACTTGCGCTGAAAAGGAACTGCTGAAAACTGTGAGATGTTTCCAAATAACAGCTGGTCATACTGTTTGCCAGTTTTGTAAAATAAAAATCTGAAAGAAATGTAAGACGAGATTTAGAAGTTGGTGGGGCTACCTTATAAAGGACTTTTTTTTTTTTTAACTAGGAAGAAGATTACGTATTTAATTTGTTAGGCAATAGAGGGAGTATTAAACTACTACTGATATTTTATGGATTAGAAAGGAAAGCTTATAGTAAATTGATCTTCTGGAGGGTATAGTAATAACCTAGATGAGAGTAAATAAGGAAATCACTCTGAATAGTGAAAGCAGGGATAGAAAAAAATCCAAGGATCATTGTAGAATATATTGGTCCTAGTTTTTTTTTTTTTTTTTTAGTTGTGGTATTATTGACATATGACATTATATTAGTTCCAGTTTCAGGTGTATAAAATAATGATTTGATATTTGAAAAATGATTCCCACATATTGCATAATGATCACCACAATAAGTCTAGTTAACATCTGTCACCATACATAGGTGAAAATTTTTTTTCTTGTCATGAAGACTTTTAAGAGCTACTCTCTTAGCAACTTTCAAATATGCAATACACTATTATTAACCATAATCACCATGGTTTACATTACATCCCCATGACTTGTTCATTTTATAACTGGATGTTTGTACCTTTTGACCCCCTTAACTCTTTTCATCTACCTGCTACCCCTAACCTCCACCTCTGGCAATCACCAATCTGTTCTCTATGTTTATGAGCTTGGGTTTTTTTTTTTTAATTTTTGTTTTTCTTTTTGTTTTTCAATTCCACATATGAGTGAGAACAGATAGTATTTTTCTTTCTCTGTCTGACTTGTTTCACTTAGCACCATGCCCTTAAGGTCCAAGGTTCATCCATGTTGTTGCAAATGACAAGATTTCATTCTTTTTTATGGATGAATAATATCCCATTATATATACCACATTTTCTTTATTCATTCATCCATGGTTGGACAGTTAGGTTGTTTCCATACCTTGGCTATTATAAACAATGCTGCAATGAACATAAGGTTGTATATATCTTTTCGAGTTACTGTTTTTGTTTTCTTTGGATAAGTACCTAGAGGTCCTAGTGTTTAATTGAAAAATCAAAGAAAAATCTGGGGTCTAAAATGACTTCAGAGTTTGAGGTATATGTGACTGAAGTATCAAGGAGTGAGAAGGGTAGCCCTAGCAAGTCAGTAAAGCAGATTTTTTCTTCATGTCCGTGGAAACTTGCCAACAAATGGAGAGAGATTAGAGGATAGGTGGAATTGAAGGCAGAGAAGGAGAAGGGTCAAGAGAAGAGATTTTCTTCTCAGAGTTAAATCAGTGCTTTCTTTTTCTCTCATCACAATTTTTAAAATATGCTTTATATTTCAAGTGTGTTTTATTTTATTGAGAAACAAGTTAATATTTGGAATTGCTTTCAAATAGTTTTCCAAAAATCACTATTTATTTTACTTGCATCATTATGTGTGTGTTTGTGTGTGTGTGTGTGTGTGTATGTGTGTGTGTGTGTGTATATATATATATATATATATATATATATATATATATATATATAAAGCAAATAAAACAAATATATTTATCTATATTTTTGAAGGCAGGGGGTTTCCTAAGTCTAACAGAACATGAATAGACTTTTATATCGCTTGAGTTAATTACTTAATTCTAAATTATTTATTTTAAAAATTTGCTTTAAATACCAGTGTGACCAAATATAATTACCCTTATCTTCTTTTTATCTTTTTACCTAAAATCTTCTTTTTTTTAACATTTACCCATTGTCTCTTCTTACCATCTTACCTCAGAGAAAGTTGTGTATCATCTCATTTTCAAGGTAAACTCTTCTTACCCGTTTGTGTTGAGAGCTACTTATCATCCAGTTCTTCTAGAAACATGGTCTAATGTTAACCAGATCTGTTCCTTGTGCTTTTGATTTTTCCTTCTATTTTAGATCCTTTCCCTTGAGTGTCAAACAAACATACATTTTCCAAAGTCTCAAAACTGCCATCCCCTGGCTTGCCCCATTTCTATGCCTTCAGTGAAAAATTTTCCAAAGACCGGAACTGATAAAACTTTACTTTCTTATCATCGTCTTACTCCTCAAAATTTTGTATTTTGTATTATTTTCCTGTCCCTTTAATGAAGTTAAACTCTCAAATCATTAAAGTCATTTTAGTCTTCAAATTAAGCATCTTTTGTCATCCTTTCTTCTTTGACTTTCTTTAACATTTATACCTGTTGATTATCCCCTTCCTCTCTTGGAAAATAATTTTATGCAGGTCTAGATCTTCTCCATACTCTCTGATGATTCTTTTATTTCAGATTCTGTTTTGTTCTCTCTCTCTATAGTCTTCCACTTGATTAGGTCACTTCAACTACCATTTTCTTGCGACACTGTCACATTTTGTTCAGTTTAATTCCAATATAAATGCAAATCTGTCTTGTATTAACAGCTTTATGTGAATAACTTACTTTTCAAACTTAAGAAGTCTGTAAACAAACTTGTCTTCTCTTCAATATCTGATATTCCTCTAGCTTACTTCTGTTCTCTAAATGACACCACTATTTGTCATGCTTTTATTTGTTCATTCTTTCTGAATTTTGAAACCATTACACCTCAAAGGATTAGTGGGAGAGACATATATGTAAATTCTGGGATAGGATGCAAGCAGATTAGAGTTGGAGTTGGAGACCATGACCTTGTGATTACAGGACTTCAGAGAAACTTTATGGTGTGTAGCTAAAAATCCATCAACTGGAAGAATGGATGGGATAAGTGTTTAGCCAAAATCTTTAGTGCTTTATTGGAAAAGGGTTGCTGTACTTGTTAATTCTTCCAGACCTCTGAGTTGTAAGCATCTGAGTACCGAGGGATTCTGCAGTTTTCTGATTTCCAGGTGTCTGAGAAGCCTCAGGGCAGAAAGAACAGGCTCACAGTAGGCAGCCAGGGCAGGTACACTTGAGTTACACTTACCAGAAGCTGGCCTATGCTGGTCAAAAATGCTTGACGCTAACAGCTGCAGTCATTGCCAACATAAGAGATGAGTGGAGAGAACGTGAAGCAGTGAGTAAGAAATATCTGGTTCATTGTAATTATCCTACATTTTAACAGACTAGATTACTTTCCATTTACCAAATCTGATCTCTGCTTTCCCACTTGCTTATTTTGATCAAGCTAATCTGTACTTTCAGGTGCCCTTCTTCTCAGTTCTGTCTATCCTGATTCCAACTATCCTTTAGTTCCCAGCTCAAATTATCCCTCCTTGATTTTGTCCCATTAATAAGAGGCTATTTCTTCCTCCTAACTCATATATCCCAGTACAGGGATCTCTGGTTGCCCTAATGAAATGAATCTTTGTTAAAGACAAGACTATTTTTCTCTTCATTTTAGTGTTTGATTCTATTCCAACTAATGAATCTGGAGAAGTTTTTCATGATGATATTGTATCTGTGACCATGTATATCAGTTATTAATTCCATTCGAGCCTTAACCCTCTCATCTATATAATCTGGGTTAATAATATTTATTTTGCTGGGTTATTTCAAGTTTTAAATAATAAACTGTAAGTAAAGGGCTTTCAGAGAATAAATGACCTTTGAAAGTTCACTTCCCACCTGCAAGGCTACACTAGAAATTAGGCAATTGATTGTTGTTGTTGTTTTCCCTTTATGTTCTGCTGAAGTAATTCATTGAAAATTTAGTTGTCCATGGCTAAGCAATGTTTTGTTCTCCAGTGAGGATGGCATTTTTTTTTTTCTTTTTCAGTTTATATGATTCCCTGATTGCCACAGAGATCGTATTGTAACCACTGGGGGGAGGGATGGTACAACCTTGGGATAAAGCCGATGCTGAGGCAGACAGAGCAGAGAGCAAAATGATCCCACTGACTGTTCTTTTGGACCTTGCTCTACCTCTGAACTTCTAATTTTGTGAACACATTTCCTAATTTTTCAGGCCTGAGTTGGGTTTTTCTGGTTCTCACCGTTTAAAGTGTCTAAAATGACACATACTTCATTTTAACTCTACTGATGTTTATCCTTTTCATTTATCTCAGACTCTGCTGCTGTCCCTGCCATAAAGTCAGGTGTTGGCAACATATTAGACTACAGGAAACACAACAGCCTCAGAGAAACATGACTCAACATGCAGGGTGGGGGGCTTCCCTGGTGGCGCAGTGGTTAAGAATCCTCCTGCCAATGCAGGGGACACAGGTTCCATCCCTGGTCCAGGAAAATCCCACATGCCGCGGAGCAACTAAGCCCGTGCACCACAACTACTGAGCCTGCACTCTAGAGCCCGTGAGACACAACTACTGAAGCCCATGTGCCTAGAGCCTGTGCTCTGCAACAAGAGAAGCCACCACACTGAGAAGCCCACGCACCGCAATGAAGAGTAACCCTCACCTGCCACAACTGGAGAAAGCCCGTGCACAGCAATGAAGACCCAATGCAGCAAAAAATTAAAAAAAAAACAAACAAAAAAACCAACACGCAGGGTGGGACAACTTAGGGCCCCTCCAGTGTGCGTAGGATTTGTTCTGCTTTCAAGGCTCTCCACAGCATCTGAAGCTTTACATCCCTGGAGGCAACTGCCTGTATGTTTGTTCACCTTTATTACCAACCTGCAGTTGCCAGGCATCTGCTAAATTACAATTTTGAGTGCTCAATGGTGACTTCATTTGCATAAAAAAGGAGACTCTTTGCCCCTCATTTAGTTAGAATGGCATTGCACCACAGTGTAGAGCTTGCATATAGGTATATTAAAAGACTGTTGAGCTAAGAAGCTTAGAGGCTTCTTTGTGCAGTTAGGAAGTGGGGACTGGGTTGTGTTCATGTGTGCTTACTGTTCTTTCTCAGAACAATAAAGTAAACAGATTCTCTCCTCTGAGAGAAAAAGAAGTTTCAATAATGTAGAATTGGCTTTGCTTCTGTCTAGAGCCCTTGTTTTTTCAACCCCAAGAAACATATCACATAGTATGTAGGAGAATATTGGCAACATATAAAAGGATATAGAGGCCACAGAGCAATAGATGTTCTCTGATCCTGTGCAAGCTGATTCTTCATGGTGGCTTCCTTTCTGCAGAGCTTCTAGCTTGTCTTGTAGCAACACCTGATTAGATAGCAGTGCCTTGAAACATTCTCAGCTGTTCTTTCTTTCCTCAGTTAACTTCTCTTGTCCGTGCAGTTATCAAATGCTGTAAGTGTTATGTCAATACCACTTCAAATATAAAACACTAGCTGTGCAAAGACTAAGGCAAATTGTTTTCCAGCTAACTGCTTGCAGCCTACTCTTACAAATAAAGACCAGGACTCTCCACAAAGCACTGAAGCAGCAAATTTAAAAGGAGGCAAATAGAACATGGACTATTTGGCATCAGAGATAAAACAGTTCATTACCTGGTTAATTTTCCATTTTCCTGGTTTAGAGCAAGCATAAAATTACAGATAACAAAATGACACTTAATAGACACTGGACATTACAAGAGAAATGTAACCTTTAAAGACGTTCCTCTTCTGTTGCTGGAAAAGTTAAGGGTGGGGTGGGAGGATTCTATAGGGTACAGATCCCAAAGGAAGAAAATACAGGGGAAAGAACTAAGGTCTAGCCCCAATTCTATGAATTGCTAATTATGGAAATCTGGCCAAGCCACTCTCCTTCTAGCAGGGACTTAATTATCAAATGTATTATACAGAAATTAAAACAGTTATGTTCTCTACTATGCGGGGTTGTGGCAAAAATGAAATGAAATCACGTATATAAACGTGTGTTAAAAACTCTAAAGCAGATACACAAAGATTCATACCTGTGGGGTGGAGTCAAGATGGCATACTAAGAGGATGCAGAATTCACGTCTCCTTACAACTAGGGCACCTACCAAGCACTGGTGGGGGACCACAGACACCTAAGGGGAGGGGAGGAACCCCCAGAGACCAGGTAGGACGTGGGGCTTGGGGGCAGTGAAGGGGGAGGAGAAGTGGAGGCAGGATGGGACTGGTGCCCCTAAGGGGCGGCTGTGGAAGGGAAAGGGATCCCACGCCCGAAGGGGGAAATTGGGGGACCATTGGGAGGGCAGAGGATCAAAAAGGAGTGTGGCCAGGTTTCCCCTACCTACTTGGACCCCCAGGAACTTGTTGAGATCCCGGGCCTGATCCTCTGCCCACCTAGGCCCCCGCCACCCACGCAGGTCCTGAAGGAGTGGGAGGGAGGGAAGGGGGAGCAAAAGTGAAGGCCAGACCTCTGAGACCGGCACCCATGAGGGGTGACTGGGGGAGGGGAGGAGTTCCTACACCCAGTGGGGTCCACCCATGGGTAGAGGTCCATTGGTGATGGGGGACACCCTGGGGGAGATAGTGGAGGATGGCACCAAGGAATGGAAGGGAACAGGGCCAATGCTTTCCCCATCCACTTAGGCACGGGGGAAGCTGTTGGGCTCCCAGGCCTAATCCTCTGCCCTCGGAGCCTCTCTCCTGCTGCCCAGAGCCCAAGCCCCGCCCCTACACCCCCACCCAGGGCCCTACTTCCACACTCAGAGACCCCCTCCAACGAGCTGGGCCTAAACCCCACCCACACACCCTCACTCAGACCCTACCTCCAAGCTCCGTAACTCCACACTCCAGAGGCCCTCCTTTCCACATGCTGCCTCTCCCCTTCTGCAGGTCCTAAGCAGAGGCCCCGCCCCACGCTTGAATGTCACCACACGTAGGCCCTACCCCACCCAAAACCCCACCCCTGCCTAAGTTCCACGCCCCACCTAAACTACACACCCATAGCCAAGGATTTTTTGGGGTTTTTGCTTTTCTTTTTTCCTCTTTTACATTGGGGTTCTGTTTAAACTTGTTGATTCATTGTTGTTGATTCTTTTATATTTTTATTTTTCCTAATCTTTTATTCTTCTGATTTTATTTTATTCTTTATACTTTGTTAGTGATCTCTCTCCTTTTGGTTTGTTCCCCCCCTGCTTTTATTTTCTTTTTTCTGTTGTGTTTTTTTTTTTTTTTTAACCTTGTTGCAGTTATTTCAATTATACTTTTATTTTTCCTAATATGTTTTTTATCTTTCTAATTTTATTTTGTTTTTTATTCTTTGATATTGTACTGATCCTTTCTTTCTTTCTTCCTTTTTTTTTTTTTTTACCACACCATGAAGCTTGAGGGATCTTGGTTCCCAGGCCAGAGGTTGGGCCCGAGCTCCTGTGGTAGGAGCTCCAAGTCCAAACCGCTGGACTAACAGAGAACCTCAGACCCCAGGGAATAACAGTCAGAGTGAGGCCTCGCAGAGGTCCTCATCTCAGCACCAAGACCCAACTCTATCCAACTGCCGGCACACTCCAGTGCAGCACATCTCAGGCCAAACAACCAGTAAGACAGGAATACGGCATGACCCATCAAAAAAAAAAAAAAAAAATGAAAAGACAAAAAAGTTTGTTACAGACGAAGGAGCAAGGTAAAAACCTACAAGACCAAATAATGAAGATGAAATAGGCAACCTACCTGAAAAAGAATTCTGAGTAATGATAGAAAATATGATCCAAAATTTTGGAAATAGAATGGATAAAATACAAGAAACATTTAACAAGGATCTAGAAGAACTAAAGCGCAAATAAACAGTGATGAACAACAAAATTAAGGAAATTAAAAATACTCTAGAAGGAATCAATAACAGAATAACTGAGGCAGGAGAACGGATAAGTGAGTTGGAAGATAAAATGGTAGAAATAACTGCCAGGGAGCAGAATAAAGAAAAAAGAATGAAAACAATTGAGGACAGTCTCAGAGACCTCTGAGACAACATTGAATGCACCAACATTCAAATTATAGGGGTCCCAGAAGGAGAAGAGAAAGAAAGTGTCTTGAGAAAATGTTTGAAGAGATTAGAGTCAAAAACTTCCCTAACATGGGAAAGGAAATAGTCAATAAGTCCAAGAAGTTCAGAGAGTACCATACAGGATAAACCCAGAGAAAAACACGCCGAGACACATATTAATCAACTATCAAAAATTAAATACAAAGAAAAAATATTGAAAGCAGCAAGGGAAAAGCAACAAATAACATACAAGGTAATCCCCATAAGGTTAACAGCTGATCTTTCAGCAGAAACTCTGCAAGCCAGAAGGGAGTGGCAGGACATATTTAAAGTGACGAAAGGGAAAAACCTACAACCAAGATTACTCTACCCAGCAAGGATCTCATTTAGATTCGATGGAGAAATTAAAAACTTTTTGGATAAGAAGAAGCTAAGAGAATCCAGCACCACCAAACCAGCTTTACAACAAATGCTAAAGGAACTTCTCTAGGCAGGAAACACAAGAGAAGGAAAAGACCTACAATAACAAACTCAAAACAATTAAGAAAATGGTAATAGGAACATACGTATCGATAATTACCTTAAATATAAATGGATTAAATGCTCCCACCAAAAGACGTAGACTGGCTGAAAGGATACAAAAAAGAGACCTGTATATATGCTATCTACAAGAGACCCACTTCAGACCTAGGGACACATACAGACTGAAAGTGAGGGGGTGGAAAAAGATATTCCATGCAAATGGAAATCAAAAGGAGCTGGAGTAGCAATTCTCATATCACACAAAATTGACTTTAAAATAAAAACTATTATAAAAGAAAAAGAAAGATACTACCTAATGAGGAAGGGATCAATCCAAGAAGACAATATAACAATTGTAAATATTTATGCACCCAACATAGGAGCACCTCAATACATAAGGCAAATGCTAACAGCCATAAAAGGGGAAATCGACACTAATGCAGTAATAGTATGGGACTCTAACACCCCACTTTCACCAATGGACAGATCATCCAAAATGAAAATAAATAAGGAAACACAAGCTTTAAATGACACATTAAACAAAATGGACTTAATTGATATTTATAGGACATTCCATCCAAAAACAACAGAATACAATTTCTTCTCAAGTGCTCATGGAACATTCTCCAGGATAGACCATACCTTGGGTCACAAATCAAGCTTTGGTAAATTTAAGAAAATTGAAATTGTATCAAGTATCTTTTCCGACAACAATGCCATGAGAGTAGATATCAATTACAGGAAAAAAACCTGTAAAAAATACAAACACATGGTGACTAAACAATACACTATTAAATAACCAAGAGATCACTGAAGAAATCAAAGAAGAAATCAGAAAATACCTAGAAACAAATGACAATGAAAACACGATGACCCAAAACCTCTGGGATGCAGCAAAAGCAGTTCTAAGAGAGAAGTTTATAGCAATACAATCCTACCTCAAGAAGCAAGAAAAATCTCAGATAAACAACCTAACCTTACACCTAAAGCAATTAGAGAAAGAAGAACAAGAAAACCCCAAGGTTAGCAGAAGGAAAGAAATCATAAAGATCAGATCAAAAATAAATGAAAAAGTAATGAAAGGAACAATAGCAAAGATCAATAAAACTAAAAGCTGGTTCTTTGAGAAGATAAACAAAATTGATAAACCATAAGCCAGACTCATAAATAAAAAAAGGGAGAAGACTCAAATCAACAGAAGTAGAAATGAAAAAGAAGTAACAACTGACACTGCAGAAATACAAGGGATCATGAGAGATTACTACAAGCAACTATATGCCAATAAAATCGACAACATGGAAGAGATGGAAAAATTCTTAGAAAAGCACAACCTTCCGAGACTGAACCAGGAACAAATAGAAAATATAAATAGACTAATCACAAACACTGAAATTGAAACTGTGATTAAAAATCTTCCAAGAAGCAGCCGCATAGCACAGGGAGATCAGCGCGGTGCTTTGTGACCACCTAGAGGGCTGGGATGTGGAGGATGGGAGGGAGGGAGACGCAAGAGGGAAGAGATATGGGGACATTTGTATATGTATAACTGATTCACTTTGTTATAAAGCAGAAACTAACACGCCATTGTAAAGCAATTATACTCCAATAAAGATGTTTAAAAAAACAAAAATTCTTCCAAGAAACAAAGGCCCAGGACCAGGTGGCTTCACAGGCAAATTCTATCAAACATTTAGATAAGAGCTAACACATATCCTTCTCAAACTTTTTTTTTTATCTCTCTGTGTCCCACTGTCTCTGTATAGCCCAGCAAACACTTGTTTACCAAACATTTGCTTTTCAGGCTCCATGTCAGTTACCTTCCTCCCCTTTGAAATCCCTAACCTCTACCCCCAACATCCTCCTTTGTCTTCAGCTGAAGATGGTATTTAAGGTGAGGGCTTTGGCCATTTTGATGAGTTACTCAGTTTTCCTTAATCTTTCCCATGTGTACATGTTATTAAACTTTTGTTTGATTTTCTCCTGTTAATCTGTCAGATGTCAATTTAATTCATAGACAAGAAGGGTAGAGGAAAATTTCTTCCTCCCTGACAACATTGATGATCTTCAGTAACTTATAGAATAAAGTGTAGACTAGCAATCTTACTTTCAAAAGGGGGATGCTAAAGTTATTTGCTATGTCTAGGAACAGGCTGAAGTGAGCCAAAATTGTAATGTACACAATTTATCCTTGTCACCCTTCTACATGGTTCTTGCCTTCCTCTCGAGTCTCTCTGTATTGGTTAGACTTCTCACCTTCCCACTACCTTTTCTGTATTCACCTTAAGCAAAGGACTTCTCTTGTTCCTTGATAGGGGCCTCAACTAATTTAATGGACATCAACAAATCAAACTAATTTCATTTGTTTGGGTCATTAACCTTTCAAAGTCTTCAGTCAGTTACTTCATCTATAAAATGGTTACAGTAATGTCACAGCTTTAAGAATTAAATGAGGAAATCCATATAAAGCATTTAGCATATTTTCCCACTCATGGTAAGTTTGAATGATTTTTTGATATAATTACAGTGTAATATTTAAGTTACAGTTTTATGCTTTCAAAAGTTAGATGTCCAAATTGAAATAACTTTAGAACCAGAATGATTGTATTTGAAATGCTATTTGTTATCATTGTAATAGTTTAGGATCAATTTCATAGTATGTTTCTTAAAAAAAGAACTGTTACAATAGAAAAGGCTGATTTGATATTTTGCCTGTTAGCAAAAGTCTGTGCAAAGAATGACATCCAGAACTGTGGAGAAAAATAGCACAAAACATTTGCACAGGAATTAGGAGTGAATTTTATTAATCTTAACTGAATTTTTCTTCTTCCTGATTCTCTATTTCTGCTTCCAGAAACTGAGATTCAGATTAGTATTTCTTCATCAACTATTTAGCTTATCAAGGAATGATATAGATTTTACTGTATTTCTGTGAGGAGGAGATAATGGACACAAGAGCATTTCTTGTCTTAATGGAATGACCCACATTTTCACACTATATTAACTCTTACTTAACATACGGTATTATTATAGTTTTCTTATGAAATCTAATTGTTTTCAGTTTGGTTCTGCTGATCTCGGGTGGCCTCAGCTTGCCAGCAGCTTGAAGCAGGGTTTCGGTTCCTGGCCAGAGATTGAGGTCGAGCCACGGCAGTGGAAGTGCCGAATCCTAGCCACTAGACCACCAGGGACCAGTTGCCAGTGACAAGGCCCTGGCTCTTCGGCTTTGCAAAAAAGAATTCCCGCAAAGACAGAAAGTAGTGAAACAAGTAAAGTGTTTGAGTACGTGTGGATAGACACATGGGTGGGCTCAGAGAGAGAGTTAGTAGTAGTTTGAATCACTTATGTGGGGTATTTCTTCTGGGCTTCCTTTGGCCAATCATTTTGATTTGCCTGGTTCTGAGTCCATAGTTGTTATATCTCAGGATCCTCCCATGTGTCTGCATGCATCTCTTAGCCAAGATGGATTCCAGAGAAGAGGCCTATGGGTAGATTGACATCACTCCCCTTTTGATCTCCAAGGAGCTTTATAGACAGGAAGGTCGCCTTGACTCCAAGAATGAGAAATATGTGGTCTCTTATCTTTTATCTGGACACGGCCCAGCCTCTATTATCCTGCTGTTATGGAGTTTCTGTCCACAGGGGACGAACTCCATCTGCTCAGCCTGGGGCCCTTCTATCTCCTGTCTCACTGCCATCCACCCTCTTTCTTAATGATTCAGTAGTAACAAGATGATGTAAAGTATGTGCTCTGTTCTTTACTCTCCCTAAATTATGTAGGTGGAGTGGGTAGCCCCTATCATCTGGGCAAAGCATAAGGATGTTTCTGCAAAGCTGAATTGGGTAGCTTAATAGTGATAATGCAACAAACTGAGTCATAGACAATTCAGTCATTGAATATTTATCACATAGTATCTTGAATTTCTCAACTGGATTCTGACATTATTTATGTAAAATTGTCTGTAATATTTTAAATATCTGTCCCTATTTTAAATTACTTAAATAGTTTGTATATTCTCTTTTTATTACAAAACAGAATAAATAAGAAAACAAAAATATATAAAAAGATTTAACTGTTTAAACATAATAAAAATTTGAGACGTATTCATGCAATTGATAGTATAATTAATATTTGATCAAATTGTGATCAATAAAAAATAAATGTACCAAATACATACACTGAGATATGCATATTGAGATGTTATTTTATTATTTTATCCATATTTAGTCATTGAAGGCTAGGAGTGACCATATTTATAAAAGATCGTATTTATTTCTAATTTAAAAAAATTATATGAGCAGATGCTTTATACCTTCTGTAATCTCTAGAGCAAGGAGTCTTTATGAATTTATGATGCCCAGATATCCAGCCCACAATTTTTTTTTTTTTTTTTTTTTTTTTTTGGTCTGCTGAACTAGTTCAGAGTGGGAAAGAGAGTGGTTTTGGGGGTGGAAGTATAGATAAATGCAGTAGAATCAAGAAGACTGTTTAATGTAGGAAAAACAACATTGAAAACACCATGTATCAGTTGTCATTTTTCTGGCGACTGAGCATCTGAAAATCCTCAATGTATTTAGGCAAGTGCTGCCATTTGTTCATATACAAATTAATTTAACAAATACATGGATTGCTAACTATGTGAACATTGGACAGGATATGCAGTGGTAATAAGATAGGCAAGGTCACTGCCTTCATTAAACTTAAATTCTAGAGGTTTATAATAGGAAAAGAGAGGTCACCACCTGTTATAACTAAAAGAAAGACCTTTGATTTTCAGGTCCACTGAGTATTCCCCCTTCCACACATCTACACACACAGACTATTTGCAGCATGGGCAAGAGCTTTAACTTAGCCTTGGCCAGTTAGAAACAATCATCCATGATTTCGAATTCAGAGCTACTGATGAAGAGAAACAAGAACATTAGCAAATCCATTCTGGTCATGCCATTAATGAAGATCACAACACAAATACATGTCCACAAACTAGTTCCCCTATTCCACCCATTACAAAGATTATCACCAAATGTATGTGTAATTTACCCATGTTTAATTATTCCTATGTTTTACCACATTGTAATATTGTTTTTATTCAACTAAAACATTTCCTGTTTTAATCTTTTAGATAAGAATATTGCTTTACTTTTATAAATGTCTTTACCACTTTTCCATCTAGGAAAAAAAATAAGCTCACCTCTACATGCTTCCACAGAGTTACCTTATCAGTGTTTACCTATTAATTAACATAATGCTTAGCAGAACATTTATGATTATCAAAAGGGCCCAGCTGAAGGAATAATTCGTCTTGGCCCCTGTATCCCTAGGATTACACTGAATGTTAAGGTCCTATTTAATTCCCAACTTGTGGGAAAAGACATGAGTCTTAAGTCAAAATGCTTGAAATTCATGGATATTTATCTGATTTTAAAACCTGAGTTTCTTTACAGATTCACAGGCCTTGAAAGAATGAGTAGTTATTCTTTCTTTTTTTTTTTTAACACTTTATTGGATATAAGTGCTTGTTGTGTTAGTTTCTGCTGTATAACAAAGTGAAACAGCTTACATATACATATATCCCCATATACCCTCCCTCTTGCATCTCCCTCCCACCCTCCTTACCCTGCCCCTCTAGGTGGTCACAAGCACCGAGCTGATCTCCCTGTGCTATGTGGCTGCTTCCCACTAGCTTTCTATTTTACATTTGGTAGTGTGTATATGTCAATGCCACTTTCTAACGTCTTCCCATCTTCCCTTTCCCCTTCCCTGGGTCCTCAAGTCCGTTCTTAATAGCTGCATCTGTATTCCTGCCCTGCCCCTAGGTTCTTCAGAAACATTTTGTTTTTTAGATTCCATATATATGTGTTAGCATATGGTATTTGTTTTTCTCTTTCTGACTTACTTCACTCTGTATGACGGACTCTAGGTCCATCCACCTCACTACAAATAACTCAGTTTTGTTTCCTTTAATGTCTGAGTAATATTCCATTGTATATACGTGCCACATCTTCTTTATCCATTCATCTTTCAATGGACACTTAGGTTGCTTCCATGTCCTGGCTATTGTAAATAGTGCTGCAATGAACATTGTGGTACATGACTCTTCTTGATTTATGGTTTTCTCAGGGTATATGCCCAGTAGTGGGATTGCTGGGTCGTATTGTAGTTCTATTTTTAGTTTTTAAAGGAACCTCCATACTGTTCTACATAGTGGCTGTATCAATTTATATTCCCACCAACAGTGCAAGAGGGTTCCCTTTTCTTGACACCCTCTCCAGCATTTATTGTTTGTAGATTTTTTGATGATGGCCATTCTGATGAGTGTGAGGTGATACCTCATTGTAGTTTTAATTTGCATTTCTCTGATGATTAGTGATGTTGAGCATCATTTCATATGTTTGTTGGCAATCTGTGTATCTTCTTTGGAGAAAGGTCTATTTAGGTCTTCTGCCCATTTTTAGATTGGGTTGTTTGTTTTTCTGATAATGAGCTGCATGGGTTGCTTGTATAGTTTGGAGATTAATCCTTTGTGAGTTGCTTCATTTGCAAATATTTTCTCCCATTCTGAGGGTTGTCTTTTCATCTTGTTTATGGTTTCCTTTGCTGTGCAAAAGCTTTTAAGTTTCATTAGGTCACATTTGTTTATTTTTGTTTTTATTTCCCTTTCTCTAGGAGGTGGGTCAAAAAGAATCTTGCTGTGATTTATGTCAGAGTGTTCTGCCTATGTTTTCCTCAAAGAGTTTGATAGTGTCTGGCCTTACATTTAGGTCTTTAATCCATTTTGAGTTTATTTTTGTATATGGTGTTAGGAAGTGTTCTAATTTCATTCTTTTACATGTAGCTGTCAAGTTTTCCCAGCACCACTTATTGAAGAGGCTGTCTTTTCTCCATTGTATATTCCTGCTTCCATTATCAAAGATAACGTGACCATATGTGCATGGGTTTATCTCTGGGCTTTCTATCCTGTTTCATTGATCTATATTTCTGTTTTTGTGCCAATACCATACTGTCTTGATTACTGTAGCTTTGTAATATAGTCTGAAGTCAGGAGCCTGATTCCACCAGCTCCATTTTTCTTTCTCAAGATTGCTTTGGCTATTCGGGGTCATTTGTGTTTCCATACAAATTGTGAAATTTTTTGTTCTAGTTCTGTGAAAAGTGCCATTAGTAGTTTGATTGGGATTGCACTGAATCTGTAGATTGCTTTGGGTAGTATAGTCATTTTCATAATGTTGATTCTTCCAGTCACATGGTATATCTCTCCATCTTTTTTTTTTTTTTAAACATCTTTATTGGAGTATAATTGCTTTACAATGGTGTGTTAGTTTCTGCTTTATAACAAAGTGAATCAGTTATACATATACATATGTTCCCATATCTCTTCCCTCTTGCATCTCCCTCCCTCCCACCCTCCCTATCCCACCCCTCCAGGTGGTCACAAAGCACCGAGCTGATCTCCCTGTGCTATACGGCTGCTTCCCACTAGCTATCTATTTTACATTTGGTAGTGTATATATGTCTATGCCACTCTCTCACCCTGTCACATCTTACCCCTCCCCCTCCCCATATCCTCAAGTCCATTCTCTAGTAGGTCTGTGTCTTTATTCCTGTCTTGCCACTAGGTTCTTCATGACCTTTATTTTCCCTTAGATTCCATATATATGTGTTAGCATACTGTATTTGTTTTTCTCTTTCTGACTTACTTCACACTGTAGGACAGACTAACTCCATCCACCTCACTACAAATACCTCCATTTCATTTCTTTTTATGGCTGAGTAATATTCCATTGTATATATGTGCCACATCTTCTTTATCCATTCATCCGATGATGGAGACTTAGGTTGCTTCCATGTCCTGGCTATTGTAAATAGAGCTGCAATGAACATTTTGGTACATGACTCTTTTTGAATTATGGTTTTCTCAGGGTATATGCCCAGTAGTGGGATTGCTGGGTCGTATGGTAGTTCTATTTTTAGTTTTTTAAGGAACCTCCATACTGTTCTCCATAGTGGCTGTATCAATTTACATTCCCACCAACAGTGCAAGAGTGTTCCCTTTTCTCCATAC
The DNA here is from genome assembly GCF_028023285.1 of Balaenoptera ricei. NCBI lineage: Eukaryota > Metazoa > Chordata > Mammalia > Artiodactyla > Balaenopteridae > Balaenoptera > Balaenoptera ricei. The sequence continues at coordinate 129,445,127 of NC_082640.1, forward strand.
CCTCTCCAGCATTTATTGTTTCTAGATTTTTTGATGATGGCCATTCTGACTGGTGTGAGATGATATCTCATTGTAGTTTTGATGTGCATTTCTCTAATGATTAATGATGTTGAGCGTTCTTTCATGTGTCTGTTGGCAATCTGTATATCTTCTTTGGAGATATGTCTATTTAGGTCTTCTGCCCATTTTTGGATTGGGTTGTTTGTTTTTTTGTTATTGAGCTGCATGAGCTGCTTGTAAATCTTGGAGTTTAATCCTTTGTCAGTTGCTTCATTTGCAAATATTTTCTCCCATTCTGAGGGTTGTCTTTTTGTCTTGTTTATGGTTTCCTTTGCTGTGCAAAAGGTTTTAAGTTTCATTAGGTTCCATTTGTTTATTTGTGTTTTTATTTCCATTTCTCTAGGAGCTGGGTCAAAAAGGATCTTGCTGTGATGTATGTCATAGAGTGTTCTGCCTATGTTTTCCTCTAAGAGTTTGATAGTGTCTGGCCTTACACTTAGGTCTTTAATCCATTTTGAGTTTATTTTTGTGTATGGTGTCAGGGAGTGTTCTAATTTCATACTTTTACATGTACCTGTCCAATTTTCCCAGCACCACTTATTGAAGAAGCTGTCTTTTCTCCATTGTATATTCTTGCCTCCTTTATCAAAGATAAGGTGACCATATGTGTGTGGGTTTATCTCTGGGCTTTCTATCCTGTTCCATTGATCTATATTTCTGTTTTTGTGCCAGTACCAAACTGTCTTGATTACTGTAGCTTTGTAATATAGTCTGAAGTCAGGGAGCCTGATTCCTCCAGCTCCATTTTTCGTTCTCAAGATTGCTTTGGCTCTTCGGGGTCTTTTGTGTTTCCATACAAATTGGGAAATTTTTTGTTCTAGTTCTATGAAAAGTGCCATTGGTAGTTTGATAGGGATTGCACTGAATCTGTAGATCGCTTTGGGTAGTATAGTCATTTTCACAATGTTGATTCTTCCAGTCACATGGTATATCTCTCCATCTGTTTGTATCATCTTTAATTTCTTTCATCAGTGTCTTATAGTTTTCTGCATACAGGTCTTTTGTCTCCTTGGGTAGGTTTATTCCTAGATATTTTATTCTTTTTGTTGCAGTGGTAAACGGGAGTGTTTTCTTATTTTCACTTTCAGATTTTTCATCATTGGTGTATAGGAATGCAAGAGATTTCTGTGCATTAATTTTGTATCCTGCTACTTTACCAAATTCATTGATTAGCTCTAGGAGTTTTCTGGTAGCATCTTTAGGATTCTCTATGTATAGTATCATGTCATCTGCAAACAGTGACAGCTTTACTTCTTCTTTTCTGATTTGGATTCCTTTTATTTCTTTTTCTTCTCTGATTGCTGTGGCTAAAACTTCCAAAACTATGTTGAATAATAGTGGTGAGAGTGGGCAACCTTGTCTTCTTCCTGATCTTAGTGGAAATGGTTTCAGTTTTTCACCATTGAAAACGATGTTGGCTGTAGGATTGTCATATATGGCCTTTATTATGTTGAGGTAAGTTCCCTCTATGCCTACTTTCTGGAGGGTTTTTATCATAACTGGGTGTTGAATTTTGTCAAAAGCTTTTTCTGCACCTATTGAGATTATCATACGGTTTTTATCCTTCAATTTGTTAATATGGTGTATCACATTGATTGATTTGCATATATTGAGGAATCCTTGCTCTACTGGGAAAAACCCCACTTGATCTTGGTGTATGATCTTTTTAATGTGCTGTTGGATTCTGATTGCTAGTATTTTGTTGAGGATTTTTGCATCTATGTTCACCAGATATATTGACCTGTAGTTTTCTTTTTTTGTGACATCTTTGTCTGGTTTTGGTATCAAGGTGATGGTGGCCTTGTAGAATGAGTTTGGGAGTGTTCCTCCCTCTGCTATATATTGGAAGAGTATGAGAAGAATAGGTGTTACCTGTTCTCTAAATGTTTGAGAGAATTCACATGTGAATCCATCTGGTCCTGTGCTTTTGTTTGTTGGAAGATTTTTAATCACAGTTTCAATGTCAGTGCTTGTATTTGGTCTGTTTATATTTTCTATTTCTTCCTAATTCAGTCTTGGAAGGTTGTGCTTTTCTAAGAATTTGTCCATTTCTTCCAGGTTGTCCATTTTTTTGGCATATAGTTGATTTTAGTAATCACTTATGATCCTTTGTATGTCTGCAGTGTCTTTTTTACTTATACTTTTTCATTTCTAATTCTGTTGATTTGAGTCTTCTCTCTGTTTTTCTTGATGGCTCTGGCTAGCGGTTTATCAATTTTGTTTATCTTCTTGAAGAACCAGCTTTTAGTTTTATTGATCTTCGCCATCATTTCCTTCATTTCTTTTTCATTTATTTCTGATTTGATATTTATGAGTTCTTTCCTTCTGCTAACTTTGGGTTTTTTATGTTCTTCTTTCTCTAATTGCTTTAGGTGTAAGGTTAGGTTGTTTATTTGAGATTTTTCTTGTTTCTTGAAGTAGAATTTTATTGCTATATACTTCCCTCTTAGAACTGCTTTTGCTGCATCCCATAGGTTTTGGGTCGTCGTGTTTTCATTGTCATTTTTTTCTAGGTATTTTTTGATGTCCTTTTTGATTTCTAAGAGCTCTCTTGGTTATTTAGTAGCGTATTGTTTAACCTCCATATGTTTGTATTTTTTACAGTTTTTTTCCTGTAATTGATATCTATTCTCATGGCGTTGTGGTAGGAAGAGATACTTGATACGATTTCAATTTTCTTAAATTTACCAATGCTTTATTTGGGACTCAAGATATGATTTGTCCTGGAGAATGTTCCATGAGCACTTGAGCAGAAAACGTATTCTGTTGCTTTTGGATGGAATGTCCTATAAATAAAGTTCAGCTTGTTTAATATGTCATTTAAAGCTTGTGTTCCTTATTTATTTTCATTTTGGATGGTCGGTCCATTGGTGAAAGTGGGGTGTTAAAGTCCCCTAGTATGATTGTGTTACTGTTGATTTCCCCTTTTATGGCTATTAGTTTTTGCCTTATGTATTGAGGTGCTCTTATGTTGGGTGCATCAGTATTTACAATTGTTATTTCTTCTTCTTGGATTGATCCCTTGATCATTGTGTAGTGTCCTTCTTTGTCTCTTGTAATAGTCTTTATTTTAAAGTCTATTTTGTCTGATATGAGAATTGCTACTCCAGCTTTCTTTTGATTTCCATTTGCATGGAATATCTTTTTCCATCCCCTCCTTTTCAGTCTGTATGTGTCCCTAGGTCTGAAGTCGGTCTCTTGTAGACAGTATATGTATGGGTCTTGTTTTATATCCATTCAGCCAGTCTATGTCTTTTGTTTGGAGGATTTAATCCATTTACATTTATGGTAATTATCAATATATATGCTCCTTTTACCATTTTCTTAATTGTTTTGGGTTTGTTATTGTAGGTCTTTTCCTTCTCTTGTGTTTCCTGCCTAGAGAAGTTCCTTTAGCGTTTGTTGTAAAGGTAGTTTGATGGTGCTGAATTCTCTTAGCTTTTGCTTGTCTGTAAAGGTTTTAATTTCTCCATTGAATCTGAATGAAATCCTTGCTGGGTAGAGTCATCTTGGTTGTAGGTGTTTCCCTTTCATCAGTTTAAATATGTCTTGCCACTCCCTTTTGCTTTACAGAGTTTCTTCCCAAAGATCACCTGTTAACCTTATAGGAATTCCCTTGTATGTTATTTGTTGCTTTTCCCTTGCTGCTTTTAATATTTTTTCTCTGTATTTATTTTTTGATAGTTTGATTAATATGTGTCTTGGCATGTTTCTCCTTGGATTTATCCTGTATGAAACTCTCTGCGCTTCCTGGACTTGATTGACTATTTCCTTTCCAATATTAGGGAAGTTTTCACCCAAAATCTCTTCAAATATTTTCTCAGTCCCTTTCTTTTTCCCTTCTTCTGGGACCCCTATAATTCGAATGTTGGTGCCTTTAATGTTGTCCCAGAGGCCTCTGGGACTGTTCTCAATTCTTTTCATTCCTTTTTCTTCGTTGTGCTCTGTAGTAGTTATTTCCAGGTCACTTATCCGTTCTTCCTCCTCAGTTATTCTGCTATTGATTCCTTCTAGAGAGTTTTTAATTTCATTTATTGTGTTGTTCATCCTTGTTTGTTGCTCTTTAGTTCTTCTAGGTCCTTGTTAAACATTTCTTGTATTTTCTCCATTCTATTTCCAAGATTTTGGATCATCCTTACTATAATTACTCTGAATTCTCTTTTCAGGTAGACTCCTTATTTCCTCCTCATTTGTTCAGTCTGTTGGGTTTTTACCTTACTCCTTTATCTGCTACGTATTTCTCTATCTTCTCATTTTGCTTAACCCATTCTGTTTGGGGTCTCTTTTTCACAGGCTGCAGGTTTGTAGTTCCCATTGTTTTTGGTGTCTCTCCTCAGTGGGTAAGGTTGGTTCAGTGGGTTGTGTAGTCTTCCTGGTGCAGGGGACTGGTGTCTGTGCTCTGGTGGATGAGGCTGGATCTTGTCTTTCTGGTGGGCAGGACCATGTCCGGTGGTTTGTTTGGCATGTCTGTGAACTTATTGTGATTTTAGGCAGCCTCTCTGCTAATGAGTGGGGTTGTGTTCCTGTCTTGCTAGTTGTTTGTCATGGGGTGTGCAGCACTGGAGCTTGCTGGTTGTTGAGTGGAGCTGGGTCTTAGCATTGAGACAGAGATCCCTGGGAGAGCTCTCGCTGATTGATACTACATGGGGCCGGGCAGTGTCTTGTGGTCCAGTGTCCTGAACTTGGCTCTCTCACCTCCGAGGCTCAGCATGACACCCAGCCGGAGCACCAAGACCCTGTCAGCCACATTGCCCGCAGCTCCGATGCAACTGAACAGAAGGCTCACACAGTGGGTTCGTTAGGTAACATACATAGAGTCAGAAGAGTTGCTGGACTGCTGCATGGGGGGTCACTCCGGGTCCTGACAACTATGCTAGCTATGTTCACCAACATTTCAGAAACAGAGACCTGTTTACAAGTTACTGCATCAGTCAGAATGTGGTCAGCTCTTCCAGCCCCACGATCTAATGGCACGACAGCTGAGTCACTTTGGGGCACCAGCCTGTGGGGTGAATACGTGGCTGGACTGAGATGATTGCTCAGGGAACCTGACAAACCCTGCTGCTCTTTCTCATGCCTACCAGGTATTCTTGAGGAAGGTCCTTGCTATAACCTTACAGATACATACTGTGAATCATTTTCTCCAAAGACTCCTATGACCATTCTCTCAGTTTCTGAGTATATGGCTATATATTATATAATATAATATAATATAATATAATATAATATAATATAATATAATATAATATAATATAATATAAAATTAAATACAAAATGGAGATAAGAGTTGAAAATTCCCTGAGCAGATGAAACCACTTAAGCCATGTAAGCAAATCTGAATCTAGCTTGTAGGTTATTTCTTACAAATACCTCTGAAAATCATAAATGAAACTTAAGCTGGTCCCCCAAAATTGACATGAGGTAACTACTTTTAACCAATTCCTTATCACTAGGAAAAGTCTAATGCTCTAACCAATCATTTTGAAGAATAAACAGCCTTTTCATTTTTACTGTATAACCTGCCCTATAATAAAATACTTCTGAGCCTCATTCCACTGTTGATCTGAAAGGTCCTAGTTCATGAACTGTTCTTATATGCACAATAAATTCTTATTAAATACTATTTTATTGATCTGATATTTTAATTTTGCTGGTAGTTAATTTTCCTATACATATATATACATTTAATATTTGATATACATGTGTGTATATATATATGTAGTCAAAAATCCAGAAATAAGATATATATGTGTCTCTTCAGAAAGTAGCAATATCAGTATCATCCTGTTGGTTACACAGGTGAATAAATTATGAAGGTGAATAAAGTAAAGGTTGGAAGATTCTAGAAGAAGTCCTTGGATTTGCCCTTTCTTCAAATAATGAAAGAGAAAGTAATGTCACATTCCAGAGGGAATGGCGAGATTAGTGTAATTGTCAAAGGTTTGAAAGATTGAGATGTGATTATGGGTATCACATTGACATTTAATTCTCCAGTTTGATGAATACAGAAGATAAATGAGACATGGAGAATGATGATGGATTGTTTTAAGTCTAATATGCTGGTGACTTTAGTTGCAGACCTTGTGCCCAATGTGGTATTCTTGCAGGAACAGATCAATGTGGTCTTAGATATCTGAAATTAAGCCATTGATCTCGTTGGTTTTATTTTCTTTTTTTTTTTCCTCTTCCAGGAAGACTTGAACTTTAAATGTAATTTGTTTTTACCCAATAGGGACAGCAGTACACCTTCACCATCATGTCTTAGATCACACCTACTACCTATTTCTGTGCCACAATTTAGTCTGCAGTGACAATGACAATCTCACTCTCACATGACAAGGTATCATGCTGCTTCACTATTTTAATAATATACTGATCATGGGCATTGAAGAGCAGAAAGCAGCAGGAACAGAATGGTAATACTTAGGTCAGTAAATTTCTGCTGTTCATTATAATGGGACTCATAAGGATATCATCACTAAAGTGAGTGACTGGTTCTGCTTCTAAGCAACAGAAATATGACATTGAAATCTTTGATTTTGTGTTCAACATATACTAAGTTTGAGTGTATTGCTCATAGTATTGACCTAGTGTCCTAAAATGCTGCTAGCTTTGATAAGAAGGATCTTTAATGGGTCCAGGCTGCACTATAATCTGTGCCAACTCATCCTTTATGACCCACTGGATCTTATGGTAGTCGGAAGTTCTATGGCTGATTAAGATACTGTATAGAATCTGTAGCAAACACAATATGAAAATCACAGTGAAAGGCACCAGTGTTTTGAAATGATGCCAAACTTTCTTGGGTTAATAACCATTCTGCTCCTCAGAAATATACCTTGGCATACTCCTGCTACTTCATGTACACTAAAGAGTTAAATATTTGACAGCAGATAAATTCATGGCTTCTTATGTTATCATATCCATCTAGTCATAAACTTGATTACAACCAGCATCCCTACTGTAGGGCTTCAATGTGTGTAAGTAGTTGGCATAAGTAGGATCTTCCAAATGTCTGTTGTGCCACACCGCTGGCTCTCTCTCAGTGCACAGCTGTGGTTTCATGGAATGTTTCCTTGATTGCTTAACTGAGGTGAGGGGAGAAACTGAGTGTGAATCACAGATGACTCTGTGGGATATATTGGCACCAGCCACAGGTGGCTCTAAAAAAGAATGGAGAGAAAAAGCTACACTGAAAGCAGAACTCTGAGCATTACAGCTCACTGTTCATCTCAGCGGGGTTTATGAGAATGGTGCCAGGATTTTAATCACAAGTCAGATGAACCAACGTGAGCTATCCAAAATTCAATTAGAATATCATAATAATTATTCTTATTAATAGTAGATATACGAAAAAATGTAATATTTCATGACATTCAAAAGCCTTTGTTATTAGGTTGGAAATAAACCTTAGGATCCCATCATCCCTTAAGGGTCATTAAAGATAAATGGGTAAAAACAGGCATACATTTTAAGAACAGATAATAAAATTTCATTTCACTGATAAACCTAGGTAGGAGTTATATGCTTCTGTGATTAGATAATCTCACTTTGACTATTATAGCTGAAGATACAATAATTATTTTTAAAATGGCTCATTGAGAATACTCAGTATGCATATCTGCAGCTCCAGGTCTCACACTCAGCTGACACCTGATTGTGAATAACTTCAATTAACTGGGATGGTGCCTGTGTTCTTCCTGGATGGGCAAACTCATTTAAATGGGGTGTGTTGTGAAACACTTGAAGGTATTTCTTTAATATTGTAAAATGGAACCAAACACCCTAAAAAGTGATTTTTAAAATATATTTTTCTTGCATACAGAAGAAAAATTATCTCACTAAATTTCATAGCCTAATGAACTCCTTTTTAAAGTTGGTAACTTTAATAAATTGAAAACTAATTGTTTAAACAAAAGCAAACTTATAGGTATTTGAAAATAAAGCTAACCTGAGCTTAGTATCTATACACCTAATGGTTTTATTGGGTAGATCACAGACCTGGAAGGGACAAGATTGGAGCATTAATGACACAGACATTTGGGTCTAAAGTGTGAGTATATTTGTAATTCATGTAAATGCATTTAAAGTTCCCCACTAATGTGAGAGATCATAATGCTCTAATGCAGGTATTGGCAGTCTACCACCTTCAGATCAGATCTAGCCCACTGACTGTTTTTGTATGGCTGAAAAAAAATTTTAAAGACTATTTTGTGACATGTAAAAATTATGTAAAGTTCGCATTTCAGTGTTCAAATGTGAAGTTTTATCAGCCCAGCCACACTCATCCATTCATATATTTTCTATGGCTGTCGTTGCATTATAAAAGCAGTTGAGTAATTGTTGCAGAGACTATATGTCCTGCAAAACCTAAAATACTGTCTGACTTTTACAGAAAAAGTTTGCTGACCCCTGACCCAGGGAATAAGATGATATGTTCTATGGGTTTCATTTGTTACTGTGTATTCCCCAGAAAAATAGAAAATCGTTCTAGACTTGGCTATGTTTCCTCCAGCACTGCAGTTTTTGTACTTAATATTTACATACTCATTTGCAGCTGGACCAGCTGCAGCTGCATCCAGGTTCAGGAATGGCACTGCCCATGGGGCCAGCAGCCTGTGTGGTGCCAATGTCCTGTGCTGAGGGGCAGCAGCAGCAGGGTCTTCAGCTCTAGGTCTAATTGACTAGTCTCCCAATTTGTCTGAACCTTCCCAGAGGTCTCCTGCTTTCCTGGAGGTCATGTAAACTATCCAATATTCTTTCAATTACTTCCTTTTCTTATTAAATCAAACAAGTAGTTCCTTGCAACTAAAAACTCTGATGGGTACAAAACTAAACAAGCAAATAAAAAAAAGGATCAAGAAGATATAAAGTTGGGAATGTATGTAAGTAGATTAAGTGTTGTACACAAATGCTCTCTGAGTCCTATAAGAAGCAGCCAGCATCCAAGGACCCATACTCATAAGACATCAGAATGAGTAAAATAGAAAAGTGGCCTACCATTTCCCGAGAAATATGAAATATGAGAAAATTGGCCAGAATTGGGGAGTAAACTCAAGCAACTCCTAAATAAAGTAAACATGAACAGTAATACAATGAAGATAGTTTTTTACAGTACATTTAAATTTTCCCTTAAAAGGAGCATCTTTCTAAACAGTCAGTGAGTGGATGTGAAGGAATCAGTGAATTTCAGTGAGTAGTTCAATGTCACAAAAGATGAGAGATCAAGAAAAGACTGGCAGGAAGGGAAGAGAGGAAGGAACTGCTACTCTCTATAACCTCTAAATTCTCCTGACTCAAGGCAAGGCACTATTCTCTCATACTCTCAGTTTCCTCATCTTCAAATCTAGGATAAATTTGACCTCCTTTTAGGGTTAATGACGGTGACTAAATGACCCTGGTTAAGAGCATGAATTCAAATCAAACAATCTGGGAATTACGTTTCCCCCCTGAAATTTAATATCAGGGTAAATTTGGGCAAGTTACATATCCTTTCTAGTTTGCCTTTCCTCCTCTTTTAGTGGGGATTACAATAATAGCATCTGATAGGTAAGTTTTTGTGAGGCATTAAATAAAAGAATGTGTTTTAGTTCTTGGCAGAGTGCTTGCACATAAATGATAGATGGAAGGAAAGCAGTATAATGGTTTGTCTGGGGTGGTAAAATAAGGAAGAACTGAGGTCAATCCCCAAGTTACCCTCATTGTCTACCTTGGAACCACAGTGAAATGCTCTTGAGCATGTTTCTTTTAGATAGATAGGGCTGACAGTAGATAACATGCAAATAATTCTTTTTAGACTATGCATTGGCATCTTTCAAATTGGGCCTCTATATCCAGTTGCTATTTTAGAAGTGAGGAATCACACAGTCCTGTAAGAACAAACCCATGTGTTACAGAAGCCCTCTCATCCTGTGTCCAGAACTGACTATTCTCACAGCATTTCTCAGCCCTATCCCCCCACTAGGTATCATGGCCTGGACCTCATTCATCTGTCTACCCTACAGGGTTACATGAGATGCCAGGACTGACTTTTCGTTGGCTTATTTATTGTTAAGGCAACTGCTTTAGAAACAGATCCTATTCATTTTGGCTCAATGCTTATCTTGTTTAGTGAAGAAAAAGTTTAAAAACATTGTGAAATCAAATTTTGCAGTCAGCAGTTGTCTAGGTGTACCAGGAGCAGTTTCCATCTGCTTCCTTATCACAGCACTTGGCATGCATAAATTAACATCTATTCTTTTGTCTTTATTTCTTAGTTCAAAAAATCACAAAAAAGTCAAGGATTTAAAAGAAATCATGGACAGTTAAGAGTGACTGTTTCACAAATGTCTTATATTTGAGAATTAAAGGTAACAAATCATAACAAATTCCAGACATTTCAGAATAACCATGCTTAAATACATGTGATCAAAGTACTGGGTCAATCTAATTTAGTTCAACCCTAGAAATGGTTTTGTCATTTCTCAGAAGATTTTCAGAAGCTGAGGTGAATCAAGATGACAGACTTTTAGAGGTCTCTTAATTCTCTTCCGATCCTAGATACTTGGCTTAGCATGAATATATAACTTTAAGCCAAGTTGCTTAATTCTGCGCTTATCTATTTATAACTACCTGCTTTTCCTTTAAAGAAGACCTGGCACCTATCTAAAACCATCTCCAATAAACTTGCAATTACTGTTACAAATTTTTTGCATGCACTGGAGCTATTGATGAACACCAAATCTAAGGATACCCAAATCTAATCCTTTTTATTAGGTAAATCGAGTTCTCTTTATGCTGTCTCTTCTCAAAAATCATGTCTGGTGGAAAGGATGGAGATTTATAAAAGTCAGTTTTTTTCAATCATAAAAATTAGAGATGCTATATTTACTAAAGATATTAAATTTACAAATGGTTTAACATTAGAGTAAAACATTATAATTTATTTTAAACTTTTATGAGAAATAAAAGTTTTTATTTTCTAATCTAATTGGGTTTTGGCCAAATTTATACTTGTAATTATTAAAAAGCAACAATGTTACTGAAAATGTATTAGTCTCAACAGCCAATTAAACTAACTTTTAACCTCTTAAGTAAATAGCAAGTATTAGACCAGTATTAAAAAAAACATTCTTCTGAAAAACAGATTAACTTAATGATCAGTAAGAGAACATTAAATTAATTCTTTGTTATATAAAATAAGGGACCAGATGTTTCTGGTTTCTCATGAACTGTACCAGCCCATTACTGTACCGTCTATCCACAATTGCTCCCATTTACAATATAAAGACAAGAAGAGTGTTAAAATAGATATTTTCTCCCTTTAACTTCAACCAGAAAATATTTTTAGATTGACTTTACTTCTAATCCTCACTCATCTCTCTAATTGGTACAAAAATAGGGTAAAAATTGATTTTTTCTCATTGTCCAGCAATTATCTTATAATTTTAGAAAAAGTGCATATATTTTATAAATAAATTAGGAAGAAATATATTAACATGACTATGGAAGAATTATGAATGATTTTCAATTTCTTCTTTATTATGTGCTATATTTTTCAAGTTTTTTTTACAATAAGTATCTTGCATTATCAATGAAACTAAATGTTACAAAAATAATTTGTAGGTGGTCCAATCACAAACTTATGTGTATTCACTTATTTATTTATTTAAAATTTATTTTTGATCTCTGTATATCAGACATCATGTCTGTAAAATAGAGTGATAACACATGATCATTTCCCTCAAGGAGCTTGCAATCTGAAGGTGTGGTACTTAATCCAATCAGTCATATGAAGATTTTTTGCAATATCCAGATTCCATCTCTTACTATTCAGGTCTAAGAACCACCTCTTTGTGTTCTTTATTGTCAAGTGTGTTATTTCTGGTTAATTTCATTTCTCCCACCTTGAGTAAATAAATAGTAGCTACACTTTTTAATTCAACACCATGGCTCTCGGGGACATGATTTACTGAAACAACATAGATTTTGCCTTTGCCAATCTCTAACACTATTTAGTGCAGGGTATATTATTAGTCATGACACTGCATCATTCATCATGCCACCCATGAATGCAGGCTTCCAATGACTTGCTCCAATGTTTTTACTCTGCTTAGCTGATGATGACTCCACATGTAAGTCCTTTGCATATACTCCCACTAGTCAGGAATATAGGAGAGGGGCCTGTGGGTGGAGTGAGAAGAATGGTGCCATTTATGCATCATAGTTAATGACTGACCTGGGAGGAAGAACAGGGGTGGGGAAGGGAGGCATTCGATAAATGACACTTGATGCCACTCCTGCCACCCTCAGATGCTGTAGACTGGAGGTGTCACCAGGTTGGGGACATAAACAGGAGTGGGCTGAGTCATGGGTCTACACACACAGTTAAGTTCAGGGGTCATTTGCATGCTGTTGATGTCATCTAAGCCCTAGGGACCTGAACTCATCCCATGTTCAATGAGACAAATTAGTGTAATAATCATCAATATGGCAGCAGCATTCTGGTAGCCTAATCTTATACAATTCCATAAAAGAAATATCACACCTGTCAGCAGGAGCAATCTTCTTGGTATCTAGGGCCTTGGATGACTTCAGAGGCATGGATTCCAAAGCTCCTTGGGGTATCTGATTGACCCCATGTGATCCCATGTGGTGAGGAGTGTAAGAGGAGGGGAAGGGGCAATTATGGAGTTGAAGGGGAGAACCAGTCTGGGGCCAAGATGGGCAATAGACCAGTCTCTGTGTGCCCTGCTGGGTGGTACTGTTGGCCATGATTAGTCCCAGCCATCAGAGGAGGACTTAAAAGTTTTGAGGAAAGACTTCAAAACACAGGCACCCTGAGGCATAAGAGCCAGAGCAAGGGTTTCACTTGCCCATTCTAAATGTGGTACTGACCACTGGATAGATCAGGCAAGTGATGATGTAGGCCATAGGAGGATATAACATGTATCAAAGAAGTGCAGTTATAGTTTCCATATGAAATGAGGGTAGGAGAAGTCTGTGATTAGACTTTAATTTCTGACTAAGGTAAATTTTATTTGCAGAACCATTAGTCTGGATAGAAAATTTTCATTTGGTTGGAATGATAGATTCATATACTATCATGTAATTTTGTGTTAATTTTATCAGATAACTTATTATTAGATCCATGTACAAACTAGTCAACCAGGGACCATGCTAAAATGCAGATTCTAATTTAATAGGTCTTTGCGGAAACTGAAATTCTGTATTTCTAACAAGCTTCCAGGTGATGCTAATTTTGCCAGTTGAGAACTATATTTTCAGTAGCAATGTGCTACACTATAGTTCTAAATTACTGGTCAAAGACCTCCTAATTCCTCTTAGAAGAACACAATCATAAGAGGAATTAACATATTTCATCCTTTTTCTGGGCTATTTCCAAACTGTCATTTATCTTTCCTTGTCTCAGGGACTCATTGACAATAGAAGCAATCATCCTCAAAGCCATGTGTAACAATGGCTCGTCCATAAATCTAAGTATTCACTATAAAGTTGTTTTAGTTATCTGTTATTGTAAAACAAACCATCCCCAAACAGTGACTTAAAACAGCAATTTATTATCCCCCATGATTCTGTAGGTTAACTGGTTTGTCAGTCATTTGGAGGCTTAACTGGGATCTCAGCTGGGGCAATCAGTCAGGAGCCTTAGTTCTCCTCCATGTGGCTGCTTGGGCTCCCTCATAGCACGATTTCAAGAGGAAGCATCCTAAAGCAAGCATTCCAAAGAGGAGAAAGTAGAAAGGTATCAGGCAAATTAAGGGCCAAGCCCAGAAATGGCACAGTGTCACTTCTACTGATTTTTTCTATGTCAAATCAATCAAGTAGTGAGAGGGCTTAGATAAGCCTTGAAATCTGGGAAACATGGTCCTTTGAGGAATCACTAAATCAATAATCCCCCACAGATATTTACAGAATGAATGTAGTTATTGAGAAGTTGGTTAAATTTACTTTTTAGTTAATTGTCATTTCACTTCTAACATTTATTTTCTTTTTATCTATCAATTATTTGATCATTAGGCAAAAAAATATGACTCTTATTTGAAAGTGGACATAGAAAACAGCAGAAGAGAATGAATGAAAAGAAAAAGAATACGATAGAGGTAGGAGAGCATAGAAACATGTATACACTCAAAAACCAAACTAAAAGCTAGGATTGTCTTTGTTCTACTGCATTTGCGAAAAAAGGTGTTCCTTATATAATACTATAACATTTAATTTAATGTAATTATATGAATCTGTGAAAAAATGGTTGTAGCATCCTCTTGCGTTAAGTTATTGAAGAGGCCATTCAGCTGACTCTTAATATCTAGATCTTGACTAGCTGAAGCTTTAAATTTTATGCAGCAGTCTTTCACACAATCTTAAGGCCCATTGTGGATTAGTAGAATTAAAACTTAAATAAAGTTGAAATGTAATTTCTGGACCATTTCCTTACCCAAGATTCTCAAGACCTGAATAAAATTCAATAGAAACAATATGTGCTGGAGCTGTGGCGATATTAAACTAAACTGTTTTCTAAAGAAATAATATTGCACAATGGAAATCAGTTTCAAGAGATGTTGAGAGAAATAAAATTCCATCTAATAAATCTGTGGCAAGACAAAGATTTTGACAACTGATTTCCTCCCTCTGCTTCAATGTACTTGGAATCTCAGATACACATAATAGAGACAATAATCTCCAAGGAATATTTATCTAAATGGGTTTTTAATTTCAATGTTTGATTTATACTGAGAATAAGCACAGCACATGTCTTTAAGTAAGCTGCACTGGGAATAATATAAAATACAATTTTACTTATTTTGCAAGAGCAATTTAGGTTTTAATGGCTATCATATTTCCTTCTTTTAAAAATATACTCTTTAATAGAGGAAAAAGAAGAAATCTCTGCAGTACCTATAATAGTTAAATGTGTTTATTCATGTTTTTATACTGAGAGGAATATCTTTCTAATTACATAGATTTTTAAATGAACCTTTATTTTGGAATAATATTTGATTTTCAGAAAAATTGCAAACATAGTAGAGAGAAGTCCTGTGTAACCTTTGTCCAATTTTCCCCATTGTTAACATCTAACATTTCCATGGTGCCATTGTCAAAATAGAGAACGTGGCCTTGGTAAATTACTTTTATTTAAAAAATAATAATATTAACAACGTTATAGGAGATCTTTGCATTTTAAATGTTTTCATCAATATATGGCAAGTCACATATTTTTAAATGATTGCATTGTCTTTTTTTTTTTAACATCTTTATTGGAGTATAATTGCTTTACAATGGTGTGTTACTTTCTGCTTTATAACAAAATGAATCAGTTATACATATGCATATGTTCCCATATTTCTTCCCTCTTGCATCTCCCTTCCTCCCACCCTCCCCATCCCACCCCTCCAGGTGGTCGCAAAGCACCGAGCTGAACTCCCTGTGCTATGCGGTTGCTTCCCACTAGCTATCTATTTTACGTTTGGTAGTGTATATATGTCCATGCCACTCTCTAACTTTGTCCCAGCTTACCCTTCCTCCTCCCCATATTCTCAAGTCCATTTTCTAGTAGATCTGTGTCTCTATTCCCGTCTTGCCCCTAGGTTCTTCATGACCTTTTTTTTTTTTTTCCCTTAGATTCCATATATATGTGTTAGCATACTGTATTTGTTTTTCTCTTTCTGACTTACTTCACTCTGTATGACAGACTCTAATTCCATCCCCTCACTACAAATAACTCAATTTTGTTTCTTTTTATGGCTGAGTAATATTCCATTGTATATATGTGCCACATCTTCTTTATCCATTCATCCGATGATGGACACTTAGGTTGCTTCCATGTCCTGGCTATTGTAAATAGAGCTGCAACGAACATTTTGGTACATGACTCTTTTTGAATTATGGTTTTCTCAGGGTATATGCCCAGTAGTGGAATTGCTGGGTCGTATGGTAGTTCTATTTTTAGATTTTTAAGGAACCTCCATACTGTTCTCCATAGTGGCTGTATCAATTTACATTCCCACCAACAGTGCAAGAGTGTTCCCTTTTCTCCACACCCTCTCCAGCATTTATTGTTTCTAGATTTTTTGATGATGGCCATTCTGACTGGTGTGAGATGATATCTCAGTGTAGTTTTGATGTGCATTTCTCTAATGATTAATGATGTTGAGCATTCTTTCATGTGTTTGTTGGCACTCTGTATGTCTTCTTTGGAGAAATGTCTATTTAGGTCTTCTGCCCATTTTTGGATTGGTTTGTTTGTTTTTTTGTTATTGAGCTGCATGAGCTGCTTGTAAATTTTGGAGATTAATCCTTTGTCAGTTGCTTTATTTGCAAATATTTTCTCCCATTCTGAGGGTTGTCTTTTCGTCTTGTTTATGGTTTCCTTTGCTGTGCAAAAGCTTTTAAGTTTCATTAGGTCCCATTTGTTTATTTTTGTTTTTATTTCCATTTCTCTAGGAGGTGGGTCAAAAAGGATCTTGCTGTGATTTATGTCATAGAGTGTTCTGCCTATGTTTTCCTCTAAGAGTTTGATAGTGTCTGACCTTACATTTAGGTCTTTAATCCATTTTAAGTTTATTTTTGTATATGGTGTAAGGGAGTTTTCTAATTTCATCCTTTTACATGTACCTGTCCAGTTTTCCCAGCACCACTTATTGAAGAGGCTGTCTTTTCTCCACTGTATATGCTTGCCTCCTTTATCAAAGATAAGGTGACCATATGTGCATGGGTTTATCTCTGGGCTTTCTATCCTGTTCCATTGATCTATATTTCTGTTTTTGTGCCAGTACCAAACTGTCTTGATTACTGTAGCTTTGTAGTATAGTCTGAAGTCAGGGAGCCTGATTCCTCCAGCTCCATTTTTCGTTCTCAAGATTGCTTTTGCTATTCGGGGTCTTTTGTGTTTCCATACAAATTGGGAAATCTTTTGTTCTAGTTCTGTGAAAAATGCCAGTGGTAGTTTGATAGGGATTGCATTGAATCTGTAGATTGCTTTGGGTAGTAGAGTCATTTTCACAATGTTGATTCTTCCAATCCAAGAACATGGTATATTTCTCCATCTATTTGTATCATCTTTAATTTCTTTCATCATTGTCTTATAATTTTCTACATACAGGTCTTTTGTCTCCTTACGTAGTTTTATTCCTAGATATTTTATTCTTTTTGTTGCAATGGTAAATGGGAGTGTTTTCTTAATTTCACTTACAGATTTTTCATCATTAATGTATAGGAATGCAAGAGACTTCTGTGCATTAATTTTGTATCCTGCTACTTTACCAAATTCATTGATTAGCTCTAGGAGTTTTCTGGTAGCATCTTTAGGATTCTCTATGTATAGTAAGTATCATGTCATCTGCAAATAGTGACAGCTTTACTTCTTCTTTTCCGATTTGGATTCCTTTTATTTCTTTGTCTTCTCTGATTGCTGTGGCTAACACTTCCAATACTATGTTGAATAATAGTGGTGAGAGTGGGCAACCTTGTCTTGTTCCTGATCTTAGTGGAAATGGTTTCAGTTTTTCACCATTGAGGACAGTGTTGGCTGTGGGTTTGTCATATATGGCCTTTATTATGTTGAGGAAAGTTCCCTCTATGCCTACTTTCTGTAGGGCTTTTATCATAAATGGGTGTTGAATTTTGTCGAAAGCTTTCTCTGCATCTATTGAGATGATCATATGGTTTTTCTCCTTCAATTTGTTAATATGATGTATCACGTTGATTGATTTGCGTATATTGAAGAATCCTTGCATTCCTGGGATAAACCCCACTTGATCATGGTGTATGATCCTTTTAATGTGCTGTTGGATTCTGTTTGCTAGTATTTTGTTGAGGATTTTTGCATCTATGTTCATCAGTGATATTGGCCTGTAGTTTTCTTTCTTTGTGACATCTTTGTCTGGTTTTGGTATCAGGGTGATGGTGGCCTCGTAGAATGAGTTTGGGAGTGTTCCTCCCTCTGCAATAGTTTGGAAGAGTTTGAGAAGGATAGGTGTTAGCTCTTCTCTAGATGCTTGATAGAATTCGCCTGTGAAGCCATCTGGTCCTGGGCTTTTGTTTGTTGGAAGATTTTTAATCACAGTTTCAAGTTCAGTGCTTGTGATTGGTCTGTTCACATTTTCTATTTCTTCCTGGTTCAGTCTCGGCAGGTTGTGCATTTCTAAGAATTTGTCCATTTCTTCCAGGTTGTCCATTTTATTGGCATAGAGTTCCTTGTAGTAATCTCTCATGATCGTTTGTATTTCTGCAGTGTCAGTTGTTACTTCTCCTTTTTCATTTCTAATTCTATTGATTTGAGTCTTCTCCCTTTTTTTCTTGATGATTCTGGCTAATGGTTTATCAATTTTGTTTATTTTCTCAAAGAACCTGCTTTTAGTTTTATTGTTCTTTGCTATCATTTCCTTCCTTTCTTTTTCATTTATTTCTGATCTGATCTTTATGATTTCTTTCCTTCTACTAACTTTGGGGTTTTTTTGTTCTTCTTTCTCTAATTGCTTTAGGTGTAAGGTTAGGTTGTTTATTTGAGATGTTTCCTGTTTCTTAAGGTAAGATTGTATTCCTATAAACTTCCCACTTAGAACTGCTTTTGCTGCATCCCATAGGTTTTGGGTCATCGTGTCTCCATTGTTATTTGTTTCTAGGTATTTTTTGATTTCCCCTTTGACTTCTTCAGTGATCACTTCATTATTAAGTAGTGTATTGTTTAGCCTCCATTTGTTTGTATTTTTAACAGAACTTTTCCTGTAATTGATTTATAGTCTCATAGCGTTGTGGTCAGAAAAGATGCTTGATATGATTTCAATTTTCTTAAATTTACCAAGGCTTGATTTGTGACCCAAGATATGATCTATCCTGGAGAATGTTCCATGAGCACTTGAGAAAAATGTGTATTCTGTTGTTTTTGGGTGGAATGTCCTATAAATATCAATTACGTCCATCTTGTTTAATGTATCATTTAAAGCTTGTGTTTCCTTATTTATTTTCATTTTGGATGATCTGTCCATTGGTGAAAGTGGGGTGTTAAAGTCCCTTACTATGATTGTGTTACTGTCGATTTCCCCTTTTATGGCTGTTAGTATTTGCCTTATGTATTGAGGTGCTCCTATGTTGGGTGCATAAATATTTACAATTGTTATATCTTCTTCTTGGATCCATCCCTTGATCATTATGTAGTGTCCTTCTTTGTCTCTTGTAATAGTCTTATTTTAAAGTCTATTTTGTCTGATATGAGAATTGCTACTCCAGCTTTCTTTTGATTTCCATTTGCATGGAATATCTTTTTCTACCCCCTCACTTTCAGTCTGTATGTGTCCCTAGGTCTGAAGTGGGTCTCTTGTGGACAGCATATATATGGGTCTTGATTTTGTATCCATTCAGCCAGTCTGTGTCTTTTGGTGGGAGCATTTAATTCATTTACATTTAAGGTAATTATCGATACGTATGTTCCTATTCCCATTTTCTTAAATGTTTTGGGTTTGTTATGGTAGGTGTTTTCCTTCTCTTGTGTTTCTTGCCTAGAGAAGTTCCTTTAGCATTTGTTGTAAAGCTGGTTTGGTGATGCTGAACTCTCTCAGCTTGTCTGTAAAGGTTTTAATTTCTCCCTCAAATCTGAATGAAATCCTTGCTGGGTAGAGTAATCTTGGTTGTAGGTTTTTCTCTTTCATCACTTTAAATATGTCCTGCCATTCCCTTCTGGCTTGCAGAGTTTCTGCTGAAAGTTCAGCTGTTGACCTTATGGGGATTCCCTTGTGTGTTATTTGTTGTTTTTCCCTTGCTGCTTTTAATATTTTTTTCTTTGTATTTAATTTTTGATAGTGTTATTAATATGTGTCTTTACATGCATCTTCTTGGATTTATCCTGTATGGGACTCTCTGTGCTTCCAGGAGTTGATTAACTATTTCCTTTCCCATGTTAGGGAAGTTTTCAACTATAATCTCTTCAAATGTTTTCTCAGTCCCTTTCTTTTTCTCTTCTTCTTCTGGGACCCCTATAATTCGAATGTTGGTGCGTTTAATGTTGTCCCAGAGGTCTCTGAGGCTGTCCTCAGTTCTTTTCATTCTTTTTTATTTATTCTGCTCTGCAGTAGTTATTTCCACTATTTTATCTTCCAGGTCACTTATCCGTTCTTCTGCCTCAGTTATTCTGCTATTGATCCCTTCTAGAGTATTTTAAATTTCATTTATTGTGTTGTTCATCATTGCTTGTTTCCTCTTTAGTTCTTCTGTGTCCTTGTTACATATTTCTTGCATTTTGTGTATTCTATTTCCAAGATTTTGGATCATCTTTACTATCATTATTCTTAATTCTTTTTCAGGTAGACTGCCTATTTCCTCTTCATTTGTTAGGTCTGGTGTGTTTTTACCTTGCTCCTTCATCTGCTGTGTGTTTTTCTGTCTTCTCATTTTTCTTGAGTTACTGTGTTTGGGGTCTCCTTTTCACAGGCTGCAGGTTCGTAGTTCCTGTTGTTTTTGGTTTCTGTCCCCGGTGGCTAAGGTTGGTCCAGTGGGTTGTGTAGGCTTCCTGGTGGATGGGACTAGTGCCTGTGTTCTGGTGGATGAGGCTGGATCTTGTCTTTCTGGTGGGCAGGTCCACGTCTGATGGTGTGTTTTGGGGTGTCTGTGGCCTTATAATGATTTTAGGCTGCCTCTCTGCTAATGGATGGGGCTGTGTTCCTGTCTTGCTAGTTGTTTGGCATAGGGTGTCCAGCACTGTAGCTTGCTGGTCGTTGAGTGGAGCTGGGTCTTGGTGTTGAGATGGAGAACTCTGGGAGATTTTCACCGTTTGGTATTACATGGAGCTGGGAGGTCTCTTGTGGACCAGTGTCCTGAAGTTGGCTCTGCCACCTCAGAGGCACAGCCCTGATGTCTGGCTGGAGCACCAAGAGCCTTTTATCCACACAGCTCAGAATAAGAGGGAGAAAAAATAGAAAGAAAGAAAGAGGATAAAATAAAATAAAATAAAGTAAGGTAAAATAAGATAAAGTTATTAAAATAAAAAATAGTTAAGAAAAAAATTTTTTTTTAAGTAAAAAAAAAACAAACAAAAAAATGGACAGATAGAACCGTAGGACAAATGGTGAAAGCAAAGCTATACATACAATATCTCACACAGAAGCATACACATACACACTCACAAAAAGAGGAAAAAGGGAAAAAATAATATATCTTGCTCCCAAATTCCACCTCCTCAATTTGGGATGATTCATTGTCTATTGAGATATTCCACAGATGCAGGTACATCAAGTTGTTTGTGGAGCTTTAATCCGCTGCTCCTGAGGCTGCTGGGAGAGATTTCCCTTTCTCTTCTTTGTTGGCACAGCTCCCAGGATTCAGCTTTGGATTTGGCCCCGCCTCTGCGTGTAGGTCGCCTGAGGGCATCTGTTCTTCGTTCAGACAGGACGGGGTTAAAGGAGTAGCTGCTTCGGGGGCTCTGGCTCACTTAGGCTGGGGGGAGGGCGGGGTACGCAATGCGGGGCGGGCCTGCGGTGGCAGTGGGCAGCATGACGTTGCAGCAGCCTGAGGCGCGCCGTGCGTTCTCCTGGGGAAGTTGTCCCTGGATCACGGGATCCTGGCCGTGGCGGGCTGCACAGGCTGCCGGGAGGGGCGGTGTGGATAGTGGCCTGTGCTCGCACACAGGCTTCTTGGTGACGGCAGCAGCAGCCTTAGCGTCTCCTGCCCGTCTCTGGGGTCCATGCTGATAGCCACGGCTCACGCCCGTCTCTGGAGCTCCTTTAAGCAGCGCTCTGAATCCCCTCTCCTCACGCACCAGGAAACAAAGAGGGAAGAAAAAGTCTCTTGCCTCTTCGGCAGCTCCAGACTTTTTCCCGGACTCTCTCCTGGCTAGCCGTGGCGCACTAGCCCTTTCAGGCTGTGTTCACGCCACCAACCCCAGTCCTGTCCCTGGGATCCAACCTCCGAAGCCCGAGCCTCAGCTCCCAGCCCCTGCCCGCCCCGGCGGGTGAGCAGACAAGCCTCTCGGGCTGGTGAGTGTTGCTCGGCGCCGAGCCTCTGTGCGGGAATCTCTCCGCTTTGCCCTCCGCACCCCTGTGGCTGCGCTGTCCTCCGTGGCTCCGAAGCTTCCCCCCTCCACCACCCGCAATCTCCGTCCACGAAGGGGTTTCCTAGTGTGTGGAAACCTTTCTTCCTTGAAAGCTCCTTCCCACTGGTTCGGGTCCCGTCCCTAATCTTTTGTCTCTGTTTTTTCTTTTTTCTTTTGCCCTACTTAGGTACGTGGGGAGTATCTTGCCTTTTGGGAAGTCTGAGGTCTTCTTCCAGCGTTCAGTGAGTGTTCTGTAGGAGCAGTTCCACGTGTAGATGTATTTCTGATGTATCTGTGAGGAGGAAGGTGATCTCCGCGTCTTACTCTTCCGCCATCTTCTCCTCTCTCGGTAAATTACTTTTAACTAAAGTATGGTTTTAGTTGCAATGTCACCAGTTTTTTGCATTGATGTTCTCTTTTTGTTCCAGGACCCAATCCAGAGCACTACATTGCATTTAGTTCTCATGTCTCCTTAGTCTCCTCTGGTCACTGACAATTTCTCAGTCCTTCCTTGTTTTTTATGACCTCAAATGTTGAGAAGTACTGACCAAGCATCCTGTAGAACATCTTCCAACCTGGGTTCTTGAGATGTTTTTCTGATAATTAGATCGAGTTTATGGGTTTATAGGAAGAATACCACAGAGGTTAAATGCCCTTCTTATCAAACTATATCAGGGGGTACATGATATGCACCCAACATCACTGGGGATATTAAGCTTCATCACTTGATTAAGGTATTGTTTGCCAGGTTTCTCCAGTGTAAGTTATTATTTATCCCCTTACCTATTCTGTTCTTTGGAAGCAAGTTACTAAGTCAAGTCCACCCTAAAGTGTGTGTGTGTGAGTGTTTGTGTGTGTATATGTGAGTATGTGTGTGTGTGTGTTATAAGCTTCACTCTCTCGAAGCAAGAATATCTACATATATGAAATAAATTCCTTCTGTAAGAAATATTCAACTGTTTCCCACCATTTATTTATTCAATCATTTATTTATTTCAATATGGACTCATGTATGTTTATTTTATACTTTGGGTTATAATCTAATACTACATTATTTGTTTTGCTGCTCAAATTGTTCCAGCTTTGTCCATAGGGGTCTCTTTAGAGTTGGCTCCTTTGATCCTCTAACCCGTCTTCATTCCTTTGTATTTTGAGCACTTCCTTACTTTCTGGTACTATAAGATGCTCAAAGCTCATCTTGTATTTTGCCTGCCCCATCCCTAGAACCAGCCATTTCTCCAAGGAACTTGGTTCTTTTTATTAGAGAATGATATTTAGAAACTAAGATCTGGACACTGGGTGTGCTTGTTGATGGAATGTTATTGTTTCTAGGACTTATCTGCACACAGACTATAAATATATGTAGGCGTAATAACCTATGTGAAAAACATATCTATAATTGTTTTTATATCTATCTGTCTATATATTAAGCTAAATATTAGTTCATTCTGATGTTTCTGACTCTAATTTAGTACCACATGATTTAGTCTAACCTTCCTTTTTGTTTATGTATCACATCTCTCTTCGAAAGTGAGAAACTTAGCTAAATATAATTTATTTTAAAATTTTGATTTCAGTTTATTTTTTTATATTTACTCTTTTGGCACCATCGATGTGTGGGACATTTCTTATATAGAACATATGATTCATTCAATAATAATATAATACACATTTTTCCTTTGAATGCATTATATTATATGCATATGTAGGTTGTTAATTTGAAATATGTTATCATTAATGTAAGTACCAGCTGTGCTTTTCATGCAAGGGAGGAGTATAGCAAGAGTTTAAGAATAATGTTGAGTGAATAATTGGACTTAATAAAATTATCCTAGTATGAACTGTAGTTATTTGAAGCTGTAGATCAGTGGTTCTCAGCCTCAGCTGTACATAGGTATCACCTGAGGTGTTTTAAACAAATTCTGATGCATGGGTCTTACCTCTAGAGATTCTGATTTTATTTGTCTCGGTTTAGAATGAGCATAGGGACTTTAAAAGCTCCCCAGATGGTTTTGATATGCAGCCAAGGTTAGATCAAGGTTCGGAACCTCTGCAGCACTTGGATAAATTAATGCTGATTGCAGCATTTTCTGTACTGTCTTGTTTTCTGAATGTATATATTCCAAGCTAAGTAAACTGTGAAATAGTAATATATGTTTGAGTTTGGACAACGGGGCACATTGTGTTGTTATAGTTGGTCACTGAAGCGTAGTTGTAGCTGTTATAATAAGATTATCAAATGATGTAGTGATCTATGTCTGAGGAATAGTGTGATATGTTGCTTTTCTATTTTGAGTTATAAAACACAGGGCAGACACTAAAATTAAAAATTCCAAAATAAGCTTCTGTAGGAATTATACTCCTGTAAAATTATGACCTGGACATATAAGGGCCTATGCCTGCCTCAATCCAAATTGCCCCCCAAGCAATTGCAAGATATTCCTTTTTCATTAAACAAACATAGTTACCATGACCCAGTGTTATAGATTGAATTTGGTCCTCCACCCTCCTGCAAATTCATATGTTGAAGCCCTAAGCCCTGCCATCATGACTGTCTTTGGAGATAGTGTGTTCAAAAAATATTTAAGGTTAAATGAGGTTAAACAAATAGGGTTCTAATCAATAGGTCTGGTGTCTCTATAAGAAGAGAAAGAGACACAAAGAATGTGCATACACAGGGGAGAGGCTATATGAAGGCACATCAAGAAGGTAGATGTCCGTAAGTAAAACAGAGAGGTCTTACCAGAAACCAACCTTGCCAGCACCTTGATATTGGATTTCCAGCCCCTAGAACTCTGAGAAAATAAATTTCTGTTGTTTAAGTCATTGTGATATTCTGTTATGGCAGTCCTAGCAGACTAATATACCCAGGAATTTCACTTCTCAGTACATAATCAATGGATATATATGCACATATTTCAAGAAATGTTCCAGAGAATTCCCTGGCAGTCCAGTGGTTAGGACTCCAGGCTTTCACTGCTGAGGGCCCAGGTTCAGTCCCTGGTCAGGGAACCAGGATCCTGCAAGCTGCACAGTGTGACCAAATTAAAAAAAAAAAAAAAAAAAAGAAAGAAATGTTCCAAAATATTTATAATAGCTTTATTCATAATAATCCCAAACTGGAAACATCCCAAATGTCTAAACTTAAGTGTACTATTCAATGAGCTTGACATACACACATAACCGTATAATCCAAACGTTTAATACAATATAGATCATTTCCACCACACTGGAAAGTTCCTACATGTGTCTTCATAGTTAATGCTTCATATTCATAAAAGCTCACTTTTTAATTTTTTTCACTATAGATTAGTTATACCTGTTGTAGATCATAAAATAAATGAAATAAAAAAACATGGAGACCAGAACTACATAGTTTTTGCCAGAAAAAAATAAAATTCCAGTGTTTCAATACTTTTACTAAAAAATTCAATAATATTTTGATATAGCAAAGTCTACAAATATTTAAATGTATAAATCTAAGTTTAGAGAAATAAAAGTAATACTTTTTTCCCATAGTTATTACTTTCATACTTTAGGTCACATCATTACCTTGAAAATAAAGATACTTATCATGGCTAAACTTATAAATCTTAGACATGCCTCCATAATTCACTGTGAATTAAAATAATGCATCATTGTACTTGAATCAGTGATTTACAGCAGGAAATACAAAGTATTTGGAGTTAATGATTTATTCTATTTAGTAATATTCATGTTGTATACATGTGGTTGATGCTTTCTGTGTGTTTATTTTGGACAAATATGGATGTTCTTAATATCTGAACTTATATATTTTAATTGTATATCTTGAAGGCATTGATGTGTCAATGGTATCACTATGTTTTTTTTTACAGAATTAGAAGAAAAATTGTACAATACTAGATTATACTTTTTTTTCCAGCACAGTTACTTTTTGCAAGGTATACTTTCAGTGCTTTAAAGGGCTTACCTTTAAATTTTGACCAATATTCATTTAAATAAGACATCCTAATAATAAATACTATATAAAAATATAAATTTAGGATACCAGTTAGTTTCTGGCTGTATTGTAAAGATCAGTGGTCTATTATTTTGAATTATTTTTAACTGAGGGGAAATAATGACTCTGATGGTCTTAATTATTATAACCATATCAATGAACATTTTTCTCTAAAATAATATCCTATGTGTATTTCTGAAACAGAAATTCAAGTTAGGTGTGGTTCAAGATGGTGGCAAAGAAAGAGCCTCCTCCCATGGACACAACAAAGCTACAACTACATATGGAATAATTCCCTCAGAAAGGAAATTGAAAACTGGATGAACAGAGCCTCCACAACAAGGGGTAAAAGGAAAGCATCGAGATGAATAGGAGAGGTAGAGATGTGGGGTCACGAAACAAAAACCCACACCCTAGCTGTGGCAATGCACAATCAATAGGGATCACAAAGGTATGACCTTTTCCCTGAGGAGTGAGTGGTTCCAACTCTATAGATCCTTCACAGGAGAGATGAGGCCCCCAAACACATGGTTTTGAAAACCAACAGGAAATACACCCAGGAAAATTATGGAATTTCAGGGAACAGGAAATCTGCTTTTAAAGGGCTCGTGCACAGACTGACTCAACCCAAAAACCAGCACAAAAACACAAATCAAAAAGCACAAGGACTGTAAGTGAAGGGGACCCACCTACTAGTCTTAAAGTATCTGCTGTGGAGGAGATGGAACACTCCCCAGGGACTGAGTCACTGACAGGAGCCATTTATATGACATCAGGCTACCTTGCTAATGCTGATGCTGTCAGGTGCCATTTAAAAATTCTCCATTTAACCTGTTAGTGCCAATGGGTTGACTCTGCTGAGAGACCCGCCCACCTCTGCACCTTGACTGGGCCTCATAGCCAGTCTGGGGGCCAGCTTGGCTCACCAGTGCCCTGTAGCAGCCCTGACCCCAACACAATAGGAGAGCACACAGCTCACATAGGGAACACCTCTTGAGCACCTGTCAAAAGATAAAGGAATTCATCACACCACTAAACCAGTCGCTAAGTAAGAAATATTAAAGGAACTTCTTTAAGCTAAAAAGAAATGGTACTAATTAATAATAAGTAAACATAAAACTAAAAATCTCACTGGAAAAGGTAAATATATAATAAAGTAGTAGATTATTCACTTATAAAGCAAACATGAAATTTAAAAGACAAAAGTAGTAAAAATAAAATTACAATATTAAGGGATGCATAAAATAAAACTACGTAAGATGTGTCATCAAAAGTATAAAACGTGGAGTAAGGAGTAAAAAGATAAAGCTTTGAAGGTGTTCAAACTTAAGTCGCTACCAACTTAAAACAGGCTACAACATACCTAGGATTTCATATGTGAACCTCACAGTAACCACAAGGAAAAAATCTTAAATACACAGAAGAAAATAAGAAAGGGATCGGAACATAATGCTAAAGAAACCACCAAAACATAAGGAAAAGGAAAAAGTGAAAAAGAAAGGAACAGAGAGGAACTACAAAAAACAACCAGGAAACAATTATCAAAATGACAATTAATACATACCTATCAATAATTACTTTAAATGTAAATGTACCAAATTTGCCAATCAAAAGACTTAGAATGGCCTAATGGATAGAAGAGTAAGACCCATCTACCCTCTGCCTACAAGAGACTCACTTCAGAAGAAAAGACACACACAGTGAAAGTGAAAGGATGGAAAAATATATCCTGAAGAAATGGAAATGAAAAGAAATTTCAAGTAACTAAACTCGTATCAGACAAAATAGACTTTGAAAACAAAGACTGTAATAAAAGACAAAGAGGGCATTACATAAAGATAAAGGAGTCAATCCAGCAAGAAGATTAAAATTTATAAATGTATATGCACCCAACAGAAGGGCACCAAGATATATAAAAAACATATTAACAAACTTAAAGGGAGAAATTGAAAGCGGGGACTTTAATACCTCACTTACAACAATGAATAGATAATCCAGACAGAAAATCAATAAGGAAACATTAGACCAGTTAGACTTAATAGGTATATATAGAACATTCTATCCCAAAGCAATAGAATCTGCATTCTTCTCAAGTGAACATGGATGGGACATTCTCCAGGACAGGTCACATTCACAATAGACTCAAGAAGTTTGAAATCATGTGAAGCATCTTTTCCAATCACAATGGTATGAAATTAGAAATCAATCACAGGAGAAAAACAGGAAAAAAAAGTAACACATGGGATTAAACAACATGCTACTTAACAGCCAATGGGTCATCAAAAAAAAAAGGAAGAAATCAAAAAATATCTAAAGACAAATAAAAAAAGAAATATGACATACTAAAATCTATGCAATGCATCAAAAAAGTGGTTCTAAGAGAGAAGTTCTCAGCAATACAGGCTTACCACAAGAAACAAGAAAAATCCCCAGTAAACAGCTTTACATCTAAAGGAACTAGAAAAAGAATAAAGCCCAAAATTAAAGTTTCAGGATCCAAAATCAATACACAGAAATCTGTGGCATTTATATACACTAATAACAAATTATGAGAAAGAGAAGTTATGAAAACCATCCCATTTACAACTGAATCACAAAGAATAAAATATCTAGCAATAAATTTAACCAAGGAGGTGAAAGACCTGTACACTGAAAATTATGACACTGATGAAAGAAACTGATGAAGAAACAAATAAATGGAAAAATATTTTATGCTCATGGCTTGGAAGAATTAATACTGTTAAAATATCCATACTACCCAAAGCAATCTACGGATTCAATGCAATCCCTGTCAAAATTCCAATGGCATATTTCACAGAACTAGAACAATAATCCCAAAATTTGTATGGAACCACAAAAGATCCCAAATAGCCAAAACAATCTTGAGAAAGAACAATAGGTATCATGTGCCCTGATGTCAAACTATACTAATAAGTTATAGTAACCAAAACAGTAAAGTACTGGCACAAAAAAAGACCCAGAGATTGGTGAAAAAGAATTGAGAGCCCCCAAATAAACCCACACATATATGGACAATTAATTTACTACAAAAGAGCAAAAAACATACAGTGGAGAAAGGATAGTTTCTTCAATAAATAGTGTTGGGAAAACTGGACAGCCACATGAAAAGAATGAAACTAGACCACTGTCTTATATCATACACAAAATTTAACTCAAAATGGATTAAAGACTTGAATGTAAAACCGGAAACCATAAAATTCTCAGAAGAAAACCTACATGGTAACTTCAGTGACATCAGTCTTAGCAATGTTTTTATGGATCTGACTCCAAAGGCAAGGAAACAAAAGCAAAAATAAGCAAATGTGACTTATATCAAACTAAAAACTTCTGCACAGTGAGAGAAATCATCATCAAAGTGAAAAGGCAATCTATTGAATGGGAGAATATATTTGCAAATCATGTATCTGATAGGGGGTTAGTTTCCAAAATATAAAAAGAACTCATACAACTCAACAGCACAACCCAAACAATTCAATAAAAAAAATGTGCAGAGGATCTGAAGAGACATTTTTCCAAAGAAGTCATACAGATGGCCCACAGGTACATGAAAATATGTTCAACATCACTAATTATTAAGGAAATGGCAATCAAAACCATAATGAGATATCACGTAACACCTGTTAGAATGGCTAGTATCTATTATCAAAAAGATAGGAAATAACTAACGTTGGAGAGGATGTGGAGAAAAGGGAACCCTCATACACTGGTTTTGGGACTATAAATTGGAGCAGGCACTATGGAAACATTATGGAGATTCCTCAAAACATTCAGACTAGAACTACAATATGATCCAACTATTCCACTTCTGGGTATTTATTCAAAGAATATGAAAACACTAATTTAAAAGAGATATATGCATCTCTATGGTCATTGAAGCATTATTTACAATAGCCAAGACATAGAAACAATCTAAGTGTCAATTTATGGATGAATGGATAAAAAACATGTGGTGTATATATATATATATATATATATATATATATATATATATATATATATATATATGCAATAGAATACTACTTGGTTATAAAAAAGAATGAAACCTGCTATTTGCAGTAACTTGGATGGACCTTGATGTATTATGCTAAGTGAAATAAGTCAGATAGAGAAAGACAAATACCATATGATTTCACTCATATGTGGAATCTGTGAAACATAAGAATTGAACAAACACAGTAAAACATAAACATGTAGATACAGAGAACATATTAGTGGTTACCAGAGGTAAAGGGGGTTAGGGAGTGAGTAAAAGGGGTGAAGGGGGTAAACTGTGTGGTGATGGATGACCACTTCACTTGTGATGATCAGTTTGTAATATATACAGATGTTGAACTATAATGCTGTACATCTGAAACACACACACACACACACACACACACACACAAGACTCGGGTTTATCACTGGATCTTGAAAGTAATTTCCAAGTCTGAATATGTTTAAAATATAATAAATCTACCACTATGGCCATATTAAAATGTTACAGGTTTTTAATTGAATTTCCCAGAATCAATGATAAGACATTTCTGATGGTATTTTTAATTATTCAGATTTTTGTCTTTCAAATATTTATTTTCCATGCTCCCACTTGGACAAAGTGCACCTCTTCAGTCCATTGATTTCAGGGACTGTGTGACTTTGGCCTGTGGAATATCCACAGGTGTGATATAAACAGAAGGCTTGAATGTGTTGGAATATTTGGTTTGCCTCGTGCTCTAGTGATCCTTCAAAAGAAGAGAATGACCTCAGCAGCTGCAGCACTTCAGCCTTGGACTCAGAAGAAAAAGATACAGAGTAGACCTAAATTCAACCCACAGTTTGAAAACAAGTTCAGATAAACCACATCCTGATGCAGAACTGTGTAGCTAATTCTTACCTTGATCAGCCCAATTGTAGTCAACCTGCTGACCCATGAATGCTAGATTTTGAGTTTAGTGGTTATGTGGCAGTAAATAATTATTAGTTATCAAGTGGGAGATATAGAAGCAAAATAGGACATGACCCTTTCTTTTCAAATGTTTATAATCTACTTGGTGAGCTAAGGGGGAAATACAGGAGACTGTGGTCAGGAAAACAAGTTTTATTGATAAACCCAGCATTAGTTGGATGAGGATAGAGATATTTATTTGGTGGGCCACAACTCACATATGGGACTCACTGAAAAACTAAATAGATAGGCTGTTCTAATTACGTATGCTGTATAAATAAACATCCTAACACCTAGTGGTTCAAAACTACAATTTATTATTACTTTGAATATTTACATGTGTTAACATGGTCCAACTAAACAGTTTTCACTTGGGTCTCTCATGTGGTGATAATGTATGTCAGCTGGGCTGTCATCATCTGAACGCTTAACTTTGCTGGATGCATGAAAGAGTTACTACATGGTACTTGATGCTGGCTCTTAGCTGGGACTTTAGTTGGGCTGTCCACTATAGCACCTACACATGGTCTCTTTATGAGGCTTGGGCATCTCACAGCACAGTGGCTGGGTTCTGAGTGGGAATGTCCCAAGAGCAAGCATTTCAAGAGACCCAGGCAGATACTGCAATGCTTTCTAATGACCTAACCTCAGAACGTCGCTACAGTATTACCATATTCTTTTCATCAAGCAAGTTACTAAGGTCAGCCCAGATTCAAGGTGAGGGGATGTAGACTCCAACTCTTCACGTGGGAAGCAGCATGTACAAACAGGGGGGAAGAGATTGAAAGCGGCCATCTTTGGAACCCATTTACCATAGAGGCTGTATTTGATTTAATTTATATTAAGAGCTTTATCTATAGAGTGCTCATATAATTTGTCATCCACATCACCACATATTTAAGAGTAAAATGGACCCTAAGTATGAATACATTGGAACTTCTCAGAAAAACTGGGGTTTCTATCAGTGTGTTGATTACTAAGCTACTGTGTATTAGCTTTAACTCATCCTTTTGTATTATGCTTTGTGATGCTGGGGCTGTGATTCTGTAAATCACATTTCTCCTTTACCAGCTGGATCCCTCTTAAGCTCTATCACTAGGGGGGCACTGGAGGGAGGCCCAAGGCAGGTAGGGGGAGAAGAGACTTGCCTGTTCCTATTCCCATTAACACTGCCTCAGCAAATCCTCAGTAGTGGCAGTGGGTTCCAGTTCCCAATTTGATTTTTCCGCATTCCCCAATGTACTCCTTCAGATAAATCAGCATCAATAGATGACACCTCCATTTCAGAGACGTGAGGCTCCTGTAAGCTCCTAAGTTCTAATAACCTCAAACTCTTCCCTTTGTTCTTTCTGCTCTAGAGGTGTGAGGTGCTCTTGTTAGTCCTTCAATACCTGTTTAAACAATTCCTTCCATTAAATTCATTGTCAAAAAAAGATGCAGTTTCTGTTTTCCTAACCTTGATTGATACCATGATCTTATATACCTGACCTGTTTCCTAGTATGTTATTATATTAATCCAAAAGTTTTACTAAATAATCAGAATTACATTGGCCATGTTCTGAGCACTAAAAGTATAAAAAGAGCACAAAACCCAATTCTAAGAACATTTACACATTGCTTAGAGTGAATTTGGAACACTGAAACACTAAATGGCAAGGATTGGGCTCAAAGAAATAAGTTCTGTTACTGATGTGATATAATTCATATAGTTACTATTAAGTATTAAAAAATGTCCCTAAATTACTCTATCAATTTATTGTATGGTGTATATACCTTGGCTTCTTTAACGTAGAACAAATGGATTATATTATAAAGCAGTCATTCACTGATTAATATATATGTAAACAGGGTACTGGGCTAATGTGTATATAAAATCATTTTTATTATTCTATTATCTTAACATACAGTAAAGAGTATTTAATGCGGTGTACTGATGTGCAATCTGTGAGAGAATCAGAATGCTCTGGCACAAATTCTGTGAATAGCAAGCAGATACAAAGCTGGCAAATAGGCTTTAATTTATATTCCACATGGAAATCTCTTAGTAGATAATTTTAGTTATTCATACCCACACATGTGATCTAAGCAATGGATGTGTTCTCCTATAACGTTAATTATTTGTATTTAGAGGATCAAGGCCAAATAAAAGTGGAATTTTTAGTGTTGCCAATTACAAAACACCTTAAAGATTAAATTTATGTATACACTCTTTGAAAAACATTAGAAATGCAGCACCTTCTCTATTCTCCTAAAATTTTTAGTAGTGCACCTGCTTTGCTTAGTGCAAAATGGATGAATTGTAATGATAGAAATTTTCCTAACATTTTGTGTTGACATTAGCTTTTGTTTTCTGTTTTGTTTTGTTTTATCTCCTCTCAGTAGAACAAGAAAACATGCTGACCCAGGTGACTGCATGATTCCTTTTGTCAGATAGGCTACTTAAAGTTCATAGAATCTTTCTCTGTCCTTTGATGGAGCCAGAATAGGTACTGCAGATACACAACAAACATGAGTTTTGATGGTTCTTTTATTAAAAGTACTATGCATTTTTCATATGAGATCTATTTATTTAAAAGCATTTGAAACTGATGTTGTCAGAGATCTTGCTGTTAGAATATGTCACTTAATTATGCTATGGCGGCAGGATCTGCCTATAATCCATAGTATATCAGTAGGAGGTAGAGCAACGTGACTGAAAAAATAGGATCTAATGATTTTGGTTTTTTTAGTCAGCAGGAAGGGGGCTTGCTATAGATACACAAACCTGTGTCTGCAAAGGTGCAGGCGATTTGTTACTTGACCGTTATGTATAGGGAATATGGGCAAAAATATCAGGGATATAAATAGTATAGAGGATAAGGAAGAGATATCATAGGCAAAGAAAAGAAAATATATTTTGAAAGGAAGGAAAATAAAATGTTTAAGAAAGAAAGGTCAGAATTTGGGAGCTGGTTGCTAAAATAATTTGTATTTACAAATCTTACTTCATTTTGTTGGGATGGATCATTTTTAATGTGTGCCTTTTTAATGTGGGTAGATGATAAATGAGCGCAAATTAGCTGAAATTGAAAAATTATTGTTTATCATAAGTTTAGTAAAATAATAATGGGGAATGATATTTTCTGACTAATATTTACTATCTATGTCTTACATGATTGATGGCAATCAAAGAACAGCAATATATTTACCCCAAAACCCTAACTTAAAATCTGTATTTATTCTTCAGTAATTTAGAAGGCTTTCAGAATCTTGTAGGTTGGTAAGATTTTCTAGAATGATCCCTCAAAGTAAAGGTTAGAAGGGAGTAGATACTGAGGGGACAAAAGATTTAGAGCGGTGTAACCCCATTCCTCTGATAGTTGTACCATCATCACCTGGAAGAAACTCAGGAAACATCACTGAAATCTTTTTACTCAAGAAGCATCTCCACTCATACCCTAAAATTAATGCCCTAATCCAGGTGTTTCTGTAGACAGTGGGTTTTCTGGTAGCCATGGGCGTTCAACTTGTCTCGCTTTCTTTGTCTGTAGCTTACCCATGGCTACTAATCAGAGATTCAAGTCTTAAAACTTAAAAAAAAAAGCATCTAATTCAAGCTCAGTAAACTAGGGACTTCATGAAAACACTGTGAGAATATATCTACAAAGAATATCTCTTTGTAGAGCAAGTACTTTCCAATACAATCATTGGTTAAATAGTTCTCACTGGTATTTTGTCTATAATTCCTGTTCAAATGGGTTCAGTAGAAGGAACAGTTTCCCAGTTCTTTTCTTAATAACCGGTTGGGCCATGTAAAGTGACCTCTCCAATAACACTAAAAAGTCCATTTATTTGGAGAATTGCACTCAAACAACAGGTTTAGTGTAAATTCCCCTTCTTTACTATGGCACCTTGCTTGTGGTACTTCAGAATATACGTAACATATAAATAACCACATGTATTTTTCTTCCCTTCCCCCTGCTTCTCTACCACCACACACAATATTTTCGCCCCATATGTTACTCTATATATTTATCCTGTTGCTTTCCAACACCATCTGTTTTCTTAAGCTATATACATGGTGATTCTATTGCTCCCTCCTTTAGTCATACTTTTGTATTATTTTCAAGGCCATGTAGAAACGGCAGTGATGCAAAATGAAGTTCTAACTTTGGGGATTTTTATTACCATATGTTACTACCTTTTTTTGGGAGGAGTGTCCGAATTTGTCTAAGACTTAAGTAACTCTAGAATTATGTTTAGGACCTGTCTTTCTGTGGAAAGTAATAAATGACATTGAAAGGAAATAAAATAAAATTTAAAGATTTTTTTCCATCTGTAGGTCTTTGGCATTTATTTTGTCTCTTCTCCAAAAATAAAAGTAAATTTTAGAATTATTTTCAAATTGTTCTTGAGAAATTTGAATGTGGGTCATCTATCTATATTCTACTAATATATGGCAAAATCTGAGGAGAGAAAACTAAATGAAAATGAGTTCATGTTATCAAGATTTAAAATATGGCCAATGGAATTAAACTTCATATAGGGTGCAATGGAGTCTCATTGTCTTGTGGAAAATTCCAACCCCCTGCAAGTATGTCTCAGGGATGTTCATGCTGTGCTGAAGTTAATAGTCAGGAGATGGTGTCTACCCTCTGTCTTTGGTCTTATCACCTGCTTTCTGCACTATTCAACTCAGGAAAGTGTCTCCAGTAACCTATATTTTGATATATTTGTTCTAGAACACCATCAATTCCATTATTCTGTATTCTATTACACATATAAAAATTCAATGAAAAGCAATCGAAAAGAGAAAAAGACTCCCAGAATTTTAACAAAAATTTCTCACATGTTAGTTTTGTCTCTTTTTTTGGATGAGACTAATGGTATTTAAATGCACCTGTCATAATTTAAATTATTAATGTCTCTTTATATAATAAAAAAGTTAGAATTCAACAAATGATGCACCTGCATTTCCAAATCCAGACAAACATTTTTATGAAATTCACTTTTCTAAGTAGGTGGCTGGTTCAACATAACTATATTAAAATTGCTGTCCAATGTAATAACCAGTCATAATATACAATTTATAAAGATCCCATCACATTTTCAGAAGAAATTTACACAGGAAAAGTGAAACCTACAAAAAATGCTAAAACTTCACTTAAAATAATAAAACCATCATTTTAAGGAGAGAATTGACCAAATGGAAAGAATAATCCGGGTTGTGGACTGTGATGGTTAGTTTTATGTGTCAAATTTCCTGGGGTATAGTAGCCAGTTATTCAATCAAATACTAATCTACGTGTTGCTGTGAAGGTGTTTTGTAGATGTGGTAAACATCTACAATCAGTTGACTGTAAGTAAAGGAGATTTTTCTTGATGATATGGATGGGCCTCATCAGTTGAAAGGCCTTAAGAGAAAAACTGCTTTTCCGTGGAAAAGAAAAAAAAAGAAATTCTCCCTCAAGGCTGAAGTATGAACTCTTACCCAAGAGTTCCAGGTTGCTGGCATGCCCTATGGATTTTTTAAGCCAAACCTTGAGCATAAGCCAGTTCCTTGAAATAAATCATACATATATACATACATGTCTGTGTGTGTGTGTGTCTGTGTGTATATTTCCCTATATATCCTACTGGTTCTGTTTATGTGGAGACCTTGACTGATTTGATAAGGGATGCTTAGTAGTGTAAGGATATTAATATATGCCAGTTAAATTATTCCAGTTAAATAATTCTTAAATATGACTAAAATTGACAAAATTTTATCTGGAAAAACATATTAGAAGGGTGAATATACAAATAGACAGTGGTCAGACCATATATGACAACATATGACCTACAACCTCTATAGCAACCAGCCCAGGAAGCCAAACGACAACCTTCATAGCAGTTGGTCTGGAATGGACAGTACTTGTTCAATGATTTGCCAACTTTGTCCCTGCTTCCAACACAGGACCAACCAGATAGAGCCAAATATGCTCCCGAAGCCCATCACATAAGTTGCCCCATTTCTAGTTAGTCCACTTCCAGTTTCCCTATATGTGCAACCTACAATCGGAGCATACTTGAAGCATCTCTCTCCTTTGTCTCTCTCTGTCTCTGTCTCTTTCTCTTTCTACATCTATCCTACTCCTCTGCCTGTCTTTTAGTTTCTGCCGAATTTAAGTCATGATGGCTGATTCCCTTGATATAGCAAGCTCTAAATAAATAGCCTCTGTGTATTCTCATTTGGTGGTCTTTTTTTATTTCCACAGTTTTCCTGGAGGTTCATTGGAGATACTGTCTGTACTGCCCATTGCTGTGGATTCATCTTCAACCAGGTATGATATTCACAGAGGCCACTTGCGTCTTGTTGCTCTTGGCTTGTAGACTTCCTGCTGATGTACTAAGTCACTTCAGGTCTGAACTGTAGTCTCTCTGCATTAAAATCCTTGGCTATTGTCTCAGTTTGGTACTCAGGTTTTGTTATTCGTTTCAATTTGTTTAGCATCCTTGGAAGAAACAGGCAATTCTTTTTTCTCCATTATTGCTCTTTTGTGCTTCCATTTTTGTATTGTGCTACAAAACAGTGTTGCATGTCATCAGAAAGAGAATCACTGGTTGAATCACAGTTTAAAACTAGGCATAGGCCTTATAAGCCTGTTGTCAGAGCTGGCCTTACAGACTGGTTGAGTTTGTGGTTCTCATCAAAATGGTATCTATTTGAGTAAACTTTTTGCTGTGGGACACCAATAAAACTGGATGAGGTTAATTTTCCACCTCAAACTTTTGTCCTGAGAGCTTGGCTATGATAGAGTAAGAACGTCTTCTCTAGTTTTCCATCTTCTGGGGGGGTGCAAATTTTTAGGTCTGTATTTGGAGGTGGCTGGTGATGAGTTTGGGGGACCAAGACATAAAGTACAGAAATATTGCTTTAGAGTTACCATTAGTACCTTTCATGGGGTCTTGTAAGTCTAAATCCTGTCCTCTTCCAGGAAAAATCTCCTGCTTCTTGTGTATACTCTCATTACAATCCTAATTATTTCCATTTCTCTAACTGACATAATGTCAACAAGAATGATCTGTTGGAAACATTTAATTTGAACAAAATTATTTGAGAAACTCCTTAGAAAAGAAAGGGAATAAGATTTCCCAGGCACAATGGACTGTATTAATTATTATACAGAGCCTTGCAAACAAAATTCTGATTCAAAAATTGCTTTATTAAAAAGAACACTTGGCCAAAGCTAAAGAACAATTTGAAAAACTTAAGCAACAACAAACTAGACTTATTTCCCTAGTAAATCCTCTCTCCACCCCAAATTAAGTTGTATTAGGTTATAACCCAAAATATAAAACAAATATCCATGAGTCCACACTGATATACATAAATTATTCAATAAATAAATAATTGGAGGGAACAGACTAATCTCTTGATCAGTTCATTTCCATTTATTTATGTGGAAACTCCATCCACAAAGAAGTGGAACATAACTCCTAACCTCTTAAATTTGGGCTATGCATAGTGACTTCCTTCCAAAGAATACAGTATGGAAAGGGGGAAGAAAATAACTTTCCAGTGGAAAAACCTGCCTAACACTACCTTAGTCAGGTGATCAAGGTCAACATGAACAATGATAAATCATGTTGATGGAAGATTCCTTTGATATGATGTGATGAAAATAACAACTTACCTCTGTGGTCTTCTTCCCCCCAAAAGTAACTCCAGTCTAATAGCGAGAAAAACAGCAAGCAAAACTCAATTGAGGTGCAATCTATAAAATATTTGACCAGTACTCCTCAAAACTGTCAAGGTCATCACAAACAAGAATAGTCTGTGAAACTGTCATAGTCAAGATGAGTTAAGGAGATGTGAGAAGTAAAAGTAACATAATATCCTGGATGGTATATTTTAACAGAAAGATCTAAGATAAAAATTTTAGTCCCCCTGAAAAGCAATTGAAGTATATTTTGTGTGAATATATTTTTAACAAAATTAATTGTTAAAAAAAATTGTAATATAACTGTGGGTAGTTCAGCCATGATTTCCTTTGAAGGGCATGGAAGATATTGATTAGGAAGTAATATGTAATGTAAGCTAGAGTCTTAGCAAAATTATATTTGCATATTTGTCCATGGGACTTTGAAAAATATTTATTCATAAGAATAAATATATTTATATATTATTTAACTTCAGCTGTTTCCTTGGTTTGATTGTCTGTGTTTATTGATCTTTCAATAAAATATGGTCAAGGCTACAGGAAAATTATAATCATAGTATTGGCTTGGTGAAATGGAAATGAAGTTTTTATTTTAAAAATACTACATCCATTTTGTTCCCACTCTTCCTTTTAGGGAGCTTTAAAGAAGAGTTTGAGGTTCTGTGGTCATGAGAATGAGATTAAGAGCATTTACTGTGTAGCTGCATCAGACTTCCCTCTAATTCTTAGATCTTTGGTAAACATGTTATAGGGACAGGATGACTCTTAACATCTAAATAATAGGTTAGGATTTGAAGCACTTGGAATGTTAGTACTCTATGAAACCTGTAGTTGGGTTAGCTCTTACCTACTTTTTATTAAAAACTAATGGTAATCACAAATTTCATATGTGGTTCCTAATATATCAAACTATATTAGGCTGAAATTAAATAAGATAAATAATTGTGAACCCCAGTATCATATAATGAGAAGTTCTCTTTAAGCATTGCTGAGATTACACTAAAGTTTAGCATATCATTAGAATGTTTTAAGAGAAGAGTTTCCAGGATACAATTCTAGGTAGTAATAGCACAGAAACTGGATCTTTATTCATAGACTGAGTTTAGACTATTCTCATTACATTCAATATAAAGATGGATGAAATATTTTTCTTTTACTTCAAGACACTTATTGTGGGAAAAGGGGGCAAGTTAACAGCAGTGCAGGACCCCATGACACATCTCTGATAAAGGAAACACTGAGCCCCAGGGGAGCACCTAACAGGGATCCTTAAGCCAGGTTAAGTTAGGAATTGAGATAGACACTGGTTCTTAGGAAATCCAGTGCCCGAGCCCAATCTAAAAGGGCAATCAGAATTTAGGTAAAAACCATTAAGGTGATTTTACAGATGGGAGGTATGTGAAGATATTGAGGCAGGGCAGAGCATCATTTATTGCGGGAAACTACAAGGGCTCAGTTGTGCTTCAGGGCATTTGTTGGAGTTGAGGCTAAAGAAGCAAGTGACAGTCAAATTTAACTAAATACAATCAATTTATGGATGCTTCCTTCGCATTCAGTATTAGTATAATGCCAACAGGCATTTTTGTAACTTCATGTTATTGAGATATTTGTGTCATTGCTGAAATGGAAAATAATGATAATTTCAATATAATGGCTAATTTGGGTATAATTTCTTAATACATGCCATTGGTCAGAATCATTTAGAACCTGGAGTCCTGGTTGTGAGGGGGGGAAGAGAGTAAACAAAACTTGTTTATTTAATCTCATCTAGAGGATTCCAATAACTGAATGGAATTAAGAGATGATATCCACTGCTCTGTAAGCTATAGGTGGAAAGTACAGTTTGTTTAACTGCAGGT
Source organism: Balaenoptera ricei (assembly GCF_028023285.1). Lineage (NCBI taxonomy): Eukaryota > Metazoa > Chordata > Mammalia > Artiodactyla > Balaenopteridae > Balaenoptera > Balaenoptera ricei. Next base: position 129,485,676 of record NC_082640.1, read on the forward strand.
ATCCTTTAGCGAAAATTTCACTAGTTTCCCTAGCTGCTTGCTTGATTTCTGAAACTTAATAGGACTGTCATGTATTAATCTGCCACAACAGCATTTAGATAGTATTTTTCAAAGCATAGCTGGTATAGCTATATAATGATGGACTTAAGCATGCGTGTTTTTATTTTTACACTTTTTAGGGGAAACCTGGTTGAAGACAGACTATTTGACTTCTGCTTTTTACCTTTCTAGGTTCGGTTTTCTGTATAGTGGCTCCAAAACAAACAAACAAACAAAAAAACCCCAAACAAAAAACCAAAACCTTAGAATGACTACATACTATAGCAAAAATTCAGACTTTGTTTACCCAATGCTTACATAAACACTATATGATTTCAAATGAATGTAGCCATTGGTGCTATAACATTAGTCATTATTATAAAGTACTGTTTATAAACTGAGTGCTTACTGTGTCTAGAGATGTCCTAGGCACTGCTGAAGTTGTGAACAGTCCTAGCTATTCTCAGGTGGGTTACATTCTAGAGGTATATAGCCCAAATGTATAGAGTTATATATATACTAAAACAGCTATACAAAAGTATCAATGATATGATTGTAACCAATCATGGAAGGTTAAATAAATGTTTATAGAATCATGAATGCTCAGATCTAATCCAGTCTCTTTCAAACAAGGATTGACATAGTTGGGAATCAGATTTTGTTTACATGCTCTATGGAGATTTCTATGCTAAATAACATTTCAGACAGAATGTATGAAACAATCTTCTGAAGTCTGAAATGTATGCCAATTGTAAATAGCCAGTAAATTTCTTTTAACACTTTTATTGATAAGTGAGCTCCATTTTTGTCTAGTTCATATAATGTAGAGTAATAATATAGTTTTCTAAATATTTGGAAGTTCACCCAACCTAAACTTATGTGGATATACTACAAGATAATTGGATTCTTAGATTTTTTAAAATAGGTTTGTTATGTTTTAAGGAAAATGAGTTAACATATTAATTCCTTTGACAACGGAAGCGATCTCAGGAAAAACACTCCACAGAGAGATTCGTTTCACAAATTTATTATATTCTAAGATATCAAATCACAAGAAAGTGTAGATAGGTAGGGAGCTGAGAGCTGATTAATGAAAATATATTTGGAACTTTGTTTACCCATGCCTGAAAGCCCCAAACACTCTATAAATTCTAATGACTGCAATATCATCATTACCTAATTAGATCTAAAATTATACAACCACTCTTTTTTTTTTTTTAATTAATTTATTTATTTATTTTTGGCTGTGTTGGGTCTTCGTTTCTGTGCGAGGGCTTTCTCTAGTTGCGGCAAGTGGGGGCCGCTCTTCATCGCGGTGCGCGGGCCTCTCACCATCGCAGCCCCTCTTGCTGCGGAGCACAGGCTCCAGACGCGCAGGCTCAGTAGTTGTGGCTCACGGGCCTAGTTGCTCCGCGACATGTGGGATCCTCCCAGACCAGGGCTCGAACCCGTGTCCCCTGCATTGGCAGGCAGACTCTCAATCACTGCGCCACCAGGGAAGCCCCTACGACCAATCTTAATGTGATTGATTTTCTTTGCTTGTGAATGGAAAGATAGGGACTTATATCCTATATGACTTTTATTTCCTTAACATAATGCTGGAATTTTCACCATTACTATCACTTGCTCTGACAATGCCCCCAATATTAATACAAAGTGCATGAAACATTCGAGAAAGTTTAATGCTTTTTCAATAGGAAACCATATGGGAACAGAATGATTTTTAAAAAGGAGTAAACTGAGCTGACCAGGAGGCCAATTAATGAGAATATTTATTAAACAATACTCTTTAACAGTTTCATAAAACCCAAGCCAATATTGGAACAGAGCTCTATTCATGGGTACCTGGGATTAGATTCAGATAGTTTAGACAATTTTATTTCTGCCTACATCAGAAATGTGGCTAAACATTGTTAACGTTTATTCCATTCAGTAGCTACTTTGGGCTTTTTGCCTGCATGGCTCTGAAAAATATAAATTGTTTGACTCAAGTTCAGCCATAATATCAGGTTTGAGAAACAAAAGAGCTTATGGTATAAAATAGATGTTCTCTTATCCTAGAGTAGAACCTAACAATACTTCACTGATAATGGGATAAAACACATAAATAACTAGAAGGCCAACCCATTAAAAACAGGGATGGAAGGGTATCTTATTATCATTATTATAATTAGGACAGAGAGCTGTATAATGAGTGTAATCATTTTCTAAGCTTATTTTCATTCAGCATTCATAAGAATGAGTGGTTATAACATACAGTACAATAACATAAGCACTGAAAATACTAGGGAAATAAAATAATTTACTAATTCAAAGGAAATCACAAGTCACTAAAGGAGACCAACAATAAAACAAGTAATTAGAGTTTACTTTGATAATGGAGAGGACACAATTTTCAAAAGATTACCATTCTATAGGAATGGCAAGTAACCCAGATTGGACTACCAGGGATGATGTCAAGAAACCATGCTGGGAAGTGCTGCTTGAGCTGAACATTAAAGGACGAGAATTAGGTTTCCAGAGGAGTGGCAGAATAACATTCCAGTGAATGGTAGCAGAATGGACAAAATTGCAGAGGCATGAAGAAGCATGGCTTTTTGGGGTGGGAACTTATTTGGGGGTAATTTGCCAGGAGGTGAGGCTGAATAGATAATTGGAAGCAAGTCAGTCAACTCATTCTCATCCGGTTCTTTTTTATCCGTAAAATAGAGATAACTTCCTGTATTAATCAGGGTTCTCTGAGAAACAGAACTAATAGGGAGTGTGTATGCACTGTGTGTGCATGTGTACATGTGTATGCTGAGAGAGAGTTATTTTCAGGAATTGGTTTACATAATTTTGGAGGATACCAAGCCCAAATTCTGTAGGATAGGCTAGCAGGCTGGAGACCAAGGAAAGAGTGAATGTTGCAGCTCAAGTCTGAAGCCAACCTGGAGGCAAATTCTCTCTTTTTAAGAGGAGCTTTGCCTCTTTTCTCTCTTTTTAAAATTTTTTTAACATCTTTTTTAGAGTATAATTGCTTTACAATGGTGTGTTAGCTTCTGCTTTATAACAAACTGAATCAGCTATACATATACATATATCCCCATATCTCTTCCCTCTTGCATCTCCCTCTCTCCCACCCTCCTTATCCCACCCCCTCTAGGTGGTCACAAAGCACCGAGCTGATTTATCTCCCTGTGCTATGCGGCTGCTTCCCACTAGCTATCTATTTTACATTTGATAGTGTATATATGTCCATGACACTCTCTCACTTTGTCGCAGCTTCAATCGAATGAAGTCCACCCGTATTCAGGATAGTAATCTACATTACTCAAAGTCTACAGACCATGGCCTAGCCAAGCTGACATAAAGTTAGTCATGATGAATCCACCCCTTGTCAACTTGATACTCATATGCACTTCCTTAAACCACACTTAATCTCTAAAGAAAATGACAATATCATACTTCTGTTTAACATGATGCAACTATCCTGTGTACCACTGAAAACACACTAACCCTTTGCACAGAAGAGGATGAAAAGTCCTTGGGTAATGTTTACTATTCTCCTTGATATCCTGTAATTTAAATACTGTGATGTAAAGTCAGTACTCCTTAGGTTATATGATAAGCGAATAAAAGAGGGAAAAAACAAAGATATTTACTAGATAGGTAGGTAGACAGACATACACATACACACAAACACAAGCATATTCATAAAAAATAAGGAAGAAATACTCGGGATAGTTTCAGTCCTCATTTCTGTAAGTGGTAACGTGCTCATAGCTGGTATTTATAAACTGCCTTTTTCCATTATTATTATGTATTATCCAATGCATTCCATATTCCCTTTACACTTAGCAAGCACCTCAGATGGTTGTGATTCTTTACTTGGGATGGGGGTAGGGGTGATCCAAACCTTCATTCCTGAAGGGTCTGGACCTTTAGTAGTCCTGTCTGAATTGGGTTGTTGTAGTCTTCCATTGACTTTAATTACAGGTTATGGTAAAACTAATATCCTAAGTGATCTCCTGTTACTCCAGATATACTCTTCCTTATCTCCATGGTGGAGTAGCAGTGCAATTTCCCTTTAGTGGTCAGGATCAATCAACCCAACCAGAGCAGTAACTCCTTTCTTTGCCTGTTGATTCAGAGGCATGAGAAGCCCAAAGTGGCTGGGTAGCAATCTTAACTGCTTATTCAGTGGAATCACTACTGTGTCTCCTGGTGGAAGTATTCCTCCCTTTGGAACTAAGACCTCTAGGTCAGTAATACATAAAGTCATGGGAATAAGAAGCAACTATTTTGCTAGTGGGTCACTGGGATAATAGTGATTGGTGCCACTTCCATTTCCATCCCTTGATTCCTGGACCTGTGAATCCTGGCTGTGGGAGAAACAGTGCCATATGTTGGACACTGATTCAGAGCACATGCAGTCTCCTGGAGAACCTTGCCCCAGCCCTGCAAAATATTGTCACCTAACTGACATAGTAACTGAGTCTTTAAAAGGCTATTCTACCATTCTCAAGCCAGGTGCTTCAGAATGGAGCAGAAAATGGTAAGACCAGTGAATTTCAAGAGTGTGGGCCCATTGCTGCACTTATTTTTCTGTGAAGTGAGTTCCTTGATCAGAAGCAATGCTGTGTGGAATACCATTACAGTAGATGAGGCATTCTGTAAGTCCACAGATGGTAGTTGTGGCAAATGCACTGCATGTAGGAAAATCAAATCCATACCCAGAGTAAATGCCTATTCAAATGAGAAAAAAAAAAAATCACTTCCATGGCAGAAGCTGTACAGTATAATTAACTGGCTACAAGGTAGCTGGCTGATCACCCCTGGATAAAGGTGCCATATCGAGGGCTTAGTGTGGGCCTCTGCTGCTGTCATATTGGGCACTCAGCATTGTCTATAGCTAGGTTGGCCTTGGAAGTCCACATGCTGAGCTCATGGATTACCTCTATCCCTGCCACTATTTTATTAATAGTAGAATATAGCAGCAAATGTATCTTGTTTTAATTATATTCCATATGTGAGAAAAAATATTTATCAAGTTTAATGTTGAACTTTATCACCACTTTCAACATTATGAAGCATACCAATGCCCACCTTTATTTTTTATGATATTAATACTTTCATGAGGTAATATTTGGAAATATTTATCTCATCTGTGTAAATCTCACTTTGGCTTATGATGAAAGACTTAGTGTTTTAATTCAAAGCAGTGTATTCAAAATGAGTTAATAGTAAGATGTAAAATGTCTGGAAAATTCTCAGAAAAAAAGTAAATGCACCAACCAACAAACACAGGCAAATTTTGCTTCTTTTCAATAATGAAACATGGGTGGCATATTTATTACACTTTAAGCACAGCCATCAACAACACTTTCTGTTCAATGTCAAACAAACCTTGACGTGTAAATAACAGGGTTATTCCATCTATCAAGTACTGATGTTCTTTTAGTCTTGTAATTATTAGCTTGGAAAGCATAAAAACTTTGGTAATTTTATTATGCATTTTTTATAGTTTAAGATTCATTTTCTATCCATCATATCAAAAAGAGCAAATAATAAATCTTGCTCCTCTTCGACAACTGCAATTTTCTTGCTTCATTACAGTTTTAAACCTGATAAATCAAAGATACCTTCAACAAGAAAAAGATAAGTTTCAATATTTTAAAATTTTCTGGGTAAAAATTTCATTTAATTTGAGGATCTTAGAAGGAGTCATACATATTATACCTGTAGGTTTTACTATTAAACTTTTAGAATTCAGAGTAAAAATAAACAAAAATGAAGTGACTTAGGTATCTGATGTAGTAAATCCATGGTATTCTGAAGTGCAGAAACCAGGACATGTTAAACACAGTTACTTCTGTTGCTGTGTTAAGATGATGTAGAGTAATGGGTGGTGATGGCTTTTTCTAATGACAGAGAAGTTTAGATTGTGACATGATATAGGATCAATACAGTTCTGTTTGCTTATTATGTTGGATTTCAACCAAGAAAAAATCCCTTTTGCTATTTTATTCTTTAATTTGATTGACTTGCCCTAATTTTATTCAGAAGCACTATTATATTGTTCTTGGCTACATCAGGAAATAAAATAGACAAAATTTCCTTCCTTTGTGAGGCTTATATACCAGTGAGGAAACATAAGTAAAAATATATATTACAAGTAAATAAATTTTGTAGGATATTAGAAAGCAAAGTGCTATGGGGAAAAGTAGAACAGGCTAAGGGCTAAGAATTTGGGGTTTATGGAGGACAGTGGTTTGAGTAGACTTAGTTGAGAAGATAGCATTTGATTACAGGCCAGTATTTGTATTGAAAATTCCTTTTGTTGACTTAAAATATGACCTCAGTCATAATCAGGTTTATCACATGTCTATGAAGTAAAAATGAATCTATAATCTTAGAAACAATTTCCTCTTAAGCAGGGTGTTTTATAATGCCTTTCTTAACAATTATTTTCCTTGTTGGCATTTAATAAACATTAAAATTTAGTTTCAAATGTCTAGTATATTTTGAGAATTATTTATATTTTTTAGGAGAAAAATTGACTACATTGATAGAGCAAGTATTATGGGAAAGCTGCAGCATTTTAGTGAACTTCCAAGATCCTGAAACTTCCTCAATGGTTGTCTGAGTCAAGGCCATACCAATGATATCAGATTCTTTTATTTTGCGTGTGTGCATATGTGTGTCTGTGTATGTGTAATTATTTTTGTTTTCTTAAGTGAAACCTCCTTTAAATGATACATGATGGAAATGAGGCTCTTGTCCCTGGATTTCTACTAGTTACAGTTTTTTAGGTTTAATTTGAAATAAATGTTAAAATGTACTTCACAAGATTAATTTATTTTTAATGACACTGGGAGAAGTGAAAATGGCTTTTAATCTTTAAACAAAATGAGGGTTCAGGCCAGCAAATTGAAAAAAGTGAGCGAAATATTCACTTTCAGTTCTGAACTACTTATTTTAAATTATCACTTTGATTAAATACATAAGATGTAGTTCTATATTCCCATTTATTTTATGCTATATTTATTTGGTATTAAAAGTAATTTATATCAGGTATTTTCATGGATAATCCAAGTATCAGTGAGCACTGATACCAAAATAAACTATAAAAAGTGAATTGGAAAATGGAATATAGAAAAATATATTCTTTTTTTTTTTTATAGTTAGGCACTATCAGAATCAAAGATGAGCCAGATGAATGTGGGTGAGTGGAGGAGGAAAGTAGAAGGTGTTTTAGGTACATGTAGCATCTCTGCAAAAATACTGAGGAAAATAGCATGTTAAATTCAGCATGTATCAATAATTTGATATGTCTGGAACATAGGATTCTAAAGGGAGAGGATCAAAAGGAGATGTTGAAAAGCTATGTAGAAACTCCATAATTATATATAAATTATATATAAAAATATATGTATATATATTTATTTATCTATATAAATAAATATATATATGTTTTTTAGAGACTATTTTAAACTATTTTTTATTTTAGTTTTTTTTTCAGTTTTGAGGGATAATTGACATCCATCACTGTATAAGTTTAAGGTGTACAGCATGATGGTTTGATTCACTCATAGTGTGAAATGATTACCACAGTAGGTTTAGTTGACATTCATCATCTCATATAGATACAATAAAAAGAGAAAACAATTTTTCCTTGTAATGAGAATTCTTGGGATCTACTCTCTTAGCAACTTTTCTGGATGTCATACAGTAGTGTTCACCATAGTCAACATGTTGTACATCTCTGGTACTTATTTATTTTATAACTGGAAGATTGTGCCTTTTGACTACCTTCCTCCAATTTCCCTATCCTCCGCCCACTACCTCTGGTAACCACAAATCTCATCTCTTTTTCTATAAGTTGGATGTGTATGTGTGTTATTATTCCACATGTAAGTGAGATCATACAATATTTGTTTCTTTCTGACATTTCATTTAGCATAATCCCTTTAAGGTCCATCCATGTTATCACAAATGGTAGGATTTCCCCCTTTTTTTTTAATGGCTGACTAATATTCTTTTGTGTATATATACACCACATCTTTATCCATTCATCCACTGATGGACACTTAGGTTGTTTCCATGTCTTGGCTATTGTAAATAATGCTGCTATGAACACAGGGGTGCAGATATCTTTTTGAGTTAGTGTTTTTGTTACCTTTAGATATACTCTCAGAAGTGGAATTGCTGGATCATATGGTAGTTCTATATTTAATTTTTGGGGAACCTCCATAATGCTTTCCACAGTGGCTGTACCAATTTATAATCCCTTCAATAGTGCATAAAGATTCCCTTTTCTCCATATCCTCACCAGCATTTATTATCTCTTATCTTTTTGATGATGGCCATTCTAACAGGCATGAGGTGATATCTCATTTTGGTTTTAATTTGCATTTTCCTAATGACTAGTGATGATGAGCATCGTTTCATGTATAGACATACCTTGCTTTCCTGTGCTTTGTTTTGTTGGGCTTCTCAGATATTGTATTCCTTACAAATTGAAAGTTTGTGGCAACAGTGTATTGAGTAACTCTACTGGCACCATTTTTCCAACAGCAGTTGTTCACTTTGTGTCTCTGTGTCGCATTTTGGTAATTCCCTGCATATATTTCAAACTTCTTCATTATTATTATACTTGTTGTGGTGATATGATCCGTGATCATTGATGCTACTGTTGCAAAAAGATTATGACTCATTGAAGCTCAGATAATGGATAGCAGTTTTTAGCGATGAAGTATTTTTTAATTAAGGTATGTGCATTGTTTTTTTATACATAATGCTACTGCACACTTAATTACAGTATAGTGTAACATAACTTTTATATATGCACTGGGAAACCAAAAAATTTGTATGACATACTTCATGATATTTGCTTTTATTGTGGTGGTCTGGAACCAAACACCCAATATCTCCATGGTATGCTTGTGCCTGTAGGCCATTTGTGTATCTTCTTTGAAAAAAATGTCCACTCACTTTTCCTTTGCCTAATTTTTAATTGGATTATTTGATTTTTTGCTATTATATATTTATTATTAACCCCTTATCAGATATAAAGTTTGCAAAAATTTTTTCCCATTTCATAGGTAGTCTTTTCATTTTGTTGATGGTTTCTTTTGCTGTGCAGAAGCTTTTTAGTTTGATGTAGTCTCACTTTTTTTTTTTTTTATTTTGTTGCTTATGCTTTAGGTGTAATTTCCAAAAAATTATTACCAAAGCCCATGTCAAGGAGCTTTATTCTAATGCTTTCTTCTGGGAGTTTATGTCTTACATTTAAGTCTTTAATCCATTTCAAGTTAATTTTTATGAGTGGTGTAAAATAGGTGTCAAGTTTCATTCTTTTACATGTGACTATCCAGTTTTCCCAGCACCATTTATTGAACAGACTGTCTTTTCTCCACTGTTGAATATTAGTCGATCATATACACTTGAGTTTATTTCTGGGCTGTTGATTTGGTTTTGTTAGTCTATTTGTTTTTATGCCAGTACTATACTGTTTGAATTATTATAGCTTTGTAATATAGCTTGAAATCAGGAAATGTGTTACCTCCTGCTTTGTTCTATCTTGGGATTTCATTGGCTATTCAGGGTCTTTGTGGTTTCACGTAAACTTTTAGAGTGTTTTTTCTTTTTCTTTTTTCTTTTTTGGTCACACCATGTGGCATGCGGGATCTTAGTTCCCTGACCAGGGATCAAACCTGTGCCCCCTGCATTGGCAGTGCAGAGTCTTAACCACTGGACCACCAGGGAAGTCCCTGGAGTGTTTTTTCTATTTCTGTAAAAATTACCATTGGAATCTTGATAGTTGCCTCGAATCTATAGATATCTTTTGGTAGCATTGACATTTTAACACTTAATTCTTCCAATTCATGAACACATGATACCTTTCCATTTATTAGTGCCTTCTTTGATTTCTTTTATCAATGTCTTGTTTTCAGAGTAGAGATCTTTCACCTTCTTGGTTAAAGTTACTCCTAAGTATTTTACTGTTGTTGAAGCTATTGTAAATGTGATCATTTCTTTTTTTTTTTTTTAAGGAATTTTTTTGTTGGTGTATAGAAACACTGTGAATTTTGTATGTTAATTTTATATCCTACAACTTTACAGAATTCATTGATTAGTTTTAACAGTTTTTTTGGTTCAGTCTCTAGGATTTTTAAAATATGTAAAGTCCATGTAATCTGAAAGTAGAGTTAACTTTACTTCTTCTTTTCCAATTCTGATGCCTTTTATTTCTTTTTCTTGCCTGATTGCTCTAGGTAGGGCTTCCAGTACTATGCTGAATAGGTATGGTGAGAGGAGCACCCTTGTCTTGTTCCTGATTTTAGAGGAAAATCTTTCAACCTTTCACCATTGAGTATGATATTAGCTGTGGGTTTGTCATATATGTCCTTTATTATATTGAGATATATTCCTTTTATGCCTAATTTTTAAATGTTTTAATCATGAATGGATGTTAAATTTTGTCAAATACTTTTTCTGTGTCTATTGAGATGATGAAATCATTTTTTTTCTTTCATTCTTTTAATGCGATATATCACATTGATTGATTGCGTATGTTGAACCATCAGCATCCCAGGAATAAATCTCAGTTAATCATGAGAATAATACTTCTAATGTGATGCTGAATTCGGTTTGCTAGGATTTTGTTGAGATTTTTTTCATCTATATTCATCAGGGATATTGGCCTATAGTTTTATTTTCTAGTATTGTCCTTATCTGGCTGTGTTATCAGAATAATGGTGGCCTTGTAAAATAAGTTTGGGCATGTTCCCTCCTCTTCAATTTTTTGGAAGCTTTTGAGAAGGATTGGTATTAATCCTTTAAATGTTTGGTAAAATTCACTAATGAAACCATCTGGTGCTGGGCTTTTATTCATTGAGAGATTTTTGATTACTGGTTCAATCTACTTACTAGTAATTAGGCTACTCAGATTTTCTCTTTGTTACTGATTCAGTCTTTGTAGGTTGTATGTTTCAAAGAAGTTGTCCAGTTTGTTGGTGTATAGTTTTTCATGGTAGCCTCTTATTTTCCTTGTATTTCTGTGATATCCGTTGTAATATTCTCTTTTTCATTATACTTTTGTTGATTTCAGTCTTCTCTTTTTTTTCCCCCTTGTTTAGTGTAGCTAAGGTTTGTCAATTTTATTTATCTCTTAGTTTGGTTAATATTTTCTATTCTTTATTTTATTTATTTCTGCCCTAATCTTATTATTTCCTTCCCTCTGCTAACTTTGGCCTCAATTTGTTCTTTTTTCCTAGTTCCTTAAGGTGTAGAGTTAGATTGTTTCCTTGCTTCTTAATGTAGGCATTTATTGCCATGAACTTTCCTCTTACAACTGTTTTTGCTGAATGCCATAAGTTCTGGTATGTTGCATTTCCATTTCTGTTTGTCTCAATAAACTTTTTAATTTCCCCTTTAATTTTTTTTTTGTATTCATTAGTGGTTCAAAAGAATGTTGCTTAATTTTACAGTTTTCCTTTTGCTATTGATTTCTAGTTTTATGCCATTGTGATCAGAGGAGATACTTGGTATGCTTTCAGTCTTCCTGATTTGCTAAGACTTGTTTTGTGGCCTGACATTTGGTCTATCTTAGAAAATGTTCCATGTGTGCTTGAGAACAATGTGTATTCCGTTGTTGCTGGATACAATGTTCTATATGTCTATTAGGTCCATTTGGTCTACAGTATTGTTCAAGTCTGCTGTTTCTTTATTGTCTTTGTCTGGATAACTTATCCATTGTTGAGAGTGGGTTATTAAAATCCCCAACTATTAGTGTATTGCTGTTTATTTCTCCTTTGAGCTGTGTTATTTTTTTGCTTTATATATTTAGGTGCTCCAATGTTTGGTGCTTAGATATTTACAACTGTTATATCTTCTGTATGGATTGACTCCTTTATCATTATACAATGACCCTCTTTGTCTTTGTTTACTATTTTTAGTTTAAAGTCAGATATAAGTATAGCTACCCTGCTTTTTGTTGTTGTTGTTGTTACCGTTTACCTAAAATGTCTTTTTCCATCCCTTCCTTGTAGGTTTGTGTGTCTTTAAAGCTAAAGTCAGTGTCTGGTAGGCAGCATATTTTTGGATCCTGTTTTTTTTATCCATTCAGCCATTCTTTGTCTTTTGATTGGAGAATTTAATCCATTTATGTTTGATGTAATTATTGGTAAACAAGGATTTACAATTGTCATTTTGTTCATTGTTTTCTAGTTGTTTTGAGATCCATTATTCCTTGTTTCTTATCCTGCTGTCTTTTTTTGTGTTTTGATGTCTTTTGGTATCAGTATGCTTTGACTGCTTTATCATGTTCTTTTATGTAATAGCCATAAGGTTTTCCCTTGTGGTTACCATGAGGGTTACATGAAATATCTTAAAATTGTAACACCCAATTTTAAGCTGATAACAACTTAAGTTCAACAGCATTCCTAAAGTTTAAACTTTTACTTCTCACATTTTATGTTATTGCTGTTACAATTTATGTATTTTAATATTGTGTAACTAACAACAGATTATTGCAGTTATGGTTATTTTTATAACATTTGTTTTTTAATTTTTAAACTGGAGTCATAAAAGTATTATGCACCACTAATAACACATTACAGAATCTAACTTTAATGGTATATTTACCATTACCTGTGAATTTTTTGTTAACTTTTTATGTTTTTATGATGTTAATTAATGTCCTTTTACTTCCACTTAAAGAACTCCCTTTAGCATTTCTTGTAAGTCAAGTCTAGTGATAATGATTTCTCTCCAGCTTTTGTTTGTTCAGGAAATTCTTTATCCCTTCTTTATCTCTGAGTATAGAATTTTTGTTTAACAGTTTTTTGTTTTTTGGGTTTTTTTTCAATATTTGAATATGTCATTCCATTTTCTCCTGGTCTGGAAAGTTTATGTTGAGAAATCTGACAACAGTCTTATGGGGATTCCCTTGTATGTAACATCTCTCTCTCTTTTTTTTTCTTTTTTCTCTTGCTTCTTTTTAAGTTTCCTTCTTTGTCTTTGACCTTTGACAATTTAATTATAATGTCTTGGTATAGCCCTATTCAGGTTCAATCTATTTGGTGTCCTTTAGGGCTCACTGATCTGGATTTTTTTGGGGGGGCCACATAGCATGACATGTGGGATCTTAGTTCCCCAACCAGGGATCAAACCTTTGCCCCCTACAGTGGAAGCATGGAGTCTTAACCACTGGACCACCAGGGAAGTCCCTGGATCTGGATTTTTAACATAAAGTCTATTTTGTCTGATAGTAATATAGCTACCCCTGTTTTTTTTTTTTTTTGGTTACTATTTTCTTAAACTGCCTTTTTTTTTTTTAGTTTAAATTTTATTTAAACTAACTCTATAAGAGAAGAAAAGTCTATTTCTCTTCCCAAGTTTTAGAAGTTTCCAGCCATTATTGCTTTAAATATACTTTCTGTACCTTTCTCTTTCTCTTCTCCTTCTGAATTTTGCATAATGCGAATATTATTTATTTTCATTGTGTCCCATGAGTCCTGCAGCTTTTCTTTACTTTTTTTTTCTTTTTGTCCCTCTGACCAGAAAATTTAAATGCCTTATTCTCCAGGTCACTGATTCCTTCTTCTGCATGGTTGAGTCTACTTTTGAAAGTCTCTATTGAATTATTCAGTAATTATATTTTTCAACTCTAAGATTTCTGATTGGTTTTATTTTATGGTTTCTGTTTCTTTGTCAAATTTCTCATTTGTTCAAGCATTATTTTCCTAATTTTGCTTAGTTGTCTGTATGTTTTTGTAGTTCACCAAACTTCCTTGAGAAGATTATTTTGAATTCTTTGCCTGACAGTTCATAGATCTCCATTTCTTTAGGATGAGTATTGGAGCTTTATTAATTTCCTTTGGTGATATCATAGTTACCTGAGTTTTCATTGTCCTTGATTCCTTACCTTGGTATCTACACATTTGGGTAATCAGGTTCCTCTTTACAACTTTATAGGATTGCTTTGACAGAGACAGATCTTCACCAGTCAGCTCCATTCCGGTTTCTGTGTGTGTCTGCTAATAATGTCCTTGGGCATGTGGGGCCTGCCATTATGATCTACTTTTGATGAAGCAACTGTTTGAGCTCTGAGTATCATACAGAGTATTTTCACTGCCATAAAGTTCTTCCACTCTCCGTTTCTTCATCCCTCCCCACCCCGTAGCCCTTGGCAAGCACTGATGTTTTTTACTGTTTTTATAGATTTGCCTTTTCCAGAATGTCATGGAATTGCAATCATACAGTATGTTGCCTTTTCAGATTGGCTTCTTTACCTTAGTAATATGCATTTAAAGTTCCTCAATATCTTTTCATAGATTAATAGCTCAGTTTCTTTTTGGCACTGAATAATATTCCATCATCTGGGTGTACTATAGTTAATTTATCCATTGACCTACTGAAGGACATCTTGGTTGCTTCCAAGTTTTGGTAATTGTGAATAAAGCAACTGTAAACATCTGTTATTCTACCTAGGACACTCTTCCATAGCTATCTTCATGGAACTCTCCCTCTCCTCTTGCAAGCCTTTTCTTAAATGTCAAACATTTCATTAACCCTATCTTGACTACTCCATTTAAATTGCAAACTGCCCATGCCCAACCACTCCCAATCCCCATACTATGTTTTATTTTTTTCCAGAGCATTTATTGCCTACTATCCTATATCATTTACACATTGTGTGTTTTTTGTCTATCTCCAACCACTAGAGTATAAGCTCCACAGAGATATGGGGACATGGCTTTTTGTCTGTTTTGTTCACTATATTGTCCCCAAAATCTATCCCAGTACTGGGAATATGTTAGTAGTTCAATAAATAACTTTTGAATTAGTGAATGAACAAAATGCTATATTCCTGCTGAGCTTGAAGCCAGTATCAGCCACAAAATATTGGCATAAAGCTACTCATTTATTAAGACCCTGGATTCCTTTTTAGCTATCATTATTAGAGATAGGCAAATTATCTAATGGTGTTGCTCAGACATTTAATGGTGTATATATTAATTCAAAGAGACTTATTATTCTTAATTCTAATTAAAATGTGTTTCTTTTTGATAAAATAGTTTAAATTATTTTTCTTTATTTAAAATGTAAACTAGCAAATATATATTTCAATATTAGCTTTGTCACAAAAATTGTAGTTCAACTGTTTTATGTATGCATAATATATTTTTACACTTTGAAAATAACTCCAGTGTTTATTGGTAGAATGTCATGTTTTGGATGCAACAAATTATGTTTGTACCACAACTAATTCAAAGTACATTAATTTAGTAACAACATGGCATTTCTCATAGTGCCAAGATATACCAAAGTTGCATTCATGTTTTCACTACAAAAATTTTTGTTTGAACATTTTAACTGACTTTACAATAGTAGTTATCATGGAGTCTATTATTTTAACTTTTAGAAAAATGAACTCCCAAAGTTTTGATTCTAATGAGTAAAATGATCAACTTATTCATGGAATTATCTTAAAAGATCAATTTTTTAAAGCATCAGATGAAATTTGTAAATAACTTGCATCATTTATTCATTTATGGATGCTTCTTTGTTTAGGGAAAACACCTACTCTCCTCTACTGTCAATTCTCAACTCACAGAATACTTCACTTTAGACAATATTGATCACCGAATGTGTATAGAATTTCCCCCACACCAAGTAATTCTGCCATATCAGATAGGTGTCCTACAATTTAATTTATTCTGACACTATCTACTTAAGGATAGTGTAAGATCCCATGGGTTAAGGGCTCAAGATGCCCCCCATCCCCACTCTACTTTAGATGCCAACCTCAAGCCCAGGTCGTTACCTGTGCTTTTGACTAACAGGCTACAATTTGGAGGGTCCCATGACCCCCCTATTCAGGTTCAATCATTTGCTAGAGTGGCTTACAGAATTTAGGAAAATTTTTTCCTTACTAGATTACCAGTTTATCATAAAGGACGTTACTCAGGAATAGCCAGATGGAAGAGATACATAGGACAAACTATGGGGAATGGATGCAGAGCTTCCATACCCTCTCTAGGAGTGTCACCATCCCAGCACCTTCTTGTGTTTACCAATCAGAAAGCTCTCTGAATACCTTTGGTAAGTGTTTTTACTGGAGGCTTTATGACATAGGTTATGATTGATTAAGTCATTGGTTTTTGCTGATTAACTCAACCTCCAGTCAGTTTCCCCTACCTGGAGGTTGGAGGGTGGGCATGAAAGTTCCATCCCTCTAATCATCTGATTGGTTCCTCTTATAACCAGCTCCCTATCCTTAGGAGCTTAGCAGACGTCACCTCATTAACAAACTCAGGTGTTGCTGAAAGGGCCTTGATATGAATAACAAAAGATTCTCCTTTCATCTTTATTGCTTATATTATAGCAAAAGATGTTCCTATCATTCTTGTCATTTCAGAAATTACAGTGGTTTTAGGAGCTCTGAGCAGGAGCTGGGAGTAGAGACCAAATACATATTTCTTACTGTCACAACCTGGTTCCTTTATTTTAGAAGATAACTCTCTGTTAACCTCAAATCTCATTCACTTGGTTATGGTCTGTTTTACATGTGGGTCACTAGGTTAATTTTTCTCTCCTACACCTATACTCTGGAATAACTGTTCAGCCATAATCATGGCTTTAAGTCTGTCTTTTTGAGCTCAGAGAAAGAGTTCCCATTTCCCTATTCAAACTAATATTTGTGCCCATCTTTTTTTTTTTTTAAACATCTTTATTGGAGTAAAATTGCTTTAAAATGATGTGTTAGTTTCTGTTTATAACAAAGTGAATCAGCTATACATATACATATATCCCCATATCTCCTCCCTCTTGCATCTCCCTCCCACCCTCCTTATCCCACCCCTCTAGGTGGTCACAAAGCACTGAGCTGATCACCCTGTGCTATGCGGCTGCTTCCCACTAGCTATCAATTTTACATTTGGTAGTGTATATATGTCAGTGAAACTCTCTCACTTAGTCCCATATTACCCTTCTCACTCCCTGTGTCCTCAAGTCCATTCTCTACATCTGTGTCTTTATTCCTGTACTGCCTCTATGTTCATCAGAACCTTTTTAATTTTTTTTAGATTCCATATATATTTGTTAGCATATGATATTTGTTCTTCTCTTTCTGACTTACTTCATGCTGTATGACAGACTCTAAGTCCATCCACCTCACTAAAAATAATTCAATTTCATTTATTTTTGTGCCTGAGTAATATTCCACTGTATATATGTGCCACATCTTCTTTATGCATTCATCTGTTGATGGACACATAGGTTGCTTCCATGTCTTAGCTATTGTAAATAGAACTGCAGTGAATATTGGGGTGCATGTCGCTTTTTGAATTATGGTTTTCTCAGGGTGTATGCCAAGTAGGGGGATTGCCAGGTCATATGGTAGTTCTATTTTTAGTTTTTAAAGGAACATCCATTCTGTTCTCCATAGTGGCTGTATCAATTTACATTCCCACCAACAGTGCAAGAGGGTTCCCTTTTCTCCACACCCTCTCCAGCATTTATTGTTTGTAGATTTTTTAATGATGGCTATTCTGACCAGTGTGAGGTGGTACCTCATTGTGGTTTTGACTTGCATTTCTCTAATGATTAGTGATGTTGAGCATCCTTTCATGTGTTTGTTGGCCATCTGTATATCTTCTTCGGAGAAATGTCTGCTAGGTCTTCTACCGATTTTTGGATTGGGTTGTTTGTTTATTTCATATTGAGATGCATGAGCTGCTTGTATATTTTGGAGATTAATCCTTTGTTAGTTGCTTCATTTGCAAATATTTTTTCCCATTCTGAGGGTTGTCTTTTCTTCTTGTTTATGGTTTCCTTTGCTGTGCAAAAGATTTTAAGTTTCATTAGGTTCCATTTGTTTATTTTTGTTTTTATTTCCATTTCTCTAGGAGGTGGGTCAAAAAAGACCTTGCTGTGATTTATTTCATTATGTCTGATTATGTCAGAGTGTTCTGCCTTTGTTTTCCTCTAAGAGTGTTATACTGTCTAGCCTTATATTTAGGTGTTTAACCCATTTTGAGTTTATTTTTGTGTATGGTGTCAGGGAGTGTTCTAATTTCATTCTTTTACATGTAGCTGTCCAGTTTTCCCAGCACCACTTATTGAAGAGGCTGTCTTTTCTCCTTTGTATATTCTTGCCTCCTTTATCAAAGATAAGGTGACCATAGTTCGTGGGTTTATCTCAGGGCTTTCTCTCCTGTTCCATTGATCTATATTTCTGTTTTTGTGCCAGTACTATACTGTCTTGATTACTGTAGCTTTGTAGTATAGTCTTAAGTCAGGGAGCCTGATTCCTCAAGCTCCATTTTTCTTTCTCAAGATTGCTTTGGCTGTTCGGGGTCTTTTTTGTTTCCATACAAATTGTGGGATTTTTTGTTCTAGTTCTGTGAAAAATGTCCTTGGTAGTATGATAGAGATTACACTGAATCTGTAGATTGTACTCTAGTCATTTTCACAATGTTGATTCTTCCAATCCAAGAACATGGTACATCTCTCCATCTATTTCTATCATCTTTAATTTCTTTCATCAGGGTCTTACAGTTTTCTGCATACAGGTCTTTTGTCTCCTTAGGTAGGTTTATTCCTAGGTATTTTATTCTTTTTGTTGCAATGGTAAATGGGGATGTTTCCTTAATATCTCTTTCAGATTTTTCATCATTAGTGTATAGGAATGCAAGAGATTTCTGTGCATTAATTTTGTATCTTGCTGCTTTACCAGATTCATTGATTAGCTCTAGTAGTTTTCTGGTAGTACCTTTAGGATTCTGTATGTATATTATCATGTCATCTGCAAACAGTGACAGTTTTACTTCTTTTCAGATTTGTATTCATTTTACTTCTTTTTCTTCTCTGATTGCTGTGGCTAAAACTTCCAAAACTATGTTGAATAATAGTGGTGAGAGTGGGCAACCTTGTCTTGTTCCCGATCTTAGAGGAAATGGTTTCAGTTTTTCACCATTGAGGATGATGTTGGCTGAGGGTTTGTCATATATTGCCTTTATTATGTTGAGGTAAGTTCCCTCTATGCCTGCTTTCTGGAGAGTTTTTATCATAAATGGGTGTTGAATTTTGTCAAAAACTTTTTCTGCATCTATTGAGATGATCATATGGTTTTTCTCCTTCAATTTATTAATATGGTGTATCACATTGATTAATTTGTATATATCGAAGAATCCTTGCACTCCTGGGATAAACTCTACTTGATCATGGTGTATGATCCTTTTAATGTGCTGTTGAATTCTGTTTGCTAGTATTTTGTTGAGGATTTTTGCATCTATGTTCATCAGTGTTATTGGCCTGTAGTTTTCTTTCTTTGTGACAACTTTGTGACAACCAGAGTTTTGGTATGAGGGTGATGGGGGCCTCATAGAATGAGTTTGGAGTGTTCCTCCCTCTGCTATATTTTGGAAGAGTTTGAGAAGGATAAGTGTTAGCTCTTCTCTAAATGTTTGATAGAATTCACCTCTTAAGCCACCTGGTCCTGGGCTTTTGTTTGTTGGAAGATTTTTCATCAAAGTTTCAATTTCAGTGTTTGTGATTTTTCTATTTATTTTTTCTATTTCTTCCTGGTTCAGTCTCAGAAATTTGAGCTTTTCTAAGAATTTGTCCATTTCTTCCAGGCTGTCCATTTTACTGGCATATAGTTGCTTGTAGTAATCTCTCATGATCCTTTTTATTTCTGCACTGTCAGTTGTTACTTCTCCTTTTTCATTTCTAATTCTATTATTTGAGTCTTTTCCCTTTTTTTCTTGATGAGTCTGGCTAATTGTTTATCAATTTTGGTTATCTTATCAAAGAACCAGCTTATAGTTTTAATGATCTTTGCTATTGTTTCCTTCATTTCTTTTTCATTTATTTCTGATCTGATCTTTATGATTTCTTTCCTTCTGCTAACTGTGGGGTTTTTTGTTCTTCTTTCTCTAATTGCTTTATGTGTAAGGTTAGTTTGTTTATTTGGGATTTTCTTGTTTCTTGAGGTAGGATTGTATTGCTATAAATTTCCCTCTTAGAACTGCTTTTGCTGCATCCCATAGGTTTTGGGTCGTCGTGTTTTCATTGTCATTTGTTTCTAGGTAATTGATTTCCTCTCTGATTTCTTCAGTGCTCTCTTGGTACTGTATTGTTTAGCCTCCATGTATTTGTATTTTTTACAGTTTTTTTTCCTGTAATTGATATCTAGTTTCATAGTGTGGTGGTTGGAAAAGATACTTGCTACAATTTAAATTTTCTTAAATTTACTGAGGTTTGATTTGTGACCCAAGATCTGATCTATCCTGGAGAATGTTCCTTGAGCATTTGAGAAGAAAGGGTATTCTGTTGTTTTTGGATGGAATGTCCTATAAATATCAATTAAGTCCATCTTTTTTAATGTATCATTTAAAGCTTGTATTTCCTTATTTATTTTCATTTTAGATGATCTGTCCATTGGTGAAAGTGGGGTGGTAGAGTCCCCTATTATGATTGTGTTACTGTTGATTTCCCCTTTTATGGCAGTTAGCATTTGCCTTATGTATTGAGGTGCTCCTATGTTGGGTGTGTAAATATTTACAATTGTTACATCTTCTTCTTGGATTGATCCCTTGATCATTATGTAGTGTCCTTCTTTGTCTCTGGTAATAGTCTTTACTTTAAAGTCTTTTTTATCTGATATGAGAATTGCTACTCCAACTTTCTTTTGATTTTCATTTGCATGGAATATCTTTTTCCATCCCCTCACATTCAGTCTGTATGTGTCCCTAGGTCTGAAGTGTGTATCTTTTAGACAGCATATATACGGGCCTTGTTTTTGTGTCCATTAAGCCATTCTATGTCTTTTGGTTGGAGCATTTAATCCATTTACATTTAAGGTAATTATCCATATGCATGTTCCTATTACCATTTTCTTAATTGTTTTGGATTTGTTATTGTAGGTCTTTTCCTTCTGTTTTTTTTCCTGTGTAGAGAAGTTTCTTTAGCATTTGTTGTAAAGCTGGTTTGGTGGTGCTGAATTCTCCTAGCTTTTGCTTGCTTGTAAAGATTTTAATTTCTCTGTCGAATCTGAATGAGATCCTTTCTGGGTAAAGTAATCTTGGTTGTAGGTTTTTCCCTTTCATCTCTTTAAAAGTGTCCTGCCACTCCCTTCTGGCTTGCAGAATTTCTGCTGAAAGATCAGCTGTTAACCTTATGGGGATTCCCTTGTATGTTATTTGTTGCTTTTCCCTTGCTGCTTTTAATATTTTTTCTTTGTGTTTAATTTTTGATAGTTTGATTAATATGTGTCTTAGAATGTTTCTCCTTGGATTTATCCTGTATGGGACTCTCTATTCTTCCTGGACTTGATTGAGTATTTCCTTTCCCATGTTAGGGAAGTTTTCAACTATAATCTCTTCAATTGTTTTCTCAGACCCTTTCTTTTCCCTTCTTCTTCTGGGATGCCTATAATTCAAATGTTGGTACGTTTAATGTTGTCCTAGAGATCTCTGAGACTGTTCTCAATTCTTTTCATTCTTTTTTCTTTATTCTGCTCTGTAGTAGTAGTTATTTCCATTATTTTATCTTCCAGGTCACTTATCCGTTCTTCTGCCTCAATTTCTCTGCTATTGATTTCTTCTAGAGAATTTTTAATTTTGTTTATTATGTTTTCATCATTATTTGTTTGCTCTTTACTTCTTCTATTTCCTTGTTAAGCATTTCTTGTATTTTCTCCATTCTATTTCCAAGAATTTGGATCATCTTTACTATCATTATTCTGAATTCTTTTCACATAGGCTGCCTATTTCCTCTTCAGTTGTTTGTTCTGGTCGGTTTTTAACTTGCTCCTTCATATGCTGTGTATTTCTCTGTCTTCTCATTTTTTTTAACTGACTGTGTTTGGGTTCTCCTTTTCCCAGGCTGCAGGTTTGTGGTTCCTGTTGTTTTCGGTGTCTGCCCCCAGTGAGTAATGTTGTTTCAGGGGCTTGTGAAGGCTTCCTGGTAGAGAGGACTGGTACCTGTGTTCTGGTGGGTAGGGCTGGATCTTGTATTTCTGGTGGGCAGGGCCATGTCCGGTGGTGTGTTTTGGGGTGTCTGTGAAATTAGTATGATTTTAGGCAGCCTCTCTGCCAATGGGTGGGATTGTGTTCCTGTCTTGTTAGTTGTTGGCATGGGGTGTCCAGCACTAGAGCTTGCTGGCTGTTGAGTGGAGCTCAGTCTCAGTGTTAGGATGGAGATCTCTGGGAGAGCTCTCGCCAGTTGATATTACATGGGGCCAGGAGGTCTCTTGTTGTCTAATGTCCTGAACTTGGCTCTCCTACCTCAGAGGCTGAGGTTTGACACCAGGCAGGGCAAGACCCTGTCAGCCACATGGCTCAGAAGAAGAGGGTAAGAAAAAGAAAGAAAAAATTAATTTAAAAAATAATAAAATAATTAAAATAAAAAAAATTATTAAAATAAAGAAATTTTTTTAAAGTAATTTTTAAAAAAAGAAGTTAGCAACCAAACCAATAAACAAATCCACTACTGATATCAAGCGTGAAAAACTATACTAAGATAAACATAAAAATCAGAAATAAGTCAGTCGCATACAGCAAACCTCAAGTCTACAGTTGATTCCAAAATCTACTGCCTCAATTTTCGGTTGATTCATTGTCTATTCAGGTATTCCACAGATGCAGGGTACATCATGTTGATTGTGGAGATTTACTCCACTGCTTCTGAGGATGCATGGGGAAATTTCCTTTTCTATTCTTTGTTCGCACCGCTCCTGGGGTTCAGCTTTGGTTTTGGCCCCACTCCTGTTCCTGCCCAGACAGGACGGGCTTAAAGGAGTGGCTAATTAGGGGGCTATTGCTCACTTAGGCTGGGAGGAGGGAGGGCTACGGAACGTGGGGTGAGCCTGCAGCTGCAGAGGCCAAGGTGACATTGCAACAGCATGGGGTGCGCCATGTGTTCTCCTGGGGAAGTTGTCCCTGGATCATGGGACCCTGGCAGTGGCAGGCTGCACAGGCTCCCTGGAGGGGAGGTGTGGATCGTGACCTGTGCTTGCACACAGGATTCTTGGTGGCTGCAGCAGCAGTGTTAGAGTTTCATGCCCGTCTCTGGTGTCCGTGCTGATAGCCGTGGCTCGTACCTGTCTCTGAAACTCGTTTAGGTGGTGTTCTGAATCCCCTCTCTTTGTGCAACCCGAAAAAATGGTCTCTTGACTCTTAGGCAGTTCCAGACTTTTTCCTGGACTCCTTCAGGCTGTGTTCCTGGAGCCAATCCCAGTCCTGTCCCTGGGATCTGACCTCCGAAGCCCGAGCCTCAGCTCACAGCCCCCACCCACCCCGGCAGGTGAGCAGACAAACCTCTCAGACTGGTGAGTGCTGGTTGGCACTGATCCTCTGTGCAGCAATCTCTCCTCTTTGCCCTCTGCACCCCTGTTGCTGCGCTCTCCTCCATGGCTCTGAAGCTCCCTCCTTGCCCACACCCTGTTTCTGCCAGTGAAGGGGCTTCCTAGTGTGTGGAAGCATTTCCTCCTTCACAGCTCCCTTCCAGAGATGCAGGTCCATCCCTATCCTTTTGTCTCTGTTTTTTCTTTTTTCCTTTGCCTTACCCAGGTACTTGGGGAGTTTCTTGCCTTTTGGGAAGTCTGAGGTCTTCTGCCAGCGTTCAGTAGGTGTTCTGTATGAGTTGTTCCGCATGTAGATGTATTTTTGATGTATGTGTGGGGAGGAAGGTGATCTCCGTGTCTTAATCCTCCACTATCCTCAGAGAAATACCCCCATGCCAATCTTTTGTATCTTGTACAAATACATTGTATTTATACCTTGGGTCAAGAACAATAAGATTCCCATTCATATTTAGATCTCATTTTTTCAGCTTCATCTGGTACAAAGAACAGTCCTTTCCTTTATTCACCCTCAGGGTTCTTGCTGACCCTTCTAGCAATTTTGGTAGAACTGAAATCTTGTCTCTTCCACTGTCTCTCTCTTGTGCCTACATCTACCCAACTTCCTAGTACCTGTGACCCTTCTGATTTCATTTTAATAAAAGTAGTTGTTGCCTCTGCAAAAAGAAACACACATAAAAACACAAAAACCATGCCCCCAGACACCATAACCACCATGATTTGGGAAGAGTAAATAGTGAGAACAAAGGCCCAGGATTTATAGCCCCAGCTGAGATCCCAGCCAACTGCTGTCATCAGTTTGCCAGCCATGGAAATATGCCATCTTGAAAATTGAGAGTCCCCAATCAGATTGTTCCAGATGATGTCATACAGAGCAAAAATAAACTGCCTATCCCAAACCTTGAACAAATTGCAGATTTGTAAGCAAAATAAATGATTGTTAATGTTTCGACCCATTAAGTTTGACAGTGGTATGTTACACAACAATAGAGAAATGCTGTAATTGAAGTAATGTAGGTCAGAGAGCTGAAAGTCCTGACTTGTTCAGACCTTTGCCCTCAGGCATAGTAAATTATGCATTATTAGTGTAAGGAAGGGAGAACTGGTGGCAAGTTTAGACTAAATAATGTAACCTTTATGATGTATTTTTCATAATTGTTTTAAAGAAATAAAAACTCTTCAGATATTGTTATACGTAGACACTATGTCAGGTACATCTAATCATTTAAGTCATGGTTCTTGGTCCCAGAGTGAGCAAAAAAAGTTAGGCATAACTTTTATTGAGTTCTAGGGATTTGTATTTAATGGATATATATATTTATAACTATCAGTTTATTGAACACATGGGTAGGAGTATCAAATTTAGGAGCCATATTAAAAATGATTTAATCTTCATACATTTGCTTAAATTTTCTTCGTATCTCCCCTTTCATGTTTAAAAGTATTTTATCTATATTCTGTAGATTTGAAAACTCAAAATAACCTGTGTTCCAATGTTATGTAGTAAATCTAAAGTGAGAGTTCACTTTCTAGAGAGATGTAATGTTACATATTTTAGTTTTAGTTTGATTTGGTGTCAGTGCATGAACACAAGGAAAATATTCTAAACAGGAGTGTAATTTCTGCCTATCTAAATATTGATCTACTGGTTTCAAGTTGGAGAATTTTTTTTTGTTATTTCTCTCTAGTCTTAGTTATCAAATATGTATTTAGTATAATTGCCATGATTCTTTCAATAGTATAGTACACATCTTTTTTACTTTCCCTCATCCTCCGTCTGTGACAATCCCTGTGAAAGAGACATGAATTCTTTTTTTTTTTTTTTTTTTTTTTTTTTTTTTTTTTAAAAGCACTTTTCTTTTTTATAGCTACTTTATTTATTTATTTATTTATTTTATTTTTGGCTGTGTTGGGTCTTCGGTTCATGCGAGGGCTTTCTCTAGTTGAGGCAAGTGGGGGCCACTCTTCACCGAGGTGCGGGGACCGCTCTTCATCGCGGTGCGCGGGCCTTTCACTATCGCGGCCCCTCCCGTCGTGGGGCACAGGCTCCAGACGCGCAGGCTCAGTAGTTGTGGCTCACGGGCCCAGCTGCTCCGTGGCATGCGGGATCTTCCCAGACCAGGGCTCGAACCCGTGTCCCCTGCATTAGCAGGCAGATTCTCAACCACTGCGCCACCAGGGAAGCCCCGAGACATGAATTCTTGATAAATTTACTTCATTCTCTCATTATATAATTTTTAAACAGAAATGTCAATGAATAATAAAACATTTAACAATTGAAGATGTGCATATCCATATTTCGTGATTTTGTGACAACATGAAAAGTTGCATGTTTTTATCTTTCTTTAAATTTCAGTGGGATGCGTCCACAAAACTTCAAATGTGTCTCATTTTCTATGAACAATTTGTTTTGGTTCATTTCCTTTTGCAATTACGTTAGCATTTAATAAAATACAGATTATGAAGAAGTATTCAAAATGGTAATTTTCAAAATGATTGTGTCTATGAGGCAGAACACACACTAAAGGTAAGAAAGTGGATTCTAATGAATATTTCAAGCCATATGGTAAATTATGTCATTTATTGGGTTCCTTTTATATAAATTAAATTGTATTCCTAATGAATATCTTCTTTGGAGTTTTTTGCTAACCTTTACTAATTATTTTAGATGTCTATAAGTGTATTGTTAAATGGAATGAATGGTTTTATTAGAAAGAGATGACATCAAATACGTCTCCAAAGGAAATGTTCTCAGTACAATAATTAATGGAAAAGCTCAGGACCATCAATTTCCTATAAAAAGATAATGATTAATTTGAATCATTTGATTCATAAGTTAAGTAGAGCTCTTTCTTGACACACTTTCAATTCTGTTATTCTGTTTTCTGAGCTCAAGTATAATAGTACAAAATTTATTTAGCTTTATTATCTCCTTTTTTTGTTTAAAATAATAGCATGACCTATGAACCTTCTTATGGATGTCTGTGAGCTCTTAATTGATGACTGCTGAGCAACTCTGAAATATTTCAGATATTGTATTTAATGATAAAACTTTTACAAATATTAAGGTATTAGAGAAACATAACTCTTTTACCACTTGAGAAGTGTTTGTCCTCTTGGATTCTACAATTCATGAAGCACTCATGTAATTCCTATAAAGTTATATTATACTCCCATAAACTTATCCTATTCTAAAAAATACATTAAAAATCATTAAAGTAAAGTAATCCAGTAGTCAAATTTTAATATCTATGTTGCAAACTGAACAAACTATTTCAAATATACACATTTTGTACAAGTTTCTTAAGGTTTTTTCCAACTAAAATATTGTGGTCTGTTTCACATCAACTTGAAAAGATGTGATGTCATCAATAAAAAGTGAAGAAATAGATAAATTGTAACTAGGTCCTAGGCTGTCCTATCTATTTTCTTGGTCATTATTGTTTAGTGTTTCTTTGAGTAGGAGAGGCAGATGGTTATGAAGGTAGAAGTTCCTGCTCCCCAAATATGCATGAGATCTAATAAGAATATTACAAAAGAATTTCTGTCTTTCCGTTTCCCATATGTACTTCATCAGTGTCATTTTTTTCTTATAAAATATATATCTCTTTTCTAGCCTATATGGCTGTAACATGATCCCAATTTTATACGTACCAATCTGTTATTCTCAATTCAGATTTCTGAGGCTAGTATACAGTAATTAATTAGCCTGTTTTTTTCAAGTCTTATGTAAGATAGATTACTATGCTTATTCCAAGAATGTCTGGAATTCTGGTACTGACTCCTGGCCATGGTATGGGTGGACTGAGGTAGCTAGTAATTTATATCATGTTGTTTAAAGTTCAAAACTCTCTTGCTGATATGCAGAACCAAGTTGTTTGCATTACTTAAGTTTGAATAGATTGAAGATTTATACTTGGTTTAAGCATTATACAGCCTTAATTGACTAGGTGACCTGTAGGGAATAGAGGACTGTTATGAAAATTTTCTCCAAGTTCTTCTGAAATGAGCATTCCAGTAGTTCATAATCTATGAACTATAAGACTAAGAAAGGTAAAACAAAGCAAACTAAATTTCATGCGACCAATAATATAGTTCAAATATTCATATACCCGAAATTGATAATCTGCAAGAAGAAAATTGATAAATTTGTTACCAGAGGGGGAAATTTTAGTATATATTACACTGTAAAGTATAAGAAGCATACGAAAATCAGAAATCAGTATATAGCAGAACTGAACAACTTGAATATCAAACGACCTAGTGACATTTATGATTATACTCAATAGCTAGAGAATGCCTCCACTATTGTTTTCATTTACATATCATATTTTAATTAAAATGTGTGGTGCTTTAAAAAGAATCTCAACATATTTCTAAGGAATGGAATCAGAAAGAATATCTTATGATATATATATATAACTGATTCACTGTACTGTACAGCAGAAACTAACACACCATTGTAAATCAACTATACTCCAATAAAAATTTTTTTAAAAAAAGAACATCTTATGAGTACAGTTAAAGTTATGGGTGAAGTTAAGCTAAATATTAAAAACAAAAGGTCTTTTTATGTTTTGGAAAGGAAATACCCTTCTAAATATCATGTTCTAAGAAGGGATCACATTGTAACTTAGAAAATATTCTAGAATAAATTATGACAGAACACAACATATTAAAAGCATATGATGAGTTGAAGCTATGCTTCAAAAAAATTTGAAGCATTAAATGCATACATTAGAAAAAAATTAAAATGAATTAATATTTGTCTCAAAAAAGGATAAGCAAATTCAACATAATAAAAGATGGAAGAAATTATAAAAATTAGAGTTGACATTAATGATATAAAAGAAAATAATACCAAAAAAGAATGTTGTTTCTTCAAAAAGGCGTACACTTACCTAATCAAGGAAAATTGAGAAAAGATAAAGGAGAAAAAACCCTTAAAGGGATAAAAAGGGGATATCAGTACAAATTAAAATGACCATAAATGGATATCATAAGTAAATTTATATTAGTAAATTTGAAAATTTAGGTGAAATGTCCACTTCTATATAAATACTGTCAGAAGGAAAAATAGAATATCTGAACAATACAAGAAAGTGAAAATTGGAGAGATTACAGAAATTGAATATATTATTAAAAACTTTTCCTCAAGGAAACTTCAGACACATATAATGTCACCAGGAACTCATTTCAAATATTTAAGGACTAAATAATGTTAAACACAGAAACACTTACATAGAATAGGAAATGAGAAAACATTGCCTAATTTAATTTATAAGCTCAATACAATTCTGACAACAAAAGCTGAAAGGGATTTTAAAAATGGGGGAGAAAATTAAAGGCCAGTCTCAGTCCTGAATATAAATGCAAAAATTCTAAACAAAATATTGTCAAATCAAATCTGGCAATGTATAAAATGTATAATCAAACATACATATACACATAAACACACACACACATAACACAAACCAAATTAGATTTTTGCAAGAAAAGAAGTTTGCTTCAAAATTAGAAAATACATCTAAGCAAAGTAACAAAATTAAAATTAAGATACAGATAAAATACAGGCATACCTCAGAGTTATTGTGGGTTCAGTTCCAGACCACTGCTATAGCGTGAGTACCACCTTAAAGTGAGTCACAAACAAAAGTTATGTTTACACTATACTGTAGTTTATTAAGTATGAAATAGCATTATGTCTAAAAAAACAGTGTAATATTATAATCAAAAATATTTTATTGCTAAAAATGCTGTCATCTGAGCCTTCAGCGAGTTATAAACTTTTTGCGGGTGCAGGGTCTTGCCTCCGTGTTGGTGGCTGCTGACTGATGGTTGCTGAAGGTTGGGGTGGCTGTGGCAGTTTCTTAAAATAAGACAACAATGATGTTAGCCGCATCAATTGACTCTTCCTTTCACCAAAGATTTCTCTGTAGCCTGCAGTGCTGTTTGACAGTATTTTACCCACAGGAGGACATTCAAAATTGTAGTCAGTCTTCTCAAATCCTTTCATTGTTTTATTAACTAAGTTTATGTAATCCTAAACTCTAAATCCTTTGTTGTCATTTTAACAATCTTCAGAGCAGCTTCACTAGGAGTAGATTCTATCTCAAAAAACCACTCTCTTTTTTCATCCCTAAGAATCAACCCCTCAACTATTAAAGTTTTATCATGAGATTGCAGCAATTCAGTCACATCTCCAGGATCTAGTTCTCATGCTCTTTCTAACATATCTACAGTTATTTTCTCCACTGAAGTCTTGAACCCTTCCTTGTTATCCATGAGGGTTGGAATCAGCTTTTTCCAAACCCTTGTTAATGTTGACACTGTTACTTCATCCCATTAATCATAAATGTTCTTAATGATATCTAGAATGGTAAATCCTTTCCAGAAGGTTTTCAATTTACTTTGCCTAGATCCATCAGAGAATCAGCATCTATGACAGCTATAGCCTATGAAATGTATTTCTTAAATAATAAGACTTGAAAGTTGAAATTACTCCAGATCCATGGGCTGCAGAATGGATGTTGTGTTAGTAGGCAGGAAAACAATGTGAATCTCATTGTACATCGCCGTCAGAACTCTTGGGTGACAAGGTGCAGTGACATTAAAAAAATCTTTCGAAGCAGTAGGTCTCAATAGTAGGCTTAAAATATTCAGTAAACCATGTTGTAAACAAATGTGCTGTTCTCTAGGATTTCTTGTTTAATATATAGAGCACAGGCTGCAGATTTAGCATAATTCTCAGATTTTTGGAATGGTAAATGCTCATTGACTTCAACTTAAAGTCCCCAGCTGCATTAACCCCTAACAAGAGTACGCCTGTCCTTTGAAACCAGACATTGACTTCTCTTCTCTAGCTATGAAAGTTGTCGATGGCATCTTCTTCCAATAGAAGACTGTTTCATCTACATTGAAAATTTATTGTGTAGTGTAGCCACTTTCATTAATGATCTAAACTAGATGTTCTGGATAACTTACTGCAGCTTCTACATCAGCCCTTGCTGCTTCACCTTGCACTTTTATGTTATGGAGATGACTTCTTTCCTTAAACCTCATGAACTGAGCCCTGCTAGCTTCAGACTTTTCTTCTGCAGCTTCCTCACCTTTCTCATCCTTCCTAGTATAGATTAGAGTTAGGGCCTTGCTCTGGATTAGGCTTTGGTTTAAGCGAATGCTGTGGCTGTGTGATCTTCTGTCCAGACCACTGAAACTTTCTCCATATCAGCAATAAGGCTGTTTTGCTTTCTTATCATTCCTGTGCTCACTGGAGTAGCACTTTTAATTTCCCTCAATAACTTTTCCTTTGCATTCACAACTTGGCTAACTGTTTGGCTCAAGAGACCTAGCTTCTGGCCTGTCTTGGCTTACAACATGCCTTCTTCACTAAGCTTAATCATTTCTACCTTTTGATTTAAAGTGAGTGATGTGGGACTCTTTTTTTTTCACTTGAACACTTAGAGGTCATTGTAAGGTTATTAATTGGCCTAATGTTAATATTGTTTCAGGAATAGGGAGGCCCAAGGAAAAGGTGAGAGATGGGGCAATGACCGATTGGTGGAGCAGTCAGAACACACACAAAACTTTTTGGTTAAGTTTGTTTTCTTATATGAGCACAGTTTATGGCACCTCAAAATAATTACAGTAGTAACATCAAAGATCATTGATGACAGGTCACCATAACAAGTACAATAATAAAAAAAGTTTTAAATATTGCAAGAATTACCAAAATGTAAGACAGAGACACTAAGTGAACAAGTGTTGTTGGGAAAATGCTGCTGATAGACTTGCTTGATGCAGTGTTGTCACAAATCTTCAATTTGTAAAAAACACAATATCTGTGAAGTGCAATAAAGTTCAATGCAGTAAAACAAGGTATGCCTGTATTCCAAATAACTATGGGAATAGATGCAGAAAAAAGATTAATAAATTTCACATCTAATTGTGATTAAAACTACTAACTACGTAGAAGTTAGAGAGAAAATTCTTCCTCTGATTAAGGATATCTGTAAAATGTAAATAGCAAATATCTTACTGAAGGAGAAATGTTCAAAGACAAGTGTACCCTCTAACAACACTACTGTTCCTCACCCTGCATATTCTAATCAGTGCGGACGCAAAAAAAAAGAACCCAAATTTAAAGTCTTAAAGTTTTCAAAAAAATTTTTTTCCACAATTAGCAGATGACATCATTTTAATGTAAAAATATTAAAGGAATAAGCAGTTAAATTATTAGAATTAAGTGATTTTTTGCATGTTTTCTCAATGCAGGTTAAATAGAAAAATATTTTGTGTGTACAGATAAATATTTATAATGAAATAAAAAGTAAAGTTACCATTTATAACATCAAATGCACAGAGCTTCAATTAATAAGTCAAACAAAATATGTGCAATACCTCTACACAGAAACTATCAACGAAGTTTCATTAAAAAAATTAAAAATTTTAACTAAATGTGAGAAGACCCTTGTTCATGAATTAGTAAATTCAATATTGTAAAGCTATCAATTCTTACCAGTGATCTATGGGTTCACTTTTGTAGGAATCAAATCTCAGTAGAGTGTGTGTGTGTATTTGTAAAATGCCAAGATGTTTCCAAAAATTTATGGAGATGCAAAAAGTCAAAAATAGAATTGGTATGGCCCTTTTAGCCCTTTTGAAGAAGGTGGAAACATTTTCTGAGAACTTGATTATCAAGATTTATTTTAAAGACATTAAAAGGCTATAGTAGGAAGGTAGCTTTTTATAGTACAAGAATACACACATAGAAAATTGGAACTAATTAGACAATCCAGAAACAGAGCCATGCATATATGGAAATTTGATTTAAAACAAAAAACTTTGTATTAAACCATGCTAGGCAAATTAGATATCCATATGCAAACTGATGAAATCCAATCACTGTTATATATCATATAGGAAAGAAAAAGCTAGATGCAAAACACAAAATAATATTCTATAAGTTACAAAAGGAGACTATTTTTAGGATTTGGGAGTCTGACAATTTTTGTTTTATTTTCTTAAAGTGATTGGACTACATTAAAATTAAAAACTTTCATTCATTGAAAGAAACTATTAAGAGAATGAAAATGCAAGATATAGATAAGGAGAAGGTATTTGTAAGATATATAACAGGCAATGAGCTCATTTCTTGACTCTATAAAGAATCTTCACAATATGATAAAAGAACAATATTACAAAAGAAAAATAGGCAATAAATATGAAAAGGTATTTCATAAAAGAATGTATGAAATGTCCAATAAAAATATGAAAAAGTATTCAACCTTATTAATAACTATGGGAATTTTATTAAAATCATTATGATACACAGTAAAACATCCATCAAAATGTCTAAGATTAAATACATTATAATACCTTGTTGTATTAAAGATAGAAAGAAATGGAAATCTTTTCACACGCTTTGTAGTAAATTGACACAGACATTTTGAAAACTGGCATTATCTGCTGAGGTTGAGCACAAAAATTCCCTATCACACACCAGTTGCACTCATATTTATATACCCAATATAAATCCATGTTTATGCATATAATAAGACTGATACAAGAATGTTCACAGTCACATTATTTATAGTGGTCCTGTATTAGTTTGCTAGGGCTGCTATAACAAGTGCCACAAACTGGATGGTTTAAACAACAGAAATAATTGTCTCATATGTCTGAAGGTTAAAACTCCAAGATCTCAAGGTGTTGGCAGTATTGCATCCTTCTGAGGGCTCCGAGAGAAAATCTCTGCTATGCCTCTTGCCAAGCTTCTGGTGGTTTTCTGGCAATCTTTGGCTTATACAAGTATCACCCAGATCGCTGCCTTCATCTTCACATGGGCTTTATCCTGTGGGTGTATGTCTCCAATTTTCCAGTTTTTATAAAGGCACCAGTCATATTAGATTAGGGACCTTCTTAATGACTTTATTTTAACTTGATTACCTCTGTAAAGACCTTATTGCCAGATAAAATCACATTTTGATGTATTGGGGTTAGGACTTCAACATATGAATTTTGAGGGAACACAATTCAGCCCATAAGAAGTCCCAAACCAGAAACATCCCAAATATCCAAGAATATTAGAGTGATAATTAAGTTGTGGTATATCATACAGTGGAATAACAAAGCAGCAATGAAAATTGATAAAATATCACTCTATGTAACAACTGTATGTCACAAACATATTTAGCAAAAGAAGGCAGACACAAAAATATACATACTTAATAAATATTGCTAGATAAGTTTCCTAAAAAACAGAGGAAGTTAAAATATAGTCTTAGAAATCAGCATAGCAGTTAGCATTGGAATGTGGCTAAAGATGGTATTGATAAGAGCAGGAGGAAGCTTCTAGGGGCTATCCGTGTTCTGTTTCTTGTTTGGGTGATGGTCATATGGGTATTTGCTTGTCATAATTCATTGAGTTGTATATTTTTAAACATCTTACACTATGTGTTGTGCTTCATTAAACATTAAATAATAATTCTTGTTAGGTAGATAGATAGATAACATGTATATGTTTTATATGTTTATGGGGTATAGTATAGGTACATACACACCAAACTGTTAGATTCATTATTTTAAGAGAGTAGACTTGGAGAAGTTAGGTAAAGAGATACTGTTAATTTTTTCTTTTATTCCCCTCTTCCCATTCACTTACTATAGAAAACTTGCTTACTTTCAAAACAAAAAGAAAATGGAAAAAGTTATGGAAAGAAAGCAATAAGACAATTAATACATTACGATTAAACTGAAAAGAGGTCAATCGCTTTTAAGGTCACACTTAGAAGACAGGAACATCTTTTAGAATTTGCCTTTGTTCGATCAACCTTTTGCACCATACATTTGGAACTCGTAAATATTTTGTTAAGTATGTATGCATTCTCTTGCCATAGATAGAGAAAATAGTAATGAAACAATAAGAATAACTGAAGAGCTCCTTATATTTGAAATCTCATTAGCATAAATATGAAATTGAAATATCTTTTAAAATAGTACAAAGAGTGACACAAAATAACTTAAAAGGCTTTTCAGAGTTTAAAAAAAAGTGCTAAAATATTTCCAGTCATTGTAAACTGCAGTTCACATTTCTTAGATAATTATTAATTTATTGGAAATGTTCTATCCATTTGAAATCTCTCCAGTAATTCTAAAATATTTTAGAAGAACCTAAACTTAAATTTTGAAATAACAAGGCTGCTTCAAGCCCTTTGTACTTTTCAATTATAATGAATTATATTCATATGTAACTTTGCATATTAAGTGTCAGATTATTTTGTTACATATTATTTATATATTATTTTATCTATCTATCTATCTACATCTCATTCAAGCTTACGAAGACATTTCATAAATATTAAAAGATTGGGAAGTAGCTCTTGTGCTACTTCTTGTTCTTGTCTACTGCATGCTTTAAGAATCCATGTTTTTGACTCTTAATTCGATGTCCTTATAAGTTTGTTCTGAAAAGGAAGAAATGAGGTAGGTAGCTTTACTGATAAAAATGATAACACCTCTTTTGAGCTTAGTTAAGCTGCATTAGCCAGAGAGGCCAAGGCCTAGGTGTCCTGAACTGAATGGAGGGCCAGGGTATACTGAACTGAATGAAGAACAAGAAACTTCAGAAACAAGGCAGCACACTAAAATATTTCCTATGTCTAGAGTGCTAACCAGAGGCCTACTCACCCTAAATATCTAACCACATACTGGCACTCTTGCCCTCCTTCACTTACTCCTCTGCAATATACTTTTACTCAATAATGACATTGTTAGGATATGACAAAATATTGTACATTTTAATATATTAATTTACTAGTTGTTTACTGGTTTGTACTCAGAAACTTTGAGGGAGGCTAAGTAATTTAGGCAGTAGCTATGATTTTATTAGCTAAATGAAGAATACATTTTTTCACTACAAACAGCATTTGTGTCTATTACCATTTAGAAAGCATTTGAATAGAAATATAAGCAATAACTATCTTTAGATGTCAAGACTTCTCATGAGATTAAAAATTTTTTAAATATATTTTTATTGAAATAAATGTGTAATTTTGGTAAGCATTGTGTTAGGTGATAGATTATGAATCATATATAAACCCTGCTACCCAAATAAAAAAAGAAATTAACTCACCAATATTTTGTGATGAGTGCTTTAGAGAGGCTATACACAAATGCTATGAAAGCATAGGGAGAGGCAGTTAATTCTATGAAAAAAAAAAAGGGGAGGGCTTTACAAAGATAATGTATGACCTGAGATGTTGGGTAGAATTATATTTTTATATATAAAATACCTTGTGTAGAAAATAAAATTTAATCAACTGCATGGAAGCATGAGACCAAAACATAGCAATTATCCTGAACTTGCTAGAGGTTAATTGAAATGGATTGATGGGGAAATATCAGTATATAGAACATTAGCTTTGGGGCCTGAATATAGAAGACAATATAGGCTCTGCTTAAGATTAACAATATTTACTCCAGATATTAAAGGGCCATTAAAATCTTCTCTTTTATAATTATCATGTGAAAATATAATCAGATCCATATTTTAGAAATATAACATTAGTAGTCTTTAATAGATTAACTGGAGAGAGGAAGGAAGTGGAAGCAGAGAAAATTATTTGGTGGCTTTTATACATGTCAAAGAAAACAATAATGAAGACTCAAACTGGATTATAGAAGTGAGACCAAAAGGAGAAGATAAATAGGAGAAACACTCAGAATGAGAAATAATAGTACATAAATCATAATATTTGAGTAATGGAGAAGAGAGAAGTACTTTAAAATAATTGTCAGATTTTTAGCATTATGTTCCTTTTAAATGAAGATTAAACAAAACAAGTTTGAGGATTTGTTCTTGAATTTAGGAGTCAGTAAGTGGCACAGTGGAGGAAGTGATAGAACTATGATTTGTTACATCAATGTATACATGGCAGTTTAAACCATGAGAGAGAATTGAATTGCCCTGGATTACAACTTATATTTATAAAATGAAAGGGAGAAAGTCACAACAAGATAATAAAAATAAGAGAAGGCCAATGATGGAATCTGCAGAAAAAACAAAACAACACAAAACCATATTCCCAGAAAGTGAGTTGTTTTTCAGTTTCTTCACAGGGTTAATTATCTCAGAAATAGCCAAGAGATTTTACAACAAAGCAGCCAGATTTCACAAGAAACATAATTCCTACTCCTTGTTTACTAAATATTATGCAAAAATATTTTGAAGGATATTATTTGAAGTCATTTATTATTAGGATTGTGCCTTAAAGATAATATATCCAAAAAATTCTTGATTCTTTATAAAAAATCTGTTAATGTAAGATACTGCACATCTGTCTCTTAATTATTATTAATCCTGAATTCAAGTATTTCCAAAAATTAATTTTAAGTAGTTCAATGAAATATAAATTATACATAATCTTTGATTTAGAGAAAATTAAGAGAGAAGAGTAAGGAGATAAAAGAAAATCGGAACTTGACTGGAGCAAGAACAGTCATTCAACTCTCAGTTGTATATTATGATCAGAAAGATTTAGAGGTCAAAAAGTTGTATCTTTGTACAGAGGTGAATATATTTAGTGGTATTTTAATATCAGCTTATTCAAGAAGGAAGTTTAATATAGCAAAAGTTATTCAATTTAATGCTTTGGGGACAATTAGCTTCAAGCGGCTGGAAAATTGTATTTAAGTGAATGGCCATTTATTGTCTCCAAAATGTCTAAAATCTTTCTTCTGAAAGGTGAGTGAAATCTACTATTGAAAACGATATACTCTGAGATATCAAGACCTCGCTCTGAGATGAATGTAAACTCCCTAAAAGCCTTCATTCCAAAATAAATTTAAGTAAATTGTTTACTTTCCCATGGCAATTCCTGAGTGAAAGAGAAACTCCTGACACTTATTTTTTCTACTCTTTTAATATGAGGCATATTTTCTAATGATATAAAGAGAAAAGCTTTCACCTTTTTTTTTAAAGATTTTTTTTGATGGGGGCCATTTTTAAAGTTTTTATTGAATTTGTTACAATATTGCTTATGTTTTATGTTTTTTGGTTTTTTTGGCCCTGAGGCACATGGGATCTTAGCTCCCCTATGAGAGATTGAAACTACACTGCCTGCATTGGAAGGTGAAGTTTTAACCACTAGACCTCCAGGGAAGTGCCATGCTTTCACTTTTAATAAAAGCAAATTTTCAGGCAAAATATCTCATGTGGTTTTGTGGTTTAAAGTGTTGACATTTTTAGTTGTTCTGCTTATAGTAAAAGGTAAGTATGGTGGAATATAATTCAAAAACACAAAACCAGTTGGATGTGGTTATCAAACTATGTAGGAGAAAATAACCTTTAAAAGAAAAACTTTGGTATAATTGTCACATTAATACTGGACATGACCACTTTCTTGCATTTCTCTTAAGTATCAAAATGGTATGATTAATTAGCAAAGCAAAAAGTACTAAAATTATCTGAAAGTTTGCAGTGTTTTTCAGAATAGTTAAATATTTTATAAAAGAGTAGAATTAATTATCATAACTTCCAAATTCATATTGACTTGGGCAAACCAGATAAACACATTTCTCCAAGGGAAGATGAAGATGAAAATGTTGTAGTAATAAATAATAAGCACGTGGAGAATTGAGTTGTCAAGCTTACTACATGTAATTAAAAGAAAATTAGTTGCAATGAAAGAAAAAAATGCCACCCCTCATGGTTCAATTTTTTTTTCAAACTATCAAACATGTGAGAAGGAGAGATAATTCACACCTGTGTGTTTTATTCATCTTACAGAAACACATGACCATAAAATGGTACTGACTCAGATAAATACAAAGTATGTGCATTTGTCTCATGAGTGGGTCTATTATAAGCGTTAAACTTTGTATGAACTCGACTGTGTACACTTTCTGTAGAATTCTCACTCTGATAATACCTTTACAAAATGAAAACAACAATACCATTGCAAATAACATCTGTTAACAAGGCTTCAATGACCTCAGTTCAGATGACACAGCTTCTCAGGTCTTGTCTTCAATAAAATTGTAATTTATAAACCATCACATAAAATCTAAAAAACAAAATAAAATGTCTGAGTGTTTTAATGTTTAATTCATCAAAAATTAAACATATTACTTAAAACCTAGAGAATCAGAAGAATTATCTGGTATGCAATAACCAAACCAGATTTTCCTAAGGTAAATACTATTGAACTAGAATACTAGTAAATAAGTTTTAGACACCTTAACTTACAGGCTATTGTCATTGTGAAATCTTAGAGAAAGAAAATAAAGTGCTTCCTAAGTATTTTTACCATATTGAATTCCCTTTCTAATCAGCAGAACAGCTTTTGAAAATGTTGACCTAGATAATTATTATTTTAAGGATAATATATTAATGTAAAATCTTTCTCTCTCGCTCACATTTTCTGCCACCACTATCCTTATTTATTGCATTAATGGTATTTTGCCTCTTTGTCTATCCACACTCAGGAAAAAAAAGATTTTTTTCAAACTTGCTTTTTTTCCCCTCATATTATTTTCTCTGTTCAAAATTCTCTTTCCACATATCCTCACCTGAGGAGATCTTACTCAGTTTTCAGGGATTATTCCATTCATGGATAATAACAAACTATGCTGTATCAAATACATTTTCATATTAGTGAAATCTGATAATAAGATATAACACAATGAGAAACTCAAAGACCAATTTCTGCATGAAGTCTGTGGTCAAAGAGGTAAGGTAGTTTCTGAGCATTAAAGTTATTTACTGTATCATATAGGCATTTATACCTATATAGCAAAGATTGTGACCAGAGCCACTTAGGGTAGGAAGTCTTGTGAGAGATACAGTTTAATGAGTTGGGTCAGAGGGGACAATGACTTTGGGGGGGGCATTATATCTGGACTACAAAATCACTCCTTGCCAAAACGACATTAAAAATAAAAGGAAGAAGCACTTCTGGAATGGCAAAGTAAGAACCTTCAAAACTCCACTCCTTGGTATAATAATGAGAACAAAGGGGAAATTTTTAAAATTTAACTTTTTCAGAGCTCTAAAATTAACCAAATGTTTGCAAAAACCCACGAAGTGTTTAATCAAGAACAATTACTGAATTTTGGTAAGAATGGTAAGCTTTGTGGCCTATTAACTTGTTCCAGTCTTTTGTCAACACCTTTGCAACAACCTAAATGAATGGAAAAATGTCCCACACTCATTTATTGGGCAACTCCATTTGGCTAAAATGGAAATGCTCCCCAATTTGATGTACAACAACACAATCTTTATAATCCCCAGCTTCCTTTTTGCAGAAAATGGTAAGCTGATCATAAAATACATAAGGGAATGCAGGGATCTAGGATAGCCAAAATAATCTTGAAAAAGAAGAAAAGTTGGAGGACTCATATTTCCAGATTTTAAAACTTACTACAAAGTAAGTAATCAAGACAATGTGTGACTGGTGTGAGGGTAGATACTTTGATCTGTGGCATAGAATTGAGGGCTTAGAAATAAACTTGCATTTATGGCTAATTGATTTTCAGCAGGAGTGCCAAGATAATACAGTTGTGAAAGAGTAGTCATTTTAACAAATAGTGCTGGGATACATGGCTATTCACGTGCCAAAGATTTAAATTCCCTTTCCTCACATTTTTGTTATGTGAATTATACCTCAATAAACTTATAAAAACAAGCAAAGAAGAAAAAGACAGAAACAATTCTGGGCATATGTCTGAGTAGTGACACAGAAGGGCCCTCAAGGGCTTGAACCTGATTTGAGACAAGCATTACTTGCAGAGCTTTTAGTCTTTAAGGTAAATGCAAATCCTCTAAAGAGGATAGCACATTCATCCATGGTTTCTAAGTGTTGCTACAAATAAATATACAAGTATAGGTCCAGCAACCAGTCAAAGTTTACCAGCACAGAATAATGTTTAAATATGAACAAACCCAATAGATATTACTGAACACACCTTCAAAGGACTTACAATGGTGGAACTGTCAAAAATAGAGTTTAAACAAGCCATATTTCAGTTTTCAAAAATGTATTAAATAGAAAATATCTCTAGGAAACAGGAAACTGTAAAAATGACATGGCTAGTGTAAATAAGGATCAAATGGAACTTTAATAAATAAAAATATAACTGAAATTTAATATCTGTTGGATATATGTTAGTCAGCAGATTCTGAGAATAGAATTAAGAATTAGTGATTTGAAAGATCCGTGAAATCAGCCATAAGCAGAAAGGAAAAACATGGAATCTATAGGAGACAAGATTGGAGACCCACAGAATCAGATTATCTAACATATTTTTGATAGGAATTCCAGAAGGAAAGAAATGAGAGAAGTGAAGGAATGGCAT
The DNA here is from genome assembly GCF_028023285.1 of Balaenoptera ricei. Taxonomy (NCBI): domain Eukaryota; kingdom Metazoa; phylum Chordata; class Mammalia; order Artiodactyla; family Balaenopteridae; genus Balaenoptera; species Balaenoptera ricei. The sequence continues at coordinate 129,526,426 of NC_082640.1, forward strand.
AGAATCAATATTTGAAGAGTTAATGGCTAAGAGGAAAGATTATAACCCATACATTAAAGGAGTCTGACAAATTACAGGTGTAATAGGTAAAGATTAAATATACATCAAGACAAATCATAATAAAAGCTACATAAAAATTTTTAAAAGGTAAATATTAAAAATAATAGAGGAAATAGAAAAAGCAAAAATAATTGGTTGGCACACCCCTCAATAGCAACAGTACAAGTCAGTAAACAGTGAAACAGATTTTTCAGTGGTCTGATAGAAAATAAATACTAAACTGGAATTATATACTCAGAAAAGATATTTCAAATTAAATGAAAATAATGACTTTATGAAACAAACAAAATCTAAGTTTGTCAACTGAGGACTTTTCCTAAAGTCTTTTACTTAAGCAATATTTTTTCAGGAATGGACAAGTGATCCCAGAGGGAATGTCTAAAAATAAAAACAGAATGATGAGCAAAATAAGTGGTAAATATATAAACAATATGATTTGAAGATTAGCTGTATTCAAAAGTAATAATGAAGTCAAGTGAGGTTAAAATAAAACAAAAAAGAGAAGACTTTCAAACACAAAAACTTTTGGGTAAAGGTGTTACTGGAGGGAATAAATGGGTAAATGGAAGCTAAATGTTTAACAGCTTTTATATGTTCAAGGAATATATTTATATATTTATTTAAAATACACTTTATTTTACATGCACCCCAATCTTCACAGCAACACTATTTACAATAGCCAAGACATGGAAGCATAAATAAATGTCCATCAACAGATGAATGAATAAAGAAGATGTGGTATATGTAATATATATACAATGAAATATTACTCAGCCATAAAAAAGAATGATATCATGCCATTTGCAGCAACATGGATGGACCTAGAGATTATCATGCTAAGTGAAGTAAGTCAGAAAGAGAAAGACAAATACCATATGATATCACTTATATGTGGAAACTAAGATATGATACAAATGAACTTATTTATAAAACAGAAATAGACAGAAAACAAATTTATGGTTACTAAAGGGGGAGGGAGAGGGATAAATTAGGAGTTTGGGATTAGCAAATACAATCTACTGTAAATAAAACAGATAAACAACAAGGTCCCACTGTATAGCACAGGGAACCATGTTCAATATCTTTAATAAACTATAATGGAAAAGAATATGAAAAATAATATATGTATATATGTATAACTGAATCACTTTGCAGTACACCAGAAACTAACACAACACTGTAAATTAACTATACTTCAATAAAAAAAATTAAAAAAATAAAATACACGTTTTTTTCAAGCATAAGGAGGATTTAGAATAAATGACCAAATAATTAGTTATGATCAATTCTCAACAAATTTAAAAGGAATGCAATCAACTTTGTTTATTTTTGACCACATAGAATTAAACTAGAAATCTAATATAAAAGTACAGCTCAAAATGTGCTTATGTTTGGATATTAAAAATACATTATATAATAACCCATACGTCAAAGAAGAAATCAAAATTGAAATGAGAAACTATTTTGAACTGAATGATATAAAAATTACTACGTATCAACATGTTGGCTTCAGTGAAAGCAGTAATTAGACATTTATGACCTACACTAAATATGTTGAAAAATAAAAAGACTGGAAAATCAATGCATTAATTATTCATCTCTTGAAGCTTCGCAACTCATTCCACGAGGCTGTGCAGCCATTCTCAAATTTTGGCATCTCAGGATCCCTTTACACTCTAAAATTAGTCTTCTCTCCAATTACCAGTAATTGAAAGGACAGCCCATACCATCAGGCAGATTTGACCTAATACTGTATATAGGGTATTGCAGTGGGTTGAATGGTGGCCCTCCAAAAGATATGTTTGTATCTTATCCCCATAACCTGTGACTGCGATCTTATTTGGAAAAGGGTCTTTACAAATATAATTAAGGGTCTTCAGATGACAGCATTTTGAACTATTCTGGTGGATCCTAAATCCAATGGCAAAAATCCTTATAAAAGATTACAAAGGAGAGACCGGGGAGCAGAGGAAAAGCCCATGTGAAGACAAAGACAGAGATTGGAGTTATGCAGCCACAAGGCAAGGAATGCCTGAGTCTGCCAGAAGCTGCAATAGGCAAGACATGATTTTCCACTAGTCTTTGGAGGGAGAGCAGCCCTATCAACACCTTGCTTTTGGACTTCTTGCCTTAAGAACTATGAGAGACTATATCTCTGTTGTTTTTAAGCCACCAAGTTTGTGGTCATTGGTAACAGTCAATAGCCCTAGATGTTAAAGTCATTTTGGAGTAGGAACTCTAACTCTTCTAGTAATGATATAATTGAAACATGTAACTTAATTGGGTGACATCTAAAGGGTTGGAGACTAGAATCAATTTTGACATCCTTTGCTGACTACACTCTGGAGGTTGAATACCTAAAATAGGATGAATGAAATGAAAGATAGTTAAAGAGCTAAGAGAACATCAATGAGATTGCTTTAGCTGTAGTTAGCGATCTTCTAGATCTATGTTGCTCTGCATTTGTAGTGAAAGGTGTAATCAATCTTTTCTTGTTTAAGTGACAGGTGTTTATATTTGTTGCTGTCATTTTCAGAAAATCCAAAGAGTGACTATGAGCCGGAGAATAATTCAAATATCAGAATTAGGACACAAACTAATATTGCCTATATTTGTCAGGAGGAATTAATGGAGAAAATCTATGTTGTTTGATAGAAAGTACAGATTCTGTTGCCGAAATTTGGCCTCTGTTCACCAATGCAGAATTGAAACGTGGAGACAGAGTTTTGCGTGAAGTAGAAAAGAAAGGCTTTATGCTCTGCCAGGCAAAGGGGGCCACAGCAGGCTAATGTCCTCAAAAATGTGTGTCCCACCCTGGAGGGGGTAGTGAGGAGTCTTATAGTGTTCAAGGAGCAGGGCATGATCAGCTCATGGACATTCTTCTGATTGGTTGGTGGTGAGGTATTTGGGAGTCGGCATCATCAACCTGCATTCAACCAGTCTGGGGTCTCCGTGCTTATGGGCAGCATACAGTTAACTTCTTCCACCTGGAGGGGGTTTCAGTATCTGTAAAACAACTCAAAGGACATGGCTCAGGATATTATCTATAGTCCTTGGGGAAGAACTAAAGATCTTGACTTTGTTTAATGGCTAAGATATTATTATTTTGTCTTGCTTGACTGTTTTCCTTTCTGAAAACAGTCATTTTCTCACTTCTCTGATTAAATTTATTCTTTGACTACAGTTTTTCTGCAGACAAAAGGCAGGTGTAAGACATGGGTGGGGGTCTATTCTGGGAAAGTCTCATAGGGTCCTGCTTGTTTACAATTCCAAATGAATAGAGAATCCTATATTATATCCACATGCTTATAGTTTTTAATCCTACATCTCTGCCTATCATTTTTGATGTTTTTATATGAGCTGCTTTTTCTCTGCTTATCTATGTTAGTGTCTCTTATTCACTCCATCCACTCCTGTAGTTTCATTTACCATCTACATATCATTTATTTCCAAATGGATACTTCTGGCTCAGGTGTCTCTTCCAAACTTCAGACTTGGATGACCTACTCCCTAGGGACAGCTCTACTTTCTTTTTCTGCAAGCATGTAACTTCAAAGTAAAAATCAAACACTTGAAAAAAATCATCTTCTTCAACCTCCAGTACCCTATTTCTCTTTGAGTGAATGGTATTGTGAATTACCAAACCAGAATTAGAATCTAGTCCTGAACTTCTGCTTCTCTCTTACTCTGACATACAACATTAAGCACCGAGTCTTGTTGAGATTATGTACTTTATATTTCCTGAATCTTTCCAGTTTGTTCTGCTTGTCATGATTTTTATTAAGATCCCAATCATTATCTCTTGCCTACAAAAGTTAAGAGCTTGTAACCTCTCTCTCCTTCCTGTCTTGTTTCTTGGACTATTCTTCATCTATTGTCAAGATGATCTTGTTAAAACTGGAATCCTCCTACAGAAACTCCTTCAGTATACATTATCATATCTCATCCTCATTCCTGACTGTACCAATATCACTGAGTGCCCTCAAGCTAAAGGCAGAATTCCTTGGGAATGGAATGGCTGGTGGATCATTCCCTTAACATGTCTGTTCTCTGAGCCCTTTCTCTTCACACCTCACTGAACTGTATGCATCTCTCCAAACTTGTCATGTTTTTTTCAAGGCTTTTGCACTTTCCCCTCTGCTTAGTTATCATTTTCCCCTATATTCCATGGATGTGACCAAGTCCTGATCTTTTTTAACCTTAGCTATCACTCAACCAGAGTGATGTTCCTGATCTCTCACGGTTGGGTAACTTTCCTATGCTCTATGGTCCCAAAGCACCATATCCTTGCTACTCTCATCTTACTTATCAGCTATTTTTGCTGTCCCCTACATAAGACTGTAAACCCTTGATGGCCGACATGTATCTTCATCACTGCTGTAGGCCCAGATTCTGGTGTGCGTATCACAAATTCAAATGTTGTCAAGGACCAGGTCTGTAAAGAAAGTGTGTAACCACATTTAGTGTTTAACCACTTGTCACAAGTACTAGGTTGTGGTAAGGAGTACTGGTAAATAAAGCATATATGTGTCAAATAAGGGCATTAGATGTGAATTTAAAAGACAGTATGGGCCGAAATATTGTGTTTTCAGGCCATATTTGGCAGCTCCATAGTCAGTGTGACTGCCAAAATGTTGTATATCCTAGATTTGCACTATACATAAGTCACAAGTAGATTATTAATGAAAATTCATTAAGTTAATCATATTAGTTAAATGCATTCTTTTATTAATCAGCTTTTGATTGACTACTGCTTCAGTATATGAGTCAAGACATATTTTCTTACCCCTCCCCTTATGGAAACCATTTTGTTATTTTAGGTAAAACAAAAGTTAGGTGACAAACCAATGGTGTTAATTTGATACAGTGAAGATATTTGTTATAATGGTGAAATTCTAATTATAAATAATTCAGAGATAAGTTTAAGGCAGTTTCACCTTCTCTGTGAGTAATATAGATAGATATCTTTGAGAAAAATTCAAACAATTTCAATTTCTCTGAGTGATATGGATAGATATAAGAAATATACTTGAAATATTTTGATTGAACTTATGAAATACGTTATAAAATTTGGTACTACTTAGAATTCCTTATAAAGAGAAACAGTTGGGTAAGGTAAAAATAAAGGCAACATCGATTTAGATCTTTCTTAGCAGACTTTGTTGTATTAATACATGAATGAATTCTTATATTCTCTTATTCACTTGGACATTTCACCCCTATTCAACGGGTAAGTCTTTTATTTATATCTCAAAAAATATATTTATTTGAATTTAGATAGGTTTGATTTTTGAATATGTAAGCAGAATTATATTTTCAACGTAATGAAAATGAAAAAAAAATTTCTGGAACATTTTCAAATAAAGAAAGTAAACATTCCATGTATTTTTTATATAAATGTTATTTTAGGATATTGTTTAAAAACCACTTTGTCATATAGAGATGGATATAATATGCCAATAATAAAATGTGTAAAATAATTATGTGCTAAGATATAATCTTGTGGAACATTGCAAATTTTGAGTAATATTTTGATCTTTTCAATTTTTTTCCAAACCAGATCCAAAGAAATAAAACTGATTTGTAGAAACATTTTTCTTCTGCGACAAGATTTCCACAATTTACTGCTTACCTAATTGACAACATATAAATCGTATTTCACTATTTAATTGAGTAAATTGTACTGTAGCAACACATTTTCTGTATGGTAGTTGCACATTTATGAGTTACATATTCACCTAGCTTTGAGAGGGCTTATTTGAAATAATTCTACACTAAAATTAATTTATATTTTATATCATTTTACATATGATATCAAAGCTTTAAAACTTCCAAAAGTATAAAAAGTAAAGCCTATGAGAGTGAAATTTGCTCTCCTGAGAAGTGGAAACAAGGATCCTATATATGCTATTCAATTATTACCATATGCTGGTTTCAGATCCAACTCTGACCTTAATTTCATGCTGTCTGCTTCAGTTCTGCTTTGTAAACAGAAGTGATAAAACATCTTCAATGAACGAATATATTTTGTTTACACAACAGTAGAGTTATTTGTAGTGATTTCATTTTTTAAGAATGCAACAATATGAAACTGTCATTCACTCTGAAGCACCCTTGGAAACTTGTCTCCTATTGTGATAAATTGTGCCTCTTTGATACAAACAGAAGTTTTATCCCTTTTAGGATTCCCTTTTTAGCTAACTAATGAGGTTGTGTATTCAGAGCCATTTCAGATAGTGTGAAACTTTTTCCCTCTTTTACCTGAATTTCATTTTGTTAATGTGAAAATCAACATTTTTCTGCAAAGCCAATTTACTGAACATTGGAAGGATTCACATTGTTTATTATTATTAAGGTCACTTGTCTTTGGAGACAAAATTATGACAAGTTTCAAGTTTATTTTTGCCACTTCTAAGTTATTGAAGCATACTTTATGAGGATTCCATTGTAGCAAAAGTTGATTTTTTAGTAAATTAAATTTTCCCAACAATCTATCAAGGATAACTCAAAATATAGCTCTAAGAATACCTTATCAAATTATATTTTAGGAAGAATATATAAGTACTTAAAAATGAAAGTTCAAATCAGCAGTTTTTTAGTTAAATAATATCTCTGTCATGGTGTTGCAAAATGTTCAGAAAGGAAGTGGCATATCAGGAATCAAAGTTAGTTATTTTGATGCTATTATACAGTAGGGTTTTATGGGGTTACTGTTTTTAACAATTTAGAATATTTAAATATTTTATGACTTTTACAGGTGGTTGGGAATAAAAGTATTTTTATGGGATTCCTGCAACTATTAATAACAACATGAAAATGAAAATTATGGTTTGACTTTAGAGAAGAAATTAATGATACATGGTGAGAGAAATGTAAATTAGTTGGTGTGAAGAAAGTAAATGAAAATTCTTTATAACAGGAACAATGAAAGCATATTAGTGCTGTCAGGACACAAAGAAAATCTAGGCAGTGCATCCATGGACTCATACAAACCATTTACCTAAGAAACAGATAAACATGTCTCACAGAAATATAAAGAAGGTTAGACCTTATACTTTTGTTATAGAATGGGTTCCTCACATCCCTCTTCCCTGTCATTTAAGTTGTTTATTTCCTTTTATAAAGAAGTGTGTTTCAGAAAATAGTAAAATCATATTAAAGTATCCATAACCACATTCACCAAGGGAAATAACTGTTAATCCACTAATACATAAACTTATAGATCCTTGTAGTGTGTGTATGCATGTATGAGTGTGTTATGTGTGTATACTAAAATACTCTCATACTCTTTGTAACCAGCTTTTTCACTTAAAAAGATAATATAAAATTTCCTGATTTTTGAGTATACAACCTTAGACTCTGAACTTGAAGCCTTAAGTGTTATTACAAATACTAAAGTTTTGTTAACTCTATGAAGAAACATAAAAATATCCATAAAATTGCTATCAATTAGTTTATTGTGGAAATAAAATTTTAGATTCTCTCTTATGAATTTATTCTAGAGTATAACCTATCACTAGATAAAAGGTGAGACTGAGATTAGAACAGCTATTTTTACAGGAATTCTGTTTATATAATACTTTAACTAGGTGTCTGAAAATTGTACTTGATTGATTACATATTCTTTTGATTTCTTTTATCTTTATTCCATACAAGTAGTTTTGCAATGTTAACAAATACATTTCAGAAGAACATAGCATAAATGAGCAAAAAATATAGAAGAGTGATGGCCAGATTGGATCAGGGTAGTATTTCAAGGAACTTGTCTATTCGTGGCACCTTTTCAGTTCCAAGGTGACCCTGAGGTACTGCTTTGAAGTCCTTTAGAGCTGTTACATAGAAGTCCTGATATACCTCCATATTTGATGTTCCAACAAGTACTGTCCCTTTAGTAGCCTTGATGTGGGTGTGGCATAAAAAAGCTTCCACTCTGGAGAGTTCTTCCAGATCAGACCCCTAGCCTGTTTCATGTCTTCCCTGGGCTTGTTTGTAGACCAAGTCCCTTAGACTTGCTTGATTCTTCATTTGTTTTCATATTGAACTTAATTTCACCTAGTTCAGAGATTCTGAATTCACTTTTCAACTATCTAAAATTACCAGTACCAGTCAGCCCTATGTATTTCTTCTCCTAACTCTGGCTCCCAAATTTCCAGGTTGCTTAGGAGAAGAAGAGGAATTCTAATCTTATAGTTTCTATTTGCACTCTGATTTTCTTCTGAAGTCATGCCTTTTAAACACTTCCCCTAGAAGTGGAAGAGCAATATTGTTGACATATTTGAACTGAATAAAGCATGGAAGAACTACATTTATATATTGATACTCAATATATATATTCATATATGTATATATACATACACAGCAAAACTGACTAATTACAGGCATTATTCTCTTTTCCAAATTAGTTTTACAAAAACATTTGACTCCAAAATATAATTATCTTTTTGCAACTCTCTAACCCTGGCATCTCTCCTGTTCCCCTCTACATTTTTCTACATGGCACTCACTGACATTTACTACATGTTATTTATATATTTATAATATATAAATTTAACATATAATTATATTTATTTAAATACCATACATAACATGTATATATATATATAGCTACATAATTTGTCTATCTCTACCTATACTTATGATCTGTCATCTTTCACTAAAATGTAAATTCCATGGGGAGATCAATGTTTTTTCTACTGTGTTCTCAGTTCCTAGAGTAGTAACTAGCAAAGTGTAGGCACGTAATACATATTTGTTAAATGAATTAATGTACATATTACTTAATGATTGTTACTCTGTTAAGGTTTTATTTTAGTTTTTTAAATATAGAATGTTCAAGGAGAAAGTAATTATTCAATTATGAATCAATAACAAATAGAACCCTTGGTTTGCATATCATTAGCACCAACAAATCAGAAGGAAAGAAACTATAGGACAGCTCTGTAATTTTATAAAAGTGTGTTCAGTCCACAATATCTGCATACAAGATGGAAGAATTTTTCCATCCTTTCTCTAAAGTTAGAGCAGCACACTTCAGAGGTCAAGTATAAAAGGCAATCATATCAAAAATCTAAATTCTTAAGATCATTTTCTCTTACCTTTAAAAATACTATGCAGACAATTTAAACCTCTCAGAGTAAGGACATAATGTCCGATATTATTTTAAAAAAATGTTGACATCAATGCAAAGCCATTAATCCATTCAGTTATATATAGAACAACTTAGGATAAGAAAAGGTAACACTGGTCACCTAACTCTAAGCTATTACCCAGGTTTTGCAGTCTTATAAGGGGAACCACAGATCCTATTAACCATTATCAGGATAGCTTGGGGAATAGAGACAGACACTTTAATGAGCTTCTTTATCTTGTTTTCATCTTAGTAGTTAAAAATAGACCAACATTAGCTATCAAGTCCCACTTCTTTAATGATAACATTTGTTGAGTGTGACGCCACATTTTAAAAGTTCTGACATACCTAATAATATGTAGGTACATATAAGAGCTTTGTATGATTACCTAATTTTCTTCCACACAGCTCAGCAAAGAGTCAATCTTTCTATTTTTATTCTCTTTTAGACACATTGTGTAAGTAGCTGTACAAGTTGGATTTGAAATTTAAACTCAGCTTTTCAAAATATTGTCAATAATATTTCACCATCGCACACTTTCAGCAGTTGTTTGTTGCATAATCAGCATGAAATCTAACAAAACTGTACACCAAAGAAACTCAAAGACATCTGCCTAACTGCTTTATTGAATGCTTGAGCAATTCTGTGGAAGATTTCCCATATCACCTGTGGTGGAACAGATGTGGCTACTGTGTGAAGCATATATTAGAGTTATAGAATACCTGCTAGAAAGAAATTCCAAATGCAGAAAAATATATTTTAGCTTATGAAAAGGGCCTCAAGGGATCCAAATCACCTTCTCTAATTACACAGTTATAGACTGAAGACATCATATCATGCAAGACAGATCTAGCTGAATAAGGATTTTATGTTGAAAAGCTTGAAAAAATTATAGTTTGAAAATTTCTTATTATTTTTCTTAAGTATTAAAACTTTCTGTGTTTGAAAGTCTCAATGATTAAATATTTTGTGAGGAGTTTAATTTTTATTTTGTTTCTTATTTAAATGAATTCTTATCAAGAGAGATTTTGAAGGGAGTATAAAAGTATATTTTGTAATATTTTGAATAATTAGAGTTCACACCAGTTCTTTAGTGCCTCTTTACAAAAGGATGAGATAGAGGAAAATGTAAAGACTTATAAAAATATGTAAAATAAGAGTGCAGGAGAAGGATTTTGTCACAGTGGGACCCCTGTATTCCACTCTTGGCATATCCACAGGGAGTGGCTTTAGATAAGACAACACGCTGTACCTCTGTGAGTCTGGCATGAAGTACACATTAAGCATATGCTAGTTATTTTGAAAGAAAATACTCTAACATTTAGCGGGGAGAAAGCCTGTATAAATACCATTGGACTTAAAATAGTTTTTGGTATCCAATTCTTCAGTAGGATCATTTACCTCCTTAAAGACTATGAAAGAGATTTGTTCTAACAAAGCTGGATCTTCAGGAAAAAAGGTAGGGCAGTGATCATGGAATTTTAAATACATTTAAGAATTTATGTGGAAAATCACCCTGATACCAAAACCAGACAAAGATGTCACAAAGAAAGAAAACTACAGGTCAATATCACTGATGAACATAGATGCAAAAATCCTCAATAAAATACTAGCAAACAGAATCCAGCAGCACATTAAAAGGATCATATACCATGATCAAGTGGGGTTTATCCCAGGAATGCAACGATTCTTCAATATACGCAAATCAATCGATGTGATAAAACATACTAACAAATTGAAGGATAAAAACCATATGATCATCGCAGTAGATGCAGAAAAGGCATTCTACATGATTCAGCATCCATTTATGATAAAAGCTCTCCAGAAAGTAGGCATAGAGGGAACTTACTTCAACGTAATAAAGGCCATATGTGACAAACCCACAGCCAACATCATTCTCAATGGTGTAAAACTGAAACCATTTCCACTAAGATCAGGAGCAAGACAAGGTTGCCCACTCTCACCACTGTTATTCAACCTAGTTTTGGAAGTTTTAGCCACTGCAGTCAGAGAAGTAAAAGGAATTTAATCGGAAATGAAGAAGTAAAACTCTCACTGTTTGCAGATGACATGATGCTATACATAAAGAATCCTAAAGATGCTACCAGAAAACTACTAGAGCTGTACAGCTCTGCTGGAACAAAAGGTGGGAGAATTTTGAAACCCTGGGGTAAGCTAATGGGAAAGTATTGGAAGATATTAGAGGGGAGGAGGTCACCACAATTAGGCCATCTGTGTTTGCTAATTGTCCTTATTGAAGTTACGCTTCCACAGAGACTAGGAGATAGGGTCCCTATCTTTCCTGATGATTGCATTTCAAAGGAATGGCTTCCAGGTCCTTGAGAAAGACATTCCCAAGTTGTACAAGATTTAAATGAGAAAGGGGCAGAGAAAGAATACTGTAGTACAGTATGGTACTGGCACAAAAACAGAAATATAGATCAATGGAACAGGATAGAAAGCCCAGAGATAAACCCACGCACATATGGTCACCTTATCTTTGATAAAGGAGGCAAGAATATACAGTGGAGAAAATACAGCCTCTTCAATAAGTGGTGCTGGGAAAACTGGACAGCTACATGTAAAAGAATGAAATTACAACACTCCCTAACACCATACACAAAAATAAACTTAAAATGGATTAAAGACCTAAATGTAAGGCCAAACACTATCAAACTCTTAGAGGAAAACATAGGCAGAACACTCTATGACATAAATCACACAAGATCCTTTTTGACCCACCTCCTAGAGAAATGGAAATAAAAACAAAAATAAACAAATGGGACCTAATGAAACTTAAAAGCTTTTGCACAGCAAAGGAAACCATAAACAAGATGAAAAGACAACCCTCATAATGGGAGAAAATATTTGCAAATGAAGCAACTGACAAAGGATTAATCTTCAAAATTTACAAGCAACCCATGCAGCTGAATGTCAAAAAAACAAACAACCCAACCCAAAAATGGGCAGAAGACTTAAATAGATATTTCTTCAAAGAAGATATACAGATTGCCAACAAACACATGAAAGAATGCTCAACATCATTAATCATTAGAGAAATGCAAATCAAAACTACAATGAGATATAATCTCACGCCAGTCAGAATGGCCATCATCAAAAAATCTAGAAACAATAAATTCTGGAGAGGGTGTGAAGAAAAGGGAACCCTCTTGCACTGTTGGTGGGAATGTAAATTGATACAGCTACTATGGAGAACAGTATGGAGGTTCCTTAAAAAACTAAAAATAGAACTACCATATGACCCAGCAATCCCACTCCTGGGCATATACCCTGAGAAAACCATAATTCAAAAAGAGTCATGTACCAAAATGTTCATTGCAGCTCTATTTACAATAACCAGGACATGGAAGCAACCTAAGTGTCCATCGACAGACGAATGGATAAAGAAGATGTGGTACATATATACAATGGAATATTACTCAGCCATAAAAAATAAACGAAATTGAGTTATTTGTGTGAGGTGGATGGACCTAGAGTCTGTCATACAGAGTGAAGTGAGTCAGAAAGAGAAAAACAAATATCGTATGCTAACACATATATATGGAATCTTAAAAAAAAAAAAAGAGGTCATGAAGAACCTAGGGGCAAGATGGGAGTAAAGACACTGACCTACTAGAGAGTGGACTTGAGGATATGGGGAGGGGGAAGGGTAAGCTGGGACAGCGCGAGATAGTGGCATGGACATATATACACTACCAAACGTAAAATAGGTAGCTAGTGGGAAGCAGCCGCATAGCACAGAGAGATAAGCTAGGTGCTTTGTGACCACCTAGAAGGGTGAGATAGGGAGGGTGGGAGGGAGGGAGATGCAAGAGAGAAGAGATATGGGGACATATGTATATGTATAACTCATTCACTTTGTTATAAAGCAGAAACTAACACACCATTGTGAAGCAATTATACTCCAATAAAGATGTTTTAAAAAAAAAAAAGAATTTATGTGGAAAAATACAGAGATGAGGCAGTAATTTGACCAAACTGTATTAATCCGATAATTTCTTAGAGGATTTTCAACACTCAGAGGGATCAAATCTGCACCTGTGAGTCTCTGCCCATCTGTCTTCTAGCCAATCAATGAGTAATAGTGGACATAAATCAACATTAGATATCAATCTTAAATGAAGATTTAATTTAAAATAGTAATTTAAACATAATACAATGGATACCTTATTTGGTTGAGATTAAGTCAAACATTGATTAATCTTTTGAATTAAAGATTCATATTGTTCATATCTCATATTTACTAGGCCTCTGAAATCTTTGTAGTTTTCATTAAACCTATATTCCCTCTTTACATAAAGAACTGACAAAAGAGTTTATTAGAAAAGATGTGACCAGGTGGTCAGCTGTTTAGCTCTCTCCTGTCTTATGCTATTTTTAAATGGAAATTTCCTATAATGGTCCACTTAACTTTCTTGCTGAAATAATTATTACCTCTAAAGCCATTTTATTCTCCTGTTGGGTTTACTTCGGGGGCTTTCAGGGACTCCAGTGGACAACTCTGACTCTCTCTTTTCTTTTTTATGTTGTTTCCCTCCCCCCATTGTCTGTTTCCTCCTGTTGTCTATTGTTTCATGTCCTCCTAAGCATTGCACACATTCTATCTCTTTCTTCCTCTCCTTTTTGTTCTTTGTTTTTTAAAAACCCTTCCAGGTGGAAATGGTTATATACTTTTTCTACAAGAAGCCCAATCATTTTGAAAAAATTGACCTAACAAAGTGGAAAATCTGCCAGCATAGTAATCTCTCAGATTACAAACCCTACATACCTAAATCTAGAGCATGAATCCCCTGAAAGAAGTAGTTAGGTCTTAATCTTTGTACTTTGTGACACACACACACACACACATATATATATGTATATATAGAGAGAGAGAGAGAGAGAGAGAGAGAGAGAGAGAGAGTAGGTGCTCACTCAGTGATTTGGACTCAGACCTGTTTCATTTAGTATGCTGCGTTTAGGGAGAGAAAGGAGAAATGGAGGTGAACAATATTGTGAAAAAGAGTAACAGAATTTGGGGATTGATAAAATATTAAAGAGTGGAGAAACATCTAAGAGAATCAACAATTTTATGACCTAATTACTAACAGCAAGATGGTTTAATAAACAGTGATAAAGTATGTAGGGAGGAAGGATTATTAGTGTATTTTAGAATTATTGAAACTAAGTTTATATATGAAACATTGTGGAAGAATTTTGCAGGATGAAATCTGCTGTTTAGAGATTAAAAACTAGGCATAAGTGAAACCATGTTATATAAGTTTTAAATTCTGATTTTATTCATTTTTAAGATGCGCTCTGTTATGTACAGTTATAAATGCAGTTTCATCATAGAACTCTGTGAAGGATAGGCCTCTCTATTGGTTTGTATGCATGGGTCATTTGTGGAATAATGATCATGTTATTTCAAATCAAAAGGATCAGTAAATGACTTTTGAAGGGTATTCAGTCTTCTATTAGAAATGAAAATCGGCTTTCTTAATTTCTCACAATTATATTTTTAATTTTAGATCCTTTATAGGAGAGCATGAAAGGTTATTTATGATAAAATTTAGTGAAAGAAAGAAAGGATAGGGGAGTCACAGCCCTCATATTTAAAGTATATTAATCACATTCACATTTTTATTCTTTTATGGTATGAATAATAATGTGCATTGATATGCTTTGTTCTTAGTGTTTTTCCTCTGATTCAGATGATCACACCCTTCATTCATCAAACAGTAAATATTCACATAATCCATTTTACTTTATTATTCATAGTAACCCATGTTTCTGAATATTAAAGAAATCAATATGCATAACTTTGGGAAAAAGAGACAATTGTTATGATTGTGGAAGTGTCATATTTTATAAGGCTTTTTTAGTTAAGGATGCTAAAAGCAACTTTCAGATTTATTGTGGGAACTTTAAAAAATTGCTCATGAGATAAATTAGAATCTTAATTCTATTTGATTAAATTCTATCTGTACCTTTAAGAAATTAGAAAAATCAAATTTTGACATGGATTTGATTAATCTATGTGACTACCTTTTCTAGAAATTAATTTTCCTTTACTTATTTGTATAAAATGTTTTGAGAATATTGACTAACACTTCAATCATCCAGATTTATATAAAACATGTAAGGTTGGGGATACTAAATAAATATGTTCCAGGCATATAGACTGTATTTCAGAATAACTTTCATCTTATTTTCCCTCATCCCTTTTTCAATCCCATCCTCCACCCCTGAGAGTTACCTCTTAAATATATACTGTATACTTATAATTCTTACTTACCTGGGTCTATCATCTTCTCTCATCTGATTGATCACAGCCTACAGATACACTTAAACCACTCTGGGCTCCTTCTACTTATACTGCCTGGTTTTTTTTTTTTCAACATGAAAGTTATATTATGTCACAGTCAACTCCTTTCCCCCTTCACTCTGCACCCAAAACTTAAAGACCTTCAGTGGGTGCTCTTAGAATGAAAACCAAAACTCTTAACATGGAGTTTGATTCTCACCTCACTAGCCTCATCCAGATTCTCTGCACTGTTTCCCTTCATGGAAAAGAAAATAATAACTAAGTTACAGCCTTCAGGACCTGGCCCTTGGTGTGTAAAACATGTAAAGGGAAAAAAATGCATTGGACATGTTGAAAAACAGCAAAGAATACTTTATTTGAGACGATTGCAGTAGGGGAAAGAGATTGAACTCAGCTCTGCTGGAACAAAAGGTGGGAGAATTTTGAAACCCTGGGGTAAGCTAATGGGAAAGTATTGGAGGATATTAGAGGGGAGGAGATCACCGCAATTAGGCCATCTGTGTTTGCTAATTGTCCTTATTGAAGTTACGCTTCCACAGAGACTAGGAGATAGGGTCCCTATCTTTCCTGATGATTGCATTTCAAAGGAATGGCTTCCAGGTCCTTGAGAAAGACGTTCCCAAGTTGTAGAAGATTTAAATGAGAAAGGGACAGAGAAAGAATTTATAATTCCAAGTTTTCTAAGGGAAATGCTGTATAAAAAGAGACATCAAGGGGCCTATAGTCAGGGAGAAGCTTGTCTAATGTTTAGTCAAGCCTGTCTTGGTCAAACCGGAGATTTAGAATTTGGAAATCCCGCTCTTCACAATGCTTACCTTTTAAAATCATTCCCTTGCTACACACTTGCTAGGTTCTTAAAACTGATCAAAGATACCGTTTTTTCTCGATGATACTTGACTTCTCTTTTTCAAGGATAAGGAAAAGCACGATGATTTAAGGAAGATATATCACTGCCATAATGAATAAACTCTATTGCTTATTACAGAGCTTTAGAGCTCAGCTTCTGAAGTTGAATACTGTATGAACAGCACTTTGGCTTTTTTTCTCTAACATTCTTTCTATTACTTTCTTTATCTGCAAAATGGAAATAATAATAGCACTTCACTGGCAGGATTTCTGAGACAGCAAAAAGAGATCATGCATGCAAATGCTTTAATAATATTGGCTTTTCACCAGGTACTCAATACATGTTAGTAATTATTGTTACTGTTAATATTGTTGTAAAAACTTTGCTTTGCTTCTAGAAATGGGCTGGTGGTGTTGGCTTGTCTAACATTTTAGCTAAGTAAGTGTTAAGTGATATTCTCCTAGTGATCTATTTTAAAGAATGAAAAATTGTTTGTGTGAAACATAGTGAGAGATTTAACATATTTCCTCCCAATATGTCCTTCCCTCAATAAATTTTAAAAAGAAAATAAAATAAAAGAAAGTGGGAAAATAGACTACTCCAAGTAATTATAATTAGCTTTAGTGCCTGGGCAAGGTGCATGTGTAGCCTTTTGATTAGGGCCTACCAATCAGTTTTTGTCAAGAGTCCTAATTTTTTGACAAAGTGTTTGTATTTCATTGCAGATAGCTGGTATCCTGTCTTTTAAACAATGACATCAATCTGTTTCTCAGAGCGTTGTTGTAAACATAAAGTAAATTTAAGTATGGAATCATATGAAATATTTGTATTTTCCTGTATTTACAATCTAAGTCATACTTCAATCCAGTTTTCTACATTTAAACAAGAGAACAAGAGATATTTATAATTCCATCAAATGTATGATATTTATAATCTATATGAAAGGAGAAGACTGTCTGTTTACCTAACCTCCATGCCATATACTGTGATGTGTACTAGTCCCCTAAATACTACATTTCCCCAGCAATCAGCAAAATAACATGCTTAAGTTTGGATGGGGTGCCATATCTGGGAACATGTGATTTTATGCAAGTATAATACAAATTAAGTCTTGCCTTAGCTTGAAATAGCTGATTTTGGAGACAGTCAAATTAAAATTTTGGCTACTTCAAGTGTTCTGATTATATTAGTCTATACAAATGAGATTAAGAAGGTGATGCATTAAAATGTCACACTGTAAATTTCAAAATAAACCATAAATGACATTTAGAGAATAAACTTTCTTGACCTATGTATATCTTTGATTCCCATATTTAGCGACAGTAACTGAGAGTCAACCATATAAAAATAAACTGTAATTGTACACACAAAGAAATCTATGAAATCCTTTCCAAAATATCCAATGATGTAGGATAAAATTGCCTAGCTTCTCTTTGGCTCCATTTCAAAAGTGTAATTAGTTTTCTGATTGTGATTTTTGACTTACAATTTTCAAAACAAACAATAACTTATGGAGGACTACTAGAGAGATATGCATGTGGTAGCAAATCATAATTGTATCTTGAATATTAATCTTACCTTTGTTGTAACATTTGAAAATATCACAAGTAAACTGAGATATATATTTGTATTACAATGCTAATGGCATCATCTATATTGATAACCCAGAGAAAAGAGTCTTTCAACAAGATTATGCTATGGAATGTAGGAAGTTATATGAATTAAATTAAGCATGTTAGTATGCAAACAAGTCTACACAATGCCAAAGTAACTAATGATAAGTAAATAAAATAATTCAATACTAAATAGTGGTCCTGCTGTGCTGGCTTGATGCTGACAAGACAAAATCTAGAAAAGAGCTTCCCCTTCAAGCAGTTTTTCTTGATTAATATTTTTATTTAAAAGACTCTTCAGGACTTCCCTGGTGGTCCCGTAGTTAAGAATCTGTGCTTCCAATGCTGGGGGCACGGGTTCCATTCCTGGTCGGGGAAATAAGACCCCTGCATGCTGCATGGTGTGTCCAAAAAAAAAAAAAAAGGCTCTGCTTCGTTTCTGAGGCAGAAAGTTCTCCTTTGAGGAATGGGCATAGGGACAATTAGGTTATAATAAGAATATTTTGAAATTATTTTTGAAACTAAGATATCATTTCTTAGATATAAGCAAACATAAGATACTGCTGAAGATATCCTACCTACTACAGTGGGCTGATCTTCCTAACTCGAGTGAGAGATTCTTTGCCTTGATTCTTTCAAATGGGAATAAATTGATTTGAAACAGATTTAAATGGAAATCATATATAAATAAGTAGTTCTAGCAATATGATTCCTTGTCATTTTCTAAGCTGGTGTTTCATTTTCTAAGATATTTAGATGGAGATCTCATTTCTCAGGCAAAAGATGATGGGATGGAGTAAATGGGAAAACCTATTTTGTGTGTGTGTGATTTTTGTCAAGATTTTTAATTAGTTTAATTTTCCTTCTGGAAAATAAAATCTAGTGTTTAAAAAGTAAAAATAATTATATTGTATTGAACACAGTGAGGAAAATAATTCTTTTGATTTTCTTTATTTAAAACCTATAGCTTTATTTTTTAAAAATTTACATTTTTACCTTACCTTTAGGAAATATGGGAGGCCATAAGTTGTATGAGAAAAACAATCTTCCAGTATCACACTCATCCTCACTAAATTAACTAAAATATTTTCTTCTTTCTTATAAGTTTTATTAGGAAAAGAAAAATCAAATAACCAAACAAAATTATTTCTGTATTATTTCCAGAAAGTAATTTACATAATTTTATTCATTATAATTCCTTTACCACAGTAGAAAACACTTTAAATAGTTCAAGGAACCCTCTTTCTATTTAACAGAAAGAATTAATAGCTTATAGGAGTGAAGGTCAGAAAAGCTGCTGATAGGGTGCAGGAAATGAGAAAACAGGAATCCCAGGAAACTACTGGTGATTTCAGCTGCCAGCAACAAATAGTGCGTTCTTTCCAGCAGAACAGTAGAAGTTATTGGCTATAAGCTTCTGGGACAATAATGACATCTTATTCTCTTCATCTAGTCTTGCAAAATTTGTGCAAAGTCTCTCTACAAAAGAAACTTAAATTGGACCCCTGCTGGCAATGGAGCTTATAAAATGTACATTTTTTAGCCTTCTTGCCCCTGCAGAACAAGGAGAGTGTTGAGGAGAGAAAGAACGGTTCACACATCCTGGCACAATGATTTACCCTGTGGTCAGTGATTATTAAATCTATGTCCTATATCTTCTATCCTACATGTAAAATGTTATTTGTGTATTTAAATAATGTAAATGTCAATTAATCAAAGAAAAATATAAGTTGTAGAGAACTGTTTTATCTCTGATTAAGATTACATTAATTTTTAAATGATTTCATGAGAGAGTTAAAACCAAATTTATTTTCTTTTTAATCTTTCATGTAATAATACATAATTTAGTGATTGACCATCCCAGTTTGCCCAGGACTGAGGGGTTTCCTGGTGCTATGGAGTGAATTTTGTCCCCTCAAAATTTATGTTTCAGCCCTAACCCCCAGAGTGAGTGTATTTGGAGACAGGGCCTCTAGGAAGTAATTAAGTTTAAATAAGGTCATAAAGGTGAGGCCCTAGCCTCATGAGAAGAGAGATCTCTCTCTTTCCGCTCTCACTCAGAGCAAGGACCATGTGATAATGAAGTGAGAAGGTGGTCATCTACAAGGCAGAAAGAGAGCTATCATCAGGTTCTGATCCCTGCCAAAACCTTGACCTTGGACTTTCCAGCCTCCAGAACTGTGAAAAAGAATATTTCTGTTATTTAAAATATGCAGTCTGTGATATTTTGTTATGGCAGAACTAGCAGACTAACACATCTGGGGTACAGGACATTCAGTGTGACAACTGACAAAATCCTGAGCAAACTGAGATGAAGTGGTCACATTAGGATATACTTTTGAATGAAAAAATATTGTGTCATAAGATTCTGCTGAGCTTAAAGTTGGTGAGGTTAATATTCAAGAGATTTCAAATATCTGATCTATAATATGATATTCAATTGCAATCTGAGCATCATTCAGGTGAATCATATTTGTGTATTACTTAAATATGTGTTTTCTATTCATAAGAGAAAGGAGTAACATTCTTTCCTTTGAATCATCCAAGCTTAGATTAGCTTTTCTTTTTCACATTTTAACATTTCTGAAAGCAGTTTGCATCTCACAATCAGTGGCATCTGACAATTATAACTGATAGCATTTTTTTCTCTTAGAAGATATAAAATACTGGTGCATCTTACAATTGTTAGTTGTCTTAATTGTGGGGGATATGTAGTGATATTTATTAATTTATGCACAGACAAAAACCTAGACAAATAAATATACACAGATAGTCTCTATCATTTCAATTGCCTAGGAAGGTGTTTGCTATTACAGTCTTAAATTGGACTTTGTAACTGAATAAACAAGTTCTCAGCCTAAAGAAATACTGCAGAATTATCTTGGCAAAAAGAGAAAAAATAGAAGGATATATTATTCACTGAGGTATTTGGATAATACTTTGATCATTGCTTATATAGTCAGATGCCACAAGAACTGGTGAGCAAGCGTCTTTTCCTAATCGAGGCTTGATTATTTGTTTGTTTGATATTGGCATCATTCCAGAGGTGAGATGAACCTAGCTTTGGATGACTATGAAGAAATAATAAGAAGAGGGAAATATCAGCTAGACTCCAAACAATCTGACAATCTAATAGTTCACTGTTATTACACCTACCATTATTTTGTAATCTGTATCATTTGATATAATATTAGTCAATCTCTTGATTAAGTAAAAGGAAGTTGGAATTGCTGTCATTGTTTCCTATAAAGCCCATAGATGATGAACAATTTAATATGACCTAAAGGAGATGGAGTGGTCCAAACAAAATTTTGTATCAGATCATTTGGCAGCATAAAAAGATACAAGTAAATAATAATAGAGTGTGTTCCTATCTATTATGTACACATACACGTGTATATATCCACAACTGTAAAGGCCATTCAAAGAGAAATAATTTCCCAATGAATTCAACTCTCTGCAAGAAAGTTTATACAAATATTCTGCTTTAAAAGACCACTGGAGTTTTATGAATTCTTGGATTATTAAAAGGAATAAAGGGAGGGCAAAGACTACAGTTGCAATGTAAAACTTAATTGGTATAATAGAAAGATGATAAAAAGGAAATGCATTAAATAGACAGTATTTTAAAGAAGATCTGTATTATTTATGTAGTGTACCTGAAAGGATTATAAGCAAAGAGATGTTACAAATATTGTGCTGGTGATGCTTTAAAGCCCATGAAGATTTGAGTTTCTATAAAGCAGCTCTTTTATTGTCCAAAGACATTATCCAAATGGGAATAAGTATGCCTTTGAAAGACTATTTAATCTTAGAACTGTAGATAGGTAAACCCTGAGAAGACCACACACAGTAGCTTGTGTCTGAGCCACAGGGGGTAGAAGAGTTTAAGAAGAGAAAGAGAAAGGATAGGTGTAGAAAAGAGGATTGCATTGCAAGTACAGAGTGTAGAAGAACAAAATCAGGTTGGAAGAAAAAGTAGAAAGGAAAACAAAACAACAGCAGGAGGAACAAGATATTCTAGTAACAATAGCAATATTATTTGAGAAAGAGTCTGTATAAATACCTCAAAAGTACCTGGTCTTCTGTGTTCATATTGTAAATCTCATTAGAGCTGCTTCAAACTGGGAAAAGGCACTAATTCTTCATCTCATTGAACGATTATCAACTCTCTAATAAGAGGGTACTCAGGGGTAAAAATCACTTTAAAGACTGACATATACACACTACTATATATATAAAACAGATAACTAATAAGGACCTACTGTATAGCACAGGGAACTCTACTCAGTACTCTGTAATGGCCTATATGGGAAAATAACTTAAAAAAGAGTGGATATATATATACATATATATCAGATTCACTTTGCTGTACAGCAGAAACTAACACAACATGGTAAATCAACTATACTCCAATAAAAGTTTTAAGAAAAAGAGTGAAGTTTTATGCTAGCCTGGAAAAACAGTCAGCACTCCAGTAACTACTGTTTATTGGGCACATAATATAAACAAATGTTTGAAATTCTACAAACACACTAGTCATGCCAGCATGCCCTGCACAGCTGGTTTTGTATCCCTCCGGTAAGCTTTCCATTTATTTGACTGGAGAAATCTTCATTCTTTAAGGAGGAATCAAATATCACCTCTCTGCTTAAACTTCCCTCTTTCCATTCATTTGCTTCCAGGCAAGATGACTTGTACACATATAGTAACTTAAAAGCTGATAATAGCTTTAGACATTGTTGTGAGAATGAAATAAGATGACTTAATAAAATTCCAAAGATCAGTACCTTGCACAAAAAAAAAAGAAAAGAAAATAAAGAATGAAGTATATAATGTAGTATAGTATGTTTCATTTTATATATTTTATTATATTTGTTTAATTAATACAGTTTAGAATTTTACACAGCAGTGAATGTTAGGCCGTCTTTGAAAAGTTAGACCTCTAATTCTTTATTGTGTGTATTTCCTGTGAATGGATGGAGCCCTTTTTTTTGTAAATTGATAGGGCATTCAATTGTTGGGCAGAGAAGAGAAGGGAGAATTATAAATTGTCACTTAGTAGGGATTCTTGCACAAATAGCATTATCAAACTTTATTAACACAGAGTTAATAACTTTACCGAGCATTCCTTCATAGTACTTGCCTCAAATACAATTCCTGTTTGGAGGCTTGTGGTATATCAATGAACAAACTAAGAAAGAATTCTGCCGTCATGGAGCTTACATTCCAGCAGGGAAGACAGAAGTGAAGTAAGTCCTGTGGAAACATAAAACAAACATTACAGCTGAGTGAGGGAATAGAGAGTGTAGGGCCTAGAAGGCAACAAGGAATGGAAGTACAAGCAATGAGTGACAGTGTTAG
The DNA here is from genome assembly GCF_028023285.1 of Balaenoptera ricei. Lineage (NCBI taxonomy): Eukaryota > Metazoa > Chordata > Mammalia > Artiodactyla > Balaenopteridae > Balaenoptera > Balaenoptera ricei. Next base: position 129,549,766 of record NC_082640.1, read on the forward strand.
AGTGGAGATTTGAGCAAAGATTTGAAGGATGTGAGGAAATTCATCTCATGGATATCTGGGGAAAATTGTGTTCCAGATTGAGAAAACTGCTAAAATCAAGACCCTAATCATGTGGGCAGCATACTAGACTATCCTAGGGACTGGACAGAGGCCAGCGTGTCTGGAACAAGCGTGAGCAAGGCTGGAGTAGTACAAGATGTGATCAGAAGTCACTGTAAGGAATGTTTCATTTATTCTGATTGGAATGGTTCCCTATTGCAGGGTTTCAAACAGAGGAGGAACATGATGCGACATATTCTAGCACATCCTTCTGGATGCTGTGTTATGATTGGTGAGAGGTGGACAAACATAGGGGCATATAGATCAGTGGAGGCTGGGATAGATGCAGAAGCTGAGGTCATGATGGTTTCAGTGGCAGCGGTAAGAACTTAAAAGATTCTGGCTATGTTTTGAAGGTGGAGCCAGGGAGATTTTCTAATGGATTGGATGTTGGCTTGTGAGGGAAAGAGAGGTGTCAAAGATAAGTCTGGTTTTATGACCTGAACAACTGGAAAGGTAAAGTTGTTATTAAGGAGATGTGGAAGGTTGTGTATACAGCTGGCTTGGGCCAGAAAATGAGAAGAAAAAAAATTAGAGTTCTCTAATTGTGCTTAAGCTTTATAAGGATGAGAGCAAAATTGCTAATATTTTAGTTCAGTATTGAACCTAGTATAGTTAAGAGGGTCATGTTCACCACATTATCTCATATAACAATTTTCTGCCATGATAAAAATCTACCTATTTTCCTTGTGGTGAAGATACTCCTCTATCCTACTTCTATAAAGTGTCACCTAATGTGGGAGTCATTTGCAAAAATGGACCTGTAATTCTAGTGTTCCCCATCTTCAGATGCTGAAACAATCAAACATACTTGCTTTTACAAGGGCTCTTCCGCCATGGAACTGTTATTATCCACTTCTGCTATCCTTGCAATATTCTTTGATTGATTTGCTAATAACTTAATTTCTCATTTTGTCATCTGCAGACATTTTATACTAATTGTATTTAATGGACTGTGAGCTACTGAAACATTTAGAGTTATTGCTAGGAAATGCAAAATATGCTTACTGATAGAATATAAAAATAAGCAATTGGTAAACCAATGAAGATGTGCATTATCTGGGATCACTGAGCTTATAAAAGTTTAATGGAGGCTAGAAGAAATATATCATTGCCATTCTAAGGAACTAAAAAAAAAAAAAAGTGGTAGGCAGATTGATGCAGCAAACTAATATTTGAATAGACTGAAAGTCATCTTGTTATCCACTGATAACTTTTAAATTTATTATAGCAAAGATTAATATCTTCCCCTGGTTGATGATTTCACAACCAAAACTCATCATACTTGACCATATCAAGAGTTGTTTTTCTCCTCATTTTCTTTTTCTGACATTTAAGGCAAGCATTTTGAGCATATTTGTTAGCATTACTATGAATAACCTCTATCCAGCGTAGAAATTGGTAAAAAAAAGTTTACCTTTGTTGTTAGTGTATTTTAAATGTGTGAAAAGATACTTTTGATTTCATTATTCATTTTGTGTATTTATTATGATAAAAATTGCTAAATAATACAATCCTCAAAGTTATTTCACCTGAGTGTTTTTATTTTTTAAATTTTACACTTTGCCTCCTTCTATTCTGAGATTTTGATTGGGCATAACATAATGCAAGTAGGCAAATAAGGATGATATATGTGGCAAGAAAAAAATATTTCTATGTGATTCGTTAAGCTTATACAATGAAATAATTTGGTGTCAAGGAATAGTAGAAAATAAGCCTTGATAAATAATAATTCAAAGCACACAATACTATGGCTTATGAACAGTTAGCCTCATTTTACAGTTGAGTTAATTGAGGATACAAACATGCTAGTGTCCAATAGCTGGAAGAGGCAGGAGGAGGATTTTGTTGAGCTCACTCCAATTTCAAAGTTAATAATCTTTCACAGTATACTCTCTTGACTCTCCAGGATGAAACAATTAGTGATATTGCAACACTAAACACTCTGAGGAGAAGGTGAAAGTCAGGACAAGGTGTGTAGAATTTATCCTCTAGGCAATAATGAAACATTGAAGGATTTCAATAAGGAAGTCACATGATAATTACAGCATTGTAGGGAGATTTAACTTGGCCGTGATACACAACTGGAGCTGCTGTTGGGGGAGGGAGGGAGAAAACAGCTAGCTGGTTATTACTTGACAGTACTCTACCTATAAGTTGATAATGATATGAAATAAAGGGTTGGTAATATATATGAAGAGGAAGAATTATTAAAATATATTTTAAAGAACCACAACAGGATTTAGCTGGGGGCTGAGTGCAAGTAAAATGAAAGTAGGTTACTATAAGGTGTTGCATATTACAAATGCTCTAATTTCTATTTTTTATGGCCACTATCCACTTGACTGATCTTGTGCAAAGCATTTACTCTGTTCTACTGCAGAAGATTCTTATAGAAATTAATAGACCATAAGTTCCTCAAAAGTGTTTTATACACAGTAAAAACCCCAACAAATATAATGCGGTTTTTTGTACTATGACTTTAAAAAATTATCAAACGAGAGTTATTAAAAAATGGAATTTTCACTTCTGTAGCAAGTCTGAGGGATCAATATTGTTCAAGAGATGACATTTTGGTGAATTTTCAAATTATGTTCACTTCCGTCATCACAGTTTTCTCTCTCTCTCTGCACGGAGCAAATGTGAAAGATGACAAATTCTCTACCCCCCGCCAGAGAGTCTAAAATAGAATGAGTATAAGAGAAAGCCACAGAAGTTAGAGTATAATCTAGTTCCCATATTAAATCTGCATATTTTGGCTAAGACAAATAATCAGTATTGTAGTACAGTGTTTTAACTAGGGCGGAAATGTTGTGTGTTTTAGATATAACCTGCCTATTGTCATAGAGGTTTTAGGGAGATTATTCCCTGTTGAGAAGAGTTCTAGGACATTGTGATAGCCACAACTATTGATTTTCTTGGGGTGAAACAGTCCCTAATTTAATCCAGTTCAAAATTGTTTTTAAGAGGTGTACACACCTCTTGGATGGATAAGAGATTTGATATGTAGGTCAGACTTAAAAGGGCATAGAACTTCTGAGAGAAATTTGAAGAGGTTTTGAGTGTGGGCCGCACTCAGCAGCAAGCCTCAAGTGAAGGAGAGAAAAGTACATGTGATTTCACATGTACTTTAAAAGCTGTTTCTTGCCATTTCCTGGTTTAGCCCATCCCTGAAAGGTCTAAATAACATACAGAAGAGAAGACGTGCGGAATAAAGGAAAGAATGGAATGAAGATGAGGCAGTAATACTGCTAGAGAAAAGGCCACTGAAAGAGCTGTTAATCAGAAATGAAAGGGTTCAGTAATTCAAAAAAGACTTTTTCAAGGACAGTGATATGGAGAGGAAATCATAAGGTGTAGAAAAAAGGGCCAGTGGAACACAGTGAGGAACAGCAGGAAGCAGTCCAGAGAAATGTATACATATACAGATATATAAGCATATTCCAAATTCTCCACTCCTCCCCTGTTACCTTAAAATATCTCAGGAGCGTAATGCAGAGGAGAGCGAGAAGACTGGAAATAGTAGATGAGTGTTAAATTAATTAAATTGGGAATATCACTCTAAATGTGATACACCAGTGCTCTATGGCAAGTGAGGGAAGAAAACATAGTTTAAAAAGCTAATATCCATATATTAGTTATATTACAATCCCATTTTCCAATTTATGGTATTTTAAATTGAAAACAAAATCAAATACTTGTAATTGTACCTATTACAACTTTTGTTCTCTTTAGGCAATGTCTATATATATCATAAAATTTCAGAGAAAGAAAATTAGTCCACTGAATTGTCTTGTTATTTAAAAAATTTTTGCTGTATGTCTGGCTATATCCCACTTTTTTTCTTATTTTTTCCTTTTGAAAGGCCATTTATTTTTATTTTAAAAAATGTTTAAATTTTAGATTGATGTAGAGTTGATTTACAATGTTGTGTTAGTTTAGGTGTACAGCAAAGTGATTCAGTTATACATATACATATATCTATTCTTTTTCAGGTTCTTTTCCCATATAGGTTATTACAGAGTAGATATTTGAGTAGAGTTCCCTGTGCTATACAGTACCTCTTGTTGATTATCTATTTTATATATAATAGTGTGTATATGTTAATCCAAACCTCCTAATTTATCTTTTCCCAGACATTTCCCCTTTGGTAACCATAAGTTTTGTTTTTAAGTCTGTGAGTCTGTTTCTGTTTTGTAAATAAGGTCATTTGTATCATTTTTTAGATTTCACATGTAAGTGATATCATATGATACTTTTCTTTCTCTGTCTGACTTACTTCACTTAGTATGATAATCTCTAGGTCCATCCATGTTACTGCAAATGGCATTATTTCATTCTTTTTGTTTTTAAACCTTTTATTTTATATTGTAGTATAGCCAATTAGCAATGTTGTGATAGTTTCAGGTGCACAGCAGAATGGCTCAGCCATGCATATACATGTATCCATCCTCCCCCAGACTCCCCTCCCACCCAGGCTGCCACATAACATTAAGCAGAGTTCCCTGTGCTATACAGTAGGTCTTTGTTGTTTATCCATTTTAAATATAACAGTGTGTACATGTCAATCCCAAACTCCCTAACTATCTCTTCCCTTCCTCCCTTCCCCCGCCGGTCACCATAAGTTCATTCTCTAAGTCTGTGTGTCCATTTCTGTTTTGTAAATATGTTCATTTGTATCATTTCTTTTAGATTCCACATATAAGCAATATCATATGATATTTCTCTTTCTCTGTCTGACTTACTGCATTCAGTATGACAATCTCTAGGTCCATCCACATTGCTGCAAATGCCATTATTTCATTCTTTTTATGGCTGCGTAATATTCCATTGTGTATATGTACCACATCTTCTTTATCCATTCATCTGTCGATGGACACTTAGGTTGCTTCCATGTCTTGGTTATTGCAAATAGTGCTGCAATGAACATTGGGGTGCATGTATCTTTTCTAAGTACAGTTTTGTCTGGATATATGCCCAGGATTGGGATTGCAGGATCATATGGTAGTTTTATTTTTAGTTTTTTAAGGAACCTCCATACTGTTCTCCATAGTGGTTGTACCAATTTACAGACCCATCAACAGTGTAGGAGTGTTCCCTTTTCTCCACACCCTCTCAAGCATTTATGATTTGTAGACTTTTTGATGATGGCCATTCTGACTGGTGTGAGGTGAAGCCTCATTGTAGTTTTGATTTACATTTTTTAAATAATTAGTGATGTTGAACATCTTTTCATGTGTTCTTTGCCATCTGTATGTCTTCATTGGAGAAATGTCTATTTAGATCTTCTGTCCAATTTAAAAAAAATTTACTTTATATTGGAGTAGAGTTGATTAACAATGTTGTGTTAGTTTCCAGTGTACAGCAAAGTGATTCAGTTATACATATAAGTGTATCTATTCTTTTTCAAATTCTTTTCCTATTTAAGTTGTTATATAATATTGAGCAGTGATATACAGTAGGTCTTTGTTGGTTATCTATTTTAAATATAGCAGTGTGTACATGTCAATCTCAAACTCCCAATCTGTCCCCCCACCACCACCCTTCCCCTCTGGTAACCGTAAGTTCATTCTCTAAGTCTGTGAGTCTGTTTCTGTTTTGTAAATAAGTTTGTTTCTATCATTTTTTTAGATTCCTAATATAAGCAATATCATATGATATTTGTCTTTGTCTGATTTAATTCACCTAGTATGATAATCTCCAGGTCCATCCATGTTGCTGTAAATGATATTATTTCATTCTTTTTAATGGCTGAGTAATATTCCATTGCATAAATGTACCACACATTCTTTATCCATTAATCTGTTGATGGACATTTAGGTTGTTTCCATGTCTTGGCTATTGTAAACAGCACTGCAATGAACATTGGGGTGCATATATCCTTTCGAACCATGCTTTTCTCCAGATATATGCCCAGGAGTGGGATTGCTGTATCATATGGTAGCTTTATTTTTAGTTTCTTAAGAAACCTCCATACTGTTCTCCATAGTGGCTGCACCAATTTACCTTCCCACCAACAGTGCAGAAGGGTTCCCTTTTCTCCACACCCTCTCCAGCATTTACTGTTTGTAGACTTTTTGATGATGGCCATTCTGACTGGTGTAAGGTGCTATCTCATTGTAGTTTTGATTTGCATTTCTCCAATAATTAGCAGTGTTGAACATCTTTTCATGTGTCTCTTGGTCATCTGTATGTCTTCTTTGGAAAAATGTGTATTTAGGTCTGCTGCCCATTTTTTGATTAGGTTGTTTGTTTTTTTGATATTGAGCTGCATGAGCTGTTTGTGTATTTTGGATTAATCCCTTGTTGATTGCATCATTTGCAAATATGTCTGGCTATGTCCCACTTTTTTTCTAAATATATCCTTTTTGGGGATTTTCTCTTTGTTATCCTTGCTCAGTCTTCCCAGTGCTATGTTAAATTTATTAATCAGTTCAAAGAACCAAGTTCTGGATGACCCCTTATTACATATTACCCTGTTATATTAATTTTATGTGTTTTCTTTTATTTACTTTCATTTACTCTTTTAATCTCTATTTTGTTGGTTTCTTCAGTCATCATTTTTTAACATCTTTTTATTCTAATATAATCATTTAATGTTATATGTTTCTCACCAAGTACAGATGTTGATGCATCCTACAAAGTTTGATATGTCATATTTTCATTGACATTATATGTATTTAAGTATTATAGATATTTTCTCACTTTATTTTGATTTTTTCTTTGACATATGAAGTATTTAGCTGTTATATGTTATTATTAATATCTCATGTTATTCTTACTATATCTATTATTATTGCCTCAATATCTTTGGTATTCTGTATTTTTATTATAATGCATTTAGGTGAAGATATTTTGTTCATTCTTATTGGAATTCTCTGTGCTTATTGAGTCTAAAGAAATGTCTTTTATCCATTCTGAAAACATCATCAATTATAATCTCCTCAGATGTTTTCTCTCCCCCCCCCAATATTTTTTATCTCTGTCCTGAAACTGTAATTAGAAGTTGTTGGATTTCTCAAGACAGTCTCTTCAATAAGTGGTGCTGGGAAAACTGGACAGCTACATGTAAAAAGAATGAAATTAGAACACTCCCTAACACCATCCTCAAAAGTAAACTCAAAATGGATTAAAGACCTAAATGTAAGACTGGACACTATAAAACTCTTAGAGGAAAACACAGGAAGAACACTTTTTGACATAAATCACAGCAAGATCTTTTTTGACCCACCTCCTAGAGTAATGGAAATAAAAACAAAAATAAACAAATGGGACCTAATGAAACTTAAAAGCTTTTGCACAGCAAAGGAAACTATAAACAAGATGAAAAGACAACCCTCAGAATGGGAGAAAATATTTGCAAACGAATCAATGAACAAAGGATTAATCTCCAAAATATATAAACAGCTCATGCAGCTCAATATTACAAAAACAAACAACCCAATCCAAAAATGGGCAGAAGACCTAAATAGACATTTCTCCAAAGAAGACACACAGATGGCCAAGAGGCACATGAAAAGCTGCTCAACCTCACTAATTATTAGAGAAAAGCAAATCAAAACTACAATGAGATATCACCTCACACCAGTTAGAATGGGCATCATCAGAAAATCTACAAGCAACAAATGCTGGAGAGGTTGTGGAGAAAAGGGAACCCTCTCTCACTGTTGGTGGGGATGTAAATTGATACAGCCACTATGGAGAACAGTATGGAGGTTCCTTAAAAAACTAAAAATAGAATTACCATATGAGGGCTTCCCTGGTGGCACAGTGGTTAAGAATCCTCCTGCCAATGCAGGGGACACGGGTTTGAGCCCTGGTCCAGGAAGATCTCACATGCCGCAGAGCAACTAAGCCCTTGTGCCACAGCTGCTGAGCCTGTGCTCTAGAGCCCATGAGCCACAACTACTGAGCCCACGTGCCACAACCACTGAAGCCCACACAGCACAACTACTGAAGCCTGTGCATCTAGAGACTGTGCTCTGCAACAGGAGAAGCCACTGCAATGAGAAGCCCGTGCACCACAACGAAGAGTAGCCCCTGCTCACTGCAATTAGAGAAAGCCTGCATTCAGTGACAAAGACCCAACGCAGCCAAAAATAAAAAATAAATAATATAAATTTTTAAAAATAAAAACGAATTACCATATGGCCCAGCAATTCCACTACTGGGCATATACCCAGAGAAAATATGCACCCCAATGTACACTGCAGCACTAATTACAATAGCCAGGTCATGGAAGCAAACTAAATGCCTATTGATAGATAAATGGATAAAGAAGACGTGATACATATATACAATGGAATATTACTCAGCCATAAAAAGAAACAAAACTGGGTCATTTGTAGAGACGTGGATGGACCTAGAGACTGTCATACAGAGTGAAGTACGTCAGAAAGAGAAAAACAAATATCGTATACTAACGCATATATGTGGAATCTAGAAAAATGGTACAGATGAACTGGTTTGCAAGGCAGAAATAGAGACACAGATGTAGAGAACAAACGTATGGACACCAAGGGGAAAAGTGGGGAGAGGGTGGTGGTGGTGGGATGAATTGGGAGATTTGGTTTGACATATATACACTAATATGTATAAAATAGATAAGTAATAAGAACCTGCTGTATAAAAATAAATAAATAAAATGAAATTAAAAAAGAAGTTGTTTGATTTCTTCTGCATATATTCCTTCTCTTTGCCTCTATTGCTTTTGGGGTAACTTTTTTATTCTATCTTTTAGTAATTACCTTTCTCTTCACTTAGGTCTAATTTCAGATATTATATTATATTTCCTTTATAGAAGTTGTATTTTTAAATCACATCTGGTAATTTTATTGGTCTTTTCCTACTTATCTTTTTTATTCCCTCTTTATTTCTTCAAGTATGTACATACTACTCATTGTATGTCCTCTATCTGATAATATTGATATCTAAAGCATTCTAAGATTGGACTGTGGTTTGCCTTTCCTTTTAAAATTTTTTTTATTAATTTTTATTGGAGTATGGTTGCTTTACAATGTTGTGTTAGCCTCCACTGCTAAAATTATTTTTATAAGTTGTGTAAATTCGACTTGACTGGCCTTCAGCAACTAGTCCCCAGGGGAGAATTTCATTTTATTTCAAATCAAAGCCAAGTCTTACCTAGACAAATTTTCTAATTTTTATCTGAAGTTTGAAACTTTTATTTATTTATTTTTGGTTTATCCACTCTAGAGGGACTCAAATATTTGTCTCATCCTCTTTATATGGCCATTAAAACCAAAACATTTATTCACTATATATTTTAGGTACACTCAAGGTATCTTGCAGAGTCAGAATCTCTTCCCTGGATTCACTTTCTTACTGGCTGTATTAGTTTTCTGTTGCTGCTATAATGAGTTCTTACAACGTTGAAGCTTAAATAGTATAAATTTATTATCTTGCATTTTTGGAGGTCACAAATCTGACCTGGGTCTCAATGGGCTAAAATTAAGTCGTCATCAGGGAGGCATTCCTTTCTCTAGGCTCTGGAAAGGCATCCATTTCCTTATTTTTTTCATCTCCTTAGCTTGTGACCCTTTTTCTCCATCTTGAAGGCCAGCAACATTTTATCTCTTTGAACCTTATTGCCTTATAACATTTCCTTCTAACCACAACTGGTAATAGTTCTCTTCTTTTAAGTACTCATGTAATCAGATCGGTCCCACCTGGATAATCCGGGATAATTTCTCCATCTCAAGGTCCATAAGCTTAATCACATCTACAAAGTTCCTTTTGCCCTCTAAGATAACATATTCACAGATTCCAGGGATTAGGACATGGACATCTGTGGGAGCCATTACTCTGCTTAGCACACTGTCATGAGGATTTCTCTTATTTTGTGTAAGTTTATTCAAGTATTTTTAAAAGATATAAATTTAACTAGAATTTTATAATGTTACTAAATGGGATATTATGGGATATATGTTGACAAAATGGCAGAGAGAGAAACTGTTGGGTGCTCTCTAGGATTCCATGTCTTTGTCCACCACTCTACAAGACACCACCTGCAAACTGATAACTAGAATGAGTATATCAAGCAAGTACTAGAGGAATACCTTTAGTGCTACATATCCTAATCTCACCAAGAACTCTAAGTGGTAAGGTTTTTTGTTTGTGTGTTTGTTTTGTTTTTGTTTGTTTTGTTTTGTAACATTCTAATGAAAGCCTAAGGCAAGATAATTCACCAGAATTCACTAATTCTATGTTTCTGTGAACCTCAGCAATCCAGAAAAGATAGACAGTATTTGGTGGTGATATAGGACTCACTCTAAGAATTGCTTCTATGCTGCCGAAATGTTTACAGTGTATTTTAACTAATATTGAGGCACCATGGGAACACAATTGATAGTGCAATGCCCTTTTAATGTTATTTATGACTGTACCATCTTTAGCATGTGAGAACTGAAAATGGTGCTACCTGAGGCTCATCAAAGTAATGCAGATCAAGGAAGAAACTCTACTCTTTCTGACTCTACTATTTCTGAAACTCTATGGTTTCTGACTATTCCAGGAGTCAAGCCACTTAGGGAAGTGGTGGTGGCTAGAAAATCACTGTGATACTGAACAGAAATCTTGATAAATTTTCAGTAACAACATGGAGAAGAAAATACAAGCAGTAAGGTGTTTACAGTCACAAAAGCTAAAATAAAATATGAAATTTGATGTGTTGGAAATTTGACAGATGTTCTGAGTTATAATTATGTCATATAAGTAAATGTCATTATATTTGAAGAGATTAAAGACGTTCAAGACAAGTACATTATTAGTGAGCTAAAAATGGTACTTCAGTCATTTAGGATAACAAAAGTTAAAAGAAATGAAACCTATTAATCAAGTTTTGATACCATTGAGGATAATGGGAATGCATCCTAGCGGTTACTTCTTAACAGGGAAAGAAAAGGTGGTGTTGCCTTGAAAGGAAATAATTTTTGGAGAGACAACAAAGACAAAGAAATGATGAAATAAATAGAAGAGGAGCCAGCGGGTCCCAAGCTCAAGGTGAAATCTAGATATTGTAAATAATTTCAATCTGATGTATATAACTGCCACAAGAAAGTTTTGTGAACTGTGAAATGATTCACTAAGGGTAAATCAAGATAGGTTAAATACTTACTTTGAAAATATTATTTCACCGCAAATAATTTTTATCATTGAACTTTATATTCAATGTGACTATTTATGTGTTAAATTAATTTACTTTCCTCTTAATACAGAATAGAATTATTCTTACTTTCTGTTTTAGTTTCTTTTCTTTCTTTCTTTCTTTTTTTTTTGACATTCTTTTGGCTTTAGTACCAGCTATTGATTGTGTGACTGTAATTGATCTGGCAGTGGAAAGTGGAATTTTTTCCAGTTGATGCAGTGATTAGAATTGATTTAGCAGTAGAACTCATAAAAGAGTCAATAAAATACAGAGAATAAGGCAACAACCACTCTTAGAAAAGACTGTAATTCAATTACAGCAGTCAGTTCTACCTACCTTAATTAAGCTAGTCAGCATTCAGCAGGAGACTGAAGTTGCTTTTTTAGGTTGGGTCTTTAGAAGATGCAGAGTTCTTAGAATAAGAGTCCTTCTCCATAAGGATTTTAGAATCTAGTCACATGTTTAAATAAATATTTTTCTTCACTTTCCCATTAAATCTAGGCTCCTAAATTTTGTAAGTTGTGTGTTTGTTCCAAGGTGTTAGTAGTTATAAAATTGTGACAAGCTCTATATTAATATTCAAGGTATGCTATTTCAGAAATTCTTAGTAGTTATTGACAAAGTACTATCATATTTATGGAATGTGTTTAACTCTTGTCCCCAATATATTTCTGTAATATTCAGGATTCTAAGACATGTTTCCTGTATTATACTTCTCTGTACTTGTTATAAGCTAGTGATTATTTATTCATGGTATCTCTCCTTAATTTTAATAATTTTTGTTCTTCCTCTCCTCTTCAATGGTGGTTCTAGTTATTCAGTGCTACTTAGCAGTTCTATTTTTATATCTGATTCATCTAATGTTTTGTTACTTTTTTTATTTGGTCAAAGTTCTTAAACATGGTTCAGCTATTTTCTTTTCCTTCATAAAATGTTCAGATATTTGATATGCAAATAAGTTGTCAATATATGTGAAATCGATTATAAACAAACTCTTAATAAAGTTTTTATAAACTCTTATTTAAAAATCAATTTAAATTTTAATCAAAGTAATAAATGTATATGGTTGAAGATATACTAGTGCTAAATAGCTTTAACGAAAAATAGCAATCACTTTCCTCCCCAACTCTTACTTACCTTCACCATTGTTTGCAAAGACAACCAATGTTAGCATTAGCTTTTTAAAACTTTCTTCAGCATATCTTAATATTTTTCTTATACTGCTGTTTTGAATTCATACATTTTAGGTAAATGTTAACTTCTTGCTGTGTAATTGGAAAATATAGCTCTTTCACCATTAGCTGTTTTTATTTCCTTTTCCCTCAATCCTCACAATACTTTTGTCAGAATTTTTGTTTAAACTCATAGCCAGAAAGCTATACTAATACAATAATACTCAAACTTCAGGGGCTACAACAGAAAAAGGAGCCCAGGTAGGAAAGAAAATCAATACACTTTGTTCATAGAGAAAATCTTGTATGACAAAAGTATCCCTGTGGGAAAAAACCAAAGTGCATATTGATGTAGTTGATTTGCTGAGGCTACTTATCTCTTCACTACATGGTAATGCACAGTTGAGGACTGACAGCCAGTCAGGGGACCACATTTTGAAGAACAATATTAGTGTACTGTAATTCCTTTGTTATACAACCTTCTTTTTCCTTGAATTAAGTATTATTTCACTTTTCCCCATTAGCTTAGTTTGTTGATTTTTTGAGTCCAAAACTCCTGTCAAATATTTTTCCAAATATCAATACATTTTTAATCCCCAAACATCAATAATCTATCAATTGAGATTATTTTTTAATAGTCTTTGCTCACATACTTCCCTGCCTTCGTGCTAGAGTGTGGATTGGGATCTCTCTCAGCCTTCTGCAAGTCTTCATCCTGCTATTTCTTTCACTCTGTGACCATCTGTTGAATTCCCAGTCTCCTCAATCCTATCTTCATTTTCATTAACTCTCTCATTTTGCTGAATAACAAAATTACTTTTTTAGACATCACTAAGTTGGCTATGTACAGAATTCTAGGATGAAGTCACCTTCCTTCAGAATGCTGAAGGCTTATTTCCAAAGTCTTCTAGGGTACAATATACTAATGAACTTTTTTTTTTTTTTTTAATTTTATTTATTTATTTATTTATTTATTTATTTATTTATTTATTTATTTATTTATTTATGGCTGTGTTGGGTCTTCGTTTCTGTGTGAGGGCTTTCTCTAGTTGCGGCAAGTGGGGACCACTCTTCATCGCGGTGCGCGGGCCTCTCACTATCGTGGCCTCTCCCGTTGCGGAGCACAGGCTCCAGACGCGCAGGCTCAGCAACTGTGGCTCACGGGCTTAGTCGCTCTGTGGCATGTGGGATCTTCCCAGACCAGGGCTCGAACCCGTGTCCCCTGCATTGGCAGGCAGATTCTCAACCACTGCGCCACCAGGGAAGCCCCACTAATGAACTTTTTGATACTATTCTGAATACTATTTGTGAGTCTTTGTATACTTTTTGGTTCAAAGTATTTACAACTCAAGCTTTCTCACCTATGTGATCTACATTCAACCATTTAATTGGTAATTAAGTGTGCCCATTCAATCAGTACATTTGTACTTCAAGTCTTGGACATATTTTTGTAAAATTCCTTTGATTAGGTCATTTCTTTCTCTTTCTGTCCTCTTTCTTGTTGGAAATCCTGTAATAAAAGTCTTTGTCTTTTTACTCTAATTTTGTTTATTAATTTTATCTTTTTACTTAAAAAAATTAGGCATCCTAATTTTAATATCTGGAAGTTCTTTGTTAATCTCTGTATTTTATTCTTATTTTGTGAACAAAACATCTTTATCTTTGTAAGGATATCAATTATAGATTTGACTTTTAAAAAGATATTTTCTACCTTCTACATTTTTATATTTCCTCCAGGTTGCCTGCCTTTTTTATTTCTTTGCTTTAGTTTCTCCCCTTTATGATAAGGACCTTTTCCCAAATATCTGGCTATCTTTGATAAAGCATTTAACTTAAAAGTAAGGCATTAAACGTAGATTGGAATTGCCATGAGCTGAGTTTATTAAGTGAATGGTTTTATTACAGGGTGATTAGGTGGCAAGCCAGATTTTCCTGTGAGATGTTCTCTGCCTTTTTTGTATTTTAATCTTTCTGTTTAGCTGTTTAGTTTCAGAAGTCTGGAGTCTTGCATTGAAATAGACACTATACTATGAGGATTTTGCATGCAAGACATGTGAAGTCTGTTGATGATAGTTTATCAGTTCCATTGGAAGAGAGAGGGTGATAGGTGGTCCTGTCTGACCACAAAACTTTCACATATTTACTGATCTTTAGTCCGTTTGCTGACCACTGATTTTGTGGTATGTGGAATCACCAATTGCCAGCCCTTCAGGGGATGGTAGGTAATATTGCCTCCCTTTTCACTTGTCTCTCCCACTCCAAACATTAAGTTTGTATTGCTTTCATAAGTTAAAACAGATTCTGCCAGTTGTTCCCTTATTCAAAATTTATTGAAATTGCGTGCCTACTATTTTTTTTTCTATTTTCATTATATGTATAAGCAATACTTTATTCTTTCTTACTATCAGGTTAGTGACATTTTGAAAGGGAAGAGAAATGCATGCAGTTATTCTGCTCTCTTTTTATTTTTTTAAAATATCTTTATTAGGAGTATAATTGCTTTACAATGTTGTATTTGTTTCTGCTTTATAACAAAGTGAATCAGCTATACATATACATATATACCCATATCTACTCCCTCTTGCATTTCCCTCCCATCCTCTCTATCCCACCCCTCTAGGTGGTCACAAAGCACTGAGCTGATCTCCCTGTGCTATGCGGCTGCTTCCCACTAGCTATCTATTTTATATTTGGTAGTGTATATGTACATGCCACTCTCTCACTTTGTCCCATCTTAGGCTTCCCCCTCCCATGTCCTCAAGTCCATTGTCTATGTCTGTGTATTTATTCCTGTCCTGCCCCCAGGTTCTTCATAACCATATGTGTTAGCATACAGTATTTATTTTCTCTTTCTGACTTACCTCACTCCGTATGACCGATTCTAGGTCCATCCACCTCACTACAAATAACTCAATTTTGTTTCTTTTTTTTTTTTTTTTAAGCCCACTGACTTTTTAAAAAAAATATTTTATTTATTTATTTATTTATTATCTTTCGCTGTGTTGGGTGTTCTTTTCTGTGCGAGGGCTTTCTCCAGTTGTGGCAAGCAGGGGCCATTCTTCATCACGGTGCGCGGACCTCTCACTATCGCGGCCTCTCTTGTTGTGGAGCACAAGCTCCAGACGCACAGGCTCAGTAGTTGTGGCTCACGGGCCTAGTTGCTCCGCGGCATGTGGGATCCTCTCAGACCAAGGCTCGAACCCGTGTCCCCTGCATTAGCAGGCAGATTCTCAACCACTGTGCCACCAGGGAAGCCCCCCTAGGAATTATAGAAAAAAGATTTTAAAGTACCATTCATAAAAATGTTGTAATTAACAATTAAAAACACTCTTGAAACAAAAGAATAAATAGAAAAATCTCAGTGGAAAAAAACAAATATAAAACCTAATTATAAAATTAAAACTACAATAACCAAAATGTAAACCTCACTGGACACCTCAATAATTGAAGATGACAAGGGAAGAAATCAGTGAATTTGAAGATAACTCAATAGAAAGAATCCAATTTAAACAGCAGAAGGAAATAAACTGATTAAAAAAGGAACAGAATTTTCAAGGACCTATGGGACAATGAAACAACATCTAACATTTGATCCACTAGCATCCTAGAAGGAGAGGGAAAAGAATATGGGGCTGAAAACAAAGACTTAAACAAAGACTTAAACCAGTAGATTTAGAAGATAAGCAAATCACCAACAGAACAAACTCAAAAAAAATCTCTGTCAAGGCACATCATAACCACATCTTTGAAAATTAGATAAAGAAAAACAATCTTGAAAGAAGCTAGAGAGAAAAGATGCATTATGTAGAATGGAACACCAGTTTAAACAAAGTGGAATTCTCATATGCAACTGTGGAGGGTAGAAGTAAGTAGCAAAACATTTTTCAGGTGCTGAAAGAAAAGAACCTCAACTTCAAATTCTGTGTAGCATGAAAATATCTTTAGGAATGATGATGGAAGAAGGATATTCTTAGACAAAGGAAAACAAAGAGAATAACATTGCTGCTAGCAGATCTAATCTTAAAGAATGACAAAAGTAACTTTTCCAAACAGAAACAAAATGACACCAGATTAGGGTTTGTAAATTCAGAAAGGAAAAATAACAGAAGAGACAAAGATAAGGTTAAATATAAAATACTTCTTTTCTCCTCATGAGGTATAAAATCATACCAGATGATTGAATAAAAAATTATCATAACATATGATAAGATGTTCAACATATTTAGAGGGAATACCTAAACAATTATATTTAAAAGCTGGGGAAGATAAAGGGACCAAAATGGAAATATGGTTTTTATAGCTCACTTGAAGTGGTGATACGTTGATACCATAGACTGTGATAAATTACTTATGTGTATAGTAATACCTCTAGCAACCACTAAGAAGCCTTTACAAATCAATACACTAAAGACCACTATATATATAAAAAATGTTATTCTAAAAATGTTCAAGTAACACACAGCAAAACAAGAAAAGAGAACAGAAGAACAAGAAAGAGAGGGAACAAACAGGAAAAAAAATCAAATGGCAGAATTAAGTCCTAAATTTTTCATAATTAATGTAAGTAGCCCAGGTATTGCAATTAAATAACAGAGATTGGCAGAATGGGTGCAAAAACACAAGCCAACGATATGCTGTCAACAAGCTCACTTAAAAATAACACATAGTTTAAAAGTAAAATGACAGAAAAATATATACCAATTCATAATTAACCACAAAAAAAGCCAAAGTAGATATATATCTGATAGAGTAGACTTTAGAGAAAAGAAAATTACTAAAGACAAAGAGGGTCACTATATACTGATAAAAGTATCAATCCACCAGAAGACATAACAATCTTAAATGTGTATGCACTAAAATTCAGTCTTAAAAATAGGTGAAGAAAATCTGATCTAGCTGAAAGAAATAGACAAACCCACAGTTACAGCTGGGAACTTTAACACCCTCTCTCAGGTCCTGACAGAACTCCTTAGAAAAAAAAAAAACAGTATGAAAATAGAAGATTTGAACAGCACAATCAACCAACAGGTTATAATTGACATACATAGAACACTACACATATTTTTCAAGTGCCAGAGGAACACTTACCAATATAGTCAATACCCCAGACCATAAAATATGCTTCAATATATTTAAAAGAACTGAAATCATGCAGTATGTGTTCTCTGACCATTCTAGAAACAAACTAGAAAGTAATAGCAGAAAGACAATTGGAGAAACCTCTAAATACATGAAAATTAAACAATACACTTCTAAATAATCTAAGAGTTAAAGAGGAAGTCTCATAGAAAACAAAATAATAATATAGAACTGAATGAAAATGAACACACATATAAAAACATTTAAGGTGAAAATAGTACCAAAAGGGAAATTTATACCACTAAAAAAATGCTTACATTAGAAATGAGAAATGTCAAATCAATAACCTAATTTCCAACTCCCCTAAAAAACAGGAAAAATAAGAGCAAAAGAAATCAAAAGCAAGAAGAAAGGAAATAGTAAATGTAAAAGCAGAAATCAAGAAGTGAAAAATAAAAAGATGTAGAAAATCACCAAACAAAATTTTGTTCTTCAAAAACATCAATATAATTGATAAAACTCTAACAAAACTGATGAAAATAAATGCGAGAAAAATCAGCAATAACATGATTGAAATCAGGGCATTACTATACGTCCTGCATCCATTAAAAAATAATAAGGAAATAATGTAAACAACTTTACATGTATAAGTTTGACAATTCAGAAGAAGATAAGGACAAATTCCTCTAAAACCACAAACTACCCCAAATCAAACAAGATTAAATAAATAATATGAATATCCTTATAACAATTAAATAAATTTAATTTACATTTAATTCTCCCCCCAAAAAACTCCCTATGTCCAGATGAGTTCACTGGAGAATTTTACCAAACATTTAGAGTGAACACCAATTTTACACAATCTCTTCTAGATAATAGAAGAGAAAGGACACTTTCAAACTCATTTTATGAAACCAGAATTAAGCTGCTATTCAAATCAGACAGACAGCAAAAAATAATAGTAAAACTACAGGCCAGACACTCAGCAAGGTATAAAAATAGGTATACACCACAATCCAAGTGGGATCTTTCAGGTATGCCAGAGTTTTTCACCATTTGAAAACCAATCAATGTGATCTACCATATCAATATGCTAACAAAGAAAAATCATGACCTATGATTTTTTTACACCACAGAGACAGCATTTGACAAAACATTCATACATAATAAAAACTCTCAGTAAATTAGGAAGAGAAGAGAATTACTTCAAGTTGATAAAGAACATCCACAAAAAACCCACCACTAACAACATGTATAATAGTGAAAGACGGAATGCTTTCCCCCCTAAGGCCAAAAATAAGGCAGGGATATCCAGTCTCACCACTCTTATTCAACATAGTACAGGGAATTCTAGACACTGCAGTAAGAAAAAGAAACAAAGGAATGCAGATCAGAAAGGGAGAACTAAAGCTGTTCCTTTATGTAGATGACATGATGTCGACATAGAAAATTACAAGGAACTAAAAAGTATACTCCTAGAACTACTAAATAAGTCCAGCAAGTTCAAAGGATTCCATATCAACACATGATAATAAAAAGATTTTTATCTATTAATAATGAACATACAGGAAAACAAATTAAAAATACACTATCATTTACATTTCCTACCCCCCCCCAAAAAAAGAGAAAAAAATAGGTATACTTTTAACAAAACATGTATGGATTTATATGTTGAAAATTACAAAATGCTGATGAAAGAAATAAAAGAAGTTCCAAGGAAAAGGATAGGCATACTGTGTTCATGGATTGGAAGATTCAGCATAGTAAAGATGTCAACTCTCCCCAAATAGATTTATGGTATTACTGTAATTCCTATCAGTTGCATAGAACTATACACACACACAACATTTAAAAGTTTTTTTTTTAATCACCATGTTTATTTGCTTATCATTATTATTATAAGTCCATTTATTATATGCCCATTTATATAATTATCAGCATTTTATTTTATTTTTTAACATCTTTATTGGAGTGTAATTGCTTTACTATGTTGTGTTAGTTTCTGCTGTATAACAAAGTGAATCAGCTATATGTATACATATATCCCCATATCTCCTCCCTCTTGTGCCTCCCTCCTACCCCTCTAGGTGGTCACAAAGCACTGAGCTGATCTCCCTGTGCTATGCAGCTGCCTCCCACTAGCTATCTATTTTACATTTGGTAGTATGTATATGTCAATGCTACTCTCTCACTTCATCCCAGCTTACCCTTCCCCCTCCCCATGTCCTGAAGTTCCTTCTCTACGTCTGCATCTTTATTCTTGTCCTGCCCATAAAAGTTATTTTTGAATTGGTTTATTGATTGTGTTGCCTTCAACATGGCAACTTGGTTATACATAGAAGGATAGGTTTTTTTTAATGTATTCATATAATATGTGACAGATGATTCTTGCATAATTATATATTCCTACTACAAAGATTTCTTTATGTCGAGGCAACTCTCTATCAATAGTTCTTTTGTCTAATTCCATTCCTGAAGTATCTACCAAAACCAAAAATCATCCTTTCAGGCTGACAGACTACTGTGTCTCCTGTCAGAATATCTAATAAAAAATAAGCCTGGAAATGTCTTATTATAATTGAATTGACCATTTACTATGACAATGTATACATTTTAGTAAGTGTTCTGCCAAAGACACCGTCACATACATCCAAACAATCCATATTTGCTTGTGTTTAAATTTGATTTGTGTAGTTCAGGACATTTAAAAGTTATTTTTGAATGGTTTTATTTATTGTGGTCCCTTGAACATGGCAATTTGGTTATATATAGAAGGATACAATATTTTTAAAAAATTATTCATATTATATGAATATATGTGCAGATGATGTTTGGGTAATTATAATCATCTGAGTAGGAAATAGGCATTCTTAAAGGCCAAAAAATAAGATATTACCATTACATCTGCATCTACTATATTCAAAATTTTCTAACAGAAAAAAAGGTAGTAAATCGTATGGATGTTTTGTTTAAATGACTAAACATCAAAACATTTGTAAATATCTGTTTTAATCATTCAGTCTTCAGTCACTATTTGGAATCATGTAAACCAGTTTAAGAATTAGCCAGTTCCATGTGGAAAAGAAAAATAATGACTCTGTTCAAGATAAATCACATAGAATTTATGATTCTTATAAAATGATGGGTTATTTATTTCTTTATTTCTTTATGAGAATTGTATATTTCCTCTCTGCCGTTGCTTAATTATGTGTGTGTGTATATGTGTTAGTCTTAATAAACAGAGCGGTCGAAGCTAATGATAAAGATTCTATTATCAGCCAAGACTTGTCTTTGTTTTCTTTTGTTTTGTTCAAAATGAGTCCCTAGAAGAGATTAAGAAAAAGAAATTCACACACAAAGACCTTGACATTTTCTCTGCAGTTTACAAGATGTTTACAACAAAGCAGTTGTTATCTTCTGTGATTTTTGTAGGCAAATATCAAATCTATTCCTATATCTCCCATATGTGTTCTATTGTTTTGAAATTAATATTAAGATTAATTAATTTTAAGAAACATAGTTGATACCCCCTTTTTAAAATACAAATTGCATCCCCTTACTTAAACCACACTACAAGTAATAGTATGAATCCAATTAGGATTTTAACTGCTGAATGATTTCCTTCATCTTAGAAAAAATAAGACAGTCACTGTGCCCTATTATTTAAAATAAAATGGATACAATTATCTTTTAAGTTCAGAATAACTTCCACATAGGTTGTTAGTTTGTAATGATGTGTAGAGTATTTCCATCTATAACTAAATACACGGTGTGAGTATAGTATGAGTGTACTCTGAGGACACAGTGTAATGCACATAATTTATAAATAATAAGAAATTATATTTTATGAATGGGAAGCACAAAGTTTGAACATGGAAGTGATATATGGCACCGCTTAAATTAGGTCTTAGACTCTGTCAATTTGTGAATACACTATGGTTTCTGAATATTATAACATTGTTTCAAACAATATGTAACAAACAGTCTGCATTTAATGTATGTAATGCTATTTCCCTCTTCAGCTTTCCATTTAATTGCTTGGAATGGCAGCCTGGCTCCAAGATTGTCCCTAAGGATTATCACTTCCTGGTATTCATGCCCTTGTACACTACTCTCCTACACTGTGTAGGGGTTGTTCTTTGTGACCAGTGGAATATAGCAGATTTCATGGTAAAATGATTTCTGAGTCTAGGTCATTAAAGTCATTGTCTCTTATGTGTTGCTCCCCTCCTCTTAGAACACCAGCTTTAGAGAAAGCCACTTGTCATGCTGTGAGGACACTCCAACAACCCATGTAGATAGATCTGCATAGTGAGGAACTGAGCCTTTCTGAAAACGGCCAGCAAGGGATGGCGGTCTTCTGCCAACATCTATCTTAGAATTGGATCCTTTTTTTTTTTCTTTTTAACATCTGTATTGGAAGATAATTGCTTTACAATGGTGTGTTAGTTTCTGCTGTATAACAAAGTGAATCAACTATGTACATATACATAGATCCCCATATCTCCTCCCTCTTGCGTCTCCCTCCCACCCTTCCTATCCCACCCCTCTAGGTGGTCACAAAGCACCGAGCTGATCTCTCTGTGCTATGCGGCTGCTTCCCACTAGCTATCTATTCCTTCAGTTTCAGATTACTATAGCCTTAGCTGACCAATTAACTGCAATTTTAGGAAGAATCTAAACTGTGACTCCTCAGTTAAACTAAGCTAAACTGTCCCCAGATTCCTGAAACACAGAAACTGTGGGAAAATAAGTATTAATATTAATGTTATTTTAAGGTTTTTACGTTTTAAGGTAATGTATTCGTAACAATAAGTAACTAAAATAGATTTTAGTACCAGAAGTGTTATCTTAGGGAGAGGGAAGCAAAGTTTTAGTATCATTGGAACTAGATACTGGGCATAATCTGGAAGAATGTTGAGGAAAGTGTTATTAAAAGCTTGATGATTGTTGAAGAAACTGTAGAAGCATGATGACTTTTGAAGTGGCTATGCGTGAGGGCTTAAAGACAAATGAGAAAAATCTTTTCGGAAATGGGAAGAAAGAGTATACTTTTCCTGTAGTGAACAAAAGTTTAGCAACTCTGCTGCCTGTGGTGATACAGGAAGTAGGAAAATTGGACTAACAAACTTGGTGATATTGCTAAGGAAATTTCCAGACAAAATCTTGAAAGTGTCACCTGTCTTCTTGATACCCGCATTAAGATTCCAGAGGGGAAAAGTAAGGTAGTAAAAGGACTGTTAACAAAAATGAGCCTGAGCTTATGGTTTTGAAAACTTCAGCCTCTCCAGATAGCAACTAATACTAAAATTAAGAGTAGATCTTAAGCATTCTTATCACAAAAAATTAAAATAAATAGGTAACTATTTGAGGTGATGAATGTGTTAGTTAATTAACCTGATTGTGGTAATCATTTCAAACATATTAAATCATGTACATTTTAAATAAATGCAACTTTATTAATTGTACTTCAAAAAGCAAGGGGGGAAGAAAACATTACTTTCAGGCAAATATTAAATCTAGAGCACTTTTAGAATACATGCTCTACTTATGAAAATGAGGTTGTTACTATAAAATCATTTGGTAAAACCCCAGAAAGATCAGTAGTGGTGCCTCAGAAGGCATGCAATCAGGCAAAAGATACTCTATAGATTTTGAGGGCATTCCTCAGGCAACATCTTAATCAAATAATAGAGATTTAATAAGCTTATGGACCATTCCCCTCAACAGAAGCTCAAGGCAGAGATTATCTGAAAGGCATTTATAGCAGGCTTTGATCTACTGGAGTGAATTTCAGTAAAAATCACCAGAAGCCCACGCAGTTTTTAAGGGTATTATATTTGCAGAAATACCACCAGATTAGATTGAAAAAGAGGAAATACAAAATGAAACAAGAACTTTGGACCTCCACATTTCTATAACCATGAAACAGGCTTAGGAATCTATTCACCTGCAAATACACGCTACCTTTCTTGAAAAGAGAATGGTGATGCAGAGGTCAGAACTATGAGCCATGGAGAATTATTCCTAGCCCCTGAGTTCCCACCAACAAACTTTCAACACATGCCAGGTTGAATTTCAAAATTGTTATGAAGTTCTTTGTGCTTCCCAATAGTCTCCTTTTTGAACATAAATCTGTATACCCTTATCCCAAGCCTTTCCCACTATTGTATTGGTATGTTGGGTGCATGTGGAGAAGATAACATCTTTTTAATTATATAGGTTAAGAATACTATAATCAAGTAACTATACTTAAGGAATTACACCTGAAGAGCTTCATCTTCAAATGTAACTGACTTATATGACAAGATTCTGGACTTTGAGCAGATGCTATAATGGGATGGAATGTTATGGAGTGGAGCTAGGAGGGGATGAGTGTATTTTATATGCGGAAAGATGTAAATAATTTGTGGCTAGAGAATTGACCGTC
Organism: Balaenoptera ricei; assembly: GCF_028023285.1. NCBI lineage: Eukaryota > Metazoa > Chordata > Mammalia > Artiodactyla > Balaenopteridae > Balaenoptera > Balaenoptera ricei. The sequence continues at coordinate 129,573,710 of NC_082640.1, forward strand.
GTTTTAAAACATGCCCACACATTCTTTGATAATTCTCTCTTCACAAGATGAAACCTAATTCCCCACCACCTATGGCTAGGCTATATTTTGTGACTCATTTCTAGTAAACAGAATTTGGTGAAAATAATGGTGTGACTTCTGAGATTAGGATATAAAAGACATGTAGCTTTCTCCTTCTCTTATCTCTTGGATCACTTACCCTGGGAGAAATCTTTGCTATGTAAATGTTTCTACTTATACTATCATTTACTGATTTAGTTATATGAAAAGTTATTAAAAACCCCAGTAAAAAATTGCTAAACTTTAGATTATCAAAATAATGGGAATACAATATGTATCAACAAGTGATGGTATTTATATTTTATTTCTTTTAGGGATTTTAGAAAATACCAGCTATTATAAATTTTAATTTGTGCATTGAAAATTTTAATGATTGAAATGTCAGGCAAACTTGTTTAAAAATAATAACTTTTGATCTTGTGAAGACTGTTACTTAATATTTTGAAGGATCAGCCTATTTTTTCACAAAGTTTCATAATAAATATTTTTGGAAGATTCATTCACCCACATGTTCTTGAGTTTAGAGGAAAACTATTTACTCTTTAATCAGGATTTTTTATTTTAAAACATTTTCAGAATAGCAGAGAAAAAGATTTTATAATGTACTGAGTGTATATGAGCTGTGTAGAATTAGTCTATTTGACTATGATTTGGTACATAGTCATTTTGAATATCTTAAAATGTCTATTTTAAATTATTTAAAATATTTTTATATCAGGAATTCTACACTGACTTTTATTTGAAAATCTTTAAACAAATTTAAATAGAAAATGTTATTACTTGTTTACTTTAACATTACAATTTTCATTATTAATAATAAAAATAAAGATACCTTATATAATTAATTATTTTTTGGTAAAATAATCCATTTCTATAAGATTACAAGGAAATATTTTTGAAGATAACTACCTAGTACATACATACATACAGTGCTTTATAAGGAAAAGCTTATGTTAAATGATAAAAATTTCTGAGTATTTTGGGCCAGGTTTTTAATCTCGGTTCTTACACTTATACCTGTTTTTGTTTAAATATTAAAACTATGTTTTAAGGTATATTGCAAAAACATGATTACAATTCTATCTAAATGATAACTCACTTAGATCCACTATTTGTCATCATACTGCCACTGTTCTTTTACTTCTTTCCATACATAACACGTTATTGAAACTACAAACCCTATTTAAGATATGTGGGTTTCTTACAGGTGTTAATACTCTTGGGTCTCGATTCTAAATTTTTTTCATGTTAGAAAAAATATAAATAGACGATAGTTGAGTTTTAAATTATTATAAAATTGCTTTTTTGTGTTTTTGAAAATTGACATGATTACCTGTTGTTAAGTCATAAAGTTGACCAGTATTACATCCACAAAGAGGTGTGTAATGTCACACAAGAATGGCTTTAAGGCAACAAAACTGGACTATTATTTGATTGAATACATGAACAAGTATAAAGACATAATCAGTCAGAAGAAGGATCAGCCCACACAGAGATACAGAAAAAAGAAATACAGGAAAGTCATATGGTGCTCATCCAAGCACAATTCAGATGAAAAGGCTACATTCTTGCCTGCATCCTAAACCTATTTGGTCTAGGTGACAGAACTTTCTCAGTAAAGACGTATTGCCACCTACTTGATTAATCTCTCCTGATTCACTTTTGTAGACTTGACCACATTATACTCCCACATAGTGCTGGACATCCTTCTCCCCTTGATAACAGTTTGGGGTTAGTATTTGTTTGTAGAATTTTGGCACATTTACTAGAGCATAAGTTTGGTGTAGCAACTTAGTGAATTTCCACACCTTACCCGGGGCCTCACACTAAATGTGCCTTAATTAATACACTTAAATGAAAGATATATAAATACTTCAAACTAAATAGTTTTAAATAGCCTTACAACTTAAACATGTGAGTCTTAACATTCCCACACGAGACTTTTTTAGAATGAGTTAGCATTTCAGAATTTGATAATTCTGTGACACTGACCAAATCAAACATTTATGTTTTATTATAGTGCAGGTGCTGTGTTAGATGATGATCATTTAAAAACACAGGATTTCTGCCTTCAAAACTCTCATAGATTAATGAGAAAGATTTATAAGTGAACTTTTTCAACTGATTTTAATGAATGTTAAAAGAGTGATATATAAGATTACAGCCTTGACAAGAAGAAACTTTCTATAGGATTGATTGTGTGTTGAGCAAGGGAAGAAAGGAGTGACTCTCAATCTGTATCATGAACAATGAGTCAGTGTGAGGCATTTCAGGTAAGGGGATATAGATGGGCAAAATAATTAATTCATGAAAGAACTTAGTACATTCAAGGAACTTCTTCAAGATTACAGAATGGTTATAGGATGTGCTGCTGGTTGTAAGCAATAGCATATCAATCAGTCTCAGGTTAATAATATAGAAACCCAGGTTAATAATATAGAAATAATATAGAAATAGTATAGAAATCAGGCTTTCAACAGAGAGGATATCATTTAGGGAATTAGATACAGGTGTTAGAGGGCTAGAAAAACAAATTCAATATAAAATGAGATAATGACAGTAAAAACAGTTACCAACTCTTGGGCTAAAGGAACAAATGGAAGCAATTAATATTATAAGAACAGAGAAACTTGGAAGTGGATATCTGTGAGGCTGGGGCTCAGACCTCTGAGAGGAAATTATGCTCAGCTGGTGCTGATACCTTTGAGGGTGCATGATAAGTTAGTTTTAGTGAACCAAAAGAAGCTGGAGTAACACTAACAAGAAGAGCAGTCAAAAGGAGAAAAGTAGTCCATTGATTCTTCCTAGTTCTTGTTTTCAACTCTTCTTAGAGCCTGATAAGAAGTAAAATGAGAGAGGAAAAAAAAAAAGATATTTATAGAGTCTCCAGTCTTAGCATCCCAATGAGGAGGCATAATTTGGAATGGAATAAAATAATTACCATAACGGTGGATTTCATTGGTCACTCAGCGTTCGCACATGCCCTTCTATACATTTTAACTTTCACATCATGACAATATATTTATGCTTCACCCTAAGATGTAATAATCTTTTATATAAATAAAACACATTCACTGTCTCTACAAAAAATGTGAGAAACAAAATCCCAAGAGTCACAGTATGATCTTTGAGCAACAGTCCCAGGATCCATCTCTGAGCAATGTAAATTACCCCTCTCATTCAGTCACAATGATTCCAGAATATTCTATAATTTAGGAGATCAAACTATAAAGCTAACTACCACTGAGAATTCTTATATAAACTGAGGAGTAAAGGACAAAAGTGTAGTTAATATAAATAAAAATAGTTAAAATAAACCTGTGTGCATGAGAATGTGTGTACATATGCGTGTGTGCATACACAAAATACAAAAGGAAGAAAATACATAACTTCATCAGTTCTTGGTTCTATAACAGGTTAATTGTTATATTTTCCTCCTTTGTCCATCTATTTTTTTTTTTTTTTGGTTAATTATCACCCCAACTAGCACTTTAATTGGTCTAGGTTCCTTATCTGGTCATGTAACATAAGCATTGTCACCTGCCATGGGAATGAAGACCTTCAAATTAGCAGTAGCCAAAATTGTAAAGAAAAAAAGCCAAATTTGTGTAAGTAGATTATTATGTGTAAGCATGAGAGGAGCAGGAGCAACTCCTGATGCCAATCTTTGATTCCTGGACTCATTTATTGATATTTTAGCTTGGGCTGAACTGCAGCATATAACATGATTATTCAGTGTACATACTCCATCCTGAAAGATAGAAACACACAGTTTTATCATGTTCTCTCTCAACTGGTGATGTAATTGAGTCTTCAGTAGACTATTAGGCTATTCTGCCATTCTTTTATGCCAGAATCTTCAAAGAGATACAGTAAGACTAGTGAATTCCATAGGCAGGAGCCAATTCTAACATTTACTTTGGCATGAAATAAATTCCTTGACAAAAGCAACTTTGAGTGGAATACTAGAACATAAGTAAGTCATTCCCTAAGTTCACAGAATTTTGACACTGGCGGAAGAGTTGTGAACATGAAATGAATGTCCACTGAAGGCGCTTCATGTTTATTTCAGTGAAGCAAAGTATTGATAGTTGACATCTCCATATTGGAAGGGATCCAGTATAATCAATCTGCCACCAGCTGTGTGGCTGGCCCATCTAGAGAATTGTGATAGCTCTATATCAGGACAGCATTTGCCTCTGCTGTTGGCAAGAAGGCACTCAGCAGTGGCAGTAGCCAGATCAGACTCGATGAGGAAACTTCACTCTTGTTGAGTCCATATATAGACCCCATCTTTTTTATCATGACCACAACAAACTTGGGCACCAGCATGGCTGGGAAAGAGGCTTAATGATGTCCAAAGAACATATATATATATGTATATATATATTTATAAATGTATATATAAATAAATATATATGTATATATATATATATATATTTACTTTGGTGAGCATTCAAATGAAAGCAAACATCTTAGTATCCATTATCCTTTTCTAAAAACCTATGATTGTCCTCTTCCAATCTTCTATTCTTTCCAGTTCCTGACAATAAGGCCAAATCAGAGCCATCACCTGTTAATTTGTGCAGATCCATGTTTCTAACCATTTCTTAGTGTAAAGTAGATGACTTAAATATACTCCTCTAGGTTTTGCCTATTGGCAAAACTACACTACTCTTCCAGGGGAGTTGTTGATTGAGATTGTGGTGTTTCAGCAGTCCAATTCTGATTGGTACCAGTATGGCATGAAAACAATTTGTTAAGCAAGCAAAAATTTATGTCTTTAATCACATGGTGGTGCCTATGTACTTCCAGATTGTAGGTGCAGATTGAGGAAAAGGAGAGGAGGAAACCCTTGAGTAGTTACTCTGGGAGTCTCAGCCACCTATTGATGCAAATTTCTCGTGCCTCTGGATCTCTTGGAGCCAGTTTCTAATATCCTGTTTGTCTGATGATAGACTGTGGCCATGAATGCCCACACTGGCTTGCTGAGTCAGATAACACGCATTTTTTAGTAGGCTACTGAGATCCCTTTATCACTTGATGTTATATGTCAGGTATTCAGTCTCTGTCAGGGGTTTAAAAACAAGACAGGAGTAGTTTTTCACAAAGATAATCATTATCTTCAGATTTCATGGTTTTGCAGAATCTCAGTTCCAGAATCACAAGGCATAGTGTAGAGGGGGAGATTTGGAGCTGACAGATAACAATTTAAATATCACAGATGGCCTGTGAGAGTGAAAGGTAGGTTGAGCCAGCATCATAAAGATCTTTGTAACCTTTGAAAAATACTTTAACTTTATTTTCTAGTATATAGTTAGCCACTGAACTGGGTTGATTTAGAGAGTAACATGGCATATTTTCCCTTTAAAAAGAGAAATCTGGCAGCATAATAAATAATAGATTTGGGAGTAAGGAAGACAGTATTGGAGATAGGAAATCTAGTTAAGATATTTTGCATAGGTCAAGCCAGCGATGGTATGGAAATGAATAATGCATAGGCAAGAGAAAGGAGCTACACTAAACAGAAGTTACAGTTTACATTATTTGATGATTAGTTGGATATGCACTGTAAGGGAGAGAGAAAGGATTAACATTCATTAACAAAAGCTGATTTCTTGTGTGAATAATAATGATAATAACCAGGATAGTAATATATGAGGAATCGCATGTTTTAGGGACAAAAAAAATTCATTGTAAGACCTTTCACACTGATTGAAAGAGATGTGTAGTAGGCAGAGTAATGACCCCCGCAAAGATGTCAATGTCCTAATCCCCAAAGCCAGTTGACAATGTTAATTTATTTGGTGAAAGGAATTTTGCACATGTTAAGGATCTTGAGATGCGAAGATTATCCTGAATTATATAAGTGGCCCCAGTGTAATCACAAGGGTCCTTAGGATAGGAAGGTAGGGGTGTCAGAGAAAGATACATGAAGATACTGCACTGCTGCCTTTGAGGATGAAGGAAGTGGCTGTGAGCTAAGGAATGCAAACAGCCCCAGGAGCTGGAAAAGGTATCCACTAGAACCTCAGAAGGAGCACTGCCTTTATGACACCTTGTTCCTAGCTTAGTGAGACTTCTGACCTTGTGAATTGTAAGATAACTCTTACAATTATGTATGTTGTTTTAAGCCACTAAATTTGTGATAATTTGGTACAGCAGCAATGAATCTGAAAGGACCACTATGGACTAGAATAGCAATTCTTCCAGTCACCACCATTTTTATTAGGAAATGCAAGAATGATACAATGCAAGAAGGCATTTTTCATGTTTCAGTTAATGTAGAGAAGTGGGAGAGAAATTTAATGAAGAATTTAAGTAGTAGTGAAGTTTGAAATGAATTTGAAGGAAATTTCACAACAGTAGGAGTGAGTAGGAAGGAGAAAGCTCATGCTCATATAAGAAAGGGTAGTGCAATGACAGATTCCATTTGTGAAATGACCAAAGATAACAGTAATGTGTAACATTGTATTAAATTTTCAATCATGTCTTAACTTTTAGGTTCTTATTTTTAAAAATTTGCAATGTACTTGCACAAAATAATTCTCAGGTATATTTGGACTTACTGTATTTTCATCTAACCCCTTATATTGTGTTTTTCCATGTCTTCTCTTCTTTTTCTGGAGGAAACTTTAAAATTTAAAAAGAAAATAACTGCACAGGAGGAAAATAAGGGTCATAAAGTTTGGCTTCTTATGATAAAAAAGCACAAGTACAATTATTTAAACACACATCATCCATCAAAAAATTGAACATTACCAGTGCTCTGGAAGACTTCCTCACCTCACATTTATCATTCCCCTAACAGATAACCAGTATAACGATTTCCATCACAATATTTTTTTTGCTCGTTTTTGAAATTTATATGAATGAAGTCATTAGTATATGCTTTTTTCTAACTGGCTTCTTTTGCTCAATATCTTATTTTTGAGTTTCCTCTCAGTTGTTGAATGTAGTAGTAGTTTGTTTCTCCCAGCTTGGGACTATCACAAATAATACTGTTATAAACACTTTTGTACATAACCTTTTGTGTGCAAAAATAAATACACATTTCTCTTGAGTGTATACCTAGGAATGGACTTGGGTAATAGGATATTCAGATTTTCAGATATAATGGATGTTTCCAAACAGTTTTCCAAAGTGGTATCAATTGATACTCCCATTAGCAGAGTATGAATGCTAGTTTCATTGCATCCTCATTAGCAATTATCAGTGTTGTTGTTGTTTTTCTTAGCATTTCTGTTTGATGCATAGTGGTATTTCTTCATGGCTCTGACCTTCCGTGATAAGTTATTTTTTTCATTTTTTCATATGTTTGTTTGCCTTTGGGTATTATCTTTTGTGAACTACGTTTTCCAAGTCTTTTGACTGCTTTCTAAAATGTAGTTGCCTTAACTTTAAAAATTTTAAATACTTTAGGAATTTAAAATATATTATAGATGGGTTCTTTGACAAAAATCTCTATTACAAATTTATATATATATGTATATATATAGTTTAATGCTTAATAGTTTATAATATTTTCCTTTGTGGTTAGTGTTTTTATGTCCAGTTTAACTAATCTTTGCCTATTCTAAAGTCATGAAGATATTCTCTTATGTTATCATTTAGAAGCTTAGTTTTCTGCCTTTTTAAATTTGTCAAAAATTCACCTGAAATTTATTTTTGTTTACAGTGTGAAGTAGAGTCAATATTTATTTTATTTTCTATGTAAATATTCAATTGACAAAACATAATTTATTGAAAAGGCCACCACTTTATTGAGGGTTACCTTTACCATAAATTAAATTACTGTGTGCCTGTGGGTATATTTCTGGTCTCAAATATGTTCCATTGGTCTATTAGCCTATCCTTTTGCCAAAACCACACTATCTGCATTATTTCAGCCTTATATGAATTCTTAATTATCAGATAGTTTAAATGTACTAACTTTGTCCATCTACATCAAGATAGTCTGGGATCATGTTGGCTCTTCTTGGTCCGTTGCGGTGACATTTATATTTTAGAATCAGTTTGTCAAGGTCCACACACACACATACAGACACACACACACATGCACACACACACACACCTTCTATGCTTTTGGTTGTGACTGAATATATAAGAAACTTGGATAGACTTGCTATGTTTACACCTAAGATGTTTTCATTGTAATTCCTAGTCATTCCTATGTGTTTTCTAAATGAGATGAATCCACAGCATTGCAAACAGAATGAGTTACAAATCTAATACCAAAGCATTTCTACTCATGATATTGTATAGAATTTAAAATTGAACCTGTGCATTAGGGTTATGGTGGCCTCGTAGAATGAGTTTGGGAGTGTTCCTCCCTCTGCTATAGTTTGGAAGAGTTTGTGAAGGATAGGTGTTAGTTATTCTCTAAATGTTTGATAGAGTTCACCTGTGAAGCCTTCTGGTTCTGGGCTTTTGTTTGTTGGAAGGTTTTACATCACAGTTTCAATTTCAGTGCCTGTGATTGGTCTGTTCATATTTTCTATTTCTTCCTGGTTCATTCTCGGAAGGTTGTGCATTTCTAAGAATTTGTCCATTTCTTCCAGTTTGTCCATTTCATTGGCATAGAGTTGCCTCATTGGTGAAAGTAGGGTGTTAAAGTCCCCTAGTATGATTGTCTTACTGTCAGTTTCCCCTTTTATGGCTGTTAGTATTTGCCTTATATATTGAGGTGTTCCTATGTTGGGTGCATAAATATTTAGAATTGTTATATCTTATTTTTGGATTGATCCCTTGATCATTATGTATTGTCCTTTTTGTCTCTTGTAATAGTCTTTGTTTTAAACTCTTATTTTGTCTGATATGAGAATTGCTACTCCAGCTTTCTTTTGATTTCCATTTGCATGGAATATCTTTTTCCATCCCCTCACTTTCAGTCTGTATGTGTCCCTAGGTCTAAAGTAGGTCTCTTATAGACAGCATATATATGGGTCTTGTTTTTGTATCCATTCAGCCAGTCTATGTCTTTTGGTTGGAGCATTTAATACATTTACATTTAAGGTAATTATCGATATGAATGTTTCTATTACCATTTTCTTAATTGTTTTGGGTTTGTTATTGTAGGTCTTTTTCTTCTCTTGTGTTTCCTGCCTAGAGAAGTTCCTTTAGCATTTGTTGTAAAGCTGGTTTGGTGGTGCTGAATTCTCTTAGCTTTTGCTTGTCTATAAAGGTTTTAATTTCTCCATCAAATCTGAATGAGATCCTTGCTGGGTAGAGTAATCTTGGTTGTAGGTTTCTCCCTTTCATCACTTTAAATATGTCCTGCCACTCCCTTCTGGCTTGCAGAGTTTCTTCTGAAAGATCAGCTGTTAACCTTATGGGGATTCCCTTGTATGTTATTTGTTGTTTTTCCCTTGCTACTTTTAATATTTTTTTTTAGTATTTAATTTTTGATAGTTTGATTAATATGTGTCTTGGAGTGTTTCTCCTTGGATTTATCCTGTATGGGATTCTCTGTGCTTGCTGGACTTGACTGACTATTTCCTTTCCCATATTAGGGAAGTTTTCAACTATAATCTCTTCAAATATTTTCTCAGTTCCTTTATTTTTCTCTTCTTCTTCTGGGACCCCTATAATTCGAATGTTCATGTGTTTATTGTTGTGCCAGAGGTCTCTGACACTGTCCTCAATTGTTTTCATTATTTTTTCTTTATTCTGCTCCGCAGTAGTTATTTCCATTATTTTAATTGCCAGGTCACTTGTCCGTTCTTCTGCCTCAGTTATTCTGCTATTGATCCCTTCTAGAGTATTTTTAATTTCATTTATTGTGTTGTTCATGACTGTTTGTTTGCTCTTTAGTTCTTCTAGGTCCTTGTTAAACGTTTCTTGTATTTTCTCCATTCTATTTCCAAGATTTTGGATCACGCTTACTATCATTATTCTGAATTCTTTTTCAGGTATACTGCCTATATCCTCTTCATTTGTTAGGTCTTGTGGGTTTTTGCCTCATTCCTTCATCTGCTGTTTGTTTCTCTGTCTTCTCATTTTTCTTGAGTTACTGTGTTTGGGGTCTCCTTTTCACAGGCTGCAGGTTCGTAGTTCCCATTGTTTTTGGTGTCTGTCTCCAGTGGCTAAGGTTGGTTCAGTGGGTTGTGTAGGCTTCCTGGTGGACGGGACTAGTGCCTGTGTTCTGGTGGATGAGGCTGGATCATCTCTTTCTGGTGGGCAGGTCCACGTCTCATGGTGTGTTTTGGGGTGTCTGTGGCCTTATGATTTTAGGCAGCCTCTCTGCTAATGGGTGGGATTGTGTGCCTGTCTTGCTAGTTGTTTGTCATAGGGTGTCCAGCACTGTAGCTTGCTGGTCATTGAGTGGAGCTGGGTCTTGGCGTTGAGATGGAGATCTCTGGGAGATTTTCACCATTTGATATTACATGGAGGTGGGAGGTCTCTTGTGGACCAGTGTCCTGAAGTTGGCTCTGCCACCTCAGAGGCACAGCCCTGACTCCTGGTGGAGCACCAAGAGCCTGTCATCCACACGGCTCAGAATAAAAGGGAGAAAAAATAGAAAGAAAGAAAGAAAGAAGAAGATAAAATAAATTAAAATAAAATAAAATCGTTATTTAAATAAAAACTAAAAAATAATTATTAAAAATTTTTTAAAGTAATTAAAAAAACAAAAGAAATAAAAAAGAAAGAAAGGAGGAAGAGGGCAACCAAACCAAAAAACAAATCCACCAATGATATCAAGTGCTAAAAACTATACAAAAAAAAAAAAAAAAAAGGAAAAAAACGGACAGACAGAACCCTACGCCAAATGGTAAAAGCAAAACTATACAGACAAAATCACACACAGAAGCATACACATACACACTCACAAGAAGAGAAAAAGGGAAATAAATATATATATCGTTGCTCCCAAAGTCCACTTCCTCAATTTGGGATGATTCATTGTCTATTCAGGTATTCCACAGATGCAGGTGCATCAAGTTGATTGTGGAGATTTAATCCGCTGCTCCTGAGGCTGCTGGGAGAAATTTCCCTTTCTCTTCTGTGTTCGCACAGCTCCTGGGGTTCAGCTTTGTATTTGGCCCCACCTCTGCGTGTAGGTCGCCTGAGGGCGTCTGTTCCCCGCCCAGACAGGACGGGGTTAAAGGAGCAGCTGCTTCGGGGGCTCTGGCTCACCCAGGCCGCGGGGAGGGAGGGGTACAGAGGAGGCGGGGTGAGCCTGCGGCGTCAGAGGCCGGCGTGACGTTGCACCAGCCTGAGGTGCTCAGTGCGTTCTCCCGGGGAAGTTGTCCCTGGATCACGGAACCCTGGCAGTGGCGGGCTGCACAGGCTCCCGGGAGGGGAGGTGTGGATAGTGACCTGTGCTCGCACACAGGCTTCTTGGTGGCGGCAGCAGCAGCCTTAGCATCTCATGCCCGTCTCTGGGGTCCGCGCTGATAGCCGCGGCTCGCGCCCGTGTCTGGAGCTCCTTTAAGCGGTGCTCTTAATCCCCTCTCCTCGCGCACCAGGAAACAAAGAGGAAAGAAAATGTCTCTTGCCTCTTCGGCAGCTCCTGACCTTTCCCCGGACTCCCTCCCGGCTAGCTGTGGTGCACTAACCCCTTCAGGCTGTGTTCACGCCGCCAACCCCAGTCCTCTCCCTGCGATCCGACGGAAGCCCGAGCCTCAGCTCCCAGCCCCCGCCCGCCCCGGCGGGTGAGCAGACAAGCCTCTCGGGCTGGTGAGTGCTGCTCGGCGCCGATCCTCCATGCGGGAATCTCTCCGCTTTGCTCTCCGCACCCCTGTGGCTGTGCTCTCCTCCGTGGCTCCGAAGCTTCCGCCCTCTGCCACCCACAGTCTCCGCCCGCGAAGGGGCTTCCTAGTGCGTGGAAACCTTTCCTCCTTCACAGCTCCCTCCCACTGGTGCAGGTCCCGTCCCTATTCTTTTGTCTCTGTTTTTTCTTTTTCCCTACCCAGGTACGTGGGGAGTTTCTTGCCTTTTGGGAAATCTGAGGTCTTCTGCCAGCGTTCAGTAGGTGTTCTGTAGGAGTTGTTCCACATGTAGGTGTGTTTCTGATGTATTTGTGGAGAGGAAGGTGATCTCTGCGTCTTACTCTTCCGCCATCTTGAAGCTCCTCTCTTGTTTCTTAAGGTAGGATTGTATTGCTATAAACTCACAAATCAAGCCTTGGTAAATTTAAGAAAATTGAAATCGCATCAAGTATGTTTTCTGACCACAACGCTATGAGACTAGATATCAATTACAGGAAAAAATCTGTAAAAAATACAAACACATGTAGGCTAAACAATACACTACTTAATAACCAAGAGATCACTGAAGAAATCAAAGAGGAAATCATAAACTACCTAGAAACAAATGGCAATGAAAACACGACGACCCAAAACCTATGGGATGCAGCAAAAACAGTTCTAAGAGGGAAGTTTATTGTAATGCTGTTTTCAAAGTGAATTATTTTATGAAAATATGTGAAAGTAATTTGAAGAAGCAAAAAGTGTTATACACAAGTTAAACTTAGCCATAATTTTGTTTTCTAGGAGATACTCTTTTTTTTTTTAATATTTATTTATTTTATGGCTGCATTGGGTCTTTGTGCTGTGCGGGCTTTATTTAGTTGCGGTGAGCGGGGGCTATTCTTCATTGCAGTGCTCGGGTCTCTCACTGCGACGGCCTCTCTTGTTGTGGAGCACAGGCCCCAGAGTGCGCAGGCTTCAGTAGTTGTGGTACGCGGACTCAGCAGTTGTGGCTCGCAGGGTCTAGAGCACAGGCTCAGCAGTTGTGGCACACGGGCTTAGCCGCTCTGCGGCATGTGGGATCCTCCCGGACCAGGGCTCGAACCTGTGTCCCCTGCATTGGCAGGCGGACTCCCAACCACTGCACCACCAGGGAAGTCCCTAGGAGATACTCTTATCAGTAGTCTCGATTGTTTGTATGTTCATCTCTATCCAGCATTAGAATAACTTTGAAAACACTCAGTATTTTCATTACATAAATATAATATAATATAATATATAATATAATATAATATAATATAATATAATATAATATATATCATGCATATAACATTATCAAAGAAATCTGAAAATCCCTTCATAAACTTTGCAACTTGTTATCAGATAAAGATACTTTTTACAGTATTTTTTCTCTTTCTAAGATCACTCAGCAAAATTCAAATTTGGCACTTGGGTTATATAGGCGAATATACTTGAAAAAGAGAGGAAATTGGATCAATTACTTATATCACTAACTTTGTGGTGTGGACTTCTAATAATTTCAGTGAAGGATAAGAAACAATTTCAGCCATCTGATCTAATTTGAAAGTCATAAATTTTAAGTCAAATTGAAAGATATATTTGAGTGACAAGGAATTAAATGTACATCTTAGAAGTCTGATATTGAAACTCTAGACATAAAATCCGACTTTGGGTATCTTTAATCCCATTTTTAATAAAACCTTGAAGTATAGCAATTTCTGGGATGTCTAGTATAAAATATCAAACATCTCCATTAACAAATGCTCTGTAAACACAACTCAGACATATATACTGCTCAGACTACCCTAGAATTTTCAAAAATATATAAATAATAATTTATTCTCAATAATAAATACATCTCTTAAAGGAGTTTCCTTTAAGAAGAAGTACTAAAAACTTAAAACTTCAGTGTGATGATTACTTAATGGAAAATTCACTAGAAATCATTCTATAGATAATAGAAATATTTGATCCTCAAAGTCCAGACTAATGCTATTCAATAGAAATATAATGTAAGTCAAGTTCATAATTTAAATTTTTTCTCATAGAAACACTTAAATCTAAAATAGAAACAGATGAAATTTATATTAATCATAAACTTTATTTAAGCAATTATATCTAAACCATCATTGTAACATGTACTCAATATAAAAAATTGACAATGAGATATTTCACATTATTATTATTTTTTTTGGTACTAAGGTTTTGAATCTAATATGTATTTTATATTGAAAACACAGCTTAACTTGGACTGGCCACATTTCTTATACTCAATAGCTACATGTGACTAGTGATTTCTGTGTTGGACAGAGCTTCTCTAGATGGAATGAGAAAATGTAAGTGATATCTATACAAATAGTGATTGCTATGTTCTCCTCTCTGACCATAAAGAGTAAAGGTGCAGTCATCTGATTCTTGGCTGAGGTAAGTTCTAGCCCTTACACATCCATGCCATGTAGAGAAAACTTTTCAAGGAGATCTTTCTATCTCAGCTTTTGCGAAACACACACGTGCTAGGTTTATGTTCACTACTCCTTAAATTTCCAGCGTGTTTTATAAAATGTTAACGTTTTAGCCAATCTTTAAATTAGGAAAGCAGAGGTAAAAGCAAAGGGAACCATTTAATAGTAAGAATTTAGGGCTTACCTTAGCATTGAAAATGCAGGGTATTATAGCCAGAACACTGCCTTTGGGAAATCTGGAAGTTTAGGTCAGTCATGAAGGTCACGGCCAATTATTCCAGCTACCCACATAAACTAATGGAACTTCTATTATCTGGAGCAATGCCACTTTTCCTAACAGGGAAATTATGCACTGGACCTTAAAGCCTCACCTGAAATGTGACACCTGTCACTTTTGGCAGAGTACATTCACCATAGTAAGTCACACATCCAAGTTTAACTCAAAAGGGATGTGATATGCAATTCTAACATGTACAGAAAGGAGGAAAAGTATATTTATGAACAGTCCTAAAATTTTAGCACTGCATTTTTTCTGCATTTTTCCCAATGAAGAATAGGATGAACTTTTTCACTAGAAATTGTAACTTTAGGTTACCAATGAATAGTATTTCTTAGCTGCTCAGCTCAACCAACAGTGGTAGAGTATGCAACAATATTAATGGGCAAAATTAATAAAATGTAGCACATCACATATTCAATATTTCATTTTATACTATAAGCATTAGTGAATATATTGCACTTCTTGGTGAAAGAAATCAGGACATGTGGTAGGTGCTTGGCATATTATTTCATTTACAACTTAAACCCTAAAAATTAGGTGTCATTGCCATTTTACAGAGGCATAAACTGAAGTTCAGAGAAGTTAAATAACACATAGAAAGTTTTAAAATCAGGAACCAAATACATATCTAAAATATCTCAAACAGATCATTTGTAGCTTACTGTTAATGGTATTTGTGCTTTTTAAATCTTTTTTTACAACTTTGGTTTGATGTTATAGTCATTCAAGTTGAAATGGAAGAGTCGTCTATCTATCATCACTATCGCCACTTTGTTATCCACAGTTCAGTACATGCCCAATTGCATTCAAAGCCATTCAAAGGCTTTTCTTTTCTCTCTTTCTAAGTCATTACTACTTAGATGGTCTCTCTTCATTAGCCTGAATAAGAGTGCAGATTTTCAATTCCTTGGAGAGGTTCAAAGCTATCTATCCCTATTAACTTTTTATTATTATTCAGAATCTCCTTTGTACCATCTGGTAAATTTCAAAGGCCAAAAATGTTCACTACAGACTTGTTTTCTGATTCAGAGATAAAATTTATACCTGGAAGCATAATAAAAGAGAAAAGAGGTGGAATCTGGAAGGGCTAGGGAAGTTTTGATGCACTAATTCATTCAACCTCAGGATCAAGACTTTGTATTTCATTTTCGGTTTTTTTAGTAGACCATCTAATTTACAAAGACAGTTTCTACATACACAGTGCTCATTTGTTTTTTGGATTGGTTTCTAATACTTTTCTGTCCCTTTCTATGAATCGAATCTTCTTTTAACATTCCTTTCACAGTTCTTTTCTTGATGTCCAGACCTCCTCTTTTTCAGTCTTTTGACTTTTTACTTTCATTGTGCCCATCATCTTCTCTTTTCACTGCAGCTGTTAAGTTAAAAAAAATCAGAAAGCCATTGATGTCACTGTCTTTCTCCTGTCACTTTCATCAGAAAAATGGAGTTCCAATGTGCAGCATCCAGTTGCTTAGCAACAATATTTTCAGCATCCCTGTCAGCATGAAGAGTCTGAAGCTGTGTCTGCTAATGTGGCTGCATTACAAAAAAGAGCATAGTTTGAGTGGAAATAGGAAAAAATATGCCCTGAAAATTCAACAATCTCAGGATATAATGAATGCAGAAAAGGATGAGCATTTTTCAGTGGGAGCTTTCTTTTTACCACATGACACATCACTTGCAGAAAAGTTTGTTCTCTATAGCATCACTTAAGGAATTGTGCAGTCAAAAATGCCAACATGACTGTGTTCTGCACCAAGTTACTACTCCACCCGATTACTTTATTTTCCTATGCATGTATTTACAATTCCAGGAACAAATTCTTTACTGTGAATATTTTTGGCACAAGCTACAGTAAAATGTTTTTCATTATATCTTTTCCAAGTTTGTTATCATTCTTTGTTTTAATGAATAAGAATGGATGGCTTTACTATGTAAGTCTGTGAATGCATTTATAATTTTTTTTGTGACTTTATTTTAATCACATATTATCTTTTTTTGTGGTAATAGAGACATGTATTTTTCCATGTTTGGTATCTTTATAGATGTCTAATTTTTATATAAAACATTTTGCTTGCTATATATTCATGTTGTTCATTGTTATGTGTTTGAAAGTGGTCAGATGATAGAAAGACTGACAACTGAGATTCATAATCAGTATTATTAAATGTAAAGATATCCTTTAAATTAGAAGATAAAAAAACTATTTAAAAGTGCTTTATATATTGCTAACTTATCATTATAAAAATACATTTTATTGTATACTACTTAGGAATTATGTTTTTTATTGGTTTAGAAAACTAATTATAAACTTGTTTAAATGTTGTTATTTGAATTTAATACATTTTAATATAATGTGATATGAACAGAAGTTGCAGAAACTGTTATCTCGAGTTCCAATTTTTGCTTTGATCTTTATCTGCTTTGTAGCCTGGAATGTGTTTTTTAACCTAAGACTAAGATTTTACATCTTTAAATAAGAAAAGTACTTTCTAATTTCAGTTCTACTAAAGATATTAAAGTGAGATAATCAATGTAAAACACTAAGCATGTCTGACATTCAAAAAATATTCCGTAATTTAAAGCTTTTGTTACTTAGAAATTTTCATAAAATAGACCGCCTAGACCAGATGTGTTTTTTTCCAGATACCTTTTGCCTTTTTATATAAATACATTTTTTAACCATTAAGATATTCTGAGACATATTATTGACATTAAATGTTTTAAGCATATAGGATCCAAAGAAGTTGATGAGATATGAATAATTAAAAATAGTAGTAGTAACCAGGAATATTGAGTGGGTAGACATTAATATTTATTAATATTTTTGAATGAAAGTGTAAATAGTAGACTGGACAATGTGATCATAAAATTATTTACTTCCCTAATTATGGCTTTTTTTCCTTTTTGCAAGGAAATTCTTCCCTTTAAAAAGTAAAAATTAACTTCATGTTCAAAATGGCAGGAAATTCTCTAAAGATCACAAATAGCAAGGAAGTATTTTAAATGGTATAAACTCTTAAGAATGTAATGAAGGGCCACACCATCAGTAGACACTTCCATTGAAAAGGATTCATAGAGTTTTATAGTGTCTGGCCTTACATTTAGCTCTTTAATCCATTGTGAGTTTATTTTTGTGTATGGTGTTAGGAAGTGTTCTAATTTCATTCTTTTACATGTAGCTGTCCAGTTTCCCCAGCACCACTTATTGAAGAGGCTGCTTTTTCTCCAGTGTATATTCTTGCCTCCTTTATCAAAGATAAGGTGACCATCTGTGCATGGGTTTATCTCTGGGCTTTCTTTCCTGTTCCATTGATCCATATTTCTGCTTTTGTGTCAGTACCATACTGTCTTGATTATTTTGTAGTAGAATCTGAAGTCCGGGAGCCTGATTCCTCCACCTCCGTTTTTCTTTCTCAAGATTGCTTTGGCTATTCAGGGTCTTTTGTGTTTCCATACAAACTGTGAAATTTTTTGTTCCAGTTCTGTGAAAAATGCCAGTGGTAGTTTGATAGGGATTGCGTTGAATCTGTAGATTGCTTTGAGTAGTATAGTCATTTTCACAATGTTGATTCTTCCAATCCAAGAACATGGTATATCTCTCCATCTGTTTGTATCATCTTTAATTTCTTTCATCAGGGTCTTATAGTTTTCTGCATACAGGTCTTTTGTCTCCTTAGGTAGGATTATTCCTAGGTATTTTATTCTTTTTGTTGCAATGGTAAATGGGAGTTTTCCTTAATTTCTCTTTCAGATTTTTCGTTGTTAGTGTGTAGGAATGCAAGAGATTTCTGTGCATTAATTCTGTATCCTGCTACTTTACCGAATTCATTGATTAGCTCTAGTAGTTTTCTGGTAGCATTTTTAGGATTCTCTATGTATAGTATCATGTCATCTGCAAACAGTGACAGTTTTACTTCTTCTTTTCCAATTTGTATTCCTTTTATTTCTCTTTCTTCTCTGATTGCCGTGGCTAAAACTTCCAAAACTATGTTGAGTAACAGTGGTGAGAGTGGGCAATCTTGTCTTGCTCCTGATCTTAGAGGAAATGGTTTCAGTTTTTCACCATTGAGAATGATGTGGGCTGTGGGTTTGTCCTATATGGCTTTTATTATGTTGACGAATGTTCCTTCTATGCCTACTTTCTGGAGAGTTTTTATCATAAATGGGTGTTGAATTTTGTCAAAAGCTTTTTTTGCATCTATTAAGATGATCATATGGTTATTATCCTTCAGTTTGTTAATATGGTGTATCACATTGATTGATTTGCATATATTGAAGAATCCTTGCATTCCTGGGATAAACCCCACTTAATCATGGTGTATGATCTTTTTAATGTGCAGTTGGATTCTGATGGCTAGTATTTTGTTGAGGATTTTTCCATCTATGTTTATCAGTGATATTGGCCTGTACTTTTCTTTTTATTGTTAAATCTTTGTCTGGTTTTGGTGTCAAGGTGATGGTGGCCTCATAGAATGAGTTTGGGCATCTTCCTCCCTCTGCTAAAGTTTGGAAGAGTTTGAGAAGAATATGTGTTAGCTCTTCTCGAAATGTTTGATATAATTCACCTGTGAAGCCATCTGGTCCTGGGCTTTTGTTTGTTGGAAGCTTTTTAATCACAGTTTCAAGTTCAGTGCTTGTGATTGGTCTGTTCATATTTTCTACTTCTTCTTGGGTCAGTCTTGGAAGGTTGTGCACTTCTAAGAATGCGTCCATTTCTTCCAGGTTTTCCATTTTATTGGCATATAGTTGCTTGTAGTAATCTCTCATGAGCCTTTGTATTTCTGCAGTGTCAGTTGTTACTACTCCTTTTTCATTTCTAATTCTGTTGATTTGAGTCTTCTCCTTTTTTTTCTTGATGAATCTGGCTAATGGTTTATCAATTTTGTTTATATTCTCAAAGAACAAGCTTTCAGTTTTATTGATTTTTGCTATTGTTTCCTCCATTTCTTTTTCATTTATTTCTGACCTGACTTTTATGATTTCTTTCCTTCTACTAACTTTGGGGTTTTTTTGTTCTTGTTTCTCTAATTGCTTTAGGTGTAAGGTTAGGTTTTTTTATTTGAGGTTTTTCTTGTTTCTTGAGGTAGGATTGTATTGCTATAAACTTCCCACTTAGAGCTGCTTTTGCTGCGTCCCATAGGTTTTGGGTCATTGTGTTTTCATTATCATTTGTTTCTAAGTATTTTTTGATTTCCTCTTTGATTTCTTCAGTGAGCTCTTGGTTATTTAGTAGCATATTGTTTACCCTACATGTGTTTGTATTTTTTACAGGTACAAATTGTATCTGTAATTGCTATCTAGTCTCATAGCGCTGTGGTCGGAAAAGATACTTGACATGATTTCAATTTTCTTAAATTTACCAAGGCTTGATTTGTGACCCAAGATATGATCTATCCTGGAGAATGTTCCATGAGCACTTGAGAAGAAAGTGTATTCAGTTGTTTTTGGATGGAATGTCTTATAAATATCAATTAAGTCCATCTGGTCTAATGTGTCATTAAAAGCTTGTGTTTCCTCACTTATTTTCATTTTGGATGATTGGTCCATTGGTGAAAGTGGGGTGTTGAAGTCCCCTACTATGATTGTGTTACTGTCGATTTCCCCTTTTATGGCTGTTAGCATTTGCCTCATATATTGGGGTGCTCCTATGTTGGGTGCATAAATATTTACAATTGCTATATCTTCTTCTTGGATTGATCCCTTGATCATTATGTAGTGTCCTTCTTTGTCTGCTGTAATAATCTCCATTTTAAAGTCTATTTTTTCTGATATGAGTATTGCTACTCCAGCTTTCTTTTGATTTTCATTTGCATGGAATATCTTTTTCCATCCCCTCACTTTCAGTCTGTATGTTTCCCTAGGTCTGAAGTGGGTGACCTTTAGACAGCATATATATGGGTCTTGTTTTTTTTTTTTTTTTCGGTCTTGTTTTTTTTACACATTCAGCCAGTGTGTCTTTTGGTTAGAGCATTTAATCCATTTACATTTAAGGTAATTATCAATATGTATATTCCTAGTACCATTTTCTTAATTGTTTTGGGTTTGTTTTTGTAGGTCTTTTCCTTCTCTTTTGTTTCCCCCCTAGAGAATTTCTTTTAACATTTGTTGTAAAGCTGGTTTGATGGTGCTGAATTCTCTTAGCTTTTGCTTGTCTGTAAAGGTTTTAATTTTTCTGTTGAATCTGAATGAGATCCTCTCTGGGTAGAGTGATCTTGGTTGGAGGTTTTTCCCTTTCATCACTTTAAATATGTCCTGCCACTTCCTTCTGGCTTGCAGAGTTTCTGCTGAAAGATCAGCTGTTAACCTTATGGGGATTCCCTTGTATGTTATTTGTTGCTTTTCCCTTGTTGCTTTTAATAGTTTTTCTTTGAGTTTAATTTTTGATAGTTTGATTAATATGTGTCTTGGTGTGTTTCTCCTTGGATTTATCATGTATGAGACTGTCCGTGCTTCCTGGACTTGATTGACTATTTTCTTTCCCATGTTAGGGCAGTTTTCTACTATAATCTCTTCAAATATTTTCTCAGACCTTTTCTTTTTCTCTTCTTCTGGGACCCTTATAATTGAATGTTCATGTGTTTAATGTTGTCCCCGAAGTCTCTGAGACGGTCCTCAATTCTTTTCATTCTTTTTTCTTTATTCTGCTCTGTGGCAGTTATTTCCAGTTCTGTCTTCCAGGTCACTTATCCATTCTTCTGCCTCAGTTATTCTGCTATTGATTCCTTCTGTATTTAATTTCATTTATTGTGTTGTTCATCATTGTTTGTTTGCTCTTTAATTTTTCTAGATCCTTGTTAAGCATTTCTTTTATTTTCTCCATTCTATTTCCAAGTTTTTGGATCATCTTTACTATTATTACTCTGAATTCTTTTTCAGGTAGACTGCCTATTTCCTCTTCATTTATTTGGTCTGGTGGGTTCTTACCTTGCTCCTTCATCTTCTGCATATTTCTCTGTCTTCTCACTTTGTTTAACTTACTGTGTTTGGGGTCTCCTTTTTGCAGGCTGCACGTTCATAGTTCCTGTTATTTTTGATGTCTGCCCCCTTTGGGTGAGGTTTGTTCAGTGGCTTTTTTTGGCTTCTTGGTGGGCTGGACTGGTGCCTGTGTTTTGGTGGGTGGGGCTGGATCTTGTCCTTCTGGTGGGCAGGGCTCTGTCTGGTGGTGTGTTTTGGGGTGTCTGTGAACTTAGTATGACTTTAGGCAGCCTCTCTACTAATGGGTGGGATTCTTTTCCTGTCTTGCTAGTTGTTTGGTATGGGGCATCTATCACTGGAGCTTGCTGGCTGTTGGGTTGAGCTGGGTCTTAGTATTGAGATGGAGATCTCTGGGAGAGCTCTCACTGATTAATATTACATGGGGCCAGGAAGTTTCTGGTGGTCCAGTGTCCTGAACTCAGCTCTCCCACCTTGCAGGCTCAGGCCCAACACCTGGCCCTAGCACTAAGGCCCTGCTAGCCACATGACTCAGAAGAAAAGGAAAAACAAAAACAAAAAACAAACAGATAGAACCCCAAAACAAATGGTAAAAGGAAACCTAAACAGGCAAAATCACACAAAGAAGCACACACACACTCACAAAAAGAGAAAAAAAAAAAGAAAAGAGCAATCAAACCTATAAACAAATCCACCAATGATAACAAGCGCTAATATCTGAACTATGATCAAAGTAAAGCCAAAAACAGACATAGAAAGCAAACTACAAGTCTACAGTTGCTCCCAAAGTCCACCGCTTCAATTTTGCGAACACTCATTGTCTATTCAGTTATTTCACAGATGCAGGGTTTATCAAGTTGATTGCAGGTATTTAATCTACTGCTCCTGAGGCTGCACAGAGAAATTTCCCTTTCTCTTCTTTGTTCACAGAGCTCCTGGGGTTCAGCTTTGGTTTTGTCCCCGCCTCTGCATGTAGGCCACCCTCAGGCTTCTGTTCCCTGCCCTGACAGTAGGGGGTTAAAGCAGCGGTTGATTAGGGCTCTGTTGCTCATTCAAGCCAGGGAGAGGGAGGGGTAAGGTACTCATAATAGGAATGCAGGGTGAGCCTGTGGCGGCAGAGACCGGTGTGATGTTGCAACATCCTGAGGTGCACCGTGTGTTCTCCCAGGGAAGTTGTTCCTGGATCATGGGACCCTGGGAGTGGCGTGCTGCACAGGATCCCAGACAGGTGTGGGTAGTGACTTGCGCTTGCACACAGGATTCTTGGTGGCAGTGGCAGCAGTGTTAGTGGTCCATGCCCACCTCTGGGGTTCAAGATGATAGCCGTGGCTCATGCTGCTGTCTGGATCTCGCTTAGGTGGTCCTCTGCTGTCTGTGGGCACATGGAGCAGGAATACCCCTCTCCTCATGCACCTGGAAACAATGATCTCTTGCCTCCGTCAGGTCCACACATTTTCCCGGACTCCCTCCCAGCTAGCTGTGGTGCTAGCCCCTTTCAGGCTGTCTTCACACACCCAACCCCAGTCCTCTCCCTGGGGTCTGATCTCTGAAGCTTAAGCCTCAGCTCCCAGCCCCCACCCCCCCAGCAGGTGAGCACACAAGCATCTCAGGCTGGTGAGGGCTAGTTGGCACTGATTCTCTGTGAGGGAATCTCTCTGCTTTGCCCTCTGCACCCATGTTGCCGTTCTCTCCTCTGTGGCTCTGAAGCTTCCCCCCTAACCCCCGTCCCCACCAGTGAAGGAGCTTCCTAGTGTGTGGAAACTTTTCCTCCTTCACAGCTCCCTCCCAGATGTGCAGGTCCTGTCCCTATTCTTTTGTCTCTGTTTTTTCTTTTTTCTTTTGACCTACCCTGGATGTGGGGATTTTCTTACATTTTGGGAAGTCTGGGGTCTTCTGCCAGCATTCAGTAGGTGTTCTATAGGATTTTTTCCACATGTAGATGTATTTTTGATGTATTTGTGGGGGGGAAGGTGATTTCCACATCTTACTCCTCCGCCATCTTGAAGGTCTCCTCCGACTGGCAGGATTTTTATGTGGAAATAAACAAAAATATGGAAAGAATGATTTTTTTTTAAAGTAAAAACAATTCCTAGAGCTGAAGGATGAAAGTATTAGTTTATCTAATGAACTCAGTAAATGCCTAGCCCCCCAAATTAAATAATATCTGTGTATTGAAAATTTATATCATAGTAATATAAAATTTCAGAACATCAATGATCAGCATATTAAAAGTTCTAGAAAGTAAAAAATATAATCTGAAAAGTAATGACCTTCAGAAACTTGCATAGAATGTGGCAATAAATTCAATAGACTTAAGGAAATTTATTTTAGGTGTAGGATAATATACCCAGCTAATATATTAATCAAGTGTAGGGAAAAATGAACCATATTTTCAGACACACAAGGGCTCAGAAATTTCCCTCCCCACACACTCTTTATTAGGAAACATCTTAAGGATGTTCTTCTGTAAAATCTAAGTGTAACCAAGAAAGAAGAAGGTATAAAATATGGGGGAAAATCCATAAGAGATGTTTAGTAGTCATGAAGAGTAATTGCTTTATATAGAAACAAATATTTAAGAGCACCATGATGCAAGGATAAAGAAACAAAAAGGAGTCCAGAGATTTCTATATTATCCATAACAATATGAGGTTACCTAAAAAGGTGATAAAAATGTCAATTTTAATTTTTATAAAAAAGAATGGGAATCTAAAACTTCAGGAAACACAAAATGTTATATTAGAAAAAATGCAATCATAGCACATTACTTGTTTGCAACAAATAATATTAAAAACTAATTGTGACATAAAAACATTTAAAGTGTACTGTGAACACTTAATAGCAACCCATAGACAAACAAGGCTATTAAGTGTTAACTAACATCATACAAGTGAATAGAAATGATAGAAAACTTGACAATGTAAAAGTAGAAGTAGAAATAACTGAATAAGCAGTTAAGAAGAAAAGCTGCAAATAAAACAAAAGAAAAATAGTAACTTTACATAATAAAGTAAGAAGTCCATATATGTTTTCAAGAAATGATGGAAAAAGAAATAAATCTTTAACATTTTGTAATTACAGATAAAACACATGGAACAATTAAGAGTCATGTTATAACAATTATGTGATGGTGGAAGAAAGAGATGGTTTGTGATAAATCCTCAGATATTGTACTAGGGAATAAATAGGGTATGCCTAAATGGATAAGTCAAAAAATAGTGATTTAAACATATGTTTTAGAGCTATATATGAAATAAATTACTCTTCAAGAAATCAAATATTTTCTTAATTTACAAACTAGGTAATGTAGGGACCAGGGCACACTTGTTTTCATTATTAACCCATCTACAGTATTATTTTTTCATCAAGTGTATACATTATTTAAATAAATTTGTATTATATATTAATATAAATTAGTATATATCCAGACAAAATTGTGTATTTTTGTGTTTTTTTATAGTCAATGATAGAATCAGAGGCCCTTCTTCAAAAAAAAAAAAAAAATTTTACGTTTCTTTTTACATCTGGTGAATAATTTTTAAAGAGTTTAGTTGTTATCTATAAGATCTATGGTTATTTAAATAATAAGTTTCAACATAAATGCATCAAAAACCTGATAAAAGATAGTAAAAAGAAAAACTACAGGGCACACATACTTAAATAGTAAATGACAACTCTTTCTCTCTCTTTGATCACAAAAAAATCAAGGATATCTGTTCTTACCATTTTTATTAAATAATTTAATGTAAATCTTAGTGCAATAAAGTAATAAAAGGATATCAAAAACATAAAATTTAAAAGGGAGATTATTTAAAATTAGATTATGGTGATGATTGCACAACTGTGTGAATATTCTAATAACCTTTGAATTGTGCACTTTAAATGGATGAGCTTTATGGTATTAAATTATATCTCAATGAAGCTATTAAGGAAAAGAAATCAAGCTGCTTTATTCATAGATTATATGATTCTGTAAGTAGAAAATCCTATTGATTCTACTGAACACACTAGGTCTTACATATCAATTTAGGAAGGTGACAGGACACACAGTATTGAAGTACAAAAAAATCATTGTATTTCTACATAGCATCAATGAACAGTTGGAAAATAATTTTAATATACCATTTATAATACCACCAAGACAATACCTAGTGCATAGGAATAAATCTAAACCAAATTATACAGTATCACTCTAGAAAATGACAAAATATTACTGAGAAATGTTAAAGTGGAAGTAACTAAATAAATGTACCATTTTCTCTTTTCATGAATTGAAATAAATGATATTATTATCAATTTTCTCTAAACTGAATTATGTGTTCAGCACAAAAGTCTTAATACAAGTGGCTTTTTAAAAAATATAAATTGACAAGCAGATACTAAAATTAATATGAAAAAGCAAAGTTTCTAGAATAATCAATTTTTTTTTTGAGAAAAAGAAGAACAAAGTTGAAATACTTATACTACCCAATTTCAAACTTAGTTTCATCATAAGACAGAGTGGCATAAAATACAAATAATGTAACGGAACAAAACTGATATTCCATGTACACACAAAAACACACCTGTTTAATTAATTTTTTATGAAAGACAAGTCAATGAAAATGGTAAAGTAATATTTCAACAAATGGTTTTGTGATAACAGGGTAAATGTATAAAAGATAAAAGAACCCTTGCCCACCTGACTCCATACACAAAATTATTAATTGATCATAAATTTTAATGTAAGTGATAGAGCCTCAAAATTTCTAAAAAAAAAAAAAACATAAGAAGATTGCTTTGTGCAGTTGGGGTTAAAAATATTTTTAATATAGGACTCAAGAAGCAATAACCTTAAAAAGAAAAATAAGTAGATTGGACTTTATAAAAATCAAAACCTCTGCTCCTCAAAAGATATTATTTAAAAATAAAGATAAGACATAGGTTAGAAGAGATTATTTGCAGTATATGTCTGTGAAAGAATATTTATATATGGAATATATAAAGAACTCCAATCCAACAACAAATGACAAACAGCCCAATTAATAAGTGAATAAAAAACTTGAATGGCTATTTTATTAAGAAGATATGCAATGTTCAAAACGCATAAGAGAGCTTCCCGTAATTAGCCATCAAAGAAACTCACGTAAAGGCACATTTAAATAACACTGTATACCCAATAGAACAACTAAACAAGCAAGCAAACAAACCAAATATTGATGATCAAACCAAATATTGATGAGAATACGGAGCAATATCATCAAATATTGCTGATGATAGTGTAAAAGGGTACAGACACTTTGGAGGATGATTTCATAGTTTCTAATAGAGTTCAACAAGCATCTACCTTTTTAGTCAACAATCCTCCTCCTAGTTAACTCACTCAAGAAATAAGAAAATGTATGCCCACACAAAGCCTTGTACTCCAGTGTTTAAAGCATCCTGATTACAGTAGCCTAAAACTGGAAGAAATGCAGATGCCCATCAAAGGAAGAATATATAAACACATGCCAGTATGTTCATACAATAACTTGTATTTAATAATAAAAAAGAATAGACTCCTAATACCCAAAATGGCATAATTAAATCTCAAAAAGTTTATGTCCAGCAAAAGAAATGAGTCAGAAAAAAAAGTGTATACTGTATGATTCCATTTATATGAATTCTAATATGCAAAACTAATCTATAATGATTGAAATCAACTAGTGGCTGTCCTTGTAAGGGGGGCAGGGATTACTGGAATGGGGCACAAGAGGGCTTTCTGGGATGACAGAAAAGATGACATTCTTTCTCTTGTTTTGGGTGATGGATTCAAGAGTGTGTTCAATTGTGAGAACTAATCAATGGAACACAGGCTCTGTGTCTTTTATAGCATTTGCATTCAATTAAAATAAATGAATATATATATAAATGAACATATATATACATCTTTTCCAGAATTTTAAAAGTAGTTATTTTTACTGATCTTTTAAGAACATTCCTTAAAAAAGTAAGTATTCTGCTGCTATATTCTGTATTTTGATTTTTTCTGTATATGTTTTAAAAATTGGCTTACAAGTGTTTTTCAGATGATTTCATCAGCCATAATACAATTCTCAGTGTGAAGATTAATAGTGATTTAAATACTTGCTGTCTGTATTTTATATGGAAACACACTAAATTTTATTAAAGTATGTTTTATTCAAATACTGTAAAAGCTAAATTTACTTTGATGATATTAAGATGCACAATTTCATTCCTCTGTTAGAGGGCAGTTTTTACAGAGATGTTTCCTGATAGTTTATCAGGCATAAATTCAAACACAATGCAACACAGTTTTTGTTTTGTGAACATTTATTTTCTTGTATAAGGCGGCATCAGTCTTTTCAGCTTTTTATTTATAGAAATAAATCTATTTATTCTTTTTATGAATGACTAGAAGCCAAGTTCAATTGCTTCAAAATGAGAAGAAGATTTAGAATAGAAGTAGTATGCAACTTCCTGCAAGTTTATCCTTTCTGTAGTACATATATTGATAGATTAATTTTGTATTATAAGAATATTCTGTACTTGAGGCTATTCTCCTGACTGATATGTTAGTGCATAGTAGCATGTACAAGAGTAGTTCTAAGTAGTTCTAAGCAGTGATGGCAATAATATTCAGATTTTAATTTCTTAACACTTTTTGATAACTTTAAATATTTGACCCCACAAATTCATCTGTTAATACGGGAAAAAAAGGGACTTCAATATATGTGAATATACAGTGCCAAAATTATCCTTAAGGTAAGGAAAATTAACAAGTAATTCCCTCATTTATTTGGAAATATACAATTATTTGGTATTGTAAATATAGCAAATATTTTCTTCCCAATAAGAGCACGTGAAAAATAATTTAGCATATTAATTGCTAAATAATTACAGAGACTACCTTAAGAAAAAAAAAAATCTAAAAATGGTTAAATTAAAAACAGTGTTCTTCCCCTAACAAAACTTTTTTCCCTTGACTCCTGCAAATAAAGATTCTCCTAGTTCTTGATGGAACTATATAAACCTGTTTACATCTAATACACTCTGACATATTGATTATTAAGGAGATTCCACTCAATCTACCACTTTTTAATTTTTTTAAATTAAGAAAGCCACTTATCCAAAATGTACAGTTTAGAGTATTTTTGGTTAACTTTACCTTTTATTTTTAGCATGCCTATGACATCACTTAACATGTAGTAGACACTCATAAATGTATGTTATAAATTAAATATATAATTACAAAATCAAATAATCTTCAACTGACATTTACAATGATCAGCTGTTACTCATCAACATGATTAACCTAGAAGAACTAGGAATTACCATTTGGTCAATCCAAATATATAATTTTAAAGGGCACTGTAATGTTTTAATCTCAAAATAAAGCATGGTAGAAAGAGAAAGGAGATGATTTCACTGAGAAGTCATCTATCCAGGAAAGACACTGTATTGGAATTCTTTGGTCAGAAGCCAGAAATTTAAGAGCTAATGCTTTTAAAAAGATGGATTAGGAAAAAAAAAAAAAAGCCCTGAAGAAATTTTGGAACATGATATTTTCAGAGCAAATTCTATGAAAGTAGACCATTCTATTTTATGAATTACCCAACATCTTTCCTGAGCTGGAGCAGACAACATGTACTTTATTCCATCCTTTTCCCTTTTTAAGCAATGGATTTTTCTGTTCAGATGAACTAAGGAGTTCTACTGTCTATCCATGGTACACAAATTACTTTGTGTATATTTGAGAGATACCACAGCTCCAAGTTGCATATCTCTCCAAGTTGTATATATCTCTCTCGTAGTGCTCACCTCCTATTTGTCCTCTTTTAGAGGTCTCCTGTGAGCCTAGTACTAACTATTTTTTGTCCCATTACAGATATTTGAGTGAATAAAAAACACACTTTTTCTGGTCAGTTATAGCAGGAAAATGGAAATATGTTGTGTATAACCAAGAATAGAGGGAAGTCATAATTGATTAGCCACGGTATTGACAATCTTGGACGCCAAGTACAGAACCTAAAACCATATCTTTCTTTCCTAAGGATAAATGTGATGTGAGCAAAGAATGTGTGAGGAATTAAGTATGATTTATAAGTTAAATATTACCTGATATTTATCTGATATTTACTGTTTGTAAATGATTAAAAGTAGCTCTTGGTTACTTCTCTGTGATTTAAAAGCTTATTTTATGATATGGTTGGATGTTGGTAATGTTGAATAGAGCAATACCAGAGTAACATAATTGCTATTCCATAGAGGATTCTTTAACATGATCTGTGACAGTTGTTTTCTAAAGGTTATGTCATTGGAGGACGATCATTCCTACTGACATTTTGGCAAAGAAAGAATTATAAAGTCCTCCCCCACACACAATATTATCTGCTAGGGTCTGTGATATTAGAATATTTGCTGTTTACACTTACTCCTGTGAACGTGACCTGTATCTCTGAGTAGCACAGTTTGTGTTTCAACTGAAATCCTAGAAGTACAAGTTGAACTATTGTAAAGGGCCTTCCTGATCATGAGAGGCATTTTGTGTCAAAATTGGAGAGCCACCTTCCAGAAACATCAATTAACCATTATTTGAAGGGAGCCATTGCTTGTTATATGAATATTAAAAAAAATAAACAAACAAACAAACTTTGGAGAAGAGAAAGTAATCCCGTTTTGAAGCATAATGACTATGACCCTGGAGCCAGACAAACTAGGTTCATATCCCAACCCATCACTTTAAAGCTGTGCTTCTCTGGTGAGTTTACTTAATTGTTTGTTGACTCAATTTTGTTATTGATTAAATTATAACGACAATACATCTACGTCATAAGGTTATAGTGAGCACTAACTTAATGAAAAATACTTTAAGTCATGCCTGGCATTAAATAAATTCACAGTCAATATTATATATTATTACTATGATAATAAACTGGTATCACATTTCTAAGGACATACATATAAGGCATGAAAGTAAGAGACCTTTCAGTTTCCTTGTTGTTGAGAGACAGTTCTCCATGTTCTTTATGCATGTTTTGTATCAGTTGTTGTTCTGGAATATTTATTCAAGGATATTTATATAGCAAACAATCCTTGGAAGATATAGTACCTTTCTTGAAGAAGAAGAGCAGATTTATTTCCTGAGTAGGATAATAAAGATAATGTCTCCCTCTCAGGGAAACCTTGGGCAGGTTGGCTAGTAGTTCTCTTAAAAGATTGGGGTTTCCCTAAACTCAGAGTTCATTAGCCATAACATAAACCCACTCTGTGTGCAGCATCTGCCTGGACTACCCATCTCATCTCCCCAGTATGACTTTAGGGGGACAGTGGAATATATGAGAAAAATGAAGCTCATTCTGCTTGCTGTACTGTGAATGATAAAGCCTTTGGCCTCTGATCCAGGAGTCTTGCCTATTTTGCCAGCTTCTATGAAACTGTGACAGGCTAAGTCGCCAGCTTAAACCAGAATAAATATATCAGATCCTTCACAGTTCTTGACACTCATTACCTCAAGTTTGGCAGAAGTGAGGGTGAGTCTTCAACCTTTAAAAAGTGTGACAGTCAGTAAACATACAGATTTTCTTTGACTTATGATGCAGTTACAACCCAATAAATCCTTTGTAAATCAAAAATATCATTAAAAAATACATTTAATACACCTAACCTGCTGAACATCGTAGCTTAGCCTCATCTGCCTTAAACGTGCTCAGAACACTTACATTAGCCTACACTTGGGCAAAACCATCTAACACAAAGCTTATTTTATAATAAAGTGCTGAATAGCTCATGTAATTTATTGAATACTGTACTGAAAGTGAAAAACAGAATGATTGAATAGGTACAGAATGGTTGTAAGTGTATTGGTTGTTTATTCTTATGACTGTGGGGCTGACTGGGAGCTGAGGCTCACTGCCCAGCCCCAGGAGAGAGTCCGTACCACATATTGCTAGCCTGGGAAAAGATCAAAATTCAAAATTCAAAGTAGAGTTTATACTGAGTGTGTTTGCTTTCTTATCTTGTAAAGTTGTTAAATCCGAAGTTGAACATTCATAAGTCAGAGACCGTGTGCAGTAGAATATATTAATATTCAGCAAACATTAACTTTCTCCTCCACCTTCCATGGAAGGAGTGTACTTTCCTACTGAAAGTTTATCCCACATGTTTATCCATGTGACTTACTTTGTGTGAACAAAGGCTTTGTATGTGCTCATGTGGGTTAGTTTGACCTCTTGCGATCCTGTCTTCCACCATGAGAAGAGCATGCCAAGCTAGCTACTGGTCCCAGAATGTGGCAAGGAATGAAATTGACTTGAACCCAATATTTGGTGTAGAGTGAAGTCCAGCTGCTCTCATTCAGTATCAGCTAAATCCATTTAAGACCAGGTGAACAACAGCTGGTAAAGAGGCCTGCAAGAGAAAAATGATGTTTGTGTGGAAGTCACTACTATATG
Source organism: Balaenoptera ricei (assembly GCF_028023285.1). Classification (NCBI taxonomy): domain Eukaryota; kingdom Metazoa; phylum Chordata; class Mammalia; order Artiodactyla; family Balaenopteridae; genus Balaenoptera; species Balaenoptera ricei. Next base: position 129,605,592 of record NC_082640.1, read on the forward strand.
TGGTCATCCTGAAAAGGATGCAATTAGCCTTAAGCAATAGATATTGATCCCGGAAAACACTGGATAGCTCTAATTTTTCAAAAATGTTGTCACCTCAAACTACAATTATTTTTACCTGCAAGATCCAAATTTCCTCTAAGGGAAGAATATGTAATTGGAATATAATATTTCTTTGCTTATGATAATCACAGTGAAGGCCTTAGCACTGTTGTAGCCTTTTCAGAGATGCAAATTACTACCTATTTTTACTGCCAGAATGAGAAAATGAGAGGATTTTAGGGATGGCTTTTATATATTTTTTCAGACATCAAACAGACTTTTCATAAACCTTCTCAGAACTCAGATTTAGGCTATCACAATTAAATATTTGCTACATATAGCTATTAAAATGCACACATTGCATCTAAATAATTAGCCCATTTCTTTAGATAGAGAATACTTTTATTTGGAAAAGACAATTTAATATTTTCTACAAATACAGCAATTTTACCAAACTTTTATATAAGTGAAACTATTTATATAAATATATATTATTTCATACATATTATACATATTATACACAGCTATGCACACCCACATGCACACACAATAAAATTGTATATTCCTAACTAATAATTGTTGGAGATTGTCTTTTCATTTTGTTGATGGTTTCCTTTGCTTTGCAAAAGCTTTTAAGTTTAATTAGTTCTCATTTGTTTATTTTTGCTATTGTTTCCTTTGTTTTAGGATGCAGATCCATAAAAATATTGCTACTATTTATGGCAAAGAGCATTCTGCCTATGTTTTCTTCTAGGAGTTTTTATGGTTTCTGGTCTTACATTTAGGTCTTTAGTCCATTTTGAGTTTATTTTTGTATATGGTGTGAGAAAATGTTCTAATTTCATTCTTTTATATGTACCTGTCCAGTTTTCCCCACACCATTTATTAAAGAGACTGTATTTTCCCCATTGTATCTTGCTTCCTTTGTCATAGATTAATTGCCCATATAAGTGCATGGTTTTATTTCTGAGCTCTCTATTCCGTTCCATTGATCTGTGTGTCTGTTTTGATTACTGTAGCTTTATAGTATAGTCTGAAGTCAGGCAATATGATACCACCAGCTTTGTTCTTTTTTTCTCAAGATTACTTTGGCAATTTGGGGTCTTTTGTGGTTTCATATAAATTTTAGGATTATTTGTTCTAGTTCTGTGAAAAATGCCCTTGGTATTTTGACAGGGATTGCATTAAATCTGAAGATTGCTTTGAGTAGTATGGTCATTTTTAATTCTTCCAATCTAAGAGTATGGAATATATTTCCATTTCTTTATATCATCTTCAATTGCCTTCATCAGTGTTTTAGTTTTCAGAGTATAGGATTTGCAAATGATATGACAGATAAGGAGTTAATATTCAAAATATATAAACTGCTCATACAACTCAATATCAAGCAAACAAACAGATTAAAAAAATAGGCAGAAGTCCTGAAGAGATATTTTTTCAAAGAAGACATACAGATAGATGGCCAACAGGGACATGAAAAGATGTTCAACATCACTAATCATCAGAGAAATGTAAATCAAAAACACAATGAGATATCACCTCACACCTATCATAATGGTTGTCATCAAAAAGACAAAAAACAACAAATGTTGTTGAGGATGTGGAGAAAAGGGAACCCTAGTACACTGTTGTTAGAATGTAAATTGGTGCAGCCACTATGGAAAATAGTATGGAGTTGCCTCAAAAAACTAAAAGTAGGGGCTTCCCTGGTGGTGCAGTGGTTGAGAATCTGCCTGCCAGTGCAGGGGACACGGGTTCGAGCCCTGGTCTGGGAGGATCCCGCATGCCGCAGAGCGACTAAGCCCGTGAGCCACAATTGCTGAGCCTGCGCGTCTGGAGCCTGTGCTCCGCAACGGGAGGGGCCGCGATGGTGGGAGGCCCACGCACCGCGATGAATAGTGGCCCCCGCTTGCTGCAGCTGGAGAGAGCCCTCGCGCAGAGGCGAAGACCCAACACAGCCATAAATAAATAATTTAATTAAAAAATGCAAATAAGAAGATAACTTTAAAAAAATAAAAACAAAAAAAACCTAAAAGTAGAACTACAGTATGATCCAGTGATTCCACTCCTGGGTGTATACAGTATTAGAAGAAAATGAAAACACTAATTTGAAGAGATACATGCACCCTAATGCTCATAGCAGCATTAATTACAATAACCAGGATATGGAAGCAACCTAAGTGTTCATCAGCAGATGAATGGATAAAGAAGATGCCGTACAATGGAATATTACTCAGCCATAGAAAGGAATGAAGATGTGGGATATATATATATACACACATGGGTATATATATATATATACATATATATATATATATATAATATTATTCAGCCATAAAAAAGAATGAATTTTTTTCCAGTTGAAACAACATGGATGGACCTGGAGGGTTTATGCTTAGTGAAATAAATCAGACAGAGAAAGACAAACACTGTGTTATCACTTATATATGGAATCTAATAAAAGGAAACAAACAAATGAATGTTACAAAATAGAAACAGACTTACTGATATAGAGAACAAGCTAGTGGTTACCAGTGGGAAGAAGAAAGCGGGGAGGGGCAAAATGGGGGTATGAGATTAGGAGATACAAATTACTGTGTATAAAATAAATAAGCTATAAGGAAATAGCTTAGGAATAGGAAATAGGAACTTGTACAGCACAGGGAATATAACCAGTATTTTATAATAACTTTAAATGGAGTGTAATCCATAAAAATATTGAATCACTGTGTTGTACACCTGAAACTAATATAATGTTGTAAATCAATCATACTTCAATAAGAAAAGTAATTACTGGAGATAATGACTAATATTAGCATAGTTTTGGCCAGGGGACACAGGAATATCTGAATCTGACCTGATGAACAATCCTGCTTCTTGAGGCCTATGAGGGTATGGTATTCTGCAAGAAAATGGTAAGCAGAGCAACAACTTGGTCTTTGACTCCAAATCAAAGTGTACAACATGTTACCTCTCTCCAAACTCCTTTTTTTTTTTTGTTGAAGTATAGTCGATTTACAATGCTGTGCCAATCTCTGCTGTACAGCAAAGTGACTCAGTTATACACAGAGACATTCTTTTTTTATATTCTTTTCCATTATGGTTTATCACAGGATATTGAATATAGTGCCCTGTGCTATACATTAGGATCTTGTTGTTTATCCATTCTAAATGTAATAGTTTGCATCTACCAACCCCAAACTCCCAGTCTATCCCTCTCCCTCCTCCCCTCCCCCTTGGCAACCGCAAGTCTGTTCTCTATGTCTATGAGTCTGTTTCTGTTTTGTAGATAGGTTCAATTTGCCATATTTTAGATTCCACATATAAGTGATATCATACGGTATTTGTCTTTCTGATTTACTTCATTTAGTACGATAATCTCTAGTTACATCCTTATTGCTGCAATTCAAACTCCTCTTAAAACTCACTTTTATCTAATTATAAATTCACTGGGCTTTGGATAAACTTCTTTTCTCCAGAGGTAGAAAAACAAAATCTAATTCTTTTGTATTTTCCCACTAGTAATACTTCTTTATATTAGTTCCTAAGCCCTGATTGAGAAGAGAAGAAACTAAGGAAACGTGTGCTAGTACAAAAACACTATGACCTCTACAAGTGCACAGTCCCAGTGGTGCAAAGATGAAGCATCCATCTCTGTTTGTGGTCGGGGCATATTGTCCTGGTCCTAGATAAGACTAGCATTGTTTCTGGATTAATAGCCATCAGAGGTGATGTTGGAGATACTTTTTATTTTTCCCAAAGTAGCTCTGACCTCTAGAAGCAACGATATTTCTGCAATCTGAGATAACCAAGGAAAATGATCCTTAGACCAAAAAAAAAAAAAAAGAAGTAATCCGTTATGGCTCACGATAAGATTCTGACTCTTATCTCGCAACTCATAGTGTTATCCATGGATCAGTAGCATTGGCAACACCTTTTCTTTTTTTAAGAGTACAGATTCTCAGGCCCCACCCCCAGACCTAGTAAACCAAAATCTGGATTTAAACAAAATTTTCAAGTGATTTAAATACACATTGAAGTTTGAAAAGCACTGGTATACCAGATTTCCTGCCAGTGCAGAAACAATGCCCATGATGTGGGACTTTTCTACAACAAATGCTGATACACTAAGTTCTGAGGTACTCAACACTGTTCAGTAGAACTTTCTGTGATGATACAGAAGTTCGTTATTTGTGCTTTCCATTATGTTAACCATTGAAGACAAGTAGCTTATCAAACACTTGATATATGGATAGTATGATGTCCATAGAAATGTTTATATTATTTTGCTTAATATGCATTTAAATTTAGATAGCCACACGTTGCTGGTGACTACCATGCCACTCTTGTAGGGTCTAGACGATGCTGCTCTGCCCAAATGTTAATGATAGACCTTTCTTTCTGCATTCAGGACACTGCAAACAAAGTTTGGGGTTAAGAGCATGGACACAGGGATTCAGACTGAGTTCGAATACATCTCAATCATTTACCAGCTGTGTGACATTGGGTAATTTCTTTATCCTAATATCCCTTATTTTTTCACCTGCAAAATGAGAAAGTGGTAATTAGTTATGATTATTATAAGATTAAATGAATTAATAACCTAAACCTATTAGAGCAGTGTTAGGGAAATAGTAGTGCTAAATATGTGTTTATTAAATTAATAAATACCCACCAGGTCTACTTGAGGCAGAACCTGAAACATTAAAAGAGTGAGTTCTAACCATTTTTCTAAATCCAAGCACCATATGTCCTTCAGAAAATTCTGGTAAACACACTTAATAGAAACATTAATAGAGAAGGAAATAATGTTGTGAGAGAATGCATATGAATTTAGATTTGAGAATAGTTTGAAAAGTTTCTCCGAAAGATATTCTGTCATCTGGATTAAGAATTATTGCCCTAGAAGCCTCTTTAAGTTCTTAACCCCTTGGGTATATTAATATTAGTTGCCCGATTAAACTATGTCAGATATAAGAGAAGGAACCTGTAATTATGTCAACCACGACCCCTGGATCCTGCCGGTAATCAGCTTTCTTTATCTCAAAGTTGTGTGCACTTAGGAAAAACGCCCAGGAAAAGAAAAAAACTTAAATATTGGTTGCGTATTAGGTTCAGAACTCTGAAGCAAGGTTTTAAGTTGTCTATACTTGACTAGATAGGCTTCTGTGGTCTATCTAGCATGAGTCTCATGCTGTTTTCAGTTTGGTATGATAGAGTGTACAGAGCTAGGAATACATTTTGTCCAAAGTAGGAGGAAGCTTTAGGACCATTTACTTCACTGGAATAAAGAAGTAGTGTGTGTGTGTGTGGGGGGGGGGGAAATCAGGCAGCAGAACATGGCATCCTGTGGTGCTGGGCAGTGGACCACCTGAAGGTGGCCTGGACAGAATCTGGGTCAGCAAGAATGTCGTGCCTTATATTGGTATCCATTTTTTTCTATGCAGCTCCTTCATCTTTTGGGTGTATGAAAGATTTTCTCAGCCTAGTGATATTTTGGACTTGGTGCCTCATTCTGCTCTCCTATTTAGTTCAAGGACAAGTCGTGTACAAATACTTAGTAGAGAAAGCAGTGAAGTGGTCACATCCAGTTGACCATAAAAGAGAACGTCTCCTTGACTACATTATATTTTGAGAATGACACTGTATCTGCCAAATTAGTTTATTACATTGCCTGTGATTATATCTCTTGTGCCATTGAAAGGGTTTTTTGTTTTGGTTTGTTTCATTTAATTGACATTTTTCTAGGTGAGGCCCCCAACTCAGGCTGTGTTAGAGCTCCTACATATGTAACTGTATGGCTGGGCTTGGTTGGGTACTCCTTGCAGACGTACCCCATCATATATAATTTGGGGTCATGGTTCATGGACTGCATAAACAGATGCTCAGAAGTTTCTTTTGGATTGTGTTGATTTAGATATTTTTTGTTTTACCTCTTTAAAGAAGAGCACTTTCTGCTGGGTATTATTTTAATTATACAGGATTAAGTAAGACTTTTAAACTCCAGTCTTTCCTGGTGAAGGGGAAAAAAAATCAAGGTGCCTTTTTATAACTAATTTTCTCCTTTGTTATCTCTTCAAATACTGAAATATTGAACTTTAATTTTCAGTAGAGAATTGGTCCCATTTTACATTTCATTGAAAGCAACATTTATTGTGGAAGAAGCAAGGATCAACAAAGATTCTTACTTTTAAGGAGATTGCACTTAATTTTGCAGTTAATCAGTGGACACAAAGATTCATTTATATACAGTATCATGAATTTCAGTGGTTCTCTAGTAACAGTTTTCTGCTTTTCCTTCCAGTTTAAGTTCAATTGTTTAGACACCAGTAAAAAGAGCAGGTTTTTCTCATATGTTGAGTGTCTGCTGAATTAGTTTAAAATTTCAGTTAATACTTATGGAAATTGATCTTCTTGAAAAAAATAATTGAAATAACTTGTCTATTGCTAGTTAAAAATTAATTGGCAATCTTGAAAATTACATCTGCATGGGTAATTTTGAATCTTGTAAAATAATATGCTCATGGAATAAGAAGAAAGTTTTTTTTTTGTTTGTTTCTAGTTCCTCATTTTACAGGTGAATTTAGCTGGAGACAGTTAACTTCAGCTTTAAAGTATTTTTTTCCGATTAGTTTTGAGTTTTAATGAAATGTGATCATTCCTTGCTTAGTCTTGTATAAGCTATTTATTTTACTCATATTTTGAATATTTTTCCATGTCAATACATCTTCTACTACTTCTTTCTTATTTTAGGTATAGTCTATCAAGGATGAAAGACAATTTATTCAAATTGTTTTGGGATAGATTGTTTCCAGATTTCTTACTATAATAATGCTTTGTTGAGCATTCTTGAAACTAGATCTCTGCTTATATACATCAGTATTTTCTAAAGTTGAAATTGCTGGATCAGGGCACATTCATTTGTTTAAGATCTGTGATAAATGCTGCAAAATTATTCTCTAGAAACTTTTCTTGGGTTTTAAAATTCATTATCCTTAAGAGGTGATTGTGAAATACTGAGTTCTATACATGGAAATAAAGTTGTAGGGATTTGAACATTTAGTGATTTTTTTCCAAGGTGGAAATCACTGTAGTCTTATTCGAAATTTTATCCACACAGAAAATTTTAATTTTTAAAAACAAGGTGGTTTTTACTATATGTTTTATGTTTTTCATTTTGGGTGCACACCTCTCTTTTGTAGCAATCAGAGCAGGAGCAAATCTATAGCAGCTTACAACAGTAGAGGAAGCAGTTTCTTGGAACTCAGGCTTTGTTCTGATGATTTTGGCTATTCTTTTCATTCTACCAACCATCTTCAAAAAAACAAAAACAAAAGCACAAAACAGAAAAAATGTAACCATCTGGGTTTAGTTTTCTCATCAGTATCACCACTCCTGCTTTCACTACCATCATTATCATCATCACCACCACTATTAACTCAGGTTTAGCAGATGCATCTACTTACATTTTAAATCACGTCTTCAGTAATTAAAACAAAGCATTTGCAAAATAAATTTTTTTGTCAGATGGTTAATTTATTTATTTGGCAAGGGGGAAAGTAGATAGAAAAAAATTAATATACTATAAAAATGCTGTCCATAGTAATGGTAGACATCTTCTGAATTACTGTACAATGGCTAGCTACAGATAAAAACAGCGTGGTAGGAAATTCTTGATCCAACTGATTCATTTAGTTTAATTTATTTCATGAACAGCCATACATACTTACCCATGGTTTCATAATTTACTATTATTTTCTCTCTTATCTCTTATTAATAACTAAAATACACATATGAAGCAAAAACCAAGAACTTTTTAAAATAGTGTTGCGGTTCTAGCTAATATCAGCCTTCTTTCAGAACATAAACTTCAACTAAGACTCAAAGATATTTACATTTTCTTCTTTTTACTTTTGAGGTAATGGTTTTGTTTAGAGTTTGCTTCATGGTAGCCTACTAAATCCAATGGAAAGTATATCAAGTTACATCTATTTTGTAAATTTTTTTTTCTGTTCTACATTCTTATGGATTAGCCTGAAATTTAAATTCTGACCAGTCTTTTTATCCCCCCCACCCCAGTTTTTACAACATTTCCACTGTGCCTACACCAAATGGAGGTTAAGTAAGAACTATATTATGTCTGGTGTTGATCATTTATATTCAGATAATGTTTGTTACACAGTTCCTTTTTAATATCCTAGAAGAACAAACACTTAAAAGTATGCAGTCTTAGGTGTTAGGTTAATTGTATTACTGTATATTTTGAAACAGAAACTTGGTGGCAACACAATTCTTAAGTGGTTAAATACAGTAAATTGTTTCAATGACTAAAACATTTACCTTTATTTATTAGTTTGGTCATTAACATATATGTTACATAATTATTCTTTTTATACATGGTACACCTGTAAGAATGCCTTATTTCATTTCCTCTGATGGCTTTTTTATTTGGGGCTGCTTTTGATTTATGCAGTTTCTTGATCTAGTGGTTTTATTTTTTCTAATTCACAAAGTAAAATTAACTTCTTACACTTTCGTGATGGTGCAGTGGTTAAGGATCCGCCTGCTAATGCAGGGGACACAGGTTCGAGCCGTGGTCCAGGAAGATCCCACATGCCGCAGAGCAACTAAGCCCGTGCGCCACAACTACTGAGCCTGCGCTCTAGAGCCCGCGAGCCACAACTACTGGAGCCCGTGCTCCGCAACAAGAGAAGCCACAGCAATGAGAAGCCCGTGCGCTGCAGCAAAGAGCAACTCCCGCTCTCAGCAACTAGAGAAAACCCGCGTGCAGCAGCGAAGACGCAGTGTAGCCAAAAATTAAATAAATGAATAAATAAATAAATTTATTTAAAAAACACAAAAAACTGCTATGTTTGCATAGTTCCGGAAAAAGTCAACAGCATTTTGCTGCTTGCTTTATAGTAACGCCCTTGCTTCCTTGATTCTAGCACATAGTTGATCTAAATTACCCTGATAGTATTACCTTCAGCTGAAGATTGTCATTTACTTTAGCTGTGAGAGAAATTCTTGTATGTTTTTATTGTGAGAGGTATTACCATCCCCAAAGCCTATTTTTACTACATAATTTGGATTCTTTATTTTTCTATCACAGCGCTAACAAATGTAATCATTTAAATATAAACAAAATGTATTAATATAATATTCTTACGTCAAAAAATGACATTTTATCCAACTATTACACAAATATATAAAAGACATAATGTTCTGTGATGCTGGGTTTCTAACTGAAGACCCAAAAGTTCCTGAAGAGAATTTTTTTTTTTTTTTAATGAAAGGAAACCAAGTTGATAAGTAAAACTTCTTCTTGCAGGATGTAATCTTGGCCATTGATCTTACTCCAAAGATATCCTTATTAAATTGTGTGATAGGCAAAATATCTGCTTTAAGAAATTACAGTTTTTAGCTTGTAGTTCTTTGCTTTAAGAAGGAAATGTAATCAATTAAGTCACTTAATGAAAGTTCAGTACAAACTATGCCTTTACCAATTTTGAAAGATAGTGGAAAGCAGAAGTGAAGGAGAAAATAAGACAAGTTAGGAATCAGGGCATGTGGAAGTAATTGAACAAAAGAAATTAGAGGCTCTGATTTTGAAGAGTGAAAGTTAAGAAATCCAGATAAGAGAAATAACTTAGATATATGAAATAATTCAAGAGCATCAAATATAATATGACCATATATTAATATAACATGAAAGGTGGGACAAATTTTTAATCCTAAATCTCAGTTCTCAAATAAATGATCTGTGTTCTTTTTTTTTTTTTTCTTCCAACATTGGGAGAAACTGTGACTTCATATTACTAGAATTTCTTAATCCATTTTTAGTATGATTAATTCCTCAACTTTCCCTTTCCCAATCTACCCAAATTTTCAAACCATATAGTAGACATCCAATAAATTCTCATTGGCCATAAATAAATGAATGACAACATGTTATTTTAACAAAAGAGGAACTACCAATAGTAAGTGAGGAATTTGGCATTCATTTGATAATTCTTTGTATTTTAAAATATTTCATAATGAATCTGATGATTGCTATGATGCCAGATGCCATGCTATAGCATCTCTAAAACTTTAGGAAAGGTCCAATGCTTGTGGAATAGACTCTATAGATATTTTTCTTTAGTAACTCTTAAGGGCTTTTGACATGTTGAATACTGAATTAAATTGAACATATTTAATATATGTTGCAAGTATTTTCTAATTTGCATTTACTACTAATTTTAAATATTTGGGGGGCATAAATAAGCTTGAAATTTTATGTAAGTACATTTATCAGCCTTTGTTTTATAAAAATTCCTTATCTTACACATAAAAGTATGTGACCAATCCTAAATTAGAAAAATAGTTATATATATTTTGTTCTTTTTGTTTTTTTAAATAATTATACCTTCAAGCAATTTAGAGGTTTCTTGTTTGTTTGTTTGTTTGTTTTTATGACTGAGGAAGGCATCTATGGTAGAGAGTATTTGGTATCACTCAATTAAATTGTAGCTTTCTTCCTCAGTAAAAGAACCTTGAATTTATATGAGGATGGCAAAGCTTTCAGCTAAACACATATGCAAGACTTCCTTGCAGCTAAGTACAGTCATGTAAATAAATTTATGTGTGAGATATGATTAAAAATATTCTGTTGGACTTCTGGGATAGCTTCATAAATGGAGTTCAATCAGGTAGAAAGTACAATCTTATTACTGTTTTCAACGCTAATTTATTACCACACAGGTCATTCTAGGCTTTTACTTTTTGCATTGCTTGTCACTCCAAAAGTATGAAAATTGGCTTCCTCCATCTTCTATCCACTTATTAATGGTTCAGTTTCAATATGCATGTATAATGGTTTCAGAATTATTAATCATTATACTGTGGAAAACAACTTTATCAACTAGAACACAGTGCTTATATCCAGTTCCCTTTGCCTTTAGTGTTACATTCTTCACTCAATTCCAAATTTATTTTGGTCAGCACCTTTTTCTTTTACCTCCTTCAGTGAGGTTATTTCATTTTCTGGAAAAATACTTACATTCTTTGTCACAGACTTTATTGCCTCCTGGGAACCTCATATCTCTTAAATTATTTTTATTTAATTTGCATACATTAAGCTTCACTTTCTGTAAAGTTGTAAAGTTCAACTGATTTTGAAAAATGCATAGTGTCATGCATCCACCATTATATATCAGCAGAATAGTTTCATTGCCTTAAAAATTCCCTTTGAGTTCACATATTCAATTGTTTTCATGTACCATAAAACTATCTGTCATCTGTAGATTTCTAACTAAAGTCAGAATTTCAACATATCACTGGGGGATAAGGACCAAGTCAAAATCAAAAGGAAAAAGTCATTTAAGCATTGATAGCTAGTCTGGTAACTAGTCTGGTAGCTGGTCCCCAGCCATCCACGCCCTCCAGTATTCATGTTCATATGTGGTATTTATGAAAACCATTCAAACCTACTGCACAATTGACTCAAAACCTGTCAACTCTTAATGGTGCTTAGAAGAAATGTCTCTCAAACTAATGTAGGCTGCAGAGAAAGCTTATTATCTAGAGAATCAATGGTGCTTGCCATGTCTGTAGCTAGTGAGAAAGTACATAGAACCTGAGGCAAGTCCTAATAAGACAAGTGTAGTAGAGATTCCAGTCCCTTTAGGCAAGTAAATGTATTATTTTTGAGAAATAGTTTTGATATGATATATGGCTCTGAGAGAGAGAGTAAATGGCATACAAGGACAACAAATGACTACCCAACATGAATAAAACCACTGTATTGTGGACATTCCTTTTAATAAGCAGCAAATCAACTCCTGCACTCTAATATGGTACTACCTTCCAGGAGAACTAGCTAAGCAATTGGTTAAATGTTGGTTACACTGGACACTTTTCATTATGGAAAGATCATATATCTGTCCCCACTGGAATAGACATTTAGATTTTCACTTTCTTTATCTGCAAACATGCCTACATCATCAGCACTGCCATTCTTGGATTTTCTGAATATTTTGATCATTATTGCTTCTCATATAATCTTACTTCTGTACAAAGAAATTATTTTCCAATTAAATGTGAAGATAATTGATTAAAACCTATAGCTTTTATGTTCCCTCAGCCTCCCAGCATTGGCTGTATGGAAGGCTATGATGACCTATTAAAGCTCATTAGAGCAATGGTCCAGAGAAAACATCTTGAAAGTTTGAGCTGCTATTCTAATGATTGCAAAATATTCTCTGAAACATTCACCAGTATATACTGCTTTTCATACCATGGAAAACATATTCTCCAAGTTCCAATAAAAAAAGGGAAAAATAAACTTTGCTCATACTCAACATTTCTGACAATATTCTTTGTCACTCTGGGCTCTGCTTTTTGGAGCATTGAAAATCCAAAAATGGAATACTTCTATCAGAAGATAATCCAGATGGATTGGAAGTTGTGGCCACCACTCAGCTCTGCTTCCTTGTAGCACAGCCATAAATAGGGAGAAATAATGTTGGATTGAGTGACGAATTTTGTCAAAGAGAATGGCCACCATAAAAATTAGGTAAAATAAAAACGTATACCTTTTATTTTGGAACCCACAGAAGATGCTAGGAACATTTTAGAACGTCTCTGATTCTCCAACCTTTCTGGTGATCCTGGAAACACTCTTTAAAAATTTTTTTAAATGAATTAATTTTGTACTCTTAATTTTGGAATTGATCAGATCTCCAATACATCAGTGTAGTGAAGATTTATTAAAGCAGCACAAAGCATAAAGGAAAAGATAGATCAATTTAATTAGATTATAATTAAAAAAGTATTTCAGACAAAAGTGCTCATAAACAATGAGAAGGCAACTACTTGCCCTTTACAGAGCATACATTGATTCATGTTATGTCTTCAATAAACCATGAGCATCTTGATGTTAGGAATTATCTTATATTTTATGGTGCTAAATAAATATATTTAATCTTTAAAAAAGACTGAACTTGATTATTATTACCAGAGAAAGAATTACTTTAAAAGTGTATACTTTAGAAAATAACATATATGTGGAAGATTAACTTCTCTATTTATCTCAAAAATATATATTTAAATTACTCAACAACTGAAACAAATTATACCATAACGCATTGTGTATAGCCATTATGTTGACTGTAGAATTAAATGTTATCACAGGCAATAGTGTTGTTTATGTTTATGTGTCAGTTTGGAAATAATATTTCAAACATTTTATAATGCTTAAATGTCTTCATTTCCATGTTTGTTTTTAATAAAGCCAAATACAAATCACCAAGTGTGATCAGCAAAATATGGAAGACACATAACAAACCCCATTTAAAAATAAAGACACAAACAATAACAACGAAGCCTTAAACATGTAAAAATTAATAAAGTCATTCAAGATGCATCTGGGTTAAATAGTCTCCAGATGGCAGTCTAGCACTACCTCAGCCAAAAACTCCAGCTAGAAACACTGGGTGTCTCTTATGTTCTTATTTTCTAGCAAAGGGAACACAATATTTACCATTCTCCTTTTGGAAACTTAGTCAGTGAAAACTCAGTTTATTCAAATTGCTGTTGGTGGCTTTCATAAAATACACAAGAAATAATCCTATACCATTTAGTTTCATTTTTAATCAGTTTTATGTTTTCTAAAAAGATAAGGGTGCATTTTAGAAAACAATATTTTCTGATAATATTACATTTCAATGTATATGACACCCAGTCAAAGTTTAAGGAGTAGCTCTTCTTTTCATACTCAAAATGGCAATACTTCCACTAGATGCATACTCAGATAAGATCAACTATTTGTAATGATAAAATCGTTCTTTTCACACAAAATTTCAATAAAAACTAACCTTTAGTTCATTGTTAACAATATATAAGAGAGAAATCTTATCCTAATGTAACATTTCAGAAATTTAAATTACAGGTTGTCACAAACACTTCATATTGTCTATTCTTCACTTTAAAAATACATATAAAGGGATTAATCTCCAAAATGTACAAGCAGCTTATGCAGCTCAATATAAAAAAAACCAAACAAACAACGCAATCCAAAAACGGGTGGAAGACCTAAAAAGACATTTCTCCAAAGTAGACATACAGATTGCCAACAAACACATGAAAAGATGCTCAGCACCCTAATTATTAGAAAAATGCAAATCAAAACCACAATGAGGTATCACCTCACAGTGGTCAGAATGGCCATCATCAAAAAATCTACAAACAATAAATGCTGGAGAGGGTGTGGAGAAAAGGGAACCCTCCTGCACTGTTGGTGGGAATGTAAATTGATAGAGCCACTATGGAGAACAGTATGAAGGTTCCTTAGAAAACTAAAAATAGAACTACCATATGACCTAGCAATCCCACTACTGGGCATATACCCTGAGAAAACCATAATTCAAAAAGAGTCATGTACCAAAATGTTCATTGCAGCTCTATTTACAATAGCCAGGACATGGAAGCAACCTAAGTGTCCATCGACAGATGAATGGATAAAGAAGATGTGGCACATATATATAATGGAATATTACTCAGCCATAAAAAGGAATGAAATAGTTATTTGTAATGAGGTGGATGGACCTAGAGTCTGTCATACAGAGTGAAGTAAGTCAGAAAGAGAAAAACAAATACCGTATGCTAACACACATATATGGAATCTAAAAAAAAATGGTACTGATGAACCTAGTGGCAGGGCAGGAATAAAGATGCAGAAGTAGAGAACGGACTTGAGGACACAGCGGGGAAAGGGGAAGCTGGGATGAAGTGAGAGAGTAGCATTGACATATATACACTGTCAAATGTAAAATGGATGGCTAGTGGGAAGTTGCTGCATAGCACAGGGAGATCAGTTAGATGCTTTGTGACGTTCTAGAGGGGTGGGATAGGGAGGGTGGGAGGGAGGCTCAAGAGGGAGGGTATATGGGGATATATGTATACATATAGGTGATTCACTTTGTTGGACAGCAGAAACTAACACAACATTTTAAAGCAATTATACTCCAATAAAGATATTAAAAAATGTTTGCATAATACTTTGTATAGGACTTGAGCCATTCCATCTGACAACTTAATAAACTTCTTTGGCTTAGGAAAAAAATACATATAAATATACAAAATTTTTTCGATGTTCTTTATCTATTGTATTAGTCAGCTTGGACTGGCATAACAAATACCATAAATTGGGTAGCTTAAACAACAGAAATGAAATTTTTATCACAGTACTAGAGGCTGGGAAGTTGAAGATCAAAGTGCAAGCCAATTTGTGTTTATGTATCAGTTTGGAAATAATATTTCAAACATTTTATAATGCTTTAATCTCTTCATTTCCATGTTTGTTTTTAATAAAGCCAAATACAAATCACCAAGTGTGATCCGCAAAATATGGAAGACACATAACAAACCCCATTTAAAAATAAAGACACAAACAATAACAACAAAGCCCTAAACATGTAAAAATTAATAAAGTCATTCAAGATGCATCTGGGTTAAATAGCCATAAAAAGAAATGAAAGATTGAAAGATTGAAATGAAAGATTTCCTTGTGAAATCTCTTTTCCTGGTTTGCATACACTGCCTTTTCTCTTTGTCCTCACATGGCAGAGATCTCTCTTCTTCTTTTAAGGCTACCAATCCTATTGGATTAGGTGTATACCTTTAGAACCTCATTTAACCTTAATAATCTCCTAAAGGTCTTATCTCTAAATACAGTTACATTGGGACTTATGGCTTCAACATATGAATTTTGAGGGACACAATTCAGTCCATAGAATCTATTAAAACCAAAATTAAATGGCTTCAATATTATAATAGAGCCATTTCCTTTCTGGCCATATTCACATAAGGGAAAACTTAGTAAAAAGTCTGCTATTACTTACTTGGTGAATTCTCTGTTAAATTCTCTGCTGATTTCCATTATAAAATGGAGAAATTATGATTCTCAATATAATTGAAATCTAAAGTGAAAAATGAAATAGAAAAAGCAGTGTATACTGTACTAGGGAAAAAACAATATGTAGAACTTACCAAAAAAAAAAAAAACTAATGAAAAAATAAAGAAGACAAAATATCATTGGATATAGATATAATGGATAGTTTCTTTGAAGATTCTTTTTTTCAAAACAAAAAGAGAATGGTTATAGCAATTGAATGGAAAAAAGATCAGAGGAATAAAGAATATTAGTTGGGGGAAAGTGTTTCAAAAAACAAAGCTGGTGAATGGGAATTCACTTTTAAAACCAGATAAAATTAGAAGAATTGAAGTAAAAGAAAATCAATATATTAACTTGATACTAAATGCAGTGTGTGAATTCAGAAAATGTTGATTTTAAATCCAATCAAATACTTTATAAATATTATAATATAGTACATTAAATTACATAATTATACCCATTATTTCAAGGAGCATAATCACTATTTTCAAACTGTGTCAGGAACTACAAAAAAGGAAAGTATACAAACTATGGCATAGCAAATATTTTCATTTATTTATTCATTTTAAATTTATTTTATTTATATATTTATTTTTGGCTGCGTTGGGTCTTCATTGCTGCGCGCGGGCTTTCTCTAGGTGTGGCGAGCAGGGGCTACTCTTTGTTGCGGTGAGCGGGCTTCTCATTGGGTGGCTTCTCTTGTTGCGGAGCATGGGCTCCAGTAGTTGTGGCACGCAGGCTCAGTAGTTGTGGCTCGTGGGCTCTAGAGCACAGGCTCAGTAGTTGTGGTGCACTGACTTAGTTGCTCCGTGGCATGTGGGATATTCCCGGAACAGGGATCAAACCCGTGTCCCCTGCATTGGCAGGTGGATTCCTAACCACTGCGCCACCAACGAAGTCCCCATAGCAATTATTTTTAAGATGTCATGTTTTATTATAAGGGCTCTACATTTTCCTTAAAGGAATTAGTGAAATACAAGTAAGAAGAATATATTATCAGAAAACAAAATTGACTAAAACTTAAAATGTACAGCTTCCACCAGGGGTGAAGAAAAAATTCATTTAAATCTAAGCAGTTAATTGAAAGCCATAAATAGTAAGGCAGTATCAGAAAAACTTCAGTAATTTCATAAGTTAGAGAATTTATATGAATATAGAACAGAAAGTAAAATTCCATAGCAAGAATAGCAAAATGGATGTGTTTTAATTATGAAATAAACTCCAAAGTTACACTAGAATTGCCTTTTATATTACTTTATAAATTCGTGTGGCATATACATGTATTTGTATTTTTGACATATTCAAGAGTAGCTGGAGGCTGAAACTATTGAATATTGAGACACATTTAATCCCTTTAGTATCACTATCTCATTCATTATTCCTTGGGAAACATAATTTAATTATTCATTAAATTTGTGTTATCATTTATAATAAGTAAATGATAATAAGTTCTAAATCCAAGAAAGTTCTGGAATTTTCTAGGTCAGACTAGCATATGTTGGGTGATTCAGTTTTCCATTCTCTTTTAAAGATGCCTTTACTTTCCATGGGTCCACAAAGTATACAGAATGAATTGCAGCCCCCTTATTCTCACATTTAAGAATCTCCTCTATCAGTAAAATCGTGTTGTTTTCTACCATAATGTCTGTGGGTAAATCACTGAAAAACAACCATTTCCCATTCTTCCTGAGTATTTTAGCTCTTCCCTAGAAACTTGGTGAAAGGAGATGACAACTGTTATTAGGACATATAGTTATTGCAAAAATGATCCAAATTTAGTAGTCTGTATCTGGACTAGGAGAAATAAAAATATTGGATAGATCATATCTTTGGACTTCTCTGAGCCTAGTAATTCTTAAAATTGGTATGTCCCATGCAGGGACCTATAAGCTGTCTATGGAATTGTCATGAGTGATATTGGCTCCTGAGGGCCATGTGGTTTCATATTATTCCTACATCTGCCTTATCAATTTTATTTCATTGCTTCTGAAACCATCATTTGAGAGGCATGGATAATCACTCCTGGATAGCTCTGTAGACTGCTCCAAGAACTATCCCAGTTGAAGATAAGTGTGTGATTGTGCCCTGCAGGCATGTTCTCTATTCTCTCCTGTAGTCTTCCAATGGATCTGGTGACAAAGTTGACCTTAGCTAAGATATTTAACAAATTCTCAATACAGAGGACAGTTATAGATGAGAGTGGGAAATAAAAATGCAACATGTTTCTCCACTGTCTAGTTTGAATAACTATACTTGGTGAACCAATTAGGAATTAAATTTCAGTGATAATCCTAGTCACCAGAAATACAGATACGTAAATATTTTAAAGATTTATTTTTCTTCCAAGTTATAAACAAATGGAGTTCAGTTTCAAGTCTAGTAGTATAGTTCATCTATAATATTATCAATGAGAGGTAGCCTCCTCCTATCTTTCTACTCTGCCATTCTCATTATATAGCTTTCGCCTCAAAGTTGCTTCATGATAATATGGAGGTTCAGCAATCCCATGTGTTCTATGGAAGGGGAAAAGAAAGGCAACTGAGAGTGATACAAGTCAGATGAACCAGCTGCCTCTCCCTTTGCTTTCAATGAACACTCCTAGATACAATGCTCAGCAAATTGTATTAAATTTTTACTGGGTTGACAAAAAGGAGGAAGAAGAGGTAAAGGGAGAGGAAGAGGAGGAGGAGAAGGATAATCAGAGGAAAGCTTTATGTGCTCTTTCAATTTTTTATATAGATGTTCATATATATCTTGTAAATGTAGAACAATACAAAAAATAAATCAAAGTACTTGCTTTTTAAGTTAGACTTGAACTTGGTCTGGTCCAGAGGCAATTCTCAGGATACATTACTCTCCTATCCTCTCCATCTAATGAGCACTACCGTTGTCTGCCACAGCATCACCAATTCACTCAGCTGTTTTTCCTTTCACCCTTGCTCCTAATTGGCCATTTCCCTCGTTATTTTCTAGTCCAAATTTTGGAGTGAATAGACTGGTTAGCTAATTTTCATCATTCCTATTGAGTACATCACTACTATTGAGTACGTTCCTATTGAGTACATCATCAATACTATTGAGTACAGCCCTGTGTTCAAGTCTCATCTATGAAAAATCTCAGCCCACTTCTTTATAATTTACAGCCTAACTTTGCTTTTCTGAGTAGAGATCAGTTTCAGTAAAAGACGATCATGAAGTTGAAAGAAATTGTGATTGAGTAGTATAGAATAGGAGATCACATATTTATTTTAAACCACATTTGGGCTGATGTAGTATTTGGAGAATGTGTATGAGCTTCAGAACGGCACATTGCTTTTTTCCATTCTGTTATTGCCATGTGGGTGTTTAATAGATTATTTCTGATATCCTGAAGAAGTGGTTTTATCTTCAAAAAAGAAATGAGAAAGGAAGAGAACATACATTAATATGGGTTTTCTCCTATGTTTTATATGCAAATTTATCATCCTATGTGTTCAAACTATTCTTAACTGACCATCCTAGTGCTATTTAGATTTATGTAAACGTGTACACATTTAAATCCTGTTGAGGGCTATAGCTGATATGCAGAGAATTCTCAGAATATTCCTAATGCATATCAATTAGGGAAAATTAAGCTTTACAGATTTCTACTTGTGTTTGAGAACACTTTTGATTTTTTTTTTTTATTTAGAGAATGGAAAAAAGCATGTAAATTGTTATTGCCTATTTTGTGGGGATGGTGATATTCATTTATTTTTACAAAAATATCCCTATTTACTAAAACACCATTATTATTAGGCAGTATTATATTTTATCTTCTCTTTTAGAGGAGAATTTGTGTTCTGTTTGCTTACTTTGGTTTTATTTTTGCTAGAGCCATCTAGTTATTAACGAATTACCCCTTGAAGCCATTTTGAATGTGAATGGATATTATTGACAGTTCATCCCTGACAAATACTGAATCCTGAAGGAGTTATTATAGAAATAAAGTCAAATTTCTTTATAAAATTATTATCAACCAGTCTTTTTGTACAAGTGCAAGTAAATTATATAAATGTTTTAGATGAGTATATAGTTATTAATTTGTCCTTGGTTGGTAGTTTCCTCAGACTTGAATCTTAGTTTTCTAGATGATGCTGTATTGCTGCAGCCCCTTGTTCTGCCGCTATTATTAACTTACTTACAAATAACACAAGCAAACCAGCAAATATTACTTATTGGTACCAAAAAAAATCACATTTTAATGAACCAGCAAGACATTATGTGTGTTAATTCTTTCCTGTGGACCAATTTAGCGAAAGAAAATATGAGAATGCCTTTAAGTGGACATATGTTCCATGAGTCTACTTAAAATATAGTTTTGAAATATGTTAACAGCACACCAACATGGACATAGAACTGCTTAATCTAGAAGTGTTCACATAACTAAGATGAGACTAGAAAATATTATATATATTAGATGATTACTCCAATACCACTTCATACGCAAGTGTCTCTTACCAAAAACAAAAAAACGAAATGAGGTAACAGCCTAAAATGGGTAGAGGAAGAGACAAAGATTCATATATTACTTTCTCAGCTCTGCATTTGACTTCACTTTGTAACCAGCAGGAAAGTTGTTTAATCATTCTGAGCTTTAGATTCCTTCTGCATAAAATGTGTAGTATACTTTACTTCTTAACTGGTTATGAAACAGTTCTTTAAATAA
This sequence comes from Balaenoptera ricei, assembly GCF_028023285.1. NCBI lineage: Eukaryota > Metazoa > Chordata > Mammalia > Artiodactyla > Balaenopteridae > Balaenoptera > Balaenoptera ricei. Next base: position 129,626,253 of record NC_082640.1, read on the forward strand.
TAAGAAATCCAGGTTCCATCAGAAGGTATTCTAAGATTAAAGATATTTTTCAGCTGCTACTCTCGATGAAAGGTAGTTACATATTAAAAGAGAAATATGTAAATTGTTTTTGTGGCTAAAACTAAATACATTGCCATATCTTTTATTTCTTTACAAAATTTAATGAGGCAAATTAAACCACTGAAAGGGTTTAATATTACTCCTGAGGTATTTGTAATAAAAGTATAATGTTGCTATTATAGATTTTTACCCAATAGCACAATAGCTTTGCCACAGCAGAAGCTTTTCATTACCATTAAAATTTTAGTTACCAAAATGTGATTTAAAATGGAATGTTTAAGGAGTGTACAAAAAAGTGGCTTAAATATGAATACATTTGACATCAAATAAAGGTACAAAGAAGAGTATGTATCTACGGAACACAGGCTGCCAGTAAAATCCAGATACCAGAAAGAAACATGCTCTTAATCAGCATCCTCTAGAAAGCTGCGTGAGCCTGAACCTAGAAGAGCTGCCTGATGGTACTTAAGAAGCAATGACAGGAAGAAGCCCATATGCTGCAATGCATCCCTCAGGCTCAAAAGGCCTTTTGGATTTAGTTTAGTGCTTGTGGCTGCCACAAAAGCCACAGGGTGACCTTCGCCTTAATCTTGCCTAGGATTTCAAAATAGCTTCCTCACTGTGAGTAAAAGACAAAATAAAATTTTGAAAAAAATGGAAACTCAAACTGCTGGCTGCCATAGGAACAGCAAAAGCTTCTTCAGCTGTGCTTGTACACAGCAGTGGGAGGGATCACTGTTAGTGCAGGGGGACGCTACTTGTGGCATTAGGAGCAATGTGTTGTTGTCCATTGCTACCCCACGGGATCATAGCGTAGGCCAAACACCAGCCAGCTCAGGATCCATCTCAGCAGGCACCTGCATCATCTTTGGGGAAATTGTCACTGCCATTACTTTCTTATAGATGGTATTAAGTGCATGACATGGAATATACTGATATACAATGAGCACATGTGTCCTCAGTGATATTACTCAAATTTCTGTCATAAGCTTGCTCTATAGCTTGCCTATCTATTATCTAAAAAGAGTGAATAAGGGACAAGTGGAGAAAATTATGTCCGAATTGCTTTATAACATTCTCAGCCTTTGAAGTTTTGGGAGCAACTCAATCTTCTCCTCTCATGCCTAAAATCTAAATACAGCCAGTAAAGTGGATAATGGAGATTAAAGAGATCAGTCAAGCTCTTTTATCTGGTTACGAATCATTAATATATTTTATGAGTTCTAAAATCTCAAATTCTTTGAGATTATTTAATAAAATATTATCTCTGTTATAAAATTAGTTCTGGGAGTAATTTTCCCCAGATATGTTTTTGGTTTTTGATCTTTGCTTTTTCTAGTTTTGTATAGGAATTGCCAACATTACGCTTGCATTCAGGATTTTCCAAGAGCCTAAAAGTTTTTACCAGCCAAATTATCCCCACTCTGAAGGATAATACTTGAAAATATGTCAGTTTCCTAACTGAAAGGAAGAAGCTGTATAGTTAGAGTTTGAATTTAATGAATCTGAGCATCAGATCAGGAACTAAGCTTTTATCAAAGCTACGGAAAACAGTGACCTGACAGGGAGATTTTTTTCTGGAAAAGGAAGGATAATATTTGATCACCCAGACAGATCTAATTGAACATTCTTCAGAATCACTCTCAAGTAAAACAGTTATGCATCAATGACAAAAGTGTAAGAGTTTTTGATATTGCCCTCATTGGTACATTATTTTATCCTTTTCTGATTGATATAAGTGAACATATTTGTAGTACATACTAAGTTATAATATGACTAATAATTTTAGTGATCTAAGGCTTTGATTCCTCCTTCATGCACAGCTAGTGAATATGTCAAGGAAGGATGGTTTCAGATGGCCATGCATCCCCATCTCCAGGACCCTCAGCTGGCAATGCAATGGGATGCTAATTCATGCCTACCCTTAATACAGTCACCTAAAAGCAGGCAGAGTTATGTTATAGAAATATAAGGTTGGTTATATTGCTGACACCAGTGCCCATGACCTCTATACCTGATTGAAGTACTTCAATAAGTTTGCTATGCTCCCAGGACAAAAAGACAAATCATTAATATGGTGGATGGCTTTGCATGATCTGGCCACTTCCTGCCTTTTCTACCTGTTCCTCATACATCCAATCTCACTGTAAGTGCCTTTACATATGCTGTTTCCTCTTTCTAGAATGTTTTCTCTTCCTTTATCTAATGAATTTCTCCTCTTTCTTCTGGTTTTTGCTCTATTATAACTTCCTCATCTCCATCATTAGGTTAATATTTCTCAGATTATGCTTTTATATCACCAAATGCAATATGATTACAAATAACAGTTACAATTTTACAATATTTTTTGCATGTAATTTAAGTGTACCTAACTAAGCAGAGATTTTTTTTCCCGTAGTTCCCTCATTACCTCAAGTTCAGGTATTCTGTTCAACACATTTTTTTTAATGAATAAAACTACATACTTACTTTTGTTGTTCTTTTATTTCATAACAAGATGAATTATATCACCTTCATTAAAAAAGAATAATTTTATACCCTGGAACCAACTATGAGTGTCTCTAAATTAAGTTGTATATGTACAAGTTGAAGTTTTTCTGTTTCCTTGTGCTGGTATAAACAGTTTAGAATTTAAGATTTTTGAGGCTTGGTAGATCTGTTCTTGACACATTTGGAATATTAGTATCTAAATTGGGCTTCTCATTTCAAAAAGTCCTGGTAAGATTATCTTCACTTGTCCTATAACTACATATGTAAAAATATTATACATTGACAGTTAAATCTTTTGTTCTCTAATAGTGCTTATTTCACAGCAACTCATTCTTGTTTTTGTAGGCAATATACTCTAGACTCTTTTTAAGTAACTAAATTTATGTTCTAATTATATATGATTCCTTTTATTGTGTTTCTTTCATCTGCAGGGTTAGTGAATTATATATGATTCCTTGTATTGTGTTTCTTTCATCTGTAGGGTTAGCACTTTTATTTGATTGATTTATTTTTCAATAATTTTCTTTCTATTTGTATCTAATGGTTTTCTCAAGTATGAGCTGAGTCTAAATTCACACTTACAAATTAAGAATGTATTATCAATTAGTACATAGGTAGCTGTCATAGATTATATTTACATTTATGACCTGACATTTTTAAAAAGAAGAGTCTTTTATTTTCTGGTTACAGAGTACTTTAATGGTCTTTATATCTGAATAGAACTACTTTTTCTCCCACATTCCATATTTTCATTATAAATGACCAAAGTTATCTCTAGCTTTTATCTTCTTTATGCTTTACCTCCAATAAAAAACTAAATATTGTCCAAAGACAAATATTAATTTTGTTTAGAAAAACTCAGAGTATAGTTGACGGATGCTGTGGTCCATGGGTAAACTGGTAAAATAATGGTATGTATAGGCAACTCATAAATTTAATATTATCTTGCCAACAGATTTATAGCCCACTCCCTCTCTTTTGCCTTTTCTAAATTTAGATCCTCTCAGAGCTTACACAAGAATAAATGCTCTCAAATTCACCATAACCTTCTTTAGTGTATTTGTGGAGTTGTGGTTTTTGCTGTTATAAATTATCCTTAAATACCATCTTTTTTGTTTTCCACAAAGTAAATTTTGAATGTACGCTTACTACAATGGACTTTTGAGAGAAGTGAATGGTAAACACTCCATTCTTTCAAAACTAGGAATCTCTCTTCTCACATATGAATGTGAAAAAAATTTAAAATTTAAAAATTTAAGAAATTTTTAAACATGTATTGTTTCCTTGTGATGGGATTTCCTAGGATTAATCTCTTAATAACTTTCATTTATGACATATAGCAGTGTTAATTATATTTATCATGTTGTACATTATACCCCAGTACTTATTTATACTATAACTGGAAGTTTGTACCTTTTGACTACATTCTTCCAATTCCTCTGCCACCTACCCCCCTACCTCTGGGGAGCACACATCTGATCTCTTTTCTATGTGTTTCTTTGTTCGTGTTGGTTTCCTTTTGAAGAATAAATGACCTACATTAGTTCCTATTACACAACATAGTGATTCAGTATTTCTATACATTTCAAGATGATCACCATGATAAGTCTAGTTACATCCATCACCATATAAATATATTACATAATTATTGACTGTATTCCCCCCATACTGTACATTTCATACCCGTGACTCATTTATTTTGCAACTGGAAGTTGGTAGGTTTTAATGTCCCTCACCTATATCTCTCCTCCCCCACATCTCCCTACTCTCTGGCAACCACCTGTTTGTTCTCTGTATCTATGACTCTGTTTCTAATTTGTTATGTTTGTATATATATACCACATCTTTATCCATTCATCTATTGATGGGCATTTAGTTTTCTTCCAAATCTTGGCTATTGTGAATAATGCTGCAATGAACATAGGGATGCATATATCTTTTCTAATTAGTGTTTTTGTTTTCTTTGGATAAATACCCAGAAGTGGAATTGCTAGATCATATGGTAATTCTATTTTTAAATTTTTGAGGAATCCGCATACTGTCTTCCACAGTGGTTGAACCAATTTACATTCCCACCAATAGTGCCCAAGTGTTCCCTTTTCACCACATCCTCATCAATACTTGTTACCTCTTATCTTTTTAAAAATAGTCATTCTGACAGGTGTAAGGTGATATATCTCATTATTGTTTTGATTGGTATTTCCCTCATGATTAGTGATATTGCGCATCTTTTCATGTGCCTCTTGCCCATCTATATGTCTTCTTTGGAAAAATGTCTATTCATATCCTCTGCCTATTTGTTTAATAAGGTTGTTTGTGTTTTTGAAGTTGAATTGTACAAGTTTTTGTATACTTTTGGCTATTAACCTGATATAGGATATATCATTTGCAAACTTATTCTCGCATTCAGTAGGCAGGCTTTTTTGTTTTGTTGATAGTTTCCATCACTAAGCAAAACCTTTTTATTTTGATACAGTCCCATTTGTTTATTTTTGCTTTTGTTTCCCTTGCCTTTGAAGTCAGATCCAAAATATTTTTGCTAAGACTGATTTCAAAGAGTGTACTTCCAATGTTTTCTTCTAGAAGTTTTATGGTTTTGCAACTTTCATTTAAGTTTTTACTCGATCTTGATTGTATTTTTATATATGGTGTGAGAAAGTAGTCCAGTTTGATTCTTTTGCTTGTAGCTGTTCAGTTTTCCCAACACCATTTATTGAAGAAGCTATCTTTTTTCCATTCTATATTCCTGCCTCCTTTGTCATACATTATTTGCCCATATAAGTGTTCCATTGATCTATGTGTCTCTATTTCTGGGATCTCTATTCTGTTCCATTGATCTGTGTGTCTGTTTTTGTGCCAGTACTATTTTGATTACTGTAATTTTGTAGTGTTAGAAGTCAGGGAGCTTGATATCTCCAGCTTTGTTCTTCTTCCTCAAGATTGATTTGAGGTCTTTTGTGTTTCCAGACAAGTTTTAGAATTATTTGTTCTAGTTCTGTTAAAAATGCCATTGGTATTCTGATAAGGAGTACATTGAATACGTATTGATAGATGGCCTTGGGTAGTATGGGCATTTTAACAATATTAATTCTTCTAATCCATGAGCACAGTATATCTTTGCATCTGTATGTGCTACCTTCAATTTCTTTCATCAGTGTCCTATAGTTTTCTGAGTATGGGTCTTTTACATCCTTAGTTAGGTTTATTCCTAGGTATTTTATTCTTTTTCATGTGGTTGTAAATGGGATTGTTTTCTTAATTTCTTCCTGATAGTTTGTTGTTAGAGTTTAGATTTCTGTATATTATTTTTTATCCTACAAGTTTAGCAAATTTATTGATGAAATCTAGTAGTTTTTGGTGGCATCTTTAGGATTTTCTGAGTTCTAGTAGTTTTTTGGTGGCTTTTTTTTTTTTTTAGGACTTTCTCTATATAGAATCATGCCATCTACAAACAGTGACAGTTTTACTTCTTCCTTTCCAATTTGGATTCCTTTTATTTATTATCCTTGTCTGACTGCTATGGCTAGGGCTTCCAATGCTATGTTGAATAAAAGTGGTGAGAGTGGGCTTCTTTGCCTTGTTCCTGATCTTGGAGGAAATACTTTCCACTTTTCACTGTTGAGTATGATGTTAGCTATGGGCTTGTCATATATGGCCCTTTATTATGTTGAGATACACTCAGTCTGACTTTGTTGAGAGTTTTTAACATAAAAAATGGGTGATGAATTTTGTCAAAAGCTTTTTTTTACATCTATTGAGATGATCATATGATTTTTATTATTCAGTTTGTTATGTGGTGTATCATAACAGTTTGTTATGTGGATATTGAACCATCCTTGAATCCCTGGGATAAATTGCACTTGATCATGGTGTTTGATCCTTTTATTATATTGTTGAAATTGGTTTGCTGATATTTCTTGAGTATGTTTACATCTATGTTCATCAGTGATATTGACCTGCAATTTTCTTTTTTGGTCGTGTCTTTGTCTAGTTTGGATATCATGCTGATGTGGGCCTTGTAGAATGAGTTCAGAAGCGTTTCTTCTCTGAAATTTTTTGGAATAGTTTGAGAAAAATAGGTATGTTCTCTAAGTATTTAGCAGAAATCATCTGTGAAACCAACTGGTCCTGGACTTTTGTTTGTTGGGAGTTTTTTTTTTTTTATTACTGACTCAATATCATTACTGATAATTGGTCTGTCCATATTTACTATTTCTTCTGATTCAGTCTTGGGGATTGTACATTTCTCGGAATTTTTCCATTTTTTCCAGGTTGTCCATTTTATTGGCATATAATTGTTCATAGTAATCTCTTATGATCCTTTGTATTTCTGTGGTGTGAGTTGTAACTTCTCCTTCTTCATTTCTGATTTTAGTGATTTGGACTCTTATTTGTGATGAGTCTGGCTAAAGGTTTATCAATTTTGTTATCTTTTCAAAGAAGCAGCTTTTAGTTTCATCAATCTTCTCTGTGGGTTTTTTGGTCTCTATTTTACTGATTTCTGCTCTGATCTTTATGATTTCTTTCCTCTACTAACTGGATTTTGTTTGTTCTTCTTTTTCTGGTTCCTTTAGGTGTAAGTTTAGTTTGTTTATTTGAGATTTTTCTTGTTTCTTGAGGTAGGCATGTATCACCATAAGCTTCCCTATTAGAAATCCTTTTGCTTGTCTCATAGATTTTGGATTGTGTTTTCATTTTCATTTGTCTCAAGGTATTTTTTGATTTCCTCTTTGATTCCTTCATTGGTTGATTAGTAGTATATTATTTAGCCTCCACATGTATGTGTTTTTGTAGGTTTTTTTTTTCCATGTAGTTGATTTCTAGTATCATAGCATTGTGGTCTGAAAAGATACTTAATATGATTTTAGTCTTCTTAAATTTACTGAGACTTGTTTTATATACTAGCATGTGATCTATCCTGGAGAATTTTCCATGTGCAATTGTAAAAAATGTGTATTCTGCTGCTTTTCAATGAAATGTTCTATTTAGATCTATTAAGTCCATTTAGGGCTAATGTGTCATTTAAGACCAGTGTTTCTTTATTGATTTTCTGTTTGAATGATCTCTCCATTGATATAAATAGGGTGTTAAAGTTCACTACTATTATTGTGTTACTGTCAACTTTTCCCCTTACATCTGCTAATATTTGCTTTATGTATTTAGGTACTCCTATATTGGGAGCATATATATTTACAATTGTTATTTCTTCTTGGATTGATCCCTTGATCATTACCTAATGTCCTTCTTCGTCTCTTGTTTAAGTTTTGTTTTAAAGTCTATTTTGTCTGATATAAGTATTGCTAACTCGGCTTTTTTGGGGAGGGGCATGGAATAACTTTTTCTATCCCCTCACTTTCAGTCTGTGTATGTCTTTAGATCTGATGTGAGTCTCTTGTGGACAGCATGTATATGGGTCTTCTTTCTGTATCCATTCAGCCACTCTGTCTTTTTATTGGCACATTTAGTCCATTTGCATTTAAAGGAATTATTGACACATATGTACTTATTGCCATTTTTTTACTTGTTTGGGGGTTGTTTTTGTAGTTCTTTTTTGTTGCTTTGCTCTTCTTTTGCTCTCTTCCCTTGTGATTTGATGACTATCTTTAATGTTATGTTTGGATTCCTTTATCTTTTCTGCATATATATTTATTATACTTTCAGTTTGTTGTTACCATGAGGTGTTAACACTTTAAAACAAAAATAGACTAGCTGCTGGTTGGTGGGTCCAGGTCATGAGGTGGCTGGCTGCATAGCCACAGAGGGTCCTGGGGTTAGTGCTGCCCCACTGATAGGTAAACTTGGGTCCCAGTATGGCTGGTTGTGGAGCCGAGGGATCCTAGATCTGGGTGGGGCAAGTTCCTGACATGGCTGGCTATGGGGTCTGGGGTGTTCCAAAGCTGATGTTGGCCTGCTGGTGAGTGGGACCAGATCCTAGGGTGCATGGCTGCAGGGCTCAAGGTCTCTTAGACCTGATGTCTGCCTAGTGGTGGATAGGGCCAGGGCCTAGGGGGCTTGGGACTGGATTCAGCCTGTTAGTGGGTAGGACCAGTGCTCAGGGAGTCTGCAGGCTAATGCCTGCTGGCAGGCAAAGTCAGGTCCTGGGGTCTCTGGCTGCAGAGCTCTTGGGTCCCCAGAGTTGGTATTGACCCACTGGTATGCTGGAATGTGTCACTACAGCTGGCTTATGCACTATTTAATAAAATAATTAAGGAAGGATGCTCAAACACTTTGATATGATTTGAGAGTTTAAAATGTAACAGAATAATATAGCTCTATCTTAACCTATAAATACCGATTTTACTCTTCAGAGCCAGTGATAAAGTTTTATTGATTTTTTTTTTTTTTTTGCATTTTACCAAATTCATTTCTCCTTTAGTCCTATAGCCATTTCACTACCTTATACAGTATTATGTCCTGCATTTGCAATTGCAGTGCCTTCTTAACTGACCTCCTGCTTATATACTTTTGGTCCTCTAGTGCTGGCAGTATAGCATTGCCATGAGATAATCGTACTAAATAAAATTTGAATTACTCTGTCTTGCATTCAAGAACATGGTTGGTAAAATCTAGATATATATATCTAGATTTTATATATATATAAAACTTTATATATATATAAAATCTTCCTACAGATTTTCTAGCTTTCACAAAACAGGTTATCTATCATAGTTACTCATTAAATACATTTGAGTGACCCATCATCCTGTTATTTCACATCTTCTTTTTTTTTAATTTCATATCTTAAGATGTAAGTTCATTTGTGTTTCTTTGACAAGAAACACCCTCACAATATCCCTTCCTTGATCCCCACACCTGTCATATACATGCATCTAAATTTCTTGGCAGAATTTTTGACTACTTCTTAGTCCCATTCAGATCGTTTCCCCTTGATCAACTCAGGATAAAGTGGACTATCTTTATTCTAAATCCTTGTTTGCATCTTAATCATTGCCCTAACCCACATATCTTTATGCTACTTTTTATTTCCATATGCTTCTTTCTACTCTACTAGATCAAGGTCCATGAAACAAGATAATGACAGAAACTTTCATTTCCTCAAACCTACATGCTAATTATATGACCCACTAAAGGAGACAGTATTAAAACATGTAAAAGAAGACAAAGCCAGAACTATGAAATATAAGTTGAGCGGGGTGGGGCCTGGTAATTAGTAAACTTCTTGGGTGAGGATAGTGGCTTTATAGATTCTTTTGTATGTTTTAAGAGTTCATGAATATGAAAAGCACTCAGATTATCATTAATACAGAGGTACATATAATTACTGTTCTTCACCAATCCTGATGTACATTTCTACCAATATCACCTTCTTTGTTTCATTTATAAATGATTTATATATAATAATAGTAACAAACAACTAACTAGTGGGATAGATAGACCATAGTTTAGCATCACAAATTGGTAAAATGACTTCTCAAAGTTCCTAGTAGTCAAATATCCAGGGAGGTATTCAGTCATCCTTATGGAAATGCCTCTTGTCAGTGTAGTATGATATGAAAATGAATACATCTGCTATAAAATGAATGCAAGTACATATAAACAGAATGAGTGAATGAAGGTGTATTTAGGGGAGAAACCTAGAGGAAGCATCATCAAGAAGTGTGAAGAATAGGAGTGAATCAAAAAATATAACCTAAACTTATTTTCAGATTTAGGATGTTGGCTTTTATTGTGTGTTTGATTGCTTGTTTTAGGAATCATGTTGCTGCAGGCCTCTATTATATATGTTAATTTAAAAAAATTTTTTGGCATCATAATAATGTACTTGTAGCTGTCAGAACTCAATACAGCTGAATGGCTTCAAGTTTTCTAAGAGGCCAATTTCACTTCAAGGTGGAGGAACCATTGTGGAAGGCTAGAAACAAGAAACAATAACAATTTGGGAAGTTGCATATTTGTCACCAAAATCGCCTAATCACTCACAAAACAATGTTTGTTAAACTGAATTAAAATAGACGTTTAAGATTTCAAAATTTTGTAAAAGGTTTCTGAAAATCAATGAAGCTTATAGTTTATGAGTTCCAACAATACTCTATCATGTCTCTATGCAGTTATCCATTATTCATTAGCATATGTGAGAAACATGAGAATCGTTACATGAAAAAGGATTATAATCTAATATGGATTATAAAGATTCTATATTAGTAATCCATTTATATACAAACTATTATTTTAGAAACTTGTGCTCATTACTTTCATCATGAAGAGCTACAAGAAAGCTTACTAAATTATTCCACAGTTTCATTATTACATTGTAATTTTTCAGGCAAATTAAAATTGCTCTTATATAGAAGATTAGATAATAGGGCAACTTAAAACAAAATGAACACAGAGCCCCATTCTGTAGAGAATCTGGGGACTATCGACAGTCATAAAGAATAAGGAAATGACTCAGTTTTGCTTTGAATATTAGCTCTGTCTCACACTGGATGAGTGATGTATGCCTTGACAACAAAACAAATAGAATTTTGCTCTGAATAATCTTCCCATTAAATTCAAGAAAATGGTGTAAATCCAGTCTATGAGAAGATACTGTTTTGCCACATAGTGGATGGAAGTATTTTCTTTGAGTACATACCATGGCTGTGGATTCAACTTTACTATTGTAGTAACTTGAATATGAACAATCCACTTAGATTTAAACTCCCCCTCTTTTCTGCCTAATGGAATTCTAATCAATTGTCAAACCAAGATTTTCATACTTCCAAAAATGTAGGTCAAAGTGAACAGGAAAGCCATTGTGTTTTAATTAATGTATTTTTAAGAAAGTAGTTCTATGATTGGCCTAGCATCATTAGTACATAACTTAGTCCATCACTCAGTTATTACCAGCCAGCCAGCAAATGAAGGAATTCGTTGTTTCCATTCATTAAATAAAATTTATTTCTAAATACCATTTTAAATGTGAAGAAATGTAACTGGAATAAAATAGGTATTAGAATCTCATCTTAAGAATTGAATTAAACTTCCTACAAATTACTTTAATTAAATTACAGCATCATTTTGTATTGTATCATTTTGCCTCATTAAAAAGATGAATACATGAAGAAGCCCAATACTTGTCCACAGAATTAACAGATTTCCCGTGTGTCATATATTCACAATGTCCCTTAGTGTTGGATTTGCATTTAGAAGTGTAAGCCAAGATGTGAACAATCACACGTAGGCAGAGAGCTCTCCATAGTCACAGACATCTGAAGAAGTGCCTGTGTATCACCCATTTTGGCAAGTACATGAACTACCTTATGCTGAAGTACAGCATAACTACCTTTAATTTTCAATGGCAGTACAGTACATGCATGAATGGTGTGTATAACTGAAACCTCTCTTTTACTGAGAGATAAAATATTTTAGATAATTCAACAGGTGCTTTAGTCAGACACTGCACTCTTTCCAGCCTTTCAGGTCAACAAAGTCACCAATTAACTACCCTTTTAATGCTGGAATGTAAATAACTTCAGAAGTATTATTTTTTTGATATTGAGCTGAATGAGCTGTTTGTATATTTTGGAGATTAATCCTTTGTCCTCTGATTCATTTGCAAATATTTTCTCCCATTAACAGCTCATGCAGCTCAATATCAAAAAACAACAACCCAATCCAAAAGTGGGCAGAAGACCTAAATAGACATTTCTCCAGAGACATACAGATGGCCAAGAGGCACATGAAAAGATGTTCAACATCACCAATTATTAGAGAAATGCAAATCAAAACTGCAATGAGGTATCACCTCACACCGGTCAGCATGTCTATCATCAAAAAATCTACAAACAATAAATGCTGGATAGGGTGTGGAGACAAGGGAACCCTCTTGCACTGTTGGTGGGAATGTAAATTGATACAGCCACTATGTACAACAGTATGGAGGTTCCTTAAAAAACTAAAAATAGAGCTACCATATGATCCAGCAATCCCACTCCTGGGCATATACCCAGAGAAAACCATAATTCAAAACGACATATGCAGCCCAATGTTCATTGAAGCACTATTTACAATAGCCAGGTCATGGAAACAACCTAAATGTCCATCGACAGAGGAATAGATAAAGAAGATGTGGTACATATATACAATGGAATATTACTCAACCATAAAAAGGAATGAAATTGGGTCATTTGTAGAGACGTGGATGGACCTAGAGACTGTCATAGAGTGAAGTAAGTCAGAAAGAGAAAAACAAATACCATATAGTAATACATATATGTGGAATCTAGAAAAATGGTACAGATGAACCAGTTTGCAAGGCAGAAATAGACACAGATGTAGAGAACAAACGTATGGACACCAAGAGGGTAAGGGGTAGTGGGATGAATTGGGACATTGGGATTGACATATATACACTAGTATGTATAAAATAGATAACTAATGAGAACCTGTTGTATAGCACAGGGAACTCCACTTTGCTGTACAGTAGAAACTAACACAATATTGTAAAACAACTATACCCCAATTAAAAAACAAAAAGAAGTATTAGTGCTTTAAAGTCCACTCTCCCAATATAAAGTTGTACTACAACTTTGTGTAGTAAAATATCTGGTCTATGCTTATTAAACTGTTGAGCATTTTCCTAAAGAGTAAACTTAATTTTACAACTAAGGGAAAATATAATATAGACAATTTATAAGCCAACTTCTTCAATAAAAGATAAAATTGATAATTAGATATTTCAGATTTTATTTAGCCGTTAAGTAACTATTATAATTATATCAAGGAACTAAAGAAAAACAAAAAACCCACTTATGGTAGTGTTGCCAATCTGCTTGGGGATAGAATTGTCCTCAAGGGACACATTACTTTTGTGAACCAAAAATATATTTAATCCTCAAAATTACACTTAGTGGCACTTTTTGTACTGTCCAAAACAAGTTGAAAAACTTTTCTTTTGTCCTGAGAATTTTTCATTTTAAAATTTAAGAATTTTCATTTCATTTCAAGAATTTTTCATTTCATTTCAAGAATTTTTCATTTCATTTCATGAATCACAGAATTCCAAAAGAGCAAAAAGTCAGCCATCACATAATAATTTATATTTAGAATAAGAAATGGTAATTTCTTCACAATATGGGAGTTTTCTATTTAGAATTATTAGGGAAGTAAATTACTTTTGTTACAATCCGATAGATTTGGGGTGAGAAGATAGTGTTGAGAATAATTTCATGGTTTTAAAAAAAACTTTCAGGCATAGCGTGAGGCATAAAAGATATCTTGTGGGCAAAAATCACACGATCATATAAAATATATACATTTGGAAAAAATAAAAGTATTTCCTCAAAGTGTAGGCATTGGAAAAGAAAGTAAAACTTTCCAGAACAATCACTCTTAAAATAGAAAATGTAGTTTCTTTCTTATGAATTGTGTCTCTGGAATCAATGTTGAAACTGAAAGAGAGTAGTTGCATAATTCATAATTAGACCCAGGACAGCCTCTACTTTGCATTGTGGGCCATTGAAATCATAGCAAGGATATAACAGAATATCAGTTGTTATGCAATTCAAATCCTGTTAAAGAATGGAATGATGAATTTTGGGAGATTCAGGGATGTAACATACTTATTAGATGCAATAATAACAATTCATTTAACTCAATTTTCTTCTAGTTCTGAGACAAAAATAATCATTTTCCCACCTAGAATTTGAAATCAAATTTCAGAAAATCTTAGTGTAATAGCCAGTCATCTCAAGTAATTTCAAGTTTTATAATGAAGGTTGACTTAGATAAAAGAGGTTTTGGAAGGAATTTTATTTTGGCTTCATTCTTGAAAGCCTCAAAGACTGTGGGTAAGGACTATAGGATGCCCCACTGAATGTTAAATGTCTGCTCTACACCTCTGTATCAAAGAGATAATGAGACTTACTCAAATCTGTGGCAGCCAGCTTGATTTTTCCAATGAAATATTAGCCCTCAGACTATCCTTCTAGTAATTGTAAGGGACCAAAGATAAATACACATGTAAAGATAAATAAATACCTCCAGTGAAACACTGTGGAATGTCTACTATATTAAAAATCACTACAGCGGTGGAGTTCATTGAGCCTTAGAAATATTTACGAAAACTAGCTATAAAATGTTATTTATGAATAAAAACTATATCACTCCCAATCCCATGTAAATAAATTTACATCCTAATTTCCCGCCTAATCCAATATAAATAAATATGATTTTTATCCAAATTAAACTTTTATTAAATATGATCTTTATTCCCATTACTTGAATAAAATCTAAATAGATGATTAACTTTAGAAACCAAGAAATAATTGCCAAATATCTTTCAAAAGCCACAAAAAATGAGAAGAATTTAAAACAACTTCATAAGACTGAATCAATTAAAATAACACGGATCCATGTTATTTGTTTTATTTAGAACACTCTGATCTATTTGTAAGAGCAGGAGGATTGGTTGTATAGATTAATCACCAATGAGAGTAACATTTGTTACTTTCAAAAAGCTAAGTCAGTACATATACATCCTCCAAAACTCAAGGGACCATATGTCTTGATTTGCTTAGGACACTTCTAGCTTATGAGATATTCTAAAGTAATTTTCATCATTCTCAGAAATGTTCTGGTTTGGGTGATGAATTATATGTTCACCTTATTTCCAATTCCTAATGGAGGTAATGCATTCCTCTTTTTTGTCTATTACACACATTAGGAATTGCTGGCAGTTGTAACAAATATGAATCAAGGAAATGCCATTAAGTAAATGAAATCATTCGTATGCCTTTATGTAGTAGATTTTTGCCTAATTAATGATTTTCTGAGGAAAAATATTTTCTATTATCAACAACACATTCATTATTATTTTTACTGTAAATACCTTTTTAATCCACATAATCCTAATACACAGAATAAGTAGAGTAACTTTAGGATTAAATTGGATAGAGGCAGGCAGGAGCCCCAGAAAATCTGGGTTAGAGGTGTGGGAACACTGCTAAACATGTTTCAGCCTGGGGTGTTTAAATGAACCTTGCAACTCTCAAGCCCTCATTTGAATTTCAACATGCCCATATATCCTAAATTCAGAGTTATTTATTTGAGATTGCTTATGGCAGAAGTCCAGAGTCATATAGCTGTTGATTTTCCTCTTGTCAAATCTGAGGAGATGGCTGTAGCTTGTATTTGCATTTCTCCTGAAGTCTGCCACCATATCTCCACAGGAAATAGAGGTAATGACTAAGGATTTGGCACATTTCCTAAAAACCAGTAAGGAAATGACAGTGCCCAAATTACTCATGGAGGATAATTCTGATGTGACTACCTTTCATACTGCATCAGTAGATCTAAATATAGTTTAAACCTTTCTATTTAAGTATGACAAATTGTTAAACTCTGATTTGCAATTGAAGTGCAACTCAAGGAAAAAGCATGAGGCAATACTTAACTTGATCATAAACCATCATAAAATGCTGAGTCACACATTGTTCCTTTTAATATTTCTCAAAAATGTTCTCCATGTGTTTGTACTCTAATTGTGAATTTTGCCTGCCTAGAGATAGATAGTTGCCAACTTCTCACATTAGGGAGAGGCCTTGCTGGTTCAAGGAATGTTTGATGAAATCTCAGAATGAAAGTGATAAACATTCAGAGTAATAAAAAATAATGTTAATAATAGATCAGAATTGGGTCAAAACACAAAAAAGCAGGAGTGAAATTAAGCAGGTGAATCACAGAATGAAGGAGATCAGAAAATATTAAGAGAAAGACAAATTGCAAAATATGGCTTAAAAAGGTCAGTAATTAGGATGACTTTAGGCTTATTGGGCATATTTACAATCTCTAAGGGGGGGGAAGGTGGGTAAGGAATGAGTTAGTGTCAGATGTTCATTTAATACCAATTTGGGTACAGTTCATAATTCCTCCATGACTTAGAGAAATTAATCACTTATATGTGCACAATTAATGACTTACAGTCTTTGAGTTTTTGACTTTTTGTTTAACTTCTCAATGATATTTTAAAAACTCTTTGGAATGGATGAAATAAAAGATGCTAATAGAGTAGATGTAGGGTATGATAAGTAAAGGAGTAATAATAGTTTCAGGGTTTAGGTGAAGAAAATGTGGGAAAAGGACTTTTGTAGAAAAATGAGCAACATGCTTTGGGCAAAGTTTTATTTTACGTGTCATGAAGTTATCCAATTATAAATATCCTAAGTTACAAAAAATACAAGAATTCCTGGTGCAAGAAAAATACATTGTACATTAAAAATGTACAGTATAGAGTATGCTGCCAAGATGCTATTCCGTTACCTGTCATATAGTTTTAGAAAAATTTGAGTGAATAATGAGAATTTTAAAAGGCATAAACTGTCAGAAAGAATTCATCAGTCTCTCTGCATTTGTTTAAAAGTATACAATTTGTCATTTTCTCCATACAGTATTGACAAGCTGTAGAAAATAATTGGAAATGTAAATAAACTTTATTCTGCATTGAGATGCTTTGGTTTTCAACAGTTTATGATGTTCCTGTGTATGGTGGTATATCTATGCACAGCCTTCTTTGATTTTACTTGCTTCAGCTTTGCTGGATATTTTAGATTTGTAGGTTGATATTTTACATCAATTTAGGGAAATTTTTTGCCATATTTCTTTACAGATTTTTGTGTCCTATTCTCTTTCTTCTCTTCTGCCAGGATTCTAATTATTACAAACATTAAATTGCTTGATATTATCCCACAGGTTATTGAGTTTTCATTCATTTTTTAAACTTTGTATGTTGAAGTAATATTAGTCTTATAAATGTGTTGTCAAAATAGTATAGGCAATTCCTATACGCTCTTCATCCAGCTTCTCATTATAGTACAAAACCATAATGCAATGATCAAGTTCAAGTAATTAAGATTGGTATAATACTATTAACTAAACTACAGACATTATGAGAATTTCACCAGCTTTTTTCCTCCTTAATGCCATTTTTTTGTTTGTTTTAGAATCCAGCCCAGGATCCCACATTGCATTTAATTGTTTTGTCTCCTTAACGTTTGACAGTTCCCCATTCTTTCCTTTCTTTCATATCCTTCACACTTTTGAAGAATTCTGGTCTGTTATAAATTGTCTCTCAGTTTGGGTTTGTTGATGTTTTCTAAAGATTAGGTTAAAGTTATGTATTTGGGGTAAGAATATCACATGAATTTGTTATATCCTGTCAGTTCATCATACCAGGCGTTACCTGATGTTGATACGTATTTAACTAGTGATGTTAATCTTGATAACTTGGTTAAGGTGGTATCTGCTGGGTTTCTCCATTATAAAGCACTATTTTTTCCTTTTGTAATCAATAAATATCTTGAGGAAGATCCTTTGAGACTGTTAATATCTTGTTTCTCTCCAAGGTTTTGCCCACTGATTTTACTGGTAAATCATGCCTGCGTCAGTTATTTCTGTGGTGTTTGTTTAATGGTGATTGTGTGTTTCTCTCACCTCTTTTACATTTATTAATTGGAATTCTTGTGTACTTAAGAGCTGTTTCTCTCTCTCGCTCTCTCTCATACATGCGCACACACATACAACACTGTGGATACATACAGGTTTGTAAATAGTATGGACTCATTAATTTTTATTGCATTATATGGATATAATTCAAACCTGCTTTTTTGTTGTTGTTGATCCTCAAATTGTTCCCACTTTGGCTATTAAGAGCTCTGTTTGTTTGGCTGCTTTGTCTTTTAACATGTCCCCATTCGTTTTTGAGATCTTGATTATTATCTGGCATTAGAAGGTGTTCCAGACTCATATTTCCCCCTCTCCCAGCCCTAGGTTCAAACTCTCCTTAAAGGAGTCCTGTTCCTTTAATTGGAAAATGGTATTTAGAAACCTAGCTCTTGGCCCTAGGAGTGCTTATTACTACTGAGATGTCATTGCATCTAGAAGCCTACCCTCAGCGGGCAAAACTATGAAATATATGCAGCTATGCTAACCCACTTATGCACATACACATGTAATTATTTCTCTAACTGTATATGTATATATGTGTATATGTATATATATGTGTATGTATAAATAAAACCATGAGTTTATATTAATGTCTCTGACTCCAATCCAATACTACAAGATTCATTCTTTTCTTCCCTTTCCCTTATTTGTAACTTCTTTCTTTAACATGAAAACCTGACTCTCAATATCTACCTTATCTTTACTTATTTGTTTAATACTAGTATACATATAAAGTAGTTACAGAGTAGCCAACCATATGTATGCAAAACAGATTTATTATCTAGAGTACAGTATTTATAGTTATTTTTGGTTTAGCTTTAGATTACTTTGTTATTTTGCCCACCTTGTTTGGTATGGTTATGTTCTTCATTTGCAATGTAAATAGGTCTGTTTGTTACTGCTTGTATTCCATCTTGGGTTGCTTCTATATTTATAGTTATGTATGTATGTAGGTATGTTTGTATGTATATATGTAAAATATTACTATGGTTTTAAGTGTCAAAGCTATACAAAAAGTCAGGACCAAGGCTAGAGTGAAGTATGTCAGGCACCTAGAAGGCAAAGCATAAGGACCCCAGGCACCTTGCCTACTTACCTGGTTACTTCCAGCCCTACAAAAAGGTATAGTTCAAGAAATATTGCTCCCTCTTTATCCATCTTTTTTTCCACCACTTTCACATCCACTCTCTGTAGGTAAATAATTTCTTAATTTTATGGTTTATTCTTTCTGAATTCCTTTTGCACAAGTGAGCATGTATCCTTATTTCTTACATGAAGAGAAGCATATCATTAATATTACTTTATGCTTTGATTGTTTCTTTCAATAGTATGTCCTAAAAATAACTCCAAATCAGTTCCTGGATATCTTTGTTTAATAGCTGCATAGTGTAGGCGTAACATAATATATTCAACCACTCTTCTAAGTATGGACATTTAGAATTTTTCCAACATTTGGCTATTACAAACAATGTTGAAATGGATAACCTTATGCATATATATTTTCACATTGTTAGATGTCTATATTTAAGTAGATACCTAGATGATATATTACTAGATCAGAGGGTTAACGTATACATAGTTTTTTAGATATTATCAAATTCTCCACATTTTATACTAATTTGCATACCCACAAACAATATTTGAGTGCATGTCTTCCCACAGCCTTACACAGAATGTATTGTTATATTATATATTTTTTACTAGTTAGACACACAGGGAATGGAATTTACTGTTGTTTTATTTACATTTATCCAGTTAAGGGTGATTTTGAATATTTCTTCATATATTTGGGGACCATTTTTACACCTTTTTTCATAATGTCTCTTCATGTGTTTTGCACATTTTCTATTAGTGTTTTTCATCCTTTCTGCATTTTTAAGAATACTCTAAATATTAGGAAAATTAGCCCTTTGTAGTATAGTTTGTAAATATTTTCTCCCAGTTCATCAGAAGTTTTTAACAGTTTTGTGGTGTTTTCTTGTTTTTTAATAGTGTTTTTTTTTTAAATCATGAATGTTTGATTTTGTCAAAGATCTTTTCAGCATTTGTAGAGAAAATTATAGGATTTTCTTCAGATCTATTAATGTACTGTATGATATTAATAGATTTTTGAACCACATTTTCATTTGTGTAGTAGATCCCAACTGTTAATGATGTATTATTTTCTCAAAGTGGTGTTAGAGTTTCTTTGTTAATATTTTATTTGGTATTTTTACATTGATATTCATAAGTCACATTAATCTGTAGTGTTTTTTTTTTATGTTATATTGGTATTTACCTAATTTTGGTGTCAATGCTTTACTTACTTAAAAATAATGGTATTGGGAAGTTTTCCTTCTTTCAATACTCAGGAATGATTTGTAGGTCATTGAGACTATCTAGTCTTTGAAGATTTGCTGGAATCCTGTGTGAAACCACCTGACCCTGGTGCTTTTGGTTGGGTAGTTTCTTAACTTTATATTCTCTATTAGTATTTTAAGCTTTCTAATAATATCAGATCAATATTGGCAATCTGTGTTTCCATGGGAAATTATCCACTTCATCTGTGTTTTCAATTTATTTGCAAATAGGTCTGTCTGTAGACACTGATGAGTGCTTGTTTGTAAATTTTTTTCTGATTCAATATTATTTCCGCTTATTTATTGTCTTCTATACTTGTGCTTTCTACCTTTTAAAAAATGAAGTTGGTTAGTGGTTTGTCTATTTGGTTTTTTTTTTATGATAAGATTTTGATGAAATAATTATATCTATTGTTTTTCATTTCTCTAACACATGGCTTTCTGTTTAATCATTAGTTTTTGTGCTCTCTAGCTTATATTGTTGCTCTTTTTCTAGTTTTATGATCTGAGAATTTTACTTACGTTTTTCATTTCCTCATATTTATTGACAGAAAAGTTTAGTGCAATGAGGTGTCTTCTAATCACTGCTTTTAAATGCATCCCATAGACACTGATATGTAGTGTTTTTTCTCATCTTTTTAAAAAAATTTATGCAATCTTAGATGGTATTTCTCCTTTAACCAAAGAGGTATTTAATAAAATTGAAAACAGATTTTCAGCTTTTTTTTTGTTGTTAGTAATATTAATTTTATTGCATTTAGATCAGAGAATATTGTTGAAATATTTCTACATTGTGAAAGATACTATTTTATTTGTGACCTAATATATGATAAATTCTTGGGCATGTGCTGTACACTTGAGGTGAATATGTATTCTATATCATCTGGTGTAGAGTTCAATATGTATTTATAAGATATGCAGTCTTATTTATGTTGTTTAGATCTTCTCTATTCGCACTCTTTTTGGCACAGTTGATCTATCTTGTACTGATATAGTTAAGAACGCTGCCCCACAAGCCACCAAAACCAGGAAGGTATTTAATAGCCTGTTTTAGAACATATTGGAGGAACTAAACCTCCCTTCATATAGTCTTGATAGAATTTGATGATTAAAATGTGTGTCTAAGCAATGACAAAAGTATAATTTGTGTAAATACAAGAAAAATACAACATGGAAAACACATCATCTTGTTGAAGTAATAGTGTGGTTCCACAGAAAATCAGAAAGACTAGTAGAATGATGAAAAGAAAATCTGTACTGAATTTAGAGCATAGGCAGAATTCTAACAGTACAAGTTTGAAAATACACAGTAAAGTGGAATGTCAATGCTTTACCACCACAATTCCACCGGTATGAAATTTCTTTGGAGTCTGTTAAAAATGTTCACAAAGATGTACATGGTTATACATTGTAACATTGTTGCAATGGAGTCCATTGATAGGGAAATAAGTAATTTGATTTATACACGTGGTCTAATAGTATTAAATCAGTAGTTGAAATAAAGGTTCCCAACTATGTGTATGAATATGGAAAAACTTCAAGAACATTAAGTAAATAATACTGTATAATTTTCATTTAGCATGGCACCATTTACGTAAACTTGAAAACACAAAAATGCTATATCATAAGAAATTGAAGGGTCTATATAAAGTGTAAAAACGTAGACAAGAAAGATATACACCAATTCATGGGAATGATTGCGTCTAAGGTGAACTAGAGGAGAAATGGGACTAAAGAGCCACACAAAGTGGACTTGAATTTCATAGCATATCCATAAGATATGAAACAAATATGATAATATGTTAGCTTGTGCTAAATTATAGCAGTGGGCAGATGTGCATATGCTCTGTTGCTCTGTGGGAATTTCAGTATTTGAAGTCAATACAGAAGCTATTTTAAAAATAAGACCCATTCTTATCTAGGAGTATAAGCCCTTTCAGGGGAAATTATTTAATCAATTACAATGCAATTTTTCATACTTACATAAACGAGGGTGATTCCTCACACTTTTGAACAAACAACTTAGGAATGACTGGAAGAACAAATTTCATGCTCGAAAAGTTCATGGATTAAAATACATTAATTCATAAAATTTTCTCTTTGCATTTCCTAATTTCTGATCTTAAAGATGACATTGATTTAAAAGCAAATGCTGAAGTTCCTATGAGTGCCACAACCTCTTTAAAATAAATCTGTTATGTTAAATTATAAGCAATGTTTACTTAATTTAAAAATGATTGTGTAAACCCTGTTAAATTGCTAATCTAAAGGTAAACTTTCAAATATTACACCATTTCCTAACTGGCACATACATTTTTCCATGCCCTCTATACTGAGTTTTCTCAATTATATTACAGAAATATTGGATAATTATAATACTATGGAGGTGGAGATAATTTCATTATAATAAAATGTATTTAAATTTTATAATCTTTATGTGTGATATAAAGCTTGGATTCCAAATAAAGAGCCTATATATCCAGAAAAAAGTGTGAAATCTTTACCTTTCTTTAATCCATCATGTAAATTTTGAAGACATATTGCAAGGGGAAAAAAAGGATTTAGTTGTCACTTACAAACGGTTTTAGGTACTCTGTTTGTGTAGACATTAACACACCCATGGCCATACATGAGATATATTTACCAACATTTTTACTGGGGGTAATACTGCTGACCTAGATTAAAGTTAATTATCTTAATGATGATTTTGAATTATTGTAGAACAACAATCAGTAGGAGACAGCTAGAAGGAGCAAAATACTGTGTCAGCATGCATAAGCACACACACACACACATGCATGCCTCGATCATCAAAATTCATACTAGAACAAAATTTTCAACCAAATGACCATCTAACTAACCTAATCTAGACCTGCAAATAATACCATTTCTCTTGCGGAAAATTAAAAGGAAAGAATTTCTACTAAAAGCGGTTTTGGATGTTTGAGAGATTCTAACATATTCATTGGTAAGTGAGGGAGGCCTCTGTCTGAATATTTCAAATACAAAACAATATCAGAAGCTGACTATGGCTACTATACAGAGCAAGACTGAAGAGTTTGTGAATTAAGAATTGAGACCTACCCTTTAATGTTTGTTCAGCAAATGCCAACTACTTGTGGTGTGACTAAGACTAGATATCTCTTCTGAAAACAAAAGAGGTTAAGAATCTTTTCATTGGTCAGGAATAGCAAGCCCCATTTAGGGATTGTTACAACAAAAACTAAGAACAAGTGTCAGATTTCTGATAGGAGGAAGACATGCACCACAGCAATCATTTATATAAATGATTAAACAACTCTTTGGCCATCTTGTTTTCCAATTGCCTAATGTTACTAATGGTCAGGATTGAATGGTTGACTATTTGTGGGATTTCTTGTTGGTTTAAATTTATATTTCATGATACAGAAATTTAGGATTTTCTGCGATGGTAAAATGGAATTGTTTTATATCTATTAATGAATATTCTTGTCAATGTCTACTTCTCTACTGAATGTGTCCTCCTTTGAGTTAACTGCTTCTCAGTCCACTGAGATAATTAGCATCGGCTACTCCTCATCATGTCAGTTCCACTTCATATTTTCAACACTTCCTTTAACAAAAATTGTCTAAAATGGAGCTGAAAATGAATAAAGATATGAAATACTTAAACTCAGTGATTTGTATTTTCAAATATTACCTATTTTTACTAATAGACATATTCTGTAATTAGCCATCTAATTACCACATTAGAGTTGCAACTGAAATAAATTAAATTGGATAAATACATAGAGAAAAACTGACACAAAAGCAAATAATATCTTATCTCAGACTTTAAATTAGTGAAAGGAAATGGTATTTTTCAGAAGATGAAAAATGCATAATTAAATATACTATTTCAACTATCAACATATCACATGAGAAAAATATTCTAAAGTATCCTTATTATCAACTTTAGCAAGTAAGTTAATGAAAAAAATTCATAAGAATATAATCTCTTAACTCAGAAGTAACATTTCTATTTTACCATAGTATCTGTGTTCAAACTGCCAATAAAATTAGAACCATAAGTGCATTTATATCATAAGTTTTTAACCTTATGGTGATTAGTGCTAAGTACAACAATTTAGTGTATTATGTATATGTAAAGCAGATAAAATAAGTAGAAAAAATGGAAACAGGTTTCCTAGAGAAAGGGGATTTGTTCAATTCTCCAACTTTACTTTTTATATTAACATGTGGTTTTTATTTATTTAATTTTTATTGTGGTATATTTGATAATTATTAATTTTATATTTAAGATGTACAATTTGATTGTTTCATATGCATATATTTTGTGAAAAAAATCACCACATTCAAGCTAATTAATATACCTATTACTGTAGATCATTATTACTTTTTTTGTGTATGATGAAAACACAGAAAATCTCAAGTGTATAATAAAGTATTGTTAACTACAGTCACATTGTTGTATATTAGACCTCAAGAACTTATTCATCTTGCATAAGTGAAACTTGGTATCTCCTAACAAACATCTCCCCAATTTCTCCCTCCCCCAACCCCTTCTAACCATGATTTTACTTTATGCTTCTATGAGTTTGACAATTTTAGATTCCACATATAAGTGAGATCTGTGGTTTTTTAAATACATGGTTTCAGAGATTTGGAAATGCCTAAGCCTGTTTATAATAGTATAGATACAGGTAATTTGGAAAATTATTGCTTCATTAGGATGCAAAAAGTGTGCTAGTGTTCAAGAATCTTAGGGAAAATTTTCTTGAACACTTCAGTTCCAAGAATGATATAATTTAATATAAAAATAACTTTATAGTATAATTATTAAGTATATACACATTTGAAATAATTTAGCAGAAAGATATTAAAAAGAAAACATAAAACATGAGAGGATGAATTTGGAGAAGAAATTAGAAAAGTAATTAAAGGGAAGGGAATTACATAAATTTAATTTACTAACCTTGGAGATAGAAGTCTCTGAATTATTCATTCTTTCCTCAAGGCTCCCAGCTTGGTGTTTTTTGCTTTTTACTTTGTCATTATCATCACGTCATATCACAGATACCCACTATCTGTGTGGCTAATCACTTTTTAAAAATTGTGGTAAAATACACATAACATAAAATGTACCATTTTAATCATTTTAAGTGTATAGTTTTGTGGCATTAACTACAGTCACATTCTTTTGCAACTATCATCACCATCTATCTCTAGAACATTTTCTGTTTCACCAACTGAAACTCTGTACCCATTAAACATTACCTCCTCATTCCCTTCTTCAATTATTTTTTTAAATGAATTTTTCTGAGGATCAAACTTTGGATATTTATAGATGGCCCTATTCAATACAGTCACTTTAACTTAGAATGTTGGCATGACCTGGGCAAAATTAAAGAAATAATGTCAGTTTATATAATGCATATGGTTCTATTACTTATAGTAATAGTAGTAAGGCATTATACATATATATACACACAAACAGACACACATATATGTACATCTAAACACACACACTAAAATGATCTGGCAGCTGCATTAATATTCCATATTTTTCACCGATAAGACTTTTTATCGGAAACCTCTTGACTCAGAAATGACATTCAGACTTGTTGAACACTGAAAATAATATCTTCCTAGACTTTAAAAGTTCTCACAAGTAATTTTCTAGGTGTTCTTTTATTAATTGACTATTTTCATGAATAACAAATTTATCTGTCCTTAATGCATATTGGTTTAGGCTTTCCTTTTACTATCCCATCTATTAAAAGGACATTTATGGTTTTGGCAGTTTAGTAAAATTACATAGTTGGCTGGAGTTCATAATCATCTGAAAATTTACTTCTGCATTTTGCTTTTTTTTGAGTACTTAATTACTGAGTAAATATGCATTTTAACTGGTAGAGACTCTAATTAATTGATAATTATTTCTGAGTACTTTTATTGCTGCCTTTCTGTCATTTTTTCCCAAAATTAGAGACTACTAAATTAGAGATAAGTATTTTGGGGTGGGCAGTTCCTCTATTACAGTCTCAATATGTAACTGCAAACATTACATATTTCTATATTTAATAATATTGTTAATTTGGTGATATTCACCTGTACATTTGCAAAATCTAGATATATCAGTAAATATATAATTTTCCTAAATATTCTCCATGTCTGTAGATGGTACATAATAAAAAGCTTCTAAAAAACCAAGTGGTTGCAAAAAGAACAAAATTTAAAAGCTCACTGTTAAATTGTCTTCACATAGATCTCCTTCACAGTAAGCTAATCAAAGCATTTTCTGTTATTGTTAAACAGATGGCAACCTATATTGTATTACCTAAAAATATTCTTTCCTTTATAAATTTATGTACCATAATTCATAATATAGAAATAACTTATCAAACTAGGGCTTTTTAATTAACCAAAATATTAGGTACTTAGTGAAGGATAATGATAATAGTGCATCAAACCTTACAATAGCTGGTTAGTATGTTTTTAAGTGAATTTTGTCCATAGGCTGGCAGCTCAGAGCTTTCATGGAACTTGTGAGAACAGGAGCAACAATTAAGTAGAATCACCTCTCGGTAGCATAGTAATAACTAACACAAAAATCTGCCACCAACCCAACCCCTCCTCCAACACAAAGGAAAAGATATTCAGCATTCAATTTTCATTTTTTTTTCAGATTTAAATCACTAATTTTCCCCCTAATTAGACATTTTTAGGAACAAGGAGATTACTGCCCATAAATAGATACTTTGTTTTTATACTGCTGTGTAAGAGCTATTTGTTGAAAAGGCTATATATCTTTCCTACACTGAATTTCTTTTATACTTTTGCAAAATCAGTTGGACATATTTGCGTGGGTCTCTTTCTGGGTTTTTTTGATCTATTTCTGCTTTGTTGATCTGTGTGTCTTTCCCTGGGCCAAAATTGTCTATCTTGACCACTGTACTGAACAGCAGGGTCTAGTAGCAGATGGAGTGATTATTCCTACTTTATTTATTTATTTTTATTATTGTTTTAGCTATTCTAGGGCCAGTCCTTTCCTTATAAATTTTAGAATTAGCTTGTCTATATCTACAAAAACTTTGCTGGAATTTCTATTAGTTGCATTAACTCTGTAAATCGATTTGAAGAGAACTGACATTTTTACTGTGTTGAGTGCATGAATAATCTATTTATTTGTCTTTTATGATTTTTTTAAAAGAATTTTGTCATTTTCAACATACAGATTCATAAATGTTCTGTTAAGTTTATACCTCAGTATTTCATTTTCTTCGGAGTAATTATGTGTGTTTGTGTTTTAAAATTGGTTTTCCACCTGTTCATTGTTAGTATATAGAATTGAAATTGAATTTTGTATGTTGATATTGTGCTGACTTACTGCTGACTTACTAGTTCCAGGAGTATTTTTGTAGATTTCTTGGTATATCTTATATATACAATCATATAATCTGCAAAAAAGAACAGTTTTACTTCTCCCTTTCCTTTTTTTTGTGGAGTTCACTCCAGGCCTTGGGCTACAGCCAGGTCAAGTACCTGCTTTATTCAGATGGGAAATGCCTGAATTGGGTTCAGTCTCAACCTTTACACATTGTGAAGGCAACTGGGAGTGAGGCAGGAATCTAGAAAAATAATGCATGGATCCAGACAATGGAGAAAGACCATGCCAAGGCTGGCCCAGACTTGTTCATGTGACATCAGCGGCAGGAGTCACTTCTATCACTGGTTAATGGGTCAGCCCAGATTACAGAGGTGGAGAAATAATCTCGTCCAATATTTGAAGATCAATCAATGTAATTCACCACATCAATAGGCTAAAGAAGAAAAATTATTTGATAAAATCAATTGATGCAGAAAAAAATTTGACAAAATCCAATAGCCTTCATGATATAAACTCTCAGCAAGTTAGGAATAAAGGAGAACTACCTCAACTTGATAAAGAGCATGTACCAAAAAACCTACAACTAACATCACACTTAATGATAAAAGACAGAAAGCTTTCCCTGTAATGTCAGGAACAAGGCAAGGAAGTCTGCTTTTATCACTCTTATTCAGCATAGTACCTAAGATTTTAGCCACTGTAATTAGGCATAAAAATGAAATAGAATCATATAGATTATACAGATTGGAAATGAACCTGTACTAGAGACATAACATAACACCTGTGGCTCTCCTAAAAAAAGCCAGATCACAGATGATCTAGCAGCTGTTTGAGGATACGTAAGTGAACCTAACCACACTAAAAGAATTGCCCACTGACCGGCAGATTAATGAGCTAATAAATGCTTATTGTTTTAAACCACTGAGTTAGGGGTAGATTATTATGCAGCAAAATTTATTAATATAAACTCAGCCTTGTAAAAACGTGGTATCAGAAAGTTTATTCTCCAAAATAAACTGAATTTTAGAAAAAGTTTTAGGTATTCAAAGAAAAAAAAGACAAAGATTCACTGCTTACCCAAGATAATTTTATGTTAAGAAGTGTAAGATGCATAAAAACTTGGTTTCCACAAATATTTGCTCTTCTTTTGTAGTGCCATTAGAAGAATCATTAGAAGAATCATTTAAATTATTAAATATTAAAACCCCCTTATAAACAGCAAATTAAATCCCTCGATTAATTGGCAAAGTGAAAATGTATATAGATGATTTAAATGAAGTAGTATGCATGTTCAGATGCACCACATTCTCAGGTACTAAAAACAAATTCATTGTCATCATGAAACCATTATGATGACTGTCAAAAAGCCAGGAAGACAAGCGAGGAGATTAAGGGAGATGAAGGCATGAATATTGTTAAAAAAAAAGTCACAGAAAGGGACTGAGAAAACTATGAACCCCTTATTGGACATTAAACAGATAAAAGAAAAAA
The DNA here is from genome assembly GCF_028023285.1 of Balaenoptera ricei. NCBI lineage: Eukaryota > Metazoa > Chordata > Mammalia > Artiodactyla > Balaenopteridae > Balaenoptera > Balaenoptera ricei. The sequence goes on from NC_082640.1 coordinate 129,655,446, forward strand.
ATCAAGACAATGTTTAAAACAAGCTTATTTGTTTTTAAACAACCACTAATTGCATACTAATCTCTACATTCTGAAGAATATCCACAAAATCTCATTGAAGTATCACAGCCACTCGTTAAGATATTATTTCATCCCCATTTATAAATTAAGATGCTGATAATTTAAAAGATGTTTGAATTGCCTAAAATTCCATCATATTCTCAAAACATTACTGGAACTAGAAAGAATTGGAGTGTTTCTCCTCCATAAGCCATGTAGTTTATGCTGTGCCCAATTCCTTGCCTTTGTATTTAAAATGGTTTTTTTGAAACATTTTTGTGAAATGAGCCAAAACCAACCATAGAACACATAAAATAAACAAACCAAATTTCCATTGGAAACTTATCAGTGTATATTGATGTGATTAAAATTGTAGAAATAAATATATGAACAACTCTAGCAAGAAATCAGCCAATGATTATTTTTATCTTTATTTATTTTATTATGTGAGTGTTAATTTTATGATAAAAACATTCTCACCTAATTGCATAGAGGAGACCACGTTTAATTGATTTCATATGAAAATAATCACTGTAAACACATAACATGACACTATGTATAAAATATACACTAGGTGGGAATAATATATTAAGTTTAGAAAATAGAAATTTAGGGTTCAGTCAAGGGAGTTATAGTTTATTGTTAGCTGGGTAGACCACAGCTTGGATGTACTGTTTACTACTGTATATTGCTAATAGCTTTTAAAAATAGCCTTTTTATAAAAATGTATTAAAATACCTAATGTATATCAGCCAATGTGTCATTATCTAGGTGTGCAAACCAAAAAGTGATAGTGTCCTTGTAACTTTCTCTTTCATATAAACAGAAGTTCCTCCGGAGCAGGGACTTCTTTTTCATTTTCACATTCCCAGATTTCTATTTGGTAATGTGGTTCATAGAAATCATGCACAATGTGTGGGTTAAACAAAACTGTGGTTGTAAAACCACCAATGAATTAAAATATAAGTGCTGTACTTCATTATATATAGTTACATATTGTTGTTATAGATACCGTGACATTTAAGAAAAGGACTGAGTTCAGAGGAAAAGTTGATGGTGGAACAATGAGTAAAATCTTTTTCTTAATTAATTTTTCACTGTGAGTTTTTTTAATGCAAAAAGTACTGGCTATTGCTTTTTTCTGGGATATTTTTCTCCCAGGTCAATGGCCTCACGCCTTCATCACCTTTGAGTTTTTGCTCAAATGTCACCTCCCAATGAGACCTAACCTGACCACTCAAAGTAAAATTGTGAAATTTTTGATCCTTTTTCCCTGTTCTACTCAGTGTTTGTTCCATAATGATTGTTGCCTTCTAAAATACTACATAATTTGCATATCATTATGTTCTTTTGTTCATGATTTGTCTTCCGCCTCTAGAATATACCGTACACTAGGGCAGGGATATTTATCTGATTTATTCTTTGATGTTTCCTAAGCACCTTAACTGTATCTGACTCATTTATCTAATGAGTGAATAAGTGCATGACATTTAATATTTTCAAATACATCAATCCAGTAACATTATTTTGCTTGTGACACTCATGGAGTGAAAACAGTAATATGTGCCTCCTTTTGCCTTATTTTTTATATATTTCTTCATATTTTTTAGTTAAAAAGTAGTGTTTGTTGTAAGAATGAGACAAAAAATACACAAAGAAAATATCAATCATCTGCTCCTTCCCTATTCCTCCAATCCTATCTATCCCTAATTAGCCAAAAATTGCCAACCTGGTATATTTATTTTAGAATTTTTCTCATGCTTTTACATATTTATAGGTATATACACATGTGTTTTCATTTGTTATGATTTTATCTTCATAATAATAAACATATTCTACATGCATTCATTTGCAACTTTTGGACATAATTTAACAAAATACCATGAACAAAATTTCAATTGGGCAGAAACAGCGATAATTAATTCTTTTACTTAGCTATATATTTTTGAGAAGACAAATATAATATTACTTACATACAATTTCCCAATGGTCAGTTGTTCCTTTTTTCCCCACTGAAACCAGTGCCATACTGTAATACTTCCGCTGGTGTGAATTCCAAAATTGAAATTATGTGGTCATAGCGTATATGCATTTTTAGTTTTCATTATTAACTTCCACTTGTTTTACAAGTGTTTTAGTTTTTTACTGAATTCACAGAACACGTTTGGATGAGTCCATTTGCCTTTTTTTTTTCTTCAACAGAACACACAAGTCGTCTAAAGCCAACATAGAATTTGAGATTTGAACATCATCATAAGTTTGGACACACTATTTTTAATGAAAATTGTTGACCTGTCTCAGGTTCAGATGTAGATTTCTGGGGCTGTTATCAATTGGTGCTATTTTCTCTTTAATTACTTTCTGTTATTCAAAAGCCTGATAATGTCTTAGGTACAGCCATTGCTCAATAAGCTCCACTGAATTACTGAAAATTGATCACTTGTCTGTAGAAAGTAAGTTCCCATTAAAAACAGCCACTGGGGCTTCCCTGGTGGCGCAGTGGTTGAGAATCTGCCTGCTAATGCAGGGGACACGGGTTCGAGCCCTGGTCTGGGAAGATCCCACATGCCGCGGAGCGGCTGGGCCCGTGAGCCACAACTGCTGAGCCTGCGCGTCTGGAGCCTGTGCCCCGCAACGGGAGGGGCCGCGATGGTGAAAGGCCCGCGCAACGCGATGAAGAGCGGTCCCCGCACCGCGATGAAGAGTGGCCCCCACTTGCCGTAACTGGAGAAAGCCCTCGCACGAACCGAAGACCCAACACAGCCAAAAATAAATAAATAAATAAATAAATAAATAAATAAATAAAAAAAAAAAAAAAAAAAAAAACAGCCACTGCTTATCATGGCCAGCTGATTAGACTGTTTTGACTACGTGTATATTGGTATAAGTTTATAGGCTCTGAGTACCTTTTTTCATGTTGAAGTGCTACCCTAATCTATCAACTCTTTCAGTTCATCTTGCTTGAGTCCTTTATATAAAATTAAGAATGTAATGTTTTAAGAAGGATATAATTTTTAGTTTCCTTTCACTGCTATGTTTTCTTGAATTGAAAATACAATCTTGAAACTTTCATTGAGAAACCTCTTATTTAGCACAGGTGATCTCTATTTCACTCTACTTCTGTTTCTGTTGTGGACATTATTTAGGCTTTGGAAAATTTTCTAAATGCATTGACATGAAGAAAGGATAATGAATATCTAAATAAGCAATTCTTTGGATTTTTTGAACCAGCAGAGTATTAGCACTTTATAGTCTATGTCTGGCAGAAATATGTCAATAACAACATATGACTGTTGTCAAAAAGTCAGCAATTTATTTTACTTGTTGGCTAGTTGAGGGGGTGGGGAAGGAAAGGCAAAGAGGGGTAAACCAGTCTACTACCCAGATGTTATTTACCACTAAGAATAAAACCTCCTAGAATCATGAGTTTTCAGCCAAAGAGAAATGAACTAGAGTAGGGATGCCATACAGGACAAGGTGGCTCTGGACAGAATCTACCACCAGTAAGTGTCTGAACTAAGGCAAATTATCATGATAATTTTCCTCATTGTGACTCTGAGGGCCCTGCAGATCATTATAATTCTAAGTTACCACAACTCAGTTATTACATTTAAAAAGTCATTTTCTAAAATAAACCTAGAGTAATTAAGCCTCTTTTGAAAGCAGGCATAATTATGATTTATACAGAAACATTATGAACTAAAACTTTTTTCAGGAGGTAAAATGTTAGAGTATGTGAACCTGTTGGAACCCAAAAGCTGCAGGTGCTTATTTGAAAAATGACATTTCCATCATCTACCTGACAAGTACAGCTGAAATATCAAAGTTATAAACATTCTGCTTCTGTGTGCCAGCTGCTGTTTCCATGGAAACAACCTGAGTTGCAAAAGGAAGGTAAATGTCTTTAACTTAAAATTGTGAGGTTTTAAATATTTTGCTAAATATGTATTTGGATATATCTGACTTTTTATTATAAAAATGTCCATTTTGATAATTTTATTCATATATCTGTATATCTACATATATAAGCTCAAATGCTATTAAACTAAATAACATTCTCTTTTATTTTAACTTAATCTTGTATGATGTAAATATAGTTATAACTTATAAAATGAATTATACTTATCACAAATATTACTCATTATTTAAATATTATAGATTGTTCAAAATCTTAAAAACATAGGGAACACAAGGACATATGTCATATATTTTTATTTTTTCATATAATCTACAAATAACTGAAAACAAAGGGGAAATTATTTAATAGTCTAAAAATAAGCTAACTTTAATTTGTATTGATTATCCAGATTACTTTTATCAAAAAAGAAACAAATTCATTATTGGATTTACGTTAATGGATTCTAATATTTTTATATTCTCCTATCTTGCTCTAACAGTGCAACACACATTTTGGTATATGCAAAAAAAGTTATGCAATTTTTTCTGATGCAAATTAGTAGCTAAAGATGGAGCAATCTTGCTATTTTCTTCATCTATATAATATTTAAAGTTGTGATATATGACATAGTTGATGAAAAACTTTCATCCTATTCATTATATATTTGTACTCTTGAAATTCATAAACAATAGTAATTTTTGTACCTTCAAGAAAGATTAAAATGTAACTTTATGATACTTTCAGTATGTGAGCCAATGAGAGATTTCATATAAACATTATGTTCTAGGCACTAAAGTCATAGCACTGTCATATTACTAGAAGATATGCTTTGCCCTGTTATTAATAGAGCATTGTTAATTGTTGTTTCTACTATTTCAATTACTTGGAATATTATTTTTTAATAGTGATGACACTTATTTCAAGAGTTTTATAAAGCCTGATGGATTAACTTGCATTTCAAAGATACATAAACTTGGATCAGCTGAGCCATTGGGAGAATCTGCATCATCCTCAAATCTTACTTAGCTAACCAATTTTTGTTACAATTTAAGACTTCTATGATTTGATAAGACATTACATGTATTAGTCTCATAATTTTTATAAGGAATTGATTATATTGCCCTTTTCTTGGTAAGTTAAATGGGATATATATATTGATCTTTGATTAAAGAATTTCAAGTTTCTTTTTTTTTTTTTTTTTAATTTGTTTTATTTTTACTTATTTATTTTTGGCTGCGTTGGGTCTTCGCTGCTGCACGCGGGCTTTCTTTAGTTGCCGCGAGCAGGGGCCACTCTTTGTCGCGGTGCACGGGCTTCCCATTGTGGTGGCCTCTCCTGTTGGGAGCACGGGCTCTTTGCGCCTGGGCTTCAGTAGTTGTGGCACACGTGCTCAGTAGTTGTGGCTCACAGGCTCTAGAGCGCAGCCTCAGTAGCTGTGGCGCACGGGCCCAGTCGCTCCATTGCATGTGGGTTCTTCCCGGACCAGGGATCGAACCCGCGTCCCCTGCATTGGTAGGCGGATTCCCAACTACTGTGCCACCAGGGAAGCCCTCAAGTTTCTTTTTTATTGAAATATAGTTGATTTACAATATAATGTTAGTTTCAGACGTACAACAAGAGATTCAGCTTTTGTTTTCAGGTTATATTCCTTTATAGGTTATTAAAAGATATTGAATATAATTCCTTGTGCTATACAGTAAATTCTTGTTGCTTATCTATTTTATATATAGTAGTCTGTTAATCCCATACTCCTAATTTGTCCCTACCCCTTCCTTCCCCCCTGTGGTAACAACAAATTTATATTCTATGTTTGTGGGTCTGTATCAGTTTTGTATGTAGATTCATTTGTATTATTTTTAGATTCTACAAGGAAGTGATATCATATAGTATTTGTCTTTTGCTGTCTGACTTATTTCACTAAATATGATATTCTCTAGGTCCATCCATATTGCTGCAAATGGCAATATTTCATTCTTTATGGTTGGGTAATATTCTACTGTATGTGGAATATCCCCCACATCCTCTTAAACCAGCTGTCTGTTGATGGGCACTTGGGTTGTTTCCATGTCTTGGCTATTGTAAATAATGCTGCTATGAACATTGATGTGCATGTATCTTTTTGAATTAGAGTTTTGTCTGGGTATATGCCAGGAGTGGGATTGCTGGACCAGATACCAACTCTATTTTTAGTTTTTTGAGGAACCTCCATATGTTTTCCATAGTGGCTGTACCAATTTACATTCCCAACCACAGTGTACAAGGGTTCCCTTTTTCCCACGCCTTCCCCAGCATTTACTATTTGTAAACTTTTGATGATAGCCATTCTTACCAGTGTAAGGCGATACCCCATTGTGGTTTTGATTTGCATTTCTCTAATAATTAGTGATGTTGAGCATCTTTTCATGTGTTTGTTGGCCATCTGTATGTCTTCTTTGGAGAAATGTCTATTTATGTCTTCTGCCAATTTTTTGATTGGGTTGTTTTGTTTTTTCGATACGGAGTTGTATGAGCTGTTTGTATATTTTGAACATTAACCCTTTGTTGGTGGCATCATTTGCAAATACTTTCTCCCATTCTGTAGATTGTCTTTTTGTTTTGTTGGTGGTTTTCTTGGTGTGCAAAAGCTTTTAAGTTTGATTAGATCCCGTTTGTCTATTTTTGCTTTTATTTATTTTGCCTTAGGAGACTGATCTAAGAAAATATTGGTACAAGTTTTGTCAGAGAATGTTTTGCCTATGTTCTCTTCTAGGAGTTTTACAGTGTCTTATCTTATATTTAGGTTTTCAAATCATTTTGAGTTTATTTTTGTATATGGTGTGAGGGAGTGTTCTGATTTCACTGATTTCCATGAGGCTGTCTAGCTTCTCCCAGTTGAAGATACTGTCTTTTCTCCATTGTATATTATTGTCATCTTTGTCATAGATTAATTGACCATAGTTGCCTGGGTTTATTTCTGGGTTCTCTATTCTGTTTCATTGAACTATTTGTCTGTTTTTATGGCAATACCATGCTGTTTTGATTACTGTAGCTTTGCAGTATTGTTTGAAGTCTGGAAGGGATATGCCTCCAACTTTGTTCTTTTTCCTCAGGATTGCTTTGGCAATTCTGGGTGTTTTGTGGTTCCATATAAATTTTAGGATTATTTGTTCTAGTTCTGTGAAAAATGTAATGGGTGTTTTCTTAGGAATTGCATTAAGTCTTTAGATTGCTTTGGGTAGTATGACAGTTTTAACAATATTAATTCTTCCAATCCAAAGCATGAGATATCCTTCCATTTCTTGGAATCATCTTCAATTTCCTTTATCAGTGTTGTAGTTTTCAACATATAGGTTTTTCACCTCTTTGGTTAAGTTTACTCCTAGTTATTTTTTCATGAAATTGTAAATGGGATTGTTTATTTACTTTCTCTTTCTGATATTTCATTACTATTGTAAAGAAATATGACAGATTTCTATATATTAATCTTGTATCCTGCTAACTTGCTGAATTCATTTATTAGTTCTAATAGTTTTTGGGTGGAGACTTAAGGGTTCTCTATGTAGAGTATCATGTCATCTGCAAATAGTGACAGTTTTACCTCTTCCCTTCCAATTTGGATACCTCTTATTTCCTTTTATTATCTAATTGCTGTGGCTAAGGACTTCTAATACTATGTTGTGTAGAAGTGGTGAGAGTGGACATCCTTGTCTTGTTCCTGAATTTAGTGAGAATGCTTTCAGCTTTTTACTGTTGAGTATTATGTTGGCTGTGGGTTTGTCATAAATGGCTTTTATTATGTTGAGATATGTTCCCTCTGTACCACTTTCCTGAGAGTTTTTGTCGTGCATGGGTGTTAGATTTTTCAAATGATTTTCTGCATTTATTGAGATGATCATGTGGGTTTTGTCTTTCCTTTTGTTAATATTGGGTATCACATTGATTGGTTTACATATGTTGAACCATCATGGCAACACTGGAATGAATCCAACTTGATTATGGTGTGTGATCCTTTTTCTGTATTTTTGGATTCAGCTTGCCAATATTTTGTTGAGGGCTTTGTGGTTAATTTCTAGTTTTATAATATTATGGTCAGAAAAAAATGCTTGAAATCATATCTATCCTCTTAAATCTTTTGAGAATTGTTTTGTGATCTAGTAGGTGGTCTATCTTAGAGAACATTCCATGTGCGCTTGAAAAGACTGTGTATACTGATTTTTTTGGATGTAGTGTCCTGTAGATAACAATTAAGTCCAAATGGTCTATTCTGTCATTTGGAACCTGTGTTACCTTGTTGACTTTCTGTCTGGATGAACAGTACATTGATGTCAGTGGGGTCTTACAGTCTCCTACTATTATTGTATTATTGTCATTTCCTCTCTTTATGTCTGTTAGTGTTTGTTTTCTTATTTAGTTGTTTCTGTATGGTGCATATACGTTAACGAGTGTAATATCCTCTTCTTGTGTTCATCCATTTATAATGCCCTTCTTTGTCTTTCTTTTTAGGCTTTGTTTTAAAATCTATTCTGTCTATCAATATTGCTACACCCACTTTTTTGTTGTTTCTATTTGCATGAAATATCTTTTTCCATCCCCTCACTTTCAATCTATGTGTGTCTTTTGCCCTAAATTGGGTCTCTTGTAAGCAGCATATTGTAGGTGTTTGTTTTTTATCCACTCTGGCACTCTATTATGTGTTTTGATTAGGGCATTTAGTCCATTGATATTTAAAGTATTTTTTGATAAATATATACTTAGTGCCATTTTAGTCCTTGCTTTTTAGTTATTTTTGTAGTTCTACTTTGTTCCTTTCTTCTTTTTGTTTTTCCTTCTATGGTTTGATGAATTTTTTTTGTAGTACACTTGAGTTTCTTTCTTTTTGGTTTTTGTGAACCTATTGTATATTTTTGACTTGTGGTTACCATGGAGTTCAAGTATGTTGGCCCATAACTATATCTACTTTCTTTAAACTGATAGTCATTTAAGTTCAAACACATTCTAAAAGAGCTACATTTTAATACTCCCTGCCCACATATTTTGTGATTTCAATGTCCTATTTTACATCTTCATGCTTATTCTTTTACTGTTAATTGTAGTTATAATAGCTTTTACAATTTTTTGATTGTTTTTAAATGTATGTACTGGCTTGTTTAAGTGATGGGTCCTTTTATATGTTTGCCTTTCCAGCTGTGATCTTTCCTTTCCTATAGATTCTTGCTTCTTTTATATTTATAGAAGACCCTAATTGTACTCCAATAAAGATGTTAAAAAAAAACAAAAGAAGACCCTTCAATATTTCTGTTAAGATAGGTTTAGTATTGCTGAATTCTTTTAGTTTTGGCTTGTCTGAGAAATTTTTTCTCTCTCCTTCCAATCTAAATGATAATCTTGCTGGATAGAGTATCCTTGGTTGCAGGTTTTTCCCTTTCAGGACTTTGAATATATCATGCCACTTCCTTCTGGCCTGCAAAGTTTCTGAAGAAAAATCAGCTGATGGCCTTATGTGGGTTTCCTCATAAATTACCCTTTGTTTTTCTCTTACTTACTTTAGAATCCTCTGTTTTTAACTTTTGTTTTGGTGTGGGTCCATTTGGGTTCATCGTGTTTGGGACTCTCTGTGCTTTCTATACCTGGATATCTGTTTCCTCCTTTAAGTTTGGGAAGTTTCCAGCCGTAATTTCTTCAGATACATTTTCAATCCCCTTCTCTCTCTCTTATCCTTCTGGAATCCCTATTATTCATAGATTGGCATGTTTTATATTATCCCATAGATCTCATATGTTGATTTCATTTTTTTATTTCATTTGTCTTTCTGTTTGCTGTTCTGATTGGGTGACTTCCATTATTCTATCTTCTGGATCTCTTATTTGTTCTTCTGTGTCATTTAACCTGGTATTCATTGCTTCTAGATTGATTTTTTTTTCTCAGCAATTGAATTGTCTATTTTTGATTGGTTTATCTTTATAGTTTCTAGCTTTTTATTATAGTGCTATGCATTTATATTAGTAATCTTTCTTAATTAAGTTAGCATTTTTATTATCTCCTTTTAGAACTTGTAGTCTAGTACACTGGTAAGCTCTCATTATTTTTTCTTTCAGAGGATTTCTCTTGTTCTTTTAAATGGGAGTTGTTCCTCTACCTTTTCATTTTACTTAACCTTCTCTGTCTCTATTAATTTAGGAGAAACAGTTATCTAGTGTGGTCTTGAAATGGTGTATTTACGTGGGAGTGTCCCAGGGTAGACTGTGTGTGTCCATTGTTTTTGGTGCAAGGGCTGGTTTCAGTTTGGATGCCAGCCATGTCTTTTCTCAGAGTGTGCTGCTCATTTTCCCCCTGATAGGGGATAAGGTTGGTGTTGTAGTGTCTAAAGTCCATGATGGATATGAGGCAGGGCTTCCTCTCTGCTCCATGGCTGTTACAGCCCTGTCAGGGGAAGGGTCTGCTCCCCAGTTGGTGAAGTATAAATCCTGAGGGTTTGGTTCAATCAGGATCCGTTGCCCTTGAGTGCATGCCCTGCCCCAAAGGCAGTGATTGCTGAAGCAAGTGAGGCCTGTGCAGTCACAGAGGAGCTATGCACCTTGTGTGTAAATGCCTGTGGTTCTGCTTAGAAGCAGCCCAAGGTCAAGTCCCTTTCTCTGTTGTGTTCATCCCAGATCTAGTGCAAGGCTGTGGTATGGAGTAGGTTAGGGCTTTGGATTAGGGTGTTGTGGCTGCAGGGATTGCATTGGCTGTGCTGCTGCCTGAGATCTGGGCTGCCTCTGTGGCAGACTTCTCACAGGACACCTGTCTACCTGAGATCTAGCACTAAGCTGTGGTGTGGAATGAGCAGAACCAGGGCACTGTCATTGGGAGACAAACCCTGGGTACTCCTGAGCACATTGACAATGACCTCACCACCCCACCAGACCACACCCCAGGCTCTCCAGGCTGTCTCGGCATAGCTAGATGAGTTCTCTCCCAGGGCCTGTCTGCCCAAGATTCAGCACATAGCCACTGCACAAATTTGTTGTGCTGCCCCATATGCACGCTGGAGATGACCCCGTGACTACACTCACCATTCTGTGCACACACTGATAGTAGCCTCCAGGGTTCCACTTGGCTCACACTCCAGGCACCCTGGTCTGTCTCTGTGCAGCTAGACTGAGTCTCTGCCCAGATATCATGCCAGGCTATGGTGTGGAGTAAGCGGGGCTACGATGTTTGCATCTTCAGATTGGGAAGTGCAGTGAGGCAGGCCGTAGCCACCAGCGCAAGGCTCTCTCCTCCCTGATTGTCAGCAAGCTAGCACACACACTCTCTCCCCAAGTAGAGTCTAGGCTTCACTAGCCCTTCTATCTGTCTCAGTGGATTTTCCAGACAACAAAGGGACCCATCACCTCTCCTCAGGACCCCAGGACTGGGATGCCTAGACTGTGGTTTGACCTGTTCACTTCCTAGGGTGAGAGTCTGCCCTTGCAGATGTTTTCCTCTTTCTAGATCCCTCCCAGGGGAACAGGCTCCAACCCCATGCCTTTTTTTTCCTGTCCTACTTGGTTACATGGAGTTCTTTCTTGCAGCTTTGGTTGTGTAGGAATTCTTCTGCCAGGTTCCAGTTAGTTTTCCATGTGAATTGTTCCACATGTAGATGTATTTTTTAATGTGTTTGTGGGGAGAGATGAACTCTATGTCCTCCTACTCCACCATCTTGGTCCCCTTCCTAAACTCTCTGCTTTTAATCTGCTGCATTATGTTCAGTAAGTTTCTTGTCACTTCACCTCCTTGCACCTCAATTCCAAGCCTACAGTTCTTTTAGCATCCTCCAGTATCCCAGGAGTGTCCCTGGCACCCAGCAACCACTATATAGACCATGTGCCTCTCTGGGGCAGAAGCTGCAAGGACCTTTGCATAGGCCCATTGGGCCAGGATCAAAGCATTTCAAGTTTCTTAAATAACTCCATGCATTAATATTTTTAAAATATCAATTAAAAAATTTAAGAAAATTAAAATGCAGATAATACACATAAACACATATAAACATTTTCACTACATAGGGTGATTTTTAGTGACTGTGTTAAATGTACATTTTAAAATGGGATGTTTAAAATAAGTAAAGATTATGAACTTTAGAGGTATAGTAATGAGTTTTCTTATTCTTTGCATAATCAATCATTCCACCTAATTCTGAAAGTGCCGGAAGTTAATGTTTCTATGTTAACCTTGATTCTATTCTTTAGTGCACTAGCAGGTGATAGGCAGGATCTCAGGCTGAGAAATGTGAATTTATTGCAGCCATAGCATTTACCTCAGCAGAAGACTTAGAAATTCAGTTGCATTCTACATGGGCTATTATTTTTTAAACCAACTTTGGTCTTATTAGGAATAAACATCATAAGACTTCTACATTTTTTTGAACTTTTCCATTCTTTAATTGACTAAGCTGTATTTCTTCTTTTCTTTCCCTTTACTTTTATGTATCTTTTTTCCTTCCCTCAACTCCCAGGTACAATTCTTTGACCCTACTCTTTGAAAAATTAAGATAGTGTCATCCATCTCCAGTGTGATTGTATTTCATATTACTGGTAAAAATACTTTGGAAACCATAGTGTTGGTAGAAAATATAAATGGTGAGTTTTCATTATCATCCAGTGTTAATGTACCAAATGTTATGTAGTAATATGATATGTGGCTCAATCAGTCACAAATGCTTTTTCTGCTCTCCCCCTCCTTATCTAATATTAATCCATATCATAATACAGTAGAACTGGAATGGATAGAGTATAGATCCTGAGAGGTTAACCCCTTAACCATGATTACCTAGCTACTTAGTGACAGAGCTAAAACTCAAACTCAGTTTTATCTGTTGCCCGTCGTTAATTACACATGATTTTGTACTGAAATCATTACAAGGTCAGTATATTCCAACCCGCTGTGTTCTGCTCTTTTTGCCTTAGGACAATTTGATTACTTCCTTTTCCCTCTTACAGTCCTGGTGAGGCAAGTTTGTATATTATAGTAGAAAATGCACTAAATATTAATCAAAATTATTTAAATTATGTCAATAAACATAAACTATAAACTAGAATTCACTTATATATGATTTTATAAAATTCATGTATTTTAACAATTCATGTATCATCTCATTTACTTAGCAAAATAACCTGCTAAGATTATTTTATAGAACAAACACTGAGGGTTCAAAAATTTCATTATTTTCTTAAGGATACAAAATAAGTGGAAGGAGTCCTTTCTTCTGGATTCACATCTAACACTCTTTCATTGTTGAAAAGTTAAGTGAAACATTAAAAAAATTAAACGTGGCTGGCAATCATAAATAATCCAACAGAAGTTCTATAGCCTATATTTTAATAATTATCTAAGTTCAGAGTATAACTCAACTTTATCTTAATTCTAACTTGATAATTCATCCCATCATGTACATTTTTTATGAAATTGGAGTTGTATGTAGGATTTTCGTTTTAATATTAAAGACTAAAGAAAACCTTAAGAACTCAGCATAATCACATTTGAATATGAACTTAGGTTTGTTTCCTAATTATTTATTATTAATTATTACTAATAATTAATAATTATTTAACAAGGCAGAGACTCCATTCCAGACTGATGCAGCCAAGAACACAGAACTTTCTCTCTCTCTGGCTCTCAGGTGGACTCCGTTTCTGTAGCGGAGGTGCCACTCAGAGAGAGGCTTGCCATTGTTACCAGCCCCAGCTCCAGAGTCCTGGCTTACTGATTTTTCTGGCAAAAGACTGGCCTTAAAAGAGAGAGCTTTTAATCTTTTACAAAAGGAACTTTCAATTACTTCATAGTATGGAGAGGCTCAAGCCTAAGGGTGCTCTCAAGAACAGTGCAGAATGTGGTGAAAGGCAATTGGGAGGAAATTTAAGATACAGGCTAAACTGCAAATCATGTAGTTTGCAGGAAAGAATGGGGAATATGATAGCTGAGAGAAGCCCTCCTGGTCAGTGCAAATATCAGACACTGACTTCAGAAACTGTCCCTTCAAAGGAGCCATAATTTGATTGATTAGTTTATAAGGTAATCTATGCCAGAAGGTGTTGTTGAACTAATAGAGCAATCAGCTGGCAACTAGTGGAGCTTAACAGCTGGGCATTGTCAGGGAAAGAGAGGAAAGAAGCCCTATCAAATCACATGGGGAAATATGAATAAAAAAATATTGTTTACAAGAGGCACACTCAAAATTTGTAATAAAAGGATGGAAAAAAACAAACAAACAATAAAAACCCCAAAAACAAACAAACAAAAAATCACTGTCAACCCAGTGCGAACTCTGGGCACACCTAAAGTTGTATCTCCCAGAGGAACAATATCATAGGCTTAACACTTTGTGTGGGGGGGAGCGGGGTAATAAATACTTCAACAAAATAATTCATCATCACTAAACAAATAAACAAACAAATAGTAATAAAAATCCCTGATGAGAGTGAGAGACCAGTGCCCAGAGCTACCACAATGCATTATTTAAAGTGTCCAGTTTCCAACTACTGCAACAACAAAATATGATGCATACACAGAAAGAAGAAAGTATGACCCATACCCTGGATAAAAAGCAGGCAACAGAAAATGCCTGTAGATGTGAACAGATATCAGACATAACAGAAAAATAGTTTAAAGTAGCCATTATGTTAACAGAATAAGGGAAACTATGATTAAAGAAGTCAAGGAAGGTATGATGACAATGTCACATCAAATAGAGAATATCAATAAAAGATAGAAATTATAAAAGAGAACCAAGTGGAAATGATAGAGTGGAAAGGTAAAACAACTGAAATAAAAAATTCCATAGATAGGTTCAACAGTAGATTTGAATTCATAGAAGAAAGAAAAGGTGAACTTGAGACAGAGAAATAGAAACCATGCAAACCAAAGAACATGGAGAAAAAAGAATGAAGAAAAATGAAAAGGCTCAGAGAAATATGGGGCACTAGTAGGCACACCAGCATGTATATAATGAGGATGCTAGAAGGAATTGAGAGAGAAAGAAGAGGAAATAATGTTTGAAGAAACAATAGCTGAAAACTTCCCAAAGTTTTTATAAAATAATGACTTACACATTCATGAAGCTCAACAGATTCCAACTAGGATAAATGCAAAAAAAACCCACAAACAGACCCAGCATAATAAAAGCATTGAAAGTCAAAGACAAGGAAAAAATCTTGAAAGCAATAAGGAAAGAAAATCACACAATACTTACATGGAAATTCCAAAAGATTAATAGCTGACTTTTGAACAGAAGAGCAGAATGGAGGCCAAAAGGCAGCGGGATAACATATTCAGAGTGCTCAGAGAGAAGAAAAACCTGTCAAACATGAATCCTATATCAAGCACAGCTATATTTAAAAAATGAAAGCATATTAAGGACTTTCCAAGGTATAGAAAAAATAAGAGAGTCTGTTACTGGAAGACCCATCTTACAAGAAATACTAAAGGAAGTTTTTGAGGCTGAGAGAAGTGATCTCAGGTGGTAATTCAAATCCACATTAGTAAAGAGTATTATATAACTATATAAAACAGTAAGAATATATATATTTTTGTCATTTTTCTCTTCATTCATTTAAAAAGCCATTGTATAAAATTATATATATGTTATAGATAATATATAATCCATATTTATAAATATTATTATATATTAGTCTTTGCATAATATATATATATTTTATATATAATTTATTGTAGGGCCTATAATTTCTTTTAGGGCCTACATATAGAAATGTAATATATTTGCCAATAACAGCACAAAAGAGGCACATGAGAGCAAGGGCTTAGGAAATGACTACGGATGGTAAAAGTAATTATAACAATTTATTGTTGAGTTTGCACATTAATGTAATATGCATGATGATAATACAACAATGAGATGGAAAAAGGAATAGATATAAAGGTACAATATTTGTATATAATACTGGAATTAAGCTAGTACAAGTTGGAAGCTGAGTCAGTTAAGTTGAGATATATATGATAACTTTAGAGCAGCTAGTACAAAAGAACTCAAAAATATGGTTAAAATTATGAAATAAATTAAAATTCTACATTAGAAAATATTTACTTAGTGCAAAAGAAAGCAGTAAGGGAAGAATAGAGGAACAAGAAGATATGAGACATACAGAAAGCAAAAAGGAAAATGGTAGATATATGTCTGAATATATCAGCAATAACACAAAAGACACATACAGAGTGAGAATAAAAAAAAAAAAGCCGTAAAAAGATATTTCAAACAAAAACCACAAGACAGCTGGAGTGGTTATGCTAAGATAAAATAAACTTTAAAACAAGAAATGTTACTATTGATAAACAGGGACATTTTATAATGATAAAAGGGTCAATTCATCAGGATGATATAACAATTATAAATACAAAACAATTATAAGCACAAAAACACACCAAAAAGTGTGAAGGAAAGGGTGAAATAAATAAAGAAGAGTAAACAATTCAACAATAATATTTGGAGACTTCAATACTTCACTTTCATTAATGGATAGATTAGACTAAAGACCAGCAAGGAAGTAGAAGACTTGAAAATGTTATAAACCAACTAGACCTACCAATCATCTTTAAAATATTCCACCCAACAAACAATATACTTTCTTCTGTATGGTACATGAAACATTCCGCAGAAGAAACTGTATGCTAGGCCATGAAACAAACGTCAATAAATTTAAAAAGTTAGAAATAACGCGAAGTATTTTCTTTGACCACAATGGAATGAAATCAGAATCAATAGCACAAAAAAAAGTCAAGAATCTCACCAATATGTGTTAATAAAACCACATGCTTCTTAATAACAGGTGGGTCAAAGACGAAATCAAAAGGGAAATCAGAAAAAACATTTGAGATGAATAGAAATGAAGACACAAAATTTACAGGATGCAGCTAAAGCAGGGAAATTTATAATTGTGCCTCTATTAAAAAAATATAAATGATCTCAACTAAGTAACCCACCTAAAATGGGTAAAAAATTTGATAGATATTTCTCCATAGAAGATAAACAAACGTCCAATAAACATATGAAAATATACTCACCATCATTAATCATCAAGGAAATGCAAATCCACTGTGAGATACTACTTCATACCACTAGGATATAAATAATTTAAAAAAAAAGATATTAGTATTGTTACAAGGAAGTGGAGAAATCAGAACCCTCATACTTTGCTGGCAGGAGTCTAAAATAGTACAGCTGCTTTGGAAAACAATTTTGCAGATCAAACAAAATCTTGCACATGTATGTTAGTAGCAGTATTATTTATAATAGCCAGAAGGTGGAAACAACCCAAATGTCCATCAACTGATAAATGGATAAACAAAATATTTCCTACAAGGAAATATTATTTAACCATAAAAAGGAATGAAATACTGATACATAATAAAACATGGATGAATGTTGAAAAAATTATACTAAGTGAGAGAAGCCAATCACAAAAGATCACATATTTACATAATTTCTTTCATATAAAATATCCAGAGCAGGAATACACATATATAGTAGATTAGTGAATGCGTAGGGGTGATGGGGGGTGTATGTATAAGGAATGATAGCTGCAGGGTAAGGGGTTTCCTTCTGAGGTTATGAAAAAGTTTTAAAATTGACTGGTGATAGTTGCACTTACTGGTGAATGTACTAAATACCGTTGAATTTTACACTTTAAATAGATGAATTGCATGTTATGCAAATTATATCTCAATAAAGCTTTTAACAGTAAATAATGTGTCAAGCTAGTTTTGGAGAAAATTTGTGTCTAATTCTGTGTAATGCAGTGTTATCTGTTTTTAAATAATTGATTGACTTATATTCCTTATCTCAGTTTCTTGCTGGTGACAAGTATACAGAACTCACATCTATCCCTGGATGCTAGTAGACTTTCAGAGTTTTGGGCCCTGGCCTAAGACATTTGATCTTGTGACCCATTGTCTAATTGATGCCAAAATTTGCTTACTTGACTTAGCATGTTTATCAAATAGACCAGAGAATATGGACAGACCAAGCTTGTTAAAAGAGGGACTGAATCTGGCTCAACTTACTCTAATCCATTTTCTTTCTCAAATGATTGAATCACGTGTGTGTGTGTTTTGTTTTGTTTTGATTTGTACAATCATCGAAGTAAAGTGATACAGGTAGCCACAGTTCCATGACTTTTCCCAAACTTTGAAGATTCAGAAGAGAACAAAAACAATACTTACAAGTTAATTATGGTAATATTCAGCACTAGTATTTTGAATGCTAGTTATAATGCTTATTAAAAATAACTGAAAAGGAACTAATTACTATTATACCAAATAAGTCATTCATGATAATGCCTCTACTTACATCTTCTAGTGGCACATTGATCATAGCTCCTCTCTTTAGGTAGCTATGTTTTTGCTAGAGGGGCTGGGATACTCCTGGTACATACCTGGTTAGGACACATTACTTTGGGGTAAATGATAGGTGGCCTCCTTGGGGCGAAGGGCATATGAGAAACTGATACCGGGCAATGCCATGAGAAACTAATGGAGAGTAATTAGATTTTCTTATTTAAATAAGGAAATATCAAGACACTGAGGTAGCTGAGATATCTGTAGGCGTATTAAATTTGTGAAGGAGAAGAAACTGAGAATAAGTAGAGGCAGTTAAACAGTATAGAGAGAGGAGAACAAGGAAAATGGACAAGGAAAAGGCAAAGTCAAAATTCATGAAAGAGAAATCATATGACATATGAGGAAATTGTAGCCAGATACCTCTTGATACTGAAAGATTATACATTTAATCTTGACATTATTTGCACTTCAGAAATGAGCAATAGTGTTCTTTATACGGAAATCTGACATTTACTTAGAAAAACAAACCTTGAGAATCGTATTAAGTCAACTTCTCAATAAAAACATATTAAAATTCTCTTTTAAGGTTTTCTGAAATAAATGCATCCAGAAGGTGTTTATTTCTTTAATAGTCTTTCTTTCAGGAGTCCCTAAACATGGCCATGTAATTTAACTTAGCCTTGACGTCTTGACCTTTTTCCCTTTAACAACTGTCATCTATTACTAGCAGCAGTTTTGCATCAATGTTTTCTTAGCCAGAATGCCAGAAAAGAATGAATCCAAACTTGATTGTTTTGAGAGTAATGGTTACAGTTCTCTAAATGATATAGATCTTGAGCTTTCATTCATGAAATAATGTTTTTTTCTAAGGTAATATTTCCAATTAGGTATATTCAACAATAAAAGTTTGTTAAGGAATGTCAGAGTGCTCATACACTTTGCTTTTGCCAGAATCTTTGCATTTAAATCCCTCATAGATCAAAACAGTGCTTGTGAAAGAAATCACCATTTTAAAGAACAAAATTAAAAATATTCTTGTTAATAAATCTTAATAGTTTATTAATATTAATGTTAATAACTTGGTAAGGTTATAATGCCTGACATATTTTCTCCCACTCTTACTAAAGTATCTGTTAATATATCCATTTAAAAACTAATGACTAGGGTGAAGTAAGTCAGAAAGAGAAAAACAAATATCGTATATTAACATATATATGTGGAATCTAGAAAAATGGTACAGAGGAACCGGTTTGCAAGGCAAAAATAGAGACACAGATGTAGAGAATAAACATATGGACATGAAGGGGGGAAAGCAGGGGAGGAGGTTGGTGGTGGGATGAATTGGGAGATTGGGATTGACATATATACACTAATATATATAAAATAGATAAGAGCCTGTTGTATAAAAAGTAAAATAAAATAAAATTCAAAAAAAAAAAAAGACACACACAAAAAGTAGTGACTACAAAAGCATTGAATAACATGGGAAGAAAGATGGAAATGTGAGCTTTAAAAATTTATATTAACCTCAATATTTAGGCATTTACATGTTATTTTAACTCACAGTTGTGAAATCTGCCTACAGTACACCTACACCAGAATAGCTTGGGCATGGGCAACTGAGGATGGGGGTGGACAACAGAAATAGTCCAGAGACTTACCTAGCCTTCCTTTCTCCAGTTCAGGAACATAATACCTACCTATTTCAGAACCTAGAAAATCAACTATCCAACCAGATTTAAACTAAGAAAATATTCAGCTGAATATTTGCCCAGATCATCAATGCACAAAGGATGATAAAATAGTATTAGCATGTAAATGAAAGATAAGGAGAAAATAATTTTTCCCAGATCCCTTTCTATACTTTATGTGAATCTCCAGAAAGTAAAAGAAAGATAATAGAGAAGTAATAAAGAGCTGTGAAACCATTTCCTAAAACAGAAATAAATGCAAAATTTTCAAATGTAAAGATCTACCATATGTTGTATTAAAACAAAAAAAGGCACAGATCTAGAGTATTATGTTGAACATATAGAAATTTAGGGTGAAGAAAAATTCCCCCAAAAGTTTCAGAGCATTATAAAGAAAATATAATGCCACCTACAAATGAAATTCAGTTTGACTACAGATTTCTCATAATTAACATATTAGAGTAGAAAGCAGTAGAATAACATTTTGAGGAAGATTTTTTATAATCTAGAGTTTAATACCCACCCAAAATAGCATTCTAATATAAAGGTAAATTTTTTAAACATGAATTATATAATGATACACAACCTTATAATTTATAGTCAATATCTGAAGGAACTATTCTAGAACAACTAGCAAAATAAAATAGTTAACCAACTTAACAAACAAATCAAAGAAAGCAGAGGCATGATGTAAAATAAAGATTGACATACAAAACTCCTTTTCACATTCATATTTACATGAAAAATTTTCATCTGATGAAAATAATTTTAAAAGGAAAAGGAACTGGAACTAAAATAACAAAAAAACAGACAATGAGAGGAGAAGAAAAGAAGTGATAATATGCCAAAGTTTGTGTCTTATTTTTGGCAAAATTAAATTCTAGTTGACATATTAATACAAATAACTATAAACATGTATATTTAATATATAAAGATAGCTGTATAAGAATAGAAATATACCCATTATTTTTCTAGCAGTGGAATAGTAATTAGAAAAACAAAATTTTATAATCCAATAGTGATCATTAAAAGGCAATTATAAATGATAATAGCAAAAAAAGCATGCTGAGCATATTGACATGAAAAAGATTGGAAGTCATCACTCCTATCCTTACCAGAAAACCTGAACAAGTGAAAACCAATGCGTTTTCATGGACCCTTCAGAAAATTCTGGTTGTAAGGCAAACCAAAGCCTTGAAATCCAGAGAGACATGTGTCTCTCACAAGATACAGCATTGGGTATCTGCTTACCTGGAGCAGAAGCCACTGGTCACCACAAAATGGTAATTATGAAAAATTACTGGAGTCGCTGAATGAAGAGAAACTTCTGAAGGTTGTGTCATCTGGAATCTCCACTGTCTTCACAGCTTTATTTCCAGGAACCCCCATGATTCTCATGGTGAGAATCTGAGAGAAATCTTGTCATAGTTTTGAAAGGGGGAAGGGTAGACTAACCATGATGGATTTCTCCCAGACTCTTTTCCCTAACAAAGGCCCAGTATCCAGGAGGAAGGGATTCCCAGAGGGCACTTCTGAAACCTTATCCCATCTAAAGGAAGGGAATTGTGCCCAACTCCAGGCAGTTTCAGACTTCATGTCTTCTGTAAAGGAAATAAAAATGTCATAGCCACCAGGGGTCAGGGATTTGAGAAAATTGATGGGGATAGCTTCAGACAGGGAAGGAAATAGGGATACGGGCATGTCCTTGAAGAAGGGACAGAAACTTGTGAAAGTCCAATAAAAGACAAACACAACCCTAAGATTATAGAATGTCCTCTTCCCCATACTCTATCCCCACACCATAAACCTCCAATATGATAACAGTGCATTGCATTGGAAGACCAACATCACACAGACTCTCTCCCAGTAGCAATACATAAGGGAATTTGAAAGCCTAGAAGTGAAACAAAAACAAAGAAAGTAGGTGATTTTGAAGCCTCTGGTACCTATAGCTATATTAAATGTTAAATCTGGCCCAAATCCCAGCCAAATTATCATAAATCTTCACACTAAAGGCATATTTATCTTAGTATCTATTACCTTGCATTACAGCTGCTTTCAACTTAAAAAAATTACAGTAGCATACCAGAAGGTAAGAAAAAATACATTGAAGAGACAAAGTAAACAGAATAAGATTCATATGTGACATATTTGTTGGAATTACCAGTACAGGAATTTAAAATAAGAATTATTAATATGCTTTGGGCTCTAATAAAAAAAGTAGACAACATGCAAGAACAGATGGGTAACGGATGTCATTAAAGAGATGAAACCCTAAGGAAGTATCAAAGTGAAATGCTAGAAATCAATAACACAGTAACAGAAATGAGTAATGCCTTCAGTGTGCTCATCAGCTAAGGCAAGGATAGGGGAACTTCAAAATAAGTCAACAGAAAACTCCCCAGATGAAATGCAGAGTAAAAGATGAATGAAAAAATAGAAAGTCCAGGAACTTTGGGATAATATCCAAAAGTGTGATCTGTTCATAATAAATGATATGATCCAAAATCATATCCAGGAACTGCAGAAAAAATAAAGCAGTACAAATATAAAAACAAAGCAAAGCAAAATATACACAACACACAACACACACATCCCTAGGCATATCACAGTGAAACTGCACACAAAATCAAAGACAAAGAGAAAATCTTGCTGAAGGAAGTCAGAGGAAAAAGAAATACCTATGGAGGAATTAGGTTAAGAATTACCGTGGACTTCTAATAAAATACCATGAAAGTAAGAAAAAAGATTAGGTTAGATTCTACTGGTTATATCATACCTAGCACAAATAGTGAACCTTAATGTACATGAATAAAACAAAATTAATTAAGGAATCAGGAGACTTCAGGATGGAATTCAGATGGCGACAAAATAATTTAACCATACTAAAAATGTATAATATAACCTCACTCAATACTGTTGGTGAAAAAATGTTCTTATCTAAGTAACTTTGGAAATACGTGGAGACTCTAAGAGCAAAAGGAACTGTACATTAGTTCTGTACTCTAGTTGGTAAAATTATTTCCCGTAGGGGTGTGGGTTAACATGTCACATGTATACTGAGATTGAACAAATAAGTAAATGTATGGAGCACAGTGGCTCAGGGTTCTCACTGATGACACGGGAGGTTATAGATGAAAAATGCCAGAAGGCTAGAATGAACAATGTGGTACTGGATTATTGTTGGATACCTCAGTATGAATTCACTCTAATTAATACAGGTTGAGATAAACATATAGGATAACATATAGATAGAGACGAGCAACAAGCACACTTAGTGCCCAGATCTTGGTTTCTAATACCAGTATGGAAGGGGGGGAAAATGAGTAACTTGGCAGTAGAGGAACTTGACAAACACAACCTCAGTCAGGTGATCAAAGTTATCATCATTAACCCATACAAGCAATACAATCATGAGAGAAACAACAGACAAACCCATGTGGAAGGACAGTCTAAAAATTAACTTATCAGTACTCCTCAAAATGGTCAAGGTCATCAAAAACAGTGAAAGCCTCCAAATCTGTGACTGCCAGGAGACGTGATGGCAACATATAAAGTGGTAGACTGGATGGAATACCAGAACAGAAAAAGATACTAAGCAAAAATGAAGGAAATCTGAATAAACTAGGGTTTAGTTAACAATCATGTATCAATATTGTTCATTTGCATAACAAATGTACCGTACTAATGTAAGATAGGGGAACAACAGGGGAAAAAGAGAACTCTCTGTATTATCTTTCCAATTTTCTGCAAATGTAAAAGTAATGTAATGTAAAAGCTATTGTAAGTAATCTAAATATAAAAACTATTCGGTAATTAAATGTTTATTCAAAAAGTAAAGGAATGGGGCTCCCCTGGTGGCGCAGTGGTTGGGAGTCTGCCTGCAAATGCAGGGGCCATGGGTTCGAGCCTTGGTCCAGGAGGATCCCACATGCCACGGAGCGGCTAAGCATGTGCGCCACAACTACTGAGCCTGCGCTCTAGAGCCCACGAGCCACAACTACTGAGCCCACGTGCCATGACTACTGAAGCCCACGTGCCTAGATCCCGTGCTCCGCAACAAGAGAAGACACTGCAATGAGAAGCCCTCAGACCACAACGAAGAGTAACCCCCACTCACTGCAACTAGAGAAAGCCCGTGCACATCAACGAAGACCCAACGCAGCCAAAAATAAATTAAATAAATAAATTTAAAAAATAACTAAAGGAATGAATTAAGACTAAAATTTTATAGTGAGCCTAATAAACTCACTCCAATTTCTCTTAAAAACCATGGTAAATAGTAGACAAAAACCTGGTCAGCAAAAAATGTCCAAACAATATAAGCATGCATCGTAATAGTAAACTTTTAAAATAACTTCTTAAAAATGGATATTTTGAAGATTGACTTTTAAAAAATCAACTTAGTATATATTTCAGGTGATTTTTATGCATTGCTTATCACAACTGTATGCTGTGGAAAGGGCTGTTAACTCTAATTTTCAAATTTCAGAAAAATTAAAGAATAAAATTGACAAGCAAATATACTGGCCATTGTTTGTATTTTAACTAAGAATGTAAAGATTTATACAGTGAAGTGATTTGCATCCATTTTTTCTGTTGTTGCTGATGGTGGTAGTAGTAGCACTGTGGTATTGTTTTGATTTGTTTTATTTTTATATTATTTTGCTTATATTTCTATTTCTCTCTGGGTTCATTTATTGGGTTAAAAAGCAATTTCCTCACTTATCATTAAAAAAAGAGGCCATCTTTCTATTTAATATATTTCCTCTTTTAGTTCATTACCTTGTTTCTCCATTACTCAGTGGTAAACCTCATATATAATCCTGAACTGCAGTTAAGGCTTGACCTGAATATGGGTGTACTTGTGAAGAAATTACTAATGCTAAGTCTAATGTATTGCATCATGTTCTACTTTTTTAAAAATGATTGAATTATTCCAATGAAGTCTCAGTCTTATTTTAAAAAGTAGCAGCCCTTGCCAGCTTGTACATCCAGTTGTATATTAGGACGCTGCAACAGAAGGGAAATTATTTAGGATATAACCCACTTTGTGAAGAACATCACTGCTTTCTCAGAGCTATAGAAAAACACAGTAGGAGACTTCCATTATAAGTAGATAAGAGGGTGTCATCTTTTTTACATGCAATAGACAAATGTACTAGCTTTTCTTTTTTAAATTTGAACTTAAAATTTTTTTGTACATTTTACTTATTTAATAGTTAAATTTTTGTACTAGTTTTTCTGATTGGGCAAATTGCAGCAGAGTTAAAGTGCTAGTTTCTTGTCCATAATTAAAATTAAATTATAATCAACTCAGAACATACATGTATAATATTCATATATATGTCATTGTAAATAGCCACATCTAATAAAAGAATGATTAAGTAGAACCATTTCACTAACTAACTGAGAAGCTTTAAAATCTAAAGGGATGTGCTTCAAGAATGCTGCTAGGGGTTACAGCAAAAGTTACCAACAGGTTAACTGCTCTAAAAACTTCATTAACAAAGATCAAGTACCCAGGTACGAGTTAATTTAAAAGAAGCAAGAATATGACTTGGGAAAATGCTTCATGCGGCTTTGTATCCTAGATTTCTATTTACTTTTTTATATATATATTTTTAGCTACGTTTATTAAAAAGTATCATTTTGCCATCATGTTGTGGCTGTTTCCCTAGCATAACAGAACACAAAGCCATTCTAATTAATAAGATGGGCAATGTCACATTTTTATTCTCATCCTATATCCCATCCCTGGAAAAACTTGCCTATCACTTTCAACAGGCTAACAATTCTTCAGCCTCCATATGAACCTATCTCTCTCTCAAAACTCTTTTTTTCATTCATGACATGTTTTCTTTATATTTTGGATTAGCATATTTATCCACCACATTTGGCAAAATTGGCTGTTTCTCCTTTTTCTATGCCTAAAACATCCAATTAGTCTATCTCCTTCATGTCATTCATAGTTATCCCATTCATTTCCATCCCCATCACCACAGTATTCATACTTAGCTTGTCATTGAGTTTTAGTTTGGTGCTCTAGTTAAAAAAAAAAAAGAAAAGAAAAAAAAAGAGAAGCTTGGCCAAAGATGCTTAGTTGGGAGGTTAAAACCCAGGACAGTGAAAATGAAGAAAAGAAGAAATGAGGTGTGGAGGGATGTGAAGCAATGTGAAGTGATCCAGCATGGTGATTGCTTCTGCTTCATAATGAGCTGAAAAGAAACAAAACATGTCTCTTGGCAGGTGTGTACATTGGTGTTTCTTTAGATAGAATGCGTGGAAAGGCTGTATTTCAGATTAGTCTGTGGGAGACGAGAAAATTCACTTGCCAGGCTCATTTCCATGTTCTATTCTGCGTTAATTAAAGTTCACCCCACTGGGAGTTAATTTTTCTCTCACTTCTATATTGCATGATATACCCACTTGGCGGCCACACCAGATTGCCAGATCTCTTACTGTCTAATGCAGTATTTCGTCTCAACCCAGAAGGGGCAGGAGGAACTTTAAATTCTAGGTGTGAGGCTGAATGGCTTGGCTGCAGAGGAGTCATTACGGGGGGTGACCAGCACTCCCACCTGCCTGGAAGTTACTGGAGACATTGTGATCTCAGAGGTGGGCAGAATTGTTGGAAAGAATTAAATTGTCAGAACAGTCAAGGATAAATCACGAAACCAGAACAACTGTAATTATTATGGAAAAAGGAATGTATAGTATTAATATGGCCTTACATAATTCTGGGGAGCTTTGGGAAGTACAGCTCAAAAGAGTTTGTTGAAGGATTATAGAAAAGGTACTAAAAAGACTTTTCATCAACCTTTAGCACTGGTGAGGACAGGCAAGTGGGTGCCTGTAAGGACATACGGGAAGCCAGGTACCGGTAGCTGCTAGAGTGAGAATGGGAAGAGGAGCTGGGGGAAAAGCCCAGTGATAACTACTGTCTTTGTGTCTGGCAGTGGGCCTGATGTCACTGTTGGTTAGCAGAGCTAGCAATCATGTAGGAGTGGACATGGAACAGTGTAGGGTAGAGGCAAGCTAGAATATTCTAGTACCTCTGTATTTGTCTTATTACTGCAACCTTCAGAGATCAATGACTTCTGTTTTACTTCTACTTTTCACATCTCAGGCAAATTTCTCTTTAGACCAACTCTCATTCAGAAGCATACAGGAAAGGGGATTGTGGGAAGCATAGTTCCGGCTTAGTCAAGTCCCATAGATAATTCCAAATCAATTTGGTATTCACGTACACCTCCATTAAGACAATAGCAGTCATGCCTCTACCAAACTATGCCTTGGACAATGCTTACTCTCTCCTCAATAATAGTCAATAAAAAATACTATGTATCACTTAATTCATTTTGGATGATGTTCATACCTTTCTTGTTGAATCACACATTCCCTCTACTATCCTGTCAAACACTGATATATGAATTTAAAATATATGATCACATCTCATATAATAGGAGAGGGGAAAAGAGGAAATATTTGGTATGTGTATACTAATATTAATATATGCAGGACTATTATAACCATTGTGGTCCTATGTATGTCACTGGTCACAAAGGCTTACATGGTATTTGGAACATTCTTGTTTTATCCCTCCCCCTCTCCGCCCCACTGCATATTCTCTTTGCCTTCAGCAAACACCTCAGCTGGTCATGATTCTTTGTTTTGTCAGTATTCCAAAATTTTATTACCAAGGGGTCTGGGCAATTATTAATCTTTTCTGTATTGGGTTGTTGTAGATTTCCATTACTTTTTTTTCCCTAATGGATATGGAATTACTAATACGTAATTAGGAGACCTTCTGACTAACAGACATATTTCTCACTACTCCTATTTTGTGATAACCACCAAGTGAATCTCCCCAGTCTGCACAGTAAGCTCCTCCTTTGCCTGTTGGCTCAGTTGCCATGAACGAAGTAACTTAGTGGCAGCCATGATCTCCAGTTTAATGGAACCATTGTTCAATCCTGATGGAAGTAGTTGGTCCCCTGGAAACCAGGATTTCTGTATTAGTTTTCTATTGCTTTGTGACATATTACCACAAACTTGGGAGCTTAAAACATTCATTTATTATCACATAATTTTTGTATATGAGAAGTCCACCAAGGCTCAACTGGAGTTCTCTGCTTGGGGTCTCCTAAGGCCAAAATCAAGGCGTCAGTTAAGTTGGACTCTTATATGGAGGATCTAGGGAAGAATACATTTCCAAGCTCTTTTATGCTATTGGCAGAATTCATTTCCTTACAGTTGTAGGCCTGAGATTCCTGGCTGTTGCAGAGGCTGAGCCCATCTTCCAGACGCCACTTGGATTCCTCCTCATATGGCCCTCTCCACCTTTAAAGTCAGAAACATTTTTTTGAATACTTTTCATGCTTCAAATCTCCTGACTTGTTCTTTTACTGCTAGTTTTTGTTTATTTATTTATTTATATAGAACACTTTTTAAAATAATTTTTTATTTTATTTTTTAAATTTTTTGTCTGTGTTGGGTCTTCGTTGCTGTGCGCGGGCTTTTCTCTAGTTGTGGCGAGCGGGGCCTACTCTTCATTGTGGTGCATGGTCTTCTCATTGCGGTGGCTTCTCTTGTTGCAGAGCACGGGCTCTAGGCACGAGGGCTTCAGTGGTTGTGGCACGGTCTCAGCAGTTGCAGCACATGGGCTTTAGAGCACAGGCTCAGTAGTTGTGGTGCACGGGCTTACTTGCTCCGTGGCATGTGGGATCTTCCTGGCCCAGGGATTGAAT
Source organism: Balaenoptera ricei (assembly GCF_028023285.1). Taxonomy (NCBI): domain Eukaryota; kingdom Metazoa; phylum Chordata; class Mammalia; order Artiodactyla; family Balaenopteridae; genus Balaenoptera; species Balaenoptera ricei. Next base: position 129,684,113 of record NC_082640.1, read on the forward strand.
CCATGTCCCCTGCATTGGCAGGCGGATTCTTAACCACTGTGGCACCAGGGAAGTCCACTGCTAGCTTTTAAAGATACATCTTATTGAGTCAGGTATAACCAGATAGTCTTCACATCTTAAGGCCAGCTGACTTGCGATTTTGATTATGTCATAAAATAATTTGTTCATGTAAGTACTTTAATGTTTGAATAACCAGGGAACAAGAATGCTGTGTATGTGTGGCAGGGGAAAAGGGGGGGGACATTTAGAATTTTGCCTATCACAATCTCTAATCCATCCAGCAGAGCCTAAAGTTTCAAAGATGGGAATACAAAAAGGGGAACTGTATTTTAGGAATAACTATGAGAGGAGGTGCTATCAATCTAATCCTTCTACTCCCAGACCCATGGATCCAGGGTATGGGAGAAACAGCACAATATGTTGATTCTTAACATGTACATCAAGGAGGATATTATCCCAGTCCTGCTGTGATGCCATCAAGCCAGCACCATGACTAAATCTGCAAAAGATTTAGTCTACAAAAGGTCATTCAACTATTTAATGGCGTGATGGGGAAAATGATAAAATCAGTGTATTCCATGAACAAGAACTCATTAGCACACTTCATTTTATGAACAACGACTTCCCTGATAAGAAGCAGTGATATTGGGGAAACAGAAGCAATGCTGTTGACATAAACTTGATGAGATTTGGACATACAATAAATATATAAATAATGTTTCTTTTTTCTCGTTTTGGCAGAAGCATTCAAACCAGAGAATGTAAATTAGTATCCAAAGTAAGTATCTATTCCAATGAGAACAAATCACTCCACCTTCCATTATAGAATTAACCCAGTGTAGTCAGGGAGACTTTTCAAGGAATGGTGGCATGTTGTGGGATCAGTATTAGTCCCTGTTGCTGGCAGGTTTGGCACTCAGCAGTGGACATTACCAGGTGATTCTTGGTGAGTGGAAGTCCATATTGCTGAATCCATACATACCCTCCATCCTTACCCCTGTTACCACATTATTCAAAGCCCATTGGACAAGGAGAAGGATAGCTTGGAGAGACGTTGACTGACATTCAAGGAATAATTCATCGTGTCCACCTGATTATTAAGATTCTTATGTGCTTCATTATTTTTTTCTAAGCATGGGCATGGGGCACAAGTATTTTATTAGGGATGTCTGTCTTTTACCTTTTCCCTGTCCCCTTTGTCAACAATTTTTCAACCATATTCCTTCAAAGCTCCTGACTCTCAAGCCAAACTATTAGTCACAGCCTGTGGGTCAATGTAACCCTGAAATTCTGGGCATCTCTTCTTCCAGTCAAAATTAACAATAAGGTAAACTCCTTGATAGAAAGATTATCTCTGAAAATGTTACTTCAGAGCTATCCCTCAGCAGGGTGCTAATGCTGCAGATGGTCACTTTTGGGTGGTACCAAAACTTTATGGAGAATTATTTTTAAGCCAGGCTTACTGAATAGTGGGCATAAGGAACTCCTCATGGACTATAAATGCCAGTTAAGGGAAAGTGGAGGCTATTTAGTGGTAGGAGAAGTCATGGAAACATGAGCACTTTCTCGTGTAACTTTGTGTTTTTAGTAACTATTTGAGCCTTATTTGTTTATACTACCTCCATTTGAAGATTGAGTGCTACGTTGCACACCCAATTTTATGGCTTGATGAGTCAGACAACACCCAGTTAATGATGGGCATATGGAATTTCATGGTAAATTGGTGGTCAAAGTTAAGTATTTAGTCACTTCTAGGGCCCCCAAACAAGCATGAAGCTGTTTCTCCTCAGGTGAATAGTTATCTATAGAGGCTAGCATAGCTTTGCTCCAAAATTATGAAAGTCTGTACTATGAATCACCCACAGCGGCCTGCCAAATATTCCGTACTTCATCCCTATCTTCCCTAGCACCATTAAATCTACTGGGTCGTATGGACAATTGGCATAATACCCTGCACAACAGCCTGGACTTATTGCATTACCTGTTCTCCGCAGCTCACTCAAAACTGGCATCCTTTCAGCTTACCAGGTAAATGGCTGGGAATTGCAAACTCAAATGAAGTATATTCCCCAAATCCAAAGAGGACCACTAAGCACTGCTTCTCTCTTAAATGTAGGAAACGTTATTCATCAGGTCTATAAGTTCAATGGATAATTTTTTTCCCACAATTTTTTGCAGAAAATAGTGCTGCCAAAATTTCTAACACAGGGCGCTTTTTTCTCTAGCCTAAAATTTCCCTTTCAGCCTTTACTAATATTCTCCTTAGGACCCTTCTAGTTTGCACCTGACAGCTAGTCCCAAAGCTGATCCACATGTTTCAGCCTTTTGTCACGGCTGCAGCTCACTTTTGTTACCAATATCTGTTTAGGTATCTGTACTACACGGCAAATCTATTCTAAAACCTGCTGGATTATTCGACAATGATTTTTTTAAAATCTCTCATGATTCCATTTGTTGATAGTGGCTCAGATGGATGGTTCTTTTGCTCCAGGTCATTGTTATCAGGTGCCACAGGTTATCTGTAGTCTATACTGGGTTGGAATGTTCAAGACATTTAACTCATGTGGTTCCAGTTAATGCTGGTTCTTGGCTGGGAACTCCTTCATGGATGTTAGTGAGAATAACATCGATTTTGTCAGTGTGACCTCTCCATGTGGCTTTGACTTCTAACAGCAAATTCACTGGTTTTTAAGAGCAAGTGTTCCAAAAGATAAAAGGGAACACTTCAGATCTTCTAAGGACTATCTTTGTAAGTTACACAGAATCACTTCAGCCACACTTTATTGATCAAAGAGAGTAACAAGGTGAGCCAAGATTTGATGAGGGGAAATATACTATGTGTGAGGACTAGAAAGTCTCATTCATTGGAGGCCATCTCTGTGGATTAGCTATAGTAGGAGAGCTTCAGAACATTTGTATCAAATATACAGTGTTAGTACCTCAAATCCTTTCATCTTGAGCATTACGGTATGTTCTGCTTATTCATTTCTCTTTAGTTGTCTACACTCAGATTCTTATTACTGCTCCTAGAATGTTCTGTACAAACACAAATCATATATATCTTTTTACTGCTCAGTACCATTTACTGACCCCTTCAGATTGTAGAATAAAATTTATGCCCCACATCTTCTAGTTTTAGCTCTTTGCACAGGAGTGAGAAGGTAGTCAGTGAAAATACAATTTTATAAATTGCTGAATGAACGACAAATGAAGTAGCATGTAGTGTAACCTTCTCTAAATGGCACTTTCAATTTTCAAAACCAAGGAGGAATATTTAATTCCTTTACTCTATTTAGAATAAGATATAATTGGTACCCTCAAGGAATTCAGAGCTTAGTAAGAAAGACAGATATAGAAAGTGATAAGGAAAGTACAGTATGGTAAATGCCATAAAAGTACATTTAAAAAGTAATTTAAGAAAGGAAAAGTTTAAAAGATATGTAAAAAAGACATGTACACATGCACTGAATTTTTTTTAATCTTGAAATTATAACTGTTCCATTGATGACATATTTTTTATAATCATAAAATTTTATATTCATAAAATTCCAATTTATACAATGTGCTATATATATTTCCTTTGAAAAATGAAAGATGGATAGATGTAGGCAAGAGTGATTTATTTTATATGATATGCTCAAAAAAGCACTCATATATAATGTACAAATCAATTAGATCAATTTTCATCCTGTTTTGTGAAATGTGTAAATAATAGAGTACACCATTTGTATGTGTTGGCTTCTGGTAGTAAAATAATAACAACAATAAATCTATTTGGCACTCTAATGTATTCTCCTAATTACTTCTACACTAATTCAAAAAATAAGATGTTGATTTAATCTGATTTCAAGGTATTATGAGTGCATAATAGGAAGCAGATTCCAAAAATTCCTGATTTCAACAAACTCATTCCTTAGGGAATATATTTATAAATATTTTTTCTTACTTGTTGTCATTATGTACATTTTGAAATCTCCATTCCTGTTTAACTTATCACTTGAAAATGATATGGCTTCTTGGGCTAGGACTGCCCACATAGATATCACTTTGGACAATCTGAAAAGAGTCAACCTGGTCTACATCCTGCTTTCTGGATTGGTTTTAAAAAGCTTCTCTCCAAGACAAACTGCACATATTTCAGGTATATTAAATACTGGAGTTAGAGAGTTAAGACAATGCTTTCCATCTAGCTTTCTCATGTTGTTATAAGGGGTGTGTGTGTGTGTGTGTATGTGTACATTCTTGCAGATATAAGATTATAACATGATTAACTTTGTATACAATCACATGAAATAAGCTTAATGCAGTACTTTTACTGTAATATATATTAAATTTATATTTAAGTGAGAGTTTACTTAATCTCTTCACATAGATCTGTATTTGATCATGTACACACTTAATTTTGGTATTTTTTCCTGATCATTTAATCTAGAAGCACTTTTTTATATGACCCCCTAAGCCCACAAGTGCCTCCTTCTCCATCTAGCAATCTATATCAATAATTGAATATGTATTCTTTCATATTTTTCCTTCAGGCTCATAGGATCAGGAAAGGGAAGGCAGACAATAAAGGCAAGTTAACATTGTAAGTCCCTAGAGTTTTAATGCCAATTGTAGAACTTGAGGGGTCATTGTAGCCCATGCATCTCAAATTATCCCCCCCAAAAGGGACAGGAGAAATGGAATGCTTATCCACCAGGTCCTGTCAGGCATTGGTTGAGCGCTGTTACAGAGGACATGGGAGTACTGGGCAGCACTGACAGCCTGCAGTGTCTGCAGGCAGAGTGGACCCGTGTTTTCAAAGAAAGCCCTCATGCAGGTGGTACAGACGCTGGGGGCTGGAGGGCAGGCTGAAATGTACTGCACTGGTAAGCTCCAAGGGGCTGTGAACAGGGTAATGCCCACATTTGCTGACAAAGAAACTTTGGGAATCATCTGTCGAAGATAGCAGAGCCTTCATCAGCCTGTATTCTTGAGTGACTGTGTTGAATCTGCACCCCAACACTGCAGATTGGACTTTAATCTAGCAAGAAATAAATCATATTTGTTAAGGAATAGAGATTAGGGTGTTTATGTATTACAGCAGCAACTGTTAATAAATATCTGATGTTTCTCTGACTCTAAAGGACTCTAAAAATGAAGTATCAAGTTTTTCAATAGCCCTAATCCTTCACTGGATATCAGGATCCCATCCATACATTTCAAAAACCTTATTTAAAATTCTTCAAAAGAGGTACTGACTACTCTTTGTAATCCTTGTTCTGAATTGTTATGGAGTAATACATAGGACATTATCATATGACTTGTTTTCAACATGACAATGTCTTGCCTGCTAATGTATTACCAGAATCATCAGAACTTTGAATCTGACTATGTCTCTGCTAGTGACCAAGAAGTCTACCCATCAATTAAACAGAAACTGATCAATTAAACAGAAACTCTTCAGTCTCTAATGTCTCTGCACTCCCTTCTAAAAAATCACTTTATCTAGAAATTTTACCACCTTCTAGACATTAAGGTAAGAATAAACAGGAAAATAGAGATTTTAAAGTCTTAAAATATTAAGAAAGATCCTTAGTGGTTTGTTCTCACTTGAATTTGTACCTATAGGACTTCCCTGATTTGTTGCCTTCTCTTTCAGCTTGTCTTATGTTTATCATGACTAGGTCATTTTCAAAATCACTTTCCTCCTTCAGGTCTCTAATATCCTATAAACAAATTCAAATCCAATATGCTTCTATTATTCTATTGTCAACTACCTTCATCGTATTCATAGGAATTAATTGGCTGCTTATTAAACACAGAAAACTCAGAAGAACAGTTCATGTACATTGTACATTTTAATCATCATAAACATACTGTAGAACAAGCACTAATATTTTGATTGACAAATGAAAATATAGAAGCTTGTTGCCAAAGTTTTCAGGGATATTAAGTGGCAAGGCCAAATTTAACTCAAATCTGGTTAAGCCAATATATTCACTGTCATGTACCACCTCTCTCACTGGATTTATTGTCCAAAGTATCTGATGCTCAATGTTATAGTAACAGGAAAAACAGATTAAGACCCCATAATATAAAGCATAATCTGAGATATTTATCATTGACTTCAAAGGTTAAGAACATGTCCTAATATTGAAAATACTTGTTTGTGGAAATTCCCATTCACTTGTAATGTTAATCTTAGATCGCTTTGCAAAAATAACGAACTGGACCACCCTCCAAAACATATTATAAGGCACATTGTTCCCAGGTTATAGAAATAGAAATCAGTTCCAATTAGCAATTTATTCTAGGTACATATTTCTAACTTAGAAAAATTGCATACGTATATTTGAGTCCTCTATTTGTTTTTATCTGAAGAAGCCTATTAAATTCAAATGTGTGGCACATTTGAGTAAAGTAAGAGGAAATAATTAATGTGGTTCAGCCACACTGTGTGGGATTTACTCATATTACTGCCAAGATTTGAGCAGAATGTAAGAAATTATCGATCATCAGTGTCTCACAATTTCTTTCATCAATTTAAAGCACAGTCACATCTGGAGTCTTTACTCCTCACAGTAAATTTAGCACACTGTGAGTGCCAATTTAAAGAGTTGGAAAAGGCAACATGAGGGTAAGCAATTTCAGGAAGTAATATATTTCTCTTAAGCTACTACTAGCATATACAATTAGTTATAGAATTGCCCTTTCATTTCCACTGTCTTGTACTTAAAACTTGAATGTAATGAAGTACTCCAGTAAACAGATGTGTTCCTACTCTTCCTTTTTTTGTTTCTTCTGTCTCATTTGCTTTAAAATTCTTATTCTTTAAACTTATAATCTTTGTTCACACCAAATCATTTTATTTAAAAAAGCTTTTTTCTTCTCATTCAGAGTGAAGGTGGCAATTTGATAGAAGGTGTGCATATGGATTTTGAAAGAGGTTTTAACTTCTTCTAGGAATTACCATAAATAAACTCCCAAGGAAAGAATCTTCCTGTGGGCAGTAGAGCATAGTGCAGTGGTTTCCATATTTTAGTGTGCATGTGTCATCCAGGATGTTTTGAAAAATTACAGATTTTAGGACCTTACCTTAAGATATTTTAATTCTATATGGAGGAAGGGAAGCAGGAAAATGAACGTTAATAAGTAAATTGGTGGATCTGATTCAAGTAGTCTGATATTGGAGAGTCATTTGTGTAGATTCCAAGAATAAAAGATCTGAAATAAAAGTGATGGAGGAAGCCTTTGGTGTCAGACCATATTGGTCCCTGTGGGGCAGACATCTTATGTCTAAGCCCACATGTTTTCCTGAGTTGCAGTGAGTCTGATACTAACATGCATCCCCAACTAGGAAATCTTTCCTGTCCCTGGAACTTCAAAAGAGACATTTATATTTAGACTATTTGCCCATTAATCTTGATCTCTATTGAAGAATCTTACCTGAATTAATTACTATGATGTTTATAAAATGATGATCTTCTAAAGCTATTATTTCTTCAATATTTATGATTTAACATTCTATTGTTTAAAAAAGAGGTTTTCCTTTTCCCTGATCTATCTATCTATCTGTCTATCATCTATCTACCTATCTGTCATCTACCTATACCTGATTTTATCAACTTTGATTGTTGGATTAGTAATTTATTCAATGGATTATAGTCTGTTACTGTCATTATTCATTTTGATGTTCAAATCATGCCTGATTGGACACTAGTAGCCCCTTTTAAACTATTCCCACACTTCTTTTACGTGGTCCCAACATTTTTTTTCAGCATTTTCCTTACTTCTGGTTCAAGACTTTTAAGACTCATGTTATATATTTCTTGCTCCAGCCCTGGAGTCACTAATTTCTCTGAGATTCCAAGGAGATTTGGGTTCATTTGATTGGTGAACAATATTTACAAACAAATATCTGGGTCCTGGTTGTAGTTATTACTACTTGAGTGTCATTGCTTCTGTGCTTTCTAGGTGAACAAAGAGAAGAAAGGTTAAAATGTCATTGGTTCAGCCCAATATGTGGAGATACTTCTAATTCCAATGCAAATGTTTTCTTTGTATTTCTCAGTTCCAAATTGTACTTAATTTCTCCAGTAGGAGGAACCAGACTCCAAACATCTTCTCAAAATTTATTCACATGTAATCCTACAAACCAAAATAATTTCAGAGTCGTTATACCACTACCAATTCAAAAGTCAAACATACCAATTAGAGTTCTAGGTTGACTTGCAATTATTTTTATTTTGAATAAAGATATATAGTAGAAGTACTGTATATTTTCTTATTTTCCTTCTTTTTAGCAAAAAACACCATTTTATACATAAATATAAATAAATATTTAGGTGCACTTTTTAAACTTAATATATCCTAGAAATCCCTCCATTTCACTTCATGGAGCTCTTCCTTATGCTTTTTGCAGATGCATAGTGCTCAATTGTATGGTTAAACCAAAGTGTTTTCAAGCAATTTCTTATGCATGAGAACTTAGGCTGTTTTCAGTATTTTTCCATTAAAAGTATCACTGAAATGGATAACTTTGTGCATATGTATTTTTGTATAATTAAAAGTGTATCTTTAGGGTAAATACCTAGAACGGAGATTTCTCAAAGAATAAACGCATATGTAATTATATAGTTTTGTTAGATACTATCAAATTCACTTGCTTAAGGGTTGAATTTGCAAGTCTGCTATTATGAATGAAGATGAATAACTTTTCCCAGAACCATTTTTACATTTCTCTTTTTTTAATGAATTGACTGTTCATGCCTTTTGCCCAAGTGCATTTTCCCTTAGATTTTTACCTTATGCTTTTCCTCCATTTTAAAGATTCTTTTTATGTTAGGGATATTGGCCCTTTTTTGTGATATATGTTACAAATATTTTCTCCTGGAAATATATAAATATATATTTTTACCATGAAAATATTTTATTTTTCATATTTCTTTTAATCAAGCTAAGTAAGCCTATCCCCATACTCAGTTTATAGAGTAATTAATCCTAATTTCCTCCCAGTATTTGTATGGCTTTACCATTAATATTAAGATTTCTGATCCATATTGAACTTGTGTGTGTGTATAATCCAATTTTATTTGTTTTTCCCATCTGGCTTTCCATTTCCTGAGCCTATTTTTTTTTTAAATGTCCATTTATGCTTATTGATGTGAGATGCCACCTTTATCATATGATAAACTTCCTTATGGACTTGAATTATTTTGGGATTTTCAGTTGTAATCTATTGATATTTCTTTGTATCCATGTGCTAGTACCATACTGTTTTAATTAGAATAGCTCTTTATATGATTTAATATAATATTAATATTTATATTATTAATAATAAATTAGTATTTCACTTTTGAATATTCCATAGTTTACTTTTATTTTCCATCTACCATTAGATGTGTATTTGAATTATTTCCATTTTCTGTCCATTGCTATTACTATCTTAATGGATATTCTTATATATGATAACTGGGGTACAAGAACATTAATTTATATGGGTATATATCTACAAATTCTTCATTCACTGAGAGCTTATTCCTGTGATTAATCTCTCAAATAAATTTAATAACTATTGCATATTTTCCTTAAATGATGTAATCTACACTTGTGAAAATATATGCTGTGGACCTAAGAATGATCTCTTTAGAATTATATATATTATATTAATCCATTTGTTTCATTCAGGTTATAACTTTCTCCCTTTGATAACCATTGATATTATGTGCATCCTACATGGCTAGATTTTGTGATCCAGGTCATATTTTTTTCCCTTTGGTAAACATAAATATTATTCCTGACATTGGTTTGTAGGAGTGAAAGGAAGATGCCTAAAACATGGTTTAACTTGTTTCTTTAATGCTTCTGAAGGGACTCTAGAGTAGCAAAGTGGAGAAAACTTTGATCAAAACATAATTCCAAATCAAGGTGAAAAAATATGCTAATATCAAAGAATCCCATTAACTTGCTTCAAACCTCTAGGAATATCCAAAGATTGTTACACTTTCATTAGGATCCAGGTATCCAACATATGGTCTGAGAGTAATAAGTGGCCTATCTGAAAATGCTGGTTGTAACACTTCTGAAACTGTAAGCAAATACCAAAATTATCCAATTAGCATATATGCATATGTAAACCAGAAGGGTCCCCAAAGCTACCTTCTGCTACCAACTGCTCCTAGCTTTGGGGCAAAATTTACAGGAATTAGATTATTAACTAAAAATGAAACTCACTATATAATGAAGAGGTTTACACATTTTCTGTCACTAATATATTCGCAAAAAAAAGCCTTCAAGGATTACTGATGAAAATACATTTGAATACATTGGTCATAAATTCTTACAATACATTATCTGATAAAAGCTCAAAGTCAATTGCTTCACTAATGTTACCAGCTAAAAATTTCATGAAGTCCATGAATTTTGATTACTATTATAGTTATCTAATAATTTTCAGAAAAGAAAAACAAAACTAAAATTTATAAAAAGAATGGACATGCACAATTCACTCAAGGAGAATTATGTCTACTATCTTCAACTTCCCATACTCAATCAAAGGTTAGTTATGCTACAGAATTAAAATGTAAGAACATAGTACCAGGTAAACATTCAATGTTATGGGAATTAGAATAAAATCTTCCTAATACAGCTATCTCCATTTGTGACCAGAAAGTCAGAAGAAATCTTAAGGTCATCGCCTATATTAAACAGCAGTAAATAAAATGTAATCTATGTGGCCCATATGAATGATCTCATGTGTTACATTTTTAAGTTTTTTAATATATTTTTATGGTTTCGAGATATAATTAATATCATTATATAAGTTTAAGGTTTACAACATAATGATTTGATATATGTATACATTGTGAAATGATTAGTTTACCATCACCTCATATAGCTACAGTATTTTTCCTTGTAATGAGAACTTTTAAGATCTATTCTCTTAGCAAATTTCAAACACACAGAACAGTGTTGTTAACTCTAGCCATCATGTTATAAGTTATGACCCCAGTACTTATTTATAATCGAAGTTTGTACCTTTAGATCACCTTCACCCAATTCTCCTACCCCCCACCCTCCACCTCTGACAACCACAAACCTGATCTCTGTTTCTATGATTTTTTTTTTTTAGATTCCACATATAAATGAGATCATACGGTATTTGTCTTTTTCTGTCTGACTTACTTCACTTAGCATAATGTCCTCAAGATCCATCCATGTTGTTGCAAATGGCAAGGTTCCGTCTTTTTATGACTGCATGATATTCTACTGTGTGTATATATCACTTTTCTTTATCCATTTATCTATTGATGAGCACTTAGGTTGTTTCTGTGTCTTGGCTACTGTAAATAGAGCTACAATGAACATGGTGGTGCAGATATCTCTTCCAGATAGTGATTTCATTTTCTTGGGTATATACCAGAAGTGGAGTTGCTGTATCATATGTTAGTGCTATTTTTACTTTTTTGAGGAACCACCATACTGTTTTTCATAGTGGCTGTACCACAAATTACATTCCCACCAATAGTTCATAAACGTTCCCTTTTCCCCACATCCTAGCCAGCATTTGTTATCTCTTGTCTTTTTGATGATAGCCATTCTAACAGGAATGAGGGGTATTTTTGGTGGTTTTTATTTCTTTCTTGAACTTCTCATTTTGTTCATGTATTGTTTTCCTATTTTCCTAACTTCCTAATTTAGTTGGCACTTTGCTAGACATTTTACACAGTTACTCAAATTGTAATAATCACAAAATATCTGCTATATTATAATGGCTTATAAAAGTAAGTACAGAATCCTACCACTGGCAATTTTGCAGTATAAATAATCCAAAAATACTCTCTTGCAGAAATTATAAATAAATTTTATTATTTCTTTTAATTCCATACTTGAACTCTCAAGAAATAGAAATCCCAGAAGCCAGTAACAAAGAGGAAAATTGAAACAAAGAATAATACATAAGAATTAAACCTCAGTGGTTTTGAGGTGTTGTTACCTATTATGATATCCAAGGGGTAATGATTTTTCCATGGACTCATAATTATAGGAGAGAAAGCCTTGAGCACAAGCTAGTTGCAGAATAGGAAATGAGACTTCTGAATTAATCCATTGTCTTAAATGAGCTCCATATTTCTTTGTGGCAAAAAAATGAGAAAAAGTCAGACTGTCTGTCTTGATCTGGCTTTGACTAAGGATAAAAATGTCTCCCTTGAGAATCTGTAGCACTGATCTTCCCTAAGGTGTGTTTGGGGTTTGAACTGAAACTCCAAGACAATGAATTAACATGAACTATTACCCTGAACAATAACATTCCTGGGGTGATAGGAAGAAGAAAACAGAAACTTACTGGCTAGGGCCAAACTCTTAAATCTCAAGGAAACATTTGATTTCCACGTTTAAGTGAATTCAAACTCCAAAAGCACAAGTTTCACAATTAAAATAATCCACAACGAGTTAGAATTAGCAGAAGCAAAACATTGGAATTAAGCTTCTAAATATAATTTACATCTAATAGAATTGTTATATAAAGTACATAGCAATAACTAATGAAGATAATTCATAATTATAAAATGTTCAATCCTTCAAGAAGACATGAAATTTTGCAATATTTTAACACTTAATAATATGATTTCAAAATATATTATGAAATAATGACTACCAGAAAAAATAGACAAATACACAAACATACTGCTCTAAAAGAGAAGAAAAAAGAGGAAGAGGATGCATATCCATACAACATTGCAGCAATAAAATGGGATATTACTAAAGAAACTACAATCATATATGCCACATCTTCTTTATCCATTCATCTGTCGATGGACACTTAGGTTGCTTCCATGTCCTGGCTATTGTAAATAGAGTTGCAATGAACATTGTGGTACATGACTCTTTTTGAGTTATGGTTTTCTCAGGGTATATGCTCAGTAGTGGGATTGCTGGGTCGTATGGTAGTTCTATTTTTAGTTTTTAGTTTTTTAAGGAACATCCATACTGTTCTCCATAGTGGCTGTAACAATTTACATTCCCACCAACAGTGTATGAGGGTTCGCTTTTCTCCACACCCTCTCCAGCATTTATTGTTTGTAGATTTTTTGATGATGGAACGAAATTGAGTTATTTTTAGTGAGGTGGATGGACCTAGAGTCTGTCATACAGAGTGAAGTAAGTCAGAAAGAGAAAAACAAATACCATATGCTAACACATATATACGGAATCTAAAAAAAAAAAAAAAGGTCATGAAGAACTTAGGGGCAAGACGGGAATAAAGGCGCAGACCTACTAGGAAATGGACTTGAGGACAGGGGGAAGGGTAAGCTGGGACAAAGTGAGAGAGTGGTAGTGTATATATGTCCATATATACACTACCAAATGTAAAATAAATAGCTAGTGGGAAGCAGTCGCATAGCACAGGGAGATCAGCTCGGTGCTTTGTGACCAGCTAGAAGGGTGGGATAGGGAGGGTGGGAGGGAGGGAGATGCAAGAGGGAAGAGATATGGGAACATATGTATATGTATAACTGATTCACTTCGTTATAAAGCAGAAACTAACACATCATTGTAAAGCAATTATACTCCAATAAAAACGTTAAAAAAAAAAAAGAAACTGCAGTCATTAAAAAGTTAAAGAGAATGCTATTAAACACTTTATGTCAAAATATTTGAAATTTTTGATGTGTTGGACAAACCATCAAAAACTGATTCAAGGAAACATAGGAAGCCAAATTATTCCTGCAACTATTGAAGATATGGAATAAGTAGTTAAAAATATTTTCTTACAAAGAAAACTCTAGGGCTGCAGGCCTGCAAGGCTTTGCCATTAATTGCTTTACAACCATGAAGGAAAACATATTTCTGTTCATATTCAAACTATTCCAAAAAATTGAAATGAGAAGTTTTTTATGTCCCATTATATGAAGCGAGAATATCTTTGACACCAAAACTTAAATGATAGTTGACAAAAATAAAATTATAAATGTAATATTTCTAAACCAAAAAACAAAACAAAAATTTTGCAAAAAACGTATTGAAATCAGTAAAAAGACAAAAGCAACAGAACAGACTTTTAAGGAGTGATACAAAAAAAAAAAAAACTTCCAATGGAATATTACTTCACAATGAACTATTTGTGAACTACAGAAAAATAATGACAAAAAGATCATTTTGAACTAAATTGTTTTGAAAGACACTTTAAAAAATTTCAATAATTGTAAAATTTGAAGAAATGCTTAGCAAATTTAATTGTAATCAAAATATAAGTGTAAAAATGAAGTTTGATTTTTTGTTGCAGGTATGTCTATAGTAAAGTGTTTCTTTCAAGAGAACTTGGAAGTATGTAACATTAACTATTGGAAAATTAATGTTGATATTTCACTTTCTGAGAGTTTAAACTGTGTTGTGAGTATATGTGCTTGTCAAGGTTTAAGTTCTGTGTTGTTAGAGTTTGCATCTTACAAAGCAGGGAGAGCTTGGGTTTACAATCACATTCTGGTGAACTTTAAAAAAAAACTTTTTTAGGAAATAACTAGGAAATAACTTTTGGCTTTACACCTACTCTTTCCCTTAGAAGAAAGAAAACATTATATAAGTCTGCGTTACTGTCCATCAGAAGGAATTGAAAGATACAATTCACAATACTGTTAATATAATATGGAAACGTTCAGCATTTTATTATATTTATGGCTATCCATATATTTTGTATTGAATCACTTAATTTTTTATTACAAAATTATAACTGGATATTATAAATACATTACAATTTTGAATTTAGTTGCAGAATTGGTCATAAGAATAAAGCAATACAATTGTAACATCTCATATACTCTGCAAATTGTAGCACAATAATATGTTTTACTCACATTTTCCATTATATCTAAGTTTGATTTTTGAGTAAATTCACACCTTCTATTTGTAAAACTAATAACCTAGAAAACAGCAATCATCAGAAAATACTGAAAAGAACATAAAAATTGTATGTATTCTTTGTCAGTCTTCCTGGCTGTTAGTCACTATTTAGCTTTAAATATAGCTACTATACATTAAAAAAATGCAAATCTATAAAAAAAAAAGAAAAACCTGCTGGATTTGAACAAATCTATAGAAGTTTTGAAATTAGTCTGTATTTTGGTCAAAAAACCTATACTTCTAATACTAGGTTCAGTCACAATGATTTTGAATGCAAGCAATACAAGGTGACAGTGTGTGTGTGGCTGTGTGTGTATTTTATTGAACAAAATCAATGACATAAATTATTTATAGACATTGGTAAACATTTCTATTTTATAATTTAATTAATTAATACTATTTTCATCAAATAAGCAGGAGATATTTAAAGTTGGTATTTAAAAAAAAATTTTAACATCTTTATTGGAATATAATTGCTTTACAATGGTGTGTTAGTTTCTGCTTTATAACAAAGTCAATCAGTTATACATATACATATGTCTCCATATCTCTTCCCTCTTGCATCTCCCTCCCTCCCACCCTCCCTATCACACCCCACTATGTGGTCACAAAGCAACGAGCTGATCTCCCTGTCCTATAGGGTTGCTTCCCACTAGCTATCTATTTTACGTTTGGTAGTGTATATATGTCCATGCCACTCTCTCACTTTGTCCCAGCTTACCCTTCCCCCTCCCCGTATTCTCAAATGCATTCTCTATTAGGTCTATGTCTTTATTCCCATCTTGTCCCTAGGTTCTTCATGACCATTTTCTAGTTTCCATATATATGTGTTAGCAAAGGGTATTTGTTTTTCTCTTTCTGACTTACTTCACTCTGTATGACAGTCTCTTGGTCCATCCACCTCACTACAAATAACTGAATTTTGTCTCTTTTTATGGATGAGTAATATTTCATTGTATATATGTGCCATATCTTCTTTATCCATTCATCTGTTGTTGGACACTTCGGTTGCTGCCATGTCCTGACTATTGTAAATAGAGCTGCAATGAACATTTTGGTACATGACTCTTTGAATTATGGTTTTCTCGGGGTATAGGCCCAGTAGTGGGATCGCTGGGTCATATGGTAATTCTATTTTTAGTTTTTTAAGAAACCTCCATACTGTTCTCCATAGTGGCTGTATCAATTTACATTCCCACTAACAGTGCAAGAGGGTTCCCTTTTCTCCACACGCTTTCCAGCATTTATTGTTTGTAGATTTTTTGATGATGGCCATTCTGACCGGTGTGAGATGATATCTCACTGTAGTTTTGATTTGCATTTCTCTAATGATTAATGATGTTGAGCATTCTTTCATGTGTCTGTTGGCAATCTGTATATCTTCTTTGGGGAAATGTCTATTTAGGTCTTCTGCCCATTTTTGGATTGGGTTGTTCGGTTTTGTTATATTGAGCTGCATGAGCTGCTTGTAAATTTTGGAGATTAATCCTTTGTCAGTTGCTTCATTTGCAAATATTTTCTCCCATTCTGAGGGTTATCTTTTCGTCTTGTTTATGGTTTCCTTTGCTGTGCAAAAGCTTTTAAGTTTCATTAGGTCCCATTTGTTTATTTTTGTTTTTATTTCCATTTCTCTAGGAGGTGGGTCAAAAAGGATCTTGCTGTGATTTATGTCATAGACTGTTCTGCCTATGTTTTCCTCTAAGAGTGTTATACAGTCTAGCCTTATATTTAGGTCTTTAATCCATTTTGAGTTTATTTTTGTGTATGGTGTCAGGGAGTGTTTTAATTTCATTCTTTTACATGTACCTGTCCAGTTTTCCCAGCACCACTTATTGAAGAGGCTGTCTTTTCTCCACTGTATATTCTTGCCTCCTTTATCAAAGATAAGGTGACCATATGTGCGTGGGTTTATCTCTGGGCTTTCTATCCTGTTCCATGGATCTATATTTCTGTTTTTGTGCCAGTACCATACTGTCTTGATTACTCTAGCTTTGTAGTATAGTCTGAAGTCAGGGAGCCTGATTCCTCCAGCTCCGTTTTTCTTTCTCAGGAGTGCTTTGGCTATTTGGGGTCTTTTGTGTTTCCATACAAATTGTGAAATTTTTTGTTCTAGTTCTGTGAAAAATGCCAGTGGTAGTTTCATAAGAATTACATTGAATCTGTAGATTGCTTTGGGTAGTATAGTCATTTTCACAATGTTGATTTTTCCAATCCAAGAATGTGGTATATCTCTCCATCTATTTGTATCATCTTTAATTTCTTTCATCATTGTCTTATAATTTTCTACATACAGGTCTTTTGTCTCCTTAGGTAGGTTTATTCTTAGACATTTTTGTTGCAATGGTAAATGGGAGTGTTTTCTTAATTTCACTTTCAGATTTTTCATCATTAGTGTATAGGAATGCAAGAGATTTCTGTGCCTTAATTTTGTATCCTGCTACTTTACCAAATTCATTGATTAGTTTTAGTAATTTTCTGGTAGCATCTTTAGGATTCTCTATGTATAGTATCATGTCATCTGCAAACAGTGACAGCTTTACTTCTTCCTTTCCGATTTGGATTCTTTTTATTTCCTTTTATTCTCTGATTGCTGTGGCTAAAACTTCCAAAACTATGTTGAATAATGGTTCTGAGAGTGGGCAACCTTGCCTTGTTCCTGATCTTAGTGGAAATGGTTTCAGTTTTTCACCATTGAGGACGATGTTGGCTGTGGGTTTGTCATATATGGCCTTTATTATGTTGAGAAAAGTTCCCTCTATGCCTACTTTCTGGAGGGTTTTTATCACAAATGGGTGTTGAATTTTGTCGAAAGTTTTCTCTGCATCTATTGAGTTGCTCATATGGTTTTTCTCCTTCAATTTGTTAATATGATGTATCACATTGATTGATTTGCACATATTGAAGAATCCTTGCATTCCTGGGATAAACCCCACTTCATCATGGTCTATGATCCTTTTAATGTGCTGTTGGATTCTGTTTGCTAGTATTTTGTTGAGGATTTTTGCATCTATGTTCATCAGTGATATTGGCCTGTAGTTTTCTTTCTTTGTGGCATCTTTGTCTGATTTTGGTATCAGGGTGATAGTGGCCTCGTAGAATGAGTTTGGGAGTGTTCCTCCCTCTGCTATATTTTGGAAGAGTTTGAGAAGGATAGGTGTTAGCTCTTCTCTAAATATTTGATAGAAGTTGCCTGTGAAGCCGTCTGGTCCTGGGCTTTTGTTTGTTGGAAGATTTTTAATCATAGTTTCAATTTCAGTGCTTGTGATTGGTCTGTTCATATTTTCTATTTCTTCCTGATTCAGTCTCGGAAGGTTGTGCATTTCTAAGAATTTGTCCATTTCTTCCAGGTTGTCCATTGTACTGGCATATAGTTGCTTGTAGTAATCTCTCATGATCCTTTGTATTTCTGTAGTATCAGTTGTTACTTTCCTTTTTCATTTCTAATCCTATTGAGTTGAGTCTTCTCCCTTTTTTTCTTGATTAGTCTGGCTAATGCTTTATCAATTTTGTTTATCTTCTCAAAGAACCAGCTTTTAGTTTTATTGATCTTTGCCATCATTTCCTTCATTTCTTTCTCATTTATTTCTGATCTGATCTTTATGATTTCTTTCCTTCTTCTAACTTTGGGGTTTTTTTGTCCTTCTTTCTCTAATTGCTTTAGCTGTAAGGCTAGGTTGTTTATTTGAGATGTTTCTTGTTTCTTAAGGTAGGATTGTATTGCTATAAACTTCCCTCTTAGAACTGCTTTTGCTGCATCCCATAGGTTTTGGGTCAACGTGTTTTCATTCTCATTTATTTCTAGGTATTTTTTTATTTCCTCTTTGATTTCTTCAGTGATCTCTTGGTTATTTAGTAGTGTATTGTTTAGCCTCCATGTGTTTGTATTTTTTACAGATTTTTTCCTGTAATTGATATCTAGTCTCATAGTGTTGTGGTCATAAAAGATACTTGATATAATTTCAATTTTCTTAAATTTACCAAGGCTTCATTTGTGACCAAAAGTATGATCTATCCTGGAGAATGTTGCATGAACACTTGAGAAGAATGTGTATTCTGTTTTTTTTGGATGGAAAGTCCTATAAATATTAATTCAGTCCATCTTGTTTAATGTATCATTTAAGGCTTGTGTTTCCTCAGTTATTTTCATTTTGAATCATCTGTCCATTGGTGAAAGTGGGCTTTTAAAGTCCCCTACTATGTTTGTGTTGCTGTTGATTTCCCCTTTTATGGCTGTTAGTATTTGCCTTATGTATTGAGGTGCTCCTATGTCTGGTGCATAAATATTTAGAATTGTTATATCTTCTTCTTGGATTGATCCGTTGAACATTATGTAGTGTCCTTCTTTGTCTCTTGTAATAGTCTTATTTTAAAGTCTATTTTGTCTGATATGAGAATTGCTACTCCAGCTTTCTTTTGATTTCCATTTGCATGGACTATCTTTTTCCATCCCCTAACTTTCAAGCTGTATTTGTCCCTAGGTCTTAAGTGGGTCTCTTGTAGACAGCATATATACATCTCTGGTTTTTGTATCTATTCAGCCAGTCTATGTCTTTTGGCTGGAGCATTTAATCCATTTACACTTAAGGTAATTATCGATATGTATGTTCCTATTACCATTTTCTTAATTGTTTTGGGTTTGTTATTGTAGGTCTTTTCCTTCTCTTGTGTTTCCTGCCTAGAGAAGTTCCTTTAGCATTTGTTGTAAAGCTGGTTTGCTTAAATTTTTAAGTTAAAAATATAGTTTGTAATCTGTCCAAACAGCACTAAAACATATATAATTAACATGAATTATCCAGTCCACTTAAAAACACAAATTTCAGGAGAAGTGTTTCCTTAATATTCTTCCAGAAAATCTCTATGCACATGCAAGAAATTTTCTAGTTTTCCTTTTAAATTATTTTATTGTTTATCTTTTTATTTTATTATATTTATGACAAAGTTAGTATTGAATTAAAATACATACAGAAAGGTGCACAGTTTGAAAGGGCACAGGGGAATGCATTTTCACAAAGTGAACATATTTGTGTAACACTACTTAGATAAAAGAGAGTATTGCTAGCACTTGGAATAGTGTTGTTCTAAAGCTTGGAGTCTACAACCTATTTGGGAAGCTGTTATATTAATTGAAATGGGGTAATTTGAACCCCATGCAACAATAGCCAAAGAATCAAAAAAAGTAGTTTACAATATGCTCTAGGGAGAGTGGTGGTGAACATAAAGGGAAAATGGGGTTAATGCTGCACAATGAAGAGAAGGAGAAACAAGGATGGAACTCAGGGGATCCTGGGATACTTTGGTGAATTGTCTTGCCCAGTGGAAATTTATATTTACCCTGAAGAGGCTGGACTAGCAACTCTCAGGAATGATGGCCTTATCACCAGATGAATATCCAAAAATATGGGTAGAATGCTGAGAGAAAAGAGAATATGGGATACATATGTGGAGCTGAGAAATTGTTAATTCTAATAAAAACTTTTTGATCCGTTTCCAAAAAAAATCTAGCATCTACATAATTAGATTTTATGTATTTTAACAAATTTCCCTCTGCTTTTATCAACTTTTCTCTAGTATTGAAATATAATTGACATATAACACTGTTTGAGTTTAAGGTATACAGCATAAGATGATATTGTTCTAAGAATATTACATAGTCCTATCTACTTGATTAATAACAGCTTTGGGGATGAATTTTTTCCCTCAACATAAACTTTCTTGAGCTTAGATGTTTCTCAGCACTTAATGTATGTGTGTGTGTGTGTATAGATGGAAGAGCAGTGTGTCTTGTATTTATTATAAAATCTCCCTGTAGCAAATAACCTAAGTTAGAATTGTTCATTTGTAATACTTGCTAGTGAGGATCTTTTAAGAGAGATACAGGCATATATTCTTATTTGGAATGTATAATTTTATTCAATTTTGTGCATAGTCATGCTGAAATGGACCTTTATATCAAAGTGCTTTGTTTCCTCACTCTTTCTCTCTCAACCTCTCTTAGTTCATGTATGGTTTTTCAGTGAAATAGTAAGGAATCTTGATTCCTATTGCATACAAGGAAAATGGAAATTTCCAATATTTGTAGTTATCAATTTCTTTTTTCTCTCTCCGCTTATTTTAACCGGAATTTTTTTTTTTTTAAACATCTTTATTGAAGTATAATTGCCTTACAATAGTGTGTTAGCTTCTGCTTTATAACAAAGTGAATCAGTTATACATATACAATATGTTCCCATTTCTCTTCCCTCTTGCATCTCCCTCCCTCCCACCCTCCCCATCCCACCCCTCTAGGTGGTCACAAAGCACCGAGCTGATCTCCCTGTGCTATGCGGCTGCTTCCCACTAGCTATCTATTTTACATTTGGTAGTGTATATATGTCCATGACAATCTCTTACACTGTCACATCTCACCCCACCCCCTCCCCATATCCTCAAGTCCATTCTCTAGTAGGTCTGTGTCTTTATTCCCGTCTTGCCACTAGGTTCTTCATGGCCTTTTTTTTTTTTTTTTTTTTTCCTTAGATTCCGTATATATGTGTTAGCATACTGTATTTGTTTTTCTCTTTCTGACTTACTTCACTCTGTATGACAGACTCTAACTCCATCCACCTCATTACAAATACCTCCATTTCATTTCTTTTTATGGCTGAGTAATATTCCATTGTATATATGTGCCACATCTTCTTTATCCATTCATCTGTCGATGGACATTTAGGTTGCTTCCATGTCCTGGCTATTGTAAATAGAGCTGCAATGAACATTGTGGTACATGACACTTTTTGACCTATGGTTTTCTCAGGGTATATGCCCAGTAGTGGGATTGCTGGGTCGTATGGTAGTTCTATTTGTAGTTTTTTAAGGAACCTCCATACTGTTCTCCATAGTGGCTGTATCAATTTACATTCCCACCAACAGTGCAAGAGTGTTCCCTTTCCTCCACATCCTCTCCAGCATTTATTGTTTGTAGATTTTTTGATGATGGCCATTCTGACCGGTGTGAGATGATATCTCATTGTAGTTTTGATTTGCATTTCTCTAATGATTAATGATGTTGAGCATTCTTTCATGTGTCTGTTGACCATCTGTATATCTTCTTTGGAGAAATGTCTATTTAGGTCTTCTGCCCATTTTTGGATTGGGTTGTTCGTTTTTTTGTTATTGAGCTGCATGAGCTGCTTGTAAATCTTGGAGATTAATCCTTTGTCAGTTGCTTCATTTGCAAATATTTTCTCCCATTCTAAGGGTTGTCTTTTGGTCTTGTTTATGGTTTCCTTTGCTGTGCAAAAGCTTTTAAGTTTCATTAGGTCCCATTTGTTTATTTGTGTTCTTATTTCCATTTCTCTGGGAGCTGGGTCAAAAAGAATCTTGCTGTGATGTATGTCATAGAGTGTTCTGCCTATGTTTTCCTCTAAGAGTTTGATAGTGTCTGGCCTTACACTTAGGTCTTTAATCCATTTGGAGTTTATTTTTGTGCATGGTGTCAGGGAGTGTTCTAATTTCATACTTTTACATGTACCTGTCCAATTTTCCCAGCACCACTTATTGAAGAGGCTGTCTTTTCTCCACTGTATATGCTTGCCTCCTTTATCAAAGATAAGGTGACCATATGTGTGTGGGTTTATCTCTGGGCTTTCTATCCTGTTCCATTGATCAATATTTCTGTTTTTGTGCCAGTACCAAACTGTCTTGATTACTGAAGCTTTGTAGTATAGTCTGAAGTCAGGGAGCCTGATTCCCCCAGCTCCATTTTTCGTTCTCAAGATTGCTTTGGCTATTCGGGGTCTTTTGTGTTTCCATACAAATTGTGAAATTTTTTGTTCTAGTTCTGTGAAAAATGCCAGTGGTAGTTTGATAGGGATTGCATTGAATCTGTAGATTGCTTTGGGTAGTAGAGTCATTTTCACAATGTTGATTCTTCCAATCCAGGAACATGGTATATCTCTCCATCTATTTGTATCATCTTTAATTTCTTTCATCAGTGTCTTATAATTTTCTGCATACAGGTCTTTTGTCTCCTTAGGTAGGTTTATTCCTAGATATCTTATTCTTTTTGTTGCAATGGTAAACGGGAGTGTTTTCTTAATTTCACTTTCAGATTTTTCGTCATTAGTGTATAGAAATGCAAGCGATTTCTGTGCATTAATTTTGTATCCTGCTACTTTACCAAATTCATTGATTAGCTCTAGGAGTTTTCTGGTAGCCTCTTTAGGATTCTCTATGTATAGTATCATGTCATCTGCAAATAGTGACAGCTTTACTTCTTCTTTTCCGATTTGGATTCCTTTTATTTCTTTGTCTTCTCTGATTGCTGTGGCTAACACTTCCAAAACTATGTTGAATAATAGTGGTGAGAGTGGGCAACCTTGTCTTGTTCCTGATCTTAGTGGAAATGGTTTCAGTTTTTCACCATTGAGGACAATGTTGGCTGTGGGTTTGTCATATATGGCCTTTATTATGTTGAGGAAAGTTCCCTCTATGCCTACTTTCTGCAGGGCTTTTATCATAAATGGGTGTTGAATTTTGTCGAAAGCTTTCTCTGCATCTATTGAGATGATCATATGGTTTTTCTCCTTCAATTTGTTAATATGGTGTATCACATTGATTGATTTGCGTATATTGAAGAATCCTTGCATTCCTGGGATAAACCCCACTTGATCATGGTGTATGATCCTTTTAATGTGCTGTTGGATTCTGTTTGCGAGTATTTTGTTGAGGATTTTTGCATCTATGTTCATCAGTGATATTGGCCTGTAGTTTTCTTTCTTTGTGACATCTTTGTCTGGTTTTGGTATCAGGGTGATGGTGGCCTCGTAGAATGAGTTTGGGAGTGTTCCTCCCTCTGCAATATTTTGGAAGAGTTTGAGAAGGATAGGTGTTAGCTCTTCTCTAAATGTTTGATAGAATTCACCTGTGAAGCCATCTGGTCCTGGGCTTTTGTTTGTTGGAAGGTTTTTAATCACAGTTTCAATTTCAGTGCTTGTGATTGGTCTGTTCATATTTTCTATTTCTTCCTGGTTCAGTCTCGGCAGATTGTGCATTTCTAAGAATCTGTCCATTTCTTCCAGGTTGTCCATTTTATTGGCATAGAGTTGCTTGTAGTAATCTCTCATGATCTTTTGTATTTCTGCAGTGTCAGTGGTTATTTCTCCTTTTTCATTTCTAATTCTATTGATCTGAGTCTTCTCCCTTTTTCTCTTGATGAGTCTGGCTAATGGTTTATCAATTTTGTTTATCTTCTCAAAGAACCAGCTTTTAGTTTCATTGATTTTTGCTATTGTTTCCTTCATTTCTTTTTCATTTATTTCTGACCTGATCTTTATAATTTCTTTCCTTCTGCTGGCTTTGGGGTTTTTTTGTTCTTCTTTCTCTAATTGCTTTAGGTGCAAGGTTAGGTTGTTTATTCGAGATGTTTCCTGTTTCTTGAGGTAGGCTTGTATTGCTATAAACTTCCCTCTTAGCACTGCTTTTGCTGCGTCCCATAGGTTTTGGGTCGTCGTATCTCCATTGTCATTTATTTCTAGGTATTTTTTGATTTCCCCTTTGATTTCTTCAGTAATCACTTCATTATTAAGTAATGTATTGTGTAGCCTCCATGTGTTTGTATTTTTTACAGATCTTTTCCTGTAATTGATATCTAGTCTCATAGCGTTGTGGTCGGAAAAGATACTTGATACGATTTCAATTTTCTTAAATTTACCAAGGTTTGATTTGTGACCCAAGATATGATCTATCCTGGAGAATGTTCCATGAGCACTTGAGAAAAATGTGTATTCTGTTGTTTTTGGGTGGAATGTCCTATAAATATCAATTAAGTCCATCTTGTTTAATGTATCATTTAAAGCTTGTGTTTCCTTATTTATTTTCATTTTGGATGATCTGTCCATTGGTGAAAGTGGGGTGTTAAAGTCCCCTACTATGATTGTGTTGCTGTCGATTTCCCCTTTTATGGCTGTTAGTACTTGCCTTATGTATTGAGGTGCTCCTATGTTGGGTGCATAAATATTTACAATTGTTATACCTTCCTCTTGGATCGATCCCTTGATCATTATATAGTGTCCTTCTTTGTCTCTTGTAATAGTCTTTATTTTAAAGTCTATTTTGTCTGATATGAGAATTGCTACTCCAGCTTTCTTTTGATTTCCATTTGCATGGAATATCTTTTTCCATCCCCTCACTTTCAGTCTGTATGTGTCTCTAGGTCTGAAGTGGGTCTCTTGTAGACAGCATATATATGGGTCTTGTTTTTGTATCCATTCAGCCAGCCTGTGTCTTTTGGTGGGAGCATTTAATCCATTTACATTCAAGGTAATTATCGATATGTATGTTCCTATTCCCATTTTCTTAAATGTTTTGGGTTTGTTATTGTAGGTGTTTTCCTTCTCTTGTGTTTCTTGCCTAGAGAAGTTCCTTT
Organism: Balaenoptera ricei; assembly: GCF_028023285.1. Lineage (NCBI taxonomy): Eukaryota > Metazoa > Chordata > Mammalia > Artiodactyla > Balaenopteridae > Balaenoptera > Balaenoptera ricei. The sequence goes on from NC_082640.1 coordinate 129,709,401, forward strand.
AGCATTTGTTGTAAAGCTGGTTTGGTAGTGCTGAACTCTCTCAGCTTTTGCTTGTCTGTAAAGGTTTTAATTTCTCCATCACATTTGAATGAGATCCTTGCTGGGTAGAGTAATCTTGGTTGTAGGTTCTTCTCCTTCATCACTTTAAGTATATCCTGCCACTCCCTTCTGGCTTGCAGAGTTTCTGCTGAAAGATCAGATGTTAACCTTATGGGGATTCCCTTGTGTGTTATTTGTCTTTTTTCCCTTGCTGCCTTTAATATGTTTTCCTTATATTTAATTTTTGACAGTTTGATTAATATGTGTCTTGGCGTGTTTCTCCTTGGGTTTATCCTGTATGGGACTCTCTGTGCTTCCAGGACTTGATTAACTATTTCCTTTCCCATATTAGGGAAGTTTTCAACTATAATCTCTTCAAATATTTTCTCAGTCCCTTTCTTTTTCTCTTCTTCTTCTGGGACCCCTATAATTCGAATGTTGGTGCGTTTAATGCTGTCCCAGAGGTCTCTGAGACTGTCCTCAGTTCTTTTCATTCTTTTTTCTTTATCCTGCTCTGCAGTAGTTATTTCCACCATTTTATCTTCCAGGTCACTTATCCTTTCTTCTGCCTCAGTTATTCTGCTATTGATCCCATCTAGAGTATTTTTAATTTCATTTATTGTGTTTTTCATCATTGCTTGATTCCTCTTTAGTTCTTCTACGTCCTTGTTAAATGCTTCTTGCATTTTGTCTATTCTATTTCCAAGATTTTGGATCATCCTTACTATCATTATTCTGAATTCTTTTTCAGGTAGACTACCTATTTCCTCTTCATTTCTTAGGTCTGGTGTGTTTTTACCTTGCTCCTTCATCTGCTGTGTGTTTTTCTGTCGTCTCATTTTGCTTATCTTACTGTGTTTGGGGTCTCCTTATCACAGGTTGCAGGTTTGTAGTTCCCGTTGTTTTTGGTATCTGTCCCCAGTGGCTAAGGTTGGTTCAGTGGGTTGTGTAGGCTTCCTGGTGGAGGGAACTAGTGCCTGAGCTCTGGTGGATGAGGCTGGATCTTGTCTTTCTGGTGGGCACGTCCACATATGGTTGTGTATTTTGGGGTGTCTGTGGCCTTATTATGATTTTAGGCAGCCTCTCTGCTAATGGATGAGGCTGTGTTCCTGTCTTGCTAGTTGTTTGGCATAGGGTGTTCAGCCCTGTAGCTTGCTGGTCATTGAGTGATGCTGGGTCTTGATGTTGAGATGGAGATCTCTGAGAGATTTTTGCCGTTTGGTATTACGTGGAGCTGGGAGGTCTCTTGTGGATCAGTGTCCTGAAGTTGGCTCTCCCACCTCCGAGGTACGGCCCTGATGCCTGGCTGAAGCACCAAGAGCCTTTCGTCCACACGGCTCAGAGTAAAAGGGAGAAAAAATAGAAAGAAAGAAAGAAAGAAAGGAAGAAAGGAAGAAAGGAAGGAAGGAAGGAAGGAAGGAGGAAGGAAGGAAGGAAGGAAGGAAAGAAAGAAAGAAAGAAAGAAAGAAAAGAAAGAAAGAAGCTATAATATAGTGAAGTAAAATAAAGCTATTGTAAAGCAAAGCTATACAGACAAAATCTCCCCCAGAAGCATATACATATACACTCACAAAAAAAAAAGGAAAAGGGGAAAAATTAATATATCCTGCTCCCAAAGTCCACCTCCTGAATTTGGGATGATTCGTTGTCTATTCAGGTATTCAACAGATGCAGGCACATCAAGTTGTTTGTGGAGTTTTAATCCGCTTCTTCTGAGGCTGCTGGGACAGATTTCCCCTCCTCTTCTCTGTTCGCACAGCTCCTGGGGATCAGCTTTGGATTTGGACCCGCCTCTGCATGTAGGTCGCCTGAGGGTGTCTGTTCCCCGCCCAGACAGGACGGGGTTAAAGGAGCAGCTGCTTCGGGGACTCTGGCTCACCCAGGCCGCGGGGAGGGAGGGGTACAGAGGAGGCGGGGCGAGCCTGCGGCGTCAGAGGCATCGTGACATTGCAGCAGCCTGAGGCGCGCAGTGCGTTCTCCTGGGGGATGTTGTCCCTGGATCACGGGACCCTGGCAGTGGCGGGCTGCACGGGCTCCCGGGAGGGGCGGTGTGGAGAGTGACCTGTGCTCGCACACAGGCTTCTTGGAGGCGGCAGCAGCAGCCCCAGCGTCTCACGCCCGTCTCTGGGGTCCGCGCTGATAGCCGCGGCTCGCGCCAGTTTCTGGAGTTCGTTTAGGCGGCGCTCTGAATCCCCTCTCCTTGCACGCCGCGAAACAAAGAGGCAAGAAAAAGTCTCTTGCCTCTTTGGCAGCTGCAGACTTTTTCCCGGTCTCCCTCCCAGCCAGCTGTGGTGCGCTAACCCCTTCAGGCTGTGTTCACGCCGCCAACCCCAGTCCTCTCCCTGCGATCCGACCGAAGCCCGAGCCTCCGCTCCCAGCCCCGCCCGCCCCGGCGGGGGAGCAGACAAGCCTCTCGGGCTGGTGAGCGCTGCTCGGCGCCGAGCCTCTGTGCGGGAGTCTCTCCGTTTTTCCCTCTGCGCCCCTGTTGCTATGGGATCCGCGCTGTTAGCTGCGGCTCGCGCCCGTCTCTGAAGTTCGTTTAGGCGGCGCTCTGTATCCCCTCTCCTCGCGCACCAGGAAACAGGGAAGAAAAAGTCTCTTGCCTCTTCGGCAGCTGCAGACTTTTTCCCGGACTCCCTCCCAGCCAGCTGTGGTGCGCTAACCCCTTCAGGCTGTGTTCACGCCGCCAACCCCAGTCCTCTCCCTGCGACCGAAGCCTGAGCCTCAGCTCCCAGCCCCGCCCGCCCCGGCGGCTGAGCAGACAAGCCTCTCGGGCTGGTGAGTGCTGGTCAGCGCCGAGCCTCCGTGCGGGAAGTGCGGGAATCTCTCCGCTTTGCCCTCCGCACCTCTGTGGCTGCGCTCTCCTCCGTGGCTCCGAAGCTTCCCCCCTCTGCCACCCGCAGTCTCTGCCCGCAAAGGGGCTTCCTAGTGCGTGGAAATCTTTCCTCCTTCACAGCTCCCTCCCACTGGTGCAGGTGCCATCCCTATTCTTTTGTCTCTGTTATTTCTTTTTTCTTTTGCCCTACCTAAGTACGGGGGGAGTTTCTTGCCTTTTGGGAGGTCTGACGTCTTCTGCCAGCGTTCAGTGGGTGTTCTGTAGGAGCAGTTCCACGTGTAGATGTATTTCTACTGTATCTGTGGGAAGGAAGGTGATCTCCGCATCTTACTCTTCCGCCATCTTCTCTCCTCCCCCTTAACTGGAATTTTAAAATGTAAAATTTCCAAATTATACAGGCAGTAAGATTTTTTTTATTATTTTACATGTAATATGTAATTTCCTTGCTTTTCTCCAAATTATAAGTTCTTGACATTAGTGAATTTATAACTCTTTGGCACTCTGTATTTTTCAGATTTATGTCATGCTTACATTTACCTGTGACAACTAATAGTCCTAGTGAAGCTAATAAAGATTTTCATAAAAGATTATACAATATATAAACTACTGTTAAATGGTGAACAATATAATTTGGCAATTATTATAAGACTTTTTGTATCTTATAACAATTGCCTCACCCAATTTGTCAACAGATTGTAACACATGTAACTATATAAGATTTTTCAATTTTAGGTGAATATCAGGAAAAAATACCAATAGTTGGCAAAAATTAACTTTATTTTATCTTCCTTGTATAATACACATGATGTTTCATGAAGACTTTTTATCTTTAGCAGTTTGAGAATACATGGTTTGATACTCATTATAAATATATCTTTTCTGAACATTTTAACACCTGGGGTGAATTATGATAATTAAGTACTATATCGTTTTATTCTTACTTTTCCTTTCCAGCCCCTACTGTGAAAATTCAATTTCCAGATGCTTTTGATGTTTCCAGTTTAAAGGTGTGAAAAGATCTGCCTTTTCTAAGCTCTTAGGTTTGTCATATTAGAGATTTATTTTATAGCACTCTTTCAGTAGTTTCTTATTTCTCTAGCCAAATTAGGGCATGTATTTTTCAGGGGAAAGAACAGATTCTGCATTTACAGGTTGGGTTTCATTGAATGGAATTTAATATTTCAAATTATTCTAAACAGTATTTCTTTTGAGAAGACAAGAAAGTGAGGTATAATTAAAATAACATTGAATTTGTTGTCTGAAGACATATAATTGAATCTCAGCTCAGCTATGTAATCTGACTCAGTTAATAATGTGGTCACATTATTTGGTCAAATGAATATAACCCTTTCTTGATAGAAATGCAGTGCACATTAAATGAGATAACCAATATAATGTATCATATAAACCCTACAACGCTGTACAAGAAATTAAGGTGGTGTCGCTGTTGTTGCATTGATCTTGATTTTCTTTAATACATATTCCTACACTTGATCCTTGATGTAGAAAAATACTATGTAAAGTGTTTTATTGTTGCAAAATAGATAAAGGTAATTATTTGTAGAGGACCATGGAAAGGCAAAGTATATGAGATACCAAGATTTTTAAACTAGCTTAAAGGGGTTACCTAATTTCCTTTATTACTTCCTAACTGACAGGCTAAATTTGTTGATAAAATATTTAATAATTGTGTATATAAGTATACATATGTGTATATATAAATTGTTTACTCATCTTAAGAGTTTGTATACCTGAATCTTAGAAAGGTCTTTTGCAAATGATCTTGATATAATTAGCTAACATTTGCAATTTCCTAGAGAAAAGTTAATGATAAACTAACAGGGTAAAACAGTAAACTAAATGGTATTGTAGTCATTATACTTTGCATGAGTAATTAAATATCTTCCAATGAGGAAAACATGAGACCCACATGTATAAAGAAACTAATTCCACCAAATAATCCAGAAATAGAGCATTTAAATCTTATAGTAACTAATTAATAAAGAAATAAAGAACACTCACAACTATTTTGACTTTGATATTAATTAGATATTAAAACAAGATAAAGACAGAATTGAAAACTAAAGAGGTGTCAAACGTTTTATCGATTCGAATGAGAAAATACTAACAAAATATTAGCCACCACATTCCACAAGTCTAAGTTAATGGGCTTTTACCATATTCAGTTTATTTCAGGAATTTGAAATAATTTCCATATTACTTTTCATGTTAACTGATTTATCATATTAACTGATTAAAGGATAAATACAAATGATTGTCTCAATGAGTACAGTAAAATATTTAGAAAATTTTAAATATATTCATGGAAAAAAAACCTCAAAGATTGAAGAAAATCTGCTTACTCTGAAAAAATGGTAGTAACCTCAAAACTTAAGAGTGCTCAATGAAGAAGCATTAAATGTATACTTTTAAATCAGTAACAAATTAATGATGCTCAAAATTACTATTTAACATTTTCCTAAAGTCTTTGTCTAGGCAATGAAATATGAAAGTATACAACATTTTAGGTATTAGGAAGTAAGAATTAGGCAGAATGTGTTTTGATAGAAAGTCTTACACACACACCACACACACGCACACACACAAAACAAAGAAAGAACAAAAAATACTGATAACTTGACCTACTTGTAAGATAATCAAAAGAGATTGGCAAGTTATCTGAATTTAAAAAAATCAATATATAAAAGTATCGTTAATTTTCAACAAGCAGTAGAAAATGTAAGTTAATGCAAAGGATCTAAAAAGATATCATATAAAATGTACACAAGTGATACATCTAGGGAGAAAAATAAAGGGAAGCCACAGTTTCTGATAGGAAAAAAAGTAATGTTTTAAAATATTGACCTGTAGATCCAATAAAATTCTATTAAAATTTCTACCATTTTGTGTTTTTCATGGAATTTAACAAAAATTTCCCAAAAGGTATCTCAAATACCAAATAACTTGGCATATCTAAGTCATTACTTTCAGAGTCCCTCTTCCATGTGCTCTCCACATTTATTAAAAATATAGATTGAGAGGAAAATAGCTAATATTTGCTTTATATTTCAATACGTGTTCCAAACTGATTAGAACAATAAATCAAAATATTTTTCATTTTAATATTTTTATATCAGAGTGAAATCTTTCGTAATTAATATATTAAAAGTTAATTTTAAACGTTTATTTATATTTTGTGTAGTTTTAAAGAAAGTTTCTCATAATTTGAATCCCATTAAGCTTCACAGGCATAACACGATGAAAGGTGTTTGCACAGATACTAAAAGTGAAGAAAATACAAGATTGCCTCAAACTTATAAAATTAAAATTGATGCTGAAATATTATTAAATGCTTTTTGGCAGTCTATCATTAACTTATACAAAGTAGAAAATTTATGTTTGAATATTTACATTGCATATCTTCACATTAATATGTCAACCATCCTTCAAAATATTTTTTACATATTTCAGAAGCCAAACAAAAAGGAATGCTGATACCTTCAAGAAATTATTCATAAGCTGACTACAAGCTTTATGGAATTATAAACACTTACAGGATTACTACACTTTGCTTAAATGGACAGTTTTTTTTTTTACTCTTTCCTCCTCTAATTACATTTACTTTCCATGAAGATTTAATTTAAATGATTTATTTTGAAAGCATCTGTTCTCAAGTTTACTATAAGTAGCAGAAAGCAAAATATAATTAATTTGATTTTTTTTTTACTTTGGCAAGTAAATCACACAAAGAAACAAAGAAACTAGCACTAATTTAGAAGTTAGAGATCAAGGAAGATTCTCTTCATTAGTATGTGACATACTTGCTACTCTTTCAATTTAAAATCAAATCCTTGCCATTAATCAAGTGTCATGTAAAACAACATAACCTTAAGAAAATAGTCCCTTTAGGACACCTTTACTTTATGTGTAAATGGGGATAATACAATAATGATATTACCATTATTGAATCTCACTAGTTTGTTTTTAAGATTAATTTTCTATGAAGATTAATCTGAACATTGAACATAAAAGCACATTTCCAATGCTCAGAAACCCTACGTAGTAATCACTATTCACATATGATTATGCAAATCCCATTCCATAATGATAGTTCTATATTATATCACACCTAAGACATATAACTCTTCTAAAAAATATTTTTATCTATTATTTTTTGTTGTTGAGATGTAATTGACATGTAACTGTAAGTTTAAGATATACAACATTTGATACATTTATATATTGCAGTATGAATTCTACCATAGCATTAGCTAACACCTCTATCATGTCACTATCTTTGTGTGTGTATGTGTGTGTATACGGTGAGAACAATCAAGATCTAGTCACTTAATGCAAGTCAAAACCACAATAAGATATCATCTCACACCTGTCAGAGGGCTATCATCAAAAAGAACACAAGTAAAAATGTTGGCGAGGATGTGGGGAAAAGGGAACTCCATACACTGTTGGTGGGAATGTAAATTGGTGCAGCTACTGTGGAAAACAGTACGGATGTTTCTCAAAAAGCTAAAAATAGAACTACCATATGACAAAGAAATACCACTCCTGGGTATATATATGAAAAAAACAAAATCACTAATTAGAAAAGATATATGCACCCCAATTTCCATAGCAGTATTATTTGCAATTGCCAAGATATGGAAGCAACCTAAGAGTCCATGAATGGATGAAGAAGATGTAATACACACAAGTGCACGCACGCATGTACGCGCACACACACACACACACATACACACACACACACTGGAATACTACTCAGCCATAAAAAGGAATGAAATCTTGCCATTTGCAACAACATGGATGGACTTGGAGGGCATTATCCTAAGTGAAGTGAGTGACAGAGAAGGACAAATACTGTATGATATCACTTATATATGGAATCCAAAAAATACAGCAAACTAGTGAATACAACAAAAAAGAAACAGACTCACTAGAGAAGAAACTAGTGGTTGCCAGTGGGAAGAGAGAAAGGGAAGGGGAAATATAATGGTAGCCGATTAAGAGGTTCAGACTATTATGTATAAAATAAACTACAAGGATATATTTTACAACACAGGGGATATAGTGAATATTTTATAATAACTATAAATGGAATATAACCTTTAAAAATTATGAATCATTATATTGTACACCTGTAACCTATATGATAGTGTACATCAACTACACTTCAATTAAAAAATAATTTTATAAAAAGATCTAGTCACTTAGCAACTTTGAAGGTTATAATACAGTTGTTGACCATATTCACAATGCTGTTCATTAGATCTCTAGAACTTATTTGTCTACTAGCTGTCTGTCCTCTTAAATAATATCTCCTCAATTCCACAACCCCTAGCCCCTGATAACCACCATTCTACTTGCTGTTTTTATGAGTTCAGGTTTTTAAAATTTCACACATAAGTGATATCATACAGTATTTGTCTTTCTCTGTCTGACTTATCTCTAAGTGTCCATCAACTGTTGAGTGGAGATATATATATATATACAGTGGAATATTATTCAGCCATTAGAAAGAAGGAAAGAAGGAAATCCTGCCATTTGTTACAACATGGATGGACCTTGAGGGCATTATGATAAATGACAACATACTTGTTTGATACATTTGTATATTGCAATATGATTACTACTTTTTGCTTAAAACTGCTTTGGTATAATGGATACCAAAACAAATATATCTATTGTCATTTTGAAGCACATATTGTAACACTGCTAACTCCTAATTCCATGTTTGTGAGTGTACTTAGAACTTGAACCTGAAACCCTTCTCTCAATGTCAAAAATCTGAAGATTAGACCTTTCATTGGTAATATACACATAAAATATATTTTATTGAATTTGAATTCATATAAATTGATTAATTATACATGGGGTCATTATGTGTGTGTGTGTTTGTGTGTATGTATAAAGCATTTTATTTGCCAACTAGTGTCAATAAATTGGAAGTCATTCAGATGCACAGCATTACAATAAAATGCGTATATCATCAAAGACACTTTCCCCCCGCAAGCTGTGTATACAAATTTGTTTTGGTCAGAGCAATTATGTAAATTTATGTAGTGAAATTATTGCATTAAGTGATTTAGTCATCAAAACACTAATTTTTGTTATCACAATATAAATATAAAATTGATTGCAAATCATGAAAGTAAAGCTCTTTGCAATGGAAATGTAATTGATATGTTAAGAGGAGGAAATTAATGTTGAGGTAAATGAGGTTATTTAAAACACATTAAGTTGTGATTGCATTATTTTGAATTTCACATTCATTTGAAGAATTTAAATATGTAACAAGATGATACTTAAGATATGTGATTTTCATTTTTGTAATATTTCTACAATTTTAAATAAACTTATCTAATTTCTTTTTAAGAAACATATTGAAGTCTCGATTTGTGAAGAAAATTTGCATATAGAGGATCTATTGTTGAAGTGTTCCTCCTCTGTGGTGAACTCCATACTGCCTTCACAGGCAACTAGAGAAAAAGGTAAACACTCCCATGATCACAACTTAACAATATTTTACTGTAGAGTAAAACCAAAGTGTCTCAGCATGGCCTACAAGAAACTTTATAAGTTAATCTTTTCTTACTTTTTTACTTGATTCAGTCTCCTTCTACTTTACATTAATTTATGCACTCATTCTTTCATTCATTCATTCTGCAATTATTACAGGTGTACTCTTTGTTTAAAACGGTGTTGGTGCTATGGTTACCAGAACAAATATATCTATGTTATTTTGAAGCACATACTGTAACACTACTAAACTCCTAATTCCCTGGATATATTTTTCTGTTTCATGCTTTAATGCATTGGTTCAAGTTTTCCTTCTCTGTAGTACCACTCTTAACTCTTTACTGCCTTGTTCACTAGGTAAATATTCTATAATTTATTCAGAACTTTGACCATTCATAATTGCTGTGAGGCTTTCCCTTACAGAGTTTGTCATTAAAGGCGTGTACTAATTCTTTTATTTTACATAAGTATCTAGTACAAGTGGCTCCATTTGAAAGCATAAAATTTACTTAAAGAAAAAAAAACTATTTATAAAGCTGCATTTCTTCCTTTTAGGGACATATAGAACCCAAACAATGTGTCAAACTTTTAGAGGAAAAAGAGAAATGTCCTGTTTTCCATCATGCTATCACAGTTGCGTCTGCTCTTGCCCCTTACTGACACACAGTATCTCTGTTTTATGTGGTCTTTCAAATTGGGCCAGCAAATTAGAGCCGTAGTAGAGTGAAATCCTGCAGGTCCAACTTCCAGCACAGATCAATGTGGTTTAAAAGAGAGAAACACCATTCGAATGCTCCTCTGTCAGTATTATGCTCAACATAGTGTGCTCTAACCTGTGTTTTTCAGTTCATAGCTCTTAAGGTCCATATAATCTTTTAGGTAACTCTCATAGATGTTGTACTTTGAGGCCCCAACACCAGAGGTACAGTCTCTAAAGTAATTTAGATGTCCAATTCTATTAAAAACCAACAAAAATTTTTCCCTGATTCCAGACCCTAGATGCCACCAGGATTCTGGCTAGTTTCCTTTTCAGCCCATGAAATACAATAGGAGCTCTGCAACTTTTCTCCTTGACATGGTGTTTGATTAGTCCAGTGGGGAAAAGCTGTGGAATACCAATGTTTTGTTTTTGTATTGTCTTGGAGTGTTCATATTTACTTAACAGTGTTTCTTTTGCACAGTCAGTTCAAATGGCTCATAATTCTTGGCCTTCCATGTGGCTTATCTACTCCATCCCTTCATCCTCCAACTCAAAATCTATGGTTTGGGGGAAACATCTATAAATCATGACCTCTTAGCAGGTGACCAAGTTGACAGCTTTGATAGAGCAGAGAGCAATAAAAGGCAAACTCCATAAATGTTTAATCTCGAAAACTCCATTATGCTAAACATATTTCTGGTTTGTACAAAACAATATTTTGTAATAATGTCTTTAGTGCCCAACAATCTTTCTGTGTGAAGTCTTTCAAGCTAGAAGCCATGTTTATTTATCATTGTACCGAATTTACAGTGATTTGAGTTATTGGGACTTTATTTTTCTTCTATTAATATTTTATTCAATTTTGGGGTAGTCTATTATAGTTACATTGGAAATAATGTTCTATAACTTATGATAGGAGCTTATATTTGAAATATACATTTCAGAATCATAGTAATACATATGTTAGTTGGATCTATGACTATTGATGAGATCACCATGGGGATATGTAATGCAAAACAAAGGACCAAATATAGACCCTTCATAAATAACATCAACTGAATGGCAGAAGAAGGGCCTCCTGTGAAACAATAGATATGGAAGGAGATTAAGCACCAGGAGAAAATACTGACAGTAATTTTTTAAATCATCAAGTTCAACAACGTTTCAATAGTGGAAAATAATACAAATTGTTAAGAAGGAGTAAAGATATTGTTAGAATTAACACTTAGGATGCCACTGTAAATGTTCAAAAGTATATGAGGAAAGCACTGGAAAATATCATAGGATGGATTAAAGAATTATTGGAAATAGTGAAATAGAACAAGCAAGGAGGAATACCAGAAAAAGAATTTTAAGTAGGTATTTAGCAGGAAAACAGTGCTCTGAGACTGCCTGTGGAACACAGTTCCCCATCCATGGAAGTTTTCCAAATCAAAATCCTTATTAATATGGAGTAATGTTTTATACATTGCCCTACCCATTCTCAGGCTGTACCTGATTTTATCTCAGGTGGGTATCTGACACAGCAGATGTCAGTTCTTTTTATTGTGCAGAGAATTTACACTTGGCAGATTCACAAAAGGGTTCAAACAAATAGAATATTACTTTCTTGATTTTGGATTAAGATACAGAGAGACAGAGACAGTAAGTCAGACTAAAAAGATGACATGTAAAGTAAAACCTGTGAGACAGCAAGCTGAAACAATGTGCAGGATGGAAATATAAGGGTACAGAAACTATGAGAAAATAGTGGATGCCTGCCAGCAGGAAGAACAAATGGAAGAAATGTTGTAAGACATAGGGAAAATAACCCATGAGATCATGCTGTAGAAAGAGAGGCTGTTCCTAGAGATGAGATTTCCTTTGAGAAGTTTTTGTTTCGGTTTAACTCAGTCCTTAAGAATAAATTAGTTTGAAAAGTTTAAGCTAGTATTTATTTGTGTGTGGTTGTTTTATTTTGGGATTTTTGTTTGTTTTATTTTTATCAAAAGGCAAAAAATGCACAGTAAGTTTTGAATGCAGTAAAAAATGCATTTACTTGCTAGCAACAGATATCCTTCTCATGGATGCATGTTATTTCCTCAATTCTAAGACTGGGAGAAAGTAGGACCCTAGAAATGTTATCAAAGGTCAGATATATGTAGAGAGGAACAAGACATAGACCTAGTTTCTACGAAATGGGACTTTATCACAAAGACAGAGCAGAAATGGTATAAACAGAACTAAGAAGGCAAGTGGGAACAAAGCAATGCTATGATGAATTTTTATTTCCATACTTATTTAATTAGGACTTCGTATTGTTTTGAATTCCAAACTAGTTTGAGCCCTTAGCTGGAGAACTGGAGATTATTTTCAGTTTGAGAAATGACCTCAGTTCTAAGAATTGGAGTGATTGAATAGTGTGCCCATTGTCCATATCACTAAAAGCATCTTCTCTGTTTTTTTTTTGGGGGGGGGTTGGCCAATAAATAACATTACAATTATTTTATTTTATTTTATTTACATAAAATAACATTTTCTGTAACACCTTACAGAAAAGTCCGAACAAAGTTTTTGGCCAGCCCAATATATTCGTTGGTGCAAATGTAGTGCCCATAGAACAGAAACTGATTGTATGTCTTAAAGTCTTTTGAAATGAATGTATTAATGTTAATTGTATTCATGCATTATTAAATTGGTGCTATTTTCCTTTTCTGAATATATATTATATACTGTAATATGTATACTTCTATATAAATTAGAAGCACTTATTTCATGTAAGGAACAGGACAAACATTCCAAAACTACTTGAAAATTATGTCATACACCAGAATTTAAAAATATTCCCCCTAAAACCTAAAATATTGCAAGATTGCTTGAATACTGATGTGTTCTCTACTGTAGGGTTTTAATGTGTTACTAGCAATCAAATCAAATCAAAATATTTTCTGATTACAAACACAATGTGCCCATTTAATAAGTATTAGTTCATTTAAAAATACTAAAAAGATCCAAAGGATGGTAATTTAGAGTTCTATTATTTAAAAAAAGACTATGTTGGACTAAACAGAATTTTGTTCTGTTTGAAGGAAGTACAACTGCTTGGTTTTGGGAAAAACAATAAAACAATACCAAGTTATACATACCCGTTTTTGTACATTTGGCTCAGCCTGATAATACAGACCTTAGGTTAAAAATTTCTCTTCCAAGTTTTTTCTGGGATCACCTGATTTAAGGTAAGTAATTACACATTTTATTCACATATTGTCTCCACTGATTATTAGTAAGCAATAACAATGTCTGTTTTTTACACCATTGAATCCACAATACCTCAAAGCATACCTGGAACCAAGTAGAAAATCAATAAATTATTGTTGAATTTATAAATGAATTGTTCAAGTTTCCATACCCTTTTTTCCTAAATTTACGATAATTTCTAGACAAAGCAAACAACTTGGACAAGAGCTATTATACTGAAATAAGTTTGACATGTTAGTAAAGTCTTATACAATTTAACCAGACATGTAAAAAAAATTAATGGTGCAAGAATTGGAAAGAAGAATAGAAATTCAACTCATTTGCATACAACATGATCGTGTACATAAAAAAATCAAAAATATTCTAAAGATATTCTAATGGTATTAATAAGGAAATTATTCAATTGATATATAAGGTCAATGTAGAAAATCAAGTGTATTATCTATATGTAAGAAGCAAAAGTATAAATTAAGGAAAGATAGCATTTATAATAGCATCAAAATCATCAACTATTACAGAATAAATCTAACAAAACATCAGCAAGTTCTTTACACTGAAAACAATGAAATATTGAGAGAAATTAAAGAAGAAATAAAGGGTTATAATGTATCCTTTGATTGGAAGAATCAATATTTTAGAGATGTTAATTTCCTGGAAATGGCTATTAATTTTATAAAATCACTGAAAACAACAGCAGTTTGTTTGAATTTTTAGTAGCAAAATAGTATGATTCTGGGGAATGAGAAAAAAAATTTTGGAAAATTAATACCCTTTTTCTAAAATGTATATAGAAATGCAGAGTCAAGAAGAGTCAAAACAATGGATAGACTTAAAGTAGGAGGGTTGAGGAGAGAAAGAAGGTAAAATTTTCATTTGAGAGAATGGAAAATCAGACATCATAGACAATTGTGGCATGCTTCTTTTTCTTTTCCTGATGCAATGAATTTAGCGTAATAATAAACAACACACATTTGTGTTGCTTCCTCACCAGCACTCATTCTACTTAGCTGCAGTCAAAATATGAGCTGGTAATTGGGTTTAACTTGAGTTTGTGTCACACTAGGAGAGAGTGCAATTTAGGGATCCTGCCTGCAAGGGACTACTAATAATGATTGCCATGCATTGTAATATGAATAGATTCAGAAATGAGAATGGTAGGATTCATGTGTGGGAAAATGATGAAATTGAAGATTTTTAATACTGCAGTAGATGAGCTGTAAGAGCTTTGGTTGTTAAAGTTGAGGACGTTTGAAGTTTGCTTTCTAACATGATGCAGTTATCGATAATGAAAAAGTCAAACATATAACAAGAAGATAGAATAGATAAATGTGAGGAAAAATATATTTGGAGATGAGGAAGTTGATTACAGTGGGGTTAGACTAGAACAATGCTGTCCAATTGAAAGATCATGTAAGCTGCAAATGTGAGCCACACACACAATTTAAAATTCTTAACTGCATGAAAGGAAAAAGAGAGAGACAAAATTTATTTTAATTTAATAATGTATTTTATTTAACCCAGTATATAGAATATATTATGTTTTACATTTAATTAATATAACATTTTAATGAGCTATTTACATTTTGGTTATATATAGTTTTTACATAATAAGTCTTTGAAATGTTATGATTTATAGTTTCATATATTTTAATTCAAGTTTCAGTTCAAGTTTTTATCAGTTACTTGTGACTGGCAGCTGCTAATGTATTGGACAACAAATAACTGAATGTCAGTAACATTAATGTACCTGGGGAAAGCCTACATCTGGAAATGAAACACCACATTTTCATGGACCATAAATGAAATCACAAGGGAAATTAGAAAATATTTTTAATTGAATGACATTGAAAATATAAATATCAAAATTTACAGAATGTAGCTAAAGTGGTGCTTAGAGGGAAATGTAATTTTAAGTTCTTACATTACAAAATAAAACAAAAATAAAATAAATTTCTAAGTGTATTATATTCTTATTGTTGCTACAGTATATTACCACAAATTTAGTGGCTTAATGCAACACAACTATATTATCCTACACTTTGGAGGTCAGAATCTGAAAATGGATCTTATGAGGCTAAAATAATGGATCTTATGCAGCACAAATATATTATCTTACACTTTACAGGTCAGAAATATGAAAATGGGTCTTATGAGGCAGGGCTGCATACCTCCTGGAGGCTCTACAGGAGAATGCATTCCTTGACTTTACTAGCTTTTAGAGGCTGCCTATATTCCTTGGCTCATGAGCCTTTCCAGCAATGGTGTTACTCTAACCTCTGCTTCTATGGTCTCCTCTAAAATGGACTCTCTTACCTTCCATTATAAGGACCCTAAAGATTACATTCTGCCCACCAATATAATCCAGGACGGTCTCCCCATTTCAAGATCCTTAATTTAATTGCATCTTCACAGTCCCTTCTGTCATGTAAGGTAACATACTTATAGATTTGGAGGATTGAAATGTGGATATTTGGGGGGAGGCATTATTCTGCCTACCACATTAACGTCCAAATATGAGAAACTAGAAACAAAAGAGCAAAGTAAGCTGAAAGTAAATAGAAATAAATAAGTAATAGAGATGATAGCAAAAATCCAATTTAGACAATAAACCAACAAACAAAAATAACTGATTCATTGAAATGATCAATAAAATTGAGAGACCTCTAACTGGACTGGTCATTAAAATCAAGAAAGAACCAGTTCACCAATATCAGGAATAAAAACAGGGATTTTCATCACAAATCCTACTGACATTAAAATGATAAAAAGATTATGGGAAGACAGTTGCAACAAATCCAACTGCTTAGATGAATTGAAAACTTCTTAAAAATACAACTCACTAAGGAAAAAGAAAGGGAAAATTTGAATAAATCTCTATTAAAGAAATTAAAATTGTTATTCAAAACCTTTCTATAAAAGAACACCCAGGCCTACATAATTCACAATTTCACTAAATTCTATCAAATATTTAAGAATAAAACAATGCCAGTATTACATGCTATTTTTTCAGAAAATATAAAAGGAAAGATCTTTATTCAATCTATTTTATGAGGTTGGCATAACAGTCATATACCAACATCTGACAAAAACATAATATGCTAAAATATGTTTACAGTAATGCAAATGCAATTATATACAAAATAAAGAATAGAAATAAATAAACAAACTGAGAATTAAGAATGAGTCTTGTTTTGTGGCAGAGATATACAATTATTTTCTCTTTGTATGTTCCCACATACATGTTCACTTGATTTAATGAACACATTATTTAAAAAACACATGCAATGTTTAAGAGAAAGCAATACACTAATCTATAACTTGATATTTGATGTTTTGTAAAGTATGCTTGGTGCTTGGAACTGGCCTCATTCTGAGATAGCGCAATAAAACCTGAATTTGATGATGGTTTATAGGAGTGATTCTTAAACTTTAGCATAAGAATCACTTGGAGGTCTTAGTAAAACACAGATTACTGGGGCCTCCACCCAAAGGTTTTGATTTGGTAGGCATAGGTTGGCACCAAAAATGTACATTTCTAACAAGATCCCTGATGATATTGACGCTGCTGGTTCTGGCACCATATTTTGAGAACCACATGCCTACAGCAAAAATCATATCGAAACTAGGATTCCCTTGGCAAAATTTGTGAAAAGTTTCTAGGAATTTAGGGAAATGGGTATATTTGAATGGACTGATTATGTATGATCTGAGAATCCATCCCACAAATCCACCAGAGAGCCTAGGGGACAACTTCTTTAATGAAGAAAAGAAAAAGAAAGAAATGTGCAATGATAAGAGAGTATCAACATATTGAGAAGCCCAATAGTGGCTGTCCTTAATAGTGACCAGCGTTGAGATTAGGAATGCTGCTATGGAAAGTGAGCTCTCTAATATCTGGTATGATGCAATCCCAGAATGACAGAGGCAGGGTAGCTATACTTAAGCAGTCAAAGGGGGCATTATTCTCCTTATAAGCAATAAGATCAGAGTAGCAATCAGAATGCCATCTGATGATTAAGAACTCCTCTGCAGTAGATGCACTTGCCTATTCTGCAATGTCTATCATGTATATCTTCCATAGATATTTTTGTCACCAACTTCCCAATCCTGTTTCTTCTGAGTGCTTGGCCATCCAGCCAAACTATTGTCAACTTCTTCAGATTTATCCCGAGTGGGCTGTAATGCTTGAACTGTCCAACTATTTCGGATTATACCATCATATAATGTAGAATAATCTGTAATCCACACTTAAATTTCTTCCTCCTCAGTCATCTGGTCATAATGAACTTCCCAGGATACCATAGCATGGATTGAAGGAGACGAGGCAAAACAATAGGAAAAGTGTCAAACAAATCTGAGCTACGTACTCATTCAACCTACTTTCATTTCTGGGTCTGCCTGAGCTCATTCCCTTATAAATCATTTTCATTTGATGATACCTTGCTGCTGCACATTCTCTCTCCCATGGCCCTTGTAAGGAGTTAGATCAGACAGTGCCAAGTTCACAATGCGAAGCTTAGACCTCATGATTACTTGATGTTCATGGTAAGTAATTCACTCTCCACCAAAGTCCATTAGCAAGCCATAGTTATTTGTCAAAAGGAGAATAGCTACCTGCAGAAGAAGGGAGATACACCAGAGTTCTGTGCCATGATTTTCCTATTGCTCTTTTCAGAGGCTTCTTATCACACTGATACTTCAAGTATCACTGGTTCTGCTAGATCATAAGGCTCAAGTCCTCGAGCAGCTTGTACTGCAGACTGGATTTGCTGGAGAATTTCTCTTGCTATGGTCTTGTAGGAACTGGAAATCTAACAGGTGAATCTACAGATGGCTTGATATAGCCCACACAACTATGGTATATTTAACTTCCAAAATCCAAAAATGCCTAAAATGATTGTCATTTTTTTTCAGAATAAGTGATATGAGGCTCAACAGCTTGTCTTTTACCTTGGTGGGGATATCCCAATATGCTGAAAATCACAGAACTCCTACAAACTTTATTGAGTCAAAAATACCCTTGACTTTTTTCAGGTTGATATCCCACTGTCTATTTCATATATGTCTTCCTGAGGCATCTAAAGCATGTGCTTTCTGTTCCCCAGTCAAATCAGTATAAAATCATTAATATAGTGGGTTAACCTGATGTTTTGTTAAATTTCAAGATTAAAAATCTCTGGAGACAATTTCTACCTCAAGCCATGATGGAGTAAGATTCATCCAACTTATCCTCCTAAAATAAACAACTAAAAACCCAAAATATAGAAACAACTGTCTTCAGACATTGGCTGTCTGAAGAAAAGAAACAAATGACTAAGTTCTGACATTGCCACAAATTAAAGCCTGAAAAGAATTTCCTAGCTGTAGCAAAGGAAAGGGGACCAGATTAGAGCACACAGATATCCTTGAATTGGTCATATGGAGTTAGAATCCTTGGGAGTTCGAGAAGCCTAGTGTTTGCAGAGCAGAGTATCAGAGAAGAGGTATGCACACTGAGAGAGCTCTAATGCCCTGTTACTCTGTCACGGCTGGGAGAAATTTGATGATGGATAATTTGTTATTCCTACAAATATTATTTAGCTTTGGTCTGGAGTGTATTTAAACTTCTTGGAGACAGTTTGATCCCTTCACAGTTTATTAGGTGGAACTAGAGCAGTCTTAATCTAGGGCTCATTTGCTCTCCAGCATAGCAACCTAAAACTGGATGAAATGTATGAAACAATACATTGAACATCATGCAGAGGACAGTAAAACTTGAGAGACAGGAAACAGATTCTGTAAGCACAAAATTGCCTAAGCTTACTATTTGGAGAGATAAAGGATTGGGAATAATCCATGTCTCCACCAGCTACAATGAAAAAACCTCATAATTTGTGGAATATTGGGTAAAGTACTCAGAAAAATTTGCTTCAGTCAAGAAGAAAATTATCCCTAGACAAAATACTACATCAGTCCTACCTAACGAAGATTCATACTAGTCAATCTCAAATCTGTGGGCAAAGAACCATTTATATGAATTTCACAGAATCATTTAACATTTTTTCTGTTTCTACTGAATATGCAAAATGGTCACAGTTGATGAATGGTTTTCTTTTTACATTATAGAACATTTTTCTTTCAACAAATTAAAACAGGAATTCTTGCACAAACACCTTATGCACACCTATTGACTTATACAAATCCACAAAAAAATAAGTTTCAATTCAAATATTTTCTAAA
This sequence comes from Balaenoptera ricei, assembly GCF_028023285.1. Lineage (NCBI taxonomy): Eukaryota > Metazoa > Chordata > Mammalia > Artiodactyla > Balaenopteridae > Balaenoptera > Balaenoptera ricei. The sequence continues at coordinate 129,728,966 of NC_082640.1, forward strand.
TTTTCATATATATTAGTTAAATAAGATTACTATTTTAAGCCACAGTTAGTATAGCTAGTCATTGTAATTAGGTCATGCTGTTTTATATGGCTAATGAGCTCAAATATTTCACTGGTGATACATGAATATTGAATTAAAATTCTCTGTCAAAATTTGCTAAAATTCAACTCCATTGTACTATGGGCATTTGAAATATACTGCCAAAGATTCCATGCAGATAGTCAAGTAAGAAATTACATATTTAATTTACTATTAAAAACATCAAAGCATCTTTTCTTTAATGATTTGTGTATTTTCTTATAAGTTTAACGATATAAAAATAATACCAGAAATTTTGGCACATGCACACATTTTTTTATATTCTTCAAAATATAGTTGCATATAAACAATATACATGTAGAAAAGTTGAAATAATTTAGAATGGTAATTAATTTATGCCAACTTGTAAAGAACAGTGCCACTATCAATACCAAAAACTTAAGGTATAGATCAGGCTACTGTTCTGCTATTATATTAAATGGTAGGATTATAACTAGATCAGGCATTTGATAAACACATGAGCAGATCTATAAAACCAAGTCATATTTATAAGTGTTTCTTGTTCAATTAGAAAAAAATAATTTTTAAAGTTAAACCATCTAGAAAAAATCCTTTGATATTTTCTTTAAAAATGCATTCTTAAATAGATATGAAAATGTTAAAATATTCATTGTTATATGAATCTGGGAAATAGATCTCCTAGAATAAGTTCTCTGTTAGCTTGTAAAATGGTCCTGAATTATTTAATGTATTGCTAAGATCTTCAGTGAATCATGGCACAATAATTTTTTCATGAGTTCAGTCATCACAATTGTAGAACTTTAAGGTTTTTAAAATTCATTTCCTTCTTACATTGAGGAGAAGAAAATCACTCTTCAGCTCATGTAGAACCTTATTTCCCTAAGTTGATGAGGATGTCTGATGTCACAGTTTTTTGTATAAATGTGAAGTTACAATATATTCAATGTTTCTTCTGAGGCATCAAAATTCAAAAAATGAAAAGGAGAGGGTCTGAACTGCCAGGAGATTTATGTAAAACTAGACAAGAAATCATGTCAAAACAGTCTGATGATTTGTAGGGCATTGCAAACCTCGAGGATATATAAAGGGAGGCTAAGGAAATGATCAGGGAGTTGGTGACGAGGAATTCTTTGCATAACGCTGACTTTGGATATTGTTCCTTTTCTCTCTTATCCCTCAAGTTACATGAATTGATTTTTAAGATTTTTATTTAGAAATCCTAGTATGTGGTCACTGGAACTTGGGAGAGGATGAAAAAACAGGGACTGATTCCTGAGTCCCTAGTGATTTAAACAAACAAACAAACATCCTAAAGGTAAGAGGCAGATTGGAAGACCTCTAGTGAAAGGAAGTAGTTTAGAAGGTACTGTAATCATGAGATAAGATAGATTTTCTGATGGGCCAAATGGATCTGTGGAATGGAGCCAGAGTTCAGCTATGATCAAAGGGACTTGATCCAAGAGGCTCACTGTAGTGGCAGTAGAGGTTTTGTGCGTGCATACACGCTTGTGTTTGGGGGAATTGTTCTTGAGACTTCAGGAGAGGAAATTTTTACGAATAGCTTTTGTATTTCTGCTATGCCCAGAATGAACTAATGTTCGTCCATTCAGCCATAACAACATAGCCACTTTTCTATAATTCCTCTCTTCATTGATCCCGAATTTGTACAATTTAAAATTCATACCTTGCTGTGGGTGAAAGAAAAGAAACCTACGTTTCCTCCTGTGAGGAACTCAGCTGAGCTTGGAGAGAGAGAGAGAGAGCTGAGTTGCCAGGTGTCAGTAGCTGATTAAAGCAACAAACCAAAAACAAAAGGATTAGGTCTTTAATCACTGACTGAGAGGGTGTTAAACAAGAGTCTAAAACTCACAGCTCCAACTCCTCCTGTTCTATTTTTGTCCGTGGAAAGGCCCCAAGGTGGAGGGTCAGTTGGATCAACACGGACATAGAGGTGGTCGTCCTCTATTTTGAGGGAGTCCTGAGCAAAAGGCTCCAGCAGTTTTATGGACTCTGGGCTTGGGGAGGCGAAGGGAAGGGCCAGGAGTGAAAAAATACTGGGTTCTCAGTGAGAGCGTGGAAATGTGTCCCCAAGGTTTCTCCCTCCTCCCCTCTTAAAGGGCCTGAAGATACCATGTTCAAGGCCTCAGATAAGAGACCTAGGAAGGCAGGTGTCTGGACTAGGAATGTCGACATGCAAAGACAGTGACTGGCCAGAGGGGCCTGCATCATTGACTGCAACCCCTTTCAGAGACTGCAGTGCACTGACTATGCACTAAGTCTGGTGTGGGGACAGCAGCCCTTCCCCAAGAGGCCTGCCACATAAAGCTTTGTTAGTGCCTGTGATCTGGCCTGAAAAATCATACATGGGTTTTTAACCAGGAGTCCAACTCCTCGCCTCCCTTCCAAATAGAAGATTTCTACATCCAAAATAGATACTAAATGCGAGAGAGGAATTAGCCGTATTTGGATGAGACAATGATGTTTTGTCATTAAAAAGAACTGGAATTTTGTTCCTAAATATTTCTGTAAAAGCTATGAAATAGCTGTGGGACTCAGGGAATTAAAGACATTGGTGAGGATATGTAAAGTTTCTCTCTGATTGAATGCTACCAGCCCAACTTGGTTGATAAACAAATTATACATAGGTATATTAAAATATTTCACATTTGAATTTTTGCTTATTATTATGAAAGCAGTATAATTTTGGCATAAGAAGCTACCTACTTAAGTATAAAAATATTTAAGGTATCATTGAATTGTCAGGTGCCCTGTTGTTCCAAGGGTTTGTGTCCCTAGACAATTTCCTCTTTGCTTATACAAACACGTAGAAGCCTATATAAAAATATGTGTTTCTGTTTGTAGGTATGTCTATGTTTTAATTTTCCAAATAGAATCATACAACTTTTTCTAATAGTCCACTTCTCTAGTACCTGCTGTATATTTAAAATTCAATAAACTTATGGTGAGACCAAGCCATGTAAGTTTTTGTCAGTTCCAAGCATAGGAACAACTGAGGCTGAATCAGTGTCCACAAAGCACATAATGATGAATGTTGATGTTATTACTATTAAATTCTTTATTCCCCGTAAGTGCCTAGTTGGTTTAGAATGAAACCATGAAGACACAAATCATCTCGTAACTTGCAGAAAATATAGCTGAGTCTTCAGGTGCTGAGTCCTGTGAGAAAGAGGGGAGAACAATCGATGTGAGAGCAGGAAAAGGAGAGTTTGTTGTAAGGGTCCACAGCAGGTGTCCTGAAAAAGACTCAGCCAGAGATATCACTGAACTTCTGTAGGGTGACAGAAAAACAGAGACCAATTCAACTGCTACCATGAGATTCTGTAAACTTCCTACTACATTCAGTCATTATCTTGGACTGGAAAAAGCAGAGAAATATCTTTTGAATGGAGTAGAGGGAGGTTTGATGACTTTGAATTTTTAATTCACTGAATATATACAAAATGGAATGTATTAGGCTTAAAGAAATTGATTTAAATTTTAAAATGCTTATCTACTTTTACTTGACAAGATTAAAAAAAATTGTGTTCTGTCAAGCGTGGGCATGGGCCTTCCTGAGCAATTTGAGCTTTGTTATAAATAATAAAGAAAGCTATATATTTTTTGTATATTTGAATGGAAAAATAAAAATTTCACCTTGATTCTAGAAGTGAGATAATTCAAGAAATTATCACTGAATCAAAATGAAAATTATATAAACCATGACATATAAAATTAGGGGATGAAATGGGGTAGAATTTTGAAAGTTAAGAGGAGTTAGCTCAGCTTCTTCCATGATAGGATATTAATCTCTATAGTTTAATTAAAATATAGTTTAGAATAAAGGAAACAACATGACTTCAAACTCCTAGTAGCATTCCATTTTTTTTCTTTTTGTCTTAGAGAAGGATTAAAGAAACCAACATCACTTTTGGGGAAGAAATAGTTGTTGGTTTGGCAATTCCTTTTGTTCTTTCACCATTAAACAAAAGTAAAATCTAGTATTTTATTAAATATGAAATACATATATACACACACATGCATATACTTATGTACACATAGATGTGATTTTTCTCTGTAATATAGTCATTTTTACAATCACAAGTGAGAAGAATAGTTAATTATCTAAACTTTTCTCTGAGAGACTTAGTGCTTATTCAGGTTTTTATAATTTGGTCCACCCAGGTATCATCAAACTTGGCACAGGAATGTTTTTAATACACTACATGTCCACAGTTGAATTTAAGAATATTTCTTCTTTGGAGGAAAAACAATAAGACTTTCTAATGGGTCCTAACTTGGCTGGCACTTACAATCTTCTACATAAAACAGAAGCTATCTCAGCATTATATATGTTAAATGACAAGCAGATCAAGTCAGCAGAAGTGTCAAAAATGACAACTTTACTCAGGGGTATATGGTTTTTCAGGAATCATCAAGATGCCTCCAATTTGTCAAATATGGAATAACAGGAAAATTATCATCTCCATGTAGAGGAGAAATAAAACACACAATATCATAGGTATAAGAAATGGACATTTCAGGAATAACTCTCTAAGATAGTGCATAAAAAGTTATGTACTTAGGAATGGCTGACTAGAGTGTCTATTTATTTAATGCTAAATAAGTTACTAGAATGAAAATTAGGACTTGTACAAGCCCAGTGTTTCTGAAGTGAAAAATTAAAGTGGATATCAAGAAGAATTTAGAGAATTTGTATTCACAAGCAAATATTTAAATACTTATTTTTAAAAAAACCCTCCTATTTCTAGAATACCTCAGAGCACTCTGACCTGTTTCAGTTCTTGTAACTTTATATTATTCTCCGTTCAAATTTTTTTTAATTTAAAAAGATATGTTTATGGGCTTGTGGGAACTGATGTCTGTTAGAATCAAGGTAAAGATGGCAAAAATTGTTTTCTTATCCAGAAAAAGTATGAGTGAAGAAATAGAACATAAAATATGCTACCAAGTTCATTGAAGTTATCTCTTATTTTTATTCAGTATTTTAATAACCTATATAGTATATATTAAAGTGATTATTTTGCCTTTCACCTAGTATTATACATATTTTTATTAAATGCTATAAAAATCTCTGTGAAGAAAGCTTCTTTGGTTTGTCAATTTCTTTAAATAAAAGAAACAGTGCTGTTGATAAATTTACATATAAATCTGAAAAAAGTTAAATTCAGAATTAATAAATCATCACTAGCTTTAATACTTCTTGGCAAGAATTATTTGACATTATATAAATGGTCTAGATTGTCGTTTTCTGACAATAAAATGCATTTATTTCAGAGTCAACAAAAAATTAGTTAATCTACAGTTTTTCATCATCAATCTATTAAAGTTATTCAGGAAACTATGTGAAATGGTTTATGAAATTCTTCCCAAATAATCTGTGAAGCAGAAAAAAAACGACTTTTCCAATTCTTTTGTTTGGGTGAAGAATTCATCCAAACTCTTAGCCCCTCAATCTCATTAATGCACATATGGTAAACGGAATAATAGAATCATTAGTTTTCATCCAACTTTATATGTAATTTAAACAAAAATTTTCAAGAATGGAACTACCTCCAGAAGACATTTTAAAAAGCAACTTATTTTTCCCTATTATATCTCAAATAATTTTTAAACTGGAAGAAAAGATATTTTGATTTCTTAATGAAAAGTAACTAAATATACGTGATTTATAGTCAAAAGAAATGGAAATCTATTTCCTTAATTGATTTCTTACTTTAGACGATGCAATTTTGTATTTTAAAAATTGGAGCATGTTCGTAACTTTTTTTTATATCAAGTACAATCTTTATTCACTCTCCAACTTCAATAGAACTTTGTAGCTTTTAAAAGGAATTTTCAGGACTTCCCTGGTGGCACAGTGGTTAAGAATCCACCTGCCAATGCAGGGGACATGGGTTCGGTCCCTGGTCCGGGAAGATCCCACATGCTGCAGAACAACTAAGCTCATGTGCCACAACTACTGAAGCCCGCGCACCTAGAGCCTGTGCTCCACAACAAGAGAAGCCACTGTAATGAGAAACCCATGCACCACAACGAAGAGTAGCCCCTACTATCCACAACTAGAGAAAGCCCACGCGCAGCAACGAAGACCCAACGCAGCCAAAAATAAGTAAATAAATAAATAAATATATATATTTAAAAAAAGAGTAATTTTCAAAGAACAACTCATTTTCTAGTAGCCTTTACGTATATTTAAAATCCTCAAAATAGTGGTATATATCTAGTAAAACTGAGTCATATGAAATTGCTAATGTTTGATCTTTTTGACCAACAATTATAGCAATTTTGTATGATTCAAATCAGACTTTAAAAACAAATTGCAGTGCTAAATACTAAATGAAAATGATCCATCTCAACCTAGGGTAGTGTTTATTTCTAGGGAAAAAGATGCTTAGAAGGAAACAGTTGGGGGTTTAGCTCTATGTTTACATTTTTGTTTATTTAAAATAAAAGAAAGAGATGAGAAAAAAATTTCCATTAACAGCAAATAAAATACTTAGAAATATATTTAACTACAAATACAAGTAATTATGTGAAGAAACTGTAATGCCTCCTATAGGGACTAACATTAACACCCCATTAAACGATGAGATAAAGCATAATCTAATATTAAAATTTTGGAGGGCTATTTTAATTTTAGTTTTAATTAAAGTCTAATTAAGTTCAGATGATAATATTTTCACTTGAAAATTGAGAAAATTTTATTTTCATTCATAAAGAAGTGAATATAAAAATTTGATAACTGAGGGAAAATATTTTCATATATATAGACTCTCCTGGGTCTCTAGATTGCCAACTCACCCTGCAGATCTTGGGACCAGCCAGCCTCCATAATCATGTGAGCAAATTCAGTAAAGTAATTATCTTTATAGCAATAATTATTGCTATTAATACAATTAATTGATAATAAGTAATTGGTAACAATTTATATTGAACAATTATATCATTTCTTTATTATTAATAATTATTATTACAATAAAGATATTTATAAGGAATTTGCTCACACAATTATGGAGTCTGGCTAACCCCAAGATCTGCAGGGTGAGTAAGCAAGCCTTACTTACATCCTTACAATGGATGGCTTATTACCACTCTGACTCTAAAGGCCTGAGAACCAGGAGAGCTAGTGGTGTAGTACCATCCTGAAAGCTGGCAGGTTGGAGACCCAGGAATATCCAATGTTTCTGTTCAAGTTCGAAGGCAGGAAAAGAGCCCGTGTTTCAGTTCAGAGGCAGACAGGCTGGAAAAATTCTCTCTTCCTCAGAAGAATGTCACCTGTTTGTACTGTTCAGGTTTTCAAATGATTGGATGAGGCCTACTCACATAAGGGAAGACAATCTGCTTTACTCAGTCTACCAATTTAAATGTTAATCTCACTTAAAAACACTCACAGAAACTCCCAGGACGTTTTACCCAATTTATGGACACTCTGTGGCCCAGTCAAATTGATACATAAAATTAACCATCACACTGTGCAAATTACTATATTTTATAATATGTTATATATTATACAATATATTAATAAACTATGATAATTTAAAGTATTGTACTTGTCTCAAAATGAGAAAAAAGATAATAAAAACCTTGTCTCAAAATGAGAAAAAAGATAATAAAAGTCTAAAGACATATCAGAATTACCTATATATTACACAGATATATGTGTGTATGTATGTGTGTATGTGTATCTACATATGTGTATATATATGTATAAGCATATTGCATTTTTTACAAATTGAAGGCTGTGTGGAGCAAGTCTATTGGCACCATTTTTCCAATAACATTTGCTGAGTTCATGCGTCTGTGTCACTTTTTGCAATATTTCAAGCTTTTTCACTATTATTTTATTTGTTATGGTGATCAGTGATGAGCAATCTTTGATGTTACTACTGCAAAAATATTAAAACTCATTGAAGACTCAGATGATGGTTAACATTTTTGAGCAACACAGTATTTTTAAATTAAAGTATATACTTTTTTTTGCCATAATGCCATTGCACACTTTATGTACTACAGTATAATGTAAACATAACTTTTATACTCACTGGGCAACCGAAAACTTCATGTGACTTGCTTTATTGTAATATTCGCTTTACACTGGTAGTCTAGAACTGAAGCCATAATACTTTCGAGGTAGACTTGTGTGTGTTTATGTATGTATGTATGTGTGTGTGTGTATATATCTATATCTATATATATCTGTGTGTTTAGAGAGAGAGAGGGGGGAGAGAGACAGATATAGACACAATGTTTGATAATTAAACATACATAGCAACATGAAAAAGGGAAAGGAAATTTGGTGAGTGGTGAATTTGAAGTAGAAATAGAAATATTTGGAGTGGGTTAAAATTTTGTTATCCACCACTGGTTTTTGGAAGTGGTTTTGCTTATCTTCTGAAAACCAGGTTATAAACTAGTAAAACTATTTAAGAAAGATATCACAAACTCTGGGTACAATAAGAACATAGATGCAAAGATCACAAAGTTAACAAATGTTGATATATAATATCTGGTCCCAAATACTCCCTAGCTTAAAATGTAGGAGATTGAAAGCCTGAAGAATTACAGAGAGAACACCTATTATATCTATCTGTGTTCTTCTGATAGTTCTTGGCCATAAGAAGCACCAGAATAGTTTAATAAGTAGCAGATGTGGACAAATGCAAGCCAGTATGAGAGACTAAGCACATTTGTACTATCAATAGCCCTCCAATGCATTTTTTATAGGAATGTAAAGAGAGTTAGAGCCTCTTATTCCACTCTTACTGTAGATCCTGGATATTTTTTATCTGTGCACCTCTAAATAGCCATTTGTCAGTTTTTGGAAATAAAATTAGAATAATAGTAAACAAATCATCTTATTTTATTAATACAAAATGCTATGTAGCTATTACAGTTTTTAAAATGAAATTAAGATATCCATAATATGTGAAATTTAAAACATGAGAAAAGTCTAAGATAATCTTACTGCATGATCTACTTAATAAATAATTACCAAAATAACAAAAAAGTACAAATTAAAACTAAGAAAATTTGGAGAAGAGAAAGTAAGGCAGTAGATAGAACAGTGTGAGTTAAAGACAGGAAATTAGAGATTTAACAATACTACTTAGTTTGAGATATCACCCCCTCAAAATGAATAAAACATTCAAAAGTCATTACTGCCAAAGACTTGGACTAAAAATGAGAGCAGATTGGAAGGCCACTAGTTTTCATTTTATAACCTTCCATGATGCTAATATTTACCCCCATGTGCATATATTATTCTGAATTAAAGATATCTCTGTCTGGATTATATGTCTGAGTATGGTTGGGGTTGATAGTGAGTTTCCATGACATGATGGAACTTGTACTTGAGTACAGCTGGAGAAAGATGGATTTTAGTTGTGTCTCTCTCTTTAGCTCTAGGATTCTGGATACATTTCTTACTCTCCTTTTATGAAAATACAATAACTATAGAATAACTATGTATTTATTTTCCTAATTTACAAAGTGATATTAAACATCCATAAATGTGCTTTAAAAACCAGTAGTGTTATCTAAACAATCTGGGGATGCTTTGCTCAAAGTTTCAGTCTGTAATTTCACTTTTCTCATTCTTACAGCTCTATTATATTCAAAAATCTTGTGGTGTCAAGTAAGAGATTTACTGCCTAAATAAATTACTGATTTCATGTGAGAAAATGGGTGAGTGGCATTGTACTTTATACAGCATGGAAAGCTAGTAATGTTTAGAACACTGACTAAGTTCAATATACTATGTACCAAAATTAAAATGTTGCCATAATTCATAAGGCAATATTTAAAATAGGCAGATATTTTGGGGAAGCGTGTGTGAATGTTTCAGCAAAATTTATAAAGGAATAACTTAGATGCTGTAATTGGGCATTGGCAATGATATTTACAGTAGTTACCTCAATGTTATGGGCAAAGAAAAGATTCATAATATTAGCAGCTACTATTTTATTGTCATTTAAATTAGAATAATTAGGTATTCTGAAATGATATGACATTGCCTTATAAAGGATCACAGTATCTTGATCCACTTTATTGTCAATTATAAATCTTAGTAAAAAACATGAAAGTGTCATAATTACCACCTATTCTCAGGCATTCAACAATTATCATGTATAATATTATTTAATATATAACATAGTAGTGATATATGTTAAAATATTTAAATAACAAGTATATGTTTATATTATATAATATAGTTAATGCATTATATCACTATACATTATATATGTACATATATATTTGTCTGTTTGTATGTATACACACATACACACACAGGTTGATGACCATATGTCAAGCATTATGCCAGGATGTAGAAACAAGATTAATTCATAATCTAATGGGGGCTACAAAAAAGTGAAGTAAGAACGGTGGCATTAGAGATAAGTACAGGTGCCCTAGGGTATAAATCAACTTTTAATAATAAGTGACATATATTTTAACCTCATCACTCACAGTTTTAATGAGATTAAAATTTGTCATTCAATAAATATTAAGATCTGTAGAGTGACATGGTATATTCATCTCCTTAACATCATGTATACACAGTTACTTAATAGTCATATTGAATATGTAGAACAAAATGCACAGAATTAACATTCCTGTTATAACTAATGGATCTGAAGAAACACTTTGACCTCATGAAATATTGCAAACTTAACGATACAAGAAAAAATTTAGAGTCGGAACATAGATACTTCCCCTAATCTAGTGATTCACTGGGACATGTACAATTGTTCTGCTATTCTGGGTGAGGCTGTGGAACACAAGTGCTTTCAAATTAATGTATCCTTTATTCCTCTACCTGTGCTTTTCCTGATTCATGCTGCCAATAATTTAACTCTTCGTTGTCACAGAAGCCCCTTTAATAAGATGAACTTTTATGAAGGGAAAATATTGTTTAAAGCTTCACTTTTGTACAAATGCTTTTTCACTTTCCTCCAGTGTAACTATGTGTTATAATACTCTCTCAGCAGTATTTTCAAGGAAATTTGTTTTTGTTTTGTTCTCTATTACAAATAATATGTATCACTTTAAAATGTGTTGAGATTACCATCATGAATCAAAATTCAGTATTACCCCTATGAAAACTTTCTTTATATGCAATATAGTTTTGTCCAAATAGCTGACAAATTCCTGAATTTATGTGATGCTTTTGTTCTCAGTTTGCAATAAGTGCCTAAAAACTTGAATTAGAAACCAAAACTACTTCCGTACTGAAGTGTTTGATATGCTTTTATATAAATGTGTAGCTGTAGCACTTTTTTATTCTAGAGGAGAAATATGTAGTTCATATATTTTCTTTTTTTTAAACTTTGGGTTTTTATTTATTTATTTATTTATTTATTTATGGCTGTGTTGGGTCTTCGTTTCTGTGCGAGGGCTTTCTCTAGTTGCGGCAAGCGGGGGCCACTCTTCATTGCAGTGCGCGGGCCTCTCACCATCGCTTCCTCTCTTGTTGCGGAGCACAAGCTCCAGACGCGCAGGCTCAGTAATTGTGACTCACGGGCCTAGTTGCTCCGAGGTATGTGGGATCTTCCCAGACTAGGACTCGAACCTGTGTCCCCTGAAATGGCAGGCAGATTCTCAACCACTGCGCCACCAGGGAAGCCCCATATATTTTCATATCCCAAGGCTATTTTTAAATCCTAGTGTTGTTGTTGTTGGTACTGACAGTATTAAATGGAGGGATGGCCATCACTTAAGTAGTCACATAACTGGTTTTATATAGAATCCTACCCACTCTAGAATCTTAATAGTCAGTTTTATTTGACATAAAACCAAAAATCATTTTGTATTTTTCTAGAATGTAAAAATCTATAGCTTTTTAAAAAAACACATTTATTAACTTTTTTCCTTAAATAAACCAGTCTTACAAACGACTGCAAAAATCATATTTTCTTATCCACTTTTAATCACCTAGAAGTGTAAAAGAAGTTACTACAAACAGTCCAGTCTAGATCAGGTGTTGCCAGGGCATAAAAAGTTAAGAAGTTGAGGAGAGATATAATTATTATGATAAACTTTGAAAAGTTCTAGGCTCAAGAAATGAAGAGGAAAATCTTCGTTTATAAAATACTACTACTGGGCTTCCCTGGTAGCGCAGTGGTTGAGAGTCTGCCTGCCAATGCAGGGGACACGGGTTCGAGCCCTGGTCTGGGAAGATCCCACATGCCGCGGAGCAACTAGGCCCGTGAGCCACAGTTACTGAGCCTGCGCATCTGGAGCCTGTGCTCCGCAACAAGAGAGGCCGCGACAGTGAGAGGCCCGCGCACCGCGATGAAGAGTGGCCCCCGCTTGCCGCAACTAGAGAAAGCCCTCGCACAGAAACGAAGACCCAACACAGCCATAAATAAATAAATAAATAAATAAATAAAAATGTAAAATACTACTACTACGACTACTACTACTAATGACAATAATGATAAATCAAATCAAAGGTAAAAAACCATGAAGCATTTTGTTGAAAAAGGAGCAAACTCCCTGGTTTCAAATACTGCAAAATGGAGAAAGATGTTTAGGTGGATGCAATGTCCAGAGCTTATTAATGAACATCAAGTTCAACAATATGGCCATACATGATCCAAATGCAGCAGGTTACTCCTGAGAGGATGGTTAGCTTAGTAGACTAGGAAACAGCTGCTATAGAATTCTCCTTTCCTGAGAAAGGAAATTGTCCTTCCTCTCCTTAAAAGCAAAGTGGAACTCCCCATATGAAGTGGCTGATATTCTGTAATACATGCCACGCTGAATTGGCTTTATGACGATCAAATGTTCATCCAGGTCATGGTAAATGCTGTGATTAAGTGGGCACCTTTTTCATGAGCACGCCATGTAAACTTACTGCCGTAAAATTAAGCAACAGTCTGAACGGCCATGTCAGATTTGTTTTCTCAGCTTCCTCTTATGGGTATGTGTCTTACAGATGCTAAAAAAAATTAGAGTGATTCACAAGAGAATGGGAAAAGATAGGGGATAGACGTCTTTAAATGGTTATTAAGCAAAAAATTGATAAAGCAGACATGGATGGGATTGAAATGCAGCACTCTCAGAGGTGAGGTGGGCTGATAGACTCTGCTGGTTCCTCAACATTTAAGGGCCTAAACAAATCCACACTATTTAATGCAGTTTGGAGGAATTTTTTTTAAAAAGCCTAAAGGCAAAAATGGAAATAAGAAACCTGACCTCAAATCACCTGGGACAAATTAAATCAGGAAAAGCATTGACAAAGGGGCCAAGGTCCTTTGGCCCAACCCCTGGCTGGGGACTCAACGCTATATACACACTTAGAGTAAAATGGCCAAGGGTCAGAGAAGAAACTTTTCTTAGGCTCCTCGACTTGGAAGCCCAATGAACTCTGATCCTGAACTTTCGGTGAAAGCCTAATGGGGCTACAATTAGATTGGAAGATACGTATGTGCCAAAGTTGATTAATTAAGATGAAAGTTTAGATGAAAATTGGCTTTAGGGGAGATAGGTGCCAGTATAGACATGGTGGAACAAGCTGAATTCACTTTTAATGAGGAGTGGTATTCAGTGGAAATTGACTTCTTTACTCGAATAGGCAGATTTGAAGGAATTCTTTCCCAGGAGGAAGGCACTACTATGATTCAAATTCCCCTGAAGCCTAAATGTTGTGTCCTTCCTTACAACACTTTCTGATTGTTTTCATTACTGTTCTTTACCCATTCTCAGAAGGATGGAGTAACCCTTCTCATCATGAGCCTTATACTTTTCAAGAATTACAGTGGTATCTAGTACCTTCTACCTTATTTTTTATATCAAGTTCTTTCACCCTCCTTCCTTGTTACTTGAGCTTGTCTCCTCTGCTTCCTCACCATCACACCACAGAGCAATGGAATATGCTGGTGGAATGCTGCTTCTGTCCCAGAAAATCCTATTCACCTGACAAGTAGACTAAAGTCATTTTTGACAAATTTATACAAAAGAATTCCCCTCTTAGTTTCTTTGCATCACTTAATTCCAAATTCCATCCTAGAAAAACATGTTTTCATTCTTATAATTGAATCTAATATTCCATGAACATTAGTTTTCTACTGCTGCTGTAACCAATTTGGTTAACCAACACAAATTGATTCACTTACAGTTACGGAGGTCAGAAGTCTAAAGTCAGTTATGTTGGGCCAAAAGGTATTCACAGGACTCGTGTCATCTAGAGGCTCTAGGGAAGAGCCCATTCCCTTGTCTTTTCATTTTTCTTTTTAGAACGAAGCAATTTTTAATTTACCTGCTAATAAAAATTAAAGTGGAAATCAATAAAATACATATTATAACTTCTGAAAGCCCAGGCTCCTTTGGGGTTTTCTTGTTTATTTTTGTTTTTTTGTTAATTTGTATTGGAGTACAGTTGCTTTACAATGTTGTGTTAGTTTCTGCTATACAGCAAAATGAATCAATTATATATATATATATATATTCATTCTTTTTTAGATTTCCCTCCCATTTAGGTCACCACAGAACACTGAGTAAAGTTCGCTGTGCTACACAGTGGGTTCTCATTAGTTATCTATTTTATATATGGTACTGTGTATATGTCAATCCCAATCTCCCAATTCACCACCTCCCCCCTTGGTAACCATAAGTTTGTTTTCTACATCTGTGACTCTATTTCTGCTTTGCAAATAAGTTCATCTGTGCCATTCTTCTAGATTATATGATATCTGTCTTTCTCTTTCTGACTTATTTCACTCTGTATGACAATCTCTAGGTCCATCCATGTTGCTGCAAATGGCACAATTTCATTCCTTCTTATGGCTGAGTAATATTCCCTTGTATATATGTACCACATCTTCTTTATCCATGCATCTGTGGATGGACATTTAGGTTGCTTCCATGACCTGGCTATTGTAAATAGTGCTGCAATGAACATAGAGGTGCATGCATTCTTTCTAATTATGGTTTTCTCTGGATATATGCCCAGGAGTGAGATTGCTGAGTCATATGATAGCTCTATTTTTAGTTTTTTAAGGAACTTCCATACTGTTCTCCATAGTACCTGTACCAATTTACATTCCCACCAACAGTGTAGGAGGGTTCCTTTTTCTCCACACCCTCTCCAGCTTTTATTGTTTGTAGATTTTTTTGATGACGGCCATTCTGACTGGGGTGAGGTGATACCTTGTTGTAGTTTTGATTTGCATTTCTCTAATAATTGGTGATGTTGAGCATACTTTCATGTGTTTTTTGGCCATCTGTATGTCTTCTTTGGAGAGATGTCTATTTAGGTCTTCTGCCCATTGTTTGATTGGGTTGTTTGTTTTTTTGATATTGAGCTGCATGAGCTGTTTGTATATTTTGGAAATTAATCCCTTTTTATTTGCTTCATTTGCAAATATTTTCTCCCATTCTGAGGGTTGTCTTTTCATTTTGTTTATGGTTTACTTTGCTGTGCAAAAGATTTTAAGTTTCATTAGGTCCCATTTGTTTATTTATTTATTTTTAATTTTCATTACTCTAGGTGGTGGATTTAAAAAGATTTTACTGTGATTTATATCAAAGAGTGTTCTGCCTATGTTTTCCTCTAAGAGTTTTATAGTATCCAGCCTCACTTTTAGGTCTTTAATCCATTTTGAGTTTATTTTTGTGTATGGTGTTAGGAAGTGTTCCAGTTTCATTCTTTTACATGTAGTAGCAGTCCAGTTTTCCCAGCGCCATTTATTGAAGAGACTGTCTTTTCTCCTTTGTATATTCTTACCTCCTTTGTCATAGATTAGGTGGGCATAGGTGTGTGGGTTTATCTCTGGGCTCTCTATTCTGTTCCATTTTTCTATATTTCTGTGTTTCTGCCATTCCCTTGCATCTTAAAGCTTCTGTAGGCTGCCTGCACTCCTTGGTTCAAGTCTCTCTCCTCACATCATTCCAGCTTCTTGCTTCTGTTGTCATATCTTCTGCTTCTTCCTCTGCCCTCATTCTTTTGACATTCTTACAAGGACCCTTGTGATTACATTTAGGGCCAACCCAGATAATCTCCAGGGTAATTATCTAAGATAATCTCCAAGATAATCCTAGAATTACCCAGGATAATTATCCAGGAAAATCTCCCCATCTCAAGACTCTTAATTTAGTCACATTCCCAAGTGTGTTGCCATATAAGGTAAGATTCACAGACTCTGGAGATTGTGATGTGGACATGTTAAGGGACCATCTTACCAATACCATAGTTTAAATATATTAACATCAGTATTTTGAACTACTTAAATGTTTATTTTTTTTCCTTGCTTTGTAAAGGCAAAATGTACAGATGTTCCATGAATCTCTTTATTTGTTTCACAACATGGTTTTCAGTTTATGTGCAGTCCATGCATATCTGGTGGTTACCCCTGGTGGGGAAAAATATAGAGTAATGTAAACATTGGAACAGTGTCATCAGTCTTTCTCATATAATAATGAGATGCAAGTGACTTCTCCTTTTTGGCTGATTACCTAATTGGAATGTTAAAAAAATGTTTGTCTTCTTAAACTCTGTCCAACTTAGATCTTGAGGCTGCTGTTTATTTGACTCATTTCTTCCCCTGACTCATTAGTTGCCATCTATCCAACTCACATTACATGAAATTTATCATCAAATTAACATTAATTACTTATTTCTCCCAAATACTCCCTTTATTATTCATCCAGGCATTTTCCTGTCACCTGTTCAATACTATGGTGAATTAACATTTCTAGAGCAGCAAAGATTTCAGGAACACCTAATTTTAGTAATCAGAAGAAATGTCTGGAAGGGCTGCTCCCATGATTAAATAATTTTAATAAATGGCAAAACTTTGAAGCCCTCCTCTCCTAAATTAAGTGAATAAGTCTTCAACCTGTATCGCAGTGGATATAAGACACTAATTTGACTTTGTGGGACTGTTACCTGTGATATTTCCAGTTTTAGGAATAGTTGACACTAATATATTAATCTTAGGAATTAACTCTAGAAGGCAACCCTGGTGCAGCGGAAATGTCATGGGGTTTTGGAACCAGACACACAGGAGATCATCTACACATCTATCACTCACTTTTTGGGTGATTTGGTAAAATTTCTACAGTCTTCATATCTCAGTTTTCTTTTCTGTAAAATGGAGTTAACACATGCTATCAAATTTTCTAAAGTAGTTTTGAAGGGTTGATGAAATAATGGCTATAACCACCCTGTCACAACTTAAACACTCAAAATAAGCTCATTTCTGCTGGCTTCATTATCAGTCTTTTATCCATATTTATATGCAAAATCCTAGGTACTTGATTTAAGTTCTTTCTAGTAGTTTACTATTTGTCTTTATTTAATTATAGTAAAAACTGCACTTGGGGAGAGTTATATGATGAGGTACGTGATCATGTAAACCCAGCTAACTTCCTTTAAGAATTCCTGTAGCATAGCTGTTCCCATGAAAAACTTTGAGTCACATGATTGTCCATTAGATCTGTAGTCTCGGAAACTGAATTTTTCCAGACAGAAAAATGGGTCTTTGAGGTCTTCTTCAAAACTTGATCCATACCAATATATCAGTATGTTTTTCTATAAAAACAAAAATACTGGAGAGAAACAGTTTCTTGGATTGGCAAATAAATACATATTCTTCCAAGAAGAGAGCTTTATGGTGAGCCAGTGTAATAATCAAAAGAAAACCATGTGTCAAAAGCCAGAATGAGTGTTGTTACCTGATTCACATTTTAGACACACCTTCAACTTCTCCTTCTGCTCAACCCAATTTTCTTTTCCTTCTTTCACAAATGTTGATCCCTAATCAATGCTGCACCACAAACTGCATCTTGGCATCTGCTTCCAGCGAACACAACCTGCAGAAGTTGATATCAGGGGTAGTCCCAGGAGCAGGTTATAAGATGAGTTTTTTGAGCTGATTATGCATGACTCAGCCAGCATTGAGAACCTCATCAACATCCTCTGGCACAAGGTGGAAGTTCAGTTGTTAAAACATTTATCACTCATGTATTTGGACAGTAGTAGTTGAATGGAAAATAAATAAGTGTATTATATCGGCCATTTCAAGCTTATTGGGGAAAATTAAACTGAAAGGACCATGGGATTTGATGCTTTTGCTAAACTGTACTAATTTAACAGAAAACAATACAATACTAAAGAAAACTAATAAGTAATTGAAAACTGAGAGTGAAGGCCAGAGGATTTCTTCAAAAAATAAATGAAACTCTCCTCTCCTGCAGAAGGAAGGCAAAGAAACCTGAGAACCAAGATGAAGACATAATAAGAGCTTAACTTTACAGAAAACTAATCGCCTCATGCGATTGCAACGTCACGCTGGCCTCTGCTGCCACAGGCTTGCTCCGCATTCCATACCCCTCCTTCTCCCTGACCTGAATGAGCCAGGGCCCCTAATCAGCTGCTACTTTAACCCTGTCCTGTCTGAGTGAAGAAGAGATGCTCTCAGGTGACCTATATGCAGAGGCAGGGCCAAATCCAAAGCCAAACCCCAGGAGCTGTGCGAACACATAAGAGAAAGGGAAATTTCTCCCAGCAGCCTCAGGAGCAGTGGATTAAATCTCCACAATCAACTTGATGTCCCCTGTATCTCTGGAATACCTGAATAGACAATGAATCATCACAAAATTAAGGCAGTGGACTTTGGGAGCAACTGAAGACTTGGGGTTTGCTTTCTGCATCTAATTTGTTTCTGGTTTTATGTCTGTCTTAGTTTAGTATTTAGAGTTTATTATCATTGGTAGATTTGTTTATTGATTTGGTTGCTCTCTTCCTTTGTTTTATATATATAGATATATATATTTTTTCCTTTTTCTCTTTTTGTCAGTGTGTATGTGTATGCTTCTTTGTGTGATTTTGTCTGTATAGCTTTGCTTTTACCATTTGTCCTAGGGTTCTGTCTGACCATTTGTTTGTTTGTTTGTTTAGTATAGCTTTTAGCAATTGTTATAATTGGTGGATTTGTTTTTTGGTTTGGCTGCCCTCTTCTTTCTTTTTTTTTTAACTTTTCAATTTTTTCATTTTTAATAATTAATAAAAATTTTTTTCATAACATTATTTTTTTATATTTTTTTCTTCTTTATTCCTTTTTTCTCCCTTTTCTTCTGAGCTGTGTGGCTGACAGGGTCTTGGTGTTCCAGCCAAGTGTCAGGCCTGTGCCTCTGAGGTAGGAGAGCCGAGTTCAGGACATTGGTCTACCACAGACCTCCCAGCTCCATGTAACATCAAATGGCAAAAGCTCTCCAAGAGATCTCCATCTCAAAGCTAAGACCCAGCTCCACTCAACCACCAGCAAGCTACAGTGCTGGACATCCTATGCCAAACAACTAGCAAGACAGGACACAACCTCACCCATTAGCAGAGAGGCTGCCTAAAATCATAATAAGGTCACAGACACCACAAAACACACCACTGGATGTGGTCCTGCCCACCAGAAAGACAAGATCCAGCTTCATTCACCAGAACACAGGCACCAGCCCCCTCCACCAGGAAGCCTACACAACCTACTGAATGAACCTTAGCCACTGGGGGCAGACACCAAAAACAACAGGAACTACGAACCTTCAGCCTGTGAAAAGGAGACTCCAAATCCAGTAAGTTAAGCAAAGTGAGAAGACAGAGAAACACACAGCAGATGAAGGAACAAGGCAAAAACCCACCAGACCAATCAAATGAAGAGGAAATAGGCAGTCTACCTGAAAAAGAATTCAGAGTAATGATAGTAAAGATGATCCAAAATCTTGGAAATAGAATGGAGAAAATATAAGAAACATTTAAGAAGGACCTAGAAGAACTAAAGAGCAAAGAAACAATGATGAACAACACAATAAAAGACATTTAAAAATCTCTAGAAGGAATCATTAGCTGAATAACTGAGGCAGAAGAACGGATAAGTGACCTGGAAGATAAATTAGTGTAAACAACTACTGCAGAGCAGAATAAAGAAAAAACAAAGAAAAGAACTCAGGACAGTCTCAGAGACCTCTAGCAAAACATTAAATGCACCAACATTCAAATTATAGGGGTCCCAGAAGAAGAAGAGAAAAATGAAGGAACTGAGAAAATATTTGAAGAGATTATAGTTGAAAACTTCCCTAATATGGGAAAGGAAATAACTAATCAAGTCCAGGAAGCACAGAGAATCCCATACTGGATAAATCCAAGGAGAAACACGCCAAGACACATATTAATCAAACTATCAACAATTAAATACTAAGAAAAAATATTAAAAGTAGCAAGGGAAAAACAACAAGTAACATACAAGGAAATCCCCATAAGGGTAGCAGCTGTTCTTTCAGAAGAAACTCTGCAAGCCAGAAGGGAGTGGCAGGACATATTTAAAGTGATGAAAGGGAAAAACCTACAACCAAGATTACTCTACCCAGCAAATATCTCATTCAGATTTGACAGAGAAATTAAAACCTTTACAGACAAGCAAAAGCTAAGAGAATTCAGCACCACCAAACCAGCTTTACAATAAATGCTAAAGGAACTTCTCTAGGCAGGAAACACAACAGAAGGAAAAGACCTACAATAACAAGCCCAAAACAATTAAGAAAATGGTAATAGGAACATACATATTGATAACCACCTTGAATGTAAATGGATTAAATGCTCCAACCTAAAGACATAGACTGGCTGAATGGACACAAAAACAAGACCCATATATATGCTGTCTACAAGAGAGCCACTTCAGACCTAGGGACATATACAGACTGAAAGTGAGGGGATGGAAAAAGATAGTCCATGCAAATGGAAATCAAAAGAAAGCTGGAGTAGCAATTCTCATATCAGACAAAATAGACTTTAAAATAAAGACTATTACAAGAGAAAAAGAAGGACACTATATAATGATCAAGGGATCAATCCAAGAAGAAGATATAACAATGGTAAATATTTATGCACCCAACATAGGAGCACCTCGGTATATAAGGCAAATTCTAACAGCCATAAAAGGGGAAATCGACAGTAACACAATCATAGTAGAGGACTTTAACACCCCACTTTCACCAATGGACAGATCATCCAAATGAAAATAAATAAGGAAGCACAAGCTTTAAATGATACATTAAACAAGATGGACTTAATTGATATTTGTAAGACATTCCATCCAAAAACAACAGAATAAACTTTCTTCTCACGTGCTCATGGAACATTCTCCATGTTAGACCATATCCTGGGTCACAAATCAAGACTTGGTAAATATAAGAAAACTGAAATTGTATCAAGCGTCTTTTCTGACCACAACACTATGAGACTAGATATCAATTACAGGAAAAAATCTGTTAAAAATACAAACACATGGAGACTAAATAATACACTACTTAATAACCAAGAGATCACTGAAGAAATCAAAGAGGAAATAAAAAATAGCTAGAGGCAAATGACAATGAAAACACAATGACCCAAAACCTATGGGATTCAGCAAAAGCACTTCTAAGAAGGAAGTTTATAACAATGCAATCCTACCTCAAGAAACAGGAAACATCTCAAATAAACAACCTAACATTACACCTAAAGCAATTACAGAAAGAAGAACAAAAAAAGCCCAACGTTACCAGAAGAAAAGAAATCATAAAAATCAGATCTGAAATAAATGAAAAAGAAATGAAGGAAACAATAGCAAAGATCAATAAAACAAAAAGCTGGTTCTTTGAGAAGATAAACACATTGATAAACCTTTAGCCAGACTCATGAAGAAAAATAGGGAGAAGACACCAATCAATAAAATTAGAAATGAAGAAGGAGAAGTAACAACTGATACTCCAGAAATACACAGAATCATGACAGATTACTACAAGTGACTAGATGCCAATACAATGGACAACCTAGAAGAAATGGACAAATTCTTAGAAAAGCACAACCTTCCGAGACTGAACCAGGAAGAAAGAGAAAATATAAACAGAACAATCACATACACTGAAGTTGAGACTGTGATTAAAAACTTTCCAACAAACAAAAGCCCAGGACCAGATGGCTTCACAGGCGAATTCTATCAAATATTTAGAGGAGAGGTAACACCTATCCTTCTCAAACTCTTCCAAAATATAGCAGAGGGAGGAACACTCCCAAAGTCATTCTATGAGGTCACCATCACACTAATACCAAAACCAGAAAAAAAGATGTCACAAAGCAAGAAAACTACAGGTCAATATCATTGATGAACATAGATGCAAAAATCCTCAACAAAATACTAGCAAACAGAATACAACAGCACATTAAAAGTATCATACACCATGATCAAGTGGGGTTTATCCCAGGAATGCAAGGATACTTCAGTATAAGCAAATCAATCGATGTGATAAAACATATTAAAAAACTTTAAGAGATAAACCATACGATCAATTCAATATGCAGAAAAAGCTTTCAACAAAATTCAACACCCATTTACGAAAAAAACCCTCCAGAATGTAGGCATAGAGGGAACTTACATCAATATAATAAAGGCCATATATGACAAACCTGGAGCCAACATCATTCTCAAAAAATGAAACCGTTTCCTCTAAGATCAGGAAAAAGGCAAGGTTGTCCACTCTCACCGCTATAATTCAACATAGTTTTGGAAGTTTTAGCCACAGCAATCAGAGAAGAAAAAGAAGTAAAAGGAATCCAAATCAGAAAAGAAGAAATAAAGCTGTCATTGATTACAGATGACATGATACTATACAGATAGAATCCTAAAGATGCATGCTACCACAAAACTAGTAGAACTAATCAATGAATTTGGTAAGGTAGCAGGATACAAAATTAATGCACAGAAATCTCTTGCATTCCTATACACTAATGATGAAAAATCTGAAAGATAAATTAAGGAATCACTCCCATTTACCATTGCAACTAAAAGAATAAAATACCTAGGAATAAACCTACCCAAGGAGACAAAAGACCTGTATGCAGAAAACTTAAGACACTGGTGAAAGAAATTAAAGATGATACAAACTGATGGAGAGATATACCATACTCTTGGATTGGAAGAATCAACATTGTGAAAATGACTATACTACCCAAAGCAATCTACAGATTCAATGCAATCCCTATCAAACTACCACTGGCATTTTTCACAGAACTAGAACAAAAAATTTCACAATTTGTATGGAAACACAAAAGACCCTGAAGGCCTAAATATAAGGCCAAATACTATACAAAAACAGAAATGTAGATCAATGGAACAGGATAGAAAGCCCAGAGATAAACCCATGCACAGATGGTCACCTTATCTTTGATAAAGGAGGCAAGAATATACAATGGAGAAAAGACAGCCTTTTCAGTAAGTGGGGCTGGGAAAACTGGACAGCTACATGTAAAAGAATGAAATTAGAACATTCCCTAACACCATACACAAAAATAAACTCAAAATGGATTAAAGACCTAAATGTAAGGCCAGACACTATCAAATTCTTAGAGGAAAACTTAGGCAGAACACTCTATGACATAAATCACAGGAAGGTCCTTTTTTGACCCACCTCCTAGAGAAATGGAAATAAAAACAAAAATAAACAAATGGGACCTAATGAAACTTCAAAGCTTTTGCACAGCAAAGGAAACCATAAACAAGACGAAAAGACAACCCTCAAAATGGGAGAAAGTATTTGAAAATGAAGAAACTGACAAAGGATTAATCTCCAAAATTTACAAGCAGCTCATGCAGCTCAAAATCAAAAAAACAAAACCTAATCCAAAAATGGGCTGAAAACCTAAATAGACATTTCTCCAAAGAAGTTATACAGATTGCCAACAAACACATGAAAGGATGCTCAACATCAGTAATCATTGGAGAAATGCAAATCAAAACTACAGTGAGGTATCACCTCACACCAGTCAGAATGGCCATCATCAAAACATCTACAAACAATAAATGCTGGAGAGGGTGTGGAGAAAACGGAACACTCTTGCACTGTTGATGGGAATGTAAATTGATAGAGCCACTATGGAGAACCATATGGAGGTTCCTTAAAAACTAAAAATAGCACTACCGTATGACCCAGCTACGCCACTACTGGGCATATACCCTGAGAAAACCATAATTCAAAAAGAGTCATATACCACAATGTTCATTGTAGCTCTATTTACAATAACCAGGACATGGAAGCAACCTAATTGTCCATCGACAGATGACTGGATAAAGAAGATGTGGCACATATGTACAATGGAATATTACTAAGACATTAAAAGAAACGAAATTGAGTTATTTGTGGTGAGGTGGATGGACCTAGAGCCTGTCATACAGAGTGAAGTAAGTCAGAAACAAAAAAACAAACACCGTATGCTAATACATATATATGGAATCTACAAAAAAAAAAGGTTCTGAAGAACCTAGGGGCAGGACATGATTAAAGACGCAGAAGTAGAGAGTGGACTTGAGGACACGGGGAGGGGGAAGTGTAAGAAAGGCCATATCATCATAGAATTTACAATTGAAGGTGCCTTCCACTTCATTTATGCTTACTTCTTCATTGTTTAATTAAGAAATAGAGTCTCAGATAAATAAAGTGGATTGTTTAAGTTTGAAAAGTTAACATCAAATCTTTAACCTAGTCACTATATTTCTGTACTTTTTAAATGTTCTTCAACATCACTGAGGAATTATATCTCTTTAAAAAATTATATTGATCAAATTTCCCTTTTACATATTATCTAAATGTGAAAAACATATATATTTTGATTACTAGGTTGTATACTATCTAGATGAAACTTAATGGATTAAATATAGTTAATATACCTGAATAATGGAATAGTTATAAGATCTATTATAAATTTAGTGTCTATTTTGTGCAAAACAATATGTATACATTTCATCTAATCTTTTCAACACCATACAAGGATATGTATAATTCTCATTTGACAGCCTTAGAAACTGAAATCCAGAGAATTACATGACTTGATCACATCAAAAAATAAGTAGCAGAGGTGTCTTTTATTCAAACAGTTATTTTAATTTTTAAAATTTATGTTTAAATTACACTAAAGTATTTATTCTTTAACAGTCATTAATAAAGTGCTCAATATGGGGAAAACATTGCCCCAGTTTTGAGAAATACAAAATGATATAGGATGGATGTTCGCACTTCAAAGACACTGAGGTCTAACTCTGTGCTGTAAACTTGGTCTCTGGGTCTCTTGTATCAGAAGTACCTCGTGTACTTGTGAAATATGGAGACTCTGACTCCAAAGAGTCGGGATCTCAGAAAGCAAGTGTATGGATTTGTGTTTGTACCTTAAACCTCAGATGATCTGAATTCACATTAAAGTTTGAGAACCACTGGCAGTACTAGAAAATGGATGAAGATGTATGCTGTGTGAATACCAGAATGGAGCATTGCTCTTTTACATTAGATTAAATGAAATATCTTTGCAACAACTCTGAACTATGAATATCGATATTTTTTTCATGATTCCCGATGAAGAAATGATCTAGAAAATCCAAATTATATCCTCAAAAACGATACAGTTTCTGGGGCATCAGGATTTAGCCTTGACTTTTCAGATGAATCTTCTTAAACTTTTCCTCAAATGACATTATAATTTTTGAAAATTCTGATGGGTATAAGTTGTTTTTTTTTTTTGCCTATGTCAATATTTTCAAAAGAAAATATTTAAGGAGTAAACTAGCCATGTTTTTTGGGGTTTTTTGTGCTCATTTGATTTTCAGACTTTTGAAGATATTAATGTCAATTGAATTTCCTAAGAATTTAGTCATGAAGAACTTCTTCAGAAAATTGGAACAGGATATGA
The DNA here is from genome assembly GCF_028023285.1 of Balaenoptera ricei. Taxonomy (NCBI): domain Eukaryota; kingdom Metazoa; phylum Chordata; class Mammalia; order Artiodactyla; family Balaenopteridae; genus Balaenoptera; species Balaenoptera ricei. The sequence goes on from NC_082640.1 coordinate 129,754,752, forward strand.
GCTGGCATTTATTTTCATACAGGCTCTTTAGTTTTGAAGATTCTAAAGAAGCTGATAATTATTTTAAAAGATCCCTTTCCCCTTCTTCTGCGCAGCAGGTAGACCACATTTCCTAAGCTTTCTTGTTACTTGGTGTGACCTTGAAACTGAGTTCTAACCAATGAAATAGGAGAGGAAGGGATGTTTGCCACTTACAGGCCAGGACTATGAAAACTGGCCCCCATGCTTCTCCCTGCTCTTTCCTCTTCTCTTTGGCCGAGATAGAAACCCACAGAATTAATTTGTAAGACATGTATTGAAGATGGCATAGGTTGCCACCAATCATTTTTCTCTTCTATAAACTAAAAAAAAAAATTTTTTTTGCATTTAAGCTTTTACAATTTTAGGGATCTGTCAGTGCAGCCTATCCTTAATAATACAGAGAAGAAAACTAATTTAAGTCAATGTTTGGTTAAGACACCTAAATTTAACCATCAGTATTAAAAGCAAGAAAATGAATAAAGCATAATTAAAGTATATTTACACATTTTAAAGAAAAACTACATAGTTTCACTATCCTGAATCACAAGGTCTATTTATGCGGGAATGGCCATTATATTAAATGATATTAGACAAAACCTCTTATAGATCCAAATTCTCTGTTGCTGAATTGTTTGGACGATTTCAAAATGATGCGATATCGTATAATTTTGTGAAATCTGTCTTCTTGATTTTAACTACTTCACTAAATCTCAAAGAATCATATGGCAATAGCCTGATAGAGTATTTGCTAAAGCTGAAATGCTGAATAGAACTCTCAGATGTCTGAACATCCTTTTCAAATATCCCTTGACTAAAGGATACTTTGATTTTGTGTGTCACCTTTACAAAACATTCATCTCTTCCCTTGGCATTTATGGTAGTTAATAATTCATCCTGGTCCCCATATGCAGGGATGATGGGCTAGGTGTCCTTCTTTAGTATTTCAGAAATAACCTTTCTAGAGAACCACATTACAGTTCTTCTTGTGTTGAGGCTTATCTACTGAATAGATAAAACATGATTTTAAAGAGCAAAACCAACTTTAGTTTTCAAAGAATGAAGTTCTATCTAATTTAAAAATACAGTTCTATCTTACTTTAACTATCATTTTTTCCCTTACCTAATTTATATAAGTAAACATATAGCTTGATTCTTTTAAGTATGATGATCTAGTCACCTGCAATCTGGTGACCACAAACACCATGAGGGGAAATTATTGCAGCTAATCAGAAACTACCAGAGTACTGGAAAAAAGATCATGCATGTTTAGGGGGAAAAAAACTATATGCTTTTTTTTTTTAACTTTTTATTTTATATTGGAGTATAGTTGATTTAAAATGTTGTGTTAGTTTCAGGTATACAGCAAAGTGATTCAGTTAGACATATACATGTATCTATTCTTTTTCAAATTCTTTTCCCCTTTAGGTTGTTACATAATACTGAGCAGAGTTCCCTCTGCTATACAGTAGGTTCTTGTTGGTTATCCATTTTAAATATAGCAGTGTGTACATGTTTTAATATTATTTTTAAAAATATGTATTGGATTAAGTACATTATGGTATATTTATATGCCAAAATAGCATGCAGATATTAATAATTATGTTTTAGAAGATCTTTTACTGCTATTGAAAAGGGTTCAGGGTATACTGGTGAAAAAAATAGTATTTAAAACAATGCGAACTTATTATGTTAAAAAAAAGGAAAAAGAAAAAGCATACAGAAAAATAAGTGATGAGAAATACAGCAAATATTCATTATCCTCTATTTGAGAATTATGGGCAAGCTTTGTTTCTTCTAGGTGATATTTATTTTTTATATTTTATGTGTTATGAATTTATTATTTTTATGATCACTAAAGGTTTGAAACAGACACCTACTTTTCATAAGTTAAAGAAAATTTGTTTGAAATATTAATGTGTCTTCCTTTTAACTTATAGGAATTTTTTATTGCTAATTGAAATTATTTTAGAAAAAATAGTATAATGTTTATTCAAAGCCTGAAGTAATATCTTTCCCAGTGACCAGGCATATTTTTGTAAAATTTTAGACAAGCCAGTAAATTTTAGTTAACCAAATATTTTACTCTAAAGTATCTGATTTTTTTCTTTCAAAGTTGCATAAACCCAGTGTAGAAATAGAGACAAGTAATCCATTAAGTATGTAGTTGATTTTAATATTAGAATGCAGAATATCAATCTTTATGAAATCTTATAAAGTACTAATTGAACCTTGATATTCTTTGCCTTCCAAATTAAAATCTTTAAAAATTTAAAGTTGCAATTCTCAGCATTAAGAAAATAATCCAATTTTACTAGTATCTCTATAATCATGAATTCTTTTAAAGTTCATACTTTTAAAAAATAGGTTCTCTTTGTTTCTATTAAAGCCACAATTCATCCTCTACTGATTGGTGTTACAATCATTGCAAGGTCACAAGAGTTTTGATTGCTATTTGATTGTCAAAGTTCAGCTATTAAGGTGAAGTACATGAGTTGCTCAACTCCTGGTTTCCATCTTTATTTAAAGAAGCCATAATTGTAGTATCTTTCAAAATGTAGTATAGAAAATGAGAAGACTGATGTAAGGAGAATGCCTATATTGGAATAGAATTGCCCAAGGTCTCATATGGTGCTTTTCAAACATGTTAACAGAAAGCTCTCTACCACAACATGTGTTGGTTAATGGAATCTTGATTTAAAATACATGTAAACATTTATTAATATATTATGATTTTAAATGAAAAAATCTATCATCATTATTTAATTAATCTTCATCATTTTATCAATAGGTACTGTTTCTATAAATGACATTTCACCAAATTGAATGTTCCTGTCATTTCAAAACCGTAAGAAACTTGTAAGTTTATAGATCATTTTTTTTTTTTTTTTTAAAGAGAGAACCCTATTTCTCTCCTCTCAGCTCTCAGTCTTTTTTTTTTTTTTTTTTTTAATTATTAGCACCTTTAATTATTATTTATTTATTTATTTATTTTTTGGCTGTGTTGGGTCTTCGTTTCTGTGCGAGGGCTTCTTCTAGTTGCCGTAAGCGGGGGCCACTCTTCATCGCAGTGCGCGGGCCTCTCACTATCGTGGCCTCTCTTGTTGCGGAGCACAGGCTCCAGACGCACAGGCTCAGTAGTTGTGGCTCACGGGCCCAGCTGCTCCACGGCATGCGGGATCCTCCCAGACTAGGGCTCGAACCTGTGTCTCCTGCATTAGCAGGCAGATTCTCAACCACTGCGCCACCAGGGAAGCCCTAGATCACTTTTAACTTACTAATTTATTTGAAAGTTATTTAGTGGGATCAAATATATATCATGTATGAGGTTACTCTGGGAAACTTAAAGGATTCAAGGATAAGGAAGAGAAGCCAATAAATAAATTAGCAGCCAGAGTCAGGAGAGAACCACGACAATCCTCAGAGTTCTCTGTATCCAAAAAGAACAAATACAGTGAAACCAAGAGGAGTGGCTCATTGAGTTTTAGACTTAATGTGTATTTCTTGCATTTTAAAATCATTTTTGTTATTACTAAACCCATAATAAATGGGAAGAGAAGTACAGGAAAAAATAAAATAAAATAAATAAAATAAAATTATATCTGGATTTAGATAATAGTTTAGATTGCTTTTATAATGATTGTCTTTATCTTAAATAACAGGAAGCCCTCAGTAAGTAATTTGCCTTTCTCCTTTGAAATAAGTAAAGGTATATGTTGAAGTCATCAGAGCACATCTTTTGTGTTAGGTAACTACTGGAAGTTTCTGTAGGCCCAGGCTGTTAAATATTCTGCAATGGCAAGATGCTACCACTGTCCCTAACTCCCAATCTAGACAGACTGAATGAAAAGAAAGTGGTGAAAAGCAGGAATTGTTGATTCAGTGAATGTATTCATAATAAATGGTTAGGTTTTTCTTTCTGTTGTTACATATTTATCTTTATCAACTTCTCTTTCTTAATCATTGTACTATGTATTTTATATGATTTTCTCTTTCCTCTTAAAATTTGTAATTTCCCATTTATTTCCTTTTTCTTTTCTCCTTTCATTCTTTTTCCCCACTGAAGAGTAGGTAAATCCAACTTTGTCTAGTAGAATTTCCAATCAGAATATCAAAACAAAAACAAATTATATGAAGTGATCACCAATATAATCATTATTAATTAATATTTATGTAATAATATGCACTAGTTTAGGCAACAATGGCTGCAAAAGACTTTTCAGAATGCTAGTGTATCAGACTTATTTAAAGCTTGCCACAGGATGACTGCTTTGGAGGACAGTATCTTGGTCGTAGTTGGCAAATGGACCCATTTACCCATGGAAAAATTTAATGGATCCTTTCAGAAGTCTAGATGTATTCTAATTTGAGATTTACATACCTTACTGACAAACCTATAGTAAAGGTCACAGTGAACAAATTGGAAAAACATGTATTCTATCAGTTTGTAGCAGTCATCTCTATTTCCTTGGATCAAGGTACCCATTTTAAAATGATTGCTGCTCAGCAATGGGCTGAATATCACCTTGTCATTTGGCCATTACCTATTATATTTAACTCTCAAGGTAATAATATAATATAAAAACAAAGTCTTTGATTACATTATTTGTTTTAAAAAGCAGAGGGTGAAAAGAACTTAGAGGTTGGCATTGATGAATATTTGCTACATTGCATGCAAGAAAATTAATAAAGTGGGATCTCCTTTTTAAAGGTTCTTAGGGTACAAAATTGGGAAGATGGTGTGGAGAATTATGCCATAACAAAACTCTGTTTTTCTCAACTGTATTATCTCTGTTGCTATGTAACTACCGCACAATTGAGCAGCTTAAATGAACACACATTTATCACCTCACAATTTCTATGGTCGAGAAATATGGGCAAAACTTAATTAGGTACTATGTTTCAGGGTCTCTCACACCACTTAAGTTAAGGTGTGGCTTAAGGCCAGGGTCTCATCTGAAGGCTTGACTGGGGAAGGTCATACTCATGTGGTTGTTAACAGAATTTAGTGCCTTGAGGGTTGTTGGACTGAAGGCCTCAGTTCTGAGCTGCCTCCAGCCAACCACAGTTTTTTGCCATATGGGCCTGTCAAACATGGCAGCAGCTTCATCAAAGCATGCAACCATGAAGGCAATAGAGTAGGCTAGCAATATGGAAGTCATATTCCTTGATAATCTAATCACAGAAGTGACATCCCATCAATGTTGCTGCATATTATTGGTTAGAAGCAAATTACAAAAATGTGGATACGAGGATGTGGGGATCATTGGAATTCATCTTAGAGGCTGCCTAGTACACTGACTCACAAAATTTTTCTCTGTGTTGTTGGAACTCATGTTTTCTTGTGTTATATTTGCGGGTTTCAACCAAAAAGTCATCTTGGTACAAGACATTATTTCCATATCTTTAAATCTTTTTGTAGGTATCCCTAAAACAATCTTGTGTATGGCTATGCTAAGACTTAGGAGACCAGCTATAATTTTGTCCAGAGTAGAAGAGGGAGAGCTTCTGAATTTCTAATACCTCTGAAATTAGACAATTCAATCCTGGGAACAGATGCCAGGGAAAGAACTGATGCAGTTATACCCTTACTGGTTTTATAAGTAAGCTTCTGAATTGTATTTAGTGGGAGAGAATATGGATTAATATGTGGATAATTTGAGAAAGGGAGAAGTAGTTACTGAAAGTGAAGGACTCAAAAAGTGAGAGATAATACTGGGAATAGTGCTGTTTACCTCTTCTATAAAGAACTTCTCAGAAAAAGGGAATAGCTTCTTTGAGTTGTTTCTTTTGAGTGATGGGCACTAGTAGGAAAAATTATCAAAATAGTTTTTTCCTCTAAATGCAATTAGACTGAAACACATTTATGAGCTTTGAATGATAATTTGACAGATAATACAACTGATCAATGGGTTTTCAGTGACCTTTACTGATCAGAATGAATGTCACTAGATTGGAATTCTCATTTGCTTCCTGATTTATGAACTATAGTTAATACAGTAGTCATTTTTCAGAAAATCCGAAAAAGATTTTACCTCTGAACCTCACAGGGCAGTGAGTATACAATAATGACGCACCTGTATCATGGGACTGAACTACATATGGCACTGTGTTGAGGTGGTTATAAGACTGTGAGAGATAATGTTTTGCTACACTTTGCCTGGTATGATAATGCTTACCATGTATCTCAGATGTTACTCCAGAAGGGGTAATTGTGAGGACACTCTGAGGAGAAGGGTATTTTCTGGGGAAACACAGATTTTATAGTTATACATTTAGTGTATCATTGAGACCAATCCACACTCATGTTTCCAGCATATGGTGGAAGCGTGGAAGGAGGATGAGGTAATATGTATATGGAACATTCATACACTAAATTGATAGGACAATATGCCTGAACGCAATTTTGAGAGAAATCATGTACCCTCATCCAAAATCAATAATATGCTATGTTAACACTATAGAATAGAATGTGTTCTGAAGACAGTGATGAGGGGATGAGGAAGATGAGGTGGAGTAGCCCTCTTAAGGGAACTGTCAGAGCTGCTCATGTTATTGTAGTACAGCATTAGAAAATGTGTTCATAACTGTTCGTTCCTTACAGTTGGACCATGGAGTTAACTACTCAATGGTACAGTGATGATAGTACAGACAGACATGTGTGTGCCATGTCATTCCAGAGCTCTCCAAGGATACTTAGAAACTAATATTGGTGAAACTTTGCTTTTTGTTTGGATTTGTTTTATTTTCTGACTGAAGTATGGCTATAACCCCCAGAATCTCTGAATATGATATTTAATCTTCATTGGCTTTTCATGACTACTCCTGTTTATGAAAACATATGGTAAATGTGATAGGAACCCTTTTGCTGAGAAAGACAGATGTTTGGTATAGTAAGCATTTATTTAATGTTTGATTAATTACATTAATTGATTAACTTAATGCAGTATTAATAGCCTATATATAAAACAAGGTGATGATGTTTAGTGTAGTAAACATATATTTAATATTTTATTTAGTGCTATCTATGTAATAAAGGAATTACTGACAGTTCCATGGAAATCAAGCTCAATATATTTGCTGATGAGCATACAAGAGATAGAAAGATGTTTAGGGAAATTAATGGGCCTAATTGAAGGCATACTATCACTACCCTGGATGTTCTAAATCATGTTAACCATTGACATACATGCATCATTTTAGTATTATAAATCTCTCCGTAAAGAGAGATTGCATAGGACAATAGAACAATTTGCTCATTGGTGTATTAATCCAGAGTCAGGGGGTGGACCAACAGATCTGAACTCTGTTCTCAGACCCAGGAGTGCCTAGGATATGTTTTAGAATTTACCTTCTGTAAACATTGTCCCCCCAAATGAACAGTGAGAAAAGATAAATGTAGAATGTTAACTGGCCTAGTTGTTCATGAATATCAGAAATGGTTAGTCTTTAATAATTGTAGTGACAACAGGAGTGGTGCACTTGGCAATACTCCCAGAGGGGCTATGTGACAGGCACATTAGAAGAATGGAAGGAATGGAGGATAAGTTTCTCCAAGTTAATATGGGAAAGCAATGCATCTGAAATGTCATGATGATTCTCAATGTAATCATTGTTTGGCTGAGAACTATATTGCCTGCTTTATATATTTAAAGCTGGATAAATTGTCATGGCATAGAGTGTGTATTATATGTCATTTGAGGAAGTCCTACAGTTTCATGATATTTGGACAGTAGTCATGTAGCATGCAATGATGAAAGTCATTATCATTATAATTTTTTTTCATTTCTACATAACCTTTTTTTAGTCCAAAAGAACCCATGCTAATCGAAGAAAAAGAAGAAAACTGCCCCTACAATACAAATGAAGCAAAAGGCAACATATCTCTATAGAGTTTGGGGAAGCAAAGAGTTTAGTTTAAATTTAAATGTATCAATGCTCTGATTGGCTCAAAGTGAAGCTAAGCTGGTCATTGACTAGATGGGCTTCCAGAGCAGGTCTATGGGAGCAAGGTTTACTGATTGTGGGTGATTCAGCACAGGATTGCTGTCAACCAGTCTTGCAGTGTCCTGTGGATATGCCTGGGGAAACTGTTCAGGTCCTTTAGGCAGGAGCAGAATTTTCCATTCTTCAGTAAATAACCATTGCTATTGCCTTTTTTTTTTTTTTTTTTAACCCCTTTATTGGAGTATAATTGCTTTACAATGGTGTGTTAGTTTCTGCTTTATAACAAAGTGAATCAGTTATACATATACATATGTTCCCATATCTCTTCCCTCTTGCATCTCCCTCCCTCCCACCCTCCCTATCCCACCCCTCTAGGTGGTCACAAAGCACCGAGCTGATCTCCCTGTGCTATGCGGTTGCCTCCCACTAGCTATCTATTTTACATTTGGTAGTGTATATATTTCCATGCCACTCTCTCACTTTGTCAACATCTTACCCTTCCCCCTCCCCATATCCTCAAGTCCATCCTCTAGTAGGTCTGTGTCTTTATTCCCGTCTTGCCACTAGGTTCATCATGACCTTTTTTTTTTTTTTCCTTAGATTCCATATATATGTGTTAGCATACTGTACTTATTTTTCTCTTTCTGTCTTACTTCACTCTGTATGACAGACTCTAACTCCATCCCCTCACTACAAATAACTCAATTTCGTTTCTTTTTATGGCTGAGTAATATTCCATTGTATATATGTGCCACATCTTCTTTATCCATTCATCCGATGATGGACACTTAGGTTGCTTCCATGTCCTGGCTATTGTAAATAGAGCTGCAATGAACATTTTGGTACATGACTCTTTTTGAACTATGGTTTTCTCAGGGTATATGCCCAGGAGTGGGATTGCTGGGTCGTATGGTAGTTCTATTTTTAGTTTTTTAAGGAACCTCCATACTGTTCTCCATAGTGGCTGTATCAATTTACATTCCCACCAACAGTGCAAGAGTGTTCCCTTTTCTCCACACCCTCTCCAGCATTTATTGTTTGTAGATTTTTTGATGATGGCCATTCTGACCAGTGTGAGATGATATCTCATTGTAGTTTTGATTTGCATTTCTCTAATGATTAATGATGTTGAGCATTCTTTCATGTGTTTGTTGGCAATCTGTATATCTTCTTTGGAGAAATATCTTTTTAGGTCTTCTGCCCATTTTTGGATTGGGTTGTTTGTTTTTTTGTTATTGAGCTGCATGAGCTGCATGTAAATTTTGGAGATTAATCCTTTGTCAGTTGCTTCATTTGCAAATATTTTCTCCCATTCTGAGGGTTGTCTTTTCGTCTTGTTTATGGTTTCCTTTGCTGTGCAAAAACTTTGAAGTTTAGGTTATTAAACTTATTATTAGGTTATTAGGTCCTATTTGTTTATTTTTGTTTTTATTTCCATTTCTCTAGGAGCTGGGTCAAAAAGGATCTTGCTGTGATTTATGTCATAGAGTGTTCTGCCTATGTTTTCCTCTAAGAATTTGATAGTGTCTGGCCTTACATTTAGGTCTTTAATCCATTTTTCCTTTTTTTATATATAAAATATTTATAAAAATGAATTTTATTAAGTTTGTTGGAGATGAAGAAATGGGAAAATTTTGTCACTTTGCAGGTTAGTTTTCTTACACAGAACACTTATATTTTTGTATTCCTTTAGAAAAGAGGAGGCCATACTGACTTGTTTTAATATTCAGATAATATAAATGTTTTACTTTCAAATATCTCAGTGATAATTATGCATTTTTCAACCCAATCTTGTCAAAGAGAAATCATTTTACTTGTATTAATGTAAAACTAATCAAGGTTAACTCATTTAAATAAATGAACTAATAGTAATTAAATTCTGAAGAAGAAGTATATGTCTGGAAAATAAGTCTTCTAATATTTACAGCTTTGTGGTAGTGATATCTCTGGCAAACTGGCTCTGCTTTGATTGACAGGAGCTGGACAAAAAGTAATAAAGTGGCCCGAGTCTCCATCAGCAGTTGAGGCTGCTGTGGTACATACATAAATTTAAATGAGAATTTGAGACTAAGCTAAACCCATGTCTTCTAGCCATTTAAAAGGGAAGTAACCAATAATAAGGGACATTTCCACTGACATTCACATCTCTCCTGAGAAAAAATGTCACAGACTGAGACTTTCCTTTTTTAAGACAGAGGATAGGTGATTAGTGTATTGGCCAAGTAGTGACATTTGCAGTTTCTATTACAGTTAAACCAATTAAGTCAACACATCATTATCTAATACCTACTACATTTCTGTCAGCATAGTGGGTCCTAGCAATACGATATTTACAAAATCAGGCATTGTCCCAGCCCTCGTGAACCTTACAGGAAAGGGCAAGATAACTAACAAAAGAAAATCATACAAATGAATGCAAAATTAAAACAAAAATAATTGCTATGAATACAGGTTCTCAATTTTATACCAATTACAACAGGGACCCTGTCAATCTGGGAGTTCAGTTTTTATTTCTAAGAATATGATTTCTGAAATGACTTTAGAAGAATATATAGGTGCTGACTCCTAGAGGGAGATGGATGTGGTAGAGCTCAAAATTGAGGGAACAGCTTGTGCAGATCCCCCAAAGAAGGTCTGTATAGTAAGAAGGTGGAGACTCAAAATCAGTGATGATAGTGGTGGAGCCTGAAGCTAGAGAAGTAACCACGGACAAGACTAGTGAGATTTTAAAGAAAATTCTAAAGATTTTTTTAATCTTGAAAGGAATACAAATCTTTAGAGGGTTTTAAGTCAAAGTAATTTGTGTTTGCATTTTGAAAAGTTCATTTGATTTGTACTATTGAGCATAATTTGTAACTGGAACGGATGGTGCAAAATCAATAAGGAGATTATTACAGTAGTAGAGGTGGGAAATTAGGGTTGTTCTGACTGAAGGGACTGCATTTGAAAAAGAAAAATATAAAATTGATTCAACAGAAAATAATACACAGAATCCTTTGTGTTGTTGCCTGGTTATTAAAGAATGCTGATTTTTATTGAAACATGTAGATATTCTGGGAAGAATTTAAATTAGCTATGTATAATTGAAGCCATTTGTGCTGGAGACTATTCCTCCAGACTGTTTCTGAAATTTATTTCTATTATATGCTTTCTCTAAACTATAGCATTTACCTACTACAGAATGACTTAAATTCCTGAAGAGTATTTTCTAACTTAATCATCAAAAAACCTCTATGGTAACAATTATTATTCTTTTTATTACATGAGTGAGGAAGTTAAGTAATTAGCCAAAGATTGTTCAGAAAGTTTCAGAGTAAATAATTCAAATTTAGTATAAAGCTCAAGGCATGAATTCATCACTGTGTCAAATGTAGTAGGTGGATATTTACAAGTACTATATACCAAGAGAGTGTAATATTTCTTTATTTCCTGTCAGTGATTTGATTTTTCTCATAAGCGTCCATCTACTATCTGATGAAGTAGAAGTTGTTAAGCTGAAGCGGGTGTTGGGAGGTGATACCTAATCAAATGCAGCTTGTAGCCCCTTCTTTCCCTTTCAACAGTCTTTCTTCAAAGTTTCTTACCTAAGCCTTGACCAGGATGGCATTAACATTCCCCTCAAATTGCCTAAACCTTACAAAGGTTTCTTCCTAACTATAGCCCCCTGGCCTCTGTTTTCTTAGAATATATTTAGCATTTTTTTTTAGAAGATTTATAATTGTAAATTCTTTCTGGCCCTTTTGAAATGTGTGTATATCTTCTCTCAGCCTCTTGCCAGTTTTACAACAGGAAAGGTATTTCTCAAAGTCCTGGAAACCAGTCTCCCAGTCTCTGTGGGAGGTAGGAGCCCAACCTCAATGGGCACAAATTAGGAAACACAGATTACTGAATCACAGAGAAGAACTTTGGCAAACTCAGGAATAACTCCATGTGCTGGACACATCTAAAGATCAACTTCCCCTGAGAAGTCTTTCAGTACTTTTCCACAAGCTCAGCCCAGTACTTAAAAACCCTCCAGCTTTTTGTTTCAGCAGAGTTGAGTTCAGTCTGTAATAAAATCTTCCTTATCTGTTTAATTTTGTCTGGCACAATTTTTGCCTTGACATGCTTAATTTTTATTAGATACATATTTTTGTCCTATGAGTTACTATCGATGACATTTTACCCACATTTTTCAGCACTATATAATATATGGCACCATTTTTCCAACTTTCATAATAGTTTCCTCACTGTTCACTGCCTGGATCCATAACAAATACCACATATTTCAGGATTCTTTCCACTTTGGCAGTGCCTCCTTTCTAGTACCAATTTCTGTAACAATCAGCTATATCCATTATAATGCTGCATAACAAACTGCCCCCAAATTTAGTGGCATATACATATAATCTTTTATTCTTCCCATCACAGTTTTGCAAGTCAGCCAGAGAAGCTCAGGCTTTGGCTGTAGTCTGAAATACAGCTGGTATGACTCTGTTGCAGGATGTAGATTGGCCAGGCTTGGCTCCAGTTCCTGGGTCTGCTCCACGTGCCTCAGTCTGTGGTCCAGCCTGAGTGGCCCGTGATTACTCAAGGTACGTTTTTCTCATGGTACTGCCAGAACCTCAAAAAAAGCCAAAGCCCCTTCTAAGCCTCTGCTTACATCATAACAACTAACATCATATCAGCCAAAGCAAGTCTCAGCCAAACCTGAAGTTAAGGGGTGGGGAAGTACACTCTGCCTACCATGAGGCCATGAAAACAGTGTGAGTAAATAAGGCTCTTCCAGTGAGGTAATGCTGAGGACTGTCCTGGTTTCAGAAAGGAGTTAGGAGGTGCCCACTATAGGATCTGAGCATGTGCTAAGTGATTCTGAGGAGAGTTAGGGAAATGAGAGACAGTTTTAGAGTGGGTACTAGTAGTAGAAACAAGCAATGGAAAGATAGCATATCTGGATCATTTTTCATCTAGTTGGCGAGTACAGCAAGTTTAGAGTTTTCACTGATAAATGTAGTCCTGGAAGTGCAGGATATTTAGTTGTTTGCATCGTTGTAGTGGGTTTTATGCCACTGCCTCAGGGACAGAGGGCTTCTGCTTCCTAAGATAGGTTTGAAATGATTCAGAAAGCAGGTAGGGTTTTGGATCTGTATACTAACAACAGGGTTGCTCTTTCAGACCTTCTGCCCTTCCTCCATCCTGCCCTGTGAGCACCAGGTGGAGACTCACCAACAGTTGGTGAGTAAGTGAGGACTCCTTTTGTGTCTGGGATAACTCTAAATTGGTATTCTGAGCCATATTAGGTCTTTAAAAGTCCATTAAAATTTTACTTGCTTTTCTCATATACATGTTTATTGCTGCCACCTCTTTCTCCAGTGTTGTGCTAAAGGTAAAATAGTTTTTCCTAGAAAGGGCTTATTTAACTTCTCTGATAACTGCAAGAATATTTATGACTTTGGAGCTTGAGTACTTTTTTATCATCAGAGGAGTGCATTCTCTTGTGACTTTCTGCATCCTCAACCTCTAAACTATAAGCTCTTATTTTCAGGAAAATGAGTGTTTTAACATTCAATATATTACTTGTCCTCACCACAATCCATGAGTTAGTTATTATTTTCTCTTTATCAAAATGAGAGAGCCGAGTCTCAGGAAGATTAAGTCATTTGCCTCAGGTCAAACCACTAATATTTGTTATGATTAGAATGCACATCTTGCTGCAATGTCCATGTAAATTGCACTGTACTGTGCTGGCCCCAAATGATCTTTCCATGCCCTATGTCCTCCTTTCCTAAGTACCAGACTAATCTTTGCACACATAAATTACATTCCCCCATGGCTTTCTTCGTATTGTCCTTTCCGCCCTATAATAGTATCCAAGTTTTACAATTTTACATGTACTAAACATATGTTTATATTGCAATTTTGCGTTCTTTTTCTTAAAGACAGTCCCCCAAACTGAGTAAGAATCAGGCTTCACAAAATCTAGATCCACCTGTCTCAGTGAGTGCTAATTGGGAATTAATCTGAATTTAAAATTGGTAATACTCATGCAATCCCTATTATATATCCATAGCAGAATTATATTCAATAGCACATGCATACATGAATAAGAGACTAGTTAGGAGGAGTAATGATAACAGATATCTTCGGTATTTATTTTAGAAGAAAAGATCTTTCCATGTTAAAGGGCATACTAATTTAAACCCAGAAAGTGGAATCATTGAAGCACAAAACTACTTCGACATAAAAATATGTCTAGAATTTTGTTTTAACTATGATCGAATTGTGTTTTAAGTGATGGATCTTTTAATACTGTTAGTCAAATTTACTCAATGGAACGGTCACAGCCTACTGTAAAAAATGTCTTGTGACATTATAGATATTATGAGGATATTTTGTAAAAGGAATTGAAGTAAAGTGATCCATCTTGGATCTCCCTTTCAGCTAGGTAATTCTATTATAGTCCTGTCTCTTTATAATAGAGATGCTTTCTCTAAAGGAGAAATAGCATCACAGAGAAGTAAGATGTTCTGCGTGATCCCTACCAATGACTCTGCCTCATTCTATGTGTTTAATGATGCCTGTAGGAAAGCTTACTTACTCTGACAAGATATTTCCATCAGAGTCCTTGAGTTGAGCAGAATAAAAATGATGTGAAAATCATGTCTGCTCTTTATTTGGGGGAAGATCATGCCTTTAATTGGTTGCTTTTTTGGTGACATTTTAAAAATACATATTTCCATGATATAATTTTCAGTAGATAGTGCATACACATAGAAAGATAGTAAAATAATTCCTTCACAACCACAAATTAAATTTAATCTATCGGTAGACCCTGTTTTATTTCAAATTCACATTTTTATGTTTTCTATATGTTTACATATCAATACATTTAATCACCAGGTACTGAGAAATACCTAAAATGTCTTTATAAAATAGTAAAGACCTTGCACTCTTAATCTCTGAATTTATTGACTTAAGAGTTTTGGACTAAAACAAATGTTTAGATGAGGATCTTAGCTATAAAAACATCAACATTTTCACTGTCAAGAAAATTGTCCTGTGTCCAAAATGTGTTATCTTTATTATTATAATGATAATAATAACAATTGATTCAGGATTATTCACTACAGAATTAGACTCCTCCATAAATATATTGCTTATTAACAAACTTATATGAAGGATCTAGACAAAATTACCTTGTAAAAGTTACTAACTTTCCCCTTTAATTAATAAATGTTATAAATATGGAGATATACAGTTCCTCAACAAATTTTTATTTGCTAGCTATAGCATCAATGATTATTGCTAGAATAAATATTGTCTGAATTAATTATTTTTATGTTAGTTGACAATCAGTGATTATCTAATTCCACCAGTATGTCTACATTTATATAGTGTGCATTCTATTTTAGGGAATAACTTTCCTTATTTATTTATTTATTTATTTATTTATATTGTCGTGGACTCATGGATTCCTCTTTTGTTCATTGGTTCATTGTGGTTTTTTTTTTCAACTTTGTGCAAATGTACTTTTTTTTTTTTTTACATCTTTATTGGAGTATAATTGCTTTACAATGTTGTGTTAGTTTCTACTGTACAATAAGGTGAATTAGCTATATGTATACATATATCCCCATATCCCCTCCCTCTTGAGCCTCCCTCCTACCCTCCCTATCCCACCTCTCTAAGTGGCCACAAAGCACCGAGCTGATCTCCCTGTGCTATGCGGCTGCTTCCCACTAGCTATCTATTTTACATTTGGTAGTGTATATATGTCAGTGCTACTCTATCACTTCGTCCCAGCTTCCCCTTTCCCACCGGGTCCACAAGTCTGTTCTCTACGTCTGCGTCTTTATTCCTGCCCTGCCGCTAAGTTCATCTGTACCGTTTTTTTTTTTTAGTTTCCATATATATGCATTAGCATATGGTATTTGTTTTTCTCTTTCTGACTTACTTCACTCTGTATGACAGTATGTGTAATTCATTACTAACATTATTTTGGGCCATTTGGGTAAAGCACATCATCTTAATGTTTGTTACAAATTTGGGCAATAGGAGTCCCATTTCTTTTTGATGTACTCCTATTCTTTGAACAATTTCTTACTTTCTAGCAAAACATATTGTTTCAGGTTTCTTCATATTTTCCCTTCCTGAGACCTGGAATCAGCTATTTCTCTAAGGAATCTTAATTCCTGTAAGTAGGGAATAATATTTAGATACTGATTCTAGACACTAGATATGCTCATTTCTAATGAGTAGCATTATGTAGCATACTTCAGAGAACATACCTGGGAAAATATTTTTTATAAAATATTGCAAGTTTATACTGATACTGCACATTTAATCCAGCACCACATGATTTTTCCCTTTTCTTCCCGCATTTCACATTTTCATCAGCCTTCTCCCACAATGAAAATGCTGTGTCCCAAACATAATATATTTACTCATTTGCCCTATGTAAAAGGAAATTTCTGATATAGGTCACTTCGTGCATCACACAAATTCACATTTGCTCTCCCATTACAGTTAGCTCCCATATTAGAGTAGAATGCCTCTACTAATGGAAACAAGATGCCCATTTCCTACCCAAGAGGGAGGTAAAAGTACAAGTAATTACCTTCAAAGAGTTAGTCTCAATTTATAAAAAAAAAAGTTAAGACAGGAGATTTGGTAACCATAGCTTATCCTCCACTCCATATCTTCTTTGCTATGAGTTAGCACCATGTGGTATTCCATGCTGATAGATCAATCATTTTGCAAGTAATGAGAAGATAATGCTGTAGGAGGCCTCTGGACAAGAAAGATAAACACATATCCAGAGTAGGTATCTAGTCTGGTGAGGATGAATCAATGTCCTTCAAAGACCATCTTTATAATCTCCATGCCACCTAATGGCTGACTAGCCTCCTTGAGCAGGGTTGCCATATAAAAGGCGCAGCATGCTCTCTGCTACCAGCAGATTGAGCCTTCATACTGACAGTAGTTAGATAATTATTGAAGATAACTATTCCACATTTTTAGTTCCACACAGAGTCTCATCATTGACTCATTTTGCTCTCACACAGGGAGACTAAGGAGAGAAGTTTCTTAACACCCAAAGGATGAAAGACATCTACCTAATCTTTGAGAATTTGCAATTAATTTCCTATGGCTGCTGTAATAAATTACCACAAACTTAGAAGCTTAAAACAATGTGCATTTATTCTCTTACAGTTCTGGAGGCCAGTGTAGGCTAGAAGCCTTCCTTGCCTCTTCCAGCTTCTGGCGGCTGTTTGTGTTCCTTGGCTTCCTCGGATTGTGGTCATATCACTCAAATCTTCACATTGTCTCCTCCTCTTCCTCTATGTGTCTTCTGTAGTGACAACTACCATTGGATTCAGGGCTGACCTGGATAATCCAGAATGATCTCATCATCTCAACAGCCTTAATTTGTTGTCATCTGTGAGTACGTCTTTTCCAAATACAGTTACATTCACAGGTTCCAGGAATTTGGCATGGACCTATTTGGGAGGCTACCATTTAAACCACTACATGTGACAAATGCAAAACCTTCCTAGATGAAAGTATTGATTTCACTCACATGTCATCCATCTTTTATCAAATCTAAGTTAATTGCATACTGATAACAGGATTTCAGTGAGGATATTTTTTTAAAAAACAACAACAAAAAATCCCAGATAATGCTATAGTCCCTATTCTGCATCCTCACTATTACACATTCTATGATGTTTTATTCCGAGATTTGCCATATTTGATATATAGCACAAAATTAAAGCCTTAGAGTTCTTAGTGGTGCTTCCTTTCTAGGCTCTGCATCAGAACTGCTGTGAGCAGAACAGCTGGAAATAGGAAGATGGTCTGGTGGGTGGGGGTGGTCCCTGTCCACACAGGCCTAAAGTGCCTGGATGCGTGACAGGTGTGTGGGAGCGAACTGTGCATGCACATGCCCCAGGCCAGGGCATCCAGGAACCCTGGGGTGGGTCCCAGTGTCTGTGCCTAGTAGGGATAGGACCCTGAGCCACAGACAGGGACTTCTAGGGAACACACCATGCTGCCCAGGTCCAGCCTGCTGCAAAACAGGGATGCCAAAATATATTGTAAACTCACTAAGAAATTTTTCTCTTACTTGAAAATAGTACTATTTTACCAACAAAAATGAGTAATGGCAAACTTCAGTGTAATTTATAATCCACTCATATAACCACTAGAAGACTTATAAGGAAATATTGTGACAATATCACAAATATTTCATGTTTTAATATAAACGTTTAACTATAATTTATTTATAAGGGGTCATCTAATTTTCATCAAGCATATTTATGTCCTAGTTCTCAATTGTCATTATTATTAGATGCAGTTCCCCACCAACTTTAAATCATAATATAATTTTGTAACCTGCCTCAGACTGGAACACATTGTATTTTGTCCATCCATTAATAGATACTTGGTCATGTTCCTAACATACTGATGGAAAATTTGCATTTTAAAGTGATTAGCTGTGAAATAAGCCTGAGGGTAAATATCAACCTTCCAACGTTTCTGGCTTAAACTTCCTCAATCAGTGACCGATTGGGTCCTCACAGTCCAGAAAAGGGAAAAAAAAAAGATTTTACAACTTTCAAATTGAGTCATTCAGAATGTGTGGATCGATTTTTAGGGAAGGATAAATAGTCTCATTTTACAACCTTGGCTCTTCCCCCAAACAGTCACAGGTGAAGAAGCAAAGAACATGATAATGAGAACTGGAAAGAAGGCAAATATTCAAAGCCTTTCAGAAGTTGTTTGTTTGTTTGTTTGTTTTTATGAGGTACTGTGGTGCCTCATAAAGAATAAAGCCAGAGAAATTTCAAGGCAGAGCTGAGGACATTTCTCAAAGAGATAATGGTACATACACTGGAAATACATAAAAACTGCATTTTTCCCTGAGTTTTCAACATAGACTTTCATGTATGAGACGTTGAGGAAGTTTTATGATGTTTAAGTCTTATTCACTTATAGAAGTGCACTATAGTTGTTAGGGACAAAGATTTCCCGTCCAATAATCTTAGATTTAAATTCCAACTTGACAACAGACTAGCTCTGTGACCTAGGGCAAATTAATTAACTTTTTTAACCTAATTTGTGAAAATGAGGTTTGTGTAAAGATTAACTAAGGGACTGCAGGTAACTTGCATAGCACAACACCAGGTACATGAAAACCATTCAGTAAACTGCTAAAAAACAGCTAAAGGTATTATTACTATTATTAGTGTTATTATTGGCGAGATATTTCACCTCTTCCGGGTCTTTTCTCCATTGCCACTTCTGTGAGAATATTCTGGTGTGTTTATTTGTATGTATAAGCCCTTTTCAACTTTTTCCCTCGTCTATTTTACCTCATATCATTTAACAGCATTGGAGAAACTCTATTTTATTATTTAATAATTCATTATTTAATCATGTAATTTTCTATATATGCCTCTCCTCATCCCCATTAAAATTTAATTAAGTTCCTTGAGAAAGGAATTTTATCTGCTTTGTCAAGGACACTTTTTCCAGTGACTAGATTCTAGCCCCTAGAACAATGCCTGGCTTAGAGTATATACATAATATTTTTGAATTAATTAATCAATATTATTAAACTGTTGTGAACTTCAGCCTATAAGAAGTGTTTCAGAGCCCAAGAGAACACTCATTTCATAGATAAAAATTAAATCTTAGTTCCCATCTGAATAAGTGTCTTATCCAAAATCAAAATGCAATTTAGTAGTAGACTGTAGCCTGTTCCGCTGATTCCCAGCAATATTTTGCTCACTGAGTGATCATAATCCTTTACAGTTATGGTTTGTTGAGATATGACTGCTACTGTAATTGAGGTATTATGTATTGTAGATAATCATAATTCTCACAGTGAAGTTAAAACATGGGTATCATTTTCCTCATTTTTAATATAATTTTGGAGGCTCACATTCTATGTGGTGCCTCTCCCCTGGCCTCTCATTTTTTCCCTCCTAACTATCACAGCGGGACAATTCTTCAGTTTTCTTGGCTACCAGCCTTCATTGTTTGAAGAGCTATCACCATTTAATCACAGAATCTACTTTGATGTCTTCCCTCAGATTCCCATAGCTGACAACAAATAACCTGATTTTAAAGACTGCCAAAGAAGACAGTGCTTCCTCTTGTGTGACAGCGTCTTTTACCTTTGAAATACTCTCCAAAATAAACTCTGGTAGATGGAAATTTTAACTTTTTATTACTGCTGTACAGGATCATAGGTAAACATGAACATACTGATCCTTGAGTGACAGTGGCTCTTTGAGGACTTAGGAAAACTTACTCTCCTCTGTTAAATAAAACTCTGCTTTAAACAGGACTGGTAGTTTCTAACTTGGCCAATGAAGCTGTTCAAATTGTGCCAGATTTGCTCCTTTGACTTTACCTAATTTTTATGTCCTGTTAATTGCATTTCTCTTGACAAGATATTTAAAGAAATTCTTTTCATCTCAAAAACAAATGAAAATAGAGAAATATTAATTTTTTTTAAATGACTGTTTACTGAGTATGTGCCAAGACTCTCTTAGTCACCTTACATGCACTATTTCTGAAAGGTAGTCCCATTCCATTTCTTCATTGGAGAAAATAATGCTCACAATGTATACGTAACTTGGAAAAGGTTTCAAGTGGTGAATTTTCATATCTTCTTACATGCAAAAATCAAACCAATGTTATTTCAATCATGCTATACGGTCACTTCATCAGGGCAGAAAATAGTAGAAGTAATAATATACAGAGCATTACTGCTATTAGAACTCCACCTTCCCTCTCACCCACCCCCTTTACTGGATAAGGGAAAAAATAAAGGACGCTTGATGGATTATTTGTTTTACCTTTTGTGTTTGCTGGTATTATGAGACTAGGACATACTGTATCTCCAGCACAGCTTAAATCAATAAATTTCTACAAGGTTTTATGGAAGTTGCAACATATTGAACAGTTTTCCCCTCTACTTATCTCTCTCCAGTGATCATAGAAATCCACATTCCAATGTGAATGCTATGGAAGCGTTATCACGGGAGTTAAATGTAGTGAAGTGCAAGGTAGTTCAGAGCCATTTTTCCTTGACAGTTGTTCAATAATCCTAATTTGTCCTTACACATATTTGGTATCTTCTATTAAATTATACCCACTACATTATATTCATTACACTCTAGTGCATTGTATCTTAAATGAATATATCAATAGATAAATTCAGCACACGATGTACCCCCAAGAACTGAAGAAAATAAAATAGTTATTCCCCAAATTTTGATACACAAATATTGCTTAGAGCAATGTGTACCCATGCCAGCACCTATAAATATGTTAAACACCAAAACTATATAAAAATTTAAAAATTATAAACAAGAAAATTCTCAGTCCCACTGTTTCTGGCATTCTGAGATATAAGCAAAGGCAGATGATCAATTATCTGATGTTTGAGTTCTTGGACATGAAACTATGGGATATTACAGAATTCTGGGAATAGTGTATCCCTCAGTAATACTAGGGAATAGGCCAAGGAGGACTGAATGCAGGTATATACTCTTTAATTGCAGTAAACATATTTCAATGCATTTTATTTCTATAATACAGGGAATTGACTCATGTGACTATAGAGGCTGCATAAGCAATTCTGAAATGTGTAGGTTGGAACCTCTCAAGCAGAAGCTGACGTTGCACTACACAGGGGGAATTTCTTCTTCCTTTTTCCTCAGGAAAACCTTAGCTCTGCTCTTAAGACCTTTCAACTAGTTTGATCAGATCCACACCAATTAATCTCCTTTACATAAAATCAATTAATTGTAGATGTGGCTCACATCTACAAAGTACTTTCACAGAAACTCCTAGATTAGTGTTTGATTGAGTAACTGGGGACTAGAGCCTAGCCATGTGGACGTAAAAAATTGATGATCACAGCTCACTTCTTGTCCGTTCAGGACCCATGCACATCTCCTTAATTCACACCCAATCTACAAAGAGAGACAACAACAAATCCATACTTCCACTGAACATGATACAACTGCTCTACAGATAGCCAAAAACATGCTACTAAACTCTTCCCCAGAAAGTAATTCAAAATACTTTTTCTTAAGTGACTCTTCTTGATAGCACATACGTAAGTACTGAGATATAAACTATTATTATTATTATTTAATTATTTTGCTTTATTTATTTATTTTATTTTTTTTTAATTTTTATTTATTTATTTTTGGCTGTGTTGGGTCTTCGTTTCTGTGCGAGGGCTTTCTCTAGTTGTGGCAAGTGGGGGCCACTCTTCATCGCGGTGCGCGGGCCTCTCACTATCACTGCCTCTCTTGTTGCGGAGCACAGGCTCCAGACATGCAGGCTCAGTAGTTGTGGCTCACGGGCCCAGTTGCTCCACAGCATGTGGGATCTTCCCAGACCAGGGCTCGAACCCGTGTCCCCTGCATTGGCAGGCAGATTCTCAACTGCTGCGCCACCAGGGAAGCCCTAAACTATGATTAATATACCTCATGGTACACTATAAAGGGATAAGGAAAGAAAGATATAAATATATTATATATATTATAAATACACACACACACACTCACACAAACACATTTATAACAATAATAAAGAAGAAATGCTCATGACAGTTACGGTCCTTGTTGTTGCAACTAGTCACATGGTTATAGTTGTTATTTATAACTACCTTCTTCAACTACCCATTCCGTATACCTTGGTCCTTGGCCAGCACCTCAGCTGGTTGTGGTTCATTGCCTGGTGGGGTGAGGTGAACTTTCATTCCTAAAGGGTTTTGGCCATTAACAATACTTTCTGAGCTGAGTTGTTATAGTTTTCCGTTGACTTTAATCGTAGGACATCGTAGTACCAAGAGATGCCCTGAAGGATCTCCTGTGTTCCAGACATACACTTTGTAGTAGCAGTACAATTGTCCTTGGTAAGCAGGATTAATCACCGCATTCAGCACAGTAGCTCCCTTCTTTGTCTTTTCATTCAGAGGCATGAGGGGTCCAAAATGCTATAGAGCAGTCATAGCTTCCAGTTCAATGGAAACATTGTGTCTCTCTTTGGAAGCATTTCTCCCTTTGGAACTAAGACCTCTATATCAGTACAACTTAAGGTTGATGGGTACAGGATGCAAATATTTTGCTCATGGCTCAATCACTAGAGGTAATACTTAGTGGTGCTACTCCTTAGTTCCTGGACTTGTGAATCCTAATTATGTGGTGATGAGCCCCATACAGTAGAGGTTGGTTTAGAGCATACGCAGCCTCCTTGAGCATATTGTTCCTGCCCTTAAGGTATTGAGACGTAGCTGGCATTGTAAATGAGTCTTCAGAAGGCCATTTTGCCATTCATTCAAGCCACCTGTTTAAGGATAATGGGAAACCTGGTAAAACCAGTGAATTCCAAGAGCATGAGCATATTGCCACGTTTCATTTACTGTGAATTGAGTTCCCTGATCAGAAACAATGCTATGTGGAAAGCCATGACAATGACCAAGACTGTAAGTCCACAGATGGCAGTTAGCCTACGCATTATGTGCAGGGAAGCAAATCCATATCCAGAGTGCCAATTCAGTAAGAAAAAACAAACACTGCCCTTTTTAAGATAGATGCAGTCTTAAGTAGTCAACCTTCCAACATGTAACTGGCTGATCACCCTAAGGAATGGTGCCTTACCTGAAACGCAGTGTTCTCTACTGATGGCAGATCAGACACTCAGCAGTGGCTGTAGTCAGGTAGGCCTTGGTGAGTGGAAGTCTAAATTGCTAAACCTAGGCATAATCTCTAGCCTTGTCACCATGGTCACTTTGTTCATGAGCTCACTGGACGATGACAGGGCTGGCTGGGGAAAGGGACTAATTGGCATCCATACAATGGATCATCATATACACTTGAGGATTAAAATTCTCCTTAAGTTCGCATTCACGTGGGGCACAAATACCTTTATTTCACTGCCCATTCTAAAAGTTCTATTCACATAGCCCTTCCCCAGACTTCTTTGTCACCAATTTTTTGATAGTATTCTTTCCAATTCCCTAATGATCCAGCTAAATCATTGGGCATTGTACGTAAATCAATATTGACTTGTACCTCTGACCATTTCTCCTTTCAATACAAACCAAACAATCGAGTCCAATACTCAAAGTTCTGCCCACAGGGAGGGTTTTCCTTCTCCACTTTCCTTCAGGAATGCCCCCAAAAGAGGCTGTGGTGTTATAGCTATCTACTTTTGAGTGGTGCCAGCATATCATCCAGAATTAACTATAAACCAGACCAAGTTTTCTCTTTATTAGTCAGCTGTTCATAGGGAACTCTCCATGAGACCACAGTGTCACTGAGAGAAAGAAGGTAGTGTAGCAAGAGTAGGGGTCACAGGCATTTGGGCCACTTGCCTCATGTAACTTACTTGTGCCTTCACGGCCTCTTAAACTCATTATCATTTGGTAATAGAGTGCTGGTGTTCACAGCGAACTTTACGACTTGGTGGGATGTAAATGATGGGCAACTCAGGTGACATGGTGTCTTAGTGGCCCATGGTTCAGTCTCCACTAAGGTCCAGTAGCTAGCTAAAAGTTGTTTCTCAAAAGATGGTAAAGCTTTGATCCCAAACTCTAAGAGACTGGGGCCTATGGGGGGGCCTGCCAAAGGCAACACAGTCTCTCATTCTGCCACTGACACTTCAAGCACCATTGGATCTGCTAGATTATATGGTCCAAGTGGCAGAGCAGTGTGCATGGCAGTCTAGATCTGTTGCAGAGCCTTCTTTTGTTCTGAGCCCCACTCAAAACTAGCAGCTCTTTGGGTCACTTGGCAAATGGGATGGGATTGCACACCCAAGTGAAGAATATGTTGCCTCCAAAATCCAAATAGGTCCACTCTGTGTTATGCCTCATTTTTTATTATGAGGAGTCAGATATTTCTCTTCCACCTTAGATCTCTACATGTGTTACACCACTGACCTCCCAGAAATTTCACTGAGGCTAGAGGCTTCTGAAGTTTTGTCAGATTGCTTTCCCGCCCTCTAATATGCAAATGTCCTACCAATATGTCTAGGGTCATTGTGACTTCTTGCTCACTAGTTGCAATCTGCATAGTATTATCAACAAAATGGACCAACAACATGTCATATGAGATTGAAAAGTGAGCAAGATTCCTGCAGACTACATTACTAAATAAGGCTAGAGAGTTTATATGCCTAAGGTAGTAAGTGAAGGTTTATTGTTGGTCTTAACAGCTGAAAGTAAACTGCTTCTGACGATTTATACTAATACATATCCAGAAAAAAATATTTTCCAGATCCATTGCTGCTTACCACATACAAGCACGTATATTAATTTGTTTAAGCAAATTAGGATCATTTTACATTTTGATTCAGCAGGAATCTTTACTGTTAATCCAAATAAGGCACTTGGAAGAGAGATATATCTCTCTATCACAGTTTGGAGGTTTGTGGTTCTTTTTAAAAAACTAATCAATCTCTAGTAGCACTGAGGTTGTACTTACATGTTAAGTTGAATGGATTGCTCTATTTAAAAAAAAGAACTAGGTTATTAACAACTAGTTTATTAACTGTCAGAATTGTTGGAATTAGTTTTTTTTTACTTAAGACTTAACACATTTTATTAACGTATAAAATAAATACATTGTAGTAGTAGGATTATATACTCCTTGGCTGAGAATACCAAGTATTTCTGTTTAGTGGAAAACTCTGGAAGTTAAAATATAAAATATGAGAAAAGGCTTTTTATAGTGAGCATAGTTGTGTGGGAAATGACCCATGTGAATAAAAATACTTCATAGTTCCAAAGATTTTGGTTATATCTGGTATTGGATATTCTGAATCTAGGTTGATACAAGATTCCTGCTGAATCAAAATGTAAAATAATCTTAATTTACATACAGTTTTTCAGGGTACAACTTAGGAAAGTTTAAATTAGCATAGAGCAATTTTTCAATAACTATTAGTTTGCTTTCCCTTAGGTTGACCTTAAAGCACACCAAGAATTTTTTTTTAAAGTAAAGAAGAAAACTTTACAAGCTGAAAAAACTGTTATTCAATGATAGATTCATAAAATACATTGCATGAAGAGACTAAGTTTTTGAAACAATTATTTCGTCCTTGCAATACAGATGTTATTATAAGACTCAAATTGGGATATTAGCCTAGGAAAATGGCATTTCTGCTAGGAAATGGCAACTTATATATGACTGAGCGTAATGGGATTCCATTAAAGTCTGTCATTATTATTATCCTTTTCCATTCACTGATAAATTTGATAAGGTATCATGTTAGTAACTTGAAATTAAAAATAGGAAGCATTTTCTCTTCCTTAATGTAATTGTTTTATGATAGCTGTCCTTGCCAATTTTTTTAGCTATTGAAAAATATCTTTAAAAAAAATAGTCCATCAAGTGGACACTCTGTTCTCTTAGACTAAATATCTGAGAAAGCAACTTATTGTATTGTTGACCTTAAACAAGTAGGCTTCCAGTTATTTCTCTAGCAAAAATGGGTTTACTAGGGATCAGCCAAGAATAACAATTTGGGATTTGCAACCATAGTGAGCAATGTGCAAGTGACAAGGAGAGAACTCTTTTATAGAGAGGAAAAGGAAGTTGGGAGGGCTATTGTAAACAAAGAGTCCAATGGAGAAATTGAGAGTTCTAAGTACAGTGACTTTTCATTTGCTGAGTTGTGATAGTCTTTCATTGACTGAACTCTTGCCAGGCAAAAAGAGGAAGCCTTCCTTTTTCCTGTTGGGCTCTGCTATTGTTTTAGGGCATGAGAGCTCCCCCTTGTGGCCTCCTGACTCTATTTTAATTGAGGTTTCTGTTTATTTTTATAATATCCAGAGATTCAACAGATATACACCATTTATTTCCAACATTATAATCTAGTATTTTCTGTAGTAATATTGTTTTTAAAACTTAGAGTGAGATTTTAATTATAAAATTATTTCACTTTATTGACAAAATAATTTGGTGATGGTTGACAGAATATCCAAGCAGTTGATTTCATCCCTTAACTCCCACTTGTATCAAAGAATTAGAAGGTTGCATGTGGTAAAACTCAACTCAAGCAGGCTGAGAATTTAATCTGAGCTCAAATTCTCCAGTGAAATTTGAAACAACAAAGTCCACTATATTCCTTATTATAGTTAAAGTCTTCTATGGCAGCAGCTACTTTATCATATGGAAACTTAGTTTCTATAGAATTTTTATTACTGTTATTAATTTAGAACTCTTTTTTTTTATTGCATGCTATGCATTTACTAGTGTCCTCCTTACTCCTGGCAACATCCTTTTATAGTAGACTTGAAAGGATAATGTATGTGATTGTCACTTACAGATAAATAAGTAGGGCTTGGAACTCCCTGGTGAGGTGGAATAAAGGCCTAGGTAAGCATGTACTTGTCCTTTAAGATTAATATGTACCCTGTATGGTAATCAAATTATTTTTTATTAAATCTAATCAGATTTGAGAACCAATTGCAGATTCCCATTCTTAATGTTCTGCTTTAATGATTGACCCCTGACTGATGCTTGAACTGGTATCTGAATTGGATCCAGGAGAACATTCTGTGGTTCTATAGCCAAGCATCTCATATAAGCATTTGGGCCACAGGTTGTAGTGCAGCAGTTGAGAAAAACTAGGCATAGTAGAGGTGAGTGAAGTCAATCTGGAATTTACCCAGTACCTCTACATCTTTCTGACTCCATAGAAACCAGAGTGAGTCAGAAAGTGAGGACCACTGGTTTACTTCTCTTTCCCAAATCTAATTTTGGTCTCTCCTTTGGCCAACTCTAACTTGAAACAATTACAAGAATAACAAAGTTGACAATGGAATCGTATAGCACTTTAAATTTTTAGCTTAGAAAAAAGGTGAATATAGCTTGATGGAAATCATGTAAGAAAGTGTTGAGGCTGCTAACTAAAGGAAATATTAAAAATGTAAAAAACAACAAAAAGTTATAAAAACAGGTAATAAGCAATACTAAAAAGAATAGGCATGTATCAATACTCAGGTTTTTTTGTAGCTTTCTCTATTCAGCTGTGTTAGTGCATTTTGGGTTCAACTGTCATTACCTGGTGGCATAACATATAAGTGCACTGGAAACAATCCAACTTCTGACATATACTGATGTCATTTACCTATATTTTTCAGTCATCCATGAGCTAATTCATGTTATAAAGTTGCTCATTGCAGCAGACTAAGATTTACTTTCCAAGTGTGTGGACACTTCATTCCTAAAATACAGGTTAAGATTAGCTTTCATCATTGGGTATGATGTTAGTTGTGGGTTTTCCATATATGCCCTTTATCAGGCTTAGGAAGTTCCATTTTATTTCTAGTTAGATATTTTCTTTTTAGTAAATTGGAGTTACATTTTGTCAATTTTTTTTCTGCATCTCAATATGATACTATATTCTAACATTATTTTTAATATGTTCTAACATTGAGTGATTTTCAAGTGATAAATCATCATTTCATTCCTGTGATAAATCTTACTTTTTCAAAATTATCATTTTTATATATTGGAGTCTAGACACTAATATTTTGTGAATAATTCAGATCTATGTTTATGAGGAAAAAAATTTTTCCTATTTCTTATGGGGATTTGACAGTGCAATCCTGTCCTCACAAAATGAGTTTGGAAGCACTTCATCTACCTCTTTTTCTGAGATATTTTGTTTAGATTTGATAGTATTTCTTTTAAAGATGACTTACAGTATAATTTCACAACTCAAATTTCAGTGATTATTCAAAGATTATTCAAAGAATAGGTGAAACATGTGATGATGTGGGCTCACAGCAATTTATCTTTTTTAAAAAGAGACTTATTTGAGAAGGAAAATTATCATACACCTATGTAAAGGGAAGTCATCAAAAATTTACTTAGGTTAAAAACTGCTATAATGATATATATGGTTAAGTTATGACTTCTATTTTAAGGACAGTTTTCAACTTGTGAAATAAATGTTTAATGAAAATATGTTAAACCATATTATTACAATTTCATGATAGCAAATACACACATACACATATAAAATTTGTTGCTGTTGTTTAAGAAATATATTCAGTTAAATATACCAAGTATACTATTTATGTTATTTTATAATTGTTATCTCATAGTTTTTCTATGATAATTTGTGATTTTACATTAATACAATTTAAATCTCCTTCAAAATAATAATAATGTTAACTTTCTTATGTTACAGCCACTCACATTAAAGCTATATCCTAAATATACCACAATTACTCTGGAGAAAAATTAAATCGACTTTTTATGATAATTCCACTACATCTTAGAAAATGATCTATTTTGTGATTCAGATCAACAACAAAGTAAGTCAATATTTAGTCCTTCTCTTCACAATGAGTTACATATCATTTTGACCTAGTTGAATTTATTATAAAATTCATGCTGGAAGATATTTATTTTCCTCATTCTGCTTTGCTACTGAAATATTTTTTTTCTACCACAGTAAGATCCATTTGAAATTATCTGGAACCAAATATATTTTTGTAATTTTATATTTTTAATTATAAATTCTTAGATAGTTAAGGAACTTTTCATGATGCAGTTTTTCAAATAAAAGTAACAAGCCAATTCAATGAAAAGCCTGACTTTGTATTATTTTCCATACCTCAAAAGTGTAAATGCATCCTTTGTAATGAGAATGCTGAAAATATACTGTCATTTGCTGAGGCAGACACTGAAGAAACAAATTTAGGAAAGAAGGCATAAATCAGAAATCAATATTTTTTAGTTAAAAGTTGTTTCTGATAAACATATCTATGGTTTAAAACAAGGACCCATATTATTTAATCTCCATGAATAGTTAAAACCACTTGTCAATATTAAAATGTCAAGCACTACCCAGATTCTAAACATTGTAATGATCATAGACAATCTGATATCCCATTTGATCCTCTCATATGTCATATATGGTCAGTTACACACACATACACACAAATCATTTCTTATTCCTTTTATCTTATCAACAACATGGAAAGAAATAGGGAGCAAATAAATAAATATTTTTGTAGCTTCCAAAACTATAAATATAGGTGATTCCCAATATATCATGGTACTGTGTTCCTAAAATTGTATTTAATTGTATGAAATAACTTTTATTGCTCTATAAACAAATTTTGTTTAATCCCCTGGAATTTTGTTAGTTCATCAACAATCCAGCTTCTTTAAAAAAATCTCTTTTGTTGATTTTTATGATGTTAAAAATCTCCTGTTTGTTCTCCCTCTTGATCTCCAGTATTAGCCCAGTTTTATCTGTTAGACAGCTAAATCTTAGCTCTATTTTAGAATCTCTTCTGATTCTGCACCTTTACATTAGAAGCTCATATTAGGTCATATGACTTTGCATAACATCTCTAAATGACAATGCCCAAAGTGCTGTCTTAAATTCTAGAGCCCTTCTGTGGGCACAGATTAATATATCTAACTGTGTATTTGAAGTTGCAACCCTGTTTCCCAAGTCAGCACTCTGGGAGTCATCTTTGAGTCAGCTACCCTTCTCTCTTATGAATTCTTGCAGAGTTTGACTTCTACATATTTTTCTAATCAAGTCACTTCATCTCCACTGCTGCCATTCTGGTTCAAGCCACCAGTATGTCTGAAACTTATTGTTACAATTTCTAGTTCCACTTTTAATAATGACTTCTGCCAGTGCATTCTCTATACAATATAGTGTTGCATCTGTAAAATTATTACACTGTGTCCCTCCCCTGCTTCAATTTATGCTTTCACTTCCAATTACTCTAAGGACAAAATTCAAACTTCCATATTACTCATTTATTTATCTACTTAACGTTAGATAATTATCCTAGTAGTAGACTATACATAGATAATTATGCTCTCTAGTGCTTTTAAAATATATATATATAATGAATAAATTGACAAATTATAAAGCTAAACTACAATATTAGGAATAGTAACCAAAATATGGGACTAAAAAATAGGGATCATAAGAGGCAGGGTAAAAGAGGAAGCAAGAATTAAAGTAGAGTGCCGTATAATTTTCTGGGACCAGAGACACTTCAAGGACAAGGATGCATCTGTATTTCAGAAAGGAACTGGAAAACCATTTACATTAACTCTCTATAGACACTGCTTTTGGGTGTGTGTGTGTGTGTGTGTGTGTGTCCCCATGTCATTTATGCCCTCTCTGAAAAGATTTCTCTTCTTATTAGATATTGAGGGATAGATAAAATTCATAAAGTGATCTATGAAGACATGTTTCCACAACCTTTTTCATTCTTCTCCTGAGGCCTGCCACTGGGAAATATGATTTACTTCTTCCATAATACATAAATATATGCCATGCTTCTTAATTATCTGCCTTCCAATTAAATCCCTTATTCCCCATAGAAATTTGTCTCAGTTTTTAAGGAGAAAACTAATGTGCTAAATAATAAGATCTGAATAGAATGAAATGTTTTCATGACATAGAAGTTGATGTTGATTAGGTAAATAGAGAGGATTAGAATCAAATACATGTTTTTATACTACAAAGTGAGGTTTTGAGAATTTCAAGAGCAGTAAGTTCTAGTTCACTCTAAGCTTCTAAAAAGAGTTCGATAGCTTAGACTGTATCATTCAAAGTATAGACTCCAAAACAATATTCCCCAAAAGATTATATTAATTTCTTATTAATATGCTTTAAGAGGAAATGACAAACTGCTATATGTCTAGTAGCATGAATTTGATGATGAAAGGATTTGAAATCATGTGATAAACAAAATGATTGCAGGCATTAGAGATATTTGAGTTTGACACTTGGTTTTTTAGGGCCTACAGTGTTTGTAACAGATATTTTTACATATTTAAGGGTGCTAAGGAAGAATAATTTGAAACCTCGCCTCTTGATTGAGAGGCATATCATTAGAGTCATCAAGAAGTTATTTAAGGAACAAAGGTGAAAATGCTAATCATCATTATAACATTAAATTTTCTATGTAGGTAGAAATCCAGATATCACATATTCGGATTCTTAAAATAAGAATTTTTAAATCTGTTTGCTTTCAATGTCAATGAATAAACTGAAATCACAGAGAATTGCGAATACCTCACTGACCTTACTAGAAAAGGAATCAGAGTATACATTTATTTAACACTCATTAGAACCATTCCCATTTCTTCTTGTACTTTTGAGAGCAAACCTAATTGTTCCTGCTGCCTTCACATTTTTACTACTTTATATGCCTCATCAATTTAAAACATTTACTTCTGTGACTGCTGAATCATTGAGCAAATTGGTTCTTCAGATCAATATTCTTGCTCCAAAAAGGAAAACGTAATACACAGGTGTCTGGCAATGTTTATTTACTGAAAGCAGTTCATCTTCTACTGTTGATAGTTGGCAAAGTGACACTCCATTTTCGGTCTTTAATCACTTAAACCATTTCCTAAGAAAACTACAACTTGAAAAAAAACAGAGAGAAAGCTCAATGTACTATTAAATAAAAATGGCCAATCAGTCAACACAGACACCCTCTCTTCACAGCAATCAGCAACAGCTGTATCCCAATTAAGACTATGATTTTGCAGGTGTTCACAGAAGCCTATGTCAAAATAAATCCACTTATTTAAAATGTTTTGAAGCATTATAAAGTCTTTACAGCTAAGTTCAGGCAAAAAAATGTGTAGGGATATTCAGACAACTTATTTATGAATATCAAAATTCTTGGATAAAAGAAGAAAATGAGATCAAAACAAGGAGATATCTTTGGAAAAATATCATTCTCTTATTAGCTGTAAAGATAGAAAAGGAGAGTTTCAATAGCACTACATATAATTGATAGAAACAGATGCCACCATATTCAATATACTTCTCAATTGCTAATAGGAAAATATTCATTTGCAATTATCCAGTTCAATCTATGTGTGTATGTCGTATACACCTAAGGTCAAGCTTCTTGATTCACTTAAGTAGATTTTAATAAATGTTATTTAATACATATAAACTCTAAAACAATTGTCTTAAAATTTACTTTACATAAAAATTATAAGATGATGTTATAAATTCCAATTCCCTCAGTAGGGATTCTGATTTTGTAGGTGTAGAGTTAATTTTGTCCAAGCTATCTATATGTTTATCAAATACACCTAGTAATTATGATATTGATATCCCACTCAGCATTTTGAGAAAACCTACTCTAAATTTTTGCAAATAGTCACAGTTTTAAATTTTCTTTTAAGTATTTGTATTTGAATAACACTGACTTCCAAAGAAACACACATTCTTTTCCTTGCATACACCAAGTAGTTTCTGAGAATAGATAGCTTTTTCTCTCTCTGAGTCCACTCACCAGTATAATGATACAGCTTTTTAAAAAATAAACAAACATCATCATGAATCTTTACTTATCTACAGCACTAGGAAGTGGTAAAGTTAAATTATTTAATGTTTGCATGGTGCTTCAAAGATGAGATATTCTGTTAAGGGCTAAATATTGTTGTAACTATTAAACATCTGTCGTATTCTAGAGTTAATGACATTTGACAGCAGCATATGAAATTATTCCCATAGGAATTCATAAGTTGTCTGAGTTGAACATACCACACAAGGCGACAAGATTTATTGATTTATTTTAAGAGAAGAGTTTTAATTGTCCTTACCACTTTTTAAAGGTATTGAGAAAATTATCAGATAAATTCAATTAGAAATCAGAGGAGTAACACCTTGACCTACAGCTCACTTCTCAACAGAAATGATGAAAGACCGAAGGCAATAGAATTATTCCAATTAAAGTGCTGAGAAGAAATAACTGTCAATCTAGAATTCTTTATGTAGAGAAAAAATTCAAAAATTATTTTTTAAAGTATTCCATAGTTTTTTCAGGTGGAGAATTAAATTACTATAACTACTTATTTATCTTACATTTTAACTGAATTATAACATATAATTTTTATTGAAGTGTAAAGTACACCAATTGTAAGTATAAAGCCTGATGACTTTACAGTGTTAACATAGCCATTAAGGAAGACCCAGATCAAAGTGTCGAGTATGTTTAGTACTTCAGAAACCTCCCTCCTGCCCTGTCCAAATCATTACCTTCCTTGAAGGTATTCAATAACTGTTTTTATGACTTTTAACACTTTGATCTTGGACTAGTTTTACTTGATCTTGAAATTTGTATGAATGGAATCAAACACTATTTTTTAAGATTCATCGATGTTTTGCATGTAGTGTACAATTCACTATTTTTATTGTTTTGCACTATTCCATTTTACCAATATCCTACAACTTATTGTACAATTCTATTACTGTTGATAACTATTTTGGTTGTTTCCAGATTAGAATTATGAATAATGATGCTGAGATGCTATATTATATGACATTTCTCTGGATGAATACATAGAAGTGGACTTCTTAGGTAATAGCTTATGTACTTTGTTATGACATTTTATTATTAGTCAGTTTAAATATTTTCTAATATCCATTTTGACTTATATTTTGAATTTTATTTCTCTTAAAATAACTCAGATTATTTCAAAGTGTATTGTTTCATTTCAAATCATTTGGGGATACTCTATCTTTCTATCAGTAATTTTCATTTTGTTCAGAACATATCACATGTTCTTTAACTTTGTTGACACTGTCTACATAACCCATAATATGTTTTCTGTTGGTAAGAATCATATGTGTACTTGAAAAGAATGTGTGTTTTTACAGTTGATGGAGCTATATGAGTGCATGCATGTGTTCTGTGTGTGTCTGTGTGTATGTCTCCGTACATATAATTCATAGATTATATGTATTTCAAATCTATAATTTATATATATGGGGACATACACACACATAACCCCATCAACTGTAATAATATACATTCTTTTCAAGTAAACAAGTGACATAATTTCAAGTACCTATAATGTATATCATTATATATAATACTATATATTATACATGGTTCTAACCATCTGTAATTCACTAGTTTTTTAATGATTGTTTTTCACTTACTCTAAGAGTTATGCCAAAATTTTTCATTATGATATGGATTTGCATATTTCATTTTTTAGTTATGTGAGATTTTACTTTATATTATGAGATGATATTATGTCTTCCTGCTGGATTGACATTTTAACACTGTGGAATAGAATAGACTTCTTCACTTTAGTACTAATTCTAGCATTAAAACCTAATTCATATGACTCATAAAACTACATTAGCTTTCTTTTGGTTTTGCATGGAATAATTTTTATATCCTTCAGTAATCAGTATTTATGTTTTCTTATGTCTAAGTTATAAGTAATGAACTGTTGCATTTAATTTAGGGTCACAGTATTTGTATTTTCTTGACTATTTAGTCTACTTAACAGTTAGTATAATTATAGGTATAGTTTACTTTAAATTGATCTTCTGATTTGTTTTTTATTTGTATCACCTTTTCTTTTGTCCTTGTTTTTCCATTATAATCTACCTTATAACTAAAGGGTATTTGGTAATATTCAGTCTTTCCCCTCTTAGGCATATCTTTAATTAATGTATTTATTTTTTGCTACAGTAAGTACAATACTCATTAACTATTATTAATTGAATCATTAGCATCTCCCTAGAACTTTGGCACTCTGTGACATATACAAGGACCTTGCAAATCCATTTACACTCTTATGCTTCTTGTGCAGTTGTCATGAAGTTTACTTTCATGTATTTTAAATCTGGCATGACATTATTCATATGTTTTAAGTATCACAAGAATTATTTAAAGAATCAATATTATTTTAAATTTTACTCCATGCATACCCCTTGCTGTATTCTTCATTTACTCTAGAATTATTCTATTTATCTCTGCCTGAAATATTATTCAGTCTGAAAAAAGTGATCTCCATTTGGAGTATCTTTTTATGTACTGTTCTTTACAGTGGATTTTCTCAGTATTTACATTTTACCATTGTCTTTTCTCTCTCTTTCATCTTTGAAAGATATTTTCTCTGCATATGTAATTTTTAATTGGCACTTATTTTCCTTCCACATTTTATATATCTTCAGCCACAGTTTTCTGGATTATATATACTTAGAAATCAGCTATAAGTCTTCGTTTTCCTTCTCCAAAGGGAAGGTGTCTATTTTCCTCTGGCTGGCTTTAAAATAGTCGTTTTGTCTTTAGTTTGCAGCAATTTTACTACATTTTTGGGTGTGAGTTTTTTCTTGTGTTTTTATCCCTCTTCTTTGGCAAAAATCTGAAATCCATAGTTTAATGTCTGTTCTTTTAAACAACAACAAAAAATTTCTTGGCCAGATTTTCCTTTATTTCTTCCTCCTTCAATTCATACTTTTTTTCCTTCCCACTTGGGGCTATGATTGCATATATGTTAAATCATCCTACCACGTTCTATACAATGCTAGCACTGTTTTCATTCCTCTCTTTTTCAAAACCTCCTTGTTTCAATGTGGTTAATTTATACTGACATATATTCAAATTCACTAATCTCAATTCTGCTATTTATAATTTTCTTTCAAATGTATTTCTTGAATTATTAGTTTCAGATGTTAAGAATGTCTCAGTTCAAATATTATTTTGATTCCTCTTAATAGATTTTTTGATTTCATGAGCAATTTTTAATATTTCCATGTATTTTCTTTAAACATTAGAGTTATTTAATATCCTTGTTGATAATTTCAAAATCTGTACCACCTATGGATATACTTCCTTTGTCCCTTTTAGCTCTTGAATTTAAGTCATTGGGATTTGTTTTTATTATGTCTTTTAATTTTTAACTACATTTCAGATATTTGTATTTTAAAAACACTGGGGGGTGGGGGGTGGTCTCTGGGCTGATGATATCTTCCTTCAAAGAAGTTAAACTTTTAGCATGTAGATGGAGTAAAGGCAGATCATCTTGAGAGTGATTTTTTTAAAACTTTTATTGGAGTAGAGTTGATTTACAATATTGTGTTAGTTTCAGTTGGACAGCAAAGTGAATCAATTATACATATACAAATATCCACTCTTTTTTAGATTTTTTTCCCATATAGGCCATTACAGAGTACTGAGTAGGGTTCCCTGTGCTATACAGTAGGTCCTTATTAGTTACCTATTTTATATATAGTAGTGTGTATATGTCAATCCCAATCTCCCAATTTATCCCTCTCCACCATACCTGCTGGTAGCTATAAAGTTGTTTTCTACATCTGTGACTATTTCTGTTTTGTAAATAAGTTCATTTGTACCCTTTTTTTAGATTCCATATATAAGTGGTATCATATGGTATTTGTCTTTCTCTGTCTAACTTACTTCCCTCAGTATGACAATCTCTAGGTTCACCCATGTTGCTGCAAATGGCATTATTTTGTTCTTTTTTATGGCTGAGTAATATTCCATTGTATATATCTACCACATCTTCTTTATCCATTCCGCTGTTGATGGACATTTAGGTTTCTTCTATGTCCTGGCTATTGTAAATAGTGCTGCAATGAACATTGGGGTGCATATACCTTTTCAAATTATGGTTTTCTTGAGAGTGATTTCATTCCATTTTGCTCTCCTTCATAGGTAAAACCTTTCAAGAGTCTCAGATGAGGGTCTGTAATGCCTGTTGTGTCCCTTTACCTTTGTGGCTCTGACTCCAGTTTTTGTGTTTACATTTTATGTGGCTGCCAACATTTATCTTTAGCATTTTTAGTCTCATAACATCTGTTTTCTGCTTGGTTTCTGGGAATCTTGCTTCACACATATGGAGTCACCAAATACCTTGAATGGTAGTTACATACAGTATGGCTTCATTTTTAGTGCTTCCCTTTTCTTCTTTATTTCAGAAGATGTGTCTTTCTTTCCAGTTTCAGTAAATTTTGGCCATCTTTCCTTCAATACTGCTTCTTGTCCATACTTTTCCTTCCCATGTGGAATTACAAGTGTGTGTGTGTGTTTGTTTGTTTGTGTGTTTTGTGTGTGTGTGTGTGCGTGCACAAACACAATTTTCACCTGTATTAGAATTCTAGTTTCTGTAATAAATAACTGCAAGTTTTCAGTAGCTTAACAAAACATGTGCTTATTTAACAATTATGTAACAATATAATACATGTCTTCCTGGTTAATGAGAAATTTTCCTTCATGTGGCCAAAATAAAAGCTCTAAAAGATTTAAGATAAAAGTAATGTTTGTGCATCCTTTAACTCATGTTAAAGACTTAATTCAAATGCCATTTCCTTTCCGATACATCTATTCTGAAACTTATAAGGCAGTGTATATGGATATGTCTGACACCCTATATTTTTTGTAATGCCTTTAGGAAAGGTGTATGTAATTTAATGTTTATACCCCCTTAGCATTTTGTCATTTTGTCGATAGTGAAAGAAAATATTGAAACTTTTGTTGTAACTTTCAACACTTGATAGGAATAATGATTATGTCTCTGTAAATTTTACGCTGTCACTCAAAATGCACTATATACAAATACATGTAACTTTGCCCTTCGACAAATAAGAATGACATGTAATATTTTCTTTTGCTGTTTATAAAGGACAGTCAAGCTTACTATTCTGCTTTTTTAATTAAAAAATCTTTATTTTACAAACAAAACCTTATATTTACACAATGATTTTTAGATTTGCACAATGATTTTTAGATTATACTCAAGAAGTCTATTTTTGAAAATAATTCTGCATCTGTAGTAGATCTCTTCTCAACACTGAAGTTCTTTAATAACTCTCAATAATAAATGTTTGTCCTAGCGAAATTGGAATGGATGGCAATTGTTAATGATAAAATAAACTATTGGTTGTCAGGTTACTATTAGTGAAATATAGCCCATACAACTTGAAATTTGACAGTAATTCAACAATATAAATGACTTCCGGCAAAGCTTGATATTTTGGGATTTTATTATAAACTTTCTATTTTCTCCTATAAATCTCATTGAAATATAAAAAGCTAAATACAGGAGTAATTGACATGACATTATTTTAATAATACTTATTGAAAAATAAATGTTTTATATCTCTCCACTGATGTCTTTGGGAGAGATCAAATGCAGATACGTGTATCTTTACAGCAAAATCTTTAGTATATTATTGTTTTCAAGGGGAAGGAAAATCAATAGGAATATCAACAACAAGAAATAACGTACTTCAATGTAGAAAAAGACCTACCACAGGAGCATTTATGAACTTCAAGGCGAAAATAATCAGGGTTGAATCACACAAGTGGATAAAGTTTTTAAAAACTGAGTCAAATATTTATAGAGTCATGACTTACCTATCCAATATAAATATCTGTCCTTATTTTTTCAGACACTGAAAGGTTACAGATTTCCAATTTTTTCCTAATATTTTAGTCTCAGTAACAGGATTATACCTAAACCATTTTATTTTATAAAAATAATTTAAAAATCATATCCAATTGCCTAAGTTTAGCACATTTTACTCTGTTTTCTGAAAAAATAGATATAAAACCACCAATCCACTTAAAACAACATTATGAGTTTGATCAACATTATTTCAAAGGAAATATTATTTTTCTATTCCAAACATTTGGATTATCTGATACTTAATTAAAATTATTTTTCAAAGTACATGAAAAACATTTTTAAGTTGTTGGTATATTTCTAAATTGCTTTCCCAAAGAATCATGTTAACATTCTATTCCACCTATAGTGTACAAGATCATTTATTTCATTGAATTTTAATGTACTTTAGTATTTTTGTTACCTCTAATTTTTCTTCACCAATGACCAAAAATAAATAAATAAATAAACACACACAACATATTTTTAGTGTAATTAATAGGGAAGTTAAAAATATGCCCATGAAGTTTTGATATTTTTACCTTTATTTTTATAAAAATTATCTGTATAAGACATGTTCATTTTTAATGAATGAACTCCCACCACCACCAATACGCATCTATGAGTCTATTCACTCAACAAGTACTGATTAACATCTATTGCATGTACAAGGCACTATTCTAGGAGGTATAAATAAAGCAGTGAACAAAAGAGGTGAAAATGTCCATCCATATAGGACTTACCAATAATAAATAAACTAAATAAGCCAGTGTTAATTATGTTAGATGTTAGTAAGTGCTACGGAATAAAATGTTTTCTTAAGGAAAGCCAGTCTCAGAAGGTGACTTTAAGTATGAGGGAGTGAGCCTGTGGGTTTCTAGGGAAAGAAAGTTCTAAACAGAGTGGAGAGCATTCTGTGCAAAGAAACTTAGGAACAATTACCTAGTGTAATATATGGGGAGCAAAGATTCCAGTGAATTGGAGTGAATTGAATGAAGTATAAGATATTAAGGAATGAGATCAGAAAAGTCATGTATGACCAGATGTTGTGGTTACCCCATGTAAGTGGGATAAACTCCCTACCCAAAATTTGCTTCAGATGTTGAACTGATGATGACATACACACAGGCCAACTAAGATGAACTTATTACTCACTAGTGTAGCTTTCTGGGGAGAGCAGGGCATGCTCCCAAGTGGGTCTGAAAATGGCTTGAGAGATCAAGAAGGAGCAACTGGCTTGGGTATTATATTGGTTAAGGGGCAGGGCTGAGGCAAGAGTTTCTGTGCATGAAGGCGGGGCTTGTATGGTTTGAACCTCCTTCTTCTGCTGGGGAGAGAGCATGCCTGCTTTCTTATCAGTTTGCACATAAGTATATGGAGCAATTAGGAAAAAAGGAGAGTAGAAATTTAAATTTGTCAACAAACATCAAAAATGAGTTACACCAAACCCTACTGGTTTTAACTCACAGAAGGGAAGCCATTTGAAGGTATTGAGCAAGCAGAGTCACGACATAAATCTGATTTAGTTCTACATGGAACACTGTGAGTGCTGTGTTGAGAATGGAAAGGTGAGGAAAGGAAGATTCATGGAAACCAGATGTAAGAATTTGCCTTAATTTAGCGAAAGATGGTAGTGGCTCAGGACAAGAAATTAGCAATGGGTTTGATGGGAACTGATTGGGTTAAGGAATAGCAGGAATTGTTCATGAAATGGTTATGCTGAGAGAAAAAAGTTTAACCCTGAAAAATTGGGAAGATGAGATTGATGACAATTGATAGAGGGAAACTCTGATACAAACAGTTTTGAGGGAAAACAAATAAGAAGCTACATTTGGCTCCGAAATTAATAAGGGCTTGGATATATAAACCTGGGGGTTAGAGCAAAGGTAAGAGAGTGATATACAACTGAAAGATATTAGCAGAGATAATATTCAAAGCCATGGAACTGGATGAGAACCTAAGTAAATGACTGCATATAGAAAAAAAAAAAATAATGCAGTACAGGGGCTGATCCATACAACACTGTAAAGTTCAGAGATCAGGTACATGTTGATGAAATAGCAGTGTAAGCTGAGAAGGTGACAGGGTTGGGAGTAAAGGAGGTATCCATGATATTGAGAAGATAAAGTATGTCGAGGAGGGAATAATAAACTGTAGTTTCCAGTTTCCCAGTTTCCAGAGGAGTGATGAGAATGAAATTTGCTTGAAGTTCATGAGAGAGTGGGAAGAGAAAACTTAAAGACAAGTAAATACAACTTATTTTGAGGAATAACTTTGCGCTAAAAGAAGGAATACATGGATGGCAATTTTTAAAGTTTTTTTTTTTTAAGTCAGTGGGAGAAATAACAGCATGCTTGTATGCCAATATGAAATATTTAGTAAAGTGGGAAAGTGTCTGATGCATGAGAGAGCAGGATTAGTTTGATGGGATCTAGACACAAATGACAGTTTGGCCTTTACTAAAAACACAGGGATTACAACCATCTTAATAATAAAATAAATCAAAGAATATTAGCACAAATTCAGGAGATGGGGTCATAGATTTTGTGGGAACTTGTGAAAGTTTTCCTCTGAATTTTTTCTGTTCTCTGTGAAATAAGCATCAAAAACACTAACTAAATGATGATGGGGAAGAATTGTTAGAAGTTTGAGAAGAGAGAGAATGATACAGTGTAGTCTTGAAATTCTAACACTGTGCACCAAAGAACATCCAGGCACTGCAATGAACTTACATCGAAAACAATCTTTCTTAAAGGCATCTCAGTGATACCTGATAACCAATGGATGCTATGCTAACTACTGGGTTGACGTGTTAACAATTCCAATATTAGATTGTGCTGCATTCCTTTAGATAATGTCATTCTTTTGCAAAGCTGGTTTTGGTTGTTGCTTTGGTTGTTGCCTTGTGATGAAAAACAAGCAGTGCATGAAAATCAGTGTGGAGCTGGAAATGAAGGTGGTTGCGTCCAATGTAATTCCAAGGGTTGAGAAATTGTACCACGCCCAACAAGGTGCCCATATCTCCTTAGTAAGTGATTGTGGTCATTTAAAATTGAAATTACAATGTTTTATTCCAATTTATATGTATATATTTTGTCATTTTGACATAAATTTTTATATATTTCCTAACCTAATAACCTAATAAATAGAACTGTTCAGTATTTCTTTTTATCTAAGGGTGCCATATGAAAATTAGCAAGACACTAAGGGCTCCATGAACTGAGAAAGCTTGGATAATTATTGTGTCTCCAGCACAGTAGAAGGGCATGTGGACCAGGTGAATCACGATATGGTGGCTAGATGGCATTATAAGTGCACTTCATGTTCCCAGCCAGAATGTTAAAGTGAGATGAGACGTCATGATTTTGTATTTTTCTTCAGCCCTATTCAGCTACACAAATGCAGTGTGTAATTCAAGGGGATTTAGCTTAACAAGGTTTGTGATTTTTTTCAACCGGTTAAATGTGAATCACGGAGAAATGACAGGAAGTTGAAAATATATTAAAGGGAGTGATTGCAATGATTGATAGTGTTATTTAAGATGGATTGGAGGAAAATAAAAATGTGAGGTAGGTGGAGTCCAGTAAATAATATGTCATAGGATCAGAAGGGTTTAAGGTTCCACTGAGGTCAAGGAGTTGTATTCCGTGCATGAGAAGCAATGGAAATGAGAATAAGAAGAGCCTGACATTATCAGTTATAAACAATTATAAGGTCTGTGTATGAAAATAAATATCTTAGGCAGAGTGAAGAACAAAAATAGATTTATTGGATGTCAAACTTGACTGAAGTTGGTTCAATAAAATGTGGGAGTAGAAAATTGAAAATAGCAAGTATAAACAACTGTTTTGAAGAAAAGA
Organism: Balaenoptera ricei; assembly: GCF_028023285.1. Classification (NCBI taxonomy): domain Eukaryota; kingdom Metazoa; phylum Chordata; class Mammalia; order Artiodactyla; family Balaenopteridae; genus Balaenoptera; species Balaenoptera ricei. The sequence continues at coordinate 129,797,815 of NC_082640.1, forward strand.
TTCATTCTAATAGGAAAGAAAGACAAGATCATAGAGATAGAAAGTTAAGAATATAAAAAATCTCTTTTTACTATGACTTTTGCAAAGTACTTGCATTTCAAATATGAGCACTTATCACAGTTATAAAAACACATGTAATGGATTAAAAGATATATAATAGGGTTCTTTTGATAATCATATTTGTGGCTAGAAAGGATGATTATTTAAGTACATTCTGGCATATTATTATTTAGTACATTCTGGCATATTACTATTAAAAATTTTTCATTGTGTGTATAATTTAATACTATTAAATAATCTGTATTTATAATCAGATGATGGACAAATATGTCTGCCTCGTTCATGTAGACGATTTTCTGTCTATACGTCTACCATTTTTACTTAAGTTCTTTATTTAAAGGACAATATGTCTCTGTCTAAAACAGTCTATTAGAATCAATATTTTAAAAGACTAGAAAAAATAAGAAAAGGGAAGAAAAAGAAACTCTGCTATGTTTTTCTTTTGTATTTAGCATTCTCTTTAATATATTTTAATTGCAGTCTTAATTTTACTTGAAGATTATGATAAAACTTGCCAAACAGAAAATATTACATGTTTCAATATTCTTTGGACTTAGAAACACATACAGAAATATTGGTAGAGTAACAAATTTAACTTTAGAGAAAAGTTACACTGATTTCACACAGATTATTTTATCTTTAAATGTTTGAAGAATTTTCAATTTCAGAGTTATCAAAATCCTTTGCAAAATTACTAATTGCCCATAAATAAAATTAGTATACTAAACAGTTGGTTTATATGTTAGAAAATGTAGCATTATTTCCATACATTTTGTACATTAATAAAAATTAGGTGAACATACACACACATATAAATAAATATCCTGCTATGCAATTTTAAAAGAATACGTACATCCAGTGATTTTTCTTTTCAAAAGTTCACCTTTTAATTGAAATCTAAAACAACTTCAAAATTTTTCTTCCTTTGGATGTAAAATCTTTCAGAGAGTTGTAAACTATTACTCATTTTCCCATCTTTCTAATTGACATTTGTATACTTTCATTTACAAAAAATGTTTATTTTAATTCACTATATTTAGGTTTTTCTTTTCCAAACTAATAGAGTAGGTTTATTTACATTGTTTTAGTGTTCTTTCCAGATAAAAATATAGCTTCCAAAATATCAAAAAATGTTTGCACTTCTCATCAAGGAAAATAATTAAGTAAAATAAATTTCATCCTCAACCGGTAATTGCACTACAAAAATTCTAATACACTAGTAACTGAATCCATAGCATGAACAGGAGGAACTATGAAGTAAAGCATTGCAACATCATAATTTGGCTCTTTGATATATGTTTTAAGATCTATAAAATAGAAACTGCTATAATGAATGAGGTGACTGAAATTAAATGAATTCATAATATAAATACAAGAAGACAATACAAGACAATACAATACAAGAGTTAAAGTTATTCTGGAGAAGTGCTAAATTAGCACAGGAAAAAAACTTCATTTTTAATAGTTTACTTAGTGTATAAATTGAACAGAAAATTATATATAATAAATATTTTTAAAGCTCTTCTGCTAAAAACAGACTGCAAAGCCTATTATCTTACCACTTTATCTCTGATTACAGGCATTTCTGCATGGTATTTAATATAAGAATCATCTGCAAATATATTTGGTCCCAAATATTTTCCCATTAGGAGAATTTTTGAATTCTTTTTTAGATAGTTAAAATCGGATTTTTGTAAAGTTTGGGTGAATAACACACAGAATTGAGAAGAACATTGAGTATGGTCTGAGATAATTTGAGCAGCTGGGAAAGCATCGAGGGTGGGTCAGAGTTTCCAGGGTTTAATGTGTGGCAAGAAAGAGTAATTTAAAATGATAATTATTGAAATTGGACAGATATAGTTTGTGAAATAAAAACATATGGACACTAGGCCCAAGACAGAGTGGTAATTAAGAAGAATACAGAAAGAGAGGAAAGATCAAGTTAAAAATAAATTGCTGTGCTTCATAATTTTGCCTGAGCATGCAGGAATACTAATCTCTTACAAGATAACTTTTTTAAAATAAACCACTGATCAGGGTGTGTCTATTTTAGGAACTTTCTCATTTGATCAGGATTCTGGATCTAGAAATAATTTTAAATGGTCAAAATGATAATATCATGTAACTTTAAAAAGCGGACCATAAATTCCAAGATTGTATTAGTGATTACATAAAGATTAAGGATTTAAATTTTACAATGAGAAGATATATAAATGACTGACTAAATGCAAACAAATTTTAGAAGATTTGTGTACGGAGAAGGTATCAATAATATCTGAAATAGTGAAAATAAAATGTTCAGATTGGTAGTGAGTAGAAGTAATTGCTATTTTAATGAAGACAAAGTCAGGTAATTTCTATTGTAGTACGCTATTTCACATGTATTATAGAATTCAATTCCAGGAAGAATCTAATTATTCTCTTGACTCTCCATGCCTTAGGAAAATAAATGAAAACAAATTGTATTTTCTTGCTTAGGGAAGCCAGTATGCATAGTATTTATTTAAAATTTTGCAAAGGCTTTTAATATGCGTATAATATTTCACTCACCCATAGATATAATAATGAATGTATTTAAATAGCCTTTTTTAAACCACTTTCTCAATTAAGCTGTCATTTAGCAACTTACAAAATTTCATCTAACAATAGAATATTAGAGTAGAAGAAGGTAGATAACTTTTATAATGTTATATACTTGCAGAATTTTAATGCTAAGACAGGCATCTAAAATTTATTAAAGCAAGTTCCCACTGGTAAAAGAGGAAGGATAGGAAGACTTCATTGAAACTTATGTCATAATCCGTTTAGCATTTTAATTCATATGGCCCCAAAGATGGAAAGTAACATAATCATTTTTTTCTTAATGCATTTTACCATGGAATTCACTGTCTGAGAGATTTCTGGGGAACCTATGAATTCTTTTAAATCCTTCCCAAAATCTGAATTTCTTTTATGCCCTATTTTATTTGAAAATTACTTTCTATATATCCTTACCACAGCCTTGAGATTTTCAATTCTAGCAAGTGAGACAATTAAGAAAATATTTCCTCACTGTATAATTTGTAAAGTAAGAGAATGGAATTAGCTAGAGAAAAAAAGATATAAAATAGAAATATTGGTAGGCCTAGAAATTTCTGCAGTGAAGCTCTGGAAAGGTAAAGGAAATTGAGCGAAATTAATATTGAATTTTGGGGTTGCATTCTTTCATCTTTTGATCTGGATAGCTGTGATGTTGGGACAAGAGGCTGTTCCAGGGTGCAGTCATAGTCTGAGGTTTTCTAAAAAAAAAAAAATATTAAATATACTGTTGCCATAGAAACAAGTAGTTTATTAAAACATATACACTTGCACGTGTGAATTTCCCTCAGGTTGATTAATAATTAAAATAAATTACACTTTCACAGTATTTACAGAATACAACTATTTTTATAGTCTTGGGACCATGTGAATAAATAAATACAGCACTGTAATAGATATGGAGCCCCCCCCAAGTACTGCTCAGTGCAGGGTCTGCACAAACATGCGGTAGCTCTGAATGTAGAACATTTATATGAAAGGAAAATCAATGGATAAATTAGGAAGAAAGCAGAATATGTATTTACAAACATCTTTAAAATTACATTTGCTAACCATGTGGCAACATTAGGGAAACCAAAATAGAGGGACATCCTACAAAAAATCTAACTAGTACTCTTTAAAAGTATCAAAGTGCTGGTGAACAAGGAGAGCCTGAGAACTGTCAGAGATTAGAGAAGATCTAAGAGATGTGATTGAAAGCAACGTGATACCACGGATTGTGTCCTGGAACAGAAAAAGGACATTTAGTTGGAAAATCAAATCAAAATCTGTAGTTTAGTTAGTATTATATCAAATTAATGTCTTTGTTTTGAAATATACCATGGTTATGTAAGATTTTAAGATTAGGAGAAGCTGATTGAAGGGTATATGGGAATACTTAGTATTACATATGTGAGTTTCTATAAATCTAAAATTATTTCCAAATAAATTTTTAAAAATACACCAGAATAAGACATTAAAATATTTCTAGGAAAGAAGCAATGTCACATTCTTAACGTCACATTAAATCACAGTTTACTCTCCTTTTTTCTCCTAAGGTATATGTTGCTCAATTATGACTTATTTTATCATGTCTTTGATTAATGGGTTATATCGATACCTTTGAGAGAATATTGACTGGAGAGTATTGACTATAAAGAAGATATAGAAATATTATCTCAAATCTTAATACTGTTTCTCCTACATTTTTTCTACTTTTTTTAACATTAAAACCTTTAGCATATTAATCATAATCATTTACAATTTTGTCTGATATTTCATACATCTGTGATTCTGAAAATTGCTGTGTCCTTTTGATCTGCTTTCTTACTTTTTAGTATGCGTCATAACTTTTGTTGAAATTCAGCAGTATTGCACTGCTATACACTACTCAACTCTCCGTAGCCTGGTGGGGAGAGGCTGGGCAGTGGTGAAGGGGAGGTAGGGGGAGGAGGAAGGTGGAAATCTTTTCTGTTTTGATCAAACCTCACTCTCAAGCAGTCACCATAATCCTGGGTTTGATGCTGTGGCCTCCTGGTTCTCCTGTCACTTTCCCAGCTATGACTCTGCACCCAACATGTATTCCTGCCCCTCCTCCTTTTCCATTACAGCTATCAAAAGTGCTACTCAGACTCACAGATAAATCTTCCACGTCCGCGAATGTCCCTAAGAAAGAGCAGCTCCAAACACCAACCACACCTCTCTCAACTTCTGTTTTCCCACAGATGTTAGCCAGGAAAGGCGTATATAAGGTACGTATAGAAAGTTCTTCAGTTAAAATTGTTCTTCCAGGTATTTTATTTTCTTCTGTCCTCCATTACTGGAAGTGAAAGTCTTTGTAAATAGATAAATGAACAGATTGGTACCAAAAAAAAGAAATATATATATATATAGAGAGAGAGAGATGTTAGACCCAGAGGATATGGTTTACAATGTTGAAGGTGACAAAAGCAAACAAACAAACAATACAATCATGTATTTATTGCTATAGTGGAGTTCACCTCACCAAAATGAGATTAAATATACTTTAACAGTAGTACATAAACCAAAGGAGATGGTATTCCTATTCCATATGGCTATATTCACGTGCTTACATGTGTGCATGTGCTTTTTTACACACGACAAAAGTTGCGTGTGGTTCTGTGGTCAATTTTGGATTGGTTATACTAACAAGGACTAAGTAAACATGTTTTTGAATATATTTGTTGATGAATAATAGAAAGAGACTGGAATGACTGAATGGAAACACTAATGGGAAATGCATGACCAAATGTTACAGGTAAGTTTCATAACTCTTGAAGGTTATTTGTAAGCTAGATATTTTGGCTGAGGAAATCGCACTTACCAAGCTTTCACTGAATGGAATATGGCCTTTAGACACATTAATTCTGCAAATTCAAGTTAATTTACATAATGTTGAGAGTTGAGCAGGAGGACAATGAAATATAGGTTTGGTGGATTCCATGAGAAAGCTACACAAAGAGAAACAATTTTTCTTTCAAAGATTAATTAAATAATTAGATTAAATTTTAATATTTTAGTTAATGAATACATATTTTTAATTTCTTACTCATATAAATTATAATTAGAACACAGGTAGATCATATAGTCATTTACTATTTTTTTTTAACATCTTTATTGGAATATAATTGCTTTACAATGGTGTGTTAGTTTCTGCTGTATAATGAAGTGAATCAGCTATACATATACATATATCCCCATATCTCCTCCCTCTTGCGTCTCCTTCCCACCCTCCCTAACCCACCCCTCTAGGTGGACACAAAGCACCGAGCTGATCTCCCTGTGCGATGCGGCTGCTTCCCACTAGCTATCTATTTTACATTTGGTAGTGTATATATGTCCATGCCACTCTCTCACTTTGTCCCAGCTTCCTCTTCCCCGTGTTCTCAAGTCCATTCTCTATGTCTGTGTCTTTATTCCTGTCCTGCCCCTAGGTTCTTCAGAACCTTTTTTTTAATTTTTAGATTCCATATATATGTGTTAGCATACGGTATTTGTTTTTCTCTTTCTGACTTACTTCACTCTGTAAGTCTCTAGGTTCATCCACCTCACTACAAATAACTCAATTTCATTTCGTTTTATGGCTGAGTAATATTCCATTGTATATATGTTCCACATCTTCTTTATCCATTCATCTGTCAGTGGACACTTAGATTGCTTCCATGTCCTGGCTATTGTAAATAGAGCTGCAATGAACATTGGGGTGCATGTGTCTTTGAATTATGGTTTTCTCAGGGTATATGCCCAGTAGTGGGATTGCTGGGTCATATGGTAGTTCTATTTTTAGTTTTCTGAGGAACCTCCATACTGTTCTCCATAGTGGCTGTATCAATTTACATTCCACCAACAGTGCAAGTGGGTTCCCTTTTTTCCACACCCTCTCCAGCATTTATTGTTTGTAGATTTTTTGATGATGGCCATCCTGACTGGTGTGAGGTGATACCTCATTGTAGTTTTGATTTGCATTTCTGTAATGATTAGTGATGTTGAGCATCCTTCCATGTGTTTGTTGGCAATCTGTATATCTTCTTTGGATAAATGTCTATTTAGGTCTTCTGCCCCTTTTTGGGTTAGGTTGTTTGTTTTTTTGACATTGAGCTGTATGAGTTGCTTGTATATTTTGGAGATTAATCCTTTGTCAGTTGCTTCATTTGAAAATATTTTCTCCCATTCTGAGGGTTGTCTTTTTGTCTTGTTTATGGTTTCCTTTGCTGTGTAAAACTTTACTTATTATTTTTAATGAAAGATCTTTTTTAGTCCTCATTTAAATAGTATAGGCAGAGTGAAAGGATTTTTATAACCAGTTATCTTATTAGCTTATATATCTTTAATATAAGCTAAAATAAATCAAAAATGATTTATGGCCTTTATTGACATCTATTATTATTATAAACCTTTAAATGTCTCATTAGTCTCTCTAGCTACTGACTTACGAGCTTATAAACATAGAGCCTTGTCTTGTAGGTATCAAAATACAGTACAAGGTGACAGTCCCAGACACTGTCCTAACATCATGGTACGTCCAGTTGTATAGGTGTGAAGGAAATGCTATAGGAGCAAGATAAGGGAGTCCCATAATTTACTTCATGCAGTTACTTGAGGATATATTTGAAAAAGGTAAATTTTGAGCTGGATCTTTAAGAACTAAATAAAAATTTTGACAAAAAAGTATAGAGAAGAGACTCCAGGCAATGGTAAGAGTAGTAGCTTTGAGACACTAAATTGCATGATCCACTTGTGAGGTGATAAGGGATTTATCAAGTTTAAGCTATGGTAACTGAAGAGAGAGAGATAAACCATATTTTTCTGGGGCATATATATTATGCTAAGGGGTAAAACTGAACTTCATGAAGTATATGGGTGGCTTCAAGTATTTGGGAGCAGATTTTTATTTTCAGAAGATAGTCCTAACAGCAGTGTGAAGCATATTGTGATATAGGAAGAGAATCATGGTGTCCATATAACTGCCTCCAAAAGTAAAGTATTTCTCCAGAGACAAATATCAGCTCCAATCCTTAGAGCCACAGGAGGATATATCTGGAATTTTCAACTATCACTTTGTCCACATTAGTGGATTAGAAATATAAATGTCTAGCTTCAGAGTACCCGGTTACTAATATATAAACATCAAACTTGTATGAAACCTTACATGAATATTCCCTTAGCCATCCTAGATTGACTTTCTCTTTGAGGTAATCAAATGGTTTATGCCTGAAATATCCCTCTAATTCCCATTGCCCATAAGGAATTAAGCCATTTAATTTATAACATTATGTATCATCAACAACAAGTTTTAAAAAATTCACTTTTTTTACACTGGTATTGATGGTACAGTCAATTGTTTATTCAATTTATTAAAAAAAGTACTTGTGCTTCTAACATAGTCTGGGCACTGTGTTATTTCAAATAAGTGTTTGGTTTACAAATAAAGCTTTTTTTTAACTTAAGGAATTTAGAAAGTAATAGATGAGGTACATGAATAAACAGGAAATTACAATACTGTGAAAAATGCCTCATTGGGAATAAGAATCACATGTCTTTCTAATAGTAATTTATGACACTTTCAAACTATCTTTTTAATTTTGATTTCTCTAAACCAGTCTATTATTAAAACCAGCTATACAATTAAAAATACTTTATATTCCCTTAACATATGTACTTTGATCTATTGAAATGTGACTTTCTTTAACATTCAAAATATGTCATTGATTTAGAAATAGCGAGAATAATGAACATTTACTTAATGATACTATGGAAAGAATAGGATTTATTAAAACATTAAGGCACAAGTAATTATTGATGAGCAAAGGTGGACATGCACATAAAATGCTGATTATCTGACTGAGAAAAATAATATACGGATTTAAAATATGTAAGATATTTATTGAACTCTGACCATTGGGTACATTTAAATTCTTTTGAGTAGGATATGAAAGAGACTTATAGTAATGAATATATCAGTTCCTGCTTTTTAACTGAAGTATACACTTCTTAAATTATCTCTATTTAGGCAAGAAACTGTTAATAAAATCAAGTTCGGAAATAGTTTGCTACAAAAATATCTTCAGACAACGAATAGTCAAGAGAATATCCTGTTGGGAATATCGAAGCCTGATACTGCTTTGTACAATGGCTATATTTTAAAAAAGTAGTTTTGACCAACAATAAACAATGCTTGTGAAATGATTGCTTACATTTTAATTTGCTAGCTAGTACTTTGTTTACAGTATGCAAAATGGTAGGTTCCAAAGCCCCTTTTCAAAATGTGCCTAGTGATCTGAGAGAACACAGATTTGGCTATGGTAACAAGCTGTGTAGCTCTGTGATAATTGGAGGCAAGAGTGATCTTGTGATAATCTGCTATTTACTATAGACCAAAATATGTCTTTGAGGAAAACTGCCATTATTGCCTTTACTTCCTTCACAGATGAAGTCCAGTATCCTTGAAGCAAAAGTTATATCTGAAGAAGCTATATATGGACCCCATTCAAAGCAAGTAGACAAATAAGATGCCAGAAATCAAACACTGGCACTATGAGACAATTACTTAGTTTTCTAACATTTTTCTTGTGGCTTATGAATTTACAAATAGATTGAGGCAGTATGTATGCATATGTCATCTAATTAAAAATAAAGATATGTGCCTTAGGTAATAACATGGCTTATTTCAGAAAAACACTTTCAAACAGGGTTGAATAGAACTGAAGCAAAATAACTTATAGGGAAGAAAGAAAGAACATGGACTAAAAGAAAAAAAAGACAAAACACAAAACAAACAAAACCAAAATCAAAACAAACAAACAAACCTGCCTAAGGAAACTAAGACAAAGAAAAGATAAAGCAATCCTAGGAATAGTAAATTTACTAGAACATGATAGATTAGGAAAATTAGATTACAGAGATTAAGCAAAAACAAATACACAAAATAACAAAGCAGGGTTAAACATGAACTTCTTATGGATCTTGGGAGCCCAGTCATTTCTGCTACTCTATACCATAATGGCATTGATGGGTGTGCTGGGATGTGGTAGGGAACTGAGATGTTCCCACCACCGTATTAAAAAGATGATTAATTTTCATCACCAAAGCATTGAACTAAGGACCCACATTATTGAAAAGGAAGCAAATGAGGAAAAAAACTGGCTTTTAATTCTTTGCATGTATGAGTGGAACAAAGGTAGACTAATACCCAAATTTAGCCTATCTAAACTGGGAGTTCTGCCCAGGGGTGGCCTTTCCTGTGTTCCTGGCCAGGAGAGCAACTGAAGGAGGAGTCTTTCCTCAGCCTGGACAGCAATCAGCCTCTAGTAAGTAAAGCTTTTATCCTGACCTTCCAAACAGATTGTTTTTCCTAAGGAAACAACTGGAAATATAGAATACAGTGTCAATTTTAAGAAATTATTTCAGTCTTTAATTTGCTATATTAACGTATTCAGTAAATTTTGAAAATGAGTAATAATTTATACTAAACATATCTTTTCATTTGAATAATTCTACTTGCTTGGTTGTTATTTATAAAAGTACAAGAAACTGTATAATGCACTTGATTAAAAAAAAAAAAAAGTACAGTAAAAATCACAATCAATGAGCTCCCTAAGGCTAAAACAATGTTTCAACACAAGATTATTCAGCATGGAAATATTGCTTCTGGCAGACGTGATGGAGCAAAAGTGTTTTAAACTAGATTTAATAATCTGCTTACTAAATTTGTTACATGGTACAAACAGCATTTTCCCATTTTGTTTAAAAACCTGGATATTTTGAATAAAAGCTTCTAATTTTATTCCCTGTTTTAAAAATATTTCTTTTTTGCTGTTAAGAAGTGTCACATTGAACTGTGTTTATCTTCTAGCATTTTTCTCAATAAGGTAGTTTTAGATACATCTACTGAAATGACTTGGTATATTTTATAATATTGCTTGTATTGAAAAAATTATTTTCACTATTCTTTTTCTCCAGTTACATCATAAGACTTTGTATTATATGAAACTTGGTGGTAAAAACTTTTTTTTTTCTTGAAAAACAATCATTGTGTATTTTTTTTTCAATGCATGGGCTTTTAATTTGATCATTATCACATATTACTTTTTTTTTCCTGAATTTTATTTTATTTATTTTTTTATACAGCAGGTTCTTATTAGTCATCAGTTTTATACACATCAGTGTATACATGTCAATCCCAATCGCCCAATTCATCACACCACCACCCCCACCCCCTGCCGCTTTCCCCCCTTGGTGTCCATACATTTGTTCTCTACATCTGTCTCTCAATTTCTGCCCTGCAAACTGGTTCATCTGTACCAGATTTCTAGGTTCCACATATATGTGTTAATATACAATATTTGTTTTTCTCTTTCTGACTTACTTCACTCTGTATGACAGTCTCTAGATCCATCCACGTCTCAACAAATGACCCAATTTTGATCCTTTTTATGCCTGAGTAATATTCCATTGTATATATGTACCATAACTTCTTTATCCATTTGTCTGTCAATGGGCATTTAGGTTGCTTCCATGACCTGGCTATTGTAAATAGTGCTGCAATGAACATTGGGGTGCATGTGTCTTTTTGAATTATGGTTTTCTCTGGGTATATGCCCAGTAGTGGGATTGCTGGATCATATGGTAATTCTATTTTTAGTTTTTTAAAGAACCTCCATACTGTTCTCCATAGTGGCTGTATCAATTTACATTCCCACCAACAGTGCAAGAGGGTTCCCTTTTCTCCACACCCTCTCCAGCATTTGTTGTTTGTAGATTTTCTGATTATGCCCATTCCAACTGGTGTGAGGTGATACCTCATTGTAGTTTTGATTTGCATTCCTCTAATAATTAGTGATGTTGAGCAGCTTTTCATGTGCTTCTTGGCCATCTGTATGTCTTCTTTGGAGAAATGTCTATTTAGGTCTTCTGCCCATTATTGGACTGGGTTGTTTGTTTTTTTAATATTGAGCTCCATAAGCTGTTTATATATTTTGGAGATTAATCCTTTGTCCGTTGATTCATTTGCAAATATTTTCTCCCATTCTGAGGGTTGTCTTTTTTGTCTTGTTTATGGTTTCCTTTGCTGTGCAAAAGCTTTTAAGTTTCATTAGGTCCCATTTGCTTATATTTGTTTTAATTTCCACTACTCTAGGAGGTGGATCACAAAAGATCTTGCTGTGATTTATGTCAAAGGGTGTTCTTCCTATGTTTTCCTCTAAGAGTTTTATAGTGTCCGGTCTTACATTTAGGTCTCTAATCCATTTTGAGTTTATTTTTGTGTATGGTGTTAGGGAGTGTTCTAACTTCATTCTTTTATATGTAGCTGTCCAGTTTTCCCAGCACCACTTATTAAAGAGACTGTCTTTTCTCCACTGTATATCCTTGCCTCCTTTGTCATAGATTAGTTGACCATAGGTGCATGGGTTTATCTCTGGGCTTTCCATCTTGTTCCACTGCTCTATGTTTTTGTTTTTGTGCCAGTACCATATTGTCTTGATTACTGTAGCTTTGTAGTATAGTCTAAAGTTAGGGAGTCTGATTCCTCCAGCTCCGTTTTTTTCCCTCAAGACTGCTTTGGCTATTCAGGGCCTTTTGTGTCTCCATACAAATTTTAAGATTTTTTGTTCTAGTTCCATAAAAAATGCCATTGGTAATTTGATAGGGATTGCATTGAATCTGTAGATTGCTTTGGGTAGTATAGTCATTTTCACAATGTTGATTCTTCCAGTCCAAGAACATGGTATATCTCTCCATCTGTTGGTATCATCTTTAATTTCTTTCATCAGTGTCTTATAGTTTTCTGCATACAGGTCTTTTGTCTCCCTAGGTATGTTTATTCCTAGGTATTTTATTCTTTTTGTTTCCTTAATTTCTCTTTCAGATTTTTCATCATTAGTGTATAGGCATGCAAGAGATTTCTGTGCATGAATTTTATATCCTGCAACTTTATCAAATTCATTGATTAGCTCTAGGAGTTTTCTGGTGGCATCTTTAGGATTCTCTATGTATAGTATATCATCCGCAAACAGTGACAGTTGTACTTCGTCTTTTCCAATTTGTATTCCTTTTATTTCTTTTTCTTCTCTGATTGCCGCGGCTAAGACTTCCAAAACTATGTTGAATAATAGTGATGAGAGTGGGCATCCTTGTCTTCTTCCTGATCTTAGAGGAAATGCTTTCAGTTTTTCACCATTGAGAATGATGTTTGCTGTGGGTTTGTCATATATGGCCTTTATTATGTTGAGGTCGGTTCCCTCTATGCCCACTTTCTGGAGAGTTTTTATCATAAATTGGTGTTGAATTTTGTCAAAAGCTTTTTCTGCATTTATTGAGATGATCATATGGTTTTTATTCATCAGTTTGTTAATATGGTGTATCACATTGATTGATTTGAGTATATTGAAGAATCCTTGCATCCCTGGGATAAATCCCACTTGATCATGGTGTATGATCCTTTTAATGTGTTGTTGGATTCTGTTTGCTAGTATTTTGTTGAGGATTATTGCAGCTATATTCATCAGTGATATTGGTCTGTAATTTTCTGTTTTTGTAGTATCTTTGTCTGGTTTTGGTATCAGGGTGAAGGTGGCCTCATAGAATGAGTTTAGGTGTGTTCCTTCCGCTGCAATTTTTTGGCAGAGTTTGAGAAGGATGGGTGTTAGCTCTTCTCTAAATGTTTGATAGAATTCACCTGTGAAGCCATCTGGTCCTGGACTTTTGTTTGTTGGAAGATTTTTAATGACAATTTCAATTTAATTACTTGTGATTGGTTTGTTCATATTTTCTATTTCTTCCTGGTTCCGTCTTGTAAGGTTATACCTTTCTAAGAATTTGTCCATTTCTTCCAGGTTGTCCATTTTGTTGGCATACAGTTGCTTGTAGTAGTCTCTTAGGATGCTTTGTATTTCTGCTGTGTCTCTTGTAACTTCTCCTTTTTCATTTCTAATTTTATTGATTTGAGTCCTCTCCCTCTTTTTCTTGATGAGTCTGGCTCAGTATCAATTTTGTTTATCTTCTCAAACAACCAGCTTTTAGTTTTATTGATCTTTGCTATTGTTTTCTTTGTTTCTATTTCATTTATTTCTGCTCTGATCTTTATGATTTCTTTCCTTCTGCTAACTTTGGGTTTTGTTTGTCCTTCTTTCTCTAGTTCCTTTTGGTGTAAGGTTAGATTGTTTATTTGAGATTTTTCTTGTTCCTTGAAGTAGACTTGTATAGCTATAAACTTCCCTCTTAGAACTGCTTTTGCTGCATCCCATAGGTTTTGGATTGTCGTGTTTTCATTGTCATTTGTCTCTAGGTATTTTTTGACTTCCTCTTTGATTTCTTCAGTGATCTCTTGGTTATTTAGTAACGTACTGTTTTGCCTCCATGTGTTTGTGTGTTTTACATTTTTTTCCCCTGTAATTCATTTCTAATCTCATAGCGTTGTGGTCAGAAAAGATGCTTGATATGATTTCAGTTTTCTTAAATTTACTGAGGCTTGATTTGTGACCCAAGATGTGATCTATCCTGGAGAATGTTCCATGCACACTTGAGAAGAAAGTGTAATCTGCTGTTTTTGGATGGAATGTCCTATAAATATCAATTAAATCTATCTGGTCTATTGTGTCATTTAATGCTTCTGTTTCCTTATTTATTTTCATTTTGGATGATCTGTCCATTGGTGTAAGTGAGGTGTTAAAGTCCCCCACTATTATTGTTTTACTGTCGATTTCCTCTTTTATAGTTGTTAGCAGTTGCCTTATGTATTGAGGTGCTCCTATGTTGGGTGCATATCTATTTATAATTGTTATATCTTCTTCTTGGATTGATTCCTTGATCATTATGTAATGGCCTTCCTTGTCTCTTGTAACATTCTTTATTTTAAAGTCTATTTTATCTGATATGAGTATTGCTAATCCAGCTTTCTTTTGATTTCCATGTCCATGGAATATCGTTTTCCAACCTCTCACTTTCAGTCTGTATGTGTCCTTAGGTCTGAAGTGGGTCTCTTGTAGACAACATATATATGGGTCTTGTTTTTGTATCCATTCAGCAAGCCTGTGTCTTTTGGTTGCATCATTTAATCCATTCACGTTTAAGGTAATTATTGATATGTATGTTCCTATGACCATTTTCTTAATTGTTTTGGGTTTGTTTTTGTAGGTCCTTTTCTTCTCTTGCGTTTCCCAGTTAGAGAATTTCCTTTAGCATTTGTTGTATAGCTGATCTGGTGGTGCTGAATTCTCTTTAGCTTTTTCTTGTCTGTAAAGCTTTTGTTTTCTCCGTTGATCTGAATGAGATCCTTGCCAGGTAGAGTAATCTTGGTTGTAGGTTCTTCCCTTTCATCACTTTAAGTATATCATGCCACTCCCTTCTGGCTCATAGAGTTTGCTGAGAAATCAGCTGTTAACCTTATGGGGATTCCCTTGTATGTTATTTGTCATTTTTCCCTTGCTGCTTTCAATAATTTTTCTTTGTCTTTAACTTTTGCCAATTTGATTACTATGTGTCTCAGTGTGTTTCTCCTTGGGTTTATCCTGTATGGGCCTCACTGTGCTTCCTGGACTTGGGTGGCTATTTCCTTTCCCATGTTAGGGAAGTTTTCGACTATAATCTCTTCAAATAGTTTCTCTGGTCCTTTCTCTCTCTCTTCTCCTTCTGGGACCCCTATAATGCGAATGTTGTTGCGTTTAATGTTATCCCAGAGGTCTCTTAGGCTGTCTTCATTTCTTTTCATTCTTTTTTCTTTATTTTGTTCTGCAGCAGTGAATTCCACCATTCTGTCTTCCAGGTCACTTATCCGTTCTTCTGCCGTAGTTATTCTGCTATTGATTCCTTCTAGTGTAGTGTTCATTTCAGTTAATGTATTCTTCATCTCTGTTTGATTGTTCTTTAATTCTTCTAGGTCTTTGTTAAACATTTCTTGCATCTTCTCGATCTTTGCCTCCATTCTTTTTCCAAGGTCCTGGATCATCTTCACTATCATTATTCTGAATTCTTTTTCTGGAAGGTTGCCTATCTCCACTTCATTTAGTTGTTTTTCTGGGGGGTTATCTTTTTCCTTCATCTGGTACATAGCCCTCTGCCTTTTCATCTTGTCTATCTTTCTGTGAATGTGGTTTTTTTTCCACAGGATGCAGGATTTTAGTTCTTCTTGCTTCTGCTGTCTGCCCTCTGGTGGATGAGGCTATCTTAGGGGCTTGTGCAAGTTTCCTGATGGGAGGGACTGGTGGTCGGTAGAGCTGACTGTAGCTCTGGTGGGCAGAGCTCAGTAAAACTTTAATCCACTTGACTGCTTATGGGTGGGGCTGCGTTCCCTCCCTGTTGGTTGTTTGGCCTGAGGCAACCCAACACTGAAGACTACCTGGGCTCTTTGGTGGGGCTAATGGCAGACTCTGGGAGGGCTCACACCAAGGAATACTTCCCAGAACTTCTGCTGCCAGTGTCCTTGTCCCCATGGTGAGCCACAGCCACCCCCCGCCTCTGCAGGGGACCCTCCAGCACCAGCAAGTAGGTGTGGTTCAGTCTCTTATGGGGTCACTGCTCTTTCCCCTGGGTCCCGATGCACACACTACTTTGTGTGTGCCCTCCAAGAGTGGAGTCTCTGTTTCCCCCAGTCCTGTCAAAGTCCTGCAATCAAATCCCACTAGCCTTCCATGTCTGATTCTCTAGGAGTTCCTCCTCCTGTTGCCAGACCCCCTGGTTGGGAAGCCTGACATGGGGCTCAGAACCTTCACTCCAGTGGGTGGACTTCTGTGGTATAAGTGTTCTCCAGTCTGTGAGTCACCCACCCAGCAGTTATGGGATTTGATTTTACTGTGATTGCACCCCTCCTACCGTCTCATTGTGGCTTCTCCTTTGTCGTTGGATGTGGGGTATCCTTTTTGGTGAGTTCCAGTGTCTTCCTGTCGATGACTGTCCAGCAGCTAGTTGTGATTCTGGTGTTCTTGCAAGAGGGAGTGAGAACCCGTCCTTCTACTCCGCCATCTTGGTTCAGGGCCTGGTCCACATATTCGGTGGTAAAAACTTTTCACTCACACTTTGTCATGTCCTAATAGCTGAAGAGACTGTAATCTTACAGTTTTTAAGTTAAGTTTCAGCAGTGAGTGGAGGTATATATGTGGGAGATGGAGAATTACTGAGTGTGATGAGAGGGGCAAATCAGAGATTCTGGAACAAATAAAGCCTCTAATGAATGTCAAGATGTATAAAGAGTCTCATGGCTGTCCTCAATATCTTCTAGAAAGTTTATTGTTCAACATCAATTACCTTTGAGATGATTTGGACTTGTGTATACATGACTTAACTCCATCCAAATTTTGCTTCTGAAGCATACCCTCTAGGAAAAGTATTGCACCCATATAATCTTAAAGGGGCAAACTAAAACATGGAGAGAAATAATTCCACTCGTTCTCTTTTCCCATTTACAAATGTTACAGCAGCTTTTCATGTGCAATACAAATGGGTGATAAGAGACCCCACCCCCACCCTCAATATATGTTTTGATTTATCCGAGATACTGACTCATTCAGCCTATCCTCTCAAAGCTTTCCCTGACTCCTAGCTCCCTGATGTGCACCCTGTTTCAAGTTAACCTGTCTTAGGGTAGGGTTATGCAAAAGTGCAGGAACGCTCAGTTCTTATAGGCTAACAGCCTTTTATATTCCATGTTTAACCTGTTGATGAGGAATAACTTTTATGAACAAGCTGTGTTCTTCTTGGTAAGGAAATAATTTTTCCTGTTTTGACCATCACAATCAATGGGTGTAAATCTTCAGGGCTGCACCCTGCAGGCCTGTAAGCTTTATAATTGCCCAGCCCTGAAGGGCCCAGAGGCAGCAACAGAGACATCAATGATTTACTGGGTAGGGGATCTTATAAGTTTGAAAAACTTTCCTGGTCAGTTACCAGGAAAACCAGAGGCTGGGGCAGGGGGCAAGCATGTAGACAATTACTAATTAAGCCCTATCATTAAGAGGATTGGATAGTCATGTGAGTGAAGCAGGGAGTACTCAAGCAGGAGATGTACAGAGAGCAGAAGAGCAGCCATCTTGAATGATCTGACCATACAGTAACAAAGGGGCATCCAAATCCCGGTATTTCTTTATCTCTTACTCTAAGTTTTAAACAATCTCAAAATGCCATTTAACTTTAGTTCTTTATGGAAACTGTTGTGTAGATTTCTTTGTAGCTAAATAATCTTCTCTCTAAATCTAGCTTCTCCACTGACTTCCCTTGTGTAAATTTGGTGAATTGTATCATTGAATTTGTAAAATTTATTCCATCTAGGGGCAAGCTCTCTAGGGCCCATAGTTGCATAGAGCTCTCACTTTGTTTCTGAATTGAATCACCAAGCTCTGTGCTAGGAATCTTGGCTTCAGGAGAGCTCAAAGCAGAAATTCCCAGCAGGGGTTTTATGCCCTTCTAATCTCATAGGCAAGTCAGGCTATCTAAACTGTTATGCTAGATAAAAATCATTAATAAATAAAGGTACCTTGGGGGTTGCCATGGGAATTTCTGATTTCAGAAAGAACACCTTATATCCCACCGTCCTTATGCTGGCCAAGAGTCAAAACCAGACATCCAGCCCTTCCCAGTGAAGACAGAGCATTTTTTCAGTTCAGCTGTAAATCACCTCTATGCTACACAAGTGTTTGTTAGTTTATATGTTAAGATTTCACCAAATACATTTTATACTTTCTAAAGAAATCTTAGTGTTCTGTCCTACATTATCAATTTGACAGGGTTACAATTACTGCTATGAGATGATAACATACAGTCTTACTCTGAGAAAACAAAATTATATATATATATTCAATTACATAGTAATATCCTACCCATAGAACTTAGTTTAGGTTTAAAACGTTTCAGTCGGCTCTTATTTTTTCTAAATTTTATGAGTTATTAATATAAAGTTAATAATTTAATAATAGAAATAAAATTAGGTCTGTGCTAATTGAAAAAGTGCCAAATGTACAGTAATTTTGCTTTGAAGAGTTTAAATGCCTCATCCAATTTCTTCTTCCTAATTTTTCTGATGGAAAGACGCCAGACTAGATCTGAACATGGTCAAAATTATTTAACTGCACTGAAATTCTCAGTTTTTTCTTACTATATTATTTTTGCCTTTCTCTCTGAAGAAACCACCCACCATCACATAATGTCATTGGTAAGCTCAAAAATACATGAACTGTGGTAAATGCACCCCATATGCAATGCCAAATACTCATTAAACTCAAAATCCATTAAACTCAACTGTGGTGGGAAGCTGTGGAAGTAAAGGTGAAATTTTAGCCATTTCAGTGGAATAAAGCTGAAATGCTGAAAACACAGGAGTCCTTTTATTACTGATGAACTGCCACAAGAGATAATTGGACCTACTCTTATTTAATTGAAAGGCTTTGGAGGTGAGTTTCTTTAAAAGCAAACTGATGACACTGAAAACTGCAGTCTGTGGAGTTGATTGAAGTTTATCAGAAAGTTTATCAGTTGGCCCATTTATTAAGTTACACTGGATCACCTTCCAGGGTTTTGTGTGTGATAGATGATTTTTATGAAAGAAATCTTACTATTTGAATTAATATGTTTGAAAATTCACGTATGTCTGCTTAAAGTGATAAATAAGAATGAAAAAAGTGAATTTTGAATTGAACTTCTTTACAAAAATAATGTAGCTAAATTCCATCAATCTGAGATGTTAGATGCCAACATGCAGTGTTTTATATCTTCCTATAAAGAGAATAAAATTTTGTATAAATTAATACTTTACTTTCAATGATTACATTTTATTGCTCAGTCTCCAAAGAATGCTTTGAAATGCATAATTATTTTTAAAACCGAGCTTAATGCCAACCATTTTATTTCCTTTCCATGGAAAGTGAAAGGCCCAAATCTCAAAAGAGTTTTGGAACATTCGAAATGATTTTGTCCATTTATAATTCTATTGCTACTATGTCTATGGAAATGTATTTCAAGTTTAAATAACAAGCCACATGAATGAGTCAGATGCTAAGTGAGGATTACTGCTTGCTCTGACTATATTTTAACCTAAGAAGAAAAAGTGTCTCTAGAGGAGACTGATGTGGGAAAGCAGGAGTAGGGGTTTTAAATTTATTATTCTACCAATTTGTTTACTGATATTCAACACATCTGTTAATCTGCTTTATGACATTTTCATGTGGTAAAATTTTAACAGTTAAGATATTAATTGATTCGGGCTTCCCTGGTGGCGCAGTGGTTGAGAATCTGCCTGCTAATGCAGGGGACACGGGTTCGAGCCCTGGTCTGGGAAGATCCCACATGCCACGGAGCAACTGGGCCCGTGAGCCACAACTACTGAGCCTGCGCGTCTGGAGCCTGTGCCCCGCAACGGGAGGGGCCGCGATAGTGAAAGGCCCGCGCACCGCGATGAAGAGCGGCCTCCGCACCGCGATGAAGAGTGGCCCCCACTTGCCGCAACTAGAGAAAGCCCTCACACGAAAACTAAGAGACCCAACACAGCCATAAATAAATAAATAAATAAATAAATAAAGTATTAAAAAAAAAAAAAAAAAAAAGGCTCACAGGTTAAAATTTAAAAAAAAAAAAAAAAAAAAAAAAAAAAAAAAAAAAAAGATATTAATTGATTCAATGAGCATTGAAGTGTGGAAATTACAGTTGTGTTCCTTTATTTCTTTTTAAGTAAATATATCTTTTTATTATTCAATTATAAGATGAAGTAAGTGACTCTCCCAAGAGAGAGGCCAAAGTATATATCAAACTATAGTTTTTGTATTTGCTACTTGATTTTACAATTATTTGTGTAATTGCATGTTTTTCAAGCTAATATGTACTTGATTTGGCTTTAAAAACTCATCATTTGTTCAATCTTCTCCTATGAATGATTTTTTCATACACAGATTGCATTCTTAATGTTTGTTTATGTACTTTTTTAGCATGATAAGACAATGTAATAATACAAAAAACTTAAAGGTTTATATTTGTTTTGACAAGGAAATGAATCATGTAAAGGTGTTTCTTATATGGGCAAATGCTGCTTTTGATATAAATTTTACATGAAAGCTTCCCTCGTCTCCACAAACTCTGCCCTGCCATGTAATCAAATCATTCCTGGGTGCGTGATCGCAGACACTGGCGGCTTTCCATATAGACGTAGCAGGGTCCTGATGCGGGCGGGGGTTCCGAGCCTGGGGTCCTCTCTTCCTCTGTGGTCCTGGCTTTTGTGCCTTATGTGGTCACTGGACCTTGCTCCATCTACTTCAGAAGCAATAAAAAAATGGGCAAGATTTGCAGATGCTTCCAAGTTTCCAAGGACCAGCAAAGATAGCAGTCTGTTTAGAAATTTGAATTTTATTCATATGTCTATCATAGGACTATAGTTATCATTTTCTGGGTTTTTTGATTTGTTTTGTTTTCATTTTGTTTTTTATTGGAGTATAGTTGCTTTACAGTTGTGTTCCTTTAAACAGATTTTCCTTTGCTTTTTTTGAAATTGAGTTTTATTATTCCTCCCAAAAGACATAAATGAAGAATATTTTTAAAAAGTGAACTAAATTGAGAGAAAGAGACTTGCTTTTTTACCCTAAGTATCCTCACAAACTCTCTTATTGTTATTACACCCATAAGAAGGAACCCCAGAACTGTGAAGACAACATCCAAATGTGGTGAATAAAATAGATTTGTAGTCATATGTGATAATAATAACATGTGCACTGTGCTCAAAACATTACCTCAGTCTTCACAACACCCTGTTTAAAAACGCAAAACAAAACAACGCAGAACAGTTGCTTTTTTATCCCTACTTCAAATGTCAATAAACTGACATTTAGAAAAGTTTTGTTATTTTGTCCTACGAGGCATCTCCAGTAAATGATGTTGCATTAGTATTCTGACAACTATTTCAGTGATTTTTAAGTTTCATAATCGCTAAATTAAAAAAAAAATACTTATATAAAAATATATAAATTAAATTTTAAAATTATAAAAATATTAATAATTAAAATTATAAATTATATATAGGGAGAGGAAGTCTGGGGTTAAGACTTTTGTTATATACACTTTCAATAGAATGGTTTAATTTTAAAATGAATTTTTAAGAGTGAAAAATTAGGAAGTAGCTAATCACTAAATTAAAATTCATCTCTCAAGCCAGAACTATCCCCTGAATTCAGGGTTTCGAGGTTATATATCTCCCTGAAAATGTAGCACATATAAAATGATTTGTTATAAATGTTGCACAGAAAATAAAACTAGATAATGTGAAAAAGAGTAACAGGAATGGTTTGCGATTTAAGGTAGGATGTTCAGGAAAGACCTTTCTATGACGTGATTTGAGCCAACACCTGAAGGTGGTGATGGAGCAACCTCTAACGAAAATCTAAAAGAGCATTCCAGAAAGAGTACTTAGCAGGTTCTGAAGCCTGGGGTCAAGAATATGCTCAGGGCTTCCCTGGTGGCGCAGTGGTTGAGAATCTGCCTGCTAATGCAGGGGACACGGGTTCGAGCCCTGGTCTGGGAAGATCCCACATGCCGCGGAGCAGCTGGGCCCGTGAGCCACAACTACTGAGCCTGCGCATCTGGAGCCTGTGCCCCGCAACGGGAGGGGCCGCGATAGTGAAAGGCCCGCGCACCGCGATGAAGAGCGGTCCCCGCACCGCGATGAAGAGTGGCCCCCACTTGCCGCAACTAGAGAAAGCCCTCGCACGAACCGAAGACCCAGCACAGCCAAAAATAAATAAATAAATAAATAAATAAATAAAAGTAGCTATAAAATTTAAAAAAAAAAAAAAAAAAAAAAAAAAAAAAAAAAAGAATATGCTCAGCATTATTTAGAAAAAGCAGAGCAGTCAGTGTGGCTGGACACAGCAAATGAGAATTTGTAAGAGTTAGAACTGAAACCTCATGGGAAGAGTGTTGTGGTAAGAACCACACGTATGTTGTGGTTAAAAATTTGGGTAATATTCTCAGTGTAATGAAATATTTGGAGGGGAGGTTGTTGTGCTGAGAAGAAAAATAATGACTTGATTATTCCAACTGATTGTGAAGAGTAAGATATAGAGGAACCAAGAGTGGAAGCAGGAAGGGGAGTTTGGAGGCTCCTGTAGTGGTCGCATTGAGAGATGATGGTGACAAGGTCATTAGCAGTGAATGCGGTGATACATGATCCAGGATATATTTTGGGATTAAAGCCAAAGGATAATTCTTGATGATGGTTGAGATGTGATAAAAAGAAAGGATTTAAGGATGATTATAAGATTTTTAGCTCAAGCAACTGGTACAGTTTACTTACATGATGAAGCTGGCAGAGCAGCAGATAGAAGTGGAGTTCAAAAATAAAGACATTGATTTTGGAAATGTTGGGTGTTCATTTGACATACAAATAGAGATGTTAACTAGTCAGTGGGAGGTATGCTTCTAGAATTAAAGAAATATAACTTTGAATTCCTGATTACAGATGGCAGTGAGGCCATGGGTATAGATGAAAGCAAGGAAATTATTATAAATAGGGAAGAGAAGAAGTCATAAAACTGACCTCTGACGTTTCAATAATTTGATATCAAAAAGATGGGATAAATAGAGCAAAAGACAGTGAAAAGCAGGAGACCAATGAGGTAGCAAGAAAACCAGAGTGTGTCAACTCTGAAGCCAAGCGAAGAAAGGTTTCAAGAAACAGGGGGTAATACACTATGTCAAATGATGCCACTAACTCAGGTGAGATAATGACTTAGTGACCACTGGATTTAGGGTTTTAGTTTGTTTTCAGAGTTGCCAAGAGGATTACATAAAATGCAAAGATAATTAACAAATAAATAAGATACTTAATTTTACTCTTTTCAATGTGAGAATAAAATCTAAGATACATGGGGAAGCCATCATTTCTAAGATACTTATGGGAGCCATCATATAAAATTTAATGTGTGAGAGAGTATTTGAAACACCCCTTGAAAGACAAGTAAGATTTTAGCAGATAGAGTTAGTGTGGAACAAAAGCAAAGGGACAGGAAATAATGAACAGTTTGTGTGGAATAGAGTATAGGAGATAGTGGTTGTGATAGATTGTCTACAAAGACAGCTACCAATCATTCCTTCCTTCTCTAGATCCACTATAGAGAGATGATTCTGTTACCTTCTCCCCTGACTTCCTTTGCTCATCTTGTGACTTGCTTTAAGCTTTAAGTAATAGAATGTCTGTGTCCCCTGGGAACCCCGAATCACCACGGAAAAAAGTTTCACACCCCACTCCCCACCACACACGTACTAGAGAGAGAAGACACATGGACATGTCTTAGAAGATGTGAGATTACAAAGAAGTAGAGGACTAGTCAGTGCCCAGACTTTTTGTCACCTCTTACCAACAACCATGCATGTGAGGAAGGCCATCTTGGATTCCTAGTCCCAGTTAAACTGCCCTAGCTAACACCACAAGGAGAGACAAGGCAACTCAGAGGAAGCCTGCTTTGCTCCTGACCCACAGAATCATGAGCAGTAAAATGGTTGGTTTAAGCTACTAACTTTTGAGCAGTTTGTTTTGCAGAAGGAGATAATTGATCCAGTAGTTGATTCTAAATTAGATTAAAATATTAATTGTATCATATTTTGTGAGTGTATGAATGAGGCCTAAACTCAAGGTTTATTTCTTATCAAGATGAACTTTGAAGATATTTTTAATGAAAAATGAGAAAATTAGTCAAGGGAATCAGCTTATACTATATATCTCTGCTTATAAAATAGTGAGTTAAAAAATATCCTGAGGGCTTCCCTGGTGGCGCAGTGGTTGAGAATCTGCCTGCCAATGCAGGGGACACGGGTTCGAGCCCTGGTCTGGGAAGATCCCACATGCCGCGGAGCAACTAGGCCCGTGAGCCACAACTACTGAGCCTGCGTGTCTGGAGCCTGTGCTCCCAACAAGAGAGGCCGCGATAGTGAGAGGCCCACGCACCGTGATGAAGAGTGGCCCCCGCTTGCCGCAACTAGAGAAAGCCCTCGCACAGAAACGAAGACCCAACACAGCCAAAAATAAATAAATAAATTAAAAAAAAAAAAAAATCCTGAAAGATTTTGAAGATAGAAAGGAGGAAAAATCACAATAAAAGTCAGCACAACTGGGGATGCCCAATTATTTTAAATTTGTGTTAAGTATAATCAGACTTAATTAGGACAATAACATTAAAAAATAGTCCACAAAATTTTGGAAATTGAAGGTGAAGGGTAATCCCTACTTAGCTTGTGACAATAAAACTAATTGAAATTTTTAGTATCTGTAAAGTGTTTTAGGTTTCCCATATAAAATAAACTCATTTTATTATGGTCAAATACAGTTATTGCATCTTAAAAAGCAGAAAATCTATTGAAGATGATTACCTATACAAAAAATGCAAAAATGAGACTTTTATGAAAATTTTAGTGTAAATAAATCAGACTTCTTTAAAAATTTAAGCAGATTTTATTGAACTACATGTGTTGAATGTCACCCTATGAGTAAATTTCACAGAGGATTTCTCTTATTTTCACTTTTCTTCATACAAAATGGCTCTTCTCCAAAACTGAAAACAATATTGTTTTCCTACACAGCATGTTGGACTGATATGCAGCCTTTGCTTCCTGGAAGTATATTATTTCCTACAGTTGTACTACTCTAAAATCTGCAATTTTTATGTGTTATTAAGTCATGCATCTTATAGAACAGCAAGATTAAGCATAATCACAACTTAGGCTTTCGTTATTTTTGTAAAGAATCCCAATATGCTATCTCAAAAAAAAGCTTTTATAAAAATAATGTGAAGACTTACACTGAAGTGATCATCTAACCAGAGGGAAGAAATCAATGAGATATGATGAAAACATCATGTTTCATTTTTCCCCCAGACTCAATGCTCCTAATATGTTCTGACAATTGGATTTTTATTTTGAACAAATAATTCAGAGTCTTCATAAAGAAAACAACTCAACTGAATAAGAATAAAAGCTAACTTCAGTGCAATTTTTAAGAACCAATATGATCCTTCTGGCAAAGAGGGAACAACCCACTCACTCTAGCAAGGTGCATCAAACTAGGGCACTTTTAAATAAATTGCCCTTGTCGCTAAGGAAATGGCAACAAAATGACGTCAGGATCTATGGAATCATGGCATTGGCAAGGAGAACAAAATTAGGAGGGTAATTTTTCTTTGATTATCTGTAAATGGGCTTAGAGCTGGGTAAAATTGGAGTATTTGAGGGTAAGGGAAAGAGCAGAGGTGTTCTGTCCCCTAAATCATGGCTTTCATTTTCCAGAACAAGAATGATGTCTTCTATGAATGTCCTCCATAGCATCTTCTTCAAATAGAAAGTTGTTTTGTCTACGTTGAAAAATCTGTTGTTTAGTTTAGCCACCTTCATTAATGATCTTAGCTAGATCTTCCGGACAACTTGCTGCAGCTTCCATATCAGCAGTTGCTGCTTCACCATGCATTTTTATGTTATGGAGATGCTTCTTTCCATAAACTTTATGAACCAACATCTGCTACCTTCACACTTTTCATCATCTGCAGCTTCCTTACCTCTTTCAGCCTTCATAAAATTGAAAGAGAATTAGGGTTTTGCTCTGGATTAGACTTTGGCTTAAGGGAATGTTGTGGTTGCTTTGATCTTCTATCCAGACCACTAAAACTTTCTCCACATCAGCAGTAAGAATGTTTTTCTTTCTTATCATTCCTCTGTTCACTCACACCCTCATCTGTCATTTGAATCTTGAGCAAAGTGTGTTCTCTTTTCTTATACTTTCAAATGACACACCTATTCATTGTGAATTATAGACGACAAAGTGATTATATAAAATTATCAACTCACAAAATGAACTCATTTAATGATTTGTAATGGTACCATTTGGATATTTCCCTTTGGTGCATAGCTCATCTACTTTTAAAAATGCCAATCATAGCTTTTTATATATTATCTGAAATCCTCCATGGGTTGATGTAGAATTTGGATTAAGTCCAAACTGCCAGCTCCCAGGCACTACAAGTCATAATGCCTGCCTCATCCTTCATCCTCAAGTCACTGTCGTCTTGTTCACTATGGTCCAACTATACCAGACTTTATGTTTCTTCAACATACTATGTGTATTTCTAATCAGGACCTTTTGCTCCATAGATCTTTCTGTGGTGAATGCCTCAATTCAAATATTATTTCCTCAGAGATGAATTCCTACAGAGAGGATTTCCTACAAATTAATTTGCCTCCTCAGACACTTCATTACCATCTTTTATTTTCTTCTTCTAACTTATTCCTAACTGAAATTATCTTCATCACTTATTTGATTATATATTTACTATATGTTTCTCTTACAATAAATTGCAGTCTTCATTGGAGCATGGATCTTGTCTGTGTTGTTTCCCTTGCAGTATCAGCAAACTTAATGGTTCCAGACATACAGTTAATGCTAAAAATATGAGTTAAGTGAATTATGCAGAAAGTCAAAATAAGATGATCATTAAGACACAGAGTTAAGAAGTGAAACTGAAACACTGAAAGGTACCAAAAGAAATCTCCCACTATTTATAATTTTTGATGAGCCACTCTATGCTACTGGATTTATTTTCTGAGCTTTATATGATATTATAAGAAATTACATCCTTTCAGATGCTAACAGCGAGTACCACTGAGAGATAAGGATTACTTGTATATAATAATATCTTATAAGTTTAATTATGATAAAGTTCTGAGGCTCAACACTAGAATGAGTTCTATCAAAATAATAGACAATTTAGGACATTGGTCCACTAAGCCTATTGCCCCAAGGATCTCTTGGACTAAACTCATGCGTGACAGATATGATACATCATAATTATTCAGAATAGATATTCACTCATGTGTTTATAATTTTAAGAGTATTTGAGTAGATTACCCTATCAATATTTGACCCTACATGAACTGACAGAGGTCTACTATTAGATATTAACCCCTTATACTTAAAATATTTTCATCTTTAGCAGTAATATTGGAAAACTGTCAGTATTTGTGGATATAGAAACACATTACTTTTAGATCTAATATTAATATCATAAGATATGATGAAGAGCACCAGGCTAGCTGAGAGAAGAGCTCCAAGAGAATGAGAACTTGGCAAGGGGAACTGAAAGTAATTTGAGAGTATTGATATTTGGCTTCCTGGTATGGGTGGCTCCAAAAATAAGGTGGTAGCATAAAGGTTCCTGAAAGGTGAGCACACATCTGCTCAAAGATGAGTAGGTTATCAGCAGGAGGAGATGAATATTAAAATATTCAAAATAAGTGATTGCAATAATTCTAATAGGAACAAAATAGGATACATTTAGGGCCAAAAGAGAGAGCATACAATGATTTTAGAAGTGAACACAAATATATTTATGGAAACTCATAGTTCACAAAATAGTCTGTTGTGAATTATAATTATTTCATTGCAGACTCACAATATTCTGTCAAATAGGTAAATAATATTATATCCCTGTTATAGAGTTAAACATATTTAGATTCCTAGATATTAAACACTTGGCCCAATTTACACCATTAATGTCTCTAAACCATATGTTCTAAACTACTCAATTTAGTTTTTAGTTTTAGAAAACTATATCTGATGTAACTCCAGAAAGAAGAGAAGGAAGCTTTTAGTTCGATTGAGGGAAATAAGGATAATTCCGAATTGTGACTTTTGTCTTTGTATTGGTGCTTACTATCTCTACTTACTACTTTGAAGAATAATATTCAAAGTAGTTACACGTAAAAATAAAGATAAGAAATCAATACATATAAGTTTTAAAAAATGAAAGCCTTTTCAAAGGAAATTCCATGAAAGTGGTTCATTTATTGAGTAACTCCTAGTTCTGTAGGCACACAGAGACAAACTTCATCGGAGAGGCTTCTCTTTTCTTATAAAATAAAGGCATCTTAGTGGCGCTTTGGGGCTTACCCTCTCATTTGGGATATAGCGATCAAACTAATCATTGTTTTAAAATTATAATATTAAATAATTTCTAGGTGATCTACCTTTATTATTTAAGAGATACATTTCAATTATGTAAATGTATTATTAATATGCTATGTTTGATTATATGTTCTTATTTAGGATATATTAATTTTATATAAAGAAAAATGCATAAGGGTACGGAAACAGGAGATAAATCAGCTTGAAAACAGTAAATTAGGACAATTTAAGACCCTTTTAACAAAAAAGGTCCAAATGTAAAATAGATTATGCTTAAGAGTTGGTCATTTATTTTCTTCATTTCTTTAGGGAAGAGGGAAAACTATAAGGAATTACACATTAACTGTAAAATTAAGATACAACAAAGAAACAACCACAATTAAGTAAATTAAAACAAGGTAAGACATTGGTAAGAATGATTGGTTTATAGACCTTACAGTGTCATAAATAGTGAAAGAGTTGTCACCATATTAAAAGCCTATTTGAAAAGGTGTGTGTTGTGAGGAGTATTCGTTTGACAATGTATTTTGCAAATATACATTTATGGTAATGTCCTGTAACCATCCCGGGATGGATTTAATTATTGAGCCATTAAGGCTTACTGTTAATACTATGTGTTGATATTATTAACAAAAGTCTGGTTGTATCATTACAAGATGTTTTTTAACAATTTGAAATGTTTCCTAAACAGTGTATGGTAAATTAAGTTAAAACTGCAGTCTTTTTTCTGCTTTAAGTCAAAGTTTATAATAAGGAGAGTTGCCTAATATTTTGTAATATTGCTTAATAGAAAAATCATACTACATGACCTAGAAACTTCTGAGAAAACACCTGTAAATTTAGCTGCAATATATTAGTCTCAATAAGAAATAAAAACATGACATGAGTTACTATGTGTCTCCTTATTTTTAAAACTTTAAGATGGCATGTGTACATTATGTGTTAGTCCTACAATATGTTGGCTACTAGGTGAAAGAAATCTAAATTTACTTTTGGATAATTAAGATGTTAACAACTTTAATCAACATATAAATTCACAATAGTAAAAGGGAATGAGGGGATTATTATGTTCAGAAATAAAATTCTAAATAAATAAATCCCAATTAATCATTTTGCACATACCTCTTTTTTGCTAGAGGTATTAAAATTGTTTTTAAATTTAACAATGTAACTTTTATATTAAATATATAATACTTATATGTCCCTTGATGTATCCCCAATACACCCCAACTGTTGTTATTATCATTATTCAATGGCAAAACCATTTTTAGAATATATTAGTGTTAAATCACTTTTGATTATGTGAATTTTTTTTCTTATTGAAACTGCATCTCCAGTATGATATCACTCTATGCCAAGATTTTGTAAAATGACTAAGCTAGACTTATTGGGTCAAACTTATCAATAGAAACATTTTGTAAATAACTCAATATCAGAAAAAAGAAGCCCCTTATTGGCGTGTTAAGGCTGAAGGAGTTTTCATCTTTTTCTATATTTGTATTTGATTAAGTGTTGATGCTGCTAAATCTGACTCTATCTGACTTTAGCTCTTTTCTTCAGTCTCATTCTGTACTGGACACAACTCCTCATCTGTGGGACTGTATAATCCATGGTTTCACAGCTATCTAATTCATAAAAAAAGCTCCATATATAGTTTTCTTCAGAAAGAAGTCTTGCATTAAATACTAAGTGGTCATGTAATATAATTCTACCACACCCTTTCATCATTTATTGAAATCCTTAAATGCTTTTTTAGAGTTAAAGTGGTACCTCCTCTGAATTGCCCATGACTCTTGTCTGTCCAAAAAATGTTTCTAACATGTACGTTGCCATTTTATTTTCTTAGCAGTTTCTTTTTGTGAGCAACATTTTTTTAAAAACCTGACATTGTATTATCATTGAAACTCAATTATGTTGCCACTTTGTTGAAAATCAATTGATCGTATACATATTTCCTTCTAGAGTCCATGATCAATTTTCCTATTCTTCCACAAATACCACACTCTGTACCACACTCCCCCTCCCCTCTCTTACTTTTTACTTCCCCTCCCCCTCCTCCTCTTTTTCCTTCTTTTCTTCCTATAACTTCTAACTTTTCTTTTGGAGAGAACTAAACAAAGTAACATAGCAATTCATCATAAGATATTTTCCTACAAATATCTTAATGGGACAAACATTATCAATTCCTCTACATGAGAAATAATATAAAATATAAATTATAAGTTTGTGCTGGAATTAGGTTGCCTGGATTTGAATTCCAGCTTAAACACTTGCTAGTTGTAAATTCTGCCTTACTACTTTTTTCTGTATTTTTTTTTTACTATTTATAAAGTAAATTATTATAGTAACCACCTTATAGGGTTGCTTTGAGGTTAAATAATGTATTTAAAGACAGTACAATTCCCAACACAGAAAAAGTTCTCAGTGAATGCTAGCTATTTTTATTTAATACTCTTAGAGTCTTCTGTTTCTTTAGTGTTAATAAGCATATGTAGAAATAGAAAAGGCCTGCTTGTCAAAGCCCATTAGTTATTGGTGGATTATTTATTATGGTACTGAAAATAAGCAGCAGTTAATTTTTAGATGGAAATTCTCTTTTCCTGCTTCTTTCCTGAACTCCCATGATATTGTGTCAGACTTCTTTCTGTGCTTTCTAAAGCAATTGGGGAGTTTATTTAAAGAACAACACATGAAAATAAGGCAACCAGTTCATGGATATTTGATTTTTTTCCCACAGGATGCCAGGACCAAAACAAATACCATTGTTTTCCTAAGCAAATGGACTCTAGGACAGCTGCTAACAATGGAAAGAAACATTGAAGTTATTCAAATTACTAGAGTTCTCTGGTGATCAGATTCTCTTGCTTTTCAGAAACAGCAGAGGATTTTTTAAATTTCCATCTAATGCTGTGAAGTGTCTGCTCTTTCTGTTTTTCTTGCAGACTTTCAACTTCTTTCTACAAAACAGCTAAGGGACCCATTGCATCATATCCAAACACTCCATGTCACAGTATCATATTATCATATTTGTTCAACTCTAATGACTTATCTTCTATGTTCAGAGCTTTCCCCTCAGAGACTGCTGGCTTGTTTATAGTTTAGCTGCAATTGTGTCAGGTGATGACTCTTAAAACAATGATAGCACAGCCATGTGGTACCAGCATGATGCCTTACAGATGGGACTGTAGTCAGGATGCTTGTCAATTTTTATGGAAAGTATCAAGGCCAACCTTATAGTCCAATAATTTTAGAAACAATATAGTATAAAGTTTAAGGATGTATGTAGTGTGACTGGGTTAGAATCTTAACTCTGCCATCTTCTAGTTGCTGAAATTCTCTGATCATTGATTTTTCTCATCATTATAAATAGGCATAATGACAGTACTTATAACAATAAATGTACTTTTAAAAATAGTTCTCAGTAAGCATTAGCTATTATTACTATCTGTCTTATGCCTACTGTTAGATGCAAATGCTAAATTCTGATGCCTGATTTTCCTACCAGGTGGAGAAACACCCATAGAGTAAAGCTCTTGACCCTTCTAAACCTATTCACTCACTCCTCCAGAGAACAGGAGTGAGTTGATTGGTGAGTTTAAGAGCAAGAGCTAGTCATGAAAAACAAAACTCCTGCCTTGTTTTCTCACATGGAATCTGGATGCCTTCAAGAAGCAGGTATCATACTCTGTTACTCTATTCTGCAAATTTTTTTGAGAGAAGGCCACTCTAAGCAAAGCCTGCAATTTTTCAGAACTGCCTAATGACTAGACAAATTAGTCAGTATTTATTAGATCAGTGAATCTGTCTAATTTTTTGAATCATTCCTAAAATCTCAGTGTTGCCAGTGTTTCACCTAAGTCACTTGTTCCAATATCAGCTAATCTCTTCATTTTGAAATTGGCTAGAGGGAAAAAAAAAAAAAGAGTGTGAATTTTAGACTCCTCAAAGCTCAATATCTCCTACTCTACAGTATACTTTTAGAGGACCAAGCTTTGATTATCTTTGATTCTCAGTTATCTTTGAATGACAACTAAGTTTCCTGGTATATAATATATTTTGTCATTTATATATAATATTTTGCATAATAAGATCCTATATCCAAAAAAAAAAAAAATCCTATATCCAGGTAGGATACCCCCATTTAGCTTCAATTAGCACTCTCTTTTTTTCATATGACCTAACTGTATTGTGATCTGTCACTTCATACCTTGTAATCAGAAAATAGCATCACCTAGATACATTGAACTAAATATCTGCTCTGTCTTCAGCTCATTCTTAGAGACACTGCTCAGAATTCAATTTCTCTTTGAAGTTTCCCTGAGCAGTGGAGTCAGCAAATATTTATTGAGCATTATATGTCTCCTGCACTGTACTAAACATTGGGTAAAAAAAAAAAGTTGATAAATACGACAATGTATTTCAAGCATAATGGGGTAGACAAGCCCATTAGAAACATACTTATGATCTAAACCGATACGTATTTGTAATATGCCGATGTAAGTTGAAGGAGAAAATGATAAATCCTTAGTGGTTCAAGTATAACTGACGGAGGTTGGAAAGTATTCAGAATAAATATAATGCCATTTTTGGTTTTGAAAGATGTTTTAGAGACAAAAGAGATGTATGGTTGTGAAACAGTGTCATTTTCAAGATGTCCAAGTGATTGTTAATGGCAGAATATAAACAAGATTAAGTCTGAAGAGACTTCCTGAGATCTGGAGTTTTAAAGGTTCACTGAAAACAATATCGGAGGGATAGGGTAATGACAGGAAAGGAACAGAGCAAGAACTGAGTGCTCTGAGAAGTGAGTGGCAGATGAATAAGAGGAGACTTGAAGAATTTTGAATAAAAAAGCGAAGACAGATTTGTTAGAGGGAGATGTTGGAAAAAATATTTTTAGGATGGGCAAATTTGAACGTATTTATTGACTGAGAGAAAATTAAAAATTAGAAAAGTGTGTAGTAAATAATTTAATAGTATCCAAAGAGAAGGCTGGCTTTTGCCCTAAGCTTCTGAGAGTTACTCTCTAAGCTCTTGAAATCTCCTGTCTTACAGGATTGTCTTTGTTGGCCTGGGGCATTGTTATAGTCTAACAATGTGATTTAGGATAGGGCTTTGAGTCACACATTATCACTTTGACCTCCAGAGGTATTGTAGAGTGAGGTTGCCATATAGGTAGTTGACCAGGTAGCCCCAATAAAAATCTTTGAACATCAAAGCTCAGATAGGCTTCCCTGGTTGGCAATATTCCACGTGTTTTGTCACACGTAGATGTCAGGAAAGGAATACTCTTCCACAGACAGAGGACAATGGAAGCTCTGTGTTTGACACTTTCCTGGACTCTGCCATTTGTGCTTCCTCCCTTGGCTGATTTTGATTGTATCCTTTCCCAGTAATAATTCATAACTTTGAATATAACAGCTCTCAGTAAGTTCTATGAGTCCTTCTAGTGAATTTTGAAACCTGAGGGTGGTTTTGGGAACGCTCCATCCCTGAACTTACAGCTGTTGTCAGAAGTGAGGATAGTCTTATAGACTGTGTGTGCTCCTTCTATCTTTGTAAAAAGGATGTTGAAAGCTAATAAGAATGAGGATATAGCAGATCAAGGTGGTGAAAAGAATGCAATAAGGATAAGAATTACAGGGCTTATATTTGTCCAGATGAGGGGCACAACATCTTGACACCTTGAGGGTAAGGGAACATGGCATGGGTGTAGATGTGTGTGGGTGCAGAAATAAAGGAATGGAAAGCTCTGGTTGATTCATACTAGAGGGACCCATTGTTCTTCATGAATGGAAGAGAATTTGTCTAATAAGTGGTTTTAAATAAAGGTTTAAATAAGTGTGACTTTCTCAAAAACCTACAAAAGGAACTAAGAAGTGTTGTGGTCAGCCAGAAGAGCTAAGAAACAAACAACCAAAAAACTGTAAATCAAGCAAATCTAGAAAATGTGAATATTTACCCACAGTATAGCTTTATTCCTCCTTTTCCATTTCTGCATAGTCAGCTGTGAGCTTTATCAAGGTCTTCTGCCACAGCAGGAAATCATGGCAGCAATGGGAAGGAAGAAGGCACTCTGTGAGCAGAGCGCTCGTTGAGAGACACTTCTTCAGAGGGCTAGAGAGGCATCTAGATAAGAAGCACTTGGGCCTTGTTTTCAGATAGTTACAGTTACTATGTTGATACCACTCAAAGGGAAAAAACTAGATAATTGATTCTAACTATTTACGGGCAATAATATGGCTACTACACAATGGACAGGGAAGAAGATGTCTGGACTTAGTGGATTTTCTGGACTTCATCCAAAATTAAAAGTGAAAAGAAAACTATAACAAGCCAAAATAAGAATAACCATTAATGACACAGCCTTCTTAGGAGTGCATGTTTAGGTCTGTCTGCCAAATAAATATGTCCAGCTTAAGTGCTGGATGAGGGCAAAGCAAACATTGAGTTGGAATTGGAGAAAGTAAGTTATGACTCCTAACTCCAGCCACATAACCAGTTGCAGGCAGGAGGACTATAGTAACTATATGTATTTTTCTTCCTTGCCTTGATATTTAACTATATGAAATATTTTCTTTTTCCATTCCCCACTATCTGATAATAGATATAAGTTGTGTAAATAACATTCAGCTCTATAATTCAGCATTTAAGTTATAGTACATAAACTATTGTGACTAGGCAAAGAAGGAAAGAAGTTACCCCTTTTAGGAAGAATGTAAGCATGTGTGTGGTTGTACAAAGAACAAATACATCACATCAGGCAGGCATGGTGCTGTTATCATCTTCATTCAGAAGCGAACTGTGTGTCAATGGGTCGCATATAAATACAGAGTTGAGATGGTGTAGACTATGCTGGGTTGTCTGTCGCCAATTTATTCCCTTCTCAGGTCTCCTCTGCCTCACAGAAAATAGCACAGAGCTTAATTTTGCAAAGTTCCCTTCCACATATGGTTTCAGGCTAGAGTTTGACATTGCACGACATTCATGAGTGATTTACAAAGTGAAAGACAAAACTATTCCCCAGGGACAGTTGAATTGAAGTGGCTTCCTGGCAGGCTTTTGAGAAGAGACAGCTGCCACAGACTGAGGTAGATGGTGAGAGCTTAGCAAAGATTCTTAAAATTGCAGTAACTTTATTTTGAGCTTTTGAGAACCACACTCTTCAGGACTTGAGGTGGAGATATTTATTAGATGCTTCTATGTTCATCATTCCTCAGCTATTCCCAGTTGTGTGAGCTCGTAATTCCCATATTAAACTCTTTATTTCTGGAATACATGTCCTTGCTTTTATTTTCCTAACCAAACCCGGGCAGAAACAGCCGATAATCTCATTATGTAGATGTGGAAATGTGCTAGAATCTTCTTTAGTGGGTTTTTGTATGAATCGAACCATGTGAAATTTGTCCCAGTGTTTAAGAAAATTAAGTTTATTTGAGATTACTTAAAAATATTTATGTTGGTCATTGGTCATTCACTTGGCTTAATATTGAATTCTCCTGTGATGGCACAGAATTATTGGCAAGCTGATTGCCTTTATGAGTGTTAAAAAAAGCAAATTTCAAGAGAAATCCAGAAAAAAATAGGTAGTGTTTATATAATATATATGCATATAGGACATATATATTTAGTATATGAAATCCTCTCAAAGTGTAAAAATAATGACTTCTGGGAGAATGGATTCTTAAAAGCTGGAAAGCTGCTATGGTTGTTTTTAAAGTGGGTGAAGTTACTGTGCCTTAAAGATCAGCACTTCTTGCTCATACATATGTCCTGCCTGAAATACAGGCGGGGCCAGCAATTCTCAGGGATGCTCAACCAGTACCTCTTTCTCTTCCAACTCCTCTGCAGCTCCCACAGGTTGAAGAAGCAAAGTGGGCACCTGCTCTGCAAACCTAGACTTAACTTGTTCCTCCTCCTCCCATGAATGCTGGAATGTTCTGATGCTAAGTGTTTTGTTAGATTTGGGGTGAGTAATATAAAGACCCTTCAAATTGTTAATATTAGCTGTGTGCTTCATCTCAATATTTAATTGAAAATCTTGCACTGAGGTGTGTCTGCTACTAGCCTAGTTATTAAGAAAGTAAGGCATTTAAAGAAATTGAATAACAGGTTAATTTTTAAGTGGAAAAAAATAGAATCTATAGCATGGATAACTTTTTGATTGTCTATACCATTAGAGAAAAAATACTGGAGCAGTCTTAACTGTCATCAATAGCAATGTGGTTAAACAGAATAAAGAAGACGCATGGTATAAAATCCTACTCAGAGGCCAACCATAAGGAAAGGATTCATTTGAACCAATATGACAAAAGCATAAAAAAACACTGCTAAATTGAAGGAGTTTATTATGATTCATTAAGCACAATATCATACAATTTTAATAAAATCATACAGCACAATGATTTATGAATATGTATGTCTATGTGTCTATGTATAGAAAAAGAATGGACGCATACAGAGCATAATGTTAATAGTTGTATTCTCTGAAGCTATCGAATGAGTCATGTATTTGGGGAGGTGTTGTTGCATTACCTGTAATGTAGATGTTTTTGAAACAGAAAATATGTATATGATATAGTTGTGCAAATAAGTGTAGTTTCTGATTAAAAGAAAGAGACAACAGCATGAAATTATGTAAACTCTTAACTATCATCATCTCCAGCTACTGAGATTATGGATAATTTATCATTCCTCTTTGTATTCTCTGATTCTACACCCATTTCCAGGGGGAGGGGAGTTCCCACAACAAGTAATTTTTGACACCATCTGGGTGTCCTAAAATTTAATGCAATTCTGGTATTATTTACCTGGAGGTAGCATCAGATCCCACAGGTTAAGAACTCAGTCTTAAAAGAAAGCCCCCCCACCCCCCTTCAGCCAGCCAGTTGCAAGTCCGGGTTATCGCCTGTGCTTCTGACTAACTGGCTATAAATAGGGGTTTCCAATGACCCCCGCTAGAGCAGTTCACAGAACTCAGAGAAATATTCTACTTACCAGATTACTGGTGTATTATAAAAGGATATAACTCAGATACAGCCAGATGGAAGAGATGCATAGGCGAGACATGTGGGAAGGAGCTCAGAGTGTCCATGCTCTCTCCCAGTGCGCCACTCTCCCTGAATCTCCACGTGTTCGCCCACCCAGAAGTTCTCTGAACCCTCTCCTTTGGGGATTTTATGAGGCTTCATTACATAAGCACTATTGTTTAAATCATAGGCCATAGGTGACTGAACTCAATTTCTTCTCCCTCTCCCCACTCAGTAGGTGGGTTGGAGGGCTGGGGGAAGAAAGTTCCAAGGCTCTAGTCATGTGATTGTCTCTTCTGGTGACTAGCCTCCATGCTTAGGTGACCTAGGGGCTTTCTAAACTAAATCTCATCAACAGAAGAAAAGACACCTTCATTGCTCTCTTCACAGGGAATTCCAAGGGTTTTAGGAGCTCTGTGCCAGAAACAGGATGAAAACAAAATATATATTTCTTATTATAAATCACAATATAACATAACCTTTTAGAGATTACCTGGAAGTTTTCTTTGTGTGGTCAGTGCATAACACACACACACACACACACACACACATCTCCTATTCTTTATCATTTATATATTTACCATTCACGTTTTGAGTTGAAAATATTTAATCACCAAATTTGGCATGTCTATTTACTCTTTCAAATGATTAATTATATGTTTTCTTTGTTCAGAAAGCAAAATTCTTATCTATTTCAAGGCTTGAATAGATTGGGTACCTTTCTGATACAAACCAATGTTCTGAAAAATGTACTTTTACTTACTCTTAAATGTACTTAAGAATTCTGGTTTCATCTCTGACATGTCAAGAGCTTGGAAGTGGTCATTCCAGTCAGTAACATTTTTCTTCCTTACAATAAGAAAAACCTGAACAAACTCAAAGGTAATGACTTTTATTGGACCCATCAAACCATTGAGAACATAGAGCAAACTGTCACCTTGAAATCTGGGGAGATAGGTACATCCAAGGAGTCACGGCCGAGATCAGCTTACCTGGACGAGAAGCTGCTGGAGTCATAATCCGGTAGAACACTGAAGTGATAATGACAAATTTCTGGAGGCTGAATGTGGACTGTCTTAATCTTGAGAAACTCCCAGGGGAGTGCGGTCTTAGGGGTCCCTAACACATTTGGGGGTTCTCCCAGTGAAGAGTGAAAATACCCTATTGTTTCTGGCAGGAGAGGGTGGGGGAAGTAACTATTTTCCAGATATGATCTATTGTCTATAAGAACCACTTTATATATAAAGACACAGATTAAAAGCAAAGGAATACAGAAAGATGAGAATGCTAACATTTTTTTTTTTAAGGTAATAAATAGTAAAAAAAAAATGTTGTTGCAGGGATAAATTAGACAAAAGTCAAACAGGACAAAATAACTACATCCCAAGATTTTCTCCAGTCAGAACTTTCTTATAAGGCCTTAATAGTTTTATTTAAATCTGCAGAATATAAAATGGTATGTTTAAATTACTATGTGATCATATCCTATGTTTGCTTACTCCATAATTACTTGGCTTTAATGGACTATTAACGCCTATAAATTTTCAGAAAAGGTAATTACTTGAAGATCATAATGTAAATAAATATTCAAATTTACCAAGTCTCAAATGAATTAATGCTTTCCTATGCACTAGATATTTAAAATACATATAAATAAACAATGTGATGGTAACATAATTGTGTCATAGCATAATAATAATATGAGGCATGGCTTGTAAAATAATTTCCTGTACCCATGTACATGACAACCGGTAAGACATCCCAATTGTTCCTGTCTTAAGGCACATTGGATTTTGATTATGACCCCTAAAGTCACAAAAATAATTTTCTATCTCATAACGTGTAATTCATTTGTAAAATGTTAATATAATCTATTGGGTTTTGCCACTGTTGCTAAGTTTATTCAAAAGAGTTATCAAATTATAATTAAATGAACAGGGATCTGCTTGGCCTGTGTAAATATTGTAATTGGTTCATAAATATGTAATGCCATTAATTAATGTGCAGTACCAGGTAATTTTGAAATAAGTATTGTTGTCTCCGATGGCCATCTTATACATAAAATATTTTATCTCCCAAGAATATATTTTGAAAAGAAATCCAAAGTTTATTTGAATAGAACTTTCCTTGAAAAGTAAATACTAGGAAAATACTAGAAATGATATTTCATAATGTGGATGAAAATTGCCAACGACTTTGATGCATCACTCCTAATAGAACTGCTCTCCTTTACCACCATAGTTGATGAGGAGGTGCTGCCAGACTTTCCACTCCTGTGAAATGGCTACAACCATACCCCATTAGAAATACCCATGGGAAAAAAAAAAAAGAAATACCCATGGAATGTGGCAAGTTGTACCAACTCTCTGTCAATTACATTTCTTTACGTCAATTTAAAAAATTTCTCTTCACAAAGACAGTTGATTGGTCTTCATTTAGAAACACATAATACACATTTTTCAACTTAGAACTAGACTACATAAAATAAGACCTCACATTAACTATAAACTTATAATTCACATTTACCCCCTCTCCTTTTTACATCTTGATTTTTATCAAGTTTACTACTAAAATGTTACATTGTCATCATTTACCTTTTCATTTCTATATGTTCTAAAAGTTCTTTAATGAGCAAATTAACTTTCAATTTAAAACGATTTAAGAATGGGATGTTTTATTAATTGACATCTATTGTCTGTTCTCTTGGTACAGATGTTAAGAGAGCAAAGTGACAGACGGATGCATATTTTCTTCTTTAGTGGAATCACTAAAGATTTTATCATAAAAGGTAACCCCTTCATACACTGTTAAAGCCATTTGACTTTCAGCAAGCCTGCTCATTCATGACTCTTCATCTATTTTTATCCAATATTTCAATTAGTCCAACAGAATAATAATCCAGTGATTTCAAAAATAATGAATTGTGTTCTCATTAAATTGTTTGACTAAGAGTATAAAGTGAAAAGGGGGTGAACAAATAAATATGTTAAATTCAATCATTAAATAGATGAGGTAACAGAAACTTTGGGGATTGAAGATTAATTTTCCTTTAAGATCATATCTTGGCAATTTAAAATAAGCAAATCTAACCAGGAAACTTCTGACATTAATATAGTACCTATAAATTATTCATTCATTTGCAGATTTCATTTATGTCAAATCTTGTTAGAACAGTTAATTTTACATGAAAGTTTTTCTCCGAGGAAGTTCTTAACAGTTGGACATTAGCATTTTTGAATGAGTCAGCATTTTTCATGTAACAAGATTCCTGTCTTGTTATATTTGCATAATTTAATCATTGCACAGTATAGCATAGATCTAAGAATGTCATTTTTCTTGGATTAAATATTAAAATTATGTGCATAGTAGGGTGGTCACTTATAAGAGAATAAAGAACAGGACATTAGTAAGCATATATAATCAATTTGTTTTATTAGAAAATTAACAGGACTGAAATATGGCCTTAATTAAGCCACTGGTTTGTAATCAAAATGTTAAATCAGTCATAGGAAGTGAGAATTCTATCATCTAAGCATACAGGTGAATAGCATATATTATTTAAAATACTTTGTTGACTATAGTGACATTTTATAGTTAGTATTGTAAATTAGTATAATAATTTACCATGCAAGATTACTCTTTCATTAAGTTTAGATCTATGTCCTCTGGTAATACCAATGTTTGTCTTAGTTCAAGAATCTTTTATATTTAGCACCTAATAAAAATCTAAAGATTTCCTTTGGTTTCTTAAAAAAAAAAAAACAAAGATAATGAGGGTTAATGCTCAAGAGTTTTAGCAAATGGCACTGTGAGTCTGTCTTCCACCTCTTCTTTTACTAGCTCCAAACGTTATCCTCTTCTCAGATGCTTGTTTGATATTAGATGGGAATTCAGTCCTGATAAAGACAGCCTTAACATTTCCCACAGCTTGACTGAACTTTAGACAGGCTTCTTCTTGCCTTTAGACCTCTGACCTTCCGCTTGCCAGGGCTTTACAAAATTCAGATGGCCTAACCACAGGGGCCCCTCCCCTCCCTTTTCTTAGAGTATTTACTTAGAAAACTTGTAAATTTTCTCTCTCTCTCTCTCCATATATATATATAATATATATTATATTATATATATTTAAATATATAACTAAATCATTTTAAAAATCTTCTTGTCATTTTACAACCCAGGACCTGGGACTTTCTCAAGGACCTCAGAACCATCCCTTTGAAATGTAATCATCAAATAAGAAAGTGTCTGTATCTCCTGTTCTCAGTAGAAAGGTAGGAACCTGTCTTAGGTGGGCACCTCTCTCAAACTTGTAAAACTACATCCTGTCATGAAGAGATGAGAAAGTTTACTTTTCCTTTGGGTAAAGCCAATGAGAAAACAGATGGCTTAATATCTCCACCCCAGCTCTTATAAACTCCCCTACCTTTTGTTTCAGGGAAGTTGAGTTCATCCTGTGTTCTAGTTTCTCATCCTTATTTCCGTAGCCTTGAATAAGGTCTTCCTGACAATATCTGGTATGATTTTTGCTTTGACCATCACAAATAACTGTCTTTGCTCCCCTTGGAACCACACATGACAAGACTTGCAGATTGGATGTGCTAAATCACTCTTGTACCTGAGTGTTGGAGAACACAGTGATTAGAGAAGAATGAAGTTTACTACAAGAGACTTCAGCCAGAGACTGGAGGCCTTTTTCCTCTACACAGTTGGCTCACGGTGGGGAGAGACTGATTTCCTTTCTCCACTTGCGGGACTGAAGATACATAGAGTGATCCATAATAAAGACCGGAGCCTTAATGTATAAATAAATACATGAATAATTAAACAAACATACAAATAAATAACTGCCCTCTCACAGGGCCTTGCAGCACAATAAAGGGATATCAGATGGACAAAAACAAGCCACAAAAATCCATAAAGTAGAGCTACAATACAGAAGCAGATGGTAACATGATTTCTTAGGAAAACAATTTAATGAGTAAATTGATGCTACCTTTAAGTAGTACTTAATAGTAGTAATATTTAGTACATTAAATACTGTACTACAGTTAATGATCTGAAGTAGTAGACTAGAATATCAAATGGGAGAATTTTGCTGAAATAAGAAAAAAATTGAAAGAGAAGGAATATATGTGAGAAAATCTTAGCAACTTCTCTGAAAAATACAAGAGAACTAACATGGAAATGAAAAAGTTTAAGAAATGAAAATGTAATATATGAGAAAAGGAATTTAGTTAATAGAAAAATATTCTTTTCATCTGGAGAAAGATTCATGTCTAAGCTTGAAAGTTTCATGGAGTTCCTGGAAAAAAAGCAATTCTAAGGTAAAAAGAAAACATCATGTTTCCAAAACTGAAATAGGTAAATAAGAAGGAAGAAGATATTAAAGTATCACCACCAGACATTCTGAAACACTTGAAGCAGAAGACATTAGACTATTATCTACACCCTATTAAGAGAAATTTGATGAGTATAACTCAACAATCCTACACCCAATGAAAACTTCTTTTCATTGTTAGTGTGCAAGATAGATATTTCTGAATATGCAAGAATTTAGAGTACGCCACAAGTTTTCCAAGACAGAATGCTCATCAAACAATGACTCCAAACAAGAACAGAAAGGAATTGAAATATAAATTCATCAAAGTGAGAAAAATTTAGGAGGAGAATTGTGTTGAATTATATTGGGTTGGCCAAAAAGTTCTTTTAGATTTTTCGGTAAGCTCTTACAGAAAAACCCGAATGAACTTTTCGGCCAACCCAGATAAAATTTTCACATTACTGGAAGAAATGTGAAGTGTTACATCCTCCTTGAAAGCAGACTTGTGACAGAAGAAGTGACGGGATACTATATACAACTCTACACACATGAATTTGGCAACTTAGATAAAATTAACTATTTTCTTATAAATAGGAAAATATCACAACCCATCCAATATGAAAAGATGATTTAAGTAAATTGATTTTTAAAAGACTTTATTTTTTTAGAGTGGTTTTAGGTTTACAACAAAATTGAGAGGAAGTTACAAAGATTTCCCATATACCTCGTGCCCCCACACATGCATAGCCTTCTCCATTATCAACATCACTTATCAGAGTGGTACATTTTTTAACAAGGATGAACCTACACTGACACATCATAATCACCCAAAGTCTATAGTTTACCTAACAATTCACTCTTGGTGTTGTACATTTTATAGATTTGGACAAATGAATAATAGCATATACATCATTAGACTACCACAGAGAGTATTTTGAATTCCCTAAAAATCAGTTGTGTTCTGCCTGTTCATCTCTCTCCCACTACAACCCTGTCAACAACTGATCTTTTATTGTCTCCATAGTTTTGTCTTTTGATCATGTCAAAACAGTTGGAATCATACAATATATAGTCTTTTCACACTGGCGTCTATCACTTAGTAATATGCATCTAAGGTTCTACCATGTCTTTTCATGGCTTGCTAGCTCATTTCTTTTTAACACTGAAAAATATGCCATTTTCTGGACATACCATAGTTTCTCCATTCACCTACTGAAGGACATCTTGGTGTTTTCAGTTTTGGCAATTTTGAATAAGGCTGCTGTGAATATCTTTTTGCAGGTTTTTGTGTGGACGTATGTTTCCAGCTCCTTTGGGTAAATACCAAGAAGGGTGATTGCTGGACAGTATGGTAAAAGTATGTTTAGTTTTGTAAGAAACTGCCAAATGGTCTTCCAAAGTTGCTATGTTGTTCAGCACTCCTACCAGAAATGAATGAGAGTTTCTGTTGCTCCACATTCTTACCAGCATTTGGTGTTTTCAGTGCTTTGGATTTCGGCCATTCTAATAGATCTGTAGTGGTATCCAATGAGTGTGTAGTGGTAGTTGGTTTAATTTTTATTTCCCTGATACATATAATGTGGAGCATCTTTGCATATGCTTATTTGCCATCTATATATCTTCTTTGGTGAGGTGTTTGTGAAGGTCTTTGGCCCATTTTTCATCTAGGCATTTGTTTTCTTATTCTTCAGTTTTTAGAGTTTTTTGGTATATTTTGGGTAAGAGTCCTTTATCAGATGTGTCTTCTTCAAATATTTTCTTCCAGTCTATGGCTTATCTTC
Organism: Balaenoptera ricei; assembly: GCF_028023285.1. Taxonomy (NCBI): domain Eukaryota; kingdom Metazoa; phylum Chordata; class Mammalia; order Artiodactyla; family Balaenopteridae; genus Balaenoptera; species Balaenoptera ricei. The sequence continues at coordinate 129,842,491 of NC_082640.1, forward strand.
TCCTTCTTTTGACATTACCTTTCACAAAGCAGAAGTTTTTAATTTTGATTAAGTCTAGATTATCACTTATTCCTTTCATGGATCATACCTTTGATGTTGTATCTAAAAAGGCATCACCATATCCAAGGTCATATAGTTTTTCTCTTATGCTATATTCTAGGATTTTTATAGTTTTGCATTTTACATTTAGAGCTTTGATCCATTTTGAGTTACTTTTGAGGAAGTGTGTGTCTACACTCATTTTTTTGCATGTGGATGTCTAGTTGTTCTAGCACCATTTGTTGAAAGGACTATCTTTGCTCTATTGTATTGCCTTTGATCCTTTGTCAAAGATTAGTTGACTGGTATTTATAGGTGGGTATTTATGGGCTCTTTATTCTATTACACTGATCTATTTATCTATTCTTTTGCCAATACTACACTGTTTTGATTACTGTAGCTTTGTAGTGAGCCTAGAAATTGGGCAAAGTCGGACCTCCAGCTTTGTTCTTCTCTTTCAATATTGTGTTGGCTATTCTGCATCTTTTGTCCTGCCGTATAAGCATTAGAATCAGTTTCCTGATACCCGTAAAGTAATTACTGGGATTTTGATTAGGATCACATATAATTTACAGAGTTGGGAAGAACTGACGTCTTAACAATATTGAGTCTTCCTATCCATGAATATAGAATATCACTATATTTATTACTTCTTTAATTTCATTCATCAGAGTTTTGTAGTTTTCTTCATAAAGATTTTGTGTATATTTTGTTAGATTTATGCATAAGTATTTCTTTTTTGGGGTGCTAAGGTAAATGGTTTTGTGTTTTTAATTTCAAATTCCTCATTCATTTTTGGTCTATAGAAAAGCAATTGACTTTTGTATATTAATTTTTTATTCTGAAACCTTGCTTTAATCTCTTATTAGTTCCAGGATTATTTTTGTTTCTCATATTTTCTGCATATATGATCATGTTATCTGCAAAAAAAGACAGTTTTATCTCTTCTTTTCCAATCTGTGTATCTTTTATTGCTTTTTCTTGTCATATAGCATTAGCTAGGAGTTTCAACATGATATTGAAAAGATGAGAAGTTAGCCTGGCTGAAACCTTGAATCTGACCTTGTAAGATCTTCAGCACAGAATCCAGCTCAGCCAACTCAAACTGCTGATCAACAGAATAATAAATAATGAATATATAATGGAATAATAATTGGGTATGGTTTTAAGTTGATTAGTTTGTGGTAATTTTTTATGCAGCAAAGAAAACTAATACACTGATAATAAATCAGCTTTTACTTACAGAAATGGCAGTTTCATATGGTTAATCAAATAGATTTGCCTGTTAATCCCAATATTGAGCAAGGCAATAAAGTATTTCATGTATTATCCCAGGATATTCTTTATGAATATCCTTAATTCATTAAACTGAATTATGAGGTTGCTTTTTTGACTCTTAACTACTAATTTAAAATTATTTCCAAAATGTCACGATAGACTTTTTAACAGTTTCTTAATGTCAGGTGGCTACAGTATTGCAGAATATTTTTTAATGTAGGGAAAATTCTTATAAGTGATGAGGTAAATAAAATGTCAGTAATGTTATTGCTCAGCCTACAAATTCATCATAAGTCTTGTCTTGAAAAGTAGGATAAAACTGATCAATTAAAACTGGGTAAAAAGGGGGAATGACTCAAGAGATATGAAAAATGTGAAATTTTCTATACTTTCTTGTTCAATTTACTTATAACCCTCTAGCAGTATAGTCACTAAAACTATCTAATGGTAAGATAAACTAAACGGAAAGCTGAACCTGTGCCTTATGATGAAACTTGGTTTTGCCTGGTAAAAGCAAAAGGAAAACCTGCTGCACTCTGGACAGTTGGGTCCCACAGGTTCACATTTCTAGGGAATTTTTTAAAAGTAGCTCTTCAAAATTTATTCTTCATTGGTTCAGCACTGATAATAAAAATGTGTTTCTTTGATATTCTTAATATTCACTCTGATAACTGGTATTTGTCAGTTTACTAACTTTCATTGTCCTAATGTTTCCATAAGTATAAACAGAATGAGTGGATACAATTGTATTGTAAAACAGGTGGTTAAAACATAATCTTGATACAATGAAAGACTTCATATGCACAAGAACTAGCCCTTTAAGGAAAGAATTTTAAGTAATAAAAATATTACTTCCCATAGAAATTATTTGATTTGAAAATAAATAGTAAAAACTAAGGCACTTATACACACTTTATGACTTTGCCACTCTTACATGGCAATATGGCTGAATTTTCAACCCCAAGTGTTATTCTCTTTTGCTCAGAGGATAGATGGAGAAAACCCCTTTGAAAAGATCAGTTTTCTTTGCTTCTTCAATAGCATTTGTTGATTACATTTTCCATCAATCATTCACTGCTCTCTGGAATGTTTTATCGTCCAATAAGTAAAGCATCTTTGTCTCTAAAATGTAATTTCTGGAAAATGCTCTCAAGATTTGGCTTCCCCATAGCTGACAAAAACTGAAGAGAGAGAACACAAGTATAGTCTCTTTTTCCCAAGTGGATTTCAATACAATTTATTTTAATCATCCCCTGTAGGCTTGCTCATTTATCTTGTTGATTAGTGCAGTTGACACTTCTATTCTGGAATATATTTTATGGTTTACTATACCTTCAGGCTTCACTCCAATTTGTAGGATATCTATTTCATCAAGACAGTGGATTATAAATAAAACAAATAGTGCTATATGAATTTTAAAATAGTCTCAGTCTAATGTCAGGTCAAAGCAAAATGATTACATTCCCAAAACCATAAAATATATTTTAGAAGTTCTCAATAACTATTTGTTAAGATAGTTTTAAGCTATTTTACTGTAGCTTTTAAATAAGATTCTAGCTGCCAACATAAATGAGAGAATAAAAAAAAAAAAAGAGGTAATTGATTTTTTTGCAAAGCATGGACATATTTTCCATCCAGAGGGAACACACAGACAACTCCCAGAGATACCAGTTCAAGAACAGAACCAGCAGCAGGTAGTGAGGATGTCAGCCAACAACGCTGAAACTAAAATTGACATGTCTAAAAAACCCTAAATATCAAGTAGTATCAAAAATGATATTATACATTGCATTTTACCCTCTGAAGTAAAAATAAAATATTTTTCTGACCTGAGCAATTTGCTGATAGAGCAGAGTATGTTTGAAGGAATTTTTTTGTTGATATATATTTTTAATTACTTTTTTGATTAAGAGTTAGCTGCACAAACAGTTACTGAATACCCAGCATCTAAAGAGGGAAGCAGGGAACAGATGTTTAATAATTTATTCTTATATGAAAAATTTTGGTTACTTTTCTAGCATTAAAAAAAAAAAAAAAAGAATGTACCAAATGCCACTGAATGGCATTTTTAAATTGGCTAAAATGGTGAATTTTCACTCTTTACTGGTGAATGTTATATGTGTTTTGCCACAGTAAAAATAAGTTAATTCATATGCCTTTAGTGAAAACATGTTTTTCCCAAGTTCAATAAGAAAAACTCACAAGTTATACCTATAGGCCTCTCTTAGGACTGAAACCTGCACTGTCGAAGACATTTCCACCAGTGGCCACATGTGAATATTAAGCACTTAATATGTGGCTACTTCAACTAGGCAAGTTAATTTTTAAATTTTATTTATTTGTTTATTTATTTATTCATTTATTGTTATTATTGTTTGTTAATTGTCTGCTCTGGTACATATCTACTCTCTTAACTATTCAACTGGAACATGTAGTGGGTTGGTTAATGGAAAAAAATCAGTTAAAGAAGAGAATTATAAAAAATGAAGTATACAAGCACAATTTTAATAATTTATTTAAACTTAAAACATAAACATATACTCGTCCATTGGTTGGTTGTTGGTTGTAGGAACTAGGCCTTTTCACCATAATGCACTTTCTACCACTACTAATTTCAGTTTCTTTAAAGTGAAGTGATAGGTTTTTGAACAAATCCAAGAGCAGGATCTTTAGAGATTTGTATGTTTTCCTCAGTTCTTCACTGTTTTCTCATCCATACCTAATTCCACTTTTAAAACTCAAGTGTTTCCAAAGCATTTGGCCTTTTTTTTCTCCTCCTGAACTATCAGTTAACCTAATTTTTAATGAATCACACAGCTACAAGTAACAGTGGCATGAATGTTTTGGTGACACACCTGATTAACTCTTGGTGTGCCCACAACCCAGTGAGGAGATAAATGTGAGCCACAGCACTGAACAGATATAGGCCAGGTACATAGGCATCAGTACTCTTCCGAGTGCTGGCGAAGAGATGGTTAAGTGGAGGCTGGCTAAGATAATTTCTCTGTCCTAACAAGGAATGACAGACATTGGCATTTGGACTTCAGAAGGTAGGAGGAAAGATTCTGAAGCAGGAATGCCTGGATGAGGCACTGCCATGGCCAGTAAAAGGGTACCATGATCAGAGAGTTTGTCCCAGCAAGGAGTGAAGGGGCACAGAAAACTTCTGTTTATTAAGCACTTCTCTTGTGCCCACCCCCTTACAGGCATTATTTCATAGAATGGTCATAGTGTCCCTCATTTTCAGATGATGTCATTGAGCATTTTCCCAAAACATGTAGATCTGGAATTAGGAAACTATTCTGTCAAATGTCAAAACCAGTCTGTTCAACCAGTATTGGTTGAATGTGGCTATGCTCACCAGGTGATTCTGATGCAGAAGGTTCATGAAAACACAATGTCACCTTCACAAGGAACTACCGAGATGGCCAGCCAGAAAGGGAGGAAGCACTGCTGAGTAGGGAATGGCGTGGTTTGAGAGGGATGGAGTGGTTTGCTGGAGCCAGCTCATACCACCTTGCAAGAGCCAATTGTTAAATCAAAGAAATTTTATGAGTTGCTTCTTAAATACAGTCATTATTTACAAAAAAAAATTATATAAACCTGCAATTAAATATATTATACAATGAACAAAGGCAATAAACACTCAAAATTCATCACTTCTTAATTATGTTAATTTTTCCACATAATTATCTTCTATGTTCTTAAGGTTATTTGTGTCTATTGCATCTGTATGGGGGAGATGCTATATGCATTAGTTATCTGGTGTTGCAAAACGAATTACAGTGGCAGCTCAATTATGAAACCTGTCTGATGGTTTCAGGTATAAATCGATTATTTCTTTTCATCAGAGTTTTTCACCAGTCAGCTTTTCCTCCCTACTAACTGCACCCCAGATTGTAGTTGTTAAGGATTTGTTGCAATTTGCTTTTCTAGTTAGAGCACTGGAATTAGTAACAGAGTATTAAAAATGCATTAAACAGAACAGTAATTTTCATTTACCCTTTGCATATTTCCATCTTGCACAGTACGCAACAGTTTTGTTTCATAACAGAATTCTTACTGAGCAGATACAATAGCTAGCAGGGAAGCAGGACTAAGAATTCACAGTTGAAATGACACTATTGTAATAATGTTTACTGAGTTTTGTTGAAATAGGGAATAATTTGTCTTAGAACATGCAATACATATTTTCCTTTGGGGGGAAGAAATTGAGGAGTGATTTTTATAGTATGTTTTTTTTATTAGCATAGTTAGTAATCATTGAAATGGCTATGATAGTCAAAGTAGGCAAAGAAAAAAGTTAAATCAATTTTCTGACTCCCCTCTACATAAGGAGATCAAGACTGTATTCACATTGATTTACTCTTCAGGATTAACTAAAAGCCCCAAAACAGGTCTCTATGTATACCTGGATCGGAAAGTCACTTTCTCTTATAAGTGCAGGATAATTTCCTCATTAAAACTTCAAAAGAACAAGTTGTAGAATTATGTCTGCTCGAGAGATGTTTTTTCTCTTTGTGCACAAAATAATTTTCCATGTACTGTCAGAGGTTCAGTGATACTACAGTAACATGGAAATGACCAGGATTATTCCAGGGCTTTTCATTTTACTCTTTCTTAAAAGAAAAAGTCTGCCAAATGTCAAGTACTGTTTCTGCTGCTAGGATGGCTTTGTAAAATTTTAACAAAATGATTTTCTCATATATATAAACCCTGGACACACACAAGCAAAAAATACCGGAGGGATTTGGAGAACAAAACAAAGTAGACACATTTTGGATGGCAGTTGAATCTCGGGGGAAAGGTTTGCTGAGTGACTAATGGTGGCTAATGACCCAAGAGGGAAAAAGTCCATCATCTTTCTGGCCTGAAAAGAGTGGGAGAAAATTTTGGGGACTCCTTGGCCCATGCAGAGTGGGAGGGGTTACTGATCAAAAACAAACAACAAACAAAAAACCTAAACTATGGTAGTCCCAAATTCTGTATATTAACTTTACCTGTCTCTGGCTGACCACAAGCCAAGCATGTGCAGACAGACTCAAAGCACTGAGTATAAAAGGATTAATGAGTTGCCCCTGCACCATCACCACCAACATAAAACAGATTTTGCCTTGAAAACAGTTTGAATATAACCAGGTTAATGGCTTGCTTAAATAAAAATGCGACAATCTTCACAAGAATATATCAGAATGTTGATTCTCCATGACATAATATTGACAATGTCAGTGTTACAACCTAAAATCAATAGACATGCAAGAAAAAAAAAATGACCCATTCTGAAGGAAAAATAATATCAACAGAGGCCAATGCAAGATGACTTGATGTTGAAATTATCAGAAAGCAGCTACTATACTTATGCTTAATGAGGTAAAAAAAGAAAATACACAATGAAGAATGAAAAGACAAGAAATTTCAGCAGAGGAATACAAAAAACAAAAGAGACCTGAATGCAAATTTTAGAACTGAAAATTATAATATTTAAATTTAAAAATATCTGGCTGGGAAAATGGAGATATACATGCTGAACAACCACTAGGGTGACCACCAAAAAATAACTGCAAAGTGACTTCTAAATTTAAAAAAAAATTCTAAAAAACTTAAAACATAGAAAGAGAAGAAAAAAAAAAGTGGGAGAATGCAGAAACCAAAAATGTCATTTCACACCATCCAACATACATTCTACAGTTTTTACTTTAAATTTTATCGCTATTCTCACCCTCCACTGGAATGTAACATGTGAAAGCAAGGATCTTTTTCTGTTTTAATGTATTTATTTATACATTTTTAAACTAATTTCAATTTTAGATTCCCTGAATACCTGACACACATTAGCTTCTTAACAACTATTGGTTGGATAAATGAATAATTTCCAGATTTAATGTAATTTTTATCTATTAAGGTAGAATTAATAATCTAATGTGAGCCAAATATACCCATTTAAGATAATAAAGGACAATCATTTATATTCTTCACCTGAGTGCTAAATTCAATTGCATGTTTTCTGAAGCTTCCTATTATTATAATCACATATTCTTAATTTTTGAATTGTAATATGATTTCTGGATGGTTGGCAGCTCAAGTTATCATTTTAAATCTTATCAAGAAAAGCCTGAGTAGAGTTGAGTGACCCTCAGTGGAGTCTGGTAGAACTCAGGTTAGCAAGGGTTCCAGATGCTTTATGCTGGTACAAATGCTGTATGAATTTCTTAAGCTTATTCAATTGAGCTACACAGTTCTTGAGGGACCCTTGTTATAACATTTTGATATTCTAACATGTGGTCCCAGAAGCAAAAATTCAATTGCAGGAGCATCTTAAGAAGTTGGGTAGGAGGGTTACTTGAAGTTAGTGATTTTGTGCATATTCATAATTACTGGTTTTATTATTCTGATATTTGGAATTGATGCATATGTTTTACATTAAATAGTATAAGTATATAAAGTACTTTTCAAGGTATCTGTCACGTTATTTGTCTTAAAATATAAGTAGATAGATAGTACTAGATGAAGTTAAAACAGTGCTTTAATTACTTCAGACTAGCTTTATCTGTTTATGTGGACAAGCAAGCCTTAAGATTACCTCTGGGTTTGCTAAGGGTCTTGATTGGAGAGAGAAAGAGAAGTCAGAGAGACAGACAGAGAGACACAGAGACAGAGACAGAGAGTTTGAGAGACACAGAGACAGAGAGTTTGAGTGAAAATGGTTTCCAATATTTATTTCCATGTTCCAACAGATTACCACAGTGCAAGAACACATATGACTAAACTATTACAAGGTGTGCAGTCAAGCCACCAGCTGTAGCTTCTGGGTATCTGGAAAAATTAGAATAGATAAGAGAATGAGAGTGACCCAAGAGAAATGGATTATTCCTACAACCAATCATATATTAAGCAGTTCCCTGAAATGACTAGTTTTCACTTTTTTAAATAATTAATTAATTTATTTATTTTTGGCTGTGTTGGGTCTTCATTGCTGTGGGTGGGCTTTCTCTAGTTGCAGTGAGCGAGGGCTACTCTTCATTGCGGTGTGCAGGCTTCTCCTTGCAGTGGCCTCTCTTGTTGCGGAGCACGGGCTATAGGCGCGCAGGCTTCAGTAGTTGTGGCTCATGGGCTCTAGAGCTCAGGCTCAGTAGTTGTGGCGCACAGGCTCAGCTGCTCCGCGGCACGTGGGATCTCCCCAGACCAGGGCTTGAACCCGTGTTCCCTGCACTGGCAGTCAGATTCTCAACCACTGTGCCACCAGGGAAGCCCTAGTTTTCACTTTTATGTAAGACAAATTTTAATAAGTTAAGAAATGGAGGAAACATCATGGGAGCTCAACCATCTCACTGGATCTTTACCAAAACCTTTGTGGGGGGGCCAGGGGACAGAAACAAAACAATAAAAGTCTATCACACATGGCCTAAGTCTTAAGAAACTCAAATGAAAATTTTTACATTAAAAAATAAGAGACAACCATTCATTTAGTAAAGAAACATTAACAGGGCCACTTGGGAGGTTTCATTACACAAGTCAGAAATATTCCTTAAAAAAATAAACTACTTTAATAAGTTAATTCTGAAAAACTTATTCATTAATTTAAACATGGGTCTGGTGGAAACTGCTCATCTCTCTCAAAAGTTCAACTGTATGCCTCACTTGGGTACCAGAGAACTCACTTTCAGGATTGATCATTGGCATGGCCGCCATGTGCTGCCTGCTATGGGCACGATGTTCAGCAGGGCACTTCCACTGTTCTCCAGGGTGTCTCTGCAGGCTACTTGGGTTTCTGCAAAATCGGGTGGCTTGGTTACAATCACAGGAAGGCTGAAGGACATATCATTTTTGTGACATTGCTTCAGAATCACATGGAATCATTTCTGCTGCACTTTCTTGGTTGACCTAGTTAGAAAATTCTGCCCAGTTTCAAGGGAAGAAGATGTTATCAACCCCTAATGACTCAGGAGTGGTAAAATTCTGGAAATGTGGTGGTTGCCATCTTTGGAAAATCCAAACTTCCACACTTGGCCCCTTTATGATCTACCCACAATATTTCTGACAAAATAAGCTCTTTAGCCTTCAGTGAAAAATGTTAAAAGCTCATGTTTCCACACTTATATTATTCGAGCAATTTTAGATGCTTAAGTTCAACATTGATGAAGTAAGTTTTAATGTTTCAGTTGTTCTGCTAAATTTATTCACAAATATTTATAATTGCTGGCTTATATTTACCACTTTACATAAATCTAGGACATGTTTTCATGCAAGTATGATAATTTTTATTATGCTGAATAAACAATATATTTAATTACTCCTAAAAATTATAAAATTCTTTATCAAACTACAGCATAATTAACCAAACTATTGACAATGATTTTTTACTTCTCTTCCTTTTGACTTTATTTTTTTAACTTCTATACCTTTTAATTTCAAATTGCTCTATTCTAAATTCTATTTAAATTAGAATATTTTTAGAAGTTCATTTTTTGGTTATATTTTAAAGAGATAGAGAATATCAGTTTGTTACAACATAATATCTCTTTCTTAGGCATTTCTTGGACTTTTCTTTGAAAATAAATGAGGAAAATATGGAATTGTTTATAAAAGTGTTTTTCTTTATCTATTTATATTAAGTTAGTGGCAGATTCTGATAGTTTTCCAGATACATAAATATATTTTGATAATTATTCCTAACCATAGTCAGAAAAATTCCAATGAATATTGTGAATATAGTAAAATGAAACATACACAAATCTTCCAATATGTACAGACATTAGAAATCTATCTCAGCACAGATGTTGGCCATCACTATCAATTGACAGATAAATTGTTGGTTTAGGGCTACCTTTTGGCTGAGACAACTAAATGAGGCACCTGAATTCTAGTCTACTGTATAAGATATACATGGTCCTCAAAAGTAAGGTCATATATCAATAAATACAAGTATTAAGAATTATATTGATAACAAAAGCAATCCTTTTCATATATAAAGTCTATTTTTCTGTCACAAACACTATTTTTCTAGTCATTTCTATGTTTACCTCAACATTAGTAATGAAGCAAGTCATGAATATAAGCAGTGATTAGAAAGAAAGCCTAAAATAATTGTCTTAATTCCTTTCATTTTCCAATTAAAACTAATAGGATAATGTATGATGACAGTGCAAGCCAAAAGGAAAGGTGCAATTGTTTTTCTAAATGTATCAGATAAAACTTGTGATCAGGTGAAGACTTTTTACTTGGTTTGCTTCAGTTTTGCCTTTTACTGCTTTCATTTCAGCAACTAAAAGTTTGTGGTTGTCAGCCAAAACAAATTTATCTTCTGTTGAATTTCATTTTATGGAATTTCTAGGATCAGGCTTGGTTTCCAGTGTGCAGAGAAGTGTTTATAATAGAAATATTTAACCTATGAAAGTGTTCTTTGAAATTACAAATTATAGGAAACCGATTAAATTGACCACCATTTGTTGTCTTCCACAAATAATAAATTTTTATCCAATGAAGCTTCAATTGCTTAAATATTTTTGGTAATCTCTCCTCAAAAAATGTTACCCAAATATATGAATAAAGCACGGGAACTTACTGGTATTTTCATATCTCTTGTGGAGAAAATTATTTTTCCTCATTGTTAATTTAATTTTCTAAAAAATTAAATGTATCTTCAATAAATGGAAAACATTGTCCTTGAGATAATGGGACTGTTAAAATTAAAGTAATTGATACATATTTAACCCATTTATAGAAAAATATCCTAAAAAACAATTTCAATATATGTTTTCACCAGTTGATTTTACAAGGTATTTTATACTGACTATTGAAAAATTAGGATATTTAGTTCTCTTGATTTTCTATACTTAATTCAAATGTTAAAAGTAATTTTATCTTTGAGAATAGCTCTCACTTTTCTTCTCTATTTCATCGTTTTGTGTCAACTTTCTCCAGAATGTTTCAAACAATAAAGCATGTAACTTAGCCTAAAATTTATGAAAGTACTCTTTACAAATTATATCACTGATATCCTAAAATTGCTGAGAAAATGTATATTAAACAATTATTTTATTAGAAATTTTAAAAACACATTTTTCTTCTATTTTGTATCTTATTATACAGTTGAATAAAATAGTGTACTATGAAACCCTAATTCAATAACAATTTCTGTTAGCATTTTATGCTAAAAATAAATCCAGATTATTCAAGTATCCATTTGGTATGGTAAGTATTTAAAATTATACCAGATTCTTCTGGTATAATTATACCAGATAACATGCCTTGAAGCTTTCTTAACAGACTATAAATTCTGGAGCCAGCCTACTTGGGTTTAAATCCTTGCTCTACCATTTCCTGTCACCTTAGGAGCAACATTTTACCAGTCTCCTTCAGGTACTATCTGTAAAATGGTGAAAGTGAAAATGGTACATCACTTATGATATTGGCCTGGGAATTAAATATTTTATCTAAATGTTTAGCATATGATCTGTCTTTTAAAAAGTATATATGTTACTTTTTTAATAATTTTTCTGCCCAGGACCATTAGGACCATCTGTTCAGGTGATGCAAATGATTTTAGAGTTGGTCTTATCAAAAATAATTGCTAGCGATGTAAACACTAATTATCTACAAAAATTAATTCTCTCAAAAGCAAATAAAAATGACGTTTAAATTTTCCTTTTCTTAATGTTTGTTCTGTAACTTTCCTATATTAACTTGAAAGAGGAAAAGCATCACTTTATCTCATTGTTTCTGCCTCAAGAGCACTGACTTTAATACAGAAAAATGATACTGATTGCAGATTTTCTAGCGATTCATTTTACTGATTCAGCACACTTATTTGATAATAAGCACATATGTATTTTCTGTTTGCAAATTTTACAGTGCAGTTCTCTAAGTACTCTACGTGAGACATCTCAATATTATAAATGGCTTTTAAGCAAGCACATCAAAGCACAACTGACTTTTTTCCTTGTATTTATTCATTTACTTATCCACTAGAGGGAAATAAAGCACACAATACCTGTCTATGGTGCATTTCAATGGTTGGGTTACTAGACCTTATCAAGACTCTTTACTATCGCATTATTCTAGTAGCTATGTTCTTCTCTCAGACTCAGAGTAAAGCCAAGAGATAATATTCCTTCAATTACATGGTTTTCAGTATGCTAATAACTTTTAATCTCAGCTAGATTGTTGATAACTAAAAAAAGAAAAATTAAATCCAGGGCATAGACTCACTTTACAAATGTCCATTTTGGAAAATGAGGGAGACAACTCATATACTGTACTTTGAAATAGTCTCAATTATTTTAAACTAAAGTAGTTTTATACGATTACTGATTTATATAAATTAGTCTAAAAAGTATGAGAATAATAATAATTTCCAAGTATTTATAATTCTTTATTAATTTATTTAGTCTACACATCGTATTGTGTATTAATTATGTTCAGATGACTCTGCTACCCGAATGCTGTGAAATAGGAGAAAAATAATATTAGCGAAATAATAATAACATAGTTTAGATAAATAAAGGACCAAATTAGTAATAGCTTTTTTTCCTTACTTTTTTGTTTCTTAAAAGGAAAGATTGAAAAGGATTTAGATGATTCAGTGTATACCAGATAAGTCAGGCCTTAAGAAATTACTGTGCTGTCCTCAGTAAAACAAGGTTGCAAAACGTCATGACAATGGGAATGATTAAATCTCTTTTTCAGTTTTGGATGTGTAAGTTTAGAGTAGGACAAAATCAAACAAATGAAAATAATTGGCAAATAAATATACCACACTGGAGTGTATTTTGTAAAATCTATATTCCTTTTATAATATATGTTTATTATTGAAATTTTAAATGACAATATCACTTTTCAAATGACAATATCACTTCCACTTTACCAAATAACTTGACTTTTTGAGTCTTGTAAGAATAATAATTCCTAAATCAATTAGAGGTACTCAAACTTGTTGCTATGCTAATAGCAAATGTACATTTTCCTTTAATAAGTACACATACACTTAGATTTGAAATGTATTAATTCACTGTGTTGCTTCTCTTATCTAATCCACCAGCCCACTAGTTTCAGCTCAAATATATGTGCCCCAAATGGTTTTTCATTTGTATTTGGAGATATATGTTGTTGTCACTTTTGTGTTACAAATGATGTCTTTTATACGAAATTCTATCATCACATAATATTACAAATATGACTTAAAACTGTTAGCAAGGGTTTAATTTTAATCATTTTGTCCATATTGCTATTATCCCCCTGCAGAATTATTGTTACTACAGTTAACAGTATAAGAATATTATTTCCAAAATGCTTCTGCTCATAAGTGTCACTTTGTGTGCTGATTAAAATAATTGTTTTTATAAGATTTCTAATATTTTAATTTTTCATTGTGATGTTTCAAACATAGAAAAAACAGCAGAAATAAATATTACATATACCTATCAGTTCATTATTATGATTAAACACACATTATATTACCTGTAGATGATTTTATTTCTCTTTTAGAAAAAAAAACTTGCAGACATAGACTACAAGTCCACATACTATTCTTTTCCTCTTTCTCATTCCCCAGAGTTAATCAAATTCCTGAAACTGGTGAATATCATTTCCATATTTCTTACTATTCTTTTATTGTGTATGTTTATTATATAATATACACATGACATACAGAATTGCTTTGCTTTGCTTTTCTTCTTGAAATGTTACAAAGCAATGGACTCAAGAAGCTATCTTATGTAGGATTTTATATATCAGTGTTGAAGAAGTGAAATTGGTCAGTACTATTCTGTCCATGTATTCCCTTGTTGGTGTTAGTAAAATAAAACTACACTAAAAATATATATTTGGTTCTGGATAAGATGTATATACACACTATGTGCCCTAATGAATACTGAGAACCCTCATAAGCAAATAGAACAGGCAGTATAGAGGAGAAGATTAGAATCCAAAATACTATCAAAGCTGCAGTGAATCTACTATTTTTTTCTCTTCTGATATCTCATGGTTTGAAACTTAAGCACCAGAATATGCCACTGGGGCACAAACAGAGAGAGCTCAAAGAGAAAGCCTCTAGTTTGGCTCAAGGAGTGTGAAAAGGAACCCCTAACACTCAGAGAGAGTATATAATTTTATCTCTTTTGTTTTCTTTCTTCCATTCTCCTTCGCTCTAGCCCTTAAGCAATCCCATTGTGAGCAGCAGCTGGCAGCAATAAAAGCCTGAAGGAGCCAAAATTCTAATGGAGAGGAGCCTTCTTTTTCCTTCTATGGAACTGTATTTCCAAAAGAATGGGTGGAAATCCATTTGTTTGTTTGGTTGGTTGGTTGGTTTTTTTCTCTGTCCTTGTTTTGCTTGGCTCTGCATGCAGGAGCAGCTTTGGGAGTGCCCAGCAAGGCAGAGTATATAACACACCAGATTTCTGAATAGAGTTCCAGAGACGAACCCAAAGAAACCAGGAAGTACAAGGGACATTGTGGAGAGGAAAGTGCTGAGGAAGGAGGTACACTAAGCTATTTATGACTTTCTGAGCTCATCCTCAAACTCCACATGTGTGCATCTGATCCCATTCAGTACACCAAACACTTTGAGAATTGAACAGAGAGACCATCACCCAGGTCTGGATGTTGACTGGTGCACACATGGAACAGTTCTGAATAGTGCAAAAAGGGTTGGAATCAGAATTGACTTTAAAACAGTAGTCCATGGAAGGCTATCAACGTTTGCCACAGGATTTAATCAAGACCCAGAGTCTCATTGTATAACATTTAATATGTCTAGTGTAAAATTCAGAAATCCTTGGAATTTGAAGAACCAGGAAAATCTCATTTCATATGGAAAAAAAAATCAAGACACACTCATGATGAGACGACACATATATTGGAATTATTTGACAAAGACTTGAAAGAAACTTAATTTCACAAAGCTCCAGAAAACAATTTAAAAGATATTTGAAACCAAAAGGAAAATTTGTTTGAGCAAAGAAATATAAGATACACGTTACTTGGGAAAAAAAAAAAAAAAACCTCACTATATACAGGGACTAATTGGTAGAATAGAGATAACAAAGGAAATAGTCAGTGAAATTGAGGATAAAGATACATTATCCAATCTGAACAACAGAGGGAAAAAAAATTAATGACAGGAGCCTTATGTCATGTAACAAAATATTTATATTATTTGTGTATTTGGAGTATCAGGAGAGGAGATAAAGCAAAGTGTGGAAAACTTTTTGAAAAAAATCACAAACAGAAACTTCCCAAACTTGGTGCCAAGATATAAACTTACCAGTTGAAGAAGCTTAGTGAATCCCAAATAGGGTAAATACAAAGGACTCCATGACCAGACACTACTGAAAATGAAAGATAAAGAAAAAAGTCTTTAAAAAATTCTTAGAGAAAACAAACAAACAGAAAACAACAAAAAACACTGTCTGTAGGGAACAATAATTTCAATGACTGCAGATTTCTCACTAGATACCATGGACTCCAGAGAGTAAGGGTACCACAGTGCTAAGTGCCGAAAGAAAAAAGCTTTAAACACAGTTTCAGTATTCAGGACAAATATTATTTAAGGAAAAGTAAAATAAGAGCTTTCTCAGATGAAGCAAAACTAAAATAACTCATTGCAGCAGAACTGCTCTAAAAAAATTACTTAAAGGAATTTCTTCAAAAAGAGGATGCTATGGGTTGATGTGTCCCCCCCTCCCAAAAAGCGGTATATAGAAGCCCCCAGATTTCTTACAGAGAGAATCAAGTGAAAATGTGGTCATTGGGGTGGGCTGTAATCCAATGTGACTGGTGTCCTTATACAAAGAATTTTGGACACAAAGACAAGGATAGAGGGAAGACAATGTGAAGACCCAGAGAGGCATGGAACAGATGTTTCCTTACAGACCTCAGAAGGAACAAACCCTACCAACAACTTGATCTTGGACATCTAGCAACTAGAACTGTGAAACAGTAAATTTCTGTTTTTGTAGGCCAACCACCAAGTTTATGGTACTTTGTTATGGCAGTCCTAGGAAACTAATACAAAGGGGAAATGATAACAGAAATTTGGAACATCGGAAATGAAGAAAAAAAGCCATTGCTTAAAAATGTTAGGAGTGGCAGGGAGTATAATGACATTCTGAAATGATGGAAAAGAGAGAATTTATTGTCAGCACACCTGCCCTAAATGAATAGCTAAAAGAGGTTCTCTAAAAGAAGGAAACTTGGAACATCAGGAAGGAAGAAAGAACACGGAAATGGCAAATATGTGGGCAAATTCAATTTCCTTCTCAAGTTTTCTATTTGATGGTTGAAGTAAAAATTGGAACACTGATACATGTAAAGGGAGTAATTAAGATAATTATAGAGTGTGATCAGGCAGCAGGCAGCAGGAGAGCAAGTGGGAGGAAGGAACTGGGGGTGGGAATCAGCAAGCTGTGTGTGAGCCGAGCAAGGGCAGCCACCTCCAGGGAGCACTGAGATTCCTCTAGTTCCTCTGACGCTACCCACCATTCAAAGGTTGCTTCTTTCAGAGAGCAGATCACAACTGAGGCAGAAGACTTGGTGGAAAACATTTTCTCAAAAAGTTGTTAGAACTTGACAGTTTTTTTTTTTAAATTTTATTTCTTTCTTTCTTTTTGGCTGTGTTGGGTCTTCGTTTCTGTGCTAGGGCTTTCTCTAGTTGCGGAGAGCGGGGGCCACTCTTCATCGTGGTGCGCGGGCCTCTCACTATCGTGGCCTCTCGTTGCAGAGCACAGGCTCCAGATGCACAGGCTCAGTAGTTGTGGCTCACGGGCCCAGTTGCTCCGTGGCATGTGGGATCTTCCCAGACCAGGGCTCAG
This sequence comes from Balaenoptera ricei, assembly GCF_028023285.1. Taxonomy (NCBI): domain Eukaryota; kingdom Metazoa; phylum Chordata; class Mammalia; order Artiodactyla; family Balaenopteridae; genus Balaenoptera; species Balaenoptera ricei. The sequence continues at coordinate 129,859,614 of NC_082640.1, forward strand.
ACCCGTGTCCCCTGCATTGGCAGGCAGACTCCCAACCACTGCGCCACCAGGGAAGCCCAGAACTTGACAGTTTTTTGAAAGGACCAATCCTAAACATATTTAACCTAACTCAGATCCACTCAGACATGAGTCTGCTGGCCCCTGGCTATTCTTCTCACCAATAGCCACAATGGACTGCAAGATCCCACTTCCAAGAAGCGAAGATTGGGTGAGTGTGAAGAGGCCTTCCAAGGAACCACGGTATTTGTGATGCCCAATGTGATGCTAAAAAGCAACCAGGAGTTAGTGGAGAGTTTTGAGACAGTGAAACCTGAGATCTGGCTGCTGATCCTGAAATGAAGCACCATAAAAATGTGGGTACAACTCCTAATTCCTATGTTAGAAGATGGGAACAACTTTGGGGTGTCCATTCAGGAGAAGACAATTGCAGAACTAAGAATGTTGAGAGCTGCATCTCATCTGCATCAGATTTCTAGATATTATGTTACAAGAGCCAAATCGGTTTCCAAAAAAGCTAAATATCCCCATGTGGAGGACTGTCCTGCACCCTGACAGGTATTGATGAGAAAGAACATAACAGCTTTTAGCTTATCATATCAGAGCTAAAGAATCAATATGTCCTTCTACATGACATGATCTGGAAAAATATCAAAAAGATCAAATGCAGAAACACTGTACAGAGGCCAAGGCCAGGGGACTCTGTGAGTCTGGCTCAAGACCCACATCACCTTAGTTTGTTACATGACTACGGTGATGGGGAAACTGGCTGGAAATAGTAATCACACTTTTCTGTGTTTTTAGTTAGAGTTTAATGAAACTGTCATGTAGTTCTGTGACAGACTTATCTCTTTTTTACAGGTCTTCTATTTCCTTCCCTAATACCTCATAATAAAATAAAATCAATAAACCTGTCCTAATTTCTGGACAACTCCAGGTTTGTGTGCCCAATATGTTAGAACAAGAATACATATGCTTTCTCTCTTCCACTTTTCCTTCCTTTGGGGGAGACAAGCTAATATCTTGGGCTTCGTGTTTTCTTCCTTTCGATGGTTAGTTGGTTAGGAACTGAGGGAACTAGAAGAAAAGGCTAGGTATTTTTTAGAAATTGGAGTCAAGTGGATCAACTTCTCTCTTCCTGAGGAAAGATTAGTGTCTCTGGCCGCTGTGGGACGTTGGGTCCTGCCTGCCACAGTTGCCCTGATGATGACTTAGGGTTTCGCATCTACATACATTCCACTTTGAACCTGAACCTGAACCTGATCATGACAAAAAACACCTTGGACCTTCAGCCAAATCCCTAGCTCCTGCAGATGTTTTTATAGCTAGGATTTTTACATACACATATATCCGTAATACACCTACACAGAGTCATGCACACACATGCCTTCCTACTCTGTTACCTGTCACCTGCACCCCCCTGCCCTGGTAAATTGGAGTGGGGGGTGTCTGCAGCTGTGAAGGTCAGCTGCTGCCGTTGTTGCTGCTCCTTCTGGGCTTTCTTTCTGGAATTTTACTTCTAGGGAAAGCAGTCACTTGTGTGCATACGTGTAAATGCCCACACGGGCATGTACATATTGTGTGTATACAGAAATCTGTCAGGCAAGTCAAAACCATAGAAAAGTTGCCTCTATATCTCAAATCTTCCGGAGATATCACTTGTTACAACTTTTGTACTAACCCATAACGCCCCCAGTTTTTTATTCTACCACTACTGGAGAGTCAATATCTGCTGTCAATCTGCTGGTGACTATCTCAGTGTCTATTTCTGACTTTTATTCTTTCCTTGTCTCGTCTTCCAACCCCCAATTATATTTCCACCTGGATGCATCTTTTTTTTACTCCCAGTATGATGTAGATAAAGAGTTAAGATGCTGTTTTCCCATGAAGAGTACTCAGTAACAAAGCAATTGCATTTTAGTTGTGCCCCTACCCACTCTCCAGACCCCTTCCAGCTAAAACCCTTCCCTCCTCCTACCATGTGTCTCTCAATTTCTTTTTTGTTTGTTGGATTGTTCCACTGCCCCTCCTCCTCACCCTACCACCTTTGGATTGTAACGTAAAATTATTTTACCATGTCAAGAAATTATCAAAATTACAGGTACTTTTACCTCTTTCTTAAAAAAAAAAAAATTATATTATAAAGCAAAATAAACCAAAACAAGCAGCAAGATGGCAATAAAAATGTAAGTGCAGAAATAAATGAAACAGATGCAGAAAAACAACAAGGAAAATTAAAACGCTACTTTTTGAAAAGATCAATAAAATTAATAAACCTCAAATATTGACAAAGAAGTAGAGAAAAGACACAAATTACCAGTGTCAGGAATGGAACCAAATGGGATATCACTAAAGAGCTTGTAGATATCAAAAGGATAATAAGGGAACACTAGAAACAATTTGATACTCATAACTTTAGCTTTTGGTGTAGTAGACCAATTCCTTGGAAAGCACAATCTTCCACAACTCATCTAATATGAAATAATAATTTTGGTAGCTTTATAACTATTATGGAAATTGAATTCATTCATTTAAAACTCCCCCAAATAAATCTCTGGGCCCATGTGTTTTCACTGAAGAATTCTACCAAATTTATAAAGAAGAATGAATATTGATTCTAGACAATTTCTTCCACAAAATAGGAGGGAAACATTTCAACTCATTTTATGAGGCCATCATTACCCTGATACCAAAATCAGAGAAATTGCAAAAATAGGAAACTATAGACCAATATCCCTCATGAATGTAGATGCAAAAATTAACAAAATATTTGCAAATATAATTCAGCAATATATTAAAAGAAATATATACCATGACCAAATTTATTTATTCCATGGATACTAGGCTGGTTCATTATTTGAAGATCACTAAACTCCACCATATTAATAGGCTAAAAAAGAAAAGTCACAAGAGCATATAATTTTATTCAGAAAATTCAATACCCATTCATGATAATAACTGAGCAGATTTAGAGGGAGGATTCTGATTTGATAAAAGGCTTATACAAGCAAACCTCATTTTATTGTGCTTCACGATATTGCATTTTTTACAAACTGAAGGTTTGTGGCAACCTTGCATCCAGCAAGTTATTGGTGCCATTTTCCCAACATTTTCATGTCTCTGTGTCACATTTTGGTAATTCTTGAAGAATTAGACGTGGAGCCTGAAGTTGTGACTGAATTGCTGCAATCTCATGATAAAACTTTAACGGATGAGGAGTTTCTTCTTAGGGATGAACAAAGAAAGTGGTTTCTTGAGCAGGAATCTACTCGTGGTGAAGATGCTGTGAAGATTGTTGAAATGACCACAAAGGATTTAGAATATTACTTAAACTTAGTTGATAAAGCAGCAGCAGAGTTTGAGAGGATTGACTCTGATTTTGAAAGAAGTTCAACTATGGGTAAAATGTTATCAAATATCTCCAAGCTATGCCTGTATTAAAACAGTACAGCAAGTATCATACCTAAAAATTAGTAGTTTTCCCCTTGAGGTTGGGAACATGGCAAAAGAATTTCTGTTCTCCACATTCCTTTTCAGCATAGTACTGCAATTTCTAGCCAATGGAATAAGGCAAAAAGGAATGACTGAGTGAATGAAATAAAAGGTAAGCAGATTAGAAAGGAAGAAAAGAAACTTATTTACAGACAACATAATTTTCCATGGAGAAAATACCAAGAAAACTAAGAAACAAGAACAACAACAACAGCAAAAAGAACTTCTAGAACTAAGTGAGTTCAGTATGGTCACAGATACAAAATAAACAAACAATCTATTGTATTTCTACATAGGAGCAGTGAACTCTTGGACAAAAAATAAAAAGGTTACAACACCATTTACAGTTGTTCTAAAAATGAAATACTTAGATGTAAATCTAACAAAACATGTAAAGGACTAGTATGCTTAAAACTACAAAATCATAACTAAAGAAATAAAAGATTTAAGGAAATTATGCTGTGTTTAAATAGAACATACAGTGTTCATGGATTGAAAGATTCAACAAAGTAAAGATACAATTCTATCCAAATTGATATATAGATTTAATTCAATTCCTATAAAAAATCCTAGAAGATTCATTATAGAGATAGGCATGATGTCCTAAAATTTATGTGGAAAGGCAAAGGAAATGGAAACTTAAAATAGCTGAAACAATTTTTAAAAAGAAGAAAATGAATGGATCAGCATACCTAGAATTAAGGTTTACTATATAACTGCGGTTATCAGTTGCCATTGGCAGAATATTGCCAGAATTGATCAATGGAACAGAATAGAGACTCTAGAAATAACCCCCCACAAATATCTGCAAATGAATAGAGAAGGAGCAAAATCAACTCAATGATGGAAGGATAGACTTCAACAAATTGTGCTGGAGCAATAAGATTCCCATAGTCCCCCCTGCCCTCCAAAAGTCTTAACTTAATGTCACATTTGGTACAAAAATTAGCTCATAACACAATACTATGCAAAATACAATACTATAAAAACAAAAACTATAAAGCTTTTGGGAAAAAAATAGGTGATAATCGTCAGTACCTAAGAAGGGTACGTTAAGCATTCTTAGACTTAACAATAGAACAGGATCCATAAAAGAAACTATATATATATAAATCATACTTAATAAAAATTAAAAATTTTGCCCTGTGAAAGATTTAGTTAAGAGGATGAAAAGACAAGTTCTGACTGGGAAAGAACATTTGCAAGCCACTCATCAGACAAAGTAGTAGTACCCAAAATATATAAATATATAAAAGAACTCTCAATCTTATAAGAAAAAGGACAAAAGACATAAACTGACATTTCACTGAAAAGGCTAGTTAGGTAGGAAAATCTAATCTAGTAGGAAAATAAGCATATGAAAAACCATTCAATATATTCAGCCATTAGGGAAATGCAAATTAAACTGTTATGAGTTATAAATACATGTTTATTAGAATACCTATAATCAAAAGTAATGACAACACTAAAGGCTGGCAAGGATGTGGAGAAACTGGATTGCTCACACGTTGCTGGAAGGAATATAAAATGGTTCAGTGGCTCTGTAAAGCAGATTGACAATTTCTTAAAAACCTAAACAAACAATTACCATCTGAACCAGCTATTGCACTCCTGGGCATTTATCCCAGAGAAATGAAAATTTATGTTCACACTAACACCTGGGGATGGATGTTTGTTCAAAGCAGCTTTGTTTGTAATAGCCAAACCAGGAAACAACACAAATGTCACTTACGGGTGAATGGTTAAACAAACTGGGGTATATACCTATCATGGAATACTACTCAATGATAAAAAGGAGTAAAAATGATAGCAACACCTTGAATGAATCTCCAGAATATCATGTTGCATGAAAAAAACCCAATCCCCAAATGTTACATGCTTTATGACTCCTTTTATGTTACATTATCACAACTTTATTATTATGTAACAGATGGAGAAGATTAGTGGTTGTCAGGGGACAAGAACAAGGATACAAGCAGTAGGTGTAGTTATAAAAGGACATGAGAGATTCTTGCAGTAATAGAATTGTTCTATATCTTGACTATATCAATGCACATATTCTGGTTGTGATATACTATAGTTTTGCAAGATATTACCATAAGGATATTAGGTAAAGTGTACACAGGGTGTCTCTGTACTACTTCTTGCAATTTCTTGTGAATCTATAATTATCTCAAATAAAAATTGTTAAAAATAATAATTTTGCTCACTATACTCAACAAAATAAAAGTCAGGTTTAGAATTTCAGTGGAGAAATGGAAACTGAAACATGACAGATTTAAAAAATAGAAATTGTAGACCTGAAAAAAAAAACAATAAGTAATATTAACAAGTAAGTTGATAGGTTTAACAACATAACAGACAGAGATGATGAGAGAATTAGTAAGAGGTTGAGTAAAATAGCCAAAGTGACACTTGGAGAAATCACAGGATAGAAAAGACAGATGTGCAAATAGGAAGTAAAGAAGACAGAGTAAGAAATCCTCACATATATTTAACTGGAACACTAGAGGAACTTGTAAGGAATAATGGAGCAGAAGTAATATTAGAAATGCTGATGAATAAAAAAAATCTCCAAATCTGATAAAATATATCAAGCTACAGACTTAAAGCTCTTTACATTGAAAGATGGAATAATAAAAAGTCATCTACATTATAAGAGATCATAGTTTAACAAAAAGACAGAGAAAAAATCTCAAAACAGCTACAAGAAAAAAGAAAGTTTACATTCAAAGAAGTCATGATTAGAACTGATCATTTTGTTTCTCAACAGAAACAATTCAAATAACTATAAAAAATGAACCAAAACCTATCAATAGTAAGTAAATGTATTAAGAATGAAATTTAAATTGTCATTTTCAGACTTATTAAAAATAAGGGAATTGCTACCAGCACACCTGCAGCAAAAAGAAATTCTGTCGATATGCCAGACAGAAGAAGAATAATTTATGCTAGAGGACTAGAGATACAGGAAGTATTGATATTTAAAAGCAAGAACAATTTCAAGTATGTGAGTAAATCCCTACATTAATTTAAATTTAAATGTGTAACATAATGATTTTATGTAACAATATAGTAATATTTATAATTATAAAATCATTATTTTGGTAGATATACAAATACATGCTACTACTTATATAGTTGAATTATGTCCTCTCAAAATTCATGCATTGAAGTCCTAACCCCCAGTTCCTCAGGAGTGACCTTATTTGGAAATAGGATTGCTGTGGATGCAATTAATAAAGATGAGGTTATACTGGAGTTAGATGGGCCCATAATCTAATATGACTAGTGTCCTTATAATTAGAATGTCATGTGAAGATGAAGGCACAGATTGGGGTGATGCAGCAGAAACCAAGGAGCACCAAAGATTGCCAGCAAACCACTAGAAGCTATGAGAGAGACATGTTTGAGCTGACATCTCACTTCAACTACTCTTGTTTTTTTCCCTCGGGACACTTCTGCATCTCTCAGAGTTCCTCAGGATGCACACAGATGCAACTCAGAAGTGTGAGAATTTAACACCCCAGGGAAAACCCTCAAGTTTTGGGAAGACTGGTGGACTGAACAGCTGAGTAAAATGCTCCCACCTCCTATCCTTTAGGTTGAGAATGATGGCAGGCATTTGGATTCTTGTCCGGTATTCCTAATGGAATCAAGCACTGTTGCCCAGAGCAACAATTTTGGTAATGTAAACCTAAATTGGCTTTTCCTCTTCTGTATCTTCAAATAAACTACCACTCTATAAGTCCTTGGCACAGGTTTTGCATTTGTCGAAACCTAAGATAAGTCAATACTAGAGTCTGTAGATCTTTCTTTTGTTCTTGAAGAAATTCTGCAAAATACACAGCATACCCTTAACTTCAGGAAGTGCTAGTTCAACAAAGACCCTCTCTGCACACAAGTGGAAAATACCTAACACTGCTAGCTTTGATATAACAACATTCTTTGAAATTGAACTACTTATAAAGCTACCTTTGGAAGGACAAATTTTTCTTATGAGGTAACAAACGTGATTGTAATTAAATGCGTGCACCAAAAAGAATATTGCGGCTACATGTATATGGATAACACAATATGATTTACAAATCTTTAAAACTAGAATCCTAAGATCATCAGTAAAGTGTCCACCTAACTTGGTAATTTTATACCAGAAAAAAAAAATCTATGTTTAAATTCATATCAATATAGAATATTGTGTAGGTGATTTTCCCCAACCTTCGCTGCAACGTTCCCAAATAGGTATTATTCCCATCTTATAGGTGATATAATGGCCTCAAAGACATTCAGTAATTTTCCTGGCAAGTGGCAAAGCCATGAGTTTGTCACTGTTCTCACAGTCTCAAACTGTACACTCTTTCAGCTATGCATGGTCTTACAAATAAACCTCTGTATCTGTATTGCAACCTTGGCTTCCATTCCCTGTGGTCCAGGTCTCTTTCAGGACTGAAGATTTCTCAGCTCATTTACTGGTAGTAGTGTTCTCCTCCATTTACTTAGGGATTTATTTAGGTTTTATTTTTTCTCCTATAACCAATAACTCCAGCTGTGAATCTCCACTCTTCTGTATTTTCCATATCTGTGCACTACTCAGTAGGTTTGAAACCTCAGTGTTGACAAGTTGAATATCATCACTTTTGCATCTCAGGAGAGCCTTTGGTGTTCAGCTCCTTGAAGCTGTTTAGTGCAACCACCCACTGCCTCTCTGCATGAGATGTTTGTTGTAATGGGCTGATTCTGTTCTCCTCTTCACCAGCTTAGTTCACTGAGAGAAGATCATATAAAGCTGTAATTATGAGAATACATGCAAATGGGTTTGTTGATAAATCTTTGAGGAGAAAAACTGAAATGAACCTTTAAAAAGAAAAAAAAATCTGCTAGAAGCTTAGCAAATGGATTTAAAACAACTAAAAATTGAGGGTTTTTTTTTTTAAAAAAACCTCCTTGGGCTTCCCTGGTGGCGCAGTGGTTGAGAATCTGCCTGCCAATGCAGGGGACACGGGTTCGAGCCCTGTTCTGGGAAGATCCCACATGCCACGGAGCAACTAAGCCCGTGAGCCACAACTACTGAGCCTGCGCGTCTGGAGCCTGTGCTCCGCAACAAGAGAGGCCGCAATAGTGAGAGGCCCGCGCACCGCGATGAAGAGTGGTCCCCGCTCGCCGCAACTGGAGAAAGCCCTCGCACAGAAACGAAGACCCAACACAGCCAAAAATAAATAAATAAATAAATAAATTTATTAAAAAAACAAAAACAAAAACCTCCTTATTCAAGAAACTAAAAAGAAATGAAAACCTGTCAACAGACATCCTGGACACCCTAAAAAATGGCAGGTCACTCTGATCTCAATGGGAGATGACCTAATGATTAATTAGGTGTAATCTTATAATTTGTATCTAAACATAACTACTGTAATTCAAATGTAAGTGTTAAGAAACTGGCTTGGATTATTTAAGTGACTAACAGATTTCTAAAACAGCATCTGATTGACATTTGAAAATAAGTTATGATTAGGAGTCCAATAGTTGTTAAAGATGGTAAGGAAGGCTTCATTCAAGAAGGGACTACCCCACTGAGGCTTTGCAGTAGAGGAGAGGCATTTGGGCTCCACTCTGACCACAGCAAAAAAAGTGGGGATTTAGAGCCAAAAGCAAGGGGGGGATGAGTGGATAGACACTAACTAATGGGAAACATGAAGATGTTTCTAGCCAGATTCTGGCTAAACAGACCTAACAGATTTCTTGCTGAAGGCAGGTCAGGATTTTCAGATATTACCTGGGGTTGGCGAGGTGAGGAATTTGATCAGATATGGAGAGTAGTCAGATATCAAAGATGAGGGTTCTGGCTAAACCGACTAAGTAGGAATCTTGGGAATGCAAAGATTGACATGGAAGTTCAAATGTGGAAGCCTAGTGGAGAACATGGCGTAGAGGAGACTGGCTGAAGTTCGGTCAGAAAGAGAGTCTTTGTGATACTTTACAATGGACTTCCTGCTAACCTCCGTTAGCTACAATATTATCATTACATTTGTGATTTGTAATAACATTATACTATCTTTTATGTGTTTAGAAATACAAAATGCTAGAGTAGGAAGGAAACAAAGTATGACTAAACACAATCTTTTAATTATATATAATGAAAATTATAGTGCAGGAATATGATAGAGGCAAAGTCAGACTATAGATTTTTGGCATAACTAAGTTTCTTGGTTTCAGTTTATATTCTTTTTGTTATGTAATACTGAGATATGAACCCACAATTTTAATGTTCAAGAGCTTTTTCCCTTTTAGCAAAAGAATATTACATATTCTTAAATGAAATTGCTCAATAACTGCATCCAAATGGAATAACATTGACTTCATTTATAATTTATCAGTTTCTCAAAAAATAAATGTGGAAGCCTATTAACAATGTTTTATATCTAGGTAGTTCTACTTTCGTGAATTTCTTTGTTTGATTCTAGTTATGTGAATCATTTCCTTTTCATGAAGTTTTAGGTATACATGATTAATATTAGCTGATATTTGACAAAGTCATACTGCCTTTTCATAAAAAGATTCCACCAACATCAGATGTGTGAACCTTGTTCCTCTGAAGTGTGATGGTAAATCAACTATGATGGCAGTGGCCATTTTGAAATAAAATTGTGGAGGTTCTTTTTGAATAACAACCACCATTGACTTACATCTTCTACTTATGGCCAAGAAAATATAATGATATAATTGTGAATTTACCCTTATATAGATTTTCCAGGTTCACTTGAATGCAAAACAGTACATATTAAGAATATTCATATTCTTGTTCAGGAAGAAAGGAGGAAGGGAGGGAGGGAGGAAGGGGAAAGAAGGGATGGGAAGTAAATATTATATTTTTGAAAAGTGATAGCTAATTCCCTTACACTGTATATTTCTTGTATGCAGTAATGCTGTACTTATTATAAAGAAGTCTCAGAAGATACTTATTTCTCCTCCTCAAAGCCAAGTGAAATGAAATGAGTTAGAATTAAAGAAAAGTGGAAAATATGATGATTTGGGGATTCTGTATAGGTTTTTATGATGCTGGTGAAAGCTATTACCCTTTATCAAATGCCTGATATGTTTAAGGTACATCACATACATTGCTTATTACATTCAAACACATTCTCTTCCTATGTTTTCCCTTTCCAATCACTTTATATTGAGGTAATTAGTGTCTTTTTCCTTGTCTGTCATTCATATTTCTTCTTTTGAGGAAAGACATAAAGAGATTAATGAAAAAGAAGAAAAATCTTTTAGTTTCACTTCTACTATTAGATAACGTATGCTTGTTAGTGAAGGAAAGGTTCTATACTTAAATTTTTATTTCTTTTTTTTAAATTAATTAATTTCTTATTTTTGGCTGCATTGGGTCTTTGTTGCTGTGAGCAGGCTTTCTCTAGTTGCAGCGAATGGTAGATACTCTTCGATGTGGTGTGCGGGCTTCTAGTTGTGGTGGCTTCTCTTGTTGCAGAGCACGGGCTCTAGGTGTGTGAGCTTCAGTAGCTGTGGCACACAGGCTCAGTAGTTGTGGTGCATGGGCTTAGTTGCTCCGCAGCATGTGGGATCTTCCTGGATCAGGGATCGAACCCGTGTCCCCTGCATTGGCAGGTGGATTCTTAACCACTGCGCCTCCAGGGAAGTCCCTAAATTTTTATTTCTTACCTTCATGTTTAATGTCTTTTTCTATTTACAGATTTCTTTAATGTATTTATCCCCTTGTCCCTGGCAGTCTCAACTTGATCTTGTCTCCTTTGCTCTATGAGTGGAGTTGTGTCAGGTGCAAGTCATCAAGGCCCTTTGTCCTTGTCACCTTTTCTTTCAATGTCATAAGAATTGACAGCATGTCCCTGATACCACCTCCCTGTGCATGTTCACAATACAGGTGTCACATTCCTGAGTGACACCTCTGAAAATTGCTTATTTTGAAAAACAAGAAAGGTTTTGACTTATGGAAAGTACAGTGATTTTTCTTTTTTTTTTTACTTGCTGTCTGAGCCAACTAAATGTCCTACAAGTGTCTGCAGAATTCAACTTCCTGGTAGTTATAACTGGGTTTAAGTAACCTAAACAGAATCTGTATGCTTACTTATCAGCTGGAGAAGAGGCCAAGTGATTAACTGAATCTAGTAGTATGTTACAAATGCTTAAGTTAACAAAGTTCAGTGCATGTTTTAATCACTTTACTAGCATTCCTTCATTTAACCATTAAAAATGCACTATGAAATAAGTAAAATTGTTATACCCGTTTGTTTCATGGGAGAAGAAACTGAGGCACAGAGAAATTAACTAACTTCTCTAAGCTCATACAGCTAACCAATTGTGGATGCATTCTAAGGCAGGTCTTTCTGACTCTAAAATTTGCATTCTTAACACCATGCTTTCTACTCCCTTTTGGGAAAAATACATTACCTTTTTCTTTCCTCTGGCAGATGAATCTTTGTGGTTAATGATAATCAGTCTCTCTGTGTAAGATAACAGCGTAATTAGTTTGTGTTTTGTAAGATTTTCACTGTGACCTCTTAGTTTTGTCTTTAAAAGGAGAGCAGGAGAAAATGTCACATAAAATCTTGGCGATTATTTTCAAAGCTATTGGAAAACAAAGGCTAGAAAACAAAGGCTGAAAATATACTCAGAATAAGGCTGAGAAAGAGAACTGAGTGAAAATTAATTAGTTTCTAGGTCACTTCAGTATTCCTGACAACATGGAAACGTATGATTTTACAGATCTTAGACTTTATTTTATAATTCATAACTGATCTAAACATTTACATAATTATGTTGACTTTTTTTCTGACTTATTTAAGGACTGAAGGAGTCTTCTCACTGTGTATGGCAAGTTAATATTTTGAAATGTTTCAAAATGTTTCAAAATAAGACTGATGGAGCATAGGAGCCCTTAAAACACCTGCATGTGTGCTAAGACAACAGATTTGTGAATTCTATTAACAGTCATAATAATTAAAACAGAAGTTTATATAAAATCATTCATTTGCTTAAAAAGTCTCTAGGTGGCAGTTACTATTAGCCTGATCTTACGAACAAGTATATTGAGGTTTAGACTGATGCGACTTGTGTTTTAGTTAGATAAAAATAAGCAGCAATTTGGAATGCAGAAAAGCTGAAGGCAGAACCTATGTTCCTAGCAATTTACTTACCTTATGCATCTTTTACTGATGTGAGGACAAAAATATCTTATCTGTTGGTATGATTAGTGTTTGAGGACAGAGTCCATGAACTATAGTCACTATTACTGTGGTATGGACTAAATATCAAACAGTTGTTAAATGTATCTATTTAAATTGTGAATATATTAATGAATAAATAATTGAATTAATAAATGTACTTAGATATTTTTGCTCAATCTCAGAATATCTGTTGGAGTTTGTCTCATTTTTGTATATCAATGTATCCAATATGGTGAAGATTTGTTTTTTCATTTATTTTTAACGCTTGTCCTAGTTGAGTAATTAACAGCTTTAAAGTAATATTTGCTTTGGTCTTCTGAAGATATTAGAAATGATTAATTTTTCTCCCTATTTAATCAGCTCATTAAGATGATTGTATATTAACCAACAATATAATCAACAAAAACAAAAGGTAAGCTAGGAGTAGAATAATGCCAGATATAATACTTTTGAGAAAAGGTGAGGAAAGTAGACAGACTGGTTTTTCTACTAATAGTTTGATAAAATATTAAAAGAGTGATAGCTAATATCAATACTTATATAAACTTGTCTTCTAATATCTATCGATAGATATTGCTAACACCCTTCAATTCTTTCTGTGGGAGTCGAACAACTTTAGAAGGCTGTCCCTTAGTATGACAGCTCATTAGTTTGAGGGAGCTGCTGAGAGAAATGAATGTTCTGCACCACCAGATTTTATGTAAATTAATTTAGATATATTTTCTCTCCTTATTCTCTATCTGGGAGGAGTATCCATAGAAAAGCTCTTAAACTATGAGTTTTCTTATATAGCAAAATAAAAATAAAATATATTAATTACAGTTTCTCAGCATCTGTCAATGACTTTATTGCAGTGCTGTCTCCATTTTTTATAAATAAAATTTCCATTTAAAATTCATTCTTAAAACCTAGAAGTCAGTTAACAGAACAACAATCTCTACGATTATTCTGTAACAAATGATGGGTCACTGATCACAGTCTAATCTAACTGTGGTAAGAAATGAAGACATATTCTTGTTACATTTTAATTGAAAGTCCCCTCCTTTCTTCTTTAGCCTATATCCTATATATGAGTTAATCTGAGCAAATTGAAGAACAATTTTGCATTTTGTTAGATTAGATCAAAGAGCACTACTTGAGGATGATCAAAAATGTACTGTGTGGAATTGAAATTGCAAGTTATTCCTCAAAGGAAGTCCTGAGTATCAAGTCTCAATGATTTATTCTGTACGTATTTGTAGTTTCAAACCACACTTAGTGTTCTCTTAGAATAGCATTCTAAATAAAATAGTTAATCTCAAAGGCAATTTGTGATAATGAATAAATATTCAAGCTTAATTTATTTTGATAGATTTGGTAGAGCTCAAATAGGGGATTTAATCTCTTGTTACACTAGAGGGCTAAATTATTTGACATGCAAATACATACTTTGAATTAAAATTTAAAGGGTTTATACAGCATTGAGTTTTTTGAAAAGTAAAGTGGAAATTCTGGATTAGAAGTCTAAGACTTTATTTTTTTTTTCTATGACATAAATTAAAAATTGCTTTCAAATAATACATCTTTGAAATATTTTTCAAAGTCTTCTAGAGAACAAAAACAGCAAATATTTCCAGCTTGTTTATGATTCCAGCTACCAAAAAAAGAAAGGAATTGGTATCAAAAAAGACAAAATACATGATGAGAAGGCAACTAGAAGAGCATTTTTCTCATAGATCTAGATGTGACCATTTTAAAGCAAATATTGCCAATTCAAATGCAGCATTTACTGAACAGTGTACTACACCATGACAAAGTGGTTTTATTGAAGACTGCCTGAATATTAGAAAATATGTAAATATAATTACCATAATACCAGAAAAATCATGTCATGCAATCATTTCTCTAAGATGTGAATTCACCACTATCTCTCCTATACATTCAATGTAATTCCAATAAAAATTCCAACAAAGTTTTACATGAAAACTGTTAGGTTGATTTTCAAATTTACATGGAAGATTAAAGGGCTAAAGAAGTTCACATACTATTTTCAGAAAAAGAAGAATATGAAGGGTGGAATTATCCTACCCGTTATGAAACATTATTATAAAGACATTGTAAATAAGATGTTGTAATACTATTTTTTCTTTTAGTGGGGGTTCAGTCCACTGAAATGTAAAAAAAAAAACAAAAGTAGAGCTGAGATATATATGGACCTTTGTTTTGATATCTGCTGGATTTCACACAGAGCTTTGGGTCAAGGAAGAATGAGCCAACTTTACTAAGGTATACTTAATATACAAAAAGTTACACATATTTAATATATACATTTTTATGAGGTTGTACATATATGTACACCTGTGATACCATCACAACAAAAAAGATAATAAACATATACATCACCTCCAAAAGAGTCCCTTTGCTATTTTGTCTTTTCTTTCTTTTTTTTCTTTTCTTCTGTGTGCGTGTATGTGTGTGTGTGTGTGTGTGTGTGTGTGTGTGTGTGTGTGTGTGTGGTGGCGGGGGGGGAGATGAGGGGCAGGTAAGAACATTGAGTATGAGAGCTATCCTCTTAAGTTTTTAAGGGCACAACACCATATTGTTAACTGTAGGAACTGCAACTCAGTAGCAAAAAAAGAACCTGATTAGAAAATGGGCAAACGACTTGATGAGACATTTTGCTAAAGAATATATACAAACAGCCAACAGGTACATGAAAGGTGTTCAGCATCTCTAATCAGAGAAATGCAAATCAAAACCACAATATGATAGATGTATTTGTTTTTATAGAGCAAAAATTTCAGGCTCAGTGACGTTCATGATTTTCAACATGACACACATGACAGAGCGATGGCTAAGATCTAAGACTCCCAAGAGGGTAAAGGGAAATGGTGAGGAAATAGTGTTTTTTGAGCTCCTTAAAGTTGCAGCTGCCTCAAGAGTGTGGTGGTTAATCTTTCCTTGATACCCATAGTAGTGGAAGGAGGCAGTGATTTCTAGAACAAAAGTGCTGGTGTGTGAAGAATCATTCTCATTCTTTCTTTTCTGATTTTTGTCACTAACTCCCAGTGGCTTAACTGACTCATTAAACAATTAGAAAGGAAGCCTGAGCAATGCCACATTGTAGAAGTAAACCTTCCAGGATGCAGAGTAAAGCAGGGATTGGACCTAGAAGAGTGGTAGAAAAATGGGAAAAGCAACACATCTATTTTAACTACACAATCCCAAGGAAATCATGACTCCAAGCATCCCACTTACCCTGTCCTTCCTTTAATTTGGCTCATTAAAGTTTTCATTGCTGTCTTTAGTTTTATATCCCCCCAGAGGAAAAAGGATCCTGACTGATGTATCCCAAGTGCCTAGAGTATTGCCTGGCATGTAGTGGGCATTCAGTAAATATTTGTTAAATGAATAAACAACATAAAATATTTCTCCATTTAAATTGCTCATTATTTATAAAACATTCTGCAAGTTATAAAAAAATTAATTTCAAGCAGGCTAAATCCTTGATATAATGAACTATATCCTAATTGATATACTATTATGAGAAAATATAAGTTTAATTCAACTATTTTTTTTTTTTGCAAATCTATGATATGTGCTCAACCCAGTTATAATTTCCAAAGTACCTCATTTAGCCCTTCCATAGCTTTGTGAAGTATGCTTTATTATTTCCATTTATCTAGAGAATGTTGTATCTAAGAACTCATAATGATTAAATAACCAGTCCAAAACACATAGCTGATATAACAGAGACTGGATTTAAAATTGTTAATGTTTTTCCTCTTTTTATTTTTCCAAACCCAGGTTAGATATCACCTCCTCCTAGAATCCATTTCTGACCAATATTCAATTATGGTAATCAACTCCTTGGTACTATCTCTAATTCTTATACATATAACCTTTACTATTTAATATATGGTAGACCCAGGCAGAAATCTTGTTTAAGCAATAGTTTCTAAAGGGTACTTCTTTAGTGGTTGTGGCCAAAGTAGGCCCTAGAAACTTAGCTGTTTTGTGGGGGCAGGCAATAGTGATTACAGATAACCTAACTGTAATAATGTCTGTCTGGATTTTTACAAATAATAATGAGCAAACCATGTATACATTTGTAAATGTATGATTTGCTACCAATTGTGTGTAAATATTTGCAATAAATTATAAAGAAATATAGGTTTGATATAGATTTCTACTCTCTTCATCATGTATCTGATGAAAATTCTTGGGCAAAGACATAAATAGAATGTTGTTTTCCTTGTCCAGTTCAGAGTTCCTCTTTTTGTTGCATTATTCACATTTTCCTATCTTTTTCTTTTGGCTAAATATGTTTCTAATTTCACAATGGTCTTCTCTAATAAAAAATACTCTTTTATTTAGGCCTTTTAAACTCTTGGCAGAATATCTTTATTCTCTACTCATGCAATTAGATAAAGTTCACAGGAGATTTTCAATACTGTTATCAGAATAGTTTGCTTATACTGCAGGGTCCCATGTTGTGCAAACATGCATTATTTACATTTTACTGTAACAGAACACAATGCAATGCAATGGTGTTTAATACAGGTGGGCAAGGTGGAGGTAGTAATTCCAATGCACCAGAAGGTCTATGTAACTAATTAATCTGTTCTATAGAGATGATATATGGATCCACTTGTTTTTCTTTTTGAAGATTATTTTTTTAGAGAGTTTTTTGTTTACAACAGAATTGAGAGGGAGGTACAGAGATTTCCCGTACACCCCTTGCCCCCACACATGAAAAGCCTCCTTCATTATCAACATCCCTCACCAGAATGGTACATTTTTTTTTTTTTTTAACCAGGTTGGAATCCATACTGACACACCGTAATCACCCAAATTTCACAGTTTACCTAGATTTCACCTTGGTGTTGCACATTCTGTGAGTTTGGACAAATGTATAATGACATATATCTATAATTAAAATTTCATACAGAGTATTTTCACTGCCCTAAAAATCCTCTGTGCTCTGCCTGTTAATCCCTCCCGCAGCAACAACCACTGATCTTTTTTTATTATCTCCATAGATTTGACTTTTCCAGAACGTCATATAACTGGAATCATACAGTATGTTGCCTTTTCAGATTGGTTTCTTTCACTTAGTAATATGCATTTAAGTTTCCTCATGTCTTTTCATGTCTTGATAGTTCATGTTTTAGCTCTGAATATTACATTGTCTGGATGTTTGTTCATGCACAAAAATAAATAGAACCACAGTTTATTTATCTATTCACCTTCTGAAAAACATCTTGGTTGCTTCCAAGTTTTGGAAATTATGAATAAAAATGCTGTAAAATCTATATGCAAGTTTTTATTTATACATAAGTTTTCAAGTCCTTTGGGTTAATACCATGGAGTGCAGTTGCTGATCATATGTTAAGAGCATATTTGGTTTTGTAAGAAACCACCAAACTGTCCTCCAGAGTGGTTGTACCATTTCACATTCCCACTAGGAATGTGTGAGAGTTCCTGTTGCTCCATATCTTTACAGACATTTGATGTTGTCAGTGTCTGAGATTTTGTCCATTCTAATAGGTGTCTGGTATTATCTTATGGTTGTTTTAAGTTGCATTACCCTGATGACATGTGATGTGGAGCATATCTTCATATGTTTATTTCTCATCTGTATATCTTCTTTAGTGAGGTGTCTGTTAAGATCTTTTTCAATTTACTTTTACGTCCTTATTCTCCTTTTATCAAACTTTTATTTTTTTCTATGTTATTTCTGCATTTTTTGAGTCACCGGGGAAAATCATCTTTAGAGATAGGAACCAGATGACTTACATGTGTGACAGAGGAGATTACAGTTTTTTTAATCACCTTGACTAAGAGCTTAAATTGAGGTTTAGTTGGAAAAAGTAGAAAAGAAATATAAAAGTAATAATTATAATAAAATAACAGACATTTATTGAATGCTTTCTAGGTTTATTTAGTCCTCAAAATAAACATATGGTAGGTGATATTATTAATTCCAATTTGTAGAGGTGTCACTAAAGTATTAAGAGGGAAATAACTTGCCCCAAAGCATACAGATAGCATATGATGGAGCTGCAGCACTTCAATTTAACACAGTGTCACAATTCTATGGTATCAGCCCTAAAGAATTTTTATACCACTTGTTTTGTCTGCAAATTATTTGCTCATATGCCTTGAGAGTAGGGATATGCTTTATTCATATCAGTATCCTCAGCTTCTGATAGAGTGTCTGACCCAGAGTTAAACACTCAATAAATTTGTTCATTCATGTATTAAACAAATATTTAGTTTCTAGACACAAAGATTCATGTCCTCATGGAACTAATGTCTAAATGGGAGAAATAGCCAATAGAAAACAACAAAAAGTCTAGCATGTTAAGGCTCCTAGGTAGCATAGGCTCCTTTGATTGAAGAACAGCATACGGGTTGACGTGGCTGGAGGGAAGTCAGAATGGTAAGAGAAGTGGTCATCGAGATTGAGTGAGGACACATAATCTTTATCTTTGAAAACCATGCTAGGAATTTGGATTTTATTCACACTTTTTTAAGCCACTAAAGGAATTTAACAAGTGAATGATAGGATAACATGTTTTTAAAAGGATGTCTATGACTGCTAGGTGGAGAATTAACTATATAAGATTAAAGTAAATTCACTTCAATGCTCATTGAATTACATATGTCTTTAAAATTAGGATGTAATGTTCATAAAAACTTCCCAAAAAGTGGCAGATGCCTACTATATAATAAAAGCAAATGTAAACAAAAAAAACATATTTTAGATTATTTTTAGATTCATAAAGGGAGGAAATGTTAGCTCTAATATTTAAAAAATGCACATTAACAATTAAGACTATTAACAGGGATTAGTAAAACAAAAAATATTGATTAAGAGATACATTGATAACAATAGAGAAAATATTTATGAAATAACAAATTATATTCAGTAGATATGTTGAGATTTTGGTAATTTTAATTTAAGATGAATATTTCACAGTCTGGAAAATGAACCCTGTTGTATTATTATTTTTAACTTAACCCAATATGCAATTTTTCTGTCAATGGTTACTGAACAAATGAAATGATAACTTTCAATATCTGTCAGTGTCACTTTGGCAATGTCTATGAAAACATGGAAGTGTTTAAACAAGACATTTATATTTCAGAAAAGTTTTTCATACTGAATGTGAAAAGAGATGAATAAATTCACAACTTTGACTCACATTTATATGCCCAGGATTAATTTTGTTTTATATTATTCATTAATATGATTTATATGACATAGAGGCAATCTTAAATACTTTATAGTCACCAGGAAATGTAAGAATTCAACCTATTTTTTAATGATGAGTTTCTGAGAAAACATTAGCTACAATTGAAACTTAATTAGATAAAGTCCACAAATTATTTTAAAAATCTATAAAGTTATTACAGGTTATTATTTCAAGCTATGAATATCTAAGGGATTTAATGCAAATGGAATGCCTGCAGAAAATCTTCTTGAGAATACAGATGTATTGTGTAATGGATAGACTAGGTTTGTGGAGTTTGACAAAGTTGGCTGTGTAGCTGTGCTTCTTCACTTACTAATTGTGTGGACTTGGGCAAGTAATTTAACTTCTCATTCTCAGTACCTTTGTTTGTGGAAAACAAACAATACAAAAAAAATTTAAAAGAAGGAAAGAACATAACAACAATAACAAAAGTATTTAAAGATTTGTAGGTGTATTAGTCTGGGTTTTCCAGAAAAACAGAGCCAAGAGGATACGTATACATGCACATATATAAAGAGATTAATATAAGAAATTGGCTTATGTTATTATGGAGGCTGACAGGTACCAAAATATGCAGTTGGCAAACTGGAGACCCCAGAGAGGTGATGGTGTAGGTCCAGTCTGAAGGCTGGCTGCCTGAGAGCCAGGCAAAGCCAATTTTTCAGTGTGAGTCAGAAGCCAGAAAAAAAGAAAAAAATGATGCCCCAGCCAGAAGGCAGTCAGACGGGAGGGATTCCATCTTAACTCATAGGAGGGTCAGCCTATTTGCTCTATTCAAGTGTTCAGCTGATTGCAGGAGGCCCACACATTGTGGAGCCTAATCAGCTTTAGACTTTAAATGTTAATTTCATCCAGACATTTCACAGTAACATCTGGAATAATGTTTGACCAAATATCTGGACACCTCATGGCTCAAGTTGACACATAAAATTAACCATCACAGTAGAGTTAATAAGAAATAATGTAGCTGTAAGGCCTTGAACAGTGTCTGGCACATAGTAAATAATAAATGGCATTTATTAATATTAGCAGTCATTAACTGTAAAATAACAATTTATTAAACAATTATTTATTAAATATTCCTTGCAATAAGCATAGGGGTGGTGAGCATTGTATGCATTTTTTAGAAGGGCTATGATTGAAATTGATATGATAGTCTCAACTCTCTGCTTATATTATACTGGTCAAGGGCCAAGGTCATCCTACTTAATTCTCTGGAGTTTTCATTTCCAAATATATTGAACAGAGCCACTCTTAGTCTTGGGATATAATGCTTCAACTTTTACATAGTTTTTTCTTTTTTAACATCTTTATTGGAGTATAATTGCTTTACAATGGTGTGTTAGTTTCTGCTTTATAACAAAGTGAATCAGCTATACATATACATATATCCCCATATCTCCTCCCTCTTGCATACATAGTTGAAACATATTCCTGGACATGTGCTGGGGACCCAACTATTACATTTAGTCTCCAAATAACCAGTAAAGCCTGAACCATTGAGTAATAATTTATGCTGTGACCTGAATTGAAGAGCTCACAGAAAGAAGCTAGAAGGGTCCTTCCAAAACAAATACCTTTGCCATGGCAGAGTGACCAGTGTAAATTGATGCTGGTTGTGTATTGCTGGAGGAGAATGTAAGTCCAAGATTGCCTTGGCGTATTCTCATGGAGGAATATGTTTTCGTTTTTCTCATTCTGATTTGGTCTTATTGGAGTCTGGCGGGAGATAACCTTTGACTTGGCTACTATGACATCCAGCTGGAGTTTTTATACGTAAGATACAGTTTTATTTTCTTTAATTTACTTCAAAAATTCAAATAGCCATAGCTAATTTCTAGGGAGTAGAATAAGGTGTGGTGAATGGATCCCAGCTCATGAAATTATAACAAGTCCAGTGATTGTATCATGATGTGTGTTTTATTGTGCCTGGCAAAAAACAAAAAACAAAATACAAAAATAACAAAAAAACAAAAAAAAAGCCCAATGTGCATACAAAATCAGTATTTAGTATATAGAAAATTCTTTTAATTATCATACATGTGAAATTTGAGGATTTAGCCCTTTGCTACTACTGAAATACCCTCACTCATGTAGTATGTAATATATGTTTTTGATGGGCATCATACAAAAGTAGAATTATCAAATTGCCTGTGCTTATGGGACACAACTGTGTAACAGTCTTATAAATAACCTTGGTTTAAGTCAAAATGATTTTACATCTCAAAATATCAGATCATTCCTAGAATATCTGAGGTATGGTGTTGGTGAAGCTTGAAAATTACAGAAAAGTCTCTGTCATTATTTGTAATTCATTTTACTCCTCACCATAATCATCATCTAACTCTTACAAACTTCCTACACGTAAGCATATGGATTTACATAGTACACTCCAAAGGGATTCCCCTGTTCTCAGTTTGGATTTTTAAATGCTGACATAAATTAATTTGAGAGCTTCAGTCTCTTCATCTACATGAAATCTCCTTCTATGAGCTCCAGGCCAAAGATTGGCCTCCTGAAACAACTGTATGAGGAATACTCAGTTGTTAAAATTGCAGAGGATAAGCTGGGGGCAAGTGCTTCCAGAGTAAGCTGACAGCAAAATGAAAGAGACAACTGAAAGACCTAGGATGTCTTGAGATAGTTTAGTTAGAAACCTATGACTTGAGAAAGATTGCTTTGCTTTCCCTAGGCCAGTAGAGCAAAACTTACAATTTTTCCATCACATCTTATGGAAAAACCCAAACGAACTTTTTGGCCAACCCAATACACTGGAATGGGTGAAACCCTAAAGGAAATTTGATTTGTATTTGTTTATCTGAGAATATTCTTATTACTATTTTCAGTGTTCTATTTTCTAATGCTTAATAAAACTCATACTCTTTTGTTCCCTGTTTACCTATCTTTAACCCTCCTTTTTTGAGGTATACTTAAATAACCTAGAATGAACACTCCTTCTTAAAAAACATGTTTTAAGGAGTCATTAACTTAAATACTTCAGCTGTGGGCTTTTTTTTTGGCCACACCATGCGTCATGTGGCAGGCAGGATCTTAGTTTCCAGACCAGGGATAGAATCCACGCCCCCTGCATTGGAAGCATGGAGTCTTAACCACTGGACCGCCAGGGAAGTCTCTGCTGTTGGCTTTTTATAATTTATTTTTTCATTGTTTTATTGTTGTAGCAGGCACCTCAGAATCCACTTTAAAAATATCTGGGTCTTAGCCCATCAGAATCAAAGAAATACATAGGTTTCCTTAGGTGGGATCATTAAAAAGGAAATTATCATGTAATAAGCTTTAAAGTGAAAAATTTCTAACACAAGCAAATGTCTCTCAGGAGAACTGAAGCACAATGCAGGTAATAACTGGAATTCATAAGGGTGTTTTATTGCTCAGATCAAGCTTAGAAAAATCACAGCCACCTTGAAAAAAAGACATTGTGTTAAATTTCACTATTTTTAACCACTCCACATTTGAAAACAATTAAACATATTTGTAGGTTGTGTCTCTGTCAGGGTCTAAAATTATTGTGTAAAACCTATGGCTTTGTTACATACATAAATAGAACAAATATTTGAAATCTCTTTACTGGTTCATTTCATTCCTCATTGAAATATAGTTGTGTTTATAGCTTCAATAAGAATGAATCTCCCATCATACCTATAGTTTTTTTTTTTTTAAGTGTGTGGAGGAACTCCACAATTACAGATAAATTCCATTTTATTAGATATGTCAAGCTGCTACTATGGAACAAGATCAACCCTTCATATGTGCCTAAAATATCCTATCAGGACCAGGATAGTTATCCAGTATTTACTCAGTGATTTAGTTCACTTCTAGTTCTAGTGATGTGACTTCACATTAAGAAACATATGGGAAAACCTTGAGAAGAAACACTGGATTTTAATCTCTGTCTTTTAAATATAGGAGGTCGTAATAGGGCAGTAAAATAATATTATTATAATTTCTAAGAAAATTGAAATAATCAGAAATATATCTCTGTATTCTTATTTTTAGGAATTGTCTTGGCAGAAGATAATTCTCTTATCTTAGTTTGTATGAATCATCTATGTTAGAACCAAACCAGACCAGGATGTTTATGTGTGTCAATGCTTCTCATTGCACTTACAAAAGAGACAGAAGGAGGAAAGAGGAGTAAAGAAGAAGGCAAATAAATTCAAATGTATAAAATATAAAATTCCATGTCCAAATGTCTACCTGAACTAAAATCTTTACAGCTCATGCAATATGACAGGACCTACTTCAAACTTTTGTGTGTTTTATTGATCCATTCATCCTCAAAAATTCCACACATAAAAGTGCTGCTATTCTCATTTTGTAAGTAAGGATTTTGAAATATGATGAGATTAAGAAATGTGATCAGGTCCTCACAAATGTAAGAATTACCTGATATGTTGTGTTTTATATATTTGATTAATTTCAAGCAGGCATAGAAATAATAAATTACTAGTGATAATAATCATAGCCATTGTCATACCATTTCAAAATTGACAGTTTGTTTAATCACCAAAGACAAATAATAATTTCTTATTTATGGAATCTCCTTTAATAAAAAGATTTTAATGTGATAAGACATACAGAAACACTTTAGAGAAAAAAAAAATCTCTCTTCAGTGGGTATAGTAAAGCAATTTATTCAGCTTTTCCAAATATTATACATTGGTTAAAATGTTTCAGGGATCTGACATTACTGAGCTGTGTTTCAAAATTTTAATTTTAATGACTTACATATCTCAATTATGAAAATATAAAGTTATTTGTATAGTTGGGTTTCATATAAACTTCCATATTAATATATTTATTTTTTTCTTCAAAAATAGTAAGAATTCTAGGAATGTAAATTGGTGCAGCCACTGTGGAAAAGTGTGGAAAAAAACTAAAGATAGAACTATTATATGATCTAGCAATTCCACTCCTGGGTATATATACAAAGAAAATGAAAACACTAATTTGAAGAGATACATATACACCAATGTTCATTGCAGCATTTCTTACAATAGCCAAGATGTGGTGGCAACCTAAGTGTCCATGAACAGATGAATGGATAAAGAAGATGTGGCGTATATATATATATATATACACTGTGTTATATATATATATATATAAAACACGCAATGGCATATTAGCCATAAAAAAGAATGAAATTCTGCCATTTGCAATAACGTGGGATGGACCTAGAGAGTATTATGCTTAGTGAAATAAGTCAGACAAAGACAAATACTCTGTGTTAACATTTATATGTGGAATCTAAAAAATAAAAAAACAAATGTATGTAACAAGACAAAAACACACACAGATAAAGAGAACAAACTAGTTGTTACCAGTGGGGAGAGGGGAGTGGGAGGGACAAAATAGGGATATGGGATTAAGGGATACAAACTACTATGTATAAAATATAATAGATAAGCAACAGGGATAAATTACAGAGCACAAGGAAATATGGCCATTAATAACTTTAAATGGAATATAATCTGTAAATATATTGAATCAGTATGTTGTACACTTGAAACTAATATTATTGTAAATCAACTATACTTCAATTATGAAAAAGAAAAAAATAATAACCCAAATAGTATGAACTACAGAAATACTTAGGAACCATGAGAAAGCTTACTTATGCAATATATATATTTAAATGTTGGTGAAATGTATGTTATAAAAAAAGGCAACAAACATGATTGATAAAATGGTGTTTATTTCACTAGGAGATCTCTCCAAATATTTTAAATATCTTTACCCTAGGTCATAGACTACCAATCCAGTCATTAAAATAAAACATTGTTGAGCTCTCAGCTTTGTAATTGTAGTTCCTAGGAACAGAGCAGAAGACAAAAATAAAACATCTGTGCCTTCAGGGAATTCATATTCTAGTGGTAGAGGGCCAAAAACAGAAAAGTAAATAAATAAACAAACTATTTATTAGGTTATATCAGAGTTTATCAACCTTGGCACAATTGACATTTATGATCAGTAATTCTTTTTTTTTGTTGTGGGGTGCTGTTTATTGTACAGTGTTTATTAGCACCCTTGTCATCTACACACTAGATGCCAGGAACATTATACAGCAGAAACTAACACAACATTGTAAAGCAATTATACTCTAATAAAGATGTTAAAAAAAAGGAAAATAAGTAAACCCCCTCCCCCCAAAAATATTTTCAAGGAAAAATTACTGTCACCTCTATTACCATAGATTAGCTTTACCTGTTCTTGAACTTAATACAAGTAGAATGGCATAGTATGCATTCTTTTATATCTGGCTTTAGCTGGCCAGATAGTCATGACAATCGAAAATGTTTCCAGATATTTCTAAATGTCCTTGAGGTTGGAGTGGGGAAGGTGTGGGCAGGAGAGAATTGCCCTTGGTTGAGAACTACTGGGTTAGATAATGATAGTGCTTTGGAGGAAACCAAAAAAACTGAAATAGGATTGGATTGTGTGCTGGTGGGCCGATTGAGATTTTAAATAATCCCTCCCTTATCCTCACTAATTACCATTTTCATGGAGAGTACAGGAACCCAGACATGTCTTTGGAAGGAAATGCCTCCCACCTGAAGGTCTTTAGAGAGCTGTGTTCACTTGCGTCAAATATCACCCAGCACAATCCTTCTTTTGTTGCTGAGGTGACGACAGATATTTCCAGGACGATTTAAACGTCCAGGTTATGGTCCAATACATCATAGGAATATGTCTTGATGACTGAAGTTTACAGTTCCGCAGAAATCTGCTCAAGAGCATCCATCGTGCGTGGAGCTGTATGTGTCCCAGCAATCAATGTGCGCTGTCTCCTTAAGGTGCAGGGTTCCTTTACATCACAAATATACTTAACTATGGGCACTTGATGAGTAAGTGTTATTTTAATCAGTCTACATGGATTATCTCTTTTAAATTCTCAATAATGTTATGCTCTTATTTACTATGCTATTCTTCCCCCGTATCAGTATTCTGGGTCAGCCATAATGAATTACCACACATTTGCTGGGGTAAAACAAGGTAAATCTATTCTCTAACAGTTCTGGGGTCCCAAAATCTGAAATCAAGGTTTCAGCAGGGCTGTGCTCCCTCTGAAGGTTCTAGGGGAGAATCTGTTCCTTGCATTTTCTAGCTTTCGATGGGTCAAGGCATTCCTGGTTTTTCCTGAGCTTGTGGCCACATGACTTTAATATCTGCCTGATCTTCACATCACATTTTCCTCTAAGTGTCTCATCTCCCTTTTCCTCTCTCTCAAGGACACTTTTGATAGCATTTTCTTTATTCATAATAATCCAAAACTGGAAACGACCCAGGTGTCCAGCAATGAATGACAAACCTGAGGTACAGCTATAGAATGGTATGCTAATCAGCAAAAAAAGGGGAAGAAATTATGATTCCTGAATTGATATAAATGGATCTCAGAGACAACTGCCAGCTAAAAGCCAGATTAAAAAGAATGCATACTATGCCATTCTACCTGTATTAAGTTCAAGAACAGGTAAAGTTAATCTATGGTAATAGAGGTGACAGTAATTTTTCCTTGAAAATATTTTTTAGGGGGGAGGGGGTTTACTTATTTTCTTTTTTTTTTTAAACATCTTTATTAAAGTATAATTGTTTTACAATGTTGTGTTAGTTTCTGCTGTATAACAAAGTGAATCAGCTATAAGTATATATATATATCACCATATCACCTCCCTCTTGCGTCTCCCTCCCACCTTCCCTACCCCACCACTCTAGGTGGTCACAAAGCACCAAGCTGTTCTCCCTGTGCTATTTAGCTGCTTCACATTAGCTATCTATTTTACATTTGGTAGTGTATATATGTCCATGCCATTCTCTCACTTTACCCCAGCTTACCCTTTTCCCTCTCCATGTCCTCAAGTCCATTCTCTACATCTGCATCTTTATTCCTGTCCTGAACCTAGGTTCTTCAGAATCAATTTTTTTTTTTTTTTTTTTTTTTAGATTCCATACATATGTGTTAGCATATGGTATTTGTTTTTCTCTTTCTGACTTACTTCACTCTGTATGACAGTCTTCTAGGTCCATCCACCTCACAAGTAACTCACTTTCATTTCCTCTTATGGCTGAATAATATTCCATTGTATATATGTGCCACATCTTCTTTATCCATTCATTTGTTGATGGACACTTAGGTTGCTTCCATGTCCTGGCTATTGTAAATAGAGCTGCGATGAACATTGTGGTACATGACTCTGTTTGAATTATGGTTTTCTCAGGGTATATGCCCAGTAGTAGGATTGCTGGGTCATATGGTAGTGCTATTTTTAGTTTTTTAAGGAACCTCCATACTGTTCTCCATAGTGGCTGTATCAATTTACATTCCCACCAACAGTGAAAGAGGGTTCCCTTTCCTCCACACCCTCTCCAGCATTTATAGGTTGTAGATTTTTTAATGATGGCCAATCTGACTGGGGTGAGGTGATACCTAATTGTAGTTATGATTTGCATTTCTCTAATGATTAGTGATGTTGAGGATCCTTTCATGTGTTTGTGGCAATCTGTATATCTTCT
Organism: Balaenoptera ricei; assembly: GCF_028023285.1. NCBI lineage: Eukaryota > Metazoa > Chordata > Mammalia > Artiodactyla > Balaenopteridae > Balaenoptera > Balaenoptera ricei. Next base: position 129,888,076 of record NC_082640.1, read on the forward strand.
TTGGAGAAATGTCTGTTTAGGTCTTCTGCCCATTTTTGGATTGGGTTGTATGCTTTTTGACATTGAGCTGCATGAGCTGCTTGTAAATTTTGGAGATTAATCCTTTGTCAGTTGCTTCATTTGCAAATATTATCTCCCATTATGAGGGCTGTCTTTTCGTCTTGTTTATGGTTTTCTTTGCTGTGCAAAAGCTTTTAAGTTTCATTGGGTCCCATTTGTTTATTTTTGTTTTTATTTCCATTTCTCTCCATTTCTCATTATTATAAATGGGTGTTGAATTTTGTTGAAAGCTTTTTCTGTGTCTACTGAGATGATCATATGGTTCTTCTCCTTCAGTTAATATGTTTTATCACATTGATTGATTTGCATATATTGAAGAATCCTTGCATTCCTGGGATAAACACCACTTGATCATGGTGTATGATCCTTTTAATGTGCTGTTGGATTCTGTTTGCTAGTATTTTGTTGAGGATTTTTGCATCTATGTTCATCAGTGCTATTGGCCTGTAGTTTTCTTTCTTTGTGACATCTTTGTCTGGTTTTGGTATCAAGGTGATGGTGGCCTCGTAGAATGAGTTTGGTAGTGTTCCTCCCTCTGCTTTATTTCGTAAGAGTTTGAGAAGGATAGGTGTTAGCTCTTCTCTAAATTTTTGATAGAATTTACTTGTGAAGCCATCTGGTCCTGGCATTTTGATTGTTGGAAGATTTTTAATCACAGTCTCAATTTCATTGCTTGTGATTGGTCTGTTTATATTTTCTATTTCTTCCTGGTTCAGTCTTGGAAGGTTGTGCTTTTCTAAGAATTTGTCCATTTCTTCCAGGTTGTCCATTTTATTGGCATAGAGTTGCTTGTAGTAATCTCTCATGATCCTTTGTATTTCTGCAGTGTCAGTTGTTACTTCTCCTTTTTGATTTCTAATTCTATTGAACTGAATCTTCTCCTTTTTTTTCTTGATGAGTCTGGCTAATGGTTTATCAATTTTGTTTATCTTCTCCAGAAACCAGCTTTTAGTTTTATTGATCTTTGCTATTGTTTCCTTCATTTCTTTTTCATTTATTTCTGATCTGATCTTTATAATTTCTTTCCTTCTCCTCCTTTGGGGTTTTTTTGTTCTTCTTTCTCTAATTGCTTTAGGTGTAAGGTTAGGTTGTTTATTTGAGATGTTTCTTGTTTCTTGAGGTAGGATTTTATTGCTGTAAACATCCCTCTTTGAAGTGCTTTTGCTGCACCCCATGGGATTTGGGTCATCCTATTTTCATTGTCGTTTGTTTCTAGGTATTTTTTGCTTTCCTTTTTGATTTCTTCAGTGATCTCTTGGGTATTAAACAGTGTATCATTTAGCCTCCATGCGTTTGTAGTTTTTACAGATTTTTTTCCTGTAATTGATATCTAGTCTCATAGCGTTGTGGTCAGAAAAGATAGTTGATACGATTTCAATTTTCTTAAATTTACCAAGGCTTGATTTGTGACCCAAGATATGATCTATACTGGAGAATGTTCCATGAGCACTTGAGAAGAAAGTGTATTCTGTTGTTTTTGGAGGGAATGTCCAAACGTTTTGTTAAATGTTTCTTGTATTTTCTCCATTCTTTTTCCAAGATTTTGGATCATATTTACTATCATTACTCTGAATTCTTTTTCAGGTAGACTGCCTATTTCCTCTTCATTTGATTGGTCTGGTGGGTTTTTACCTTGCTCCTTCATCTGCTGTGTGTTCTTCTGTCTTCTCATTTTGCTTAACTTACTGTGTTTGGGGGTCTCCTTTTCACAGGCTGCAGGTTCATAGTTCCTGTTGTTTTTTGTGTCTGTCCCCAGTGGCTAAGGTTGCTTTAGTGGGTTGTGTAGGCTTCCTGATGAAGGGGACTGGTGCCTGTGTTTTGGTGAATGAGGCTGGATCTTGTCTTTCTGGAGGGCAGGACTGCGTCCAGTGGTATGTTTTGCGGTGTCTCTGGCCTTATTATGATTTTAGGCAGCCTGTCTGCTAATGGGTGGGGTTGTGTTCCTGTCTTGCTAGTTGTTTGGCATGGGGCGTCCAGCACTGTAGCTTGCTGGTTGTTGCATGGAGCTGGGTCTTAGCATTGAGATGGAAATCTCTGGGAGAGCTTTCACCATTTGATATTACATGGGGCCAGGAGGGCTCTGGTGGATCAATGCCCTGAACTCAGCTCTCCCACCTCAGAGGCACAGGCCTGACACCCAGTCAGAGCACGAAAACCCTGTCTGCCACACAGTTCAGAAGAAAAGGAAGAAAAAAAGAAAATAAAGTTATTAAAATAAAAAATATAAAAATTATTAAAGATAGAAAAATTAAAAAGTAATAAAAAAAGAAAAAAAAAAGAAAGAAAGAAGAGAGCAACCAAACCAAAATCAAATCCACCAGTGATATCAAGAGCTAAAAACTATACTAAATTAAAACAAAAAAAAACGGACAGACAGAATCCTAGGACAAATGGTAAAAGCAAAGCTACACAGACAAAATAACACAAGGAAGCATACACATACACACTCACAAAAAGAGAAAAAGGAAAATATATATATATATATCTATATATTAAAAAAAAGGAAGAGAGCAACCAAACAATAAAGAAATCTACCAGTGATAATGAACTCTAAATGCTAAACTAAGATAAACATATTACCAGAAACAAATTAGATGCAGAAAGCAAACCCCAAGTCTACAGTTCCTCCCAAAGTCCACCGCCTCAGTTTTGGGATGATTCATTGTCTCTTCAGGTATTCTAGAGGTGCTGAGTTCATGAAGTTAATTGTGGAGATTTAATCCGCTGCTCCTGAGGCTGCTGGGAGAGATTCCCCTTTCTCTGTTCACATAGCTCCTGGGGTTCAGCTTTGGATTTGGCCCTGCCTCTGCGTGTAGGTCACCTGAGGGTGTCTGTTCTTCGCTCAGACAGAACAGGGTTAAAGTAGCAGCTGATTAGGGGGCTCTAGCTCACTCAGGCTGGGTGGAGGGGGGGTTATGGAATGTGGGCCAAGCCTGTGGCGGCAGAGGTCGGCATGACATTGCAGCAGTCTGAGACGCACCGTGTTTTCTCCCAGGGAAGTTGTCCCTGGATCACGGGACCCTGGCAGTGGCGGCCTGCACAGGCTTCCGGGAGGGGAGGTGTGGATAGTGACCTGTGCTCGCACACAGGCTTCTTGGTGGTGGCAGCAGCAGTCTTAGCATCTCATGCCCGTCTCTGGTGTCCGTGCTGATAGCTGCAGCTTGCACCCATCTCTGGAGCTCATTTAGGCAGTGCTCTGAATCCCCTCTCCTCGCACACCCCGAAACAATGGTCTCTTGCCTCTTAAGCAGGTCCAGAGTTTTTCGCGGACTCCCTCCCGGCCAGCTGTGGCACACTAGCCCCCTTCAGGCTGTGTTCACACAGCCAACCGCCGTCATCTCCCTGGGACCTGACCTCTGAAACCCGAGCCTCAGCTCCCAGCCCACACCTGGCCAGACGGGTGAGCAGACAAGCCTCTCAGGCTGGTGAGTGCTGGCCTGCACCGATCCTCTGTGCGGGAATCTCTCCGCTTTGCCCCTGAACCCCTATTGCTGCACTCTCCTGTGTGGCTCTGAAGCTTCCCCCCTGCCACCCCCTGTCTCTGACAGGGAAGGGGCTTCCTAGTGTGTGGAAACTTTTCCTCCTTCACAGCTCCCTCTGAGATGTGCAGGTCCCATCCCTATTCTTTTGTCTCTGTTTTTTCTTTTTTCTTTTGCCCTACCCAGCTTCGTGGGGAGTTTTTTGCCTTTTGGGAAGTCTGAGGTCTTCTGCCAGCGTTCAGTAGGTGTTCTGTAGGAATTGTTCCACATGTAGATGTATTTCTGATGTATTTGTGAGGAGGAAGTTGATCTCCACGCCTTACTCCTCAGCCATCTTGAAGGTCCTCTCTGTGATAGCATTTAAGGCCCACCTGTATAATCCCAGACAATTTCCTCATCTAAGATTCTTAATTTAATCACACCTGTTAATTTATCAAATAATATTCACTCTTTGTCTAAATAATGTAACATTCCAAGTTCCAGTGATTAGAACTTGGTATCTTTGGATGACCATTATTTAATGTACTAATCCCCCTGCACCCTCCTTCTAACTTTTACCATGCTTAATACTGCTGACTGGCTCTTAGAATGTTTTTAACATATCCACTTCCCTGAGGCAGAAATTTGCCAGCTTTATTGGGTTCTATTAACAGCCACCTTCAAGGAAAGAACTGAATCCCACTAACACATTTGAGAAGTAAGGAGTGCAGACAAATATGATTTGTGAACTTAAATAGAATAATCCTTAGCAAAATATTGGAGAAATAAATTGCAAATATCTTGAAAAAGACAGTAAATTGTCACTAAATGTAGTTTATCACAAGAAGGTGGACTCTTTTCAAAACTTGATATTTCAAAAATATCAACCAATTTAACTCATCATAGGAAAGACATATAATGTCAACAGATGTAGAAAATACTTTGAAAATATTCCATATCAGTTTTTGAAACAACAATCTAAGAACAGAGTGATATTTCTCAGTGCTCTATATATGCTTTCTTCATTTATATACAACATTTACTGGAGCTTCTAGTCAAGAACAAAAATGCAAACAATGAAATAAGATAAATTAATATTTCAAAGGAGAAAGAAAAATTGTCTATATAGAACCATTGTTTATAAAGAAAACGCAAAGGCATCTATAACAAAATTGCAAGACTTATTAAGGGAATTATCATGGCCACATAATATATACCAAAATCAATTTTATCTCTAATCATTTTTCACAAACGTATGAAAAGATAATCTAAAGAAGATTTAAATGATTGAAAAGTTATACCATGTTCATTGATTGAGGTACACAATATGTTTTAGGTATTGATTTTCTCCAAATTGAGCCATGTAGTCAATGCAATCCCAATCAACAATATCAACTGTCTCTCTCTCTCTCTTTTTTTTTTTTGACAACCTGTTCTAAAATTTGTATGGCAATGCAAAGACCAAAAATGATAAATAAATAAATTAATTAAAATAGTACAACTTGAAGTACACGCAATAAAAATCATTAACAGTAAAATAAAATAAATTATATATTTGAGTTCAGTAAAATTTTTAAAAGTGTTAATGAATCTATGTAGGGGAATGTCTTTGCCATGGTGGCCTGATGACTTTGCATATCTCCACACAAGCCATGTGGGCAAGGTTTAACTGCAGCTGACTTAAGTCTGGTCAGAATGCCCTGTTCTCCTCCAGAATAATGAAAGCATGGAGATCTGTGATGAGATTCTACAAGGCCATTTCTTACTGCCTTTCTATTTTGCTGAAAGACTGGCATGAGAATTTCTTTCATTGCCTCTGGGTTCTAGTGAGGCATGAGGCTTTCTGCCTCACCTCACCTTGGGTATAACTGCAGATTATAGAACTGTTTAGCTGTCCACAGACTCACCCCTCAGCAGCAGGTTGCCCCACATTAATGTTACAGTCATCCAGACCATTTTGTTTTGGTGTTGTCTTGTGGGAGAAGGGACCTGGGGTGGTGGCACCTTTGATTTCCTGATTATGCTGTCTATGTAAGTAATATACTGTCTGATTATGCTGTCTGTGTAAGTAATATACTGTCTGAAATCTCTTTTCTTTCCTGGCTGAACCAGTTGAATCTTGCCTTTACTTATCAACTTCAAGAAAATGAAAAGTCAAGCCACAGATTGGGAAAAAACATTTGCAATAAATCCATCTGAAAAAGTGACCATATACAGAATATGTAAAGAACTACCACAAATTGATAATAATGTGTAAAACAAACCAATTCTTAAAACATGTGCAAAAAACTTGACTTGAATTTCACATAAGAAGATAATAATGGGCATTTACTCCCTGAAAAGATGATCAACATCATTAGTCATCCTGGAAATACAAATTAAAGCAATGAGATAATACCTTTGGATCTGTTTGACAGTTTCTTATAAAGGTCAACATACACTACCCCTCTGACTCAACTATTTTCACGTCTTTGTGAGCTTATCCAAGATAAATGAAAAAATATGTATTAACAGATAGATTGGTACAATGATAGAAGCTTTACTATTAATAGCAATAACTAGAAACAATGTAAATATTATCAAGGAATTGCATAAAACTGTGGTAAATTCCAACAACGAAATACCACTCAGTTAAGAAAAAAAAAAGAACTACTATTACATACAGCATCATGGATAAATCTCAAAAACATTTTATTGGGGACTTCCCTGGTGGTCCAGTGGTTAAGACTATGCTTCCAATGCGGGGGGCATGGTTCGACCCCTGGTTGGGGAACTAGGATCCCATAGGCCACGTAGCATTGCCAAAAAATTTTTTTAAAAATACAAGATTTTATTGAATAAAAGAAAGTAGGCACAAAAGTATACAAACTGACAATTCCATTTGTATGAAGTTTAAGAACAGATAAAACTAATATATAAAATAAATAAGCTACAAGGATATATTGCACAGTGCTGGGAATATAGCTAATATTTTATAATAACTTTATTATTTTATTTTTATTTTTTAAAATTTATTTCTTTTATTTATTTATTTTTGGCTGCGTCAGGTCTTCATTGCTGTGCGCAGGCTTCTCTAGTTACGGGGAGCGGGGGCTACTCTTCATTGTGGTGCACGGGCTTCTCATTGCGGTGGCTTCTTCTTGTTGTGGAGCACCGGTTCTAGGTGTGCGGGCTTCAGTAGTTGTGGCACGGCAGGCTCTAGAGCACAGGCTCAGTAGTTGTGGTGCCCGGGCTTCGTTGTTCTGCAGCATGTGGGATCTTCCTGGTCCAGGGCTCAAACCCGTGTCCCCTGCTTTGGCAGGCGGATTCTTAATAACTGTGTCACCAGGGAAGAAATATAATAACTTTAAATGGAATATAATCTATAAAAATATTGAATCATTATGTTGTACACCTGAAACTAATATAATATTGTAAATCAACTATACTTCAAAAAAAAAAAGAACAGGTAAATCTAACCTACCATGATGCAAATAATAAATGATGTATACTAGGCATGTGGGAACTTATTGAGGTGATGGAAGTGGCTATATCATTTTGGGAATTTTGGCTACAAGGATGTAAATATTTGTCACAGTTCATTGAGTAGAACATTTAAGATATCTGAACATTTTACTCTGTGTGATTTTTCTTTAAAAAATACTGACAATAGTACTTGTGGAAGGAACAAGGTTTTGTATGTTTTCTTCCTTTGAAGTATTAATACTATACCTTAATGAAATGCAGTTTTAGGAGAAAGATTACTTAGTTTTGATTCTTGGATCAACCCTTTTCACTGTGGAAGTCAGTCTTTAAAACTTATTTCCCTGTGTTGCAAAGTAGGAATATTTATAGTAACGATAATGGATTGTTGTGAGAATTAAATGCAATAATATGTTTAAAGCACTTAGTTGACTGAAATCATTGCTTACATTCTTATTTTATGTAGTCTCTTACACACATATTCTTGTGTGTCCCTATGAATCTGATGCTGCTTTGAAATATTCCTGTTTTCTTCTATCAAAACCTCTTACTTCATTGATTTAAAGTGGAAAAAGGTAGTTGATCTGACAACTTCAATTTTTACTTTCTTACTTTGAGAAGAGACTGCCACTAATGGAAGGGAGATGTAAACAGCGATAAAATAATGATTGCTAATTGCAATAGCCAAAACTATGCCAATTTTGTAATGATCAGCTCCTCTTCCTCTTAACTGTAATCACACACAAAGAGGACTTGTGGGGAAAAAGTTACTTTCATAGTATAATATATAATGAGTCAGTTTAATTGAGCATATTCTCAAGTGCCGTGAGATGCACCTACTCTTCATCTTCAGTGTAAGGCCTGCTGTGTTTTCCTGTCATATCTTTGCTCAACTTTCACTGTGCCCACCATCAACACTGCAAGGAAAATTTTTTCTGTACTCCCTTTTGTCTATCCACAGCCTTCTGTTTTTTCCAAGGCCATGAGCAAACTCCATCTGCTTCGTAAGTTTCCCTCTGGGTATTCTAGATAACGTCAATGTTTCCTTTTTAAACTTTATTTGAAATTACTGCATAATGTCTCACTATATTTTTTATTTATTTCAAGAGTTAGCTCTCGCCACCTTAAAAAAATAAGCACCTTAAGAATGGAGAAACCAAAAAGTAACAACTTCTTTAGAAATAAGCACAAAGATACACTTTTAGAACATGAAATGGACCTGAAAGATATCTGGCTAAGCTGCTTGGTTTTTTTAGACAAAGAAGGTAAAGTCTTGGAAAACCTAAAGGACCTGTCTGTACAGGGCTCTTAGTGAAACAATATATTATCTGCTTGAATGAAGAGAACTTGTCATACTGGTTGCAAGTCTTAATCTGCCACAGTTTTAGCCTGCACCTTGGGCAAGTTTATTCAAATAATTTCTTCATCTATAAAATACCCTCAACATTTTCTCTGAATAAACTGAACCTGATCTTATGAAATGAATATTTTGAAAGGACAAATTTTAAAGGAACATTCAGTACTTTAATATTTAACATTCTATTTATTTATTAAATCAAGAAAGTTATGCATGTTTTTATAAATATGTTAGTTATATTTAATTCATGATAATTTTTCTCCATTGACACATATCAGTCTATTTATTCTGACATTTTTCTATAATGAATATCATTATCTGAGACAGAAATGATAGCAAAAATTCATCCATTGTCATGACATCTAATTAAAACATAATATGTGTGCAATCTTAATTTAAAATTGCATATATGTAAATATAGATGTATTTTTAAAGCAAATGTAGACCTAGGAACTATTTAAAAATAATTAGGCCATACAAGTTATACCCTTATTACTAAATTATAAATCAATTCTGTCAGTGAAGGAGATTAAATAATCATTGCATTAGGTGTTAGCATTATTGCATAGAGATTGAGGACATTAGGTGCACATTTAAATCTGCAACAGAGTACAATTTTTTTATTGCTAATTACTTGATATTTTGCCTTTCAAGATAAAGCCCTTGTTTCTCATCTACACAGAAGCATTTCAGAAGACTAAGACTTCATTAATAAATAATTAAGCATTTTGTCTCTACATTGCCTGAAAGCAAGTATAAATTACATCTTGCCCATGTTGCTAATTTGATGTCCAGCAAACAGCCTCGCCTGTGGAAATTTTATAAGTCAAACTTATGATATATTATACATTGTTTTCTTGGCTTCCAATTCCTCTTAGTTGTTGGTAATGCAAATCAAGCCACATGAATGATAACCTGTCAGAAGACACTGCTTTGGAAAGCCATACTCACATTAATACTAACTGTTCAGAGTTGTTATACAGAACATTTCTCTCTATAATTAAGAAGACAAGCATGGCAAAGAATATGCTGCTTCATCAAGTTTTGCGTGTGAATCATTCCCAAAGTGAACTTTTAAAAAGGGCCCCATGAATTCTGTCAGGAAAGAATAAAATATAAAACATCATGGTACTTTAACATAGCTAAATCAGCAAATAGACATCAAATATGAAAAATAAATTTGATGTTTAATTATGTATACTATAAAGTTTTAAACCAAACTCTACTTAGAAGTATAGAAGTGCATATGATTTTATCAAGACAATATTTGAGTCTATTACATGACTCTACAATATTGAATTCTAGGCACAGTTTTCTTAAAGATCAGTTTCTCTCTGAGGTAAATCAACTCACTGAGACTGTGTATTATTCTTCATTGAACTACCAACCACTAGACCAGATCCTCACACATAGAGAGCACTCAGTAAAAATTGTATTTAAGTAAAATTACTATAGGAAAATAAGAAAATAATTGGATCTTACAAGTGAGCTTATTAAGCTTTATCATTTATTCTAAGTCACTCATTTCTGTTTGGAAAAGCTAGCTGTGTCCTGGAGAGGTGACTTAGGTAAAAAAAAGGAACATGAAGGAATGTCCAAATAAGCAAGGCTCTACCTCAGGAAGAGCCGATGGTGGACAAGGAAGATGGAAAGTGTGATAGTTTAATCTGATAGACTACTGACTTCAGAATGGACAACACAGAGAAACAATATATGCCATTCTTTGGTTGAAGCCACCTGGCTGCTAAAACTAAGTGCAGATCTTACTTTGGATCTGTATGTAGAAAGTGAGTTTCCTACTCAGCATTGTCAACTACTCCCTGCGTCCTGAGTATATTGTATAAGGCAGATTCTGAATAAAATTTCGTGTCATTAACTTAGTTGAAGAAAGGAAGCTTAAAGAAGGGTAGAAATCCTTGCCACCGGAGTAATGGAAATTTTTAAAAAATTTTTCTTCCAGTTTAATTGAGATATAATTGACATACAACACTCTGTACGTTTAAAGTATACAGCAAAATGATTTGATTTATATACATCATGAAGTGATTATCACAAGTTTAGTGAACATCTATCATCTCATATAGGCAGAAAACTAAAGAAATAGAAAAAAATTTTTTTTCTTGTGATGAGAACTCTTACGATTTACTCTCTTAACAGCTTTCATATATAACGCACAGTGGTAATTATATTTATCATGTTGTACATTACATCCCTAGTACTTATTTATCTTATAAGTGGAAGTTTGGAAACTTTTCACATACATAATTTTCCAGAAAAATTACCTTTGTATAGCGGTCATAGTACATAATAACACCTTATGACTCAAAATAGAAATTATATTTAAGGCTATACTTTTGCCATACAGTAAAGTCAACTACTGGTTTATATTGCTCTGTACTACTGTTCTAGAATCATTTTGCACCTGTCTCTTATATTCACAAAAGTAAATCAAGTAATACACTATAAACTGATCAATATTTTATTCTTTTCCTTAAAGGCTTTTATTTTACCATGAGGGTTTTCAGTACATTAAGGCAGTGCTTTATAATGTAAAATGAATTTAATAACATGCAAATAAGACACTATTAAAAACAAATCACATGTTTTTGGCAAAGCATTTGTTTGTTTATCTTTATATAACTGAAAATATTTAACATTCATGCACTGAATGAGTTTGCATTTAATAATGGCTATGAAGTTGAAATGTAGACTCTAACTTCTTAAAGGTAGGAACAAAAGTTATGTTCTGAAGAGGGCAATTTCAAAAGACAAAGCTTAATACTTATATTATTAAAAGTTTGAATAGCTATGTTGTACATACTTAGCCACTTGCATAAGTATGGGTGTCTGAGACAAAAATTGAATGTCCCAGGCAGAAGTAAGTCAATCTCAGGAGAGTGACAACAGGTAAAGTAGCATAGTGATGGGCACTCAATGCACTCTCCACTGCTGTTCTTCCACTTACGACACAGAAGGCAGCATGGGACAGAGGAAAAGACTGACACACTGACTGGTTCTGCCATTTCCTTAATATTATGGGCCATGTCACTTTTTGAGGTTCTTAGATAAGATCCAATTGCTCCTTAGTCCTTTTTAATTGCCTATCAGGATTCCTTTGTTAGAGGATTTGTTACCATGAATCTGAGAGAACTTGTCTTGTCACTCTGACAGAAAGGATTGGACTATTTAACCAGAACTAATGAATATCTTCTATTTCCTTCATGAAAAAAAGTAATAAAAGTTATGCTGTTTCCTGGATTGCATATGTAATTGACAGCAAGTAACACCCTTGGAATAATAATAATAAAGTCTTCTTTGTTAACTCCAAAGCATAACAGCAGAAATGTGTGGAAATATAATCTGAATTTCTCCCATTTTTCTTTCTCAAACAAAATATGCTGAGAAAGTACTTATGAATGTTGTGACATTCTAATTTTATAATGAAAAAATTATCTATTCATTTTTCAGTTTTAATCACAATCGACCAAGTGGTTCAGGTTTTACATCAGCCAATGCTTATCACATGACATATAACATGATAATAAAGAAAATGTTGTTAATTACTAACCAAAAATGATTGTTTATATTCTCTAGCCACTAATGACACATTGCAGAGTATGAGGGTGTTGTTAAATAATTTTTATTTGTTGTTTTCTGTTTTCCTGGTTATGTGATTTGTCCTTGCCATGTTTATGGTTCTTTTCTGTGCAATAAGTACACCCCAAAACAACAAGTGCAAACAGTCTAATAGTAATGCAACAGCCAGATTGAAATTTCCATCTTTTGATCACTGATAAGAGATTCATTTCTGTAATAGATTACTTGGTGTCAATATATGCTGAAATTGATATTATCTATCAATATATTGTTCCAATTTATAATATATTGATATACTAAAATCAATTATATTTAAATGAACAGTTCTGAAACTCAGTCATATATTTCTTCACTAATTATCTATCAAATTTCAAGACTAAAATAATTTTATAAAATTTCCTCTTTGTAAATAAAAATTTTAGCCTACTTTATTAAATGTGGAAACAAACCTTCCATATTTTCTTATATGTGCTAAAATAGCTGGGGTTTTAGATGCAGAATATTATTATTTAATTAATATATTTTACATAATATATCTTCTGTGCCTAACTGGTTTAAATGATTCCAATCAATTATCTTACATCCCATCTTTTGCATTCTCATAGTCTAATCTTTGTTTCCTTTTTGAGTCAGAAAGGTGGTATAGTTTCTGACTTTATGCATATTTTAAAACATCTTATTTTTTGCTTTTTCTTATGTAAATGTTAAAATTATTTGGTCCTACGTTTTAGAATAGGAAACACAGCACAGCACAATAGTCCTGTTATAAAGCCTGAGGTCCCAGTTGTAATTCCTATGTCAATCACTTTATAAGATCTATCCTTAGATAAGAATTTTAATCCATCATTTCCTCACTTCTTAGAGATAACACTAGTTCTTACCTGATAGGGCTTTTGCTGTGGGTAAACTGTGCCAGACACATAGTAAACCCCCAATAAATAGTTATCATTGCTAACCCTGGTACTTGACCATGCTGACTTCTGGAATTTATTGCTGAATAGAAAACAGAAATCCAAGGCAAGTCTGAATTTCATTACATAATAGGTAATATTTTCCCTAATACATATTTTTATGCATGCAACATTTACTTTATCTTATAATGTTAAAAGACAATTATTTCTTACATTTTGGATCTTGTTTCATTGATTTTTTTCTGGAATATGTTGAATTATTTTGAACTACTTTCTTAGATTATCCTTCAGCTGAGAAGATAGCTTGAACCCGTGTTCGTAATAGGCTGAGAGGTACACGACACTTATTCCCTGTCTTTCTTTACTTGGTTATTAATCAAATCTCCCCTCAGAGCCACAGTCACAGCAAGAAGTCAGGTATACGTGGAAGATCCTAGTCAATTCCCTGTGATGAATGCAGTTCTGCTGTCTTGAGATAACATTATTCCTCGCCCAATTTCCTGGTCCTCTGACACAGAATAGAGTAGAAACGTCTTGATTCTGTCATCATATGCTGCTACTGAAGTGTGTTTTAAAAAGTTTCACCCCATCAATTGTCTAACCCCAGTCCAACCCTGCTCCCACTTTCTCCAACTAGTTCCAGGAATGTGTAGCCTGCAAAACAATGTGTAATAAAAGAGGGTGGATTCCTCAGAAAACAGTATCTACACAGAAGAGGAATAGCTCAGGTTTCTCACTGGTACAAGACTTACATTTGTGAGCCAGGTGCTCAGAAAATGATTCCAGAATCATCCTCTTTTTTAAATTGCAGTAAGAAAACTTAATAAGAGATGGACCCCCTTAACAGAGTTTTAAGTGTACAATACCCTACCGCTATTTGTAGTTACAATGCTGTACAGCAGATCTCTAGAATTTATTCATCTTGCATAACTGAAATTTTATACACGTTAATTAGAAATCCCCCATTTCTCCCTCCCCCCAGCTCCTGACAACCACCATCTTATTCTCTGCTTCTGTGAATTTCACTGTTTTATATACCTCATGTAAGTGGTATCATGCAGTATTTGTCCTTCTTAGATTGGCTTATTCCACTTACCATAATGTCCTCCAGTTTCATCCACACTGTCACAAATGACATGATTTCCTTCTTTTCTTTCTTTTTCTTTGAGGCTAATAATATTCCATTGCATGTACAGTTGACCCTTGAACAGCATGGGTTTGAACTGCATGGGTCCACTTATACCTGATTTTATTTTTTTCAATAAATATGTACCACACTATCTGTGGTTGGTTGAATCTGAGGATGCAAAACCATGGATATGGACCACTGACTGTAAAGTTATATGGGATTTTACATTGTTAGCTGGGTCAGCACCTTAACCCCCATGTTGTTTAAGGGTCAACTGTGTATATCCCATTTTCTCTATTCATTCACACATTGTAGGACATTTAGGTTGTTTCCGCATCTTGACTATTGTGAATAGCACTGCAATGAATAGTGCTAATATCTTTTTGAGATCCTGATTTCAATTTTTTTGGATAGATACCCAGAAGTGGGATTGCTGGATCATATGATAGTTCTATTTTTTTGATTAGCATTTTCTGATAATTAGTGAGATTGAGCCATTTGTATATCTTCTTTGGAGAAATGTCTATGCAGGTCTTTAGTCCATTTTTTATTGGGTGATTAGTTTTTTTTTTCTACTGAGTAGGAGGAGTTACTTATGCATTTTGGAAATAAACTCTTTATCAGATATAAGGTTTGCAAATATGTTCTCCTATTCCATAGGATGCCTTTTCACTCTGTTATTTCCCTTGCTGTGCAGAAGATTTTTAATTTGATGAAATCTCACTTATTTATTTTTGATTTTGTTGCCTGTGTTTTGATGTCATTTCCAAAACCAGTGTCATTAAGCTTTCCCCCTGTTTTCTTCTAGAGGTTTTAGAGTTTCAGGGTTATGTTGAAGTCTTTAATAGATATTGAGTTTATTTTTGTGTATTGTATAAGATAGGGATTCAGTTCATTCTCTTACATGTGGATTTTCAGTTTTCCCAATACCATTTGTTGAAGAAATTATCCTTTCCCATTGTTTTCTCAGCACCCTTGTCAAAGATCAACTGACAATTTATGTTTGAATTTATTTTTAAGATGCACACTCTTAAAAGCTCTACCTTAACTTAGCTTGGGATGTTCTAGGTTGAAGAGGTATCTTAGCTGAAACGTTACTCAGAGCATCTAGTAAACTTTTGTACAGTCCATTATATGCTGAGAGTCACCTCTCTCCTCAACATCAGATGCCATTTTTCTATGCCTAGAAACAAACAGATTACATCCTTTAAGTGGCTTTTTTCAGTATTTATGTTCATATATCTAAGAAAGATGCTTGTACTGCACTTCTTGAATTTTCAGCTTCTGCCATTAGCTATTGACCAATTATCTTGGGAAATGAGTATTTAACTAACTTTTACTCACCTATCTATTCACCATCCTCCACATATAACTTTCCTGTTCCCCAAGTTCCCTATATATACATATATATGTAACATACATATAAATATATATACATGAATTCTTATTAGGTAATTTTATTTTCATATCTATATAAATGTAATCCACAGCTAATCAAACATTATGATATGATTACTTTATGTTCCTTTTGGAAATTTTAATTTTCCCTTTTTATTAAGAAATTCCTATCATTGTCTGTTATTAGTTTTGTTTTCTCTATTCTTATAGCTAATTCATCTCCAAACCATGCCCTAATTGTCTATATATTTTTCAGTAAAACATATCAAGTATTCTATCAATTTTATCTTCTTGAAATCATGTCTACCAGAACTTCTGACTTGCTTCAATACAGACATGTTGCTCTAGAGGTCTGCTGCATAGTTATCATTTAGGGACTGTGCTTACTTAACCTTAACCCTGAAGGTTTCCTTCACTTCCCTTGTAGGTTGGACAACTGCTTCTTGGATCCCAAGCCTTCCCTCTTGTTTTATCCCCTCATCTTAGGGTAGCATTAACTCTAGTAGTTTCCTGAAAAGGAGATGGGGGTGGAAGACAAAATCCATTGAAATCTTGCATGTCCGCAAAGCCTTAATGTTCTTTTATACTTACATAACAATTAAGTTTGGTATAGAATTCTAAGTGGAAAATCCTTTTTCACAGAGTTTTAGGGCATCCTCTATTTGCATTTGCTAAATATTGCAATCCTATTTAACATATGACTTCCCTGAGTTGCTCAGTCAGCTAGCACCTACCTTCTAGTTTACAGTTTCCAACAGTTGTGGCTACTATTATATCTCCTGTTCTCTTTGTACTTGTGCATTTACACCTTAAAAATTCTTTTACTGTCATTTAAGTGTGGCTTGAAGAAGCCAAACTTCTGTTCTATCTACTATCTTAATCAAAAGAAGTTGTTTTCAATGCAAATGATAAGTTTTCTTCTTAGTTACCGAAAGAGAACCTGAATCCTCTTGATTTAACTATGCTTAGAAATACATTAACCGTCCAAAATATACATGAATTTGCTTTTAAACTGATATCATCAATGGAATTACTATGCCTCCAAGTCCAAAGGAAACACATTTTATGAGCTATGAATGTGAATTTTTGGACATGGAAGCTGAGACATACTTCTCATATTTACTACTGTACTTAAAGCAATAGTCTCATAAAACAGGAAAGACAAAAATATAACGTTCCTCAGGAATTATTTTTAATTCATGTTCTGACTGACATTTTTAACAGAGTGTTATGTGAATTTGGGCATAATAAGGAGATTATTTTCAGGTTCATTTTATAAAATTCATGCCAAGTTTAATCAATAATCCTGCCCATAAAATAACATATAGGAGAAAGGTTGAAATTTCTCTGGGACTAAAATATGAAAGCTGGTGGAGATCTTAAAGATTATTTTTCCTCTGTCTCCTGATGGCTCTTTATATGACTCTTGTCTCCTTCACAAGTTCCAACTTTTTGCTGACTTATTAAAACATGTACATTTTAAAATATATTCTTAAAAATAGCATAATGTACAACATAACAGTTGAGATTCTTTGAATTCTGAGAACATATTTAAGTTTAAAATAACCTGATTTTAGATAAAATCTTAACCCCTTGATTTTCATACCCGTAATACTTATTCTCTCCCTTGTGTGATATAGTACACACAAGGTTTTATTCTCTTTCTTAGGACAGCTTTAGTGAATCACGGTTAAGGAAAGTTAAACATATATTAACAGTGTCTGTAAGTTTTGTGAAAATTGTTGTTACTACAATTTCTACTACCCTAAAATCACCTTGGGTACCATTATGAGACGTTATCATTTTTTTTAGGGCAGCCTCTGGGATATAGTTTATGATCCAGTGTCCTGTATCTATAAGTCTTAAGGCTGATATTTGGCTTCTTTCACATGAACTTCTTATCTGTAGTTCAGTGCAGAGTGTGTGTGTGTGTGTGTGTGTCTGTGTGTGTGTAAAACAAGGATCTCTGATGTGTTTGTTTCTCATTTCTGACAGTTAACATTATTGCACTCTGACAATTGGGTCTGTGTTACCATCTGTCAGTAGAGGAATGAGTCTGTCAATTAGCACTTTGACAATACTATCTGTAGACCCACAAAAGTTACCAGGAAAGTAACTTGAAAGCTACTGTCGGGAGGAAATTGAACTAGGTATCAAGTTCTTTGGAAGTACATTTATTTCACAGCTTCTGTGTGTCAAGTAGTGATGAATGCCCTTTTTAACTAGGTGAGAAAGTGAAATTTGTCTCTTTAAAGAAACTTCTATAAAGTAGGCTATGCTCTTTCAGCAATACCAATCGATCTATAAAATGATTTCCAAATTTATTCATTTATTTACATACAATTTTAAAGTATACTCAGGAAAAACCTCATCATAATTTTAAAAAACTAGATTTAAGAAATGACTAGTACCTATATTTAAGAAGTGACTAATACAAAAATGTCTGATATTCCATTTATTCTGCTATAATCTAAATGCATAATATCTTGAAGTTGAACTATTGAGGGTGAACATTCTTTCCAAAAATTACCACCTTGTATTATGACCACATGTTTTTCTAAAGTTTTGTACAGTCAGGCTACTCAAGATGGCTGTTCTCTTGCTCTCTTCACCTACACCCTATGCACATGACCGACCTTCCTAAGTACTTGCCCCAGGGCCCTGCTAGTGATTGTTCTTATCAAAGGGGCAGTAAAGGGTGCGCCCCTCTGCTGGTTTCCCTGGTAACGGATGAGCCAACCTGATGTCAATTCCCCCTATAACTGGTAACCTCCCCTCCCCTGGGAGCAAGGACTTCTGCCGTGTCCGCACACAGTGGGGTGTCATTCCAGGACCTTGCTTCAGACATGTAAGCTCCTCCATCCATTAAACCATTGATGTCTCCAGGCTCTCTCTTCTGTCTTGAAGCCGGGCAAGTGCTGGCCTTGTAGGCCTGTGCAGTGCAGCCCAACGAGTTTATTTTAGAAGATTATCCATGAACTCTTTGGTCAGTAACAACATTATGCCTATTCTAAGGATAGATTTCTAAAACCTAACGCACTGGAGAACAGTTGTGAAGGTATAAGGGAAAAGACTTGTCAGTTGCCTTTTGTTCTGCTTGTTCAAATACATCCTCTAATTATACATTTTAGAGCTCAAAAATAAAGTCTCCTTTAGTCCTTTAGTCCAAGAGGCTCATCAACAAGCTTTGTTATTTACCTTTCCAACATTAAACAGAATGAATGGATTTATATACAACTGTATACAAATTTATATACAACTCTGTGTGTGTGTGTGTGTGTAGTATACATACTAACTAGTGTACAAATATATGCACATTACTGTATTTACAGTTCTCATGCTAAATGGACTTTATTGTCCTTTAAAAGTAACTTCATACATTTTTATAATTTTAAAATTTTGTCTAACCTATTATACTGCAAGTGAAAAAACATATATACATGTGTGAAAGCACATGTATACAAACACACTTATACACTTGCCCATATATATGTATATATATATACACACACACAGACACATGCTTTTATACATGTATATATATGTGACTGTGTATATGTTTGTATATAAATACATCCATGTGTATAAATACACATATGTGTATATATATGTATTTATCTGCAGTATAATAGGTTAGAAAAATATGAAAATAGATTACATTACTTAAAAAAGACAAGAGTCCATTTAGCATGACAATTGTATATATACTAGTTAGTGTGCAGAAGTTTTGGAATCAAACAATGGCTCAGATCCACCATATATGAGCAGTGCAATAGCAATTTTTTTTCACACTTCTCAGCTTGAGGTCTCTAATTTATAAAATGAGAATGAGAATATTCTAATGAGCATTCAATTAAGTAATAAACATAATGTACCTAGCTAGAAAATGATACATGGTAAGAACTCAGTAAATGTTAGCTAAAAATGATAAAATTGTTTTATAGATTTCAGATACCTCCAAAGGTATAACTGTATTGTAAGACAGTAAAATAATTCCATAATAATAACATTGAGTTATTTGAGCCATACATAAGATTTTATAAAAAAAGAAGACAAATATTTTCTGTTCTCCTCTTGTTATACAATGAATCTGAATCCCTAAAACTCTTGATGAAGAAAAATGTAATTATTTTCAGTTTCCTGTGTTAACTGAGTTATAGAAAAGTACAGTTGGTCCTTGAACAATACCAGGGTTAAGAGCACTGACCCTCCACGCAGTTGAAAATCTACATATAACTTTACAGTAAGCCCTCTGTATCTGTCACTCTACATCCATGAATTCCATCAACCACAGATAACATAGCATTTAGTGAAAAAAATTTGTGTGTAAGTCGACCTGTGCAGTTCAAACTTATGCTGTTCAAGGATCAACTGTATAATGAATTTTTGAAAACTCCTCACATCATATTGAATATTTTTATCATTGTTGTCATCTAGCTTCAGAGTTATTTAAATTCTTGATATCTGCCATTCAAATCTCTAGGATGGTATGTTTTAGCACACCCTCTAAATAACTGACTCTGCATGCTACAAACTGTTCATCATTATACGCCTGCAAAAGCAGTGCTTGTAACCATAAAAAGGTCATACTTATGCTGGAGTTCAGGTAATGTCTTTGGGGAGTATGAGAGTTGTGATAAGCCCCAACTTGGGGCCTTCCAAATTCTGATATCATTGCCACTAACCCAAGTGTTTTTCCCATGAAAACCTATGTTGGAGGAAGAAATTTTCCTCTACCTTTCTAGGTTCTTCTGACTGATCTAAGAACTAAATTGACATGAGACAGAGGAACAGGAGAAAATCAAACAAAGGTTTAATAACATGTATACGTAAGAGAGACCCAGGAAAACCAAGTAACTTGCCAAAATGGCCAAAATCCTCACCTTAAATACCATCTTCAGCTAAAGACAAAAGAGAATGTTTGGGAGTAGTAGTTTAGGACTTTGAAAGGGAGGAAGACAATTCACATGGAGATGGAAAAGCAAATGTTTGATAAATAAACATTTGCTGGACCATGCACAGACAATGGGACACAGAGATGAATTTTCACAAACAGACTTTGCTGGGTGTCTCCCTGTCTATACACCTATGAACTAGGTGTATAGACAAGTGTCTCCCTGTCTATACACCTAGTTCATACTACAGTTATCTATGTTGATAGCTCCCTTCTTAGAACATGGAGGAATGTTATCTATCCACAACATTCTTTTAGGCAGTTAGGGGGAAGGTTGAAGGTTCTTCCTGAGTCTTCTGGCCCTTGATTATTTTCTGCTAGAAATAATCCACATGCCAAAGAGAAACACTTTATGGTGGCAAATCTTGTTCCTTACACCTCCTGAGATAATGAGGCAAGCTTTTAGGCAGTTATATTTGATATACTTTGCTGAGATTTCCTTCAAATTTTTGAAAGTAATTTGTAGTTTCTTTAAGGTTCATACTTTAGAGGGCTCCTATTTTAGAGGACTCATTAGATATTTATGTCAAACCTCCAGCCTTATCCTCTTATTTATTTGGCAGAGGGGACTTTGGTGAGAATCTTTTTTCCAACACAGTAAATTAATGGAATGCCACTGAAAAATGTTATTTAACTACTTGATGGTACATTTGGGAGTCCTCAGAAATGGACTCCTTTGTTTATATTAGGCATAGAGACATTTTAAATCCAAGACCTGCATTGAGGATTTACACATATTCTCTCTTACTGTGGCTAATAAAAGCATTTTGCTCTCTTCTATCATTTTAATTATGTGTTTTCTTCCTTTGGCCTCCTCTAGGGATTCCATTACTTTATATGATTGGCTCCAATTGACATTTGTTTGGTATTTCACAGGTGAGAAAAAAGTCGGGAATTCATTTGTAATTTGGAAAAACAATGAGCAAGTTATCATCATCCACCAGCAGAGGAGAGCATGCCCCCAGGCGTGGGCACACACAATGAGCTGCCAGACCCACTATTCTCTCCATTGATCACAGTCTCTTTTCAGAACTCCCAAGTGATCAATACAATATATGTTAAGAAACAGTTCACAGATGTCCGCTTAGTAAATGGACATTTAGTACAAGGACTTTACTAAAATAAAAAAAAAAAAAATTCCCAAACTTGTATAATGGCCTCCCAGAGTAAATTTTTTTTTTAAATGATACCAACTATCATTTTACCATATTCATTTTTTTTTTAGGGAATTCCTTTATTTATTTTTTTTTATTATTATTTATTTATTTATTTATTTTAGCTGTGTTGGGTCTTCGTTTCTGTGCGAGGGCTTTCTCTGGTTGCGGCAAGCGGGGGCCACTCTTCATCGCGGTGCGCAGGCCTCTCACTATCGCGGCCTCTCTTGTTGCGGAGCACAGGCTCCAGACGCACAGGCTCAGTAGTTGTGGCTCACGAGCCCAGTTGCTCCGCGGCATGTGGGATCTTCCCAGACCAGGGCTCGAACCCGCGTCCCCTTCATTGGCAGGCAGACTCTCAACCACTGCGCCACCAGGGAAGCCCAGGGAAGCCCCCAGAGTAAATTTTTAAAGTTCCTTACTTGATTTTAAGCAACTAGAATCTGATTAGGAAACAATTTCTTGTTAAAGTCACTCTAATCAAGAATACACTTTCCTGTGATTATTTTTTCCTCATGAGACCAGCTATTAAATCAACAACACCTGTGTGCTAAATAAATGTGTACATTACAAACATTAAGAAAAAAGTGTTTGGGGCTTCCCTGGTGGCGCAGTGGTTGAGAGTCTGCCTGCCAGTGCAGGGGACACGGGTTCGAGCCCTGGTCTGGGAGGATCCCGCATGCCGCGGAGCGGCTGGGCCCGTGGGCCACAATTACTGAGCCTGCGCGTCTGGAGCCTGTGCTCTGCAACAAGAGAGGCTGCAATGGTGAGAGGCCCGTGCACCGCGATGAAGAGTGGCCCCCGCTTGCCGCAACTGGAGAAAGCCCTCGCACAGAAACGAAGACCCAACACAGCCATAAATAAATAAATAAATAAATAAAATAAAATAAATAAATAAATAAAAAAAAAAATAGAAGCCTCCTCGAAATGGGTGATTAAAAAAAAAAAAAAAAAGAAAGAAAAAAGTGTTTAAAATGCATAGCAAAAGCTTAGTAGAAAAAAAAAAAAAATGCTTGATAAAACAACCTGACTTCTAAGAATAACTCCCATAATTTGTAGTTGGTACTTCAAAATACTCCCATTGGTGACTAATGGATCTAAAGAATTTGCCGTATAAAAATGTGGGAAAGTAACAACACAACGGCAGTTGTTGTAAGAAGATAATTGAACTAGAAAAGCAAATACTGAAAGAGCACAGCAGTCTAGCAATAATGGATCTGAAATCAAGTAAGTGTTGAGAGAGACGTGGAAGCAGCAAAAGAAATACAAGTCAGAGTGACAATCCAGATGAAGTTTCAAGAGTCCAAATGAAAAGCAAAGAAAAAAGAATCTCAACATCATTAGTCAGTACAGAAATGCAAATTAAAATAAAAATGACATACATCTACACCCCCACTAAAATAGCTATAAACAGAAAGACAGACAATAACAAGAGCTGTTGAAGGCCTGGAGAAACTGAAACTCCCCTATATTTCTGATGTGAATGTAAAATGGTAATGCCACCTTGGAAAACTGGCAATTTTTAAAAAGTTAAACAGAAATTTACCATGTGACCTAAAATTTCCACTTCTGGGTATCTATCCAAGAAAAATATAAAAATGAGTCCACAAAAGACTATGCATGTTCATAGCACTATTATTTATAACACCCAAGAATGGAACCAATGCAAAAGTTTATGGCTTATGGTTAATTGCTAATCAAATTGTGATAGATCTATACAATGGACTACTATTCAACAGTAAGAAAGAAAAGAAGTATTGATGCATGCTACAATGTGCATGAATCTTAAAACATTACGCCCAGTAAAAGAAACCAGGTGCAAAGGACTACTAATATTATATGAATCTGTTTATCTAAAATATCCAGAAAAGACAAGTCTGTAGAGCCAGAAAGCAAATTAATGGATGCCTGGGACTTGGGTAGAAGCAGGAATTGACTGTTAACAGGTAGGAATTATCTACAAGGTAATTGAAATATTCTAAAACAGGTTTATGGTGATGTATGCACAAGTCTATACATTTAATAAAAATCATTGAGTTGTATATTTCAAAATAAAATAGGTGAATTTTATGGTATATAAATTACAAAGCTGTTAGAAATAAATGTAAGAAACATTTCAGCATATCCAAATTAAAAAAAAAAAAAAAAATGAGAAGGTAAAGGCAGAAAAACTAAAAGCAAAAACTAGCAAACCACCCAGAATCAAAACCATGTGGCATGGATTGTGTACTCTCTTCTCCTGGAGCTTGTTGTTTGGTTAACTATAAAATCCTAGTTCACTAGCTGAGCAGTGAATGCAGTAGATGGGGCAAGAAAGAAAAAAAGGTGTGCATTTGAAATCATCTCTATCTGAAGGATAATGAGTCCTTTGAATTTTCATGGAATTGGTAAGATAGGTATCTCAATGACTTTGGATGAGATTGCCAATCAGAAAGACACCTTTCATAGAGGGTTTGGAGGTACTTAAAGTTGGTTTCAAGTTGTAGTGAGGAATCTGACTCTGTTTTTGGATAATTGACCATTGACATCTCTTAAGGCTCAACCCTCCTTCTCTCCCCTTGTGCTCCACATCTTTGCCAACTGATAAGAAAGCCTCAGTGCTCCCTCCTTTGGTGAATGTGGGAGATTCAAACTACAAAAGCCCCTTCCCTTGCCGGTGGGAACCCTCACCTGGGCCCCACCCCCTGACCACAATAAACACCCAAGCCAGTCTCCTTTTCTTGCACTCTGAAGCTATTTCACACCTGCAGAATTATGTAAGTAATACAGCTTTCCATGCCTTCTGGGGACACATCAGATGTGTGGTGCCATCAGCCTTGATATCTGAACCGAACTTTGAATGGGAGTCTAACTGCCCCAGAGGTGACCATAAAATTTGTCTTTGGTTATATAGAATCTGATGAAAATGTGAAGAATGGAAAAAAAAGTTCTTAATCCTTTAACTTAGACTATGGTTTTGTGTGTAGTAGTTATAACTATTTTCTTACTCAATAATTTATTTATTTTTTGTTCAGGTTGACAATACACCTAATTAAAAAAATAATGATAATCCACACCTTCACAGATCCACAGATTCTCTTTTAATTAACGGAGATCTTTGACCAAGTTCTGACCAATAAGATGTAATCAGAATTGTACAATTAAGATTTCTGGGAAATCTGCTGTTTTCCTAGTTAATGAAAAGGAGGTTTTTCAGTGATACATGTAGCTTTTCCCTTCTTCCTGCCTAGTAGAATATAATGCCCAAAGTTGGTACAATCATCATGTAAAGATAAAGATGGAAGTGTCGTGCTAAGGCTGGTGGAGAAGAAAATGAGGTAACTATGGAAATGGTATTCCAGTCCTACCGTGCCTGCCTCATGATACGTTAATGAGAGAGAAAAAAACAAACAAACAAAAAATCCTTGGGTGGGGAGGGGAAGAGGGAGATGTTGGTCAAAGGATCAAACTTTCAGTTATAAAATAAATAAGCTCTGAGACCTAATGTACAGCATGGTGACTATAATTAATAATAATGTATTGTATACTTGACATTTTACAAGAGAATAAATCTTCAGTGTTCTCACCACAAACACATATACAAAGGTAACTTGTGAGGGGATGGGTATGTTCATTTGTTAATTAGCTTAATTATATCAATCATTTCACAATGTATATGTATATGAAAACATCATCTTGTATATTTTAAATATGTACAGTTTTTAGTTGTCAATCATACTTCAATAAAGCTGACTAAAATAATCCCCAAAGACTATTCCATTAAGCAAGTAATAGTATACTTTCTTGTTATAATACAGTCAGAAGTAATTCCTAAAAAATGCACTCTGCCAAATATTCTGACTTTACTTGAGTGTGAACTTCAACTTGTTTTTTATTTTAATGGGCATTCTCTTTGTAACACTATTATTTGCAAACAATTTATCAGAAATGACACCATGATATAATTTTTTTAAATTGCTATCCTCAAAATACATAGTTACATGGGATCAGAATGAGAAATGTCAATCAGACAATTTGGGTAATCTACATTGAAGGGAAAGAGATTTTACAACTACTTCCTGTCATTTTTCCTTATGTAGAAATTAGTGTTCCTCATTCTTTCCTTGAGGTTGGAGTTTTCTGTTTCTAAAATGGTCTTTCACTTTATTTGAATTAAAAGTTTTTGTGATCATATCTCCCCTGTGGAAATGTAAATTGGTGCAGCCACTATGGAAAACAGTATGGAGGTTTCTCAAAAAACTAAAAATAGAACTATCATATGATTCAGCAATCCCACTCTTGGTCATATATCTGAAAAAAATGAAAACACTAATTTGAAAAGATACATGCAAGCCAATGTTCATAGCAGCATTATTTACAATTGCCAAGATATGGAAGCAACCTAAGTGTCCATCAGCAGATGAGTGGATAAAGAATATGTAGTATATATATACAATGGACTACTACTGAGCCATAAAAAAAAAAAAAATTGCCATTTGCAAAAACATGAATCGATTTGGAGGGCATTATGCTAAGTGAAATAAGTCAGACAGAGAAAGACAAATACTGTATGATATTTGTAAGTGGAATCTAAGAAAAGAAAGAGTGAATATAACATAAAAGAAATAGACTCAGATATAGAGAACAAACTAATGGTTACCAGTGGAGAGAGGAGGAGCAAGACAGGGGATTTGGAGGTACAAACCACTATGTATAAAATAAATAAGCTATAAGGATATATAGTGCAGCACAGGGGACATAGCCAATATTTTATAATAACTATAAATGGAATATAATGTTTAAAAATTGTGAATCACTATGCTGTACACCTGAAGTTTATATAATACAGTACATCAATTACACCTCAATTAAAAATAATAATATGAAAAAGAAACTTTCATGATAATCTTCATATCAAGATATTATTTGGGGGAAGACTTTTCAAATTACTTTACTATACAATAATATAGAAAAAAATAAAATAATTAATGAAATATAATTTCCTACCTATTTTTTTTTACACATGAGTGCTAACATGATTGTGGTGATAGTGCAAATAGTTTGACTATATGGTCCAGGAATTGCAATTTATATCACTAGGAAATAAAAAGAAAGAAATCTGCTATGTGGTGCTATGTATGGTAATTTTATGGACACAGAATTAAGGTAGGGCATGTTGATGCTTATAAGAAAAAGTCTCTTTCGAATTTAGAAAGTAACTGGCCAGCAAAAAATGAATAGTGTGCTCCCTGGACATGGTTTCTTGTGTACATAAGATAAACAATCAAAGGGATATTCAAGTAAGGCAATAATTCATGAGAAAAAGTCACATTTCTCTTATTCTGAAGCTAAAATGGTAAAGAAATCAGAGGATCAGGACAAACATTTTATTTCAATTTGGACTTCCTTCTGATATATCATCTGATTTAGAAAACCATTTTACTGAAGTTGCAGTGCACCAGTGGGTTAGAAGTATCAGATGTAATGGTCTTATAGCCTTACCATCCACAATGTGGCTTGATTGAAAATTGCAAAGGACATTTGAAATACCTGTTACCAAATTGGGTGATGGTCAGTGACTAAGTGGCTTGCACTATAAAATCAACGTGATTTAACCTTTAATACAGTGCATGGATTATTGAGTTATTGTTAAGAAGATAAAGAAGATCTTTATCTTCTTAACAATAACTCGATAATGAACTTTTTCCCTAGTTGTTAAGTTGCTTTTTTTTTTTTTTTGCTTTTTTCCCCCAACAGTACCTGTACCTGGATTACCTTCATGAGTTACAGAAGAAGGATCCACTGCAAAAAGTTACACCATGTCGGTAGTTCTAAATATAACTGTCTGAATTCCTAAAGGAATTGATGGGATGCATTGTTCATTCTCTCCTGTCTAAGGTAAGATTCAGTGTTTCAGACTCTTGAAACCTACTGGACCAGAGGATGAGAGAAATCTGTAAGATTGTACTTCTCTAGTCTTACTCTATACAACTGGAATGGGACAAAGAGAAGAGAATTGGTCAGACTCATACTACTCCTCCTGCTTTATTGGTAAGTACTCTTCTTGAACTAGATGTTACTCCCAGGAAACGGAGACGAGTGGGGAGAAGGAGGTATGGATAAAACTTAATGATAAATGAAAATAAGAGAAAAAAGGTAAGACTATTATTTTTTTTCCATGTCTTGTAGTTTGAGAGCGTGAAAATAATATTGTCTCTCAGCTACATTCTCAGATGACCAGGATAAAGATACTTGTTTTTTAAAAAATCACCATTGTTGAAAATTGTGGAGATAAATTAGAATCCAGAAGACCTTTAAGCCAATATGACCTACATGAAGCAGTTTGAATCATTGGAAAATGCATTTTCAATAAACATTTGTAATTATTTTAATATGGCAAGACTCTTTGTCTCTAATTCCACAGATTATATCTGTTATCAGGGAAGCTTCTTGGGAGGCACATGAAAGAATTTCTGCCACCTGAATAACTACAAAGAGATTTAGTCAATATTAGAGCTACTGATTACTGTATAGTTTTAACATGACTGACAACTATTTGAGAAAAGTGTCTGGTTATAATAAGCAAAGATTGTTATATATGTATTCTGACTGTCTTAGAATAATGTCTTGTAATGCCTATAGGCCTCATTTTTGTAGATCAAAGGCAAAGGCCAAGGTGCAAAATGTTTGGGGAATCAAGAGTAATATGTGCCTAAGAGTGACATGGTGGGTTTTTTGTACCCATAATTAAAACCACTGACATTTACTGAGGGCGACCGTGGAGAGCTCTTTGGCCCATTCAAACTAAAGTACATTTAGGATTGATTTGCACTCACATGACTTTCTGTTAGGATACGTAATGTATGCTTGATACAAAATCCAAATTAAACAAAGAAATTTAGTAAATAATAGAACCAACATGTATGGTCCATAAACCAACATTGGCCAAAACACTTTGAGTCTGGCACTGGCCTAGGCCACATAGAGCAATACAAATATGCTTATATTTGAGAAAATGCACTAAGGAAAAAGACATTAACTCCGATAGCCCTCCTCAAAAGGGTGTTATTCTGGGAGGAAGATAAATTATGGGAATTAGCCTGGACTGATAATATAGAATTAAAAAAAAAGAGTGCCACAAACTCAACAAAGGATCAGACAATATGCTAGAAGAGAGAGATGGGGAAGAGACTGTCTAAAGTTGATAAGGCTATTAATATGCTTAGTCCAATGTAATTAGAATTAGCCCAAGGAAGATGTTCAGGGATATTGGGCCCAGGACCGCAAGGTATAAATCCTGGGAAAATCATGGTTCCCTTAAGCTGTGGCACCTCCCACATGATGAATGCAATTTATGAGTATGTTCTCTTGCAGCCAAAGAATTTCATTTATATATAAATAAGATACATCAAATTGTACAGTTGGTGATTTTAAGAAATTTATTGAATTTGACTTGGAGTGCTTTCCATGGAGGAAGGTGAAAAATAGTTGGAGAAGAATATCTTTGGGAAAGTATACAGTAAAGCATTTATATGAAGGAAGTATTCTGGCAATGCCCACCAAAGAACTGGAATTTGGAACTTACTGAAACTTGGTTCTTGATATATACTTCACTTTATGTTAATATTTGGTATATGGGTAAAGGACAATTTTTCTAGGAAGGAATAGATATTCCTACTGTCAGTTAACATATTCATTTTGTTAATAACATTAACACAATCCACAAAATAATTTTTTGTTAATATTTGTAATAAAATTAATTTGATTCTTTAAAAAATCAAGATAATGATGAAAACCAAACCAGTTTCCATATGACTCAGCAAATGCCACTTCTAGGTATAAACCCTAGATAATCAAAAGCATATGTGTACATAAAAAGGTGTACATGAAAAGAGAAAAAGTGACCAAGGGAGAATCCTGGATAAGCATAGGAGGTAAGGTTTGGAGTATATATAGATGGAGGACTAAATCTACAGCAGGAGAAGGGTGTTATTTTTTCAAAGAAATACTGTAGTTGATACAAAGATGTTTAAGAAGTACAGAAACATGACATAGAGGGAGTACTCTAATGGAACATGTCAGTAATCAATGTCTTATTCCAGTGCCCATAATACTGTGGTTTACAAAATGGCTGGGGGAAGGGATGGTCTTTATAGAAATAAGAGCTGCCTAAATCATTAAGTTCAGAAGAGAAATATATACAAGCATATGAACCCAAATTGATATTGATTGGCCTATTAATATCTTTAAGCACAATCACATGCCCACATACACATATATACCTAAATGTATTACAGTTATTTAATGAGAACTAAATTATATGAGAAAAACTGATTTAAATTTAGCTAGCCCTCCATCTCCACAGGTTTTGCATCTGCAGATTCAAGCAACTGCTGATTGAAAATATTCGAACAAAATATTCCAGAAAATTCCAAAAAGCAAAACTTGAACTTGCCATATGCCAGCAACTATATACATAGCATTTACATTTTATAAATTATTATAAGTAATCTAGAGATGATTTAAAGTATACAGGAGAATGTGCTGAGGTTATATTCAAATACTATGCTATTTTGTACAAGGTACTTGAGCATCTGAGGATTTTGGTATCCACTGGGGAGTCCTGGATCCAATCCCTCTTGGATACGGAGAGATAACTGTATACTTTGTGCATTCTTACAAAAAGAGTTGCTGAATATGTTATTAATCCCAGTCTATTTGTTAAAGTCATTCTTTTGAGTGTAAATATTCACTATTTTTATAGCTAAATTAATGAGCACATAGTAATAGTCCAGATAAATATTAAATACAGGTGTAAAAAAATCACAAAATATGGATCTATCATATATCATTAGACACTAATTTTTCCAGTATGCATACGTGTATTTTTTTCAAGACAAATCTATAGCTCCTAACAGAACAAATTTTAATATTTGAAATAACTGAGGATTTAAGCTTATCTCAGATATGTTTATTTTATAAGATTGGAATTAAAATACTCTCAATTCCTTTAGGCCACCAATGATTAGGTTAGGTAAATTATTGAGATCCGCTTTTTATTAGTACTCTATGATTTATTCAGGCATTGAATCTCTAGCAATAGAAGACAAGCTTAGTAAAAAAATGTGCAAGAAATAAAATTTATAGGGGAAATTGAAAATTATGGCTATTTTGAAATGGTCCAAATTATAATGGTATAAAATAATATCTATAAACACAAACTAGTTTGAATATTTTGAACAGTTGATCAAAGTTGTCAAACTACGTGATTTGAAGCAGGTGTGGGGATAGTGGGCTTTTTTTCCTCAGTATTAAGATATCCTGCTTTTCCAGTGTAACAATGAGTTTTATATCCCAAGGAGTTTAGAATCTTAGTGTTAATAGTATTCCCTTTATAATAAGTTAGAGGGAAATTTTTAAAAACACGAATTATTAATAAATGGAAATCCAAACCTATTTGCATTTGAGTCTTGTGAGACCACAGTATATATTGAAGTTTTTCATATTATATAGATTCCAAAAAATTTATGAATAAGAGCTCTTGTTATATGCTAGGCAGTATGTTTTTTTTTTTTTTTTTTTTTTTTTTTTGGCAGTATGTTTAATGCTGGATTATCAGTGAGGAATACTTTAGACAGATGTTCCAAATATTGTGGATATATATATATCTTTTTTTTTCATTCTAGGTTAAGGATACTTTGTATATAATATTGTAAATAAAAAAGAGGAAACATGATAGACACTTTTATTTTTTAATTTCCTCAAATTTATAACAAAACTTCATTACTACATATGTATTTTACAATTCTAAAATTTAATATAAATTAAAATTGTATAACAGATGAGTTATTAATCAGCGTGTATTTTATTTTAGCCTCACCAATAAAAACATAATAGTTTTTTTACAACTTATGCTATAAAAATTCTAAGTGGGCACAAATTTCAAACCACAGTTTAGCCGTACCTAAATCTAGTATCATCATAATTTAAAGAAAGCAAAGTTCCAAGTAAAAAGCTCAAAGCAAAAGTGCTACTAAAACAATAGCCATATTGAGAAAAAGCTTGAATTATTCCACAGTTTTATTTCACTATATTAAATAATTCTCGCCTCTCAACAATCATTGATTCAATTACATTAGTCATTTTTTCCTGGTTACTACTCTAATCTACTAACAAGAAGTGTAACAATACTTTCATTTGGCAAATTATATTTAATCAAGATCAATTTGGTATGAATAAAATAAGTAATTTCTATATCAAAGTTGCTCAAACTCTGTGTTATCTTAAGAGACATTACTCCTTTTGTTTGAGAAAAAATATTACTCAATATATTCTCTCCATGCAAAGTTATTTCAGGCTATTATGCTATCAAATAAGCCTTAATATACAATTAGTTTCAATGGGTATACATTAATAAAACTGGCTAATCTGGAGTTCATAGAAATTCTTTGAAATTTCCAGGTGGATTTTTATCTTTGCTATGCATTTTTTCCTGGACCAAAAAAGCCCCTCTTCTCCTCTTATAATTAGTGTAGTATTATTCATAAGAACTCATTCACAAAATCTAGCTAATTCCAAACAGGAAAAATCAGCAAGCAGATGTAATGTACATACAACTTATTCTAAAGAATAAAAATATATTTAAATTTTTTTTCCCAATTTGTGTTTCTGTCAATCTGCAGAAATCACTAAAGGACCAAAGTTTTGGCTAAATACATATTAAGAACAGGAATACTCAGCAAGTACACATCACCTAATTTCAGGTCATAATTTATGAAAAATAGCAACTGTTTAGTTATTTAAACTTTCATTTTGCAAAATTGTACTGTTTCTACTGAGTTACTAGAAATATTTCAAGCATTTTGCATTATTTTCACATATAAATGTACCTTGAGCTAAGCAAAATTTAATGTTAAGTGGAGTCTTCATTTTTACCACATGATATTCTAAAAACTCATACAGATAGTCTGACCAGATTAAATGGAGATACTGAATTTTTTAAATGTGATCAACTTTTCTATAAACATTTCTGTGATCACTTCTTGAACATATATAAAGACAGAATCTCCTGATTATGCTGTTTGCAGTACATTCTTATAATGTTTTTCAGAGCAATATTGGAACACATTTCTGAAATAATTTAATTTGCTCAACACAAATAAACCATATATTAATATATATGGTTTATTTATATTAATATATATGGTTTATTATATAAACGTATATATGGTTTATTAATATATATGGTTTATTTATAATATATATGGTTTATTTATAATTAATAATATATTAATAGAAACTCAACAAATAATATTAAATGCACCATTATGTTTTAAAGTAATTAGGAAAAATGAAACAACTTTTATTTTGTATTTTTCCTGTTTTGCACAGTATATGTGGATATTGTAGAGAACTTCTGAGATTTATGATTTTTAAATGTTTTCACAATGTAATATGTGAAAATGACTAGTTACCACAACACAACATAAATTTAAATGCTTGAATCCACATGTTCTAAAGATGTTGAAGGTGAGTCTTGAATTGGGGAGAAATTAAAAAGGCAATTTTAATTTAATAAGATAAGAATAGTACTTTTTTTCTTTACCAGTATCTAAAAATATGGTCAGGTATATGTAAAATATGTTTAGGAAATTCTTGTACCTGTAAGTGAGGCTAATTTGGAAGAAGAGAGCTTTTAGTTTGCAATCAAGACAACTAGATTTTAATTTTACTTAATCTTTTTTCTAATATATACCCTTGGGTGAGTCACTTATTCCAGATTTTCAAAAACTTATTTAAAAATATATATACATACAAAATACTTAAATGCACCAGAAGAAAATTCTTCTGGTAATTTTTTTGATTCAGTTATATTTCATATCTGAAATCATTTTTTAGAATATAAGGTTATTATGGTTATTACATATTTCATGGACTTTGAATAAATGGGAATCCTCCAGAACCCAGGTTCTAAGAGATTGAAATTTATTCCATTTTCCTTACTGTTTGTGAAGGCACTGTTCTGCTTTTGGCATGTAAAGAATGGAATATATTTTTAATGTCTTTATATTCATTCTAATTGTGGAGTGGATGCAAGCAGGAGGGGTCACATTAATGACCCTGAATTCAATTCAACAAATAGTTTCAAAATACACATTTCTGTTAGGTATTTCACTACGTTTTGTGTAGAATATTAATATACAATTGAGTAAAACATAGATCTTACACCTGAGATTTTGCAATTTAGAAAAAAAAGCATATGCATATGTAACTGTATTCAGGTTGAAATATAATCATTTATGTTTATGTATAAACAATATGCTGTGTTAGAAAGAAAAGAGATACTTTGGGAATTTCAGAATTTAAAAAAAATTGTTTTTTGTCTTAAATGTCTTTAGTATGCAGTATACAGAGATTAGCAGGTCAAAAAATTTTTTTTAGACAGAGGGATCGATTGACAAGGGCACAAAAGTGTGAAAGAGCATGCCATGTTCAGGGTCAGTGGGTAGTTTGGTTTTGTTCAGTACTCCATCCAAGAAGAGAGGGACTGACCAAAAACAGAGCTGGAAATACAGATTGAAGCCACATTGCATTATCTTGAGTGCCTTATTATTAACATAAAAATAGGCTACTGAAAATTTTAGAAAAATATGTAACATGATCAAATATATGACATAGAAAAATAATTTATCAGTATGTATGATGGATAGAAAAGGAAAAAGAAAATAATAATGGTTGAAGGTTATTCCTATTGTTTAGTTCAATGTTTTTTGTTTTTGTTTTACTAAGATGCTGTTAGGAGTGAAACCAAGTCCCCCTAAAACCAAGTTCCTCTGCCGAGTTTATGATTAACCTCTCTACTCAAAATTTTATTCCCTTTCTTGTCCCCAAACTTGTTCCCCTCAAGATCAAGCAGTATCAAAGAAGAGGGGGACTGAAACCACATACAAGCCCCTGGGTCCCTGTTTTTTGAAGTAAAAGCCTTTTGCTTTAGTCTCCCAGACCTCCTTTGAGTCTCAAAATGCTAGCTCAAGAGCTAATGATTAGGAAATGTGAAGATGTAGAAATAAAGAATAGCTGTTGGGCTGGGAAACTGGTAACAGTTTAGACTATCAACTAGCCACAAAGTCACCGAACTCCCAGTTCCCTGGAAGATATAGATAAAGGTCTAACACACATTCCTAAGTTGTTTGTACAGGAAGCAGACCTCCACCAGATGAAAACTGCTGACTGCAAGCACATAGACCCCAGACTGGCTGAAACCAGAAGACTGGTGATGCTTGAAACTTCACTTTGATGCCAACCAATCTGAGAATTGTTCACAAGCCACTCATGCACTTTGCAGCCCCCTCCCTTAAAGCCCTTTGCCTATGGAGAGATGTTAAGATGGTTTTTAAGGACACTTTGCTTTCCTTGCTGAAACACCTTGTCACTCAACTTATTGACCTGTCGTGTGGCGAGTAGCCAAACCTGAGTTCAGTAACATGAAGGATATTTTGTGTTCTGTGATACTTGACAACATATATTTGAGAAACACTATAACCTTCTCTCAGAGATTGTCAAGGGCTGTTAGTAAGGAGAAAAGCTCTAGAAAATCCTGAAATAAAGAGATCTATGAAATTTGAGTCCTGAGAATTTTATTATGGCACACCTACTGATGTACTTGAGATCATTAGTTTATAACATACTTGCCCAGCTGGAGACAGAGAAAGAAACTAGGACATCATAATAGAAAGAGAGAGAAGACATGAATTCAGGCAATATTGTGAAAGTAAAATAGACAGGATTTAGCTATTGACTGAAGGTGGCAGATAGTGGAAAGAAGGAATCAAAGGAAATTTTACATCCCTGTAGCAGCACCTATTTCAGAGTCATCTGAGTCCTGTCAATTTTCCTAGTTTGCTGCACAATCCCTGAAATTTGTTCAGGCTTTTTAGAGGTGGGGTAAGAGATATACTCTGTGTTTTCTTCCTGATGCATAATACAGAACAACCATTTCCTTAGAATATTTTAAGGTGTGATTAGACACCTATGATAACTCTTAAATATAATAAGGCCAATTATGTTCAATTGCAAGAGAAATTACATATTGAATTAATATTATTGTTCAGTCTACCCACTATTTATAGTACTATGTATATGAAAAATGCATATCTGCATTCTGTAATATTTGATAGTTATTGCATGTTCCCTACCCATATTTATTTCCTCCTTTTTCCTCATTAACATAAACCAAATTTTGTTCCCAAATAAAACTGCTTTTCTCTATTCTACTATTGATGCAACATATGACACAGTACTTGCCAATTAAATATTTGCAGAAGTCCCTAGTGATATATGTGCATACATAATTAATATTATATAATATGTTTATGTATATACATATGTGTATATAGGTATGTATATACACATGTATATATCTATCATTTATATCTATCTATATTTATATGTATCTATTATCTATCTCTATCCTGTGAGAGAAGAACTATTACATTTAGTTCTTTACCTTTCTCCCTTTATATCTTTTCTAACTTGAGACTTGGCTGCAATGACTGGAGTTGAAATAGCAATCTTGAGACCATGAGGAAAAATGCTACAGGCTAAGAAAGATTCAAGAGGAACACAGATATTTTTTGATTCTTTGAGCATTTGCCACAACTCTATTTGCTTAAGTCATTTTTTTTTTGAATATTGGGTATCTCACAGGTAACTACTATCCTATTTGATCCTAATACATTAGTCTAAAAACTGAAATACTGGAATTTTTAAATACTTACATGCCATAAACAATCTACATATTATAGATTTTATATAATACTTATAATAACAGCTCATTTATGATATCTATAATTTGAAATCCTTTTTCAGAATTTACTGCTATGGCCTCTAATAACAGACAGCATGGTGTAATAGAATGAACTCTAGCCTAAGAGTCATAAGCTCTAGTATCTTGTACCAGTTTAAGTTCTATTGCCTCACTCATGCAGTATATATAAAATGGAGAAATAACCTTATAAGATGATTCAGCTAAAAGATTATAATCAGTTATAATTAGGCTCAATCAGTAAATCACACCAAGAATTAAAGGAAAAGCATCAGCATTTCACATTTGGCTGACCAGATGTAGATGTTTTATTATACATTGCTTTAATGTAGTGATATCTTATAAATGTATATGGGAGATTTAGCAGATATGGTACGAAAAAAAGTTGAAACTCTGTAAAAATTATTAAATCTTGTCATGGGAAAATAACAGATTTTAAAAGCCAAAACTTAATGCATAGGTCAGCAAGTTGGTGGTTAACTAATTTTTAAAACAGACTTATTGACATATAATTGACACACAAAGAACAGCACATATTTAGTGTATACAATTTGATGAGTATGGCCATATGCAAACACCTGTGATACCATCACCACAGTCAAGGTAACAGACATATCCAACACCTCCCAAAGTTTTCTTGTGTCCCTTCACTTTTATTTTTGTGTGTTGTAAGAACATTTAACATGAATGCTACCTTCTTAACAAATTTTGAAGTGCACAATACTGTATTGTTAACTACAGGCACCATATTGTACAGCACACCTTTAGAATTTATTCATCTAGCATAATTGAAACTTTCTTTCTTTCTTTCTCTCTCTCTCTTTCTTTCTCTCTCTTTCCTTCTTTCTTTATATATTTTTGGCTGTGTTGGGTCTTCGTTGCTGCATGCGGGCTTTCTTTAGTTGCAGCGAGTGAGCTTCTCATTGCGGTGACTTCTCCTATCGCAGAGCACAGACTCTAGGCACGCGGGCTTCAGTAGTTGCAGCACATGGGCTCAGTAGTTGTGGCACATGGGCTCTAGGGGGCATGGGCTTCAGTAGTTGTGGCGCGCTGGCTGTGTTGGGTCTTTGTTGCTGCATGTGGGCTTTCTTTAGTTGCAGCGAGTGAGCTTTTCATTGCGGTGACTTCTCCTATCGCGGAGCACAGACTCTAGGCACACGGGCTTCAGTAGTTGCAGCACATGGGCTCAGTAGTTGTGGCATCTGGGCTCTAGGGGGCATGGGCTTCAGTAGTTGTGGCGCGCATGCTCAGTAGTTGTGGCACATGGGCTTAGTTGCTCCACGGCTTGTGGGATCTTCCCAGACCAGGGCTCTTAACCACTGGACCACCAGGGAAGTCCCTAAACTTTATATCTGTTGAACTATAAGTCTCCATATCCCCCAACCTCCAGCCCCTGATGATCACTATTATATTCTCTGCTTTAATAAGCAAGGGAACTTATTTATGAGGCTTGTCTTGGAGTAGATCTCTGCACTCACCTGCCAAATCTTATAACTTTATGTAGAGGTCTTAACTGTGTTCAGTCATGTATACCACCCAGATGGGCTCAACATCTCACTCTCTCAAGGATGTGTCCTTGAAACAGTTCCTAGTGTGGGAATGGTGGGGTGGGAGTGAGGAGCATTTGATCACCTGGGTCCAGTTTGTGGGTAAACCAGTGGTCATGTCCTCTCAATTCCCCCCTCCAACATTCCACCCCTCAAGACCAGCTCTTACAATCTTATACCACCTCCTCTTCCCCAGTGTGCACTGAGAGGTCAGCAAGAGGTTTCACTAGCATGGAGGTGGCTTGTCTGGCAGCTATCCACTTCCATTGGAGGCAGATACCATAGTAGTAATAGAGGCACATGCAAGAGAAAGCACAGATAAAGATAATGATTACCAAAATAAGTGACAACTTTTTCTACCAAGATCCCCATGATCGGAACCACTGATATTTTTAAGTTCCTTAGGCTGGGTTGTATCATTCAGGGCATTTATTTGTGCCTCCATGTGATGTAATAAAGATGATACATTAGCTGACTCATCAGATATGAACACAGAACATTTTGTTTGGATAATAGCACAAGTGCCTCCTTGCAAGGCAGCAATAATGTCCAAGGTCATCGTATTTTGGAGGACATGTTTTCTCATTAGAGACATTTCTGTGTTTGATAAGGACAGGCATTGTCAGCTATCATTTAAGGCTTGCTGGGTGAACATAGTAAGGGCTTTCTATTTAATATCCTCCAATCCAGTGGAGGGAACAAAGATGGTGGTCAAATGATCATACCAGTGGAAAACAGAACATGCCCACTTGGCCTTCAAGAGTGGAAGGCTGGCAGCTTTAGGAACTTGACCTGGTCATGCACACCATCCATGCTGGCCAGAGGAGATAGCACCGTCAGCCATAAGGAGATGGACTGGGCAGGATATGCCAAACCAGGACCCCTCTTTTCTCCTTTCTTTCAATGGTGTGTGTTCCATTACAGGTATAGTACCTTTCAACAGGTCCAGCTTGCAGCAGGACAACAGAATCCCAGTAGAGATTGAGTAGTACTCCCTCACTCAGGGGTGCAAAGTTACTCACCCATCCTGACAGTATGTCTCATTGCAAATTCACATAATTTCTTTCCCAGGCATGATGGAATTATATGTTCACAGCAGCATAGCACATTGATACATGGTGAGTGTTGGTATTTATGGTATTAGGTGCCTTGATAGGGGCCCCCAATCTCCTATATGGGGCAGCAGGCTCTACTTGTTGATCATTCAAATGTATTAAATCCTGGACAGTACTTTAGTCCACCCAGCCAAGATGGTTTTACCTTTTAGTAATTTAATCTGCTGCTTGAATTTTCCATTTTTCCTTCCTATTAACCTTGCTGATTGTGGGTTATATGACAGATGGAACCTCCATTCAATGTCATGTTCTTTTGCTCAGTCTTGCATATCCTGACCTTTGAAATGTGACCCCTGATCACTGTCTACTTGACAAGGGTATCTGTACTTGGTATTCAGCTTCTCTTATCCCCTAATGGTGGCGGCCTGGTTTGCTTGGTGACAGGGAAAAACTTGGGTTAAGCCAGACACAATGTTCACACAAACCAAAGCATATTTAATACTTAAAATCCTCACTCAGTGGGAGGAAGCCGATGTAATCAATTTGTCAATCTATTACTGGTTGGAGTTTAAGCCATGGGAGAGGGAATTTGATAGAACATATTCTTAATTTACACCTTGATGGGAAGGGGAGTTCTTACCATAATATGCTGTTCTTTTGTGGGAGGCACTACCTGGAGGAGTGCTGTTTACAATGCTAGGGACTGTTGCTCTATGGGGATATATTGGTTTTTTGTCCCTTCCAGAATCCTAGGGTTACTCTGTGAGACCAAAATCCTAGGGGGTATTCTTTCCTTTTGTTGTCTCTGCCATAGTGCCCAACTCATACCTTCCAGAGACATGGATGCATTTAACTCAAGTGGTAGCCCTGCTTGGGAGAAGCCCAGAGCTTTAATCTGTTTCACTAGTATTTTTGCCTTCTCAAAGGTTGTTGATATTTTGATCTCCAGGCTCATACATGCCCTTTCTTTACCAGGCAGTATAAGGAATGGAGACACTGTGGAAGGCAGGGAATACAATTTGTTCAAAACTTTAAAATACCTAAGGAGGCTTGCATTTCTTTTACATTCTTAGGAGTTGGATAGGTTTGCATTTTATCAGTCATAGCTTCTGGGACAGTATGCACCTTACATGACCAAAAGACTTCCAAACACTTCATGGAGGTGTTTCGGCCTTGAATTTTCTGTGAGTTCATCATTTATCTTTCCCCTCACAGATGTTTCAGCAAAATCTGCAGGCTGTCCTGCAGCAGAGGCAAGTCTTCACATGTTAACTTTATATCATCAGTGTAATAGGTCCATTTTACTGATACGGGGAAGGAGAACAGGGACAAATTTTGGATTACCACCCCATGACATACTTTCTTTACTTTCCTAGGGATTCTACCTCTTAGCATCCTAATCAGGCTTTGTCACCAGCCCCTCAATCTTAATCTGCAGCAGTTTATGCCCTCCTGGCTTTGCGAAATGGCACGCTAAATTCTGTAATTTATAATCTTGTTCTTCCAGCTTCTCTGCCATCCCCAGTGTTAGTAGAGTAGTGGTCAACTGCATGTCTGTCTCTAATCTTAGCTGTTCTTCCAACTCTCTAACTTGAGCTTCAGCCTCTAGTTGGGCATCAGTGTCCAGCCCAACTGCCCACGGTAGAGACCAGCCCACTGCAGCAGCCATTTGCTTCTCTTCTTTGCTACAGCGCATGATGCACAATATCTCAAATGTATTAAAGAAGCTGGTGTTTTCAAGGCAACCTTGAACTCATGCAGCAGTCCACAAGCATCTAACAAACAAGTCACCCTTCCATGGCATACTTGGGATTTCCCCCAGGACGCCTCTTTCCTAAAGCCCATTCCTTTTTTTTTTTTTTTTTTTTTAACATATTTATTGGAGTATAATTGCTTTACAATGTTGTGTTACTTTCTGCTGTGTAACAAAGTGAATCAGCTATACGTACACATATATCACCATATCCCCTCTCTCTTAAGCCTCATCTCCCTCCCACCCTCTCTATCCCACACTTCTAGGTGGTCACAAAGCAACGAGATGATCACCCT
The DNA here is from genome assembly GCF_028023285.1 of Balaenoptera ricei. Classification (NCBI taxonomy): domain Eukaryota; kingdom Metazoa; phylum Chordata; class Mammalia; order Artiodactyla; family Balaenopteridae; genus Balaenoptera; species Balaenoptera ricei. The sequence goes on from NC_082640.1 coordinate 129,929,010, forward strand.
ATGCTTTGTGTCTGCTTCCCACTAGCTATCGATTTTACAGTTGGTAGTGTATATACGTCAATGCCACTCTCTCACTTCGTCCCAGCTTACCCTTCCCCCTCCCCGTGTCCTCAAGTCCATTCTCTATGCGTGAGTCTATTCCTGTCCTGCCCTTAGGTTCTTCAGAAACATTTTTGTTTTTTAGATTCCATATATATGTGTTAGCATACAGTATTTGTTTTTCTCTTGCTGACTTACTTCACTCTGTTTGACAGACTCTAGGTCCATCTACCTCACTACAAATAACTCAATTTCATTTCTTTTTATGACTGAGTAATATTCCATTGTATACATGTACCACATCTTCTTTATCCATTCATCTGTCGATGGACACTTAGGTTGCTTCCATGTCCTGGCTATTGTAAATAAAGCTGCAATAAACATTGTGGTACATGTCTCTTTTTGAATTATGGTTTTCTCAGGGTATATGCCCAGTAATGGGATTGCTGGGTCATATGTTAATTCTATTTTTAGTTATTTAAGGAACCTCCATACTGTTCTCCATAGTGGCTGTATCAATTTATATTCCCACCATCAGTGCAAGAGGGTTCCCTTTTCTCCACACCCTCTCCAGCATTTACTGTTTGTAGATTTTTTGATGATGGCCATTCTGAACGGTGTGAGGTGATACCTCATTGTAGTTTTGATTTGCATTTCTCTAATGATTAGTGATGTTGAGCATTCTTTCATGTGTTTGTTGGTAATCTGTATATCTTCTTTGGAGAAATGTCTATTTAGGTCTTCTGCCCATTTTTGGATTGGGTTGTTTGTTTTCTTGATATTCAGTTGCATGAGCTGCTTGTAAATTTTGGAAGTTAATCCTTTGTCAGTTGCTTCATTGACAAATATTTTCTCCCATTCTGAGGGTTGACTTTTTGTCTTGTTTATGGTCTCCTTTGCTGTGCAAAAGCTTTGAAGTTTCTTTAGGTCCCATTTGTTTATTTTTGTTTTTATTTCTATTTCTCTAGGAGGTGGGTCAAAAAGGATCTTGCTGTGATTTATGTCATAGAGTGTTCTGCCTATGTTTTCCTCTAAGAGTTTTATAGTGCCTGGCCTTACATTTAGGTCTTTAATCCATTTAGAGTTTATTTTTGTGTATGGTGTTAGGGAGTGTTCTAATTTCATTCTTTTACATGTACCTGTCCAGTTTTCCCAGCACCACTTATTGAAGAGGCTGTCTTTTCTCTATTGTATATTCTTGGCGCCTTTATCAAAAATAAGGTGACCATATGTGCGTGGGTTTATCTCTGGGCTTTCTATCCTGTTCCATTGATCTATATTTCTGTTTTTGTGTCAGTGCCATAGTCTCTTGATTACTGTAGCTTTGTAGTACAGTCTGAAGTCAGGGAGTCTGATTCCTCCAACTCCTTTTTTCTTTCTCAAGATTGCTTTGGCTGTTTGGGGTCTTTTGTGTTTCCATATACAAATTTTGAAATTTTTTGCTCTAGTTCTGTGAAAAATGCGATTGGTAGTTGGATAGGGATTGCATTGACTCCGTAGATTGCTTTGGGTAGTACGGTCATTTTCACAATGTTGATTCTTGCAATCCAAGAACTTGTTGTATCTCTCCATCTGTTTGTATCATCTTTAATTTCTTTCACCAGTATCTTATAGTTTTCTGCATACAGGCCTTTTGTCTCCTTAGGTAGGTTTATTCTTATGTATTTTCTATTCTTTTTGTTGCAATGGTAAATGGGAGTGTTTCCTTAATTTCTCTTTCAGATTTTTCATCATTAGTGTATAGGAATGCAAGAGATTTCCGTGCATTAATTTTGTATCCTGCTACATTACCAAAATCATTAAATAGCTCTAGTAATTTTCTGGTAACATCTTTAGGATTCTCTATGTATAGCATCATGTCAACTGCAAACAGTGAGAGTTTTACTTCTTCATTTCCGATTTAGATTCATTTTACTTCTCTGACTGCAGTGGCTTAAACTTCCAAAACTAGGTTGAATAACAGTGGTGAGAGTGGGCAACCTTGTCTTTTTCCTGATCTTAGTCGAAATGGTTTCAGTTTTATACCATTGAGAACGATGTTGGCTGTGGGTTTGTCATATATGGCCTTTACTATGTTGAGGTAAGTTCCCTCTATGCCTCCTTTCTGGAGAGCTTTTATCATAAGTGGGTCCTGAATTATGTAGAAAGCCTTTTCTGCATCTACTACAATGATCATATGGTTTTTATCCTTCAATTTGTTAGTATGTTTTATCACATTGATTGATTTGCATATATTGAAGAATCCTTGCATTCCTGGGATAAACCCCACTTGATCATGGTGTATGATCCTTTTAATGTGCTGTTGGGTTCTGTTTGTTAGTATTTTGTTGAGGATTTTTGCATCTATGTTCATCAGTGATATTGGCCTGTAGTTTTCTTTCTTTGTGACATCTTTGTCTAGTTTTGGTATCAGGGTGATAGTGGCCTCGTAGAATGAGTTGGGGAGTGTTCCTCCCTCTGCCACATTTTGGAAGAGTTTGAAAAGGATAGGTTTTAGCTCTTCTCTAAATGTTTGATAGAATTTGCCTGTGAAGCCATCTGGTCCTGGGCTTTTGTTTGTGTGAAGATGTTTAATCCCAGTTTCAATTTCAGTGCTTGTAATGGATCTGTTTACATTTTCTATTTCTTCCTGGTTCAGTCTCAGAAGCTTGTGCTTTTCTTAGAATTTGTCCATTTCTTCCAGGTTGTCCATTTTATTGGCCTATAGTTGCTTGCAGTAATCCCTCATGAGCCTTTGTTTTTCTGCACTGTAAGTTGTAACTTCTTTTTCATATCTAATTCTGTTGATTTGAGTCTTCTTTTTTTTCTTGATGAGTCTGGCTAATGGTTTATCAATTTTGTTTATCTTCTCAAAGAACCAGCTTTTAGTTTTATTGATCTTGGCTACTGTTTTCTTCATTTCTTTTTGAGTTTTTTCTGATCTGAACTGTATGATTTCTTTCTTTCTGCTGACTTTGGGTTTTTTTGTTATTCTTTCTCTAATGGCTTTAGGTGTAAGATTAGGTTTCTTAGTTGAGATTTTTCTTGTTTCTTACGTAAGATTGTATTACTATAACTTTCCGTCTTATAACTGCTTTTGCTGCACCCCATAGGTTTTGGGTCATCGTGTTTTCATTGTCATTTGTTTCTAGGTCTAATGTGATTTCCTCCTTGATGCCTTCAGTGATCTCTTTGTTATTTAGTAGTGTATTCTTTAGTCTCCATGTGTTTGTATTTTTTACAGATTTTTTCCTGTAATTGATATCTAGTCTCATAGCGTTGTTGTCAGAAAAGTTACTTGATACGATTTCAATTTTCTTAAATTTACCAAAGCTTGATTTGTGACTCAAGATATGATCTATCCTGGAGAATGTTCCATGAGCACCTGAAAAGAAAGTGTATTCTGTTGTTTTTGGATGGAATGTTCTATAAATATCAATTAAGTCCGTCTTTTTTAATATATCATTTAAAGCTTGTGTTTTCTTATTTATTTTCATTTTGGATGATCTGTCCATTGGTGAAAGTGGGGTGTTAAAGTCCCCTACAGTTACTATGTTACTTTTGATTTCCCCTTTTACGGCTGTTAGCATTTGCCTCCTATGTTGGGTGCATAAATATTTACAATTGTTATATCTTCTTCTTGGATTGATCCCTTGATCATTATGTATTGTCCTTCTTTATCTCTTGTAATAGGCTTTATTTTAAAGTCCATTTTGTCTGATATGAGAATTGGTACTCCAGCTTTCTTTTGATTTCCATTTGCATGGAATATCTTTTTCCATCCCCTCACTTTCAGTCTGTATGTGTCACTAGGTCTGAAGTGGGTCTCTTGTAGACAACATATATATGGGTCTTGTTTTTGTATCCATCCAGCCAGTCTATTTCTTTTGTTTGGAGCATTTAATCCATTTACATTTAAGGTAATTATCAATATGTATGTTCCTATTACCATTTTCTTAATTGTTTTGGGTTTGTTATTGTAGGTGTTTTCCTTCTCTTGTGTTTCCTGCCTAGAGAAATTCCTTCAGCATTTCTTGTAAAGCTGGTTTGGTGGTGCTGAATTCTCTTAGCTTTTGCTTGTCTGTAAGGGTTTTAATTTCTCCGTCAAATCTGAATGAGATCCTTGCTGGGTAGAGTAATCTTGGTTGTATGGTTTTCCCTTTCATCACTTTAAAAATGTCCTGCCACTCCCTTCTGCTTGCAGAGTTTCTGCTGAAAGATCAGCTGTTAACCTTATGGGGATTCTCTTGTATGTTATTTGTTGCTTTTCCCTTGTTGCTTTTAATATTTTTTCTTGTCTTTAATTTTTTGTAGTTTGATTAATATGTGCCTTGGCGTGTTTCTCCTTGGACTTATCCTGTATGGGATTCTCTGCGCTTCCTGGACTTGATTGACTCTTTCCTTTCCAATCTTAGGGAAGTTTTCAACTATAATTTCTTCAAATATTTTCTCAATCACTTTTTTTTTTTTCTTCTTTTGGGACCCCTATAATTCGAATGTTGGTGCATTTAATGTTGTCCCAGAGGTATCTGGGACTGTCCTCAATTCTTTTCATTCTTTTTTCTTTATTCTGCTCCCTGGCAGTTATTTTCCACATTTTTTCTCCCAGGTCACTTATCCATTCTTCTGCTTCAGTTATTCTGCTATTGATTCCTTCTAGAGAATTTTAAATTTCATTAATTGTGTTTTTCATCATTGTTTGTTTGTTCTTTAGTTCTTCTAGGTCCTTGTTAAACATTTCTTATATTTTTTCCCTTCTATTTCCAAGATTTTGGATTATTTTTATTACCATTACTCTGAATTCTTTTTCGGGTAGACTGCCTATTTCCTCTTCATTTGTTTGGTCTGGTGAGTTTTTATCTTGCTCCTTCATCTGCTGTGTATTTCTCTGTCTTCTCATTTTGCTTAACCTACTGTGTTTGTGGTGTCCTTTTCACAGGATGTAGGTTTGTAGTTCCCATTGTTTTTGATGTCTGCCCCCAGTGGGTAAGGTTGATTCAGTGGGTTGTATAGGCTTCCTAGTGGAGGGGACTGGTGCTTGTGTTCTAGTGGGTGAGGCTGTATTTTCTCTTTTTGGTGGGCAGGACTATGTCCGGTGGTGTGTTTTGGGGTGCCTGTGAAGTTAACATGATTTTAGGCAGCCTCTCTGCTAATGGGTGGGGTTGTGTTCCTGTCTTGCTAGTTGTTTGGCATAGGGTGTCTAGCACTGTAGCTTGCTGGTTGTTGAGTGGAGCTGGGTCTTAGCATTGAGATGGAGATATCTGGGAGAGCTTTCGCCATTTGATATTACGTGGAGCCGGGAAGTCTCTGGTGGACCAATGTCCTACCTTGGCTCTCCCACCTCAGCGGCTCAGGCCTGACACTCGGCTGGAGCCCCCAGACCCAGTCAACCACACAGCCCAGTATATGGGGAGTTTCTTGCATTTTGGGAAGTCTGAGGTCTTCTGCCAGCATTCAGTAGGTGTTCTGTAGGAGTTGTTCCACATGTAGATGTATTTTTGATGTATTTGTGGGGAGGAAGGTGATCTCCACGTGTTACTCCTCTGCCATCTTGAAGGTCCTTCCCATGGTGTTGTTGGCAAAGCCCACTGGGGTCCCATGGGAAAATAAGATGGAATCTTGGCGATAAGGTCTACCTTCTTCTTTTGTGCTTAGTCTAGTTTCCTAAGGCCCATTTCTTAAGTTTCCTGGTGAATTGGTTTGCAAACTGGCCTCTCTACATGGAGGGCATGGAGAGAGCAAAGAAAGTGGCAGATCATTCAAATTGGTAGCTGGCAGTTTTAATAAGCAAGGGAATTTATGAGGCTTCTCTTGATGTAGATCTCTGCAACCCCCCAACAAATCTTAAAAGCTTTATAGAGGCCTTACCTGGGTTTAGTCATGAGACCATCCAGATGGTCTCAAAAATAATTTATACTCTCAAGGCTGTGTCCTTGAAAACAGCTCCCACCATGGGAACGGAGGGGAGAGCATACATTCCAAGCACAGGTGAGGTAGTCAGTCCCTGCTCAGGGATTGCCCAGGTTCAGTTCTAGGGTCAATTGGCGGTCATGTCATGTCCTCTTGTTTACAACCTTCAACAACTCCCCTAGGTGGTGAACTGAATTTAACTGTCAAATATATTTGAAAATCAACATTAGAGTTGAGATTATTAAATTAAATTAAATTAACATTTTTAAAAAGTGTCAGACAAAGCAATATATTTTTGGTGGGTTTTAATTAACTTCATTTTAAATAAATCAATATTTTATAACATTTAAAAACTTTTACACATTACCATATTTCCTGATTGTGCCTATTACTGAAGGTGAAAAGCAATATAAATTAAAACTTGGCAAATTCTAATTCTATTTTAGGTATATACAATTTTTATTTACAATTAATCTAAACCTAAGTGACCACATGGTGCTGGTATTCAGATCATAGGGGAAATGGAAGATAATTCAAAAAATTATTCTGTTCTGTTAAATTGTGCCTTAAACAAGAACTACATTTTGAAATAAATCACTGTGCTTCTTCATCATTTCCTCTCCAAACCCAAGAATTACATTCTTTAAAGAAACCTTTAATATAGCTTTTGTATTTGTTTTGTGCTTATTTTAAGAGCTCATTAAAGACCCATTAAGATTAATCATATACAGCATATATTTATCTTTTTAGGCTCAATTTTAAGAGTTGAAATGAGTTATTTCCTCTTTATATTTTACAGAATTGTTATGATATGGGTAGAGAATCTTAGATATCTTCTACTATCCTGTTAGAGGCTGGCAGCTTTCCCATCTCTGATGTAGCCTTCATGTCAATAGTTAAGAATCCAGTACTGACTAGCATGATTAATATTATATCATTTTTGGATCAATTTTTTTTAATATCAAAACAACCCAGAAAATCATATGTAGTCAGTAGTTAATTTGCACAATAAATTATGACTTCTTTCCTTATTCCATCCTCCTAGTATACACCTCTGAAATTCCAAATAGGTAGCAGTATAATATATTGAAATGTCCATTGTTTTGCTTTACTTTTGGTCATTTTTCTATATGTGAACCTATAATTATTTAGAGACATCTGTAGGAGATTATCTGTAGGAGAAATGGGATTATTAGAACAAATTGCTAAAAAAATGTCAGGTTAATGTTCAGTTTTTACTCAAAAAAGCTCTTGAGGCTCACATCATAAATAACCCATTTATTTTAAAATTTTGTTTTTATTGTTGTTTTGGAGAAGAAATTACTTGAGGATAAAAAAGAAGGTAAGGATAGTGTACAGTTGTTTATGACACTTTTTTTATTCCATAGAATAGAAATGAGGAGGACTTACAAAGTATTTATAGAGCATCATATGAGAGCATCAGACCTGGAAGATCTGTACCATGGAGACAAGATAAATCAAGGGAAAGCTGTCTTCTGATGTTGCCAGCAGCAGAGAGCTGTGTGAAAGTGAACCCCAAAGCCTGAAGACCATCTGCAACATACTGATGTAGATGACAAATTACCTGTATCGTGTAACCATGTGAGATGTCCTCTGATTACTGTGAAGACTGGCTTTTGACAATGACCTGTGTGTGATCTTGCAAAAGTCACTCCTGATGACATACTCCTCACTATATTTATTCTCTTTGGAAGAATGTTACTGTCAAGTTAAAAGACTTTACCATACCCAGTACTTTATTTCTTTTTCTTCAAGGACTATTCTAAAAAGACACTGTTCTTTGCATTTGAAATAAAATTTGATATTTCCAAAAAAAGGAAGCAATACTAATTTTACCATCTCTTCATGTCATTCCTTCCTTTATGTTTGTATTCCTTTAAAATTTTATCAGTCTCATAATGTTTGCCATACTATTTCTTTGATATTTTTAGGCTGCATTTTTTAGTTTCAATCATTATCAGCAATAAAAATTATATTTTCCAAAATTATTCAAGAATTTTCAAGCATCGTAAATTTTTAAGAGATGATAAATTTTCACAGAATTGGACTCCCGAATTTTTCAAAACTACCTGACCTGAAGCAAGTACTGCTTTGTTTTATAATTGCTTTATTCAGAAATATTTAAATTTCTATTTATGATAAAATGAACTTTAATAATGAGATCCATGATGCACTCTATGACACTGCCATATGCCTTACATCTACTGTGTATATCATCTTAATAATAAGATTGGGTTTATCTTGTGTAATAGGTGAAATTAAGATTTATAGATATTTCACATATGAACCACTGGGATGCAAGTGAGAAGTGAAATTCTGTGATAGTGGAAACTATCTTCAGAAAGGCAAATGCATATATTTATTTAATTTTTCTTAAATCAGTTTTATATTTTGCTGTTTTTTATACTCATTAATTTGAAGAGAATTTCAAAATTCAAATGTTATAAATTATCTTAATTTTCTTTTTCATATGCAAATGAGGTAAAATATGCTGACTATGGATGCAGTGGAATTATTCTTGGTAATGCCTCAAGAAAATCATTTATCTCAACTTAATATTTCTGGGGAAAATAGGAATAATTTTAATTGCATATTAAATGTATATTGTAATTTAAATCATAAAACCATAAATCAAAGTCAACAATTTCTGCCACATAATATGTTTCTGTTGTTTAAAAGAGAACTGAGATAATATCTATGATATAAAACATTATGATTAATGATTTAATTTCATTCTAATATGTATATAAAAATTTATATATATGAATTTAATTTTGACAAAACTTATTATCTGGTTTCTCCTGATCTTATATGCATACAAATATATTTTAATTTATTTTCAATTAAAATTACATCACTTTAATTGCATTCTTATAACCTTTAAGGACAAAATATAACCCACAAATTGTGGATGGGTACTGATTTACTTGGTAAATAAATTTGCTTTTGAATGTAAATGTTTCATATTCCCTGTTTTACCTTACTGAATCAATACTTATATTTAAATAGTAATTAAATATTAATTAACTATTATACAGCCTACTTCCCTAAATTTCTATTTGTGTCTGAAAATTCTGTTTTCATTAAGTAGCTAACCTTTCTACTGGAATGGTTAATAATAGACTGAAATCAAACTATTTCTTTAAAAATAAGTGCATAGTCTTTCATAGTGATATCTGATATCAAAATATTTGCTCCATGATTGAGAATAATGTGAGTGATTTTTAGATTTTTGACTTATTTTTGATGGAATGCAGTATATTATCAGTGGGATCCTCTATTTCAAATCATCAACATTCTTTTGGTCTGAAATTGATAGCCCTCATGATTTACATACTAAATTTAACTCTAGTTCTCTGATAACATCTTGATTACCCCTGTATTCTAATAGCTAAGAGCAAGCAAGTGTAAAGGAAAATCCATTGAACTTGGCATTAAAATATTACATACAATAATGTCAAATTAGATATCTGGTAAAACTTAGTTATTGTTAGAAGAAATCATCTTGATGCTTATTTTAAAAATCCACAGGATTAATTTTAAAATACAAGTGTAACAATGCCATAAGGTAGAAAGAGCTCCAAATGATAATTTGTATCTTAATATATGTTTACACATACATTGAAAAATGTTAAAAAATAATTTGCATGGTTTTAGTGTAGGCAACAATGTTCGAAGATGCTAAAAAATTTATAAGAGGATAGTGTGTATTTCTTATTCAAAAATCATTTATCAAGCATTTACAATATGCTACCATTTCAAACACAGTGGAATTAATAATGAATTATGGTCTCTGCCTTGCATCAACTCAGTCTAGAGTGACGAGTAAGCACAGAGTTACAATTCAGTATGACAAATATTTTGATAAAGATTGCTTTAGATATTAGCAAGGAAAAACCCATTGGTGGGTTATCAAAAATTTCCAGGGGGATCGAACTGCCCAACAGACCTTACGGAATGAAAAATAAAAATGGATAATATCCAACGTTAAAAGGGTCTTTTAAGATAATTTAATCAATCAGCATATGCTTCTGGAAAAGGAAGACCAATGTTGGCATTAACTCAACGTTTTATTTTTTAATTTTAAAATACCATATTGTTTGTATTAAGAGCAACACCCATCACTATTTAACATACTTATTATTTTCTGATTAGAATCTTGAACAAATTAGAATCTGACATTGTATCCCTTAACTTTGAAACAGGACAATTTTGATTACTTTTCATTAGCAGTAAACAAAGGAAAACAAAATGTTTCTTCTTATATTTTACAAATTGAAGCCAATTCAGCTTTTAAGGAAAAAAAAAAAGATTCAGTCGGCTCATTTTATGGAACCAGTACTTCCTCACCATTTATCAAAACCTTTATGTTGATGATTATCTTCTTAAGAAAAAGTCAATCTACCTTTTCTTACTGATAAAAATAAAAATTTTGGAGAGAGTTTCCACATAGTCCAGATCTGTATTTCTTCAGACTAAGTGCTCATAATTCTTTTAATGATCCTTCAAAGAACAAGGTTCAAATCTCTGAATTCCCTTAGTCAATACCTTTGTAAGACCCTTGAATTTAAGAATGCCACCTCTATTTTTTGATGTCTTTAGTTTATATAACACTTGAGATGCCATCTCAATATCTTACAGACTTCTGAAAATCTACTTGGAGTAGTTTATCTCATTTATAATTACAGATAATTTGACTATGAGTTAATCCACAATTTTCTTTCTAGTAAACATATTAGGCTACTGTTCTATGACTGTTTAGTACATAATAGGTACACAATAAATATAGAATGAATTAATAAATTATTAAATATATTATTTTCAAAACTTATCTCTTTCAGATTCATCTGCCTTGAAACTTTTGCAGTTCTGTTTGAGAGTGAATGTTCAAGCCTTTATGTGCATTGCTATTATATTAAATCTTGTAAATTTATCCCATTACACAAATCTAAATTTTATACTAACTTTGTCATCAATTCTCATCATTAACAGCTTTTAATAATATATCAAATATGTCTTCATTCAGATCATTAATTTAAAATGGTAGAATAGGTTAGGGCAGAGAAGTGATCCTTTACACATAACTGATAGTCTTCCTAGAAGACGGCATTCTTTCCTTAATCAACTCCTTCCAGTTTGATGTCACTGATATATTACTAATTTGCCTAATTGAATTGGCATCAAACTCATAAAATTCTCTATCTTTAAAAAACGTGAGAGACTTCACATTATATTTTCTGTGGATTTTCCAATGATATACTACTGAGATGTTTAAAGTTTAGCTTTGCATAAACCAGAAATGCTGGGAATGTTAGTGTTAACATGTTGCAAATAGTATAAAATTTTTGTTTACTTCAGCATTCTGCTTGACCATGCTTACTTTCCTCCACCTAAAAATTGTATTTTTCTTGTCATTGTTATTGACCTTTAATGCAAAATTAATCCACATATACCCATTAAAAATGTTTAAGTACATAAAATATTGCTTCTCTCAAATAACTTAATAGCATTTAATCGTCAGTAAAATTTTTTTCTGAAAATAATGTCTTATGTCAAGGAGTAAAAAATGTGGAAAAACTTTGAATAGGTTATTTCTCAGGGGTGGGATTATTGAGAGAGTTGATTTACGCTTTATAATTTGAATCATTTGTATTTTTAAACAGCAAACACATGCCACTGAATTAAAATTATCTTTTTGAATTTAAATACTTTCATTAGATTGATTCATCAGAGTGGAATTCTAAGATATCTAATGCCACATTATTTCTGATATTAAAAACAACTGGAATGTTTATGAACGATGGAATGGTTAAGTACATTTTTTAAATTCATGCAAATCAATATTATGTGACCAATATATCTTTACATATATTTTGACTCAGTGGTTTCACTGACAGATTTCACTGATAGATACTAGATAATTAGATAGAAAGATAAGCAGATAGTCAGAGAGACAGATATCAATAATTAATAGAAAAATCAATGGAAATATTAGATAGATAGATCAATAGATAATAGAAGATGATAGACACAAAAGACAGATAGTTGAACACATAGACACACATATATACACATATATATACATATATAAGCAATGTATATTTCATATATATATGTTAAGAAGTGGGTGTATAGATGGACAGACAGAGATAGACAAGAAAACGTCAGACAGATAGATAAGTAGATAGATAGACTTATGAACAGATTGTCAAACAGACATAGACAACTACAAATAATAGACATACAGAGAAATGGATAGATAAACAAACAAATAGAAAACAAGCAGACAAATAGAATGACATTCATATATTCAGATAACCTGAATAAACAGAGGGATAAGACACATGTAGAAAGAGAGAGAGAGAGGGAGAGAGGGAGAGAATAAATATATATTACCCTAACAGCTAGGGACAGGAATTTCTTAGGAAGGCACAGTTATTGTTCAGGGAAAGATTGGTTAATATTTGAGGTATAGGAAGAAAGCTTTCAAAATGTGTTTCTCTGGGAAGCATCAAAATAACCAAGGAGATAACTAAATTGCTCATGGTGAGAGAATGAAAAGGACATGTACATTGACTTACATCACCAATGAAAAGAAAAACTGATAAAGATAGTTAAGAAAATGGAAGTCTAGTGTTAATTTTGATGTTATTTCTTATTTCTGTGATTAAAATCCCTTCTATACTAATAAAGTCTATAGTAAAATCAATCAAACTCAAACGTTTGGGGAAAAATTTATATTTTCCCTCGGCAAATATACTCAGGTAATCTTTTATAAAGTTTTAAACTCTGATTAAATATTATCAGCTCTTCTGGGATTGATTGATTTCCAATAGATTGCTAAGTTAATAAATAAACTTTATGGAGGACAACATACTGCCAGGCACTGATATAGATTCTGTGGATATATTAATGAAAAAAATTAAATTATTGATTCCATAGAACTTGAGAAATGGAATATTGCCTCTGCTCTGTCAGTAAACAGAGCACGTCACAGTCATCAGCGATTGCAGCCACAGCCGTGGTCAGTGGTGAGCTGGTGAGCCCTGAGGGAACTCAGGAGGAAGCAGAGAATACCTGCCATCCAGCAGCCATCAGACTGCAGCCACCCCCACCCCCGCCCCGCCTCCCCCGCCCCCTTCCCTCCTAGGGAAGAAATGAAACTGAGGATGTGAAAACACAGGATACGACCCTAGATAGCTGAGGTGCATATCAAAGGAATGATTTCCGGGAGCCCAGACTCTTGCATCTTCCCAGACGTAGAAGAGTGCTAAATTCCTTAACTTGACATATCTAGTTTTCTTTTATTAACAGTAATCTTCTGTTCCTACTACCTACCTTTTGTTGCAAAACTCCTGTATCCTAGCTCGCCCCTTGCCTCCTCGGAGCATTTCTCTCAGGGTTACCTGAGATGCTGCCTCCTGGGCTTGAAGTCCTATTATTCCCACCAAATAAAACATAACTCAACTTTTAGGTTGTGAATAATTTTTTTAGTCGACAAACTTATATTCTAATGTAAGAATATAGGTTATAAATAAATACATATGTTAATATAAAACATATGATAAATGGCATGTGTAAGGGGAAAAAGAAAGATAGGAAATACTGCTGTGGGAATCATTGATGACGTGGGAATGGTTGCTCTAAAAGGCTTCATTTATATTTAAGCAGAGACGTGAAGTGTTTCCGGCAGAAAGAAGCATGTAAGACCCTGGCATGGTAGAGGAATATCAAGAAGACTTATATTGCACAGCAGTCTTCAAAGGCAGCAGGAGAAGGAAGAGTAGGAGAACTAGGAGAAGTAAAGAGATGGCAGGGGTAGGGGGCAGGGATAGATCACAGAACTTATTTAGGCTGTTGTAAAGACTTTAGGAAATAACACTCAAGACTGGTTACACTATTGTTCTGTAATGTATAAACTCTGGAATATCAGTAACCTAACTCACAATATATTTACTTGTTTGTTCACAGACAACCTTATAGATCTGTTAATGGTCACACAGGCAAAGAGAAAAATTCTTGGTACAATCAATATTCTGTATTCGGTGAGATGAAGTAGGATCTAACACACAAGTAGAGGGATTGGCTTTATATAGAATTAGGGGCAGTTTATATGAGATGAAAAGACAGAGTGCATGGGTACATATTCAGGTGTGTTGGTAGGGAGATATGGTACTGGGAACGTATGGAAGTTCTCAGGATTGTTCCTATTTTCTTAGTGACTATGGAAATAATCATCAGCTGAGAGTATGAATCCAAAGAGGAATTGGTGGTTTGAGGAAAGAAAAACTGAGAAATTGCCATCTGGAAGAGACAGCAAATGAATGGATTAGGGATACACAGTAGGATTCCTTTGCAAGTTAAAGTACACATTGAAGTTTATAATCCAGAATTTAAGGTGACACCTGGCAGCAGGTTTGATTTTTTTCAAGCCACATTCAATTGCATGGATGTGGAAGCTGAGTTTTTTCCCAAGTGAGTGAAATGAAGAGGAGACTGAGCATGTAGGTTGAGGGTAAATTCAAGTGAATGGTTATAATAACGGTCATTGGAATCTCAGCTAGATATGAAGGGAAGCATACAAGAGGGTAGAGGAATTATTAAAAAGTGTAAGTTCCACTGCATTATAGGTTGAGCTGAAATTTGAAGACTTTCTTGGCAGGGTAATGGAGTGAACTAGAAAGAACATGGGTGACAAAATACTGATGCTTGATGTCAACTACAAATTAGCACTAACCATCTACCTCTACAAGGATTAAATCATGGGCTACTGCAGCTGCTGACTTTCAACACCATCTGAAAGTATTTCAAGGTGGAGAGCAGAAATGAGGCATTCTGTGCTTTGGGAAAAACTGGCAGAACAGGTCTTCAGTCAGTGAGATATTTTCGAGACGATATTAGAGGAGCCCTATTCTTGTATTTCCGCATATCTAGAAAAGCAATGAAATCCTTCATGGTGATGTCTGTTCCTCGTGACTAGCAGTAACCTTCACGAGACTAGCAGAAATCTTCTGTGAAAAACATATGTGCTTGATTGCATGTACTCCCCCTTCACCAAAATCACATGTAAACTGACCTTCCCCCCTTCCACTCTTGGAGCAGTTTCTCAGAGCTATCTGAAATGATGTCTCCCAGGCTATAGTCCTCATTTTGCCCCAAATAAAACTTAACTCACAACTCTCACGTTGTGCATTTTTTTCAGTCGACATTGATATTGAGAGAGTAGATTAGTTGGATTTATTGGTACAAGTGGAAAGTAAGTGATTTTGAAAGGGCCAGTGACAAACAGGTAGCAACAGAACAGAAATAGTTTGAGGTCTTGTTTATAAAGGTTTGGGTATAGAGAAAACATATGAGATTGTGTAGTAATATGGGGATTAATAATAGCTAACCTTGAGATAAAGGGAGAAAATGCGTATAAGAACCTGGGGAGAAAGAGTCGCACAGAGTGAATATATTTAAATTTGGAGGGCAAACAAAGATATGTAGCATACAGATATAAACTAGAGAATAAGATTATTTGAAAAGTGAAGCTACTAAATGGACAAGGTACTGAGGGAACTCTGACTGAATATTGGAAGGGGTATCTATTTGGATATTGAGATTACCTAAAAATATGACCAGAATAAATTTGAATATTGTGACAGTTATAGGGAAAAAATAGCTCTTATAGCAATAGAAAAGAGGTAAGTGAATTTTAGGGGTTTAATGTACATTCCCTAAGTAGAGAAGGAAGTTTTCGTGTAGCTGAACAGAAAAAGCCCAGGAAGATTTGTTTTGGTATAAAACAAAACATAATGTTTTGGTTTCCTTCTCAGAGAATGGTACAATGAAACATCAGTGTTAGAGAGAACAAAGATTAACCACAGGGAAATTTGGTATCAGTAAAAATCTGATTTTCTGCCCAGTAGTTCTATCAGTTGCTGAGAATGGAGTGTTAAAGTCTCCAACTATAATTGTGGATTTGTCTATTTTTTCTATAAGTTTTTGTTTCATGTGTTTTGAGGCTCTATCGTTTGGTGCATACACATTTAGAATTATTATATATTTTTGTGGATTGGTCCTTTTATCATTATGTTAAGCCTTCCTATATCTAGCAATTTCTTAGCTCTGAAATTTACTTTACCTGATATAAATATCCACTCCTGGTTTTCATTTTATTATGGTTTGTCTGATATATCTTTTCCAGCCTTTTACTTTCGATATACCTATATTGTTTTAAGTCCCTTTTTTTATAGATAGCATATTGTTAGATTGTATTTCTCTTAATTTTTAAGAATAGTTTTATATTTATAGAAAAAAATGTTAAGACAGTGTAGAAAGGTTCTGCAGATCCCACACCCGGTCACCTCTGTAAATATCTTACATTAACATGGTATATTCATCACGATTAAAGAACTAATACTGATACACAATTATTAACTAAAGTTCATATTTTATTTAGATTGCTTTAGTTTTTACTTAAAATTGTTTTTGTCTTCAAGGTATCCCATCAAGGCTACTACGTTACATTTAGTTGTCATGTCTCCTTAGGCTCCTTTTGGGGGGAACAGTTGCTCGGAATTCCCTTGGTTTCGATGCCTTGACAGTTTTGAGGTGTAATGGTTAGATATTTTGTAGCATGTCTCCCAATTGGGACTTGTCTAATGTTTTTATCTTTATCAGTTTGAGATTGTGTGTACTTGAGAGGAAGAACACAGAGGTAAAATGCTATTTAAATCACAACATTTCAAGGGTACATACTATAACATGACTTACCAATGTTGTAAACCTTGATCACCTGGCTGAGATAGTGTTTGTCTGGTTTCTCCACAGTGAAGTTACTCATTTCTCTCCCTTTCCATACTTTCCTTTTTGGAGGAAGTCGTTATGTGCAACCCACATTTAAAGGAGAAAGGTGTTATGTTCCACATCCTTGAGGGTAGAGTATCTATATAAATCAGTTAGTTCCATTATTCTTCTGCAAAGGAGATTTTTCTATTCATTTACATTTAGTTATTTATGCAATCATTTGTTTAGATCAGTATTGACTCACGAATATTTATCTTATTCTGTGGATAAAATCTAATACTACTTTATTTTGTTGCACAAATTGTTCCAGTTTTGGCCATTGTAATGCTTGCCGTTGGCTCCTTACTTTCTAATACTAAGAGAACTTCAAGGCTCATCTTAAATATTCCCTGCCTCAATCCTAGAATCCACCGTTTCTCCAAAGAGACCTGCTTCCTTTTATTGAAGAATGTTACTGAAAACCAAGATCTAGGTGCAAGGAAATATATGTGTGTATATTGCCATGTGAATGTATACATATCTGTATATATTTCTATGTGTAAACATCAGTGACTATATTAAATTAAGCATGAATTCATACTGATGCTTCCAATTCAAACCCATTGCCACGTGAATAATTCTAGCCCATACCACTTCCTTATCTGTAAATAGGTTAGGAGTTAGGACGAACATTGCAAAAACTGATTTGTTCTGTTAGGGCACCCTTTCATGGATTTTAGCTAGGGAGATCAGTGTCTTCTTGAATCTATTTTGTCTGTGCCTCTTGGTAGTTCCAGGTTGGAGGCTTCTGCAGTGCCCTGATTTATATATATGGGATGCAAATAAGAAAACACAGGGAACTTACTGCCACATTGTTTTGTAAGCTCTAAGTTTACCAGTCAGTCCATTTCTTCTTTCCACCATTCAGAGTCTTCCCAAGGCTGTTTGTTGTACTAAGGAGGAGGACCTGGAAAGAATGAGATTATTCCATTATTATCTTAATAACTGTCTCCAGAATCCTTCTTAGAAAAGCTACTGTTTAGAGTTTAGGAATATCTTACAACTGTTACAGTAGAAAGTAAGACCCTTGACAAATAGGTGACTTTATATAAATCCAATAAATAAAAGACAGTTAAGCGGTTCTACACATTAAAATATGAAAGTTTCAAACTCCTAAGTGTTTTAGACAGTGTTTCTATCTCTCTATTTTGTGGAAATTAAAAAAGGACTGAGAATTATTATTACCAAAAATATAAATAGTATATGAGGAATGGCACAAGGATCATAAATTGAAACAATTCATTAGAAACAAGGTCTCTGATCCAGGCCTGACCATAAGACTAACATCTTGTCTCTCTTCTACCATCAGATCTGTATTTAATAAAATCTTTGGGAAGTTTAGACTTTTGAGAGACATAGAAATCTAGGATTTTCATGTCAAACTCAACTACGTACAAGAGAAATAAGTATACATGTATACATCCAGATCATGGAATTCATCTTTGTACATACAGAGGAAGAAATAGATATCCAACACTTTCATGACAAGATGATATATTTATATTGTTCATAGTTCTATAATCATGAATGCATTAAAATTGCCTTTAGACAAAATAAAAAGATAAGCCAAAATTGGATAAAATATTTGCAAATCACATATCTGATAGATAACTTGTATCCAGAATATATAAATAAATATCACAACTCAATAATAAGAAGAAAACAATTTAAAATGAGCAAAATACTTGAATTAATATTTTATCAAAGAATACATACAAATTGTTACTACGAATTAGAAAATGTTCTTAAAACTTTTAGTCATTAGGAAATGCAAATTAAAACCACAGTGGTATTTCACTACACATGGACCAGAATTACTATAATACAAAAGATAAACAATACCAAGAATTATGAGGATTTCAAGAAAATAGACCCCTCCTACAGTGTTGGTGGGAATGAAAATAGTGCCGTGTTTTTGGAAACATTTGCCAGTTTCTTAAAAAGCTAAACATAAGCTTATTATATGACCCAACAACTTCACTCCTATGACTCTAAGAGAAATAAAAACATATATCCACTCAATACCTACTATGCCAATGGTCTTAGCAGCATTGTTCATAATAGATAAAATGTGGAAACAACTCAACTGGCAAATGGATAAATAAGTGTGGTATATCCATGCAATGCATATACTATGCAGAAATAAAAAAGAAATAAACTATATGCAACTTAGATGGACCTCAAAACCCTTATGAAAGAAGCAAGGCACAGAATATTACACATTATATGATTTCATACAAAATGTTTAGAACAGACAAATTTAAACAGAAATCAGAACTGTGGTTACCTGGGGCTGAGTGTGGGAGTGGGAATTGGCTTCAAACAGGCTCAGTGGAATTGTTTGGAGTGATAAAAATGTTTTTAGAGTGGACCATGGTGATTGTACAGCTCTATAAATTTATCAACTTATAAATAACTAAAATATATTGAATTAAGTCTCTTCAATAAAGCTATTAATATTATCTTCAGAAAATAAAAGTTGAAGAAAATTAGAGAAAATCCATTTTCTCAGGTGATGTTTGACAATAGAACGCAGTTACAATATGGCTCACTCTCCATGCTTCTGGACAAATATTATAATGATAGAATTCCTGCATAGACAAATAATTGAGACAGTTTTATATGGAAAGTATTGTTAATTTCTGTGAAGATTAGCATTACAAAAACTCAGTCATAAATTTTTCAATCATTTTGTTTTTCAAATGGCAAGTTAACAAAGAAAAAAAATGTTATATTTGGCAATATATTTTTTGAAATGATTACTTTATCGATTCATCATTTGCCAGAACTCTTAAAAATATATAAAATCGATGATGGATGCTCTCAGATTTTCTGTTAGCTTATTTGCAGAATTCTAATATGTAGTGTTAGTTCCGGAAACCACAGTTCAGAAATTCTCATCACTGGTTTATACTACTAACTCTCAGCTATAGTAATAAACAGTTTACTGTTAACATAATTTAGGGATTCATCTTTTGCATTAATCTAGTCATCATCACTTCTTTTTGATCCAAGTTTTATATTGATTTTATATATTTGTCCTCACATGCTTCAGTAATATTAGATGATAAGAATGAATTAAGAAAAATTGATATGAAGTTTGAAATAAAACGTCCATCGTAATGTTAGAATATATTTCTTAAGGGGAATAGCTGGAACTGGAACACAGATAGTCTGACTTGAAAGCATGCGCTCTCAACTACTAAGAAAAGCCAGAGAAAATCTAAGTGTATGCATGAAACCGATTTTACACATTTTATCCTCTAATAATTTTAGTATGTAGCTCATCACCTTGCAATCCTTTAAATATATACAGATTTACACATAATCCTTCTGGTATCAGTGAAAGTAGTAATAGCATGGAAATAATAATCACATAATTAAAATAACAATAAAAGCAGAAAATACTTCAACAACATATGTCAACATTTAAAAATGTTGTCAGGGTTACTATTCACACAGCAGTATCTATGAGGTTGACTCTATGAGTAATTCCAAATTGGCAGATCAGGAAGCGGAGGCAGAATGAGGTGTGGTAATTTGCTGCACAGTATTGTGAAGCCAGGTTTCCAACCCAGATAGCATGACCTTGTAATTTGTACTTTTAATCACTACAGTCTCTCTCTTTCCTGGTTAATTTAGTCTCCTCCATCATAAAATAGGAAATAGAATCATGACTAAAATGGCCATCATGCAAATAAAACTGATTTCTCTAAGGGAATTACATTTTTGCAGTAGATACAAACCTATGGAGATGTTTTACACTTGTCAGCATGTTAACTTTAAGCCAAAATGAGCAATAAAGGCTTCCCTGAATACCATTCACAGTTCCTTTATTACCTAGTTATATTCAGCATGGTGAAAACAGGTCCTAAAACCTTAAACCATGAAACAAAGTAACACTTTAATGTTTTACATGTTTCAAATTGAAATTCAAGTTATATATTTTACCAGCGAATTTGTTGACTCTGTAGGAATTTTCTGACATGTAGATCAGAAAACTTGCTACAAGTTGCCATTTGAGGACTTCCAGGACTTTTCAGTTCCCAGGTAATTTCCCCCTGACTTAATGCCTAAATGCTAGCCCTCAAGTCTTAAAGATGACAGTTAAAATTTAAATATATTTTCTGGAAATGATAATGCTATAAGCCATTGTCAGTCACATCAATTAAATTATTAATAAATATGTTATATTATATACAAAAATAAAGCCAGATTTTTACAATGTAATGGATAGTCTCTACTTTCCTTTTATCACAGTCTGTCTTAAGTTATCTTTCACAATGTCTCCCAAAATAGATCTCCCCAAAACAGTAATAAGTATTTGCTTACATAGAACTTATATAGAGCAAGTCACTTTTAATAGAGCCAGAAAATATCTGAAGGATGGGTGCACTTGTAAGAAAGGCAGGCTTGGATTAAATATCACAGGAGGCTGTTCCAAACAGGTGGAAAGACAGGAGGATACGGGTCAGAACCACAGGTCTCAGAATAGTGAACAATGCCAAAGCTGAAGATCAAGGTAACTCGAAAATAGAAATGGATATGACAAGAAACTATATTTAGACCCACATTTTTTATAGAAATGAAATTTAATGGGGTCATTCTAATGAATATTAGGAATGTAAATGTTACATGTATCATCAAGAAAAGAAAACCTACCCAGGAATTTTTATCTGACCTTTACCAAATATTCAAAGAACAGTCCAATCTAGCAAACTATTTTTTTTTCCCATGAGAAAAAGATAAAAAGAAATTCCACAACTCATTTCATCAGGCTAGAGAAACCTTGAAAACAGAGCCTGACATGCTATGTAAAAGAAAAGAATATCATAGGCCAATCTTAGTATTGAACATAGATATAAATTTCTGACACAAAGTATTCACAAACAATTTTTTAGCATATATAGCACACTAGAAATAAAACGCAACTTAATCTGGAAAGGATAACTACAAAAAATTTATAGCAGACATTAACTCAATGCATTAAAATACTAAAAACTATCACTTTAGTCAGTAACAAGTAATATGTTTGACACTGCTCTTCTATTTAACACTGCAATTTTAGACACCAGCTTCATATATGTAGTTTGAAGTACCAGCAAATAAACAAATCAAAACCAAGATACCGTTTACAAATGCAACAAAAAATTTAAAATACTTCAAATAAATATAAAATATGTTCATGATCTTATAAAGAAAATCTCAAAAGTGTTTTGAAATATATTTTAAATAGATCTAAATAAATGAAGTGACACTATATTTTTAAAGGAAAATATACCAACATAAAAACGTTAATATTTCCCCAATCCATCTATAGATTTAATGCAATTCCAAACTCATAAATAAGATTTTCATGAAATTTGACAAGTTGATTCTACAACTTATATAAAGAGCCAACAGTCAAAAATAGCCAAGATATTTTGGATGGAACAAAGAAGGGAAATTTGCCATTATTGCTTATGCTAATTATGAAAATGTAGTATTTAACTGCTCTTGTGCAGTGATTAAAAATTAAATGAATAAAAAGACTACAGATCCAAAAAGAATGACCAAAATTCTCTGAAAACCTAATTAATGAAATAGGTGGCATTTCAGATCATTGGGGAGAAGTTAGACTGCAAAGATACAGCGCTGGGAAAATTGTTTACCCATATGCTTACAGATAGAAATTTGATCTCTTCTTGACACTTTACATAAATTTAATTTCTAGTTGATTTTAGACTTAACACTAATTAATTGTAGTTACAAGATACTTTCTAAACAAGACATAAAGTAAAACCACAAACCATAAAGAAGGTTGATATATTCAACTACATAATATTGAAAATAGTAAGTATGAATGCCACAGAGATATATTTACAATTCCTAACTGACATAAAGTTTATATTTTTAATATAAAATAATTGACATAAAGTAATAAAAATAGTAGTTAATAGGAAAATGAAAAATGATATAAAATGTCATTTCATAGAAGCACAATATTGCAAAAAATATAATAAAAATACTCTATCTCATTAGAAACTGAGGCATGAAAAATAACAAGATAAATTTTCATATCCACTAGGCTGGCAAAAATGAAAAAACTAAAATAATACTAAATGTTAATGAAAAAGTGATCTTCTTTCCCTGCTAGCCATAGTTTAAATCAAGTATGTAAAAACAATTTTTCTTTACTAAATGTAATTTGAAATGCATGTATATAATGATCTAAGAATTCCAATAATAGTATATACTATAAAAAATATTTTAAAAATAATCTGGTAGATATATGCTAGATTACTCCTAGAAACATCATTTGTAATAAAAAATAAATCTGGACACAACCCAAATCTTCATCAACAACAAAGCAGATAGATAAATTGCTGTTTATATGTTCAAAAGAATCTCACAAAGTGGTAGAAATTAAGGAATTAAATGAATCTCAAAATATCAGTATGGAGTAAACAAACAACAAAAGCAGTTTACAATATAATTCCATTTGTATATGTATCTAAACTCATGGGGGAAAAGAGAATATGTTTTTTATGCATAAATATATATATGGAATATTAGCTAGAAATTGTGTTAAACTCCTATTAATTGAGACCTTATTATAGTAGCTCAAGTAATTTAGGATTTTATTTTTCAGCTAAAAGAAAGAGGTGGGTAATCCAGGGATTGCATAGAAATTCCTTTTATTTTAAATGCTGCTCCTTACTTAACATTGCCTCTGTGTTTGAGTTCAAAAGATGGCTGGTGAAGATTTGACCTAAAGAACACATTCTAGACAGTAGTAAAAAGAGGAAGAAGAAAGAACAAATAGAAAGAGAATTCTCCTGGGAGCCTCATTCAATGACTTTCACTTAGATCTTTCATCTCAGAGGTCACCATTATCTTCAAAGAAAGCTAGAAAAGGTAGTATTTTAGCTGAGCACATTGTCACCTGCAATGAAATCAGGGCTCTATACCAGAGGAGAATAGGGAAAAGGAAATGGGATAAGCAACTAGCAGTCCTTCCCTCTTATGGTTGCTGAAAATAGTGCTATACTTTATGACTTCGACTGTCTTCTAGCAACAGAGCCTAAACATGTATGGGACAATGACATTGTCATGTTCTAGATGTTTACTTTACATTCCTTATGTGAAAAAAAATTCATTTGTCTTTTATTACCAATAGAAAATGTTTCTATTTTTAGAAGAAAACAAGGCAGCTTGCATGTCTCAAATTAATAGAAACTTATTTTGTGTATTTTCTGCAAAAACAAAACAAACTTAGCTTTAAATTATATACTGTAAGCTCTGCATTTATTCAAAAGGTAGAGAGGAGATGTCAGTGAGAAAGCACTTATGGTGTCCTAGGCACTGTGTTGGGTACTTAGCATTCAGAGTGGTTCCTTTCTGAGTTACCATATCTCATGCAACAGGCCTCAGGACAAATTCTACCATATCACACAGTGTGGGTTAAAAAAGTAGGCTTCACAGGCGTAGCAAGAGAAGAAAGCTTTAGGGTTTCCAATCCCTCCTGCTGTCCCCAGAGAAGCATACTGGAGCCAGGGCACCTGGTTTGATATGGTCTGTTTATGCATTCTCTGGGGGACCCTGACTCTCCCTATTTTTCTATCTTCCTACAGGGCGAGCATGACAAAACATGTTGTCAGAGGATGAAAAAGTAGACTTCTGGAATGCAGAAAATCTGTATTTCAGTGTTTTAGGTTTAGAGGAACAGTGTGGGAAAATCAACTGTCTAGTACATGTGGGTCATAACAACTATATTATTATACTTAACATCTTGCATTATACCTGAGCAAGCTGAGCTCAGAGATGTAAGTTAACATGTCTGAAATCAGGCATCCAGTGAGTCTCACAATTTGATCTACAATTTGAAAGCATACAGTACTATTCTACCATGCTATATTGCTTCCTAACCTAAATATGACTGAGGCAACTACAGAACTCCATCAAATTCTATTTACCCTAAATTTTTCTCATTTTTTCCAGAATTCAGGTATTTATTTTGGACAGAGCTTTACTCACACATGCATATGGACACACACATACATGTGTATATGAATATATATGAATCATTCATATATATGTATCAGCTATTCACACACCTCAGAAAAGAAGCAGAAAGAGAGCACAAAATGGGAAGACAGTATGGAGGTTCCTCAGAAAACTAAAAATAGTTACCATGTGATGCAGCAATCCCACTCCTGGGTATATACCTGGACAAAACTATAACTCAAAAAGATACATGCACCCCTATGTTCATAGCAGCACTATTCACAGTAGCCAGGACGTGGAAACAACCTAAATGTCCATCGAAAGATGAATGGATAAAGAAGAGGTGGTATGTATATACAATGGAATGCTACTCAGCCATAAAAAAGAATGAAATAATGCCATTTGCAGCAATATAGATGCAACTAGAGATTATCATACTAAGTGAGGTAGGCCAGAAAGAGAAAGATAAATACCATATATCACTTATACGTGGAATCTAAAATATGGCACAAATGAACCTATCTACAAAACAAAAACAGACTCACAGGCATAGAGAACAGACTGGTGGTTGCCAAGGGGTTGGGGAGGAGGGAGAGAGATAGACTGGGAGTCTGGGGTTGGTAGATGCAAACTATTACATTTAGAAGGGATAAACAACATGTATAGCACAGGGAACTATATCCAGTCTCCTGGGAAAAGCCATAATGGAAAAGAATATTAAAAAAGAAGGTCTATATGTGTATAACTGAGTCACTTTGCTGTACAGCAGAAATTAGCACAACACTGTAAATCAACTATACTTCAATAAGAAAATCAAATTAAAAACCATAAATTTTATGGGATACCTTTATAGGATCGATAAAATGATTTTAACACACATACAAAAGAAAGAAAGCACAATGTGATATTTTAAATCTGAATATTACCAAGTCAGTAAAAGCTACATTACAATTTATTTCCATTTTCTAAATTTCTTTTTATTAATATTCATAATAAAACAATAACACAAGAGTCAAGAAATTCAAAGCTTAGTTATGCAAAAATCAAGTAGGAGGAGCAAATTCAGAAAATTACAATTAAGGGTTTGTTTTATTGTTGGAAGAAGATTCAGTAAAACTGATTTTGAAATATAATGATTTGATAAGTTTAGCAATGGTTTAGAGAGCTAGGTAATATGCAATTATTTGACAAAGTTGGTTAATAACTGTTAATCAGGCCAAGGTCAAAAGTTAATTCACTCTTGAGAACAGTCAGCTTCACTGTTTCACTGTAATGAATTGTACTGATAAACATCATCAGTCACTTTGCAAATGGATGCCTTTGATTAGAAAGAAACTGTGATAGCAGAATACACACAAATCATAACCAAATTTTGCTACTACTAAATAAAATTTAAGTAATATATTTAATATATTATTAATGTTGACTTTATATGTAAAGGACATATAAACCACAAAAGTAGATGTAAATGAGAGAAAATATTTTGTCCTATTATCAGCCAGTGTCACAGAAATGTAAAATTAATTATCAGAGGGACACCACTTGATTACTGTTATATGTACTTGTGGAGAATTTAGATTCCAGATCAAAGACATTGTTCATCTTCTCCCTTATTAAACTATCTTGATATTCAATGATTGATAACAGAGAAGATTGAAATCTTCTGATAATCTTAAACCATTATATAGCTATTAATTTTAAGTTCTCTACTAAGATTTCTGCTGCAATATTTTGATAAAGGGATATTACTTCATCAATATAAATTTCACTCCAAGTTTGCACTTCAGTGGAACTACTATCACCATGTAAATATGTTTCACTTTGTGCAATAGATAAATCTGTGTAAAGTTGAAGCAAAATCAAATGTTTACAATCATAACTTTATAGACTACCGTGTTAAGTGTTCAAGAACTTTAATTTCTTTAAGGATATGAGAGTGCAGGAACTCAACAAAAGCTGGTCTGCAGAAGGGCCAAAATTAACCAAGGAAACTTTGCCTGCTCTCTTCTGTGTATACTACAAGAGCCCATATGAAACAGTCAAAAATCATAGTTAAGGACCTGTAGCTTAAATCTTCCCGTAAAAATTATTGACTTGTGAATGGGATAACACATTATATTATCAACAAAATAATGCTTACTTCATAAATATTTTGTAGGTTACAGGAAATTTTTGAACCACACATTTTTTTTACCTTTGCTGCAAAAGAAAATACACACTTTTTATTTTCAAAACTGTCCTTATCTCCTGGAAGAAGTCTTTTGTTTCTATGGCCTAGACTTTTACCTGTCAAGGTCCTAAAACTTTCAAAGGTCCTAATGATCCTTGAGCGAAGGAATTTATTATATCATAAGCTGTAAGTAAGTAAATCTGTGTGGACCTTCTATACTGGAATATATATCCTCTGAAGTACTCAAGCTAGTCAATAAAACTGCAATAGCATACTTCACTGAGATAGTAATGTGTTTTTTTCTTCTGTTAGGAGAGTAAAAATAGAAGATGAGCATTTTTTTCCTCTCCCATTCTAAGAATTCTGTACAGTTAATCTCAAGTTACTTCTCTGTGTTTCTTAAAAAGCTTATATCTTTTGCAATTTATTCTCCCACATAGAAATTTCTCCTTTATCTTCAAACCTGGAACAATCCTTTCTCCATCACCAGTTATGGATGAAGAGCTGGCTTCTAATATCACTGTGAATATTAGATACAATCAAAGGTAACTTGCATATATTTCCACCACTACAAGCACCCTGCTACTTGCTTCTGTGCCCATATGTTCTCACATTTTTCCTTTTATTAGAGATCTAACATCTTTGCTTTGATCTAAACCTAACTTTTCCCCTCACTCACTAGATCTCATCCCCTCTCTCCTACTCTAAGGCCTCAGTAGTTTTTTCAACTACATTAATTTTTTTGGTCCTACATCATGAATTCTTACCTCTCTACTAGATAATACTTTCAAGCCTACACTTAGGCTGTAGTTTTTTGCATCTTAAAATGGTACATTTCCTCCTGGGACCTCTCTCCTCAACTGAAAAACTGTATATTTAATTGCTTACTCTTCTCTATTTGAATGTACTCTTCAAACTTGACATGTTTAAAACCTAAATCCTGTTACCCTTTATTAAAACATGTACGTAGACACCACCTTTTTTTTTTTTTTTTTTTTTTGCCTATTTTATTGCATTTGGTTCCTAAGGTCTCCCTGCTTCTGCTTTAGCTCTCTGAAGTCTATTAGAAACCTGGTAGTCAGAGGAATCTTTTAACACAGTGTCAAGGGAGACTATGTCACTCTTCTCCTCAAAGTCTCCGAAAGCTTCCTCTCCAGCTTATGGTACAAACATAGTCTTTGCCGTGGCCTCTTCTGGTCCCACCATCCCTTGCTGACTGTGTCCCCCACTCCATATCTCCTTTGCCCCCTTTGCTCCGGATGTTCTGGCCATCTTGCTTTTCTTAGAAAATGCCACTTTAGTATTTTTACAGTTATTATTCTCTCTATATTGAATACTTTTCTTTCACATAATACATATTTCACTCCTTTTCTTTCTTCAGGTCTCTACCGAAATGTCACTACATCTGGGTCTTCCCTGACTTCTATATTTAAAACAGAACACACACACATTCTGAACTCTTTATGCACTTTATATCATGTATATTTCTTCAAATAAATTGTCTATTTTCTATCTTCAGACAAGTCCTTTTCCTGTTTTGGTTCTTCATGTATGCAAGTGCCTTACTGGTACCTGGCACATAATATGTTCTCCACATATATTATTAAATGGGTGGATGAAGTCATGTTGGGCTATTTCAGATTTGTTATCCCTAACTTATCTAGCTCTAAGGAGTTGAAAAGCCATAACTTTCTAGGCTAGGTTTAGACTCTGAAATAAGAGTAAACTATTTAAACCCAGTGAAACTAGATAACGCAGCTGTACAATCTTTATTGGCACAAAGTACATTTTTCTTTTAGTACTTGATTATCTTGTTATGTTTGGTAACATTTGTAGACAGTAGGTACTAACAGCAGAAATCATACACAGTATTCAGAAAGGGGAAGACAAATGGGAGCCGTGAGAACAGGCTCATTAGAGGATAAGTGAAGGTGTAGAATAGAATTGACCACAAGGTAAGAAAAAAGTCAAACAAACAAAACCCCCAGAAGTCTGAGTTTGTTGATATATACTCCTTCAGGGTTATTACACCTCAGCATAATACAGGATACCCATTCAAGAAGATATCTATTACAAAATCTTATTAAAATATAAGAAATAAAGTTATAAGAATTTACTATATCATCATTCATTGAAAATTACAGTTTTTTAGAATTAGTATTTTACTTAACATGGCAAGAAGTGCACACTGTATTTTTTAAAATATTAAAATTTAAAATGTTATTTAGATAACTGCGAGATAATAGAAAATATATATATTGATCTCTGCCCTGCTTCCTGGCACAGAGCTCCTAAAACCCTAATAATTTCCTAAGTGATAAGAATACCAGGAGCACCTACTGTTCTAATATTTGCCTGACCCCATCCCTAACACAAGGTTCCTAAAACCCTTGCAAATTCCTAAATGATAAGAGCACTAGTAGGAACATCTATTTTCCTAATGAGGTGACTCTAGCTGGGCTCCTGGGTGGAAGCCGGTTATCAGAAAGAACAAGCCAGGTTAGAAGCTTGGAGTTTTCAGCTCCACCACCCATCTTCCAGAGGC
This sequence comes from Balaenoptera ricei, assembly GCF_028023285.1. Taxonomy (NCBI): domain Eukaryota; kingdom Metazoa; phylum Chordata; class Mammalia; order Artiodactyla; family Balaenopteridae; genus Balaenoptera; species Balaenoptera ricei. The sequence goes on from NC_082640.1 coordinate 129,958,490, forward strand.
AGGGAGAGGGGCTGGAAATGGAGCTGATAAATGATCATGCTTATGTGGGGAAGCCTTCATAAAATCCCAATATTATGGGGTTTGGAGAGCTTCCACGTTGGTGAATGCATTGAGGTGTTGGGAGACTGGTGTACTCTAGAGGGCATGAAAGCTCTGTAGCCCTTCCCACATACCTTGCCCTACACATCTCTTCCGTCTGGATGTTCATCTGTATCCTTTATCATATTCTTTAATAAACTAGTGAACATAAGTGTTTCCCTGAGTTTTGTGAGCCACTCTAGCCAATTAATCAAACACAAGGAGTGGGTCACTGGAACCTCTGATCTATAGCCTAATCAGAAGCACAAGTGATAACCTAGGCTTGCTATTGGTGTCCAAAATGTGTGTGGGGTGTTGGGGGGACTAAGGACTAAGCCCTTAAACCTGTGGGATCTGACACTAACTCAAGTAATAGTGTTAGGATTAAGTTAAATTGCAGGACAGCCAGCTGGTATAGCAGAGAATTGCTTGGTGTAGGGCAGAGGTCCCCAACCTTTTTGGCACCAGGGACCGTTTCCGTGGGAGACAATTTTTCCATGGACGGGGGTGGGGGTGGAGGGGGATGGTTTGGGGATGATTACATTTATTGTGCACTTTCTTTTTATTATTATTGCATTGTAATATTTAATGAAATAATTATACAACTTACCATAATGCTGACAGGAGGTGGAGATCAGGTGGTAATGCGAGAGATGGGGAGCGGCTGTAAATACAGATGAAGCTTCGTTGGCTCACCCGCCGCTCACCTCCTGCTGTGTGGCCCAGTTCCTAACAGGCCATGGATTGGTACTGGTCTGTGGCCCGGGGGTTGGGGACCCCTGGTGTAGGGCAAAACCCCCGCACATTTGGAGACTAAAATTGAAGTATTTTATGTGAATATTAAAGGAGGATCACAGGAAAGACATAGTAGGGAAGAACTGGGTTGTTCCATACAGAGGAAGGAAAAATCTGTAGGTTTTTCCTTTACAATAACTTTTCTGGATATGTTCTTTTATACAAAAGGACTTATTTTTCTGATATTATTGGGAGGGTGAGCAATATTATTGGATTTTATTTTATGCAAAATTATTTTCATGTTTGTCTCAACAAAATGGAAATTATAGGCTTATACTTTCATAGCTAGTACTGTACTCCAGCATTTCTATCTAAAATTGTCATAATTGTGTTCACACAGACCCTTGTGAAATAACAGATATAAAGACCTTTAAGTAAGATGGTTATAAATAAACTGGATTAAATATTTCATTAGGAATATAAGGATTTGTTATATTACCAAAATATTATTTCATTTTAAATTATACATAAGGAAACAATAAAGAATCTGGAAACACCAAAAGAGGGGAAGTTAAGAAAAAGAAACAACTAGGAGAAACTGCAGCAAATTTAGTCTATATACTTTGGACTCTCCTTGAACTAAGGTGAGTAGCTAAGGTATGAACTTAACTGAATCTTTCCTTATATGTTACAGACACCACCAATTTTCTTCCCCAGCTGGCCACCTTTTTCCATAGAGCAATGACAACTATGAGTTATACACAGGTGTTAGAAAACCAGGGTATCACTGTTTTTCCTGTTTGTAGTAGAGCTATAACAACAAGCTTAGATATCAGCAGCTAATGATTTATATTCAAATAAAGTATCTCTGTCCATAAAGTATCCTCTATTTTATTCTGAAAACTCTTTTTTTTTTCTTTCTTTCTCTGGGGTCAGAAGCATCTGGAAAAAATATTCTGAGGGTTTTCTTTTATTTATTAAAATTTTTCTTCTATTTAATAACACGATGATTTTGCCTTCCAATCACTATTTATTTAATGAATATTTATTAAATGTAAGTATATATGCCTGATACTATGCTCATTGTTCAGGATTCAATCATGAACCAGAGGGAGTATGTCCTTTGGCCCACAGTGATCAAATCCTAGTGAGGAATAGTGTTAGCTGAGGCACTAAGACTAAGGTGATAATATTGAATGTACTGAGATAGCAGCCACAGATACTAGATTTATTAAATGATTAATTGTTGGTGCAGAGAATGTGAAAGGAGTGAAAAATCAAAATAAATTAAGCTTTTATTGCCAACAATTTTCATTTTGAAAAATTCAAATAAATTAGGCTTACATTACTCTCATAATGGTTTCAATTATTCCACTTTGCAGATATAAAGTAATCAAGGTGGCAACAATAATTGCCTGAGTGTCATCAGACATGGCTGCTGGTTTCCCACAGGGGAGGTGATCCATGAGAGAGAGCAAGGCAGAGGCCATAATGTCTTTTATGATCTAGCCTCAGAAGTTATGCAACATCACTTCTGTAATGTACTATTGGTTACACAGCCCTATTTAATGTGAGAGAGGACTGCATAAGGAGGTGGATACCATAAGGTGAAAGTCACCGGGAACCATCTTGGAAGCTGGCTACCACATTCAGAATCATTTCATTTACTCTTTCTTTGAGATATTTTCCATTTAAAATCTGTTTTACTTAGAATGAGTGGTGATCAGACTCAGCATATTTTCAAATCTATGTAACAGTAATTAGATAAGTTCTTCTAAAGCCATAAGGCAAGACCCTCAGAACTAAACACCGGTTGTACTTCCTTTATTTATTATGTGATCTAAATTATGAAAAGTCTGTATTTGTTTTGGAAATTCTTAGGCTGTCTTTTGTCCCTGATGTTAGCATGCTTATATGCAATGCTTTTGAAGTTAAAAATATTTTCTTTTAATTTAGAGATTGCTTCATCCTGCCCCTTTATTTTACATAATGAGATTTCTCATATCCAGACAGGTCAACTAATTAAGGTTACAAAATTTAGAATAAAATTCAGGTATCATGACCCCGAATCCTTTTTCTTTCCTTTACAACTTCTTAGCAGCTGACTAGTTTTCAATAATTTCATGCTAGTTTAAGAAAACATTCATAAATTTAACATTAGAGATCTGCAGGCTGTTTATAATGGAACAATTCACAGTGCCAACAGCTATAAACTTTTCCTGTATGATTACCTTCTTTTCATTATGTTGGAGTTTCAGCTCGGCATTTCAAAGACCTGAAACAATGAAATAAGACTTCCTTCAGAGAGAAAACAAAACAGTGAAAATGTATGGGGAAACTGCAATTTTAGAAATGTGTTGATTTCAAGTTTTTGACAACAAAATAAAATTTTAGGAATTTATCTGTATAATTCATGTGTTTTTTGACATGCCATACTGAACAAAAGCAAGACTATGGAATCATTAAATTAAAATACACACACATATATGCTCCTTTAGTCCTTAATATCTACCTAGCACATCTATGTTTTCAAATATATTTTATTCCCTTTCAAATGAAAATAATTTTCCTCTTCCCAAACCAGCTTATTGGCACTAAAAGTAGTACACCTAAGGGTTGAATCACTTTAGGAGTTGTGAATCAACTATAAAATGAACATTAATTTATCAGTGAACAAAAATAATGCAGATACAATAGTGGATCACAAACTATTAGAATGTATTATTTGCTTGGTGTGTTGGCATATAATACAACAATTTGTGATTCTTTAGCTCCTTCTCTGTTCTTGACTTTTTGTTCTTTATAATAAGATTTAAAAACAGGAAAAAAATGCAACAAAGCTCAATAAAATAAAATTATATATTAGAATATCTTAAACTTGGTTTTTAATAGATTGTCTCATCAAATAACTGCACTGCAGTAACACATCTGTAAAATGACCATAGTGGAAGTAAGTAAAAAGAACTGCTTTATAGTTCTCAAAGTAAATATTTTGTAAAGAGGAAGAGACACTTGTGCTTATAGTCAGAACTTAGTATTTAACTTTAGTATTTCATACCAAATATAATAGATCATAATGCAGCTCCACTTTAAATTTTTGTTTTAGAACAGTTTTAGGTTTATAAAAAACTGAATAGGGACTTCCCTGGCAGCACAGTGGTTAAGAATCCACCTGCTAATGCACGGGACACTGGTTTGAGCCCTGGTCTGGGAAGATCCCACATTCCGCGGAGCAACTAAGCCCGTGCGCCACAACTGCTGAGCCTGCGCTCTAGAGCCTGTGAGCCACAACTACTGGGCCAACGAGCCACAACTGAAGTCCACGTGTATAGATCTCGTGCTCCGCAACAAGAGAAGCCACTACAATGAGAAGCCTGCACACCCCAACGAAGAGTAGCCCCCGCTCACTGCAACTTGAGAAAGCCCATGCGCAGCAACGAAGACCCAACGCAGCCAAAAATAAATTAAATATTAAAAAAAAGAAGAAAAAAACCAAACTGAATAGTCAAAAGAATTCCTATACACCCCACACTTAGTTTTCCAAATTATTAATATCTTACTTTAGTATGGTACATTTGTTACAATTATTAAACCAATATCTATATATTATTATTATTAACAAAAGCCCACACTTTATTCAGATTTTCTTGCTTTAATGTCAGAAGGAAGACCATAGGAGTAGAAACCAATGCTTTTTTAAAGCACATATATAACTGACTGATCAATGTTACTATAATATCTCATTCTGTTAATCGTGAGTTCAACTCTATGTTTTTGTGACATCATAAATCTAGACAGTCTTATTACTCACGTGTGTGGGATTAACTTGATGTCTGTGAAGTATAGATGCCACCAAACAAGTCTGATAAAGTCTGTAAGCTTTTGTATATATGTTAATAAAAAAAAGTCTGAATAAAATATCCAGCTTTCTTCATAAATTTTGGAATCTGAAGCTCTGAAAATTATATTCTACTGGATGACTGTAATATAAATGTCATTTACATCTCTTTTACAAATCTGTAAATACTTCATGTTATTTTTTCATCCAGAATAAATTTCTTAAGCTAGATTCTCTATGAATTAGTTTGATGATCCCTTATGAACAGTATTTATTTCAAATTTTATAACTTCATCTATAAGATTTTTTCTTTAATAACTAGTAAAATTCAATTTTGATTAAGTTGTGAATATAACTATATTGTCTATTAATTTTGCATAATTATTTCCTGACAGTGGAATTTCAGAGGACATGTATTGATATATTAAATATGGTGTGTGTATATAGGTCAACTGCTGTGGAAGTGCTAACTAGATATATGAAACATAAGTTCCTTTAGAAAGTGTAATAAAAGTTTAAATTATACTTAACATTATATTTTAGCTGTCATATGAGTTAATATGTAAGGTAGGAAATTAAGTTAAATTTTTTATTTTTTTGGTTGAAGCTGTTATCCTCAGAGTAAGTATCATTGTTAAGGCTGAGATAAACTGAAAAATTCTGTGCCAAGGCCCTTTATATACACAGTTGACATGACAATAATCACAATGGCTGAATCATTCCTTTTAAGGAAGCAACCAAAACATCTAGTTTTCCTTTGGGAAAGAGAAGTTTTAAGAGTGAGTGAAGAAACTAATAACTGTTGGCAGTACTAGTGAGTTGAAACTCTTGACAGAGCTTCTCAAAGTCACCCCGAGATGTTGTTAAAACACAGATTTCTGGGTCCTATCACTAGAAATTGTAATTTAGTTGTCTGGCAAAGGACCTGAAAATTTTCATTTTGAAAGTCCGAAATGATGTTGGTGCTGCTGTTCTCCATCTACTTCACACTTTAAGAACCAAAGAGTGTATGAGATGTGTGCCCTAAAACAGATAGACTGCCAGGCATTTCTCCAGCAAAAGTGGTTTCATTTGGGATCAGCAAAGATTTCAATTCGGAGTCTGCAACCATGGCAAACCATGTGCAAGTCCCCAGCAAAAAATGGGAAGGACACCTCTCTTACAGAGGGAAAATAAAGTTAAAAGGGCTTTTGGTAAACAAAGAGTCTGTGAGTTTTTCATTGGCTGAGTCATGACAGTCTCTAATTAGCTCTTGCCAGGAAAGAAGAGGGAATCTTTTTTCCTCCTGCTGGGCTCTGCTATCATCATATGACTTGAGAGCTCTCATTTATGGTCTCCTGACTCTATTTAATTGAGATTTATGTTTATTAATTTTTTACATTTCCTCACGTAGATCTTTTTAGGCTTCAAATGTTATGCTGTTCAGGTCCACCTATCAAATTGGGTCAGGGTTGTTGTTCTTTAATAAAACATACAGAGGTTTGACCATAGAGAGAAATTTGGAAGCCAATTTCTGCAATAATCAACAATCCCTAGAAAACCTCACAGTTGGCACTTAGTTTTAGATTTTGGAAAACTTAGAACACCATGAAGCCTGTCTGGATCTAACACAGCCCTTGTTCTGATATCAGATGCCCTAAACATTGAAACTGGGTTTGGACGAACTGCAAGGTTTTTTTTTTGTTTGTTTTTTTGGCAACCTTGTATACTTTTAAATGCTTCACATTAAAGCTTTCAAGCTTTATCAAGTAGATGCTGTCTTCCTGTGAAGAGGCTAGAGGAGGAACACAAAGAAGCAAATCATTCACATATTGTAAGAAGGTAGAGCCCTAGGGAACTTTATGTCATCCAGATCAGTCTTCAGGATTTGTATGAAATAAGACCTCTCAGTAAAAACCTGAGGCATTACTGTACAGGTGAATTGTTTTTCTTCCCAAGTGAAAGCAAAACCTACTGGCTAGCTTCATCAACTGGAATACTAAGGAATGCACTGCATATATCCATTACAGTAAGGAATTTGCTTCCAGTGGGGAATGTTAGTAATGCATGAAGATTAGGAACAAGAGGGTGTAGAAGGATAACAATGTTGTTTATTTCTCGGAGGTCCTGGACAAAACTCCACCCTTGGCTTTCTCACCAGTAAAATACAAGTATTAAGGAAAGGTACAAGGGATAATGAAGCCTTGACCCTTATAATCTTCTGTTACTGTCTTTATGCCTTGAAAGCCTTCTTTACTTATAAGGTATCGATCAATTCTAAGCAGAAGTTTTGAAGGATCTGGTTGAATCTTGATGGGAGGTGCTCTGTGAATTTTACCAATGTCAGTTGGAGATTTTGCACACAAGGCCTGTGGTAACTATCAACAGGGAAAAATGACCAGATGACCAAAATGTTTCCAGAATCAGCTCTAACACTACCAGAGATGAAGCAAATAAAAGATGTCAAAAGGTCATTTAGTTAACCTGGTTGGCTGCTTTGATAACCACTGTAAAGTTCTAGAATTATTTCTCCATTTTTCATGATACTTCTTTAAAATTCTGCCTAATAAATGGATGGAGGCAGAGGAATTAAGGAGAAAAGGATGTGTATCACCCAGAGGGCCTCAACAAAAGGGAACTGGTTCAGAGACAGGAACCCCTTGAGGTTCATTAGACATCCTTACTATTTGAACTGTTTTTGTATGCCAGGATAGGGATTGTTTTATAATAACGGGGTAGAGCACCAAGAGTGTGGCTCTGATGTCAATTAGGACTGGAAGAGATTTATCCTCAATCTGGAGAAATGTTTCTCTAAACCGATTAAGATGGAGAATTGGGAAGATCCCCTGTGGTTTCTCAGAGGCCTGTCATTGATAATTGAAAGGGCATTAGAAAGACTGGCTAGAGGGCTGAGGGCAGCTGAAACACTTAAATGTATAACAGTTTTTTCCATGTCCTGGCTTCTTGCAATAATAGCAGAAACTAGGAGGGTTTTGGTTTCATTTAGGGGCCTTCGATTGCTGGACTTGAAGATTAAGAATTTTGATGGTCTTCCTTGAAGGTGACTCATTTACAGTATGAGAAAGCTGGTTTGCTAGATTAACTAAATATGGAGTGAACATAGTTTCCCATTCCATCCTGGTTTTTTAATAGAAAAGTCCTGTTTCAGCCTATTAATAAACACAGATTTCAAAGCTACCTGGGTGGAATCAACATCAGAAGACCAGAATTTTCTTTAAAAATAATCTGAAGTCAATTGTAACGGTCATAAACCATTCATCAGATTTTTATGTGCAAGTCTGAATTTTGTTCCAATCAACGGGCTTTGGAACAGCCCTAGGAATGGCCCAATGAAGTCGCCTAGTGATTGCCAGGGTCCAATCATATAATAAGTTAATGGGCTGATCTCCCAGTTTCTATTCTTGAAACCTTTCAGGATTTCCCCAATTAGCATTTTTCATTCAGTGCTGGGCCTGGCCTTTACCAACAAGCATATGAACTAGCTGATATAAGTCAGAGAAACTGGTTGGTAAATTTGAATGACTGTATTGAATTCCTCAGCAAATCTGAGAAGCTTTGGTTACTATGGGAAAATCTTTGACTACGGCTCACAGTTCAGCTTTAGTCCAGGGAATATAAGAAATTAAGGGTTTAGCGGTTGGATTCTTAGATGGCTTAATTTTAAAGGCATTCTGATAATTTCAGAAGATAATGGAGTGGGGAGAGTTTCAGAAAAAAAGGAAAGTTCAGGGAGAGAATTATTATGGGGGAACTGAGGGTACAGAGGAGGCATATGCAGTATAAAAGGGAAAGAGGAAGGTGCGGCCTAAACATGAGGAGCCGAAGGTGAGAAACAAGAGGTGCCTGAGCCAGAGTGTGAGACAAAGAAGCCAAGGAAGAAGACCATTAGGCTTTGGAAGCCTTTTGATTTTTAATTTTTTTTGCATCAGGTAATCTTAAAATCTTATTTTACAGTGACACAATTTTAGACTCTGATAACATTTGGGAACCTCAAAATACCAATCAAAATGATAACGAGCATAGCAGGACACTGCGGGGCTCCAGGGCACAAAAGCCTTCCTTTAAAGATTAACGATGGTCTGCTGCCCACAAGCACATAGACCCCAGACCGGTTGAAACCAGAAGGTTGATGATGTTGACTCTCACTTACTTCACCACCAGCCAATCAGAAGAATGTCCACGAGCCAATCACGCCCTCTTTGAATCATTACTGTAAAAGTTCTCACTATCCCCTCCAGGTTGTGAGGGGATAAACACACAGTTTTGAGGGCACTAGCCCACTGTGGCCCCCTTTGCCTAGCAAAGCAATAAAACTATTCTTTTCTACTTTACCCAAAACTCTGTCTCTGAGATTTAATTCAGTGTCGGGGTACAGAGGCTGGATTCTGCTTCAAAAATAGGCATTCCATGCCGTTTTGGAAATTTTAGAGCTATGCCTGTTTGATTCTGTTTAAGAAAAGTAAGTTTGGGGATTTCAAAAGTTCCGCATAATGTCCATTGATATTCTAAATTGTCTTTGGTTAGATTGGTCCATTTAGTTAGAAATGTTCATGAGGACAGACTGTGGTTTTCAAACATAAAATTTGCCAGGGTTTCTGGAGGGGTGGGGCGGGTGCCCTTAAAACATTTAGATAACTGGGATCCTATTTCTCAGAGGTTTTTCTCTAGAGGAAGAGAATGATTTTCAAACAACCTAAATAGCTCAAATAGCTTGAACAGCTAAATAAGCTACAGGCCTAATACCAGCCAGTTCTAAGGGAACAGTCTGATCCTGGAGAAGCCAGGTCAAAAGTTGCTTGGCACAGTTCCAATAAAACAGCCCCTGCTCCAAAATGAATGGGCCAAAGACTAGCCAGTTGCAGTTGAAACAGCCTAATTTCAAAATCAGGCTGAAATGTCAAAATAGTACTCACATACAGAAAAAGGTCTTAACCAGAAAAGACGAATCCTTAAAATAGATCCTGAATAAAACATGGAAGGCTTTAAAATTGCAAAGAGGGAGGGAAGCTGGGGTCAAGGAGAGAGACTTACCCTCCAACCCCAGGGTTGTCAAGAAAAGCAATGAGCAAAACTGGGCTCAATGTGTTCCTCATCTGTTTGTTCACCAGTCTCAGAATCGTGAAGGGTCTTCTCTGGATTCCTGTATGAGGCACCAAAATGCTGACCTAAAACAAAGAGACTGACAGTTATTTCTCTAGCAGAAATGGGTTATTTGATATCAGCAAAGAATTCCAATTTGGGGTCTGCAATTATGGTGAGCTACATGCAAGTCCCCAACAAAAACGGAGAGGAGAACTCTTTTTTGAGGGGAAAAGGAAGTTGGGAGGACTATAGTAAACAAAGAGTCTATGGCTTTTTGTTGGCTGTGTTGTAACAGTCTCTCATTGGCTGAGATCTTGCCAGGAAAGAAGAGGGAGTCTTTCTTCTTCCTGTTGGGCTTAGCTACCATCATACCGCTTGAGAACTCCCCCTTCTTATCTCCTGACTCTATTTAATTGAGGTTCCTGTTATTAATTTTTTACAGATGTTATACTCATTTACAAGAGTGGGTATCTTTTCCTTTTGAGGACAGTATTCTGGGGAAAGAAATTATATAAGTTAATTAAAAAACAAATTCCAAGGGGGCAAAATGGAGTTAATTCCTCCAAAATTCAAGTAATCTGTCATATAAAAATCAGCCGTCTGTCCTCATATTCATATAATATATTTTAAAATACCATATCCAAAAGGCATAATGCTGTATATCACTGTGTTTCTGAAGGGATTTTGCAAGCAGATTTCAAGAATCAATTCATGAGGCTCAATCTATGTTATTTTTATAGGTTAGTGTTCTGAGCATAACAAAGATGGAATGTATTTAAGTAGACAGAAAATTAGATGAAACGAATATAGAAAATTGAATGTTTTAAAAACCCTACTTTCCTACAGGTTTTGTTTTATTGAAGTGTATGAATTTATTTTTCTACCTTTGTTTAAAAAGAAGATATCAATTATTTTCAGTGATGCTGATGATTGTGCTAAAACTGGTATTTATGAAGTGGTTTTCACATAATTTAAATAATCAAAATTACCATTTCTAGAGACTTAAATAACAGACAATTGCATATATAACATTTCAAAAAATATGGCAAGTCATTACAAAGCTATTATTTTAGTTCAATCTGTCATGTATTACAGCTAAAAATGGAAAATGAATATCATTCTGTAATAGAAATATCCATATAATCTATATTTCATATAGATTGAAATTACCTTCTGAATATTTAAATCACAATAACAGCCAAATAAAGTCTGGGTTTTGAGTGAATACTATTAATATTATTCTAGCCTATCCTTCCACTAATAAATACCCAATTTTAAATAATCACTAGTTTAGAAATAATATAATTAATACCAAATCTATATGCCTATATACTGTACTGGCTCTCTCTACAATCAATTCACAGCTCTCTACACTAAAGTATTATGATTTCTAGGAAGGTACTTATAAGACTATTTATGGTAAATTTTCCCTCACATCTTTTTTGTAATATTGCCCAAAGCATGTCTCATCAAAAAGGAGAGAGTTTACGGGAATAACTAAAACTGCTTTGAAATTAATTTAGATGTTTTCATACTGTAATTTCTTTTAAAAAAAGCATACCTTTGGGTATTTAGTAATTCCCTGATATTTTCATCATGTATTCATTTCAGTTAAGGGATAATTACAAAATAAAGCAAGCTATGGTGAGACAACAATCAAGATGAATGCTAAGATGCAATTTCCTGAGCTTAAGTCAATTCTCATTATAGTTACACAACACTACACATATAATATTACATGTAGAAAATGTTTAGCAATAATTTAATGAAATTTCTATTCTGGGATAAATTGTATGTTGGTATAACTGAAGATGAACTTTAACATAAGATATAAACAATATTTTTCATAAGTGAGTTACATGTATTGAAATGATTGACCCTTATCCAAACTATTTTTCCTTCAATACCACTGAATGGTTTGTTTAAAAAATAATTATAAATTAAGTTTAAAGTTAATTCCAATTAATCTGGAATCCTAGGGATAGTGAAATGCCAATGTTTAAAAATTTTTTTAACACAAATCATACCTTATTTTCTAACATTAAACATTTCAATATTATTTGAAATTCTCAGGGCCGTTTCTGAAGAAATATAAAAACTCTGGATCCATTTTGACAAAGTAAAAAGCTTGCTGCACATTTTTAATTTGATTTCACGTAAAATCAGACAAAATTATAAAAATTATGAACAAAGAACATACTGATTCTTTCACAAAACGGAGAAAGAAATAAAAATCAGAATTGCAAATGGTATAGTTCCAAATAGATGCATAAAAATCAGGTATAATTTATAGACCTCTTTTGTCTAGCTTTATTCCTCTGGTTGGAGAGGAATGAGGGGAACAAAATAATACAAGTGGAGAGTTTGAGAATGGGAATTCCTTCTGTTGATGCCAGGGCAGGGACTTCAGGTGTTGGTCAGCAGTGGAGAAAGAGTTATCAGTTTTTCTGCAATGGTCCTGCAGAAATTACGCACCAAACATCCCATAAATTCCACCACTGTAGCAACAGGGGTGTTAGCTCCTTTTAAGCACCTCCTGATTTGCTGCATCAGCAAGTCTGATGCACTCCCAGGCACGTTTGTGGCTTTTCTGAGTCTGCCCTTTAAATGTTTTTTAAAATGATTTATTCTACATGGTGTTATTGATGGAAAGGGATCCAAAAAGAGATATTGCATTCACCTTAAAATTGGACCTGAGTGTTCCCCAATGGGCACAATTAGCAACTTGTGGAGAGAAGGAGGAGGAGCAGGAGGAAAAGTAGAAGGAGGAGGAGGAAGAGGAGGAAGAGACAGCCAAGGAAAAGAAGGAGGGGAGGGAAAGCGGGAAGGAGAAGGAAAAAGGGAAGACTCAAAGACAGGAAGAAATTAGAGGAAGACTTTCTTGATACTGCTCATGCTTACCTATTTCTCCTTTTTAATATACTACTCCTTCTCCATTTGTGAGTAGGAAAGAATGAAAGGTCCAAGCAGATTTTCAGTAAGGTTTCAATTATTTCTTCTTTTTCTCATTTTTGGAACTCTCTTTTTTACTTACCACTGAATACCACCTTGACTGAGTAAACATTAAAAGTTTCATAAGCTTTCCTGTAACATTTCTTAGATCTTGCTCTAATATCCACTGGCTTCTATTCTTGTGGAGAAGTTTGAAGCAAGCTTTATTTCTTTGGAGAATTATCTGTATTATTTCTGGATAAATTTTAAGATTCTGTCTTTCCTTGAATTTAGTAATTTCATCAAGATTAAATTTAATCTTTTCAACTGTTCCTATTTTTTTCACAATACATCTTCAGTTTCAGATAAAGTTGTTTCTTTATGTATATATATATATGATTTTTCCCTAACAGATAGTAAATATATTTTGTCTCTGTTTTTCTTCCTTCAAAAATAGTAATCATATGTACATTTGATCTTTGTTGATTTTTTCCTGTATGTGTTTTCTTCTCTAAATCATGCTTAAGTTTCACTTTTTTTTTTTTTTTTTGCATTCTGCAGTTTATTCCAAACACTTCACTGCTGCTCATGATGGTGAGAGACTGCCTGAAATGGGCTATTGCCACAGAGTAGAGGGCTTGAGTTTGTGAAAAGCTACATGCAGGAGTCTGTCAAGACAAAGAATGTATGGAAATGTCCCCTTAAAAACAAACAAATGGACAAACAAACATATAAGAAAAACCCATTAAAATACCCAGGAGAGAAGGATCAGAGTTTAACGTGTGCTAAAGTCAAGAATAAATAAAGCTTGTGAAGTAAGAAATTTGGGGTCTCTCCTACATCCTTGCTCTAACTTGTATATTCTTTGTTCCAAAACTGGAGGTGATAATACAATTTTATTTAAATGACACCATCTTGATAATTTGACAAGCATCTGTACTATTTAACATTTAAGTCATAGAAAATTTTCTAGACAGTAATTAAATGTCTTTTCTCATGAAATCATCAAAACTCCGATTTAAAATTAAGTCCTTTCCTTAATATATTACAGTTAAGCATGTGCTCTAAATCATCTCTGAGTTTCACATCTAAATTGCTATTTGCTAGATTTGGATTATTATTTTCCTATTTTTCATTATTCAGAGAATAGCTAGCCTATAGTATTGCTAATTAGGCTAATTATTGTGTCTATTGCTCTGAACAGTTCTTTTTGGTCTCAAATACACAAACATTTTAAGGCTTATTGGTTTTTCCTATGAACCAAATTTACCTATTCTTTTTTCTATCTTCAATCAATAATAGATCTGACTGCTTTACAATTACAGCTGGTATTTACATACTGGTTAACATATGCCAGGGACTCTTGTATGTTCCTTATACTTAATCCTTGAAACAGTCCTATGAGGTAGGATCTTGGAGCATTTGCATTTTATATATGAGAATTTGAGGAACAAAAGTGTTTTATTTGTTCTTGACCACACAGCTCATAAGAGGTAGACCCAGGATTTAAGCTCAGATAGACTGGCTCCAAAACTGTCCTTTCAACAAATATATTATTCCTCTTTAAAGCATGAGAACAGTGGAAAATGAGGTCCATGAACAATCTATATTAAAATCACCTGTGGTCTTTGGTAAAATGTGCATTCCTGAGCTCATCTGCTTCCATATAGGTTCAATAATCATGTAAACAAGAAGTGCAGGTGATTCTAAGAGACTGATTTTTCAAAACCAGGGAAAAAATAGCTATTTTAATAATATGTCTATTTTCTTTGACCATAAATCCAGAGCTGAGAAGATGATACCCTTGATTTCAAACTACTTTATAACACTCTAATTTTCTTTCTTTGGGATAGCTTTTATGTTAATTGAAATGATTTCTGTTTTCAAAAATCCTGTTAAATATACTTATATTTTATTTACAAATTGCACAAAAAGTCAAAACAACTAACATTATCCTAGGAGACTGTTTCAGTTAAAAATGTCTGATTAAAACTAAAAGCAAAACTTTCCATGACTGAAATTAACAAAAATTGTTTTTCAAATCACATTCTTTATTTCTCCTATGCTTTCCTTAATGTGTAAATGTTGATGCTTATACTTTTTCATTTCATGTATTTAAGATGGCAACTGGACCTTGAGACTCATAATCACATTCCATGTAGGTAAAAGGGAAAAATAGAAGGAAAAATGTTTCATTTTAAAAATTAAAAATATATACTTTCCTCAAGGACCCCTGACTGCTTCATATTGTCCTAAACTCTGATATATGGACCCCCTTTGTTGGTAGGTGGCTGGTAGAGAACTTGTATTTAGGTGCTTAGTTAACTCCCGTAACTATCCATTAACCACATTCATTGTTTCCCCCTATGCACACAACATATCATCTCCTTCCCCCGGTAAGACTGACTCTATGTCTCATCCAGTGACTTCACCTGGCTTGAAATTGGAATCTATCATATGTGGATGTTGTTTCTTAGGGTCTGATAACCTGTAACCTAAAAAACAATTTATCTTCAGCTAACACACAGTATACAGTGGCACCAAAGGAAAAGGAAACAAGGCCTTTTTTTCAAAAGGGTCAAGGGGAAGAAATCTTGAAGTAGTCACTCATCTGTAGCACAAATGAGTGTTAGTTGATGTGAATGTGAGGAAAACCTGCTCTTTTAACCAATATGAAAGCCCTACTTTCACTTTTGGAAGAATCCTACTTATGAGTTAAAACTCATTGTCACTTCTGAGTGGATCACAGGGAATGACACTCTTCTGCGGGATGCATAGATTTATCAACCCATTTTGAGTTGGTGGAAATTAGGATCTTATAAATTGTTTTAGGGACTGAACCATCATATGCTATTGCAAGCCATACCTGAGGTTGCTTATTGGCAAAAGTGTTCCCTCAAAACTTTCAAAGATAACCCATTTTCTTGAATCATGTGTGCGTCTTTAAACACAACCAGGATCTTACATCAACATAGTCTTTAAATCTGAAGATTATAATGTTTCATTTACATTTTCTGTTCTGCCTATCTGTTAGCCTGTAGGTCTACTGCCTTGTCCACACCATTCCACTTTTTCACTATAAACAATAGTTTTGTGGTTTCACTCTACCATTTCATTTGGCAGAACAATCTTAATGGATGGTGTTCAGAAGTGTTTGAGGTCTCAATTATATATATTGTTAAAGCTACCAATTGACATTTTCTACTAATAGAATCAGTATGTATGGAAACATGTAGCTTTTTCTACTCGGCAAGGCTCTGAGCTAGAGAATTCTGAGAAAAGTTTTATTTCTTGCTGTAAGCAGAGAACACCTCTCTTCACAAAACTGATTGTATTCCCTGCCATCTCCCTTGGCAGTCAGGTTAATTCTACTTTCAGTTCATTCATCTCTTCTAGGACTTTACTGACAGCTGCACAAAATTAGCAAAATCAGACTAACAGTAAATTTTTGCTAAAGTCGTTATTGCTGTTTTGTTTTATACTATTTCATCTACATTATGGTGTCATTGACGATGTAGTCTGCATCCCAATGAAAAGTATTTTTCCAACACATAACAGGGGGATGAGTAATTTTTCAACCTGCAGTGGATATGTACTCATCTCCCACTGATTAAGAACCAAATAAGCTAATATCATTCATTTGTCTCACTGCCCAGTACATTTTGAACATCTTTCTATAGCTTGGGAAAATTTCCACCTTATCTCCCCAAAGTAGAAGCTAGAACATATGCTTCTCCAGGCTTCTTTGCAGCTTGGGCACTGGCAGATGTTCGCCTTGAGCAATATGAAGAAACAGGATAAGTGCAAAAGGGAGGGGGAAACAAGCATTCCGATTCTGGAGACATTAGTGGTTGCAAGATTGCATTCATGATGCAGAGTGGCTTTGTTACTGTGGCAGGAGCTGCTGCTGAAGATTATGTTCATGGCAGGAGTATAGACACTGTTGGAGCTTCTTGGCTACTGCATTCACGGTGGCAGTGGCAAAGGCATTGATGACCTCCTGTCAATTATGCAAAGTAGATTAAGGTATGATTCCTAGAAACCTAGCTTCAAGCATGTTTCTCCAGCCCTCCCAATATTCCAGTGAGATAATTCCTCTTCTTTTACTTTACTCTTTTTCTACTTTATTTCCCCTTCAGTCAGCCTCAGGGTTGCTTGAAATTAAGGGAACTGACATATAGAAAGTCAGTGTAGTCTAATGAAATACATGCTTGGAAGCACCAAACATGAGTAAAAGAATATAAAAGAGAGTATGAATTTATTAGATGATTAGAAAAAGTGTATGTGTTTGTATTATGTGTATGTGTATACATCATTTATTAAATGTTGTAAATGCCATTCAATTTCTGTTTTACAATATCCACACAGAGATAGACATGTGTGCACACACACATGTGCACACACACACATAACAAAAAGAAGTAATTATACACATGAAACTCAGTAATCCTAGGTAAATTGTTTACAGGGGTGGAGATAATTTGTCTTCATTAAGATAAAGAAGTTTGTTAAAAATAAACAAGATGGGCTAATTGATATTTATAGGACATTCCATCCAAAAACAACAGAATACACTTTCTTCTCAAGTGCTCATGGAACATTCCCCAGGATAGATCATATCTTGGGTCACAAATCAAGCTTTGGTAAATTTAAGAAAATTGAAATCGTATCAAGTATCTTTTCTGACCGCAACGCAAAGAGACTAGATATCAATTACAGGAAAAAGTCTGTAAAAATACAAGCACGTGGAGGCTAAACAATACACTACTAAATAACTAAGAGATCACTGATGAAGTCAAAGAGGAAATCAAAAAATACCTGGAAACAAATGAAAATGAAAACACGATGACCCAAAACCTATGGGATGCAGCAAAAGCAGTTCTAAGATGGAAGTATATAGCAATAAAATCCTACCTCAAGAAACAAGAAAAATCTCAAATAAACAACCTAACCTTACACCTAAAGCAATTAATGAAAGAAGAACAAAGAAAACCTTAAGTTAGCAGAAGGAAAGAAATCATAAAGATCAGATCAGAAATAAATGAAAAAGAAATGAAGGAAACAATAGCAAAGATCAATAAAACTAAAAGCCGGTCCTTTGAGAGGAAAAACAAAATTGATAAACCATTAGCCAGACTCATCAAGAAAAAAAGGGAAAAGACTCAGATCTATAGAATTAGAAATGAAAAACGAGAAGTAACAATGGACACTGCAGAAATACAAAGGATCATGAGAGATAACTACAAGCAACTATATGCAAATAAAGTGGACAACCTGGAAGATATGGACACATTCTTAGAAAAGCACAAACTTCCAATACTGAGCCAGGAAGAAATAGAAAATATAAACAGACCAATCACAAGCACTGAAATTTAAACTTGATTAAAAATCTTCCAACAAACAAAGGCTCAGGACCAGATGGCTCCATAGGCAAATTCTATCAAACATTTAGCGAATAGCTAACACCTATCCTTCTCGAACACTTCCAAAATATAACAGAGGGAGGAACACTCCCAGACTCATTCTATGACCAAAACCAGACAAAGATGTCACAAAAAAGAAAACTACAGGCCAATATCATTGATGAACATAGATGTAAAAATCCTCAACAAAATACTAGCAAACAGAATCCAACAGCACATGAAAGGATCATACACCATGATCAAGTGGGGTTTATCCCAGGAAAGCAAGGATTCTTCAATATATGCAAATCAATGTGATAAACCATATTAAAAAATTGAAAGGGAAAAACCATTTGATCCACTCAATAGATGCAGAAAAAGCTTCCAACAAAATTCAACACCCACTTATGATAAAAACCCTCCAGAAAAAAGGCATAGAGGGAACTTACTTCAACATAATAAAGGCCATATATGACAAACCCACAGCCAACATCATTCTCAATGGTGAAAAACTGAAACCATTTCCACTAAGATCAGGAACAAGACAAGGTTGTCCACTCTCACCACTATTATTCAACATAGTTTTGGAAGTTTTAGCCACAGCAATCAGAAAAGAAAAAGAAATAAAATGAATCCAAATTGGAAAAGAAGAAGTAAAGCTTCACTGTTTGCAGACGACATGATACTATACATAGAGAATTCTAAAGATGCTACCAGAAAACTACTAGAGCTAATCAATGAATTTGGTAAAGTAGCAGGATACAAAATTAATGCACAGAAATCTCTTGCATTCCTATACACTAATGATGAAAAATCTGAAAGAGAAATTAAGGAAACACTTCCATTTACCATTGCAACAAAAAGAATAAAATATCTAGGAATAAACCTACCTAAGGAGACAAAAGACCTGTATGCAGAAAACTATAAGACACTGATGAAATAAATTAAAGATGATACAAAAAGATGGAGAGATATACCATGTTCTTGGATTGGAAGAATCAACATTGTGAAAATGACCGTACTACCCAAAGCAATCTACACATTCAATGCAATCCCTATCCAACTACCACTGGCATTTTTCACAGAACTAGAGCAAAAAATTTCAAAATCTGTATGGAAACACAAAAGACCCTGAACAGCCAAAGCAATCTGGAGAAAGAAAAAAGGAGTTGGAGGAATCAGGCTCCCTGACTTCAGACTATACTACAAAGCTACAGTAATCAAGAGAATATGGCACTGGCACAAAAACAGAAATATAAATCAATGGAACAGGATAGAAAGCCCAGAGATAAACCCATGCACATATGGTCACCTTATTTTTGATAAAGGCAGCAAGAATATACAATAGAGAAAAGACAGCCTCTTCAATAAGTGGTGCTGGGAAAACTGGACAGGTACACATAAAAGAATGAAATTAGAACACTCCCTAACACAATACACAAAAATAAACTCTAAATGGATTAAAGACGTAAATGTAAGGGCAGGCACTATAAAACTCTTACAGGAAAACATAGGCAGAACACTCTATGACATAAATCACAGCAAGATCCTTTTTGACCCAGCTCCTAGAGAAATGGAAATAAAAACAAAAATAAACAAATGGGACCTAATGAAACCTCAAAGCTTTTGCACAGCAAAGGAAACCATAAACAAGACCAAAAGACAACCCTCAGAATGGGAGAAAATATTTGCAAATGAAGCAACTGACAAAGGATTAACTTCCAAAATTTACAAGCAGCTCATGCAACTGAATATCAACAAAACAAACAACCCAATCCAAAAATGGGCAGAAGACCTAAATAGACATTCCTCCAAAGAAGATATACAGATTACCAACAAACACATGAAAGAATGCTCAACATCACTAATCATTAGAGAAATGCAAATCAAAACTATAATGAGGTAACACTTCACACCAATCAGAAGGGCCATGATCAAAAAATTTACAAACAATAAATGCTGGAGAGGGTGTGGAGAAAAGGGAACCCTCTTGCACTGTTGGTGGGAATGTAAATTGATACAGCCACTATGGAGAGCAGTATGGAGGTTCCTTAAAAAACTAAAAATAGAACTACCATACGACCCAGCAATCCCACTCCTGGACATGTACCCTGAGAAAATCATAATTCAGAAGGAGTCATGTACCACAATATTCACTGCAGCTCTATTTACAATAGCTAGGACATGGAAGCAACCTAAGTGTCCATCTACAGATGAATGGATAAAGAAGATGTGGCACATATATACAATGGAATATTACTCAGCCATAAAAAGAAACACAATTGAGTTATGTGTAGTGAGGTGGATGGACCTAGAGTCGGTCATACAGAGTGAAGTAAGTCAGAAAAAGAAAAACAAATACCGTATGCTAACACATATATATGGAATCTAAAAAAGAAAAAAAAATGGTTCTGAAGAACCTAGGGGCAGGACAGGAATAAAGATTCAGATGTAGAGAATGGACTTGAGGACCCACAGAGGGGAAAGGGTAAACTGGGACAAAGTAAGATAGTGGCATGGACTTATAAATACTACCAAATGTAAAATAGATAGCTAGTGGGAAGCAGCTGCATAGCACAGGGAGATCAGCTTGGTGGTTTGTGACTACCTAGAGGGGGTGGGATAGGGAGGTGGGAGGGAGATACAAGAGGGAGTAGATATGGGGATATGTGTATATGTGTACCTGATTCACTTTGTTATTAAGCAGAAACTAACACACCGTTGTAAAGCAATTTTACTCCAATAAAGATGTTAAGAGGAGATTAACTAAGAAGGCGGAGTAGAAGGACGTGCTCTCACTCCCTCTTGCGAGAGCACCAGAATCACAACTGGCTGCTGGACAATCATTGACAGGAAGCCCCTGGACTTCACCAAGGAGGATACCCCACGTCCAAGGACAGAGGAGAAGCCACAGTGAGACGGTAGGAGGGGCGCAATCAGAGTAAAATCAAATCCCATAACTGCTGGGTGGGTGGCTCACAGACTGGCGAACACTTATACCACAGAAGTCCACCCACTGGAGTGAAGGTTCTGAGCCCCACGTCAGGCTTCCCAACCTGGGGGTCCGGCTACGGGAGGAGGAATTCCTAGAGAATCAGACTTTGAAGCCTAGTGGGAATTGATTGCAGGACTTTGACAGGACTGGGGGAAACAGAGACTCCACTCTTGGAGGGCACACACAAAGTAATGTGTGCATCGGGACCCAGGGGAAGGAGCAGTGACCCTGGGGGAGACTGAACCAGACCTACCTGCTGGTGTTGGGGGGTCTCCTGCAGAGGCGAGTGGTGGCTCTGTTTCACCGTGGGGATAAGGACACTGGCAGCAGAGGTTCTGGGAAGTTCTCCTTGGTGTGAGCCCTCCCAGAGTCTGCCATTAACCCCACCAAAGAGCACGGGTAGGCTCCAGTGTTGGATTGCCTCAGGCAAAACAACCAACAGGGAGGGAACCCAGCCCCACCCATCAACAGTCAAGTGGATTAAGGTTTTACTGAGCTCTGACCGCCACAGCAACAGTCAGCTCTACCCACCACCAGAGCCTCCCAACAAGCCTCTTAGATAGCCTCAACCACCAGAGGGCAGACAACAGAAGCAAGAAAAACTACAATCCTGCAGCCTGTGGACCAAAAACCACAGTTACAGAAAGATAGAGAAGATGAAAAGGCAGAGGGCTATGTACCAGATGAAGGAACAAGATAAAACCCCAGAAAAACAACTAAATGAAGTGGAGATAGGCAACCTTCCAGAAAAAGAATTCAGAATAATGATAGTGAAGATGATCCAGGACCTCGGAATAAGAATGGAGGCAAAGATTGAGAAGATGCAAGAAATGATTAACAAAGACCTAGAAGAATTAAAGAACAAACAAACAGAGATGACCAATACAATAACTGAAATGAAAACTACACTAGAAGGAATCAATAGCAGAATAACTGAGGCAGAAGAACGGATAAGTGACCTGGAAGACAGAATGGTGGAATTCACTGCTGCGGAACAGACTAAAGAAAAAAGAATGAAAAGAAATGAAGACAGCCTAAGAGACCTCTGGGACAACATTAAACGCAACAACATTCGCATTATAGGGGTCCCAGAAGGAGAAGAGAGAGAGAGAAAGGACCAGAGAAAATATTTGAAGAGATTATAGTCGAAAACTTCCCTAACATGGGAAAGGAAATAGCCACCCAAGTCCAGGAAGCGCAGAGAGTCCCATACAGAATAAACCCAAGGAGAAACACGCCGAGACACATAGTAATCAAAGTGGCAAAAATTAAAGAAAAAGAAAAATTATTGAAAGCAGCAAGGGAAAAACGACAAATAACATACAAGGGAACTCCCATAAGGTTAACAGCTGATTTCTCAGCAGAAACTCTGCAAGCCAGAAGGGAGTGGCATGATATACTGAAAGTGATGAAAGGGAAGAACCTACAACCAAGATTACTCTACCTGGCAAGGATCTCATTTAGATTTGATGGAGAAATCAAAAGCTTTACAGACAAGCAAAAGCTAAGAGAATTCAGCACCACCAAACCAGCTCTACAACAAATGCTAAAGGAACTTCTCTAAGTGGGAAACACAAGAGAAGAAAAGGACCTACAAAAACAAACTCAAAACAATTAAGAAAATGGTCATAGGAACATACATATCGATAATTACCTTAAACGTGAATGGATTAAATGCCCCAACCAAAAGACATAGACTGGCTGAATGGATACAAAAACAAGACCCATATATATGCTGTCTACAAGAGACCCACTTTAGACCTAGGGACACATACAGACTGAAAGTGAGGGGATGGAAAAAGATATTCCATGCAAATGGAAATCAAAAGAAAGCTGGAGTAGCTATACTCATATCAGATAAAATAGACTTTAAAATAAAGAATGTTACAAGAGACAAGGAAGGACACTACATAATGATCCAGGGATCAATCCATGAAGAAGATATAACAATTATAAATATATATGCACCCAACATAGGAGCACCTCAATACATAAGGCAACTGCTAACAGCTATAAAAGAGGAAATCGACAGTAAAACAATAATAGTGGGGGACTTTAACACTTCACTTACACCAATGGATAGGTCATCCAAAATGAAAATAAATAAGGAAACAGAAGCTTTAAATGACACAATAGACCAGATAGATTTAATTGATATATATAGGACATTCCATCCAAAAACAGCAGATTACACGTTCTTCTCAAGTGCGCACGGAACATTCTCCAATATAGATCACATCTTGGGTCACAAATCAAGCCTCAGTAAATTTAAGAAAATTGAAATCATATCAAGCATCTTTTCTGACCACAACGCTATGAGATTAGAAATGAATTACAGGGAAAAAAAACGTAAAAAAGACAAACACATGGAGGCTAAACAATACGTTACTAAATAACCAAGAGATCACTGAAGAAATCAAAGAGGAAATAAAAAAATACCTAGAGACAAATGACAATGAAAACACGACGACCCAAAACCTATGGGATGCAGCAAAAGTGGTTCTAAGAGGGAAGTTTATAGCTATACAAGCCTACCTAAAGAAACAAGAAAAATCTCAAGTAAACAATCTAACCTTACACCTAAAGAAACTAGAGAAAGAAGAACAAACAAAACCCAAAGTTAGCAGAAGGAAAGAAATCATAAAGATCAGAGCAGAAATAAATGAAATAGAAACAAAGAAAACAATAGCAAAGATCAATAAAACTAAAAGTTGGTTCTTTGAGAAGATAAACAAAATTGATAAGCCATTAGCCAGACTCATCAAGAAAAAGAGGGAGAGGACTCAAATCAATAAAATCAGAAATGAAAAAGGAGAAGTTACAACAGACACCGCAGAAATACAAAGCATCCTACTACAAGCAACTTTATGCCAATAAAATGGACAACCTGGAAGAAATGGACAAATTCTTAGAAAGGTATAACCTTCCAAGACTGAATCAGGAAGAAACAGAAAATATGAACAGACCAATCACAAGTAATGAAATTGAAACTGTGATTAAAAATCTTTCAACAAACAAAAGTCCAGGACCAGATGGCTTCACAGGTGAATTCTATCAAACATTTAGAGAAGAGCTAACACCCATCCTTCTCAAACTCTTCCAAAAAATTGCAGAGGAAGGAACACTCCCCAACTCATTCTATGAGGCCACCATCACCCTGATACCAAAACCAGACAAAGACACTACAAAAAAAGAAAATTACAGACCAATATCACTGATGAATATAGATGCAAAAATCCTCAACAAAATACTAGCAAACAGAATCCAACAACACATTAAAAGGATCATACACCACGATCAAGTGGGATTTATCCCAGGGATGCAAGGATTCTTCAATATACACAAATCAATCAATGTGATACACCATATTAACAAATTGAAGAATAAAAACCATATGATCATCTCAATAGATGCAGAAAAAGCTTTTGACAAAATTCAACACCCACTTATGATAAAAACTCTCCAGAAAGTGGGCATTGAGGGAACCTACCTCAACATAATAAAGGCCATATATGACAAACCCACAGCAAACATCATTCTCAATGGTGAAAAGCTGAAAGCATTTCCTCTAAGATCAGGAACGAGACAAGGATGTCCACTCTCACCACTATTATTCAACATAGTTCTGGAAGTCCTAGCCACGGCAATCAGAGAAGAAAAAGAAATAAAAGGAATACAAATTGGAAAGGAAGAAGTAAAACTGTCACTGTTTGTGGATGACATGATACTATACATAGAGAATCCTAAAACTGCCACCAGAAAACTGCTAGAGCTAATTAATGAATATGGTAAAGTTGCCAGATACAAAATTAATGCACAGAAATCTCTTGCATTCCTATACACTAATGATGAAAAATCTGAAAGAGAAATTATGGAAACACTCCCATTTACCATTGCAACAAAAAGAATAAAATACCTAGGAATAAACCTACCTAGGGAGACAAAAGACCTGTATGCAGAAAACTATAAGACACTGATGAAAGAAATTAAAGATGATACCAACAGATGGAGAGATATACCATGTTCTTGGATTGGAAGAATCAACATTGTGAAAATGAGTATACTACCCAAAGCAATCTACAGATTCAATGCAATCCCTATCAAATTACCAATGGCATTTTTTACGGAGCTAGAACAAATCATCTTAAAATTTGTATGGAGACACAAAAGACCCCGAATAGCCAAAGCAGTCTTGAGGCAAAAAAATGGAGCTGGAGGAATCAGACTCCCAGACTTCAGACTATACTACAAAGCTACAGTAATCAAGAAAATATGGTACTGGCACAAAAACAGAAACATAGATCAATGGAACAAGATAGAAAGCCCAGAGATTAACCCATGCACCTATGGTCAACTAATCTATGACAAAGGAGGCAAAGATATACAATGGAGAAAAGACAGTCTCTTCAATAAATGGTGCTGGGAAAACTGGACAGCTACATGTAAAAGAATGAAATTAGAATACTCCCTAACACCATACACAAAAATAAACTCAAAATGGATTAGAGACCTAAATATAAGACTGGACACTATAAAACTCTTAGAGGAAAACATAGGAAGAACACTCTTTGACATAAATCACAGCAAGATCTTTTTTGATCCACCTCCTAGAGTAATGGAAATAAAAACAAAAATAAACAAGTGGGACCTAATGAAACTTCAAAGCTTTTGCACAGCAAAGGAAACCGTAAACAACACAAAAAGACAACCCTCAGAATGGGAGAAAATATTTGCAAATGAATCAACGGACAAAGGATTAATCTCCAAAATATATAAACAGCTCATTCAGCTCAATATCAAAGAAACAAACACCCCAATCCAAAAATGGGCAGAAGATCTAAGTAGACATTTCTCCAAAGAAGACATACAGATGGCCACGAAGCACATGAAAAGATGCTCAACATCACTAATTATTAGAGAAATGCAAATCAAAACAACAATGAGGTATCACCTCACTCCTGTTAGAATGGGCATCATCAGAAAATCTACAAACAACAAATGCTGGAGAGGGTGTGGAGAAAAGGGAACCCTCTTGCACTGTTGGTGGGAATGCAAATTGATACAGCCACTATGGAGAACAATATGGAGGTTCCTTAAAAAACTAAAAATAGAATTACCATATGACCCAGCAATCCCACTACTGGGCATATACCCAGAGAAAACCGTAATTCAAAAAGACACATGCACCCGAATGTTCATTGCAGCACTATTTACAATAGCCAGGTCATGGAAGCAACCTAAATGCCCATCAACAGACGAATGGATAAAGAAGTGGTGGTACATATATACAATGGAATATTACTCAGCCATAAAAAGGAACGAAACTGAGTCATTTGTTGAGACGTGGATGGATCTAGAGACTGTCATACAGAGTGAAGTAAGTCAGAAAGAGAAAAACAAATATCGTATATTAATGCATGTATGTGGAACCTAGAAAAATGGTACAGATGAGCCAGTTTGCAGGGCAGAAGTTGAGACACAGATGTAGAGAATGGACATATGGACACCAAGGGGGGAAAACTGCGGTGAGGTGGGGATGGTGGTGTGCTGAATTGGGCGATTGGGATTGACATGTATACACTGATGTGCATAAAATTGATGCCTAATAAGAACCTGCAGTATAAAAAAACAAACAAAACAACTAATACTAAACTTTCATTTGGTTATTTGTATGGAAATATGTTAATATAAATGTTTCAGACATTACATGAAATTTCTAAAAATCTTATATTTGTATTTGTATGGAACTATGTATGGAAATATGTTAATATAAATGTTTCAGACATTGCAAAAAAAAAAGGTGTTAAAAAACACAAAAAATAAAAAATACATAAAATAAATGTATTTAATTACAAAAATAAATAAAGTTTGCCTTCGGCAAAAATGTCTCTTTTTTTTTCTCATACCCCTTTATTCTTGCAAAATACTTTGTTTTTTTAAATTGATTAATTAATTTATTTTTGGCTGTGTTGGGTCTTCATTGCTGCGTGGGGGTGTTCTCTAGTTGCAGCGAGCAGAGGCTACTCTTTGTTGTCGTGCATGCGTTTCTCATTGCGGTGGCTTCTCTTGTTGTGGAGCATGGGCTCTAGGCGTGCGGGCTAGAGCCGGCGGGTAGTTGTGGCACGCGGGCTCAGTAGTTGTGGCTCACGGGCTCTAGAGCGCACAGGCTTTGTTGCTCTGCAGCATGTGGGATCTTCCCAGACCAGGGCTCAAACCCGTGTCCCCTGCATTGGTAGGCAGATTCTTAACCAATTCACGACCAGGGAAGTCCGCAGAATACTTTAGAAGTAATACAATTTCTCTATGTTCTATATCTTTGTCAAAGCAAAATATAACTAATCATGAAAATTACTGATTAAAGAAGTTTTAAAAGAATTGATACAAATAAAAATTCTTGCTAAAATAGAAATGAAAATTATATTTCAGATAGCTGAACCCTATATATTAGTGCTTTCATTTTTTCATGGGGAGATCAAAGTAACTAGATAGAGATTCATACACACGTGTGTATGTGTTATATACTATATAGGATATGTATAACCATAAAGCCTCATATATGTGTATGTATACAAAATAATTAAAATATAATTTCTGTATATATAAATACATGGATAACTGTGTGTGTGTGTGTGTGTGTGTGTGTGTGTGTGAATCAGAAAGAAGGTGGAAATTTATGGAGGTCTTTCACATGATTATCATAAATTATATCTTACATTGTTTACTTGTCAAAATTATCAGAATTCACTATTTAGCCAACTAATAAGAAAGCTAAGAAAAAAACATGTATCTGTAGATACTTCACAAGAATAAGGAGAAATTTTATTTCCTTTCTTAAAGTGAATTAAACACTACAAAAATTTTTATTTTCAATCATTAATACCACAGAATATCTGTAACTGTACATTCCTGCCCTTTATCAAATTTTTTCCTTAGTACCTGCAAATTTCCATCATACAAATATTGCATTTTTCATCATATGTGAAATTATTAGTATAATCAATTAAGAATATTTAAAACTATGTATTAACTACTGCATTAAAAATTTTCCTCTCTTACAGGTACTGGGTATCTCTGCTTGGATGTGCTTCAGGCATCTCACCATCAGCATATTCAAAAATGCCCTCAATATATTTTCTATCTTGGCCTCCCCTGAATTTCCATATTTTGGGTAATAAATTTATCATTCACATAGTCATCCAATACAGATGCTCGGAAATTATCCTATATTTCTTGTTACTCATATTGCATATTCAAGTTTCTTGCTGGAGATTTAATGATTGTATCCAAGGACATTTACAAAGACTCCATTTTATTTGTTTCTGTAGATTCTGAGTCTCTGAGGGCAGTGGCTCTGCAATATTTCTCTTTGTACTAACCCACAGGATCTATGAAACCAAACAATCAATGTTTGTGTTAAACTTTAATTTTTTTCAGGAAAAAGGTAGAAAATTTATTTATCTATATATGCTATATACTAAACATTTACTTATATAGATATATTATTTTATTCATTGGCATACAGACTGGTTAGGGGTCCTAATCTTACTCGTATACTTTTTTTTTTTTTTTAAAGATTTATTTATTGATTGATTGATTACTATGTTGGGTCTTCGTTTCTGTGCTAGGGCTTCCTGTAGTTGTGGCAAGCGGGGGCTACTCTTCATCGCGGTGCGCGGGCCTCTCACTGTTGTGGCCTCTCTTGTTGCAGAGCACAGGCTCCAGACGCGCAGGCTCAGTAGTTGTGGCTCACGGGCCTAGTTGCTCCGTGGCATGTGGGATCTTCCCAGGCCAGGGCGCGAACCCGTGTCCCCTGCATTAGCAGGCAGACTCTCAACCACTGCGCCACCAAGGAAGCCCCGTATACTTTTTATTAGATAAACATAGCATAATGTGTCCTCTTCATTAACTGAATCAGTAAGACTGAGCTCCCTCTACTCAGTAGCTTAGAACATTGTTATGATGTCATAGAGCTGGTCTTAAAGTACTGGCATTTTCCAGTACTTAAAGTACCGGCATTTTCCAAAAAGATGTTGGGGTAAAATTGAATACAGTAAGTACATCCAAACCTTCAAGTTGAAAACTTTCAAAGATGCAAATGTGACTTCCCATGTCCAATCACGTAAGTTAGTTCACATGTCTGGCATACATTGTCACGTGCATGCATCCTCTACAAGTGATGATGCTTTTGTGTACTTTACTGTACAGTACTGTATAGAGTACAGGAGTACAGTACCTTTACTTCAAGCTCAGGATGTCTGGAAGCAAGCGTAAAAGCAGCGGTGACATAGCTGGTACTGCTAAGCAGCAGCAAGCGACAATGATAGAAACGAAAGTGAAAATAATTGAGAGAGTGGAGTGAGGCAAAAAGATGGTAGACATCACTCGTTCTTATAACAAGAATCATTCAACCATAGGCACAATTCTAAAGAACAAGGACAAGATCATGGAACATGTGAAGTCTGCTGTGTCAATGATGTTGACAATAATATTGGAAAGAGTGTGGAATATTGACAAGAAGTGTGGAAAAGTGATGGAGGAGATGGAGAAACTTCTCAGTGTGTGGCTGCAAGATCAGCCTCAGCATCGAGTCCCACTCAGTTTAATGCTCATTCAAGAGAAAGCTAAACACCTTTAGGAAGACCTGACGAAGAAACACGGGGAAGAATCAGAGGGCACACCTTTTAATGCCAGCCATGGCTGGTTTCATTGATTAAAGGCTAGAGCCAACCTTCACAACGTAAAAGTAAGTGGCGAGTCAGAGTGCAGATATGGTAGCTGCCCGTGAATTTCCTGAACTCCTTGCTGTGCAACATGAGGAGCTTACTAATGAAGACCTGATAGAATTGGAGGCCCAGAGAAAGGATAAAGAGAGACAAGAGGAAGAAGAAGTAACCGAAGAACCAAAGAGATTCATGATGCAGGAAATGGCAGGTAATTTTCTTTATTTGAGGAGGCACTGTTAGTTTTTAAGGCTCAGGACCTGAACGTGGAATGGTACAGGAAGGTTGCAGCAGCCATTCAGAACGCAATCCAGTGCTACCATGTCATCTATGACAAGAAAAAAAGAGCTACAACCCAGACATCGCTGGTTTGTTTTTTCAAGAGGGTAGGTAGAATTGAATCCAGCAAGGAACCAGAATCTGTGCTTCAACATCAGGCGTGAGTGAAACTGCAGCTTGCCCTCCATCTCCTATTGCTGACGATCCTTCAGCTCTAGCATCTCCCACCTCCCCTACTTCCTCCAGTCAGTAACTCTTCTTGCCCGTTCACTCAATGCCAGCCCCTGTATGCCAGCTGTTGTACTGTACTACTGTACTCTTCAAGGTACTGTACTGTAAGATTAAAAATGTTCTCTTTATTTTTTTGTCTGTTTTTTATGTATTATTTGTGTGAAAAGTATTATAAACCTATTACAGTACAGTACTACATAGCTGATTGTGTTAGTTGGGTACCTAGGCTAACTTTGTTGGACTTATGAACAAACTGGACTTATGGACACACTCTCAGAACTGAACTCATTTGTATATAGGGGACTTACTGTAGTACTTGATTATTTCTGATTCCGTTACTGAAAAGTGTATATGTTCACAATCTATCAAACCTATGGCCAAATATAATTTGATCCTATTGATACTTTCTATTTCTGTATGTTTTGAATTCAACCAGTATAATTCCTTAGGTTGTTTTTATTTACTTTTTAGCCTGAAAATTGTAGTAGGACACAGGTAATAACAATCTGCAAGTTAAGGTCATTTTGACTCGAAATAAACAATGCTAAACCAGATGTACCTACTTATCTAAAGTCTATTAGGTTAGAGCTATAAAAACCATTCTACTTTCTGGGGAAAAGCTACATTAAATTTCCTGCAAATATTAAATGGCTTTTGAAAAAAATCAACGGTAGAAGGAAGAGCTTATAACAAAGGAAAGTATAATATAAAAAATGGCATTTTACTTATCTTTTCAGTTATTGTTGCAGATGTTTTTAAAAGAGGAGAAAAATAACTTAAGCAGTGCCTTTTGTTAATTAAGAAACGTGTGCATATCATATGTATAAAATAACTTCTAAGATGTTTAAATGTTTATAAAGTTGTCTATTATTTTCAGAAAAATCTCACCTTTGTCTGTGTTTCCAGATTTGGAAATATTCAGGACAGAATTTTACTTTCCTTGATGCAGGCTTACTTTCTACCAGCTGAGAAATCATAATTAGAATATTTGGTTTTCATACACATAAGAAATACCTTTTCAGACACGCTTTCCCTTGGTATCACTATTGGCAGGGAATTGAATGGAACTGAATTGATAATTTATTTAAAATACAGTCATAGAACTTCCCTGGTGGTGCAGGGGTTAAGAATCCGCCTGCCAATGTAGGAGACACGGGTTCGACCCCTGGTCCGGGAAGATCCCACATGCCGTGGAGCAACTAAGCCTGTTCACCACAGCTACTGAGCCTGTGCTCTAGAGCCCACGTGCCACAACTACTGAAGCCCGCGCGCCTAGAACCCGTGCTCCGCAACAAGAGAAGCCACCGCAATGAGAAGCCCGCACACCGCAACGAAGAGTAGCCCCCACTCGCCGCAACTAGAGAAAGCCCGCGTGCAGCAACGAAGGCCCAACGCAGCCAAAAATACATAAATTAATTTAAAAAAAATACAGTCATAAAAGTAAAGGGAACTTTAACAATAGCTTACCAGATAGTTATCCTCCCTATTACCCCCAGGAATATAAAAAGCTGCGCTGATCCTTGCATTGCTTGACCTTAAATGCATTAACTATTCAGAAGTGCAGCATATTTTAAATTTAATCATCATGCTAAATCAGAATACAGTGTTGAGGGGTTTGGTGGGCCTTGCATTGCTACTATATATAATTTGTTTACCCAGAAGTGTCAAATTTCACCTTGTTAATTGTGTCTCCTACCCTCAGGATTCTCAAAGAAGATAAAAATTCTGGATAACTCACACATGCACACAGAAATTTATAAATGGTACAGCAATGCCACACTGATTATTAGCTGTTCTAGTGCCTGATACGAAAACATAAGACTCCCATGTAACTTTGTTAAATCCATTCAGTGCCATCCCTTAACAAGAACAACAACAAAAACAACAAAAAACTACAAACTGACTACTTCACAGAAGCTGCTTACTTTACTTTTATTATTCTGATTTTGCACACTTGACTGTATATATTATATTCATTCAATTCACCTGAATCATTCTGAGTAGCTGGGTAAATGTAGGGGGAGAAAAATCTAGGGCTTGTTCATTATAATTGGATGTTTATACCACTGACTCGGACTTCAGACGTTGCAAGTAAATTTTCCAAAGTATTTGTCAATTTTACATAGAATTAAAACATTTACTCCCTAAGTATTAATATTGTTTTGCTTTTTTAGTTTCTATTTTCTATACTAGTGGGTTAAAGAGAAGTTTATAGATCCCAGTGTATAAACTATTCTTGCCAAAGTATACTGAAAAGTCATTGGATACACTGGAAGAAGCCAAGTTCTGTGTTTCTGCGAAGAAACTTGTGAGTTTCTTATGAAACTTGTGAGTTACTTATGAAACTTCCATAAGTAATTTGGAAGAATGGTTTCTTATTTTCCTGTTGTGTCTTTATTGTTGTAGTTACTTACTATGTGCTTAACCTAACTGATTAGAGAGAAGAAGAGAAGGGAAGGCCAGAAGAGATGACAGAGTGGCTGAATATATTTTAACAGCAGAGTATATTATATACAACATTAGGCACTTTATCTTTGCAACAAAGTAATCACTCTCTCCTCCTCAAAATTTGGTAAAGTCAGCCATACACAAAGACAATTTAAAAATAAAAATGGAAAAACATATTATATTATCATAATCATGCGTGTACTTACTTTATCCTCTTATTTGATTGTAAGTGATTAAAGGCCATTCTCTGTATTTTAATTGTCCTTTGTTGCCTGAAGTGCCAGGTGCCAGTGCATGGTAGTGATTCAATAATTGTCAAATGGAATTATATATTGGATTTTATATTTATAAAAACAATATTTGGAAATTAAACATGAAAATTCGTGAGTTTTAAGTCAGTTTTCTTAGCAGACCATTAAAAATATGTAAATAAATCAGGTGTTATAAAATTCACTGCCAAATAGGTTTAAGATTTAAGTTTCCATAGTGCAGTATCTCTCTTTTTTTTTCATCAAAAGGACACATCAACAAATATGTATGTGGACGGCATATGTGTAAGGGACTGTGCAAACACATGTGCACTAAACACATGTATAATTGCAGTGGGAAGCTGTTTTTCATCTGCCTAGGACCAATCTCACCTTTGGACTGTGCCCTGAGTGATCCCTGTACTTGTGGTAGGGCACTCTTGTCACCCTGATGTCCTGGCCACAAGGATCACACTGTAGCCTAAGCTATGTTTATTAGATTCTCTCACCAGAAAATTTGAGTTTTGGATAAACATACAGAAGAGCAGAAAGGAAACTGAGTCACCTGAAAGGCATACCAAATAGAAAAGTCTAATCAATTTCCCAAATTCCTGCCTTATTAGAGGCTGATTGTCTAATTGATTAATTTAGCTACACAGCATTCTTCCTATACATCATGTATATATTAGATTCTGAAATGAACTACTATAATTTGTTAAGAGTGGTAAAATCTTGGGAATGGAATAATAAGTTTATCTTCATTTTTTTTCTGTGTGTGTGTGTGTGCGTGTGTGTGTGTGTGTGACTCCAAAACCTGTGGTTTTGGAGTCATAGTTAAGAAGCCTTAATCTAACTCAAAATCTTGTAGTTTTACTCATATATTTTCTTCTATGAGTTTCATACATTTATCTCTTACATTTGGGTGTATGATTCATTTTTTAGTTAATTTTGTATATGGTGGGAGGTAAAAAACTAGTTCCATGATTTTGCATATAGATATCCATTTGTCCCAGAACCATTAGTCAGAAAGACTGTTTTTACCCATTAAATTACCCTGGCACCCTATTTGAAAATCAACTGGCACTAACAATAGAGTGTCAAACTATGTGAAGCCAAAACTAACAGAACTGCAGAGAGAAA
The DNA here is from genome assembly GCF_028023285.1 of Balaenoptera ricei. NCBI lineage: Eukaryota > Metazoa > Chordata > Mammalia > Artiodactyla > Balaenopteridae > Balaenoptera > Balaenoptera ricei. The sequence continues at coordinate 129,992,617 of NC_082640.1, forward strand.
TAGAGGAATTCATTGTTATAGTTGGAGATGTCAAAACCCCTATATCAGAAATGGTCAGAACCAGCAGGCAGAAAATCAATAAGGACATAGGTGAACTCAACAATACCATCAATAAACAGTATAATTGACATCTGTAGACTACTTCAATAGCAGAATATGCATTATTCTCAAGTTCACATGGAGCATTTATCAAGATAGACCACATTCTGGGCCATAAATGCAACTTAAGAAATTTAAAAGAACAGAAATCATGCAATGTCTGCTCTCAGATCATAATGGAATTAAACTAGAAATTAATATCAGAAAGATAACTGGAGAATCCCAAAATACATGGAGATTGAACAACACACTTCTAAGTGAAACATGGGTAAATGAGGAATCTCAAGAGAAAATAAAAATATTTTGAGCAAAATGAACGTGAAAACACAACTTATTAAATTTGAGAGATTCTGTAAATGCAGTGCTTAGAGGGAAATTTATGTCATTGAATGCATATATTAGAAAAAATAAGAAAGATCCAGAATCAATCATCTAAGTTTCTACATCAGGAAACTAGGAAAAAAAGAGCAAATTAGGTCTAGAGTAAGCAGAACAAAATAAGAAGAATTAAATCAAAAATCAATGAAATATAAATCAGGAAATCAATGGACAAAAATCAATAAAATCAAGAACTTCCGTCTTGAAAAGATCAATAAAACTGTTATGCCTTTTTTCCAGGCTAAGATATAGAGAGAGAAGACACAAATTACTAATATCATAAATGAAAGAGTGAACATTACTCCAGATCCTATGGACATTAAAAGTACAATAAAGGAATACTCTAAAAAACGCTATGCCCTCAAATTTGATGAGCTAAATGACATGCACCAATTCCTTGAAAAACAAAATTTTCCAAAACACATAAAACAACAAATAGACAATCTGAATAGATCTATATCTATTAAAGAAATTGAATCAATAATTAATAACCTTCCATAACAGAAAACATCAGACCCGCATGGGTTGACTAGTGAATTCTACCAAAAATTTAACAAAGAAATTATACCAATTCTCTATTATTTCTTTCAGAGTATAGAAACAGAGAGAATATGTCCTAACTCATTCTTTGAGGCCAGCATTACCCTAATATAGAAACCAGGCAAAGCCATTACAAGCAAAGAAAACTACAGACCGATAACATTCATGAACGTCGATGTAAAATTCCTCAACAAAAATTAGCAAACTAAATCCAACAATGCATAAAAAAAATTTAACACCATGACCAAGTGGGATTTCTCCCAGGTACTCAAGGCTGGATCAACACTGGAAATCAATTAATTTAATCTATCTCATCAACAGGCTAAAAAAGGAAAGTCACATGATCATATCAATAGATGCAGAAAAAACAGTTGAGGAAATCCACGACCCATTCATGATGAAAACCCCCAGTAAACTAGGAACAGAGGGAAACTTCCTCAATGTGATAAAGGATATCTACAAGAAACCTTCAGATAACATACTTAATGGTGATAAAACCAAAGCTTTCCTTCTAAGATCAAGAACAAGGCAAGGATGTCCCCTCTCATCACTCCTTTTCAGTATCACATTGGAAGTACTAGCTAATAGAATAAGGTACGAAAAGGAAATAACAGTTACTCAGATTGGGAAGGAAAAAATTAAACTGTCTTTGTTCCATTGATATTTTGTTCCATTGACACTTCATCTTCCATCTATGTAGAAAATCTGGAAGAATCAGCCAATATTTCCTGGAACTAATAAGCAATTATAGCAAGAATTCAGGATACAAGATGAAAATGAAAACAAAGGTTGATATACAAAAGTCAATCTCTTTCCTATATGCTAGCAATGAATAATTAGAAATTTAAATTAAAAACACAGTATCATTTACATTATCACGCCAAAATGAAATACTTAGGTATAAATTTAACAACATATGTATGAGATATATATGAGGAAAACTACAAAAGTCTGATGAACAAAATCAAAGAAGAGCTAAGTAAATAGAGAGATCTTCCATGTTCATGACTAGGAAGATTCAATATTGTCAAGTTGTAAGTTCTCAATCCCAATCAAAATCATAGCAAAGTTTTATGGGTATTGTTTATGAATATTGTTATACCTCTTGATAAATTTATCCTGTTATCATTATAAATTTTCCTTTTATCTCTTGTAACAATTTTTGTCCTAAAGTCTAATATTTTTCTAATACTACTATAGCCACTGCAGCTCTCTTTTGGCTTATTTTTCCCCATTCATTTACTTTCAAAGTATTTGTGTTTTAGTCTAATATGTGCCTCTTGAGAAAGCATATAGTTTGATCATGCTGTATTAAAAAAAAATCCATTCCACCAAAATTTGCCTTTTTGTTTAATACATTTCTTAAAAGATAAGACTTACCTTGGTTATTTTGGAATGTTTGATGTCTTTTTTGCTCCTCAAAACTACAAGAGTAGATCCACGTCTTTCATCAGATTGAAAAGGTTTTGACCCCCATTTCTTCAACCTTTCTTTTTGCCTGCCCCCACTCTCTTTATGATTCTTCCATTATGTTTAATGTAAATGTTGGTGTCCCAACTGTCTGAGGGTCTGTTCATTTCCTCAATTCTTTATTTTCTTCCCTCAGAGAGTATAATCTCAACTGACCTATCTTCAAGTTTGCTAATTCTTTCTTTTGCATGCTAAAATTTTCTTTTGAGCCCCTTTGGTAAATTTTTCATTTCAGTTATTGTAATTCTCAACTCCAGAAATTCCATTTGGTTGTTTTTTTAAAATAATTTGTCTCTATTAATATTCTCTATATGGTGAGGCATCATTCTTATGTCTTTTTTTCTTTATAAATGGTTTCTTTACCTCTGTGAATATATTTAAACAGTTGATTTAAAGCTTCTGTTGAGTGGCTTTCTTGGGGACAGTTTCTACTGACTGTCCCCCCCCCCCCACCCTGCATATGGGTCATACTTTCTTTTATCTTTGATCTCTTTCTCTCTTTTATTTTATTTTTTTATTTTTATTTTTTTTGCAAAAACCTGAACATTCATAATAATATGTGTCAATCTGGAAATCAGATGTTCCTCACCCAATTATTGTTTTGGCAGCTTTGTTTTTTTATTTGGTTTTGTTTTGTTTCATTTATTTGTTTGTTGTGTGACTTTTCTGAACTAATTGTATAGTAATACCATTTTAAACATAGAAACTCTATGAAAAAAACAGGAAAAAAACCCCACATTGGAACTAATTAGACATTTTAGAAAGGAAGCTGATAAAGAAAACACAAAAATAATTCCACATGTCAGCAATATGCTATATATATGAAGAATTAAAACTTACGTCTTTGTCAGTTGTGGCCACTGAAGTCTGTGATTGATTAGCTTACTGCTCAGTTGATAAATGGAGATTTCCTTAAATGTCTGGAATCCATAAGCCATACTAAAAAAAATAGAAACAAAGAAAGAAAACAAATATAAATTTAGTGACTCCTGGGAAGAACCAAATAAAAACTCTAAATCAATAAATTACTAAACTTAATATTATAATTATTAATTATTGAAATATAAGTTTTGTTGCTGTGCTTAAATAATATTATCACTGCTCTGAGCTAATTAATTCTTTTCATCAGTAATCCATTAGTCAGTTCATTTTATGGAATTATTGATGAAAGTGGAACATGAAAGAGAGTAACTGATGTATGCACTCAATCATTTAATCTATTTATATTTAAACTGTTTGAGTTATACAACCAGTCTATTCAGATAACATAGTGCCTATTGTTTTCTGACACAACTGCTAATCACTCAACTGTTTATCATTATTAGTGTTAATTTCAATTCTATGCATCCTGCTTTTTTTGTTTTCAGTGTGACATTTACAAACGAGAGTCCTTTCTTTGGGATGAATTTTATTTTGTGATTGTCTGTGATAAAACAATGAGAAAAGGATTATAAAGCATAAATCTTGTATTGCTTATTTTCTTTTTTTTTTTTTTTTTTTTTTTTTTTTTTATTGGAGCACTTTTTTTTTTTTTTTCTACTTTATTTATTTATTTTATTTTATTTTTTTTTTGGCTGTGTTGGGTCTTCGGTTCATGCAAGGGCTTTCTCTAGTTGAGGCAAGTGGGGGCCACTCTTCATCGCGGTGCGGGGACCGCTCTTCATCGCGGTGCGCGGGCCTTTCACTATCGCGGCCCCTCCCGTCGCGGGGCACAGGCTCCAGACGCGCAGGCTCAGTAGTTGTGGCTCACGGGCCCAGCTGCTCCGTGGCATGTGGGATCTTCCCAGACCAGGGCTCGAACCCGTGTCCCCTGCATTAGCAGGCGGATTCTCAACCACTGCGCCACCAGGGAAGCCCCGCTTATTTTCTTAATGAAAGTAAACATTGAAGTTGAAAATAAAGGTACATGTACATAGAGTTAGAATTAAATAAAATACATTATAAATCATGAGAATATATGGAATAATATCTATGTTGAAAATATGTTTTTTCCTCATAATTTTCACATAGATTTTCATTGATCATGTCATAGCCAGAAAAATCTTATTGTAACAGTAGTAAAATACCACTCAAACATGAAAATATTTGAAATGCTTACTTTACAAAAATAAGACTAAACAGTAAAATTAGGAAGAACAAGGAAAAAGTGATGCTTTCTAATATCTTGATAATTCTTGCTCTAAAGAAAGTAGCCCTCTGACCCCCAATAGAATTTTATTATCTTCAGGTTTTATTCAGTTGTGGCTACACTTATGGCAAGAATATGAATCCATACACACAGGGCATAATTACTTCACCAACCTTAATTTTCAAATCTTGTAGCTCTGCCATGTTCCTCATTAAGGAATTATATATGTAAACACACACACACAGGACTCTTTCCATCATTATCTTACTAGTTACTTTTGAATGCTGTAGTGGACCTTGAGGTCTCTGTAACATTCTTTCCTCTCTTCACCTATTATGTAGCATATGGTTGGAAGAGGCATGACTATTCCCTCTACTTTATGATTTAAAGCATTTGGGATGATTTTATGCCTCTTACCACCATCGACTAGTTCGTAAATCCCAGGCATAGAACAATGGTGTGTGTGTGTGTGTGTATGAGACATTGGTCTGAGCACAAGAAATGATTCTGGTTTTGTTCAATGTACTTGAATTTCAGAAAATTTGCTGAGAACGTTGAAACAAAGACTTTTTTCTTCATGATGTGATATGTAACTTGAAGCCTGGCTCTACTGAAGCCATTTGCTTCTTTGAGGGAAACCAGTTTGAGGATGAAGCTGACACAAAAAGGAAAGAATTGTTGATATGAACAGAAAGTAATGGAACAAGAATCATGATTAAAGGACTAAAAGAGTCTATCTTTTACTCTTTCAGCTAGTTTTGGTTGGGTTATTATTTAACCAACTTTTAAAGGCAGCAGATACATAAATCACACGTTATTATTATTTTCTATATGAGCAAACATATGCTTTTTTAAAAAACACCTTATACATCCATTGTCTACATAAAACCTCTGTCTCGATTGACAAATTTTAGCTAGGTTAAGAACAGGACTTTTATGTCACGCTTACAGTTGACTTTCACATGTCTTTAATTTCTAGTAAAGATCAAGTTTCCAGCAATAAAAATTAACATACACCTGGTGGTATTTATGACTTGTATTAGTCGGTCATTAATACTGTAGCCAATTCAAAGTTGTATGACATTTATCTAACTCCAAGGACTGTTAAATCTAGTTGAAGAAATACCTGATAGTTTTTGTCAAGAGCAAGTACTTCTCCTAATATAACTGCGACCAAGCTCCAACTCACAGATTCTTTGTTTTTTTCGTTCATGTATTAATGTGTATTTATACCCATATATAGATATTTTATAGTCTGTTTACATAAGAATACCAATTATTCTTATGAAATCATATTAAAAGAGATATATGTTATAATTTGCCTTTAAAATATATACATAATCACTTATCCATTAGTTTCTTCTGTTCTTTAAAACTAAGCTAAAAGAAATGTAATTATAATCCATCATTTAAACAGAACATTCTTCTTTTATTATGCTGTCAGTGAAGCTTCTCTAAATCAATATCTCTCAAGCTAGAGAGACAAGAAAAAATATGAAATGTTTCAAGATAAAATTTCTAAAAAGACTACATAAAAAATGAGTTTGTGTTTTTTACCTAAAATAACTTGAAGATTTTGGTAAGATTATGGGTGATTGGTGTGTTTGGAGGATTTATATTGTATGGTTCCTTTCTTTGCTTGAGCTATATAATTGTTCAATGTAATTTATTTATTCATTAAAAAATTATATCACATTTACTCTGTAAAGGTCACTGACATAGAAGCTGAAAGTGCAAAGTGAAATGGACACAGTCCCTGCCTTCAAAGGACTTACATTCTCCCCTTGCTGGGATGCTGTGAACTTTCACAAGTACATGATCATCAATCACCAAGATGCTGCTTTAGTCCTACATGCTAAAAAAATACCTCTGGCCCTTTAGTCTGAGGTCAAATTGTCTACCATCTGTCTCTGAATACAATTCTTTTGCATTATAAAAATTACAACCATGTCAGTGGAAGTTAAAATGTTTTAAACTTTACAAAGTAATATGATTGCATATAACATGGCTTTATATATGTGGAAGGAATGACATTACATCTCACTAATTTTGGAGATTTAGCTAAACTTTTGATAATGGTTTAATTAATATTTTTATTGATATAATTAATAGGTATTGAACATCTACTGTATGATAAGCATTGTACTAGCTGTAGCCAAGTCCATTCACAGTTGATGATTGTCTTTAAAATTTAGTCAAAGAGGGAAATACATACTCTTGTAAATGAAATAGTGCAGAGTTAATGACTTCCCCTAGGGAGGAGTTTGTTTGCGTTATACAAATATTTCACACTGGATTAGAAAGCCTTATCTCGGTAGAACCACATGCATTGTGCATTTCTTCTCTGACTTAAGTGTACTCTTTGATATTTTATGAATTAGTTTAAAAGCCCATTGAAATGACTCATGGTAGAAAACATATTTTCCCTCTACTGTTGCTCAAGATTTTGTTTTTTATATTTAAAAAGATATTTTCTGAACACACATTAAGGAAATTCTGTTCATTGTTCTATTTTGTATATGAATAGCGTCAGCATAAATATATTGATTACAATAAATATCTAGTATATAATGCTTCATACACAATTCATATTATTCTAATAGTTATATTATTACTGGAAACATTTCTAACAAACAGATCTAGTTAAATTATAATTATGATCTAGCCTGTGAAAGCCAATGTGTACTTCTAACTGATATTAAATTTGAATCCCCTAAGATAACAAAAAATTTTAATGAAACTTTTTGGATCACATTAATTTATAGGAAATATGTTCACTACATAAATGTATAAAATGCATATATACATAATCTCATCAGCTGGTACTGATGCTTAAAATTTTCATAGACCTCCTCTCTTCCTTTCTTTAAAAAATGAAAAATGTAATACATAGTGATGTATCTTGTTTATTTATTTATTATATTTTGATGACTTAAAAGTTATTCTTCAGTACTCCAAGACATGTTTTCATGGATACAGAATATTATTTTATATGAACGCATTATCATTTTGATATTATTCCAAAGTTTGGGCAATTCTGTTGTTTCCAATATATTCTTCAAGGTAAACAGCAATGTTATGAACAAACTATATGTAAGTCCTTAGAGAAGAAACAGTATTTTACCTTAGTTAAAAGATATTAAAAGTGGTCATACCTTTGTAAAGATCCTGAAATATTGTCAAATTACCTACCAGACAGTCATACTGATTTACAAATGACATAATATCAATGTATTAATTAAGGTAAACTAAAATTTTATAAAAAATAAAACCTGATGCAAAAACATAAACATTTATTTATGGATATTCATTTCAATGAGGCCACTGTCATTCAATCAGTTGTTAAAGACTGAGTTACTTCCTCTTTGGTATCGGCATCAAGGAGGCTAGGAGCTAAGAGAAATAAAGACTGCTTTAAAAACCTTGGCCTGAAATATATCATCTCCAGTCATATTCCTTTTGCATGAACTAAACCCACAACTGTATGCTATGGAAGGGGACAGCTAATAGTTTTGCTCTGATCCACATCTGCACACCATTTGACCCACTGAGGACATACCTACATCCTCTCCACCTCCTTCCCAAGGAAGACGACTTAAATTTACATCTTCTTATTCATTCAGCTCAAAATCCAGGTTTACTGGCTGATGTAGAGCCCTCCACACAGGTATCAATGTGGTTCCTTTTGGTCTGGAAGTTGTTCAGGTTGAGGTCACTCCTCAAGTGATCATTCAGTTTCTCATTCTGGCCCTCAACCACCTGTGCATTCTCTGCTACAAAAAGAATGCTTTTTTTTTTTTTTTTTTTTTTTTTAATTAACCAGGCTAACACTGGGTAAAATTACTAAATTTAATCTATTAATGTGTTAGTTTGTCAAAAATAATTCCTGCATATTTCAATTTATGGTTATTTGCCTTTAAGTGAATATATTAGGTGTATTTGTCATTTATAATTCTCAATTATTATTAACTTTTTCCCCATGAATTACTCTTAAGCCTGGTCTCCAACTCAGAATTATTTTGTTACAAACCAAAACTATCATAATCCTTCTTATAATAACTTGTCTCCTAGATTTCCACCCATTGTTTTTTTTTTCAAAAATATATTTTTAATTTTCCTTGTTTTGTATAAAAATAAACTTAGCAGAAACAACTAATTGGCTCTATGCTATGATATCAGAATCCTTACTTTCATTCCTCAGCCCTTTCCTACTATCAACTACCCAAATGGATGTTGTAATACTTTAACTTGCCCCTGCAGTCTAGTGCTTTTACACTTTGTGACAGCTTCAGTGAATCCACATAATATTGATACGTTTCTAAACATGTCTGAAATATTTACCAGGTTCTCACCATATCACTTCCTTTCTGTTTCATATTTCAACGTCTATTTGTGTAATGTAACATTCATAAAATTGCACTGTACTAGAGATAATGAAAGTGTTATGCTTCATCTTCAAAGACAAATTTATTGCCATCCTATGTAGCATATTAATTGTTGGTTAAAAGAGAAAAAATTCTGGAAGCATTGCTTTTAGAGGTCTTATTATTTGGACATGGACACATACCTCTCACATTTATACACTAAATCTCATAGTCAGAAAAAACTGCCAATTAGGATGGGAGAAGTTGCCCTCCTTAAAACCCAATAGCTTACCTAACGTTGCACAAGCTATGTATTAGGTATAAATGGGACACTCTGCCTCATATCTCAATGCCTCTTGTATTAGTTCTTGTGGGCTGCAATGACAGCATACCACAGATGGGGTGGCATATAAACAACAGAAATTTATTTCTCACAGTTTTGGAAGCTGGGAGTCTAAAATTAGGTTGCCAGCAGGGTTGAGTTCTGGTGAAGACCCTCTTCAGGTGCAGACTTCTGCCTTTTGGCAGTGTCCTCACATGGTGGAAGTGGTGAGAAAGCTCTCTGGGGTCTCTTTGATAAGGGCACTAATCCCATTCATGAGGGTTCTACCCTTCATGACCTAATCACCTTCCAAAGGCCCCACATCCTAATACCATCACACTGGGGATTAGGATTTCAATATAAGAATTTTGCAGGGACAGTAACATTTAGGCCATAGTGCCACTCATATGTAACTATACGACTTTCCTGTACTTCCTCAAATATATGAAGCTCTTTATTTATTAGTGACCCTGTATACACACTTCCCTTTGCCTGGAACACTTCTTCTGCTCACTGTTGCTCAAAGAGTCCTTTTGTGAATCCACTGAACACAATTAGGTCTCCCTGGTATACTGTTATAGAACCTTGTCATTTTTCTTCATTTCACTTACAAAAGTATATATTAATTAGTTTTGTATAGTTGTCAACTACAAACTGGGAGACTTGAAATAGCAGAAATGTCACAGTTCTGGAGCCTAGAGGTCTTAAGTCAAAGTATCTGCAGGATCATGCTTTCTCTGAAATCTCTAGGGGAGAAAGAGAATCTTTCCTTGTCTCTTCTAGTTTCTAGGGCCTGCCGGCAATCCTAGGTTTTCCATAGTCTGTAGAGGTATCACTCCGTCTCTGTCTCACTTGTCATCTTCTCCTTGTGTGTCTCTGTCTTTGTCTTTTCTCTTATAAGGGCAAAGTTGTTTTGGATTATGACCCACTATAATTCAGTATGACTTCATCTTAACTTGATTCCATCTGCAATGGTCCTATTTTTAAACAATGTCACATTCACAGGTACTGGAGATTAGAACTTCAACTATCTTTTGGGGAGACAATTTAACCCATAACACTATGTAATTATATTTTTTTGAGGGTGACAGTTTTTCTAATTCCTGGCTGCTGCAGGAACAGGAACGTCTATTCTGTCCCCTTGGCATGTCCCATGCCTAGAACAGTTCCCACGCTTAGCACAAGGTCTTGCATGTAAGATATATTCAATAGACCTTGTTAAATAAGTGAATGTATAATTCAGAACCTACGGTCAGGTTTTATTTTCACTTCTTACCAACTTGGAAAATTTCTCTAGAATTTCATGTGCTTCAGCTTATGTCCATAGTGTGCCTCCTCTCACCGTCGCAAGGATTCTCTTCCTGCAATTATTATTATTTTCCTATATAGCTGATTTCTTCTCCTCTGTTAAGTACATTTCACTGGAATACAAATATATTCTGAAATGTATTATTATTTAAAAACGTAATTCATGATTACCCTGGATCAGTTTTATTCTGATGTGTGAAAGTCTTTTTTGTTGTAACTCAGCAAATAACATATAACAAAACTCTGTCTACTCATAGATATTTTCCTTTCTTACATAATATAGACCACTTGGCTATAGTTCTGGAAGAAAATAGGAAATTTTCATCACTTCTCCAATGGTAACAACTTGCTTCAATTTGATCAAATTTACATCTGTGTGCTTGAATTCTATACATATACAATTATACAATGAACTTCTGTTGCTATGCTGTATGTAAGCTGATCTGTTTTACAGATTATATGGCAATTAAACCTAACATTTTAATATCAACAATGCACTTGAACTGAAGAGACAAAATTATGACAAATATGATCAATTTTTGCACACACATGAGCAATGGCAACTGTGTTGTGACAACTATTCAAGCAGCAGTAGTTTTAAGATGTAACTTAAAGACAAAACTTTAAGTTAGTTTTAAGTTAGTTAGTTTAAAGAAAAAACTTTAAGTAACTTTAAGACAAAACTCAGTTTCAAAGGCATTAAAATGTGGAAAACATGGCTCTTAGAATTGATGAAATGTAGTCAGATACAAATAGATGTAATCTAATAGATTTCTAGAGAGAAAGATAGAAAAATAGGGAAGAAGTACTTTCGAAATTCATGATTTAAAAAATTGGCTTACTATAGAAAAGATAAGTACTTTAATATCCTCCAGTTAGTTATTTGGCTGTGGTGAAATTTAGAATGCAGTGATAAAGAGGAGACCAAAACATATTTGAAATGATGCATACAGTACATTGAAATTGAAGCACAATAAATAGACAAAAATTCCATAAGTTACAACTTGAAAGCTTAAATATTGAAAAAAAAAAATGAGGAAAAAATGAGGAAAATGTAATATGCAGCAGGTTAAATTCTAGTAGCTCTCAAGTTGTAAATGTCAAGATTTCAGGGCAACTGAGCACTTGACTGTCTGTCATTATGACCTAAAAAGTGGGTTATGTAATTCATCTTTGGTCAGCAGGAATTCATAAAAGGAGGATTATAGTAAGTACTAGCAAATTTCTTTTAGGAGCAGCATTACAAAATTGACAGAGGATGGCTCTTGATATAATTTTATGACCTTTAAAAAGGCTTTTGTTACTCTGTTTTACAAAGGACTATAATATAATGGAAGTATGGCCTTGAAGACAAGTCACTTGAATCTATGAAAAGATGCTTTCACTATCCAAGGAAAATGACACTAATTGAAATGGCTTGGAACTGAATAAAATATTTGAGAACTTAAAATAATCTAAATTCTAGTGATTTCCTTTACTTAGCTGAGTAAAAATTGAAATGAAATATCAAAGGTAGAACATGTGTACCCTTTACAAGCCTTGTACATTGGGGCAAATGAAGTTCAGTCATTCATAAAATGCCATTAAATTATTAAAATTTAAATTAAATTAAATGTATTAAAATAAAAAATCAAATAATACTGAGATTACCTATATGAACATTCCATATTGGAAATGCATATTTTATTTTCATTACATACACTCTTGCCATACATGATACATCATTGCAAGAATGAGACTTAAGCTGTTTGCTATTTCATGACAAATAATCAAGCTTATGGAAAAGTTGCCTAAACAAATATACATGCATATATATTTATACATAAAAATAACTTGCAGCTGTGCTTACAGGAAAACAACAAAACAAAAAATAAAAATTGCCAGAGTAAAAAAAAAAAAAAAGACAATTTTTTAGCTTAAGACCCACCTCAGTTAAAGCAGCAAGAGGTCCAGATGTTGTGTTTAGTGTCCTCCCAGATTGTTTTTATTTTTTTAATTAATTGATTTTATTGTTGTATAATTTACATATGGGAAAAGCACAGATCTGAAATGTACAGTTCTATGAGCTTGGTAGCTTGGGGAAATGGCTGCAAATTATCCCTTTCCTTATAACCAAGCCCTTTGCCAGTACGGTCCCAACACTGACTCTGGGGTGGCCTTGTGACTTGCTGTGGCCAATGGGATATTTGAGCATAAGACACAAGCAGAGCTGTGAAAAGTGCTTTCACATGGGACTTGCTAGCTTGCTGCTTTTGTAAACCCCCTAACCACAACTGTGTGAGTGTTGTGACTTTTGTTACATTAACGCTTGTTAAGTAGAGCCCTGGAGTGTCAGGTGACGAGCCCTGGTTCAACAAAGACAACAAGGTCCTGGAGGAAGGACACAGCAGCTTGGAGGTACCACTCAGAAGCTCAAGGCAGGGTGCAGGCAAGGGGTGAACAGCAGGATCCGGGGCGTGTGCTTTTACGAGCAACAGAGAGTGGAGTGTTTTTAGCTTTCATGGGCTAAGGCCAGATTGTCAATTCAAACCCCAAAGGGTGGGATTTTGATAAGCTCCATGGGGGTCTTATCTAAGGAGTGTACAAGGAGAAGGAGCTGGAAGGCAGGAGAGAGTGCTTATCATTCAGGAATTAGGGAAGTCATATCAGGAACTTACTTGTGACTCTGCAGGCTGTTATTTAGGTCGTGTATTCTCAGTTGGGCCTAGTGTCCTAAGGCCCCCTGTAGGCTGCTTAGCCACACAAAATGGACCCAAGGCAGCCATATAATGCTGTAGTTTAAATAAACACCCAACGATAAGAAGGCAAATCCAGCCTCCTGACTGATGATCATCATGTGGTCAAGCTATCTCCCTTGCTTCAGCTGAAACCTAACCAACCACCACACTTGCAAGTGTGGTCACCTTAGACATCTGTTCAAGCCAGGACGCCACCTGACCTCAGATATTGGTTGAGTTGATCCACACCTTAACTTCCAAGGTGATAACACCTAATAGTTGTATTTCTGAATCTGTGTTTTGCAAGTAAAGTCCTGTGGGACAATGGAACATGCAAGAAGGGCTTGGATTCTTAGCCTCCCTGGAACTGATTCTTAGCAGTTATTCGTCTTTCTCTTGATGCAGAGGCTCCCTCTGGCCTTCCTTTCTTGCCCGGCCTTCTCTCCCTTTCTCTGTCCAATGACCACTGCTGCCCAGTAGTCTGGGCGCTGGACCAGGTCTCGTGTGTGCAGACTTTGGTATTTCAGGGTGGGGATGGTGGTTGCTGTCCTTGCCCTGGGGTGCAATGCCATGCAATGTCTGTGTGCACTTACCTGTCAAGGCTCTGGCTATCACTTGATCTGGGCTGCAATCCTTTGGGAATCATCTACCTGCCATGGGTAGGGCACCCATAGTATGGGGAGAATGGTGTCCTTGCCCTTGGTACGACCATGGTATTTTTCTCTGGCATCTGGCAGGAGAAGATATCCTGCAGCCAAAGAGCCACACGCATGTGCCATATAATGGGATGTGGCTCCTGGAACCTGTGAGGTTCATACTTGCCAATGAGTATTCACAGTCCAAAGGGGAATGACATTAAATTTTTATAAAATTAAAAAACCACCATGACAAGTCATGACAGAGAGCTCACAGGAAGAAAGAAAAAAGTTTTACCTTTAGGACCTTTAACAACAGTTTTGTCCCCAGGTTTTGAAGAAGAAACTCCACAGTTTCCTTTTGCACCAAGCCCTGCAAATGATGTAGTCAGCTCTGCCCACCGAATCCTGAGAAATAATGAAAGATTTGTGCTTTAAGCCACTAAATTTAGATATAGGGTGTTAAGTAGTAAAAGTGTCATATTAATTTTAACAAATATATAAATGCCATGTAATTAACACCTGATATAGAATATTTCCATCATCACAAAAAATGTCCACATACCCATTTCCAGTTTATGTATTGTCATAAATATATGTGTCAGTTGATAACTTTCTTTAGCAGAAGGTATTTTTGAGATTCACCTACACTTTTGAGTGTGACAAATTGTATTTTCCCAATATGGATTTAACAGTATCTCCCATCCTACATGTGCATTTGCACTATAATTTTCCACTACTGTATCAAGAATGGAGTTTATTTCTACATCCTCTTGAATCCAGGCTGTCCTGTGACTGCTTTGACCAACAGAATAAGATTGGAGTGACAAGGTAACATTTCCAGTTGTAACTCTTAACTGGCCTGAAACTTTCTGCTTTTTGCCATCTAGAAAGCTGGATATCTGCTGGCAAATGGAGAGAAGTATGAGATACAACAAATTATTTTATCGTAATCTATTGATCATATATTTGTGAAAAAAAATCTCTATTTCTTTCATTTCTTGACTGTATCTGGGTTCTTTATTCTTTCTCAATGTTTATTTATCTATCCTTGTAACAACACAGTCTCAATTACTGTCTCATTATTTTAATTATGGAAACCAATTTGAGCATGTTCTCTTTGTTCTTTTATTTTCAGAATTGTTTATATATTACAGTATATGTTTTATATAATTCTGGTTTCCACTTGAATTTTAGAATTAGATAGTTAATATATAAAAAGAAAACATCTCTGAAAACTGATTGGAATGTGTTCAAATGTGTAGATCACTTAGGTAAGAACTGACACCCTAAAATAGCATCTTCTAATCAGTGAATATGGTACATTTCACCACTTGTTTAGATCATTTTAATTTCTCTTAATATTTGTAATTTTCATAGTACACATGTCCTCACATTAGAAAAAAAACATATATATATCCCTAGATATTTTAGGTCTTTCATTTTTTGGTAAATAGTTTATTTTTGTTTCAGTTTTCAATTGTCTGTTGCAATATATAGAAATTTGACCTATTTAATATATTGTCCTGTGTCTGTGACCTTACTTTATTAATCTGTAAATTCTAATTTATCAATTCTTCAGGAATCTCTACATACAGAATTATAGCATCTTAAAATGCATATATTTATATACTTTTTTTACTCTAAACATTAAGCCCTTTATGAAACTAGGATTAGAACACTAAGAATTTAAAATATTAACACTAATAAATAGGTATCATAAAAATTATACTTCATGTTACAAACTAACAGAATGAGAAAATAAAGGAGTAGAATAAGCCCAACAAAGTTCATTGAAAAACTATCAAATAAAAATTTAACAAAGAAAAACATCAGGTCATTAAAATTAAAAACTAAATGATGGGTGAAATACAGGATAGAACTGAATAAAGTACTGGGAAAATAGCACAGAGAAAACACTGAACGTGAGAGCTTAAAAAACATGGGTTTTTAATGAAACAAAGGCGATATCTCTAAGAGAAGGTCCAGTAGAAGAAAAAAATAAAAAGAGAGATCACGGAGAAGCAATACTTCTCAATGTTTTAATGGGAAATTCAAGTACACAGAAAAGTCCAAAAATTTGTACAGCAAACACCCTTATACTGATGTATGGTTTCAACAATTACTGACACATTCCATAAATTAATTTCTGTGTTTCCATCTCTCTCTCTCTTTCCCTCTACCTTTCTACAGCTGAAAAATTTCAAAGTAACTTGAAGATATGTTATTTCATAATTCAACATTAATCTTCTAAAGTTTATTCATCACAAATTAGAAAATTTAAAATCTTTCCTAAATATTTAAAATCCATTCCATACTTCAATTTCTCTAGCCCCTAGCCCCACTCCAATGTCTTCTATAGTTGCTTCTTTGTTGAAATATCTTATCAAGTTTCAAGGATTATATTTGGATTTTATAATAACTTGGTCTTTTCTTTTAAATTGAACTATAGTTGATTTACAATATTGTGTTAGTTTCAGGTGTACAGCACAGTGATTCAGACGTATATATATAATATCTATATTTCTTTTTCAGATTATTTTCCATTATAGGTTATTACAAGATATTGAATATAGTTCCCTGTGCTATATAGTAAATCCTGTTGTTTATCTATTTTATATATATAGTAGTGTGTATCTTTTTCTCTTTTAATTTACAATAGTTTTATCATCTTCATTCTCTTACCAGTTGAGTTTTTTTTTTTTTTAAAGTTCTGGAAATTGGTTGTACAGCATTTTTTAAATTTTATTTATTTATTTATTTATTTATTTATTTTTGGCTGTGTTGGGTCTTCGTTTCTGTGCAAGGGCTTCCTCTAGTTGCGGCAAGTGGGGGGCCACTCTTCATCGCGGTGCGCGGGCCTCTCACTATCACGGCCTCTCTTGTTGCGGAGCACAGGCGCCAGACGCGCAGGCTCAGTAATTGCGGCTCACGGGCCTAGTTGCTCTGCGGCATGTGGGATCTTCCCAGACCAGGGCTCGAACCCGTGTCCCCTGCATTGGAAGGCAGATTCTCAACCACTGCTCCACCAGGGAAGCCCACCAGTTGAGTTTTTGAGGGGAAGAGGCAATGGAATTTTACGGCATACATGTTTCACAATCCGAATTTGTCTTTTTATATTTTTATCTGTTGTTTAACTTTGTTTGTTATTATTATTTCCTGTATACTGGTCATTTTTAAGGCTTGATTAGATATGGGTTAAGCAGTTTTGGCAAGAAGTATTTATAGGTAATAATATGTATTTTATAATGCATAACATAATGGACATATAATGTTAGTTTTTCTGCTAATAATGAGGCAGTTTGAGCCTCTGGTGAGGGCATATCTGCTCAACCTCATAAATAATGAGGGAAATATAAATTAAAATCATAATAACATATAACAATGCACATCTATGAGAATGATTAAATTGAAAAATACTGGAAAAACAAGGGTTGGCAAGGATATGGAAAAAGAAGAACTCTTACATAGTACTGTTATGCATATAAATCAATTCAAACATTTAGCCAAATTGTTTAGTAAAATTCAGTAATATTAAACACTTTTCCAATTGCTATTATTAGGCAATTTCACTTCCAAACGACATGTGTGCATATGGACCCTAAAACAGAACTACTTAGTGTGGTCTGAAGATCACTGTCTGTCTGAAAACTCTGTACCTGTTAATTTTAGTAGCAATGCACTAAATGACATGCATAAACATGTTCATATCAGCATTGTTCATAACCCAATTAGGAAGAAATTCAAATGTCCATCAGCAGTGGAAGTTGAAAAATAGCATGTTACGGAATGTTATGCAGCAATGAATATTCTCCTACAGGACTTCATATAACATCAGAACTGCTATATGTGAAGCAATATAGATACATTTCACAAACAATGTGGAATAAAGGAAACCAGCCATAAATCAATGTGTACTCTGTGGTTTTGTTATTACATAAAAACCGTTTGATCTATGGAATTAGAAGTAAGGTCAGGTTTGGGGAAGAGTGATGAGGAACGCATGATAGGGACCTTTTGTTTTGTTTAAGTCAGAATTTTTTCTATTATTTCATTTTCTCATTTTATTTTTGTTCAATATGAAGCATAATTTTTATGATACCTATCTATTTGTTGCAATATCTTAAATTCTCGGTGCTCTAATCTTAGTATTATAAAGAGCTTAAAGGTTAGAATGATAATGTTATATGTCTTAACTTGGTTGGTGGATGCATTGATGTTTTCCCTCTGAGAGAATTCATTATGCTGAACACCTACAATTATAAAACATTTTAAAAATTAAATAAACCTCTAAACCTACAACTTTGAAAACATAGATGAAGTATCCAATTTCCCAGGGGAAAAATATTACATGCCAAAACTTACTGTAGAAAAAATAGAAAATCTTAACAGCTAGATAGAAATTGATGTAATGAATTTAACTGTTAAAAATCTATCCACCATTAACACCAGCTCCAGATCATTTTGCAGAATTCTTATCACTCAAGGATGCAATAATTCTAACTACATTTAAACTAATTCTGGGAAAGACAGGTGAAGAGGAGGGTTTTACAGGGGATTTCAACTGTAACTATAATGTTTTATGTCATTAAAAAAGCTCTAAAGTTAATATGACAACATGTTAAGATTTAACATAGCTCAATTTGAATACAAATGAGTATGTGAAAGTATACTGAAGT
The DNA here is from genome assembly GCF_028023285.1 of Balaenoptera ricei. Classification (NCBI taxonomy): domain Eukaryota; kingdom Metazoa; phylum Chordata; class Mammalia; order Artiodactyla; family Balaenopteridae; genus Balaenoptera; species Balaenoptera ricei. The sequence continues at coordinate 130,011,257 of NC_082640.1, forward strand.
AAGCCATAACAGCAACTGTGTGCAACAAATAATAGCTTATTTTAAGACATAACTAGATTTTAAATATTTAAATAGGTTTTGTATTTGGTTATCTAGATTATACTAATATTATGTATCATTATTATAATTTTGCAAATATATTTTTAGATTTATTTAAAATAGAAAACAATGTTACTAGGCATCTCCATTTCCACAAAGTTATGATGGGCAATGGACAATTTTCAGTTCACATCTGCTACTTTTAAAAATTGGGCTGGGCTATCATCTATGGCTCTGAAGAGACCACATTGATCCAGATAAAAGAGGTCAAGAAAAATTCTAAGTTTTCTGACATTCAGTGATCGAGATCTCTAAAATGATGTAGTAGGGCCACATGCTTCCTAAGAGTTTTCTACCACTAATTATTTCTGAATTTATTATTTACTGAACCAGCTATTATTTTACATGTTTTTATTACATAAGTAATTGTGACTATTGTAGAAATGTTAGAAATACAGATTTTTTTCTTCACAAATTGTTATACAATGTATCATAGAGGTTAAAAACGCACTTTGAAAACAAACTCTATAACTTTGTTACTAGCTACCTGATATTAAAGTACATAATATCTGTTTGCCTCAATTTCCACATCTGTAAAATTGAGATGGTAATACCATTTACTTTACATAATGGTTCAGAGAGTTAAATATGAACAAAAAATGCAGGTAAAAGTGCTTAGATGTTGCATAGTAGTAGCTGATCAATAAATAAAATTCAAATAGTTATCAGCTCTAAGTGTATATAACACTAATATTTATATATTATACTATTTAATACATATATAATATATATTTATGGGAATTAGTATCATATATTATAATATTGATATATATGTAATATTAACCCAAGTACTCCATAAAAAATAAAGCATAAAGCTTAGTCTCTTTGGGGGAGTGAAAGCTTACAGAAGTAAGAAGGAGGGAAAAAGGGTAAAGTCGTATAAAATAGGGACCTAAGGAAAACAAGTATATAAAAGAGCATAACCAGGCTTTACAATACGTCACAAAAAATCTTACCCAATTGCTTTGTGTCACATAATGTGCTCAGAAAGTGTGTTTGTAAACTAGTTTCTCAGAACAGTATGAGGGGACAGGGGCACAGATACAGAGAAGAATTTACCAGAGGTCTCCACGTCATCCTCCGTCTTCCAGGAGATCACGGTTAATACCCATGAGAGGTTAACTCTCCCAGACAAATTTGCTGGGTTACCTGGGCTGTCCAGCCAGTACAAAGCTAGGGTCTCCACAGGTTTAGTCCAACCAGTGCAGTTATATAAGCTTGGTGCTCACACAAATCATGTGATCCACCTCTAGGCAAGCTCCTGCTGGAAAGCAAAGTGAGCATGGAGGGCCACAATATTTGTCAGGGGAAGAGATGTTGACCAGAATAAGTGAATATGGATCAATATGTAAACTGAATCTATTATATAACCTTAGTCTACATGTTGTTTGGAAACCATTCAAATTCACTCTATGCAACTTTTTTTTTTTTTACACTGAAGAAAATTCCACTATAACAATCTGTCTTGTATATATATTTTTTTTTAATTAATTAATTTATTTATTTATTTATATTATTTTTTTGGCTGTGTTGAGTCTTCGTTTCTGTGCGAGGGCTTTCTCCAGTTGCGGCAAGCGGGGGCCACTCTTCATCGCGGCGCGCGGGCCTGTCACTATCGCGGCCTCTCTTGTTGCGGAGCACAGGCTCCAGACGCGCAGGCTCAGTAGTTGTGGCTCACGGGCCTAGTTGCTCCGCGGCATGTGGGATCCTCCCAGACCAGGGCTCGAACCCGTGTCCCCTGCACTGGCAGGCAGATTCTCAACCACTGCGCCACCAGGGAAGCCCTGTCTTGTATATTTTAATCATTGGACTACTGGTGGGGGCATTTTTAAAAAATTATTTTTCTTCTATTATAAATATTTCCAGTAAATATGCTTGCCACCAAATCTTTGCAGTTAGTTTTTGGATGTGGATTAGCTGTGTCAAATGTTATATACACAATTTTAAATGCTAAATATGTTGTTAGTTTGTTTTCCTTCTAGAATGATTGTGCCAATTTACAGTTCCTAAGTTGTTTGAGGTTACTTGCCTATCTACATGCTCATCAATCTGAGTTCTTAAAAAATTTTTAATGCTGACAATTTAACTTGGGGAAAATGCATACAATGTTTGTTTTCCATTGCATTTTTTTTAGTGTGAAATAACTTTGAATTATTTTCAAATTTTTATTATCTACTTATATTTTCTCAATGATGTATACATTTTACTCTCAAAGTGTTTATTTCCTGTTGTTAATTAAACATATTTTTATATTTAAGAATATGAATCCTTTGCAGCAAATTCTTCCTATCAATCATTTGCCTTTTCCTTTTTATTCAGTGGTGATTATGCCATAAAGATCTGCTGTTTTCCTGCTATTTTTAAAAGAAGTAGATCTAACATTTTTTTCTTACGTCTGCTCCTAAATGTCATTTTAAAAAGACTTATAGTCTTATGGAATTATACATTTTCAGTTTATTTTTTTAAATTATTACAATTTTACTTGTAGGTAAATGTTTAATAAAAGATTTTGTATTGGCATATGTAGCATAGTGATTATAAATTATACATTACTGTGGTAACATTATTTATGAAATAAATGTTTCTTCTACCTGCAGATTTTTATGTCATTTTTATCCTATTATGTTTCCTAGCATATATTTGCCTCTCTTTCTGGATTTTCTCTTATGTTCAATTTGTCTGTCTAATCCTGTGCCAGTATAAAGACAGTTTAATGCATGGTAAACTTTCTTTATTAATCTTCTTTTTAATTTTTTTATTCCAAATGGTATTTAAATCTTCTTTACAAAGTCAATCAAAATCTCACTGACTGTGCAAAGACAAATATCATATATCATTTATATGTGAAATCTGAAAAAATGATACAAATGAATTTATTTACAAAACAGAAATAGAATCACAGACATAGAAAAAAAAAACCTAGGGTTACCAAAGGGGAAAAGAGTAGAGAGGGATAAATTAGGCGCTTGGGATTAACATATACACACTACTATATGTAAAATAAACAATGACCTACTGTCTAGCACAGGGTACTATATTCAATATCATATAATAATCTATAATGGAAAAGAATCTGAAAAAGTATATATGTATATATAACTGAATCACTTTGCTGTACACCTGAAACTAACACAACATTTGTAAATCAACTATACTTCAATAAAAAAAAAAATCTCACTGACTTTAGTTAGGATTAATATTATAAATTAAATGATGATAACCGACTTTCTTATAATATGCAGTTTTTCTATTTAGAAATAAATGTATTCTCTTAGGTAACATGTAATATATTCGGATGAGAGAATATTTAGCCTTGGCCTTTCCTTGTTTTGCTTTCTTTTTAATATTTTAAGATATTTTATGTTATATATATAATATATAATAAATATATATTTATATATTTGTTTTGTGATATATTTTATTAAAATTTGTGCTGGGTATTATTAATCTATAAGGGGATTTTAAATTGGTATATTTTTTAGCAAAAGGTCATCATTCTGAAATATGTTGACTCATTTGATTATATTTGGTTATCTATATGTCTCATTTCCAATAACATGCTTCTTTCCTAATTAGTTGTAATTTCTATAAGATCCTTGTTAAACCTTATGTTGTCCACAGACCTATAGCATTAGTATCACCTAAGAGCCTGTAAGAAATGTAAAAACCCAGGTCATATCCCATATCTGCTGACTATGAATATGTATTTTAACCAGACCCCAAGATGATACATATACCCATTAAAATTTGAGAAGACTGTATTAGATAGAAACTCCAGAAAAAAACTTTAATTATACTTTCTGCATGTAATCCTCAGATTTTCATGTCTTATCAGTGTCTGCCACTAGTGGAAGCCAGCACTAAACTGGCTTTCTTTCTTTTCTGCCACCCATTCTCAGATAAATCCTCGTGCTGTATATCTGGTATTCATGTCTGCACACCACAAGTGTGTGCTTTTTTATTATAGGTAAGGCACACAAATGGATTATTTGCTTTTGTTTTCTTTATGGTCTTCTCTACTTACCCAGGCATACTCTCTTCCAAAAAAGAGAGAAGGGCAACCTGGCTTTTTGCCTCATTCATTTTGTTCCTTTTTTAAACTTAATGTAATAGAAATGACTCAATTTTTGACACAATTACATCATTCTTATTAATATTCTACTCCAATACATATTTCATTCTTTTTGTGTGATTTGTTGGTCAACTATATGGGATTCTGGGCATATATACATCATATTGGTTATTCATTGTCCAATAAATAAATAATTTATTGCTAATTATTATCTGGCAGTCACCAAAATCCTGTATTATGAGTCAACCAAGTAATCATATACATTTTTGTTTTACTCTGTTTTATAATTGGGATATTTATCTTTTGGGCTTGGTCATGTCAATTCAACCATTATGAATGATGTGAAATAAGACTAATATGAGAATTAAACCTTAAAATTATGTGTAAAGCTTGGGAAATAAAGATCTGAAAGATGATAAAGAATCAAAAAAATAAGTCACTCACAATGGACAATGAAGGTATGCTGGTAAAGAAGTTTATGGAAGATTCTTACTCCTTTGTCTGGTGGTAGGTCTAAAGTTGCTATAGGTCAGCCCTGCAGGCAGTCTGGAAAAAAATATGGACATGGAATTAGAGAATGCAAGAGAACACTGGAACTTATGAGAAAAGAGTCCAACCTGTGAGGACAACTGACAACTACTCCTGTTTCTCTTGCTTTATACTCTCAATCTTCTTAATGCTGTGTGTGGAATACTGTGAAAATCTGCTCAACACTCACACACGCATATTCCTGGAAATGGACAAAAGTAATTACCTGTTGGTCAAGCCTTGACAAGTGGAAGATGGAAGCCAATAAATACAAGTTTCTTATAAATAAACCTTTTATAAAAACAAGTAAACTTTGGGTTTCCTAAGGTCACAACTTCTCAGTTGATTGTACATCTCTACTTGGATGCTTTAGCTACTAATAAACAATGACAAAATTTTAATTTTAATTTAACTTTACATAAGCACCTTAGGGCTCCTGTAACTTGTCAAGTATAGGTACTATGTGGTGGGTTTTGTAGTTGTCCTCATGGTACTTGTTAACAGATCCTAGTGATATCTATACTTTTGCCTTTATCAGTCAATCTAGAGGCTAGCTCAAATAATTTCTTTTCATTGTTTTTTTTTTTTTTTAATCCACCTGTACTGCTGTAATGGATAAACGTCCTGTTTCACTGATATTTTACTTCTAGTATGAGACTCTGGCAGTGTTGAGGAGGTAGAAGTACCATATCCCATTTGATCTGGTTCACAATTATGACAGTAGCAATCATGTTTAATGATCTCAAATCTGTTCTTCATAATTCTCATGGATTTTTTCCTTTTCTACTATGCTTTAGCCCTACTCTTTCTAAAACTTTTCTACCTGCTTTTCATCTATATCTTATCTTCTCAGGAATGTATTTATTTCCCTAGTATGATATATGTCACACAGGCTCACAGGTGATCAATTTATATTAAAGCAATTCATACATACAGAACGGATATTGGAGTTGGTATGATGTAAATGAATAATGAAGACAGAATTTTTTTACTTATTCTTATAACTTTCTCACCTAAGGAACATGCTTTAGAATTCTGTATTTTTTCCAATATACAAAAAGTACATTGGAACCTCATCTCTTGGGAGATAATATTACCAAGTCCAAATTAAGAGTAGAGCTAAGTAGTGTCTAGGGATATTGATGCCAGATGGCAAATGACATTCTGAGATCAAGATACAGTTGACATAACTATAAGTCATTATCTGCCCATGTGAGTCAATCCCAGTTTGAAGGATTGGGAAGGACCTTGAGCAGTGTTTAATATCCAAAAAGTCAGTATCATCACGGTATATTTCTTGTCATGCATAATAAGATGTCTGTTTAACAAGATAAATACAGTGATGAAAGTAATTTTCTTTAATAGTTACTATATGCAATTTAAAAATAAGTATGTATTATATTTATTTTATTAGGTATTAAACCACATGCAAACTTAGGCATCATTTTATTTTGCATTGCTCTATAGGAACATTTTGCACACACATCAAAAAATGTAAACAGGAAGTATATAAAAAACTCTAAAAATTCTTAGCAGAGGCTTTTTTATGCATAACAGCTGTTCAGGAGGTGACTTGGCTAATATTGCTCTGTGGAACACTGAACTATTTGAGCATCTTTTCACATGCTTCTGGATGATCATACAGCTTCTTTTATAAAGTATCTGTTCAAGTGTTGGCTTATTGCTTTTATTTGCTTGTTCTGGTTTAGTTTTGGCCAGGACTTGTTTTACATATTATTGAATAATAAGAGTTCTTTATACATTCTGGACATATATTCTGATATTTTTCAGAAACGCATTTTTCTGCCATTTTCTCCCACTTTGTGCTTTGCCTCTTTATTTTTGAGGGTGACTTTTGAAGCGTAAAGTTTTAATTTTGATGGATTTCAAGTCAACATTCTTTTAATGTTTCATACTTCCTCAGTACTAAGAAATCTTTGTCTTCCCCAAGGTCAAAAATAATTTGTTTTAAACATTTATAGTTTTATACATTATGTTGATTTCTAAAAATCTACCTTGAATTATTTCTGTGTGGTGTCAATGCTGATTTTTCCCATCCCAATATAATGTACAATAAATGCAACACAATATGTCAGAAAGATGATTATTTCATTCATTGAATTACTTTAGCCTCTTGATAAGAAAAAAAAGATTGTTATATAAGTTGATCTATTTAGGAAATACCTCTTCTGTTATACAATACTGTAGAGGCTGATAATAAATCTTGAAATAAGGTAGTGGAAATCTTACAATTTTGTTCGTTTTCAAAATTGCTCTGGATGTTCTATGACCTTTCGTTTTTCCATAAAATTGTATGTTCACGGTTAACGTCTACTTCTGGGATTACGACTGGCAGTAGTTAAGTCTCGATTTTAATTCAGGAAAAGTGTATGTCTCTACATTTATTAGGCTTCTCTTAATTTACCTCAAGTATATTTATAGATTTTAGTATAGAGTTAGATAATCTCTACTTTTAACACAGTGTTAATTCTATTTTCATGTATGTCCTTATTGATATTACCAGATTTAGATCTACCAATTTTTGTCTGTTTTCTATTTCTCCCATCTATTTTTGTTCTATGTTTCTCATCATCCTCCCTCATTGTAGGTGGATGAAATATTGTTTTAGGACTTCATTGTATTTCCACAGTTAACTTTTTAGGTATACCTCTATGAATTATTTTTATTTGCTATTCCAGGGAGTACTATATGCCCCTTAAATGTATTACTAATTATAGTTACTATTATACCAGCCTTTTTAATGCCTCCAGCTGATGTTTTCTGCTCAAACCCTTAGAGATCCTGCATATGTTCTGTTGAGGTGTCTTTCAAGGAATTAAACCTAGTTTGTATGAACATTTTATAAATGCCCATACATCTTCCTATCTGCTGCTCTCCCTCTGAATTTTCAGAAGCTATGATAGCTCCAAACTTATTCCTCTAATTCCTGAATCCAATAAGTTTTATTTAAATTTTAGCCATACCAGATTTTTTTTTGCTTGAATTATAACTGCACTATGCTCCATAGTTTGGAGAATGCCCTCAGGTAAAAACCATATGAATGTGAATCTCACCCAGTATAGTTTTCATCTTTTGTGGGTATATTCTCCAATTTCTGCCTACTTTTGGTCAATCTCCAGTGCCTTCAATTTTTTTTTTTTTTTAATCTGGAGTTTACAAAATTACTTTGCTACTGAAATTTGAACTTTTGTTTGTCTAATTTTACTTGCAGACTTCCTTGGGTTTCATTTGCAGGAAGGTATTGCATGCTCATCTATAAATTGATAAATTAGTGTGAACAATGACTACTAAGAGGTTCTGTAACAAATCAAGTTTTGGCTCCTCATTTTGAATTGAGGCTCAGCTTTCTGTGTAGTATATCAATGCTAGGAGAAGGCAGAAACAAAAGCTGAGTCTGTAGGCAGATTAAAAGACTTTTGTTCTGATAACTCAGAGTTTGTCACAAACCTAAAACTGAGAAATGAGCATACACAACCAATGTTTCTATAGGTTTTTCCTTTTCAAACTGGATTTGAGTACATTTCAGGAAATGTGTATGGTTAAGTTAGGAGATTCAGAATGCCTAATATAAATCTGACATGAATATCTGGAAGATCAATTGTACTTGGTATTATACAATGATAAAATATTATTTTGATATTAACTTTTAAAGTAGAAGGAATATTGAATTATAGTACATGTTTAAAAATTAATTTTTATAGAGTAATTATTCTAGCTGTAACACTGAAGCACATTCATCCTTGCTAGATATGTGTGAGTCAACATATGATTAATTATGCCATACAAAATCATAAACTATAAACATTTGTATTTCTTCAGAGTTAAACTGAATTGATTGATTTCAGCATAAAACAAATGTTTTCTTAACAGCCTGATCTCCATCAAAAGATTTAAACTATTTTATAATTCATTAAAATACTTTTCTTTAAGCTTTTATTTTTTCCTCTTTTCATATGAACTGCCTTCACTGATTTAAGATAGTTCTCTATTTATTCTACTTCACCTTTCCTTTTCACCCTGTCTGCTCCTAGTGTTCTTTAATGATGCACATTATTAATACCGACAGGAACATAGACAAATATAAATTTGATGCTCATGTAGAAGACAAATTTGTAGAGCCAAATTTTCATTATTTCACAATTTATCACCTGTGTAAAAAGCTGCCACATGACATCTGGTTGATTCTTTGTAACACAGTAATAATCATCAGATATTAGTTACATAATTGACTTCTTTGAATATTAGTGAGCTATATCATTGATGTGGAAACTTTAAAAAGCAGAAACAGCTTTCAGGTAGCAAATTTGGGGGCTACAGGAAAGTAAGACAATTAATGATACCTTTTGCTGATTCATTATCTTGTTTGGTCAAAGACCAAAGTGTTATAATTTATTATAGGGATGTACCAGAGGAAAAATACTTCCATTTTTTTTTTCTCTTGACAAACATCAACTGTTGACAGCTAGCTGAAGTCACATTTATCAAGTTCTACTCTGCTGTGGGAGAATTCTATTGAATTAGAAAATATCACAGAGTCACTAAAACTACTAGTCACAGATGCAGGCTTTGAGTAAAATAAAGTGTGCATTTGTCAGTCTTTGTTTACTTTTCTTTAGTACCATTCTCCCAACAGCTGGAATTACTTAATGCCAACAGTGGCTTTGCCTCCTTTCACCTTGCAGTATGAATCTTTATAAGAAGCAAGAACAATTCAATGATGTTTAGCTCAATTACCTGGCACTGTGGTATGCATTTGTAGTAGTCTCTTATCAATTCTAACTACAGAGCTCTTAGTTTGTTTTTGGTATTTCACCACCTTCCTATTTCACTTCCCAAAACTCAAGCCAAGTCCTCACCCGTTTCACCAGTTTTGTTAAAAGAAATTTAATTGTATGCCCTAATCTTGAAATCTGTCTTATCCAGGTTTGTGGAAGTTTTAAGTCTCTGTTTCTTCACTGTGTACCCAATTAGTTAAACCATGATATATATTCAAATCACCCACCTGGTATTCTTTCATGATTAGTTTTTTGGGGGTGTGTTTTTTCACATTTTATAAAATATATATATAACATAAAGTTTCCATATTAACTATTTTTAGATGCACAATTCAGTGGCGATATACATTCACATTGTTGTGCAACCTCCACCACTGTCCATCTCCAGAACTTTTTCATCATCTCAAACTGAAACACCATACACATCAAAAAATAATTTCCTATTTCTCTCTCCTTTCAGTCTCTGTTAACAACTATTCCGCTTTTTGTTTCTATGATTTAACTATTCCAGGCACCTTACATATGTGGAATCATACAGTATTTGTCTTTTTTTACTGGTTTATTTCACTTAGCATAATGTTTTCAAGCTTCATGCATGTTGTAGTATGTATCAGAATTTCATTTATTTTTAAGGCTGAATAATATGTGCAATATATTTACCACATTTTGTTTGTCCATTCCTCTGTCAATGGACATTTGAATTATTTCCATCTTTTGGCTATTGTGAATAATGTTTCAAGAAGGCTTAATTTGTGGTTGCACAGTTTGGCTCAGCTCTCATGATTCTTCCATTTGTTATGAGAACCTTATACCACAGGTATCTGTCTACTAGTACTGACATTCACATGGAGCTGACCTGATCCTAACCCACTGCCTGGAGTCAATCCTACCTTGAAACAAACCTGTGGAGCCAAGCACAGCCTACATCAGTCAAACTGCACTCAACTTGGAGACCTGCGTGAGACCAGTTTTTTGATTTGCAAACCACTGAGCTTTGAGAGTATTGCAGCATAAAGTGCATTACTGTAAATGTAGCTAACAGATTCCATTGTTAATTTTTCTCCCATGTACCACTTTGACAGTCTAATTAAGCTCTAATATTTGCAAAAGACATATCTGATAAAGTACTGTTATCCAAAATATACAAAGAACATTTAAAACATGATAATAAGAAAATAAACAACGCAATTAAAAAATGGGCCAGGGCTTCCCTGGTGGTGCAGTGGTTGAGAGTCTGCCTGCCAATGCAGGGGACACAGGTTTGAGCCCTGGTCTGGGAGGATCCCACATGTTGTGGAGCAACTAGGCCCGTGAGCCACAACTACTAAGCCTGCGCGACTGGAGCCTGTGCTCCGCAACGATAGGCCGCGATAGCGAGAGGCCCACGCACCACGATGAAGAGTGGCCCACGCTTGCCACAACTAGAGAAAGCCCTCGCACAGAAATGAAGACCCAACACAGCCAAAAATAAATAAATAAATAAATAAAAATTTAAAATAATACAGACATACACTTAAAAAAAAAAAAAAAGTGGGCCAAAGACCTTAACAGACACCTCATCAAAGAAGAGCTACAAAAAACAAATAAGCATATGAAAAGATGTTTCATATTTTATGTTATCAGGGAAATGAAAATTAAAACAGCAATGAGATACCTCTACACATCTATTAGAATGGACAAAATCTAGAACACTGACACCACCAAATGCTGGTGAGAATGTGGAGCATTAGGAACTTTTTCATTGCTGCTGGGAATGCAAAATGGTACAGCCATTTTTGAAGACAGTCTGGAGGTTTCTTACAAAGTAAACATGTCCTTACTGTACTATCCAGCAATTGAATTCCTTGGTATTCACCTGAAAGAGTTGAAAACCTATGTCTACACAAAACCCTGCACACAGTTGTTTATAGCAGCTTTATTCATAACCACAACTAAGGTGTCCTTCAGTAGATAAATGAATAAACTATGGTACACCCAGACAATGGAATATAATTCAGCACTAAAAATAGATGAGTATCAAGCCATGAAAAGACATGAAGGAATCTTAAATACATTATTACTAAGTGAAAAAAGCCAATCTGAAAAGACTATATATTGTATGATTTCAACTATATGACATTCCAGGAAAGGTAAAACTATGGAGACAGTAAAAAGATCAGTGGTTGCCAGGGGTTAGCAGGAAGGGAGGGACAAAATAAGTGGAGTACAGAGAAGTTTTAGGACACAAAATATTCTCATTATACATTTGTCCAAACCCATAGAGTATACAATATCAAGAGTGAACCATGATGTAAACTATGGACTCTGAGTGATAATGATGTGTCAATATAGATTTGTCAATTGTAACAAACGTACCACTCTGGTGGAGGTTGTTGGTAATGGGAGAGACTATACATATGTAGGGGCCCATATGGAAAATCTATGCCTTCCTCTCAATTTTTCTGTGAACTTAAAACTGCTCTGATAAATAAAGTCTATTTTTAAAAAAGGAATTTGCAAGAGAGTATTATAGGATCTTCTTTATTAACATGTTAAATAATAGAATCTATTAAGTACCATAATTTTGAGGATGTGATGAAGGTAAACAATATGTTTAAATATATACATCTGTAATGTGCTATGAAAATATATATGATTTCTCTTGATAAGAAATACTGAAAGTGTTAATACTAAGATAATGTATAGTTTACATTTATAATTGAAGGATATATTAAATTGATGTAAAGAGTTCAGTGACAATAAGGAGCAAGCTCTTTAACTTCTTTGCATGCCAATTTCTCCATTTACTACCTGAGGTTTTTGATTATTAAATAAGACATTGTATAAGCAGTGATTAGCAAAATGCTTAGCTTTAGAAGATATTTACTAATGATTCATGTATGTAAATTAGTCATGGTCACTACCAAAAAAAGTTTACATATGTATTTTTAAAAATGTGACCAATTGTGAGAACAACTATAGTGGTAGAACCATCACCACCACAAAAGGACAAATAACATAGTGCCTTGGAAGTCTAGGCATTACGGAAAATTCCAGGGAGAATTTAGTTCTAACAGGAGATTAATAAATTCTTCTTGTCTATAGTGCTTAATAGAATGAAGAGACAGCTTGAGCATAAACAAGGAGGAAGGTCAGTAGAGTGTATACATAGGAAAAAGTAAATAGAAGTTTATGTTTATAGTGTAGACCTCTCGGTGTATTGAGGAGACAAAACTAGGAATGAAAGTTTCCTTAGTGACAAATTATGGTGAATATTAGTGTCTTAGTGACAAATTAGTCTTAGTGACAAATTATGGTGACTATTAAGCTAGAATATTTTGGTTTATTTTGTAAGTGATGAGAAATAGTGGGTCAAACAATTATTTGTGTCTTTGGGCAATTCTTATTGGAGTTTGGATATTGGAGAGGATTAGATATTTTCAGGAAAAGTACTTAGGATACTGCAAAAATCAAAAAGAAAGTAATGAGGACTTGAAAAAAGCAGTAAAAATGTCAAAGAAGTCACAAATGCAAGATATGTTTAAACCCAATTCTTAATTTATTACAATAGCTAGCTTCTACCTCATCTTGCAAAATTATTCACATGTTTTTTGCCTCTGTGTGAGACTATATGTATTTATCAGTATGTAAAGACACACACACACACACAGGCCAAAATTTGTATCTAAAAGTGTTTTGAAATTTTCCTATTTTCCCTATACATTAAATGTATATTATGTGTCACTCATAATGGTACATAGTATCATGACAAGTTTTCTTTTTTGGCATTTCATTATTTATAAGTGAAAAATATGAATAGAACTTTGATTTAAACCCACCATTGCATGGAGACTGAGATTAAATAATATTTTCTTGAGATTATTCAAATATCAAATAGAATTTAAGTCCATTCTAAAACACTGACTCAGCACAACTCCAGTTGAAATAACTTTTTCAATTTGAACTTCAAGTGCTCAAGGTTTCTGTTCCTAGCAGGATACTGTAGCATTGAATTTTACCTGAGATGGAAGCAAGTGAGAAGGCTAAAAATTAAACAAGTCACCAGATAATCTGAGTGGGAATACAGAAGAAGGAAATGAGTAGTGGTTTAGGAAATTTGAAGACCTGAATTATTTTTTTTTTCTTAACAATGTTGTGAAATCATCTTATCTCTAAAATCAAAGTGGGTACTTAAAACCACATGGAGTTGTATTAAGAACTGAAAACTTAATGTTGTCAAAATCTGTTAATATATATAGATCATAGAAGACTTTCAAAGGTTTAACTGGGAAACTGAGTCCTGTCAAACACTCATGCACAGCATCACCCAATCCATGCAAGTCAACAACCACCACATTTCCACTGCATGTCTTCACAGAGAGAAATAGAAATCCAAAGAAAACTGCAAAGAAAAGAGAAAAAGCATAATAAACAAGACAAAGATTGATCAAAAACTCTCCCAAGGATAAGGAAGTCCACTCTATGTTTTAAAATACTGAAAAAGTCTATTGGTAGATCAAAACACTAACTCCAGAGAAGAGAATTAAAGGTACACAGGGGACATAAGAATATTACCTTAGATTGATAATGCCCTAAGGCTAGAAGAAAAATAGAAGCAAGTGTGAGGGGCCTTAAGGAAATGGGCAGTGAAGAGAACATCAGCAACAATGCATAAGAGTAATTTAGTTCAGAACAAGAGAAAAGAAAAGTAAACATGGAAAGAAACATGAAACTCTTCCAAATTTTATCTGAAACAATTTGTTCCAACAAAGAAATAAAGTAAAGTGTACTTTGCTACACTAAAAGAAAGGAATGTTCTTGAATTAGAAACCTGATAAACTAAATAAAATTGTCATTCCTGTCTACAGAAATGCAAAAGAGCAAGCTGTCTTCCTCTATATAAACTGTATTTAGCTATATAAAACATTTAAAAATAAAACTGAAAATGAGAATCCCAATAACTCTTCAAACAATCCTCCCCCCCCCACACACACACATACACACACAATGGCAAAGTAGAAGAGGTGTATAATGCAGCGCCCCATACTGAACTAAATATCCTCTCTATCCTCTGCATCTGGCCAGGAGACATGGAAAGAGAACATGAAACAGAAAAGCTTTTAGGAATCATGTCTGAAGATGGTATGCATCACTTCCACCCATATCTCATTGGCCAGAGCTAATTTCATGGCATCAACTAAATATAAGAGGGCTGACAAATGTGCTGTAGCCAAACCCAGAATATAAACATGCCGCAGATATTGGTGAGAGCTAGCAGTCTTTATCATGGCATATTTAATGGGCCAGTATGGCTTGATCAGGGTGACGAGGATGACTGTAATGAATGAAAGAAAAAGGAAAGGTTCAGACCAGGATCAAACAGGGAGGGATCCCATTTAGATTTTTTTCCTAATTGCAAAGCACTTAGGGAGATAATTCAAATGAACAGATAAAAGAACAAAGTGCTGGGATGTTTCAAAAACTTGGAGATGAGAGTGAGGCACAGATCCCAACAAAGGAAACTGTAAAAAAGAAATATGGAGACTGGAGAAAAATAAAACAGAGGTATAGTCAAGGAATCCTTAGAAATAGTCATCCTAGAAAGAATATTAAACTATTGCAAACAAAATGTGGGAGGCTTCTGGGAGGCAAAATAAAATGTGGTCTTAGAAATAACAATTGGATTATGATAAGATGACGCCATTTGGTGACATTTTTATTAGAGTCATTGGGGATAAAAGGCAACTAAAATGAGTAGAAGAAAATGGGTGACTAAGAAGAATGACAGTGATTCAGACTGGTCCTTTAGGCTTTCCTTAATAAGCCATTACTGCACTAAAGGAAGTACTAGAATAAATAAATAAAACATAACTTCAACTCTTGAGAAACCCACAATTTATTGGGTAGCCAGTTCACTAAATCCCATTTAATGTTTTAGGCTTTATACTAGCTGTAGAGAACATGACTCACTGGGGACGTAAAGAAGGGCACTATAAGTTTAATCTAAGTAAGTATTCTATTGTCTCTGGAGACAAGTGGTGAATAGAACAAATCTATCTGCTGTCAAAGTTAAAATATATTACTGGACTGACTTTTATTGGTAGCTGTCATTCATTTATGCATTTAAATTTCTTTTAAATAAATTTTCACCACTTGCCTTTTTAACTTTTAATATTAAGGAATTATTGGACTGTATTTACTATATACTATTGCCTTTTATTGTCCTTAACCTCTGTATTCTCTTCCATTTCTCTTATTTTGTCAATGAATTATGCATATCAGTCTGATCAAATCTTTTGTCCCAGATCATGATAGAGTTAGTGATTGATCATTATGCTTTTAGATGTAGTCTTAAAGGTAAGACTATATAAATACCTTTTGAAATATGATTCTTAAATAAAATTAGCAAAGTGATTTTTGTGACATGCTTGTGTGTAATAGTATCATACAATTAAATATTTATCTTTTTCCTCTAATATGAGGTAACTAAAGAGGAATATTTTAATAAATAGCATTGTGTTTCTTGTTAAGTCATATGATAATTCTATATTGAATTCCTGCCCAAATAATTAAGCTCCAAATGAAATATATTTAACAAACACATCTGATATTTTGGTTCCCTTTTCAAAGATAATCTCAGTAATAAGATACTAACATGAACTGATAAGAATAAATATTTCATGGTCTTTAAAAGTTACATTACAGTCCATTTACCTCATGTGGAAAACTCATAAAACTCATAAATAATTAAAACTCAATTATACTTGTAAAAATAAATTAACAAAATATGCAACTTTATAAACATATTTTATTGTGCTTATTTACCTAATAGCTTTTCACCAAAATCAGTATCATTCTTAAATTATGTGCATAACATTTTTATTGATATCCTGTTATTGCTTTCTTTCCTAAAAATTGTTTTTGTAAGACGTCAAAATTTTTTCAATACATTTACAAAAATCCAAACTTATCTTAACGTTTAATTCGTTGTCCTTGGTCTCTATTTCTTTCACACTTGTATAAAGCGAGTTGTTACTTCTTTTGAAAATAAATGTTCTTTCTTCATCTGAAAAATGAGGCTTTTAAAAATTGAGTGAAATCAACTTCTAGTTAAAAAGGAGAAGTTGGAAATAGCCTATCTAACACATGGACTAGTTTTAATGTGATGGTTTTGTCAAGAGACTTTTTCTCATAAACATGGTTTAAATACTTTTCAGTTTAGGACTTAATTGTATGATAATTACCCTAACCCTTAAGAAGCTCAACATAGAACTACAGTCAAATCTCTAGATATTATTTAACACAGTCCCTTTTATTTGTGATCTCAGTGAGTTTACAACACATGCAGCATACATTGCTCTGAGAATTTCCTCATTCAGATATGAACCCTTTTAGCTCCACTGTAAATACAATCTTTTATCATTAGTAGAACATCTAAATTGCAGAACATAAAACGTAGCTCTATTTATATTATACCTCTGTCAAGTTCCTGTAAGGCTATCCCTTCTCAGTGTGAAGGTCAATGCACTTACCATGACCTAAAAGGCCTTCATAATCTGCCTCTTGGCTTCAAATTTGTCTTCATCTGTGACTCATACCCCATTTTTTTCTCTCTCTTCTAGCCACCCTCTTCTCCTTCCTGTTCCCTGAACACATCAGGCACATTATCTGCTCTGGTCTTTCTTCTTATTCTTACTTTTTGATTGCTCTTCTCCTAGATGTCCACACAGCTAAATCCCCAGAATCCTTCTAATTCTTAATTGAAAATTGCCTTCTCCATGAGAACTTGACTAGAATCCTTACCAAAAATGTCAACAACCTGCCACTGACATTTTTTATCCTCTTTCCTTAACTCATGTTTTTCCTTAACAGTTTACACTAGATAACGTACTCTTTGGTTTATGTTATTTATTTTCTTTTTCTCCCTCCAGTATGTAAACTCCGTGAAATCAGGGAATTTTACTTGTTTCATTTATTACTGACTATGCCCCCAGCACCTAATAGACTGCCTGATACATAGTACCTTCTCTACAACAATACTGAAAAAATTAAACTCTTATTTAACTGTGTATTTGAAATATGTCTTTTAAGAATATACTAAAAAACTTTCAAAAGAGTAGGTGAATGCAGTGTAAGATGACTCCTTAATTCTTTATTCCTCTTTTTTCCCATTTAAATTTACATCACACTCCACAACTTATAAGTGCTCTTTTTTATGTAGTAACAAAATCTCTTTGTTCTTTTAATATATGTTGTAAAACACTAAGTATGACTCTATTCATTTTTACTAATGTTATGGTCAACACTTTTCAATAGTATTTTCTTTTTCTTAGGTAACTTTCCTCCAAGGATTTCAAGCTTTTACAAAGCTTATTAGAAATGCAGGCAATTATCTATACCAAATCTTTTTAGAAATTGACATAATTTTCATAATTAATGTGGCTGGTTGAAAAATTTAAGTAAAAGTACAAAGAACTGTTTCTATCTCCCTGCTTTGATCTCTCTCCTCTCACCTATTCCACAAATTTCATCAGAGAAAACTAGTATCTGAAAAAATAGCATCCCATAGCACTTCTGCAATCAAAAGGAGCACACATAAACAAATGGTGTTTTTATTGTCCTTTACACAAGTATTCTAGTATTTTATGAACATTTTTAGTGGGCATGGTGTTCCTGATATTTCATAAATTTCCTGTTACTAGGAGTGAAATGATATATTTTGAATCATTTTGACCTCAATCTGCTGTGATGAGAGAGATGAGCATTTTACAACAAATGTCTTCTATTAGAAAAATATTTAGACTATGTCTCATAACAAGCCAAGTTATTTACATTGTACCTAGAAATCATATATTCCATGATGATAATTAGCATAAATTTAATGGAATTGAAGAAAGTATAGGTTCAGCAAGAACCATCCTGAAAGAATCGTTGGAATTCAAGCAAATATGTTTTTTTTAAAGTAGTTACAATTATTTAGCTTTACTCTCTAAATAAGATGTATTCAATTATCAAGGGAAAATATTGAATTGAAATATAAAATGTATCCAAATTTCTTTTTCAAAAACCAAGCAATGAAATGGCTATGTGTTCTAAACGTTAAAGCTCTTCCAAATCAGGAAAATAGTGCCCATTTTCAACCAGCAACAGTAACACTGTTCATTGAGTCTTCAGAAGAAATTTCCTTTAATATATTGTGTGAATTAAAAAATATATATTATATATATAAATATACATATATTATACATATATATAATCCTCATTTAAAATGATAGAAAAATTGGATTGTTAATGATCACAAAGTTTGATAGCAAACCCTGTTGAGTGTCTGAAAAAAAATTCACTCACACATTGATGGTACAGTATAAATTCATTCTACAATCCCAATGAACAGCAAGATGAATATAACTAAAAAAAATTAAGTGCACATGGAGCAAACTGAACATGCAGTTAGTTGTTTAATGTTAGTAAGTGAACACAGAGAAATTCTTATGTGTGGGAGTGGAAAGCCTTACAGTGGAAATTTTAAAAGGAAGACTTCAGCTATGCTCTGGTTGTAAGCTATTGACATGAGGAAGCTGTAGTTGGGCCAACTAGAAGTGGGGTATCCTATGTGATTGGTCAGGAGTGTATGTTTGGATTTCTCTGGTTGGTTGTAACTGGAAGTGGGAACAAAGCTCAAGGGAACTATCAGTTACTAATCAAGTCCTGCTGTTTGGGGCTGATTGTTATGGGGTCATGTTTGGTTTGCTGGACCCATTGCTAGAGATAGGGATCTGACTTCCCATGAGTCTGACTTAAAGATAGCAGGCTGGTCTCCTGGGCTGGTTACTGGAGATAATGGATTGGTTACCTCAGCTGGTTGCTTCAGATTGTGGGTCAGAGATCTCTTTTCTTTTGCAGTCTAGACATTGTTCATTTGTATAGTCAGTCTCTCACCACATAATAAAAGACATGAGAAACAGATCTGATCCCAATCTAGAGATTAAAAGCCCAGATTAACTTCTAACCCAAACTCCACTGTTTATTTGACAGTTACTTAATCTCTCTAAGACTCAGTTTCCTGCAATATGTGCATAATGACTCACATGGTTGCATAAATCATGTAAAGTGTTTATAATAGTGCCTGGCACATACTATGCCTTCAGTCAATGAGATGATCATGATGATGATGGAAACTCCATTAAGAGTGTGGCCAAATCCAATTCATGGAATTGAATCAGTGCAAGTCAGTTTTTTCTTTTCTTCCTTAAGTAAGAATGTAAGAGAGTGAAGAGAAGAAGCCTCAACCTCTTATTGGCTCCGCAGAATCAGTTGGGATACTGCTATAATAGTCCAGGTAAAAAAGTGAGAGCAATGTCAAAGGGGATGGGGGCTATGAATAAATTTAGCATTGTCTGGAAGTTAAATCAACACAACTTAATATCTTATTAGTTGCAAATGAAGTAAATGGGGTAAAGATAAAGGATTAATAAAACTACCAAAATCTTACTTCCACAGCATGTAGGGATTATGGTGATATTCAGTGATATAGTGAATATAAAAGAGCATTGGGGGAAGAAAGTTAATGATTTCTAAGCATTTTATTTGAGGTTCCTATGTATATTTAGGCAGAGATGCCCAATAGGCACTTGAGTACTGATCTGGAGTTAAAAAAAGAAACTTTGCATTGAGACAGTAATTGTGGGATCAATTGCATATAAAATGATAGTGGATGTGTAAAATAATAGAATATATATAAATATAAATATATAGAATAATCCCTGCTCCCAGTTCCTGGCACAGAGCTCCTAAAACTCTTGAAATTACGTAGGTGACAGGAATGTCTTTTTTGTTCTAATAAGGCACCCTCTGACGGACTCTTGGGTAGCTTCAGAAAGGGGGCTGGTCACCAGAAAGAACAAGTTATGAGTAGAAGCTTAGAACTTTCAGCCCTACTACATTCCCCCCTCCCCATTCTCCAGGAGGGAGAGAAGGGCTGGAGATTGAGTTAATGATGGGTCATGCTTACATGATGAAGCCTCCATAAATATCCTAAAATTATGAGGTTGGATATCATCTGGATCAGTGAATTCATCCACAGGCTGGGAAGGTGGTGCACCCCAACTCCATGGGGACAGAAGCTCCTATGTTTGGGAGCTTCCAGACCTCACTCTACATATCTCTTCATCTAGCTGTTTATCTGACTCCTTTATCAGACCTTTCTTATATAATAAAATGATAAGGGTAAGTGTTTCCTTGATTTCTACAAGCCAGTCTAGTAAATTATCAAACCCAAGAAAGGCGTCATGGTTAAAAAGATTTAACATGAGATCTACCCTCTTAAATTTTGAAGCGCAGAATACCCTGTTGTTAAGTATAGGCAGTTGTACAGCAGATCTCTATAACTTACTCATCTAGCATACATTTGGCTTTTCAAAAGGAATATTGCAGTTTGAAAAAGTGATTAACTTTTTATTGAGAATTAGCTAGCCATTTTTTCATAATCAGGTAGATATAAGACTAACGATATTTGGTAACTTCATTATATAATATAGCTGAAAAGGCCAACTCAAGGAAAATCAGAGAAAGACAAAAGATTTTCTGATTCCTGGTCATAGCTGAGTATGCAAAAAAGTGAAAAAGAAATCTATTAAGATGACAGCGGTCTAATTAAGTACTGAGTTGATGTCCATTTGATTTTTTTTTAAATTAATTAATGTATTTATTTTTTATTTTATGGCTGTGTTGGGTCTTCGTTTCTGTGCGAGGGCTTTCTCTAGTTGTGGCAAGCAGGGGCCACTCTTCATCACGGTGCGCGGGCCTCTCACTATCGCGGCCTCTCTTGTTGCGGAGCACAGGCTCCAGATGCGCAGGCTCAGTAATTGTGGCTCACGGGCCCAGTTGCTCCGCGGCATGTGGGATCTTCCCAGACCAGGGCTCGAACCCGTGTCCCCTGCATTGGCAGGCAGACTCTCAACCACTGCGCCACCAGGGAAGCCCCTGTCCATTTGATTTTTAACATTGAACTAAACTTTGTTATGAATGTAGTAAACTCATAATCTTCATTCTTCTAATTTACTTAAACAGAAACTAAGGATCTCAGGACTTAAACTCTGAACTACATGTGGGTTGGATAAATCAAAAAAACTAGCCAGATTTCTGTCAATGTGGCAACAAAAAAACAACTTAAGTTAAACATCTATTATGTTAATATTGTTCACATTTTACAATTGAAGGAATAAAGCTTCATTGAAATTCTTCTATTTTGTACCTACAAAATACATCACTTAAAATGCCTTGTTCATGTCATTAAAGAACTTTAGTTCAAGGAGGTGGACTGAGCTTAGCACTTTTTATCCACTAAAAACATACACAAAACTTTAAATTGTATAAGCTGAACATATCAAGTGCTGTACAGGAAAACGGGAAAAAAATCCAGGTTGACACTTCATTATGAGATTTTTACGGACTAAAAAGAAAGGGAAAATGCTAAAGCCTCCAAGATGGAAATATGTCTTTTTTTTTTTTTTGAAGTATATTTGACTTATAGTACATTAGTTTCAAGTGTACAATATAGTGATTTGATATTTTTATAGATTATAATTCATATAAAGTTATAAAACATTGGCTACATTCCCTATGATGTACATTACATCTTTGTATCTTATTTATTTTATACCTAGTGATTTGTACCTCTTAATCCCCTTTCCCGATTTTACCCCTCCCTTGACTCCTCTCCCCACTGGTAACCACTGGTTTGTTCTCTGTATCTGTGCATCTGTTTCTGTTTTGTTATATTCGTTGATATATTTTATTTTTTAGATTTTACATATACGTGAATACATACAGTATTTGTCTTTCTCTGTCTGACTTATTTCACTAAGAATAATAACCCTCCAGGTCCATCCATATTGCTGTGAATGGCAAAATTTCACTTTGTTTGGCTGAGTAATATTCAGTTATATATATTAGTAATATTCAGTTATATATATATAACTGAATATGTATAAATAAATATATATATATATGGTACATATACATACGACATCTTTATCCATTCATCTGTTGATGTATACTTAGGTTGCCTCCATCTTGGCTGTTGTAAATAATGCTGCTGTGAACATTGGGTGCGTATATCTTTTTGAATTACTGGTTTTTTTTTCTTTGGTTATATAACAAGGAGTGGAATTGCTGGATCATATGGCAGTTCTATTTTTAATTTTTTGAGGATCCTTCACTGTTCAATAGTGGTTGTACCAATTTATATTTCCACTAACAGTGTACTAGGGATCCCTTTCAGAATGACTATCATCAAAAAGACAGGAAATAACAAGTTTTGGCAAGGATATAGAGAAAAAAGAAATAAGTCGTTTACAAAGGAGTGATATAAGGCTGTCTTGATAACTCTAATCAGAAACATTGACTACAGGAAAACATTGGAGCAAAATCTTTCAAAATTTGGAATCAATATTGTTATGGATCAAGCGTACATACTCCATTAAACTATCAGGTAAATGTAAGGCTCAGTCCCCCTAACAACAAAAAATGGCATTTTCAAGTACAAACTATTTTGAAAATTTACCACTCATTGCACATTGAGAAAAAGTTAGCAAAACAAAAATAAAAATCAAATAAATGAATAACATGGGATGAAATAAATTATATCTAAAAATGATTTTCCAATAAAATAAACCCCACTTAAAATCATGTAACACCCCTAAAAATCAGTTGGTAAAAGTTAGAATAGAGAGTTCCTGGGCTTCAGTGGAAATGTCTCCAAAAATAAAATATGTTAAATACAATAAATTAAATAACCACTTGGCTATATGTCACAAATATAGCATTTGCTTCATTTGTTCAATAGAAAAAACAACAAAAAAATAAAGCCAGAAAGTTAAATTAGAATATAAGGAAAAGCCAGATTAATATATTTGGCAAATCATATGTTTTAATATTCTATGATTTTTGAAAAATTGATGACTCCATAACAAATACAGTTTAGTTTTACCTGTATACTAACAATAATTGTCTGATTGGAACATAGATTGTGACATTTTACCAATAAAGAAATAAAAATAATCCTACTGTACTGTTTGGACCTTCAGTAAAAAATTAAGTTTACTACAAAAATATAATGCAAGTATTGTTTGTCTATTCAACTTTTTGAATCAACCTATAAAACATTTATAGAAGAATTGAATATTTTTACAGAATGTAATTTAAATATTATCAACTTTGACAGGTATTACTTAAAATGCGAAGTAGGCAGATAAAAAGAGTGAGGAAAGAAGAGAGATATAACGGTGACACATGTGTTATTCTAATATACTGAGTACATAAAAGACAAAACTTTGGAAATATCAAGACTTTGAATGTCAGAATAGTGACAGCTTTTGGAAAACCAAAACAATGGAAACGAAAGTTTATCCTTCTGAAGCCCCAATATTAAGAAAACTCTGAGAATTCTTCTGAAGACTGCCCCAAATTAAAAGTCTTTTTTAAACTAAATCTTTTTTTTTTTTTCTGAAATAATGGAAACAGTTGTTGCTCTGAAGAATAAGTGAATCCTGGAAGTCTATTCACATGCTGAACTTTCTGATGGACATAAACTATCTAGAACTACAGTTTGAGAAAATGATGTGGTCTGAAGCTAAAGAATATTCCTGTAAGGGAATGAAATTCACATTTCAAACAGTTGTGTAAATATTGACAGAGAAATGAGAGCTGTGAGTACAACATAAATAATTAAGATGTGTACCAACCTCCACCCCCATTCTCTCAGTCTATGGTAAATATGGATAGAACTTAACTCTGAAATTAAAAATCTTGGTGCAAAGGGAAGCAGGTATTTCTTAGCAAAGGAAGTCAATAAGTCATCCTCACAGTTCAAAGCAAATAGAGTATCTGGACAGAGTATTATAAGCATGAGAAAAATTTAAATAAACAATCTGACAAGCACCTGGATATGTTAAAAATGAAGACAGTTTTAAAATAATTTAAAAGAAAGGAATAGAGAAAGAGCCCAGACTACATGAAAACCTAATCAACTAGAAGGAATTTTCTTAATAGTGCCTTAACCCTGGACTACTTTCCCACACCACATACAAGAACAAACTCAAAATGGATTAAAGACTTAAATATGAGTCCTGAAAGCATAAAACTCCTAGAAGAAATCAGGCAGTACAGGCTTACCAATTTGTCTTACCAATATTTTTTGGATATGTCTCCACAGGTGAGGGAAACAAAAAGGGATTGCATCAAATTAAAAAGCTCATTGCGGGACTTCCCTGGTGGTCCAGTGGTAAAGAATCTGTCTTCCAATGCAGGGGACGCGGGTTCGACCCCTGGTAGGGGAACTAAGATCCCACATGTCATGGGGCAACTAAGCCCACGTGCCACAGCTGCTGAGCCCGCACACCTCAACTAGAGAGCCTGTGTGCTGCAAACTACAGAGCCTACGTGCTCTGGAGCCCACATGCCACAACTACAGAGAGAAAGACCCGCATGCCACACCTAGAGAGAAGCCCTCATGCTGAACCAAAGAGCCCGTGCAACCCAATGAAGAGCCCTTGCACTGCAATGAAAGATCCCACATACTGCAACTAAGATGTGCCAAATAAAAAATTTAAAAATAAATAAATAAATAAATGCAAAGGAAGCTATCAACAAAATGAAGAGGCAGTCTACTGCATGGGAGAAAATATTTGCAAACAATATATCTGATAAGGACCTAATACCCAAAATATACAAATAACTCATACAACTCAATAAAATAACAACCTGATTAAAAAAATAGGCAGAAGACCTGAAGAGACATTTTTCCAATAAAGACATACAGATGGCCAACAGACATATGAAAAGATGTTCAAAATCAGTAACCAGGGAAATGCAAAGCAAAACCACAATGAGATACTACCTCATACCTATCAGAACAGCTATCCTCAAAAGACAACAAATAACAAGCATTCACAAGGATGTGGTTAAAAAGGAACTCTTGTACATTGTTGATGGAATTGCAAATTGGTGTAGCCCCTATGGAAAAGCATTATGACGGTTACTCAAAAAATTAAAAATAGAACTGCCATATGATCCAGAAATTTCATTTCTGAGTATTTACCCAAGGAAAATAAAAACACTAATTTGAAAGACAGATGCACTGCAATGTTCATTGCAGCATTATTTACATTAGCCATGCAATGTTCGTTGCAGCGTTATTTACGTTAGCCATGGTATGGAAGCAACCTAAGTGTCCATCAATAGACAAATAGATAAAGATGTGGTGTGTGCATACATACATACATACATATATACATATAGATACATACAATGGAATATTATTCAGCCAAAAAAATGAAATCTTACAATTTGTGACAACATTATGGATCTAGAGTGTATTATCCAAGTAAAATAAGTCAGAGAAAGACAAATACTGTATGATTTCATTTTTATGAGGAATCTAAAAATCAAAAGAAACAAAACAATATAAAAACTGACTCACAGGTACAGAGAACAAACAGGTGTTTGCCAGAGGGAGGGGGTTTGGGGAGCAGACAAAAGAGGTCAAGGGGATTAAGTTGTGTAAACCTCCACTTATATAATAAATAAGTTGCTAGGGTGTAATATACAGAATAAGGAATATTGTCAATGATATTATAATAACTTTGTACGGGGACAGATGGCTACTAGACTTATCATGGTGATTATTGCATAATGTATACAAATGTCAAATCATTATGTAGTACACCTGAACCTAACATAATATTATACATAAACCATATTTCAATTAAAATAATATTTATAGTATTATTCAATAATAGAGTTCTTAAAGGAAAAAAAAATCAGTGTGGTCTTAAGAACATTTTACTCAGCCAAGTTTTCATTCAAATGTAAAAACAATAGACAGACATTCACAAATATGAACATACATATAAACTGTTTTTAAGGATAAGATAAACTTCATTTAGCAATTAAATTGAGACAGGGTAAAAAAAAGACTAAAAATAGAAAATGTAAAGAAAAACTATGTGATAAGATGACTGCTAATGAGCACGGATTAACATGATAAAAATATGAAGAAATTAAACATTTTTGTCACTCATGATTATGTAAAAGTATAAAATGCCATGAGGGGCTTCCCTGGTGGCGCAGTGGTTGAGAGTCTGCCTGCCGATGCATGGGACACGGGTTCGAGCCCTGGTCTGGGAAGATCCCACATGCCGCGGAGCAACTAGGCCCTTGAGCCACAGCTACTGAGCCTGCGCGTCTGGAGCCTGTGCTCCGCAACAAGAGAGGCCGCGATAGTGAGAGGCCCGCGCACCGCGATGAAGAGTGGCCCCCGCTTGCCGCAACTAGAGAGGGCCCTCGCACAGAAACGAAGACCCAACACAGCCAAAAATAAATAAATAAATAAATAAATAATTTTTTAAAATACCATGAGAAATGTCATCATAAAATGATGACCAACGAATAAATCTGAGATGTGTGTGGAGCAGAGATAAAAGGAAGTGTGAGAGTGCCAGTGCCCTCAAGACACATAGCTGGCTATCAGCAAATATTTTAGAAATAAAAGAATATGTTTAAGAAACAAAAAATTCCAAAACCATAACCTTTCACTGTATTTCATAGTCTTTTTAAAACTGTAGAAGGAGAGTTTCAAAATATTTAGTAGTAAAGAAATACTTACTTGAAGGTAAGAATTTCCCTTAGTTTTATTTCTGTCAAAAAGAAAAAAAAAAAATTAGGATGCTAGAAAGGAGAAATCTCCTGAACTTTAGCTATGAGCCCAGTTAAAGTTTTAGTATGTAATGAATAGAGTTGAACATTCCAGTCTGATAAAGGAATGTGTGTATATGTATGTTTGTGTGTTTTCATCTGTGTATCACCAAGCAGCAATTAGGCTTAAGGATGAAAATCTAGTCATATTCTCATTAAAGTGAAGAACATACAATTACTGATTATTAGCACTACACTGCTTAAAACCTTTTTGGAAAATTGTGATGACTGTAATCGGATAAGAAGAATGAAATTAGCTACATAGGTTTTTAAAATAGGAAGTAAAATATAAGTATCTGTGGCTGATTTGTCTACCTAGATTTAAGAAATTTAGCTGTGTAAAGTTAAAAAAAAGTAATTTAAAACGTTCAGAGTGTGGTTAATGACAAAATTTGCACACCGTATCAGTTATTTACTTACATATTTTAATGTTGCTAGTTTGTTCTCCATGGATTTATTGCACATCTGTACGTCTCATATCTAATAGCATCTAGTATCTTGACTATATTTTCAAGGATGTTTATATAACAAACAGCTTTGGAAGATTGAAATAGTGTCTCCTTTTGGAGAACAGGTCATATTTGTTTACTGTCCAGTATAATAAAGCAAATGTCTTCTCTGAGCCATTTATAAAAGATTCATAATTCCCGAGCTTGGAGTTTCTCAGCTCTAAGAATGATGCAAACCCACTTCATGCACAGCATCTATCTGGTCTCTCCTCCACTCTCCCTTATGACTTGCTGTCAAAGAGACCTGACACAAACATGGATCTCAGGCTGCTTGCAGCATCAAGAGCAATATTCTCCATCCCAGGATACTTGTGTCTTACACCATCATGGGGCAAGCTAATTTGTTACCCATAAGTAGGGTAAGGTCTCAGAATTTTCACAATTCTTGTCATAAAATAACCACTTAAAAGATATAGTAAATGTGACATTTAAATAGAGATAAACTCTAGCATATATGGAGGTATGTAGTGATTCTGAGAATAATAAATTCTTTTGTAAATGATGTTAGGCTACGATAACTAGCTGGGGTGGTGGTACTGAGTAGTAGAAAACAATATCAATCCTTATTCCAAAATAAATGTCATAAATTATACATGATCAATGTGATGACAGAAAACTATAATACATTTTATAGCAAAGCAAACACAATCAAGACAAAACAAAAAGTCCAAGTATAAACAAGTTTGGAATACAAAGAACAACATGAGAAAGGAAAAAAATAAGTCAATAGAGATAAATATTCAGGTTAAAAAAAAACAAGGGCCAAGAATATTATAGACAGAAATCAATACCTAGAAATAATCAAGGAATATATATGTATATATGAGCACATAGCTGGACTTCAAAAAGAATTCAATAAAGGACCGTATTCTTAGATATGTTCACAGAAAAACTGAGAAATATTAACTCTAGACCAGCAAGAGTAGGAGGCTGTCACCAATCCTGAGTCTAAAAGGGTAAAGGAATAAATTTGTGCTACAAGAGCCAGCTAAGAGCTCAACCCCTGGAAGTGTCAGTAGCAGGTCAAAACTCATGCCAAGGGGCTTCCCTGGTGGCGCAGTGGTTGAGAATCTGCCTGCTAATGCAGGGGACACGGGTTCGAGCCCTGGTCTGGGAGGATCCCACATGCCGCGGAGCAACTGGGCCCGTGAGCCACAATTGCTGAGCCTGCGCGTCTGGAGCCTGTGCTCCGCAACTAAGAGAGGCCACGATAGTGAGAGGCCCGCGCATCGCGATGAAGGGTGGCCCCCTCTTGCTGCAACTAGAGAAAGCCCTCGCACAGAAACGAAGACCCAACACACCCAAAAATAAATAATAAATAAATAATAAAATAAAAAAAAAAAAAAATTAAAAAAAAAAAAAAAAAAAAAAAAAAACTCATGCCAAAATTTCAAAGAGCCGGCATGTTGAGGTAAGAAGGACAGAGGAGGGTGGTGAAAAAATTTGCAGAGATGAAGGCATTCAAACTAAGCGAGATATTACTTACTATGCATTAGTAATCCTATATTTCCAAATCTGTATGGAATTAGAAACATTTATGGAAGCAAAAGTTGATACCAGCTTTCTAGAGGACATTCTGACCATTTGTAAAAATATATATGGTACACTGTTGTTATTTAGCTTTAAAAGGTTAGGTATAATGACTGTAAGAATATAAATTGTATAACATTAATATTTATATGCAAATTGGTGATCTAGGTCATTTTTAACATCCTTATATATATAGATAGACTTATGTATATATATATATATCAGTATAAGCTAATAATCGGAATTTTTTCACCAATATATTGCTTTTATTTGTATTAAGAGAAAAAAATGTATAAAGCAATATTTTAAAATGCTTGAGATCTCAAATACAATATTAGAATATCTAATATTAATACCAGGTGTAACTCTAGAACATCCCCAAATGTGCCCTTGCTTTATATATTTTTTAAAAGGTTTATATCTATGTAAATAGATTTTGATACATGCCTATAAAATTTAAAGCATTTTACTTTTATTTCCAAGCAATTTTCTTCTTGTCACTGCCCTCCCATCTTGCTCATGGCATCCAATAGTTACAGTACATTTACAGTTTACTATTGGGTTGGCCAAAATGTTCATTCAGCGTTCAGGTTTTTTTCCGTAACATCTTATGGATAAAGGGATAAAGTTTTTGTTTTGTTTTTTTAAGTCCACAATTCTTCTTGAATTTCTCTGTTGTAAATATTTGTTTAATGTTAATTTAAATTTTTTAAACGTTCATTTTTTGCCAGGCAAAGTATTATTATATTTGTGGATAAAGGATGAGATTCTGAAGAGACTATTTTAGGCATAACTTTCTCTTTAAGAACAGGGAATCTAGCTATTTGTGTAGTGGCCAACGTTTTTCTTTAGAATTTTCTCCTCTTCATTAATAGTAATGTTAGAAGAATAATTTCTGCTTAGAAATTCCAAGTGTGGCATGAAACATAATATCTTTACAGTGCAGAGTGAAGCAGGGCTCTAGGCAACTTATCTAATCCAGAGCATGCCATAATTCATTTTACATGGAAGGCAGAAGAGTTTTGAAATACGTAATCTTTGTTTCTAAGAAGATACCATTCATAATTTAATCTGTCTGTGTGTCTTGCATTTTATTTTTCTTGGCTTAGGTGTAAGGAATTTTGTTACATATGAGGAAATTTCATATATTACAAATATAAGGAATGTTATAATTGAGGTTTAATCCACTGGCAAGTACCATCCAAGTGCTGATGCTGCCTCTTCCCTTTTCCTAACACCTCTGTCCCTCTGAGTGTCAAGGTCTCTGACCTCAGTTGTGTTACATTAGGGTTAGCTCAGAGTCGGGTGGTGTTTGGTTTTATGGATGAGAATTCTGAAAACCTTGAGGCGTAGTGGATGTTCTTGTATCTCCAGCAAAAGAAGAACAAGGAATGTCTTCTTCACCCAAGAAATGTGTTGTTCGGCCTTCCCCATTGTTGGCTCAGCTCCACTGGCTTCTTGATCCTGGCCAGGTAAGTTGTCCAGCAGCCCTCTTTGCCTATTCCTGCTTTGACTAGTCTTTTTGGCTAAAGGTCAAAATGCCATCTGTCATCCAACGAATCTATGTTTAGATCACATCCACAGATATTTTTTCCCCTAATCTCCTCCTAGTTCTATTGTTGTGATATACCCTATGCCCTGCTTTTTACAGGCCTTCTCCTTTTATTTTCACAACATCACTTTAATGTAAAATTAATTAATTGATTAATCAATTAATATACCTTACTTCTTACTTATTCACTTCATCTTGGTTGCCAATTCTTATTCTCCTGGCACCAGGGAATTTTGCTTGTTTGCAAACATGAATGTTTTCATTACATATTTTTTATTTTATAAAAAACAAGGCTATCCAAAGCCATATTTAAGTTATCCCTCAGCATCACTGTTGGAAAAGACTTTTTCTGCTTTGATAACTTAGCAAATGACATCACACTAGTTGGTACTATAAGATGATTATGATTTTTTTCTTAACATTTGCCTTTTTACTCTCATTAACCTAGACTTTTACATTTAAACTTTGATCATTGTTTCAGTCAGCCTAAATTTGTAAATAAAGCATGGCTTTTATAGAGCTGAAAATCCAGTACATGCTTTCTCCTGTAATTGGAATTGCTTTGTTGCACATAAAATCTATCTCTACAATGAGCAGTCCTTGAAAATGAGTTCAGTTAGCTTTGCAGATAGATTTCCTGGATAAGAGTGTAAGTGAGAAGCTGAGTTAATGCTTCAAAAACTTTTCCAACCCACTGTCTTCAGGAAAGGAGGGGCCTCTTTGACAATAACGTCAGACTGTTTTAGGTCATGTTTTATACCTAAAATGTTGGTCTTCCCTTATTAGTCTGCGAATCGTTTTTTCTGTTATTTTTTTCTGCTAGATTTGTTCTCACCTTCTTCAGTTGGAGCATTTCAGTCCTCTGACAGATTTGGTTTTCAGAAAATAACATAGAATAATTACTGTAACATGAGATAATTTAAGACTAATAACATAAGTTTAGCAAAAGAGTAAAATACATCAAGGTGAGAAAATCTTTGGGGGGCTGAATACATACATACTTTAATTAAAGAAATAGTGAGCAATAATTTTAGTTCAAAATGGTATCTAAGTTCCTGTGAGACATTATTCAATATTGTCTTATTGAAAGGGTCTCATAATTATTAATTGTGAGCATTACTTACTTATTTAGCTGATGTCTCCTGAAAGAGGTACATGACTCATAACTAAGTGAGAGCTGAATTAAAATATTTCTTCAGTGTCCAGAATTATACTTAATTTATAAATTCCATTTCCATATAAAAGCAACCCTTGAGGAGTTACCTGAACTTTGTAATATTATGCATCAGAGCCCATGAACCAGTAATGTTGTAGAAGTAGTTGATCTACAATGAAAAATACATAATGGAGTTTTCAAATTAGTTTCACTGATTAAAATTGATACTTTAGAAGAATATTTCATGGTTATCCTGGATTTTCCTGCACTCTGACACATAGTTGTGCATCCCCACCTTTACTTGTTTGCAAAGCTTAGTCACCCAATAACTGAATATTTATTTCTTTTTTAAGTTCCCTTTTACTAACATAATAATAATAATTTAAAGAGTCTGAATATATAATATGTGTTGTATTTTCACTCTGAGTTCTGTTTTGATGGGCAGAGATGGAGGTAAACAACGAGGAGTTTTTAGCTCCCCTTCCTATGGTAAAGTAACCACAGACAGAACTGAAGTATCCCTCCATATCCAGATTAAGAATTAAACAATCTTGAATTCATTCCCAGTTTAGAGAACCAACTCCAAATTAATCATCTTATTATAGGGATCCTGTATACTCTTTACACAGTTTACTCTAATGGTGACATCCTGCAAAACTGTAATAAAAAATCACAACCAGAATATTGAGTTAGGTGCAATAAACATACCGAAAAGCAACATCACCAGGAAGTTTCCTGTGTTATAACCACATCAAACTCCCTTCCTTTCTCTTAGTCTTCCTTCTTCTGAAAATGTCTTTATTCCCCAGTCATTCCTGAAGGATCGTTCCACTTAATATAAAATTCACTATTGATAGTTCTTGATTTCAGTGCTTAAAAAATATTCGGCCTCTTCCTTCTGGCCTCCATCATGTCACACGCACGAAATCCACTGCTGTTTTAATTGGTGTTTCCCTATAAGTAATATTTTAGTTTCTTTGTGACTGCTTTTCAAGACTTTGTCTTCAATATTCAGAAATTCAATATCATAAGTCTCATCATGGATTACTTTGATTTATCCACTCAACTTCTTAAATCTTTAAGTTTATATGTTTAACAAAATTTAGGAATTAGTCATTCCATCTTTGAATACTTTTCCAGTCCCACTTGCTCTGTCTTCTCCTCTGGGACTCTGGTTATAGGGATATAGCTTTTTTGTTAGTGTCTTACAGGTCCTCAAGACTGTTTTTTTCATATTGTGTAAATTCTATTGATCTGTCCTCAAGCTCATTAACTCAACTTCACTCTACTATCCAGGGCATCCATTGAGTTTTTTTATTTCTGCTATTGTATTTTTTAGCTCCGTAATTTTCGCTTACTTCTTTTTATGACCTCTATTTCTTTGATACTTATTGATTTTCTTTTGTTTCAAAATATTTCATAGTTAATTGTTTAATCAGTTTTATAATGGTTGCTTAAAAAACTCTTGTCAGATAATTCCAAAATCTGCATCATCTTGGTGTTGTCATTTGTTGATTGTCTTTTCTCATTTATGTTGTGATTTCCTGATTCTTTGTGTGACCAGTGACTTTTGATTGTAGTTTGGATATTTAGGATATTATTTTTATGAGACACTGGATCCATATTAAAAATCTTTTGATTTCAGTAGTCAATCCTTCTTTTAAGTTGTAGCATGAGTGCATGGTAAGTATATATATTTAGCTTCCCACTGCGCCCTGGGCCCCAGTAAAAGTGGAATGAAGATTCATACTGCTTCCTTGCAGACAGACGGGGTGAAAGTTCAGCTACCTCTCCATCATGCTGACAACTTTCCAGTGAAAGTGGGCCACAAATATGTACTATCTCGTTTCCTCTAAGAGCTCCCTTGTGGACCCAGTGTCCACTAGGGAGAGGGAAAGTGGAGAGCTACTCATACCACTCTATTGGTGCATGGTTGGGGCAGAAAGTAAATTCCCTGCCTGGCCCTAATGACATGGAGGGGAAGCAGAGTGCCAATTACTCCACTTCCTACCATTTCATTCTTCCTCCTTGATGAGGTGGAGGTGAGGAGCTTAGTTCTCCATGTGGCTCTGCTGACACCAGGAGTGGGGGAAAACAGTGTCTACTACCCTGACTCACTTCACTTCATTCCACTTTGTTGATGACAGATAGAGATAGAGACTCAACTCCCCACTTAGCCCCACTAACACCTAGATGAGGGTGTGAAGGTTAGTGAGGACTAGCCCCACCTCACACCACTTCATTAAGTGCTGTGGTTGCTGGGTGGCAGGGGGTGGAGATTTTGTTTGGGCTTACCACTGGAAGTGCTTTGTCAGAGCGCTTGGTCAGATCACTTTCTCAAAATGTTATGTTCCCATTTTAAATATACTTAAGTTCATGTTGAAATTACACAAAATATTGATTTATAATCTCTGAGCTAAGAAAACCACGGGAAGGCTTTAAACGTGTATTGGCAATAAATTAACAAAAGAATTCTCCTTAGAATCATAGAGCTATTGAATTCTACCATATCTTAAGCGTTATTGCTCTCTACCAATTTCTTCCTATTATATGCTTATATTACAGTTTGCTGCTTTGTTTTCCTTGATGGTAACTTTAAGTTTCCCTCTTATTCTGAAGTCTGTCTTATCTCTTCACAAAAAACTTTATTTAATCAAATCCTACATATACTTGTGACAGAGACAGCTTATTGTCCCTAATCATCCATTCTTCCTTTCACCTACACGGTAATATAACCTCAATGCTGAGCAAACACATGGCTGCTAAGAATAAGCCTGTATTACTCAGCCTCCTCTGAAGTGAGGCCCACAATGTGACTAATTACTAGTCAACGTGAGCAGAAGCAGGAGGGATGTATGAAATGTCTAGTTCATATATTTATAATAGAGGGTACGATTGCCCACGTTTTCTTCTTCCCTTATCATGGATTACACTGTGGATATGTGATGAGCAATCTTGGACTATGTGTATAAAGAACACCATAAGGATAGAGGAGCAAAAACAAACAAAAAAATAGTAGTAGCCTTGTTCTATTTGGAGAACAGAGCTGCCCTATCAGCCTAGGTTTTCATATGAGATAGAAGTGAACTTCTTAATTAAGTCACTGTGATTTTGGAATTCTCAGAGCAGCCACAATTATATGCTAACTAATGCAATTCCTAACCTCTTTATGGAATGTAACTTCTTTGTTCTAAATAAAACCTGATTTCAGGAAGATAGAGTGTGATTCAGTCCAGTTGAAACAAAGATCAATTTTGTAAAGGTGAAAATACAATTTAGGATGAAAAATAAGAGGAATTTGAGAGATGAAAGAAAGTGAAGAAATATAGAGAACCCATATTTACATTTTAAACTTGGGCTAATTTCTAGAATTAGGACAATGCTTTAAGAAAAATAATTAATGCAAATTCAGTTTGTAGTTTGTCATTTAATTAAGAAAGATTCACTCCTAATCTCTTATGTTATATATCCCATGCCATAACTAAAAGTCATTATATTAAAAAGAGGTATTAGACATTAGCTACTTTCCTGGACTACCAGAGCTGAAAGAGGTCTAGTGAATCACCAAGGGTCATATGCCAATTTAAAGAATAAAAATCCAAGCTGATAGAAGTCCAGCTCCTTCTACCTCTGCTTTACATCTACTTATAAAGCGCTTACATTTTTGTCAAATATAAACATAGTTTTGCTATATTGACAAACCATAATACTATAATAAAATAAACCTCATTTCAAGTGAATATATTGCTACCTGTAATTTAATTAACTTTTAAATTTCAACGTATTGAAAGTCAAGTACTCTCTTAGGTAATGGAAATAGAAAGCTGGATATGACTCAGTCTTTTT
The DNA here is from genome assembly GCF_028023285.1 of Balaenoptera ricei. NCBI lineage: Eukaryota > Metazoa > Chordata > Mammalia > Artiodactyla > Balaenopteridae > Balaenoptera > Balaenoptera ricei. The sequence continues at coordinate 130,047,078 of NC_082640.1, forward strand.
TCTCATTGAGCTCATGAAGCAATTAAAAAATGTGTAAATATTAATGTAATTAATATATTGTGTTAGTTATCTTTACTGATAAACATAAAAATCAAGTCTATTTTAACAGCCTGAATTTTTAAATTTAAGGAATTATTTCAAAGATTATTTTAATAGAAAAAATATATTATAAACTTTCAAGTTGAAGCTTGGAATATATTATTTTTATAATAATTTAATGAAACAATGGCTAGTTGTCTAGGGTTTTACAAATTATGTAACTCAGTTGCATTTAACTATTGACTTTCAAATAATTCCCTGTGAAGTTTTCTAGGGGTTATGAAGGGGCCTCCCTGACAAAAGAGGAAGAAGCCAAATAGGAGGAATATTAGGACAACCTCCCCCACCAAAACTGTCTTATTGCCTATTTTGTATGACCTGCATGTTTAAAATGTTTTATTACATAACTATAATTTGATAATTGTCAAAAACTAATATTCTATGACAAAGGAAATCTCTGTGGTATTCAAATTTCAGTGCCCATAAATAAATTTTATTGGAATACAGCCACAGTCATTCTTTCATTGATTGTCTATGGCTGCTTTCATTCTACAATTGTAGACCAGAGTAGCTGCAGTAGACAACATGTGATCTGCAAAGCCTAAAATATTACTCTTTGGCCCTTTATAGAAAACCTTTGCTTACCCCTGAAATGGATCATCTCTGCAAAATATTTGCTTATGTTCTGGGAATTTATGTTATACAATAATTTGTTAAAAACAATGTTCTGCAGCTAATTGTTTTCAAGAAATCTTGAAAAACACTGCAGTGTATTCAGAAGAATCTTGTGATATCGGTATAATTTCTACTTTATCTATAAGGAAACATATGTTGACTGACCTACCAAATATTTGTAGCTAGTAAGTGCTAGAGGAGACATAGCACCTAGTTACCCTGACAGCCCTAGTTAGAATCCTAACCCAAATCCTTCAGTGTATGTGAAAATAAAACACTTACCATAGTATTTTCTGATTAGTATCTTATTTTGCCTACCATAATGTAAAAGAATAGGTATATAGCATCCAAATGTTATTATACAAGTTAACTTCTGGTTAAATAAGAGGATTTACAGAACAGTAGAAAAATTTCTCCCAAACTTTCACCAGAGCTTGAAGTAACACAAATTGGAGACTTTTATTTATGTAAACAGCCATTCAGTTTTAAACTATAGATGTCCCTGAATAGTTATTATTCTCATATACTTACATCCAAGAGTAAATGTGTCTAATAAGATTGTTTTTATTCTAACAACTGAAAAAAAAAAACAAAACTGGAAAACTTGTAAGAAGAATAAGAGGACAAACCAATCTGAAAATCTCAACAATGTATAGCATTTTATATCCATTGAAGGCCAGTTATCATTGTTTTCTACTGATTGGAAAAAAAGGGTTAGAAGGAAGTCTCTTTTCATGGCAAATTATACCTTTCAATTATTTGTTTTGAGACAGATGAAACTATTACTTTTATTAACACTTCAAGGAGTATCTGTACCAGATGTCATTATAAAACAATGCAATTAGAAAAAGAAGTAATTCACTATGCCAAAATTCAGTTATCATTGTGATACAATTTAGTATTTTATAAATTATGTTAATCTGAAACAAGAAAAATATATATCTATTTTTAGAGTGCCTCCAGGCTTAAGATGTAAATTATATTTCCATTCTAAAGTTACATTACATAATAATTGTTTTTAAAATAATATTCTTAGAAGTCAATCATCTGGGGTAAGTATTGAACAAATTTATGTTAATCTCCAAAGCTATAAAAAAAACATTATTATTTTGATGAAAATTTTCCAGATTGAAAAAATTCTCTTCTAGGCTTAAATTACTATACAATTAGTATGCCATTTTTCCCTTTCCCTGATTTTTAAATTTTGACCTTTTCTAATATTTTAAGGGCAAAGATGAAGAAAACTGTTTTGATTAATCATTTTATGAGAATACTCATTAAGCTGTTCAGCTTTGATAGATTTGAATGCTGTAGAAATATTACTCTTTGTTTCCTAAAAAATGTTTATTTTCAGGCTTTTAGAAAATGAGAGAATGTTAGACAATTTAGTTTCAGCTTACATGCAAAAAGAAAGACTCATAATGAAAAATTTTTAAACATTTACATTTAAACATACTACAGTAGAGGTGAAACTGACAAGTTGTTCTGATTGACTCTTCGGTTATTTTCATGTTTTAGAAAAATAGAGTTTGAAAAAGGGTCAAGGAATGACATATTTCTAGAGACAAGGCTATAGACAAATAAATCTATAGATAGATATCACTAAAAGATTAAATATAAAAATAGGGAAATAGAGTGCTATAATATCACCACATATTTTACAAAGAATTCATTGGAAAAAAATTCAGGCTTCATTGAATACTATGCATTGTCTATAGAATACCATTTCAAATTATATAATTCTCATTTTACAGAAACTATTTCACAATTCTGTAAATTACAGATATCTGGTAGTGAAGCAAAACTACTATTTCTTGTAGACAAATTCTTTTCTATATAAACTCTGTCCTTTCTGATGGAGTTTCATTTGACTTATTTCCCCGACTATGAAACAATCTAGTTCTGTGATGATTTTTACATTTATTTATGTATTCCTGTTCTATAAGTGTGTCTCGTTGAATTCTCCTTTGAACCTGTTAAAATATTTCCTTTACTCCTTCACTATAGTTAAATAAAAACTTTAACAGGTATTCATTTGTATGTTTGTGTAAGAATCATGATTTTACATTTTCATTAAACTTATCTTTAACAGTTTTGGATGTCTTCCAATGGCTGCCCATTGGATTCACCTAGCAGAACTAAGTAAATTCGCTACCAGAGAAGTGCATGTCATAAAACAGTTTAAATCCAGTTGAGGCTTTTTTCTGGGTCCTAGAGGAGAACCCAAAGGGTCCACAGAACTTTTCTGACTCTGTTTTCCTCATTTCATTTTTCCTTTCTACTACTTTTATATTTTATATCTTGTCTTTCTTCTTTTTTGAATTTTTTAAAATTTATTTTTAAACATTTTTATTGGAGTATAGTTGATTTACAATGTTGTGTTAGTTTCAGGTGTATAGCAAAGTGAATCAGTTATACATATACATATATCCCCTCTTTTTTAGACTCTTTTCTCATATAAGCCATTACAGAGTATAGAGTAGAGTTCCCTGTGCTATACAGTAGGTCCTTATTAGTTGGCACAAAAACAGAAATATAGATCAATGGAATAGGATAGAAAGCCCAGAGATATCCCACGCACCTAAGGTCACCTAATCTATGACAAAGGAGACAAGAATATACAATGGAGAAAAGACAGTCTCATTGAGTAAGTGGTGCTGGGAAAACTGGACAGCTACATGTAAAAGAATGATATTAGAACACTCCCTAAAACCATACACAAAAGTAAACTAAAAATGGATTAAGGACCTAAAGGTAAGGTCGGATATTTTAAAACAGAGGAAAACAGAGGCAGAACACTCTTTGACATAAATTGCAGCAAGATCTTTTTCGATCCACCTCCTAGAGTAATGAAAATAAAAACAAAAATAAATAAATGGGACCTAATTAAACTTAAAAGCTTTTGCACAGCAAAGGAAACCATAAACAAGACTAAAAGGCAACCCTCAGAATGGGAGAAAATATTTGCAAACGAAACAACCAACAAGGGATTAATCTCCGAAATATACAAGCAGCTCATGTAGTTCAATATCAAAAAATAAATAAATAACCCAATCAAAAAGTGAGCAGAAGATCTAAATAGACATCTCTCCAAAGAAGACATACAGATGGCCAAAAAAGCACATGAAAAGATGCTCAACATGACTAATCACTAGAGAAACGCAAATCAAAACTGTAATTAGGTATCACCACACATACTGGTCAGATTGGCCATCATCAAAAAGTCTAAAAGCAAATGCTGGAGAGGGTGTGGAGAAAAGGAAACCCTCCCACACTGTTGGTGGGAATGTAAATTGGTTCAGCCACTATGGAGGACAGTATGGAAGCAACCTAAATGCCCATCAGCAGAGGAATGGATATAGATGTTGTACCTATATACAAATGAATATTACTCAGCCATAAAAAAGAACAAAATAATGCCATTTGCAGCAATATGGATGGGCCTAGAGCTTGTCATACTGAGCAAAGTCAGAGAAAGACAGATATCATATGATATCGTTTATATGTGGAATCTAAAAAAAAGGGTACAAATGAACTTATCTACAAAAGAGAAATAGAGTTACAAATGTAGAAAAAATACTTTTGGTTACCAGTGTGTAAGTGGAAAGGGGTGAGGGACAAATTTGGAGATTGGGATTGACATATACATACTACTATATATAAAACTATCTTTCATTTTTTATTTGGTTTGTTTAATGCAGCCAATAAGCAATGCAGGTAGCAATTAATTGATCTTTTGTTGATCACTGAAATCGATTAATAGTTCATATGTATCTATTCTCTGTTGGATGAGACATGAGAGAGAATCTGGCCCAAACAATATACTGTGAAAGTGTAAGTTTGAAAATAAATGCATATGACGATGTTGGATAGCCAAAATGTTAAACTAGATCATATTATGTATTTTTATTCAGCTTCCTGGCACCTATGAACCCTTGATACTTTTAGAGGTGTCTTCATGTAAGAAATCTAATAGGAGACAAAGTATAACTTCTAGTTTTGAGGCTAAAAAGTGTCCTCTCATTTTCTCTTAGCCTGTTCATACATGTACTCTTTCAATATCATATCTGAACTACATTCCCATGTCCTTTTCTTGGAACTATAATAATTGTCTACTGACAAGTTCCCATACTACTAGTCCAAAGCTTAGTTAATTTTAAATCCCAAAATCAAGGACGTGGCTTTATAGGCTCCAAAAATGGGAGTTGGGCCCAGCATTTGTTTTGGACTGATTCAAGAAGGTTGGACATGCACAAGAATTCAAGGAGCCAAAGGAGTAAAATTTATTTTAAAAAAATTATTACGTAGATATTGAGTGAAAACTAATTTCCAGTTTAATAGATACTGAAAAGTTCATTAGAAGTTTCCAAAAGAGTAAAAAACAAAAGTGTTAAATCATTTTGATTAGTTAGTTCGCACAGTTCCCAAAAGTGCAGTGTGTCATAATAGACAAATCACATGCTATTTCTACAGTGTCTCTTTGGTTTTATGGTGGTATTTCAGGAAATGTCAAGGTTTACATTTGATTGATCCCTTTACTTTGTGCTATTACTCCAGAGTCTGAATATCATTGTTAAAAACAATTTTAAAAGCCTCTTATCAGGTACAGAGTGCTGACGTAAATATAGGATGCAGCTGAGACTACACCTCAGATACTAAGATCTGAAAGAATTTTATCCTAAACATAGCACATCTGAATGATAAAACTATGTATTTCAAACCAAAAGAATAGTTACACTGAGGTAGACCATATCAACTGTCGAAAAGATAATTTAAAAGCATCTTGTTGGGCTTCGCTGGTGGCGCAGCAGTTGAGAATCTGCCTGCCAATGCAGGGGACACGGGTTCAAGCCCTGCTCTGGGAAGATCCCACATGCCATGGAGCGACTAGGCCCGTGAGCCACAACTACTGAGCCTGCGCGTCTGGAGCCTGTGCTCCGCAACAAGAGAGGCCGCGATAGTGAGAGGCCCGCGCACCGCAATGAAGAGTGGCCCCCGCTCGCCGCAACTAGAGAAAGCCCTCACACAGAAACGAAGACCCAACACAGCCAAAAATAAATAAATAAATAAATAAAAATTAAAAAAAAAAACAATTTTCATAGGTATAATAATAAAAGCACTCTCCATAAATTACAAAAAAATATTGATAAGATGAATTTCTTCAAAATTAAGAATTTCCACTCTTGAAAAGGCACTGTTAAATAATGAAAGACAACACGTAGCCTGGGAGAACATATTTTCAAATCACTTATGTGGCAAAGAATGTCGAGTAGAACATAGAACTCTCTCAACACAATAATAAGAAAACAAATACTACAAATGGGCTAAAGATTTTAACAATCACTTCATCACAGAAGATACGTGAAAGCAAAAAGGATATGAAAGATTTCTAAATATCATCAGTCGTTGAGGAAATGAAATTAAAAACACGAGTTTCCACTGTACACCTATTGGCATGGATAAAAGTAAAAATAATGACCATATCAAGTGTAGGTGAGGATGTGGAGAAACTGGAATTCTCATACATTGTTGGTGTGGATGTAAAATAATGCAACTCTTTATAAAAGTGCCGTTTCTTGAAAAGTTTAACATATACATAAAATCACCCAGTTATTTCATGCCAAGGAAAGCATATATCCACACCTGCATATAAATGTCTATCTGCTTTAACCATAATAGCTCCAAACTGGAAACAACACAACTATCCATGAACAGGTGAACAGATAAAAAAGTTATTGTATGTCCATAAAATGGAATATTATTCAGAAATAAAAAGTAATGAACTATTGATACATACAACATGTGTATAAGTCTCAAAATAATTATATTGAATGAGTAGAGACAGATAAAAAATAATTCTATAGGATTATATTTATGCAAACTTCTGAAAAAAATACAGCTATTCTATAATGACAAAAAATAAATAATTGGTTGCCTCTGGACAGAGTGGGAGCAGCAGGGAAAAGCCTGGCCAAAGGATTATAAAGAGGCAGGAAGAAACTTTTGGAAATGATGGATATATTCATTTTCTCAGTTGTGGTAATGGTTTTACGAGTGTACCATATGGCAAAATTTATCATGTTGTGTATTGAATCATATGCAGCTTTTTGTATGCTATTTAAACGTCAAGAAGAGTATTACTCTGAGATGGTCCCTAAAATAAGTCATGGGGGAAAAAATAAATCAGGTCTTGTGTGAGAGCAAATAAAATCCTGTCCCCTCTTGGGATCTTTCAGAGGTGTGGTAAATCATGTTTTTAAGACATAATGAATTTAGGCAGGATTTAGTAAACTTGAAAGTTACCACAGGTTTGTTGCTTAAGACCTAAGTTTTGCATAATATCATAATATATTTGAAACTCAAACTAGAGCTACCAACCTGACCAAAAAACGTGGCCAAAAAAAATCTCTGTGTTTCTTTTGAGAAATGTCATCATCTGAGAAAATAAATCTGGATAACTGTGATATGCTATTTTTTTGTGTGTGATTTTCTGTAATTTTTAATGTTTTAAAAACATAAAAATACTATAAATCAGAATATTCTTTGAAAACAAAGCAAGTTTTGTCACTTTGGTTATGTTACTGAAAAGCCTCCAATAATTTTAAAAAGAAATCCTCTTTGATGGAGGCCCAAGTGTTCTAGTGTTATTTTGACTTCCACTTGATATTAATGTAGCTTTACAGAGTATATTTGTTATAATTTAAACACACAAGCACATACACAGGCAAAGAAATCTACATATAGGATTCCTATATAAAAGTTCCTACAAGCAACTGTATGCCAATAAAATGGACAACCTGGAAAAAATAGACAAATTCTTAGAAAGGTACAGTCTCCCAAGACTGAACCAGGAAGAAATAGAAAATATGAACAGATCAATCACAAGCCCTGAAATGGAAACTGTGATTAAAAACTCCCAACAAACAAAAGTACAGGACCTAACGGCTTCACAGGTGAATTCTATCAAATGTTAAGAGAAGAGCTAACACCTATCCTTCTGAAATTGTTCCAAAAAATTGCAGAGGAAGGAAAACTCCCACTCATTCTATGAGGCCACCATCACCCTGATACCAAAATCAGACAAAGATATCACAAAAGAAAGAAAATTACAGGCCAATATCACTGATGAACACAGACACAAAAATCCTCAACAAAATACTAGCAATCCAAATGCAACAATATATTAAAAGGATCACACACCATGATCAAGTGGGATTTATCCCAGGGATGAAAGGATTTTTCCAATATCCACAAATCAAACAGTGTGATACACCACATCAACAAACTGAAGAATAAAAACCATATTATCATCTCAATAGATGCAGAAAAAGCTTTTGACAAAATTCAGCACCCATTTATGATAAAAACTCTCCAGAAAGTGGGCATAGAGGGAACCTACCTCAGCATAATAAAGGCCATATATGACAAACCTACAGCTAACATCACACTCAATGGTAAAAAGCTGAAAGCATTTCCTCTAAGATCAGGAACAAGACAAGTATGTCCACTCTTGCCACTTTTATTCAACATAGTTTTGGAAGTCCTAGCTACAGCAATTAGAGAAGAAAGAGAAATAAAAGGAATATAAATTGGAAAAGAAGTAAAACTGTCACTGTTTGCAGATGACATGATATTATACATAGAAAATCCTAAAGATGCTACCAGAAAACTACTAGAGCTCATCAATGAATTTGGTAAAGTTTCAGGTTACAAAATTAATACTCAGAAATATGTTGCATTTCTATACACTAACAATGCAAGATCAGAAAGAAAAATTCAACAAACAATACCATTTACCATCACATCAAAAAGAATAAAATATCTAGGAATAAACCTACCTAAGCAGACAAAAGACCTGTACTCCGAAATCTGTAAGACGCTGGTGAAAGAAATTGAAGAAGACACAAACAGATGTAAAGATATACCATGTTCGTGGATTGGAAAAATCAATATTGTCAAAATGACTATAGTACACAAGGCAATCTACAGATTCAATGCAATCCCTACAAATTACCAATGGCATTTTTCACAAAACCAGAACAAAAAATCTTAAAATTTGTATGGAGACACAAAAGACCCCGAATAGCCAAAGCAATCTCGAGAAAGAAAAACAGAGCTGGAGGAATCAGGCTCCCTGACTTCAGACCATACTATAAAGCTATAGTCATCAAAACAGTATAGTACTGGATTAAAAATAGAAATATAGATCAATGGAACAGGATAGAAAGCTCAGAAATAAACCCACGCACCTATGTTCAATTAATCTACGACAAAGGATGCAAGACTACACAATAGTGGAAAGACAGTCTCTTCAACAATGGTGCTGGGAAAATTGGACAGCTACATGTAAAAAAATGAAATTAGATCATTCTTTAAAACCATACACAAAAATAAGCTCAAAATGCATGAAAGACCTAAATGTGAGACCAGACACTATAAAACTCCTAGAGGAAAACATAGGCAGAACACTCTTTGACATAAATCGCAGCAATATCTTTTTTGATCTGTTTCCCAGAATAATGGAAATAAAAACAAAAATAAACAATTGGGACCTAATTAAGCTCAAAAGCTTTTGTACAGCAAAGGAAACCAAAATGAAAAGACAATTCACAGACTGGGAGAAAGAAAATATTTGCAAATGAAGTGACTGAGAAGGGATAAGTCTCCAAAATTTATAAATAGCTCGTGAGGCTTAATATCATCAAAACAAACAATCCAATCAAAAAATGGGCAGAAGACCTATATAGACATTGCTCCAACCAAGAAGTACAGATAGCCAAGAAGCACATGAAAAGGTGTTCAACATCGCTAATTATTAGAGAAATGCAAATCAAAACTACAATGAGATATCACCTCACACCAGGAAAAATGGCTATCATCAAAAAATCCACAAGCAATAAATGCTGAAGAGGGTGTGGAGAGAAGGGATCCCTCCTGTACTGTTGGTGGGAATGTAAATTGGTACAGCCACTATGGAGAACACTATGGAGGTTCCTTAAAAATCTAAAAATAGAGCTACCATATGGTCCAGCAATCTCACTCCTGGGCATATATCCAGAGAAAAACATGGTCTGAAAGGATACATGCACCCCAATGTTCAATGCAGCACTGTTTAAAATAGCCATGACATGGAAGCAACCTAAATGTCCATCGACAGAGGAATGGATAAAGAAGATGTGGTATGTACATTCAATAGAATATTACTCAGCCATTAAAAAGAATGAAATAATGCCATTTGCAGCAACATGGTTGAACTTAGAGATTGTCATACTGAGTGAAGTAAGTCAGACAGAGAAAGAGAAATATTATATGATATCCCTTATATACGGAATCTAAAAAAAATGATGCAAATGTACTTATTTACAAAACAGAAAAAGACTCGCAGACTTAGAGAACGAACTTATGGTTACCAGGGGGGAAGGATGGGGGGAAGGGATAGTTAGGGAGTTTGGGATCGACATGTACACACTGCTGTATTTAAAATGGATAATTCTGAAAGAATTTATGTGGAATTGGTATGATTTCTTTTTTTTTTATTGAAGTATAGTTGCTTTACAATGCTGTGTTAGTTTCTGCTGTACAGCAAAGTGAGTCAGCCACACGTATAAATATATCCCCTCTTCCTTGGATTTCCTTTCCATTTAGGTCACCAAAGAGCATTGTGTAGAGTTCCCTGTGCTATACAGTAGGTTCTCATTAGTTATCTATCTTATACATAGTAGTGTGTATATGTCAATGCCAATCTCCCAATTTATCTCACCCTCCCCTTTCCCCCTTGGTATCCATATGTTTGGTCTCTATGTCTGTGTCTCTATTTCTGCTTTGCAAATAAGATCATCTATACGATCTTTCGAGATTCTGCATATATGCGTTAATATACGATATTTGTTTCTCTCTTTCTGACTTACTTCACTCTATATCACAGTCTCTAGGTCCATCCACATCTCTGCAAATGGCACAATTTTATTCTTTTTTATGGCTGAGTAATATTCCATTGTATATATGTACCACATATTCTTTTTCCACTCCTCTGTTGATGGACATTTAGGTTGCTTCCAGATCCTGGCTATTGTAAATAGTGCTTCAATGAACATTGGGGTGCATGTATTTTTTTGAATTATGGTTTTCTCCAGGTATATTCCCAGGAGTGGGATTGTTGGGACATATGGTAGTTCTATGTTTAGTTTTTTAAGGAACCTTCATACTGTTCTCCATAGTGGCTGTATCAATTTGCATTCCCACCAACAGTGCGTGAGGGTTCCCTTTTCTCCACACCCTCTCCAGCATTTACTGTTTGTAGATTTTTGGTGATGGCCATTCTGACTGGTGTGAGGTGATACCTCATTGTAGTTCTGATTTGCATTTCTCTAATAATTATTGATGTTGAGCAGCTTTTCGTGTGTTTATTGGCCATCTGTATGTCTTCTTTTCTTTAATGTTTGGAAGAATCCTCCAGTGAGCCAATCTGGGACTAACATTTTTGCAGGAATGTTTTAAACTACTATTTCAATTCTTTTTACAAATATAGGGCTATTGAGTTATTTATTTCTTCTTGGTGAGCTTTGAGAGTTGGTGTCATTCAAGAATTTTTCATTTTATCTAATTTACCAAACTTATTGTTATAAATATTAGTGAAGAATATTAACTTACGATCCTTTTATCATATATGTGATTTCATGTATTTTATTCCTGATATTGGTAATAGTGTCACTCATACTTTTTACCTTTTTTTTTTTTCTGATTGGTGTGGTTTGGGCAGTTGTTTCACCAGCAGATGAGGAGGCAATTTTCCCTCTCAAGGGACATTTGGCAATATTTAAATGCCTGGAAACATTCTTTTTTTTCTGTCACACCTGAAAGAGTGTAACTGGCATCTTGTGAATAGAAGCAGGGATGTTTTAAGCATCCTACAGTGTACAGGATGGTCCACACAACAAATAACTCTTCAGCCCAAATTGACGTTAGTGTTGAGGTTGATAAACCCTGGTGTTTTATACTGTTTTATGTCTTCTATTTTATTGATTACACCTCATATCTTTATTATTTTCTTTCTTCTGTTTACTCTGTGCTTAATTTGTATTTATTGTATTATTATTTTCTTAAGATGGGATCAGTTTATTGATATGAGACCTTTCTTCTTTTCTAATATTAGTGTTTAATGCTATACATTTTTTAGCACTGCTTTAGCTGCATCCCAGAAATTTTATTTGTTTTGTTTACTGTTTTCATTCAGTTTGTATATTTTCTAATAGTCATTGCCATTTTTCTTTGACACTCAGGTTATTTAAAAATGTATTAAAAAAAGAGGTAAAATCAGAAATGTTAAGAAAAGCTGTGTATGTACTGTAGAAAGTGGTACTAAATCTAGGGAAGAGCAGGAGGGGAAATTACTCATTTTCATCATAAACTCTGTACTAATTGCTTTACTATCATGCATACGTATTTTTCTCATAAATATTAACATTTATAAAAAAACACTAATGAAGTGGGATCAATGGAACTTTGAAAAAAGCTAGAAATATAGGATGAGGGAGAAGGAAGTAGTCAGTAATAACTAGGTTACTGGCAGGTGCCACTGGGTGGGTGGTGGTTGTGTTCACAAGATAGGGAAAAAGAATAGTTTTGGTGTGGGACTGAGGAATGATGACTCCAATTTCAAATATTTTTAACAGGAAATATGCAATCCTTAGGCATCAAATAAATTAATATTGAACTCAGAAAAGATAAAATAAATAAAAACAAAATTTTTGTTTACAAATAGTTGATATTTTAAGATATAGTTCCATTATTGATTATAATGTAACTCATTGTAATAAGAAAGCATACTTTGTGTGATTTGAACTCTTTATAGAGATTGGTTTTATGGTCCAGGATGTGGTATATCTTGGTAAATGATCAAATTGCCCATTGAATGAGTGTGCATTCTGCTGTTGTTGGGTAGAGTGTCCTATAAATTTTAAGAAAAGTTGGTTGTTGGTGTTGTTCACGTTTACTATATTCTTCATGATTTTCTGTCTGTCTGAACTATCAATTTTTGAAAGCAAGTATTGAGATCTGTGTTGAAAATTCCAGATTTGCCTAGCTTATCTTTTATGTTGTTCTTTTATAACTTTTTACTTCTCTTAGCTCTGTTGGTAGATGTATGAACAATTTGGTTTTGGTTTTGGTTTACATCCTTTTTGGATTGCATCCTTAATCATTATTATTACAATTGTCTCTTTATCCCTAGTAATATTCTTTCTGTTGCTGAAATCCACCTTTCCTGATATTAATATAACCACTCTTCTTTCCTTATTGAGTATTAACATGGCATGTATTGTCAGTCTCTTTTCACTGTAAGCTATTGATGTCTTTTGTGTCTAGTATGGGTTTCTTATGGATGACTTATAGCTGCTTCTTGCTTTATTATTATCCAACCTGACAATCTTTGATTTTAGCTGGGATTTAATTTACTTTTAATGTGAATATTGATATGGTTGTGTTTAAATGTACCACATTTCTACTTTTTCCCCTTCTTTTCCTTTTTTTCTGATTTCCTTTAGATTAAGGGAATATTATTTATGATTCATTTTTATCTTTGTTATCTTATTATCTTTACCTGCTTTTATTACTTGCTTTAGGGTTTACATTATACATTTTCAACTTATAAAAAACTACATTCAAAGGATATTACAGAATTTTGATATAATATAAAAACCTTATAACTCTGTACTCTTATCCCTCCCTTCCTGGCCTTAGTGCTATTGTTGGCATAATTTTCCTCTAGGTATTTTTTCTCTAGATGAAATTCAGGTAATAAGAAAAGATATTCAACACGTGCCATGTTTTAAACATTTGTATTCTGGGCATGTATTCTAACTTAGTCCTCACAGTTTTATGAGATGACAATCATTGCTTTCATTTTTCAGATGTGAAACCTGAAGCTCAAAGAGATTATATAACCTACCTTAGTCAGATAACTACTAAGTAAGGGAGTTGAATATCAAACACAGATCTTTATAATCTGAAACCTATGCTTGTTTTTATATACCACCATTTTCAATAAGTATTTATTGCATGAATAAATGAACTTCTAAATTAATGTATTTGAGGGACAAAAAAAGGTACTCTGAATTCCAAAATTTTTACATTTGCTTTGCTTTGATAACATCTAAAATGTTCATAAGTGGAATATATCCCCTTAGCTTAAAATGATAAACAGCAAATGTGGCACCCACAATGTTCACTGAGAGTATATCAGTGAACATGGAAGCAGTTAATTAATAAACAAGGAAACTTTGCTGCTCAGAAAATGTTTAGCAGTATTGCACAAAATATGGCATAGCACTATATCATTAAAGTGGCTGTTTTCTCTAAAGTTCCAATGAGAAAACTATACTTCCAACCTTAGCACTTTAGCCATCCCCATAGATAAGGCAGAATAATACAACAGGATGCTGAGATTAGATATTTCAGAGATTAACAAGTGAAGCTGAAGGCCAGTACTCCACAGAATAACATGCAGGAAAGCACAACCTTTTGGAATCAACTGATAAAGACTGCTTATATAAACATATTTATAAGCAGAAACTTCATGTTTTCAAATGAGTTGTGTTCTCTCAATATCTCTCTTCTCAGTGAAATGCTGAAAAGGAGAGAAAGACATGAATCTATATTGCCATATTCTCTTAAATACAGCATGAACTAAGATCATCTTCCTTCAAGAAAAAAGTGTGAGGAATTCAGAGAAGAGAAGAACAGAAACAGCCACTAAAGAAATATAAACAAAAGGATTGAAGAACATTTTAAGATTATTTTGTGGGATTTGAATACTATTTCATAGGATATCAACTCCATGGCAGTAACTGTTAGCAAGTAAAGTGGCAGGTAAGGCAGGATTATTTGTCGTTGCTTGATGAGTATTACAATGAAAGAGAAATTAGGGAGTTTCAGGGTAAGGTGCAGGGGATGCTGATTAGAGTAATAGAAGGGAATTGATGAACTGAATGAATTATGAGGGTTTGAATGATCTTGAAGAATTAGGAACTATGGAAATCAAGGGATGTGAAGGGATGAGAATGCCATGAGTATCACCTTGGAAGTAGAACAGTTTTCTACAATGGCAGAGTTTAAGGCTGTGCCATGAAGATGGATAGTTGAAATATACTGGAAATGGAAGCCATTTAGATGAAGGATTCTGAAGTACAATGACATAAACTGATGGCTCTGGTTATTTAACTGGTATTTAATTAAACCAAACAGCACAGATTTACTAACTGAATTTATAAAATAGTCATTGGATGAGCATATTAACAAGCAATAAACAAAAACATATATATGCGTCATGAAATGGATGAGGAAGCAAGTCTTCTTGGATAATAACTAGTTGTTCTGCTTTGTATGAAGCATCTCAAACTTTTCTTCTATACAACAAGAATAGATTTCTTAGGAAATATCTAGTTCTCACCCTCAAAGTTAAGTTTATTTTTAACTTACAATCACCCATTAAGATATATAAAATACTAGCAATTAAAAATATTGAGAGAGGAGTTACAAGTATCGAAAAATATATTTAGAATACTTTGAGAGAAAGTTTTTGCAAGAACTACTTCTTTAAAACATTAGTTGGACATATATATGTGTATATATGTATATAAATATAATTGTTTCTTACCTTAATTGATAAGAGATAGTAAAATGTTATCTTGTTACTCTTCAAAATAGCCTGAAGCTAACATGGCAAGGCACAATTCCTGTATTATTTGGATTTTCTTCTTTTTCAGGAATTTCCAAACATCCTTTTAGGTGTATAATAAGATAGCAAAATCCTTATATCCCAGTTTAACTTTCTGACTGGAACTGAACATGAGGGATAGGTCAGGAGAAAATTTTTGGATAGTGGGGTATCAACTTCAAAAAAAGGTGGTACAGAACTACTGTCTGTTGTATTTATAACTGGAAACACTGTCTTGTGACTCATAGTATTAATCCCAATCAGAATACTCTATCAGGATAACAGAATTTTTTATGTTACTTTACCAGTTTTTCATAATAATTCAGACCTAGGGTTCAGATTAGGTATTTCTTTCTACCTACCATATAATTTTGGGTACACAGACAAACAAAATTCTGTTTATTTCTTATGAAGGTATTATATAATTTATTCCTATTCTGGGTGTTTTATTTGGTTGAAGATTTCAGATTTACTTTTAGGGGTTTTCTAAGTCTGATATTTAATTATTATACAGTTGTAATTTAACCAATATTACCCTTTCCTCAGCTTAATGACACTTTCTTCAAAAAAATTTTATGACCTCATATAACTTGGTTAGTTCCATTCTATACACACTTCTACCATACTGGAGCTGCTCACGTTAAAAATGTGTCACACCACATTACAGCTTCATGTTCATTTTGAAGTATACAGTGACATACCTTGAAGTCAAAGAGCGAGTCTTATAAATATGTTGTTTATGTACCTTGCTTTGCCAGAGACAGTTTTATTTTTTAACTGTCTCTTCAACATCCTGTATATTGCAGTCAAATTGTCCTGGTTTTGGGGCTTCCCTGGTGGTGCAGTGGTTGAGAATCTGCCTGCCAATTCAGGGGACATGGG
This sequence comes from Balaenoptera ricei, assembly GCF_028023285.1. Classification (NCBI taxonomy): domain Eukaryota; kingdom Metazoa; phylum Chordata; class Mammalia; order Artiodactyla; family Balaenopteridae; genus Balaenoptera; species Balaenoptera ricei. The sequence continues at coordinate 130,063,387 of NC_082640.1, forward strand.
TTCGAGCCCTGGTCTGGGAAGATCCCACGTGCCGCGGAGCAGGTGGGCCCGTGAGCCACAATTGCTGAGCCTGCGCGTCTGGAGCCTGTGCTCCGCAACAAGAGAGGCCGCGATAGTGAGAGGCCCGCGCACCGCGATGAAGAGTGGCCCCCGCTTGCCGCAACTACAGAAAGCCCTCGCACGGAAGCGAAGACCCAACACAGCCACAGATAAATAAATTAATTAATTTAAAAAAAATTGTCCTGGTTTGGATGATAAATTATATAGTCACTCCACTTATAAACGCTATACCCCTAACAACCACCAGAAAGGTAGGTAAATGGTGATCACTCAAAGATTTATGGAATTAATAAATGAGTAAACAATTAAGTCAATAAATGAACTGACTCCAGCTATCCTTAATTCTGTTTTTTTTAAAAGATATTTTAGAATGACCTCTTTTAAAAACTTGATCATTCACTTTGTATCCCCAACAGAAAAGGACAAAATGAGTAACAGACTAAAATATACTGTACCAAAACTTGCTAACATTTTCATATATTACTTGTGAGAAAATCATTTCTGCAATTTATATGGACAGTTATCTGTTTTTCTCTTTACCTCTTTCTCTGCCTCTCTTTTTCTTTTTTGTTTCCCTTTCTGTCTCTCTTTGATTCTTTCTTAGTGGCTTGTTATTTTTCATAATTCTTCATGGTATCAGTGCAGACAAGACTTAAAAGATCTCTATGCAGTGCTTCTGTTAAGTATAAAAATATTTCATTTTTAGCTTTCAGTACTTCTTATCTATTTCTTTTTGAAGAATTTAATCGTGAATTATACATACTAGTACAGCATGAAATATTAAACTCATGTCTTTCACTCCAGTTCAGCCTATGAAACAAAGAAAGAGTGGTTTGACCATAGGAAAGAGAGGGTCTATGTATAGCAATATCGACAGTACTATTTAATAGCATTTTTCCCATAGCAGGGCCCAGATGAAAAGTCCAGCATAACTAGATTTCATACACTCAGTGCAACTCATATAATTCATTCAATTAACTGAAACAGAGACTTGGCTTTAAGCATTTAAAATACAAGAGGTGTTTTCCAAAAGTCAGAGAGAAACGATATTACTGCAAAAGTGAATTATCATTATTCAAAGCCACAATCAGGCATATTTTATGAAACGTGAAAAAATTAATATAGGTTTTTAAGCCAATAACTATTTTTTGAATAGTAACAGAGATGTTCCTATCAATTTGAATTGATAATTGATTGATTGTTCAGTTTAATTCTTTATAATTAGAAGTTTCCTACTTTATATCTTTCTAAATCTAGAAAAAGTAAAGTCCTCTCCATTTACTGAAGAATTCTGAGTCATAACCGTTTGAGAAGAGTGCATGGGCTGAGACCCGACAGTGGGTTCAGGTCACTGTTGGCAAACTCTTCCTTAGGGAAAACTCAATGCAATAATGTATTTTATTGAGAAAACTTGCCCTTCAGAACCAATCTTCCGTACTTCTTTTGTAAATCAGTGAATGTAGGATTTGTCTTTTTTTAAATCCATCAGTTAGGGGCCAGTGCATTTTATTCACCAATGAAAAGGAATTTTCCTACCTACTTGATGTACAGAAATAATGGAAGACAATAAAAACAAAGAAATAAAACCAAAAACTTTGTGAGGTCTTCTTATCTATTGACTTCACAATATATAGCATATCAAATTACTCTAGAAAATGTCTAATGTTTGCGTGGAATTTCTAGATTGTTTGTACTAACAACTTTTCTGTCAAAGCCTTTATAGTTTGGAAATTATTTGAAGTTGAGTTGAGTGGCACATTATGAACACAATTATCCTGTTCAATGGAAACTTTTTTTTCTTTTTAAATATGTTTTCATTTTCTTAAAGTCGTTTTTTCTTCAAGCTAAAGAGTTAATTTATGATTGGAAATCTATAACAACATAATCTTGAATTGTATGCTTAAACCTCAAAGCCATCCTTTAAAATTCCTGTTAAATATGATATACTAAACTCCAAATTTTAAACATCCTTACTTGTATTTCTATTTTTATTACAGTTCATTTAAAAGTCATTTGATTGAATATTAGTTTTGTATTGTGTAAATTGAAGTGTTTTACAAAAACTGTATTAAATATGTTATTCTATCCCTAAACCTCTTAGGTAATCTAATATAAATACAAAAATTAAAATTAGATTTTAAATAATTTACATTCAATTCTAATAAATATAAGGGCACTGATTCTATGCCAGGGTTTGTGTTCAGCACTTTTATATAGATGTTTTATTAGTCAAGGTTCCCCAGAGAAACATAACCAATAAGATATACACTTATTATAAGAATTGTTTCACAGGATTATGGAGGCATGGAAGTCTGTGCCATCTATAAACTGGAGAATGAGGAAAACCTGTGGTATAATTCCGTCTGAGTCCGAAGGTCTGAAAAACAGGTGAGCTCATGGTGCAAGTCCAAGTCCAAAAGCCCTAGAATCGAGGGTTGGATTGTGTAAGCCCTGACCTGAGTCCAAAGGCCTGGGAACTAGAAACACTGATGTCTAAGGGCTGGAGGAGATGTATGTCTCAGCTTATGCAAAAAGAGCAAATTCGTCCTTCTTCTGCCTTTTTTGCTCTATTCAAGCCCTCAACAAATTGGGGAGATGTTCACCCCAATTGTTGGGGTGCATTGGTGAGGGTGACCTCCTTTACTCAGTCTACCAATTCAAATGTTAATCTCTTCTGGAAACACCCTCACAGACACAATCAGAAATAATAATTTACCAGCTATGTAGGCATCCCTTAGCCCAGCCAGATTGGCACATAAAATTAACCATCAACAAATCTACCACATAATCTTTATTATTATCTATGTTACAAATGGTGAAACCAAGGTATACTTTGTTAAATATTTTAAGGCCACATAGACACGAAGTGGTGGACTTGGGATTCTAAATGGAACATTTGATTCCATAGTTTGTTCTTTCAGTAGCTGACTACCAGTTCCACTCACAGAGACATTGTAAAACATGAACATCCTGCTCTAGTTAAAAAGAGTGGGGAAAAAACATCAAAATAATAACTTTTCAACATATAGTGGTAAAATATATTTTCTGAACAAGATAACACAGTAATCAACATACAAATTAAAGGCAAAATACAATGAATACTTCAAGTACTTTAAGACTATAATTTACTATTTTTAAATTTTTAAAAATTGTTTATTTTCTATTTTACTTAACTTCTTTTAGGTTAATTATTATTTATTACTCAGCTTACCTTCTACCTAGTTAGCCATGCATTCTTTTACAATAATTATAACATTTACTTCAGAAATTTGATATGCATTCTTGACAAACTACATTCTAATCTAGATCAGATCTCTTAGTACTTCCCAAATAATGGTCTTAAAACATTTTAGAGTCTCTTCCTATATTCCCAAATTGTGAAATTTTGCTATCACATAGTTTAATTCTACATATATTTAAACTCAATTGTGATAACTCTAATAACTAGAATTAACTGTGAATCTGCGTAATTGAATTTTTTCTCATAGCCCCATCTCCTGGCTTGGCTGGTAAATTTTGAATACATACTAGACATTGTGTTTCAAAAAAATTACCAGTTCTATAAGATGTTATCTTTCTATAAGAGTAGTTACTTTTGTTTCTGGTATGCAGTTAAAGAAGGAGCAAACATTTTACTCTCTCCTGGTATGGAGCTAAGCTGAGCTGGATTTTGTTCATTGTTAGAGACCGTTGTGCTCCCAGTGTATACTTACACTTGAAGGCAGCTTTTCAAGAATCTCAACTGAATTTCTTCCTTTTTGGAAGGCCCTGAAATCCATTTATTTTCTCTATTGCACAATGAGAATGAAAATTCTTTGCAGCTTCTCAGCTCTGCTTGGCTTACCAATTAAGAAATGCAGATAAAAGATCTCTACACTGAACTACAAGACATTGGTAAAAGAAATTGAAGAATACACAAATAAATGGAAAGATATCCTGAGCTCATGGATCAGAAGAATTAATATTGTTAAAATATCTATACTATCCAAAGCTATCTATAGATTCAATGCAAATCGCATCAAAATTCCAGTCATTTTTTGCAGAAATAGAAAAAAACAAACCTAAAATTTGTATGGGAACACAGAAAATCCCAAATAGCCAAAGCAATCCTGAGAAAGAGCATAGAGCTGAAAGCATCACACTTCCTGACTTAAAACTATATTACAAAGCTAAAGTAATCAAGAGTACACTACTGGCATAAAAACAAACGTATAGACTAATGAAACAGCATCAAGAGCCAGAAATAAATAAACATGAATATACAGTCAACAAATATTTGACAAGGGAGCCAAGGATACTCAATGGAAAAAAAGCAGTCTCTTCAAAAGATGATGCTGGGAAAATCAGATATTCAGTTGCAAAAGAATAAAACTAGACCCCTATCTTACACCACTCACAAAAATTAACTCAAAATACATTAAAAAGTAAAATGTAAGAAATGAAACCATAAAATTCCTGAAAGAAACAATCAAGAAATACTCATTGATCTTGGCAATGATTTTTTGGATATGACACAAACAGCAACAAAATAAAAAATAAGTGAGACTACCTCAAATTAAAAAGCTTCTGCACAGCAAAAGAAATAATCAACAAAATAAAAACACAACCTATGGTGGAATGGGAGAAAATATTTGTAAACCACGCATCTAATAAGGGCTTAATGTCCAAAATATACAAGGAACTCAACTCAATAGACACACACACAAAAAAAAAACAAAAACAATTAAACAATAGGCAAAGGCTCTGAATAGATATTTTTTGAAAGAAGATATTCAAACGGACAACTTATACATGAGAAGATGCTCAACATCACTATTTATCAGGAAAATGCCAGTCAAAACCACAATGAGACATCACCTCACACCTATTAGAATGGCTATCATCAATCAACAAGACAAGAGATAAGTGCTTGTGAGAATGTGGAGAACAGGGATTCTTTGTACACTGTTTAATGAGAATGAAAACCAGTACAGCTATTATGGAAAACATTATGGAGTTTTCTCAAAAAGTTAAAAATAGAAATACTATGCAATCCAGCATTTCTCCTTCTGGGTACATATTTGAAGTATATAAAATCACCATCCTGAAGAAATATTTGCACTCCCATATTCATTGCAGCATTATTTACAATAGCCAAGACATGGAAACAACCTAAGTATCCATCAATGGATGATTGGATAAAGATGATTAGAATATTATTCAGCCTTAGAAAAGAAGGAAATCCTACTATTTGCAACAACATGGATGGACCTTGAGGGCATTATGCTAAGTGAAATAAGATAGAGAAAGACAAATACTGTATGATCTCAGTTACAGGTAGAATCTTAAAACAGACAAACAAACAGACAACAACTGAGCTTATAGATACAGAGAACAGACTGGTTGTCTCCAGAGTAGGGAGGTGGGAGGTGGGCAAAATGGGTGAAGGTGGTCAAAAGGTGCAAACGTCCAATTATAAACGAAGTAACTCATGAAGATGTAATGTGACTGTAGTTAGTGTATTGCATGTTTGAAAGTTGTTAAGATAGTAGATCTTAATAGTTCTCATCACAATAAAAAAATTTGTAGCTATATTAGGTAATGGATATTAACTAGATTTATTGTGGTGATCATTTCTCAATATATATAAATATCATATCTTATGTTGTATACCTGAAACTGTTATATATCAATTGTATATCAATAAAATAACCGAAAAAAATGTAAAACACCACTTCTGATAGCTTATAATATTGTAAAAAATACGCACTTCCCTTCCTTGTGGGAGGACTATACTTTCTAGTCCATTGATGTCATGTTTGATTATGGGACACACTTTGGTTTACAAAAATGAGTGAAAGTGATCCCGTTTTTCAACTAGAAATATTAAGAGCTATCATGGGGTTCCTTTCTATTCTCCCCCATTCCCTCTGACACAAGAACAGCCAGCAATGTTCCATCAGCCTACACCCCGAATGAAGAAGAAGAGTAGAACTTAAGTGAATCAACAACATTATGTAATATGATAGAGAAATAAATATTTATTTTTGTAAGCTGCTGAAATTTTAGCATTCTTTTCACTGCTACATAACTTAAATAAACTATCCAATACAGAAATTAACACCAAGAATGAGTTGCTGCTGTAACAAAAATTAAAATATGTGGCACTAGTTTTGGGGCTAGGCAGAAGGCCTAAGGAAACAGTTAATGCAAGTCAAAAATATCTAGCCATATTATGTAGTGTAAAAATTCTGTTAAAATTGTAATGTGATCATTTGGAGGGTCTAAAGTGTATTCACTAAACTTTTACTTTAAAGAAGTTAGAAAATTAAAGGTGAGTTATATGCTATGGCTTGCATGTGACAGGATAGTAAAGTAATCTCATACACACACAAAAAGAATTGGTTCATTTTTTTAAAGCAGAGATGAAAGGGAATAACAAATTTTTAGAAACGTTTGGGATTTAATTAATTCTTATCTCCAATTGATAAAAAATAAAATTAAGAATGCTTTGAGTGACATGGGACATTTAAAACTCAGTTCAGTGCCAAGCATCAGATCAAGAAAAGAGGCACCATTCCCTTATAAAAATTCCTGATGGATTCATATGGCACTGAGTGACTCACTTCAGCTGGGTAAATGGTCAAGTAAAAAGACAATATAATACTAAACAATTCTAGAAATATTGTTCTCCCATGGAATCCTAACAGGTTCAAAGCATGTGCAATTTAGTCTAGAAATAGAAAAGTATGGAACTGAATTGGCTGTTGGCACAGGAGTGGACTGGAAAAAGACGAGTCAAAGTCTACGTTCTTCGGAGAGGAGGCCTACCAAAAGGCCCAACAATGATGTGAAGTCATCCTTTATCTCTCAAACTTCATCACTAAAAGAGAGCTGCTCAGCCTCCAGGGATTACATATTTTGCATCTTCTCTCAGATGTGGTTAAAGAAGATAATTGTAAAGAAATAACCTCCCTGAGAGTGAACTGCAGAAGCCATGAAAAACAATGGATTCGGGAGATACTTCCAAGGAGCAGGAACTTCGCCTTACCTAGGATCATTCCCAAGATAAAGGTCTCTTGCCTCGTGGGATTTCAAAGTTACTCTGGACCAGAAATGTATGTATGTTCCATTCTTCATCTATTTTAAAGATTCTGGAGAAATAATTCTGGAAACAATTCTGGTAAATTATAAACCATTATTTCTTTTAATGATGCCTCTCCCACAAGATCTCCTTCAACCCTTCTCAAACTAATAACGTTATTTTTGTCCCTCTCATTTAATTGTCCATGTCTCTCTTTCACTAGAAACGATTTCCTCTAGGCTAGTTTTTTGCCTGCTGATTCCGTCTTCTGATATTTTTTTGTTTCAACTATCTAATAGTTGTTTAATGTTAAAGATTGCAACTTTTTCTTTCTAGTTGCTCTATGTAATTCTGTTTCAAATGTGCCCTACTTTTGCCATGGTGGGCTTTTTTTTTCCTGCTATGATCTATACGTTTTCTTTCATTTAATAACATTAAATATAATTATGGTCTATTAACTATTTTGTTATTTCAAGTTGCTAATTATCATTGCATCTCATTGGTTTTCAACCTCAGGAGTTCCCTGGGTGAAATCTAAAACTCCCTGGAAGGCAGGGAGAGACCAGAGAATGAGGCAGATCACTCCAGATTGGTAGGTGGCAGGTTTAATAATCAAGGGAAATTACTTATGAGGCTTGTCTTTGTTGGCCACAAGATGATTATGTTTCCACACCTACCAACCAGAATCTTAAAAGTTCCTTTAGAGGCTTTAACTGGGTTCAGTTAAGTATACAGTCCAAATGGTCTCAACAACACATTACCATCTCAAGTCTGTGTCCTTGGGCAGCTTTTAGCATAGCCAAGGCAAGCAGAATGCACATTCCAAGGACAGGAAAGAGTGTGAGGAGCCTCCGATTTTCCAGGTCCAGCTTCAGGGTCAAATAGCAGTCATCTCCTCTTTTATTTATTTATTTATTTGGTTGCTCTGGGTCTTAGTTGCGGCATGTGGAATCTTCATTGTGGCATGCAGGCTCTTAGTTACAGCATGCATGGGGGATCTAGTTCCCTGACCACGCCCCCTGCACTGGGGCCCCCTGCATTGGGAACGTGGAGTCTTACCCTCTGGTCCACCAGGGAAGTCCTTTCTCTTTTTTGAGCTGTACAACAAATGTTTTTTGAATGTCTGCCACATGCCAGGAGCTGGGGACACAGTGGTGAATGAGGAACAAACCACATCCTCATGGAGCTTATATCAACAGAGGACAACAGATAGTAGTAGCATAAACAAATACTTATTATTTGCCAAACACTGTTAAATGATCGTGACTTCTCTTTTAAGATGTCTTTTTTTTTTAAAGTTTTCATTTTTATACAATTTTTAAAGGTTACTTTCCATTTACAGTTATTGCCAAATACTGGCTATATTCCCTGTGTTATACAATACATCCTTGAGCCTATCTTCACACCCAATAGTTTATACCTTCTCCCACGCCCCAATGGTAACTGCTAGTTTGTTCTTTATATCTATGAGTCTCTTTTTTGTTATATTCACTAGCTTGTTGTACTTTTTAGATTTCACATATAAGTGATATCATACAGTATTTATCTTTGTCTGACTTGTTTCACTTACAATAACACCCTCCAAGTCCATCTATGTTGCTGCAAATGGCAAAATTTAATTCTGTTGATGGGCACTTAGGTTGTTTCCATGTCTTGGCAATTGCAAATAATACTGCTATGGACATTGGGGTGCATGTATCTTTCTGAATTAGTGTATTTGCTTTTTTCAGACATATACCTAGGAGTGGAATTTCTAGGTCATATGGTAGTCCTACTTTCAGTTTTTTGAGAAACCTCCATACTTTTCAACAGTGGCTGCACCAATTTACATTTCTACCAACAGTGTATAAGGGTTCCCTTTTTCTCCACACCCTCTCCATCATTTGTTATTGTGGACTTTTTGATAATAGTCATTCTGACAGGTGTGAGGTGATATCTTATTGTGGTTTTGATTTGCATTTCCCTGATGATTAGTGATGTTGAACATCTTTTCATGTGCCTGTTGGCCATCTGCATTTCTTCTTTGGAAAAATATCTATTCAGTTCTTCTGCCCATTTTTTAATTGGGTTGTTTGTTTTCTTGATGTTGAGTTGTACGTTCGCATCCTCTTGATGACCTGCTCTAACATGTCTGTTTAATAACGCTGGTGAATTATTTTGTTGTTGTTGTTTATTTTTAATAGTGAACTCTTTTACTGTTGTACTTGTTTTCTATCTCTTACAATACCACAAACTTACAAACATAAAACAATAGGTATTATCTCACAGCTGTATAGGTCAGCAGTGTGAACAGGCTCTACTGCATTCTCTGCTTAGGGCTCTGAAGGCTCTGGGGAAAATTCTGTTTCCAACCTCATTCAAGTTTTCGGCAGAATTCAGTCTTTATGGAACTAAGGGCCGCAATTCCTTTATGATCATCAGCTGTGGGCCTTTCTCAGCCTCTAGAGGCAGCTCACATTCCTCCTTTCATAATTCTCTACATCTTCAACCAGCAATGGCACATCAAATCTTTCTGACATTTGAAATTTCTCTGACTTTCTCTTCTCACTCCAGCCAAAAAAATTTTCTGCTTTTAAAATCATATGATTATATTAGGCCCACTAAGATAATCTTTTTTTAAACTCAAAGTCAACTGATTAGTAACTTTAATTTTATCTGCAAAATCTTATCATATAACATAATTAGAGCATAGTATCTCAATACATTCACCGTCATGGGGATTAGGATTAACTTCCTAACAGAGTTGAGTATTTAGTTCCTTTTTTATAATATTTGATAAGATATTGCTATAGTATGGTTTTCACCTTTACTTTTTCATTGAGTTTCATTAGTCTTGAGGTCATATTTGAATGCTATTTTCTAGACTGGCACTGCCTTTGCAGGTATATTTTTTGACTTTTCAAGAGAGACTTGTCTTTTTCTTCCAAGAAAAACTCCAAGTAGGCATCAACAAAGACATTTTTTTGCTGCTTCCCTGGGCAAATGGACAAGGTACTTCCAGTCTCCTTTCCTTAAAAGGCAGCCTTTCCAGTGTTCTTACTGTATGTAAGTGTCTAAATTTACTTTGAGCAGGTCAAAGGCCACATTTTCTATCTCTGCATATACATTAAAACTCCAGCCCCAACTCTACATAAAGGTTGATCCAGTGTATACAAACACAAAGTACAATATTTCTAAAGGCAGACTCCTTGATTTTCCCTGAAGATTCTGTGAGTGAATACCTGGATTTACCCACAAGTAAGTGAGAAGGAAGTGGTCATTGAAACTGTTCACAAGGCTCCTCAAATGCTGAAGACATGGAAGTCTCTACTCTGGTAGTAATAATCTATTAAATATGCAAGTTGAACTTGTTTATAGTTGGACATTTTCCATCAATAGCCATTTGCCCATATGTCCTATAGAAGATTTTCGGAGGCATTTTTTTTCTTTGTCTTCTCATGCAGAAATTACAGTGCCGTATGGAGTGGGGCATATTGTGTATGGGTCATGCTCTGACAATTCACTGTAGCAGTGTTAATGCTGGAGTAACATAGCCATACATTTTACTAAAGGAATTCCAGGCTGTGATTAGGTATACCTGCTATTAAATTATTCTATGAAGACAACCTGACAAATAACACAGCTTTTCTGTCCTGGTAAGAGTTATGTTCAAGAACAGGCAAAACTAATTGGTAATGGTGAAAATGAGAATAGAGGTGTCCAAGGAGGGAACAGACTGGATATTGACTGAAATTGAGCATGAGGAAATGTTCTTGGGTAAAATAAATGTTCTATATCATGATCTGAGTGGTGATTGTATTTGTAAATTTTCATCAAGCTGTACAGTTAAGATTTATGCTTTTTACTGATTGAATGTATTTTAACATCAATTAAAAAGCACAAATAGGAAAAATATGAAATAAATACAACCAAAATACAACTTTTATTTAGAACTACTAGTTATATATATGCAATATGTTCATATCTTTATTGTTTTACATATAATAAAATATAAACAATCTAGTATGAGTTCAATTTACCACTTTAATACAACTAATATATTCCCTACATTTCATATGAAGGTTTTCCTCTTTTTATTAAATGACTGTCTAAAAGGACACTTATGAAAGACATGGTTTTGTAGAGCCCTTAGTTTGTTCCTTGCACATTATTTAAAATTAGACACCTGTGAAACTATTCTAGCAATATATTACTTCAGAAATCCATACGGATTTCAAACACCATCTGTTATTTAGTGTAATAATAAAATACATTATCTTAGATTGAGAAAGAGAAAATAGTTAAATATAGACAGAGGAAGTATAAAGGGAGTATCCTGAAAAGGGGGTGTATACAAAGTTAGTACCTTGAGTTCAATTAAATCATATTTCTTTTATTCCCTAAATGGATGTCTTTAGATGACTGTGAATGCAATGTTTGAAACAAGTTAATGGCATCACATTATTTTTTTAATTGCAAACTTCTTTATATAAGTACTTAAAATCTTCCTGTAGCTACAGTATGTCAATTTCCAATAAAATCAATGTGTCCCAGGAGTTCTGTCAGAAGAAAAAAAAAAGGAAATAACTTTTAAAATTTCTCATTTTTTTGAATTTAGATATTCTTCATCAGAAGAGTAGCTGGGTATCTTTTTTTATATTTTGCAGGTTTATTTGGAGGAAATTTTTCTACATAGCCTTGAAAATTATTGTAATCTTTTTTATTTATAAATTTATTTATTTTTATTTTATTTATTTTATTTTTGGCTGTGTTGGGCCTTCGTTGCTACGTGCAGGCTTTTCTCTGGTTGCGGTAAGCTTCGTTGCGGTGCGCAGGCTTTTCATTGCAGTGGCTTCTCTTTGTTTCAGAGCATGGGCTCTAGGCACGTGGGCTACAGTAGTTGTGGCACTTGGGCTCAGTAGTTGTGGCTTGTGGGCTCTAGGGCACAGGCTCATAGTTGCGGCGCCTGGGCTTAGTTGCTCTACAGCATGTGGGATCTTCCCAGACAAAGGCTCGTACCCGTGTTCCCTGCATTGGCAGGTGGATTCTTAACCACTGCGCCACCAGGGAAGCCCGAAAATTATTGTAATCTTTGACTTTTAGTCACAATTTCACTAAAGACGTTATATTACTAGTAAAGTATCACTCTCAACAAAGAACATTTTAAAAATATTTTCACCATTGCTGTTACAGACTGAATGTTTGTGTTTCCCAAAATTTATATGTTGAAGTCCAAATCCCCAGTGTGATGGTACTTGGAGGTGGGGCCTTTAGGAGGTAATTAGGTTTAGATGAGATCCCATGATGGGATTAGTGCCCATATAAAAAGAGGAAGAGACCAGAGCTCTCTCTCCCACATGTGAGGACACAGCAAGATGGCAGCAATCTGAAAGCCAGGAAGAGAGCCAGGAACCTAACTAGCCTACACCTGATCTTGGACTTCTCATCCTCCAGACCTGGAGAAACAAATGTTTGTTATTTATGGCACCCAGTCCATGATATTTTCTTTTAGCAGCCTGAACAAAGACAATGGCTGAAGTGCTATAAGTTTCTAGTTATAAAAGTAACTTTAAATGATTTTCTGTGGATACAATACTTCATAGATTAAAAACATAAGTTTAGCACAGATTTGCAAATAACCAAAGTCTGACAGAAAATAAAAAGTTTTAGAAGCAAGATCTTTCTGATCTTCAAAGAAATGTTAAAGGCAGGGAGCCAGTAAACAAAAATAAACTTAACATCTTTCTGACAGAAAGTAAGATGTAAGGAAATATTGTTTATAAAGAGAAAACAAAAAGAAGAAAACTGCCTTTTGTAATTTAGGGAACACTGTGGTGACATTTTATCTTTTATTCCTGCCTTTCTAACTCTCCTACACTTCTTTTTAGTTCTGAATTCTATTTACAAAACACAAATACCTAAGAATATTAAAATGATGGCATAGCTATGTTAGTCAATCATATCCTACATTGTAATTAATGAGAATGTCATATGCAGGATAGAGATCAAGTCTTGTTAACTTCCTCTTGTCTCAGAATTATTTGGACTATACTAATTTTATCATCTATTCTATAAATATGACATTTATAAACTGTCAGTGCATTTAAACTAGTGGATTTGGGCAAATATCTGTCAATATCCTATCAAATAATTGTGGATAACTATTGGTGAGACACTTTTGCTTTAGTAAACTGAATTGTAAACAAGTGTTACATGATGTACCGATTAGAACAGGAATATCTTACACTAAGAAATCTGTGTCCCTCATCAATCCTTTATTTTTTTTTATTTTTTAAATTATTTATTTACTTATTTATTTTATTTATTTTTGGCTGTGTTGGGTCCTCGTTTCTGTGCGAGGGCTTTCTTTAGTTGTGGCAAGCGGGGGCCACTCTTCATCGCGGTGCGCGGGCCTCTCACTATCGCGGCCTCTCTTGTTGCGGAGCACAGGCTCCAGACGCGCAAGCTCAGTAATTGTGGCTCATGGGCCTAGTTGCTCCGCGGCATGTGGGATCTTCCCAGACCAGGGCTCGAACCCGTGTCCCCTGCACTGGCAGGCAGATTCTCAACCGCTGCGCCACCAGGGAAGCCCCATCAATCCTTTATTTTGTATTAAATATTAGAAATGCCAGGGTCCCCAGGAGGCATCCTCCCCCTCCCCTTACCAGTCCTGCAATTCCTTCAGGGGTGTTGTTGCCTGTGGTTATGTTCTACACAACACAGAATAATTCATCTTCAGGTGTGCTGCAAACTGCTTGTTTTCAATAAATATATTGATTTTTCTTAAATTGTTTTAAAGCTGATTGACTCATCCCTTGATTAGTACTTTTTCATTTTTAACATAATTGCTATCCATCAACATGGAAGAAACTTTACCCTTAATCATTTGGGAAGAAAGTTGTAACAAGAGGCATAATTTTTCTGTGCTGAGCCACAGCAAATAAAATGATGCAAAGTTTAAAATATATCAATTCCAGAAGTTAGATTATGTCTTTAAGATTTTTTTTCCCCTGAAAGATGTACTTCTATGGGACTCATAATTGTCTGGTTGTAATTACATACAGTATTACAGCTGTCCAAGTATAATTAGATAGTACTTTGAAAGAGGTTAATTTATCAGTCAGAACTGTCCTGGATTAAGCGTCAATAGTAAGCTTGCTCTATCGATGTTGACCTCTATTCAATACTTGTCAAACTGAAAATTTAAAAATACTTTTCTCTGACATGTACTTCATTCTACTGGTAATTGTATAAGTTTGCTTGGTCTGCTCTAACAAAGTATTACAAACTGAATAGCTTAAGCTCAGAAATTTATTGTTTCACAGTTCCGGAGGCTAGAAATCTGAGATCAAGTTGTCAGCAGGGACATACTCCCTCTGAGGGCATCAAGGAAGAATCTTTTCTTGTCTATCAGCAATCTTTCTTGGCTTGTGTCAGCATAATTCCAGTCTTCACCTGGTATCCTCCCTGCATGTGTGTCCAAATTCCCCCTTTCTGTAAGGACATCAGTTATATAGGATTAGGGCACCCCTTTACTCCACTATGACCTCATCTTGACTAATTACATCTGCATGACCCAATTTCCAAATAAGATCAGATTCTGAGGTAATGAGGGTTAGGACTTCAACATATGAATTGGGGATATAATTCACCCATGACAATAATACAAATACTTCTTTAAGCATCTGACAATATATTTATTTTTAAAACAAATCTCCATTTGAAAATAAAAACAAAAAAAATCCAACCATTGAATTTGAAAGCATGTCTTTTATAATTTGTTTGTGAATTCTATATGTTTTAAATTTTACCATATCAAACAGATAAGATTGGATGTAGAGTGACTATTACTGTATTCGAGTTAAACTATATAGTAGGGAAAATGCAATCAGGATTTTTAAACAACATTATATAAGATCCATAAATACTCCTTTAAAATGAATACAAAGCTAAATGCTTCATATACAAGTACGCTTTTGCAAAACTCTATCATCTACTTCAAAAAGAGAGATTATATTTTTGATAACATGATGAATACATCTTCAATTGTGCATTCCTCACTTTGATGCCTTCCATTCTCAAGATGTATGTGTAATTGTATTTTTTCTGCTAAAACTCACCTCACCAGGGGATTCCATCTGCTAAATGAAGAGCAAACTTTCACATACAGGGAAAATGTTTTTACCCACAAGAAAAAGTTAGATCCTGCTGAGTGTTTCCCCAGGCTTCTATAAAAATTCACAGGTGTAGCTCTGCCACCTTAATAAGAAACCCAAAACAGCTTTGATCAGCTAAACAGAAATAGTTTTTATTCCAAGTACATTAAAATATACTAAGAAAGCACAGTACAGGCAGTGCTTTTGGCCTTTGTTTCCTTGTTTATGACAGTTTGTAACAGAACTTTGAAATACACTTAAAAGTACTTTCTAACTCTAAAAGCACCATTTGAAACAATTTCATGCTGGGGGTGATAATTAATTCAATTTCCTGCTATTTTACAACCCTGACTCCTATTTCTTAATTTATTTGAGAAATACTTGCATGCTTAATCAAAAAAGTATAGGTCAGTAAGTTTAAAATATTTATTTACATCTTTCACTATGTAAACAAGCTATTAAATAGTCCTAATTGGTTTGATAATCGTAAAAATATCTCTGTAAAAATATCTATGGCTGTTAATTTCCTTTTTTAAATTCAAATTGTAATTTTTTTGAAATATCTGATATCTGAGTTTTTTTCTGATTAAAATGTAATACTTGTTCAGTTTATATTGAGAAAGATGGGAAGAATTAAAAATTACATATAAAAAAAAATTACATATGTAAGCCCACAAATATAGAGGCCTACAACTAATGTAGTTGATATAAAGCTGTTCCTATATGCATATATACTATATATGAGACAAAATTAAGATCTTATTTTGCAAATAATAAATTCTATTGCTCTACTCATATGTTATTGTTTTCGATGTTTGTGTCATTTGTCTAATTGAAGTGAAAATTACATGATTTCAGTGGCTATGTATTATTCTCTTGTATAGCTGCATCACAATTGGTTAAAACATTCTTTCTTTTTTGTTATTTTTAAAAATTTTGTTTGTATTGCAAATAAATCTGTTATGAAAATTGCTGTTGTATCTTTAATGATATCTAAATATTCACCAAAAATTGGTTCATAAAATTACAAAAACCTGATCAAATTTTATAAACCTTTAATGCTTTGAATATATATATTACAAAGTTTTTAAGGGGTCAACCAACAACTATTCCCCAAAATAATGTGTAAGAATCATTCATAAGCATAAGGAAAAATTATTATCTTAAAACACATTAATAATTTATAAATGAATTTCATTTTTGTTTAATTTTGAGAATTTTCCATAACTCTTGAGATTACTATTAAAAATTACTTATTAATTACATCTATTTCTGCTTATGTAAATTAACAGCATTTGTCCCTCTATTTTTCTTTTACAAATACCTATTTTTATTTTTTTGTAGAATATCAATGCCTATTTCTGATTTTTATGAATATTTTCCAGGGGTGTCATTTTGGGGAGAGAATGGGGTACATGGGGACTAGTTGACATTATTAAATGTTATGTAATAAAATCTATCAACATTATCTCATTAATTTTTCAGTGTTTTATGTTAAAAATGATTCCCCTTTGAGGTAATTTAAATAACGTCATATTTTCAAGTGTCACTTACTAACCTTGGAACTGGTATTCTGCAGAAATTGTTTTTGGAAATGTTTTGTGTTTTGTTATTGATTATGATGTTTTCTTTTGGAGGAAGAGTGATGTTTCATACATCAAGAAGTGTATGACTATTACTAGCTTTTCAAGAGATTTTAGTTTTCCATTTCGATATGAGTGGGTATATGTATGTGTGTATTTTTTTTTTAATGGTTAATGTCCTAGAAGATAAAATAGGAGAAAACCTAGATGATCTTGGGTATGGTGATGACTTTTTAAAAACAACACCAAAGGCCTGATCCAGTAAAGAAATAACTGATCAGTAGGAATTCATTAAAATTAAAAACTTCTGCTCTGGAAAGACAACATTAAGAGAATGAGAAGACAAGCCACAGACTGAAGATAATATTTGCAAAAGACACACTTGATAAAGAACTGTTATCCAAAATATACAAAGAACACTTAAAAGAAAATAAACCTTACTAAAAAAAAGGCAAAAGATCTTAACAGAGATCTCACTAAAGAAGACATACAGTTGACAAACAAGCATATGAAAATTTGTTCCAAATCTTATGTCTCCAGGGAAATGCAAATTAAAACAATGAGATACCACTACACATCTATTAGGATGGCCAAAATCCAGAATACTGACAACACCAACTTAAATGCGTATTACCAAGTTGAAAAAAGCCAATCAAAAAGACTACGTCTTGTATGATTCCAATTATATGACATTCTGGAAAAGGCAAAGTATGAAAACCATAAAAATGAATAGACAGAGCATAGAGGATTTTTAGGGCAGTGAAACTATTCTATATGATTATACAATGGTTGATACATGTCATTATACATTTGCCCAAATCCACAGAATGTGCAACACCAAAGAGTTACCTGTAATATAAACTATGGACTTTGGGTGATAACGGTGTTAACGTAGGTCACTAACTGTAACATATGTACTCCTCTGGTGGGGAATATTGTTAAGAGGGAAGTCTTTGCATACATAAGGGCAGGGAATATAGGGGAAATCTTTATATCTTCCTTTTAATTTTTTTGTGAACCTAGAACTTCTCTAAAAAATTATCTTAAATCTATAAAGAAAGAAAGAAGAGGTTGATGCATTTTACTAAATGTTTTTCACTGTCTATTGAGAAGACTATACATTTTTCTTATTAGGTTTATTAAACATCTTATTAAAAGTATTCTTTTATAAAAACATATATATATATATATTCCATTTATATACTGTTGCAGAACAAATTTGCTACAGAATATAGTGTTGTAAAACAACCCACATGAATTATGTGGTTCAGGAATTTGGACAAGACTCCAGGGATTTTTGTCCTTGCTCTACAATATCTATGGCCTCAACTGGAAAACTCAAAGGTTGACAGTGACTCAGTGGATTGAAGACTTGGGCTTGACACATGGCCTGAGCTTTCTTAAAACCCAGTAACTGGGTTCCAAATGTTAGCATCCCAAGATAGAGACAGTCTGGTGGAAGCCCATTGGACTATAGCTTCATAAATCAGTCACTTTGGCCACATTCTATTCATTAGAACCATGTCACTAAGTCTAATCCATACCTAGGAGAGGGTAGTGAGACTCTTTCTTTGACCTGAAGGAATTTCAAACAATTTACATACATCTTTTTAAAGTTCCGTAGCCATCAATGCACTTCATGTAGCCCATTAACAATTCCCAGGAAATAAAAATAAAATCTGGGTCATAAAATAAAATCTAACCTTTTCTCTTCCTTTGGACTTAGTCTAGTTTCACTTGCTCACAGGGCCTCTTACTCGGCCTTCACACTAGAGTTCCTAGCACCAAAGTGCTGTCATACACGTCAACCCAGAGGGCTGTGTGCAGAGCGCATGACACTCAATTCAAGATGGCGGTGGTGGGCCGTGTGCAGAGATGCTACGCCCGGCACTGGGTGTGATCTGGAGTCATGAGCAGCGCAGCTGCACCCTCCCTGCGAGAACCCCGGCCCCTCCCTGCTGCCAACAACCCTATAGAGCAGCCTCGCTGGTGATGTTTCAGTTTTTCTGGGAGAGCATGCACTCTAGCCCCAGATCTCTCACCTCTCCATTCTCTGATCAAAGAATAAAGCTTTCCTTTGCGTCTGAATTGAACTCAGTCTCCTTCTATTGACAAGAGCAACACCGGGCAGAAGGACCTTTGTTGGAGACCAACTCAGGAGGGT
This sequence comes from Balaenoptera ricei, assembly GCF_028023285.1. Lineage (NCBI taxonomy): Eukaryota > Metazoa > Chordata > Mammalia > Artiodactyla > Balaenopteridae > Balaenoptera > Balaenoptera ricei. The sequence continues at coordinate 130,082,392 of NC_082640.1, forward strand.
CAATACCAAAAGGATCATATTTTTTTCTTTTCTCTTTTGTCAGGATTATCACCCATCTAAAAATTTTAATGAACTCCTCTAAGAGTGCTCATTCCCACGTCCAAAGTGTGAACTCTTGTTTTCTCCCCTTACTAGGGGAGAAAATGAGGAAATTGGCTTGGATGTAGAAAAGTTTTCATCCTCTATCATAGTACATTTTAAAACAACTTTAGAACCCACATCTCTTTCGAGTCATAAATTCAATCGAGATACGGTCCCTTAAAGATTAAATGAGAAACCAAACAACAACTATCTAGACACAAACACAGAAGGTGACCTCTCCAAATGTCTTTTGCATTGAGGCTGTCAGAGCAAAAATTGCACCAGACAAACTTAAAGAGGCAAGGAAGATCCAAGGAAAGAGACGCCAGATTTCAGACTGTGCTCGACAATTGTGAAATAATTTTTTAAAAAGAAAAGAAAAAAAATGGCAGTGGGGTTTTTAAGAACGGGGTGAGGTAGAGACCTTAGGTCATCTGCGTTTTTTAATTTTCTTTATCCAAAGGAAAAGTAAATATTCTCCCATCTTCTTAACAGGAAGTAATTTACAACTTGGAGCAAGGTTGCAGACTGAAGGTTGGCTCCTATGCTTCTACAGAAACCGAGAGATAGGGCCTCTATCTTCCTTATGATTACTTTTCAGAGGAATGGTTCTCAGGTCCTGGCCAAAGACAGTCAGGGGTTTTAAAACTGTGAAGAGGCTTTCTAAAAGATTTATATCTCAATATGGCAGAAAAGGGATTTACAATGAAAATTTTTCTAAAGTAAATACACTAAGAAAAAGGATGTCAGTGGCCTAGAATAAGGAATAAACCTGTCTGAAGTTTGGTCTAGCAGAGGGGAACTTTAAGGTCACCTTGGTCAGGACTCTAGGAGAATTTTTTAACAATTGCCATCAGTAGAGTGCTTTCCTAATTTGTCAGTCACTTGTGGAATGCTTCTGAGGGATGCCAGTAATGACTCCTGGCATTTCCTGCATGCCTTGCCTATGTGCAGAGCAGACTGTGTCAGCCAGAAGAGCCCAAGGACAAAGGCATGCAGGTGGTGGCAGCTGGAAGTCAAGCAAACATGGTTAGAAATTATGAAGACCAAGACGATATGAGTGGGGCACCAACAGAATCTACCAGAGGTGCCATCATTGTCTAGAGCACTATTCAGGGCTTTAAAGGTACTAAACAATTTTTTAAAGTCTAAGTAGTTATCAGATAATTTATGCTCAAAGTATGCTTAAGTAACTGGTTCTATCTTATCAAGTCATCAGGTAAAGTGTACTGTGGCAATACAAATTATAATTTTATGGTTCATTAAAATGCATTTTATATATAATAACACTTTGTCAATAAACTGTTGATTTTTATTGTTTTCACTCAAGATTGCTTATTGAATGAGAAAAGTTTATTTTTTGGTAAAATAAGGGTACAAAAATGCTTAATTCAGTGATTTACATAATGAGTACATTTACCGAATGAGTCCTGGGTAAAAATTTTTGTTATCTGAAAGTGTAACAGAATTTCAAGTGCAGTTAAATTCTTTCTCTAGAAGTTTTTCTCACCCTAGCTTTCTCATACTGAAAACAAACCACAGAGTAATGAATCAATAGCCCTTGATGTTCTGGTCACAAAGACACTGAAAGAAAATAAATCTCACTCATATTTGTTTAGATAAAATAATCATCAGTCTTCACCTCAGGGGTTTTTTAGGAAACTTTTCAAACTTTCAGTTTCCTACTGAGTATTTAGCTAATAGTCTTTGATTTGATAGTTGTTTGGATGGCAATCTATTGGATTAAATGATGCCCTAAAGCTACCCCTTGGCAAAATTAAAATTCAGTATTTCTGTTGGCAAATTATGCTAGCTTTATTTAATTAGAGATTTCAAGGTGTCTATTTTTTATAACTCCGACATCTATTGAGCTCTGCTCTCGCATGTTATTAATTGCAGGGTTGGAATTGAAAATGTTTTCTCGTGAAGGATATTGAACTCTAGTGATCAGAAGAGGAGAAAAACAGATTCCATACAATAATGTTTAATGAAAGAAAGTATTAGAAGTTTCAAGAGTGTATCATTCTAACAATAGCAAACAGAAAATTTGCTGTTTTTATACAATATATTGCCTTTATCCAACCCAAGGGATGGACAAAGCTTTATTTTATTTTAAAAGAAGTTGTTTAAGTTGGACTAATAATGCAAAGCCTTCAGATGCTAAAGGCACACAACCACATTTTCATCAATGAATAAATTTTATGAAAAAGTATTGGAAAGTTTAGAATGCTTATGGTGATCTTGAGAAATAGGAATTCAGTTTCTTGGTAATACAACAGAACAGAGAATATTTTAAGTACTCTATATTTCTTGGTCTTGAAACATAAATAAATTTGGAAATAATCATTGAACTCTTTAAAAAGAAAAACAAAAAGAAAAAAGCAAAACTATATCTAGGTATGTAGTTGCCTACATTAAAGAAAAAATAAAGACTTAAAAGCAAGAAATAGTTCAACAGTGAGTTTGTGGTCACTGAGCTATGTATCCAAAAGAATTTTTATTAAAGTAACATTTAAGAGAAAAGGGAACCCTCTTGCACTGTTGGTGGGAATGTAAATTGATACAGTCACTATGGAGAACAGTATGGAGGTTCCTTAAAAAAACTAAAAATAGAACTACCATACGACCCAGCAATCCCACAACTGGGCATATACCCTGAGAAAACCATAATTCAAAAAGAGTCATGTACCAAAATGTTCATTGCAGCTCTATTTACAATAGCCAGGACATGGAAGCAACCTAAGTGTCCATCAACAGATGAATGGATAAAGAAGATGTGGCACATATATACAATGGAATATTACTCAGCCATAAAAAGAAATGAAATTGAGTTATTTGTAGTGAGGTGGATGGACCTAGAGTCTGTCCTACAGAGTGAAGTAAGTCAGAAAGAGAAAAACAAATAAAGTATGCTAATACATATATATGGAATCTAAGGGAAAAAAAAAAAAAGGTCATGAAGAACCTAGGGGCAAGACAGGAATAAAGACATAGACCCACTAGAGAATGGACTTGAGGATATGGGGAGGGGGAAGGGTAAGCTGTGACAAAGTGAGAGAGCAGTATGGACATACATAAACTACCAAACGTAAAATAGATAGCTAGTGGGAAGCAGCCACATAGCACAGGGAGATCAGCTCGGTGCTTTGTGACCACCTAGAGGGGTGGGATAGGGAGGGTGGGAGGGAGGGAGATGCAAGAGGGAAGAGATATGGGAACATACATATATGTATAACTGATTCACTTTGTTATAAAGCAGAAACTAACACACCATTGTAAAGCAGTTATACTCCAATAAAGATGTTAAAAAATAAAATAAAGTAACATTTAAATATGTAACATTTATTTTTTTCAGTGACAGTTGTTAATGGCAGTACTTTTTATTATAGGAAGGAAGGAAATTATATTTATTACCATAAAAATGAATCAGTATTTTGCACTATCTGTTATAATAAAAATGTAGTATAGTTTTAATGCTGTGATATATTAATTTATTTTTAGTGGAATATCTCATTAAGGATAACAATTCACTACAATACTAAAAATATTATGTAAGTTAAAATAATTTGCCTATAGTGGAATAAATATAAATGAATTGAACAAAAATATTTAACTCTCACTCCACATAGCTTTTTCCAGGCTCCAGACATAGTTTAATTTGTGTCTTATACCTCTATATAAATGGCTATGACATTTTTTTTTGGCACTTGGGCAAATCACTTAAGCTCTTTGTGCATTAATTTTCTCACCTATGGGATGAATATAATAAGACTACCTCATACATAAGAAACACTTAGAATAGCACCTGGCACAGAGCAAAGACTTGTCAAATAAAATACATAAATAAAGCATTAGTGTCTATGAAGATAACTAAATTCCCAGGAATTCTCTATTATAAAAGGTCTGGGTATCAAAAGAAAATAAAAGTTAATTAAAGCATTTTACACCATGTAGAAAAATGTGTTTGGCTTTTCAGAAACTGTGTGTCTTTTTAATTTTGCCCGTATTCTCAAGTAATGACTTAAAGGTAGATGGATATTTTCAGATAAGTATACTTCATTCTCCATTAATGCAGTAATTGTCAGCGAGATGGAAAACATATGGCACAGTATAAAGAATGTGAAGTATTCTTCAAGGAAAGCATATGCGCTATCTGCAGCAAAGTTTGTCAGTCCCTTATATAATGTCATTTACTTTATCCGGATGGCCAATATGGGAAGTTGGATGTTGGTACCGAAAATAACAGGGATAGGCTTTAATATAATAAGGAATAAAATATTGCCATTATCTTCATATATTTTCTTGACTAATAACATTGCTTGTTCTTTCGTTTTATGGAGTACCTTAAGGCATATTTCTTATCAGATCATATTAACCATGCCTTTGGACAATAAAATAGAGAAAATATAAAGTAGGTGGTCAGATTTCTTTGGTTTGTCATGTCTACTGTCTTAGAATATGAGTTTTATATAAGTTATAGTGTCATTTTTAGTGTAGCATTGAAGGGGCAATATTTAACAGGAATATTTAACAGGAAAACAAAATGTAGAAATAGACCTCTCTAAAGACATAAGTAGACAATCTGACTTGGTCCCATAAATCTAGGAAATTTACTCTGCATTTCCAAATTTGTAACAGTGCATCCATTTTATTGTAGGTTAACTTTATTTTCAAAATAGCACTGTTTACTCATACCAATGAATATTTAAGTGATGAATGAAGTTTTAAAAGCTATTTATGTCTGAAATAATACCTGGCTGATAATTCATGCAGGTATTTTATTTAATGCAGGTTATGCCAGGCATTTTTTGAAGTGATTATTTGGCTTGTAGTGAAGTGTTTCTTATCTGGATATGTCCCTCAATGCACATGAGTGGACCTCCACTGAACGAGTTTACACACATGATTTCGCTTTCCCATGTCAATGGTTGATAGGTCAACGGGAAAGTAAATGTGTGATTCAAGTTTGGTCAATCATATGCTCTGTCCCAGAATTTTAAAACATGAAAAAGAGAAACATAACCCAAGAGGGCTTGAATCTAAATCTTATTATTGAGAGCCCTCTCAAGAGGAGATCCATGGACATTCTTGTTTCTCAGGTCCCAGAATCTTCCCTGGTACTTGCCCTTCTGAAGGTTTAGCTTTCAACTCTTCCTTTGATTCTGTAAATTATGCTATTTTTACTCCAAAAGTTATATTTTTATACTTAAAATGTCCAGACTTAGTTTTGCTGTTTACAACTAAAATAACTTTGATTAATACACACGTTTAAAAGAAATTGCTAGATGATGTCTATGAGTTAAAAGCTAATTAATGAGAAACTGGTATATGATATGAAGCGATATTCACTGGAATTTTTAAAAACATGAATATTTTCAACCATAATACTTTAAAATTTTCCATTAAAGCATGGAGTAATTTGTAAGATTGGTTTATTGGAATAACACATACAGAAATATCTGGTAGGAGTCAGAAATAAAAGAAGTAATTAACAGTTACTCATATACACACATATATCTATTCATGCCTCTGTGTATTAGTGTGTATTATATTAACCTCCTTTGATTCTACTTTTGAACATTTTTTCAATTTCTTTTCTTGAATATGTTTGTTGTAGTCAACATAATGGCCTTCCAAAGATGTCCATGGAATCTGTGAATGTGTTGCCTTATATGGAATAATGGCATTTTAAAATATGATTATGATTATGAACCTAAGGCAGGGAGATTATCCTGTATTATCTGGATTGGTCCAACCTAACTTCATGCACTCTTAAACATGTGGAGAACTTTCTTAGGTTTGATAGAGAAGAGTTGAAGCATAAGTCCCCAAACAGCAAGGGAAGGAGAACTCTTTTTTTGAGGGAAAAAGAAAGTTTGGAGGACTATAGTAAACAATGAGTCCATGGCTTTTCTTTGGCTGAGTCTCTGCCAGGAAAGAAGAGGAGAAGAAGTTAACAAAAAGACTTCATAGGAGGTGAGGTGGTTGACTGAGAAATGTTGAGTGTGATGAGAATTCAGGAGAGTGTCTACTGCATAAGGTACTAAAATGGTTAAATGGGAACACAATAATTTTCTTGGTGGCTTTAACCAAAAGGGCAATGGCAGTAAAAGCTCTAAGGCAAGGGTGGTATCCTCACGCCACAAAGTCCTATTGATGACTACAGTACCCTGTGGGTCAATGGTGTTCCCTGTGTTTTGGGATGAATACCCAAGGGCATTCCCTTCCTTTTCATATAAAAAAGGTAAAAGGGAATCTGATAATTGTGATGCCCAAGGGCAGATGGGTTCATCAAAATCTCCTTGAAAGCCTTAAAGCTATGCCATCTAGTTCCTTCCAAAAAATTGGATTGGGGTTGTTATTATTTAGTAAAATATACAGACGTTTGGCCATAAAAGAGAAATTTGGAATCCAATTTCAGCAATAACCAACTAATCCAAGAAATTCGCAGTTACCACTAAGTTTTGGGTTTTGGAAATTTAGGACATTATGAGGTCTACATGGCCCTAGATCTAGCTCTTGTTCTGATATCAAGATGCCTTAAATACTGAATCTGGGTTTGGGCAAACTGCAATTTTTCTTTCATAACCTTCTATTCCTTTAATGCTGAAAGCTTTACCAAATGGATGCTGTCTTCCTGTGGGAGGTTTGACTATTTTCCCTTGGTTTATTTCTCTGAATGATTCTTAGGACCTGTTACAAGATTAAAATTTATCCCTTTGTTATATGTGTTGCAAGTCTTCTAGTTTCCTTGATACTCTTATACATCATTCATGGTGGTTTTTTTTTTTTTTACTATATAACAATTTGTTATTTATATGCAGGTAAATTTATCCATTTTTGTCTCATAACTTTTAAATTTGCATTTTTCTGAGAAAGACCAGTTCTATAAAAAGTGTTTATAAAACAATCCATTGTTTCCTCTATGAATAAGCAGTAAAACATTTATTATATATGAATTTCAGTGTATTTGTAGACTCTATTCTGCTGAACAATTTATTTATTTAAATATATTGCATTATTTTAATTAAATTGTATATACAAGTTTTAATGTGTTGATAGTGGGGTCTCTTCTAATTTTAGTACATTTTTTGCTATTATTTCAAATGTATTTTTTTACACAGGAAAATTAAAATCTGCTTTTGAAGCTTAGAAGTGCTATAGAATTTTTCATTCTTATTGAGCTAAATGTATAGATTATCCACTATGCTACACTGACAAGTTTGTATGATAGGCCTTTTTGGTTTGCTTTGTTTTTGTTCTCTTCTGATAATTCTATTTTTTTAGTGTGTTTCAAAATAAGCTATCTGAACATTTTTTTTTTCAGAATCTTTGAGGTTTTCTGTGTCTTAAAAATTGTTAAATTATTGTACCCATTCAGTGGGCCCTTAAGAAATAGATAATTTAGGAGAACGTGAATCTCTATAATTCTGATAATTCAAGGGCATGGTATACCTTTCCTTTATTTAAGTTTACCTGATAGACTTTAAGGAATGTTTTAAAATATGATGTTTGTTTTTCTTATTTCTGTTTAGACCTTCTGTTCATTCATTTCTCATTATTATTTAGGTTTAAATACAATGAGTTATCCCTGAGCCTTGCTGTATGTAGGTCTATGAATAGGAGAAATGATGGCAGTGTTCCAGGCTGGTAGGTATTCTCCCTGCATACCTGAAAGAAACATGATTGAATGCTCAAAAATTGACTTTCAGACTCCCTGTTCACTGGTTTACAGATATCAGGAACTTTGGATCACAATTCAGTCTCTCTCACTTCTGTAACTCCTGCAATAGTGTGTTGTCTGTGTGCTTTCGTATTCAACTCCCTGTCCTCTGCTATAGGTAACAGCATCCATAAAAGCCCCTATAGTCAGCGCGAGTATCCTGCCCTGTTGCCCCCAACAAGACTGCTGCCTACCACTGATCTACCTCCATTTGTAGATCTTTATGCTCTAGAGGCTTCCTCTGGGATCTGTAGCCAGATCGCTATTGGATATTTTACAAGTGCCTATTTCTCACAATAAGGAGTTCACATATTACTACTGGCATTTGGAAATGAGTAAATTAATAGTCAAAAACATTAAACCACTTACCTAAATCTACACAAGTAGTAAATGAAAGAATCATTATTTAAACACAAGGTGTGTTCACAAGAGAAATATTCTTTATTTTTCCCCCTTATTTCTTTCATCTTCTCCTTTGTATCTCACACAATGACTACTACAATTAATTTCATATGGAGGGTACCTAATGAAATCTATAGTTAAAAAAAGAGACCACTTTTTATTACATAATTAAATCTTAATAATGGTAACACTTTCTAAACATCTTTCTATTTTGAGAGGAAATTTGTGCTAATGCATTTCACAAAGACTTTTGCCTGGTCCTCTGTGAATATAGCAGCTCCCAAAAGTCCAGAACCCAAATCACTGGGAAGGAAGTCTTTTTCATGGGAAATGTCATTTTCAGGGTATACAGATGGTGAGGAAATCCAGTTAAAGCCTGTCAGGATTCTGACTTAAGATTTGCTGAGTCTGGCTGAAGAATGTATGCTTGAAAAACAGCAGTCTCCTGGTAGATGCCTGAGTAAAGTAGCAGTACAGATTTCTGCAGTATCAACCCATTGACTTCAGTCCCCTGATACGCCTCAGAATTTTGGATATTTTACAGCTGCTTGATTTCAGAATAAAAGACAATTTCTCACCTGTATGGTTTAATCCTTTGGAAAAGAGAGCATAATCATTTAGATGGCAAATAGGCCAGTTAGCACAACTGACCAGCTGTACCAACTGTGCTTATGTAAATAAATCAGGAAGACATTCATGTGATTCATTGCTGTCTGCTTTTTCTGTGCACAGTAAAAGCAAGAAACAAATATTGATTTTACTAAGAATAAAATCAATTGGAACAGAACCAATAGTTTGATATCAACTGCAAATTCTCAACCACCCTGTTGAGAATCAACACTTACATTTAAAAGCACAATACAAATAGAAATTCTAACATATATATTTAATGACTATGCCTGAATTTTAAAATATTTACATTTTAAAATGTAAATTCATTTTTTAAAATAAGGGCAAGTAAAATTAACTGTTGTGTTCTGTCATTTCTGAACTGCCATGTAATTTAGACCTTTATATCATGAATACGTGTTATCATTCTTCATGCTAACAAAGAAGATGGGAGTATATTTATCTTTTTTTAATCACTTTTTAATTATATTTGGCATTATATATGAGCATTGATTGCGTGGACTTATTCCTAACAGTATCAATTTAGAATGAACCTGTTGTGGAAATATTCAGTTGACCTTTACATTGAATTTGAACTCAACATATGCATCTAAGAATCACCATGATTTAATGCATTATTTAAAATATATAATCCAAAAAGTATTTATGACAAGTAAAATGAAAATTTTAAGTTTACTAATCTTTGTGAACATACATTAGCAATTTGGTTTATTTAGTAGAGTTTCACAATATAGGATCTTAAAAATAGTTCCTGGAGCAATTGAATTACCAAGAATTTGGTTTATTTTGGATAAAAACTGCATATATTCCATGTATAACCATGGAAAATTATTCAGGTTAAGACAGTGTTAATATTTGCAATTCATTGCTATTACTATGTGTGCACAGTGCATTCATTCAACAATCAAGGAGATTATAGTCAGTAAAAGAAGGTACATATAAGAGGCTAATCCTTAAGATTTTCAATAATAGTATACGGATATATTAAGGTGTTATATTTTTCTGAATTCACATAATAATGGGAGATTAGGGTTCAGAAAATGTACATTATTTACTTTCAGGGGAAAGAAAAGAATGGCTGATGATAGAGAGGCCATATTTTTTATGCTATGAGAGTCACAGGTAATTTTTAACTTGTTACAAAATTTTTTTTTTTGGCCACACCACATGGCTTGTGGTATCTTAGTTCCCTGACCGGGGACTGAACCCGGGCCCACGGCAGTAAAAGCACTGTCTTAACCACTGGACCGACAGGGAATTCCCTGTTACAAAATATTAAAGTCTACTTACATTACATAGATTTTTTTTTTTTTGCTGTAAATTAAACAGTGAAATTAATGCATTTGCATGTATAATACTAAATCTTTAGACAGATATTCAAAAAATTTCCTCTAAAACTTCTAGCTCTACTTTGAGCAAATGTGTAAAATTGTCAAATATAGATGTTAAATAAAATGCATTTCCTAATATTAAAAAAAATCATTTAATACAATTTCATTAACCAGATTATTGTCTATTGAGACTTTCAATTTATTTATACTCTCTCAAACATATTTCTCCTTCCAAATCATAAAAAATATATGTGAAAGAATATAAGACTGGCAAAAGGGGAAGTCATGATTTGTAAAGGAGCTCACACAGAAAGATTTTGTTCTCCTATGAAACAAAATCTGAGGAAGAAACAGAAGGAAGAAGACTAAAGTAAAAGTGTGCTTTCTATTGTTAGGAAGGCATTTTACCTTATTGGAGTAGGGGAGCGACATCCATTTGGAGGCCTTACCTAGGATGATCTACCAGATATTCTTGATCCCAGAAAATGACAGCATTTTCACAAGGTGTGCAAGGATAAGGGATCTCTAATGCAGAGATTTCAGAGCCCAGGTGCTCTCCCTGAGGAAGAAAACAAAGAATATAAATAATATAATCATGGATATATTTCTCCTGAATTGAAGACTTGAATTGCTATTTGAAAATATTTCCTTGAAATAAAAGATTCAAATTGCAAGGGAAAAATAATAATACCTGTAACTGAAATTACCAAAGTATTTTGGCAACATCTAGGATTTGGGCGTTGGATTGAGGAGAAAAATAAAAACATTATAAAGATTTTCGAGCATTGGCAGTTGAGTGACTAAACATCTATACAGTGTTATATTCTGGGTAGGGAAATCATGACACCATGGAGTGCTTTTGTTGTAAGATAGAGGTGATATATATAGATATGGTGAAAACATACTAAAATGATCATTGACATTGAAAATGTGAGAAAAAATAAAAAGAGTTGACAAATGGAAAAGCTAAAAAGAGCCTTCCAACCTAACTGGAGTAAAGGTGAGGATGAATAAAACTAAAATCAGCAAAAATAAGTAAAAGGTAAAAGAGAATGCAACAAAGTAAAAATTAATTTTTAAAATCAACTAATATGAAAGGAGTAAAATTACATATGTACACATGTATTACATACATGCACATATACTTATATATGTATGCAAAAATAAATTCATTTTTAAAAACCGATTTTAATGTTAGGTTAAAATCAACTTTTCTACACATTATATACAGGAAAATCTCCTAAAACATAACATTAAATGTTGAAAACACATAATAGATATTCAGGCAAATTCAAGAAAAAAGTAAGCAAGAATGGCAATATTGATATCACTTTCAGAATCCAACTTATTTAGTAGAGAAAAATAATTGGAGAGAGAAAATTTGAATAATCCAGTTAACATACAGAAATGAATAGACATGTTAATAAAGTTGCATTCTATAAATGGAAATATATTTTATTTATTTTTATTGAACTATAGTTGATTTATAATGTGTTAATTTCTGCTGTACAGAGAAGTGACTCAGTTATACATATATATACGTTCTTCTTTATATTCTTTTCCATTATGGCTTATCCCAGGATATTGAATATAGTCCCCTGTGCTATACAGTAGGACCTTGTTGTTTATCCATTCTATATGTAATAGTTTGCATCTATTAACCCCAGACTCCCAGTTCATTCCTTCCCCTCGCCCCATCCCAAATATACTTTACATGAAAAAGATAAATTAATAAACTTCTGGAGTGTCCTAAAACAAGTGATGCCTCAAGCGGATCAAACATAAGCAGATATTTACTATCTGCTCAATATAATTAGTATATCCAAGATATGCTATATTTCATTTATTTCAAAATACCCTTCATTGAAACCCTTATTTTATGTATTTCCAAGGAATAAAAGAATGCCGCCAATGAAATTTACACAATGTTTTGCTTTCATTTAAAATGTTTTATCCTATCTTTATTGAAAACTATATTTTAGCTTCATACGGTTATATTTTATAAATACCACTAGGTGATGTATGCATAAATGTAAAAATATAACATAAATCGGTAAGTCTCTTCTACCCTTTCTCATTTGTGGACTTTGATATCTTTATCTTCTAGAGTTTTGCATGTTATTACTTGTAAGTTAATGTCTGTAAAATATCTTCTCATATTAACCTTAAAAGCACGCGAAGTAAAGAAATTACAGATAAATAATAATGCTTTATCAAAGTTTATCAATCGGTGGACATACCCTTACCCAACTGAAAATATGACAATTAATACTTCCCAGCTATGAAGCTGAGATCTAACGAATACCTGATAGCCATCATTTTTTGGTTAATAGAGTATCTGGACTTTTAGATCAAATGGTTTAATGGGACATGTTCTTTCTTTTTCCTATAGGAAATCTATATGAAATACTTTTATAAGAATGATTTCTTCTTGTTTTCCATCTTATTCATAAACTTAACTAACAAGGCAAACAATAGTGTGTAGAGGGAAAAGAGAAGTTTGGGCTAATAAAAAGGGTGAACCAATGGGTAACAATGTGTTCTTAAGGAATAATTACTTACTAAGGTAAATATAGTAGCAGTTTTAAATGCTTGAAAGCACAAATTGTTTTGTAAATGAGTTTTGTACATTAAAATTATCTCCTTAAAATGTGCTTTAGATTTTATTTCTGCTTATGTCTTTAAATTATGTGCTTCCCTACTCCCTGATTACTTGAGTCTAGAATCACTTCTACTATTTAAATACAATCTTTTCCCCTGTCTTTTCTTGTTAAAACTCAGTTGGGTGTTTTCCCTTCCTTCTGATGACTTAGTGCTCAAAACAAAACAAAACAAAGTTCTGAATGGAATTGTTTCCAAACTTCCAAGGGACTTCAAAATATGCATGAAAAGTAAGTATCTTATTGCAAGTATTTCCATTGTTTCATGAATATTTCACTTTCTTTCTCTAGTCCATAACCAGGGGCATATTTTTATTTACATTTCACTTAGTTTCCATGTTTGCAATCTATTGCATGATATTATTGCATATAGCAAAAATGTGAAAATATCAGCAGAAAAAATGTTAGAAAATTTTATCTCTAAAATGAAATATTGTAAATTATAGGTAAATATACACTTGTTTTCTTTAATTCTCAAAACTGGGTAAGCATGTTGCCAAGACCTTTAAACTGTTTCAGTTTAATGGAAATCACAGTATAAATGCATTTTGTAAAATTTATTAAATTATTTATTTTACATACCATTTTTATTGTTATTTTAATTAAATATATATTAATTTGAATTAACTATGTTGAATATGAAAGGGACAAAATTGTTTCTGTCCTTTTGCTCTTCCTTCATTATCTATATTGTCAGAATGGCTCATCATATCAACTGGTATTCCAATTGACAAGAAATGGTTCAAAGTAATGAAAAGATATGCTTTAATAGTACAAACCAGAATCACAAACATCACTTTTGGCCAATATTTCATTTGCCAACACTTAGTCACATGGCCACACTCAGCTGGAGGGAAGGTTGTGAATTTACTCTTGTTGGATGGTCACGTGAGCAATGCGTAATGAACACAGTGGATCAACTAGCCATCTTCACCACACCAACTTATTTAGCATGTGTCGGCCTTCATTGTTCTTTTGAGTAATGTATAACAGCAATATATAAAGTTTTTTTCTTACTGTTTTAACTCCATATTTTTATGTAGAAGTCATTATATTTTATGTTTAAAAATACTCTATAATTCATGTAAGATGGCATATGAATATGATACATTAGTCTATAAATTAGAAAGAAAGCCTTAATTATTATTTAAGTACACCAGTAATTCCATTTTCTGCTTTTTATGCTTTCATTGAGCTTCTTTATTAGATGGCACAAAACTCTTCACAGTTCAAAATGCACCTTTCTTTTCAGAATATCTTTCCTTCTGGAATGTAATAATATGCAAAAATTCAGAATTACGTATTATGTCATTTGCTTACTCTTACTTAAAAGAAGCAAATGGAAGTTACTAAAAGGAAGTTTTTCAACTTCTCATTTTTTTAATGGTAAAAGATACTTAAAAACTATTAGCTTTAATCTCTTGGTCAAGAACTAAATACCTTTTCGTTACCTAGACCCTTTAGCCCTGTTCTAGGACTCATTAAATGCCAAAAGAGAAAAAGAACATTTTAATCAGAGATAAACATCAAGATAAAATGTTTTAAGTTGCCCCAGTCTTAATATCTATATCTACTTAACTCTATACACATATACACACATATACATACTTATATATAACAGAGTATTCATACATGTGTGTATTTTGTGTAGACACATACATACACAAAACAATCCATCAGGAGGCTTGGGCACACAGCCAATTTAATATACACTAACAAACAACCCCAGGAGTCTCTGCGAGCAAACAATTGAGACAGGTTAGTTTAGAAAGAGGGTTTATTACATTCAATTTAATGAATAACTGATACCTATTCTTCTCATAGAAAGGAAGTTTTTATACTGAAATATGGGTTAAAGCTTATGATTCTTTTCTTGTAAAGCAACCCATATTTCTCTAAAACTGTACCCCAAGAAGAAAATTGTGGAAAGTCCACAGTCTCCAAGAGGATATACGTTCTATCACCCATTCCATGTGAAGAGTGACAAAGAAAAGGCTCTCAGAAAGCAGAACCAGGGCCCAGAGAGAACAGTAGACAGCTCTTCCCAGAGTTTTGAAGGTCCCAGAGCCTCAGAAAAGTTGCTGATGGAGAAGGCTGCACATTACACAGAGATATAGACCTGGATGCAGAACCTGGATGAAACTTTAGGTTTGCCTTGTTTGAGAACTGGCTGAGTATATTCTTTTAATAAGAAGAAGAATGAACACAGATGTCTAGAAAACTAAAGGAGCAGACCATGGCAAAGAATATAGTTGTATTTTCAAATATATATTCTCAATATACTTTTTAGTAAAAGAACCTCAGTTTTATTTAAGGAATAAATACATGCAGGAAGACAATATCATCCCTTTAAATTTTTTGGATGATGGCGATTATTCTAGGAAAATCATGCGTGAAAACTTAGGACTATGTTTATGCTTGATTTTAATGTAATGTGCTGTACCATTGAATCATACTGCTTTTTAAAAATTCAGTATATCTTCAGAGTGAAATATTTCTATCCTTTTTCATTATTATTGATGAGAAAGCATATTCTTAAGCTCGGAGGGTTTTTTGGCTTTGTTCTTTTCTTTTTTTTTTTTTTTTTCTGTGTGATTTGTTACCTTAGAAAGACTTATCATTGCCATTAAGAAACAAAACACAATTATTGTGTCATATTAAAATATTAACTAGCTAGCAACAGTTTACTCCCTTTCCTTCCCTCTTTGCCATATCTCCCTTGGAATACTCATAAAATCACATAAGTAACACTAGGTGACCACATTAGAGAAGTCAGGTATCAATCAACTATTTCCAGAAACATAGAGAAATTACCATTAATGAAAGATTGAATGGATTGATAAAGTCAAACAACAAGGCTAAAGTAGAAAATAATTGATAGTCACACTGTCCCATACTCCCACATACCATGCACTGCATTTGTCTATTCTAGAGAAATTGTTAGGCAAAAAACCTATATCTACCAAACAAGCAAAATGAGTATCTCTTATTTTATATGTTTGAGAAAATGAAATACTGAAAAATAAAGAAGTGGGAAAAAACCCCACAGGAATGAACCTTAGGTGACTGTGTATATTATCACAGTGGAGATGAAATAATATCTAAGGAAGCAATGCTTATATTTTTTATTTTTGTTATTATTGTTGTTCAGTTTTGTTTTCATTTTTATGTGCCCATTTTATTGTGGTAAATATAATAGAGCACTCCTAGAAAAACACTCTTAGACACAACTTCAGTTCCAGGAAAAGCGGGAGAAATAAAAAAAAAAATCCCCTCCAATACAAGAAACTCACAAGATATATCCCTAATAGATTTTCCTAGGGGTGATGCCTGATTAAGATGCAAATTCTGACTCTAACCAAATGTATACTGAAGATGAGGAGAGAGGATTTTCTTCCCTCTCTATTGGCAAATCCCAGGATAAAAGTCTTCTCATTCATACCTGCTTTTTAAAAATATTTTACAGCATGAGAATAGTAGGGAAGATGTCAGAGAAAACTTCACTTTCAAAAGTGATTTACCAGGAGAGACCAAAGCAAACTTTAGAAAGTAACTATTTTGTTGTTTTTGAAATTACGTCATATTTTTATATCTGTGGTATTCTTTTATAATTGTAATGTATCTAAAAATATTCCTAGTCATGTTTGTTGCTCTCTGTTTTGTGTATACATACAATACTTATTAGAGAAATTCTTGTGGACTAATTTTCAAAAATAAAACAAGAGGTAGGGGCAAGATGGCGGAAGAGTAAGACGTGGAGATCACCTTCCTTCCCACAGATACAGTAGAAGTACATCTACACGTGGAACTGCTCCTACAGAACACCCACTGAACGCTGGCAGAAGACGTCAGACCTCCCAAAAGGCAAGAAACTCCCCCCGTACTTGGGTAGGGCAAAAGAAAAAAGAAATAACAGAGACAAAAGAATAGGGACGGGACCTTCGCCAGTGGGAGGGAGCTGTGAAGGAGGAAAGATTTCCACGCACTAGGAGCCCCTTCGCGGGCAGAGACTGCGGGTGGCAGAGCGGGGAAGCTCCGGAGCCACGGAGGAGAGTGCAGCCACAGGGGTGCGGAGGGCAAAGCGGAGAGATTCCCGCACAGAGGCTCGGCGCCGAGCAGCACTCACCAGCCCGAGAGGCTTGTCTGCTCACCCGCCGGGGCGGGCGGGGGCTGGTAGCCGAGGCGGAGGCTTCAGTCAGATCGCAGGGAGAGGACTGGGGCTGGCGGCGTGAACACAGCCTGAAGGGGTTGGCGCGCCGCGGCTAGCCGGGAGGGAGCCCGAGAGGAGGTCTGCAGCCGCCCGAAGAGGCAAGAGACTTTTTCTTGCCTCTTTGTTTCGCGGCGCGCAAGGAGAGGGGATTCAGAGCACCGCGTAGACGAACTCCAGAGGCGGGCGCGAGCCGCGGCTAACAGCGCGGACCCCAGAGACTGGTAGGAGACACTAAGGCTGCTCCTGCCGCCAACAAGAAGCCTGTGTGCGAGCACAGGTCACTCTCCACACCGCCCCTCCCAGGAGCCGGTGCAGCTCGCCACTGCCAGGCTCCCGTGATCCAGGGACAACTTCCCTGGGAGAACGCACGGCGCACCTCAGGCTGCTGCAACATCATGCTGACCTCTGCTGCAGCAGGCTCACCCCGCCTCCTCCGTACTGCTCCCTCCCAGCTGGCTGAGTGAGCCAGAGCCTCCGAAGCAGCTGCTCCTTTAACCCCATTCTGTCTGGGCGGGGAACGGACGCCCTCAGGCGACGTACATGCAGAGGCGGGTCCAAATCCAAAGCTGAACCCTGGGAGCTGTACGAACAAAGAGGAAAAAGGGAAATCTCTCCCAGCAGCCTCAGAAGTAGCAGATTAAAGCTCCACAAACAACTTGATGTGCCTGCATCTGTTGAATACCTGAATAGACAATGAATCATCCCAAATTCAAGAGGTGGACTTTAGGAGCAGGATATATTAATTTTTCCCCTTTTCCTTTTTTTGTGAGTGTATATGTGTATGCTTCTGGGTGAGATTTTGTCTGTATAGCTTTGCTTTCACCATTAGTCCTAGGGTTAGGTCCGTCCGTTTTTTTTTTTTTTTTTTTTTTTACTTAAAAAAAATTTTTTTTCCCTAATATATGTTTTCTTAATATTTTTTTCCGTATTTTCTATTTTTAGAAATTAAAAAATTTTTTAATAAGTTTTTTCATATTTTTTATTTTAAAAAATTAAAATTTTTTTCTTAATAAATTTTTTTCTTATTAATTTTTTTCTTATTTTTTACTATAAAAAATGAATAAATCTATTTTTAAAAATTAAAAAAAATTTTTTTCTGAATACATTTACTCTTAATAATTTTTTTTCTTATTTTTTATTATAATAGCTTTATTTTATTTTATTTTATCCTCTTTCTTTCTTTCTATTTTTTTCTCCCCTATATTCTGAGCTGTGTGGATGAAGGGCTCTTGGTGCTCCAGCCAGGCATCAGGGCTGTGCCTCTGAGGTGGGAGAGCCAACTTCAGGACACTGGTCCACAAGAGACCTACCAGCTCCACGTAATACCAAACGGCGAAAATATCTCAGAGATCTCCATCTCAACATCAAGACCCAGCTTCACTCAACGACCAGCAAGCTACAGTGCTGGACACCCTATGCCAAACAACTAGCAAGACAGGAACACAGCCTCATCCATTAGCAGAGAGGGTGCCTAAAATTATAAGGCCACAGACACCCCAAAACACACCACCAGACGTGGACGTGACCACCAGAAAGACAAGATCCAACCTCATCCACCAGAACACAGGCAATAGTCCCCTCCACCAGGAAGCCTACACAACCCACTGAACCAACCTTACCCACTGGGGACAGATACCAAAAACAATGGGAACTACGAACCTGCAGCCTGTGAAAAGGAGACCCCAAACACAGTAAGATAAGCAAAATGAGACGACAGAAAAACACACAGCAGATGAAGGAGCAGGGTCAAAACACACCAGACCTAACAAATGAAGAGGAAATAGGTAGTCTACCTGAAAAAGAATTCAGAATAATGATAGTAAGGATGATCCAAAATCTTGGAAATAGAATAGACAAAATGCAAGAAACATTTAACAAGGACGTAGAAGAACTAAAGAGGAACCAAGCAACGATGAAAAACAAAATAAATGAAATTAAAAATACTCTAGATGGGATCAATAGCAGAATAACTGAGGCAGAAGAACGGATAAGTGACCTGGAAGATAAAATGGTGGAAATAACTACTGCAGAGCAGGATAAAGAAAAAAGAATGAAAAGAACTGAGGACAGTCTCAGAGACCTCTGGGACAACATTAAACGCACCAACATTCGAATTATAGGGGTCCCACAAGAAGAAGAGAAAAAGAAAGGGACTGAGAAAATATTTGAAGAGATTATAGTTGAAAACTTCCCTAATATGGGAAAGGAAATAGTTAATCAAGTCCAGGAAGCACAGAGAGTACCATACAGGATAAACCCAAGGAGAAACATGCCAAGACACATATTAATCAAACTGTCAAAAATTAAATATAAAGAAAACATATTAAAAGCAGCAAGGGAAAAACAAGAAATAACACACAAGGGAATCCCCATAAGGTTAACATCTGATCTTTCAGCAGAAACTCTGCAAGCCAGAAGGGAGTGGCAGGATATACTTAAAGTGATGAAGGAGAAAAACCTACAACCAAGATTACTCTACCCAGCAAGGATCTCATTCAGATGTGATGGAGAAATTAAAACCTTTACAGACAAGCAAAAGCTGAGAGAGTTCAGCACCACCAAACCAGCTTTACAACAAATGCTAAAGGAACTTCTCTAGGCAAGAAACACAAGGGAAGGAAAACACCTACAATAACAAACCCAAAACATTTAAGAAAATGGGAATAGGAACATACATATCAATAATTACCTTGAATGTAAATGGATTAAATGCTCCCACCAAAAGACACAGACTGGCTGAATGGATACAAAAACAAGACCCATATATATGCTGTCTACAAGAGACCCACTTCAGACCTAGAGACACATACAGACTGAAAGTGAGGGGATGGAAAAAGATATTCCATGCAAATGGAAATCAAAAGAAAGCTGGAGTAGCAATTCTCATATCAGACAAAATAGACTTTAAAATAAAGACTATTACAAGAGACAAAGAAGGACACTACATAATGATCAAGGGATCGATCCAAGAGGAAGGTATAACAATTGTAAATATTTATGCACCCAACATAGGAGCACCTCAATACATAAGGCAAATACTAACAGCCATAAAAGGGGAAATCGACAGCAACACAATCATAGTAGGGGACTTTAACACCCCACTTTCACCAATGGACAGATCATCCAAAATGAAAATAAATAAGGAAACACAAGCTTTAAATGATACATTAAACAAGATGGACTTAATTGATATTTATAGGACATTCCACCCAAAAACAACAGAATACACATTTTTCTCAAGTGCTCATGGAACATTCTCCAGGATAGATCATATCTTGGGTCACAAATCAAGCCTTGGTAAATTTAAGAAAATTGAAATCGTATCAAGTATCTTTTCCGACCACAATGCTATGAGACTAGATATCAATTACAGGAAAAGATCTGTAAAAAATACAAACACATGGAGGCTACACAATACACTACTTAATAACGAAGTGATCACTGAAGAAATCAAAGGGGAAATCATAAAATACCTAGAAGCAAATGACAATGGAGATACGACGACCCAAAACCTATGGGACGTAACAAAAGCAGTGCTAAGAGGGAAGTTTATAGCAATACAAGCCTACCTCAAGAAACAAGAAACATCTCGAATAAACAACCTAACCTTGCACCTAAAGCAATTAGAGAAAGAAGAACAAAAAAACCCCAAAGCTAGCAGAAGGAAAGAAATTATAAAGATCAGGTAAGAAATAAATGAAAAAGAAATGAAGGAAACAATAGCAAAAATCAATGAAACTAAAAGATGGTTCTTTGAGAAGATAAACAAAATTGATAAACCATTAACCAGACTCATCAAGAGAAAAAGGGAGAAGACTCAAATCAATAGAATTAGAAATGAAAAAGGAGAAGTAACCACTGACACTGCAGAAATACAAAAGATCATGAGAGATTACTACAAGCAACTCTATGCCAATAAAATGGACAACCTGGAAGAAATGGACAGATTCTTAGAAAGGCACAAACTGCCGAGACTGAACCAGGAAGAAATAGAAAATATGAACAGACCAATCACAAGCACTGAAATTGAAACTGTGATTAAAAACCTTCCAACAAACAAAAGCCCAGGACCAGATGGCTTCACAGGCGAATTCTATCAAACATTTAGAGAAGAGCTAACACCTATCCTTCTCAAACTCTTCCAAAATATTGCAGAGGGAGGAACACTCCCAAACTCATTCTACGAGGCCACCATCACCCTGATACCAAAACCAGACAAAGATGTCACAAAGAAAGAAAACTACAGGCCAATATCACTGATGAACATAGATGCAAAAATCCTCAACAAAATACTAGCAAACAGAATCCAAAAGCACATTAAAAGGATCATACACCATGATCAAGTGGGGTTTATCCCAGGAATGCAAGGATTCTTCAATATATGCAAATCAATCAATGTGATACACCATATTAACAAATTGAAGGAGAAAAACCATATGATCATCTCAATAGATGCAGAGAAAGCTTTCGACAAAATTCAACACCCATTTATGATAAAAGCCCTGCAGAAAGTAGGCATAGAGGGAACTTTCCTCAACATAATAAAGGCCATATATGACAAACCCACAGCCAGCATTGTCCTCAATGGTGAAAAACTGAAACCATTTCCACTAAGATCAGGAACAAGACAAGAATGTCCACTCTCACCACTATTATTCAACATAGTGTTGGAAGTGTTAGCCACAGCAATCAGAGAAGACAAAGAAATAAAAGGAATCCAAATCGGAAAAGAAGAAGTAAAGCTGTCACTGTTTGCAGATGACATGATACTATACATAGAGAATCCTAAAGATGCTACCAGAAAACTCCTAGAGCTAATCAATGAATTTGGTAAAGTAGCAGGATACAAAATTAATGCACAGAAATCTCTTGCATTTCTATACACTAATGACGAAAAATCTGAAAGTGAAATTAAGAAAACACTCCCGTTTACCATTGCAACAAAAAGAATAAAATATCTAGGAATAAACCTACCTAAGGAGAAAAAAGACCTGTATGCAGAAAATTATAAAACACTGATGAAAGAAATTAAAGATGATACAAATAGATGGAGAGATATACCATGTTCCTGGATTGGAAGAATCAACATTGTGAAAATGACTCTACTACCCAAAGCAATCTACAGATTCAATGCAATCCCTATCAAACTACCACTGGCATTTTTCACAGAACTAGAACAAAAAATTTCACAATTTGTATGGAAACACAAAAGACCCCGAATAGCAAAAGCAATCTTGAGAACGAAAAATGGAGCTGGGGGAATCAGGCTCCCTGACTTCAGACTATATTACAAAGCTACAGTAATCAAGACAGTTTGGTACTGGCACAAAAACAGAAATATAGATCAATGGAACAGTATAGAAAGCCCAGAGATAAACCCACGCACATATGGTCACCTTATCTTTGATAAAGGAGTCAAGCATATACAGTGGAGAAAAGACAGCCTCTTCAATAAGTGGTGCTGGGAAAATTGGACAGATACATGTAAAAGTATGAAACTAGAACACTCCCTGACACCATGCACAAATATAAACTCAAAATGGATTAAAGACCTAAGTGTAAGGGCAGACACTATCAAACTCTTAGAGGAAAACATAGGCAGAACACTCTATGACATACATCACAGCAAAATTCTTTTTGACCCAGCTCCCAGAGAAATGGAAATAAGAACACAAATAAACAAATGGGACCTAATGAAACGTAAAAGCTTTTGCACAGCAAAGGAAACCATAAACAAGACCAAAAGACAACCATCAGAATGGGAGAAAATATTTGCAAATGAAGCAACTGACAAAGGATTAATCTCCAAGATTTACAAGCAGCTCATGCAGCTCAATAACAAAAAAACGAACAACCCAATCCAAAAATGGGCAGAAGACCTAAATAGACATTTCTCCAAAGAAGATATACAGATGGCCAACAGACACATGAAAGAATGCTCAACATCATTAATCATTAGAGAAATGCAAATCAAAACTACAATGAGATATCATCTCACACTGGTCAGAATGGCCATCATCAAAAAATCTAGAAACAATAAATGCTGGAGAGGGTGTGGAGGAAAGGGAACACTCTTGCACTGTTGGTGGGAATGTAAATTGATAGAGCCACTATGGAGAACAGTATGGAGGTTCCTTAAAAAACTACAAATAGAACTCCCATACGACCCAGCAATCCCACTACTGGGCATATACCCTGAGAAAACCATAGTTCAAAAAGAGTCATGTACCAAAATGTTCATTGCAGCTCTATTTACAATAGCCAGGACATGGAAGCAACCTAAATGTCCATCGACAGATGAATGGATAAAGAAGATGTGGCACATATATACAATGGAATATTACTCAGCCATAGAAAGAAATGAAATGGAGGTATTTGTAATGAGGTGGATGGAGTTAGAGTCTGTCATACAGAGTGAAGTAAGTCAGAAAGAGAAAAACAAATACAGTATGCTAACACATATATATGGAATCTAAGAAAAAAAAAAAAAGGCCATGAAGAACCTAGTGGCAAGATGGGAATAAAGACACAGACCTACTAGAGAATGGACTTGAGGATATGGGGAGGGGGTGGGGTGAGATGTGACAGGGTGAGAGAGTGTCATGGACATATATACACTACCAAATGTAAAATAGATAGCTCTTGGGAAGCAGCCGCATAGCACAGGGAGATCAGCTCGGTGCTTTGTGACCACCTAGAGGGGTGGTATAGGGAGGGTGGGCGGGAGATGCAAGAGGGAAGAGATATGGGAACATATGTATATGTATAACTGATTAACTTTGTTATAAAGCAGAAGCTAACACACCATTGTAAGGCAATTATACTTCAATAAAGATGTTTAAAAAAATAAATAAATAAAACAAAAAGAATAAGTAGCTTGCTAAACAAGTAAAACAGACATTTCTTTCACAATTATTTTATTTAATATTTCTTCTTCTATGGCCCTTTATCTTACAAAATGTAATGAAAACTGGATAAAAAGTGAAGACTGAACACTGAATACAAACTAAACAGTCTATAATACCTACACCTATAATCTGAAGAAATGACAAAGTGTTATGAGAAAAATAATGAGTCGAAAACAATGAAAAAAAACAAGATGAATGGCATCAGCAGAGTCAAATTTTGAGAAATTCTTCAGTAGTTGTGGTGCACAGGCTTAGTTGCTCCACGGCATGTGGGGTCTTCCCAGACCAGCGCTTGAACCCATGTCCCCTGCATTGGCAGGTGGATTTTTAACCACTGCACCACCAGGGATGTCCCCCCCAAGTAATTTCTACTTTTTCACAAATCTTTTTCCTAATTCTAATGCCATGTGCTGAAACTTTCAAATGTTGTGACCTGTATTATTCATTTATCTGCTGATTTAAAGTATTATTTGAATGTGTCTTATTGTTTATGATTGTATATTAAATGGAAAAGTGATTTCAGGTGTGCAAAGGACTTTATATCTTTGTGTATACAGAGGTATTTGTTGAATAGACGAATACATAAGTAGAAAAACATGAATGGTTATAGTCATCACCTTTGTCTAAAAATATATTTTTATCTTCCTTTGTACATCTCTCCTCCATTATTAATTTTAACAGAGGGATTAAGCTAAAATAATGGCACAGTTTTACCAAGATTTATATTCATGCTTTTAATTTCTGCTTTGCTAGGACATAACTTGTTCAAGCTATGGACATCTTTATAGTTTAAAATGATGTATAAAGAAAAGTATTTGGCACTTTATTAACTAATCCTATTGCTAAAGAAAACATTGTGCCATGCAAGGTAACAGAAGTTGATTTTATTTTAATATTGCCAGCAATAGGGAAGAGAGCATAAGCCAGTTGTGGAAATTCAGCTCCACTGAAATAAAGTGTGGGAGAGGGTTAAGAGCTGTGGTGGAGGGATCACAGGCCACCTGTGTTTGCTAATTGTCTTTACCCACAGTAAAAATAAACTGTCTCATATTTTCATGATAGTTACCTGAAGAAGAAGGTAGTTTTGCAGTCTAGAGTGAGACACCCTCTGAAGTTAGGCTCCTGTTCTTCCACAGAGATTGAAAGATAGGGCACTAC
Source organism: Balaenoptera ricei (assembly GCF_028023285.1). Lineage (NCBI taxonomy): Eukaryota > Metazoa > Chordata > Mammalia > Artiodactyla > Balaenopteridae > Balaenoptera > Balaenoptera ricei. The sequence continues at coordinate 130,107,495 of NC_082640.1, forward strand.
TCCCCTTGAGGATTACTTTTCAAAGGGATGGCTCTAGGGTCCTTGAAAAAGACAGTTCTGGGTTATCAAACTGGTAAGAAGCTTTTAAAAAGAGTTAAATCACCTAAGGGCAGAAAAGAACTTGCAATCGCAGGTTTTCTAAAGTAAGGATTTAGGAAAAGTAGGATCAGGGTCCTAGAGTCAGGAAGAAGCCTGTCTAAAGTTTGGTCAAGCTGAAGGGATTGTTAAGGCCTTTATGATCATTATTCATGAAAGGACAATATATGTCCTGTAGGTTCAATTCGTTTTCTACAAAAGAAATTCTACTTTAAGGTTAGAAACCTTTCTATTATTTTACAAAATCATAGCATCTTTTTGGTTTCCAACCAGTCCATTATTTTCTACAATCCAAATGTCCCTATAATGTTTCATTCATTCCACAGGTCTTAATGTGTCACATTGTATAACCTGTCTCTCCCACTGCATAGTGAGTTATTTAGGGTTAGTGACGATATATATATATATATATATATATATATATATATATATATATATATATATATATATATATATATACTAGAAATATGAATGATGTTTCCTGAAGCTGAGTCAGTAAGAATCTAGTGGACTGTAAAAAATGTCAATTATAATCTTTCTTGAATAACTAAGAATTCCATATATGGATGGTTATACAATTTCAAATAAATTATTTTGATATATAAGTATTTCTTCTAAAAAGTTTGCTATTTCTAAATTTTACTTTTGTTATACATCTTTCAAATGATAAATTATTAAAAATCATAGTTATTTCTTTTGGAATAACATTTCTAATTGAAAAACAAAAAAGAAGGGCAAACTTCATCCATAGCTGCTCTAATTGATTATCATTAATTATCTTAGTTCGTAAGGAATTGGTCTTTTCTTTCGAAAATTCTTAGTAATATCAGAGGTACAAAGTTCTGTTTGTGGCACATTGTTGATATCAGTGCAGAAATTATTGAGACATTTCTTATGCTAGTGACTGAACTTTCTGGCCAACTTTATTACATGCATTTGGTTTTATAAACAGAAGATCACAATATTTTTGATATTTCTGTTTAGAGTTTTATCAAATATATGTTATTTATTCTCCAAAATTTATGTGACAAATTCTTTGAATTTTTATTATTTTGTATTCAAGTACCATTTATTTTTTAGAGAAAATCTGATAATTCATTGTAAATTGTCCTAAATATTGAAAACAAAAATTATATAAACTATATGTAAAATATAGTTTAATATTATAAAGGCAGCCTTCTGTATCTGTGGGTTCCGCATCTGCAGATTTAACCAGCCATGGATAAAAGAAAAAAAAAATTTAATTTCAAAAAGTTCCGAAAAGCAATACAAGATGATTTAAAGTATATGGGAGAATATGTGAAGGTTATATGCAAATACTATGCCATTTTATATAAGAGACTTGAGCTTCAGTGGGTTTTGGTACCCATGGGAGGTCCTGGAACCAATCTCCTGCAGATACTGAAGGACAACTGTATAGTTTAATTTTACACAGTTTAATACTTCCATGGGAAGCAGCAGAATCTAAGTTCAGAGAGAGAAAGAAAAAAAAAAATACGTTGTTCAGTAGGATAAATTTTTAAAATATAAAATAAGTTTCTTTTAAAACTCAAATTCCCATGGGATTTATTAAAAATGTGGATTATACATTCTGATATCAACTTTAGAACCAATTAAATTACATGAACCCCATTATATGTTTTCCTCAGAGACTTTAAGATCAATGTTGCATCCATAGCGCATTGAGGATAAACGTTTTACACATCTTTTTCAGTAACTGTGTTGGTAGCTGAAGCATGTAAAATTTTTACCACAGGGAGTTTTAAAAGAAAAGGAAAAAAACACATCTACAAAGAAATATTTAAGGGGAAAGTTCCTTCAAACTGGATCTTTCTACTAGCATAAGTTAATTTTTTCCCCAAAAGCTGTGGGTGCATATATTTAAAAATTGTTATAATTTAGGAAATATTAACAATATAAGTTAGAAGATAACCAAAATTGTTGAACTTAAAATTACCAATAATTGTGTTAAGCACTGTAAGTGAAATTTACTTTTTGATATCTTGAAAAATGCCACGACTTTAAATGAAATTTATATTTCTGAGTATTTCTTACTATATTCTTTCTTTCCTTTTGTTCATTTGTATCAGAACTTTTCCCACCCTCATGTTTTGATTGTCTTCACTTTTAAGATGTGCTGGTCATGAGAATTTTTTTCTCATTTGTTGACGTATACTCTAGTAAATATCAGTAGGTGAATTCAATGGGTATGTCTTTTATAAATACATTATAAATTATAGTATGTGTTTCTTGACAGTCTACAAATGAAGAGTTTTATTTCACAAATTAATATTTATAATGTACCTTTTTCCTAAAATGCTTTAAGTGCTTTATGGATATTTGTTCAGTACACAAATCAGGAAAGCAAAATCAAAAAGCAAAAGATGTCTTAGTGTTTTGAAAATTTATAATATAAATATTAATACTAAGTAATTATAATAAAATTATAATATAAAACATTTCCATAAGGTTATGTAGCATACAATATTTTAAACTGAATAGTTGAGAGAAGAGTTTCCTGGAACTAGATATATATATTTGAGAGGACAGTCTCTAGAACAAACTGCATAAAATATTAATAATTGGCCAGTTGCGTTCAGTGCCTAAACAAAAAGATCTAGAAAAGATCATCAGAAGACTAGAAATGATAGAGTCAGAAAGAACACACGTTTTTGGAAAAGGAGATAGAAGCCTTAGCTAGAATTAGCCAAAAAATTAATATAGTTTTGTCATTACGGGTTAAGAAGATAATTAAAACATGGGTAATTTCTACCTCCATATTTTCCAAATTATATTCAAAGAACTAGTTCTTGAAACATTTATGGAGGTTCTGTAAGTGTTTATATTCTGTTTAAACACAATGTTTAAAAAATGAACAGGAGTTTTAACATAGATCCTCTGACCTTTCACATGCAAATATAATACATTGCAAATTTCTAAATGGGGGCTACTGTAGGCAGTATATCAAAGTTATTTGACTTTAACTCATCAGTGGGGCAGGAGATCCACAATACATAATTTGGGGAAAATGCTCCAAACTTAACTTAAAATATTTTTGTGTGTTTTCTATTGGAGCAGATAAAATAATTTTCTGAAAAAATAGAGTTGATGGATGTTTGTCAAATAGTTTCATTATAAGACCAAAAATCTTTTTTCTCCTGTAATTGCATGCGAAGCCCCATTTATAGCAAATGAGGCTCACAATGTAATAATACAACAATGAAAGCAGAACAAATTCTTAATTTATGACTAACATTGAAATACTCTATTATTCTTTATATTGTTTTTCACCTGTTTCAATTCATACCAGTTTTCTACCCATTATGGGTCATAATAAGTACTTCTGTATGCAGAACATTATTCTTTAACCTTATTTATAATTATATATCTCATTAATTGTTGACAAATACGTTGCATATTTTTATTCTATTATGGTCTGATTTGGGGACACCTATTTTATTAGGCATTTTGTGGACACATTTTAAAATCCTTCAAAAATATTATATTTTGTACTGAGTCTAGGTAATATTCATGTGTGTTTTTTGTTTCTGACAAGCAGTTTACTTCTAACCTAGAGACATTTATATGACTTTTAGAAATTAAAACTTATTCAACATTAGTGCATTGCAGCAGATGTATAAGAAAAATTTACTCCTGCATCTAGAGGTTCAGCTTCAACGCAATGAATATTATGCAAACAACCTAACGATGCTCTGCCAAAGACTGGTTTATTCAAGTCTCATACTGGATATCAGCCCAGAGACTTTTTGGCTATTCAAGCTACTCCTTCTGCTTTATTTTTCTACATTATGTTTTTAAGCCTCACCAACCGTTTATTTTTCCTTCATTAAGAAAGGATACTGTATATTTTTCACTTAACAACTTTAGTTTACACTGAAAATTTTGAATTAGTAAGTGGATACTTAAATACAACAGATGAAATATATAGTTGTTTCAAATCTTTTTTTATAATACCATTTTCTTTTTATAAACAAATAGTTTTGTGATCTGTATTTTTCATACTTTATAGCAGCACTTCAAATTTAAAAAGATACCATTCATTGGAACAAACCTCATAATTATAGAGCAAGTAGCTCTATATGCAAAAATCATTTGGGAAAATATTCTCAAGGCTCCAGAGAACATTCATGTTAATTATGAAATAGTTATTGAAATGAAACACAAGTGGAATTAAAAATAATAAATTAGAAAGCTGAGTCATTTTTAGCCTTATATTCTATAAGACAAATATAGTCACAGAAATTTATGTAATGTCTTGGATATAGTTACATTATATTTAAATCATGATAAGGCATTATTATTTTATTAATGCCATAGAATTATCATAAATATGCTAGCATAAAAACAAAGTTTTTAAGGTATTAAGTAAAATAATCAGAACAAATTTCTAATACAATTGTACCTTAATCTAAACATGTTATACATATTTGCAAGGAACTATAGTTCTGGAATTAAATTTAGGAAGAAAACTAGTAATATATTTAACTGCAAATTTCTATGCAGCATTTATACTCTAAAAGGTACTTTTTAGTCGTTGTACATTTTATGTCTAGGTAACAAACTTCTAACTGTCTCAGCTACAACTTTACACTCCCTGTGAAACATAGGTAAAAAACTTTTTGTGTCATATTCCTTCTGTTTGATTTTGACTTTTCCCAATTATTATGATATATATTACTAAGTTTTCCATATGTGGGTAGGAACAGTTTGTCCTCCATACGAGACTCGTGTAGAAACAAAATAAAGTGAGAACTTTCCTTGTAAAATATGTTCTATAGCATCGTGGATTTTAAGTTCCTTAAATGACTACAAAGGGGATAAATCTCATTTAGCTGACAAGTAAATGCTCTATGTTCACATAAATAAGTACAATATAACTACAATATGGTTTTCTGAATATTTCTCCCAAATGAATACAAACACTACTGATACCAAATGGCCCCTTGATTTCTATAGACTAAAAATTATTTAAAAATTAATTTATTGTTCATTACAAACATTGATCAAACTATATTTTGGTCTAATACTTGCTTCCTTCTTTTGCCTTATTTGATTCTATAATTCTTTATTGTTCGTTTCTTTCTCTTTTTTCTATGTCCACTCCCTGCTCTGAATTATTTTCATTGGCATTCTCTTCAATCTCTTGAATTGATCTCTCCTTTTATGTAAATAAAATGAATTTGTATTTCTCTAGGTCTGACTTTTCTCCAGTCTTTCATTTTCACAAACCATTAGACAATATGGCAGATGTAATCACAAAACAAAATAGATTCAAAATTGAATGTTGAATGTATAATAAATTTCAGTAAGTATTATGCATTTCTCACTCATTTTCATGTCACCATAATTCTCTCAGTCACCCTATTTTGCAAACTTGAAATTATTTTAGGTAATGTCTCTTTTTTACTACCCACATCTGATGTTTCCAAAACCATCTACTCTAACTTTGTGCCTCTTCATTTCTAGCCATTTCTACCCATTTCAAGTTTTTCATCTTTTCATCTAGACAAATCTAGTACCTTTCTAACTGACCTCCACATACTTAGACTTTGACTCTTCTATTTTTTTCCACACATAGTTGTCAGTTCTGAAGACCAATTTCAAGTATATTACTTCCTCAAAAACCTTTCTATGAAGATATTTTCCAGATGAGTTATATATTTTTATAATACTATGCAGTATTCTTCACAATGTACTGCAGTGAAAAAAACAAGATGGAATGTGTAGTATGCTATGCAATGTTATATTTAAAAAATAGAAAAATAAATGATAAATATGTTTAAATAATCTTTCCAGGGAAGAAAAAAGAAGTAAAGGGTAATGGAAGCTAAACTTCTTATATGTGCCTTTATTTTCTTACCACTGAAAGTTTGTATCCTTTTCCTAACTTCTATTTCCCTCACCCCCCAGTTCTTGGCAACCACTTTTCTACTCTGTTTCTATGAGTTCATCTTTTTAAAAAATACTAGATATAAGTGATACCGTAACTGTTTTGTCTTTCTCTGCCTGGCTTATTTCACTTAGCACAATGCCCTCATGGTCCATCCATGTTGTGCAAATATATGCAATGTGATATGTAATGTTATCTCTTTTCTTTTTGATGATAGCCATTCTAACATCATGTTTATATCTATCTATCTTTAAGAAGATATCTCATTTGGGGTTTGATTTGCACTTCCCTGATTATGAATGATGCTGAACACCCTTTCATGCACCTGTTGTCCATTTGTATGTCTTACTTGGAAAAAAATGTCTTTTTTTTTTCCACTGAGTTGTATTAGTTCTTTATATATTTTGGATGTGAATCTCATCAGATATGTGGTTTACAAAGATTTTCTCCCATTTTTGTAAGTTGCCTTTTTATTTTGTTGATTGTCTCCTTTGCTCTCCATTTATTTTTCATTCTGATAGTTCAGAATATAAGGATAAATAAATTTTTGGTCAGTGAAAGTTTCTAATTATAGAAATATTACATAAATAAGTAAACAAATAAGAATAAGAATTAGAATATCTCTATTTGGCAATCCTTAATTAAGAGATCTAATAATTATCATTAGTGGCAATGTCACAAAAGCAAAGGCAACCAGACATATGTATCCCTGGCATCAGTCAGGATTCTCTGGAAAAACAGAATCAACATGATATATATATCAAAAAAGATTTATTACAAGGAATTAGTTCACATGACTATGGAAGTTGAGAAGTTCCAAGATCTCAGGAGAGAGCTGATGGTTTAGTTCTAGTCTGAGTCCAAAGGTCCAAGAATGAGGAGAGCCAATGGTATAAGTTCCAATCTGAAATCCAGCAGGCTTGAAATACAAAAAAGTTGATGTTTCAGTTCCAATCTGGAGACTGAAAAAGATCAATATTCCTGCTCAATCAGTCAGACAAGAGGAATTCTCTCTTACTCATGTAAGGGTCAGCCTTTTTATTCTACTCAGGCTTTAACTGATTAGATAAGGCTCACTCACATTGGGGAGGACAATCCCCTTTACTTAGTCTACCATGATCTCATCCACAAATACCCTCAGAGACACACCCAGATTAATGTTTTATCAAATATCTGGTTACTTTATGGCCCAGTCATGTTGACATAAAATTAACCATCATGCTCCTGAATGGAAGTACATAGAATTTTATATGAAGCAGTCTTGTCAAAAATAATTAAATGTGAGTACTATAAAAACTTTAAATCTAACTACCAAGTCATAAGAAATTACTTTGTGCCTACAATCATCCATGTCCAGAATATGATTCTCTATAAGATTTATGAACTGTTTTCTTCAATAAAATATTTCAAGAAAAAAAAGATATACGGGAACTTGAAATATTAAACAACATTTGAGTCATTTTTCCAAGTCACAATATATGAAAATTGTTTGAGTAATGATTCAAACAAACAAATTTTAAAAATAGGTATTTGATGAAAAAGTTTCAGAGAATAATGATGGTAATGATTGTAAAACAATATAAATCTACTTAATGCCACAGACCTATACATTTTAAAATGTTTAAAATGGTAAATTTTATTTTATGTATATTTTACCACAATTTTTTTTTTTTTTTTAAGGCTGTGTTGGGTTTTCGCTTCTGTGCGAGGGCTCTCTCTAGTTGTGGCAAGCGGGGGCCACTCTTCATCGCGGTGCGCGGGCCTCTCACCACCGCGGCCCCTCCCGTTGCGGAGCACAGGCTCCAGACGCACAGGCTCAGTAATTGTGGCTCACGGGCCCAGCCGCTCCGCGGCATGTGGGATCTTCCCAGACCAGGGCTCGAACCCGTGTCCCCCGCATTGGCAGGCAGACTCTCAACCACTGCGCCACCAGGGAAGCCCCACAATTTTTAAAATACTTAAAAATATAAAGAAATGAGGAAAGTTAATACTTGAAGACTTTAAAAATTAGTGTTAATTTTTAGATTTATAGTGATGTGTTTTTTAAGAGTGCATGTTATTTAGGGATACCTACTGAATATCTTCAGTTAAAGTGATGCTTCATTGGATATGATTCAAAGTAATCTAGGAAGGGATGGGGAAAGTGGTATAGATTAAACAAACTGAAAAAAAGTACAATTACAGTCCCTGATGGTATGCATCAATGTTCCTCTTTCCCTTTCTTAGTTGACAAATCATTTCTGATCCCTGAGGATTCATTTATCCAGGGTTCTTCTTTTAGTTCCAGTTTTTATTTGTCATAAACACAAATCTTAATGCTCTGATCTTTTGTCTGAAACATTAGCACTTGTTCTGCCAAATCACATTTTCTAACAAAGCTGTAATAATAAGTCAGGAAAAAAAGAAACCATAAGTTATTTAGATTTCTTTGAGTCTTTGTGCATTTAATTAGATAGAAAAGAGTTGGATCCCCTGCATTATTTCAAACATGGTGCAAAGTTTGGTGTAATCCTTAACCATCTCTATATCCAAAATGGCCCAGGCTCAGTAAACAGATATTCACCTATCCTGACCTTACTCTGTAAGTCATCAGGAGGGCGGCAATTCCTATAATAAGAGAAGCAGGTCTCCTGTCCTTCCTTGGGACTCACAAACCTCATTCCTAAGATAAGGATGGTAAGGAATATATATTTTAGGGTAGATGAGAGAAAAATCAATCATTTATCATTAAAATCATCCTTATATTCAAAAATTACATGGAGAAAAAAAGAAAACAATAACTATCAACAAAGTGCAAGAAGTCAGCAAGATATTTTGGAGCAAAAATAATTACACAATTTAGAAAACGATTTCAGACATCTCCAGCACTGTGGTTGCATGAGCTTTGTCTCTACCCTGTATGCTGATAGGCTCTGAAGACAGAGGACATGCTGGACGAGAAAGAGTAGATTAGGGAAGATAAAAGCGCCTGTGCTGCTACTGTGTCTGCAAGCAAGAATCAGGAGCATGAAATGGTTTTATTAATTCCACAAATACTTAGTGAGCAAACCAGTGTTGCTCTGAAATCAGAAAAGGTGCAATCTTTAACAGTTTCATCTAACAAGAAAGACTTCAGGTCAGGCTAAGGGGTTAGTTACTAGAAGGGGTGCCAATATTAGTGCTGTGCTGGAAAGGAGATGTTACACCATGAAATGCAAAATGAAGAGTGAAGAGAGAGCCAGAAAAAGTGATCACGTTGACAACAGCACTGAATGTCATTGGGAAGAAAGGAAATACACAAGCATTGACAGTCAGAATTATCTAGTACTTTGTATTAGTTATTTTCTGATTAAAAAAATCACCACTGGTATTACCAGTGCAAAACCTATACATGTATAAAAACACCAAAGAGTAAATAATGTTAGTATATTTATTCCTGAATATGAATGAGGTAAATTTGCAAAGATATTCCACTATAAAGACTTAAGATTAATCATAAAAGGTAAAATATTCAAAAATAATTGAAATAAACTCAGTAAGTCAGCTGGCAAAAAATGTTTCACACATTGTCTTGAATGGTTTAAGTCTCTAAACTTTGTATGGTGAGTTTAGTTTTCTCTTTTCTGTTGTTTCAATAGATTATTCTAATATCTATGTTATCTCACAGCTTTCCTACATTTAATGCTTACTGTCCTCTGAAATCATCCCATTCTTAAACTTCAGAGAATTTTAAAAAGTCAATGACAAAAAAACTTGATTCACAGTCGCAATTACACTTTAATTATACCAATTCACATTATTAAAGAATAACTAAAAACAAAAAGTAAAATCATGACTATATAAGTTGCTCAGTATTGCTAGGAAGATTTTATAAATCATGGAATTTTTAGTGTGTGGATGATGCCTCATGAACTTCACTAATGATTTAGATAATATATTTAAGTTTTAATTCCACTATATTCTGCCTTAAAGATTTTTCTAATGACCTATTCAGGAATAAATTAAATCCATTTACTTTCTCTTGTTAAGGTCAATCAATTAGCATGTTTTTTATTTCCCCATAACTTTATATCTCTTCCTCATATTGAAAAAGATGCTATAATATTTCAGAGGTAATCATTTTATATTACTTATATTTTATTTCAGAAATGTTATATTATTCAATATTTGTTACCATATTTTAAGTGCTGTAACAACATAATTCTATAATTAGTTAATTTTAGTACTCAGCAGGTCCTTCAATAGAACACAATCCCTATGTACTAATTTTTAAAATGTATCTATCTTTTCTTCTAAGTGTTTTGTAAATCTTCTCTTAACTTTAAAGCTGAATATAATAAGCAAGGAATGCATCAGATCCATGGTATTCCCACAAGAAGAATATAATTTATGAATTGTTTTAGCCTTCAGCAGTTTCTGCTCTATTTTTGCAAAAGCCAGTACACCATATGGTCAATTGATTATGGCCTTCCTCCTTCCTGGTACAGGATATTTTGTTTTTTTCAACTACAAGTTAAAAAAGAAAATAAATCCTTTGAAAAATATCTCTCAGAATTGTACAATTCTCCTAAACTCTGTTGCTTACTGTAAGGTGTAGCCACATAACCTGGGGTACCTAGTTCCAGTTTTGTTGGTTACCTTCTTAGTAAAACAGGAACAATCATGTCATATTAAGACATTTGCTTTGCAGTGCAGAGATAATTGATCTACCATATATTTTCTGCTCCTTTTGTCTACATGCACAGTAGCAATTGCAATTTAACTGTACCAATTCACATTATTAAAGAATAACTAAAAACAAAAGGTAAAATCATGACTATATAAGTTGCTCAGTATTGCTGCATATGTAACCAATTACCACAAATTCTGTGGCTTAAAATAACACACAGATTTATCATCTCATAGTTTCTGATCAGGAGTCTTGGCATAGTATGGCTGCATCCTCTGCTCAGTGTCTCACAAGGATTCAATCAAGGTATTGGCCAAGCTGAGTTTTCATCTGGAGGCTAGCATGGGGAAGAATAACTTCTAAGCATCCAGATTACTGGGAGAAGTAATTGCTTTGTGTTTGAATGACTGAGGGCTTCAGCTTTTTGCTATCTGTCTGCTAGAGGCCACATTTAGGGCCTAGAGGCCACTCATAGTTCCTTGTGGCCCCACCCAGTTTTTTTGCCACAAAGACTTCCTCAACATAGCTGCTTATTTCCTCAAACCTGCAAGGATAATCTTTCACTGTAGTCTAAGATGAAGTCTTATATATCATGTAATGAAGTGAGTGACATCCCTATATCCCCACAGAAGTGCCACATTCTGTTGGCTAGAAGCAATTTATACATACTGCCTGCACTCAATGTGAGGGTATTACACAATGGTGTGGACCCTAGGAGCTGGGAAATCATGGGAGGGGGGTGCTTACCTTAGAGTCTGTTCATCATAATGATGTTCATACAAATAGAAATGGTTCAAGCATCAAAGATGTATTTAATTCATTAATATTTCAACTGTTTCAGAGTAGAATTCAAAGTACCGTACTTACACAGTCAGATGAAGAATGCTGGAATGAATTTACAAATAGATGCAAAAATTCATGAAACTGGTCAATATCCACAGGGCATTTGATTAGATACAATGTGAATTTCTATGTAAAGAAATCATTTGCACCACTCTCAGTTTTCTACAACTGGCAGTAGAATAGCTAATAAGACAACTGATAGTGGAATAGCTCAAAAGCAAAGAAAAGTGCAGAGTCTCCGTGGAATCGGGTGACCCAGAAAAGAAAAGAGCAAGCCCAGAATTTTTTTCTCAGTTTCAAAATCTTAAAAAAATTTTCTTTTCTTTACAGCACCAACTCTTCCCTGTGATTATGATAATTTCTAATAAATAATTTTTTAATCCAAAAATCAGCCTGTCTCATTTGATTTGGACTGATTTTTTACATAAGTTGCTGCAAGAGTGTTGATTAATTGTATAGACTTCCTTGAGACTGTTTTTAAGTCTAGAGTTATACAGTATTGAATAATTAATGTCTGCAAAATTAACTTCTGTCTAGAAGTTTCCATAAAGAATCTAAGATTGAATTTATAAAGTTTCTTTTGTTTGAGGCCAGAAAACAAGTCCAAGAAACTCTACCAAATTTCACCTAATTTACTTTCAAGTTGGGGTGAATCTTTCTATTCTAGGGATTCGCAAAATATTCTAAATTTCCTGGTCCAAAAGGTGACCTTCCTTACTAACCATCAGGCTAGGACTCCTATAAGCAAGGCACCAGGACAATTTTTCTAGGAGGGTTTTGTAGGCATTTACTCTGTAAGTACAGCCAAAGTTAGTTCCTTAAAGTGCTGGTCATAACTGATTAAATGAACATCATTTTAAATATGATACTCCACTAAGACCTTAGCCATGTGATCAATTTGTCCAATTATATCATGGAAAAAAATAAGATGCTTAATGAACCTATGCAAATAAATATATTGCCATGAAAAGTAATTAGATTTTATAAGTGTTTATGATTTCTGGGATGTCAGGGTGTGTCATTTCAGTTTACAAAAGCAAAGTTACATCATTAAAATGGGGTAGCTTTAAATGAGCTTCCTTACATATATGAATAATTGAACATTAAGACAATACAAACAATATTACAAGCAAATAACCACAATAAATTTTCTTCATCGGTTTAATCAATCCTATGTAGTTAGCTCTTGTTCCTCTCCATCTTGGTTTAGCATGAACCCAACATAAATGTTCTTGATTTAAAGGAATCATGAAAATTCTGATTCGGTCTACTGATACAGTCTAAATATTGTCTAAACAATGTCAGCTCAGAAGCTATAAAGAAAAGTCCATGTTTGAGTTTAAAGTACCTGCTATCGTTTTTTTCCTTAAGGCTTTGAAATTATTCTTCTTTGTTTAAGATGAAACTCTGATCAGCAGATAATTGTATATCCAGCATATATCAGAGTAAAACAAATACTATTTGTGCTACAGACAAAAAGCCTATGGTATTTCTATTATTTTTTCTAATAATAAATTTCAAATGTGAAAAGTCTAATTAGAGTTCACAATAAAATTAGTGCAGCTGACAAGGAAATAGGGTTGTTTCCATGGCATGAAAAAGGAAGTTAATAAAACTATTCCCAAAAAATTTAGACAAAAAATCTCTAATGATAATAAATATACCTATTTTCAATGAAGTCAAAAAAAGTTACGCATCTGATTTATAAGCCTAAATGAACATAATTTTCAAAAAGAAAAAATATTAAAATAAAACAGGAAATAATTCTAAGATATACCAAAATATATACAAAGAATATCAGGTGAAGAGATTCAGTAACTCTGGAGAAGGCTTGAGACATCTCTAGTATTATAAAACTTCATGAGAAAGTTGAATGTGCTTTCCAAACTGAAAACCTCTAGCCTAGAAGGTGTACATTCAAAGTAAAGAAATAAGGTTATGGCCAAGTAGACATAAATAATAAGAAAAGTTATGGCTGAAGACATATATTTTTGTTGCCTAATACCAGGCAAAACATCGTTAGGACTCTGACAAGTAAAGGAAAATTCAACATAATTATATCATAAAGTCTTGATCAATATTTTCCTTGAAGATGAAAACATAGTCTGTACAGTGAGAGCATTGGCAAACTTCTAGAAACTTTCCATCAAGCAGATAATTTCTGAAATATTCATGTTAATAACATTTTACCTATTCAAATTTAAATTTAGGATGTCTATGCCATTCTTCTTACTTAACAACTCTTTCCATGCAAATAATCCAACAAATCTAATTATTTATGATACCTCTTTCTCTAAGATGGGGAAAAAAACTGTCATTTTCCAGAGACCCTCTGAGAAACTTTTCAAAGATAGTTTTACATGTAAGAGATATCCTGAAAGTTCTGTAGGGTTTTTTTTCTCCAAATAAAAGCAGATCTGGGGAAGGCAAAAATTAAAAATTTGTCAAGAGATCTGAATCATGAGTGACTGAGAAATAATACTTGATTATCTGTTTAATTGGTAAATGCACATAGAACATAACATGGTTGTAAAGAATCTCAGCTCTTTTATAAGTGAGGAAACACTGGTTCTTTGTTTTTTTCATTAAATAATCAGTGGTAAAACATCATCAACATAAAGCATAGAATACTGATCCAATAAAACACAGAATCTCTTCTACCTATTATAGGAAAAGAAATTAGTCAATAAACCAAGGAAACAAGCTAATGGAAATAAAGAAAAAATTGCTAATATTTTAACATATTTCATAGTTTCTTTTTAGACTCAGGTATTATAAACCAAAGCAAAATATCACTTTCTGTGTTTTGTCCTTCATTATTATGCTTTTTCACATTCTGGAACAATCTGACACTTTATTTGATGATAGATCTCAGGGGATCTGTAAGAGCAAAATTAAATTTATATTGATATTTTGATGTTCGTCATGTTGACATGCAGTGTGTTAATTATTCCTATCTTCAAGTGAATAAACAAATAAGTACATTTAAATGTTTCTCAGCTTTCATTTTTAATATAGTAAATATCAGGATCTTTGGGGTCCTCAATTCTCAATAATTAACAGTCGTAAAAGGGTACAAGGTGCAAAAAAAAACAAAAAAAAGGCTTAGAAATGCTACCTTATGACAAAACTACTCTTTTTTCCTTGAAAATCTAAAATACATTCACAGGTGTATTTTTTTTTCACTATTATTCTTAGCAGAATATCAACCACAAAATTGATTATAACTTTTAATCCGATGAATAACTTTTATTTCACAGATAAAACTGGGGGGTGAATAACTTAGATCTTTCATCATTCCAAGCATTTTGGTTTTCCAGTAGAATTCATAAATATATGTAAAACAACTTTCTACAGCCAAAGAACTCCATATGCAGCTTCTTAAAGCTTTTTAAATGATGATATCCACTGACATGAACCAAAGTTACATATCCTCTATAACATATAAATATGTGAAGGAATTACATAACTTTAAAATTATGCTTGTAATTGATGTAATTATTCTATATTAACTAGAATATATACAAGTATCTGATAATCTTTCAATATCAGTCCAAAGATTTAAGTTGCCCAAAGATCTTGAAAATTATCTTCAATCTGATATACTCTAAAACATTACTTTGAAATAAGAAGTTTGTCAAAATAATGATTTTATTTAGTTGAGCACACATTTATGTTAGCTATTTCATCAGTAAACTTCTATATGTTTGGGAAAAGTAAATCAAAGTAGAATTGTAGCTTTTTGACTTGAATTATAATTAACACTGACAAAGCAGAGGAAACAAACATTTTTATTAAGGTAAAATTATTAAATTAGTCTCATTTACTTTATATTTATCTAAAATCATATATACTTGATTCTTAGGACAGTTCTGAGTTCCTGTAGGAATAATTTTTCAAATATATTTAAAGTATTATAAGTTCAATTTCCTTATTTTCTGATAATTTTAGGAGTATTTATCTATAAGCCAACCAGAAAATAATTCCTTTATAATCTAATTTACTGATATTCTCTGAAGATAGGGCAATTTTATATAATCACATAATGAGAAGGAAAGGCTTTTTTGAACTACAGACACGTACGTAGACACAGAGATAGCTTGAATTATACAGTTTTGGTCACTGGTCAAATTCATTGGTCCTGATATCAAAGAGTAATTCTGCTTTCCAGTGGATTGATGTGTACTCAAAATAGGCAAATATACAAAAAATAAATAATGACAAGACTAGCAAACCAAATTCACTGTCATCTCTAACCCAACAGAGAATAGATCTCTATAAATCTATTAATCCATTTACAGATCGCCACATGATCACATCATAAAACCAAATTCCCAATCATTACTGTCACAACTGGGGAATCACTTATTAAATGTAAGCAAAGCAGAAACAGAAACAAAACAAAATCGGTAGAGGAGGGTAAAAAAGTACTAGAAAACAAAGAATCAGCAGAGTTAAAGTTCTATCTGTGCTTGAAACTCACCTGTGGAAGCCAAGAAAAGTAGTGCCTGAGTTTAAGCAGCTCATATTGTACATTTCTCCAACAAGACGGTTTACTTGGCTTCAGGTGAATCCACTGGTCATCTCAGTTAATAACACCCAAAAATGTTAAAGTATTTTTAAAGAAGGTAATACTGTAACTCTCACAGGAATATAAATGATTCACATGCCAAATATTCAACTCATTAATTAATAAGGGAGACTGAAAGTAAAAACTGCAACAAGTTCAAAGGAAACCTTTGAGTAGAATTATACAGTTAAATATGAAATGTTGAAGTAAATTTAAAAAGAGAAGTAAAAAATGTTAAAAACCTTTTTATATCCACATGGCAATAAGTCATTGTCTTCCAACACACAATTTACACATCCATGGAAAAAATAATCTTCACGAAGGGCAGGTTATCTACAATTTATAGAGTTGTAAAATATCTCAATGACAATGAAAGGTGCAAAGCACCTGTAGAATCAGATAACCAAGGAGGAAGATACCCAATAATCTACCAGTGCATTTCAAGTCTTTCACAATTTTTCCTGACAACAGCAATTAAACACCTTCAAATGAAAATTTCTATGTTGATTTCCTTATCCTTGTCCCTTCAAGCATGGAGTTTCAATGATACAGAATTATCCACACACATATTTTTCTCAAGGCCTTGTATGTTCCTTGGTCAGTAGAGATTTTTAATCATTTTTGTTCATTTTTTATTAATCTTAGCCTATGTATCTCATATATATGAAAAACTTGTTGAGGTTCTTATATTTTAATCTCTTCTTTCCTTAGCTTCCAGACATAATCTAATATTTTCGCTGCTATTGCACATCCTTGGTTATGAATTGTCAAATCTCTCTCTCACTCTCTCTCCCACACACAAACACAAAATAAAATAGAAATATACATTCTAAAATATTAACTAGGTACTAGGCTGTGTGATATGCTTTTTTTTTTTACTCTCTTATATTTAAAAAATATTTACAATAAAGTAATACTTTTTCTTTTTAAAATATTAAATAAAATATTAAATTTTATTAAACACAAATAATGTTCTAAAATCATGCTTTTAAACTTGTAAATAATCATTGCTAATTTGTAGAAAATTATGTCTATTACCTATTACTATTGAATATATTTCATTTTCTGTAAAAGCTTAAGATGCATTCTATGCATTTACTTTCTCAATGATTCTATATTTCTTTGTAAGGAGATTTTATGTAAGTAACTTCTTTAATAATAGGAATGACAGCTGAGCCTTTCAAACATGCTTGATGCCTTGGAAAATTACTGCTTTTATTTTCCGTCTCAAATAAACAATTAAAATGTGAAAATAGAAAATCTTGCATACAAAGAATAAACATAACTTTCTATTCTATTCCTTTATTTTTATTCTTTTTTTTCTATTTCTATTCTATTCTCATCTATACATTAGTTGTTCCACTATCATTCCAAATCTTTTCATTATATTTTAAAATAACTCCTTGATAAATTTAATTCTTCAAATACATTAACATTTTTTATCCCCCTTCCTGACTCAAAGTCAAGCACATACTTAGTATTACTCAACAAATGAATTTTATTCCATGTGCTTAAAGAGAGTCCGAGAATCATAGTAATGAAATATGTACCTTAAAAGATAGTCATCATATCATAGGGACTTTGACTTGCTAACTTGTTCACCAAATTTGCCCAGAGTGAAAGCAAATCTAACTTTTCCTTCATCACTTAACAAATTCTGTGAAGAAAAATGAAAGGCTGTTTTGCATTTCTTTTGATAAAACTGCTCGCTAAGCAGAATTTATAAGACACAGTTTCCAGTTGTATATCTGATTCCTCCCGATGTCATGTTATTAAACTTTTGGGAAAAGATATATCCTCTGATACTTTTGGAAGTTAAATGAAGGATATTTTAAGTAGAATTCTATAGTGTTTTATAAGACAGAGGCTCTTTTTCACTTATTTTAAAATGCATTAAATGTTAACTTTTTCCCTGAAGATAAATAAATATTTTAATAAAAATGGTTCTGAAAAGAGGTAATTTTGGTAACAAGGTAATTTACAGAGCAACTATAAAACTATGTATATATCAGCTTTCCTGTTTCTTCCAGGTCTTCAATATTGTGAAAGAGGAAAGAGGATTACTTGTTAGAAGTGGTTTAGAATGATTTTTGCTAAGGTTTTTTTTTGTTTGTTTGTTTGTTTTAATGAGCTTATTTATTTATTTATTTATTATTATTTATTTTTGGCTGTGTTGGGTCCTCGTTTCTGTGCTAGGGCTTTCTCTAGTTGTGGCAAGCAGGGGCCACTCTTCATCGCGGTGCACGGGCCTCTCACCATCGCGCCCTCTCTTGTTGCGGAGCACAGGCTCCAGACGCGCAGGCTCAGTAGTTGTGGCTCACGGGCCCAGTTGCTCCGCGGCACGTGGGATCCTCCCAGACCAGGGCTCGAACCCGTGTCCCCTGCATTGGCAGGCAGATTCTCAACCGCTGCGCCACCAGGGAAGCCCTAGATTGATTTTTATATCAAAATAATCTTTTCAAATAAATACATTTTAGTTCTAATATTATATTGCAAATTTTTAATTGTATTCCGCAAAGCCACAAAATGTTAATGATTTAGATAAATATATTGGTCATACTGACTAAAAGCATTACTCCACTAAAATGAGACAATTTTGTTTTAAAGTAATATAAATTTACTTTAAACACTGTTTATTATCTTTTTGCTTTCCACACTACAAATTTTAAAAGAGAAAACCTTAAGAAAATTTAACAACATAGAAATATAGATAAATGAATTTTAAAAGAGAAATACTAAAGGGTATATTTTGTTATTGCAAAGCAATAAAAATAAATAGATAATAAATGAATAAATAATTTCAGCCAATTAGTAATTTAAAAATATTTCTCAAAGAATTTTTGTTGCCAAAATAAACATCAAGATTTCAATTACAGAATAAAGACAAACTAACAATATTCAAGATGCTATTATTATTTTGAAATGTCATCAAAGTTTTATTCACCAATTAATGCTTACATACCTTTCAATTATTGGCTAATTTAATCAAAGAGTTTAAAATAAAAGAGATTTCAGCCATAAGATCACAAATTAAGAATGAGAAATGTGTAATTCACAAATAGGGAGTAGATGAACACATTTAACAGATAAGTATTTAGAATTTTACATAAATATGAAAACACATGGGTAACATTATAAAAAAAAATTGATCCACATCAAATCTAGGTACAAAATAATCAACATAAAAGAAAAAGATGAAAACAAGTTTTATAGAACTATTTACCATAACATTCAATGCACAAGCTCTTTTGAACTATTTAAGAAACAAATATAGATAATACTATTTAAACATTCTAGATTAAATAAATAATGTGGAATTTTTTTCTATCAATTTTAAATATATATTAGAATGTTGATTCAACTCTGAATGAAAATAGCATAAAAATTATAGGCTCA
This sequence comes from Balaenoptera ricei, assembly GCF_028023285.1. Taxonomy (NCBI): domain Eukaryota; kingdom Metazoa; phylum Chordata; class Mammalia; order Artiodactyla; family Balaenopteridae; genus Balaenoptera; species Balaenoptera ricei. Next base: position 130,126,959 of record NC_082640.1, read on the forward strand.
TAAAAATTGAATATATATCTTTATATCAATTGTAACTAAAATAAAAATTTAAAACCATACACATCAAAATAACAATTCTATTCACATAAAGTTTAAAACAATCTAAATTAAACTGTATGGTTTAGGAATGCATATATAGCTAATAAAAGTACAAAGGAAAATCAAGAAAAGAATTGTCACAAAAGTCAGGATGAGCAAGTTGGATCACAGAGAAGCAAAAGGCCTCAGCAATTCCATAAATGTTTAATTAATTGAGCTGTAATGTTGCTCACTATGTAATCCTTCATATACATATATAGAAAGAGTATGTACATTTCTTATGTATTCTATTGCACAATACAATGTGAGAGAGAGAGAGGGAGAGAGGAAGCAGAGCTCGCTAAGAATCCATCTGTAGGAGATCCACTCTACACAATTTAGGATATGTTCCCATTCTAATTGTGACTTTTCCCATTACAGCCCTCATTTCACTCTCAGATCTGGCAGACACTAGAGTAGGATGACTAAGAACATGAACTCTTGAGATATATCCTGCCTCTGATATCTCTGATATTTATTTATTTGGGGGGGGGGTCGAGAAATAAACAAATACATATATAGAAAAATAATCAATTCATTAAACATAAGATTAAGGCAATAAAAGCAGAGTCTCTGAAGTCAGCCTGTCTGGATTCATTTCTTGGCTTAACTACTTCTCTACGGATCATGTCCACAGAGAAGTTAACGTAATTAGTAAGTGCCTCATTTTTCTTACTTTTGAAATAAAAACAATTAAAATACTTACCTTATAGGTTCATTCTGTGGGTTCCAAAAACTAATATATTGAAGCATTTAGAACAGTCCTGGAGACAAAGTAAGTATACAATAAACATCACTTGCCTTTTTAAACAATAATGTGCATAGATATTCTATGGAAATGTCTCTCTAATTATAGAAGTGAAAAACAAAATAGAGAGAAACTGAAGCTCATAGTGCTACAGACATATTTGTTTCTTTTTATTTTCACATTTCAGGAAATTTAAGTAAGCTACTGCTTTTGAAATTGAGATCAGTGGTTGATCTCAATATAATAATTTATATTTATATTTTATAACCTATATATATAAATATGTATATTATAATTTAAATGTTATGGATATGAGTATAGATTTTAGCCAATAAAGGGTACACATACTTACAAATATAAGGTGTTAAGGGGGCTAAATGTGGGTACAATGTACAATGTTTGTTTTGTCCACAAGTAATTATCACAAGGTGATAAAATTGTTCTCTCTGGGTTATTACTAGATAACCTTGACCAAACTGCCTATGAACATTCCTGTGATATGAAACTACAGGGAACATAACCTGTGGAGAAAGAAGTTTTCTGTTACTATGAGTAGGAGGACATGGCGTTTATCAAAGTTGTAATTCTGGTGAAAAAAAAGATGAAAAGTCATTTCAAATATGGCTTTTCTGGGTCCTCAACTCTAAGCTATATTCAACCTAAAGTTCCCTATAAGTAGAAGTTTATCATTACCAATTTAAGTACTTTATATAATATCAAAAATGAGGCAACAAAAAAAACAAGAACAAAAGGTGTGTAGCTAAAGACCTCATTCATTTTGCTCATCATTTATGCAACACTATTCAATAAGAAATTACCTGGAGTGTTAAATAGCCAGTGTGTAAACAGTGCAGAACCTGTGCAAAAGAGCTCTTTGATATGCAAACTAAAGCCATGTTTCTAGAAAGTCAGCACTAACCAAACATGGAGATTGGCACATTAAAATGTTCCCTTACTTACAGCATTTTAATTAAAGCAAGTTCAGGGGAGAAATCTCATTTTCACAGGCACCAGTCATCTGTAAAATCCCTAGCTTTTGCTGATGCAAATTAGTTCTAAAATATACATGCCAAAAGATAGGTAAAGTGTAAGAATTTTCTCAGTAGTTATAGAAGAATTCTCTGATGGTTCAGGGATGAGTAATTTTAATACTTTAAATGTATTTTTCTAAATTACTAATTTCTCATTTATTTCATTCTAATTTCAGAATTAGTGCAAACGATTGTTTTGTGAATCTCTCCTTCAGTTGCTCAGAAAAACTATGACACTGTAATAAAAAAAGGCCACCAAGTGATTGCAAACATTTGGAATAATAAAAATGGGAAAGAGTTTTAGAGAAGCAGAAGCAAATAAGAAAAGAAAACACAACTCTCAGGCAATTCAGCTTTTTATTGAACACAAAGTGGGTATCTTTAATTTAGTTCAAATGATCTCAAATCATTTAGAAAAATTAAAAAGGCCTTTACAGAGGCTTAAGAGCAATGCTCTTTACTACAGAATGAAATATAAATATACATCCAACCACTATGGCCTAATTAGAAATTTTTGTCCTAAGGCTAAAGGTGTTAAATGAAACGCTTAATGCCTTCAGACTTCAGCATCATCAACACTGGTCAGTTAATAAATAAGAGAAAAGTGGACACTTGGAGTCTTCTTGCCTTTATACTAGCAGTATTCTTTACCAGACAGGCTTTCCCTTTCTTTTATTTGTATCAATCTTGATAAAATTTTACTCGCCCTTTGTGATACTGTGATTTATAATAAGAAATGTATCTTTGGTCTTCCTCCCTTTTCTGGCACAGAAACATTTTCTAGTCCTAAAACCCTTGGAATTTCCTAAGTGAGGTGACTTTTGGAAAGGCCCCAGGTAACCAAAGGATGGGCTGGTTGCTAGGAGAATCAACCATGTGACTATAGGGTTGGAACTCTCAACTGCCCTGCTACCCTTCCTTCCCCCTGACCTCCTGAGAAGGGAGAGGAGCTGGAGATTGTGGAGACTGAATAAATCACCAGTAGCCAATGATTTTATCAGTCATGCCTATGTAATGAAGCCTCCATTAAAAACTCAAAGGACTGAGTTCAGAGAGCTTCCAGATTGGTGAACATAAGGAGGTGCTGGAAGTATGGAAGTTCCAGGTGCCTTTCCCTCTACCTTGTCCTATGCATCTCTTCCATCTGGCTGTTCCTGAGTTATAACCTTTTACAATAAATTGGTAATCTACTAAGTAAAATGTCTCTCTGTATTCTGTGAGCTGCTTTAGCAAATTAATGGAACCCAAGGAGGAGGTCTTAGAACCTCCAATCTATAGCCAGTGGCTCAGAAACACAGGTAACAACCTGGACTTGAAATTGGCATCCAAAGTGGATGGGGAGGGCAGTCTTTTACAACTGAGTCCTTATTTTGTGGGATCTAATGTTATCTCCAGGTAGATAGGGTCAACATTGAGTTAAATTGTGGGACACCCAGATACTACTGCTGAATTATTAGCGATGTGGGAAAAAAATCACCCTCCCTCCATATTAGAATGGGTGTTAGAATCATTAGTTGGTGTCAGAATTGGAATTGATTTTTCAAAGTGCAATACGGTACAGAAATTTACCCTTCAAGGTGCTTATTAGACTGTAGCAAGCTCCGTTAAGGATTGAGTTTATTTCTAAAGAAACCCTGTAAGCCTAGCACCTAGCACAGTGCCTGTAATATTTTGGACATTCAGTATTTGTTTGGTGTATGAAGGTTCAACTCAGATATCCTCTTCATTTCTATGCACCACGCTTGCTTTCACCTGCAGGTTACTCCCACCTTTTCTAAACAGATGAAACAATTATGTCTGTCCTAAATTCACTGTAGTAACTCATTAAATTATACTATTCTTAGTGGATAAATGACATGATACCCATCATTTTGCCACATACATGTAGACACTGTATCTTGAGCTACTATTAAACTAGGCCTTAATTCTAGTACCTATCACAGTGCCAGTAACATGTTAGATTTTCAATAAATTTCAAATTAAAATTCAAAAGTAATTAGAAGAAAGAGAGGATTCTGGGAGGATGGTAGAGTAGGAAGTACCCAGGATCTGTCTCCACACCTAGACAACAATTGCACTGGCATCATCTGTCTGATACAACTATTTTGGAGCTCTGGAGTCTATTGAAGGTTTGCAACTTCCAGGGGAAGACTGACAGCTGTAGTTCACTTTGGTCAATCTCAGCTTTTAGCACAGAAGCAGCTACATGTTACCTATCACCAGACCCCTAGCAGGCAGCCAAGCACAGGTTCCTGGTGCAGCGTGCGCACAACTTTCAGGAGCCAGAGTGGGCAAAAATAACCCTGTCCTCCAAATAGCAGAGATCTGAGATCTGATAGCTGATTCCTGCTTCTGATTGCAGAGGTAGAGACAAAGAAACTAGCGACCATTACTGCTGTACCTCCTCCACTGTTGCAAGTATCTCCCCCTCCAGCTGAAAGACTGCCAGGAGATTTAAGGGGCTGGAGTATTTCTTCTCACCCTTTCACTTTATTTTTCTCTTTTTCCCCTTTTGAGAACCAGATTTTAAGGAAGAAAAGACATTTTAAAACATCTGCAAATATGGGGAAAATTAGAAAATGACTGTCCATGCCCCGGGAAAGGCTCAGAAAAGACTTGAGAAGACCTTAAATTTACACCTCAGGCTGACCCTTGGCTCAGACAGCCTACAACAATTAAACAAAACAAAACCAGAAAACCCTGGAGAAGGGGGAAAATATGATTTCCAGAGTAACCACTTTATTAGAGTCAAATGCCCAGTTTTCAACAACAAAAAAAAATCACAAGGCATATAAAGAAACAAAATAATATGGCTGACTCAAATGAAAAAAATAAATTCACAGAAATTATTTCTGAAAAAGAACTGATGGGAGATCTACCAGACAAAATTTTAAAACAACCATTGTAAAGATGCTCAAAGAACTATTGGAAGATGTAGAGAAATAAAGAAAATAATGTATGAACAAAATGGTAATATCAGTAAAGAGATAGAAAATCTAAAAAAAAAACAAAAGTGAAATTCTAGAGCTGAGACATCCAATAACTGAAACAAAAAATGCACTAAAGGAATTCAAATCCAAGACTATTCAAGGGAGAAAGGACAATGTTAACAAATGGTGCTAGGAAAACTGAATATCCACACAAAAGAACAAAGTTGGATTCTTACTTAACATAATATACAAAAATTAACTCAAAATGAATCAAAGACCTAAATAAAATATCTGAAACAATAAAACTTATAGAAAAAAACATAGGGCGAAAGCTTCACAACATTGGACTTGGCACTGATATGACACCAAACGTAGAGGTAACAAAAGAAACAATAGACAAATTGGACTTCATAAAAATTAAAAGATGATCAACAGAATAAAAAGTAGAGAATGGGAGAAAATATTTATGAATCATATATCTGAGAGTGAATTAATATCCAAAATATATTAATATCCCAGATGATCTCCCAAAACTCAACAGCAACAAAACAACCTAATTCAAAAATGGGCAAAGAACTTGAATAAACATTTCCCTAAAGAATGATATATGAATGGCCATAAATATATGAAAAGGTTCTCAACATCACTAACTGTTAAAGAAATTCAAATTAAAACTACAGTGAGATACCACTTCACACCCAATAGGATGTTATCCTATTAATAATAATATTAATAACCTAATAATAGGTTATTATCAAACAAACAAACATACAAACAGAAAACAGCAAGCTTTAGTATGGATGTGGGGAAATTGAAACCCATGCTGCACTGTCGGTGGGGATGTAAAATGGTACAGCCACTGTGAAAAACAGTATGGTAGTTTTTCCACAAATTAAAAATAGAATTCCCATATGATCCAGCAATTCTCCTCCTAGGTATACACCCAGAAGATTTGAAAACAGGGTCTTGAGATATTTGTGCACTCATGTTTATATCAGCATTATTCATAATAAATAAAACATGGAAGCAACCCAAGAGGCCATTGACTGATGAATGAATAAGCAAAATATGGTTTATAAATATAATGGAATATTATTGAGCCCTGAAAAAGAATATTCTGTAATATGCTACAACACCGATGAAACTTGAGGACATCATGCTAAATGAAATACACACAATACCTACAGTGTAGTACTAATAATAGGAGTAGAATTGAATCACAAATATATAAAAATGGACATTTTTGTCAGTGTCTTCTAGATAACATTAAGAAGCATGACTAAATGGCTTACAAAAGAGTCTGGCATTTCATTAGCATCAAATCATGACTGCCAGCCGCAACCAGAATCTGTGTCTCTCCGACTTATCCAAGGAAACTCAAGTTAAGCAAAACATCATTTACATAGTTTCTTACCCCTTCTGGCCTCCACTCCTCTCAAACCTCCTCCCACACAGATACTTCATTGGATGTTTCTCTCCCCTGTAATCCTTCAGCACCTCTACATTTGACATTCTGTTGAAATCCAGTTGGTTCCACTAGAAAGTAATTTCCTATAGGTCAGGACTATATATAATTGTAATTGCATTCCTAATCACCACATAGTCTTGGCCACATAGTAAACATTCAATAAATGTATGAACTCAAGTGGTCCACTTAACAAAAAAAAAAGTGAAAAAAATCACATGCGGTTTGTGATTTTTTCTTCTTAATAGGATGTCTCAAACTGTAGAATCAAATGATTTGAAGACATTGTGAGACATGATTTTGTGCATGATTTTCAACATGTGCCATTATAGGACAGAGACACAATTTTTTTTGTGCTCAACTTATTCAGATTGTTTAAACCAAGATATTCCATAGTAGAACTAACTCATCACATACATATTAGTAAAGGATATGAAGAGTAGTTTCAAAGTTACTAATAATAAAATGCAGAGAAATCTTATTATTATTTGGTAGATCATCTTTTTTACAGTCCTCCTAGGATCGCAAGGCTCCCTTCAGCCTTTTAGCCACAGAGCATTATCTTGGAGTCTAGGGTTGGCTCTAGCGAAGTCCTAAAGAACCACATTCCTCCCTTGAATGGCTGCTATCCATTTCTTAAGCTGGTAGGGTAACATGCATACATGTTGCAATGGTAAATTTTACTCAAGCTTCTGTCTGATTTATATTGTGGATAACACTTTTATTGGCTTTTGTTTTTTTTTTTTTTTACTGTTGCAAGAACCATTTGACCAGCATTCCTGTTAAAGCAGAGCTTCCATTGGGACTTTCTTCACGTTCATATAGAGTGGGAAGCAAATATGGGGCATTTGTGGTTTATATTGAACATGGCAAATAGTTTTTAAGTATAAATGCTTTCAGTTTCCCACAATTATGCACGAACATACGTTCACTATCTCTTTCAACATACAAACCTGAACGTACACTGTCATAGACATCATGACATAGGGAGCAACTGCTAAACACTGGGAGGTACACTTAACTTTATCCGTGGTGCTTAACACTTACATACCTTTCTTCCAGTCTTATCCCTCCCCTTTTACATAAAGCTTGCACAAATTCAGTAGACTTTTTCTTATAGTACTTTGAAATTTGAGTTTAGAATTTATAAAATGCCCCCAAAATATCTTTAAAATATCTTTAAAGTATCATATGGCATATTCTAATGTTCTAATGTTTTAGGGAAAGTAGCTTTTAGTCGTTATTCAAAGTTTGCCATTTTCCCTGCACTGAAAGACAGCTATCAATAATTATACAACAAAACAACATATACTTCTATCTTTCAATATTTTAAGAATACTTGCCAAAATTGAGATAAATTCACACATTAAGTTACTGGCAGCTCATTCTGAGCCCTATATTTTGTACCTCTCATCAGATGAATAGCAGGATTTATCTAACTACCTTTCTAAAAGCAATATTAGAAAAATAATACGCCTATGTAAGTAGAAGTAAAGCCTTAAATTTGTAAAGAATAATTTTGGTTGAACTACAAGTAAAGTTGATTATTTTGTAATAGGAAAACTAGATAAATCTAAAGATGTTAAAATAGAAAAACTTGAACAGAGTGAACATAATTTCCATAGGACAGATTTTTCTTTCTGGCATTTATCCGCATAGTATAATGAGACACACAAGTAAAAATAAAACTCTGCAATTAGTCTGTGATATTAGCAGTTTAGTCTCAGAACAGTAACAAATTTTTTTAAATTAAATATTAAAGTGTCAGTTAACATAAATTAAAAATTAATATGCTTTAACAATAAAAACCTTCTTTCTCCTATTATTTTCTAGTGATTATTTACCAAGTGACTTTTGTGAGATTGTTTTCATATGCTAAGAATTTCATGTTGAAAATACATCATCCATGTGCAGCTGATGAAAGTGTATCAGCCCCACTGAGGTTTAAATATCACATGATGATTAATCTTTGCATATAACTGTGATACAGTTTGGTTTTAGCAACTGTTAACTTGGCCTCAGGTTCTCTTGAGCAGAGATTACAGGAAACAGATGCTTCTGTTGGTTTACAATATTCACTGAAGGCAGCCAAGTTGATACTGGATTTGAAGCAATATACACATCTATACAGACATGCACAAAAAGCATGTATGGGGACTTCCCTAACAGTCCAGTGGTTAAGACTCTGCGCTTCTACTGCAGGGAGCATGGCTTCAATCTCTGGTTGGGGAATTAAGATCCCGCAGGTATGCTATCATGCACACACATATGCACATTATGCTTGCATGTCACACAGACAACATATACACATAAATCTATACACACAGTCTTTTCATACTCTACTAGTTTCAAAGAATCTTATGTCAGTTTCAAATAATTAGAGTCATGGATATCCATGTATCTCCGTGTTCTGAGGGAAGCAAATAGGAGGGGAAAATTTGGGGTAATTGTACTTGGGGGTCTAGATTTTAAATAAGAAGTCTGTCATGATTTCAAATATTTGTAATAGAGGTGGATATCTTACATGTTAACATTGATGTTCACTATATTTGCAACAAATAACTTGAAAATTAAAAACACTATTATTGCAAATTGTAAGTTGATGCGAATATTGTTGGTAATATTAACTAGCTATATTAGTTCATGTCTTTCATAGTTACTTGCAAAAAAATGTTACTCACGAAGACTGGCAGATTTGGCTGTCATTCTGTATTTGCTGCTATGGCAGAATGGTTTCTGAGTTAGCTAGGGTAATTTTAGACAACATATTTCATTTATCCCTAGTCCATCTGCACATCTGAGGTAACTAGAATGCTGTTGATCATGTACTTAAAAATAAAAAGAGGTTAATTAATATTTTGTTGCACACCCAAAAGGAATTTGAATCACTCAACCAATACCCAATTCTCCTACCTCTACCTCTGGGTAAGACTCCTGCACTGCACCTCCCAAGTCAACCTTAGTGTCAGACATAAAGGATTTTACAATTTAAGGCAGACCCACAGATTTCCTCCTTTTTCTAAAAAGCCCCAACCCTTTCCATCCTACCTCACCACAAGATTACAAGAATAACCCCTGTAAGCAGCCTAAGGGACCTGTACCAAGAAAGAAGCTATAAGAATTGATTTAGGGAGTTCCCTCGTGGCCTAGTGATTGCGATTCTGGGCTTTCACTGCCAGGGCCCAGGTTCAATCCCTGGTTGGGGAACTGAGATCCTGCAAGCCACACGGCTGTGGCCAAATAAATAAAAAAATAAATAAAATAGTGGTTTTTTGTTTTTTTGTTAAAGGACTTGGTTTATACTTTCCCTCATAAGGCCCCAAAAGTAATCCCATTGTGTTTCATATATCCCTTATCCTCAGCCCAATGCTAGAAATCTAAACAATGAAGACACTGTTTAAACAGAATATTAAATGATTGCATTGTACTAAGTGATTGCATTAAATTTTAGTTAAGGTATTTTTTATACTATCTGTGTTAGCTCCAAAGAAAGAGCAGTTAAACCATCAAGAATTAAGTAAATTTTTCTTTGAATAAATAACTGGAGTGTTACTAAATTTGTGAGTCCTTTAAAAAGACAAATGAGAAATTGGCATAAAATATTATTAATATACGTAATAAATGTTAACAACCTTAATCTATAAAGAATTATTACAAATAAACTTGGCAAAGTATATAAAAAAGCAAGTCATAAAATATTAAAATATTAAATAAAAGAAGATGATGCATATATATATGGAAATAGCCTCCCTCTCCTGCAGGAGAAAAATACACACAGATATGAAATGCTAATTTTTACCTATCAAATTCATGGTAACTTAAAAACTAAAAATATCCTGTCCTGGGAAAATGTAGACAAGAAAACTTTTCATAGTCTATTTTCTCTTAAGTCATATATTTAGTATATAAATTTGTCTAGGATTCAGAATTTTTGCATTAATTTCTTATATAACACTTGCTTTTAACATTTCACTTCTCTAGGAAGAGTTATATTCCTTTTACGTATATAATATTATTTATGCATGCCTTCTTTCTTTAATATTTGATCATTCTCTGGGTAATTTTGTCTATTTCTTTGGTCTTTCAGTTTCATTGACATTTTGTTTCCTTTTTCCTCTTATTTTAAAAATGTTCTCGTAATTTTATCAATTCCCTTTTCTTTTTTTGTATTTGTTCAAGAAAATGGACTATTTTTCTGATATAGTTTCCCATTATGTGGATTTTGCTGATTACTCCCTCTTACTATGATTTAACCTATTTATCCATCTCCTGTATTTCTTGTAAATTGGTAAGGTAATTAGACTTAAAGCCTTGACCAGATTTAAATTTTATTTTTCTCTTTTGGTGAGATTCTTTTTTTTTTTTCCTTCCTGTCTTATTGAGATATAATTGACATACAGCATTATATAAGTTTAAGGTGTACAGCATAATGATTTGACTTACATAATTCATGAAATGATTACTGCAGTAAGGTTGGTTAACATCCATCATCTCATATACATACAAAAGAAAAGAAAAAAAAATTTCCTTTTGATGAGAACTCAGGATTTACTCTGTTCATTACTTTCTTACAACACAGCAATGTTAATTATATTAATCATGTTGTATATTATATCTCTTGTATTTATTTATCTTTTAACTGCAAGTTTGTATTTTTTAACCACCTTCATCCAGTTCCCCCTCTCCCCAGCCCAGGCCTCTGGTAACCACAAATCTGATCTCTTCTCTATGCGTTTGTCTCTTTATTATGTTATGTTGTGTATTTCTGTGAGCAGTCCCATAATGTCTGGCGTTCTCTCTCTTTTCATGATATTGCCATCTGTATATAATACTGCCCAGACACATTAAAACATTAGGAGCTTCAATATGCCAATGTTCTATTATTTCTTCTTCATTTATAGGCCATATTATTTTTATTAAAAAACTTCTCATTATGATTTTTTTCCCTTTAATCTCAGGTACCAATTTATAGAAAATGCAGGGATATGTTTCCTCCCCCTTTTTTTTTTTACTAGTTTTGGAATTGTGTAAAGTTTCCCTAGAATCTTCCAAATGAAGTTTCATTTCTTTCATTTTTCTCCCTTTTAGAGTGTCATTATTAAATCATGGATTAATTTTATGTGTTTCAATCACTTAAACGTATATATATATATATATATAGAGAGAGAGAGAGAGAGAGAGAGAGAGATAGTATATATGTATACATGTATTTGTGTATATATTTATATAAAACTAATACATATTTTATATATAAATATTTACATATAAACAGATATTATATATATAAATATAAGTATATATATATATTCATTGCTTAATTTGGGGGAAGCTGGCTCCTGAATCCTTTTGATATGTCTATTAGTTTTTATAGTTTTTTGACATATTATATTCCAAACTCATCTTTATTTCCTACCCCATACCTGTAATTATCAGTTTATTCAAGGAGCCCTGGTTCCTCTTAGTAGAAACTAGTATTTTGAGACTCTGAGCACTCAGTGCTATCAGGTTCATCATTGTTTCTAGGTCTTTTTTAGAAAGATCTATGATATATTGTTAAAGATTAAATATATCATGAGTTTATACCAAGACTTACACTACACAAGTAGGATTATATAAAATGTTTGGTTAACTTCATTAATCTTGAATCCCTATCTCCTCTCAAACATGCTGAAAATGCTATTCTCAACACTAACTTAACTAGTCATTAGCTTTATCCCCAAATATATACACTACAGCCTCAAAATAACAGTATCAACAGTCTCACAGACAATATCATTTTTATTAATTATAGGTGAAGTCTTCTTTGCAATTTCTTTGTTTCTAATATATATCCCACTAATAGTTATGTACAGTTTGTTAGTATATTTTAAATCTCTGGGAATAGTTATTTACAAAAATATTGTGCCACCAATTCAATATGAAGTAAGATTCTTTAATTTTAGTTTACTTTCCATTCTTAGGGTTTTTAAGAAGTTTATTTTAGTTTTTTAAATTATGTAAAATATTTATATAATTCCATTCAAATACATAAAATATATTCAGTGATGACTACCTTCTGTTTCTGATCCCCACTATAATCTCCATTATGCAAATAAATAGGAAAATCTGTATAAACAACAGATGTCTTAGAAAATGTAATTTAACAAAGTTCACCAAAAACTAATAAAAAGTCTAAATAGACAATTTTTATAGAATAAGTAATTTTCAAAAATATACCCCCTTAAAGAAATTATATGGTCATGAGTTTACCCTGATAAATCTTTAAAAAGCAGATAACCTTAATGCTATTTAAGCATAAAAAAGAAGGAAAACTACCAGATTATTGTTTGTGAATTACTATAGCATTTATAAAAATCCTAATTTAGAAGTTTACCAAAATAAATCTATAGACTAATAACACTTGCAACATTTCTCCAAAGAAGATAAGAAACAACCAATAAGCACATGAAAATGCTCAACATTATTAGTATTAGGGAAATGCAAATCAAAACCACAATGAGATACCATGTTATACCTAGTAGGATGGCTATAACAACAACAACGAAGGCAGAAAAAAAAAAAAGGATTGACAAAGATGTATTGAAAATAGAAATGTCATATATTGTTAGTGGGAATGTGAAATGGTGCAGCCACTGTGAAAAGAGTTTGAGAGCTCTTCAGAATGTTGAAAGTAGAATTACCATGTGGCCCAGCAAGTCCACTCCTAGGTAAAAATCAAAAGAATTTAAAGCAGGGACTCAAACAGATATTTGTACACCAATGTTCATAGCAGCATTATTCACAGTAGCCAAAGGGTGGAAGCAATCCAAATGTGCATCAACTGATGAATGAATAAATGAATATGGTACATATAAACAATGGAATAGTATTCAGCCTAGAAAGGAATGAAATTCTGACACATGCTATAACATGAATGAACCTTGAAAACATTATGCTAAGTGAAATAAGCCAGACACAAAATTGCAAATATTGGATGATTCCATTCAGATTAAAAATCTAGACTAGAAAAAAATGCATTGGTACACAAAGCAGATTACCAGGATCCTCCCTCCCAGGAGGAATAAATGGGGAATTTTTGCTTAATGGGTATACAATTATTTTTTAAGTGGTAAAATAATTTTGGAAATACTGGTGACAGTTCCATAACATTGTGAATGTAATCAAGGCCACTGAATTAATACTTTGAATTGCTATAATGTAAATCTTATGCTATGGTCATTCTTGTTCCCCCTCATTTTCAATAAATGCTGTGGACATTTCTTACAAAACATTTTTCCTCTACTTATTTCTTAAGGCCCTGAATAATTGCTACTCTATCTCAAAAAAATCTTTTCTTGCTGCAAAAGTCAGATAGAGTTGTTCCCTCTTCTCTGGTCCAAAACCTCCCTCTATTTGCATCTCTTATTGTACTTATCATACTAAATTGCAAATTATGTGTGTATACCTTTGCCTTCTCCTCCTAGCTATACGCTGAGAGAAGGAACAAATATTTCTCAACTTTGTAAATTTAGCATAAAAAAGGAGGGGCATTCAAAACTATTTATCAATTCAACAGACATTTTAAATAAGGCCCAGGTCCAAGATCCATCATTTACAAACAAAATGTTATATAATATTTTAAAAATAAAACATCATGAGTATGGACGCTGTTATCAACATCTAAACACTTCCACTGAAGAACTAGTTTAAGTGAGACAAAGTATATTATGGACTTAAAGTAACATTGATTTTGCAGTAATTTCCATATGTTGGTTACCTTTCATACTATAGTTAGTAAAAACATCTGATAGAATACTTCTGTTTTGAATTATAAATACATTTTCTATATGATGATATTATGCATGTTAGATAGTTATGTTCAAACAAACACTTCACAAGTGAAATATTACGGTCAGTTTACCTTTGAATCTGTCCCCAGTAGACATAAACCCATTTCTACTTGTATGGATTTCTATACCTAATTAAGTAAATTAGACAATAAAAAAGTTATTCTTACAACCTAGTTGGAAACTTGGGAGAAAAAGAAACAAAATAATAAATGTATACCTTAAAGGTCACCCTTGAGGTTATATCTTCATTGCAAGGTTTAGTTTTGCCTGATTAGATAGTGAGGCTTTTGGAATCTTCAAATAAAGTTTCCTTCTTCTATGAACTTCTACGTACCAGCTTGGTTTAACTCCTGCAGTGCTTCTAGTCTGATTCTCTTCCTAGGAGTAGTGGAAGCCTTGAGGAGCCCTTGCCTCTGTACTCATCAATAATAAGGTTCTACTAGCTTTCAGTTCCTTTGCTGGAATATTTCAAGCCATTCTAAGGGCAGTCTATAATGGGAGTAATACTTCCAGAATGTACACGGACATGCATTTTCAAATCGTTAGGTACATTGCCTCCTAGAAAAATACTGGTGCCCCTCAATGACCCATAGTTATAATTCCAGTAATGCCTTCACAAGTTTGTCTCTGCTAATACCTCTATAGGCAGCAAAGTTGTTACAAAATTTTCAAATAGAACAGTTTAAGAAACTCAGCTAAAATCCTTTAAATAAAGCAGTTTCTTCAGGTAAGAAGAACAACCATGGTGGATACAAATCAAGATTTCTAATATTTTTAAGGATTATTTTCACCTGTATATTTGTTACAGTATGTATTCCCAATAGAACTACTGCAAAATTGTATTTTCTTCAATTTCTTCTAAACTAAGAGCAGTAAAATTTATTAATAGTATTAGTTCAATTTTCAGTGATTAATGGAGTCATTCTTGTTTGTTATTTTAAAAATCATAGTATTAAAATATATTCTCAAAATGTTTACTGCAATTTTATAACCATAAAACTTACCATTAGTAATAAATATAGCAGCACTGGCCTATAAACATATGTCATTCTCAGCAAAAGTTTATTACTATGTGAGGCCCAGAGGCACACTATATTTTCAAAGGTGGAATGAATTTCTCTCAATATTCTCTTTGTAAAACCATAGCACTTCGTGTCTTAAGGCACTTAAAATAGTCTGTCCTGGATTATGGTTATGTACATATATTTTTCTACCATATTAGATTCTGTCCTCCTTCAGGACATTATTTATTTTCAGAGTTCACTACAAACAGTATACATTGATGTACAGCAAAAGTGTGAAGTTAGAGGGAACAAATAAAGCCAAGTCTATATTTGTGCACCAAACAGCCCTGAGTGGGTCACTTCAACTAATTTGTATCAAGTATTAGACTGAACACTGACCATTTAAAAAGATACCGTGTTACACTGAAAACCCCTTAGACAAAATCATTACCATATGCATCCATATTCTAAATGGAGTGCATTGTACATTCACAGATATTACTATTCTGAAACTTGATCCTACTATATGTCTGTTCTATAATGGCACTTTGTTGTTTTAATATTTTCTTGCTCTATTCTTTTTTTTTTAACTTTTTTATTGGAGTATAATTGCTTTACAATGGTGTGTTAGTTTCTGCTTTATAACAAAGTGAATCAGTTATACATATACATATGTCCCCATATCTCTTCCCTCTTGTGTCTCCCTCCTTCCCACCCCTCTAGCTGGTCACAAAGCACCGAGCGGATCTCCCTGTGCCATGTGGCTGCTTCCCACTAGCTATCTGTTTTACATTTGGTAGTGTATATATGTCCATACCACTCTCTCACTTTGTCACAGCTTACCCTTCCCCCTCCCTGTGTCCTCAAGTACATTCTCTAGTAGGTCTGCGTCTTTATTCCTGTCTTACCCCTAGGTTCTTCTTGATCATTTTTTTTTTTATATATTCCATATATATGTGTTAGCATATGGTATTTGTTTTTCTCTTTCTGACTTTACTTCACTCTGTATGACAGACTCTAGGTCCATCCACCTCACTACAAATAGCTCAATTTTGTTTCTTTTTATGGCTGAGTAATATTCCATTGTATATATGTGCCACATTTTCTTTATCCATTCACTTGTCAATGGACACTTAGGTTGCTTCCATGTCCTGGTTATTGTAAACAGAGCTGCAATGAACATTGTGGTACGTGACTCTTTTTGAATTATGGTTTTCTCAGGGTATATGCCCAGTAGTGGAATTGCTGGGTCATATGGTAGTTCTATTTTTACTGTTTTAAGGAACCTCCATACTGTTCTCCATAGTGGCTGTATCAATTTACATTCCCACTAACAATGCTCAACATCATTAATCATTAGAGAAATGCAAATCAAAACTACAACGAGATATCACCTCACACCAGTCGGAATGGCCATCATGAAAAAATCTACAAACAATAAATGCTGGAGAGGGTGTGGAGAAAAGGGAATCCACTTCACTTTAGTTATCTAATTTACTGACATATTTTTTAAACAGCATTTTCTATAATGCCTTTTATTTCTCTAAAATTGGTAGTGATGCATCATCTTTCATTCCTGATTTAATAATTTGAGTATTCTCTGATTTTTTCTTCATCAGTCTAGCTAAAGATTTCCCAATTTTATTGATCATTTTAAAAACTAAATTTTTATTTTGTTGTTTTTCTCTACTGGTTTTCTATTCTTTATTTCTTTTAATATTATATCCTCTATAATGTTTATTACTTATTTCCTTCTGCATGCTTTGGGTTTAGTTTGCTCTTTTTTTAAAAGATGGAATGCTAGGTTATTGATTTTATATCTTTTAAAATATTGGTATGTACAGCTGTAAGTCTCTTCTAAGCACTGTTTTAGCTGCATCCCATAAGTTTTCTTGTTATACTTTCATTCTTACTTATCTTAAACTACATTCTGTTTTTCCTTTAGTGATTTCTTCTTTGAATCATTGGATATTTAGAATTGTGTTGTTCAACTCCCACAGATTTGTGAGTTATCCAAATTTTCTTCTATAATTGACTTCTAATTTAACTCCTTTGTCATCATGGAATATATTTTGTATGAGTTCAGTTCACTTACATTTATTAAAACATGTTATGGCCTATCTTGAAGGCCATATGGTCTATCTTGAAGAATGTTTTGTGTTGACTTGGTAATAATATTTATTCATCTGTTATTGGTTAAGTGTTCTATAAATGTCTGTTAGGGCTAGTTGGTTTTTAGTGTTATTCAAATCTTCTATTTCCTTTTGATCTATTGCTTGGTAGTTCTATCCATTGTTGAAAAGTGGGATATCGAAGTTTCCAACTATTATTGTTGAATTGCCTATTTCTCCTTTCAATTATGTAAAGGTTTGCTTCATGTATTTTGAAACCCTATTCACATCTTTATCAATCTATATTGATCTATCTATCTATATTCCTTTTATTCTTCAAAATAAAACTGTTTTCCTCTTAAAGTATATTTTAAGAGATGTTCCAGTGTTTTTTTTTCTCTTTGTCTTTCCATGGTATACATATTTTCAAACTTTTAATTTCATCCTATTTGTATCACTGAATCTAAAGTATCTCTTTCAATTTTTACTTTTATAAAAGTGGAAGACATTGAAGGGTTATTAACAGAGCACTGACATGATTTGTCTTACAATTTAAAAGGCTCACTCTGATGGTTGTGTTGAGTTAAAAAGATAGTGTAATGGGAGATGAACGGCATTATGCATTTGGCAAAACCATAAAGTTGTACAGCATAAATAGTGAAACTTAATGTAAACTATGTAATTCAGTTAATAATAATGTATCAGTATTGGTTCATCAAATGTAACAACATATCATACCAATGCAATATATCAATGAAAGGAAAAACAGGGTGCAGGAAAGAGAGCAAGTGAGAACTTTGTACTTTCTGCCTAATATTCCTGTAAATCTGGAACTTGCTCTAAAAAGTAAAGTCTACTAATTTAAAAAATAGGTTACTATAAATGTTCCTTATTTATTTTTACTTCATCAGTTAACATTTCTTAAGAAGAATTTCTTAGGTAATTAGGTCTTTACTGAAAGAGACACATTTTTGAAGAACTATATAATTTTCAAGCTAATGAGTCCTTTAGTATAAACAGTGATTAAACAATCATTGATTGAAAGTCATTGTGTTAAATTGTGCTTGTTAAATGGAAAAGATATGTACATATCTTTTATGTATATAAAGTACATATGCATATATATATATGTATATGCACAGAGAGAGAGAGACAGAGAGAGAGATGAATTAAAGCATACAGCTTAGCTGATAAATTGACTATTTAAAGAACTCAGAAATGTTAGAGAATCCTACTTTAACTAAGAAATGTTAAAGCTTTGATCCTACCTCAATAAAAAGGGATATATTTAAACACAATGAAGAGTAAATTAGAGTCATCATGGCAGATATCTTTTATATTAAATAACATTAAAACATTTTCTGCGTACACTCAGTTTATCATTTACTTTACATGCAAAAATTCATTCACTGTGTAGGTAATATATGAGTATTACGGTTATTTTTAGGGTATGATATTTCTCTTGCTTTTTACTAATAAGATTTCTGGAATAATTTTTCCCAAAATTTGTTTCAGAAAACACTGATCCCACTGGATTTTATCTGGTTTTATGCAAAAAATATATTAAAAATAAGTTGGTAAAATGAGTTGGGAGAATCACTGAATAGTAAAATTCATCACAGAGTTTCAATGCACACTAGCATTTTAAAGACTCTAAAAAGTCATGCACTGAAGAAAGCTCTTTTACTTCGTTTAACTCAGCATTTCCAAACTTATTTGACCACAGGACACTTTTTTCTTGCCTGCAGAATACTATTATTATCTCAAGGAGAATATATGTTCCACAAGAACCATTAGGGACATATTCTGGTCTTATTCAACCCTGTCATTTTATGATTGGGGATATTTAGGACCCAGATAAGTTAGATAATAACCTCAGATCAGTTAGATAATTACCCCAAATCATATAGCAAGCTAGTGACAAAAATGAGATGACAATTTAAATCCAATTATTCCCAAGCTACTTCACTTTCTACTAACTCACATTGTGTTTTTCATTTTTAGAATGAATGTTCTATTCCCCCAACTTTAGTGATTTGAAGGATATCTAAATGTCGTTACACTTACTTTTAAAGACAAACTATTTCTGTGTGTATTTATTCACACTTAAAAAATTTTATGTGTATCTCTATATGTGTTCTAACGTATGTATTTGTTTATGTATATATCTATGTCCCTATGAGTCTTACATGTGTACATACCAGAATATTTATGTTTACTTACTTACTTACACCTTAGCAAGAATTGAGAATGAACAGTGTCATGTATACGAATTACTCTAGGTATGGGGATCATTTCAAACACATTACATTTAGATATTATCTAACAAGAAAATTACATAGCTCTACAAAGTGCAAAAATAGCTTCTCTGGAGTGAGCTGGATTATATCATTAAAACCTTGAGGACAAAGTTCAAGTCAACAAAATTGATTCACTCAATGTGTCAGATATTAATTCTATTGAATGTAAACTTAAAGGATAGTAAACAGAATGGACGTGGAACAAAGAGGGTGACACGTGGTTAAGACAATGGCATTCCTTTTTAGTTTAGTAACCAAATTCAGCATTATTCAGCAAGTGGTTCTGGATATCAGATAAAATTCTTTACCTTGGTCCATTCTCAAATCATTCTTATGTTTCTAACTGTCCTTATTTTCCTAGAAAATTTAATGTAATTCACATAATTGCAGGAGAATAGAAGACTGTCT
Organism: Balaenoptera ricei; assembly: GCF_028023285.1. Lineage (NCBI taxonomy): Eukaryota > Metazoa > Chordata > Mammalia > Artiodactyla > Balaenopteridae > Balaenoptera > Balaenoptera ricei. The sequence continues at coordinate 130,146,863 of NC_082640.1, forward strand.
TCCCAAAAAAGAAAATTTCAGTCTCATTTTCTCATTCTATTTTGATAGAAAGAGAAAGTATTTTAATAATGCAAACTACATTTTTCTAATATGAAATATGAAACTGGTTTAATATTAAATCATGTCCTTTCTTATGAAACTTGTATTATTTTTGCTCATGATTTTAGCATAAACTATTTGAATGAGGAAATCTTGAGTTACCAAAATGCCTGATTGAACATTTAATAGCATTTCATATAAATTTTAACTGGATCTGTGTTTCTATCCAAAGAGGAAAATCCATTTTTAGCTTGGTCCACAATGTCTAAGTTATTCTTGTCTGAGCAACACATCTATAAAGACTTCTATCACCACACTAGTATGGCTAGAATACTGAACAGAATCATCTGGGCCAAAGACACACAGAGAGAAATGCTAATTAAGTATGACCATGAAAAGAGAAAGGAATGCCCTACCTTTTGTTATAACTACAGCAAGGTGTATTTCATGAACTTCATTGGAGAAAACAACTGTTGTTAGAAAAACAGCTGATAAAAATGGTAATATTTAAAATCTGAATTACTGATATTCAGTCTGCAGAGACTGAAAAATCATTTGCAGTTAAAACATTGCTACACTGTTGATGGGAATGTAAATTGATGCAGCTACTATGGAAAACAGTATGGAGGTTTCTTAAAAAGCTAAAAATTGAACTACCATATGATCCAGCAATTCTAATCCTGGGTATATACCTGGAAAAAATGAAAACACTAATTTGAAAAGACATATGACTCCGATGTTCAGAGCAGCACTATTTAAAATAGCCAAGACTTGGGAGCAACCCAAGTGCCCATCAACAGATGAATGGCTTAAGAAGATGTGCTATATATATATCTAATGGAATATTAGTCAGCTATAAAAAAGAATGAAATAATGTCATTTGCAGCAACATGGATGCAACTAGAGAATATTATGATTAGTGAAATAAGTCAGAGAAACATATGCTATATGATATCATTTATATGTGGAATCTAAAATATACACAAAACGGAAACAGACCCACAGACATAAAAACAAACTTAAGGTTACCAAAGGGAAGAGGAGTAGGGGAGGGACAAAGTAGGGATATGAGATTAATAGATACAAACCAGGATACATAAAATAGATAGGCAGCAAGGATTTACTGTATAGCACAGGGAATTACTCCCAATATCTTTTAATAATCTATAATGCAATATAATTTGCAAAAAAACTGAGTCACCATGCTGTACACCTGAAACTGTCATAATATTGTAAATGAACTATACTTCAAAAAAATATATACATATATATATATATACTATTAGATATATTAATTTTCTATTGCTGCATAGAAGTTGCCATGATTTTAGTTGCTTAAAACATCACAAATTTATGATTTCACAGTTTCTGTGTATCAGAACATTGGTTACATAGGTTCTCTGTTCAGGGTCTTATCAGACTGAAATCAAGATGTCAACTGTGGCTATGGTCTTACCTGAGGCTCAGTGTTCTCTTCCAAGGTGAGCTCAGAATTGGAATTGGTTGTTGACAGAATTTAGCTCCTTGTGGTATAGGAATGAGGTCCCTTGTTTCTTGCTGGAGGCTGGTCAGGGGTGGTTTTCAGCTCACAGAGGCCATCCCTCAGATCCCAGCCATGTAACTTTAAAGTAGTTAACTTCATTAAAGCCAGTAGGAAAATTTTTCTTCAGTTCACTACAACAAAGTCACATAAAATATAATGTAATCATGGGATTGTCTATTGCATTACCTTTGCTATATGATGTAACCTAACCAAGGGAACAAGTGTTCTATTATATTCATGGGTCCTGTCCAGCCTCACGGGGAGAATATTCTACAGTAGGAGTACATCAAGACATGGGAATCTTGGGGACCATCTTAGAAGCCTGCCACACTAGAAAACAACCTTCCATTTTACAAGAGGTTGGAATAAGAAAAAGCCTGGGAACAAAGAAAACGTTCAGTAATATCTGTGAAACAACATAAAGTCAGGATGAAAATAATTCTGATATCCAAATGCAGATAATGGAAGATGTTGGTTTTCAAATTAAGGTTTATTTCATCTTTCATCAAAGACTTAATATTTCCCTCCATAGATATCTTTTCGTTTTATAAAATGCATACTTCTTACTTTAAAATTCTAAATACATTAAGCCTTTAAACATTCAAAAATAGGTATTGGTATTCATATTAAAAGTCATCTTTATACAATTTTGAATACATTGTTTATAAAATTAGTAGAATTCCATGCTGTTAGTTCAATCTTTCCTAACTAATGATTTGTTTTACTAGAGTATAACCATGATAGTCTTCATGTTCCCCTCAGCTTAACTAAACTTGAGACAGGTTTACCTCCTGACTATAGGCCCAAGACTTCCCTTTTCTTGGAACATTTACTTTAGAAAACTGGCAATTGTAAATACTTTCTCTGCTCCTTTGAGATGTAAATCTTCTATAACCCAGAAAACATCTTTCTTGAGAACTTGGGAGCACCCCTTTGAAATGTAGTCATCAGAGGGGATAGCACTTCTATTTTTCAGTTTCAGTGAGAGGGTAGTAACCTAATTTCAGTGACAATTAGCAAACACAGATGGCTTAATCCCATTTACCATCCTCCTTCTTAATGTCAGTACTTTTCCATTAACTCGCCCCAAATATTTAAAAATTCTTCAATTTTTTGTTTCAGGAAAATCCAGTTCAATCTCTCCTCTGTTGGAATAGCTGTGACTCCTACTGCAATAGTCTTGCATAAAGGCTTCCTTGCTTAAAAAGTGTCCAGTGTGATTTCTCTTTGACAAGTCTCAAATTAAACAACCATGAAAATTATTGTTACTGTACAAGATAGATCTCAAATGACTATTTTGTTTTTTTTGATAGCAGAAAAGACACATTATGTATGTATGGAGGACTTGTAAAAAGACCCATGTCAGCAAAGATTATTTGTGTCTGATAGTGCCAAAGAGTGCAGTGTTATCTACACAATCTGAACTCACATAAATGCTCACAAAGCAGCATCTACATTCTCATCTCATACTAGGCAAGCAGCCAAGAGTCTCATGGTTTTACAAACTATGTAGCAAAAATCTTTGGGTTATGGAAAAATTAGAATCTTTAAGATTACATCATCTTTCATACGCTTAAAAGTACTGTAGGCTTCTCTTGTAAACCTCCTTTTTCATCTTACAAAGTCTAAAAATGTTATAGCTTGTACATTTAATTTTTACTAATGAAAAGAATGTAAATGTATTTATGCTAATGATGTAATCTGAGCCAGATGAAGTGCAGAGAGGTTGTTTTTTGGAACACAGGAGAAAAACTGTATTACTTTGTTGCAAGTTTGCTCAAATTTACAACTATCACAGTTTGGGACTAGATAAGTCTTTGTTCTGAGGGGTCATTTTATGCATTGCACAATGGTTAGCAACATCCCTCCTCTCCACCCACTGAGTGATAACAGCACACCTATTTCAAGTTGCGAAAACCAGCAATGTCTTAAGATACTAACAAGTGTCCCTCAGTGAGTGTGGAGGGAGGAGAAGGAGAACAAACTCACCCCTCCTCTGCTAAGAACCACTGTTTGTTGTTAGGAGACAGGAGATAAAGACATTGCTGTCAATCAATATATTGGAATTTATTAAACCTTTGGTTCATAAACCAGCTAATCATCTTCCTTACATTGGGAATTGTAACAAAAGCACGGAATCATTATTTGACATTTACTTACCCGTTGATCTCTAGGCCTGCCTGGTCTAAAATGAGAACATCCGAACTATTATCAAAGGTAACCTGACACTGTTGTTGGTTAGGTCTCTTGGATATTTAACTTTAAGAACAATGGGAAAAAATTAACTTGTTAGACTACAATTCATGTAGAGCACACCAAGCAACACTATCTGTGTAAGTGAAACAAGTTAAGAATTTGAGGATTGAAATGAAATTAAATCAATGAATCATAGGCTCTGAAATCAGTTACTTTCCCCATGTCCCTCATGCCAACCGTGTGAAGTAGAGTCCACCAAGAGGCAATGGCACTTTATTATGGCACACAAAAGGAGACAGGGTACCAGACAGAAGTGATAGGAATATATCCAAGCTAGAGTAATAATGTGGTGGTGCTTTACTTATACTGCATACAAAAGGTATTTGTTAAACTAAAATATTGTCATCTTTCAAAATTCAGCCCAAATGTCACCTCTTCCAGGAAGTATTCTACAATCTAAAATTTGGATCTGCAGGCCCAAATCTATACTATAATAAAACTGTGCATTCCTTGGTCGTAGCACTTACAATATGTTGTAAAGGCTTATTTGTCACTGCCTTTTATTACACTGGAAACACCTTTAACAGCCAGGACTGTGGCCTTGTTGACTTTATATTCTTAACAACATGGACTGATGCCTAACATGCAGTCACTGTCTGCAGGATGAAGATATAGTAAATTAAATAAAACATTTAACAAAAATAGAACTCCTTATCCAAATAATAAGTTAAACTATACAGCATATGGAGAGGCTGAAACATAAAATCCATTAGGAAACAATCTAATAAAGTTATAACATTCCACTGTATTTGATAGATTGGTATTTACTTATTCTTTCCCATAATATGTTTTCATAAAGTGAGACCTTAAATTCCTTTTCCCTGACACCTATCTCTCAATTTCTCCTTATTTAGGGTACATACAAACTAAATCAAAGGACAAAAAGGTTTTGCACTTTCCTTTTTGTTAAGAACCCCAGAGTCTCATTTCCAAAACAAAGTATTATCTGAGTGTATCTACCCTTGATGTGTCATATACCTCTCTATCACTGGATTACTCCAAACTTCTATTAGCATTGAGCAAGGCTCTGAGAAGTAGTAGCTACAATGTTTCTTCAAAGTACGTCTCATCTGCTGCCGAAAAAAAAACTTAAAAAAAAAGTTAAACGTTCATAGGGAAAAAACCTCCAAACCTCAAAACTTTCAAACATGACATATATGACTACAAGAGATTTGTTGAGGTGAGTGATTCAGTGATGTCACTAATAGCCGTTTCTTTGGTACTTGGTGCTAGATATTGTGAACGTGTATTCATGCAAAGCTCAGCCCACAAACTTAAAAGGTTGAGACATAATTTATTAAAAACCATCATGTGCCAGGAAATGTGATGAATAATCAACTCCCCAACTACATGTGAATTATATGCATCCTTTTTCCAGCAGACCGAAACTTCTGCTGAATTGACATTAATGGTCCTTATGTATATTTAATAGAAAAGCAGGTTGCTTCACAAAGATATTCTCTGAATGGAGATAAAATGAATAAAGCAATAGGGGAATGAAAGATAGCTGTCCAACAGAGTTGACTACAAAGAGATCTACAATGATAAGGGAAGAACAGAATACAATGAGGGAATCTAATCAAGGCAAAGGCAATAAAAGTGTAAATTTTAAAAGTTTGATAGATTTTTCAGATAAAATGAAAAATAACTTCTGACACAGTGAAACAGGGAAGCTAGGAAAACATATTTTTGGTGCCAGAGATTGACTAGGAAGCTTTTGCTTCTACAACAAGTAAGCTAGAGTGTTGTTTCCTCAAACACCAGGAGACTCAGGAAGTGGCCTATTATGGTACTGAATAAAAAGATAAATATCAACAAGAGAATAGATACCAGAGGTTCAAAAGAAATTAATAGTTCTGTAGTATGATAAAATTCACATATCTGGTAATTATTTCTTGAAATTTCCTTTGCAGTAAGGATTTTCTATTGAGAAGGGAGATTATTGGTATACTAAGGGGAGGGCTTCAATTTTTAGGGTAAAAGTCTAACAAGGAGGTCTCCCATAAATTCCCTGGATGGGGACAGCAAGTATGGCTAGCAGAAATTCAACTTTTTCTATGGATATTATTGCCAGTGTTATCACATGCAAACCATATCAGAAGATGTATCAAAAGTGATTACCACTCAACTGCACATGTATTTATTTACCTCAATTGAATAAAATTACTTTGAAGTCATACCTTCCCAGTGGACAGGGTATTATATCTCAAGGTTCAGGAGATGGTGGGACCTCCTCCTACCTTGGATTATTCAATAGCCTCAGCTGTCATAATTATTCAAAAAAGATACCCTGGTCTTGGTCCTCCCTGGCCACGGCTATTGTGCTCATCTTCAAAAGGCAAATATTTTTTGTCAACGTTTGTTTAAGATCTCCGGGGTCTTTGCTTAGGTGAAACCTGACTCTAATTTCAAGCTTCCCTAGTCATGCCTTGTAGACATTCTCACTTCCAGTCTTCTACTTCCATGGCACCATGCATGGACAGAGAGATTGTTCTCTGTACTCCAGTATACTGAAAAGCTGAAAAATAAAAATCTGTTCCCCAGAATTAGGAAAAATTCTGAAAACAACAACAGTAAAACTTTATTTTCGTTGGTAAACACCACCCAAAACAAATCAACAAAAAAATGTGGAAACTTTCATTTGAGTATGTAAAAATTTCAGTTTGAATGTCCTAAAGTTTAAAACACCAAACCAAACAAAAAACCCTCTTAGTCACTTACCAAGCTTAGATGGACTCAGAACACAAAGCTTAACTACCCTCCAAGAATGAAGAAAATAGAATTCCTTTTATTCTTTTTATAAAAATAATAAGAACAAAACCTCTATGTTTTATCCTCCCACAAAGTCTATCTGTAACTGAGTCTAAAAATACAAAATATTACAAACTTGAGCTTTTAAACAGACATGTTCATTTACTACATGAAGCTTTTAGGTATTTACGTATAAATACCTAACATTTCTGACATTATGGCATTTGGTAGATTGATTCTCTTGCACTAGCAGAATCTAAGAGAAAGAAGAGACCTTATAAACAGTAATTTATGGACGATTGAAAATAATCCAGATATACTCAGAAACTAATTTACTTTACACAATATAATTTCTGTATTGGACGAAATACTATAATAACATTTCTGCAACAGCAAAAGCTGGAAATGACATACAATTCCAAAATTTGGTGAAACATTAAATTTATTATTAGTAGAAGCTATATTTTAAAATATTTGCCCATAAAAGATCACATTAAAAATATTTAATATGTAGAAAAACAAAATTAAAGAGTTTGTACACTTTAAAATCAGTTCTTTCTTGGAGAAAGAACATAACTATATTTGTACTTAGAGACAAAAGAGAGGTAGGAAACAAGAGATGATTTTTGTTTCCTATATATTTTTCTAGAGTTTTCCATTTTTTCAATAGTTTCTGCTTATATGAAACAATATGTATCAATAGTAATAAAATAATAAAATATGCTTAAATTACAAGAGATTTATTATGTAAAATTTGAAATAAAATTAATGCAAAACAGATACGTGGCAAGAAATCAACAAGAATAACACCTAAAATTTCTACGGGAAAGTGTAAAAGTTAAAACTGGAAAATAAAAGTTTAAAAATCAATTTAGGAAGTGAGTAATAATGACATGTTTCTTTGTATTAACAAGTAATTCTTAAAAGAGAAGCAGTAATTAAAATTTAGAGTACAGAAAATATGAAATACAATATGTTTAATGATTAAGGTGATATTAAGTAAAGCAGAAATAAAAGTAAAATTATTCACATATATCACAGAAATAACAATTTGAACATGGCATGCTTATGGTAAACAACAACCAACAGTGAAATCAGGTTCACACTGGCAAACGAGTTTCCAGGATGTGATGAGTTTATCCTAGCACTAGGTTTACTTAAGAAAAAATGCAGGACAGGACATGCAGCATCTACAGCCTCAAGATCTTCACTGAGAGTCGCAGCACAGCTTCTAGCTCACAATCCTGCATGAGGTGCCCTTGGTGACAAGAAGTGAGGCTTATCTGCAGGGAGGCACTTCAGTACCAGGAAACTGTACCTGTGCTATTGCAAGTACTCCCAACTCAGCTGTAGCTGTGATTTGAATCCATGAATGATTACGGTGAATAAGAAAATAAGATGTTAATTGGGGTGCTAAATTTAATTTATTTATTTAGGCAGATAAAACAAAAGATGATTTTACTTGAAGGCAGGGAGTTCCCTGCCTGGCCACCACCAAGGCCTAATGCTATGGTTAAAGTTGAGAGGCCTCAAGAAGCTGGAAAAATCAAAGAGATAGATCCTTCCCCAGAGCCTCCAGGAAGGAATTCAGACTGCCATTACCTTGATTTTAGCCTGGTGGACGTGTGTGGATGTCCAATCTGTATAACTATGAGATAATAAATTGATGTTTTTTAAAGCCACCAAGTTTTTGGTAATTCGTTACAGCAACCATAGTTAATTGATGGCCAGCTGAGTTGTTTAGGACGTGGTAGTTAGCTGTGCCTTCAAAAGTTTTAAAATTTTCCCGGCCCATTGATAGATTTCCAAGTCACATGAGGCTTTCATTGAAAGAAGAAAGTTTTATTTGTGCATCCCTGGTCATTTTCCAAAAAGGAAGGTTCTTTGTAAATACATTCTTTTTTTAATAGATCTTTATTGGAGTATAATTGCTTCACAATACTGTGTCAGTTTCTGTTGTACACCAGAGTGAATCAGCCATATGCATACATATGTCCCCATATCCCCTCCATCTTGAATCTTCCTCCCACCCTCCCTATCCCACCCCTCTAGGTCATCGCAAAGCACCGAGCTGATCTCCCTGTGCTATGCTACTGCTTCCCACTAGCTAACTATTTTACATTCAGTAGTGTGTATATGTCAATGGTACTCTCACTTCGCCCCAGTTTCCCCCTCCCACCCCGTGTCCTCAAGTCCATTCTCTATGTCTACGTCTTTATTCCTGCCCTTCAACTAGGTTCATCAGTACCATTTTTTTTTCTTTTTTTTTAGATTCCATATATATGCGTTAGCATACGGTATTTGTTTTTCTCTTTCTGACTTACTTCACTCTGTGTGACAGACTTTAGGTATATCCACCTCACTACAAATAACTCAATTTTGTTTCTTTTTATGGCTGAGCAATATTCCATTGTATATGTATTATTTTATATTTTGGGCCTATTCTGGAATGATCTAACTTAAATTCTCTGGTCAGTTTATTTTACTGCAATTCCATTTTTCTCAATAAACATTTAGATCCATGAATATTACATTAAGTACATATTCAGTTAATTCAAATTTTCAACTCCATCTTCAAACCTCCTTCTTCCCTTCACAGAGATTACACGTGTGTATAGAGAAATTTTATAGTCATCATGGCATTTGGATGAAGAGAAGACTTCTGGTATTATGCTGCCTTGCAGTAGGGCATCTTGCTTTGGTCCTATAAATTTTGATTTGTCCTGTTCATATATAACATTCTGGTGTCTACTGCTGTAGTCCATAGTTAGTTAATGATATATTCTCTTAATTGTGTCTTAGTGGTTTAACTTTGGTCTCCCACAGAGAGAGACCTCCCTACCCCTACACTTAATATCCGGTAATGATTCAAATTTAATCCCTGGACCCAGGGTTGGATTCATGTTTTGTGGTTGCAGAGCTTATGCAATTTTAGGTAATTTTTTAGAGAAAAATAACAAAATAATTTTGGATACAAAATTAGGGCCTTTGAAGGAGCCCATACACTGAGGGGCTCTTAAGTTTCAGTTTCATTAGCCTCATAGTAAATCCACCTCCTCCAGGGCCAATCAGATCACCTAGCACATTCAAAGTTCAAAGCCATTTTCTCCCAATGTAGTTCTTCTATTACACTAACTGAAAAGCTAGTCAGTCAGACTCTTAGCTACCACCTGTATCCTTCCTTGGGGTATGGAGGGACTTCAGGGTCTCTTCCACATTACATCCAGGCTGTAGGTTCCCAGGAGAACTGCCTTAGGCTATTCTGTTCAGGAACACTATGTCACTGCTTACCTAACTACTGCCACTAATTTTTGTATGGTTCTCAAACCAAGATTTTAAAAGAAAGAAGGGAAAAGTCCTTCTCATAGCTTTCTCCATGACCTATCTAACCTCCATCTAACCTCCACCACTACCAGTATGAAGGTCCAGAGGAGGGGAGGGAGATCAAACACACATTTAAGAACATACTACTTCTTCTCTTGCCAAAAATTTACTTAGGGTGAATGAGTGGAACACACATTTTTTTTTCAGGGTGAATGAGTGGAACACACATTTTTTTTTTCCTGAGGCAGAAGCTTTATTTAATTTATATTGCTTCCTTTTCCTTATCTAGGGAGTTATAATCCTGCTCTCACCCATAAAGATGGAGGAGTAAGAAAGGGAATTTTGTCTCCACTCTAATGTTGGAAGGCCCAATAAGAAATACTGTAGAATTATCTTTCCCATTCTACATTAGGTTAGAGTGAAAAAGAAAGAAGTAAAATTATGCGAACTCAGAAGCAATGGAGGATATTGTTTCTTTAGTATGTGATAAGCTTGCATATGTAGAGAGGGTTGGCATGATACCAGTGGAGAAATAGTTGTCCAAGATATAGGAATGAGAGGGAATAAAAAGGAATAAACCAGAGAAAACTGTTCCAAAAAAACAGATACCCAAATTAATCTGTGACCAAAAGAATTCATATTCCTTTCTGAGTTAGGTTTGTACTGGTCAGTAAGAAAAGCTCAAAGAGCTGGCACAGGAGAGAAATAGGAATCACCAACAACGGACACTGAGATTAACATAAACCTTCATATTTCACTTCCCCTTTCACAAAGTCAGTGTTTTCTCCCACTGAAAGCTAAAATGGCTAGAGAATGTAGATTAAGTGAGATGAAATCAAAAGAATGACTGAAAAAATGTAGTTCAATCTTTAGATCAGCACATCTTTCAGTCATATTTCTTGTCAGTGTGAAACTTGATCTACAAATTCTCATACATGGAAAACTAAAGGCCAGGACTTACAAAAAAATTCACACAAAATCTAGTCTTTTTTTTTTTTTTTAAATGAGAGTGAACTTAAAGAAAGTGAACAGCATTAGATTTAGAGGAAGATATCTTTCATGTACACTTTTTACAATTCCTGTTCACAACCCCTTTGCCTCCTGGTAACATTAACGCTAAGGAAACCCTTGTTACATATGTAATCAAATATATTGATTAAAAGATGGTTGAATTATAAGCATAATCCAAAAAATAACCAGAAAAATAAAATTTAACCCCAAACTCCCACTAAAGAAGACATTCCAGAATAAAACATAAAAAATTTAGATTATTTTGATTTGTAATTATATATTTCAATAGCAAACGTATTTGAGATTTGACCATAATATGTATGTCTCATCGTGAATGCCTTCTTCATGTTTCACCACACGTTCAGAAACTGTATAGCTTGATCCTACTTAACGATATTTCAGTTTAATTGCATAGTACAAACTCATATGTGCTTAGCAATGATCATAAAAATGAAAAAGATCAGTACACAAAACTATAGTCCTACTTAAAATTTTCCAGAGGCATTTGATGCGTAATAACTATAAATATACATGTTCTGTTCTCAAAGATGTCTTATTTAAGTAAACAAAGTATTTCCTATGTTTTTCAGTTAAAAAATCAGAAAAACCTCATGTAAGGTTGAATTATTCCAAATCCTGTTGGAATAAACAACCTGCAAAAGCTTCCGTAAATGTGTAGTCACAAGAGAGCCATCTGGCTCCACATAATTATACCCATCTTTCATCCAGTTCTGAAGCTAAATATAAAAGTAGATCCGGGAATATCATACAGATTTGTGGTATACACTTGGGGATGGTCGATCTATAAACCAATTAACAGATTTTATTCATATGGGTGTGTTGCTGTCTTCATTTATATTACACATCCAAATAGAGTACAGATTCAGAGATTATGGAATGAGTTGCTGCTAGAATGAATTATTTCTGGTGAAGTATTTCAGAGTGAAATGAAACAGAAGTTAAGACATGACAGGGTGTAAGATAAAAAGTAGATGATATCTGACTCTCACTCTTTGTTCATATAAAATCTTTGAATCAACTTGGTAGATGCCTTGCAAGTACAGAAAAACATTTGTGGTCATTTATTGTGCAAGATCTCTGACTTTTGAAAGATCACTACAAGGACTGGATTCATTGTTGGCACATTATGGCCACATTTTCATTTATTAGTTTATATTTTGTCTAGAACACCTTTCTTCAGAATAGTGCATTTCTGAGATAGTGCAAGAACTGCTAAAATAATTTTAACCCTAATACAATAACATTATAGCCATACATATTGTATCGGTTACATATTTTATCTTTATGTGAATGACATTGTCAACTGCTCTATCCCATACCTCTACATTTTACACTATAACTCCTCTGTTTTCATAGGTTATGTTAAATATCATCAACTCTAAGTTGATGCCTGTTCATGTGTTATTAACTGTACAGACTATATTATGGCAATTCATGGGTGCCTTAACAACAACTCTTACTTTACAGCAAGTATAAAACTACTTTTCATAACATTCATTTTATATAATAAAAAATTAAGTTAGAATGTTGCACTTTGTCAAAGAAAATTATTTTCAGGATTATATCCTCATTATTTATTTCCTTAGTCATGCTGTAGCTGACAATGTATATCAATTCATTTACTATAAATATATCCTTAGGGAATAATTTGAATAATGTTCAAAAATGTATGAATAATAATATTTGTATATGGTATCACCCTTTCGTAGGTAAATATTATATAGGTAACTTAAAACTAACTTAACTAAATCATTCTGAAGCATTAAATGAATAATGAAGATCAATTAAAATCTTGATTACATTATATGTATTAGCATGGAAAAATAATAATGTTGAGCAAAAAGCACTTAATAAAAATTATGCATGGAATGTTCTGATTTCTACTGTGAATTTTAATAGGCACAGATGTGTATTATTTTGCATGCATGAACATATGCAGGATACATTATGTGAAAAATGGGGAACCAGTACAAGTATTTTCAAACAGTGAGTTACTAAAAAAAAAATACACAACTCAAAGGCTTTACAATTTTAATGAATTAAAAATTTTTTCAGGGATGTCATAAAATTAACTGTTTCCCAAATGATTTTCAATGATGAAACATTTTTTTGCAAAGCAATAGTGAGATTTTGTTATTAAGCCAAAAATATTACAGATTAAGGAGCAGACTAGATGAAGAAAAAGATGAGGAGAAAGGGGAGAGAGAGAAGTAGAAGCAGAAACAGGGTGGCAGAGAGAAAAATTAAGAATCAGGTGAAAGACAATGTTACCGCTACTTTCCCTCCCAAAAAACACATCATGAAAAAGGCAAGTGAGTGTGTTGCTATGGGTTCTTAGCTGGAGACTTCTCTTCAGCCTGAGACTAACCTAAGAAAACTATAAGAGGCAGCAAAGTCCTTTCTGGGACTGGGAGAAGTGACAAAATCTTTAAGAAAAACAGATTCCATTTGGTTATACTTTGCGATTTTCCAGTGCAGAATATCTCATTCATTTCTAACTTCAGCCTGCCCGTAATGAGAAAAAGATCACTAACATTTTCATTTTCTTAAAAACTTTACAATGACCAGTACTCACCAGAAAATATATTTGTCTATAGACGATAAGGGACTTTAGAAAGGAAGAAAAGCGGTGGCTAAGAAGGAGATTGGTAGAGTACGAGGTGTTGGTGATTAAGGGTATGATGTTTGGAGGTATATAATGCTAAATCAAGACAAGTCACAGGGTAGCCAGGAAGAGGAAATGTAGTATATGTTTAATGGATGATTTGGAAAATTTCACTGGTGAAATACTTACGCTAATATCTGAGCATCTTGGTTCAAAGTTAGAAAATATAATTTTAAATATTAATGAAATATTACTTGTCACCTTTGTCAAAAAGCAACATAATATCAACACTTCTGATATCAGAATATAATTAGCCAGTTAAAAATAACATTTAATTGATCCACTTTTTCTACTATATTAAATTAAAATTTGATTATAAAGAAATATGCAGCTCTCTAATTCTTATTAGTACAGATAAAAGAAAATTAAATACTTCCAATTTGGCAATGGCAGATTAGGTTATTTTAATCTACTTACCTAGACAAACAATAGTAATTATTAAAATATGAAAATAATTAATTAATTCATTCAAAAAATATTTATTAAGCACTTATTATATTCCAATCACTGATATAGGTATATGGGATACATTTTGAAGACCCCCGTCCTTGTGGACCTTACATACTAGCAGGAGAAAACAGGCAATATTTAATAGACAGTAAAATAAGTAAATTCTTTAGCATGCTAGAAAAGTAGGAAGTACCGTGTACAAGAGTAAAATCTGGGTAGCAAGAGACTAATCTGGAGAGCCAGAAATTTAATATGGACCCGAACTTTTAAGTAAATTGCTCAAAGTAGCCTTCTTTATGGTACTTTGCAAGATGCGTCCATTTGTCTTCTGATTTGAAGGACATATTCCCTTAGGCTCCTGACAAATGGATCTCTATGGCACTTCACAGAAATGCCACGTCCCTGAATCCTCATAGATTTATTTTCTCATCTCAGGGGTGCATGTGTCTTATCAGGGCCTCCAATGTACTTACCACCTCCTGTTGGTCCTGTCCAATCAGCTTGATATCATCAAGGCGATATTCTGTGGGATGTTCAGACCATCCACTTCTGACAGAGCAGCAGATATAACTTATCTCTGAGAAAAACATGTAAATAAATATTTTAATGTTCTAATATAAGTTCAAGCTGTTCTGGTCACTTTTTCTAATGCAAATGGGAAATGACAAATTTACCAAATTAATGGCACATTATGTACTTAAGTCCTTATTAATCTGCTCTAGCAACAATATCAAGTCCAGCACGGCATCTGCAATCAGGGCCACTACTTATCTGAGTCTGTGATAGTTTATAGTTCTTCTCTAGGATCCATCCAGTTTCTGCAGAGGTGAATTAAAAGGAAACATAAGAAGAACCTCCATCCTTTTAGCTTGGTGGCTGTAATCTCTACCATCAACCCACAGGAAGCAATGTTAGTTTTGATTTACTATTTTTTCTAGGGGGGTCGGGGCAAGCAGGGTCAGAGGCTGTGGCCATTGAATAGAATCTGCCACAAAATCTAAAAAGCTAAGATTGTGGTCAGAGGTCTGACCAGATCCAATGGGAGGAAACTTAGATGCCACCTCTGGATGGGAGGAACATACATCACCTTGTAAGACCATCATATGGCATGGGAGATATTGTTCTGGCCATTGTGGAATGTAAAATCTTGCATGGTAACTGGAAAAGAAAAACAAAGAAAGAACTGTAGAGACAACACCAGCACTCAGTAAAGGTTTTGATTTATTTTTCCTGGAAGCAATAAATTCCATGTAGCTTAGTAAGACAAAATTAGACCTGAAGGGTAGAGGTTGGATTGTGGGGACAAGAATATTCAATGATCAAAGGGTATTACAAGAAGTCATCTTGGTTGATTGCACCTTTGGTCTAGGATAGTAAGAGCAGAGGTGAAAATAATTGGATTTGAGGATATTTAGGATATAAAATAAAATGTGGGAAAAGATTGTCGAGAGCAGGCATGGGACATATAGATAACAATGGCAACTCTTACATTTCTGGCAATGCAAAAGATGAGTGATGCTGCGATTTGGATGAGAAATATGTTTAGAGAAGAAAGATCCTAAGGTTTACTTTGTAGATTTCAAATTTGGGATGCCTTGTAACACTCCAACAGGGGACTGGATAGTCAACTCTATCTTAGCAGAGAGGCTAACATTGGAGATTTAAGTATGTTGGGCAGTTGGAGGTGTCTGAAGCTCTGGTGAGATTATATCACTTAGGGAGAGATTGTAGAATGAGAAGAGAAGGTCTTCCAGAGCAGAACTATGGGATTTCACTATATTTTATCTGGTAGATTAAAATAAACCTGCAAGGAGAATAATAATAATGTAATAGCTATAATGTAATTACTGAAGTGAATTAATGCCATGTAGGAAATTTTATCTGTAATCTAAAATACTGAAATAAGTGAACATGTACTCATGGATACTACTTTTGGAAAATTAAAAAAATAAATGTCAGTGTTGAGCAAACTAGGACCTCTAAAGTATTGTTGGAAAATGAAGCTAGATCTTCCCTTAAATTTTAAAATCCTGAAGCATCCTTTAAAACAAAAGCTAAATAATATCTTGGCAAAACTAAGCTGTCCTCTGTATTGTAAGTATAAAAACTTGTACGGATATAAAGGAGAGGTTGGTTCAATTTGCGCTATTGGATATTTCTAGAAAACTACTGGTAAAGCAAATATGTTCAAATTTTAAACATTTTTTTTTCTCAGATATCAACATTTTGAGGAGTAAGATGAAGAAAAATTTTAAAGTATTATAAACTATGTTTTTGGGCTGGTTTGTCACAAATTTAACTAGATTAATTAAATTTTTTCTGAAAGTCCCAGTGATTTCTTGTCACTTGGGACAAATTCTGCTCTTGTTTAATAACTTAATAAGATATTATTAGTAGTATAGGTTTGTTCAGTTTCCTAAAGTTTATTTTAGACTTTCACCTGACTGTAAGTCACTGTGTCATCAATTAATACTAACGATATCTCTATTATAATCAGAAAATCAAGGTCAACTGAAGAGAATATGCAATTTTATATTTTTATGACTAGTTCCACAATTCCGTGGGTGGCTTAAATGTATACTTTAAAGTTTACCTTAAAGTAAGAAGTTAGGCTAGTTGAATAAATATTAGGAAAAGGAGAAACATGTAGAGGAGAAATATATGTATTTGAGGTGAGAGAGACAAAGAAAAACAGAGAGAGAAATGAGAGAGGGAGAGAGAGCACAAGCATTAAAAAGGTGGATCCACATTTTTGTTCATTTAGTACGAAGAGATCTGGGGGTGATTATCAATAGGAAAATGAAATATATAAGGTTCTAAACTATTGCTGGCATTTTCTGGAGTTTGTAAAAGTAAATAATGTTTATTAATTCTGATATGCTCATGAATGTTGTGAAGAAAAGAAAACTGGCAGTCAGAAGGCTTGTTTTCTGTCTGGCTGAGTCACTGATTGTGTTTGTGGCCGATAACTATCTTCTAAAGATCAGATCCATGCAACTAACCACCAACACAGAACTTAACCATTCACTGCAGGATTTGAAATTTGTGTCTGGCTTGATTTCTTTCCTTTATTCTCTCAAATTCTAAGCTAGAGTAATAATGAAATTTAGATTGTTTGATCTTCATAATATATTGCATGATTTCAGGCTCACCTGATAAAAGTTGAGCTTTGTAAGAATAAGGACTTTCTTTATCCTGATTAGCATTCTTTAGCCAGCACCTAGCAAACTCGGCACATAAATAGCATTGTACAGTTATAAAAGATTTGACAAGTATTTACAGTATATTCTCTTTCTCATATCTGAGGTTTCAAAAATGTGATTCTTTTTTGCACCCTCTTCCTTTCCTCTGAACTCCTCCCCCTGCCTTTTTCATCTGCTTAATTACATGTGTTTTCATATATAAGGTTCAATGTCTTTTCTGATTCTCCAGGCCTTGGCTATGTGTGTGTGTAATTACAAGACTTTTGGTTGCAAGAAACAGAGAACCAGATTAAACTGGTTCAGGTAAAATAAAGGTTTTTTTTTTTTCTAGTAATACAACTAAACACTTAGATCCAGAGATGGCTTAAAGCACAGCTGAATCTAGTCCTTCAATAGTGTTACCAGGACCTAGTCTCTCTGTTCCTGTTATGCTCATATCTTTCTTCTGTGTTGGCTGTTCTCCTCTGTAGCTCTCTTGGTATTATAGACTCCAGCAATTTCAGCTTGGTTTATCCTCTCATTTTCGGATCCAAAGAAAAAATGAACTTTCCTTTCCTCCTGATTTTCACACTATCCAAAGAGTGCCTTCTTGGCTTGACTTGGTTTATACCTCTGAACTAATTACTGTGACCAGAAGGATGGACTGTTCGAATCGGCCAGACATAGTTTACTTGTTTATCCGTGATGCTGGAGGTTAGGTGTGTTTCAAATCATGTGGGCTGAAAGTAGGACAAGGGTGGTTCCCCTAAGCAGAGTAAGATGTTGTTACCAAAAGAACAGAAATAGACACACTGAGTCAGCAAAACAAACAAATGTACAGTACAGTTGGGTGCATAGACAATATCTTCTACTCTTGCTAGCACATTATATCCGCTTTACTACATAAAGGCAAAAGAACCCAAGTTAAACATGTTTATTATTTATAGCTAAGCATATATCAAAGTGGCTAGTATATACAATCTGTGAACTAAAATTAAATGCTTGCTGAATAAGTGAATAATTAGTTAGGTCAAGAAACTGTACCTCTTTTCCAATTGCTATTTCCTCTTAAAATTTAATAGTAGTACTATACTAATTAGGATAATAGTATTAATGTTCTAAATAAGTATAATTATTTATAATCAGTACAATAATACTACTGAAATAACTATAAGTACTATAAAGTACTATAAATCTTACATAAGTTGATACCTATATGTTCTTAGAATGTCCTTGACCCATACTGAGCCCTCAATAAATGTTAGGGGTTACCATTATCTATTATCAACCATATTAAGTTGCATTGGAAGACCTCTGGAATACTATGACTTCATACAGATCTGAAGTTGTATAAGTCCATGTCAGCAGTTTGATAATTGATCAATACTAAAAGAAATGCTTTTAAATGTATAGGGTTTTGTTTCTGCTTCTAATGAAATTCCTTTTTAACATTGTTTTCAGGGCATTTCTCCAGAGGAAACAGCATGATGTTTTGCTCTAAATCCATACAGGATAAATGATTATCTGGAGTCATTAGAATATGGTATTATGCACAAACAACTAGACAGGAATTCTATTACAGATGATTAGTCAACTGTGAATACAGCAGTCAGCAGATGGACAGATCCAATGTACCACATGAATTCTGTGTGAGAGTGAGTCTCTGGTAAAAACTAAAATGCTCTTGATGAACAGCTGCCTTTTTCTTAGGATTCTAGCCAAGAGATACCAGTTAAGTTTTTTATTGCCATAGCACATGGCATAGAAAGAACTGATTACCTTGAATAAAGGTTGTATAAAAAAGGTTTTACAGTTTTCTGTGTTAATTTTATATTTAAGGGACCTTCCATATTTACATATTGACCATCTGCACTGTGTTATCTGATGTGTATTTTATGCGCCTATAATTAAGAATGAACAATTGTAAATTTGCTCAGGCTATTAGCTAATGACGGGAGAATGTGCTTTACATAGTTCTATAAAAAGATAAAAATTAAAATGCTGAGATATTGAGATCTTAAATGGTCAATTCCTTATATTCAGTGACTGAATAAAACCAGTTTGCATATTTTTACTCTTGCTCTTGATTACAGATATTTCTTAATTCAAAGGTAATTTCAAGGATCATTGTTGCAACTTTTCCGCCTCATTAATAAGGCCTCCAACTTCTCGTTACACTTGAATATTGAATTAAGAACAGAAGAATAAACAAGTCGATATTAGAATTATTTAAAAAATTCATAGTACTAGGCTTAAACATATACTTTATGCTAATATTAATATGCCTATTTTGAGAAGATAATAATGCTTTCATTGAGTACAACTTTACTGCACATGACACTTATTGGCTTTATTTTTATATGTGGTGCTATGTTATTCCATGCATTTTCTAAAAAGATTTTTTTAATGGGATGATAGCTTTATTTATTTTTCCTGTAGATCCATCCATATATGTAAAGCTTTTAATAAGTATATTCTCATTTGTAAAACTTAGTCATGTTCATAATGTTTAATGAAGAACATTCTTCCTTATTTCACATAATTTTAAAGTCTGTCATGAGATAAGAAATGACTACCTACATATTTAATTTTATGAAGATAAAAGCCATTTGTTTGATGGGGAGAATAGAATAAAAATATTTCCCTCAGAATATAGTCTAGTAAAGTCTCATTAATTTGTACTATAGTAAATCTCATAAATAATAGAAAAATGCTTCAAAATTTTAAGTAACAATAAAAATGTAAAAAGTACAATTTAAATATATTTAATTATTTTTGAATCATATTTTAATACTTTGTCTTCTCTTTATTCTAAATTAGTGAAATTTGTGAAACTAAAATACATATTTTGCTAAGTATACATGCTGAATATGTTCATATATATTATTTACTTAAATATTGAATATATATGTGTGAGTATATATATATATATATATATATATATATATCTCAAACACTGACAACTTTCCAACAATCCTAGGTGTTGGATGTACACAAATGAAAAAGGATATCCTATACTACCTCAAGGAATTTATTATTCAAACAAGAAAACAGATAATCAATAATACATAGCACAGAATAAAACTAAAATGAAAACTATTCTACAAAGTGTATGATTAAAATACAGGGGTACAAAAATAGGGGCAATTAATTTTGCCGAGAAATGCCAAGAGGAATTCTTGATCAGTGACTGGTAAATAAGCAAGTATACAACTCTCTCTCTGGAAACCATCCTCATACCTCATGCATAGAATATACTAATCTCCCTTCATTTGTACCACCACTGCCCACTGGGTATAGCCTTATGATTTCAATTCTATATTTGTAAATTCTTTCTTACATGTATATTTCAGCTAAATTATGATTTTTTTTAATCCAAGAACTAATTCATATTTTTTGTTATATTCTCAGGAGATAATGCCATGTCTGACATTTATAAATTGCTCCATATTTTCAAAATAATTTAATTGGCATAAAGTGCATGCATATGTACAAATTTTAGGATTATTATAAACTTCTTGGTTTTTTTATCTTTCAGAGTTGTGATCATCATTCAACTAAAGGATGAACCAAAGTTAATCAAAGAGTAGCTTTCCAAGATGTAGAAATATCATCATGCTTGTTTAATGAGTTGATATTTTAACTATGCTTTACATTTAATTACAAATGAATATTTGCACACACTTATGAATACATATATGTGAAAAAACAATTAATCAAAATAATTGCTCTTGCAGGTTATTTTTCTTATGCTTTTAAAATATATTTTAGGGTATCTAGTAGCTTATATTTGTATTTTTTGATATCTCATAAACACTTAAAATTGTATTTTCAAAATTAATATTTACATTAATTTATCCTGCTACTACTATGATACTCTTTTTATTCACATTAGGTGTTGTTTTAATTCATTAAGTAATGTTAAAATTTTTCTCTTTTTATATATTAAATTTCATATTTAGTCTGTATTCCTATATTTATATATACGTATATCTGGTATATTGATGTTGGTCGGAGAATGAATTGAGTGTACTATCCAATAGGGTAGCTACACAAAACTATGTAAATTTGATTTAAATTACACAAAATTAAAATTCATTTTGTAACCCCATTCCAAGTGTTCAGTAGCTATATGTGGTTAGTGGTTATCCCCTTGGACAGTGCAGATATAGAACATTTCCATCATCACATAAGTTCTATTGGTCAGTGATGATATGGACAAGGATTTGGTGCTAGAATTATCTATTCAGGTCTAGTTTAGATAGTGTATTACTTAAAGGAGGTACTTGTTATGGTACTGTATGTATCCCCAAAATTCACGTCAAAGCCCTAATCCCCGATATTTGGAGATGGGGCCTTTGGGAGGTAATCAGGGTTAGATGAGTTTATGAGAATAGGACCTTCATAATGGGATTAGTGTTCTTATAAAAAGCGATACCAGAGAACTTGCTCTCTTTCTCAACCATGTGAGGATACTGTGAAAAAGTGGCCATCTGCGAGCCAGGAAGAGAGCCCTCACCATAATCTGACCCTGCTGACACTCTAATCTTGGATTTTCAGGCTCCAAAACTGTGAGAAAATAAAAGTCTGTTGTTTAAGTCTCCCAGTCTATGATATTTTGTTTTAGCTCTGGCTGCCATAATGACTAATATAGTACTGAACGGCACATATACCAGACAGTAAAGAAAATTCTCATGTTAGAAGACAAAGAGGATTTCCAAAGACTATTTCTAAAACTTAGCATAAAAGATACCAAATATGGAAGGAATTGCATGTGTGTGTATGTATGCATTTGTATGTATTTGTGTGTATGATTTTACTGATTCTGGATTTAAAAAACAAATGTACTTCTTTGGGATGAGCATAAGAAATCAGGAAGCTTGCTTTCTATGAAGCTCATTACCTATGGAAATAATGAAATCTCCTAAGTTACAACAAGCCATTCTGATCTTTTCCTTCGTTAATTAACTTGTCAACTCCAGGGACCATAAATAGTGAGAGGTTGTCCTGGTAACAGTACCAAATATAAGGCAGCCTTTCAAAATGCCAAAATGTTTTCGACCAGCCTAACAGCAATCACCAGTTTCAGAATATATTAGTCAATTAATATTTTGGTACAAAAGATTTGCCAATATGATGAAGAGTTCAGGATTGGTGAGCTGAGCCACTCTTAAATCTAGTTAACTTAGCAAAACCCAATTATTCAAAGCCAATTCATAGAAAACCAACTGCCAAATAGCCAATTCAATTAACTTACTTGTTACTTTTAATTATTTATAAGGTGTTCTGTTACTTATATTAAGTATAAAGTGTACCATAATTCACATTAATTAACATAATAATTCAGTGGGATACTGGAGGCTTTTGTGAAGTTTTAGTTGACCTTACGTTTTTTCTCTTTAAGTATACAGGTATTGATTCCAAAAGACTGAAGATCAAAGGGCAGACAGAGAAGCTGTTGTCATATATCCAAATTGCCCTATAAATATTTAATGGTATAGTATTGGTGAATCTATAGTTAAGTTTAGCAAATTGATTTTATCAAAAGATGAAGCAGCCGTTCAGGAAACTGACTTTTAGGAGATGAATTCTGAGGAATCGGCCTCCTTCCGGCTACTATCATTGATTGCCAGGTGCCCACAGCAGGCCAATTTCTAGGTTTGTCAGGATATAAGACCAGGTTCCTTACAGCAAACACTGACCTAAACAGGCAGGCAAATGCTCAGCAGAGGGCGAGAAGTGCTTCAAGTTTGCCTTAAAGTGGCAAAAACATTTAGTTTACTTGATCTTTGTAGCAGAAATTAAATCACAGGGTCTTTTCTTAAAACCCAGCCTTAATGTACTCTTTTATTTGTTTGG
This sequence comes from Balaenoptera ricei, assembly GCF_028023285.1. NCBI lineage: Eukaryota > Metazoa > Chordata > Mammalia > Artiodactyla > Balaenopteridae > Balaenoptera > Balaenoptera ricei. Next base: position 130,169,964 of record NC_082640.1, read on the forward strand.
GAGATTTAGATAGATCTTTACCTGTACAAAGAGTTATTGATTTTTTAGCAATACTGCTAAATACCAGAAACTTAGCTGGATATATCATCCATCAATCTTATCAGAGGTTCTAAGGGAATCTGCAAGTATTTGTATGTAATAGAAAGGAGAGAAAGAAAATGCAGCCACGTCTAAGTTAAGCTTGTAAATAGTCTTCATTCAAATATGAGTTTTTAACAAGACAATTAGAATGGCTTATAAATATCATTCAAAGCACTAGAAAAAATGAAAAATGGTCTGAATTTTATGAGGAAAACATGGTTCTGAAATAAATGAACTACACATACATGAAAAAATTGTCTTCTCAGTAAAATACAAAATAATATTTTCCTTATTAAAAAGAGAATAGATAATAAACATGTTGGGATAAATTATTAAAAGATGTACTAGACAAAATAAAATTTACATTTTCTGTAATTTGTGATTATTACATTGAAAAGTAATCACTGAGGAAAAATTCAATTAATACAGTCATGTATTTATCAACTACATGTAAATAATGAGGTTAAGATAACTTGCACAAAACTTATTTTTAAAGTTCCATGGGTGTTTCCCAAAAGAACATAGGCTAAATGGATCAAATGCTTCCATATAAAGCATAATCATAATGTCATGTTAGCTAGTTGCTATTGATGAACTTGTCATCATTGTCCAAATTTTCTTTTTAAAAACTTACAAAATTTTTAAAAATATATAAAGCTTGATTTAAAGACTATAGAAGATCAAAGTCCAGAGACTCCAGGCACAATGTCCACTAACTTGTAGCTCTTAGAGAGTTCAATGAGGAATACAGTAAAGGCCTCTGAATTTAGTATAAGTCTGCCAACCAAGAAGATGTAGGAAAAAAATATTTAGATTTAGATTTTGCTTCACCATCTATCTCTAGATAGGGTATGTAGATATTCCAATAATTGATAATTAAGTAGCCTTTTTTTGTTTCTACAGATTCTATTCTGAAGTGTCCAAAGTCATTTTTTCCTTCCTGTTGTCAAGTGGACCTTCTAATTTAATGTGTATTCAGAGACTGAAACTCTCAGCATACAACATAGAAAGGATAAAGAAGAGATGGTTGGAAAAACATCACAAGCTAAGATATAAAATTGCATATACTGGGACAAAACAAAAGAAGAGTACTAAGAAAAGTTTGTATTGGGTATGCCTTGTGTGAGAGCACTGCCTTTTGTATATTGTTTCTGGACATAGAATAAGTGTAGACAGCACTATTCTTTCCATTAAACACAAAGAACTGGGCAGCTCTAACTGAAGATTCTACTTTAGTTAATAGTGTCACACAAGATAACTGTGATGCTGGTCTCTGGATAAAAAGCTAGTGTGTATGACCATTAATTTGCCCTTCAGCTTTATATCCTTTATAGGATATAAAATCCACATATATGTAGGTAAACACTAAGAGGGTCAATGATTCTGTCTGTTGGAAGAAGACTCTAAAAGGATTATTCTCCATTGATGAGAAAAAGGGGGGCAAAATGAAAACGTATTTTTTCTAAATTTTTAAGGAAAATCATGACTCTAAGTTAATAGAGATTAAAAGAAATTTTTTTGTTTCATTTTCCTGTATTCCCCGTATAATTAAAACAGTAATGGCCTCTATACGATAGGAATATGGCAAGAGGAAGTATGCAATGTAGAATTTGACTGAAACAGGAAATCCAGAAAACAAAAATCATAATAGCAAATTTAAAATCTGATTTGAGAAAATGCTGGCAAATGAAAACTGAACCATTGAAAATTTTTTCTATTATAAAATTGAGAATATTTCTCAGAATATGAGGAAGGACCAAAGAGTGCTAAAAATATAATGAGGAATAAAAGACAGATTAGTTTAGAAAAAAATATTCAAGTTGAATAGTTTTCCCAAAGAAAAAGCCAGAATAATTTAAACAAATTTGATGATCAAAGCAAAAATAGAAGAAAATCTTTCTGCACTGGACAATTATGATTTCAGGGCTAAACAACAAAATCTCATATCTAACCTCAAAAAGTATATGCACGATGCAAATGTAGAATCATAATAGCTTCAGAATTTTTATCTACACCATCAAATTCCAGAAGATATTCAAGCAGTATCATCAGTATCTACCTTGTTTAGAGTAGAAAGGGTTCCAAGGAGTCTATACCTAAATAAGTTGTGGTGTCTGTGAGCAGACAAAGGAAAAACAATAACATACAAGATTTTAGAAAATTATACTACCATTTCTCCCAAAATAAAAGAGTAAATATTTAATAGTGTTCTCTATTCAACACATGAATTAACCAAATCAAAATTAAGATTGGAAATGCATGTGTCTGAGCAAATACAGTGGCGGATGAAAGCCTTTGTGTGGTTCTTTGTGGTTGACAGCAAGCAGAACGCTGGGGTAAGGTGCTGTGCAGATTATAGCTAAAAGAGTCTTTGTTGATGTTATCAAGTGAATCAGAGGAAATAACTTAGGCTTCCATGGGTTGCCAATATTCTGTCACTTAAGGCTAATATTCAGGTATGTCTCTTGGGTGCTTTTAACAAAGCCATATCTATGAAGAATGTGTACACATATTGCACAGACACAACTGAATTCCAGCTCAACCCAACAACCATCTACAACTGTACACTTGCTCCTTTGATTTCAAAATTAAACTGTGGGACTATATAGATAACATTCTGATAAACACTCATATTGGACATAAATTTCATGCCTTCTTTGTTCTTGTTTATGAGAGACTATTTGAGTGATATATATATGGCCAATATCATAATTAGAGGAATTCTGATGCTGATAGGAAGCGTACATACATATGTTTACATTGCTTACATGTCACGATAGGATCATGGATCTGGCTTTTTCCACACGAATCACCAGTCTGATGAGTGGCCGTTTTAAATTTGTACCCAATAGAGTGCCAAGATACCACAGAGAAGCGAGAGTTTATCTCCCACTTAGGGGATACACTGACCATCTCTTAGTCTTAACTGCAGGGTATTGGTTCTATACCTTACTCTGATAGTGGAAGACAGGGATATCTTTGATAGTTTTACAGTTTATCCAATAATTAAATCCTCGGCAGTAAACAAAACACCTACAGCCTGCAGTTTTTCTTTTCTAGACTGATCCAAACCGAGCTAACAAAGGCTTTATTTGGATATCAACGTACTTCCTTGCAATAATGGAACAACAGCAAGAAATGGAAATTCAGCTTGAGTTGCATATGAAAACAGGGACACATAATAAGAAAACACAAGTGATCTGTCCCTTCTTAACACAAAGCTTAATTTGCTACATAAAGATTATAACGCATCTTTCTGTCTCTGTAACACAAAAAAATTATTAAAACCATATCTTTGCTCCAGTTAGTAAAATTATCACTTCAAAATGTGAATATTAACAGATGATTCTGATACATGGGAATATGCTGTTGGTGGAACTGTGACTTTATGGGCAGTTACCACAAATAACAAGCAACTCTTTGTTGTTTCTTGGAAGATGATTACTTGTTAGTTGAGAAAAAAAGTGAAATATGACATTGAGAGGCATATGTCAATAAGCTGCAAAAATAGGGAAACTTTGCTTTGGAAGATTAATGTGTCTGAGATTAATGTGTCTGAGAACATATCTTCTTGGTACTGCTGAAAATGATATTCTTTGTTATTGGAATCTGCCCAGTTGTGCATTGGAATAGAGTGCAAAATTAAATGTTAGAATTGTGAACTTGATCCTAATTCAGAGAATGTTGCTACAATATCTTGGTCTTCAAAAGATTCAAATTTGTTTGTACTTAAACCCAGTGAGCAAAGGCCATTTTGTATTCAGAAGGATATCTCCAAAGAGGAGGTTTACCGGGGTGGAGGGGGGAAGGCGGAGGTGTTTGATCCTGGGGAAATCTCTGAATCCCTCACATCAGAAGTTCATCAAAGAAGAGATCAGTTTTACTTACAGTTTTGCTTACAAAACTCACAGGGCTTATTGATATTCAGACCAAAGTCTCCAGAAGAAAATTTGGACTGAATGTTCAAAGAGACAAAATTCAGTTCAAAAGATAAATGGTAATAGCAGAAGAAAGTTGTCCAACAGCACCATTTTATTTCATGTACAAAAGCTCAGCCCCAGCAGGATGAAAAATAAATAAATAAAGCTTTGGCTAATGACCGGTACAACTACCTTTAAGAGAAAACATACCTCTGTTAGTGAGTTTCTTTCTACTCTAGCCCAGGCACTGCCCTCTGTTTTCTATGCTTCATGTTTGTAAATTCACGGCTGCTATCCAAAAAGAAAGAAATTAATGATTCAAATAAAGAAAGTTATTTAATTGGATACAATATGATATAGATTTTGGAGAAGACACTGAACATGAGCAGTCTAAAAGTGAAAGGAAAAACAAAAACTAAGGGATGAAGGAAAGTAGATAACATCTAGAAAACTGTTAAGTTTTCAGAATGAGGACAGAATATTAAACTTTAATTTTTACCTTTGTACACTCAAACCAACATTTTAAATGTTACTGCTGCTCTAAAATAAAATATTAAAGATGGAAAAGTAAAGTTAGGAACAACAGGGCGAGAAAATAAAGTATACATGGGGCAAAATGAACAAGGAATACACTAATATATAGAAACAGGTACAACAAATTGTATAAAGATTATTATAAATTTAAATTAAGTTAAAAACTCAAAGAGAATACCTTAAAATATCATATTGATAGTAAAAGTTAATATCTAACCAAACTAAATGTCTAATCATTAATCCCATTTTAATTTAATGAATCTTGAGTTGTAGGTTATAAAAAATAAAAGGGAGGCTGAATTATGTTTCTCATATAAGGGAAAGTCAAATGATATAATTTTGTTTTGTTCTTTGATAAGTTATACATATAAAATGAAATGAATTTGATTGCTTACAGATAACCACCACTGTTTAAATTGCTAGCAAATATAAAAGAAAATTCAACTTGGTTCATATGAAACATAAAAATGGAAATTATCAGAATGCATAATATACAAAGTACATTTCCAAGTACTTGTTATAGTAATTGATCAACTGCATGAGAGAAAATCTTCAGATTAAATTGAAACAATAATTTCCAATATTTTGTTTATCACTGTTTTACTTAAATAGAATAAAAATGAAAGATGACAAAAATATGTCAAGTGAATTTACCCCAAAATTAAGCAACAGCAGCAATATTATTTGCAAACAAAAAATAATTCAAGGCAGAAAATTGTGTTGTATATTATTCCAAACATACAAACAATTCCACTGATCCTGATGTCCAATGCCATTCTCCCTAAAGCTTTTTCTTAATTTTTCACTGATTTGAAATTCTCTTGTCCCTGGCAACATTTGATTGGTGAACATTTATTTTTCACTAAAATTCAGTTCAAGAATCACGTTCTCTACAACCTCTTTCAAATAATGCAGTCCATCGCTGCCAAACTTTCTGGACTTCCAGCAACAAACTGAACCTGTTCTCTCTTGTACCTCTTCATCTACATATATTTATCTAAGTTATTTTCATTCTGTACCATATTCATCTACCAGCTTATCCAAACAGACTGTGAGTTCCTTAAAGTTAAGATACTATATATTCTTCATCTTTGTGGCAGAGATGGACTGGTCATTCACAAAACCTGTTTTATCTACTTCCTGGGCTCGCAATTAGACAATATTTCTCAGCCTTTCCTGTAACTGAGTGTAGCTCTAAGTTCTAACCAATGGGGTGTGGGTAGAAGTGTTATACATACTTTTACAGCCTTATCCATACAAAGTTTCCACTTGTCCTCTGTGCCATTTTCCTGTCCCCTGGCTTGATGCACATGACAATGGTAACTTCAATGCTGGAATAAGGTGGGTTTCCTGCATCACCACGGTAAGAGAGGGTGCCACCTGTATACTAGAAACGTAGTTTTGGACTTCTCACTAGGGAAAAATTGAAATAAACTTTTACTGTATCAGCCACTGGGATTTTGTAGTTTGCCTCACAGTAGCTAGCATTACACAATTTGATGCTGTTTTTGTATCCTCAACACCTGTCACTTATAACATCTGAATAATAGTTGCTGAATGAACAAGTAACATGTCTTTAACTCTCCTTTGTTCAAAGTAATAACTTATAACTCCTGTGAACAAAAACATCTCTTTTCAGTCACCCAACATTTCCCTTCTTTCCTAATAATCTGAAATTTATGAATAACAAGTTACCATACCACTCAGAATCCCACAAATATTTTGGCTTTAATATTTTCATTGAATCTGGAGAAAGAATAGAGTTTATATAGTTAAACTGCACAGCGATTTAATTTTTGTAACAAAGTAGATTTTATATAATTGGAATAAAAATTTTGTTAATAATATTATACTCCAAGTTATAAATATTTATTAAAAATTAACTCAAATAGGAAATCATGTAAAAATTCTGCCTATTGAAGGTAGAATATAACTTGTTCTTCACTTGGAAGAACATTTATTAAGTTTTACCATACTCATAATTCCTTAAATTATTAGAGAATATATGGATGCATTGCTGTATCCAAATTGCTTTCCAAAATGTTGTATCCATATGGCTTTGGTAATATATCATTGCCAAAGTGTAATCGAATATTTTTTAAAGAAGTTTATTTAATGTAATACATGTGTTTTTAGAAACCATGTTGATTGTAGTTTCTATGACATATATAAATATAGAATATACAAAAAATCTGAATTAATTATCCTTGCATTTCAGTATCTATTATCAAGATTTCTTTATATTGAAAGACTACACTGGCAATTTTCTAGCGCATATATTTTATTGTCAACTTCCAATTTTGATTATTTGACTCACATTCACGGAGATCTGATGGTGAAGTTAAGAAAGCGGAGATGAGTATAAAATAATGGATCATCAGAAATAGTGGGTTTGCAAAAGTATAAGTGTAATAGAAGGAGAACTATAAGAGATATATCTGGGGGCAAAAAACATGATTGAATAGGTCAAGAGTCAGAAGGGCTGATACCATGGCACAGATTAAAGGCTTTCAAAAGGAATAAGAATACTTTGATTCATGAGGCTGAAGGGAATGGGGTTATCCGTAAATACAGAATTATTTTAGTGCTGTAATAGTAAATATGACTTTCATTACAGTCAAGTAGGAAACAGTTTTGTTTAGAGACAAGTTTAGTAAAAGGGAAACCAGTTGGGAATTCCACAGTATAAAGGCAGAAGGCAAGCCGTTTTAAATAAGTTGTAAGGGAGTGAGGACCATTTCGTTGTCAGTAGACAAAGTACAAATTAGACCAAAAAGAGGTGACTGCATTCAAAGTAATGATGCAACAATATCATTTTTGGGGTAGCATATAGATAGATACCTACTTAATTGGATATTTTATTGAATTAGTGAAAGACAGGATCAATAATATCTTTTAAAATATTTCAATTAATTTAAGTGTTTTCTACCTTGAGAAATAAACATAAGCATGTTATGCAGAATTTTCCTAGTATGATGGAATAGGACTGATTGATCAATGGTATTCTCTGTTATCTAATAACAGGATATGAACTGAACACTGATGTTATTTTAATATTTAAGAGGAGACTGTAAAGTGGAAAGTATATCTACATTCACATGGAAGCAGCCGCATAGCACAGGGAGATCAGCTCGGTGCTTTGTGACCACCTAGAGGTGTGGGAGGGAGAGAGACACAAGAAGGAAGAGATATGGGGATATATGTATATGTATAGCTGATTCACTTTTTATAAAGCAGAAACTAACACACCACTGTAAAACAGTTATACTCCAATAAAGATGTTAAAAAAAAAAGAAATATGTAAGCAAAGGGTAATAATAAATCATTATTTCCATGCTAAACCTGGCAGAGGATTTTAGCCACCATATATGTAGTAAAAACTATCTCACAATAAACCAAAATAGTGAAAAAGTTGAACCAGCATTGTGACAATAATCTTTTAAAATGTTAAGCAGACCCTAGCTTAAAGAAATTGTACTCCTTTTTGGAAGCAGACGTAACTAAAGTGAATCACTGCTGAAACTAGACCAGGGATTTAACTTATGATGTGATTCTGTGTTTGCTATGTCCATCAGGAGACCGGGTCTCTAAACTTTAGTTACAACTACGTTAAAGGAAGAAATTACCAGCATAAAAAGCCACTAACAGAGTCATAGATAGAGAGGCATCTATAAATAGCATCTCCCCTCAAAAAAATTCATTGGATGTTGCTGTTCCTGAGAAAACAGGAAGGTGGTTGAGATGTTTTAACAGTGTAATAACATAAATAAGCATAGAGCATAGCTGCAGATTGTATTCTTTAAAATATTTGTTACCCCTTTCTCTGGCCCACTGACATCAAGCTTAGCTATGTGACTTGCTTTGGACAATAAAAACTAAAAATAGAACTACCATACGACCCAGCAATCCCACTACTGGGCATATACCGTGAGAAACCCATAATTCAAAAAGAGTCATGTACCAAAATGTTCATTGCAGCTCTATTTACAATAGCCAGGACATGGAAGCAACCTAAGTGTCCATCGACAGATGAATGGATAAAGAAGATGTGGCACATATATACAATGGAATGTTATTCAGCCATAAAAAGAAACAAAATTGAGTTATTTGTAGTGAGGTGGATGGACCTAAAGTCTGTCATACAGAGTAAAGTAAGTCAGAAAGAGAAAAACAAATACCGTATGCTAATGCATATATATGGAATCTAAGGAAAAAAAAAAAAAAAAGGTCATGAAGAACCTAGTGGCAAGACAGAAATGAAGACACAGACCTACTAGAGAATGGACTTGAGGATATGGGGAGGGGGAAGGGTAAGATGTTGACAAAGTGAGAGAGTGGCATGGACATATATACACTACCAAACGTAAAATAAATAGCTAGTGGGAAGCAACCGCATAGCACAGGGAGATCAGCTCTGTGCTTTATGACCACCTAGAGGGGTGGGATAGGGAGGGTGGGAGGGAGGGAGATACAAGAGGGAAGAGATATGGGAACATATGTATATGTATAACTGATTCACTTTGTTATAAAGCAGAAACTAACACACCATTGTAAAGCAATTATACTCCAATAAAGATGTTAAAAAAACAATGAATAGAAATGATGTGTGAAAGCCATCACAAGGTTCTGCTGTGAAGATGATGTGGGGCAGGGCATCAGCACAGTGCATGAGCAAGAAATAAACATTTTCTCTTTAAGTCACTGATATTTGGATGTTATTTGTTACAGCAACATAATTTAGCCTACATGATATCGTGTATCACTTTTTGCTAAACAGTGCTGAACAAGACTCCATATAGCACTATAGCTCACCTTATGAACAGGAGAAGCACATCAGGGGAAATATTAATCAGTGCATTGGGACAAATATCCTTTCTTATCAAAATTATAAAGTGGATCCCAAGGAAGCACTATTTACAGAATGAAAGGAAACAAATACCTTCGTAAATGAAACTCAAGCAATGTGGTCCTTAAAGGAGGGCAAAGAAGGAAATCACACAATATGACAGGCAACAAATGGGAAAGGATATATGGAATGGGAGGGAGCAGTAACTCTGATTTTTATAAATCCAGTGTGTGTTCCAATTTGTGATGCATTTATCAATGGGGTCTATATTTAGTTTTATTTTTTCTTGCTCTGTATGCCCTTTCAACAACACACAATATTTAACTGCTACTACCCATAGGTGAAGGGTTATCAAAGCTGGTTTCTATCTTAAAATCTGCCCTTACATTTCAGACCCATATAACCAACCAGGAAGTATCTCTACATGATAGTCTATAGGCACCTTCCCATCTTTCACCTGGGTTAACAGTTAATAGTTTTCTTTAATACATAGACCAAAAACTCGGGAGTTATTCTAGACACGTCTGTCATAATCAAATAATGATTAACAGATTCACTTGATTCTATTTCTTTAACCATCCTTTTCTCAGAATGCTTCTTGCCTATACTCCTCATTATTTCACCTTGAATGTTACAATCATGTCATAGTTTCTTTACCTTCTGTCTCACTACAAGCATATTAGTCCTCAACATTACCATCTTAAGAGCTATGAAAAATGTAAATTTGACCATATAAGTGCCTCTTCTATTTTTAAACTTTTCAGTGACTCTCCACTTGCTTAAAAAAAAAAATGATAAAACTTTGTAGCACATAATTCCAGGCTCTTCATAACCTTCTCTAGTTTCTTCTCCGAAATAATTTTCTACCACTTCCTTCATACAACCGACACACAAAGCTTATATTTGCAAAATATTCCTCCATCATAAAACACATATGTAGGTATGGAAAAAGAATACATAAATACACATGTAGGTATGGGAAAAGAATACATAAATACACTAAAAATGGCATTTGCTCTGTATTTATCCGATAAAGCTTTTCACCTCCAATCTTCAGCAAAGCTGTTTCAATTATTCCTTTGTTTTTTCATGCCATTGGTGTACATGGTATCTGGACAAAGAATGTAAGTATTGATAGTGCCTGACACCATGCAAAATCATCTCAACCACAAATAATCAGTCAATTCTCGTCGCACATCTAAGCAGATTTCAGAAGTACATTTTCACATAGTGTCCATACAGCCACAAAAATGAGTTGTTGTTATTTCATACTGTGTGTATATACAGCTTGAGGAATATAGTGTTTTTAAGGCAGATTCCATTCGTATTTGATTCAAGGAACTAATTTAAATTGACAAAATATTTTTAAATGAATCATTCAAGTTGTGCTCAAATAAAAAATTTAGGGCAAGTAATTTATATGTGTGCCTCAAGCTTAAGAAACACCTGCCTCTTCTCACTGTATGTCACAACAGGGGGGTTCAATGGATGAATGGATTTGAGATTACATTAAATGCCTTGCAGCTTATCCAGATGCCAGAATAAAAATGTAGAAAACAAATACACCTTTGTGGAAATCAGCACTTTACAAATTTAAAAAAACTTTTTATTGAAATGCGATATATCTCGAGAAAAGTGCACGTGTCACAAATGTACAGCTGGATGCACTTTCACAATCAGGAACCCACACAACCAACCTCAGATTGAGAAACAGAACATCACCAGGCATCCCAGAATCCCTCTCTGCCTCCTCCTGACCTGTAATGGCAGAAACTAGTCTCACCTGTTCTTGTACTTTATATAAATGGAAGCAAATAGGAAAAAAAACCAAAAACAAATCTAGGTGCAAAGATACACTGCAGGGTATTTAAAAAATGCAGGGCCACTAGACCAAGCAAGGATACCTCACTCTTCTTAATCACAATTTCAATCATTGTAAGAGTAGGATAAAGTCAGAATTTAGACAACAGTAAAGGGAAATGAATGCACTTGATCATTTTTCAGTCTTCTGGTTTCTGACATATATAGTTGAGATAAATGCAATTCTTACTTCTCCACACACATTAACATTGAAAGCAAGTGATTACATTAGTTTTACCTATGATGAGAAATACAAGAAATACTTAAAGCTTACCAAGGTCAGAGCACCTTTTGCTATATACCTTATATTAATAAATCATTTTTTAAAGTTTTGAATTCTATCTTTTATAACATGTAAAGCTAAATGTATCTGGTTTCCAGCATGTCTTGGATATATATTTTAGGGGAAATATTTTATACTTGACTTTCCTAATAATTCTAAGCACAATTAAATTTATTTTTACTCTTCCCTTACCATTATTGAACCTATGCCCAGGTGACAAGAATTAGTTTTATATAAATCTAGGAAGATCATACTTTGGAGAATAACTGTTTCATTGAGCAACATCATAGACATGTGCCGAAAGCAAACAAATGATTTTTTCTTAACTGCACTAATGCTTCCCTCTCCATTCAGTTGAATAATTAACTTTATGGTGCAATACCTCACTGTCACTTAAGATTACCTCACCTTGCAGAGAGGCTGTTGACTCTGAATCCCCAGATAGCATGGAGCGTGCTAATAGTGAAGAGAGCAAGAAAGAAAGAGAAAGAAAGGCAATCAATCAAACAAACAAAAAGGGAAAAAAAGTTTGCATAGCCTGTATAGATAGGAGTAGAAAGGAAAGATAAAAGCTCTGTCAAGAATTTTCTGTAATTGTTAATCAACTATACACCAATATAAATTAAAAAAGTAAAAAAAAAAAAAAAAAATTTTCTGTAAAGAGTACTTTGCACTATCTTCTCTCAGGGTCCTTTTTCTTCGATTCATTCTACCACCTACTAAAACCTGAGTTTCCTTCTCACCAAATTCCTTCTAGTTTTTAAAAAGTGTAGTGCTTAAGCATGAAATTCCTCATATTTCCGACCCCCCTCACAAATTTACTTACCTTCACACCCGTCTACATATATTATTTTATTCTCCTGCTCATACAGTGTTTTTGTAGCTTCCTGTAGCCTTCAACAGCTTAACCTCTCAGTTTCAGTTAGTTCTTTCTCTTAAAATTAGTAATATATGTTCATGTCTCTAAAGAAAAAGTAGATTAAAAAAGTGGAAGTCTCAGATTTCCTTCCCCTCAAATGAAACAAAGTTAGTTAAATAAAAGACTAAAAAGAAATAGAAAACATCTATATCAACAGCTACTAAATCAAAATTTTACAAAAAGAAAGAAAGGAAAAGAAAAAAAGTACAAAGTATAATTTATTTTACTTCAAAAAGTGGAGATCAAAGAAGTGAGGAAAGGATTTTGGATTGGCACAAAGAACCAGAGAAAGATTTCACCTCTACATGCATGGACTCCCCAGAATCCACACTGTTGAGATGATCAAATCTGCGAAGTTTCAGAAAAATGCCAAAATTTTCAATTAAATGGAAGTCTATGTATGTTTGGACTATTGAAACTGGCTGCTGGGGAGAAAACAGCAAAGTCAAGAAAAGCAAATAATGAGTTTGATTCTCTAAGAAGGAAATGAAATCTCCTTGGCAAAACAATCCATACCATAAGAGTATGGTATATAACAAGTAAATTTGTGCCATCCACCATTGTGTAAAAAAATTAACTTCGTAAGACCAGAGAGCAGAGTTCAAGTGTTGTAACAAAGCCTGAATACAACCTCTCTAAACAAAGCCCTCCAACTTTACCATTTTCTTTACCTACAGAAATGTCAGAGAATGCCAAATTCCTAGCCCTCACAATATATTTGTGGGGAAAAAATCAAACTGGTCTGAGATATAATGGAAAAAGAATCTGAAGGTTTTGAAAAATTACATATGGGCAGAAACACCCAAGCACAAGAAAGATATAAAGTAGAAAATATTTAAAACACTACAGCGTGAAAGAAAAGAAGAAAGAAACAAAAGATATACAAAGAAAACCACCATAAGAGGAAATTTTAAGGAACCCCCCCAAAATGCTGTAGATCAATGAAATAAAAGCAAAAGATCTTAAAGATGAGATGACAAAACAACCACAAAAATAAGTAAAATTCCCAACGTGAGAAAACATATTGAGAACCTAGGAAACATCACTAAAGACTTAATATATTAATTAGACATAGCAAGTATTAATACAATAGTATAGAAACCTGAATTGTTGTAAAAAGGGCTTTAAAAAACCAAAGTGAATACTGATGAAAAACAATTTGATTAAGTAGCTACACATAAAGAAATACATACAGAAGGCAAAGGAAAAACAAGATAAAATGTAGTATGTATTTCTGAAGCAGAAAAGTCAACAGATGGTAAAGATTTATTCGACAATACACTCCAAAGGAATTTCTATTAAATTGGGGGTATTTAAAATGGAGTTTTGATAATATGAAGCACTCTGCTCCAGCGACATTTGATACAGAATGTTCAGTACATGATATGTCGTATATAAGGTATTGTTCCTTGACTATAAAGAAATCAGTGAGTAAAACAGAAAAAAAAAAAAAAAATCCCTTATTTCACAGAGCTTTCATTCTTTTGGAAATACGGCATGGAATGTGCCAAGTCAGTGACAGAGTCAATTCTAGATGAATTGAGCAAGGTATTTTCTATGTTCTTCTTTGAACTTCTCAGTATTTCTAGTTTCTGGAAAGAACAAAAAAACCCATGAGCCGGTATTCACTTTTACTAACTTCCTTATCACCCAAACTTTCGTTTCTCCCAAGACCACTTTTCTATTTACTGTAAATATGCTGGAACAAGTTATTAAATATTTTCGTAGAATTTCCAAAATCTTATGTGGGGAAAAGAATAACACTTCAAATATCTATAATTTTTAAAAATAATTATAAGAATAAATTGTAGAGTAAAGCAATTACTATCTAGCTATAGATAGAGTAGAGAGGCAATTTTAGTATATGGAATGTGGAGTCAGACAAATTCTGGTGCAAATCGAGCCTGTGTTGCCGAACACCTGGATGATCTTGAGAAATCCACTTGGACACTAATGTCTACCTATAAGATTAGTGTGGTATAAAATATGCATTGAGCTTCATATTCTTCCTATAATGACTATAGGACGCAAGTTGGTTCTTAATGCTATTTTCATTTTCCATATACTTCTTTTTTGTTTTGTAAGTCAAAAGCACATCTGGAAAATGACTTAAACAACAGTGGTGCTCAATACTGCATACACATTAGAATCACTAGAGAAGCTTTTTAAAAATACAGATGCCTGAATCCCATCACTGGGGATTCTTATATAATTGGTCTTGGGAGGGAATGAAGCTTCATCTTTTTTTAATCTCCCCTGGTGATTCTTATGTGCAGCCAGGTTTGAGACCTACTTATCTAGAAACACTTCAAATGTTTTCATCGGACTAGATTATTTTTAATTCCTTTAAGTCCTTCCACTTACATTTTGTTGAGTTGTGTCTGCCCTATAAAACTACTATCAGTCAAATGCAAATCCTTGTCAATTTTACCTCCTAAATATTTCTCAAGTTCATCTCCTACTCACTTTCCCTCATATTAGCAGTCTGGCCTTCATCATATTCTCCCTGGGTTATTAAATAGGTTCCTGACTGCTATCTCTCTCTGATTTTTCTTCTCAATTTTTTTTTCAGGCCAGCAATAGAATCTCATTCACTTCCTAAATCTTTTCAATTCTTACTTATCATGTAAGATGGAGCACAAGCCTTGCCCTTCAATGTCCTCCACCACTTTTCTCCTGCTTAACAATGAGCATATCTCTGCCACTTCCACTACACCATCTGTGTTCAAGGACCATCAAACTGATTGTAGTGTCATAACACTACGTGAAACATTGTGTTACTTTGCTTATTGCCATTCTGTTTCTTCTCCTTGAAATGCCATCCTTTTTTTTTTTTTTTTCTTTTCCAGGATCATCCTTTGAGATTTCTCAGAAATTCATCCCCCTGAAAAACTTCTAAGCTCTTTGTTCGAGGCAAAGAACAACTGCCCTATATTCATAAAGCTCTTGGTGCACTAATCACTCTACCAAAATTCTTCCATTAAATTGTAAGTTCCTCAATGAAGGTACTGTGTTGATCTTATCTTTGTATCACCAAAGGTTAGCATTTTTACCTGTGGTGATCAGTAAATATGATTTGATTAAATTGGTCCAAGGAGCAGAAAAATGTATCAGTAGATATTTTGCGCTTTCTAGAGTAGAAAAATTTCTCACTGGAAGTGGCAATTAAGAATATTTTTACTGAGTTTTTAAGAATCTTTTAGAGTTACTGATGGCTAAAACTAACTAGAGTTACCACATACTGTGATGGAAAAATTGTACTATATATTTTATGGGGTCATGATTTCTGTCTTGGAATATATGGAATAAATTAATGGGATCCTATCCCCTTGGATTGTGCAAATCATACATGGTACCCTAGGCTAACGCTAATCAAATATGCTAATGCCTTGAAACAGTAACTTTTAAAATTATGGCATTATGCTTATAAATTAATAAAAATATTCATCTCAAAATAAGTCAAAAAGTTTTTAAATCAGCAGATGTGAAAGTACCATTTAAAAAATGTTGTATTCCCTTAATCTTTTTCAAAACAAAGGAATTTCAACGAGAAGCCTCCATTTAAAAATGGATCACTTTTTTTAAAAAGTAGCCCTTTTTGTTTAATGATTTTATTCATGGGAAATAAATTTGTAAAATGACAAGTTATTAGAAGGCAAAAATTAAAAGTTAACCAGATTTTTTTTAAAGATTTACATGGTCTACTAGAAAAACCTAGTTCTGGGACCTTTCTTTCATAATTGATTTACCCTGTTGTGACAGATGTGCATATACTATTCAGTTTTCTTCTTGAAAAGAGTTTTTGATTTTGCCTTACACTTCTGCCCTGGCTAGTTGTCACCCATAGCTTTAGTTTACCTCATACAATGACTAGCCAAGCATCACAAGGAAATAGAATCTAAGAAATATTCTACAAGCATGAACTTGATAGGATCATGTCAGAAATGGCAGATCATCAAATTTTAAGAATTGGAGACTGTCTTCTAGATCTT
This sequence comes from Balaenoptera ricei, assembly GCF_028023285.1. Classification (NCBI taxonomy): domain Eukaryota; kingdom Metazoa; phylum Chordata; class Mammalia; order Artiodactyla; family Balaenopteridae; genus Balaenoptera; species Balaenoptera ricei. Next base: position 130,186,399 of record NC_082640.1, read on the forward strand.
ATTAAGATGGTAATTCATACCATCTTCAGTTTGGTACCTTTGCAAGCAACATGAACAATCTGAGATCCCATGTAGATGCCACGCCTGAAATATGACTTGGATGGTTTGGGATGATGACCTGTTCGGGGCATCCAGCACTTCCATTGTAGGGTAAGTTTTGTTGTCACAAGTCAGTGTCCAGGCAGATGATGCATTCTTGACAATGAAGCCCCATAATTACCTGGTATATTCCAAAGACTGTTACCATTTTTTCAGGCTGTAAAAATGTTCTTAATGCTGGTACTGATCAGTTGATAGTTTCCCCACATCTTTTACGGCTGTAAACTGGGGAAATTTTTTGATAGTACAATCAGATATTTTGCTTCCAGTATCTAAAAGAAAGGTACTGTAAAAATAACTGCCAATTTCCTTAGAATCCACTTTCAAATTCAACAACCCAGTTTGAACACCAGTTATAAAATACCCTGGATCCTTGTTATGACAGTCTCCTTTTTGTTAGGACACATAGTTCTTCCTGTTCCCAAATTACCTCAAAGAGATATCAATAGAGACAAGTTTAATTTTGGACTTCAGCTTATCCAAGAACCAAGCCCATTTGAGGAACCACTTTGTCATTTTACCAGCTTCCTCCTGAAATTCGATCATTCTCCAAGGGAATCTTGGGATTTCTGCCACATTCGTAGACCAGATGAATACTAAAAGTGGACTTATCTCAGTAGACCACACTTATGACTAAGAGATTGAAGAAAGACCACTTGAATCAGTATTTGACTCCTAATTTTTTCTAATGGAATAATCTGATATCTGAACTAAGATGTAGGCACAAAGCTTTTATTACATGTAATAGATTTGAATAAAACTTTATATGCCCCAAAATAGGAATAATCAAATAAATCATGATGCATTTTTATTATGAAATGTATGTTTTCATTTAAATGTTGTTTATGAAAGATGAAAGATATTCAAAACAACATAAAATGCCTTTGATGCAGCATTACATAAGAAAAAACAGGACACAAAATTGTATATCATATATGATTTAAAATATGTGATAATATATGCATAGAAAAAATAGAAAATAACACAATAATGTTATGTAGTGATTATCTCTATCAGGTAATTATTGACGGTTTATTTTACCTTTACCTGAAATTGCTCTGCATTTTCTTTTTTTAACTATCAATCATTTTTATAATAAAAACTTTAGAAAAAAATTAATTCAGATCACATTAGATATTGATGAACAGAAATATGCTCAAATTTTTATGTTTTAAATTATTTTATGGTGTTTTTGAGAGGATAGATTATATATATGAATAATATATATGAGTAATACACTTTAAAATATTAACTCATTTAATCCTAATAACAACCCTACTGAGGCAAGTTCTATTATCATGCCTGTTTTACAGATGAGGAAACTGAGGCACAGGACACCAAATAACTAAGTAACTTAACCAAGAACATACATTCTTGGTGATGGAACTGGGATTCTAGAATATGTGCTATTAGCTATTATGTTATACTTCCAATTATAATGACTACATACATTTTATATGCTTTTTAAAATTGACTGGTAGATTGTAATTTACTGAATATTAAAATAGGTTTTGCTCAAAAAACAAATTAGCATTTATAAAACCAACAAACCAAAAATAAAATTATTCTGTTACTTTCATTCATGGTATCCACACCTAATGAGCCATTTTACTTTAATAAACTTGAGGACAGATGCCTCTCAAGAAGCACTTTCTCACAATGCATGGCCATGTTATTGGCTTTAAAATGTTTACAGACCTATTTAATTTTTTAGATTTCTCTAAAATTTTGCAAAATGTTAATTTTCATAGCCAGCATTTTGTAGTATCTATGGAAGGAATTTCTTTTACATTGGCCTCATAAGCATTTTTTGATTGAAGATACAGTTTTTAGAGAGACTGCTGAGCTTGAGTTATAAATGATAAGCCCTTTTTTTTATCACAGCTGGTTCCATTAATCACTCAGCATGGATAACCATGTGCTGAAATGTACCTTTTCTCTGTGCATATTACTAAGCATTATTGTTGGGATATGTTTGGGTTTGCACTTTGCAGCTGCCAGATATGCCTTGTTATATATTGCTTAAACATGAGTTTCCAAGAACATGAATAAACAGTGTTTTTAATAACAATAGCTATCACTCTCACAAAGAAGTAGTCTGTAATTTAGCAAGTTTTCAATTGAAAGTATAAAGAAACTATGCTAAATAAGCCCCATAAGAGAACAGATGTTCTCCTGCTTGGTTTCCAAAAAGTTTACATAATTTAAGCGATGTAAAGTTTTCAATAAACATATTTCCATAAACATAGATTATTTTCATTCTCAACAGCAAACATTTACTACGTCTTGATATGTGCTGCAAATTCTGCAAGATATTATAACGCAAAGATACAGTGCCTGTTCTCAAAATTGTGTTTGGGACAGGATAAATCATGGAAAAAATCAGATAACTGGATGGCTGAATGAGTAGGTGGGAAAATAATTAATAGCCAGGTAAACAGTATAGGAATTTGGAATCTGAAATTTTATTTGAATCCTTCTTGACAAGGGTAACTTTCCTAACTTCACAAATTCTGTAATTGCACATTTGTAAAATTAGGCTAAATGGGAATAAAATAAAATACGTAAAACATGCCACAGTAAATAATAATAATGGTAGATGTCATCACTGTATGAGGTGAAGAGCAAAAGATCTGCATCTACTGTTGTGTTCACTGGGGCTTGGTTAATTATTGGCTTTTAGCAGGTTTATGATAAATACATGTTTCAGAAGGATGATAACAGGAAATAATTCCTTCAGGAAATCAAGAGCAATATTAAGGGCTAAAACCTCAAAGAAAAATTTCCCAACATGATATAACTTGAGCTGTACATAGGGAAACACTCTAGAAAATATATAATTATTGAAAAAGTAAAAAGGGCAATCCAGATAAAGCCAATTTTGGAGGCAGATATACAAAGGTTGAAACCTTAACAACTGAATATATAAACTTACTTGTATAGCAAATGTGTACAGAAATAAAATTGGAGAAATAGCTAGAGTGATCTCATTATAAAGATTCTTATAAGTTAACATAATGCTTTCCAGGTTCATCCATGTTGTTGCAAATAGCAGGATTTCCTTCATTTTACGGCTGAATTATATTTCATTGTGTGTGTGTGTGTGTGTATAATATTTTTTATCCATTCATCTATGATGGACACTTAGGTTGCTTCCACTTCTTCATATTATGAATAATACTGCAATGAACATAGGAGTGCAGATATCTCTGAGATGCTGATTTCACTTCTTTCATATATATTCCCAGAAATGGGATTAATGGATCATATGGAAGTTTTATTTTTAATTTTTTGAGGAATCTTCATACTGTTTTCCATTCCTGCTGCAGCAATTTGCACTACAACCAATAATGTACAAGGATCCCTTTATATCCACACCCTTGCCAACATTCATTATCTCTTGTCTTTTTGTTAATAGCCATCTCAAATTGTCTGAAGTGATACCTCACTGTGGTTTCGATTTGCATTTCCCTGAGGATTAGTGATGCTAAGCATCTTTTCATGTACTAGTGGGTCTTAATATATTTTCTTTAGAAAAATATCTATTCTGGTTCTTTGCTTATTTTTTATCAGGTTATTCATTTTTTGCTATTAAGTCGTATGAGTTCCTTATGCATTTTAGATATTAACTCCTTATCATACATATGGTTTGCAAAAATTTTCTCCCATTCTGTAGGTTGCTTTTTCATTTTTTTGGATTATTTTCCTTGCTATGCAAAAATTTTTCAGTTAATGAATGGACTTAGAGGGCATTACGCTAAGTGAAGTAAGCCAGGCAGAGAAAGATAAATACTGTATGATAACACTTACATGTGGAATCTTAAAAAAAAAGGCAAACTAATAAAGAGTAAAATGATAGTTGCCATGGGCTGGACATGGTGGCAGCTAAGGAAAACGGGGGAGTTATTGGTCAAAGTGTACAAACTTTTATTTATAAGATGAGTAAGTTCTAAAGATCTAATGTACGGCATGGTGACTACAGTTAATAATATTACATTGTATATTTGAAATTTGCTAAGAGAGTAGAATTTAAGCATTCTCATAAATCAGATAATTTAATGAAGTGATGGATGTGGTAATCATTTCACATTGTATATGTATATCAAATCATCACATTGTATACTTTAAAAATATAAAATTTTATAAAGCAGAAATAAATGAGACAGGAAATAAGCATACAATAAATAGAAAGAAAAAGCACAGGAAAAACTCAACTATCTTGTTGGAGTATGCAAACTTAGGTGTTTAAATTATAAACATAAGCCAGAAAGTTAGTACCATGAAAAGTCAGAATACAGGTTACTTTTAGGGAAAAGAGTAATTTTGAATGGGATGAGGCAGGCAGAGGGCTTCTGAGATGCTAGCCAACTATACAGGGTAGTTACACAGTTGTTTGCTTCATAATAATATTATTATTAAAATTTTTATTTTAGACCAAAAAAATAAAATTTTGTTTGTCAATTTTACCTCAATTAAAAAAGGTTAACATAAAAAAGAAAATAATACAATATACCAATAAAATAAGAAGTCATTAAGGTTCTGTGAATGGAAAGATAAAGTGTAAAGACAGTATTTTAGAAGTACAAAATAAGTGTACAGAAAAAATTAGAATTCATGAGAAAATACTGAGGCAAAAAGAAATAATTATCCTAAACATGCAGAGAATAGCTGTACCTTTAAAAGTTACTCAGTCAAGAGACTGAGAAGAAATAGTTCAAATATGGAGAGAATCCTTAATGAAATTTATTTATTTATTTATGTTTTTAAAATTTTAATTTTATATTGAAGTATCATTGATTTAAAATGTTGTATTAGTTTCAAGTGTACAGCAAAGTGATTCAGTTATACATACACATGTATCTATTCTTTTGTAAATTCTTTTCCCATTTAGGTTATTACGAATATTGAGCAGAGTTCCCTGGGCTACACAGTAGGTCCATGTTGGTTAATATATTTTAAATATAGCCGTGTGTACGTGTCAATCACAAACTCCCAATTAGAGATATATTTTTTCCTAAATATGGCTAAAAAATTAGAAGTTAGTATAATATGAAATACAAGCAAAAATGGCAAGATAAAAGGGGAAAAATTTTAAAAACCCTGTAATTCGCTAGAAAATAAAAATGCATTAAATTCAATAAATTAAATGACTAGTAAATTTGATAAGTGCTCACAGAATTAGGGAAAGCAAAAAGAGATGAAAACAATGAATAAAGATCTTGACTAACAAGGACAGAGAGGAATAAACCAAGATGAGAAATAGTCGTATATTGTATGATTCTAAAAAGAAAAAGAGAAACAATAATCAAGAGATTTAGAAATAAAAGTTACTGAGATTAACATTTATAGATCTAGTTATAGATCTATAGATCTAACATTTTATAGATCTAAGTTTTATTGGATCAAAGCCCCATCCATCCTGCTCCATATTGTTTATGTCTACTTTTATACTATGCTAGATTTGAGTAGTTGCAACAAGGACGGTATGACCCATGAAGCCTAAGATATTTCATCTCTAACCCTTTATAGAAAAAGTTTGTAATCCCTGATGTATACCAAACCACACCTGATAAATAGTAGCTGCTTGTCATTATTATTACCTTATTTTTATTTGAAGTATTTTTCAATTGTGTCCAGCTCATTTGAAAATAAAAAAATACATAGCAGCATCATAAATATGGAATATATATTTCAACAAAAGTCATAAAAATGTGTAGTGTTTTACAAAAATTTAGAAATTTACTACTTCACATGCTATAATAAAGGTGAAAGTTCATCTTAGTGCAAAATTTTTTAAAAGCAATTTGAGAGCAGGCAATAAGAAATGTTTGTCCTTTCAACAAAGAAATGTCAATTTCTGAAATCTACAGGATGATTTTGGAAATAAGAAACATAAATAAAGATTTACTCTGTGAAAAATTTTTAAAAATGGAAGAAAGCAAAGTTGAAGGAGTTCATTTTTTACAGAGTATTACAAACACATTAAAATGTTTTACTAAGGTTTTTAATAAAAATACATATTATATATCTCATTTTTTCAGTCATCCATTCATTCCCCCCAATAAATAAATATTTATTAACGTCTACTTTGTCTAGATACAATGCTAAATGCTATATACATAATGGTAAAAAAAAAATACACTATCCCTGCCTTCTTGGAGCTTATAGTCAATCTATTAGAGGAGAAATGACATCAAATAGTCATGCAGATATAAAATTGCAAAATGTGCTAAGTGACATGAAGAAACAATGCTGAGAAATATAATGCATTTAACAAGGAGTGTATCTAGTCTTCTGAAATTGAGTTAAGGGAGCAGTAAGAGAGGCACAGCATAAGAGAATTGGAGGTTCTAGACAGTGCAATAAAGGAATAAAGAGTTCAAGGACTGAAAATTTTTTAAACTATCATTATTTGCCAGACAGGATTGTGAATATAGAAAAAAATCTGCACACACTATTGGAATTAATAAATTAATAGCGAGTTTGCTGGAAGCATGGTCAGTAAACAAAAATCCATTCTATTTCTCCATGTCAGTAGTAATAGAAAATATAATTTAACATGGGAGCCATTTTCAGTAGCATAATAAATCAGATAACCAAGAAAAAAATGCAACAAACAGTATGTGAGACTTCTACTTAGAAAACTAAAATGAATGATTGAGAGAAATTAAGGAACTAATTATGGAAGAATAGACCATAAGCATGATTATAAACTGTCAATTCTCTCTAAGCTGATCTATAAGATTTATTTGAAATCACAATCAAAATTTCAAGAATGGTTTTGGGTAGGTTATTGATAAGTTGATCTCAAAACTTACATGACATGCAAAGTTTAGAGAATAGCCAAGTTAATCTTGAAGAAGAAAGAGAACAGTAGGACTATATGACCAGATGTAAAGATTTATTAACACCCTATGGTAAATAAGAAGGTGAGGTCCTGGCCCCAAAATAGTTCAATAGACCTATAGAACAGAGTAGAGCCTGGACTCATACCCAGTTGTATGATTTATGACAAAGTTTATGCTGAACAAATATGGGAAAAGGGTGGGATTTTCAACAGAAGTTGTTGAATCAACTGGATTCTCACATGCAAAAAATTAATTGTGAACCTCACTATAAACAGAAACATCCCAGTGAATTGTAAATCTAAATGTGTGAGGCTAAATCAACAATATTTTAAAAGATATGTATATCTATATATCAATCTATATATATATAGAATATCTTTATGACCTTGCCCATAGTCATTTATTAAACAGGGTATCAAAAGCATTAATAACAAAGAGAAGAATTGATAAATTGGGCCACAAGAAATGAAGAACTTCTGTTTATCAAAAAATCCACTGAAAAGTGTGAAAAGGCAAGCCACAGAGCAGATGTTTGCCCAAAATATACCTGAAAAAGGAGTTTTACACAGAATATGTTTAAAACTTCTATGCACCAATAAGAAAGAGCCATATATTCCAATTTTTTAAAGGATCAAAATAACTTAGCAGACAATTCACAAAGAATGGCCAAAAAAAAAAAAAGACAGGTGAACATATTAAAAGATGCTCAACTTCACTAGCCTTCATCAGGGAAATGGATATCAGTATAATTCCATGCAGAAGGTCTAACATATAAAAAATAGGTAATAACTAATTGCTGGTAAAGATGTGAAACATATGGATTGTCAATGAACTTTAGTTTTCTCATTACTATTTTTTCTTCCACTAGTTTGGGAATTTTATACCCATTTTCTATTATCTTAGTAATGACTCTTGAAAGTTTTTAATTTAAGAAGTTAATTTAATTTCTTATGTGGAAGGGGTAAGGGCAAGAAAGAGCAAAGACACTCCTGAATAAAAATAAGGTGAGGGAAATCATTCTGCAAAACAGTAAAATTTTGTAAGAGCTACAGCAATTAATACACTGTGGTGTTTGCACAAGAATGGGCAAATAGAATAGAACAGAATAGATTATGCAGAAATAAACTTATTTCTATTTAAAACATTAGATGTGAAAGAGTTGGAAAGAAAAATATCTATTCAACAATATTATTATTATTATTATTAATTGGTTATATATATATATTTATAAAACAACATGAAATTTGATTTTTTACTAAATAGTGCATGCTCCCCAAATCAAAATGGATCAGTTAGAGTCTTAAACCTGGAAGACAAAATCTTAAAACTCATAAGAACTATAAAAGAATAGCTTAATAATCTCTGGATAAGAAAATATTTATTAAGTAATTTTTTAAGTTTACTGAATGTAATAGAAGGGAATAATACACTTGATTTAGTCAATAACTTCTGTTGATAAGAATAAACTATAATGAAGCAAAATGCAAGCAACAGACACATAAGTGGCAATAATAGGTATTCAGATTATATAAAGAACCCCTGAAAATCTATAGGTAAAAAGCATAATCTAATAGAAAAATAGAAAAATACTAAAAGAGACAATTCACAGAAGAAAACAAATCGTTTTAAAATGGTAAACACATGGAAAAAGATGTTCAACTTCATCAGTAATAAGGAAAAGCAAATTAAAACTCCCAATGAAATGCCATATTACACATATATGTTGGACAAAAATTTACTGACAGTAACTAATGTTGGTGAGGATTTTGAAAAATATGGGACTCATTCTTATCAGAAAAATAAAATGAGATGACAATTTTGGAAACTATATACCATTATCATGTGAAACTACATGCTACTGCATTGTACTTCAAGATATATGCACTATATAATCTCTGCCATATGTGAACTGAGATATGTACAAGAATATTCTTTGTAGCATAGTTTTTTAAAGGGAAAAAAAAACCTAGAAACTATCCAAATGTCTATGGATTAATAAATAAATTATTGTTTACTTAAACAAAGGATTTTTAAACAATGGAAATGAATGTATAAGATGCAGCTGACAAAAATGATACGAGTGATGAATACAAATAGAGCCAAACACAAACAAGAAAAGTTCACATTTAGAATAAATTCAAAATTCTTTACCCTGACTTTCAATTTCTACACATTCTGGTTCCATCTGATACTATTCTTATGAATAATTTATTTGTTGATTGATTTACTTTCTGTCTTCCCGCTGCTGAAACTGGCATTCCACGAAAATGGAGATTTTTATCTATGTTGTTCAGTAGAAGAGTGACTGACATTCAATGAGTCAGTACACTATTACACTTAAGTAATTATAGTTCATATTTGCATTATTGCAATCTATTTACTGTCCCTGAAACTTTGGATTTTCTATGGTGATTGCAGCTTCCTTGGGTACAAAATAAATTTCACTATGGTCCACAATGTTGATGATTTACCTTGTATCTATTCTGTCCCTCCTGTTTACTAAGATAAAAATTAATTCTGTTTAGGGCTCTACTGTATGCAGAGAAGTTCTAAATATATGAGCTCCATTACAGAAATATGAACAAATGTCACACTTTTGGACAATGATGTGTGTAGAATTTCAGATAAGCATTTTAAAGAGAAGCAGACCCTATGGCACATCACATGTCTTTTTCATGTTCTCTTCATTTTCCTGCCTGGAATATAGCAGGAATCCAGACCTAGACTTCCTATCCTTTTGTAATATAAGAAAATTTAACTGCGGGAAATTTATATTTCTTTGGAAAAGGAAAATATGTGTGTCAAAATTGGAAAAAAGTGAAAAAAAAAAAGGATTGAAAGGTAAATTGATAAAATCTCCAAGAAAACAGAACTAAAAGATATAAAGCGAAAGATCAGAAAGGAAAAAAAGAGAGAAATAGAGGATAATTCTAAGAAGTTCAATATGTGACTATTAGGATTTCAAGAAGAAAACCTAGATGTGAGGAATAATCAGAAGAAATATAAATTGCCTAGATTTGAAGGACTTATATGTTTCTTAGTAATAAATGAATGGAAATCTAAATCAATGCGCATTTATTTTTTAACTTCATTATTATTATTGTTTTTGGCTGTGCTGTGCGGCATGTGGGATCTTAGTTCCCCGACCAGGGATGGAACCCATGCTCCCTGAAGTGGAAGTGCGGAGTCTTAACCACTGGACTGCCAGGGAAGTCCAATACACGTTAATTTTAAACTTCAGAAGACTGAACTTCTATCACCCTAAGCTTTGACATGTGAGCTCACATTCAGCCATTCTCCTCATCCACTCACATTCCATTCCAGTAGCTTCTCTTTTCTTTATTTGATCAGGTCTTGACCAAATAGACTCACAGCATAAATAAATATAAAAGCTTCATTTTTTTTATAATCGTGAGGCTTCAAGCACAGCATTGTAAATTCTTCCTTGTTTTAAACCATTTGTTTCTGAGCCAAGTATCTGAAAAGCTCAGCACAGTGTCCTGTGTGTATTATGTATGTGAGTATACATACACAAACATATATAGGCATGTTCATACAAATATGTGTGTACATATATATGCATATATCTTTGTGTGTGCATATAATTACATATATGTACACACATATATAGTACTTATGTATGCAGATGTGTGTAGATGTACATATATGTATAGTTACACACTATTCTGTGTAGAAGAGTCTTATTATTTATACCATTTGCACTTTGTTTTTTAAACTATTTTATTTATAGTCCTATAAAAAATTTTAACCTTTTATTTTGTTGGAAAAATCTCCCTTATATGGAATCTCAGTAAAGAGTATCTTGAAGAAGACACATCAATAATTTAACTAGGTGTGAAATTAAAGAAATGCACTTGCCAGAAACTTTTATTTTTTTGAGTGTTTGAGTTTTGAGTTGATGCAGCATCCTTAGCCTACTTCTCTGGTTCTCAATTTTGGCACCCCACTACAATCACCTGAGAGCTTTTAAAAATCCTGATGCCCAGACTTCCTGGAAGACCAATTAAGTATGAATATCTGGGAGTGGGACCCAGGCATCAGTATTTGTTAAAACTCAGCAGCTGATTCCAATGTGCCACCATGATTGAGAACTGGAAGGCCTGAAGGGGATGGAATGAAGTACAGGAGGTGATTTATGTGTATTTAGGGTAGGAGCTCTTCATGGGTAATTTAGTAAAATACATGGTAAGGCTGCAAATTTTTCATTCATAAATAAATAAATAATAGATAAATTCTCTCACACACACACACACACACCTTTGACTTGTATTTTGTGAAAATAAAATAAATATCTCTATTTCACTAAAATTCCAGCTCATTTTGTTGTGCAAAATTAATAACTGAAAAGTTATTTTCAGAGACTGGTGGCTCCTTCCAGATGTACCATAAATACTTCATATGTTGATGTTCCCTGTATTTCCAATCATCAACTCTATAGAAAAATTAAGTAGGTTATATATCTCCATTAAAGATAACTGTAAACAATAAAATGTCTCTCCCTAAAATATAAAAGGGTGCTAAATAGAATTGATTCTGAATATAAATATATGAGGAGATTTTTATTAAAAAATAAGAATGTAAATTTACATGTCAATTTCTCAATACTTTGAATTAGTATTTACCTAACAGTGATTCTATACATCATAGACTTCATCCTGGGTTATTTTAATACAGAGATAAAAGGCAGGAAAAATAAATGGTTCCACCTTATTTTTTTTTTTATAAATTTATTTATTTTATTTGTTTATTTTTGGCTGCATTGGGTCTTCGTTGCTGCACACGGGCTTTCTCTAATTGCTACGAGCTGGGGATACTCTTTGTTGTGGTGCGTGGGCTTCTCATTGCAGTGGCTTCTCTTGTTGCGGAGCGCAGGCCCTAGGCGCGTGGGCTTCAGTAGTTGTGGATCGCGGGCTCTAGAGCGCAGGCTCAGTAGCTGCGGCGGCGCGCAGGCTTAGTTGCTCCGCGGCATGTGGGATCCTCCCGGACCAGAGCTTGAACCCGTGTCCCCTGCATTGGCAGGCGGACTCTCAACCACTGCGCCACCAGGGAAACCGCTACAGTTCTACTTTATTATAACAGTTTCTCACAATAAAGAAAAATCGTGTTTTTGACTAATTTGGCTGAGAATATGAAGTTCAAATAAGAGACATATCAATTTTATTTCCTAGAAATCTTTTAAAATATGCAGCTTCTTTGAAGACATGAACAATGACAAAATGCCTAGCAGTAATATAAATCATGTTCCACATTGGAATCAACAAGTGAACTTCAAAAAAACGAAGTCCTTCTTCTACACCCAGAAAATCTGACTTAATCCTTTGGGGTGCAGTCTAGACATTGTAACTTTGAAATATTCCCCAGTATTTTACCCATTACCATAGAGTTAGTACACACAGATTATATGTCTTAAAATATGATAGTTCAACGTTTGGTGTTAATTTCATAAAAAATTAACACTTTCCTCCTTTTTGGAACCATGAACTTCGCATACCTGCATAGGAGTTTTCAAGAGAAATCCTTAAGAATATATAAAGTGTTTTTGCTGAAATCACAAAAAGCAAGAAAGGGACAACTATTGTAATAGTTTGACAACTATTTGTTTGTTTGTTTATTTATTAGTTTGACAACTAATAGTTTGACAACTATTTATTACATGATTTCCTGCCATCTGAAAAATCTCAGATGTGGCAAATCTACCTCCCCAACTCTGTAGTTCTAGCTCTATGAGGTACTTATGAAGTGAGGTTAAATTTACTATTTAGCATGAAAATGGGAAAGAGAATTTGTATCACATGCCAAGAAACAATATATCAGGATATCTCCTTTAAAATATATCTGTCCTTACCCCCAAAGTTTTCATTTTAGTGTCAGCCACTTACCTCCATGTCTATCTATCTCCATTTTTTCCCTTAAGATCACCATTATTAACCCACAATCTTTATTTTTAATAAAGCTCCAAAGCCCAGGAATTAGCTCCTCCTACCCCTCTTAGAATCAAGGACCATGTATTGTACTTGAGTATATGTATGCTTAATGAATCTCATTGCCTGCCACTATCTGTATAACTCCAAACAGTTTCTTGAAATATTCTCTCAAAAAAATTAGATCTTATTAAAGAGAAAGAGGAGGAAAGAATGGATCATTTCCAGCTACTAAGAAAATAAAACTTTCTCCATATTGTTATATTGGTATGAAGAATGTCTAAAACCATCCTTTGTTCCCCCTCCTAATGCTTCCATCAATCTGAGATGTTCAACCCCATTTTAGTTAACATAGTGAAAACCCTAAGACTTGCGCAAAAGAGACAATGTAGCACTGCCTGCCACTCCTGATTCATGTAGAATTCTTGCGACTAAGAAAGAATGGAAGTTTGGATAGAAACGACAGTGCCCATTAATTTCAGAACCTTCAGGAAACTATGCTTTTGGAGAACCCCTTCCAATATGCCCCCAAGTTAAGAAAGAAATGGCAAGGACTTTCCCACTGGCTACTGCTGAAGCCTGCTGTAACTTAAAAGGTGTGAACAGTCAGTTAATTCAGTTTCAGTTAATTGAATTCAGTTAATTGGATTCAGTTAGTTTTGTTTGTTATATTCCAGGCACTTCTTTAATTGATTTACAGAGTTTGAATCTCATTTCTCAGATCAAGCCTATAAGGTACTGATAGTATCTTCATTTTCAGAGAAGGAAACTAATGGTCATAGAAGTCAAGAAATAAAAATGCAATTCCAGAACAAGAAGCTTCTTCAGCGTTGTGGCACGTAGTGTTGTCCAGTAAGCCTAGATACATGATTTGTGACCAGGGTCTGATATTGCACTAGCAGGCATAATTCTCTGGCCATAACTCTGGGATGCTTCTGACCTGCACCATCCTGATTGCTTCTAAGTTCCTCCAAACTGCCATCCATGCATAAAGAAACTTTTCTACTAGGCCAGAGATCTGAAATAAACAATCCTAGAAGGTCAATCACTGAACCATAAAGGGAGAAAGGGGACAAGAGAGCAGGCCGCCCTTGCTCCCTGTGATCTTGGCACTGCATACTTCTTATTGATGCCTCAGTTTTAACCAGACGGTGCTGGATTAAGTGGATAAAGGACATTTTGTTTTCCTCAATTCATTTTTAAAAAACCACTTCCAGTACATATCAAATCTTAACAAATATGTAAATTCTTTGTAATTGGCATAATTGGCCCAATCAGTGATAATAAAAATGATCATGCTGATAACAACTGGTCTAAGCCCTTAAAAATTATCTCATTTAATTACAGTAACCCTAAATATGTTTTATTACAATACTTATTTTACAGATAAAGATTTTGAGGCACTAATATGTTAAATAATTCATCTCATTTCACACAGAGGAGATCTCTTCTTATGGTCTGTTTTCCCCCAATCTGGGATACTATGTGCTTCAATTATTTTAGTGATTCAGCAGAACTGGTATTTGCTAAGTAACAATTCATGCCTAAATTTTTCAGACTGTTGAGTATTTTGAGTATGTCATTATTCATAGAACTCAAAATATCATCTATATAAAGTAGCCATTCTGAACAGCACATATTTAAAATTACAGACTCTTGGAAGACAGAAGGATCATTAACCTCCATGGGAAAAGCTTTCCAAATGACAACTTGTTCTTTCAACATATGGATGCCATATTTTCTCTTTCCTCTCTAACCAAAAGGATTTGATATCACACACTTCTGAAATCCAGCACCAAAAAACATTGTTCCTAGAAAATAATCTTCATGATTCTTGGTTCCCAAATTTACTCGCATGCCAATGAAACATAAAGATTTTATCAGAAATACAGAATCCTAAATCCCATCCTAAACCTAATGAATCTGAATCTACAAGTTTAAGGCCTAAAACTCTGTATTTTAACAAGCTTTTCAAGTGATTACAAGCCACACAGTCCAGCACTGATCTTCTTATTGGATGGAAAGAAACCAAAGCTTTAATGGTTATCAAAATGTGATCTCCGGGCCTGCAATGTCAGCATCGCCTAAACTTGAACTTTAATTCATAACTGCTGAATCAGAAATCTAGGGATAGAGCCCAGCAACCTCTGTTTCAACAAGAGTTCATATGATTCTGATGCATGATTAAGCTTGAGAGCCATTGTTTGACCAGTATTTCTCAAATAGTAATGTGCATATGGGTCACATGGAGATTCTGTTAAAATGTAGATTCTGATAATGCTGGTCTGGAGTGGAGTATGAAATTCCTCATTTTTAATATGTGCTTTGGTGATGCTAATCACCATACTCTACGTGTGACTATTTAAATTTAGTATAGTTCACACAAGGCAAAAAAAATATCAGTTCTTCAGCAACACATGGCTGGATGCTACCAGATTAGATAGCACAGGTATAGAACATACATACCACTGTAGAAAGCCTATTCAACAGCATTGCACTAGAGCTTCTTGAGCATGTAGCTGAAGGTGACACTGTGTATCTATTCAGAGGACAGAAATCCATGCACATCTACATTTTCCCAATGTTTTCTCACCACTAGAATGACGAAAATGTCTCTGTTAAGGGATTCAGTGAAAATATTGCTAAAAGTGAGTCTTTTAAAATGATCACTAAATCATTAATTTGAGAAAGCTGAGCATAGTTCATATTCAACATATAATGAGTGAAAAACACTCCTGGTTACAGCAATAACAATATCTCTTTTCATTTTTCAGGTACTAAAGGATGCCCCGATCAAAGCAATGTGGATTGAATCTGAAAACCCATTTGGGACAGTCTCAGGAATGAAAGAATGGGATTAGAGTATTTGGATTTTTTTTCTACCTCTGTTTTGTTCTCTTTTTCGTAGGCTTCTGGATGCAGTCATTGGATGGTAAAAATATCAAGATGTTCTGTTAAAGTTTGTTGGTTGTGACTTTGAACACAAACTTTGAAAATATACTATTGGCCCAATCAAGAATCATCTTCACTATAGCTCTTCTGCAGAAGGAAAACAAAAAACAACCAAAAATTCAAGCCTTTATTAAACAACTAACAAGAACAGCTCTAAAATGACAGTTATAGGGGAAGCAAGAAGCTGGCAGAATTTATAGGGGATGGTAACTCAAAATTCACCCTGTTCTGGGAATTTTTTATTGTTAAGATTCTCAGAAAGTATGGGGAAACTGAAGTTGCATTCATCGTTGGATGGGATGTAGAAAAAGATAGGGGTCATGGTTTTTCAGTTGTTAGTTGGGAAATTTTGGTTTAATAAAAAGTGTATCCAGAAAGAGTTGGATCTAAGTTCTTACTAGTGTCAGTGAAAAAGTATGTCATGTTCATTATTTTTCACATTACTGTCCTGAACTCCATATATCTTAAAAAAAACTCAACTTTTATAATCACATATTCAAGACAGTAATAACCATCAATACTCAAAGCACATATTGTTTCACTCAATTTACTAAAATGTTGATCAGTTTTGTTCTTTACACTACTTTAAACTTTTGAATATTGTAATGGATATTGACTTTGCCTGTCATGTATTCCCTTCATCTCTCCGTAAACAGGGCACATCAGAGACCAAATACCACATTCTCCTGGCCAAAGGATTTAATTCATCCATTCATTTTTTCATTCAATACACCAAATATTCAAGTATTTATTCAACATACAATACATCCACTGTTCTAGATGGTAGAGATGAAGCAATAAACAATCCATTAAGATTTCTGACCACATATTTATTTTCTATTAAATGGAGAAACACAACAAACAAAAATAAACAAGAAAAACTCTGTAGCGATCAGTGCTATGATTTTTAAAAGAGTCAACATAAATAACACCCATTGGCACTAACACCAGCTCCGCATGTTCTCTTTCTGCATATGGTTTCCTAACCCACTTTTCTGGGCTTAAAACTAGTTAGATCATATTTCTTTTACATTTTTATTTTCTTCTCTGAGGACCCAGACCAACACAATCTAAATGGGTACCTGTTTCAACAACAAGAGTTGAACATAACCTACAAAGAAAGAATTAAGTACTCTATTGGGGGAGGAAGCAATTTGAAGGAGTAAACTTCAGAGGTCAAACTATTTTCATTGTTCTGTTTCCTTATTTCTTTAGTGCACATGAGAGTATTTCTTCAGGGTGGTATTTTATGCAAAATATTCAGATTAATATTTCAGTTTAAGAGACTAAGCAAAAAATTAAACTGATCACACATTCTTTGGAGGGGTGGTCCACTCTGGGTCCCAGGTGTCCCTACACATTTTTGCTGAATGTGCCCCACTGCAAGACTTCTTCTTCTCCCAATACTGAGTGGTTTCCATAGTTAGTTACAGAAGCAACGAAGTAGGTCAAGACTAAGAGAGGATAAATGCTCTCTCCCTACAGGTAAGAGAATTGTCTTGTTTGCTGCTTATAAGAATGTTTACGCTAGCTCAAAAACATTGATGAACCTGCAGGGCAGTATGCTAAGTGAAATAAACCAGGCACAGAAAGACAAATACTGCATGATCTCACTTAGATGTGGAATCTAAAAAAATCAAACTCATAG
The DNA here is from genome assembly GCF_028023285.1 of Balaenoptera ricei. NCBI lineage: Eukaryota > Metazoa > Chordata > Mammalia > Artiodactyla > Balaenopteridae > Balaenoptera > Balaenoptera ricei. The sequence continues at coordinate 130,203,888 of NC_082640.1, forward strand.
AAACGGATAGTTGGAATGAAGGTTGCCAGGGGCCCGGTGGTGGGGGAAATGAGGAGATATTGGTCAAAGAATACAAAGTTGCGGTTATGCAGGATGAACAAGTTCTGAAGATCTAGTGTATGATGATTATAGTTAATAATATTGGATTGTATACTTGAAATTTGCTAATAGAATAGATTTTAAATGGTCTCACGCCACACACACACACACAAAACACTATGTGAGGTGATGTGTTAATTTGTTTATAGTAATCATTCACAATGTATACATATATCAAAATATCACATTGCACACGATAAATATTTACAATTTTTATTTGTCAATTATTTCCCAGTAAAGCTGGAAAAAAGAACTGGGCCCTTGACCCTGGGTCCCTCTCCTGTTAGGCAACCCACTGCCTGTGTAGGTGTCATCTGTCCCTCCATGCTGCTCAGCCAGACTTGGGGGGTCAGAGAGCAAAGACAAATTTACTGACCCTGGTTACTGCTCTGCGGTGGGTAATGACTCTTCTGTCTCTGTTTCAGGAGTCGCATGTCTTCTGTCACCATCTACACACTGTGGCAGATTGAATTGTTACCTTGCAAGTGGAGTAAAATTTTATACCTTATCAGTTGATGACATTCACTATGTCTCTCTTTGCAAACCTGCTTCTCCATGTTCCCTTTTTTAGTGAATGTGGGTCCTATTCATCCTACAAAGAAAATTTCTCAAATATCTAAGAACAATAATTGAAGTCCAGTGTAGTGCATAAAAGAAATTAATTAAACATTCTTTCTCTTCAATCAGAAAATACTGTTCTAATTAACTTAACGTAACTACTACTATTCACTGAAGATGCATCCTATAGGATTTAATGAGACACCATTCATGTTCAGGTTGTGGTTAGGAGAATATAATCACACATTTAAAAAATTATATTGGCTTGAGTATAACATCAGTTAATGAGCTGTCTTTTTCATCCCAATGCTTCATTTGAATCTTAAAATTTACCTTAATTATTTGAGACAAATGATAATTTAAAGGGTTTGCACAAACCCAATTTAACTGCTCAGCTCTTGAGTATGTTTTGTTCGAGCATAGAATCCTATTTATGTGTGCATAAATTCCTATGCAATAAATTCACAAAATGAAGTGCATTATATAATTATACTCTTCCTATTGGCTTTTGGCCCATCTTCACTAAGCATCCAAGTGTCCAGATGTTTCAGGAAATGCTCAGATAACTAGAGATTACATATAAAATATCTGTGCCAAATGAAAAATTAATGTTTCTTCCAATATCTTCACAGTAGAATCTAACTCTGGATGAGAAATGAAACTATGAGGGATGAAGAATTTTAATTCTTTTAAGATCTAGTCATATATATTTATAAGACCAAAACTTCACTATTGAAATTATGTGGTTTTTTTTAAAGCATATAAATAGTAGATCGTGTTGAGGAATTATTCTGTTTTCCTTTTATATCACCTTCAGTTTAAACATACTATGAGGACTTCCCTGGTGGCGTAGTGATTAAGAATCTGCCTGCCAACTCAGGGGACACGGGTCCAGGAAGATCCCACATGCCACGGAGCAACTAAACCCGTGAGCCACAACTACTGAGCCTGTGATCTAGAGCCCGCGAACCACAACTACTGAGCTTGCGTGCCACAACTACTGAAGCCCGCGTGCCTACAGCCTGTGCTCCGCAACAAGAGAAGCCACCGCAATGAGAAGCCCGTGCACCGCAACCAAGAGTAGCCCCTGTGCAGCAACGAAGACCCAATGCAGCCAAAAATAAATTAATAAATAAATAAATTTATAAAATATAAATAAATAAACATACCATGACATAACAAAAGCCTTGTGTATCCCAGATGTTCACCTCATACGTTATTAATGATTTATTAGTAGCATTCAGCTATGCATACTGCACAACACATATTCTGAAGAAACGATTCAGTGTTTTAGAACTCAATATTTATTCAAGGGGGAAGGAGGTAAAATGACTGTCAGATTTTCCCTTTCCTATCACTTATTGTTCTTTAAAGGCAAATATTTGATTCCTCAAATATGTCAGAGAATAAAATGTATGAACCTTACCGAATGGTGCCTTAAAGTGTTCTTTTTAATGACTACACTCTTGTTAATGGATTAGTAGCAAAGGTCCCATTACCATCAATACCAAAATTACTGTCACAAATAAAAATGAAAGAATCAGGAAAATTTCTTTTGAATGATGTGGCCAAAAATATTAGCTAATTGTTTTAAAATTTTCAAAATGGAAATCATTAGTTTTATAGCTAATATTTGCCAGTTTTGTTGGCTGTGCCTCATCTCATAAATAGCACACTGGTTTTGTTGACATGAACTAATTGCCATTTGATGTATGCTTTTCACTATTCACGTTCCTGATGGTGCTTTTCTAGTACTGGCATACTTCACATTATATAAATGTGAATCTGAAATTACAATTTAAATTTAGTAAATGTATGTACATATTGAAGTGAAGAGGTAATAGAGAAACAAAAGGACTCAGAGGTTTGAAATTAGTTAAACCTGTATTTGAACCTCTTGATATGCCACTTAAGAACTACTATGTTAATTTAGGCAAAGTACATGGCTTCTCTCATTCCCCATCTCCCTCAGGTGTAAAATGAGGTTACTGAATGCTTCCTAGTATTGTAGTGAGGATTAGAGATACTCTGAATAATGTGTCTGTAATGTGCAAAGAACATCATAGGGTCTCAATAAATGATTACTGTTGTTAAAAATTTATTTGTTAAACTACATCCCCTCTATGTTATTGAAATTTTTTCATAGATAAATTATCAATTTATTTCTTGAAAAAAGTAAAAATAATTTGGTAATATGAATAGTAACTCCTATTATCACTACAACTGAGTTTTCTTTCAGAGTGTTCTTGTTTAACATAATTACATCTATATGTATGTTAAATTATTGTCTTTTTCCTTCTAATGATCTATATAAATACATTTTTGCATTCAGACTGAAATTCTAACTTTGATTTTACAGACTATATTCACACAAATGAAAATATTTAGGGTTTTAGTTAGGAAAAATGGTGAAAAACATGATTATTTTGCTACTCTCACACATTCATACCTGTTGATGTACTACAGTTTCTTTTTTTGTATAACCACATTTTGCAACTCAGGCTTGAAAAGTTCAGATAAGCCACTGATACTCTCAACAGATTTTTCAACTCAACTCTGTTCCTGAAAACTTTTATTATTTCTGTTTTTCATTCCAAATGTATCAAGACAATAAATACTTAGGTAGAAACCATAGATAGATTGAAAGAGAAACCAAGAATACCTGGGAAGGTAGAACACCTTCGTCAGAAAGTTGTTTCTTAGGTGGTTGACCTGAGACAAACTGCCTGAGCAAGAGGCCACACCAGTGTTTCCTGTGGGTATGGCAGCAAAGGAATACCAAGAAGACTGTGGTCTTTAATCTGTCAAGTTTGAGGCTCACTTGATCTGAAGTACAAGAAAAATCCCCAGTCTTCTGGGCACCATCCCTGAGAATGAGCCCAGATCAGAGAAACTGCAGTGGGTGCCAACAGAGGAAAGCAAGGGTAAGATGAGAGAAGCCACAGTAGATGGATCACCTGATGCCCAGAGAACAGCCCAGGAGCCAATGACTCTCCCTGGCTGCCGTAAAAATATGTAAACCATGCTGCGTACAGATGTCAATGAGAGAGTAATTAAGGAGATACAACAAGGAGAATTTAAACACTCAGTGCATAGCAGTACCTAATTTTTAAGTAATTATTTATGCATTTAAATACAAAAATAAAATTCTCAAAGTCATCAGCGTATTTTACAGCACTCATGCTTTTGTTAATTATATCTTAAATAAATTTGCATATAATTAGAGGATATATATCCAAACTTGTCCAAAATAGTCCCATTTTATGCCTCTTGTCTCAAGATAAATAATCATTCCTATTTTATAATCAAAGTATTCCATTTTGGACTATAATTATAATAGGTTATTTAACTTAATCATATTTTCTTTGTATTGTGCTTTTATAGTGTCCAAACAGATTATACTTTTATAAGTAATATATAATACATCATTAATGCATGATGAATATATCATATATGTCATTCTTGACCTTTAAAATACGTGAAAAATTATTTTGCTGTAAGTTCATTTATCATTTTACTTAAAGCCATTCTCTATATCAGTTTTTAAATTAAAGCTATCATAGCATCATACAGAGGATTCTAGCATAATTACTACAAGGAATGAAGTAGCCTCCTGAAGATGAAACAAACAGTTCTAGCCCATTAAACGCTGACCCACTTGTATTCCTATTGATCTAGCATCTATTCAGAGTAATCCTGTAACTGCAGAAGAAAATACCAAGCTAGTTGCAGTAGATTTCCCTTTTAGCAGTTCTGAAATTTCAGGTGTTCGCCTATGCTCCTGTAATCTGACTCCTGTGCCCAGCTATTTCTCATTTCAGCAAATAACAATAAACAAATTCCACTACACAAGTATTTTACTTTATGGCAATTGGAACAGAATAAGCAAAACATTTTAATAACTTGAAGATTTCATTATAATAAAACTCAGTTATTGTTTCCCAAAATGATTCTCTTACCTAATATGAATGTTCAAAATTGAAAGCAAAGAATAGACAACTTTAACTATCTATGTTGCTTGGCATCTCTGGTAATGCCATTTGCCAGGAATTTTTTACAGGGATATAATGAATATTGTCATATGGAACCAAATTGTGTCAACCACAGTGTGCCCTGTAATTAAAAAGATTGATCACAGGAGTAAATTGGAGTACACAAGAAAAACCATGTTTTTAATCATTAAAGCAGTGGAACAAAGGATAGGATTTGGGTGGGCACGCGTTACAAAGGAAAAACAGCTGCACACCTGCTTCATGTTTTATGAACATCATGAGTATATTTGATACTCAATTAAATAATCATAATTATAATTTAGGGGCTGCCCTCAAGAAAGAATATCTTAACTTTAATTATCTGTCCAGGAGTTACAACTCTGTTTTGCATATATATATAATGAGCAATTATGTTTAATCATAACACAATAAACCAAATTTTAAAACTACCTTGAAGGCATTTTCTAAAATAAGTAATAGACCCATTCATGCAATGTAATGTTTATCTACCTTTATTTTTATAGGAAGCTCTTACATTGATTATATATATATTAGTCAAATTATATCAGTTGTAATTAATGACTAGAAGTGGCCCACCATTGTGGAAATTTTCATTTCATTAAAAAAAGGAATTTGAACAGTGTGTAAAGGAAGTATGTTATTACTACTAACTTTCACATTTTGTTAGAGGCTTTGCGTGATTTACAACTTTTTGAACATTTCTCCCGAAATTAAATGTTTCCTTTCTCTCGGGCCTCACCATAAAATAGTTATGTAACTCTGGCTAAGTTCCTGAACGGCTGTTTTCTCAATTTCTCATCCATAAAATGAGAATGATAGTGATATCTATTTATCAGGATAATTTTAAGAAGTAAATTAGTTAATAAATAAATTTCCTAGAGTAATACTTAGCACATAGTAAGAGATCAATAAATGTAGCTACGGTTTTGAAGATAAAACCAAGAAATAGAAAGGCTAAATCATTTATCCAAGGTACATGCTAGAACGAGATAGTTTAAAAGCAGTAATCAAATTTAAATTTATAACTTATAGGCTGATTATGCTAAAACTCATTATATGATGCTGTGTTTTTGTTTTTTAAATGCTTCCTCAATGTTTTTAAAAATGAATTATTCATAAGAGTGTCTATTAACAAAAAAGGCAACTGTTAACAAATAGAGAAAACAGACTAACATATGAAAAACAGTGAACAGTCTAATGTTACCTTTGGTTATTTGACTTTCTACTAGTAGGGCTTTGGGTGATTTAATCACCGCAGAGATCGTGGAAAGAGGAAATTAGGATTCAAAAAGCTTAATGAGTTTGCAAAGTCTTCCTGATAGTGCAAACTTGGATCTAGATACATATTCCTGATGTCAACTTCTGTGTTTTTTTCTATTTAACTACAGATTTCTCTGTCAACCTATACCATGTCCCCACTAATGTCCAATAACAAGGCACATACACACCAGTGCACACACACACATACATACATGCACATATACAAGCATAAATGTGCCCCCCCCACATCCATATCTGCATTTATGGTGTTGGAGTTTCATATATTTATGTCCTGAACCATCCATTATTTCCTTTTGTGACTAGTGATGTAGCTAACAGCCAAATTGGTGGCTGAATCAGCACCAAAACAGACTCCCCAGTGACTACTAAAATGCGCTCTTAAAGCAACTTCTTATAGTCTCCATTCCATAATGGAGATCAAAGATCAATGACAAGACCTCATTTCAGGTGACAAAGACATGAGCTGATTTATTCTCTACTCAAAGTGAGAGCTCATTCTTCACTTCAAAATGTTTAATCCTGTACATCAGAGATCCTCTTTAATTTTACACTAACATTAAATCATGTCTTTCAAAAGCTAATATCAAATTATTCTTTTTTTCTCAGATTATTTAACCCTCTCCATCATAAAATGTTGTCCCTACTGTAGTCTGTATTTGCTTATACCAAAGATCTATGATACTTCACTATGTTTGTTTAGATGTCTATCTCCCATTCCTAAATAGTAATCTCCCTTTATGGACTGTCTGATTTGGTATAACCAGCATGCAGTATAGGGAGTGGTGCATAAAAGATGTTTTTGAATGAAGGAATAAATGCATGAAAATGTAAATATGATGTTAAAGAAACTACTTGATATCAAAAAGTATATGGTTATAAAAAACTTTCCTGAAGACATTACATAACTATTTAGCCTTCATATGTAAAATGAACATTATGCAAACATGAGTTATTATTTGTATTCTACTTTCTATTAACCTTTGATGAAGACGGTATTTTTCCCTTTAAAATACAGCTCTAATTAATTCTACTTCTTTTGACCTCCACTAACCCCACCCTAGTCCAAGAGTCATCAACTCTCTAATTATTGAGCATAACTAGTCAGTCACAGATTGTTATATATACTTTAATTGAGTTGGGAATACCAGAAATTCTGGATATATGGCTCTCTCTCACTAGAAATATTTTTAGTCACATTTACTTTCCAATCTCTTCCCTCTTTTTATATTACCTCATACAAGTCTAAAATTAGTATTTACCAAATAAATCAGGTGCATTACACTAAACTAAGTTGTCTTAATCTCTGTTATAAAATTCCTGCTGCAGTCAAAAACTAGATACTCCCCGTGTTTCCTTGGATGAATGATTAACTTATCCACTCTGCTTCCTTCATTTATACCCCTCCCCAGGTGTGAGCTTCTCTATACTCTCCAGGAAGATTTTATACTTTGGAAGCAACAAAGCATACTCCCCTGATGCCTGATATTGTAATGAAGACATTTGAAGAAAGTCTTCCAAGGGAAGATGAAGAATTATTTATGTAACTATATGCCCTCCCTTCTGAAGCCCTCGGGAATATCTAAAATAGCATAATATTGTCTCACAATCTAAATGGATTAATTAAATTTGAAAGACTTGACTTGATGATGACAATAATTATACTTGAATCAATGCTTCTTCTATCATCTTATCCCAGGGGTTCACAGAGACTACATCACGCAACTTCTTCTGGGATATTTAGCAGCAAAGGAGCAGATCAAAATAATTCCTTTCCTTTACTTAATTTAAAAAAAAATGTGGCCTCCATTTTTTTTTAAATAATCTTAAAACATTTAACTTAGATTATACACACACATACACACACATAAATATGGTAGAATTTCTAGAAATAGACATAACTTCTTTGGGGATTAACTTAGCTAATTTATTAAAAGTATTTGCATTTGCTCATTAAACAAGAAGTACAAATATACAAGAGTTAAATTTTTTTGAAGATATGCAGTTCTATTTGAGAAACAGACATCAAATGAAAGCTCTAAAGGGGGTGGTTAGTGTAATTTATCTGTAGATAAAACTCATTCAGTGTTTCAGTGCCTATACTTACTCTGAGGCACTGGTCTCATTAGGGAGGGAGAAAATAGTGCCCTGTATCTCAAGTTAATCCTTTGAAAGTACAAGATCCTCAGAGGGAGTAATTGAAAGTTCTTTATATCATTTTTGTCCCATGGATAGAAAATAATAAATGAAATTTTATACTCAAAGTTTAATTTCTATTTGAATATTTTAAATTTGTCAATATCTTCAATTAAGTCAAATAAAACTGGGTCTCACAGGAAGTATTGTCATAGTTTCTATATTTTAAAAAATATCATTAAAAATAATAGCATAACAAAAGCAAATCTGTGACTATGTTATTACTGAATATGAATGAATTCAGGATAATTATAAATTACAGTCAACCACAACTATTTATTATATTTCAGCAATTCACAATTATAAAATTCAAATTAAGTATTTGTTCATTCATTAAGTCAAAATGCAAGAAAATTTTGATATTTCATTTCCATATGGAACACCAGCTACTGAAAATGAGCAAAATATTGACATATCAGGCTAATAATTCCTATTTGGTTAAGTTTATACAAAAGGTGACACTTGACTAGTTGTTTAAAAAAGTTCTAAAAACCTTCCCTCTCCTTTGGAAACAAAAGCCAAGTTCAAATTTCTTTTGTTTTCCCTTCTAGGCTCATAAAAGCTTATCCTTTATGCCTCTAACTCCCTCCCTCCACACACCCCTAACAAATGCAAGTACAGTTAGTCACCTTTGAATTATGCCTAAATGTTTCTGGCTTGTTCAATACGGTTTAGTCATCACAATATGCACTAAATCATAATAATGACAATTCTAATAATAATAAGCTAATATTTAATGAATATTAAGCTCTAGGCACTGTGTGAACTGCTACATATGCATCACTCAATTTTAATACTCATAACAACCCTTTGAGCTAATATTATCATCTCTCTTTTACAAATAAGTAGACAAGGCTTAGAGAAGTGGAGTAACTTGCTTAAGGTCACAAAACTAATAATTGACAGCTTTGGTATTCAAAGCTGGGTCTATCTTAACTACTATGTTATATTGCCTTTCTACATTATTTAACAATAAAGGCTGTTGCTAAATTGAAACTTATAAGAACTTAGATCTTGTGTCTACTTCATCATTGTATTTCCCATGCCCTAGAACAGAGTGTGGTGCTCAATAAACATCTGTAGAATGCATGAGAGTATCCATTATACTGAGTCTAAAATATTCTATAATTGAAAAGCCAAGGTTACTATGTCCTATGAATTCAAAAGCAGAAATCATGGTGTTGTGGTATCAATCTTTTCTTTTTTTTTTTCCCTCTAACTCATCACCCTTAACTAACCTTCCTCCAATATAACATTTTCTCCCATGAATCATCTTGCTTTTGTTGTACTGTTTTTTTCACTTTTGAGCAGATCTTCATTGCCTCTTGCTTACTAAATAGTCACTCTGATTTCATTTTCTGGCAATTTATTCACATTCTCTGTAATCTTTGGTAAGTCAGTTAACATTTAGCTTTCTTTGTTAGAGGAGAACAGAAAATAATATATCTATTAAATTTTTTTTTTCACCTAAAGGAAATTTCTGTGTTCACTGAAGAATGGACCAGCCAAGCCCCTCATCATCCATCGTCTACAACTAAAGAACCGTGCCTTGAATTCCTTCATAGGAAGGGAGAAATTAGTAGAGGGAACATGCTGGAGAAGACAAGATTTTCCAATGTAGTGAGCATGCTATGGGAGAACGCAGGGCCTTTGAGCATGCTTATCCTTTATAAGAATCAGGAACCTTGTCTGAAAGATTTTTTTTTATCTTTTTCTTTTCTCTACTTTCCTTTCTTTCTTCCTTCTTCCCTTCCTCCCTTGTTTCTAAATAGTTTCTTTCTTTATTCTGACTCCCTAAAGTGGTAACCACAGGTTTCTCTCTCTCTCTCTTTCTCTCCCTCTTTTGAGCACACATGCTTAACTACTTTACTTTTAGTCTACGTTCACCAACTTTCAGACTTACAAAAACAAAAATCCAAGTCCCACACACATAAAAAATCATGTTCATCTTTCTACCTAGCTTTATGAGTCATAATTGTATGTCTCCCATAAAGGAAAAAATCCATGTAAGAGAATGACAACATTATTTTTCACTACATATCAGTAATTAAGATCAAAGTTTAAATATAGTTGCAGAAGTCATCACTAAGTTACTAAACTTCATTTAGGATTATTTGTTAAATAAGATTTAGCAAAAATATTTATTTTTCTACTGGTCTATTAGTTCTATAACAATCTTCAAAATTATGTTCCAGAACTTAATAATGATTCCTATACCCTACACTTTTAATGGATTCTCCTCTCCCTATCAAGCTACCCTCTGAGAATCCACTGATAATTCATATTTTCTGACCCACCAATATTTATAACATTATGGAAAAAAAAAACCCTACCTGAGTTGGATTTATGTCCAGCTCCTCCCAAATATCTGTTCCTACCAGTGGCACTAAAAGATACTTTGGGAAAGGAAATGACTTTGTCTTTTAAAATAGCTTCCTTGTCGAGGTATATACACAAATATTCTTATGCTACCTTAAATATTGTAATCTAGTGTTATTATCCTTGAATAATATTTTGTGATTTTTTCCCATTGATTCCTTATAGAATTTTGTTAGATTTATCCATAGGTTTCTTATCTTTAATATTTATCTTATATAAGGGCTCTTTTCTCTATTATATTCTCTGTAAGTTTATAAAAATATCATTCCTTTTCTTACTGTGCTTGTAGTTAGCAAAATTGCTATGCTCTCAGTAATTCTAACAGCCGGTTTTGTCTACAAATTCCCTTGGATTTTCTACATAGATACTCAAATCATCTAAAATGAGATTAGTTCTTTCTTTCCCACTCTTAACCTCTTATTTGCTTGGCTAAGTTCAATCTGCTTGTTTGCTCTTAGATCCATTTGCTGGTTCCTCTTGTTTTCTGCTCTGTACACAGGAAACTCTGCAAACTACATGCCACAGGCTTCTTTGCCAACTGGCTAATACCTTGCTTGAGCCAAAGTCACACACTGGGATGAGATTAAACAGTAATAGAGAATCTGGAACATATACCCCCTCTCTCTGGTTTGTACTGTTTCCAGCAGCACTGCCTCTCCTCTGTAATCCCAGCTTCTACAAGATAGCCCCTCTCTCTGTGGTGATAGCTCCCACAGATGCTACCTTGGGTCTAGGTTTCACTAGATGGCCCTAGATCTTTGTCTTGAATAACACCATTTGTCCATCAAGTCTTAGCCTTAGGAGTGGTAGCCTCTGCATACTGTTGCTACCTCTGGTTTGCTTCACCATGCTTTCTTCTTCTTTTTTTTTTTATTTGCTTGCTTATTTTGTTTTGTTTCAACTCTTTCTACAACTTTGTGACTATTTAACCTTTTAAAATGTTCTCCAAAGAACTAACCATTATATAGATAGAGTTTGTTTTTCCTACTAAACCTTGACTGAATCAGAGGGCACCTGTTTCCTTGTTGTCTTAGCTTGGATTCCTAAAATGCAGAGCATAAGACAAGAACTTCCACAGCTGTTTTATTTGAGAGGTAACCCCAAGAAGCTAGTAAGAGACCGTGGGGAGTAAAAAGGGAAGGAAAAGAATCAAAATAAAGGTTAAGTTTTGAGGTCATCTCTGTAGGCAATGAGAGTCAATTTTTCTAGGACCTCCAGAAGCTTACAGAATGTCTTCAATAGTTATCTGACCCTCATCTCCCTTTGGTCATGGATTGCCCCAGGGGTGTTAAATCTCTCATCAATCTGCACCAGTGCAAGGGCTGTGCACATTCTCACTAGCATATGTAATTTTAGAGGAAACCTGAGCAGAAAATTAAGACATCAGGCGTGTGCTTGAGGCGAGATATTATGAGAGCACAAAAAGTCAAAACGTCAAAACCAACACAGAACTGTCTACCCCATTTCCGGTCAGTATTAGGGTTGTGATCATGGGAATGCAAGGCAGAGCACCAGAGGTATCTGGTACATTTATAACAAGATTTTTGGTAAACTTGCTATAAAAATAAAATTCCCTTCTATTCTTGGTTTACCAAGTGTGATTTTCTTTTTTAAAAAAAATTATTGTTGATTTAAAAAGAATTCTGTGCCAGTTAAGATCATCATTTATGGTTTTTTTTCTTTAGTCTACTGGTGTGATGCATTATAATTACAGGTTTTCTCATGTCATACTATGCTTTCATTCCCAGATTGAACCCAATATGTTTGTGATACACACACATGCACACAAAGTTGGATAAGGATTAATGAAATTTTAAGAAGATTTTTGCACACCAACATTCAAAAATTAGATTGTGGTAGGCAGAATCATGTCCACCCTTACCTCAAGATATCCACATCCTATCCTCAGAATCTGTGAATATGTTGTTTCAGATGTTAGAGACTTTGTAGGTGTGATTAGGTTAGGGATCTTGAAATGGGGAGAGTATCCTGGATTATCCAGGTGGGCTCAATCTAATTAAACAGGTCCTTAAATGTGGAAAAACTTTCCCAGCTCCTGTCAGAGGGAAATGTGACTATGGGAGAATGGTCAGAAAGAAGAAATGTGCTGGCTTTGTAAATGGAGCAGGGAACTAGGAACCAAAGTGTATGGGTGACCTCTAGAAGCCAAAAAAGGCAAGGAAAGTGATTCTCTTCTACAGCCTCCAGAAAGGAAGGCAGTCCTGAGACACTTTGATTTTATCTCAGTGAGACCCATGTTGGATTTGTGACCCACAAAACTGTTAGAAAATACATTATATGAAACTGCTAAATTGGTGGTAATTTGTTAGAGCAGCATATAATACTAACACTGAGATTGATCTAAAAGATTCCTACTTGATATGTCCTCTCCTTATTTTGATAGTTTGATAGTTTTGATAAAGTTTATTCTGGCCTTAAGTATTGTGTTGGAGAGCTTTCTTTTTTAATACCAGTCTTAGATTTTGTATTACTTGGAGGTTATTTTTTCCTTAACAATTTTGTAAACCCACCTGTAATACCAGCTGAAACATGAGTCATTGGTGCAGGTAGGTTTATTTACTAGCTCAATTTCTTCTATGATTATTTGTTTACTAAGAAATTATATTTTCTTATGATTTATTTTTCTTAAGATAAAAGGTCATTTCATCTTTTTAAATATGATTTTTTCATAATCATTTTTCTCTTGATTATTCTTACTAGAAGCATATCAATTTTATTACTCTTTTTGTTAAGAACCAGCTCTTGATTTTGATTATCCGCTCCAATGATTCTGGTTTTTAGATCATTGAGAATTTTTTTTCTTTCTACTTTCTTTGGTTTATTCTGTTAAAATATGTCTAGATTTTGAGATGAATGCTGAATTTATTTATTTTCAAACTTTTTAAAACTAAATCATGTTAATGCTATAAATTTATTTCTAATTATTACTTTCATTCCATTCCAGAATTTTGATATGTGGTAAGTTTATTTTCATTCAGTCATAATGACTGTATTATTTTCACCATAATTTCTTCTTTTTTATTTATTGAGGTATAATTAATACATAAGATTATATTAGTATCAGACATAAAACAGAATGATTTGATATTTGTATATATTGTAAAACAATCGCCACAGAAGACTAGTTTACATCTGTTCATTACGTACTTACAATTTTTTTTTCTCGTGATGAGGTCTTTTAAGATCTACTCTCTTAGCAATTTTCAAATAGGCTATACAGTATTAACTATAGGCATCATACTGTACATTACATCCTTATGACTTATTTATTTTATAACTGGAAGTCTGTACCTTTTGACCCTCTGTACCCATTTCACCTACCTCCCCCTTCCAACCTCTCCTAACCATCAATCTGTTCTCTGTATATATAAGCTAGTTTTTTGTCTGTTTTTTTAAGATTTCACATATAAATGAAATCATACAATATTTGTCTTTCTCTGTCTGACTTAGTTTACTTAGCATAATGCCTTCAAGATCCATCCCTGTTGCTGCCAGATGACAAGATTGCATTCTCTTTTATGGCTGAATAGTATTCTGTTGTCTATATACCACATCTTCTTTATCCATTCATTCATAGATGGACATTTAGGTTGTTTCCATATCTTGGCTATTGTAAATAATGTTGCAATGAATGAGGGGGGCATGTATCTTTTCAAATTAATGTTTTCATTTTCTTCAAATAAATACCCAGAAGTGGAATTACTGTATCATATGCTAGTTCTATTTTTAATTATTTGTGAAATCTCCACACTGTTTTTAATAGTGGCTGTACCATAATTTCTTTTTAACCCATGAGTTTTTGGTGATGGATAGATAGATATGAGATTTTATAGCTATTTTTAAAATATTTCTTGTATTTTGGCCAGAGATTAGGACTGTTATACATGTTATTTGAAATTTGTTGAAACTTCCTTTGCAACCCACTGTATGATCAATTTGGGTAAATGTTGAATAATGGTTTGTAAGTTTAAATGTTCAAATCAATGTATATTCTGTACTTATTGCAGGCAGAGTCCTCTATACATTGTTGAGATAAAATTTGTCAACATATTCTATATTCTTATTAGTTTTCGTCTTCCAAATCCTTCATTTTATGAAAAAATATGTATTGAAACTTCTACTACAGTTATGCATTTTTTCAATTTCCCTTTGTAATTCTCATTTTTTTTTTATAATGTGAAGCTATACAGTTCACAAGGGTCTCATGTTCCTGTAGGTAGTGTTCATTATTGCACTGTGTTCTATTTATAATTATACTTTTTACTCTCAATATTATTTTGTAAATATTAATATTGCTGATCCACTATTATTTTAGTTGGCAATATTTTAACCTTTTTAGACTCAATTTCTCTATTTAAACCTCCAAAGAATAATGATATTTTAGCGACTATTCTCAGCATTTGAGGAGTGAGTTCTGGAATATCCTGCAGACTTGAGCCAGCCGACACCATAGCCGTGGGCAAGATTGAAACTGTGAAACTCTTATAACAACTCTTCTTAAACTACCTAGTGGAAGAATGTGTTTCAGATTTCACTGAAAACAAATAGACTATAAGATGCAAATTTCCTCAATCACTCATTTTGCAAATATACCAACATATTTACATCTCTATCCATCATCGTTTCTTCCTCTGAACACCAAGAAAACCTGTCTTCTGAGGTCAACCCTTCTACCTGTGTTCCTGATAAAAATCTGCATCACAGGAACATGCTCCCTTAGCTATCCACCCTGTTTTCTCTTGTATGTTTAACTTCTCCCTCTCTAACTTACTTCTTCCCCAGTGTGATAAGAAAATTTATTGATATCACAGGTCCTCTACAACTCTCCAGTGAACCCCAAATCTCCCACCATCTGCTCGCCTCTACTCCTTAATACCTTCTCTCCTTTTATAGACAAGCTCCTTCACTATATACAGGATATCACCTCTCAATCCTCCAGGATCTAAGCTTATATTTCAAAAAAAAAAAAAACACTGAAATTGTTTAGCTCAATTTACCTATACTTCTCTACTTTAAAATCTGATGCACTGTTAGGTTCTCATCAAGAAAGCCCTCTGAAATATTGATATCTTGATATTCTCACTTCACCTGGCTTTTGAAATAATATTCTCCTAGTTTCCTACTTCTTTCCTTTCCCTCAGCAGCACCACCATCATTATAACCCGTCAATCAAATGTTATTCCACACAATGTTCTGTCTTAGAGCTCTTATCTCATATTATATACACATTTTGTTGATATAGTTTTACTATGTTAACTTTTATATCTATATTCTATCTATACATATTCTTTCTATGTTCTCTCTATAGAATATAGATATATTCGATATTTTGATGACTTCTAAATCCACACTTCTGGCTTCATTCTCTCTTACAAGTTTCTGGGGAAATATATGGCTTTTTGACAAAAAAAAAAATAATAGCCCACATTTACTGGACTATTTTATATTTGTGATGAGGATAAATTTGAAAGAAAAATAAGGAAATGATGTTTGATGTCAGATTTTGGCAGACTGTGCCAGTCAACCAATACAAACGCTACTTAATAGGTGATAAAAAATGATCCAGTGTTTTCTGAAAATGATACTGACTTGATGGATAATACACTTTAGAGAAAGTCCTGTATCACCGTATGGTAAACAAATTAGAGAAAGAAACAATAGAAATGTCAAGATATGAAATGGGCATAAGGAATCAAAGGCCTAAGTTGGATGGCAAGAGTAGAAATGTAAAGAGAGGGAAAGCTTTTAAAGAGTTTATAAAACTCAATATTGGTAATAATATGACTATTGGAGTGTGAGAAAAAAGGAAAGAAGCACTAAGTAAAATGCTTAATATTCACTCTGGCTTAATAGGAAAAGAACATGCCAATAAGAAAAAGGATTAGTTCATTTTTGTCTCATATTTAAGGTATCAATGAGACATCTCAGTGAAAAAATTCTGCAGGCAATTAGAAAAGTAGTTCTGATATTCAAGTAAGAAGTCATGCAAACACAAAAATTAGGAAGTTACTAAAGCTGTTGGTGGATGTTCCATAAATGGAAAAGGTCCTCTACAGAGAGTATATTAGAGCAAGTGCATTGAAAGCAGATTCCTGGAGAGTGACTGCATTTGTATATAAAAAAGAGGAGCCAATATATGTGAAAACACGGCAGCAATCACAGCAAAAGAGAACACAGCATTAGGCAAGCTAAGGGAAGAGAGTGCTCCAAGAAGGAGCTTATGATCAACAGAGATAAAGGTTGTAGAAAAATCAATGCATAGGAGGTTTGAAAAAGGGCTTTGGATATAAAACTTATTAGAGCAACACTGAATACCACAGGGTATGTATTTTTTCATTTATTCGAAACTCATCTATTGAAGTTCCATGACAGTATGGCAGCAGCTTTTCCTGATTGAAGGTTAGCACCACGGCATGCAGAGGGCACTCAAAAAGTACTGTGCCTTCTATTTGAAAGACACAGTAGGCCCTGGAAATAAAGCAAGTTTACTAACCTCAAGGGTATCCTAACTGGAGAGAAACAGCTATTCTTATTTTAGGTAGAAATAGCTATGTATGTGAATTAGTGCACTAAATGTACACTTCACTGTAAAAAAGGCACTGTAGGTACTGTGGAAAAAAACTATTTTCAGTAATAAAAAGTCTACATTGAGACATTGATATGAGACCTGAGTCTCAAAAATAAATAGAGTGAAACCTAGGAACTGCTTAGGTATGAGGAGAGATAACGCTGAATAGGTAAGTAGAGGCCAGAACATGAAAAACATTGTACACTCTGCCATGTGGACCATAGTAGCACCTTAAGAAGAGGAACCATTTTCCAGAGAATATTTTAAAATATTAACAATTTTCCCCAATGATCTTTTTTCCCAATAGCCTTGTCCCCATCCAAGCAGAAAGCTATTCTGTACAAATTGCCAAGATAAAGGAAGTTAAACCTACATCCTGGGTAGAGAACCAGGGAAGCAGCAATATTCCAGAAACAGAAGATGTTGCTTAGTGTGTTTATAAGATAGGACCTCAGATGTCTTACTGAGATCCTCTGTGCTCCTGCATGACAGAAGAGCAGCAACATGATTGCTGAGCATGCAAGAACAGGCAGAACACGTAGAGTTCTGCTAGACCTAAAAGGACCTTGTGGACAGGGTTTTGAGGCATCTCCAAAGACACCCGTCTGGACAGATAACAAAGAAGACATGATGCCCCCCACCTTTAGTAGACTTGACTGTACATAAATAATATCAGCTTCTACAACTCAACTTGCTCTTTTCATTCAGATTACAAACAACTTCAGTTCTTTCAAATAGTAAAAATCCAACAATAACACACAAACCCTCCCACTGATTCTATATTTTCTTGAAAGAATGGCTATATTTATTTTCTCACCACTCATTCAACTCACTAATGTGTTATATAGATGTTCCTTAGTATTAGAAACAAGAAGGAAGTCTCTTCATAGAGAACAAAGTGGTGGTTGCCAGAGGGAAGAGGGTGGGAGGATGAGTGAAATAGTTGAGGGAGATTAAAAAGTTCAAACTTCCAATTATAAAACAAACAGGTCATGGGGATGTAATGTACAGCACAGGGAATATAGTAAATAATATTGTGATAAATTTGACAGAGAGTAATTAGACTTATTGCGGTGATCATTTGTTGTAATGTTTAAAAATACTGAATCACTATGCTGTACATATGAAACTAATACAATATTGTAAATCAATTATACTTCAAAAAGAAGAAAGAAAGAAAAGCTGTTTCCCCTGGGGTTGGTAAACTGAGAATGTGAGGTAGCAGCGGCCTGCAGCCATTTTTCTTCTTCATGTGAAGAGCAAGAATGAAATGAACACAAAGAGTAGAGCCAACCACTAGAGAGAGTAAAAGAAAGAGACTGAAAATTTATATGGGCACCTAGATCCACCCATACCTTAAGCTAGTAGCCCTGGAAACTTTTTTGTTTCAAATCTACTAACCAATAAATTATTTTTGCTTTAAAAAAAGAAGGAAGTCTTTCATGAAGAGGAACTATTTTAACCGAGCTTAATTGGCTAAGTCAGATTATGTTTTGACCTACTGAAAGGAAGAATGGATATTAAAATATCCCCAAGGAGATTATATTGTATATATCCTTCTATACTGTTTCTCAGTACAATGATCAAGTACTTATGTGCGAAATGATATATTATAAGATTTCATTGATTAAAAGCCAAATTAGACATCTCAGAGTTAATATTGAAGAGGCACTCTCTGTAAAAGATGGTCTAATACTGTATTGAAATAAAAATGTCTTTGACATATTAGGAAAATTGTGATCATTCTTTTCCTTTTTATGTCTCCCTTCACATCTGAATATACAATGTAAGTTGATAATACGTTATAAAATGACCTTCACAAATCTATAATAATGGCTGCCTAGAACAGATCATGGTATTATGGATTACCGAATGAATAATGATCAGGTTTAATGTAAAGGTATAGTGAAACTTATTCGACCCTGCCACTTATATCTGTCCTTCCAAAGAGTCACAGTAATATCTCAGTCCATTCATTCCCCACAACTTAATGATTTCTGATTTAGCACGTCTATATCAGCAGGGGGAAAAAAATCTCTGTAAAATTTAATCCTCATTAATAAAATTAAGCTAAATGGTAAGACAAAGCAGTAAAATTTCAGTGACAATATTTAATGTAGAACCTGATTTATCCGCCATACCAACCACAGATGGAAAGTGAGAGCATACCTGTGTATTTTAACCAAAAGAAACATGTTAAAGAAAAAAATTCATCTTTATCAAAATAATTAAAATAACTTTCTTTTCCCTAGAACACATTTTTAAGTGGAATTTAAGCATAGAGAAGTTCTGACATCTGGACAAAATTTAGTCTGTTTGAAAAAGATATATTTCTAGGGCTAAATAATCAGTGGACATTTGACTGTTTCAATTTACTAAAGCATCTATTCGAGTGAATTCACTATAGTTTGAGATTGAGGAATCAGGTAGGTTTTGCCATAGTCAAAGATATTAATGAACTTTAGAACTGAAGCAATGATACCACCAAAATAAAAATTAGTAAAACAAGATCAGGATATTTCACATTAATAGTTTTTATATAGTGTCCTAAAAGTTAACAAACTATATCAGACAAATTCCATATGTATGATTTGCCTCAATTAAAGTGCTAAAGTAGACTGAAGCTAAATTTCCTCTCTGAAAGGAGTTAATATTTTTTCATTTTTGCTGCAATAAAGAATGATTCATATTTTAGCTTTCTATGTCATATTGCCAATACCGAATTTTTATTGTCTCCTCTACTATAAAGCATGTCCTCTTCTTGTCAAGTTCAAAAGGGCACCATGATGAAACTTGCATTGCTTCAGCTCATGATCATTTTCCTATCAACCATCTATCACAATACCACAGAAAGAGTGTCCTTCCTATGGTTACCACAATGAGGTTATTATATAATCAGCACTTAAACATGCTTAAACATCACTGCTCAAAATTGCATTTAACAGGAAAATTTTAAAGAGAGTCTTGCCTGTTCTGGTTAATGATGTGCAATAAGATGTATATATACATCTTACTGAACTGGGTCAACTTCAAACCTGAATCTAAATATTGCTTTATAGTTTTATAAAACCAGTGAGATTTTATGCCTTCAGAGTAAGTTGATGTTCTGAGTAATTTAATGGGGAAATTGATGGAGAAAAATCAACAACTTTATGAACTGCAAATAGACCAGATGAACAAACCAGATGAACTATTAAGAGATTATCCTCTAAAGACACTTAAAGACTAGTCTATGAAACATACTCAGCTTGCCAAGTGAATATCCTGTGGCCAAGATATGGAAAATCAGGGTCATTCCTTCTTCATCTCTCGTTTTTTAGGGTGACCTGAAAAGACTCAGTCTTGAAATTGGACTGCCCTGGGTTCAGTTTTGTGCTCTGCTGCTTTCTTACTAGCAATGTGACACTGTGACTATAATTTATATTGCTTGTCCTTTAGATTCATCACTCTTCAAAACATGCAAGCTCGGTGGGTGGATTAGACCATTTTTTACAAAATATATAACTCACTTCTGGTGATTTTTAATCTGATGATAAAAATGGACATGAAGATAGTTTAAATAATGATATTAGTGAGGCTAGTTTGGCAATTCCAGTCTCTTGTCAGAGAACCCTCTTTGATGTTAAATGTACCTCAAAACATATAGAATCATTTTGAGATACTCTCTAAGGTTATCCTGTGTGAGGAGTTTTCTAAACGGTCTATTTCCTAAATGAAAACTATTCCTTCAAGATTAGATAAAAATGTTTCTTATGTGCATGTAGAGAGAAATTTTTCTTTTTACGTTTATGTAGAGGTTGTGTTTCCCACGTAAAAATGAGAACAATTTCAGCCCCATAAAGCAAAGAAAAAGACCAAAGACAACTAAAACAGAAACAATTCCAACTAAAGGAACAGGAGTTGGTTTTGTCTTAAGCAACTAAAACCCAACTGAAGTAACTTTGGAATTGCCTATTTCAAAAGAGTCTAGTGGCAGCTACCACTAAAGAGGGAGACATGAACACTATCAAACCTCCCTTTCTGTTTTTGTCTGTGATCCATTTATCTCGTCTCTCAGTTTGTCAATCTCATATTTTAAATTTGGTTTTCTCCATAGAACTGGAATCATGTTCACAAACATCCCTGGGATCAAATATTTCTAGCAACATTACACAGGAGAAAAACCCACCTTCCAGTATTAAAACTCCTAAGGACAGTTTCTAACTGCCCTAAGTTAGATTAATTTACCAGCCATGGGAGAATTATCAAAACCAAGTATTTGAAACACCAGAAATGTTCCAGAGTTGGATAATTTGATTATAACCGTCAGTGATTAGGAATCTGTTTTTCACCCTCCTCTGATAGAAGAAAATTTTAATCTGAAAAAAACTCAGTTTCCTGGGGTATAAAGTACTAGTACCAATAAGCAAGGGAAAATATATACTATAATAAGAGCATAAAATGTTGTATATTATGTATACATAAGCATATATTAATATAAATATATATATTAGAGTGAAAATCCCTTTTACGCTAATGTTCAGCAATGGATATATTCCTGTCCTTCAAATCATATCAGCGAAAAATAATATAACTTATAAAAATAATGATCATGAAAGGAAAGACAGTGGGAGCAATAAACAAAGTGGGTTAAGTCAGAAAAGAAACAAGACTGATATACTGACTTTTAGATTCAAGAAAGACTTTTTTCCTAACAACTACATGTATCTGTATGCATTTACATATGTATATAGATTATAAATTGTCAAAATTACTCTTTCAATACATCTATATATGTAGCCCTTAAATCAAATTGAAATTCATTTGTTCCTAAAGGACAAATTTAATAACCTTTTCATAAACTGCCTTAAAGAATGGTTCCTTGTACATGTTTATTCTCATAGGGTCAATGATATATTATTACTTAGTCAGATGCTATGCTACATAAACATTATTATTAATTAAGGTATGTCAGCCACAAACAGAAAACATTACAAACAGTGGCTTAGAAAAAATGAGTTTACTTGTCTTGCACAACAAGACGGCCATGGGTAGATAGTTCACGTTGGTATGGAAGCCCTAGCCATGTCACCAGACATCCATGCCCCTTCCATGGTCCCACTCTGTCACCTTTGTCTGTGGCTTTCATTCCAATGCTCACAAGAGGCAGTTATACTTCCAGGTATTCAGTCATCATATTGAAAAAGAAAAGGGAAAAAAGGGAAAGGGTAAAGACCAAATAAAGACAGAGCAAACAAGCTGCATTTCCTTTTATAAAGGATTTCCACTTTCCTGGAAGTCTAACTCAGAAACTTCTTGAAGTCCATTGGCCAAAACTGTATCATACTGACTTTCCATGGCCTCAAATTAACATGAGAGGATAAATACTTTTAATTAGCATATTTCACTCAAGGGTAATTAGAATTCTTATTAGTCAAGAAAAGTGTCAACTGGATAAGCAACTACGTATATTGAGAGTGCTATCATGAGAGAGTATGAGAGTATATCATAAATATGTCACCTATAATTTACATCCCACAGAGGCATTAAACACATCTGGTGTTACAAGTAAAAACAATAATCAAAAACCATGGTAGCTACAGCCAGCTAATGCCTAAATTTTTTTTTTTTTAATAGAAAATAACTTGACAGTCCATGGGCAAAGTTGGCAGTCTGAAGAAGTTTTCAACATTCCACCCGCTTTTTAAAAATTCCATATACGTAATTTATGATGGAAGCATATCTACTTTATAGATTAGAAAGCCTACTTTCATAGAGTTCAAGTAATTTCCCCAAGTCCCACAGCTAGAAAATATTAGGGTCAAGAACTGAACCCAGATATTTTAAAGCTCACACCTCTCTTTTGTTTACCATGCTTTCCTTTCCATTCATACCTTTAGGCTGAACTATTTTTGCCATCTGTTTCTCTCTCAGGCGTACACTGATGTTCATTTCAACCAAACCCAAACCTTTAAAAAAGAAGTACAGTTTCGGGTGTATCTCATTGTGTAATTGGTTTTAGCCCTACTCTATTGGGGCTTGCAATCCCAAAGAACAGAAATGAGAAAAAAAGGGAAGCAAAACAGAAAAGAGGAAAAGGCAACACAAGAGAGTTTTACCAAGTTGGATACTGTTCAGTTATCAAATGCAACCAATTGCTTAAATTTTAGAACCATCGTCCTTTAAGCTATATAAATGGTTGCTTCTCCAGACCGTTTATTGGATGAAGGGGTGAAACACTTTTATCTACTAGCTCTCATTTCCTGTTGATCAATGGTTTGCTCCTTGGAGCACTAATTCCCCTGTATTTTCTGATATTGTGAAACCAGTAGATTTCATAGTGTCCTAGCACTTACTATCAGCAGGAGGGCCTGGAGCAGGAAGCAAGAAGTGTGTCATGGGTATGACGTGAACTATTATAGGATTGTGTCTTTATATATTTATTTGGCGCATTTGCAGATTTTGTTAGTGCAGTATTACAGGGATAGAACATGTTACCTAATGTCCTGGATAGAGGTGAAACCAAAAGTACCTGAAATGGAGCACAAGAGTTGTGTAATACCCAAGAAGTTAGTGTTGAAGAAATCAGCTAAACAAAAATGACTGCTACCTCCCAGCTTCTAGGCTTGCTTTCTTTTCACAAAACTTATGTCTATTTGTAAATTTTTGTACAAAATAATTAAAGAAACAAATAAATCTATCAGTAAATTATGAGATATTTTGATGAAGAAAATAATGTAGTCTATCTGGTAAGGTACCCAACCTCCAAAGCCAATCAAATGATTAGATAATCAGATTTAACATTTTAAGCTAAAAACATATTACTTATACAACATTATTCCACAAAATCTACAATTTTTTCCATGTAAACTGTGTAAATTTTTTAAAAAGCAATAGTTGATTTTTTTAAAAATAAAGTGAGCATTCTCAAAGAGATTTGCCTCAACACTAAAGTTATTCCATAAACTGGTGAATATTTTCATTGAATTATGTTTGCTTTTATATATTGATTTTACTCTGTGTATTTGTGTGTGTGTGTTGTTGGTCAGCCTGATAGGCTGATTTTGATCTTCATAATTGCATTTAAATTATGTAATTTGTATCTATAGTGGTCTCTTAGTTATGTTACCCTTACTTGCACATCAAATTCTTCTTTTTTAATTATTTACTTGACTTACACATCTCTGTCCCCTCCCCCCAGCTTATAGATATGCTCCTATTCTGTGCTAATAATTTTCATTTCAGCTATTTTTAATTTCTCTTTTAGAATAATAAACCATGATATATATGTTTGACCACAGGATTTGTAGTATGTCTGAATACTGATGCTCTAAAATGTCCAATTAAAGATAAGCATGTTCTTAGTAGAGTCTTCAGTAGAAATTTTAGTTTGTTTAGAGAAAGTAATTAATGCTTAATAGGCGAGGATTTGGGTTCTTTTTTTTAAGCAACTGTTTCCTGTCACAATTGACAGTAGCCTATTTAAATATGAGTCTGTATGGTAAAACACTTAATATATTTTTAATACATTTTTCTTCTATTAATAATCTTAACTTATTCCTTTAAAATATTTAGATAGAATATAATTCAGACCATCCATATGCAGTTCCACAGATATTTAAATCTCATTGTATTGCCTTTTACTGAACCACTTTTGCAAGCAATATTTCATAACAAATAATATTTCATGCTCTTTTTAATACGAAATTTCATAGTATGCCCACATTGCTTGATATGGAAATGGTGTTTTATTTTTAAATATTCTTTAATATTCTTTTTAGAGGAGTAAAAGGAAATTATTTTTATGTCAAGAAAAAAATTCTTAATACTAGGACAAGCATTTACCTTAGGCTATCATGGTTTCAATAGGTACATAATCCTCCTTTTATTTATTCATTTTTAAAATATTAATTGAACATAACTATGTAGCTGATATTAATATGGCAGCTGAGCAATACCATCCATAGAGATATGCATTCCTACCTCACCCTGCTATTTCCAAGAGCCTCTTTTGGCTCTGAATTTAAGTTCACCCCAAAAAACTTTTGGTTGAAATGGGCTCTTTTCACAGGTTTTAGATCTGTTTAAGCTATCATTTATTCCCAACTGAATTTGTTAATGTATGCTTCTATTTATAGAGTCCTAAAGAGGTAGAGCTGATTTTAGCTAAAGATGATAAATAATTCTTCTCATGCAATTATAGAGACAGACTCTTTTGATAAAAAATACCCAAATTTAAATGGTTAATTGATGAGGTTCACAAAGAAATAGCCAGCACTAGTGAATTCACAGTAGATAGCAACATTAAAACTGATTCTCTAAAAAAACAGTAAGGACTGATTGGCAGATAGCAGGTCTTTTTAATATAATAGCTATAGATGTTTGCAGTCTATTATTTTGTAGAGATTTTGTGCTTTTGCTAATGAGGGATATAATCTAATGAGCAGATAATCTGCTAATGAGCAGATTATCACAGGAAGCCCACAAACAGCAGCTGAAAACCTTGAGTAAAAATGTTCTGCACACAGGTGAGAATCTGGAGATATTTTGAAACAAATTTGAGGGAAAGTTTGTATAGCCTATGGTGATTCCAAGCATGGTAAGATTTATATACTGTAGGACTCAAAAAAATGGTTTGGGGAAATAGGTCTTTGTGTAAATTGAGAGAGCTGTTTCTATTACTAGGTGGAACACTTAATGCCACAGCCACTTGATTATGATACATTCCTCAACTGATAACTGGGGATGGAAGAGACTGTCCTCCTCACTTCAAGGAGCCAGCTACTACCTAGGCAAATCAACTGAAATCCACAGTTACATTAAAGCCAGTAGGTATGAGAAATTGACCAAAAATAGCTTCTTTTTAGGTCCCTTTCAGTTTAATCCATAAAATCTTGGACTATAAGGCATAAACCTTGACAAATTTGTTGCTCTGTTTCTGGTATGGCAGAAGAAGTAGTGGCATCTGATCTCAAACTCTCTGCCTGAACCACAGGTGTCAGGGTGCTTGACAATCCCAGATCAAAAAAAGATGGAGATGAATAGAGTGAGATATCTCATCCTTAAGACTTACAGAAGGGCAGAAGTTGCAGAATCTGCTCTCGAGGATTCCTAGCTCATCAGATGTGGTTAGATACAATCAGAATGGATAAAAAAGATGTACAAAACTCTAGACATGCTTGGAAGTCCTAGAAAATGTCTGGAATTCCTGTTGGTCAAGATGGGGGACTTGGAATATTCACGAGTTAGAATAACCTAGAAGATATGCTGAGATAGCAAACAACCCCAAAAATCTTAGGCGTTACTACAGTAAAAGTTTATTTTTGGTTTGTGCAAAGTTGGCTGAGGCTCTGAGCAACTCTTCAGGGCAACTGTTCTCTGTAGTAACTCAGAGATCCAAGCTAGAGAAGTCCTCAGCACGCTCTAGGCATTCTATCTAGAACACATGGTCTCCCCAGTCAGTCAATGTGGAATAGAAGGTCAGTGAGGAAATGTCGCCCTCCAGTCATTAAAGACTTTGGCCCTGAAATGACACATCACTTCCACTCACCAAGCCTTTGCCAATTCTGGTCACATGACACCACCTAACTACAATGAGAAGTCATGGGTGAGCAGTGGAAGTCTTTAAGGCAGATTATCAAGCTTGTGAGATATTGTAAATGTGACCTAATTTGTACTCAGGACAATAGAGCTTGGAAATACTAATAGTAGATATAACCTCCACATTAAAAAGATTGGGGGATGGGGTGGGTTAGGGATGATTCAACTGCTCTCAGAGTTCTTCACTAAATGAAGAACTTTTTTCTCTTGTTCACATAGATTAATATTTCTTACAATTTAAGGTTATGGCACTAATGATTCCAATTTGATATCCACTGCCCTAGGAGTCATTATGCAAGCAGAAATAAAAATATATTTATGACTACAGCTAAGCTCTAGTGAATTCTTTGACAAAAATCATAATTAGATTCTAGATGTTAACTTCCCTCCCCAACAAATATAAAAGTTTTAAGTTTAGAATATTTTAAGGTTTTAATAACTATCATTTTAACATCTGATAAGCCAGTAATCATTTTATATCCAAAATTTCTACTGTTACTCAGGTTTTTTATTGATTTTTATTAATACAGGGAAGGTAATATGAATGGAAAAACTGGAAAAAATTATGGTCAGCTTAAAGTCACCTGGTGTCAAGACTGTTAAACAAGTCATATTTATTAACTTAAATGCTTCTCCTCCTAATTATTTTTTGATAGATCATCATCCTTCTTTTCTTTTTTTTTTTGTATTAGTTTTTTTTTTTAATTTTTGAATTTTCTTTTTTTTTTTTATACAGCAGGTTCTTATTAGTCATCAATTTTATACACATCAGTGTATACATGTCAATCCCAATCGCCCAATTCAGCATACCACCATCTCCACACCCCCACGGCTTTCCGCCCTTGGTGTCCATACATTTGTTCTCTACATCTGTGTCTCAACTTCTGCCCTGCAAACCAGTTCATCTGTACCATTTTTCTAGGTTCCACATACATGCGTTAATATACGGTATTTGTTTTTCTCTTTCTGACTTACTTCACTCTGTATGACAGTCTCTAGATCCATCCACGTCTCAACAAATGACTCAATTTCGTTCCTTTTTATGGCTGAGTAATATTCCATTGTATATATGTACCACACCTTCTTTATCCATTTGTCTGTCGATGGGCATTTAGGTTGTTTCCATCACCTGGCTATTGTAAATAGCGCTGCAATGAACATTGTGGTGCAGGTGTCTTTTTGAATTATGGTTTTCTCTGGGTATATGCCCAGGAGTGGGATTGCTGGATCATATGGTAATTCTATTTTTAGTTTTTTAAGGAACCTCCATACTGTTCTCCATAGTGGCTGTATCAATTTACATTCCCACCAACAGTGCAAGAGGGTTCCCTTTTCTCCACACCCTCTCCAGCATTTGTTGTTTGTACATTTTCTGATGATGCCATTCTAACTGGTGTGCTTCCTTTCTTTTTTGAGGGGGAAACTTTTATGGAAGTTGTTACTGCACAGCTGTTATTTCTTCTAACTAATAATTAGCTCATTGTATAATTCAATCTGTTGTTACTTTAAGCCCAGGTATTTCACTAAGCTGCCAAAAGCATTATGTAACTTACTTATTCATGTTCATTTTTTGAAAACTGTGTGGAAATATATTCTGCCTGATATCAGCACAATTCACTTTTATATTTAACGATTTTTATTTACCTGTCTTTTGCCTCACTCTAACTCCTATCCTCATGGTATATCACTCTCGTTCAGTATTTTGGTGGACTTTATTAGTTTTGTGTTTTAAATATTAAATGTCTTCCTATTCCTCAGCTCTCTGTTCTCATCTGTTAGTATGGTGTGCAATCTTGATTGTAGGGAAGACCAGACATGAGAGAGAGGTGGCTGGGTGAGATAGAATAAAAGGAATCCAGTGTATCTAGGGGAAAGAATGGCTTGGGACATGACTGGACTTTAAGACATAAATAAGCATCCTTCTACCACGCAAAAGAGAGGCAATAATGTGCTATTTATGTTTCATCTTTATCTCCAATACTCAAATCTTCCTCTGTAATTATTTTCCTTCCCTCACAGACATGTATGTAACATAGTAATATTTTATCAAAAGTGACAAATAGCCAAGGATATAAAGTACACTACAGGATGCAGTGTATATACAGGATATGTGTGTGTGTGTACCCAATAACACAGCATGCCCATGTTAGTTACATGATACACACATAACACACACATAAAACCATCCACATCCACATATATCAAACACCCCCCCCACACACATACAAACCACACCCACAACATACCATATATTCACCCATATCACAAACATACACACAACAGAAATCACATTACACACATCACTCACCACACTCACATATGTAGCACCTATCCCACCCTCACACACAACACTCACACTCAGAATCCTGAAATCCACAGACTTTACATTACTAGCACAGATATGTATAAGGTATGATGGATCTTTACCATTCTTTATTTGTTGCACATTTGTGTTAAAAGGAAACTTTTGTTGTTTCCTAATAATACCTAATACCTAAAAATATTCTAATCTATATGTTTTCATATTGTTTTGTATGCCTTTGTTTTAAAAAAAATGATCTTTCAGTATTCTCTTTGGAGTAGCCCAAGAGTATAATATTTGTTTATAAGACTTTGTAAAGAAAAAGTTAAGTTTATTTTCCATTATTTTATTTCTCAAAAAAAGCAGCTAATTATTTCTAACATTGTTATGTGTTACAATAAAATAATGAAAGTGTTAAATTAGTTCTTAACCTCATAAATGACTTTTATCATAATACACTTTAGTATTAAGAGTTATTGCAAAAATGAAAGTTGAGTCTTAAGATGAAATTATTACAAATATTAAGTTTAAAATATTAACCCCTTTATTAGATATTTGCTTCTGTACGTTTACGGACACATAGTTACAAAAATGTAATCATGGACTTTTGGACATAGGCATCTTTATTCTGAAGATGTTTACTAAACTCATAAAATTATATATACCAGTTGACCAAAGAGTCAGAAAATATTAAAGAAAAAATGTTGTGAGGGCTATGGTCATTGAACCAACTATATATTTTGCCCAACCTTTAATACTTATCATCTGCCTTCCTTCAGAAAAGAAAAGTTGAGAAGGTATGGATGGTCAGAGAGAAAGAGAAGAAAGCAAGCAAAAGGACATTAAGATATAATTTTTAATAAAAGGCATAATAGGCTTAGACTAAATTAGGAGGGAAAAGAGGCCTGTATTTGCACCATTGTATCATAGCAGATTGTCTAGCAAAACAAAATGCTTAAAATTATAGAAGATTATTAACTGATACAGCAGTTCCCCTGGCTCAGACATCCGTCTTTGTACACATGCACACATCTACACACACACAGATACTTCCAGATATAAGTAGAGAAGCAAAGAAGTGTGATAGGCATGGTATAAGGGAACATGAGAGAATAACTTAAAACATACTTGTCTAAGGCTATTCATGACTATGATTCAGGTTCTCTTCTACTGTGAAAAAACAAATCCTATTTTCTGAGTGTATACAATACTCCTAATGTGTTTTTCTATTTTTATGTTCTTGATGAAGCATTCTCTCTGGTGTCATACAGGATAACTTATCAGAACAGCACGATTAATCCTGATGATCAAAGAGGTGAAGATGTCTATGACAATCTATTCCTGGAGCTCACAGCAACCCAAAATATTATTGAATTAGATGATAGAAAAATGCCTGTGTTGTGTAGTCTTAAAGTCTTTTATCTGAATATGTCAGAATATATAGATGGACCATGAATCTCCCAAGCATGCCAGATACAGTTGTAAGGAAAGTGGCCCCAACAATTTTATTTCAGTTACTGTCATTGTTTCATCTCCACTCCTTCATAAAGTTTCTATTTCTTATTCTGTATGCTTTGCTTGGCAAATGAAGCCTTTTGCTACAAAAGCTACAGAGGTCTGTACTGGGGAATGCTGTACTAGCTGGAAAGTAAACACGTAATAGCAAGGCTCGGAAGAGGTTCCTAAATTCTGAAATAGATGATGAGAACCCGAAAAAATACAGACATACTATTCAGATTAGCATCAAATTAAACCAATTTAAATTTCTTTTTTAATATAAATTTAGGAAGATCAGAGAGAAGGGCACATCGCTCAGCTCAAACTGATGACTGAACAACACTTCCCAAGCATCTGATTTCCTTATGGAGTTCAATACCTATCTCAGAATTGGAAGAACAGTAGACTAGGATAACTGCACGGCCAGTAGAGCAAATCCCTCTTCTAACTCAAATCTCTATAGAGGTTCACAATAAACTACTAGCACTGTAAGAAAAGTGGGGGGAAGTAACTGCTATTTAAAAACACTAACTACAACCATTCAGCGTTCTGTAATGAGGAGGATTTTGTCTCATTGCACAACACCCTTAAGAGGACAAGTTGACTGAGCTGGATTGACCTATGTATTAGGGGAAAGGAATTCTGAGCTTTATGTTTATGTTTTCTAGTTGGTTGTCTTCAAGAGATCTGAATGGATGAAAGGATTCAGGGATGCAGAGAGTGTTTGGCAAGTTTTTCATAAGCCAGAAAATGAGGTAGGGACACTGATAATTGGCAACCAGTAAAGAGGCATGTGCCCCCAAAATTTTAGTAAGAGCAGTGACTATGCTCATTCAAACTGGTTACTGTTCCGTGCTCTAATATCCTTCCATTATAGCCAAGATTTCATGAAAATTTTGTACCATATAACACATTGTTTAATAATGACTTGGAAGATGGCACAGTCCTTATTCACACGCAGGTAAAGGGGACAAGACAGAGTAAGAGAATTCAAAGTGACTGATAAATGAACCTGAAGCAAACTTGCAGAACAAGCTGTGATAGGTGGCCAACAAGAGAGGGTAAGCATCTACAAAATAAGAATGTGTGAATTCTAGGAACCATTAGGGGAAGCCTGGGTTTTGAGCAAGCACGTGGGATAGAAACCAATGTTATTTTATATGCACATAGTAAAAGAAAGGGCCAGTCCCAGAAGAGTAGGGTATCTGGGTACTAACTGTTGGTCCTCTTGTGAGAGAGAGCTATGTCATCCACGGAAATCCATCTCCAATCCTAGGCATAGAATTTTCTAGGCTGCTAGAATTTTACCAGCCTCCTTTGCAGTTAGGTATGACTATATGGAATTATTTCCAAGGGAATGTGATTTGTAGTGAAGTCAAATTCAGGCACATTAAAATCTAAAACATAGCTCCTCCATCCCTTTCCCCTTCCACCAGCTGCATGCAAATAATTATGTGTTCTGTAGGTTTACAGACACATAGTTATGTGTTCCTAGGGGATGACATAGTCACAAAATATAAGGAGCTTTAGTTTCCAAATCACCACATGAAGGAAAGCCATATCTGATATATAGGAGGTTCCTCTGATTTTGTGGTTTTGACACATTTCCAGAAGTCTTGTATATTCATATATCTCTTTATTAATCCCAAAATAGATGAATAAAATGAGCTTCATACTTTCCTGAGACTGAAGATAAAACTGTCACTAGGATCACACAGTCAAACTAAATAGGTAGAAAGGTAATTAAACAGGTAAATACAATACATTGTGATAAGTAAACCTTACCACATGATAGGAAAAGTAAACCTTAGGGAAGAGAAAAGTTTAAAATAAGGGAGAGGTGATATCAAAGATGAATTTGGAGGGCTTGGATGGAAAGGGCATTCCAGACAGTGGCTCCGCAAATATGAAGGTCCAAAAAAAGAGAGAAAAGAAAAAAGAAAAATAGCCAGGTATTTTCCAAACACTGACAGTAATTGAAGAACTTCAAGAATAGCATGTACTGTGGTCAGAGAGTGATCCATTAGGTTTACTTTGTGAGCTAAGGATTGCATAACATGCCTGAGAGTCTGCACTCTTATCTTAAAGGCACTGCAGAATTTTAAGCAAAGAAGTGATGTCGTTGCATTTCCTGAGTAAGGTGACTGGTGACCATAAAGTAAGTAAATTAGAGGAGGAGGGACAAGATTGATGACAGGGAATGCCAATTAGGAGGTTGTTGCATTAACCCAGATAAGAAATAACGAGGCCTGAGTTATGTCATGGCAGTGGGGATGGGGGCGAGCAGTTTGGAGAGATGTTGAGGTATTTCCAGTAATTAGATACATCAGACTTGAACACTTTTACTTTTACTTTTTAGATGCTACCTTATTTACTTGCCATCACAACCTTCCCTGAGTCATTTCTGGAGGAAAAATACGTCTGAGATATAGGATCATTTGGTGGTCAAGCCAGCTTCTGCTGGCTTTAAACACTAGATGATGATAATTAATCAGATTCATTACTATCTTAGTGATCCCAAAAGAAAGTTACAGTTAGTATGTAGAAGCTACTATCTGTTGTTCCCTTTAAATAAATAGAAAATAAAGGAAGTAAAATTGCCCTGAGAGTTAAACTATAGAATTACCATGAAAATGCTAAGACAAAGTCACCTTGAAAAGACATCTCAAGCCACCAAGATTTGACGGAAACCAGACTAGTATTTTTTTCTGTACACCTCTGGTAACAAAGATTTGTGTTTATGTTTTAAAATCAGTTGTATGAAGCTGCTAAGTACGTATTTGCATCTAAACAGGCAATGCATTCTCAATTTAACAGTTTAACAATTGTTAACAAGTTAACAATTTAACAATTTAACAGAGATGTTTGATCTGTGGTTACACCCAGGGTTAGTTGATGGAGGGTTGGCTCTATTTTTTGCTTGGTCTTCAGAATTTTTCTTCTTTGTCATCCCAAATAAACATAAAATCTAAGTAAAGTCAGTGTTTTTGTTATGTAAACCTCAGCTTAAAGATAAGTCCTATAGACTCCACCAGCCCACCAGAGATTGCTCCCTCAAAACCCCTCTTTTAAAGAAATTATAGAATAGCCAAATTAATTCAGCTGGTAATGCTTATGACCAGAATCCCTCCCTTGGGAAGTTCAGTAAGATAAGGACACCAGTGAGACGCCTGAGGATACAGCCAGCTTGTTTTTCCTGTTGGTTACCTTCTTTCATGTTCAACTATCTTCAAATGTCTGCATAATTTAATAAAAGTAATTGCTCTCTAATTTGTATATGCATAACCTGTCAGCCCCTTTTAATACGGAAGATAAAACTAGAGCAGGGAGGAACACTGGAAGTGAACACTTAATGTAAGTGGCTATTACCATGACCTCACCATGTTTTCTTTACACTGCATTCCTGACAAACCACAATGTAAAGGTAATATAGAAAAAGTAAATTTATAAAGAGCAGAGCCTAAAGAGTGAGCGACATCTTCTGTGATGCTAATCCCAGGCTTCTAAGGTAGCACTGGGTTTGCTTTAGTAGAAATGTGGAACAGAAAGAGCATTTAAATAATTCTGATTCTCGTCAATTCGGAAAGTGATTACTCTTATGAATCCTTATCAGTACTAAGTGCTAAATATTGTGTTCTTTTTTTAAAATACCTTGAATTATCAAATATAAAATAGGAAAGGATGACAAACAAACATAACTCACAAACATGACTGGTAAGAAATTTATCATTCCTAATAGAGCAAAGGCTAAGTTGAACACATGGACAGACACAATTCAACCACTCACTGAATGAAAAACATTAGAGTTCTATCAAGAACACTGTATAAGTTTCCTATTGCTATTGCAACAGATTACCACAAATTTAGTGACCTAAAACAACTCAAATTTATTACCACATACTCTGGAAGTCAGAGGTCCAAAATGGTCTTGCTAGACTAAAAGTAAATGGTCAGCAGAGCTGTATTCCTTGTGGAGGCTCTACAGGAGAATTGGTTTCTTTGTCTTTTCCAGCTTCTAGATGCTGCCAACTTTACTTGGTTCAAGGCCCCCTTCCAGACATAACTGCATCACTCCAACCTCTGCTTCCATCATCACATCTCTTTCCCTTTTTCTGATTTTCCTTTCCCTTATAAGGACTCTTGTGATTACATTGGGTCCCCAGCAGGATAATTTAGAGTAAACTCCCCATCTCAAGATCCTTAACTTAATCTTATCTGAAAAGTCCCTTCTGTCATGGAAAGTAACATTCACAGGTCTAAGAGATAAAGACCTGAGCCTTTTTGGAGGGCAGTTATTCAGCCTACCACAAAGACGATACTATGTGCTTAGTTAAACACTAGCCAGTGAGAAATTGACTTCTTGTTGTTGCTGTTACTCCTAGATGAAAAGAAATATTATTGTCATAACCTCAAGTCTCAGATGATGGCACTTTTCCAATTATCATTATGAAATTTACATATTTGTCATAGGACACTCCAGAGCTAGTTTCCATTTTGTCTTCATACTTGCACAAAATTCAGTGAGGAAAAAAGGGAGACTATGACTCTATGCTAACAAATGCTCAAGACTGGTCATCCTTTTTGGAAATGATAAATGAATTATAATGTTAGTTCCAAATGTCACAAGACACTGTATCATTCTATATTCAGCATAAAATAAGATGGAAAAATTTTCCCCCGAGGAAATGTTTATGTATAGAATATGGACAGATTCTAATATCCCTGCTCCAATGCGTCTACAAGCAAGTAACCTAAGTTAGATGATACCAGTAGCCAATCCAGATAAACACTAGCCTCTGTTCCCAGATACATTTCAAGATGGCCTCTTTCAGTATTCCTTTTTCTTGTTTTCTTACTCTCATAAGATAGTTCTCTATTTATATAAAAAACTAAAAAATATAGTCTTTCACACATTTTCTTGACTGTGCCAGTTGAGCAAAACTATGTAGGTTTAGCCAAGTTAATTTGACACAGGCTTGGATAACTAAACAATCAAGGCAGTGAAAACAGCCAATTTATTGTGTTCGTCTAGAAGTACAAAGTTCTGAAAATAAAATCAGGATTGAAATAATATAGTTAAGAAATGTTCTCTGTGGGGGTTAATATAATTGTTGATAAATATTCTCTTTTCGCTGACCATCAATTATACCTTTAATTTTGACAGTGATCTCCCAAATGTGACTCACAGCCTCTAGATTTTTTTTTTTTACATGACATAATGGTATTTGTACACATGGATCATTTTTGTTTGAAAACAATTAGAAAAGTATGAGAGAGAGTTTGTATTACCAACTTCATGTAACAACCAACAAGAAGAGAACCAAAAAATAATAATAACAATAATGCTAATTGAATACCTACAAATGCCAGGCTCTGAACTGACAATTTTAAATGCATGATTTATTTAATATTCGTAACAAATTTACAAGTTAAGTATCATCATTATCATTTTGCACATATAGCTTAGAAAATTAATATTTAAAGAAATGAGATAAGTTTTCCAGGGATACCCAATTGGTACACTGAAAATCTTGGATGAGGACCACAGTGTGGAGGCAGCACATCTAACCCTGCTGTGGGCTGTCTCCAGTTTAAAGATCAACTTGAAATAGTGAGTGGAAACAAAGGCTTACCACCAGGATTGATTTCAAGTGGATTATCAATTTCAAAAAGAAATTTAAAAAGGGAAAAATAACCCTAATTACCATGTGGTTTAGTCTAACATTATCCTTAGGTCAATCATTTAATCTCTAGCACTCCTGCTTGGCCAGAGCCACGTGAGGTTTCTAGACAAGGGACACAGTTTACTGACCTCTGACAGCTGAAATTGAAAACCATTACAACTATCCTAGCAAATTAAGCCTTTAATGGGTAGCTTTTGTTGTATGGTTTGTCTTGAGTCACTGACATAGTTTTCTAAAGACCCATAAAAGGGATAAGTACATTTAATGTCACAGTAATACTAGTAGTTTAGTAGTTAAGGCTTGAGTTTCATAATCAAGATCGGTTGATTGGTTTTCCTGTTTTGCCCCAACATTTCCTGAATTTGAGAGGTTGCCTATGTAAAATAAAGACTAATCAAATGATAGGTCATACATCAGTCATTTAAATTTAATTCCTCCTAGTGGCTTTAATTTTTAAAACTTAATTTGAAAGTTAGTTTACTTTGGGATTTGGCATTTCTAAGATGTCTGTGTGTATATTTACACATAAACACATTTATATAATATACATATTATGAAATATAAAATGTATCATCACAGATATGATTGATGTCAATTTAGATTTTAAAATAGATCATAACATTTATCATTTTTTTAATCATTGTGCCTTATTAAAAAGTTTCTACCAATGCCTAAATAAGTTTATGATTTTAAGTACTTAAGATAGGTACATTTCGGCAACTATTTAGAAGTTACATCAATGCTTTTACATGATTAATTAGTATAAAGACTTAATCTCAAAAGATTTCTTACATAGAAGCTTATAGGTGTTCCTCACTACAAGCAGTTTTTTTTTCTTTATCTGAAAATACAAATTCTTGAAGCACAAACATCAGTTCAAAATTTTTTTGATCTCTATAAGGTTTATTCATTTCACCCCAAAATTCACTCTAATAGCCACATAATTAATGAGTTTCAAAGAGTATTTGAAAGATAACATTTCTGAAAGTTAATTTAGTTTTTAGAAACATTCATTTTATAAAATGCTATATTTGTATAGGGAGAATTAGAAAACACGTAGAATTCTAATACCACTATGAAGATGTATTTGACATAAAAGGGTATCTTCAACATTTAGAGTTATTTATAACTGTCATTATAAATTCAGTAAAAGATTAAAATAATTATATATACATATATATAAAATCACCTATTTAAAAGATTTTGTATATACATTCATTACATAAAGTGTGATATAAAGTGTCCGTGATTCATATTTCATTTCTTGGAATCAGAAGCTGTACATGAAACATAAGAGAATATCCTATAGTTAGATAGGAAGGAAATAAGTTGACCCTTGGTATCCTCGGGGGATGGGTCCAGGACCACCTGCTGATGAAAAAATTTGCAATGCTCAAGTCCCCTATATAAAATGTCACAGTATTTTCATGTAACCTACACATATCCTCCTATACTTTAAATCATCTCTAGATTACTTATACTGTAACACCTAACACAGTGTAAATTCTATGTAAATAGTTGTAAATACAATGTAAATGCTATATAGATAGTTGTCAGAGTGCAGTAAATTCAAGTTTTGCTTTTCCAAACTTTCTGGATTTTTTTTGGAATATTTTTGATACAGTTGGTTGAATCCCTGGATGCTGAACCTGAGGACACGTAGGGCCAGTTGTATTCTCAAGACCAAAAAAATAATAATGATGATGATGGTGATGGAAATGATAAAGACAACAGAGTGTACTAGTTTAATAATGGTAGTGAGCTCCTTTTAAGAGTGTGAAAAGGTAGAAATATTTTCTTTTGAAAGTGGACATTTATGAAAGAAAATTGAATCTGATTTTTTTCTTTCTCAAAGGTCTGTTGAAAAAAAGACATTTTTATAACTGTACTAATCAGAAAATTATAATAGTATGAAGGTAATTCAAATGTTCTGTCTTATTCCTTTAAACATTTAGCTTACTGTTGTGTCTGAGCAGAAGAAATTATTTCCTTGCATATTATCACACGATAAAAATACAGAGCAAAGCTGCATTTTGAACCATTCATGATTTTAAACTGCTTTGTGTTAATGGAAATGACTTTCCTTTCTTCCTCCTTCCACAGACAAAACAAAATAAACACATTTTCTGCGTCTGTTACAATTTTGTTGTCTTACTTAAAAGTGGCTTTAATAAAGAATTAGTCTGAAACTAGGTCAACAGGCATCATTTAAGAGCATTTACTCTTAAACTAAAATCAACGTTTTTGATACATGCTTTCTAAAATTTAATTGACTTAACATCAACAACTTTGTTTTAATACATCTTTATTGGAATATAATTGCTTCACAATGCTGTGTTAGTTTCTGCTGTATAACAAAGTGAATCAGCTATACATATACATATATCCCCATATCCCCTCCCTCGTGAGCCTCCCTCCCACCCTCCCTATCCCACTGCTCTAGGTGATCACAAAGCAGCGAGCTGATCTCCCTGTGCTATGCTGCTGCTTCCCACTAGCTATCTATTTTACATTTGGTAGTGTATATATGTCGATGCTTCTCTCACTTAGCCCCAGCTTCCCCCTCCCCCCACCGTGTCCTCAAGTCCATTCTCTGTGTCTGCGTCTTTATTCCTGCCCTGCCAATAGGTTCATCAGTGACATTTTTTTTTTAGATTCCATATATATGCATTAGCATACGGTATTTGTTTTTCTCTTTCTGACTTACTTCACTCTGTATGACAGACTCTAACTCCATCCACCTCATTACAAATACCTCCATTTCATTTCGTTCTATGGCTGAGTAATATTCCATTGTATATATGTGCCACATCTTCTTTATCCATTCATCTGTCGATGGACACTTAGGTTGCTTCCATGTCCTGGCGATTGTAAATAATGCTGCAATGAACATTGTGGTACATGACTCTTTTTAAATTATGGTTTTCTCAGGGTATATGCCCAGTAGTGGGATTGCAGGGTCATATGGTAGCTCTATTTTTAGTTTTTTAAGGAACCTCCATACTGTTCTCATTAGTGGTTGTATCAATTTACATTCCCACCAACAGTGCAGGAGGGTTCCTTTTTCACCACACCCTCTCCAGCATTGATTGTTTCTAGATTTTTTGATAATGGCCATTCTGACCAGTGTGAGGTGATACCTCATTGTAGTTTTGATTTACACTTCTCTAATAATTAGTGATGTTGAGCAGATTTTCATGGGTTTTTTGGACATCTGTATGTCTTCTTTGGTGAAATGTCTATTTAGGTCTTCCACCCATTTTTTAATTGGGTTGTTTGTTTTTTTGATATTGAGCTCCATGGGCTATTTGTACATTTTGTCCATTGTTTCATTTGCAAATATTTTCTCCCATTCTGAGGGTTGTCTTTTTGTCTTGTTTTTGGTTTCCTTTGCTGCGGAAAAACTTTGAAGTTTAATTAGGTCCCATTTGTTTATTTTTGTTTTTATTTTTGTTACTCTAGGAGGTTGGTCAAAAAAGATCTTGCTGTGGTTTATGTCAGAGTTTTTTTCCTATGTTTTCCTCTAAGAGTTTTATAGTGTCTGGTCTTACATTTAGGTCTTTAATCCATTTTGAGTTTATTTTTGGTATGGTGTTAGGTAGTGTTCTAATTTCATTCTTTTACATGTAGCTGTCCAGTTTTCCCAGCACAACTTATTGAAGAGGATGTCTTTTCTCCATTTTATGTTGCCTCCTTTCTCATAAATTAGGTGACCATATGTGCGTGGGTTTATCTCTGGGCTTTTAATCCTGTACCATTGATCTATATTTCTGTTTTTGTGCCAGTACCATACTGTCTTGACTTCTGTAGCTTTGTAGTATAGTGTGAAGTCAGGGAGCCTGATTCCTCCAGCTCCATTTTTCTTTCTCAAGATTGCTTTGGCATTTGGGGTCTTTTTTGTTTCCATACAAATTGTGAAATTTTTTGTTCTAGTTCTGTGAAAAATGCCATTGGTAGTTTGAGAGGGATTGCACTGAATCTGTAGATTGCTTTGGGTAGTATAGTCATTTTCACAATATTGATTCTTCCAATCTAAGAATATGGTATATTTCTCCATCTGTTTATGTCATCTTTGATTTCTTTCATCAGTGTTTTATAGTTTTCCAAGTACAAATCTTTCACCTCCTTAGGTGGTTTATTCCTAGGTACTTTGTTTTTGCTGCGATGGTAGATGGGATTGTTTCCTTAATTTCTCTTTCTGATTTTTCATTGTTAGTGTATAGGAATGCCAGAGATTTCTGTGCATTAATTTTGTAACCTGCAACCTTACCAAATTCACTGATTTGTTCTAGTAGTTTTCTGGTGGCATCTTTAGGATTTTCTATGTATAATATCATGTCATCTGCAAACAATGACAGGTCTACTTCTTCTTTTCCAATTTGTATTCCTTTTATTTCTTTTTCTTCTCTGACTGCCATGGTTCGGACTTCCAAAACTATGTTGAATAAGAGTGGTGAGAGAGGACATCCTTGTCTTGGTTCCTGAGAACCAAGATTTTGTCAAATCTCACACAATTTCTAATGAGTTAGGTAATTTTGTGGGGAGTCAGGGGGAGATAAGTTTACTGAGCATGTTAGTATTTAGTGGGAATACTACTGATAGAATTTTTTTATTACTATGTGGTAATTTTATTTACCTGCTCTAAAATATAGTTTATACTTGGCTCAATATGGTAGATTAGGCTGGCATGGAAAGACCATTTTTAACTCCATATTTCTTTTAAAAGTGCTTCAAAAAAACACTTCTAAGGAATTAAGTGCTAGCTTTATCCCCTTCTTTACGTTGAAGGATAACAAATAGTTATACTCAATTTTTAAAAGGCTGAAAAATAGTTATACTCACTTTATCTTTAGTATAGGTAGATATTTGAAGAAATTTTCTACTATGTTAACAATTGTTTAGGACATCATACCACCATCAATGTCCATCTGTTCTCAAACTACTATTCTAGAAGCCTCAATGTTTCCCTCATATTGACTTCACTTACACAATTATATGTTCAATATTCAACTAAAGTGTATTTAGATGTAACTCT
This sequence comes from Balaenoptera ricei, assembly GCF_028023285.1. NCBI lineage: Eukaryota > Metazoa > Chordata > Mammalia > Artiodactyla > Balaenopteridae > Balaenoptera > Balaenoptera ricei. The sequence continues at coordinate 130,245,097 of NC_082640.1, forward strand.
CTGCTAGCCAGTGTACTAGCATTTTTACCTGTGCTATTATTGCACTTAGTACTTGCTGACACACACCTAACAACTCTGATTCAAATGCAAATCTAACTGGAAAAATCTGAGGCTCTAAACTAATTTTTGTGTTGTATGTTTTCTTGCTGACTAAAATGTGTAATAATGGGTTATAAATAAATCATTAAATGAGCTATTTATTTCCTTTTTTTGGACTCATTTCTCTCAAATAATAAAAATATTTCATTGTGGAAAACAACTGGACCAAATACTTTAAACTGTTGACATTTCAAAGAATAAACTCCTGGATACAAGATTTGGGTTGACATTGCTTAGATGACACTCAGTCCATACCAGTATGATGAGTAAGGGTTTCCAGGACGCTTTTATTTATTTATTTTTTTATTCATGAGACGCTTACTATCCTCTTGGACTTAGCTTCCTAGCCTCAGGATATCAAATAGTGGAGGCTTTTGACAGGCTAATCTTAAATTCCTTATGAAAACCTACAGAGATTAACTTTGTGTTCTTAGTAACTGTTTAATACTGTTTGGCTCTAGATTTCACAAAGCAAACTTAAGGAGGCCTATGTAGTAAATTAACACTCTTTCTATATCTATGTAATTAATCAGGCCAAACCTGATGTGATCCATCTTATTTTGTGATTAAGAGTTATATTTTGGGGGGATTATTATCATCACAATTTGAAGATGAGTGGGTTCTGAAGGACTCTGAAATGTGTAAAGTAAGACTACTAGGTATACTGTCCAGATCACCTTTTCATTATCTCTGTGCTTCATTGTCAAGCTATTTTATAACTCTACAATGTAGCAAACTGATAATAATGCAAAGTATTATTGGTTATAGAACTTCAAATTAATTGTGTCTTGTGCAATGCACTTGACTATTGCCCTGTGGATATCCATTCTGCATTTATTAGTATATAGTGTATAGATGGTGCCTTAAAAATACTACATATACAATATATAGTATTTTAAAAACTAATTAACATTTAGATGTAGATATCTATACATACATATAGATAAATGTACACTTTATTAAGTAATAATGTTTATAGATGGTAGGATTCAACTATAAGTAAGAATGTTTATAGATGGTAAGATTCAACATCATAAAGGTTGAATTAATTTACAAGTTTCACGTGGTAATCAGGAGTTAGTTGGTTTCTCAAGCTAATTAGTAAATTCAATATAATTCCACCACACACACAAGATTTTTTGAGGTTGACAACTGAATCTAAATTTCATAAAGAAGACTAAATATACATAAATAGTTAAAACAATTTTGAAAAAGAACAGAGTGGGTCAATCATTCTATCACATATCAAGATATGTTATATTTAATTGTGTCAAATTTAAACTGATGACATCAGTTTGATGTTGGTGCAGAAATAAAAAAGTAGATATTGAAGCAGAATACAAGGTCTGGAAAAAGACCACAGCCAGAGTTTGACAAACTTTGAGGTTTGAGGGTGCAGTCCCGACAAAACTGTCCTCACTTCTGACACTAATGGCAAGTTTGAGGGTTCATCAAAACTACCCTCCAGTTAGGTAATTTACTGGAAGATTTCAAAGAACTTATTGAAAGCTATTATACTCACAGTTACAGTGTTTATTACAAGGAGAGGACACAAATTAGAGCCAGCCAGAGGAAAAGGTGTATCTGGCAGAGTCTAGAAGGGGGTTCAAGTGCATAACTGCAGGTCACCCTCTTCCCACATGGTCATGAAGGGCTTTCCTTCCTCCTGGCCAGGATGTGTGATGATACTCGTAAAGTATTGCCAAACAAGGAAGCTCATGTGAGGTTAGGTGTCTGGAGATTTTACTGAGCACTCATTATGTAAGCACTGTTGATTAATTGATCGCCCATGGGTTGAACTCAGTCTCCAGCAGTCCCCTACCACAGCAGTCAGATCGACATCAGATGGGGACTCAACATCTCATCAGCATAAGCTATCAGGTATGATCAGAGGGGTCCACCATGAATGCACTCCTATCACCGGGGTTTAGTGGTTACGAAAGACAAAGATCTCTTCGGCCAAGGCTGAATTCTTTACTACATAGACCTGTGTGTCTGTAGATTTTTTTTTAATTGACCATAATGGAGGAAGGGTGACTTAAACGTAACTTCCTATCTGTGAAGGAATAGTTTGCCTGTGTGTTAAATGGAAGAGACCATATTCTCACAAAATCTCAATAACTCTCCCTAACCTGAAAAACAAAAACAAAATGTAGAGCAGTCAGAAGGTGTATTTGGGAAGAGCCAGTTATTCTAGAAAGGGTATCATAAGTTAAAGGCCACTGGTTTAGATGGATGTGCAAAGCACAAAACATTACTATTGCTGACTTATAATGAGGGAGGCTATGGTAGGCAACCAACTGCTTATTACTACTTGAAACAGAGAAAGAATATTTCTTCACTGCAGTGCCAAAACTAAGTGGTATGATTGCCTCCCCTTGGGTACATTCCTTCTCTGCTAGGGCTGCTCTTAGTGCTGAACCAGCAAAGTCATACAAGAACAAATCTAAACTCGTTTCCCCTTCATTGTTGCCTTTTCTCCTTCATTGATTAGGATATACAAACTCTTATTCCAGCACTGGATAAGCCTAGTCTTTCCACTGTAAGGATGAGCAGGAAAAATATATTTAAATTTAAGGAGTGTTTATGAATAACCAGAAAAAGCTCTTTCCAGTGTAACAGAATTATTAAGAAGTTGTAGGAAAAGATTATATAAAACATTTAACTTGTAGTCTCAACAAGATAAGAGGGCATGTCATCTACGGCACAACTGTTTAAATTTGTTAAGGATTTAGAAGAGAATTGCTAAATCAAGGAAGGTTGTTTTGCATGTTGGCAACATTCAATGGGGAATATACAGAGAGTAATGGTGATACCTCAACACATCCTGCTGTGAATTTTTAATTTTGGGGTTTAAAAAAACTTCTATGAAAATCCAGAAAAACAAAAACAAAACAAAAAAGCATTTTGCCCTCATTCTTCTCAACAAGTATAAAGGTCACAATAAAGAAGAGTGTATAATAATAAAAACAACCTGCATAATAATCTTTTGCCTCTGTTATCTCTGGGAATAACTGCTACTCAAAGGTAGGGCATATTTTCCAGAGTTACAGCTTCTGAGTGGCAGAGCCAGAATTAAGCCCATATCTTCAAAGTAAGGATTGTTAATGAGTGCCTCTAGATAGTTTTGTGTGAAAAAGGTTGAGACTCAAAATCCTATCTTCAGCAAGTTGTTCTCCCTAATAAACCACAGGAAAAGGTATTTATATATATCTGTATTTCAAAAAATAAACCTTCCATGAAGAATTGTAGGTGAAAAAAAATGCTCAAAAGTATACTCCTTTCAGTCAGATAAACAATTCAAGAATAGAGAAATCGGCACAAAAGCAGTAGTAATTAACAAACAATATATTTTTTAAAAATCGTAAAACATAGAATCAATTCTAAAATGATCATGTTTTAATATAATATCAAAGCAACTTCTTTGAGAAAAATTGCAGAATCAAAATTAATAAAATTATTCTACATCTAAAATTGAGATTATATTTTTAACAGGAAAATTAAAATTAAAAAAATAAAAATAAAAGGAGGAAGAAAAAAATTACACTAAATTTTTGATGTAAAAACGATACTGTTTCAATCTTAATACAGCTAATTAGAAAAATGTAGGTCTAAATATATTTTTATTCTTAATTTTAAGGAAACACAGGTAGATTAAAATGGGATGTACCTGCAAAAAACCTGAGTTGTATTTACCTCCCCATCTTCAGAAATTTAGGAGTACAATTGTCCCTCAGTAACTGCCACGGGTTGATTCCAGTACACCTGCGGATACCAAAAACCTGTCGATGCTCAAGTCCCTTACGTAAAATGTCATAGTATTTGTATGCACATCATCCCATATATTTTAAGTCATCTCTAGATTACTTGTAATACCTAATACAATGTAAATGTTATGTAAATAGGTTTCAGTGAGTAGTAGATTCAAGTTTTGCTTTTGGAACTTTCTGGAAGTGTTTTTTTCTTTTCAACATTTTTGATTTGCGGTTGATTGAATCATGCAGAACCCACAGATATGGGGCCACCTGCACAAGCTCTTTGGCAATCAGGGAAAAACACTGTCCCAGTTCAACTTCTACTGACTTCCCTTATCTCTCTTAGCCTGCTCCTCTCCTCAAATAAGAATCTTGTTCTTCTATTTTGATTCAGAGACCTAGCAATAATTTATTTTGACTTACTGCATGTGTTTTCCTCTGCAAATTGTATTTATTTTGTTTACACACATACATAGGCTTATTTTGTGAAAATTTGAAATACATTAATTCTAAGTATCCCATGGAAGAACTAAACATTTGTAGTTATTTACTCAAATGCTTATTGCAGTTGTTGACAAATGAGAAGTTTGCTTGGCCCTCAAAGAGCATATATTCATCTGAAGTAAAAATACTGCAGAAAACTACTAAAAAGTAGAACTTGGTAACAATGATTATTAGCATGTTTATAAAGCCACTCCTCAATCCAAACTGGGGGCCCGTATCATAGATTATCATTTTCAGTGGTCACCCACCATCTTCTCCTTATCTCTAGGCACCAACCATTCCTAGAATCAGTGTTCTGGATATGATGGAAATTCATTGCTCTTAATACTTAACCCGAGAATATATTCCAGAATACAGAACTAATCAGGAGAATATGGGGGCCTGTGAAAGTTAACCTGCACTGAAGTATATCCAATCTGTATTATCATTACTGAGAACTACCGAACACCCTGTTGCAGGTGTCTTTCAGGACACAGTCCTCACTCCCAATAGATCAAGCATAACTTAATGCCAGCAGTATTAATGAAATTTCATAGAAAATATCGTCCTCATTTGTTTGGTATTAGAACATCAGATATCCAAAACCCATAGTAAATTTAGTGAGTTATTACAAGATTTATATGTGACAACCTCTGATCTATTAATCATAAAACTATGGTTCTGTTAGTGACAAATTAGGAAAACATTAAATCCCTCACATGGAAATGCTAGGGGGAATGTATGTGTATGGGTATGTCCGTTTATGTGTGTGTGTATTTGAGCCCATAATAAAGATAATTTCCTGGTGTACAAGACAAAGAACCAATAGAACAGGACACTACCAGAAGAGGACCCAGTGAATCACCGGAGTACCAAGAATATCCCTCCCTGGCTTCATTATGAGGCAGTATCTTACCTCTCATGATGACCAGAGTCAATTATCTCTGACAGTGTAATAACTCCTTCTGTGCCTGATGGTCTACTGCCACAAGAAGTCCTACGAACAGATGGAAGCTAAGGTTATACGTTTAGTGGGATTCTTACTTTCCCTCCTTACCCCTGGGAAAACTATCACCTCTCTGGGACCCAGCACAACTAGAACCAGGAGCCTAAAGATTCAGGAACAGGAGTACAAATCACCTGGTCTTTGGAAGTAAGGGTGAGTAGGGAAGCTTCTACTTCTACCACCTCATTTCCAGACCCAGGAAACCATTCTACTTAGGAACAGAAACAACAACAACAAAATGATCATTGCTTAAGACATACACCAAATCTTAAAGGATAATTCCCCGTTCTCACAGGGTATCATCTTCAAGCTGGCTCCTCAGCTACACATAAAAGTGGTAGTTCAAGTGCACTATTTGATGGCAGTTTCAGAATGGTGCAGTACATGGCAGAACCAATGTTTCCCACTGCCATTACAGAGGGAAGTACCAGAATTTCTACTCGGCCTTTCCTATTACATTAGTATTTATTCTACTAGTTAAAAAACCAAGGCGAGAAGGGAGACCTTCAAGATGGCAGAGGAGTGAGACATGGAGATTACCTTCCTCCCCACAAATACATCAGAAATTCATCTACATGTGGAAGAACTCCTACAGAACACCTACTGAACGCTGGCAGAAGACCTCTGACTTCCCAAAAGGCAAGAAAGTCCCCACATACCTGCGTAGGGCAAAAGAAAAAAAAAAAAAAAAAAAAACAGACAAAAGAATAAGGAATGGACCTGCACCACTGGGAGGGAGCTGTGAAGAAGGAAAAGTTTCCACACACTAGGAAGCTCCTTCATTGGCGGAGATGGTGGGGGTGGGGTGGGGGGTTGGGGGAGTGGTGGCAGGGGGGAAGCTTCAGAGCCACGGAGAAGCCGAGAGGCTTGTCTGCTCGCCCGCTGGCTGGGACGGGTGGGGGCTGGGAGCTGAGGCTCGGGCTTCGGAGGTCAGATTCCAGGGAGAGGACTGGGGTTGGCTGCGTGAACACAGCCTGCAGGGGGCTAGTGCGCCACAGCTAGCCGGGAGGGAATCCGGGAATAAGTCTGGAACTGCCTAAGAGACAAAAGGTCATTGTTTCAGGGTGCGCAAGGAGAGGGGATTCAGAGCACTGCCTAAACAAGCTCCAGAGATGGGTTTGAGCCGCAGCTATCAACGTGGACACGAGAGACGGGCATGAGACGCTAAGGCTGCTGCTGCCGCCACCAAGAAGCCTGTGTGCAAGTACAGGTCACTAGCCACACCTCCCCTCCTGGGAGTCTGTGCAGCCCGCCACTGTCAGGGTCCCACGATCCACGGACAACTTCCCCGGGAGAACACACGGTGAGTCTCAGGCTGGTGCAACGTCACGCTGGCCTTTGCCTCCGCAGGCTCGCCCCACACTCTGTACCCTTCCCTCCTCCCGGCCTGAGTGAGCCAGAGCCCCCTAATCAGCTGCTACTTTAACGCCATCCTGTCTGGGTGGGGAACAGATGCCCTCAGGCGACCTACACGAAGAGGTGGGTCCAAATCCAAAGCTGAACCCCAGGAGCTGTGCAAACACAGAAGAGAAAGGGAAATCTCTCCGAGCAGCCTCGGGAGCAGCAGATTAAATCTCCACAATCAACTTGATGTACCCTGCATCTCTGGAATACCTGAATAGACAACGAACCATCCCAAAATTGAGTCGTTGGACTTTGGGAACAACAATATACATTTTTTTCCTTTTTCTCTTTTGGTGAGTGTGTATGTGTATGCTTCTTGAGAGATTTTGTCTGTATAGCTTTGCTTTTACCATTTGTCCTAGGTTCTGTCTGTCCGTGTTTTTTTGGGTTCTTTTTTAGTATGGTTAGTTTTTAGTGCTTGTTATCATTGGTGGATTTGTTTTTTGGGTTTGTTGCTCTCTTCTTTCTTTCTTTTTTTTTTTCTTTTTCTTTTTTTAGTACTTTTAAATTTTTTTTAATAATTATTTTTTATTTTAATAACTTTATTTTTTTCTTTCTTTCTTTCTTTTTTTCTCCTTTTCTTCTGAGCCGTGTGGATAACAGGGTCTTGGTGCTCGGGCCGGATGTCAGGCCTGTGCCTATGAGGTGGGAGAGCCGAGCTCAGGACATTGGTCCACCAGAGCCCTCCCAGCTCCATGTAATGTTAAACGGTGAAAGCTCTCCCAGAGATCTCCTTCTCACCGCTAAGACCCAGCTCCATTTAACGACCAGCAAGCTACAGTGTTGGACACCCTATGCCAAACAACTAGCAAGACAGGAACACAACACCACCCATTAGCAGAGAGGCTGCCTAAAATCATAATAAGGTCACAGAGACCCCAAACACACCACTGGACGCAGTCCTGCCCACCAGAAAGACAATATCCAGCCTCATCCTCCAGAACACAGACACCAGTCCCCTCCACCAGGAAGCCTACACAACCCACTGAACAAACATTAGCCACTGGGGCAGACACCAAAAACATCGGGAACTACGAACCTGCAGCCTGGGAAAAGGAGACCACAAACAGAGAAAGTTAAGCAAAGTGAGAAGACAGAGAAACAAACAGCAGATGAAGGGGCAAGGTAAAAACCCAGCAGACCAACCAATAAAGAGGAAATAGGCAGTCTACCTGAAAAAGAATTCAGAGTAATGATAGTAAAAATGATCCAAATCTTGGAAATAGAATGGAGAAAATACAAGAAACGTATAACAAAGACCTAGAAGAACTAAAGAGCAAACAAACAATGATGAACAACACAATAAATAAAATTAAAAATTCTCTACAAGGAATCAATAGCAGAATAACTAAGGCAGAAGAACAGATAAGTGACCTGGAAGATAAAATAGTGGAAAAAACTACTGCAGAGCAGAATAAAGAAAAAAGAATGAAAAGAATTGAGGACAGTCTCAGAGACTGCTGGGACAACATTAAATGCACCAACATTCAAATTGCAGGGGTCCAGAAAAAGAAGAGAAAAAGAAAGGGACTGAGAAAATATTTGAATAGATTATAGTTGAAAACTTCCCTAATATGGGAAAAAAAATAATTATTCAAGTCCAGGAAGCACACAGAGTCCCATACAGGAAAAATCCAAGGAGAAACACGCCAACATGTTAATCAAACTATCAAAAATTAAATACAAAGAAAAAATATTAAAAGCAGCAAGGGAAAAACAACAAATAATATACAAGGGAATCCCCATAAGGTTAACAGCTGATCTTTCAGCAGAAACTCTGCAAGCCAGAAGGGAGTGGCAGGACACATTTAAAGTGATGAAAGGGAAAAACCTACAACCAAGATTACTCTACCCACCAAGGATCTCATTCAGATTCGATGGAGAAATTAAAACCTTTACAGACAAGCAAAAGCTAAGAGATTTCAGCACCACCAAACCAACTTTAAAACAAATGCTAAAGGAACTTCTCTAGGCATGAAACACAAGAGAAGGAAAAGACCTACAATAACAAACCCAAAACAATTAAGAAAATGGGAATAGGAACATACATATTGATAACTACCTTAAATGTAAATGGATTAAATGCTCCAACCAAAAGACATAGACTGGCTGAATGGATACAAAAACAAGATCCATATATATGCTGTCTACAAGAGACCCACTTCAGACCTAGGGACACATATAGACTGAAAATGAGGGGATGGAAAAAAGATATTCCATGCAAATGGAAATCAAAAGAAAGCTGGAGTAGCAATTCTCATATCAGACAAAATAGACTTTAAAATAAAGACTATTACAAGAGACAAAGAAGGACACTACATAATGATCAAGGGATCAATCCAAGAAGAAGATATAAAAATAGAAAATATTGATGCACCCAACATAGGAGCACCTCAATACATAAGGCAAATGCTAACAGCCATAAAAGGGGAAATCAACAGTAACACAATCATAGTAGGGGACTTTAACACCACACTTTCACCAATGGACAGATCATCCAAAATGAAAATAAATAAGGAAACACAAGCTTTAAATGACACATTAAATAAGATGGACTTAATTGATATTTATAAGACATTCCATCCAAAAACAACAGAATACACTTTCTTCTCACATGCTCATGGAACATTCTCCAGGATAGGTCATATCTTGGGACACAAATCAAGCCTTGGTAAATGTAAGAAAATTGAAATCGTATCAAGTATCATTTCCAACCACAACACTATGACACTAGATATCAATTACTGGAAAAAATCTGTAAAAAATACAAATACATGGAGGCTAAACAATACACTACCTAAAAACCAACAGATCACTGAAGAAATCAAAGAGGAAATTAAAAAATACCTAGAAACAAATGACAATGAAAACACGACAAATCAAAACCTATGGGATGCAGCAAAAGTGGTTCTAAGAGGGAAGTTTACAGCAATACAATCCTACCTCAAGAAACAAGAAACATCTCAAATAAAAAACCTAACCTTACACCTAAAGCAATTAGAGAAAGAAGAACAAAAAACCCAAAGTTAGCAGAAGGAAAGAAATCATACAGATCAGAGCAGAAATAAATGAAACAGAAATGAAGGAAACGATAGCAAAGATCAATAAAATTAAAAGCTGGTTCTTTGAGAAGATAAACAAAATTGATAAACCATTAGCCAGACTCATCAAGAAAAAAAGGGAGAAGACTCAAAACAGAATTAGAAATGAAAAAGAAGTAACAACTGCACTGCAGAAATACAAAGAATCATGAGAGATTACTACAAGCAACTCTATGCCAATAAAATGGACAACCTGGAAGAAACAGACACATTCTTAGAAAAGCACAACCTTCTGAGACTGAGGCAGGAAGAAATAGAAAATATAAACAGACCAATCACAAGCACTGAAATTGAGACAGTGATTACAAATATTCCAACAAACAAAAGCCCAGGACCTGATGGCTTCGCAGGCAAATTCTATCAAACATTTAGAGAAGAGCTAACACCTATCCTTCTCAAACTCTTCCAAAATATAGCAGAAGGAGGAACACTCCCAAACTCATTCTACGAGGCCACCATCACCCTGATACCAAAACCAGACAAAGATGTCACAAAGAAAGAAAACTACAGGCCAATATCACTGATGAACATTGATGCAAAAATCTTCAACAGAATACTAGCAAACAGAATCCAACAGCACATTGAAAGGATCATACACCATGATCAAGCGGGGTTTATCTGAGGAATGCAAGCATTCTTCAATATACGCAAATCAATCAATGTGATACACCATATTAACAAACTGAAGGATAAAAACCATTTGATCATCTCAATAGATGCAGAGAAAGCTTTTGACAAAATTCAACACCCATTTATGATAAAAACCCTCCAGAAAATAGGCATAGAGGGAACTTACCTCAACATAATAAAGGCCATATGTGACAAACCCACAGCCAACATCGTTCTCAGTGGTGAAAAACTGAAACCATTTCCACTAAGATCAGGAACAAGACAAGGTTGCCCACTCTCACCAGTATTATCCAACATAGTTTTGGAAGTTTTAGCCACAGCAATCAGAGAAGAAAAAGAAATAAAAGGAATCCAAATCGGAAAAGAATACATAAAACTGTCACTGTTTGCAGAGGATATAATACTATACATAGAGAATCCTAAAGACGTTACCAGAAAGCTACTAGAGCTAATCAATGAATTTGGTAAAGTAGCAGGATACAAAATTAATGCACAGAAATCGCTTGCATTCCTATACACTAATGATGAAAAATCTGAAAGTGAAATTAAGGAAACACTCCCATTTACCATCGCAACAAAAAGAATAAAATACCTAGGATTAAACCTGCCTAAGGAGACAAAAGACCTGTATGCAGAAAATTATAAGACACTGATGAAAGAAATTAAAGATGATACAAACAGATGGAGAGATATACCATGTTCTTGGATTGGAACAATCAACATTGTGAAAATGACTATACTATCCAAAGCAATCTACAGATTCAATACAATCCCTATCAAACTACCAATGGCATTTTTCACAGAAGTAGAACAAAAAATTTCACAATTTGTATGGAAACACAAAAGACCCCGAATAGCCAAAGCAATCTTGAGAAAGAAAAATGGAGCTGGAGGAATCAGGCTCCCAGACTTCAGACTGTACTACAAAGTTACAGTAATCAAGATATTATGGTACTGGCAGAAAAACAGAAATATACATCAATGGAACAGGATAGAAAGCCCAGAGATAAACCCACACACATATGGTCACCTTTTTTTTGTTAAAGGAGGCAAGAATATACAATAGAGAAAAGACAGCCTCTTCAATGAGTGGTGCTGGGAAAACTGGACAGCTGCATTTAAAAGAATGAAATTAGAACACTCCCTGACACCATACACAAAAATAAATTCAAAATGGATTAAAGACCTAAATGTAAGGCCAGACACTATCAAACTCTTAGAGGAAAATATAGGCAGAACACTCTATGACATAAATCACAGCAAGATCCTTTTTGACCCACCTCCTAGAGAAATGGAAATAAAAACAAAAATAAACAAATGGGGCCTAATGAAACTTCAAAGTTTTTGCACAGCAAAGGAAACCATAAACAAGACAAAAAGACAACCCTCAGAATGGGAGAAAATATTTGCAAATGAAGCAACTGACAAAGGATTAATCTCCAAAATTTACAAGGAGCTCGTGCAGCTCAATATCAAAGAAACAAACAACCCAATTAAAAAAATGGGTGGAAGACCTAAATAGACATTTCACCAAAGAAGACATACAGATGTCCAAAAAACCCATGAAAATCTGCTCAACATCACTAATTATTAGAGAAGTGTAAATCAAAACTACAATGAGGTATCACCTCACACTGGTCAGAATGGCCATTATCAAAAAATCTAGAAACAATCAATGCTGGAGAGGGTGTGGTGAAAAAGGAACCCTCCTGCACTGTTGGTGGGAATGTAAATTGATACAACCACTAATGAGAACAGTATGGAGGTTCCTTAAAAAACTAAAAATAGAACTACCATATGACCCTGCAATCCCACTACTGGGCATATACCCTGAGAAAACCATAATTTAAAAAGAGTCATGTACCACAATGTTCATTGCAGCATTATTTACAATCGCCAGGACATGGAAGCAACCTAAGTGTCCATCGACAGATGAATGGATAAAGAAGATATGGCACATATATACAATGGAATATTACTCAGCCATAGAAAGAAATGAAATGGAGGTATTTGTAATGAGGTGGATGGAGTTAGAGTCTGTCATACAGAGTGAAGTAAGTCAGAAAGAGAAAAACAAATACAGTATGCTAACACATATATACGGAATCTAAGGAAAAAAAAAAAAAAGGGCCATGAAGAACCTAGTGGCAAGACGGGAATAAAGACACAGACCTACTAGAGAATGGACTTGAGGATATGGGGAGGGGGTGGGGTGAGACGTGACAGGGTAAGAGAGTGTCATGGACATATATACACTACTAAATGTAAGATAGATAGCTAGTGGGAAGCAGCCGCATAGCACAGGGAGATCAGCTTGGTGCTTTGTGACCACCTAGAGGGGTGGGATGGGGAGGGTGGGAGGGAGGGAGATGCAAGAGGGAAGAGATATGGGAACATATTGTATATGTATAACTGATTCACTTTGTTATAAAGCAGAAGCTAACACACCATTGTAAGGCAATTATACTTCAATAAAGATGTTTAAAAAAAAAAAAAAAAACTAAAAATAGAACTACCATATGAGCCAGCAATCCCACTACTGGGCATATACCCTGAGAAAACCATAAATCAAAAAGAGTCATGTACCACAATGTTCATTGCAGCTCCATTTACAATAGCCAGGACATGGAAACAACCTAAGTGTCCATGGACAAATGAACAGATAAAGAAGATGTGGCACATATATACAATGGAATATTACTCAGCCATAAAAAGAAATGAAATTGAGCTATTTGTAGTGAGGTGGATGGACCTAGAGTCTGTCATACAGAGTGAAGTCAGAAAGAGAGAAACAAATACTGTATTCTAACACATATATATGGAATCTAAAAAAAAAAAAAAAAAAGGTTCTGAAGAACCTAGGGACAGGACAGGAATAAAGATGCAGACGTAGAGAATAGACTTGAGGACATGGGGGGTGGGAAGTGTAAGCTGGGACGAAGTGAGAGATTGGCATGGACATATATACACTACCAAATGTAAAATAGATAGCTAGTGGGAAGCAGCCACATAGCACAGGGAGATCAGCTCGGTGCTTTGTGTCCACCTTGAGGGGTGGGATAGGGAGGGTGGGAGGGATACACAAGAGGGAGGAGATATGGGGATATATGTATATGTATAGCTGATTCACTTTGTTATACAGCAGAAACTAGTACACCATTGTAAAGCAATAATACTCCAATAAAGATGTTTAAAAAAAAAAAGTGAAATCTCTGCCAAATGCTGAGTATATCCATTACAATTATACCATTGCAACCTGAAGAAAATACAACTGGCATGCCAAAGATACAATGGACCATCTGAGACGGACTTCGTTAGAACTCCATATATTACCTGACCTCCAAATATCCCCTAGCCTAACATGGCGTTATAATTATACTAATTACCTGTGTATCAGTAGCGACTCAGATCCTGTATCCAATAACCTTAAAAAATCTAGGGGTTATCTTTTCCATCCATTCTTGATTTTTTCTGTATATATAGAACATATATAGTGAATATATATGCGGAACATATATATTCCGTATGTAAGGAAAAGATCAAACATGAATGAGCTGAAGGTTGAGGTTAGCTTTCTCTGTGTGTGTGCATACACACACATCGACATATGTTCATATATAATGTGTATATAATATAAAATATCAAGAACATATGTATACATATGCATGTAGATCTATAAATATAGGAAGATATGGAAAAATATAGTTATCTAGATAAAGATAGATATGGATGCAGATATATTTACAGACACAGATATAGATAAAGATATAGATATACAGATACAGTCCTTGCTGGCTGCCGCCAAATTTTACCCCTATAAATACCAGATTCTCTTAGCCAGTTCCAAAGATCCCACATAGATCAGGGCTCCCTTGCTACCATTCAGCCTTGCTACATATTCGAGTCCCAATCTTTTTCTCACAAAACTCTCTAGAGGCACTCATCAGCAATCCTTACTTTGAAGATAGACATGGGCTTAATCCTGGCTCTGCCACTCAGAAGCTACAACATACCCACATTGCTTCTAACAGTTAAGTTCTTCCACTAAGCCCCACAATTCTGGAATCCTATTATCCCTATTACTAAAAAGCCCAGTTCTTTAATAGCATTTCCTACCATCACCTTGGCCTCCAGAGGGCAACAATTAATGAGTTTCTCAATAACCGTTTTGCCCCTCTCTTATCAGGGCATTCCATATTGACTTGGTAAGTGGACTGTTCCCAAGCTCTCCTATGGAACATAATCAGCTGGGGAGTTTGGGGTCCTATGGAGTATATCCATTCTAGCATGCCTACTCTAATCCTTTTACCTTTTCCTCTAAAGTCTATCACAGCAGTTCTGGCATCATTTCATGTGTGTCATCACTTTTATAAAGCCTCCAAGATCCATCTAAGCAGTGTATTAGAACGATCTCCTGGGTCCTTTATAGGATTTAAATCCTATGTAACAGGAAAGAGGTCCCATATGAACAAACTCACAATTTGGGGAAAATCTCTACATAATCTCCATCTGGGCTTATAAATAAACAAACTCCCTCCCCTTTAGCTAGTTTCTTTTTTTTTTTTTCTTTTCTCTTTTTTCTATTTGGTCTAGGCCTCTCAAGATCGATTTTCAAATTCTCAGGCATATTCTCCCAGTTCTTGCCAGTTAGGTTAGCTAGATCCTACAGCTTCTTTAGCACATAACTCCTCTCTTCCTTTGATAGGCCCAGAAATACTCCATTTGAATTCTGATGAGATTTTCCCCAATTGTGGGAATCTGTGGGTTCAAGGTTTTTAACTGCATATATCCAGGATACCTATCCCAAATCTCACATCTGACCACTTTCCTTTTAGGTCCCTGACTTGCCGAGGCCAAATAATAAGGCTTCTTTGAAATTCTGCCATTCCTAAAATTAATATTCAGCTCTATCTGCTATCCAGATGCCAGAGAGGAATCTCTTGCAATGCTGCCAAGGCGGCCCTCTCACTCTCACACTTCCCATGAAAATGTGCAAACTGAAATAATGGTATTGCCTAAAGACAAAATATGACTGAAAATTAAAATACTTCTAACATTTATTATTGGCACAGACATAGGCAAAAGGAACTCATATGTATTGCTACTATAAATTATATATTGAGAATGTAAATTGGTATAGTCACATTCATTTGAATAGAAACATGGGACTAATGTGATAAATTCGATTATTGTTCAGCAAATAGTTATTCCCCCTTCCCCTCCAACCTCCACAAAAGGAGCATGTTTCACCATAATTTTGATATTGGGTTTGGCCAGTGATCTGCTATAGTCAATGAGAGGTTAGCAAATGTGACATGAGCAGAGACTTCAAATATGCTTAAAAATCTGTAAAAGGGAAATGAATAGAATCAAGTAGCTAAGTCACACTGCACATTCTGAAGAATTCTGTAATGTGTTAAAAATGAATGTTAACCTAATTTTCAACTTGCTGTAGTTATAATTGTGTTAAATTTTGCTACTCTTTACAGAGCTTTGCAACCTATTCAAACGCTTTTACGGAATAAGATAAGATAAAATTAAAATTCTTTGAAGATATTGTTGTTATCCCCAAATATTGACACCAACTATTACAGGCTCCTATCTAATGCAGTAGAAAAAGAGTACGGATTGGAAACTGAAAGGCCTTGGATTCATATACAAACAGCTCATGGAGCTCAATATAAAAAAAACAAACAAACAACCCAATCAAAAAATGGGTGGAAGATCTAAATAGACATTTCTCCAAAAAATACATACAGATGGCCAAAAAGCACATGAAAAGATGCTCAACATGACTAATTATTAGAGAAATGTAAATCAAAACTACAATGAGGTATCACCTCACACTGGTCAGAATGGCCATCATCAAAAAAATCTACAAATAATAAATGCTGGAGAGGCTGTGAAGAAAAGGGAACCCTCCTACACTGTTGGTGAGAATGTAAATTGGTATAGCCACTATGGAGAAGAGTATGGAGGCTCCTTAAAAAACTAAAAATAGAACTACCATATGACCCACCAATCCCACTCCTGGGCATATACCTGGAGAAAACCATAATTTGAAAAGATACATGCACTCCATGTTCGTTGCAGCACTGTTTACAATAGCCAGGACATGGAAGCAACCTAAATGTCCATCAACAGAGGAATGGATGAAGAAGATGTGGTACATATATACAATGGAATATTATTCAGCCATAAAAAAGAACAAAATAATGTCATTTGCAGCAACATGGACCTAGAGATTGTCATACTGAGTGAAATAAGTCAGACAGAGAAAGACAAATATCATATGATACTGCTTATATGTGGAATCTAAAAAAAGGGTACAAATGAACTCATTTACAAAACAGAAGTACAGTCACCAATGTAGAAAACAAACTTATGGTTACCAGGGGATAAGGGGTGGGGGGTAAATTGGGAGATTGGGATTGACATATACACACTACACTAAATAAAATAGATAACAAATAAGAACCTACTGCATAGTACAGGGAACTCTACCCAATACTCTGTAATGGCCTATAGGGGAAAAGAATCTTAAAAAAGAGTGCGTATATGTATATGTATAACTGATTCACTTTGCTGTACACCTGAAACTAACTCAACATTGTAATCAACTATACTCCAATAAAAATTTAAAAAATAAATAAATGAGACAATAAACTGTAAAATGCAAAAAAAAAAGAAATATGCTTGTCCTCTAGGGTTCCTACATCGTATTACAAGAAGAATATGTACAAGGTAGCCACTGGTCCAAGAAGGATAAAAAATATTTGGGGAGGACTTTGACCAAACCTTCAGCTTAGAGCAAAGCCCTGCTAAGTGTAGCCTGGATCAGCTGAAGGGCAACCAACTTGCAGACACATAAGTGAAAAATAAATATCTTCTGTCCTTATGTCACTGAATTCTGCAGTGATTTATCACACATCATTATTGTGAAAATGAGTGGTTAATATAACTTATACCATGTAGCCTGGAAAGTCCACTTATGTCTAATCCCCACACATGTGTATAAGGAGATATGTAAAATGATGTTCGTGGCTGTACTATTTGTTCTACAGAAACTGCCTCACCTGCAAGTTTACCATTCTTTATGTTATATTGACTTTTGAAACATGTGAGCCAGCCAGCACTATCCGAGAAGAGTTTATCATTTTTCTGACCCTGGGTAATGTGACTGTAAATTTCTTTGGCTTTCAGCCTCACAACAATGCTGTCCACTACACTTTTTAAAAAATTGGTTGCCATCTTATGAATCCATAAATTTAGCCACATTTCAGTCTTTTCTGTAGCTTCATAACACACAGTAGATGTTACAAAGTGGTCTCATGTACAGTCAGCAAATTTCCTCTTCCCTTTTCTTGATATACCACATTTTTGCTTCATTAACATTGACTTTATGGCCCACGGCACTATAACTCATGCCTGAATGAAACCCATCAAACATATTTTCTCCATAAGGCACATCACAGCATACTTGCACTTGAGAACACTAGACAGCACTTCAGTACTACACTGGGAACCATTTTAAATGGCACACTCACCAAAAATGTGAAAAGAAGCAAACACATTTTTAAAAAGTGGCACTAAATAAACTACAAAAGGACACTTGTTTACAGAGTATGAGAGCTGAAACAAGAGGGCGGAGCATTGCCTTATTCAACCGCAGCTGGAAACAGGTGTAATGGGCAACTCAAAAATTTTGTGCCTCTGTGCGAGTCAGTAAATGACCATGAAAGTGCCATGAAGTACTGATTTTGGTATAACAAATAGATTTCGGCGTGTAGGCAAATTTGCAAATACATACACCATGTATAATGAGGAGTGACTAAATATAGTTTTAGTAAAATGTAAAAATATGCACAGGAATGAAATTACCAAATCAGGATAGTTCCTATGTCTTTCAAGAAAGAGACAAAAGATACATATGTGGGTCTTATTTTTATCTTTAATATTTTATTTTTAATAGAAAAAAGATTTTAAACAGATATTGCTGGTGTCTCTATCATCTCTAATAAGTATAACTGCCTCTAAGTTTTGGAATATTTGAAACGTTTTCTAACTTTACATATTAAATTTTAAGTATATTTACAAATTCTCTTTGAAGAAAAAAATTCATGGGAACTGGGAACTAGAGCTGGGCAATTAGACTTGGCACAGAGGGTAGATTCTGAGCTATCAGATGGTCACAGCACAAATCTGGTAAATGAAGCCACAGAGGCACAGATCTCCATTGATTCCTGAAAGGGTCTCTTACCTTTCATTTAGAAACCATTCAACTGTTGTTTCAAAGAATATTTTGATTGTGGGTTACTAGTATTTTCAGTGTTCAGTTCATTTAAAAACTTAAATCCATTAAAGTATCCTGAGAAGGCAAGCAAGCACTGAATTACTGATACCATATTCTCCACATATACCTCCTACAGTTTGGACCAGCTCCAAAATGGTGACCTTCCCCTCCTTACAAAACATTGACTTATTTCTTACCTGAATATTCCATCCAAATAGAATGCCTGCTATTTTCCTGGTCAAGGGGTAATCTGAAATTACTGGTTGAATATTCTGACTGAAGAACAGGATGTCTTTAGTTACTGTTTTTCCACACTGATTACCGTTATATTTTTCTATCATACATATTGATCCTTTCCAAATCTTGGTCACTGAGGCTAGAAATAATACTTATAGAGCAATCTGAACAAGCTCAAAAAAGACCATGATTATTGTCAACACTCAGAAACTGAATCATATACTGTAGTGCAGAATCAGATTCGATAGGAACGTTGCATAGATGGAACAGCTAGAAATTCCAAGAGGTGTAGACCTTTTTTAAAAAATTTATTTACTGTAATCCTCAATTAAAACATGTTGAATAGGTTCCAGCTTTTGTTCCCACGCAAAAGGTCCACCCACCTGGCATCCCAGGAAGCCCTTTGAGTTCATGGCTCTTTTAGTTTTAACCATTTAACTTAGATACAAACAGAACCATTTCTGAAAACAAAAAATGGGTATTTTATAGTCAGATATGTTGTGTTTGAACCCCAGTGCCCAACTTCTGAGCAGTGTGGTTCTGAGCTGGCTATTTAACTTCTCTGAACCTGTTTCTTTATTTGAAAAATGCTGATACAATACCCTCCTTGTTAGGTTTTTATGAAAATTAAGTGACATAATACACACCAAATGTGTATTATGCATACACAGAGTGTCAGTCATAATGCCAGGCACATAAATAGGAGCTAAACAAACATTACTTCTTTTCTTTTCTTTTTTTTTAATTTTTTAATTTAATTTAATTTATTTTTTTACACAGCAGGTCCTTATTAGTCATCCATTTTATACACATCAGTGTATACATGTCAGTCCCAATCTCCCAATTCATCACACCACCACCCCCCTCCGCCCCACCGCTTTCCCCCCTTGGTGTCCATACGTTTGTTCTCTACATCTGTGTCGCCATTTCTGCCCTGCAAACCGGTTCATCTGTATTCTCTTCCTTTTTTTGTAAAATATTTATTAACCATCTTTTGCATAATTTGTATAAGGCTCTCCTGTTATAGGTAACAGATCAAGCTATAGTCCTTTACATGTAGGTCATTATGTACAGATAATTGTACAGTAAAATCAAGTTTTTTTCCTGAATCCTGGGAGGTAACTTCTAAACCCTTGGAATTTCTCCAGTGATAGGAGTGTCTTTTTCTTCATGGTGGGCCCCTCAGGCCACACCTGATATTTTATGCTAATGAGATGACTAGACCAGACCCATCTGATAGTCTTAGGATGGAAGCTAGTCATACTAGAGTAACCAACCATATGATTTAGGGTGGGGGCAGTTATGCAACAGTTTAGGGTGGGGGCTCTGGGTTATGCAACATTATCTCGCCTCTGGAGAGTGAGGGGACTAGAGATTGAGTGCAGCCTTGTGGGTAATTAATCAATCAAGCATGCTTCAGTAATGAAGCCTCAATAAAAATTTTGGAGATTGGAGCTCAGTGAGAGTCAGCTTCCTGACTCTGATGATATTCTGTGTGTATTATCACTTACAAATACCAATGGAAATCCATAATGAGGATAAAGAATGCTTTATATCTGGAACTTCCTAAACTGTCCCCTATGCATCTCTACCCTTAGCTGGTATTAATGTATCCTTTTCCATGAGTATAATCATTTTCAGAGAGTTCCGTGCGATTTTCTAGTAAACTGTTGAAACTGAGGGTGGTTTTAGGAAACTCCTGAACTTCTATCTTGAACAGCCTTTGCAGTCTGGAGGACTGTGTCCTTAACCTCAAAGTCTGGCTAACTTGGGTAATAATAAAAATTATTTTCTATAAGTAGATGCAATTGGGAAAGAAAACTAACAATTTGTTTTCTAACAATTGGCAGAAAAAGGCTATAGATCAACTATTACAGAACCAAAATAAATATTATTACATATTTAAAAATATTTAATGGGTTTATAAATACCACATTCTATTATAACAAGATAGCTCATTTGCTTGGTATACATTTCCCAAAATACACCCAGAATTGTTGTAAAATAATATTGTCCAAAGTGATATGCTCTCTACATGCACACTTTATGTAGATTTTTTTAGGCTCAGATGGCATTGGATTACCATGACTTAAAAAATCTTTCTGAACAAAAATATTTCAGCAATGCTGAGTCAAAAGGAACTTTAGAGTATCAACTGCTCATTCTTTTATATATAAACTGGAACAAAATCAAAACAATTATCTAAATGGAATCAAGGGTGTTTCTGTTACTAAGCTCACCTAAGACCAAAGAAGAAACAAATACTATTCTGGTACCTATATTAGCAAGGTGTCTTGTATTCGTTTAAAAACAAAACAAAACAAATACAATGACATTAACCTACTTTTAGCTTGACTGTTTGTCCAAGTATACATTATCTGTATAACTAGTAACACAGAACAACTCTTTCCAGGTATCTGTTAGTGAGTATGCTTTTGAGCTCACTAACTATCAAACCCTCAGTTAGGGCTTCCCTGGTGGCACAGTGGTTGAGAGTCTGCCTGCCAGTGCAGGGGACGCGGGTTCGAGCCCTGGTCTGGGAGGAGCTCACATGCCGCTGAGCGGCTAGGGCCGTGAGCCACAACTGCTGAGCCTGCGCGTCTGGAGCCTGTGCTCCGCAACAAGAGAGGCCGCGATAGTGAGAGGCCCGCGCGCCGCGATGAAGAATGGCCCCCGCTTGCCGCAGCTGGAGAAAGCCCTCGCGCAGAAGTGAAGACCCAACACAGCCAAAAATAAATACATACATACATACATACATACATACATACATACATAAGTTTTAAAAAAACCTCAGTTAACAGAAACAATAATCATGTTATATAGAATATATGTATCATATCTGTCTTTTTGGTATTCTAAATTACATCCTAGATCAAGCCATACCCACGAAGAATAGGATCCTATGACAGTGATCAGGCATCCTCTGCTAATCATTCTACCCAACCACACACACACACATCACTCTGACCAGTATAAATACTGCATTTTCTATTCCCTTGGCTCTAGGTGTGCCTACGTGATAGAGGCTTTCTTACTGGTAGCCTTAGAAGAACAAAACAGTTACCTTGGCACCTAAGGATACAAGCCTAAAGTCGAAGATGGAAATAACATGGTACCATCTCACCCAAGCCTTTTTAATCAGATGGCCTCCAAATAGCTGTTACTATCAATATTTGGGGGAAGAGGAAAGACTGGGATGGAGGGGAGTAAATGGAGCACAGTCAGTAACAAAAAAAGGTCACAGTTTTAGACTCAGATGCTATCTAGGCAAGATCACCAGTTTTGCTTATTGACATATAGTCCTAAAACTAAGTTTTCAGAGAATTACTTTGACAGAGAATCAATCTTGGCTTGCAAAGGATGGTGGCTGTTCAGCTCCAGGAGTAACAGCTCTCCATCTCTCCACCCACAGCAAGTACACACACACCCCAGCTGAATCACTAGGACACTGGCTCTGAAATTGTGTAGTCCTCAAAAAGAACATTTTGACAATGTTCACTTAAGATATGACCCAAGAAGAAAACAGTCAAAGAAGAACTTCCCAGAGAGCTATGGATTACCAGGTGGACTAGCCAAAGGACTTGTACTTCATAATTTACATACAGCAGGATTTGATCATTGCTGTAGACCTATAGTCACTATGTATTTCTCATTCTCCTTTTCCCCAAATGAGAAGTTCATGCTTATTTTGTGTATACGCTGGGGTGGGAAAACTATGACTCACAGGCCAAATCCAGTTTGCCTGTTTGTGTAAGTAAAGCTTTTATTGGAACACAGCCATGCCTGTCTGGTTTTATGTCTGGTTGCTTTCACCCTTCAGTGGCAGCTGAATAGTTGTAACAGAGACAGTATGGTCTACAGAGCTGAAAATACATACCATCTGGCCCATTACAAAAAAAAGTTTGCTGACCCCTGGTTTATGTCATCATTTTATATTGAGCATGCATGCTAAGAGCAAATGCCTGGGGCTTCCCTGGTGGCGCAGCGGTTGAGAATCTGCCCGCCAATGCAGGGGACACGGGTTCGAGCCCTGGTCTGGGAAGATCCCACATGCCGCGGAGCAACTAGGCGCGTGAGACACAACTACTGAGCCTGCGCCTCTGGAGCCTGTGCTCCGCAAGAAGAGAGGCCGCGATAGTGAGAGGCCCGCGCACCGCGATGAAGAGTGGCCCCCGCTTGCCGCAGCAAGAGAAAGCCCTCGCACAGAAACGAAGACCCAACACAGTCATAAAAAAAAAAAAAAAAAAAAAAAGTGCTAAACAAGATGATTTAAAAAAAAAAAAAAAAAAGAGCAAATGCCTGTTTCTAAACTAAAGATAACTATATCAGACTTAAGGGAAAAGATTGTACATCTACTAGAGATCCTGGGCTTTAAGCTGGATAGAGCAACTGAAAGGAACTCTGCCTTACAGAAGGGATGACACAGAAGGAAGTGCATGGAGAGCTGGGTGTTCTAAAGGACAGACTGTATCAGAGAAAACATCTGTTCTTTCTTTTCCCTATAGAAAGTAGAAACTTCATGAATACCAAAAACTGCATGTTTTTGGCCCCCTGAAAGATAGTTTTTAACTGTCCTTTAAAATAATGACATCTGCTTATATTGAAGATTTCTGTAAGAAATAATCATATGAGATTTTTAATTTGGGTCTATTATAAAGATATTGTTGAGGTTGTTTATTCATTATGTCATTATCATACTATGCACTCATCTCTCCCAAGAGAAATGATCATGGTACCTAGTGATGTTTATGTCATTTTTGTAAGTATCCTAACTCCATTTCACTACAACTGTGTTTCTCCCTCTTCTTTTCACTCTATTTTTAATTATTCTAGACACTTACTGTAGCACCATAAGCCACATAACTTCTTTGCTAGACCAAGCAGATAGAAAAATATACAATCCATCACTCTAAAAAATAAAGCATTAACTCATTTAACCCTAAATATAACTCTTTTAATTCATTATTTACATTTTACAGGGAAAAGACAAATTAAGTAACATGTAAAGGCAATCAAAAAATAAGTAAAGAATGTATAATTTAAACACATACCTAACCCTAGAAATCATACTTTTTTCCACTGTATCATGTTGTTTTCTTTAGGAATAAAGGTGGTAATAAAGCAATATTTTTCTAAAGCCTAGATCAAATTAAATTAAAAATTGAAACAGGCCTGAGGATGAGCTCTAAAGCCTTGAATTTAAAGAGTCTCATTTTTATGGCTGACAATGTTGAAGAGATTAGCATGTGTATTGGGGGTTCTAAAAACCTTTAAGAAAACTTAGCAGAAACTAACACAACATTGTAAATCAACTATAGTCAAATTTTTAAAATTAATTAAAAAAAAAGAATTGCTGGATGTAGAAAATTGCAAACCACTCCAAAAGTCCATTACATGTAATGATTTTTAATACTGCTAAAACTGCTGAAACTTATGAATAATTAGGCTAATATGGAATAGAGGCCCATAGCTAAAGAGCAAGCCTGGCCTACCATCCAGTATTCAGCTTTCAATCTGGTTTCCTCATTCTCTTCTTATCTCTATGCAGTCAGTAACTCATGAAAATAAAAATAAAGTCTTATTTTCATAGGCTAAAAAGTAAACAATAATGTTTTGAATATAAGGCTAAGAAACCTAAAATATTTCTTATCCAAGAAAGAATTTTGAATAGAGAATAGAATAGCAAATTCTCAAAGGATCCAGATCTATGACATTCAAAATCATTATATATATATATTCACTCAGTAAAAATAGTTTATGAAGTTTTACCCCTACTGCAAAAGTTGCACAATAATAGTGATAGAAGTTAAGTGAAACTTTAAAAAGCAGGTACTTTGTCCTTTGAAGTAATAGAGTCCCAGGAAACATGGGACTATTTCAAAGAGTTCTTTGCATCTGTGACAGTATGAGAAAGAAGAGAGCGTGTTTCTTTCTGAGGGACCTGCGTTCAGGATGGGGAGTCAGGGGTCTCAGAAAGGAAGGGATATAAGCAGGAACAAGAGTTCAACACTAATGAAATTCACCTAGTTTTATAACAAAATTTGTAGGAAAGAGGAGTATCATGGTTAAATGCAGCAAAGCACATACTGATTCCTATAGCGTTGCAATGTGGAATGTTTTGAGCTATGTCTATTCTAAAATTGTGTTAATCTCAATTCAAAACAAAAAAAAAGAAAAAGAAAAATCTCATTCTTCCGTTCAGATAATCTATTAAAACATTCACACACTCATATCATGGTACAATTTATCATTTAATATGATTTCACAACTATGTTTGTGCTTAAGTGGTAATTCACAAATGTGAGGTCTAAAAAAAAATTATAAGTGATTTTTCTTACGAATGTCAGGATTCTACTCAGGTTTCTTTTGGCAAACCCACTTAAATTGAAATGATCCCTAGCTAGCTGACATCTTCTATATAACCAGTCTTCAAACTGTTGCATTTCAACAATCTAACTGAAATCCAGCTGGCTCATACTCAATTATGATAAAAATCCGAAGTGTTGCTAAGCGACTAGGGAACAGAATTTGAAAACCTGACAAGAAATATTTCTTCACCCTTGATTGAGGGAAGCAGTGCACAGATGGTCAAGGTGACACAGATTCTTGGGACCTTCAAAGATTAATTCCCTCTCAATTCCTACATAGAAAGTGATTAATTTTTTTAAAAGTATCATTTTTAATCTCTGCTTTAAAGTGTCCATTGTTAACTCCCACTATAAGTTTGGTTTTAACTGCTGCATTCACCATTGCTTCTGGTTTAGATTACTGCGTGTACTTCCAACCCTACTACAAGCAGAAGTTTCTGTGGCTATTATAGTTCTTTCAGAGGAGAAGAACACTGAGGTCATATCACATCAGTACTTCCTGCCCTGTACTGATACCGATCAAATTCTGAAAACAATTTAAGGTTTTGGTCCTTAGCTTTAGGGCACAAAACTCGATAGAATCTAGCAATTTGAGAAACTTTATCATGCTCAACATCACATTACTCGTAGCAACTATTTTCAACAAGCAGTCTGTAGTATTGTTCCTAAAACTGAAATGGACAAGATTCTAGGTCAGAATACTCCTTTAAAATCAATGAAATTGCGGAAATTAGTTTGAAAACTTCTACCAGGACATTAAAACATTTTCAAAGAACTTGGCAACAATTTAGCAAGTTCATTCTTTCATGTACTTACCAAAATGTCAATCTTCAAGCCATAGCTTTATTCAGTTCCCTTTCCCATTTCCAACAAGTTAGTTCATGGTTTCTCGAAGGCCCCTCCTCCATGTATGCAGCCGTAATTCTCCACCTCTACCACATACTTGACTGGGAAAACATAAAATCAGGAACACCCTCACCTTCGGCCCTCTATTCCACCCAATTATTTTTATATCCAAGTGTCTGTCAAGATTCACGTTTACAAATAATGACCCATTTAAAATAGTTTTGAAACCATGAGTGATTAGTCAATCCATTTCACCTGGCTTCCCTAATCAAGGTCGTTTTAAGGCTTGCGTGTCCTCCACGCGGCACAGAGCTTAAAGGATAAGATGTATAAGATGCCTGCCTGAGTTGTTTTCCAGGAACCCGGAGTCACCTGCATCTGGTTCAAGCTGAGCTGAGAGTTAGCTGTGTCTAGCTTGAGCCGAGCTGGTTAAGACTGGATAGAACCACTGACCCTCCAACTGAGCATGCGCGAGTGTCTGGCGGTCTTTAGAACACGCAAAGCCCTGTTGCTTGGTTGGGCTTGCGCAGAATGGTGATTATCACACGTTTTTCCAATCACCTTTCCCCATGCTTCCCGTGCACCATGCCTCAGACCACTCTGCTTCTTTATTCGTTATCCCATAAATACCCCAGCCCCCTGCCTAAAGGGAGGTGGATTTGAGGTTTTTCTGCTATCACCGTGCTTGGCTGCCTTGAAAATAAACCCTCTCTTTGCTGTAAACCGGGTCTCTCAGCATTTTGGCTTGCTGTGTTTCAGGCAAGACCAACCTATTTCTGTAACAGTTCAAGCAGCAAAGCTGTTTGTTAAAGAGATATTAAGTCAATTTCTCTCTCTCCCTTCCCATGCCTCATTTTCTTTTTCCCCTCTTTCACCAATTAAACAAGAAAAAGGAAGCATGTAACCCTACTAGTCACTGGCAGCTATCTTTTAATGGCAAAGTGAAGCTAGACTTAGGCTAAAACCAAAAATAAGGACAGCAAAGAATCAGAAAGAATCTTTAAGAGATGGCTGCTTGGATCTCAGAATCATTACTCTTGGTAATAGGTATCCACCTTAACTCCGTGAAGTCATGTGCCCAGACCAAACTGATCCATTCCACAGAGTGGATCTTGATGAATTGTAAGCAATATCCTGAGACATTACTAGGAAAAGTATGCTGGTTGGGGTGGTTCTTGGAAAGTTCTACTCATTCTTAAAGACAAAAAAAGTACAAAAGAGTCACATCTGCTTCTATCAGTGAGAATACAGAGGAGCAGAACTACACTTATTCTTTTTTTTTTATAATTATTATTTATTTATTTATTTATTTTTGGCTGTGTTGGGTCTTCGTCTCTGTGCTAGGGCTTTCTCCAGTTGCGGCGAGCGGGGGCCACTCCTCATCGCGGTGCGCGGGCCTCTCACCATCGCGGCCCCTCTTGCTGCGGAGCACAGGCTCCAGATGCGCAGGCTCAGTAATTATGGCTCACGGGCCTAGTTGCTCCGCGGCATGCGGGATTCTCCCAGACCAGGGCTCGAACCCGCGTCCCCTGCATCGGCAGGCAGACTCTCAACCACTGTGCCACCAGGGAAGCCCTACACTTATTCTTAATTTGTCTAAATGGGGGAAAAATACTCTCAACAAACTAGGAATAGAAGGAAACTCCTTCAACTTGATAAAGAAATATCTACAAACAACCTATATGTCACATCATACCCAACCATGAAATAATGAATGCTTTCTCCCTAAAATTGAGAATAAGGCAATATGTCCACTTTTACCACTTTAATTCTTTATTGTACTGGAGATTCTATCCAGGCAATCAGACAAGAAAAAGATATAAAAGTAATGTAGATTATAAAAGAAGAATTAAATGTCTTTTTGTTCACAGATGTCATGGTTATGTAGAAAATCCAAAGGAGTATGCATGCACACACATGTGCACACACTAGAACTAATAAACAAGCCTACGGAGGTTGCAAGATACAAGACGATATACAAAAGAAGTGAAAATTTGTACACTGAAAACTAAAAACATTACTGAGAGGGGAAATAAAAAGAATCTAAAGGAAAGGAGAATCATTCCTTGATGATGGATTGGAAGACTCAATATTATTAAGATGGTAATCATCCCCAAAATTATTCAGTGCAGTTCCTATCAAAATTATTGAAGGTATTTCTACCAAAATTGACAGTCTGATACTCAACTGTACAGGGAAATGTAGAGGACCCAGAAAAGTCAAAACAATCTTGAAAAAAAAACAAAGTTGGAGGATTTGCACTTCTTGACTTCAGGCTTACCACAAAGCTACAGAAATGAAGACTATGTGGTACTGGCCTAAGGATGAATATACAGATCAGTGGAATAGAATTGATATTCCTGAAATAAACCCTTACATTTATTGTTAATTGATTTTTCACAAAGTTTCCAATATTTCATTGAGGAAAAGATGGTATTTTCAACAAATGGTACATTTCCATCTCTCTACTGATTTGGAAGTTGTCAGTTCTAGTTTATATCTTAATGATAGCTCTGAATATTTTACTAAATTTGCCAGAAATAGAGACTGCTAGATTTCTAACCAATAATTTTTTTTTTTTCATTTTCTGTTTCTAAAGCAACCTTCATCTAGTTGGGGCCATTTGAAAACTCTACTCTTCAATTTCCTGTGAAGTTTCAGCAAATGTAAGTATACAGCCAATCTAATACAGGTTGAGATTTGGGGTTGTGGTTTCCATGAAAGCTTTCTTTAAAGAGGGATCAGAGTTAACTGGGAGACCATTTGCCTTTGACAAACTCTTACTACCTTATGTCTTTGTCTTGGTGCCTGCCAATTGGCCACAATGGGAGAAAGTACAGTCACTGACTTCTAACCAAATACAAAAGACAGCAAGGCAGAGAGTCTGGATTTCTTAAACAATATGGAACAGCCATCCCTGCCTCAGACTGCCTACCTTTTGCCTTATTTTATAGAAAATAAAATCCCTAAGCTGATAGAAAATAAACCCCTAAGCTGTTTAAGGCAGTCATTTTTGGACTTTTGGATTTCTGTTACAGGAAGTGAAACACAGTTTCTAATAACGCTAAACAGATATTTAATTACTATTCTAACACCCCTCTCCAAAACAGCAAATTAAAACACATTAAATCTAATCGTCCCCATCTTCTAATGTAGGCTATGGTAATGGTTAGCTATAAGTTTAATTCAATATCTTTTTTAGGTGTTTTTGTTTATAAACCCACAAATTAGATATCTTATTATTGCTTCATAACTTAATATTTATTTGGATTTGTTTGCATGTGTTAACAAAATGTTTTGTTTATCACTCCTTCTCGACCTCAGACCTAACTTATGGTTAATTTCCTTTATTCCTGAAGTATATTTTTTATACTTTTGTGCTGTGCATCTGTTGATGGTGCTCTCAGTTTTTGTTTACCTGAAAATGTTGATCTTTTTGTGAAAGATTTGCTTGGGACTTGATTCAAGGTTTAACTTTATTCTGTACTTTTACAATATTATGTTACTTATCTAGCTTCCCTTGTTTCATTTGAGAAGTCTACTGCAGTATAATTGTCTTTCCTTTAGAGATGATCTGTTTATTCTCTCTTGATTAATGAATTCATATCTTTAATTAATTTTGGAAAATTCTCAACCATTTTCTATATTTTCTACTCCTGAAAATGGCTATTTAAGTCTATCCATCAAATCCATTAACCTGTTATATTTTACATTTTATTGTCTCTCTGGTATGCATTCCCAGGAGATTCCTCATGTAGTTCTTTCTTCTACCTTATAAATTCTATTTCATCTATATGCAACCTATCAATTAACCCACTCATTGTGCTATCCTTAGTTTCAATTTCTATGCTATTTAAATTTAGAAGTTTTGTTTTGTTCTTTTTCAAGTCTTCCTAGTAATTTGGATAAACATTTGTCTATTGCTTACTGTTTTTAGGTTTACCTCTCAATTTTCTGAACATTTCATATAATATATCTAATTCTATTTTGGTTTTTTCCAGTTTTATTGCAATATAATTGATATATAATTTGCATTAGTTTAAGGTGTACAACGTAATGATTGGGTATATGTATATATTGCAAAATAATTAACACAGTAAGTTCAGTTAACATCCATCACCTCACATAGTTAACATTGTTTTCCTGTGATGAGAACCTTTAAGATCTACTCTCTTAGCAACTTTCAAATATACAGTAGAGTATTGGTAACTATAGTCACCATGCTATATGTTACATCCCCAGTACTTATTTATTCTTATAATTGGAAGTTTTTTCCTTTTGACTACCTTCATCCATTTCCTCTAACCACCCGCCTCCCAGAACCTTTAGGAAACATCAATCTGTTCTGTTTCTACGGATTCAGTGTTCTTAGATTCCACATACAGTATTTGCCTCTCTCTGTCTGACTTAATTCATTTAGCATAATGCCCTCAAAGTCCATCCTTGTTGTCACAAATAGCAGGATTTCCTTTTTTTTATGGCTGCTTAATATTTCATTGTCTGTGTGTGGTGTGTGTATCATATTTTCTTTATCCATTTATCCTCTGATGAACACTTAGGTTGTTTCCATTCTTGACTATTCTAAATAATGCTGCAATAAACATGGAGTGCAGATATCTTTTCGAGATAATGATTTCATTTCCTTTGGGTATATACCCAGAATTAGAATTGCTGGATCATATGGTAGTTTTATTCTTAATTTTTTGAGGAACCCCCATACCTTTTTCCATAATGACTGTACCAATTTACAGTCCCACCAACAGTGCACAAGTGTTTCCGTTTCTTTATATCCTCAGTAACACTTGTGATCTCTTGTCTTTTTGATGATGCCATTCTAACAGGTGTGCAGTGATATCTCATTGTGGTTTTGATTTGCATTTCCCTGATGATTAGTGATGTTGAGCATCTTTTCACATACCTGTGGCCATTTGTAAGTCGTCTTTGGAAAAATGGTCTATTCAGTTCCTCTGCCCATTTTCTGATCAGGTTATTTGCTTGTTTGTTGAGTTACATGAGTTCTTTTTATATTTTGGATATTACCCCATTATCAAATATATAACTTGCAAATATTATCTCCCATTCTGTAAGTTACCTGTTCATGTTCTTTATGGATTCCTTTGCTGTGCAAAGCTTTTTAGTTTGATGTAGTTCTGTTTCTTTATTTTTGCTCTTTTTTGTCTTTCCTTTTGGTATCAAATCTAAAAAATTATTGCCAAGACCCTGGTCAGGGAGCTTCTTCCCTATGTTTTCTTCTAGGAGTTTTATGGCTGTATGATTTCAGGTCTTAACTTATGTCTTTCATCCATTTTGAGTTGATTTTCGTATATGGTATAAGATAGTGGTCAAGTTTTATTCTTTTGCAAGTGGCTGTCCAGTTTTCTCAGCATCATTTATTGAAGAAACTATCCTTTTCCCTATTGTATATTCTTGGCTCCTTTGTTGTGAATTAATTGACCATACATGCATGGGTTTATGTCTGGCCTCTCTGTTCCAGTGCATTGATCTACTTGTCTGTTTTTGTGCCAGTATCATACTGTTTTGGTTACTACAGTTTTGTAGTAAAGTTTGAAATCAGGAAGTGTGATGCTGACAGCTTTGTTCTACTTTCTCAAGATTGCTTTACCTATTTGAGGTCTTCTGTGGTTCCATACAAATTTTAGGATTATCTTTTCTATTGCTGTGAACACTGCCATTGGAATTCTGATAGGGATTACACTGAATCTGTTGATTGCTTTAGGTAGTATAACCATTTCAACAATAATAATTCTTTCACACCATTAGCATGGGATATCTTTCCTTTGATTTGGGTCTTCATTTCTTTCATCAATGTCTTATAATTTTTAGTGTACAGGTCTTTCACTTCCTTGGTTAAATTTATTGCAAGGTATTTTGTTCTTTTTGTTGCAGTTGTAATGGGATTTATTTCTTAATTTCTGTTGCTGATAGTTGGTTATTGTATAGAAACACAACTGATTTTGTATATTGTTTGTATCCTGAAACTTTACTGAATTCCTCTATTAATTCTAACAGTTCTTGGTGAAGTTTTTAGGGTTTTCTATATGCAATCTTATGTCATGTGTAAATAGAGAAAGTTTTACTTCTTCCTTTCCAATTCGAATGCCTTTTATTTCTTATTCTTGCCTAATTGCTCTGGCTAAGACTTGCAATACTATGTTGAATAAAATGATTAAGATAGGCACCTTGTCCTGTTCTTAATCTTAAAGGAAAAGATTTTTTTACCTCAGTTTATTTTTTGAAGAAAATGATCAAAGATTGGAGTGAAAATAAAAATACAGACAAGAAAGACAATAGAAAAAAAATCAAAGAAACTAAGAGCTTTTTTTTTTTAAGTAAACAAAATGGACAAACCTTTATTTAGACTTACAAAGAAAAATAGAGTGAGGATTCAAATAAATAAAATCAGAAATAAAAGAAGAAACGTTAAAACTGACACCACGGAAATACAGAATATCATAGGAGACTAAAATAAAAAATTATATACCAACAAATTGGACAACCTAGAAGAAATGGATATATTCCTAGAAATATACAACCTACCAAGACCAAATCATGAAGAAACAGAAAATCTCAACAGAACAATCAAAACCTCCCAACAAATAATAGCCCATGAACAGATGGCTTCACTGGTGAATTCTACCAAACATTTAAAGAATAATTAATGCCATCCCTTTTCAATGTTTCCAAAAAATTGAAAAAAGGAAAGAACTTCCAAACTCATTTCATGAGTCCAGAATTACCCTGTTACCAAAACCAGATAGGGACACTACAAAAAAAGAATATTACAGACCAATATCCCTGATAAACATACATGCAAAAGTCCTTAACAAAATATTAGCATACTGAATTTAATACATTGAAAGAATTATATACCCTGATCAAGTAAAATTTATTCAAGGAATGCAAAGATAGTTCAACATCTGCAAATTAATCAATGTGATACACCAGATTAATAAAATGAAGAATAGAAATCATACGATCATCTCAATAGATGCAGAAAACACATTTGACAAAATTTAACATCTATTCATGATAAAAATTCTCAGTGAAGTGGGTATGGGGGAAACACACCTCAACCTAATAAAGGCCATATATGACAAGCCCAAAGCTAACATCATACTCAATGATAAAAAGCTGAAACCTTTCCTTCTAAGATCAGGAAAAGACAAGGATGCCCACTCTCTCCACTTTAATTCTATTTTCTTAAATTATTGGAGATAGTAAATCTGCTGTGTTTTTGCTGTTTTTGTTATTGCTGTACTGTTGTTTCTGCTGACTTTTATACATGGTTGTTGTTTCTTTACATGTTATATCCAACTGTACTTCAAAAGAAGGGAGAGTTTTGAGGCAGGTGAGTAGAGAATGGTCTACACATGACCATGAGGGACAAATATAACCTTTATCTATACTTAAAGGTCCAGTTTACTTTGAGTATGGGAAAAAATATTAAACCAGTTGCTATTTGAGGTGACTAAATGGAGAAGTGTCCCTAGGGGAGATCTACATTTCATTTAGAGAAAAGAATTAGGTGAATATTAAAAAAAATGGGGGTACAGAAAAACTTTTGAAAATATCATTAGGTCCAAGACTCACATTTGAAACATTTATTGGGGGATGAAGACAGCTTGGTGAGAGACTGAATCAGATCAGAGGCTATACAGTACAATATAAGAATAAGTCAGAGTAATGAATGCCTAAGGGCATGGGGCTTCTGCTAGGCCTAAGGTAAAGAGGCATGTAATACACGATGAGATATTTCTTGCTAGTCACTTAGTATAAATTCTTTTTAAAAAATCATTCTTAGAGCAACACTCCTAGGGAATATAAAATTTGAGCAAAATATCTTGCTGTGGAGTTCAGCAGGTCTTGCTTAAGTTCTGCTAAGGGTAGAACCCAAAGTCTTAACAGGTGTTCATAATAACACATGTGTGTTAAATTTTATTAATAGCAGTAGAAAATAACTAAAAATAGACACCTAATATCTCCTTTCAAATTTCTATATTACCTGAAATAAACCTCTCAACTCTTTGGGCCCTAGCTTCCTTCTCTTTAAATGAGGAAAATAGACAAAAGTATATAGTCACTTACAGCTACTTTAGTGATTTTTCTAAAAACATTTTTTAAGAATGCATAACAGAAACTAACCACAGTATATTAATTTGGATTTTACAGCTCAGTATATCTGAAGTATATTTTTTACACTTTTTTGTTGAAAGAATAAGAAATGGATTTCAGATTGAACCCTTAGAATTCTCTAGACAACTGGCAATTGAATGGAGGGAAATATGTATTATAAAATTAATATACTTTTCAGAAATAACAAATATTTAAATAATGCAAAGCTTTCTTTTAAACTTTTATATCAATTTTATTTTTTCAGCAAAAGGCCAACTTAGCAAATATTAACCGGTTGTAAGAACTTGCTATTTGCCAGCCATGGTCATATTTATTTCTCTTAACAAATTTATGAGACAGATATCTTTGCCCCGTTTTACACATGAAGATGTAAAACAATGGAAATTTAATTGTCTATAGTTATGAATCAGTTGGTCCTATCCCCATTCTGCTTTATATATGGTCTTTCCTTCCTCATGCTTTCTACCAGCCCGTGAAGCAAAGATCCAAGTAATACTGGACTTATGCTCTAGTTACCCAAAGTGTGATTAAATAGTTAATCATGGTTCCTGAGGTAGATATTTTGACTTTTTAAATAACTCTAGTACAACAGATGCTGCATGTGCCCTGCCCTTTTTTTCTCAGCATTCAGTGTTACTATAAGCATATGGGTCTTTGCCCAAGAGCTTTCCTTGGTCACAATAGCATGCTTAGCTTAATGCAGAACAGGTTGGAATTGCCAAGAATTAACTCTCAAGAAGAACCCTCAACCAATTAAGAACAGAAATTGGTGGATAAATACTACAGCTCTGTCCTTATGAATGGAACAAAATAGCCCCCAGAGGCCCCAATGGGAATTAGCCCCAGTTGGACCTAGTGGCAGCCTACTCATTAATATGCCTTGAATGGCTTCTGTACCCTTCTAATCTCACTTTTTGTTCAAGGAATCACTCCAAATAATTTACTAAAATTCTTAATTTAGGGCCTGTTTATGGTGGAACTCAACCTAAGTCAAATACTATATAAGGTTTTATTTAATTAGTGGGTGGCTACTGAGGTTGAAGACTATTCTCCACAGGTAGATTTTATTATTTATAATGAACTATTAAGCTCTTTTCCCCATACACAGGATATTTCCAAATGACTATAATTTTAGGAGCCTAAAAGTTATGTGTTTTAAATGGTTGTCTATAGAAGCAGAGCTACCCACCTTCAGATGGACTATTTGGACTGAATAATGAGTATCTCAGCATTGACCATAATAATAAAGATCACAGGTGGCCCTTCTTCAGATTGTCTGTTCTACATAGGTCTTCAGAGACCTTTGAATGAACTATGTGTTCAATAATAGCTTCTTGAATTGATGAATAACTCCTTTTCTCCTTCACTGGATTTTGATAGTCTTACTGTAGATATAGATACAGATAAATAGTTTTGAGTCACTGGAAAAAGCACTAGGGAAGTTAATAAAGAGAAAAGCCATATTTAATTTGGTTTATTTTAGAATAATTAGGTGATATAGTGTTTACTGCATTCAAATATACTTCAGATTTTCAAATAATTCATGAACATTATATATTGACATATTCAAGTATTTCCATGTTTGTTATAATCAAAAGCTACATATTTTAGAAATGAATATGGATATGATGACTTTAAGAATTAAGTATTTTCCCTTATCCTAAGAAAAGTAATAAGTAATGTGTCTAGAGTCATGCATCAGAAAAGCTGCAACAAAATAAATTTAATCAACATAATTTTGAATGAAATATCTTCTTTCTGTTCTAATTTAATTGTACAAAGCCACTAGAATAACTTTTAAAAAAACATATACCCCAAGATTAATGTCTTTACTCTCCAATGACTTCCCACTGTACTTAAAATAAAAGCAAAACTTCCTAATAGCTTGCAAGACTTTTCATAATCTTGTTGCTCTTATAGCCTCAAGACTATTTCAAACCATTCTCCACACCCTAACCCTACTCTACCCACTGACCTTCTCTCAGCTCCTTTAATATTGAAGCCCTTACCTACCTCAGTTTAGATCTGCATGTAGTATTTTCTTAGAGCATGGTCCTATTATAAAATTTGAAAAAATTCTAAGTTTTCTAACAAAAAGTAAGGCGAATTGGTGTTAAATTAGTCACCAGCATTTATTCTCTACCGATCAATATGTATCTCAGCAAAGAAGCTTTTGGTTTATCAAGATGTACTGTACTTTTAAAAGATCTGAAGATAAAAGTGTAAAAGACACTTGTGCCTTCATTTGGGAAATAGCTACAATTTTTCTTTGCAAGTCTTGCCACGTATTTTTAATTCTCCAAAGGAAGAGCAGGTTCAGATTTATGCAATTTATATAACAGATTAATTTTAAATAATTTATTTGCCCCATTTCAATTATTTTCCTATTTCATGGATAATCAGGCTAATGAAGTGCCTACCAATTCCCTAAATTTAGCACCAGTCCATCCCATACTAAGCAGAACTAGAGTGATTGTTTATAGCATCATCCTAACCACTGCCAAGTTACCTGTGGTGGTAGGATGCATTAACACCTCGGCAAAATATGCTAGCAATATTTCACTTCGTATTAATTTCAATTTATATTACATTTAAGACTTTCACCTGTAAAAACAGACCCTGAGATACAATGTCTTACCAGTGTGTCTTGCTGTAATGGTTTTCAAATTGTGAGCCCTGAAATAGGAGCATGAGCGTCAACTTGGAACATTAGAAAAGCAAAGTCTTGACCCAGACTTAACAAAATGAAACTCTGGGAATGGGACTCAGCAATCTAGTTCTTTGGGTGATGTACATGCATGCTAAATTTGGAAAACACTGCCCCAGGTTTCCCAGATATTTTCCAAAAAAGATTATATATCTGGAAAAAAAGATTGGATTTTAAGCAGCTGAATAGATTGGCAGCTTTAAAGTGAAAGTCAATGAAACAGTTTTGAAGTAACAGATTGATAAGGTTTGGGCATAAAAATTATATACATTAGTATGACTACATTTAAATCCATGTCTGATTAGTCGTGATGATATTTTGGTTGCAGGAAGTTATGAAATTTTTTCAATTTAAGAAATTACTTACTAAAATTCCTTTTTAAAATACAAAGCAATGATTTTAAGGAATGTAAAGTTTTATTATGGTAAAAGTTCAAAACTAGTCAAATAGAGACAGACTTCTAAAGTCTAACTTTACATTTCTACAAATGAATTCAGCATGTCCCAAAATTTATTTAAATTCTATTTCTGCAATAAATGTAGGCACCATAAAATCATGGCAGTTTGATCATTAACTATTCGCTCAACTCAATTTAATTGCTGTTCAGAATAAAGACAACATCTACCAACAAATGCATGTTTTTAAACAGCTTCACAAATTAGCGTTGCATTCATTGGTCACATGAGACATCTTAAAAACAGACTGTAGAAATAAGTAGCTAAGTTTGAATCTCTTAAAATTATATGCCTTTACAAAAGATTAAAATGTGAAACTTGATGTTAATATAGTAAAATCAGAGTCAGCTGCTTGGTTTTATTACACTTGCCAAGTTATCTTAGTTGTACTCATTTCATCAGTTGTACTCATTTCAGGTCTCATTCGGATAAAATAGCGGTAGCTACTCTTTCTTCTGTGTACCAACCAACAGATAATCCAGCTAGAAACCTTTCATCTTCTCCATTTGCATCCTTTTCTCAATGTGATTTCTGTCCTAAATAATATTTTAACTATGCAAATAGTTTTATCCCAAATACTGCTATACTTTTCCTTTTATGTCAAGTGGCTATTATACAAGTTATTTAGTTTAATAAAACTAAATCCAAAACTATTAATTTAACAAAATATTCCTAAAACTAGGTTTTTAGGTAATGCAAAGTATTTGATAGAATATAATTAATCCTTCTTTTTCCCATATGAAATTATTAATGCATTATAATCGGGTTTGGAGGTTTTATAGTTTTCTGTTTTAATAACAATACAATATTTATTATATTATCTGCATTGAAAATTTTAGATGGCCTGGCTAAGCTTGTTATTTTTAAGTCTTAGGTTTTTTTTAAAGATAGTAATCACTTTTTAAAAAACTCAAATACAATTTTTCATTTTCTGTTATGGCTGAAAACCCATATCTTGTGCAAAATCATTCTTGGTTGAATTCATTTAAAATTTAATGCAATCAAGCATGAATGAAAAATGACATACTGCATGCATCAAAAATGGACCATCATAATTACTTTGAATATTACATGCTGACTCTAAATCTTGGGTTAGTAACAAGGTAATAGTTTGCATTGTCATCAATACCTAAAAGGATAGGATCACAAAAACAATGACAAAGGAGCACATTCTATTGGTTTCTTCTGTAAGTAGCCATTTTTATCGTCCAATCTCATAATACATGAATACTAATAGCCTGGTTTGCTAAGTTATCTGGAAAGGTGTAATTCATTTGTAGACAGTAAAGTAGAAAAAGGCACATGAAAGTGATACACCAAATGCTAGCTCAGTAATACCATTAATTCGCTAAAATATGCCTATATTGACTCATCATAAATGAATTAAGGATAATATCAGTGAAGACAAAGGAAGATGAGGATCAGAAACTTCCTTGTCTTTTCGTTAAATTCACTGTCCACTTGTGAGTTGGGTATATTAGAAACACATCTGAAAATTCTTTTGTTATTGTCCGATGTCGTGAAATGAAGTAAATATATCTGTACAATTCTGCATCCAACACAGAGCCAGGATGTGCCACTTAACTTCCATGGAACACATATATTCTGATAGGTTGCACTGTATTTTCAGGTCATCTTGGAGCCTCTGATGTATCTAAAGAATGAACAAACATTCAAAACGCATACTGCAGAAGACTCTTCTTCATTCTGTCTTCTGCCTAACACAAGGGAATGCTATGCAGAAACTTAATATGGCATGTAAGGGATGTTAAAATAATGTCCTGATTGCTGAATTCATATTATCTTCTCACTAGGGAGCCATAAGCCTCACAGATTAAATAAAAATAAATAAGGGAAAGAATCCATTCTTGTGGTTGCCAGCTGAAAATAAATTAAAAGCTGCTTCCTTCTTAACTATGGTCAATTGTCCTTGTCCGCAGGCACCATGATGTGGAAATATAAAAGAATATATTTAGTTCTTGATGAAAGAATAATAATTTGGTAATTTCTCCTAGGGAAAAAAAAAAAACATTAAAGTTGCGGTTACACAAAACCATTTTCCTGTCTATAAAAATTTTCAGATTTAAGACTAAAATGCTTCAGAAAAAATTATCTCAACATCCCAGTGAAACAATATTTTAATTGCCTCATTTAGAAAGAGGAAACAGAAAAAAACCCCTGAAGCATACGTATGCTAACAGGCTTTTCTGATCTCCCAGAAGTCTGCAGTAGAACTGAAACCATAATTCTTGATATCTAGGTGATCTTCCCAGCATAACACTTTTTCAATCAGACATAATTTGAGGAAGGAGTAAGAAAGTCAAATTTGTACTTTAAAAAGCATAAAATAAACTTTACAATAAAAATAATAATAAATAAGATGATCAAAGTTCTTGTTATGCAATATGAACTAAACTGGATTATTTTACTATCACTATGTGTTTGTTTGCTTGCTTGTTTGTTTTAAAATAAACAAATAGGCAATTATGGCATTGTTGACCCCAAAAGGAGTTTCAGGTAATAAAAAACAATGGAAAGGGAACAAGGGAGCAATTTTTATTTTTAAAATGTACTGAAATAAATACTATTATATAAAAAAGTCCAGCTATATAATTTATATAATCAAAATTTAATTTAAAAACTCTCAGTACTTTCACTGTAGCATTCTCATTACAAAATTATTGAAAAAAAAGATATAAGTAGTCATCAAAATATAATCTTTCTCTAGAAACAAGGTGAACCTCTGTTCTTAAACAGTATTTCTAGATCTTGAATAGAGCCAACCTAGTTTTTTTCTTTTTTCACTTTTCATTTGCACTCTAAAGGATCTGTAATATAGGTCTTCACATTTAATTGCAAAGCTTAAATGTTTTCATGTGCACCTGCAATTCAGAGTGTGTATGCATAGATTTGTTCTAATACCCATAGAGTTCATATCCCTGTGCTATTACCGAATATTTGGTATAAAGCAAGGTTAACATTCTGTTTGAACATGGTGTTGGATATCATTGCTTATATTCCCAAATAAATTACTTGATCTGTTATTCAGTTTATACACACTCAGAAGATGCTCACATACCTTCCTGAGGAATATAAACCAACTCCAAGCCCTCTTTTTTCCAACTGGCTAGATGAATTTTCATGCAGTTTGTTAAAAGGGTCTGTTCCTCTAGAATACTGCATACAATTTTGAACAAGAAAGTAATGTACTCATCACATACAATATAATAAATGCTATTCATTGGAATTTGCTACTCACTCTACATATTCTATCTCAAAGCATGACAATGACCCTGCACTGTTGGTATTATTATTCTCATTAAAGCAATCTTGAGAAAGAAAAACAGAGCTGTAGGAATTAGGCTCCCTGACTTCAGACTGTACCACAAAGCTACAGTAATCAAAACACTATGGTACTGGCATAAAAACAGACATATAGATCAAAGGAACAGGATAGAAAGCCCAGAAAAAACCCATGCACCTATGGTCAATTAATCTATGACAAGGAGGCAAGATTATACAATGGAGAAAAGACAGTTTCTTCAATAAGTGGTGCTGGGAAAACTGGAATGCTACATGTAAAAGAAGGAAATTAGAACATTCTCTAACACTGTATACAAAAATAGTCTTGAAATGGATTAAAGACCTAAATGTAAGACCAGATACTTTAAAACTCCTAGAGGAAAACATAGGTAAAACACTCTTTGACATAAATTGCAGCAATACCTCTTTGGGTCCGTCTCCTAGATTAATGGAAACAAAAACAAAAATAAACAAATGGGACCTAATTAAACTTAAAACCTTTTGCACAGCAAAGGAAACCATAAACAAAACAAAAAGACAACCTATAGAATGGGGGAAAATATTTGCAAATGATGCAACTGACAAGGGATTAATTTCCAAAATATACAAACAGCTCATGCAGCTCAATACAAAAAAAAAAAAAAAACCCAAATCAAAAAATGGGCAGAAGACCTAAATAGACATTTCTCCAAAGAAGACATACAGATGGCCAACAAACATGAAAAAATGCTCAACATTACTAATTATTAGAAAAATGCAAATCAAAACTACAGTGAGTTATCACCTCACTCCAGTCAGAATGGCCATCATCAAAAAGTCTACAAATAATTAGTGCTGGAGAGGGTGTGGAAAAAAAGGAACTCTCCTACACTGTTGGTGGGAATATAAATTGGTATAACCACTATGGAGAACAGTATGGAGGTTCCTTATAAAACTAAAAATAGAGTTACCATATGATCCTGCAATCCCACTTCTGGGCATATATCTGGATAGAACTATAATTTGAAAAGATGCATGCACCCCAATATTCACTGCAGCACTATTTACAATAGTCAAGACATGGAAGCAACCTAAATGTTCATCAACAAATGAATGGATAAAGAAGATGTGATATATATATCCAATGGGATACGACTCAGTCTTAAAAATAATAAAATAATGTCATTTGCAGCAACATGGATGGACCTAGAGATTATCATACTAAGTGAAGTAAGCCAGAGAAAGACAAATATCATATGCTAACACTTATATGTGGAATCTAAAAAAACCCAAAAAGATAAAAATGAACTTATCTGCAAAGCAGAAATAGACCCACAGACATAGAAAACAAACTTATGGTTACCAAAGCAGAAGCGGGGAGGGATAAATTAGGAGATTTGGTATTAATGTATACACACCACTATATATAAAATAGATAACCAACAAGGACCTACTGTATAGCACAGGGAACTATACTCAATATTCTGTAATAGCCTATAAGGAAAAAGAATCTGAAAGAGAATATATATATATAATATATATATATATAACTGAATCACTGTGCTGTACCCCTGAAACTAACATGACACTGTAAATCAACTATACTTCAATTAAAGAAAATTACAAAAAATGAAATCTATGAATTTAACTATATATTAAATGCAGCTCAATAAAAAATTGTGTCTGAAGTTAGTAAACAATTATTGTGCCCACATCATTGTCCTAACAAATATCTCATCTCTAATAATTCTCATAAATCAAGAAAAAAGTTAAAATCTGTAGGAAGTTTGAGGATTCCAATTACCCATATGATTTATCAATAAAATAAGTTGAAAATTTTACAATTGTTTGTTAAGATAATCAGGTAATGGTACTGAAGAAAATGTAAATATTGCAAAAAAGCTGCATCAAGATTTCCTGCTCTTCACAATCAGATTCTAGGCAGTTA
Source organism: Balaenoptera ricei (assembly GCF_028023285.1). NCBI lineage: Eukaryota > Metazoa > Chordata > Mammalia > Artiodactyla > Balaenopteridae > Balaenoptera > Balaenoptera ricei. Next base: position 130,287,865 of record NC_082640.1, read on the forward strand.
TGCTCATCCCTGAAGCTACCTTAAAAAAGTGAAAAGCCTTAAAAATACTGGAGCAGATCATACAGTTTATTGATCCTGGACTCAGTTCTGAAAGGAAAATAAGAAAGGCCTCTTAGTAGGGCAAAGATTTTGACATTACTTACCAAATGCATCATCATGCATCCTAGCTTAGTATCTGTGGATTTTTACTTTTCCTAGTGAAAACAGAGCCACTCAGCAGAAACCTTTCCAGAGGAATAGTATCACAAAAATATTTTTTTGAGATTGTTGATAGTTTTCAACAGGGGAAGTTAACATGGAATAAATATTACACTAGATGATATTCTATTTGCAGAGATAAAGTAAACTAATACATCACTGTGAGCAGGAATTATCTGCCCTTAACAACCCACCAAAAACATATTTTATTTGTCTATGGCTTATAAAATGTTTTATGGTATATAAATACAGATGGAGAAATAAAGAGTTTTCTGTTACATCATCACAATGCCATCTTCAAAAACATGGGCTGCACTTAATGAGTTGTTACAAAATATTTAATCATCAATGTTTTTGTTTTTCTTCTCTACCAGAAATTAAATAAGGCTGAATAATTTTGTTTATCTGCTAGTTGATTACATTAGAAAAAAATGGACAAGATGAATATTAAAATTTGTAAGATTCTCAGGAGTGCCATTGCTGTCATTGAATTGCTTTTCAGAGAATTTTGCTCCTAGAATATTTTGTTCTCTTACTGTTTCATGATAATAGGGTTTTTTGGTAGCTATAGGTGGGGCTTCAAAAAATGTATATGTATGTACACACACACACACACACACACACACACACACTCCCCATGAGGACATAAAAAATAAAAGATTCTTCCTGTACAGTTATTATGCAGATATTATAAAAATCTAGAATGGTCCAATAAATAAGTAAGCTCCAGGACATATTATTTATTAAAGCTTTTACACCCTGCAGGTGATAACTAATTTAATCTGACACTCTGCCCAGGGTGTGTGAAAAGGGTAGTAAAAAGCTGAATAAGAATTAATAAATTAACAGGCATACATGAGAGATAATTTGTCATACATTAAATTGCATGCAATTATCATTAAATCATTATTTTATATTTATTGTGCTTTTATTATTTATATTCCACATATTTCCACTAACGACCAAAAAGGATTTTAGTCAACTTAAAATGAAACACAGAGATAAAATTAAACTGTATGATTTGAGTTCAATGCATGTTCATCCTTTGATCTCTCATGTTGAATCATAATTTTAGAGCCGAAAAGGATTTTAAAAATCATCTACCTTGAGATCATTCTTGTGTATACACAGAAGTTAGATGTTTTTCCACAAAGTCTACAGTTACTAGTAGAACCAGGACTAGAAGTCAGTTTCAAACTTCTAATTTTGGGTTCTCTAAAGTTGAATATTTACTTAAAAATTCAATTTTATTTAAGCAATGAAAGTCATGTGAATATATCTGATTTTTAAAAATAAATTCTTCCAAATAGTTCAACAGAAGCATTTCCCCACCCTAATTCGGGTATCAGTATTACCAAACAAACATCTTGATTTTCAGTATTAAGAGAAAAACTTAAGTTATGGAGTTTATTTTCCTGGTATGTCAACTGCTCAACCTACTACCATAGAATCAAAAAGGCATATTCTTGTATACTCATTTAAAAAGCACTGACATCAGCTTCTTTAAAATATTATTTTTCAAAACTACAAAAATATTATTTATAAACTCCTTGAACATAAATAAAATAAATTTAGATGTCAATTGAGCACTAGTGTAGGTGGGGAATAATAAAGATTTTTTTTAATTCCTTAACTTCAAGAAACTATTAATAGGGTAAATAAAAACGTTTCAAATAGGAATATAAAGTCATCACTTTATTAAATAATCTTTTATTTAATAGATACATATTGGATGCTTACACAATATTCATGTATAGCTAGATCTTTGCCAGGCATTCAAGCATGCAGTAGTAAACAGGAAAAATTATTTTTCCTAGAAAAGCTTACATTATGATGAAAGAAGAGCCAGATATATGAGCAAATGCATTGCAATGCGACAAATGCTCACAGTTTACTTGTGCTTTTATGGTAAAAGGAGCTGAGTGAATGTTAGAAAATGCATCTAATTTAACCTGCGCCATGCAAAGGACATAGAAGGTCCTGGGGAATGAGATGTCTAAGGATGGCTTAGAATAGCCAGATGAAAGCAATGAAGAATGATGAGCACTCCAGGCATAAAGAATAACATAAGAAATGCCTCAAATTGAGAAAGAGCAGAAAACTTTTGGAGAAGAAGTGTAGGCTGGGTAGTTAACCAAAGCAAGGCCTACTGTGAGGAAACTCATAAACCTTTTAAGAACTTTGTTTTTGATATTTGAAAAAGAATCAGGGTGTCTTGGTTAAGGTGTATGGACATTCACAAGAGAAGCTAGTTGGAGATCTAGGAAGTCTCTATTTAGAAATTGAAATTTGAGATGAACCTCAAAATAATAACACTAGGCAGGAATAGGAGCAGAAAGAAGTTACATTGCTTGAAAAAGGACTGAACAACATTAATAGAAAATTATACCTTAAAAGTGCAGACTACGTTAGTTTTTCAATAGGAATATGAGACATGGAAGAAAAATGGAAAATAATACCTAAAACACACACTTAAGCATTTCTAAAGGTATTATATAGAGAGGTTGATGAACTATATAAGAAGAGCTCATAGTATTTCCTGATCAAAAAAATATTTCACTGACATATTGACTTAAATTCCAACATTAAAAATGTTCTTAAAATTTTTACACACACTCACAGACACACACATCAGAAGGCAAAAAAAAAACAGGATTCAAATCCACCTTTAACAATCTCTAAAGGTCATGTTCTCTCCACTACATCATGATTCTTTGCAGGTTGAATGAATACTGAAAGCACAATAGTAATAAAAGCTCTCCTCATTTTATTTGAAGCACAGATACAGGTTACTGTATAAGATAAACCCATGAAAAGGACATGAATATAAATGAGAAGCATTTAAATATATGTATCACTAATGGCTAGTTACACATAATGTACACATGTATTTAAAAAGCATTTTTATTACAAATTTCCTCTACAAGTCTGTAGATTTATCTCATATTTGGAAAATACTATTATGAGATATAAGTTCTATACACTTTAGCATATGTAAAATATACTTCTCTCAGACTTCCCTGGTGGTGCAGTGGTTAAGAATCCGCCTGCCAATGCAGGGGACATGGGTTTGATCTGTGGTCCCGGAAGATCCCACATGTCGCGGAGCAAGAAAGCCTGTACGCCACAACTACTGAGGCTGCGCTCTAGAGCCCGTGAGCCACAACTACTGAGCCTGTGTGCCACAACTACTGAAGCCTGCATGCCTAGAGTCTGAGCTCCGCAACAAAAGAAGCCACCACAGTGAGAAGCCCGCGCGCCACAACGAAGCATAGCCCCCCCTCGCCGCAACTAGAGAAAGCTTGCGGGCAGCAGCAGAGACCCAGTGCAGCCAAAAATAAATAAATAAATAAAAATAAAATAAGATAAACTTCTCTCTATTGAAACAATAAAACTATTATTGTCAGCAAGAATTACAAAAAGCCGTGAGTGGGTCATTTTGAAAGAGTGTAGTCCAGGGTCTTCAATGTGATACCATTTGCTGTAATGGGTTTATGTTAAAATATAACTGGGACAAATTACTGCTGTTTATGAACACTTATCATTTTAGTGGAAGTATGTTACTAAGAATGAAAGCATCATATGTGTGTAAAACAGAAAAAAGTTTGATAATAAAAGTATGTAGAAGGATTTCCTATTGAATGCAAAAATAGATCTATTTCAAGTGAGCTATTTCAACGTGTGCTCTTATGTTTGTAATTCTTCCAGTGCCTTCTAGTCGTTAAGATGCTTGGCTTCCTTTTAAGACAGCCAATACTCATGAGTGCTATTGTTGCAAGGTTGTCTCCCAACTAGAAACAGGAAAACAACTCAAGGAATACAGCTTTAGAATGTAGTAGTCAAGTACAACACAAGACATTATCCAGAAAAATTGAGGCAAAAGAAGAATTGTAGTCCAGTTGTGGAAACAAAGAAAAAGGAATCCTAAGACCCTGAAGTAGGACAATGGGTTTAATACTCATTCCGTGAAGAGTACTCCAAGTCACGCTAAAAAGCAACACAAAGTATTCTATAAAGCCATAAATAAGTTCAAGAAAAAGCTGATTGTAGATATTCGATCATTCATCTCAAATGTCAGTGGTAGCCTGTGACTCTTCATTCAGAAGTACAAAGCCAGCCACATGTATACATAACATCCATCTGTTGCAAATATGGTTTTTGTGATGTTTGTATCAAAGAAATAACAGAAAGCCTTCTGAGACTCATAAAAACTGTGATACCAATTCTGTTGATTTACTTGGCAACAAATGACCGGAGACAGACTAGCTCCAATATCCCTTTCAAGTGACTAGAATCTCATACATAGTACACTGAAATTTGGACTAGGAGTTCATTTTTCCTTGCAGCTGAGTTCTTATGAGTGGAAAGTAAATAGCAGGTTATGTGGTGATGTAAAATAACCAAACTTGATTTTCTAGGCAAGCGATTCTAGTAAAAAATAGAGTACACTCAGAAAAACTAGGGGAAAAGGTTAAAATGTTCAGATAAAGATAAAATTGCATTCTACATAGAAAAACAGGCTTGGCATAAAAAAACAATGGTAGAGGAGGTATTCTATGATTCTCAGTATAATCACTAAGAGTTTAAAGGAATCCTGAGACAAAAAGTTAGAATTCACTGCTTTAAAAGCTTAGATACTTAATCTATATTTAATTATTGTAGTGATTCTTTTTCCCGTTTTTCTTTATTGCTGAAACACATATGGCAGATGAATTTGACGTGTAAAACAAACCCCAATAGGCATATCCTGATCAGAAGTAATTCCTAGCATAATTCTATCATTTGTCATATATATAATAAATATATTAGTATCTAAATCTATGAAAAACAGTATTATAAATACAATCTTGAATCTGCTCAAATTTTTCTTTTTCTTTTTTGTGCATGTGTGTGTGTCTTTTATTTTATTTTATTTTATTTTTTATTAGTCATCAATTTTATACACATCAGTGTATACATGTCAATCCCAACTGCCCAATTCAACACACCACCACCCCCCACCGCTTCCCCCCTTGGTGTCCATATGTTTGTTCTCTACATCTGTGTCTCAATTTCTGCCCTGCAAACCGGTTCATCTGTACCATTTTTCTAGGTTCCACATATATGTGTTAATATACGATATTTGTTTTTCTCTTTCTGACTTACTTCACTCTGTGTGACAGTCTCTAGATCCATCCATGTCTCTACAAATGACCCAATTTCGTTCCTTTTTATGGCTGAGTAATATTCCATTGTATATATGTACCATATCTTCTTTATCCATTCATCTGTCGATGGGCATTTAGGTTGCTTCCATGACCTGGCTATTGTAAATAGCGCTGCAATGAACATTGGGGTGCATGTGTCTTTTTGAATTATGGTTTTCTCTGGGTATATGCCCAGTAGTGGGATTGCTGGGTCATATGGTAATTCTATTTTTAGATCTTTAAGGAACCTCCATAATGTTCTCCATAGTGGCTGTATCAATTTACATTCCCACCAACAGTGCAAGAGGGTTCCCTTTTCTCGACACCCTCTCCAGCATTTGTTGTTTGTACATTTTCTGATGATGCCCATTCTAACTGGTGTGAGGTGATACCTCATTGTACTTTTGATTTGCATTTCTCTAATAATTAGTGATGTTGAGCAGCTCTTCATGTGCTTCTTGGCCATCTGTATGTCTTCTTTGGACAAATGTCTATTTAGGTCTTCTGCCCATTTTTGGATTGGGTTTTTTGTTTTTTTGATATTGAGCTGTATGAGCTGCTTGTATATTTTGGAGATTAATCCTTTGTCAGTTGCTTCATTTGCAAATATTTTGTCCCATTCTGAGGGTTGTATTTTCATCTTGTTTATGGTTTCCTTTGCTGTGAAAAAGTTTTTAAGTTTCATTAGGTCCCATTTGTTTATTTTTGTTTTTATTTCCATTTCTCTAGGAGCTGGGTCAAAAAGGATCTTGCTGTGATTTATGTCAGAGAGTGTTCTTCCTATGTTTTTCTCTAAGAGTTTTATAGTGTCTGGTCTTATTTAGGTTTCTAATCAATTTTGAGTTTATTTTTGTGTATAGTGTTAGGGAGTGTTCTAATTTCATTCTTTTACATGTAGCTGTCCAGTTTTCCCAGCACCACTTATTGAAGAGACTGTCTTTTCTCCATTTTATATCCTTGCCTCCTTTGTCATAGATTAATTGCCCATAGGTGCATGGGTTTATCTCTGGGCTTTCTATCCTGTTCCATTGATCTATATTTCTGTTTTTGTGCCAGTACCATATGTCTTGATTACTGTAGCTTTGTAGTGTAGTCTAAAGTCAAGGAGTCTGATTCCTCCAGCTCCGTTTTTTTCCCTCAAGATTGCTTTTGCTATTCGGGGTCTTTTGTGTCTCCATACAAATTTTAAGATTTTTTGTTCTAGTTCTGTAAAAAATGCCATTGGTAATTTGATAGGGATTGCATTGAATCTGTAGATTGCTTTGGGTAGTATAGTCATTTTCACAATGTTGATTCTTCCAATCCAAGAACATGGTATATCCCTCCATCTGGTGGTATCATCTTTAATTTCTTTCATCAGTGTCTTATAGTTTTCGGCATAAGGGTCTTTTGTCTCCCTAGGTAGGTTTATTCCTAGGTATTTTATTCTTTTTGTTGCAATGGTAAATGGGAGTGTTTCCTTAATTTCTCTTTCAGATTTTTCATCATTAGTGTATAGGAATGCAAGAGATTTCTGTGCATTAATTTTGTATCCTGCAACTTTACCGGATTCATTGATTATCTCTAGTAGTTTTCTGGTGGCATATTTAGGATTCTCTATGTATAATATCATGTCATCTGCAAACAGTGACAGTTTTACTTCTTCTTTTCCAATTTGTATTCCTTTTTTTTCTTTTTCTTCTCTGATTGCCATGGCTAGGACTTCCAAAACTATGTTGAATAATAGTGGTGAGAATGGACATCCTTGTCCTGTTTCTGATCTTACAGGAAATGCTTTTAGTTTTTCACCATTGAGAATGATGTTTGCTGTGGATTTGTCATATATGGCCTTTATTATGTTGAGGTAGGTTCCCTCTATGCCCACTTTCTGGGAATATCCTCAAATTTATTAAAGAAGTAGACATGGCTGATTCTTTTGCCACATTGACTTCAACATTTTCCAAACACTCCAAGTTTTTGCCATCTCAGGGCCTTTGAACATGCTGTTTCCTTTAACTGTAACATTACTCCCCTCCTTCATCTTTTACATATCAGCTAAAATATCCCCTCCTCAGACAGGCCTGCATTTACCAGCTGTATAGATCTGATACAGCCTAATATTTCTTATAACAAGATGCCTTTTGTTTTCTCTAGTGGACTTGTCACTATCTTCAATATGTGTAATTAATATTTTTGGTTGTCATTGTCCCATTCATCTGATAAATTTTGAATTCCATGAGTGTAAGGATTATGTATGTTTTGATAATCACTTTATCTATACTATAGAACATAAAACTGTACCTTACACATTGTTTATTATTTTTAACCTCATGCACAATTAGGGTATTGTTAATTTCATAACTTCTAAGTGTTTTTTTTTCTTACTCCTTAAATAAATTGTAATAATAACTTGGCTATTTAAAAATAGTTAATATATTACTCCTTGAATCTGCTTGTCAAATTTTTGCTATAAAAATATTTTCTAATTCACTTATTTCTACTTTCATCAATTTATCTCTCCTGATTCCTTTTAGATATGTTGTATCTCTCTAACTTCTTTAGCTGTTTTATATTTAGCTTCTTTATATTTGTTTTTCTCTTTGTTCATCCCTACCTGTCCTTTCTAATAATAAAAGTATTACCTTCTTATAATAAAGTTTATCTTGTTTCTGTCATCTTGCTTTATCTGTTATTATATATTAGTGTTAACTTCATTTCCTGTGCTTGGACATTTAGTTACTTAATGCTTATGAAATGCTCAATGTTTTGGAAGGATTTACTAGGATATACTAGTTTACAGTTATTCTTTCCAAAACATTCTTTAACATACATTCTTATGAATACCATTATTCAGAATGAGATGGTTCAATATCCTTTAATACCTCCTACATTTTACTCTCTGATATAATGTTATCCATAATATCCTTTTCACTGAGCAGCTGTTTCAAAAATAATTTTGGAATTTGAGATACATAAATGATAAGCCTATCACTAGTGCAGAGTACAAATCTGATATATGTAGCATTGTTTCTATTTCCCAAATCTGCTAGTAGGAAGTCTCACATCTCCTCTTTAAAGTCTTGCCCATATGATATTAAGACACTTACCAGATCCAATGGGAATTAAATCTGTCAGCAAACAGCAAGCTGAGAGAGGAAATTGGAGCCCATTGTTGTTTTAATGCTGGTGATCTTCCCTCTTACTGACATACAGTGCCATATGGTCAAGCCCAGATCTACAAACATGTGCATCTATAGCAGCTCATCTAGGTCCCTCCCTCCTCAGGTTGTAGCAGTGCCCAATGCTGGCTGCCAAGTTTAAAACTGTTTTTAGTCCACATACACATGTTCTTCCAGAGTCTCACTGTGGCAAGTTGGCTTGGTATGGAGAAACTTCCAGAATTGTCTACATTGTGCTGAAGCCAGCCTCCTGATATGAACTTTTAGGTCTTTGGTTTAAACCAAGGTCATAGACTAGACCGGAGATTTCATCAGAGGTTTTGTTGCCCTTACTTATCACTAGACCTTGATAAAACCATCATTATTCATTCCAACAGGTCCCCCTATGTAACCTATCATGATGTAAGAATTTGTGACCCCATTTCCTTCAGAGAAAGTCCTCCTAGAAAAGAAAATCCTGGACTCTAAAATAATATCAGTTTACAGAACCAGAATATATTTAACAGTACTATATAAGAGATGTCAGTCTTAGATTTTATGGGTATTTTCTCATTTACTCTTTATTATTATTTTTCAGATGAAGAAACTGAGGCATGAAGAAATTGAGAAAATCACTCAGTTTCACAGTTTATAAGAGATGGAACCAAGAATTCAACCAACCTTTGACTCTGGGCACCATGTGTTTAACTAGTAAACAAAACACCATCCAAATACTAAGCAGTCTACCCTCTTTTCCAGATCCCTATAGAAGAGAAACCTCAGCTCTGAGTGGGCTCCACAGAGCAAAGAGTCTGTTTATCTAGGGCAATAGATGCCTACTATTTTTTCACTTTTATAACCAAAAGGGTTACAAGATTATCTTTTCAAGACAATTAAGATTTACTCAAAGTCAAGCTTCCCCACTTGCCAACAGAAAAATTTAGTAGCACTTTTTTAAAATTAATTTTTATTGGAGTATAGTTGCTTTACAGTGTTGTGTTAGCTTCTACTGCACAGCAAAATGAACCAGCCATGCATATACATATATCCCCTCCCTTTTGGATTTACCTCCTTTTTAGGACACCACAGCGCATTAAGTAGGGTTCCCTGTGCTATCAGTATGTTCCCATCAGTTGTCTATTTTATACATAATATCTGTAGCGTATATGTGTCACTTTTTTTAAATTTATAAATGAATTAAGTTGGAGTCAGTATACTTATATCCTGACATTTCTATTCTTAAACTGTTTTTGCTTTATCTTTCAGGTAATTAGAAATTATAAATTTATATATACACGTAAGTTTCAATTGTATTAATGAAAAACTTAGAACAGAATAATCTTTATGACATATGCACTTAAACACTTGTTTTCTTCTCAACAGGTGAAGGAAGTGTTACTTAGAAGAGGTTTACATTCTGGTGATGACAGAAGATGGTGATGATAGATAAGTCCCAAGTGGATCCAAGGTTTTATTTAAGCCCAAAACAATGAGTTTTTATTACAATCCTCTATTTTATGACATCCCCTTTTGTCAGACATAACAAGCTACTCATCAAGAATTTCTGTCCCTATAGGATGACAAGGATGCAAACTGGAAGGAGTCTGAGTCCCTGAATTGTCATGTGGAGAAAAGCCACACAGAGACCAAGTGTACCTACATTGGACTATTTTCTGGGATGAGATCAAATTCCATTGTTTTAAACTACTGATATACATGGATATATTGTTACATCAGCTAGTGTACCCTAACTAATCACCCTCAAATAAAATAATGTTTTTCTAAATCTTTTAATAAAGAGACTTGTAAGTTATTTTTGATATGGAAAGCTATATCTGTTCAATAGTCTATAAAATATGCTTATTATAAGAAACTGAATTTAATCCATTAAGCTGTAAATAAAACAAGTAGTCTTCTAATTAAGGCAAAAAGGTGTGTGTGTGTGTGTGTGTGTGTGTGTGTGTGTCTGTAAAGCATTAAGAACATTTTACAAACTTTCTACTACTATAGAAAAATCAAAATCACCTTTGGAAGACCAGTTCCAAACACTAAAAGATTTGATTTCTCCTACAATTCACAGGGCATCTTGAAATATTTTCCATAGGAATATTTTCCATATGTGTTTTACATTTTTTTTCAAAGTCCGTAATTTGTCCTTTAACTTTGTTTGTGGCATTTTTAATCATAGAGAAGTTTTCATACATTAATTTTTCTACATCGTTTCTGGTTGTTTACATGTGTGCGCACGAGTGTGTATGTGTTGTTTTAATAAAACCCTTCCTAACCATAATTATACAAAATTGCTTGCATGTGAAAATATACACAGACACACAAAATTAAACATACATATTCATTTTGATGTTAGGTATGTTTGGATTTGGTTTGTTATAAAGTAGAAATATAACTTGTTATATTTCTTTTCCAAATGTATTGGACAATAACCTTAAACGTTTAATTTACAGGTGTATCATATCTCTTCAGATCTGGCAAGAAATAAATTAATACATATTTTATATATCTATCTACTCTATCTATACTTACCTTCTATCTATAGGGTACACAAGTTTGTTTATCCAGTTGGTTTCACCTCATTTCTCAGTCGATCTCATGGAGCATGTATGGTGCTTAACAAGTGACACCCTTCATTAGGGAGGGATTTGGTGAATTAACCGGAGGAAAAAAATCCTAGCACGAAGAGTTTTATTTTGAGGACTTACATCCATGCCAGCAACCAAAATACATGTTACAAAGTGTTGAGACTAGCACTTGGCCTGTACTAATTTCTCGATAAGTGTTAGATATAATTATTAAATATAATTCTTGTTTCCTTATAGAAATTCTTAAAGGTAAACTGGATGGAATCTGGACTCCCTCTTCTGCTCTTTTCACTGACTAGAACACAAATGTGGCAGTAACCAACCTCCAAACATTCAAGGAAAACAATTGAGAAAAGAGTTAAGACACAAAGTGGAAGAAATTTGGTTTCTGAATAATCTGGGGAAAATAATCTGTTCTGTGATGCTAGATATCACATAGTGATGACAGTATTACAACACCTGATAAAAAAACTTGGAGTTGGTCCACAAGAGGGTGATAAGAATAATAAGGCAAATTATGAAGAACTTTTTAAGTGACCAAAGAAGAGAAGATGTTCAGGAGAACATCATAAAAATCTTCAAATATTTTAAAAGATATTAATGTAGAAAAATTATTATGCTTTTATTTTGTCTAAGTATATATCTAGGGATATTTATGCTTTGTGTGCCATTAAATATTTATAGTGTATATATATAATATACTATGTTAAATATTTGTTCAGTGTTCAGGATTAGGTAGTTATAATTTTGAAGTACCAGAGACAAAGAAAATACTATACAATATAATTGTATAAATTTTAAAAATTACTATAAAATAAAAGTCTATGTAACCACAATTCAGGTCAAGAAATAGAATATGGTTACCACCATAGAACACCCTTACATGTGCATTTAAAATTGTAAGTCAGACAGAGAAAGAGAAATATCGTATGATGTCACTTATATGTAGAATCTAAAAAGAAATGATACAAACGTACTTATTTACAAAACAGAAACAGACTCACAGACTTAGAGAAAGAACTTATGGTTATCAGGGGGGAAGGATGGGAGGAAGGGATAGTTAGGGAGTTTGGGATCAACATGCACACACTGCTATATTTAAAATGGATAACCAACAAGGACCTACTGTATAGCACAGGGACCTCTGCTCAATCTTATGTGGCAGCCTCGATGGGACAGGAGTTTGGGGGAGAATGAATACATGTATATGTATGACTGAGTCACTTTGTTGTACACCTGAAACTATCACAACATTGTTAATCAGCTATACTCCAATAAAAAATTAAAAGATTAAAAAAAAAAGAATGTATAAAAAAATTATAAAACCAGGGGGTAAGGGAGGTGGAGGGATAAATTTGAAGATTGGGATTGACAGATACACACTACTATATATGAAATAGATAACTAATAAGGACCTACTGTATAGCACAGGGAACTCTACTCAATACTCTGTAATGGCCTCTATGGGAAAAGAATCTAAAAAGAGTGGATATATGTATATGTATAATGGAGTCACTTTGTTGTACACCTGAAAATAACACAACATTGTAAATCAACCATACCCTAATAAAATAAATAAATAAAATAAAATTATAAAACCTTTTATTATGTTTAACCATTATACTGGCATTTATGGTAAACTCTTATTTTCTTCATAGTTTTCCAATAAATATGCGTTCCTAAATATGCCAGTAAATTCTGACTGCTCTTTTTTTTTTTTTTTTTTAAACCACGCCATGCGGCATGTGGGATCTTAGTTCCCCCACCAGGGATCGAAACCAGGCCCCGAGAAGTAGAAGCATGGAATCTTAACCACTGGACCGCCAGGGAAGTTCCTCTGCTTGCTTTTTTGAAACATAGTCTATGAATTATTTTATGTCTGATGGCTTTCACTCAGATTTGTATTTGTGAGATTCATCTATGTTTTTGTTCATGCTATAGTTTGTGTCCTGTCATTGTTACTTAGTATTGTACTGTAATAATGATATGAGAGTTAATTATCTCTTCTCTTAATAAACTTTTACAATTTCTACAGTTTTTAGTTATTACAAATGACACTACTATAAACATCCTTGTATGTGTCTCCTAGTACTTATGTGCACACATTTTTGTCAGTATAAACCTGAGCATATTGCTGTTAGGAGTGTAATTTGGTACAAGCTCCTTAGAAAACAGTTTAGAGTTATCTACTAAAGTTGGGATTATACACTGATCTCTCTGCAGCTCATCCTATTAATTCTTAATATCAGTCATTTAAACTTCTAGTATCTAGTATTTCACTTTTTTTTTTCAAATCTGTCATGTCACTTTTCATAGGTTCCAGTTCTCTGCTGAAATATTTGGGTTTGCCTTTTATCTACTTGAACCCAGTAGACATAGTCATTTTACAATTAATTTTGATAATTCTAGTATCTGGAGGTCTAATGAATGTTTTTTTGTTGTCTGCTATTTCTCTTTTATATTATCTTCTATTTTTTTAATATTGCCTGATTATCATTTACTGTGTGTTGGGATATATGTGTATATATATATATATATATATATATATATGTACATATATATAAGTACATATATATTCATATACACACATACAGATACATACAGATACTGTGTGTTGGAATATATATATATATATTCATACATACACACACAAACATTTGTAAAATCATTTGAGGTCTAGGATGAAATTATTTTCTCCAAAAGAATTTTTGTTCTGTCAGCTGGAAGCACTAAGAACCTGGGATAACAGTAATCCAAGTGTAGATCTTGAGATATTCTGGGCCACCCAGAAAGCACAAGGCTAGGCTGTATTGCAGTGTCTGTGATTACTCTGTATGTCCTATTCTATTCCTACTTACCATCCTCTCAGCCCAAACATGGAGTAATTAGGCATAGCCCTTACTCTTGGTGGCATTCAGACTCCATCTTTTGTTTCCCTAGCTCCATAACGCTCTCAAAGCTGTGCTAAGGTCCCAAGATAGCTTTCATAGGTCAGCAAATGCTCCCAAGGTAAAAGCGGCCTCAAATCCCATATTCACCTTTCTAGAGTGCCACCTTCTCCTGAGCTTTGGCTAAATAGTGCTTCTTTGTCTTATTAGCTATTTGATATTTTCATATAGTCATTATTTCTTCCATGTATTATGGTTTTATTTAGTGAAAGATTGATTAATTAAATAACTCACTATTATTGGAAGTGAAAGCCAGGTTCACCTGAAGGGAAATTTTTGTACCAGTTACTATTAGAGCAAGTATTGGGTTGACCAAAAAGTTTGTTCAGTTAATGAATACATTGTTCACTAAAGCTCTTCGTGAAAATGAAAAATGTGTCTTTTATTTTTACTTAAAACTGAACGAGATTTTTGGCCAATCCAATATTTTGTCAATTTTTTAAAATGCTATATCCCATTACCAAAAATAAGACAGCCTAATAATTGTTTGCTAAATGAAAGAATAACAGGTGTAAATCTAGTATTTAAACCATTTATAGTTTAGCAAGAAATTAACTTCCATTTTCAATTAATCAAATCTAGAGAAAAGCCACTTTATTCTCAGTGTTGACATAAATGCTTAACAAATTAAAAACATTTAGAAACTAGAATGGGCTTTCTTATGAAGTAGGTAGCTTACTCATTGTTACTAAAAAAAAAAAAAATTATGTTTTGATAACTACACTCTTAGGAATTGAGGTTGTATTTCATTAGTAGTTTGAAACATTTGTGTTTAAGGTTTATCAACCTCTGTACAATGAGTACAAAAATATGCATCTTTGAATCTAGAGACATTTTATTTCTTATTAAACTACAAGATTTTCAATCATTTATCAAAGATCAAATTAGAATACCAGGCACACACACCTCCACATACAGAGAGAGAAAGAGAAAGAGAGAGAGAGACAGGAAATGAAGTAGACTAAGAAGTGTCAAATATCAGTGCCATTTTCAAGGTCATTCAGAGAAAAGTAGATAGTTTGCTCTTTTCCTTATATAACCCATACTTGTTTTCATTTCACTACAGACCTCAGATCGGAAAGAAAGATAAAGATGGAGGGTATGAACAACAACAGCAGAACTATTCTCATGTAACAAATGTCCCTCTGAATTGACAATAACTGGGTATACTATTGTCAAAGGCTTAACCATTTCTAATTCCCCATCACCAATTTTCTGTAACCATACCAATTAGGAAATAAATATACATTATCCCTTATTCAATAAAACTTTATTTTATTTAATGTCTTCACAAATACTTGAGTTTCTTCTACTTCCAGGTATTGTTCCAAGCACTGAAGTTACAGAGGTGAACAAGGAGGACAATACTCCTGCTCTCAGGAGGTTTGTATTCAAGTGTCCACAAGCAGACTAAGCAAACAAGCAACCACATGAGCTATTTATGACCAATTATAAGTGATAAGAAGAAAATAAATCAAGATGAAGTAATAGAGAAGACTAGGGGAAAGCTTTACATTTGGTAGTCAAGAAAAGTCTCTCCTAGGAAATTACATTCAAAGAGACATCTGAATGCTGAGAGAGTAAATCATGCAAAGGTCTACAGAAGTTCAGGCAAAGGAAACAGATAAGATGATGCAAAGGCTCCAAAGGAGAACAGGCTCTGGAAACCAGCAAAGGCTCCTCTGACTGAAGGATAAATGGACAACAGGAAGATCTGTATATGATGAAATTAGAGAAATAGGCAGTGGTCACACACAGCTTTGCAAGCCATACTTAATGATTTAGACTTTGTTCTAATTGGAATAGGAAGCAACTGGAAGGGTTCCTGTAGAGGAGGGTTATGATCTGCTTGAAGATTTTACAAAGTTTCTCCAGCTTCTGTGTAAAGAATCTACAGGGACATTCACTGGCAAGATTGGAAGCAGAGAAAGCAAGATTTTGCAGTTGCCCATATCGTTCTGATCAACTGAAACAATTACTACTAATGAAAAGGTAACATTCAATATTTGAGAATGCCTATAACATTTAGGCATGAATTTACTTTTAGTCCATCAGGCTAAATTGTGATTCTTATTGAAAGATTCTACTTTTCTTCAACTTCAACATACCATTTACATGAAATGACTTAGTGTAGTAAAAAAAAAAAAAAAAAAAAGAAGCTGAGGCTTTTCTACTATCAGCCTAAACCAAAATGTATATATTTTACATTGTAAAATGTAAAATGTATATATTATATATGTATACATGTATATTATCTCTGTGGTTGCCTAGTTTCCTTATTTTCTCTTTGTCTTTAAAGATCACTAACTTAGAGAACATTTTTCTTAACATTTTAGATGATTATGAAGTCTTCCTTCAGAAAAATGCACACGCACATAAAAATCTGCAGATAGTTTCAAAGGCTGCACAAACCACCTAAATTACATTCTTAAAAACTCAATCTATTTTCTTATAGCAAATAAGGAATCTTGCTATAAATATCTGTCATGATGCTCTCTTAGGCTTATCTGTCTTTTATTTGTTAAAAAATAAAGTTCAACGCAGTACATTTTAAGTATCTTATTGACTTTATTTAGTGATCCATGAATCAGGCAATATCCAATCTAAAAAACAGAAGAATGGATAGGACTGAAGAGCTAACTATACTAGGCAAGAAATTTTATAGGCTAAAGGGAGTAAGAACAAGGAAGCTGGACTAGGAAAAGAGGGGATTGGTTACTGCAAGGTTACTTTCCTTATATGAGATGGCGGGAGGTTATAAAGTATATTACCTAACTAATGCTGATCAAGAGATTCCTGATTGACTGGTTTAAGTTTTCATTTCTGGGATAGCCAAAACTTTAATTCTGTTAAATCTTGGTTTGGTGACAGGAAGCCTACCATAAGTGACTTCATTTGGGGCCTGTCGTCTTTAACACATTAAAAATAAGTTAGAGTTATTTTGTATTATACTGTAAGGAGATAAATTTAAAATGTATACATGCCTCCAAACATAACATGATATAAAAAAGAACAACAATCCTGCAGCCTGTGGAACAGAAACCACATCCACAGAAAGATAGACAAGATGAAAAGGCAGAGGGCTATGTTCCAGATGAAGGAACAAGATAAAACTCCAGAAAAACAACTAAATGAAGTGGAGATAGGCAACCTTCCAGAAAAAGAATTCAGAATAATGATAGTGAAGATGATACAGGACCTCGGAAAGAGAATGGAAGAAAAGATCGAGAAGATGCAAGAAATGTTTAACAAAGATCTAGAAGAATTAAAGAACAAACAAACAGAGATGAACAATACAATAACTGAAATGAAAAATACACTAGAAGGAATCAACAGCAGAAAAACTGAGGCAGAAGAACGGATAAGTGACCTGGAAGACAGAATGGTGGAATTCACTGCTACGGAACAGAATAAAGAAAAAAGAATGAAAAGAAATGAAGACAGCCTAAGAGACATCTGGGACAACATTAAACACAACAACATTCGCATTATAGGAGTCCCAGAAGGAGAAGAGAGAGAGAGGACCCGAGAAAATATTTGAAGAAATTATAGTCGAAAACTTCCCTAACATGGGAAAGGAAATAGCCACCCAAGTCCGGGAAGTGCAGAGAGTCCCATACAGGATACACCCAAGGAGAAACACGCCGAGACATATAGTAATAAAATTGGCAAAAATTAAAAACAAAGAAAAATTATTGAAAGCAGCAAGGGAAAAACGACAAATAACATACACGAGAACTCGCATAATGTTAACAGCTGATTTCTCAGCAGAAACTCTACAAGCCAGAAAGGAGTGGCATGATATGCTTAAAGTGATAAAAAGGAAGAACCTAAAACTGAGATTACTCCATCCAGCAAGGATCTCATTCAGATTCGATGGAGAAATCAAAAGGTTTACAGACAAGCAAAAGCTAAGAGAATTCAGCACCACCAAACCAGCTCTACAACAAATGCTAAAGGAACTTCTCTAAGTGGGAAACACAAAAGAAGAACAGGACCTACAAAAACAAACCCAAAACAATTAAGAAGATGGTAATAGGAACATACATATTGATAATTACCTTAAACGTGAATGGATTAAAAGATCCAACCAGAAGATACAGGCTTGCTGAATGGATACAAAAAGAAGACCCATATATATGCTGTCTACAAGAGATCCACTTCAAACCTAGGGACACATACAGACTGAAAGTGAGGGGATGGAAAAAGATATTCCATGTGAATGGAAATCAAAAGAAAGCTGGAGTAGCAATACTCATATCAGATAAAATAGACTTTAAAATAAAGAATGTTACAAGAGACAAGGAAGGACACTATGTAATGATCAAGGGATCAATCCAAGAAGAAGATATAACAATTATAAATATATATGCACCCAACATAGGAGCACCTCAATACATAAGGCAACTGCTAACAGCTATAAAAGAGGAAATCGACAGGAAAACAATAATAGCAATATTGCTAATTAATATTGCTAATAATAGCAATAATAATAACAACAAAACAACAATAACACCTCACTGACACCAATGGACAGATCATCCAAAGAGAAAATTAATAAGGAAACACAAGCTTTAAATGACACAATAGACCAGACAGATTTAATTGATATTTAGAGGACATTCCATCAAAAAACAGCAGATTACATTTTCTTCTCAAGTGCACAAGGAATATTCTCCAGGATAGATCACATCTTGGATCACAAATCAAGCCTCAATAAATTTAAGAAAACTGAACTCATATCAAGCATCTTTTCTGACCACAACGCTATGAGATTAGAAATCACTTACAGGGAAAAAAATGTAAAAAACACAAACACATGGAGACTAAACAATACATTACTAAATAACCAAGAGATCACTGAAGAAATCAAAGAGGAAATCAAAAACTACCTAGAGACAAATGACAATGAAAACACAATGATCCAAAACCTATGGGATGCAGCAAAAGCAGCTCTAAGAGGGAAGCTTATAGCTATGAAAGCCTACCTCAAGGAACAAGAAAAATCTCAAATAAACAATCTAACCTTACACCTAAAGGAACTAGAGAAAGAAGAAAAAACAAAACCCAAAGTTAGCAGAAGGAAAGAAATCATAAACATCAGAGCAGAAATAAATGAAATAGAAACAAAAGAAAACAAAAACAATAGCAAAGATCAATAAAACTAAATGCTGGTTCTTTGAGAAGATAAACAAAATTGATAAACCATTAGCCAGACTCATCAAGAAAAAGAGGGAGAGGATTCAAATCATTAAAATTAGAAATGAAAAATGAGAAGTTACAACAGACACCACAGAAATACAAAGCATCCTAAGAGACTACTCCAAGCAACTCTATGCCAATAAAATGGACAATTTGGAAGAAATGGACAAATTCTTAGAAAGGTATAACCTTCCAAGACTGAACCAGCAAGAAATAGAAAACATAAACAGAACAATCACAAGTAATGAAATTGAAACTGTGATTAAAAATCTTCCAACAAACAGAAGTCCAGGACCAGATGGCTTCACAGGTGAATTGTATAAAACATCTAGAGAAAAGCTAACACCCATCCTTCTCAAACTCTTCCAAAAAATTGCAGAGTATGGAAAACTGCCAAACTCATTCTATGAGGCCACCATCACTCTGATACCAGAACCAGACAAAGATACTACAAAAAAGGAAAATTACAGACCAATATCACTGATGAATATAGATGGAAATATCCTCAACAAAATACTAGCAAACAGAATCCAACAATACATTAAAAGGATCATACACCATGATCAAGTGGGATTTATCCGAGGGATGCAAGGATTCTTCAATATACGCAAATCAATCAATGTGATACACCATATTAACAAATTGAAGAAGAAAAATCATATGATCATCTCAATAGATGCAGAAAAAGTTTTGACATAATTTAACACCTATTTATGATAAAAACTCTCCAGAAAGTGGGCATAGAGGGAACCTACCTCAACATAATAAAGGCCATATATGACAAACCCACAGCAAACATCATTCTCAATGGTGAAAAACTGAAAGCATTTCCTCTAAGATCAGGAACAAGACAAGGATGTCCACTCTCACCACTATTAATCAATACAGTTTTGGAAGTCCTAGCCATGACAATCAGAGAAGAAAAAGAAATAAAAGGAATACAAATTGGAAAAGAAGAAGTAAAACTGTCACTGTTTGCAGATGACATGATACTATACTTAGAGAATCCTAAAGATGCCACCAGAAAACTACTAGAGCTAATCAATGAATTTGGTAAAGTTGCAGGATACAACATTAATGCACAGAAATCTATCATTCCTATAAACTAATGATGAAAAATCTGAAAGAGAAATTCAGGAAACACTCCCATTTACCATTGCAACAAAAAGAATAAAATACCTAGGAATAAACCTACCTAAGGAGACAAAATACCTGTATGCAGAAAATTATAAGACACTGATGAAAGAAATTAAAGATGATACAAATAGATGGAGAGATATACGATGTTCTTGGATTGGAAGAATCAACATTGTGAAAACATTGTGACTATACTACCCAAAACAATCTACAGATTCAATGCAATCCCTATCAAACCACCACTGGCATTTTTCACAGAACTAGAACAAAAAATTTCACAATTTGTATGGAAACAGAAAAGACCCCGAATAGCCAAAGCAATCTTGAGAAAGAAAAGCGGAGCTGGAGGAATCAGGCTCCCTGACTTCAGACTATACTACAAATCTACAGTAGTCAAGACAGTATGGTACTGGCACAAAAACAGAAATATAGATCAATGGAACAGGATAGGAAGCCCAGAGATAAACCCACGCACATATAGTCACCTTATCTTTGATAAAGGAGGCAAGAATATACAGTGGAGAAAAGACCACCTCTTCAATAAGTGGTGCTGTGAAAACTGGACAGCTACATGTAAAGGAATGAAATTAGAACACTCCCTAACACCATACACAAAAATAAACTCAAAATGGATTAAACATCTAAATGTAAGGCCAGACACTATCAAACTCTTAGAGGAAAACATAGGCAGAACACTCTATGACATAAATTACAGCAAGATCCTTTTTGACCCTCCTTCTAGAGAAAAGGAAATAAAAGCAAAAATAAACAAATGGGACCTAATGAAACTTAAAAGCTTTTGCACAGCAAAGGAAACCATAAACAAGGTGAAAATACAACCCTCAGAATTGGACAAAATATTTGCAAATGAAGCAACTGACAAAGGGTTAATCTCCAAAATTTACAAGCAGCTCATGCAGCTCAATATCAAAAAAACAAACAACCCAATCCAAAAATGAGCAGAAGACCTAAATAGACATTTCTCCAAAGAAGACATACAGATGACCAAGAAGCATATGAAAAGCTGCTCAACATCACTAATTATTAGAGAAATGCAAATCAAAACTACAATGAGGTATCACCTCACACCAGTTAGAATGGGCATCATCAGAAAATGTACAGACAACAAATTCTGGAGAGGGTGTGGAGAAAAGGGAACCCTCTTGCACTGTTGGTGGGAATGTAAATTGATACAGCCACTATGGAGAACAGTATGGAGGTTCCTTAAAGAACTAAAAATAGAATTACCATATGACCCAGCAATCCCACTACTGGGCATATACCCAGAGAAAACCACAATTCAAAAAGACACATGCACCCCAATGTTCATTGCAGTGCTATTTACAATAGCCAGGTCATGGAAGCAACCTAAATGCCCATCGACAGATGAATGGATAAAGAAGTTATGGTACATATATACAATGGAATATTACTCAGCCATAAAAATGACATTGGGTCATTTGTAGAGACGTGGATGCACCTAGAAACTGTCATACAGAGTGAAGTAAGTCAGAAAGAGAAAAACAAATATTGTATATTAACGCATATATGTGGAACCTAGAAAATGGTACATATGAACCGGTTTGCAGGGCAGAAATTGAGACACAGACGTAGAGACCAAATGTATGGGCACCAAGGGAGGAAAGCGGCGGGGGGGGTGGGGTGGTGGTGTGATGAACTGGGAGATTGGGATTGACATGTATACACTCATGTGTATAAAATGGATGTCTAATAAGAACCTGCTGTATAAAAAAAATAAATAAAATTAAATTTTAAAAAACATGATATAAATTTCAGTGAAACAAATGCTATAGTATTTGGTCTAAAAGCACAATGGTCTACACTGGAATCAGTAGTTCTTTTGCTATCATCCACATCATATACGTATCTTCACATAAAAGTATTTTAAAAGAATAATAGAACATAAAAAATGAGATTTAATTGTGTGAGTAATATAAAAACCAAATTCTCCTCTTATACTGAAGTAATGCTGGGCCAGCTTCTGTGGTTTATTGGCAACCATATTTTGCTGAAGTGATTTTGAAAGATGAGAAATAATATAACATGACCACACTTTGTAAATTTGATGATGACCTTAAAAATAAAACACAGGGAATAATGAGGAACTCTGGTGATGGGATCATTCTTGTAAATATCAGGTGTTAGTATTTCTTCTAGATTTAATAAATATCATAGTGTAAACATATTGTCAAGCTTCTGGCTAACAAATCATAAAGTTGAATGGCTTTGAAAGGCAAGGCAGAAAAATGAATACTTAGAAGAAAAAGAGGACTCTATTTGTCCATAGTAGAAACTGAGCTTTTATTTCTTTTACAAGTGTGACTTAACACAAGAACTCATTTTAAATCTTCAAGTAGATCTCTTGGCATATACTTATGTTTAGTAACCATCTAGCCAAGAGGCATCTTTTAAAAACAAAAATTAGATACATTTTTTAGCAAACAGAGAAAAGATTCAATTCAGTACACACCATTGAACAGACCTCAATCTCTCAGAGAAAAATTGAAAAGCAAAAGTGCATGAACCATAGCTATTAGGCTTTCATGAACCCTGTTAAGTGCCATTATTGGGCTATTTTGGTGGGTTTCTTTGTAATATTTCAAATATTGTAATTCAAAAAGTAAAAGACAGATAACCCTACCCATTTTCCCTTAGCATGATATAAAATAATAATCTGAAGTTTTTCTTTGCCATAATCAAACTATTAAAGGATTAACTGTGTGAATGTCAGTGAATAGTGAAAGGTCAGGGAATGGTGAAAAACATATTCATATAAATGGGTGGAAAAATCTGCTTAAATAAAATATTAACAAATAAACCTAAAATATTTTGTCTTTGTAAACAAAATGCACTTTTTAAAAAATTATATAAATTAGATTTTTAAAATTAAGCACATAATTTTAAATGCATTAGAGGAGATGGCTTTGTAAAATAATACCACTCTGAAAATCTTGTAAAATATTAGCATGTTTTCATAAGCAAATGTGCTAAGTCTTCCTAGCTCATCTATAGTTTATATGCATTCTAAGCAAAGGATATTTTTAAAAGGAAGCCACCAAGAACAATAATAGTATTTGCAAAACAGAAAAAGTATGAATATTCACTCATAAAAATTTTTCATAGGATTCCTTAAATAAAGAATTGTTAGCAAATATTTTATTTACAAATTATATTTTTAGGAGTGTTAAATTAATTAAACAAGGAAGCCATTAGACTGAGGTGGCTTTAAAGACCTGCAAGCCTACATAAGCAAACCAAAATCTAAGCCTGTAAACATTTCAAAGTTATAGAATTGAAACCTAAGGATAACCAATCACAAACAGCCAAGTAGGCGTTAAGCTATACCCAATCAATAATTTCCTTATTTTGCTTCCACATTTTCTCTATAAAAGTCCCTCCCCAGCTCCTGTGGGTGGAGCCCTCCAAACCATTTCCTGACTGGTGCTGCCCAATTCAAATGGATTTTTGCTCAAATAAACTTAAAAATTGTAATATGCTTCAGTTTATCTTTTAACAGAGTGTGTATTTTGTGACAAAGCATACTTGTAGGTAGTTTTGTGAAAGTAAAACTAACTTTTTATTTCACAAAATTTAGTAGGTGCCTTGTGTGTCTATAATACCTAGACGAATGAGATGGAAAACTCCATTATCAGAAAGTGTTATCATTAAAAAATTACTAAATGTATTTTAAAAACACACTTCATGTAGAGAAGGTGTTCCATGTCTGTTCCTTAATTTTTCTATCAAGTCAGCCTAAAATGGCTATCCTTCTGGTCCCTATCTCTATCTCTCCATGAAATTATTTGTTCATTTTACAAATCCCCACTGAACACATAGTATCGTAACTATCAGAAAATAGGTTCAATTTGGGTCAATAGAATGGGTGTTTTAGTCTTTCTCATTCTTCCAGGTAGAATATCTCCAAGACAAATAAACCTTTTGCTTGCTAATATAGACCACATCTGAATCTGATGTGTACTTTTTTTTTTCATTTTTATTCTTTTAACATCGAGACAAAAGTGGTAACAATAGCAAAGCAAAAAATAATAATAAAAAAGACCAACATTTAACTTTCCCATCCACCCAAGTCTCACACCGAAGTTCTATTCCCGTTTCCCCCATAAGCACCACTGAACTAAAAAATCTATTTTAAAGCACCCAAACCAATCCAGACCCTCTCGAAACCAAGAGCCCCAGCCAGAGCTGTCGCCTCTCTTGGGTCCAAGCGAGAGGAGGGTTCCGGGAAAGGCACCTCACAACTCTCGCCGCGCAACGCTGGGGACGGGCTCGGGCACTTGGCGGGGAGCCGGGGTGGCAGTCACAGCCTCTGTGCTGACACGCAGGGAAGGGGACTTCTTCCGTGATCCCAACAATTTGGTTACACAGCCAAGCAAACGTGACTAGAGAGTTGGGTCAGCGGAACGGGAACCCGGGCCTCAGAAACAGACCGGGCCCCTTCCAGCAGGATCCAGCAGGGGGTCGGGGGTCGGAATAAAGACAGAAGCACAAAGGCCATAAAGGCTGGTACACAAAGGGCTGATCCTTCTTTGCAAGGACTCCAGAATGCACCTTTTACTGCTGGCTGGTCAATCTCTAATGGCGAGTGCTGGCGAGGCGGCCCCGGCTCAGAGGAGCCTTCGAGCCGGATCTGGAACCAGATACACTGTCCCCACATCTGCCCACCCCCCAAGTCCCTACTGGTTCCACAATCACCTGATTTTCATTTGGACTTCTTTACGGCTAAAGTAGATATAAATGGCTAAACACAGATCCGAGAGCCCCCACCAGGGGGGAAAACGGCAGATTCTATTAATGTCGCGGCCAAAAGGCGGTGGGGGCCTTAGAAGCAGCCAAGGGGAGAAGCAGAACACACATGGCCTGAGCCGGGCTAGAAAGAAAAGCAGGAGAGAAGTGACCCAGATGCTTCCGAGCACGCGGGCGCCATTTTGGATGGAGACTGACCACCAGGGATGGTCTTTGCTTAGATGCTGCCAGCTCCCGCAAGGGAAGTTTTTTTTCCGAGCGCGTGGTGACTCCTCTCCCAGGTAGCACCCACTGGGTTCACAATGCTAATCACAACCGGAAAGGGGTGTTTTTGAGAAGTGTATGTAGGTTTCCTTAGAATGGGGAAGGAATAAAGGACATATACAGGAATTGGAAAAATTGATCTTGCCACTTAATTGTGGTCACTGTGTACATTGTGATGACTTTGAAGTGGGATACGGGAGAGAGACTAAAAGATAATCAAAGTAAAGTTTGGCCCCAAGAAGACCATAGACAGGTCAGTAAGCAAAAACTTAAAGTTCAAATTCACAAATGGTTATATGAGAGGCAGTGAGATGCACAGTCACTCCTACTGTGAAAGACTCATGAAAATTTTGAAGAAGATAATAGATATAAATTGTTAAGCGTTCTGGAACCAGTCATAAGGCACCCATGATTTAAGACAGAGAAAAGCAAAATTACAACATTACTATTATATATAGGCCATACATAAGATAATTAGAGGAAATTATAATATGTTCTGAAATTAAATAGCAGATACAGAAAGCAATAAATGTGAAAGAAACATCCATCTCTCCTACATGGGTCCTTACCAAACAGAAGATCTATAGCCAGCCCTGATGCATGAGAACTGCTCAGTACACTGAACACACCTAGTGACTCCAATCCTCATCATTAGCTCCTTTTCTATGTCCCTTTAAAGCTAAGACTTTATACAAAATAGGCATGAATGCATAGATATGATAATTAGGATGTTTTGTCATTAAAATTACAAATGTAAAAAATGACTCATGTCTCTATTCTCAATGGCAAGGGAACAAACATTTTTAAAAATGGCTGTAAATCATTAAGATAAAAATCTAAGAGAAAATGACCCAAAACACTATTCCTAAAGTGAAGCAACTGACATTGCTATCTGATCTGTCAGAACACTGTACCTATACTTCACTTTCTGGAGGACTCTCTAGAAGTAACAGGGGTTTCCTTGATGAGCTCACTCATCTTAGCTCATGTCTAGTTTCGACCCACAGATTCAAAGTCAATACAAGCTACAAAAAATATTATGCTACTCTTAGCACATTTTATACAATGTAGAGAGTACAACAGTCAGCTGTGTAATAATCAAACCTAAAAATGTCTGCTAGTCTATTATATTAATAGTGTGAGAAATCCAAGAAAACAATTTGACAAGGAGAAAATTGACAAAGAGTTCAGAAATAATGGTCAATGAACTAATGGAAATGTGTTTTGTGGGGGGGAAATGTGTAACTTGCTCTTTAAAGGAATAGCATATATTAAACTATAGATCAATGTTTGGATCATCCAAGCAAAATGACAAAGTAGGAGAGCCCCATTCAAAGGAGATATATTAAATATATAAAGTAAACATCACAGTCAATGGTATGTGGCAGGAATTTTTTAAAACAATTATCCCCCATATAATTAATACTTGTAATCTCACTTTTGATCATTCAAAAAGTGAAGTTTTAGGCATAGCAAAGATTTATTAATGGATCCTAAAATATGTGATTCAGGAATAACTAACAAAAATCTTTGTTTGGTAGGAAAGTTTCTATCATCTTGCTTATATACTGAAGGTGGAGGGAAGGAAGGGGACAGTTCTGCCAGATGGAAATAGTTGTACTTCCATGTCTGTCTATAAGGAATCAACCATTGCTTAAAAGCAGAAAAAAGAGACCTAAAATAAATGAGATGTTCAATGTTATGAGACTCCCCATTATATCTACATAGTAAAGAAATTTCTAAAATGTAAAATTTATCATTTTATCCATTCACAAAAAATATTTATTGTCCATCTGCTATATGCCATGAACTCTGCTGGACACTGAAGATACAAAAGCAAGATTTTAAAACCCTAACTTCTTGGAGCACGTAGTTTATAGTTTATGAAATAGATAAAAATAAAAATGTAATCAAATGTAAAAGTGCTGATTTTATGAGTATAACAGAGGAGAATCAAGTGACAACATTAGTATTTCTAATAATAAGATCTAGTGTATACAGGTATATTGCTGCCGTAACAAATTACCAGAAATTTAGTGGCTGAAAACAACATTTATTCTCCTACAGTTCTGGAGGTCAGAAGTCCAAAATCAGTTGCACTTGGACTAAATTCACCGTTTCAGCAGGGTCATTTCCTTGTGGAAGTTCTAAGGGAAGAATTCACTTTCTTGCCTTTAGCTTCTCATGGCCTCCTATATTCCTTGGTTATGGCCCCTTCCTCCATTTTCAAAGAAAATCACTCCAATCTCTACTTTTGTCACCACATTCCCTTCCCCTGTGACCCCGACTGACTCCTTTCCTTCTTAGAAGGATCATTGCTATTGCATTGGACTCAATGAACAATCCAGGATAATCTCCCCATTTCATGATCTTCAATTTATTCATATTTAAAATCACCTTTGATAGATAAGGTAACATTCATAGGTTCTGGAGATTAGGCTGTGGATGTATTTGGGAGATTATTATTCAGCAAACCACAGGAGGCAATAGAAAGTTTCCCGTGGGAATAAGCCTTGATCTTAGATCTGATAGATAAGATGTTAATCAGAGCAAGAGGAAAGAGAGAGAGAATGTGAAAATACTGTAGTATGGGAGAGAGTACTTTGCACTTGATGAAAAGAAAATATATTAATTCAGATAATGCTAGCACAGAGTACAGGGAGAGGTTTTTTAGATAAACAAGAAGAGATAGGTAGATCCTTAACCAGGCTTGTAATCTGAACAGAAGTCTGGATGCAGTATAGATAAGGTATTCCTTATTGTGGGATAGAGCACATGTTGATGGGGGTGGGGACAGGGAGGGGGAGCAGGAAAGTAACCAGATAAGGGTTTATTTCAGTGTCCTGTGGTGTGATAAAGTTGATGTGATAAGTTGGTGTGATAAAGAAAAAGAGAACCAGACAGTAGATTGGGAATTATTTAAATGAGAGGTAGAGAGAATGGTCATATATTTTATTATTCAAATTAGGAAACTTTTGAGAGTGAAAGAGAGAGCTAAACATAACTCATGTTTTATATATATATATATATTATATATATATATATACATATATATGCATATATATATATTATATATATATATATACACACACACACATATATATAGAGAGAGAGAGATTAGGAAGGTTCTAAGCATGACATAAAAGGTAACACATGTAAACAAAACCAGAAGGGTTTAGAAAAGCTATAGACTTTAGGTGAGTTCTTTTGGAGGCTAAACCCAAAGATATCCCTGTGATTACATTACATTTCAAAACAGTTGAAAGAAGAATAAAAAAAAAAAGGATTAACCCCCTGGAGAATTAAAGGATATAGGATAGATTATTGAACACATTTTGATAGAATTCAGGTGTACATCCTGAAGCAAATGTGATCCTCGTTCTCGCCTCACTTTCTGTAAATTGTCTAAAGCTAAAATGAAGCAATTTAATAGGCAAAGACTGGAATGAGGAACAGCCTCATGGAAGACTGCACTGAACGTTTTGAAAAAAAAACAGGTTAAGACCCAGAAAGCACTAATGCTGAGCAAATAAAATAAATAGTGCTCCAATATCATCAGAAGAAAAGGGCACCTATAAATATAATAAGCTTAAAGGACACTGTAATAACAGCCCATGCTAGCTAGCTATGTGACTAACATATATAATAATATATATGTGTGTGAATATATGTGTATATATATCTTCATTTTTCCTCACAATATTGTATATTATATAATATAGTATAATGATTATTATATATATTATATATAATATGATACATCTATATATACAACAAATATCTATTGTGGAGGAAACAATAAAAATACTCTGAAGGGAAACCCTGTACCTAAATTCCAACTTTGCCCTTGAACTAATGAGGAGAAATACCTCTAAATATTGAAGAAGATATTTTAAATTTTAATTGTATTGTTAATGGGACTACAATATCATCTTTAAATAATTCCATTGCCATACAAACTCTCTCAGACAGATGGACATTAAACAGCTTTGTAATGACTTGCCACTAATTCAGAAACTTCACTCCCACATCACCCCCAATCAGTGGGAATGATAAAAGAACAAATGAACTTCTCAAACTAAAATTACCAAGCTCAGAGACATGTAAACTTCCATGGCATAAGGTAATGCCATTGGCTTTAATGACAAGCTCAACTTGTCTGGGATTCATTGACTCTCTCAAGGTTAAGTACTAAGTCAGCCCATGAAACAGACAAGGTTGAATACTGCAAGGTAATATATTGCATATATTGACATTGGCTATCATATTGGTATGTTAGTATTACGCAGTATACCGTGTCTGATCATCAGCCTTTCTTCAACACCCCGCCAAACAACTTTTAAATGACGTAAATCTCAAAGATCTAGTCTTCTGGAAGATATACCAGATAAAGACAACTCTTGAACCACAGTTGAAAGGACAGAAAGTTGATCTTTGGGTCCATGATTTTCCATAAAAGAGATATAAGTTATCCTTAGATCACTGGAAAAGTATCTCAGTTAGACACCTTAAGCGAAAATTTTTAGGAATCAGAAGCAGATGATCTTTGGCAAACAGAAAACTTACACCAAAGACCTACAGAATAAGATAGACATGAATGGAACCACAGGTTATCAGGTTTTGATAAGTATGTATGTTTATTTTTATAGCTATTTTCTTGCCTCTTTATTGGTTTAATACCCTGGAGACAGATATTTTTTGATAGGCTAAAGACACAATCAAACAAAAAAATGGATTTGTGCTTAATTTCTTTTAGGCTCCACCTAGCTCCTTTTAGTACAAGTCCCTTTTAATAAATGAGTTTTTCCCCTAGGTAATTGGATTTACCTCAAATGTGATTTTTATGAGAAAACACCACCAAAGGCCATATATCCAAAATCCTAAAATCCCTTATCATGTAACACCAAAAGAGAGGTTGATGGCTCTACTCAAATCGTACTTGGGTACCTTTCAGACTTTGTTGACTTTATAACTGACTTTCACAGAAATAGAGATTAGAAAGTGTCCTTAGGAAAATGGTATATATGTGGAAGCTATCTCACTATCTCACTTTACAGACTTTACAAAGAAGTCTCATCACTTAAACTCAGTCTCCTGTTCTGAATTATCTACCTGTTAATCTCTGTACTATAAATCTTACCATTTGTGTATGAGTTCACTCTTCAATGGCACCCTATCTGTATAATATGATTCAGAAACTCCATAAAGGTATTTTTGGCTGAAATCAGATGACTGGGTGCCCACGCCCCATTAAGTGGTATTAGATTTGTTCCACAAAAGCCTATTGTTCTACAAAAACGTACTGGCCTACAAAGAGGTCAGTGACTTGTTTTCTCAGTATATTGATGTATGCATTCAGTTCAATATTTGATTTTACCTAGAGCCCAGTTTGACTCATCAACTTTTCCTCTTAGCAAAAAAGATCTTAAGATAATTTAATTGAAGAAAGAGAAAAATTGGTCTGAAATTGAAGAAAGAGAAAAATTGGTCTCAGTTTAAGACTCCAAACCATAGCTACTGGAAAGGAATGTGGTGTCAATTTCTTTTGTCTTCCAGATCACTTAATGCTTATATAAGGCCTGAAAACTGTGGGGAAAAAAAATCCTAAGGGAAATATGCATGGAATATAGACAATGCCACTAAGACCATAAATTTTCTCACCCTTAAAACTCAATAAGTTGGGCATGCTGTGTTTCAAGAGAGGAGTCCTAAATATAATATTGTTCTTTAAAGGTAAAATGCATGTGATCTTAGGCAAAGAATGTTGTACCTAATTCTTAGAGATATTCTGGTATCTTTACTACTAATAAAAATATCCAGAAAACAAACAAAGAAATCAGGGAAATAGATAATTTGACTAATATCCCCAAATTGTTTTCTTCCATGCTGTCCAAACTGGGAATTTGATCCATTGCCTTGGGTTAATTTGGGCACTTTAGTGTGCTAACAGAAAGTACACAACAAACTGTAGTCATAACACTTTTCTTAGAATTTGTCAATGTTATTGTCTTAGCTCAGGCTGCTATAACAAAATACCATAGACTGGATAGCTTAAACAACATTTATTTCTCCCAGTTCTGGAGACTGGGTAGTCCAAGATCAAGGTGCTTGCAGATTTATTAATCCCATCATGAGGGTCCCACCCTCAAAACTTAATCTAAATCTAACTATCACCCAAAATCCAGATACCATCAAATTGTGGGTTAGGGCTTCAACATATGAGTTTGGGGAGGATACAAACATTCAGTCCATAATACTTACAGTGATCAAAATGTTGCAAAGAAGTTGTCCCATCAAATGACCGAAACAGAGAGAGAAAGAGAGAACAGAAATACTTGATAATAGATAGTAAAACAACCACTCTCCAAAACATGATACATGATAATAATGCCTCAGACATCAGTACAGATTTGGATTAATCATGTCCCATATGGTAATTATATCCCCAGCTCAGTCTAGACAAGGATTAAAATTGTCACCAGTAAAGCCCATTAACAATTCCTGAGAAATCAAAATAGAATCTGGGTAATTAAAATAAAACCTAAACTTGTTTTCCTTTGTACTTCGTCTAGTTTCACTTGCTCTCGGGTTGCAGCGGGCAGAGGCTTTGTGCCTGACTTTTCAGACTGGAGTTCCTAGTGTGAAATAGCCGCGCCCAACGCTTCAGCACAGCAGACCACACGCAGAGGTGCTGCACCGGGCGCTTGGATCTGCAGACATGAGCAGCACGCCTGCGCCTGACCAGCGAGAACTCCACCTCCTCCCCTCCAGGCTGAGGAATCTCTATAAAGCAGCTCTGCCCAGCATGGCAGGGAGAGCACATGCTCTAGAGCCGGAGCTGGCACGTCTCTGTTCTTTGATCAAAGAAAAAACTTCCCTTTGCTTCTGAACTGAACTCAGTCTCATTCTTATTCTGTTGGCTCCAACGACACCAACTGGGCACGCTGGGCTGGAGGACCCTTGCCGGGGACCAACTCGAAAGAGTTGGTAACAAAATGAAGGTCTGGAAATCGAGACAATTTGTATCAACATAGCCAAACTGGTGGGACCAAAAACTGAGACTACCTATATCAATATAACTTAATTTGCAGCAGTAAATTCTTATGTGGGAAGATGAGACTTCAAACCTATAAATAACTTTATGATTTACATTAGGAAATTATTGGAAATCAGTATACCTGGCAAAGAGTTTGCTCATGTCAGGGAACAGCGCCCTCTTTTTTTTTTTTTTAGTTAATTTTTATTGGAGTATAGTTGATACAATGTTGTGTTAGTTTCTGCTGTACAACAAAGTGAATCAGTTATGCATATACATATATCCACTCTTTTTTAGATTCTATTCCTGTGTAGGTCATTATAGAGTATTGAGTAGAGGTACCTGTGCCATACAGCAGGTTCTTATTAGTTAGCTATTTTATATATAGTAGTGTGTATGTGTCAATCCCAATCTTCCAATTTATCAGCTCTCTTTTCAATCAAACAATTTACTCATCAAGACCCACCTTAAGACCTTCTCCTCCCTATTCTCCAATCCTGAACTGTTTTATGTGGACTTTACCCAGTCCTAATCAATCCTCTACTTTAAAAGACCCACCTTAACTTCTTGAGCCTAAGCAAGAAAATTCTGAAGATAAATTGACCTAACTTGTATCTGTTGAGTTACTTACTATGAAAGTGGTATTCTTTCTTGCTGCAGTAAATTTAGTGAAGTAAACTTTTCTTGACCAACAGATTTTTCTGGGGGCAGAATACAATAGTACCTATTTCAGTGGTTCTCAGATGGGACATTTGGCAGTGTATGGAGTCATTTTTGAATGTCACAACTTGGGAGGGGGTTCTACAGGCATTTATGGCATCTAGTGGGTAGAGACCATGGATATTGTTAAATATCTTAATGAACCAGAGAGCCTTTTCTCCCCCAACCCAACAAAGATTTATCTGGTCCAAAATGTCAAAAGTGCTGAAGTTGAGAAACCCAGATCTGCTTCATTTGATTGCTGTAAAGATTAAATAAGATAAGACTTTTAATGTTTTGGCATACACCCAACATTAAATATGTTAGTTATTATTGTTATTAGTTTTATTGGTATGTTTATCAGAGCATTTAAGAAGATTCTTGGGCTTCCCTGGTGGTGCAGTGGTTAAGAATCCACCTGCCAATGCAGCGGACATGGGTTCGAGCCCTGGTCCGGGAAGATCCCACATGCCTCGGAGCAACTAAGTCTGTGTGCCACAACTACTGAGCCTGTGCTCCAGAGCCCGCGAGGCACAACTCCTGAAGCCTGGGCACCTAGAGCCTGTGCTCTGCAACAAGAGAAGCCACTGCAATGAGAAGTCTGCACACTGCAACAAAGACCCAAAGCAGCCAAAAATAAATAAATAAAATAAATAAATAAGAAGATTCTTTACAGACATTTAACATCTATAAAAATGAAGAAGAAAATAATCTTTTTAATTCAGCAGCATAACACTACATATGTTCTCATCACTAAAAAATACAATGAGTCACAGTGGAAAGATACACCATTTCCATGACTGCAATGGCACAAATGCCCATTGTGTAGCACTTCCCAGTTTTAAATGAGAAATGTCAAAACACATACAACTTTGTCTGTAAAAATTTTAGGAATCAAATAGTTTATTTGCCCACAATGTTTAAGCATTTGCAATATGATATATATTAAGTATCACTATATTGGCGAATGTTATTATTCAGCAGAGGCTCTCAAAACTCTTTTAGTTTTCTTATATATTTATCCCTAGTTGGCAAAAACCAGTTTAGAATTTAAATGCTTGTTCACTCTATAATTTAAATGCATTTTACTTCCTTACCCATGTAGAAGAGAACTCTTTTCTAGATTTAGTAGTATTTTTGGTTGGATTAGGTCCAATGTCTGATATGTTTTGGAGAGTCCATAGAAACAAGGATCCAAAAATAAATCTTAAATAATTGATCATAATATCCAAAGAGCAGTAACAGTAGTGTAATAAGACCAATTGCCCACTGATCATACCTTCTATTTTCTTTCAGTATCAATTAATCCTGAGTTACCACCCTTCACAGTTCCACAGTGTTCTGGTGGAGCTGTCATTCACCATGGCTCCAAACCAGTCAATCAAATTCTCTCCTTCCCTAGAATTTGAATCTCAGGCATCTTTGCAAAAAGACAGGAGGCCCTTCAAATTCTGTCTTTCCAACATCAATGGGGAAGAGACTAGTCATCAGTTTTTAACTTTCAATCTGGGTTACCCTCATCATTATATAGGTTTTTCAGACTTAAAAAAAAAAATTCTTTGTGATTCCTAGTGTCCTGATAATAAATGTATTTTCATTTAGACTGAGTCATATTCTGTTACCAGAGGCTTCCCAATGATACGTTATTAGCATGTATGCCCCAACATATGCTCATTCCAAAAGGCTTCTATGTTCTGAATTAATTTCTGAAAAAGAAATGGGAAACAGCTCAAGCTGCATCAGGCTTAGTGAATTGTATCAGCAGCTGCAGACCAAAGGATGCTCTTTAACATTCTAAGAGCATAGAAAAAGCTGCTACAAAAGGCTCTGGGTTTTCAACCACACCCAAAACCTGGAATGATACCAGTCACAGTATCACCCTCAAATATGAAGAAGACAATGTATTTCACTATTAATGTCTTTCTCACATCCTATTCTTTTTTTTTTTTTTTTTTTATATATTTATTTATTTATGGCTGTGTTGGGTCTTCGTTTCTGTCCGAGGGCTTTCTCTAGTTGAGGCAAGCGGGGGCCACTCTTCATCGCGGTGCGCGGGCCTCTCACCATCGCGGCCTCTCTTGTTGCGGAGCACAGGCTCCAGACGCGCAGGCTCAGTAGTTGTGGCTCACGGGCCCAGTTGCTCCGCGGCATGTGGGATCTTCCCAGACCAGGGCTCGAACCCGTGTCCCCTGCATTGGCAGGCGGACTCTCAACGACTGCACCACTAGGGAAGCCCTCACATCCTATTCTTAAAGAAAGTCTATGACTAAAAACTCTTGGCAGAGCAAACCCTAATCTGATCTACTCCTCACCCTCTAAAGCTGTACCTTGCAATAAAATAAAGATTGAAAATTGAATCTCATCAGAGCACTCATACCACCAGAGCTATAAACAGCAATTTCAGAGGTGACTACAAGGAAATGGAGGAAGAGAAAAAAAGCAGTGACTAGCAATGGAGAGAAAAGGGCAGCTCTGGCAAACTGGCTAAAATGGCTAAATTGCTTAAATGATGTATTTACATTAAAAAAGCAATGACAGAAAGGTTAAGAAGGCTTTAGGCTAGGTATTTAGATAAGATTACATATTATTTTTTAATCCTCTCTCAGTTGACAACCTTCTCTAACTACTTCTATGAAAAATCATGACCAGAATATGAGTCAGTACAGTTAAAGCCAGTTGAAGGCATGAGTATAGATTAGTGCTATGACTTGACTTTATGCTTCTTATCTCTGCACAGCATGGTGCTTTAAGTCTGGCCTAACTTTTTTCAAATTTTGGGCCTCAGGGCCTGTACTAATTTACAAAAGGATCTGCAGAAGAAACACTTCATAAAATTTCCATGTATAAATTGAAAGACTTCTATGAAATGCACTAGTTAAACTTGATAAATTTCTTTTACCAGCCATCTGGTTTAACTTTGCGAAATGCAGTGTAGTCTCCATGACAAAAAGAAATGCAGGGTTCCAGAGGGGATTTTTTTTTTAACTTGGAAAATATAAAAAGTTAACAGATTTTGCAGAGTTCCTTATAAAAGATCCCTTGGTATTTTTCACTAACAGATTTGCTTACGTTAAAGAAGATTGACTATATGAATGAGTAGCAAAATACTGGTAGATGTTAGAGCCAATCTGACTTTACTGAATGATTATTTCCTTAATCAGAGTTGGAAAGATTAAGTTCTTATTATCTTCCCATTTAAAAGCAATTAGTGATATATCATATGAAAAAAATTTTAAGAACAATGATGTTTACCTTGCAATGCTTCAAGAAAAAGTAAAACTCATTTTTTTGCTTTCAGCATTTGAAAGGTAAGTTATTATTAAAATGTGTATTCTCTTAAGTCTAACAGAAACAGAATAATAGTAAAAACTATTAAGTTCTGCTTTGCTTTTGAGACCCTCTTTCTCATTGATTCTAAACAGTATGATATGCATAGTCAATATGAAATTATTTAAACTGTTGATTTGCAGATTCGATATTACCAAATAATATATTGGAAGGAAATAACATCCTAAGAAAACCAGAAAAGTTCATTTTGGTTGACTGGAGTTTTGCATCTCTTTCTTTTGTGACTTACTTTCTCTGAGTTTATTTCTATTTTATTGTTTACCATAGTAAATAATAGGCAAACAAAAAAAAAAGAGAAAGCCATAGCTTTGACTAAATGTTTCCCCCTGAACAAGTTCATATATAAGTAGCTTACTTATGTAGCTGGTATGAAAGGGAAAATTTCTTACAGTTGACAATGTATTTCTTCATGATTTTTCACATAGTTCTAGTTAATCTAATAAATAATAAAATAATTACATTGGAAGTTACATTATTTTGTTTTCTTTTGTTGTTTCTTTGATAGCATGAACTCCTTCCAGTAGAATGCTATAGTTTTCAATACACTAAGATAATGTTTTACATTGTTCAATCATAAAATATTTAGACAGCACAAAATTGTCTGGCTTCCATTAGCCAATATGTTTTTTAATCAGATTCAAGTTAATCCAACTAGTTTATCTCACCATAATCATTGACAAAACTTCCTCCTCAAC
Source organism: Balaenoptera ricei (assembly GCF_028023285.1). NCBI lineage: Eukaryota > Metazoa > Chordata > Mammalia > Artiodactyla > Balaenopteridae > Balaenoptera > Balaenoptera ricei. The sequence continues at coordinate 130,325,097 of NC_082640.1, forward strand.
CAAACTTTAGTTAGGCTCCTCTGATTCCTCTTCTCATCCAGGCTTCTACCTTGGACAGCCTTCAGCAAAGAATACGGCTTAGTTGGTTTAGCAAGAATCCCCCAACCCTTACTATCTGGTCAAGTTTCTCATCCTCTATCCTTGATATTTGGTCATTTTGGCCTGACTTCGGCAAGAATCCTGTTGTCAGTTTAGCAAAAATCCCTTGAAGTCTTCTCTTAGTTATTTTCCATTCACTGACCCCCTTACTCTGCTCCTTGGCTATAAATCTCTAGCTCTCTTTGCTATATTTGGAGTTGAGCACAATCCCTCTTCCTTATTGCCATAGAGTTGACCCCTATTGCAATAGTCTTGAACAAAGTCTTTCTTACTATATTTGGAGTTGAGCACAATCCCTCTTCCTTATTGCCACAGAGTTGACCCCTATTGCAATAGTCTTGAACAAAGTCTTTCTTACTATTTTAACAAGTGTCAGAGTAATTTTTTCTTTAACATCATGGATGCCTGATTTCTGTTATAATGAATAATTGGGTTATATAATATGGTCAGGTGAGAAAAAGGAGATATTGGTTTCCACAGTTGTAAATGATAGAATTTGTAGAAGAATTGTAGCATCTCTCTTCTCTCCTGTCTTTTCTGGCTTAGAATGGCAATTTAGGACTACTTCACCAAAAATTTAGAGGTAACAAATACATTATTAAACTGATCCAGCATAGGATTATCAAGCAAGCTCAAAGGGATAGTAAAGAACAGGGAAAAAAATTGAAAGTCAAAATAGAGAACAATGACCTGGAAAGAAACCAACAGTCACCTAATATATGTACTCTGAATCAAAGGTCCAAACAGAGTCAAGATATATGCTTCTTCACAGTGGAAAGTAGGAAAGTCATCTAACAGTTCCATGTCTTATACCTCAAAACCTTCCTTCTGTTTTTCTTTTTTTCATCTATCTTTTAGGCATACTTATATGTATTTAAAGGGGAGCAGAATTTGCCACCCCAAAATATGCCTCTCTGGCATAAGTATTATTTTAGGCTGATAATTTTTAAGAAACAGCAGACACAGGAAACACTCTGAGAATGGAGTAGAAGTTACCCTTTTGTAAGAGGCATTTACTTTTATATGGGAAATCTCCATTTGTAAGAGTTTCTCACTCTGTCCCAGGAAGAAAAGGATGACTAAATCTCTAGAATCTCTTATAGATGGAGAAGGCAAAGATTCAGATCTGCATAACCTCACCCTTATTTACTGAGCATTTCCTAACAGTCTCCCATAACTGGTTCCCCCACTCTCCAAACTCTTTTACGTTTAGCTGACAATGGTATTTAATATGGTGGCTTGGGAGATTTAGGGTTGTTACTCAGTTTTTCCTGGGTATCTCCTATACAGAAAGTGTACATGTTTTTAAACTTCTGTTTGTTTTTCTCCTGTTAATCTGCCTTCTATTACCAAGGAGTCTCGTCCAAGAACCTAGAAGGGTGGAGGGAAGTTATTTTTCCTCCCCCACATATTCCTTGTTCTCTCCCCACCCCCAGTAAATCTTCTAATCATCTGTTCTCCTCTCCTTCACAAACAAGATTTATGAAATCTTTTATTTCTTCACCATCTATTCTTCACCTGATACAAAACTATTGATACCTGTATTCTGCTACCCCTAGTACATTGAAATTGTTCTTACCAAGTTCATTAGTTCTTCCATACATCTAAATGTATTGAATATCTTTGGGTTCTTACATTACTTGATCTTACATCATTTCATAATGTTGACAGCACTCAGTTTAGAAATGTTCCCTGGCATCTATTAACACTGGTTCTTGTTCTACACTGACCATGTCTTTTTAATCTCCTTTGCCATTAAAAAGGAGACTGTCACTTAAACACCCCATGAGTTTTCCCCCAAGGAAACGCACCAGCCCTCTTCTCTTCTCATTGTGTACACTTTCTACAAGTATCCTCCATCACCCTGTATGACTTGAGCTATCATCATTAAACTGATCATGCTCATATCTTTTTCTATATAGTTCTTATATCATATCTGAGATTCAAAGCCATATATCCAGCTACCTGCTTGATATAGTCACATTCAAATTCAACATATCCCAATGGAAATAATTTTCTAAAGGAACTAGTTACCATAGTTACTCAGTGAGACAACAGTAGCTATAGTAGCCATGATCTTCAATAGAGGAAAGCAGCCACTGCTTATCTGAGGAAAGAGAAGGAGTTGGAGAAATAAACACAGATTCAGGGAAATAAATACCTAAACTTCACTCTCCTGCCACCTTCTGATTTTCTACTGGTGCTTGGGATGCATAGGACAAGGTAGTTTTTTTCCATGAAGTCCCTAAATTTGAGCCTTCTCAGGCACAAAGCAGGGTGAAACAAGGTGAAGTGTGGATCTAGAGAGACAGAGAGTAGCAGAGTCCAACACTTTTTCTGTCAGTACCTAATCTCGTCATTTGTCTGAATGAAAATACCAACCTCCACAGTGAAAAAAAATGCATGACCCAGCTATCTACTGTCCCACTAGCCTTCTACTCTGAGGTAGAATTGGAGCACAATGTCTGGCATCACCGGCCTTCTTTTGCTGGCACTTTGAACAGTAAGCCATGATGACATTTTGTCTTTAGCAGTAGTTCAGAATCAGTATCTAATATCCTTCAGAAAGTCTCAGCATTTCCACTTCTCCAGTGCATAGTCAGTCTAGTAAATGGTAAAGGCTTGAGAAAAAGTCACAGTATATCCTTTTGGGTGTGCCTCAGTGTCCTTACTCAAAGTATGCTGACCTCCCCACCATTTCCAAGTCTGTGAAAAAACATATATGTGCACAAAACTCAGCAAAAATCTTTGAGTCTTCACTATGGTGATTCAAGTTAGGTATCTTCTAGCAGATAAATGTACAAATACTCCCTTCAAGAGGTGAAATCTAATTCTCCTCCCCTTAGGTGTGGGCTGCATTTAGTGACTTAACCTTGAATGAAAAGAATGTGGCAGAAATGATATTGTATGACTTCTGTAACTATACGAAAAAAAGCGATCTGGGTTTCTTCCTGGCTCACATTCTTCCTGGGGGGAACTCAGCTGCCATGTCATGAAAGAAACACAAGCAGTCCTATGAAGAGATTTGTGTAGCAAGGAATTTAAACCTTCTGCCAATAGCCATGTAAGTGGATTCTGCAGCCTCAGTCAAGCCTTCAGATGAATGAAGCTCTGGCTGACATATTTATTGTAACCTCATGAGAAACCCTGAAACCAGAATCACCAAGCTAAGTTTCTCCCAAATTCCTGATTCTCAGAAATTGTAAGTTAATAAATGCATGTTGTTTTAAGCTGCTAAACGTTGGGGTAATTTGTTATGCAGCAAAAAGTAATTAACATAGCACTTATGTATGTCAAGTATCATCTATTCCATTTTGAGATTTTTTTGGGATCAATGTGCCATTGCCCAAAATTCCAACAGGTCAGAAGTGTATTTATTATTCTGTTCCTGTAGCTTACTTTTATAATTGTGCCTCCATTTAATTCTATCCCTATGGGGCTCATGATTTCCATCAAGGTTAGTTTATCTACCACAGTTAACTCTGGTTTCCTATGACAGCCTCCACAACTCATCAAGACCCCTTCATGATGGTGATTCTTTATATCTTGGCAAAGAGCATATCCTCTGGGCCCTAGTGAAGAGGATGTTGAGGGAGTAGTTGAGCAATTAGTTTATAACTCATTCCAAAATTATCATCTTCCCAAGCATTCATACTCCTTTTTCAGCATGCCAATGAAAGTCTAGCATTTCACCCTCATTAACTATAAAGCCACCAATGAGTCCAGACATTAATTAACCAGTTTAATGAATTATTATACCAGTCCCAAATGCTCAAGCTACCATGTTAAATCCTGAATCCCAGGTGAATGCACCCATGAATTTGACTCTAACTAATCTGATATTTTAATTTCCCTCATTTAATGACCATTGAATCCACCCACTGTATTAGTCTTCTATGGCTGCTATAACAAAGTACCAAAAATTGGGTGGCTTAAAATAACAGAATTCACTTTCTCATAGATCTGGAGCCTAAAAGCCCAAAATCCAGGTGTTGGCTGAGCTGTACTCTCTGATGGTTCCAGGGCATAGTCCTTCCTTGTGTTTTCTAGCTTCTGGTGTTTGCCTGCAACTTTTGGAGTTCCTTGGCTTTTAGCTGCACCATATCAGCAACATAGCCATCCTTCCCTGTGTGTCATCACATCATCTTTTCTCTATACATGTCTGCTTCTATGTCCACATTTCCCCTTTTTATAAACATACCAGTCAGATTAAGACCTACCCTAATGACCTTAATTTAAATTGATTACTCTGTAAAGACTATTTCCAAATAAGATCACATTCTGAGGTACTGCAGGTAGGACTTCAGTATATCTTTTTGGGAGGACATAATTCAACCCATAACACTCCCCAGCCTCCTACCAGTACTAATTGGTAAAGCCCCACACTTCTCTCAGTATATAGGCTATATTTTCCCATACAGTTCTGGTACTTTGCCTTTGTCTATGCTGGGATTTCACTCTCATGAACCTGGAGAAGATGGAGATTGGTTACAAGGAAAATTGGCATCCCCTTGTGAGACAACAACGGTAGCTGAAACCTTTAATGAGGCAAAGGAGTATGTTACTACTTCAATTAGCAAGGTTCAGGGATTTGAGATTTCAAAATTCTCAACCTTTTCTGTGACTGTGCATTCCTTCCCATGTACCATGTACAATTTACTCTTCCATCAGTAGTGTGAGAGAGTTCCTGTTGCTCCATTTACTCACTAAAACTATGCATTGTTCTCATTAAATTTGAACCATTTTGGTAGGTTGACAGTGGTTTCACACTATTATTTTAATTTCCAGTTCCTTGATTGCTAAGGAAGTTTAGTGCCTTTATTTTTTTAATGTTTATTGACCACTTGAATATCTTTTTTAATGCCTGTTTAGAGTTCTTGTCAATATTTTCTTTTGTAATTTTTGACTTTCCCTTATTAATTATAGAAGTTCTTAATATGTGTTTCAAATGTAATTTCCCACACTATAGCTTAAATTTTCCATTTTTAAATGATATCTTCTGAGACACAGAAGTTCTTATTTCAATTATAGTCCGATTTATAAAATTTTTGTGGTTAGTCCTTTTTTATAAAGTGCTATGTAAGTTTTTATCTATACTAAGGCCATTAAGTGTATAATATTATATTCTAGGAAATTTATATTTTAACATATGGAAGGAGTTTGGGGGGTGGTGTGATGTAAGATCAAGTTTTAAATTTTTCCAGATGCAATTGCCCTGCACTAGCACAATTTTCATAAATCAAGGGTCCAGATATACATAGGGTATATTTTTGAACTCACTCTTCTGTTCCATTCTATTAGGCTGCCCTTGCATAAATATCATATTGTCAAATTGTCAGACTTTTATACATAGTGTTAGTCAAGAATAAAAGTTGTTCCAGTTTGTTTTTCTTTTTCAAGAATGTCTTGGCTTTTCTGGAAATTTTTATTTTGGAGAATGCTTGCCAATATCAAAATTTCTATTGAAATGTTAACTGGGATGGCATTGGATATATAGATCATTTTGACTAGAATTGGCATCTTTAATTGTAATGATCAAGTCATACAAATCATGAGCAGGTCATAGCCTGCCAATAATTTAGGTCTACAATAATATCTTTCAATTCTTTTTTTAAGTTTTCTGTTTAGAGATTTTACATGAAATTTCTTAAGCTTATTCTCAGTTGTTTGTTGTTTTCTGTGGCTATTATAAAGAGCTTCCTTTTGTAAAAATTTTATTTCTCATATATATGTTCATGTTATAGGGACTTACAGTTGACTTTTACACAAACATTTCTAGCAAATTTGCTGAACGCATTTTTTATGGTCCCTGTTTCTGTCAGACTTTTAGAAAGCATAAAAAGGTAAAAGGGAATGGGAATTTTAAGATTTAAAAAATGGAAAATCCAAATTAGCCAAATATATACATTTTAATGTCTGTTTTTGTCGGTGTCAGTTACCAGATATTAAATTAACTTCTTAACTGGTTTGACTACAATCTTACCTAATTAAAGTAAAAATATTTTAATTCATATCATTATTCTCCAAAGTTATTTTTTTAATTATTATTATTTTTTAAATAAATTTATTTATTTTATTTATTTATTTATTTTTGGCTGCGTTGGGTCTTCGTTGCTACGCGTGGCCTTTCTCTAGTTGCAGAGAGCAGGGGCTACTCTTCGTTGCGGTGGGTGGGTTTCTCACTGAGGTGGCTTCTCTTGTCACAGAGCATGGACCCTAGGCACGTGGGCTTCAGTAGTTGAGGCTCACGGGCTCTAGAGAGCAGGTTCAGTAGTTGTGGCACACGGGCTTAGTTGCTCCGCAGCATGTGGGATCTTCCTGGACCAGGGCTCGAACCTGTGTCCCCTGCATTGGCAGGCAGATTCTCACCCACTGCGTCACCAGGGAAGCCCCTCCAAAAGTATTTTAAATGAAACATCTGAAACATTGTGAGAAAATGTTTCTGTGCTAATCTTTTCTCTCTAAAAAAGTTTAAAACTTAGAGGTCCACCTAACCACATCTGAAAAAAGATATTCTAAAATGTTATCTCATTTCTAAAGGACCATTGTATTTTAAATAGTTTCCATTTTTATAATTTTATTTACTTTCCAAAGTTTCTAAAATAAATATATATTGCCTTATAATCAGAAAAATGACAATTTTTAAAAGTCAATCATTTTTGACATTCAAAAAACTTTACAGTGGGTAATAATGGAGTAACACACATTACTGCTTTAAGCATATGAAATGAGTAACCCACTATATTTAGCTTGATTGCATCTAATTGTTTAGGATGAACTCATTAATTCTAATATATCTGAATAGTCTTTAGATCTATGTACATAACCATAAAATAATGATAGTTTTATTTCTTCTTTCTAATGTTTATAACCTGTAGTTTCTGTTTTTTGCTTTAATGAATTTCCAAGGGTCTCCAGTGTAATGTTGACTGTAAAGGGTGATAGCAGGTACCCTTGTCTTGATTCTAACCTCTAAAGGAACACTTTAAAATTTCATTACTGTGATGTGTACTCTATGATTTTTGTAGACACCTGTTATTATATGATGTATGAAGGTCTCATCTATTCCTAATTTGCAGAGATTTTATCATAAATAAATTTGAAATTGCACCACTTTTTATTTATCTATTGAGATAAACATATGATTTTTCTTTATTCTGTTGGTGTAGTAGAATATATTGATTTTTAATCCATGATATATTTTTTAATGCATTGCTGGACTAAGAACATTGTTAGTACAATCCATTTTTACTTATTTATCTTCTTGTTTCAGTTGCTGAGAGACATCTATTAAAACTCTCCCTCAGTGATTGTGGATTTGTCCTTTTCTCTTTGTACTTGTGTTAATTTCCATTTTATAAATTTTGAACCTGTTACCTGAACACAGATTTAGAATTTTATATTTCCTGGTAATTTGATTATTATTATTTTTTTATTATTGTGTTGTGTCCTCTTTGTTTCTTAAACTCTACTTTGCTTGACATAAATATAGTTACTCTGGCTCTCTTTTTTTAATTGTTTACATGGTACATTGTTCTCTCACCATTTGCTTTCAAATTTTCTATAAACTTGTATGTTAGATGTGTCTTGTGTAAGTAGCATATTTTGGAATTTTAAAAATACAGTCTGATAAAGCTTGCTCTTTATTGGTCTTTAACCAATGTGCAACATGATCACAGATGTATTTGGGTTTAAATCTAACATCTTATTAGTTGTTTTCTTTTTGTACCACCCCATTTTAAATTTCTCTTTTTTCTTACCATATTTTGTATTATTTTTTCTTTTTCCTTTTTTTCCCTAATGTTAGCTTGGTATACACTTTTTATAATTTATTTTAGTAATTTCCTTTGCAGTTACAAATTGCATCCTTGACTTATCAAAATCTAATATTACTTAGTACTTTACTCTCTTCCCAGATAATGCAAGGAACATTAAAACAATGTAACTCAATTTAACTCCTTTTGAATTATTTGACATTATTTCCACATATTTCAATTTTATGAATGATTAAAACTCAAGATATTTTATTATTATTTATTCAATATTCATTCAGATTTACCTGTTTTATTTCATACATTCTGAACTTCTGAACTTTCATCTGTGGTTGTCTTCCTCCTGCCTGAGGAACATCATTGAGTATTTTTGTATTACATGTTTGACAGTGATGGTAATACATTTTCTCAGTTTTAACTTGTCTGAAATTATCTTTATTTCAATTATAATTCCCAAAGGATATTTTCACATAGTATAGAATTCTGGGTTGAGCAGTTTTTGGAAGATACATTGATTTTTTTCCCCCTCTTTGGCTGCTTTTAATAGTTTTTTTTTTTGTCTTCTTTTTTTCCCTCAATAGTTTTAGTGTGTGTGGCAAGCAGAATCCTAAGATTACCCCTATGATTCCTGGTCCCTGATGAACACACACCTTCTCCCAGTTATTCAATTAAATACTAAACTAGGTATTCCTGTGGGGGACTTTGCAAATGTAATTTAAGATCTCATTAGTTGATCTCTAGGTAGGGAGCTCATCCAGGTGAGCCTAATATAATCAGATGAACCCTTTCAAAGCAGAGCGTGGTCTCCAGAGAGTAACAGAACCGAAAGTCAGGGAGTTGAAGCAGTAAAAGGGTTTGATGCACCAGTTGCTTGCTTGCAAATGGAGGGGGTCATGTTCCAAGAAATGCAGGTGGCCTCTTGAGAGCCTCCCCAACTTCTAGTGGCAAGGAAACAAAAATCTCAGTCCTACAAGCACAAGAAAACCAAAAAAAGAATGAGATTCCAGTCTTTGATGACCTGAGAACCCAGCTAAGCAGTGCTGGACTTCAGATCTACAGAACTGTGAGTCAGCAAATGGATGCTATTTTACACTAAGTTTGCAGCAATTTGTTATGTCACAATAGAAAGTTAATACAGTGTGATGTTCCTAGGTTAGGTTTTCTTCATAATTTTATTGCTTGGAGCTTGTAGAGGTTCAGGATCTGATATACAATGTCTTTTAATGGTTTAGGAAAATAAGACATTATCTTTTTCAAATATTGTTTCATCTGCCCTCTTCCTCATTTTTTCTCTTTCTGGTACTCTGAATAACGTATATTAGACCTTTCCCTTGTATCTTCTATGACTCCTATTTTTTTCCTTCTAGTTTTTATATCTTTTCCTCCATTCTGCTTCATTAAATCTATTTTCAGAATTATTTCCTCTCCATTTATCCAATATTTTCTTTAATCAACTGTTTTGATTCTGCATTTGGTTATTGAATTTGTCAAGTCTCAGATTTCTATTTATTTTTTACATATTCCAGTTTTCTGCTTAAATTCTGTTCTTGTCCTTTATTTCATTCAATATAGAAACTACCACTATCTTAAATGTATGTGAGTATCCAGTATCTCTTCACTTATAGGACTGTTTCACAACAATTGTTAATTGTTTTCTATTTAATGTCTACTGTTTTCTGTTGTTTCTTTTGGTTTTGTTGTTGTTGTTGTTCCTTCTCTCTTTTCTCTTTGTGGGCCTGATAATTTTAATATCTGTGTCCAACATTTATTGGAAAACATTTGTAGAAGTAACTTTGAGAACTAGGATAGTATTATCTTCTTCCATGAGTATTTTGGTGTGCTTCCTCCAGGTGCCTCTTGGCACCTAAAATCTAGGATCACCTGTATCTAATTTTATAGATTTACATTTTCCAATACGAGTTACAGGCCAGGGAAAACCTATTCTGGTTGACCATTATTCCTATGTTGCAACTCTTTAGGTTCTAACCTAAAACAAGAAGGGTATACCAGGGATTTTTTCCATCCTTGATAGGCCCTGGATATCAATTTCTGACACTTTACCTTTACAAAAATCCTCAAAAGATTCTCTCAGCCTCTTGCCCTCTCAATTACCCCTTCTAGCAACATGCAGAACCCCCAAATCTGAGTTAAATTTTCTGATCCTCCCCCTTTCACCCAGTTCTGATGTAATTCTTTACTACTTACTGGTTCTTCAATAGCATCAAACAGATGACTTTAATAATTGTATTAATCAGGGTTCTTGAGAGAAACAAACCAATAGAATATATACATTCTTGAGGGAGGCAGGGGGTGGACATTGATTGATTAGTGTAAGGAATTGGCTCATGTATTGTGGAGACTGACAAACTGACAAGTCTCAAGATCTTCAGAGTGAGTTGTCTAGCTGGAGATCCAGGAGTGCTGATGGTGTGGTTGCAGTCTGAAGGCTGGCAGGCTCGAGACGTAGGATGATCTACTGTAACGGTTCAGGTCTGAAGGCAGGAACAAGGCCAAAGTCTTAGTTTGAAGGTAGTCAGACAGGAGAAGTTTTCTCTTACTCAGGTGAGGCTCAGCCTTTTTTTTCTATTCAGGACTTCAGCTGATTGGGTGAGGTTCACCACATTAGGGAGAACAAACTGCTCTACTCAGTCTATTGATTCAAATGTCAGTCTCATCCAGAATCACCCTCACAGGAATACCCAGAATAATGTTTGATCAAATACCTGGACACGCTATGGCCCAATCAAATTGTTATATACAATTAATCATCACAAGAATTTTCCCAGCTTTTCTTCCTATATCTGAATATGAAAGTGCACTTGATTTAAATTTAAGCTAATGTTCTTATGCTTATGCAGTGAAATCCAATTTCTTTAACATAAAATGTTAGAATCAAAATGTGACCCTAGTACTTACTGTATAGCACAGGTAACTATAGTGAATATCATGTAATAACCTAAAATGGAAAAGAATCTGAAAAAGAATATATATATACATATATATATATAATTAAATCACTTTGCTGTACACCTGAAACTAACACAACATTGTAAATCAACTGTACTTCAATTTAAAAAAAGTAACTTAAGAAAAAAAAATCTGACCCTAGTGAATTTTTCAGACTTTATATTATTAATTACTAACTTACACCATAGCCATCATGAATGCTTGGCTTTTCTGCATATTCCAGACAGTTTTACAACTTCTTGTCCTTGTTTTTTTTTTTTTTTTTTTTTAATCTTCAGAAAGTTTTAATTGGCTTTAATAAGTTACTGTAATATTCTTATCATCCCAGTTATCTGCAGAACAGTATGTTCCAGTTAATTAAATATGGTTAATAAATTTGCCCTACCTATCATATACAGATTACAAATCTTAAAAATCTTGTCCTTGTTAAATACTCTCTGCCCAGAATGCCTTTTTCCACTCTCTTAACCTGACAAAAACCTACTTACCCTGCAAATTCTCTCCCAGTTGTTGCCCCCTTTTTGGAATGTTCCTTAACACACTTAAAGCCAGAGAATTAATTATTATTAACCCAGAGGTTTAATCATTTTCCTCCTTTTCATGTTGCATATTTAATATCTATGTGTGTGTATAAAATGATATCACACATAAATATGTTTTGAAATATAAAAATAATAAAATGAACACTTGATACTTCAGCACTCAACTTATAGACTAGACCTTTTTCAATCCATTAAAACTAGCAATTGCTCCTCTCTTTTTTTCAAATCACTCTGGCCCCCAAGAGATAATCACCCTGAATTTTTGTTCATCTTTTTCTTGTTTATTTTCAGTTTTTCTAAGTTTCTAGATTTATCCCACATATTTATTTTAAACTATTTCATTTAATATTGTTTCTAATGTGTTTGCATACTGTTGCATGTAGCTGTAGTTGATTTATTTTCTCTGCCATTTACTTTTTCATGGTGGTCATAGAATACAATTAATTTAACCTCTTGTCAATGAAGAAATTGCTCATACCCTCTGGGTTTTTAATATTACAAACACAGGTGCCACAATAATTCTTAAGCATGTCTCTAGGTATAGGATATTCTGTGCACAGGATATTGTCATAGGCAGGATTTTCTTTAGAGTATATGGCAAGAAATAAATTTGCTGAGTCTTAGTGTGTGTCCATGTTTAACTTTAGGTAATGGCTAATTGTTTTAGAATGTTATTGACCTAATTCAACTTACACATCAAATAAGTTCTCATTACTTTATATCATTACCAACACTTGGTATTTTCAGACTTCTAAATTCTTGCCTTTTTGGACCATGGAATAGGAACCTCTCACATTCATTTACATTTATCTGATTACTAACAAGACTAAATATCTTTCCATATGTTCACTAAGCAGTTATTTCCTTTTCTATGAAATACCCCTTCATGTCTTTGCTGATTTTTCTACAGGTTTGTTTAAATTTTATTTTCTGTTGATTTATGAGTAATTTATATATCCTGGTATCAAACATTTATCAATTTTATGCATTGCAGATATTTTCTTGTTTTGTGGCTTATGTTTTCAGTGTCTTTGTTGTGCCCTATGGAGAATAGCAGGTTAAATTTTTAATGTGTTCTACTTTAACCATCTTTTCTTTCTATAGTTAGCATCTGTTGTAATTAATAAATTCTTACCCACCCTGAGGTCAAGAAGTTATTCTTTATCATTTTCTTCTATTTGTTTTAATTTCCATCTATCTTTAAATGCAAATAAATCTAGATTTTTGTGCATTTTCATTTTTAATTAAGAAACAAATTTTTTTTTTTCTGTATAGTTTGGCTATTTTCTCAGCACCATTTAATGAACAGACCTTTCTTTCCTCAGTCATCTTGTTACTGAACTGAACTTGGGTTCCCTTGCCTGTGTGCAGTAAAGCCAATCTACTGACACAGGGTTGTGGTGAAGGAAGGTTCAGTATTTATTGTAGGTGCCAAACAAGAAATCCAGGCAGCTCATGCTCAAAACCACCCAAATTCCTTGATGAGTTTCAGGGAAGAGTTTTTAAGGGCAAAGGGAGAGAGAGGAATTGCAGGGTATGTGATCAGCTCCTGCATAATTCTCTGATTGGTTGATGGTGAAGTAACAGGGTGGTGTCACAGTGGTTGACATTATCAATCCTCAGACAATCCAGGGGTTATCTGCTCATGGTCATCATGTAGTTAACTTCTTCTATTTGGTGGGGAATTTAGATTCTGTAAAACAACTCAGAAATGTGAATCAGATACTGTTATCTATGTACTTCAGGAAGGAACTAAAGATTCTGTGACTGCTAAATGGCTGACTTACAGTTTAAATTGTTACCAGTTCTCCTGGCCCAATTGCTATTTTTGTTGTTGTGTGTTCACATCCTTTCAATCATTAATTCTTGAGCTAGGCTTTTGTGACTCAGGATAGGCTGGGATACTAAAGCTTTCCTACAAACATGAGACAGGCAGAGGCCATGGGAGTCTGTTCCAGGAAAGTCTCACAGGGTCCTGCTTGGTTACAGTCTGTTGTATACCAAGTTTCTATATATGCATAGATATCTCTGGGGTCTCTATTTCATCCTATTTATACTAAAAGTTAGTGGGTTTTATTTTAGGTTTTATTAGGTCTGAATATCTGGTGACAAAATATGGCAGATCTCCTATCTTACTCTTCTTCAGGAGTATCTTGGTTCTCCTTAGGTTTTTACTTTTCCATTAATATTCAAAATCAGCTAACAGTTCTTTTAAAATTTTGTGAAATATTGATTTGAAATTATGGCAGATGCCATATGTTTGCCAAATAGTCCATATAACTCCATTTTGAGGGGTTTTGTTTACACAATGGACTATGAGAGAGAGTACTGCTTGATACTACTGAAATGAAGCATTTGGGAATGGGTGTGATTTCTCCACATTCTCTCTTCCCCTGATTTGGTGACAAGATCATGTGTGAGAGCCAGAAGAGAATCTGAATCCTTAAGGATGGGATGAGAAGAATGGTTTTACTGTCTTGGGAGACAGTTCTTCATTGGTTTCTCGTATTTCTGCACGTTTACCAGCAAAGGCAGTGACTGTCTTTGTCTGGACTATCTTTTCAAGAGTGTTTGTATAACAAACAACATTGGAGGATAGAAATAGTCTCACACTGTTGCAAAGGGCAGACATGCTACTCTCTAGTATAAAACATTCAGGTTCTCAGGCTGAGGGCTCCTCTCCTGTAATGCAGTCCCTTGACTGTGAGGTGTAACCTGGCCCTCTTTGAGTTGTCCTGTAGAGAATAGATAATAGGAACAAAGCAAACATGATCCACACGCTGCTTGCTGCCATGGGTAATAAAGTCAGTTACCTCTGATGCATCAGGCTGATTTATAACTTGTAAGTAGGGTAAAATATCAGCTCCTTCACAGCTCTTGACATACTGAATCCAATATTATATTATTGAGAAGTAAAAATTTTTTGTGTTAACCCCCTGGGATTTTGATGTTTTTATGTTGTCTTAGAAAGCTTAGTCCAACCTGATACAGAATAGCCCTGAACCCTGTTTTTTCTCTTCCCTATTGCTGAGGAATTTAATTGTTTTCCTTGTTTTCCTGTACTGGTTGGGTTCTCAGTGTGGTACTAAAAAAAAAAAAAAGTGAGACAATGGGCACCTTGTTCTTTTTCCTGAGTCTAAAGGGAATGCTTCTAAAATTCTCCCATTAAAAACAATACATGCTGTAGGTTTTGGTAGATATTTCTTAACAAATAAAAGGAATTTTCTTCTTTTTTTACTCAATTAGTGATTTTTAATCATGAATTAGCATTGAACTTTATCAGATTCTTTTTTAAGTTCCCACTGAGATGATTATACATGTTTTCCCCTTTAATCCATTACATATTTTCTAATGTTAACTGACCTTTGAATTCCTAGGACAAAACCAACGAGGTCATGATGTGCTATCATTATTGTACATCAATGGATTTGTTTTGCTAATACTTTGTTTGGATTGTTTCATAAATATTCATGAGCAAAATTTGCTTGCATATAATTGTTTATTTGTCAATCTCTTGCAGAATAATTATGGCTTCTGAAGCAAGGACCATATCTTATTCATGTTTATATCTTTAATACTTAGTAAAATGCCTGGCACAATGCTTTGCTAATAAATGTTTTGAATAAATGCACAATTGATTAATCATACTCTAAGAAAGAAATGAACTTATGGGTAAGATTTAAGTATTCTTAACTTTAAATGAGATAACACATATTCATCAAATTTCTATATTGGCTTATCCTCAAGCCATAGATATGAAAGAGAGTTTTGACAACTCACCATCAGCAGACACTACAGTTTTACTCCCAAAAGGTCATTCTGATATCTGCATTTTGTCAATTTCCATTCCCACTAACACAGAACCACTCACTATCACCTTCTGTCTGAGCTACTGTAAATGTCTGCTGATTGGCTTCCCTAACTACAACCCCCCCCCCCACCTCTCTATTTATCAAACAGAAAACAAAGTGATCTTTTTAAAAAATTAATAAAATTGTTATCCATCTCATGCTCTAAACCTTTCAATTGCTTCTCACTATGCCTGGGATAACGTCTTAAATTCTTACAATAGCCTATAAGCCACTACACACCTGCATCTCATCTTGCCCACCTCTTCTCACACCTCTACTGCCTAGTTCACTACCAAAGAACCACAGTGACCCTCATTCTGTTAAAATGCAGCAGTTATCCCTTGGTTCTTGGTTTGGAAGATAGATGATTCAAATCTTAGATTAGGGAACTTCCTGGAATGCCAGTCTAAATTATCACTCTCCCTGTTTTTTTACCTTTGTAACTCTATTACACTATTTAATTATTTACATCTGTATATCTAATTGTTCAATGATTTTCTGGACTTACATGGTTAGTACCATAACTGTATGGAGTATGTCTATTTTGTCTACCATATATATAGCCAGTCCATAATTGAATGCCTTGAATTTAGATGTTGCTCAATAAATTTTTGAATGAACAAAAAAGGAAGAATATATGAGTTATAAAACTGTTCATAAGTTTTACTCTAGTCTCTCCACTTTGGAGATAGTACACCAAATAAGCAACTAACAAATGTGTTTTGCTACTTATAAAGATGCAATCTGTAAATATCAATAACACTCAAAAGCTAAATGGAGAAACATGTAGGTGATTGGTGACATCTGAAATAGCTACTAAATATTGTGGCCATGTGAATTACGTCAATAAATGCTATGTGTTCATACAATACAAATGTAACAGATGTCTCTCTTATGGTCTAAGCTTTATTTGCAGTTCATTCCAGGCATATTTGGGAATAACTTGTGCAGGCCCAACAGAAGCCTATTTACAGAAATTCTTTAGGATTCCTGGAAAGACAACACAGTATAAAAAAAGAAAAATACTACAAATGAGCTTGAACTAATATCAGAATTTTAGGCTTAAGGAGGACCAGATGACTTTGAGGGAATACCGTGCTTGTTTTTCAGATTTGTCTCCTAGTCCCAGGTGCTTGAGCTGATGATATATCAGTCCTACATTGCTATGTTTGAAATTTAAAGAGCCTTTTTATCAAAAATCCAGTATTTCTATTTAAACACTGATTTGATTATCTTCTTGTAGAATGTGTTAACAAATGGACCATCAGCCCAGGAGAGGTAAGGCTGGATGGGCAAGGATATGAGACAGAGAAGTCAAAGGAACTAGACGGACAGGGCAGCGGAGGGAGCACAAAATGTCCAGCAGGAAAACCTACTCTGTCATCTCCCATGGTCCAAGGCTTATTTGCAGATCAGTTCCCCAGAGACTAAACAGATGCACAGTTTTGGCAGAGTTAACCTGGCCTCCCTTTTTGAGCTTTAGCCTAACACATCCAAGCACCACCTCCTACCAGCAATTTTTATAAAACGCAACTGCTTAAGCCCAACACCTCTCTCCTGACAATGGTTCCCATTTCCAAGCCTCTGACTTGAGCAGTCATCATCAGATCTCCAAGTTTCCACAAATCAGCAGCCAGCCACACCTCACTCATTCATGGTTGGTCATTTTCTCTTCTTATATGATAAAGTTGTAGATTCTTCATCACTATGAACTTCTCCTAACTCAGAGGCCACACATTTAACCACATAAACTATACTAGAGACACTCAAAATCTTAACTGCCAGTAGAATTAGCTGACATGCCTATTTGTTGCAGTAACATAAAAGGAGAAAGAGGCATTCTCCCCCACTTGATAGATTTGTCTCTGGTGTCTCTGGAATGAAGGCAGAAGACCACATAGCTTACCTGAAAAATTGAATGATGTGTGGGAAACAGAGGGGATCCAAAAAATGCACCAGGGAGCAAATAAGAGCCATAGCAGAGGGGAAGAGGGCCAGTGGTGCCCAAAGCACTTGTCTGTCCATTCAAAGAAGGTTGAGGGAAAGGATAGAAATAAAACCAGAGTTGCCACATTATTACTGAGAATAGTCTGTGAGCATATGTGAAACGGCCTTCAGAGAGTCCTGAAACTGTTAAAGACTGAATGAGGGAGAAAAATCCAAAAATATATAATATATATACACAAAATAAAATACAAAATACATATATATACACATATATGTATATGTTTATATGAATCAACCAGGGTTATAAAATAACTGAGTAATATAATTAACTATAGTTTCATATAGAGTAGGCTATAATGAGGTTATATATTATTATTTTCAAGTTTAATCTGGTTGTAGTTGTTTTAATTTTATGTGGTAAGATTTGTTGTATTATTAAAAAAGGACATACACATGTTACTATAAAACACTAAATCCCCCCATACGCAACTTTGAATGGATATTTCTCCACTTTGGAGATAAAAAGGAAAGCGTGTCACTGCTGCTGGGAAAAGGAGTTAATCAGGTAGAAAACATCTAAGCAGCTGAGGCTATGGAAGGCCTTTTACTGAGGTGAAAGCAGTGTTATCAAGGAGTAACACTCTGGTGACATTCAGTCTGAAAGAATATTAGGACACTGACAGTTGGTATTAGAGACGAAATATCTCAGCTGGCTAGGCTGGATTCAAGCAGAGAGCATATCTCTAAACTGGTTACATTAAATGGAATCTTTATCTAAAGTAAGGAGCTTGAGGGTTTGTTATAGAGGAGAAGAAACAAAGGACAGCTGAACATGTGCTGTGAAGAGAGGGACCGAATAAAATTCTGTAAAAGCATTATATACTGTCTAACTTTGTCAAGTAAACCAGATTTTGTGGACAAATATTTAATAGAGACTACCTGTTAACATTTAATAATGCTCTTCCTGCAAATTCAGCAAAATAGGTACTAGTTTATGCATTATTTTTATTACACATAAATAAAATATATTATGCCTCCATCTTGTTAGGCATAATTACTTAACCAGACCTCTTAATTCATTTGGATTATACTCTGTCCTTCCTAACCAGTGCCATGGTAGTGAGCTGGAAACAGAGCAACAGTCTCAAAAAATGTTGAAGACACACATAAGTGTTTGGGGACATACCACCAATTCCCAAGAGATTTTTGTTACCGAATTAATTTGCTCTAATAGTGTTCCATTAGTAATTGAGATAAATGAGCATTGAACTTGGAGCTTTGCCCTGCAAAGTAATAGTGGATAACAGGAAGTCTGAGATACAGTATCTTCCTTTCACCTTCTCTATAAGGAAAACCTCTGTATATTGTATCATCTGGCCTTTCTGAAAGTATAAATAGAGATGTGTTCAATTGTTCCATTTTTGAGAGAAGCAAAATGCTTCCTTAAGGTCTCATGGTAATCAATGGTGAGCTGAATCAGAAGACAGCAACACAGATAAAGAATGAAGTCTTGATGAGACTATAAAGAATTTTTAGGTAGAAATAGAATATAGGTCTATCTGAAGTGCAAGGTAGAATGCATTTCTATGCCAGATGTGTGAAACACATGGAAGAGTAATATGTGTCCTAAACTGAAATGTAGGAATCCCCAAACAAATTCTAATTAATTTAAAAAAATAAACAGATCTCCATATTTTAACCAAACTCAGACAGAAACCAGAATCCACGGGTGGAATGCATATGTAAAGAGGCTTCTCTTTTGTGCAAACCAGGAGTACTAATATTCCTGAAAGATAACAAGACAGCTTCTTCTCAGATGCTGAAACAGTGTTTCTCACTTTAGGGGAGCAGCATTCCTTGAAGTTCATTCAAAAATTATCCCAAATGAAAGGGGTGCCAGTGGGACATTTACCTTATGCCTGATTAGAGCGATTAGGTACAAGCTCCATCCAACCAAATAACCTAAATTGGAACCATTTATCAAGACATTGTTTAAACCAACATCACTCCTAGGATGTTTCACAGCTTGTTTTGTGTGGAAACGGACATGTAAACTCAACAAAGAAGCTGTAACAGCAGAAATATTTCAATAACTGCAAGGAATCCATGTAAGAAAATCTCTTCTGAAAAATATTAGTAAGATACTTAATACTTTGTGCACAACCTGCTAAATTTCCTCCGATAATTCAAAATCATTTATTTAAAAAATGTTCAGGACTTCCCTGGTGGCACAGTGGTTAAGAATCCACCGCCAATGCAGGGGAAACGGGTTCGATCCCTGGTCTGGGAAGATCCCACATGCCACGGAGCAACTAAGCCTGTGTGCCACAACTACTGAGCCTGCGTGCAACAACTACTGAAGGCCGGGTGCCTAGAGCTCATGCTCCACAACAAGAGAAGCCACTGCAGTGAGAAGCCCACACACCACAACGAAGAGTATCCCCCCCTCGCCACAACTAGAGAAAGCCTGAGCCCCTGCTCACCACAACTAGAGAAAGCCCGCAGCAACAAAGACCCAACGCAGACAAAAAAAAAAGAAGTCCAAGTGTTATCCACTGAACTCATTAACAGATGATATTTTGTCTTTTTTTTTTTTTACTGCCAACCACTTTGTAAGACAGATTTGGTAAAGAAAAGACAGACTAGTCACAATAAAAAGGACAAACACAAGATAGCAACATCTGGAATTATCTGACATATTACAGTAAGCGCTTTATGATCTGAATTTGGTTTTCTCAAAAACACTTCTGCCCCTCAAGTTTCTGATTGTATAAATTCCTCCCCTTAAGCTGTGAAGATCCATAAATGTTTTTGTCTCACTGTGTGTGTCCTTTATACAGTCAAAGAACACACAAAGTAACAAGAGTAAGAATTATAAATGTTAAGAATAAAAATAGTTATGTTAAAATTTCATGAGTTAGGATTTAAATTAGAAGGACTACTTTAAAATAAGTATTTCAGGGATAGTAAACAAAAGTCAAAGAGAAAAATACTCAAGAAGACCACAAATGAATGAAAACTCTACCAGGTCCAAAGTGCAAATGCTTTAAGAGCAACAGATAACATACAAAGGAAGTAAACAGGGAGGAGAGGCCGGAAATTGGGACATACAGGAGGGGCTGGCTATGGTGAATTTGAATTTACCTCATTGAAAGGAGGAATATTGGCTCTGCTGAATTTCAGCCATGCAGAAATGAGAGCTCACGGTTAAAACCCTTCTAATTTTTAATTTTTCAATAGAATTTAGTGATAGGAATTTTTATATAAAATATCCAGATTTTAAATATTGGCTTAAAAAAAGTGAGCACTATGCAGCCCATATCAAAAATCTTTCTGGGCCAGATTCTGCCCTTGGGCCACTAGTTTGCTACCTCTGGAAGAAAATGGAGATAGGTAAAAAACATTTAGAGTAAGAATTGCAATGAGTAGATGAGCAAAACACCGTGAGACAAACAGAAATACTGGATGTACACAGTCAAGAATCTGCAATTAACTTGGAATTGAATAACATAAAATATAAACTATAGCTATCAGTAGTGAATATTCTTGGTTAGTATTCCCATTCCTCTTGTTCTATTTAGTACAAATATTTCTTTGATATTAAAAAATGTTTCCTATGCACATAACCATTTTATTTACTATCAGCAAGTCATAAGAATAGATTATAGAATCTGCTTATACTTTTTAAAAACTGTTACTTGTCAGGGACAGCTATATGCTATTATCTCCAGAGTCTGATAAAAGTATCATATTTGAAAAGAAGGTTTTAAATTGTCTAACATGATACATACATGCTTAAAATATTATTATAATGATGACTATTAACATCTTCTAGAAGGGAATATATGGTCACCTCCCCCATAACCACCAAAGACTTGAGGCAATATCTTAAAATTGCAACTCTTAGAGATATACTTTATTATGTTAGTGGTTTAGTTGTAATTTTTCATAGTAATTTTGAATTTCTCTTACATAAGTTATCTTATTTGATCCCCACAACCTTCATAATTTATAGATATAATTAAACATAAATTGAGTTATATATAAATGAGTTATCCAGAGTCACAAGCTGGGACTTGAAGTCAAGTCTCTGATGACAAGTCTCTTTGTCTTTATCATATACCTCATTACCACAGAGCCCACTTGGAAAACTGATGTTACAAACGAAGTAACATAAGAGAAAAAGAATGTATTCATAAGCCACTTAGAATGTATTGTCTGGCATAGTATTTAAACAGCAACAGAATCCTTTCTAAACTTAGGTAAAGTGTAAATAATAAATCTATTAATAAATAGTATCCTATAACAAAAAAGGAAAGGTAAATTTCATGTGAAAGGATTTCATGAGGTGAAAAAAACACACGGTGTCTATCATAGATAAAGGCCTTTTGATGAGAAAAAACCATTGTTGGAATGCAATTGCTATTTTGGCTTTGTAATCCCTTATTCCCCATCACCTCGATACCAAAGAGAAAGTTCCTGAAGAAATAACAAGGAATAGAATACTCTAGGTAATTTTATTTGGCAAATCAAATATCTTTATTACTGATAAAGATTGTGACTTTTATTTGAAGGTCATTGGATTTCCAAATACAAAAGAAAAAAGAAGAATTAGGCTAAACTTACCCCCTAAACCCAGCAGTACAAGTTCAGACTAGAGCTAGCTTCTGTTCATGAGTCCTGTCCCTAAAATGCTTTCAAACCTAGAGGAAAACATACTTTCCACAGGCAGCTCACTCCAAGAGAAAGGGAGAGATTATATCAATCTTCCTTCCCTGAAGAGGAAAGAGTGAGGTGGGTGAGAGAGGCCAATAGTGATAGATTAAGTCTCCCACTGGAAGAAGTAAAGGATAAATTTGGGAAGAAATTCTGAAAGACCCATGTGGGGCCTGAGGTACAAATTCTAATGAAGCCATGAAAAGTGGGAAAGAGTGGAGCAGAGCATAGGATTTATACACAGCACATAGAGGGAACATTGAGGTGTCTCCTATCATTTCTGATGAGTTTTTTCTCTAAGCATTAAACTATAAGATCAATAGGCAATTGGTCAAATAAAGGTATTCAGTTGGCCTTAATTGAACAGAATATCTCCCAAGAAAAGGTTTGGATGAAGAAAAGAGGTGCCATTCGCACAGGGTTAGTCATTGTTGAAAAGAGATTTTTGAAGAGTGACAGAAACAAATGCTGACAAATCCCATACAGGAACAGCTAGTGAGTGCGTAGTTGGCTTTGGCTCACAGATTTTAATCTGGACAGGTATAACTGCAACTGCAAAATTGAAAGTATCAGGTTATTATTGCCTGATGCAACTAAATATTCTAATCTTCCACCTAATTTTCCTTATTCTAAATGCATAATCAGCAAGCTGCATTTCAATTATTATTAAAGTTCACCTTTGGAAATACTATGAAAAACAGAATGCAGTGATCACACTAACAAAACCATACTGATCCTTTTCCAAATGTTGTATTTCACGTTGCACATTAAGTAATTGATTATCTTTTCCATTTAATATTCACTCCCTTATGAAGTTGGCTAGGGTGTTAGCCAGCCCCCCCCTCAAAGGTCCCTGGGGACCCTTACCTCCTGGCATCTCTGGCCTTGTGTAGACCCTCTCATCTTGACACAGTGCTAGACTGAGCAACAGATAGAATACAGTGCAAATAACAGTATATGGTTTTCAATGCTAGGTCTTAGAAGGCATTGCAGCTTCCATGTTGGTTTTTTGGATCTCTCTCTCTGGGGAAAGCTAGCCACCTGCTGTCAGAACACTCAAGCAGTACCACTGAGAAACTGGCATGGAAATAAAAAGAGGACCCCAGCCAACAGCCAGCATCAATTTCCCAGACATACGTATGAGCCGCAATGGAAATGGATCTTCCAACTCCATTCCAACCTTAAGATGGCTATAGCATCAGTTGACATTAGACTGCAATCTCACAAGAGACTCCAAGCCAGAATCTCTCAGCTGAGCCATTCTTAAGTTTCACAGGAACCATGAGAAATAATAAATGATTATTATTGTATTAAGCCATTGAATTATAGAATGACTTCAAATGCAGCATTCGGTAACTAACATGGTTGATATACTGTCTTCTGATATGAATCCCTCGTAGTTACAGCTAGCTATCACTTACCAGCTATTTTTAAATGGTATTAACTCTATATAGAAAATATTCTAAGCTGTTAGAGATATATAGATATAGAATTTAGTTTATTTACTCCTAATAACAAGCCTATTATCCTCATTTTAAAAATATGGAATCTGGAAAACAGAGTAATTTGGAAAAGGTCACACAGCTAGAAAATATCAGAACGGAATTCAAACTCAAAGAAGCCTGGATTGAGAGTATATGTTCTTAACCACTAAACTATAGCACCTCCCTGTCTGCAAAAATGAAGAAAGAAGTCAAAAGTTTCTGAGCCTCCCATACAGTGGAGAACTCACTATGCTGCAAGCTCCCTTTCTACTATCTTTGTACCTGGCTAGCTGAGCTTGCCAGCAATACCCAGACCATCCTCAAAATGCACAGAAATTGTGATGTGCCAGGGCTGACAGAGAAGGTACACAGTGGAGGGAGAGAACTAATTATTCCTAATTATACCAGACAGCTGCAGGGATATGAACAAGAAGGATAGGAAAGGTGGTGACAAACTTATTCTTCACAGTGTTGCAATGTGTTCTTGACACATGAAAGAGAATGTTATTGTACTGACTTTTATTATCTCCAATTTCTAACCTCATGATTCCTACACACTTGGTCACTCAGTGCTTCAGCAAGAGATTGGTTTCTTGAAATGGGTGGTTAATCCTTTCAAGCTTTGTATTTTGCATCCCATTTATAGACCTGGCATACAGCTTTCTGACAGCCATAATCCAGGAAACAAAGAGAAAACCTTGATTTAATTATTTGGTAATGTTGTCAGGCATAGTTGGCTATTTTGACAAAAATAGAACCTTTGTCAAATTAGCAAACTGTGAAAAGAACTGTCATATTAACCACTTACTGTTTTCTAAACATCTTTTTTGATGTCATGTGAAATGTGCAAATACAATTTCTGCCAAAACAGAAAAAGTAAAGTAAATGATTCATTAAAGAAAACCAATATTGGAATTTATAATTAAATGTGGGCATGTCCCCTATGATAATTGAAATTCCATCTCTGTCCATTTAATCATAAGAACAAATAATGTACATAACTTATAATGTTATTTTAATCTGTAAAATAAGCTATCTTTGAAAGACCAATATGATTGTGAAGTCTGTAGGCCTAGATTAAAAGTCCAATTCTGTCACTTATTAATTTGTGTTAAACACTATGTGTAGATATGATTGTTCACAATTTTTTACTTCCCTACTGTAAGAGGATTACATTCTCTGGAGTTGCAGTGCCTGCTGTGGGAGAAGGATAAACCTCTGCCTGTTGATGTTGGGCTTGGCCATGTGACTTTCCTTGACCAGTGGAATGTGAGTAGATATTCCATTGGCAGAAGATTTAAAAGTCATTATGTTTCACAAGGTAACTTGCTCTTTCTCCTCTGAAATGAGAATTTCATGTTCCAAATAGGGGCTGCTCCTTCACACTGAGTCTTTGAATAAGTCATTGACTCATACCCATAGGCATATAATGTGAAGAAGAAAATATTTCTTATTGTAAATCACTGAGATTTGAGATTTTAAAGAATGTTTTTAATGCACAAAGAAGCTAAGAATTATACAGTCTTATTTTCTTATCTAACACCTATGCAGAATATTTTTACCCTTATAGCATCACTTTGAGCAATAAATACATTTTTAGGAAATAGTAGATTATGTACCTAAAATTTTTTTATATAGCCTTCAGGGGAAATATAATAACTCAAGTAAAAAGTCATCATTTTATTTAACATGATATGGGTATGTTTTTGAAAGATAGCTTGAGCTTAGAGACGTAAATTCTAATTCTGGCCCTGCCACTAACTTCTCTCATTGACCCTCTAGGTGGTGCCTCAGTTGTCAAATTTATGAGATGGAGTCAATAATACCAATCCTACCTTCCCATCAGTATTGGTAAACAGTTTTAGTGAGAGGGCAGATGAACTTCTGTGAACAGCTCTTGATATAGAGGAGAAAGCATGTATCTAGGCAATGGTCTTCTTAAGTTTTGAGTCCTGATTCAGGTTTTTACCAGTGACATGAAAATAAGTGCATTACAGCATCGATGAGTCAATTTCTTTGCCTTAACCCAGGGTTGTTGTAGGATTCAAGTGAGATGATATGATTGATCATATAAATGTGATTAATTGCTCTTATCACTAACACAATACTCCATTTGTAGTGCCTTAAAGAATATGTATATATATTTTTAATAATATCAGGTTACATGATAGAGTAAAAAGGGAAGAGCACTGCTTTTAAAAACTGAATCCAACCCATCTTTTTTTTTTTTGCTACTTTTAGTTACATGGCTTTGGAATGTTTCTAACAATTGTTGTATGTCAGGTTTACCATCTACGAATTGAGGATAGGGCTGTTTGTTTTCATAAATAAATAATTTAATGTATTTAAGTGCTTGGGATCTAGTGGCACTCCTGACTTTATCAATATAACACCACTGTGCTAGGATCACATGTTCGATGACACAGTGTGTCCTAAGTACAAAGGAGAACCATGCAGATAAAATATTAATCAGAATTCAGTACAGTATACAATATTCCTAAAGGAATACTTGCCTTTATTTCTCAATTTCTATGTATTCAACATAATTTTAATTTATATGATTTCATCTTCCTATTCAGAAGAATAGGAATGAAATAACAAATGAAATACAGATTACCTTTGAAACAATTCATTAAACAAATGGAAAACATCTTTGCCAAAATAAGATATATCAGTGGACAATATAGAAAGTAGTATGCAGATTAAATTCTTATAATAATGATAATATGTCTATTAGTCAACCAATACTCACCTACATGTGGGATACTGAACTGTGTGCTCTCATATCATTCAAGTAGTTATCTCATTAATACAAGCTGTGAAAAAGTTCTAACTTACACATTTGACTCCATATCATTAAAAACATCAAAAACGCATGAGTGAATGGGGGCTCTTAGTCCTTGGAAGCAGAAAGTTACTCTCAAATTAGTTTTTGCCACTTATTACTTAGGTTAATGTAGTAAAAGTGATTATATGAAAGTCAGTTATAATTCATATGGATTTTTTTGAAAACACAATTTTAGAATAATATGTAATTCAGCAATGAACACAAAAAAACAAACAAGAAAGATTTACTTGTTTATACATGAGTATTTAATTTAAGGAAGAAAACATGAAGCTTGTCATTAAATACTATGAGGAAGAGTTTGGAGAAATATAAATGAGAAACAATATAAAAGGAAAATGATATAAAGTTATATGCCTGATATATATTTTATATATATATGTGTGTGTGTGTGTGTATATATATATATATATATATATATATATATATATATATATATATATATATATATATATATATATATATTAGGATAGGTGCAGAAGCAAATTGATATCTTTTCCAATGAATTAAAAGTAATATGAATAACTAATCCTTCAATATGTAGGGACAGTTGATTTAAAGTGATTCTATTGCACTTTGCAAACTTAGTTATAGTAAAAGAAGGGAGAAGAAGGAAGAAGCCAGGGCTTTCCAAAGAGTCCCTAAGTTTTGATTCTTGCTTGAGGTTTTGCAATTTCAATGTACAGAGAATTCTCTCTATTGAGAGTCTGAAGACAAAAAAGTATAACTGTTCCCTCAAACTGTCAAAGTGCTTTGCAACATACTTAACATCATTATTATATCAAAATAATAAATATCTTTAATGTTTATACTATTTTAAAGAGAACACTTGAAAGCACCTGAGATATATTTGTTACCAAAACGCATTTTTTCTTTTTTTAAACGAAGTCCAGAAAATGATATAACATGAATCTACATAGTCAACAACAATTGAAAATTGGTAAAATTTTATCAGATGTGAAAATTGATAACATTTTATCAGATGTGCTTCTAAAAATATAATAAATGAAATAAAAATTTCAGATAAAGTTTAAGTATTCATTGTTACTCATCCCCAAGAATTTTAAAAACTGAGAAAAAAATAATTTGAAGGATTAAAGTTGGTACATATTCCCAATCAGACATTTTAATTGATTTAGAATTAATATTGCTAACATCCTAATATCATCTTTTTTTTGTTTCTTTGAATTTTATTTTATTTAGATTTTTATACAGCAGGTTCTTATTAGTCATCCATTTTATACACATCAGTGTATACATGTCAATCCCAATCTCACAATTCATCACACCCCCACCCCCACCCCCCGCTGCTTTCCCCCCTTGATGTCCATACGTTTGTTCTCTACATCTGTGTCTCTATTTCTGCCCTGCACACTGGTTCATCTGTACCATTTTTTCTAGGTTCCACATATATGCATTAGTATACGATATTTGTTTTTCTCTTTCTGACTTAATTCACTCTGTATGACAATCTCTAGATTCATCCACGTCTGTACAAATGACCCAATTTCATTCCTTTTTATGGTTGAGTAATATTCCATTGTATATATGTACCACTTCTTCTTTATTCATTCGTCTGTCAAAGGGCATTTAAGTGGCTTCCGTGACCTGGCTATTGTAAATAGTGCAGCAATGAATATTAGGGTGCCTGTGTCTTTTTGAATTATGGTTTTCTCTGGGTATATGCCCAGTAGTGGGATTGCTGGGTCATATGGTAATTCTATTTTTAGATCTTTAAGGAACCTCCATAATGTTCTCCATAGTGGCTGTATCAATTTACATTCCCACCAACAGTGCAAGAAGGTTCCCTTTTCTCAACACCCTCTCCAGGATTTGTTGTTTGCATTGTAGTTTTGATTTGCATTTCTCTAATAATTAGTGATGTTGAGCAGCTTTTTATGTGCTTCTTAGCTGTCTGTATGTCCTCTTTGGAGAAATGTCTGTTTAGGTCTTCTGCCCATTTTTTGATTGGGTTGTTTTTTTTTTTTTAATATTGAGCTGCATGAGCTGTTTATATATTTTGGAGATTAATCCTTTGTCTGTTGATTCATTTGCAAATATTTTTTCCCATTCTGAAGGTTGTCTTTTCGTCTTGTTGGTAGTTTCCTTTGTTTTGCAAAAGCTTTAAAGTTTCATTAGGTCCCATTTGTTTATTTTTGTTTTTATTTCCATTACTCTGGAGGTGGATCAAAAAAGATCTTGCTGTGATTTATGTCAAAGAGTGTTCTTCCTGTGTTTTCCTCTAAGAGTTTTATAGTGTCCAGTCTTACATTTAGGTTTCTAAACCATTTTGAGTTTCTTTTTGTGTATGGTGTTAGGGAATGTTCTAATTTCATTTTTTACATGTAGCTGTCCAGTTTTCCCAGCACGACTTATTGAAGAGACTGTCTTTTCTCCATTGTATATCCTTGCCTCCTTTGTCATAGATTAGTTGACCATAGGTGCATGGGCTTATCTCTAGGCTTTCTATCCTGTTCCATTGATCTATATTTCTGTTTTTGTGCCAGTACCATATTGTCTTGATTACTGTAGCATTGTAGTATAGTCTGAAGTCAGGGAGTCTGATTCCTCCAGCTCCGTTTTTTTCCCTCAAGACTGCTTTTGCTATTCAGGGTCTTTTGTGTCTCCATACAAATTTTAAGATTTTTTGTTCTAGTTCTGTAAAAAATACCATTGGTAATTTGATAGGGATTGCATTGAATCTGTAGATTGCTTTGGGTAGCATAGTCATTTTCACAATATTGATTCTTTCAATGCAAGAACATAGTATATCTCTCCATCTGTTCGTATCATCTTTAATTTCTTTCATCAGTGTCTTATAGTTTTCTGCATACAGGTCTTTTATCTCCCTAGGTAGGTTTATTCCTAGGTATTTTATTCTTTTTGTTGCAATGGTAAATGGGAGTGTTTCCTTAATTTCACTTTCAGATTTTTCATCATTTGTGTATAGGCATGCAAGAGATTTCTATGCATTAATTTTGTTTCCTGCAACTTTGTCAAATTCATTGATTAACTCTAGTACTTTTCTGGTGGCATCTTTAGGATTCTCTATGTATAGTATCATGTCATCTGCAAACAGTGACAGTTTTACTTCTTCTTTTCCAATTTGTATTCCTTTTATTTCTTTTTCTTCTCTGATTGCTGTGGCTAGGACTTCCAAAACTATATTGAATAATAGTGGCGAGAGTGGACATCCTTGTCTCATTCCTGACCTTAGAGGAAATGCTTTCATTTTTTCACCATTGAGAATGATGTTTGCTATGGGTTTGTCATGTATGGCCTTTATTATGTTGAGGTAGGTTCCCGTTTTGCCCACTTTCTGGAGAGCTTATCATAAATGGGTATTGAATTTTGTCAAAAGCTTTTCCTGCATCTATTGAGATGATCTATGGTTTTTATTGTTCAATTTGTTAATATGGTGTATCACATTGATTGATTTGCCTATATTGAAGAATCCTTGCATCCCTGGGATAAATCTCACTTGATCATGGTGTATGATCCTTTTAATGTGTTGTTGGATTCTGTTTGCTAGTATTTTGTTGAGGATTTTTGCATCTATATTCATCAGTGATATTGGTCTGTAATTTTCCTTTTGTGTAGTATTTTTGTCTGGTTTTGGTATCAGGGTGATGATGGCCTCATAGAATGAGTTTGGCAGTGTTCCTTCCTCTCCAGTTTTTTGGAACAGTTTCAGAAGGATGGGTGTTAGCTCTTCTCTAAATGTTTGATGGGGTTCACCTGTGAAGCCATCTGGTCCTGGACTTTTGTTTGTTGGAAGATTTTTAATCACAGTTTCAATTTCATTACTTGTGATTGGTCTGTTTATATTTTCTATTTCTTGCTGGTTCAGTCTTGGAAGATTATACCTTTCTAAGAATTTGTCCATTTCTTCCAGGTTGTCCATTTTATTGGCATAGAGTTGCTTGTAGTAGTCTCTTAGGATGTTTTGTATTTCTGTCGTGTCTGTTGTAAATTATCCTTTTTCATTTCTTATTTTATTGATTTGGGTCCTCTCCCTTTTTTTCTTGATGAATCTGGCTAATGGTTTATCAATTTTGTTTATCTTCTCAAAGAACCAGCTTTTAGTTTTATTGATCTTTGCTATTGTTTTCTTTTTTTCTGTTTCATTTATTTCTGCTCTGATCTTTATGATTTATTTCCTTCTGCTAACTTTGGGTTTTGTTTGTTCTTCTTTCTCTAGTTCCTTTAGGTGTAAGGTTAGATTGTTTATTTGAGATTTTTCTTGTTTCTTGAG
Organism: Balaenoptera ricei; assembly: GCF_028023285.1. Lineage (NCBI taxonomy): Eukaryota > Metazoa > Chordata > Mammalia > Artiodactyla > Balaenopteridae > Balaenoptera > Balaenoptera ricei. The sequence goes on from NC_082640.1 coordinate 130,355,575, forward strand.
GTAGGATTGTATAGCTATAAACTTCCCTCTTAGAACTGCTTTTGCTGCACCCCATAGGTTTTGGATCATCGTGTTTTCATTGTCATTTGTCTGTAGGTATTTTTTGCTTTCCTCTTTGATTTCTTCAGTGAGCTCTTGGTTATTTAGTAACGTATTGTTTAGCCTCCATGTGTTTGTGTTTTTTATGTTTTTTTTCCCTGTAAGTGATTTCTAATCTCATAGTGTTGTGGTCAGAAAAGATGCTTGATATGAGTTCAATTTTCTTAAATTTACTGAGGCTTGATTTGTGACCCAAGATGTGATCTATCCTGGAGAATGTTCCGTGCGCACTTGAGAAGAAAATGTAATCTGCTCTTTTTGGATGGAATGTCCTATAAGTACCAATTAAATCTACCTGGTCTATTGTGTCATTTAAAGCTTTTGTTTCCTTATTAATTTTCTGTTTTTATGATCTGTCCACTGGTGTAAGTGAGGTGTTAAGGTCCCCCACTATTATTGTGTTACTGTCGATTTCCTCTTTTATGGCTGTTAGCAGTTGCCTTATGTATTGTGGTGCTCCTATGTTGGGTGCATATATATTTATAATTGTTATATCTTCTTCTTAGATTGATCCCTTGATCATTATGTAGTGTCCTTCCTTGTCTCTTGTAACATTCTTTATTGTAAAGTCTATTTTATCTGATATGAGTATTGCTACTCTGGCTTTCTTTTGATTTCCATTTGCATGGAATATCTTTTTCCATCCCCTCACTTTCAGTCTGTATGTGTCCCTAGGTCTGAAGTGGGTCTCTTGTAGACAGCATATATATGGGTCTTGTTTTTGTATCCATTCAGCAAACCTGTGTATTTTGGTTGGAGCATTTAATCCATTTACATATAAGGTAATTATCGATATGTATGTTCCTATTACCATCTTCTTAATTGTTTTGGGTTTGTTTTTGTAGGTCCTTTTCTTCTCTTGTGTTTCCCACTTAGAGTAGTTCCTTTAGCATTTGTTGTAGAGCTGGTTTGGTGGTGCTGAATTCTCTTAGCTTTTGCTTGTGTGTAAAGCTTTTGATTTCTCTATTGAATCTGAATGAGATCCTTGCTGGGTAGAGTAATCTTGGTTGTAGGTTCTTCCCTTTCATCATTTTAAGTATATCATAGCACTCCCTTCTGGCTTGAAGAGTTTCTGCTGAGAAATCAGCTGTTAACCTTATGGGAGTTCCCATCTATGTTATTTGTCATTTTTCCCTTGTTGCTTTCAATAATTTTTCTTTGTCTTAATTTTTGCAAATTTGATTACTATGTGTCTTGGCATGTTTCTCCTTGGGTGTATCCTGTATGGGAATCTCTGCACTTCCTGAACTTGGGTGGCTATTTCCTTTCCCATGTTAGGGAAGTTTTCGATTATAACCTCTTCAAATATTTTCTCAGGTCCTTTCTCTCTCTCTTCTCCTTCTGGGACCCCTATAATGCGAATGTTGTTGCGTTTAATGTTGTCCCAGAGGTCTCTTAGGCTGTCTTCATTTCTTTTCATTCTTTTTTCTTTATTCTGTTGTGCAGCAGTTAATTCCATCATTCTGTCTTCCAGGTCACTTATCCGTTCTTCTGCCTCAGTTATTCTGCTATTGATTCCTTCTAGTGTAGTTTTCATTTCAGTTATTGTATTGTTCATCTCTGTTTGTTTGTTCTTTAATTCTTCTAGGTCTTTGTTAAACATTTCTGGCATCTTCTCGATCTTTGCCTCCATTCTTATTCCAAGGTCCTGGGTCATCTTCACTATCATTATTCTGAATTCTTTTTCTGGAAGGTTGCCTATCTCCACTTCATTTAGTTGTTTTTCTGGGGTTCTATCTTGTTCCTTCATCTGGTACATAGCCCTCTGCCTTTTCATCTTGTCTGTCTTTCTGTGAATGTGTTTTTTGTTCCACAGTTTGCAGGATTGTAGTTCTTCTTGCTTCTGCTGTCTGTCCTTTGGTGGATGAGGCTATCTAAGAGGCTTGTGCAAGTTTCCTGATGGGAGGGACTGATGGTGGGTAGAGCTGGTTGTTGCTCTGGTGGGCAGAGCTCAGTAAAACTTTAATCCACTTGTCTGCTGATGGGTGGGGCTGGTTTCTCTCCCTGTTGGTTGTTTGGCCTGAGGTGACCCAACACTGGAGCCTACCTGGGCTCATTGGTGGGACTAATGGCCGACTCTGGGAGGGCTCATGCCAAGGAGAACGTCCCAGAACTTCTGCTGCCTGTGCCCTTGTCCTCACTGTGACACACAGCCACCCCCTGCCTCTGCAGGAGACCCTCCAACACTAGCAGGTAGGTCTGGTTCAGTCTCCTATGGGGTCACTCCTCCTTCCCCTGGATCCCGATGAGCACGCTACTTTGTGTGTGCCCTCCAAGAGTGGAGTCTCTGTTTCCCCCAGTCCTGTCAAAGTCCTGCAATCAAATCCCAATAGCCTTCAAAGTCTGATTCTCTAGGAATTCCTCCTCCCATTGCTGGACCCCCAGATTGGGAAGCCTGACGTGGAGCTCAGAACCTTCACTCCAATGAGTGGACTTCTGTGGTATAAGTGTTCTCCAGTTTGTGAGTCACCCACCCAGCAGTTATGGGATTTGATTTTATTGTGATTGCGCCCCTCCTACCATCTCATTGTGGCTTCTACTTTGTCTTTGGATGTTGGGTATCTTTTTTGGTGAGTTCCAGTGTCTTCCTGTTGATGATTCTTCAGCAGTTAGTTGTGATTCTGGTGTTCTTGCAAGACGGAGTGAGAGCATGTCCTTCTACTCCGCTATCTTTCCTAATATCATCTTGAAGATGTTTCATATGTCAATCTTTATGTTCATGAAAATTGTACATATATTAAGTATAGAAAGCTTACAAAAATAAACATGTGCTTAACATTTCCAGCCTTCTAATGTCTTTATTTATTCATCCACCTCTAATGACCCTCATCAAACCTGAAAATCAAACTAGACCTGTATCCAGGTGATTTGTATTATTTTTCCCCCATTACAGAGCTTTAATTCTCTAGTGGATTTCAATAAGAGATTTTTTTGGCATAGAAAGGAAGCACCTGTTGATTTGAGCAATTCCATTAGCACTAGCAAAGCAAAAATATTCTGTAGGAAATTATGGACCTAGTATCAGAATAAAACCAATAATTTTATCATCTTATTCCTAATTGTAATTGGCAACTTTATCCAATGTTTAGCTGTAGGGAGAGAAGATCAGTGTTCATAATGATTTCCAAATGTTATTTGAAATATTATGGAATTTTGAGTAATTTCTACTCAGTTTGAATTATGTAAATTTGCAATAAAATTACTTGACTATTTTAGATCATGTACACATTGTCAATACAACTGATTAAAAAGTAAAAATTCAGATAACAAAACCTGTGTTTATCAACAGCAATCATTAAGAAAAAACTAATTTAATAACTGCTCTTTCTTTAAATTTACTTTTTTGTTGCCATGTTACCGCAAACTTCAGATATAAAAAGTATGTACTTGGCATAAGTTTAAAACTGCAGTATTTTGTACTCTTTAACACTGTTCTCCACCCCATCTCTCACATACATACATACACATCCATTAGGCACTCTTGAAAAATCTGTGGGCCTCTAAAAATTGCAAAGTTCAGTTAAGTGATAATCATTCCTATTTTCAAAGAAATATACTTTTATTTGACCAAAGATAGTGTGTTGTTCTTTTTTACTGCTGTTTTATCAAAAGTGGATACAGATAAGCTTCAGTATATATCTGATGAGCAGTGTACCCCTGGCAGCCAATTAGGAATTTCTTCTTCACTTATCCATAAATCCATTCATATATTCAATAAGTATATATTAAGTATCCAAGAGAAAAATGTACTGCATACTGAAGTATTTAATGAAACATAAGGCCATTCACAGCTTCAGCAAATCCAATGAATATTATAAGGACTTTTTATTTCTAAAATGTTGGGTGGATAGGAACAGCAATTTGAACAACATATAGTTCTTACTCTTAAATGGTTTACAATCTAGTGTTGATGCAGTTGTGTGGAAATAAAAGCCAGGACAAGGAGTAAGACAGGTCAATAATAAGCCTAACTGGAGAAATGTGTGTAACACTAAAGAAAATGTTAAAAAATAAATACAATAGCACAGAAAGAGGCAAGAGTATTTTTTTCTTTGATTTGATGATCACTATTATACTTTTAAAAGATCATGGAGACAGCAGTATGTAAGATAAATTAGAAGTGGGAAGAAATCAGCAGAGGAGGATAAGTATAGGTAAGAGGTAGAAAGAGTATGAATTATGGTATTGAGAGTAGAAGCTGATGAAATTCTGCTGATATATGCACTGTCATGAGTTTTTATGGGCACACGGGCGTGTATGCTCTCTGCTCCTCAGGAGTATGGCTTAGCAGAGTGATTACTGGCTCTAACAGATGTGAGTTCAAATCTCAACTCCTTCCCTCATTGGCTGTATGACCTTGACAAGTGTTTGCCATCCTTTTGGCTCTTATTCCTCTTACACAATCTCTAATTCAGAGGGATGTTATAATAATTAAATAACACAAGGCACAAAAGTGTTAGATTCAGTCTGTCAGGTAGTAAGTATTCAAAAAGTCTTTTAAAAAAACAGCTTCAAAATCAAGAAAAAAGAATACAAATAGTTACTGATATGATTATTGTATCATTCTAGTATTGTCTTACTGTGTTTACTGAATAGATGAAGTAGGAAAGATTTTGAACTCTTCTCATTATCAAAACAATAAAAATGCTTCTAAAATAAGGCTTCGCATGAATCTAATTAGATATAACATCCTCTTTCTGTAAAAATATCTTGCTTAAAATTGCTATCTACCATAAATTTATATTCCCTGGGAGTTATGTGAGCAAGATCTCCAATGACAACCTAATGACTAAAATCCCAAGCTCAGTCATTCTGCTTGCAATATCTCTGTGGCATTGGGCACAATTCAGCTTCCTCTTCTGAAGCCTCATTCACAGTTAGTTCTCAGGAGACTTTATTAGTTCATTTCCTGCCTCCTTGATCATCCTTTTTCTGTCTCCTTTGATGAGGTTTCTTCTCCTCTCCTGCCTTCAGGCAGAACTGTCTTCAGTTTTTTTCCTTACACTTTCTTTGTCTCTTTCCCTCTCTCTCTCTCTTTCCCACTTCCCTTCCTCTCTCTCAGATAGACCTTGGCAAGTAGTTTGTCATCTTTCTGCCTCTTATTTCTCTTAGCTGTCTCCAATTCAGAGGAATTTGAAAAAGAGAAAAAAATATATATATATATATATTTATATTAGAAAACTAGATTATATTTATATATGATCTATTGTATATAACATATATTTATAATCTTAGAAAACTCATTTCCTCCCATAAATTAAATAATCATGCCTTTTGATAATGATTTCCAAATCTTATCCCCAGTTCTTATTTTTCCCCCAGTACCTGTGTCTCATTTTTCAATGCCTATTAGACTTTACCATCTGAAGGTCCTTCCTATCGGCACCTCAAATTTAACATGCCTAAAAGATAATGTATTGCCCTCCTCTGAAACAAAGTTTCTCTTGAATCTCTTTTGATTTATTGTTCCACCTTTTTCTACGCTAAAAATTCCAAAATTATATTCACCACCCATTTTTAATGTTTTCAGATCATATCACATAGACACTTCATTCCTACTGCTTGTACCTGAATATTGTCTGAGTTGAATGAGTGTTCTGTCTCTAGACTGTCTGTAAAATCATATTTGGTCAGGAATTCTTTTTCATGCCTACCTCAATGTCAATGCTCTCTTTGAGGCTTTTGATAAATATCCTGGTCACCCATAAAATGTAAAATTGGGAATAGACTAAATATAGTATTCTGCCTTGCCTTTATTTTATTTTTAAAGGAAAATGGTTCTCTAAGGGTAGGGGTGGTTGTGAAAACAACCTTGCTGATGGAGAGAGTTTACTTGATCTGATGCAGAAGATGTAAAATATAGCAGTTTTCAGTGAGTGATCTTAGTGGGAAGAAAATTGGGAAGGACAAACTGTTAAAGAGAAATCCTGGGTATGAGAAAGCCATAGAGGGTTTTGATACTCTCTCCATATGTCCCGGGACCTAGTGTGAGGCTACATGCATCCCAAGGAATACCAAAGAGGGTCCATTATTTCCATGCATTCCTGATTGACCAGGAAACTGCACATGTGTGCAGAGGGAACACTGGAGGGGATAGCAGAAAATCAAAGCCAAGGTAGATTCAAAAAATGCCTGAACTTGGAAATGTGCTCTCAACCTATGCTAAGATCTATTGGTAAAAGAAGAAAGCCTTCCATTTTTAAGGTGTTTGAAGACAACATATGATTATGTACTGGGTGATCACTAAGCTGTGCAGAGACAGGAATGATCGGTAGGAAGCTAAGCAAAATAGATTAAAATAATACAAAAATATTGAGCAAATATGTCGGTAAATACCAGCTAAAAGAGATAATCAAAGAGTACCTGTCACAATTCAGATTTACTATAGCTGCTTTCACCCTGGTTCTAGATACTTTCAGCAGAGATCTGCCTGCTCCTTTAGAACAGTACTGTCTTGCAGCATGACTTTTTTATTATGTTGATTTAATTTAATTTTTAAGTAAAAATTGCATGTATTTAAGATGTACTACATGGTAAATTAACATAGGTACATATAGCGAAATGATTACTACAAACTAATTAACATATCTTCTACTCACAGTTAACCGTTTGTGTGTGTGTGTGTGTGTGTGTGTGTGATGAGAGCACTTAAAATCTACTCTTTTAGCAAATTTCCAGTATTCAGTACAGTATTATTAACTACAGTCATCATGTTGTATATCAGAAGGATTTTTCAGATCATCTAAACTAGGCGGAAACTGTCTTTCTCAGTATAGAAGAAGGAAAGTGAGATTTACATGTTCATAAAACTTGAAAACAATATTGCTTTCAGTACTCTATGAATTCAGAACCAAATATTTTGGTTAGTTCCAACAAAATTAGCTGATACTGATGGTACCTTATGGCAGCATGTTAGATTGGTTCGAGGCATTACCAGGAACTTCCAACTTAGATGGTTAAGGGTGAGTCTCCTGAATTCAAATATTCACACCCCACCTATTTGCATTTCTGCCTCCCAACCAGCCCTGTTTTACTGCTTATGAGCCAGGAGGCATCCCAAATTTTTCATATTCTAAATTATATTCTAATATCTAAGATGAACTCCTAATTTATCTATTGTCAAATATTTTGCCTCATAATGAACGCAGAGAACCTATTACCCAAGTTCTCAAATCCACTTTGGCCTAATAGTGCTTGTAAATAATGCATTTGCATAATGAGCAATATTTATAAAAGCCAATTACCGCTAATATGGATGACCTTTTGGCACCAAATAAGCTAATAACCTTTGAAATGTAGACTAGATTACATAGTGCTAAAACAAAACTTAGGTATAATAGAAACTAGGCCCCCTTAAGGATGAAGGTTATTTTCTATTTTGGCTGTACTTTTAAAGATCTATTAATTAGATATGAGATTTGAATTAAAAATCAATGCCAGCTCATTTTCCAATAGAAAATGTTAATAAGAAATGCAAGAGCTTTCTTTTTACAAAATAATTTGTAATGAAACAGAATTAACTTTAACATTAAATACCATGATTCAGGCATTTTCAAAATATTCTTTTGCTAAAGGTCATATACATTTTATATCTATAGCCAGCTATAAGATTTTGAGGTTTTTATCGATTCATTAATAATAATGATTAATCAGGTTGAAATTTTACTTATCTTTTAAGAAGGCCAAAATATAGTGTCACCAAATATTTAATCCACTGTTTTCATGTGCTATAAAACTAATCTATTTCACCTAATGCTAGTAGAACAATAGTTCATTTTATTAAGGCACTTTCATTTCTGTGTACTGCATTTTAAATGGTTTATTTACTATTATATATGATCTACTATTGCAGTCTTGCCATGATGCAATAGTGTAATAGAACTACAGAGCCGCTGTGTATTTTAGCAGTAAAGTATTAATGCAACGTGTACTGAAATCTGATTTTGGCTTTGCTAGCTGTATTCTATTCTACTTGAATTAGGAATCAAAATTTGATTATCCAAAAACATTCAGTTACATATCTAATAATTTTCAGCATTGATAACATTACCACAGATTTGCTTTCTCCTTTAAAATCTAACCATAGTGAAATTGCCTAAGTAAAGTTAGTTATTTTGAGAAATCCACCCACTAAGGTTTTCTGCTTTATCTTCACCTCTTTGTGACCCTGTATACAAGTGACCAGAACTTTCACAATTATTCAGTGATTCCTCAGGCCCACCCCGACATGGCAGAACATGCTGCTATTTCATCCCCTATTCATCGTCCTGTTATGTAACTTTTCAAAATTTTCTCCTTAGAGAAGTCACATATATAAAATTTTCTCAACACAATTTTGATAACAGTCACCTAATATGGCAAATTAATTGCAATAATTCAATTTTTAAATATATAACTATCTGCAAGCCTACTGGGAAATACCTAGATGATTTGGAATTTTACCTTCTCAAGAGGCATGAAGTCTAGTGGTAGAGACACAAATATATAAGGCAAAATATAGTGTTTTCAGCATCAAAGTTGATGATGGTGATGATGATGTTAGGCTTTATTTATTGATTCCTGACTTAGTGACAATCACTGCTCAAATATTTTCACATGGGAACAGGTATAAAAATAATTTTTATCTGAGTCATCTGGAAAGTTACCATGAATAAATTATCATTTACTCTGTATTCTGAAGAAAGACTAAGATTTTCACAATTAGAAATGACATGTGAAAGATTTCAGAGTAAGTTAGAATAAGTCCAAGAAGGTTACTTGAAAACAACCATTAATAAAATAACAAACTTCTGATAAGATTATAAAATGTCTACATTGGAAAATAAGTCCCAGAAATAAGTTCAGTACTGTTCCGGACCTTGACACACGAGAATGTGTACTCAAGGAGAGCTAGTCGAGTCCATGGAGAGAAAGAGAAACTTATCTTAAAACAATTGCTACTATAAGCATATAATATTAGTGAAAATGCTGTTTCATAAACTAGCATGATAACCATGACACAGTCAATCTTAAGAGGAAGGAAGACAAAGTATGACAACTAATATCCCACATTTGCATATAGCTATGTTTGTACTTAATGATCCCCGTTTTCAGTTTTAAAGGTATAGTTTAAATATTGTCATGGGCACACTCCTTCACCATGAGTGATAGGAACCTTTGGAAGATAATTATTAAAAGTGAAAAACTGGGGGCAAGACATGGTGTCAGGACAATAATTGTTCAGGTAAACAGGCTTTTTCAATAGTTTTAAAATAGCGTCAGATAGTTGTCTTCCTTGTAATACATGTATGTATAGCATCAAAACTATTCCTTTTGTAGATTGTTCTCCACAGACTGACTTTTTAGCAAGGCTTTGTTTTTATTGTTTAAAAAAAAAAAAAAACTCTGTAGAATGTGCTGAAAATATATACAACTATCTAAATTAAATATAATAAGTGATGATATTAGTAATTTTATTTTCACCCCTAACCTTTCTTTTTTGCTCATTTCTCAATTTTGTAACTTTTCAGATTGCTTTCCCAACTTTTGAGGTCAGTAGGCTGAAATGCTGCAGAGATAGCTAACTTATAACTCAAAGCCTGAAGACTATATCATACTCTCAGCGGGATCAAGCATCTTTAAAGACCCTGCTGAAGGGAAAAGGGGAAAAATGGATCAAAATTTTGTGTTTGTGCTCTTTTCAGTGAAAACATCTCTGTTATCTAAGACCTCTGAAACCAGTTAGTTATCAATTCAATGAGAGTCGCAAAAGCAATACTTAAGGGTCATCCCACAGCAAAGGAAGCTTTATGAATTGGTGTTAGTGAACACGCATAGCTAGTATGACATTAGGCTCTAAACACCATACTCTGTGCTGCAAACCCCTCCCTTATCTCCTTGTAGCTATCCTCATTCTTTACAGCCTCTTCCTACATGTATCAGCACACAAAGTCTTTTCTCTATACCTTTTTAAAAAAAAATTATTGAACTATAACACATATAGAAAACTTATAAGTAAACTTAGAATTGCAGCTTATAGGTAAATTGCTCCAACTGTTTTCAAAAACTAAATACTCTCTTGTAACAACATCTAAATAAGGAACAGATTAGTCCAATATTCCAGGAAAAGAAAGAATAGGAACACGTTGAAAGGAAAAATTCTCCAATCTTGTTTCTAAGAGTAATAACAGTGAGATTTTAGGATTTGTTAGCTACCTTTTTTTTTTTTTTCCCCAATTAGTTCAGAAATTGGGCTAGAACGATTCTATTATTTTAGGCCCCTCAGATTCTAATCTGCCTGTAGAAAGCTTCACAGATGCAGCTGATTTCCAACCTATCCTGGAACTAGAGTATATGCATAACTGATGAAACCTGAATGAACTCTGTGGATTGTATTATAGGGGAACAAAACCTGCCACCTCAAAATGTCTCTTTGGGATGCAGATTAATTCAAGCTGAAAACAATGAAGCCCGAAACACTCAGGGGAAAACTTTGACCTTCCCCATAACTGCCTAAAGAATTTAGATAGAGGGCCTGTTCCCAGAATAAAGCTATCACCAGATATCTGCAATGAATATGGGCTGGATATGGTTGGGGGAACTGTTAGAGATCAGAGTCCATTCTGTGTCCCATTGTCTCTATATGGTCCAGCAAACATTTATTTACCCAACATTTGTTTTTCTATCTCTATATCAATTGCTTCCCTACCCTTTGAAGTCCCAAACCATTACCCCCAAACATCCTCTTTTGTCTTTAGCTGAATATGGTATAGTGAGAGTTTCAGCTATTTTGGTGAGTTACTCAGTTTTCCTGTGCCTCTCCCATGTGTACATGTTATTAAACTTATGTTTGACTTTCTCCTGTTAATCTGTCTCATGTGAATTTAATTCTTAAGGCAGCCAGAAGAACTCAGAAGAGTAGAGGAAAATTTCTTTCTCCCCAATAGTACCAGTGTCAATTTCCTGGTATTGATATTATACTATGAGGAAAGTGTGCATGAGACTTCCCAGTCTCATTATTTTGCAACTTCCTATGAGTCTACAATTATTTCAAAATAAAAAGTAAAAACAATAATTCCAAATTTATAAATGTTATTTTAATGAAACTGTTCTAGATTGGTTATTGCCTGAACATGAAAATGCTAATAATATTTAAATTACTAATAACAGATAATAGTTATCAATACTATGTTTACTACGTGCTAAATATTATGCTAAGAGTCCTCCACAGGGGATTTTATGTAATACTCACAAAACTCTTTGAGTTAAGTGTCATTACAGAACTGAGGTGAAGAGAAATTGAGTAGCATTCCCAAGATCACCAACTAGAAAATTGTAGAGCCTGGATTTAAACTCATTTAGACAAAGCACCATTATGTCTTAGGTAACATTTATCCCATTCATAGGGTTTTTGGGGTTGTTTTGTTGTTTGTTTGTTTGTTTTGAGTTAGAGCAAAGAAACCACCTTGTAGATAGGCAAAGATATCCAAACAGTATGTTTGTTTTTTTTTAATCCAAGAATGTGGTGTATATAATTTTTTAAATTGAAGTACTGTGTAGTTGATTTACAATGTTTCAGGTGTACAGCAAAAAGAGTCAGTTATTTATATCTATATTTGTTTTCAGATTCATTTCCATTATAGGTTATAACAAGATATTGAATATAGTTCCCTGTACTATACAGTAGGCCCTTGTTTTTCTTAATCTATTTTAAATATAATAGTGCATATCTGTTAATCCCAAATTTCTAATTTATCCCCCCCTTCTTTTCCCCTTTGGTAATCATAAGTTTGTTTTTGAAGTCTGTGAGTCTGTTTCTGTTTTGCAAATAAGTTCATTTGTATTATTTTTTTTTTTTAGATTCCACATACAAGTGATAGCATATGATACTTGTCTTTGTCTTACTTCGCTTAGTATGATAATCTCTAGATCCATCCATGTTGCTGAAAATGGCATTATTTCATTCTTTTTATGGCTGAGTAATATTCCATTATATATATATATATATATACATACACACACGCACATATATATGCCACATATTGTTTATCCATTCATCTATTGATGGACATTTAGGTTGCTTCCATGTCTTGGCTATTGTAAATAGTGCTGCTATGAACATTGGGATGCATATATCTTTTTGAATTACAGTTTTAATCTTTTCTGGATATATGCCCAGGGGTGGGATTGCTGGAACATATAGTAACTATTTTTAGGTTTGTAAGGAAACTCCATATTTTAAACAGTATGGTTTCGTGATTGTGGTTTCCATCTTATTCATAGGACTGCACCTGCTGATCATAACCTAAATTTTAATTAAATTTTGGTTTTAGCTTGGCATGTCAAATAATATCTATTATGATTTTAATCATGATCTCGGTCAAAGGTTATGACATTTTATGCTCCACTAACTCTGATTGCAGAGAAAAATAAACAATTTTAGTTTAAAAAGTAAAGGATGGGGTTAGGGGGAATGAGAACTTGAAGCCAAGAATTTCTTAAATATATGAAGACAGTGATTTTAATGTCACTTTATGTTTTATTATCACTTAAAATATAAGCAATAAATAAAATTTCCAAAATATAATACAAAATTTCCTATAAAATATAGCTACTCTATATTGCTCAAAATATTCCCTTTTTTAATTTGACAATTGTATAGACATTAATTTCAGTCATTGTTCCTGAATGTTTATGAATAACACAAGTAACTACTTTTAATCCATGTTTATTTGCCAAGAAAATGTTTAAAAAAATACTTTGAACGCTTACATATTCAAATACATACGTTTTTATTATGGGAAAAATCCAAAAGTACAGTGTTCCCACTAAATCCTGTATTTTACAGAATTGAAAAAATTACCAATGATTACTATATTATGTGTGGGTTTATGCATATGTTTTTGTGTCTGAGTATGTTACTTTAGAAACATTAAAATTTTGGAACAAATCATTTCATGGGAATTCCCTGGTGGCCCAGTGGTTAGAAAGCTGTACTTTCACTGCCTAGGGTGTGGGTTTGATCCCTGGTCGGGGAACTAGGATCCCGCAAGCCACGCGGCATGGCCTAAAATAAAAAAAAATAAAAAAGAACTTTGGGCATAGTACGGGTAATGCTCAAGTAGTAGATGTTCAGTAAAGATTTTAGTAAATACATGAGTTACAGAGAAACAAACTACAGTATTTGGGGCTACAAAAGGAGATAAGCAACTACTATAATTTTATACCCAGTGAATGGAACAATATTACAAAATAAGTTTTGTTTTCAGTGACTGAAGAGAATTAGTAATTATAGACTTCAGGATAAAATTGATCTGCTAATTCCATGCTAAGCTACACATCAGCATATTTTTCCAAAGCTCCAAAATCACTTTGATTAAATTGCAACCATCTTCCAGGAATATGAAATTCCAATTATAACATCAGTATTAGCAACTTCCTTTGGTTTATATAGAACATCTCACTGACTCATGAAATCCAGTATTTAGATAAATGTTTCTTTCTTAAAGCAAGATAACCAATCACTGTATCCAGTAAAGGTAACTCTTTAGAGAATGGAATTTTGGAAAACTAATGTCAAAGTCAATGACCTAGTAATTATTTTAAAATATTATTCCATGAAGTATGAATTTATACAGTTAGCAATGAATAAAATGTCAATTGTTAGGTCATGGTACACATTTATACATGTGGGAAAACTGAGATGGTTTACAAGAAGTCAATTTTGCACTTGATATTTAGAGAAAAATCTTCATTAGCAAGTATAGGAATTCAGATTATGCAGTTATCCAATATGCTTTTAATTTTTACTAAAATGTGCAATTGTTATTACCAGTCAAGCTACATTCTTTCTACTAATTCAAGACCTACTATTATATTCCATGCCCACCCTATTCATAAATGATTTCTTAATACTTCCCCCACGCATACTTCAAATAAACCCCCTCAGTATTTTTCCATGTTATTTCCACTGCAGTGATTTGGCTCAAAACACTCACTCTAACTAGGATACCTTTATCTCTCCTTTACCCCAGCAAAATCTCCCAATGCTTAAAATTTCAACTCAACAATAACAGTTCATAGGTATGATCATTTATGTTCAAGACATTGTGCCAAACATTTATCCAAATTACCACTTACAATATTCTAATGTAGGTACAATTATTAACCTTACTTTACAGATGAGATTTGGGGTTTGGAAAGGTTAAATAACTTGTCCCAAACCTCACCAGTATGAATGTGTGGGGCCGGACTATGTAAGAATTCTGACAATCAGTTCCAGAAAGCCTGGAGGGGCCCTGAGGTGACATGGAAAGGGAGAGGGGCCAGTCATCCTTACAAGGACGTCAGATATGTGCATAAAGCCAAGTTAGTTTTTCAAGACCAGAGCAGCTGCTCACCAAATCAGCAAAGAACCACAGTCAGTGTGGAGATGAGTAATTTTCTAGCTGAGCCCTTTTCAAATTCCTGACTCATAAAATTAGGAAAGTGAAGAAAATATAAACTCCAAAGGAGTTCAACATCAGGCCAATCCTCTAAACTAATATGCTAGACAGTAGTCACACGCAAGGCCCACTTTCTTAATTTCTTGCTTTGTTCATTCAAAAAGTACAGCAAATGCCAACACTTCTCTGGAACTGGGGATCCAATAATGAGCAGAGAAAATTTTCTGCTTTCATTTACCTTTCATGGGAGCGGTAGAGTAAAGATTAGACAATTAACAATAACGTAAGTGACAAATGATCTTATATTTTGGTAAAATATTTCAGTATATTGAATTATGTGTCTTTCTGTAATTCTATTTTTATTGTCTTCCAGAGTGTACAATTCTATATTTAGTAGTTTTAATCCATCACTGTTAAATGGTTTCATAACTAAGAGTATCCCTTTACCTCTGTCTATCTTCAGTATCCCTAGAAAGCACTTTGAATATAACCTGCATTCTTTCATATATTTGAGACCCAACACCATATTGACTTCCCTGATAGATTATCTTATAAATGATGTTATCCAGACCATTAAAGGTATGCATTTTGATGCCCCTCAGTTGCAAACTTCCACAGCAAAAGTCAAATTTAGAAGGCAAGTTTCAAAGGCATCAATATCCCAAACCAGCACCTAGTTTATTTTTTATTTTCTCATTTTCTGCTTACATTCATTTTCACCTGCCTTTTTCCTCAAGAATATATCTTATTACCCAGTTAAAAAAACAAACAACCAAAAAACAAAACAAACAAAA
This sequence comes from Balaenoptera ricei, assembly GCF_028023285.1. Classification (NCBI taxonomy): domain Eukaryota; kingdom Metazoa; phylum Chordata; class Mammalia; order Artiodactyla; family Balaenopteridae; genus Balaenoptera; species Balaenoptera ricei. Next base: position 130,370,891 of record NC_082640.1, read on the forward strand.
AACACTTCTCCAGTTAGTGTATGTAATAGTCTTAAATTAAAAAAACAAAAAAACAAAAAACTACAGAAGATTGCTTTTACCATGAAAAAGGTATTGAAGCACCCAGTTGTATATTACTATGTACAAAGTACAAAGTAGGAATAAAAGGAGTACCCGGTGCCTATGTAGAAATAACAGCCAGGTGCCAAATTATCTTTATTTCTGTCTATCACAGAGCCTGAATACATTATGGAGTTGATTTTTTTTTAATTCCTGAAGGCCAGTTAAGCACCAAGAATTTCCAAGTAAAAATTAAGTAGTCATTTTTTTCTGGTGATAAAAACATTTAATTTCTCCAAACCCATCTGATGATATGAAGAGGAAAGTTTATGAGTTGAAAGACAGTGCTAGGCAGGGTTGAAAAATAAGAGTGGGGAATTATTTGCTGCTGGTAGAACTTCCTTAACTACCAGGAATATTGGTCCACATCTCAAGTTTTAGATAACTGAGAAAATAACCACACACATATCAAGATGTTCTTGTTATTCTAAATTCAAAAATAAGACTAAGTTGTCTAAACCATTATTAATGACAAGGTTGACTAGAAGCTAAGATCATGGACTTTGAAATCAGACTGACTTATGTTGGAATCCCAGTTTTGTTACTCATTTTAATTCTGAAACTCAGTTTTCTCAGTTGTAAAATGATAACAATGATCATTGGACCCACTATTAATTTATTTCCCAAAAAACTTGTTTATTGAACAAATGCTAGACATTATTCCGTGTGTGGGAGATACAGTAGTAAACACAGCAGACAAAACGCATGGAACTTACATTCTTTTAGGGGAAACAGACAATATAAAAAAGGCAAGAAGTGCTATGGGGGAAAATAAGCAGAGACTAAGGTTAAAGACTTCTGGGAGTATAGAGAAATTTTAGGAGGGTATTTAAGGAAGCACATATTGAGAATGTGACATTTGAACAGTGTATAAAAGGAGGTGAGAAAATGTACCATTGGGTTTCTATTTTAATAGATACATCCTAGCTGGAAAGCACAGTTAAGTGTGACAATCCAGAGGTAGGAAGTGAGCACTCTAGTACTGGGCACTGGCACCAGGTGTACAGTGAATAGAGGCCAGGGAGAGCTGCATACTCTTTTGTTGTCAAACAGAGTTCCCATAAATTTTATTTTTCAAAATAAGTAAAAACAAATAATATATGGGTCTTAGAAAAAATTTGGGAAAATCTCAGGAATAATATACTGAAGTTTCAGAGGAATAATATATTTTATTTATCCTAATCATATTATTTTGATGTATTTTGACACGTCTGACATTGGGATTCAGATAACAATCAATGTGTTAAAAAATTTTATGATTTAATGGTCATTTTTTTCTTAGTTGTACAAAAAAACAATGATGCATCTTATAATTGATGGCATTACAGAGTCGATGAAATACGGTAGCTATGTAAATTACTTGAAAAAATAATGAGGATGAAAAAATTAGAAAACTTTTGCATCCCTCACAGAAGGTAAGAGTTCTCAATTTCTTGGGAAAAAAAAAAGAAACAAGCAAAAGGACATAACAGGCCTAGGTTTAAAAGACAATAGGAAAACACACACCAAAACGAAAAAAGGGGTCAAATGGAACACAATGATCATACATAAAACCATATTTCATTTTGAGAATTAAATGCTGCTCTGGAGATTGCAAATGTTGAGACGCCTATGGAGCAGTAATGAATAAGATAAACTTAGGAAGTTTTCCTTTTCCTAGAACTAAGCCGAAAAGTGTAAAGGGGTAAAATTGATAAGTGAGAAGGTGATAGTGATAGATTTGCCTCCAACAAAATGGAGGCCTCATACCAGGACTGAGGAAAAAATGCTGGACAGGAACACAAGCAGTCGTTAAAGACAAAACAAAATAAATATTCTTGATCTGAGAGTGACACAAGTATATAGAACAAACTAATTTGACATTTTGCCAGTACATACAACAATTTTTTTGAGACAAAGAACTGTAAGCATTTAGTGAGAAAAAAGTGAAGAAAGTAAGATAGATTATTCATAAATGAGCACAAACCAGGACAAACTCTGGCTTTCTTCTGCATCAGTAAATGCTTAAAAATAAAGCAACAGTGAATACAAATAAGTAAGGAAAAAATATGTTCTCCTAAGAATTTTGTACTCAGCCAAATTACGTTTCCAGTGTGAAGGCTACAATCCCCCTTCCAATTAGGTGGTGTCTGTGCTGGGCGCTCTCTTGTCATAAGGAAAGTTAATCCTAACCTCAGCTGAGTAGCTACATTTGAAGACTTCACCAAAATATAATCTTGAACTTGCTTCTATTTAAGAAATTTCAAAAACTTGACTGTGAGGAACAATATTTATGAGGATTTTCTGTAGGATACTACTGACATCCAATTTCATAGACAGCTGTTCATCAACTGTGTTCATGTGAACATAAATATTCCCAGAATTATTTGTAGAAACACAAAAAAATTTCTGTGATGAATATGTCAGGAACATGCTGAGCTAAACTAAGTTAAACAGAATTCTCTTCTACAGTATTCCGCAGAGCTTGTAAGAAACTAACATGCTTTATAAATCTTTAAGAGTAGTATATAGTGTACAGTATTCAAACATATCCATTTCCATTGCATCCTTAAAACACACAGAAATCCCTTATTATTTCACATAGTACCAATACTCCGTAGACCATTATTTGGGAAATGGACTTGAGATAGTTTTAAAATGTATCCCTGTAAATGCCATGTTTGTTTTGATCTGCTCAGCCTGCATTGGGAGAGGTTATAAGAGATTTACCTATAAAACTCTTGATTATATCAACTACATTGCATAGTGGTGTTGTCTTTATGCGAAACAGCAGGAGAAATATTCCACTGGTCTTAATACTGAGAGTGGTTGTGATTCTCCTAAGAAACAAATATATTTGTTACTATGAACCTCCTAACTTATTGAGTTTTTCGTTTTACATTGTCTGCTAAAAAACCTACAGAAAAAACAAAATTGTGGTCAACTTCCCTGGAATGTGTAAAAGAGAAAGATGCAAACAGGGAAGAGAACAGCAGTACAATGATGCACATGGCAGTGTCTGTCCCACCACCCAGATCTAGCCTTCACAGTGGACTTGACCCCATGAGTCCTTCCAGAGTTGTGAGCAAAAGCTACAGAAACTGTTTTTCATGAGACATATTATGAGACTCTGGGTATAAGCAATGCTGCTCTGGACACAGGTGAATACATGGCAGGAGAGAGCATTTCCCTTCCCATTTGTGCTCTGACACAAGTAGGACTGAGTTACTGTTTTGGCACCTTAGGAGTTTGGCAGTTAAAGGACAGTAAGGTTTATGCTGAAGAAGGACTTGTTCTTCCCAGAGGGGCAGTGGCACCTAGCACAGCAGAGTCTCAGTGAAGACAGCCAAGAATGGCTGCAGACTGATCCTGAGACACATGGAAATTTCAGAAATGCTTGAGGAGAAATTCTCAGGCATGAGTTCCTGCACTTATAAGGATGAGGGCTAAACAATGTGTGGAATTTAGGTACAAATGCTAATATTAGTGCATTATTTCCTTAGGATGGTGGGGCCTGGGATTATTTGGGCTTCTTGTTTTGATACTAGCTCCAATTACCTACTCTTATTTTCTTTAATCTTACTATTTTAACATTAAAAAGTTTTATATTGTGGTATATCTCTTATTAATGCACATTAGATAATGACTTAAATAATTAGATAAAACTAATTATTAAATACATGATTAACGAATTGATATTTCACAGTAGAAGAAACTCAAATGATCAATAAACATGTGATGCCAGTAGGAGCTTGTGGTGGACAGAATAAGGATCCCTCGGAGATGTCCACCACCTACTCAGCAGTACCTTTGAATGTGTTGCCTTATATGGCAAAAGGGACTTGATGTGGTTAAGGATTTTAAAATAGGGAGAGTATCCTGGATTAACCAGGTGGGTTAGTCAAGGATGCTTATAAAGCAGAAGGTGGAGGCAGAAGAGTCAGAGGAGATGGTGCAATGCAATAAGAGGTCAGAGTGACACAGCCATGAGTCAAGGAATGTGGGCAGACACTAGAAGCTGGAAAGGGCAAGGAAGAGATTCTTCCCTAGAGCATCCAGAAGAAATGCAACTCTGTAGGCATCTTGATTTTAGCACTGTAAGACCCATGTAGGACTTCTGACCTCAAGAACTGTAGGAAAATAAATGTGTTGTTATAAGCTATTAAATTTGTAGTAATCTGCTACAGCAGCAATAGAAAACCCATATAAAACTCCAATGAGATACACTTTATTCCTACTAAATTTTCTTTTGTGGATAGCACTAAATTTTTAGAGAGTTTAGGAAATATAGAGCTCATATACCACTAGTATAATATAAATTGGTACATTTCCAGAAGGTAAGCTACATGGACCAAGTTCTAAGTCCTTAAAGTAATTTTACCATTTTGACCCACTAAACTAAACTTCAGGAATTTATAGTGAGAAAATAATCAGACACATGTACAAATATTTTTGCATAGTGATTTGTATTCAGATATTATATATGCCAAAACTGGAACCAAATTAAAGATCCAATTATATGGAAATGGTTTAGACAAACTTGACTATATCCATGCCAAGAAGTATTATACAGTGGCCAACTCCATAAAATGTTAAGGGAAAGAAGCAGACACCAAAACTTATGTAAATTACAACTCTAATATTGTAAAGGTAGACATAAATAAAGTTATATACAGGAAAAAATTAATTACAATACACTAAAATAACTGATTATTTTTGTATTATAAGATTTTGTGTTATTTTTATTTTCACCTTTTTATAGTAGTGATTTTTTAAACGTATTTCCCACAGAATTAATGCATTACTTTTATAATCATAAAAATTAAATATGAAATGTATATTTAATATACTGTTATGAGGAAACTCAATACATAAAACATATCATCGTTGCTATGTCAGGAGTGGACGTGGCAAGCTCAGAATCCTCACCGTTCTTCTTTTTGTACCATTGTCCTGCAGCCCTCCTTTTCCCCCTCCCCCCTTTCCTGGATTCCCACGGACCTCTGAGCTTCTAGGGAGCATAGTGTGAAAATCACTGACCTAATCCAGTTCACTCATTTTGCTGAAATCCAAGAAACCTAAGTGAAAAACTATGCTAGATCTAGAAGAAATGTTTTCTAGCTCCTAAGGCAGTGTGCTTCCAGTTATATCAAACTGCACTTCACATTTCCCCCAGACTGGTTTGAAAAAAGTATGAGTATCTGAATGCCTCCTTCTCTACTGAGACATGTTGCTATAGAAAAAAGAAAAAAAAAAAAAAAAAAAAAGAGGAATCCAGTTCATGCTTAGCAACTCAAATAAGAGGAATGTTTAGTCCACAAATCCATTTGGAATCTTGAAAATCTTAGCCTTTTGTCTGTGCCCTGTAATCCTTTATGGGAGAAAACATATGTATTTTGTTTGTCAATAAAAGAGTTGTAGTGTTTTGTTTTTTTCTTTTAATTGGGCCTCAAATACACAGAACTTACTGTAGAGTTGCTCATTCTTTCCATGTTGTGTTCACTGGCAATGTTGAGCTATGTCCTGCAATTGCTGCCTAGCCAAAGTGGGTAAGTTGTGCTGCACCTCAGTTCCTCTCATAGAGCAGGAACACCAAACTGTGCGGCTGTCTTTGTTGTGTTGTACTGATAGTGATGTTCTGAGCTAGGAATGCCTGAGGCAGTCACCTGGCCCATATTTCTCATAGGGAGCCCCCATGGACATTTTCCCCACTGGGGCCAAAGTTGTGGCTGGACTGGCCCTTATGGTTCTTATGACTCCAGGATATACTTCAGCAAAAAGGAAATTTTGACAAGATGTATCACTCTTGTGATTCACAAGTCCTGGAGGGTATAGGCAGGGGTCCCCTGTTAGTAACCAGGCCACACAGCAGGAGGTGAGCGGCGGGGAAGTGAGTGAAGCTTCATCTGTATTTACAGTCACTCCCCATCGCTGGCATTACTGCCTGAGCTCCACCTCCTGTCAGATCAGCAGCGGTATTAGATTCTCATAGGAGCACGAACAGTACTGTGAACTGCGCATGTGAGGGATCTAGGTTGTGCGCTCCCTATGAGAATCTAACGCCTGATGATCTGAGGTGGAGCTGAGGCAGTGATGCCAGCACGGGGGAGCGGCTGCAAATACAGATTATCATTAGCAGATAAGTTTGCACAGAGACCATAATAAATCAATTGCTGGCCGACTCATATCAAAACCCTATGAGTGAGTGGCAAGTGACATTTAAGCTGCATCTGATGGCAGGCTTTATAGTGGCAAGTGAGTGAATGTACTTCAGTTGTACAGCTGCATCTGGTGGCAGGCTTTAAGTCGGAATCCGACACTTATTTTAGTCTGAGTGTGGCCTGCACGTTATTTCATTTACATGAAATAATGTAAATCATCCACACCTCTTTCCCACACTGCGCACTTGTCTCAGTGATAGTTTTGGTAAGCTAACCCTAGCCAAGATGAGTAAAAAACAAACGTCACTGGAGAGCTTCTTTGAAAAGGGGGAAAACCCAATGATGAGACAGCAGAAGACTCTCTAAGACTGCCAACAAAAAGAAAGCTGCATTAAAAGAAAATATCGAGTTCTACTTAAATTACAACAGGGTTCATTGTAACAGGTGATTCACATTCTTCAAGCCGGTTTTGTATAATATGTGGCAACTGGCTATCCAACGAAGCCATGAAACCTTCAAAACTGCTTCACCACATGGAGACCAAGCATGCTGCATTAAAAGACAAGCCTTTCTTCGTAGAACAGAAGCAATTATTGAAGGCCACCACTACATCAAGCGTGTCTGCACTGAGAGCATCATTCTTAGTGGCTAACCGCATTGCTAAAGCTAAGAAGCCCTTTACTATTGGTGAAGAATTGATCCTGCCTGCTGCTAAGGAGGCTGCAGTTCAAAAGGTAGCATGTGTTCCTCTTTTGGCTAGCACCATAACTAGACGCATTGATGAAATAGCAGAGGATATTGAGGCACAATTGTTAGAGAGGATTAATGAGTCGCCGTGGTACACAATACAAGTTGACAAGTCTACCGATGTTGACAATAAGGCAACAGTGCTTGTATTTGTGTGATATATTTTTCAGGAGGATGTGCATGAGGATATGTTATGTGCACTTTTGTTGCCAACCAACACCACAGCTGCAGAACTATTCAAGTCTTTGAGAATGATTACATATCAGGAAAACTGAATTGGTCATTTTGTGTCGGTATATGCACAGACAGAGCGGCTGCCATGACTGGACGTCTTTCTGGTTTCACTACTCGGGTCAAAGAGGTCACTGCTGAATGTGAGTCTACGCACTGTGTCATCCATAGAGAAATGCTGGCTAGCCGAAAAATGTCACCCGAACTTAACAATATTTTTCAGGATATGATTAAAATTATCAACCACATTAAAGTACATGTCCTTAACTCATGTCTGTTCACTCAGCTCTGTGAGGAGATGGACACACGTCTTCTCTTATACACAGAAGTGAGATGGCTTTCTAAAGGTAGATCACTGGCCAGAGTTTTTGAGTTACGAGAGCCGCTCCAGAGATTTCTTTTAGAAAAACAGTCACCGCTGGCAGCACATTTCAGTGACACAGAATGGGTCACAAAACTTGTTTACTTGTGTGACATATTCAACCTGCTCAACAAACTCAATCTGTCACTTCAGGGGAGAACGACAACTGTGTTCAAGTCGGCAGATAAAGTGGCTGCATTCAGAGCCAAACTGGAATTATGGGGGTGATGAGTGAACATTGGGATTTTTGACATGTTTCAAACATTAGCAGAGATTTTGAAAGAGACTGAGCCAGGGCCTTCTTTCTCCCAACTGGTGCATGATCACCTATCTCAGGTTTCTAAAGAGTTTGAGCATTACTTCCCAACCACACCCCTAGATGGGACCATCTAGTTGCAGGAAAACAAGCTCAGGGATCCCACTGATTCTGCATTATGGTGAGTTGTATAATTATTTCATTATGTATTACAATGTAATACTAATAGAACTAAAGCACACAATAAATGTAATGCACTTGAATCATGTCGAAAACATCCCCACCCACAGTCCGTGGAAAAATTGTCTTCCACGAAACCGTTTCCTGGTGACAAAAACCTTGGGGACCGCTGGTATATGGTATGCTCATGGGTCACACACCAAGTTCTCAGGTAAAGAGAGTGAGAGAGCATGAGAGTAGATCTGGGGCTCTACCTTTGTTAGTGTCCAAAGGTGAGGTGCCTAGAGTTTCCTCAGTTCACTCTTTATTGGCTAGTTTAAAGCATAAGAGCAGGAAGTAGGGTGTGGGAAGGGAGAAGTGGGATCACTCAAGTACCCAGGGCTTTCTGAAAGAGGGACCTTCATGCCTGGGAACATCTAATTCCTCATCTAGTTGTTTTGCTAGTAGCTGTGCCATAGGTGGCAATATATTGATTCAAGATGGATATCTTTTGAATTGGATAGCTCAGCAATCAAATGCTTAATATCAGACGTATATAATACAATCAAAAAGCTTAATATTAGGCCCTTATGCTCCGTCTGATTTGTCACAGCCAATCTGTGTGACTCTTACTAGGGAATTTCATAGTCCCTATAACTGCATTGATTTTTCAGTAATTTTCCCCCAGGCATGACAAATAGGCTCAACATGTTCTTTATTATATTTTATATTTTATTTATATGTTGTTATATTTTATTTGTTCATTATAGATATAATTTACATATTAGATAGATATTCTTAATAATAAGATAAATTTAAAATTTATTCACAGCAAATTTTCACCTTTTTCACTAGTTTAGTATTTCTAAACGTGAAAGCAGTTCACACTTCATTTAAAATACGTTACATAAGTATTTCCGCAACTATGTTTTAAGTTATTCTGAAAAACTTATATTGTACATGTAATACTATATATATTGGTTATCCTTTGTTGTGTAACAAACCACCTACATTTAGTGGATTAAAAAAACCACCATTCATCAGTTCACAATACATGGGTTAGCAGTTTGGACTAAATTCAGCTGAATCATCCTGCTGACCTTACGTGGGTTGACACATGTGGCTGCAGTCAGCTGGTGGCTCTGCCAGAGCTGAATGGTCTAAGATGGCATCATTCTCATAACTGGCAGTTGGAAGGCTACTGGTCAGGATGCCATGGTGCTCTTCAAGGGGCTTCTCTTACAAGCTAACTGGGACATGTCTTCATGCCTCTTCTAGTAGATTTAGATAAGCGTTCCTTTACTGCCATATGTTCTTCTATTCATACTCATTAATTCAGCAAAGGTCAACTATGTGCCTAGCGATATGTGGAAAAGATTTAGAAATATATGAAAGATTTTGCCTTATGTAGATTATACTATACTATTTGGGAAAATTAATCAATGTAGAAAAAAATTAACTGTCTGGTGGAAGGTACATTAAGCCAGTGGGGAAAATAAACCTATCTACCTGTTATCAAATACTTAATTACATATAAATATGAAATTAAACACTATAAAAGCCCTTGGATATCCATATTTTCTATCAAAGTAAGTAAGCCAATTTTTATACTTTTTTTTCCCAAAAAACAGTGCTATTATGTGACATAGGAAAACTTGAGAGCATTTTCCTCAAAAATTATTTAAAACTGAACAGAAAAGTGGACAGAGGTTATAAAGGACATTTTCAAAATCAAGCCAGAAAAACAGTTTTCTCAGATGCAACTTTACTTTGATAGTGGATATGTGTTTACAGTATATTGAACAGACACATACTTCAGACTATAATGAAAGCAAAACCTTTTTCTAGTACCCACCAAGTTGATAAAATGATCTGCATACCTAGTCTACATAGTTTTGTGGAAAGTCACAAAGAGAATAACCAGAAGAGAAAGTAGAAGGAAAATAACAAAAATCTGAACTTGAAGTTATGGACACTTTATTTTAATCTACCCAAAATTATTAAATTCGATATATTAATTCCCTTTGCCATCTTATTAATCTTAGTAGATTATTGGACATGCAATCAATAAAATATACATGGGAGCAAATTCACCTAAAATTGGCTGCAAATTTCATATTATTGAGATCATAACTCTGGGTTATTACTTTTTTCACAAAAAAGTCAGATTTCCATAAAACCCAGTAGAGGAAATATGTATACCTAAGGGGGAGAATATTTCTCACCTTTATAGGCACTGAAATTGAATGTGTTTTACTCACAATCTATTGTTCATAGCTGCTGTCATAAATTTTAAAGGTTCAAGAATTCACTTTTTAAATGAAACAATGACCATTCTTCTACTGAGATCCCTCAATATATCCCCAAAGAAAACTCAGCATTCCACATTTTCTATAATCATTTTACATATATGATTTTCTTGTTATGTGAAATAGAGAACCTTCACACTACCAAAAATAAATACTGCTTTACTTGTTAAAGATTGAGTAGAGTTTGGCTTTTCAGGAAACTGCAGTATATGAGACACAGGTTCAGCCTACAAATCTATAAGGCAAAATAAATCGTTGTGCAGTGCTTTCAAATGCAAAAGAAGTAAATTTGGAGAGAAGGACATTTTGTACAGAGATAAACAAGGAATGCATTCATGAAACGAGAAAGCATTAAACTAGGTTTCACAGGAAATGAATGAACCAGAGAGAATATTTCCCTCTAAAAACAGTATCATGGGCCTTGTTCAGGAGCGTGTATACCTGGATTGAGTGACTAGAACAGAGTGGAGGACAGGAGGCTGGATTCCCAAGGGATTGAGAGTAAAGAGTAGTACCACATGAGAGATGAGTATAGCTGTGAAACACAGGAAGAGAGTAAATTCAATATAAAAAAAATATTTTTTTAATTTTTAAAAGGACTTTCTTCAAACTCACTAAGTTGTTAAACAAGTTTTAATATTTACCAACACATTCCTGAAAAATAAAATAAAGGTTTAAAGAGAGAAGGTAGAGATAGCATTGTGATATATTTAATTTTTATGTTGAAGTATAAAATATCATGGGTATCTTGTTGATATTAATGGTAAAAAGGAGGATCTTTTTTTCCCACTAATTCTATCTTTATGTTTCAATTTCAGTAAACAAATGACTGAATAAATAAATGTATTAATACATAAATAAAACAAGAACAAATCCTAATATATATTTTCAATTACCATCTTATCTCTAACTAGTCTTTAAAAATAGAAAGCATAACCACATTATTTGAGTTCCAGGACTACAAATCCCTAAAAGATTTCCTTTGTTCAAGTTGAGGCAAGTACTATATTTTATTCATCCTTTTGCACATACTTACAGTTATAGATTGGAATACTATATTTAGGAATGCATAATTATCAATTCATTTAGCAATTATCATTAAAAATAACCAGTTCTAAGTTATCAGCTTCCTCCTCTATATTTTAGCTTAAATCAAATCTATGTGGTAGACCAGTATCTCAGCATATGGTCTGTTTTTCTTACATCATAGTGGTTTGCTACAAATCATTTTGTTCTAAAATATTTATCCTTTACCTTCCATTCCCATTGCTGCCACCTTTCAGAACCTCTTCCCTAAGAGTTTGGCTAATCTCTCTGCTTCCAATCTCTGCTTCACACTTGAATCTGCCTTCCTATCCCTGCCTCACCAACACCATCACCAGTCTCTGCTGAAAAGCTCTCAAAAAATCATCTTTCAAATCACATTTTTTCGTATCAAGGAGTGCTCAATAAGAGCTAGTTCTTCTATCCACAAATCCAAAATCTTTAGTTACATTTGTAAAGACTTTTACATTCTCTGAGTACGTATTTCACCCAAACTTATTTCTCAGAACTTCTCAGCATAGATACTACATTTCAACCAAGTTTACCTCTTTATTGTTTCTTACACATCCTTAGTCATTTCATTAGCATTTGTATCTTTGCTCAGCTTTTTCCCCAAAACCATGTCCCCCAGTTCCTTGGAAAGTCTCTCTTTGTCCTTCCTATATAACCAAACAATATTTATCATGTAAAACCTAAATCAAGTTCCATTAATTAAGCTTATAATCAGTTTCCTAGAATTCTGGATGCCTAGAATTCTAGAATTCAATTCTAGCATATTGAATTCCATTAAGTCTGGCACTTTGTTATTTTCTGATTTGATAAGTATACAACACCAACACATTCTATTGTATTTGAAGTACATATAGTCATCCAAAGTATGTATGCATTGTACTTGATGAATGGTTTACCCACGCAAACTCATGAGATGTGCTTATAGAGATAGGCTCTAATAGTCAAGAGTGAAGTCAAGGTTTCTCCTCCAGTTGTCATTCTCATATCACCCCAGTCTCTGTACCCTTTTTCACCTAACCCATGTGTCTCTGCCATCTTAATGACACCACATTCTCCTGCATATCATTTCTCTAAAACCTTGTATGTTTCTCTTGAGTGAGTCGCTTCCTCTGAAAAATACCTCTGAACCAACATATTCTATCTCCCTTCTTCATTGTCTCATTCTTCACTTTCTCTCTCCTTCTCTTTCTTTTTCCCTCTTTATATAGTGGGCTCATCTTTTCTCATAACTTTGCCCATGTCCTCCAGGTGAATAAACTGTATATCCTCATTTCCTTTCTGATATCTCTCCTGAATTTCATGCTCATATTTCTAGTAGTTTCTTGCATATTTTTACTTGTATTCATCTTTTGTATATTACTTATGATAGTTAAACCTCTTGATTTTTTTTCAAAATTCATGTTTTTGAAATCTTCTCTCTACTAATGTAATTACCATCTTCTCAGTAATTCTCTACCGAAGTCTCAGCTGTGTTTTCTATTTCTGCTTTCCCAAATGTCTGGTGTCTTCCTGAGCAGCATGATTCAATAATTGATATAGAACTTGTCAAGTGAACCACGTTTATTGCTGTGTTTGGAACAAAAGTGCATGAAAGTTCTTTCTTTTACTTGGGTAATGTTTCAAAATTTATGGGAGGTATTCCACTAAAATAAAATACATCCCCTCTCACCACTTCATTTCAACATTGTACTGGAAATCTTACCTAATGCAGTAAGACAATAAAAAGAAATAAAAGATACGCAAATGGTAGAGGAAGAAATAAAACTATCTTTCTTTGCGGATGACATGATTGTCTAAAAATCCAAACAAATTGGCAAAAAATTCCTGGAACTAGTAAGTGATTATAGCAAGATTTCAGAATACAAAGTTAATTTACCAATGCCAATCACTTTCCTCTACACCAGAAATGACCTAGTGCAATTTGAAATTAGAAACACAATGCCATTTACATTAGCAAACAGAAAAACAAAATACTTAGGTATAAATCTAATAAAGTATGTACAAGATTGATATGAATAAAATTATAAAACCCTGATAAAAAAATAAAAAACTAAATAAATGGAGAAATAGTCCATGTTCATGGATAAAAAGACTCAACAAGATGTCAATTTTTCCCAAGCTGATCTACAGATTCATTACAATCTCAGTCAAAATCCCAGCAAGTTGTTTTGTGGATATTGACAAACTGATTCTAAAGTTTTATATGGAGAGGCAAAAACCCCAGAATAGCCAACACAGTATTTAAGGAGAAGAACAAAGTTGGAGGACTGACACTACTTCATTTCAAGACTCACTCTAAAGCTACAATAATCAAGACACTGTAGCATTGGTGAGAAAAAAAATAGACAAATAGATCAGTGGAACAGAAGAGAGTGACCAGAAATAGACCCCCATGAATATAGTCAACTGATCTTTGACAAAGGAGCAAAGCTAATACAATAAAGAAAAAAAGTTTTTTCAACAAATGGTGCTGGAACAACAGGGCATCCACATGCAAAAAATGGATCTTACTCAGACTTTACACCCTTCACAGAAGTTTACTAAAAATGGATCATAAGCCTAAATGTAAGATTCAATATTATAAAACTCCTAGAAGATAACTTAGAAGAAAACCTACATGACTTTGGGTATGACAATGACTTTTTAGATAAAACACCAAAGGGATAGTCCATGAAAGTAATAATTAATAAACTGGACTTCATTAAAATTGAAAACTTCTGCTCTGCAAAGGACAGTGTCAAGAAGATTAGAAGACAAGTCACAGACTAGGAGCAAGTATTATAAAAATATATCTGATAAAGGATTATTACCCCAAATGTACAAAAAACTCTTAAAACTCATCTATAAAAAGACAAACAACCCAATTTAAAAATGGGCAAAAGACCTGACCAATGTATATCAAGAAGATATACAGATGACAAGTAAGCACATAAAAAGTTGTTCAACATCATATGTCATTGGGAAATTGCAAATTAAAACAGCAAGGAGATACCATTACACTCCTATTAAGATGGTCACAGTTGAAAACGCTGACAACACCAAATGTTGATAAGGATGTGGAGCAAAAAGAACACTCATTCATTACTAGTGGAATGCAAAATGGTACAGGCACTTTGGAAGACAGTTTGGCAGTCTCTTACAAAACTAAACACACTCTTACTGTGCAATCCAGCAATCAATCTCCTTGGCATTTACTCAAATTAATTGAAAACTTATGTCCACACAAAAACCTTCACATGGATGTTTATAGCATCTTTACTTATAATTGCCAAAGCTTTGAAGCAACCAATTTGTTCAGTAGGTTAATAGATAAATAAACAATGGTATAGACACATAATGAAATATTACTCAGTGCTGAAAAGAAATGAGCTATCAAACCATGAAAAAGCATGGAGGACATTTGAAGCCATATTACTAAGTGAAAGAAGCCAATCTAAAAAGGGTACATATTATGAATCCAATTATATGACATTCTAGAAAATGCAAAACTATGGTGATAGTAAAAAGTTCAGAGGTTGCAAGGGCTTGAGGGAAGGAAGGATTAAATAGGTGGAGCACAGAGGATTTTTAAGATGGTGAAACTATTCTGTATGATATAGTAATGGTGGATACATATCATTATACATTTTTTGTCAAAACCCAGAGAATGTACAACACCAAGAATGACTCCAATGTGAACTCTGGACTTCCTGTGATAATGATGTGTCAATATAGATTCATCCATTGTACCGGGGGCAGGGCTATATGAGAAATCATTCTACCTTCCACAAAGTTTTGCGGTGAACCTAAAACTGCTCTAAAAATATAAAGTCTACTTATATGCCAAAAAAATTTTTAAAAACACAAAAGAAAAAATAAGAATACATTTTCTTTCAAAGGCAAGACAACAATGTTTTAATTTCTTAAAAAGTACAACATTGGTATTTTCTACCTGTAGATCACACAGTAAGTTTGAAGTTGTGTGATAAATTATCACAGATTCTTAGGGAATTACATTTCTAGAAACACACTTGCATTTCTTGTCATTGTCCTCTTCCTTTATAATAGGAACAGCCCAAGTTAAGCTTGCATAAATTTAGGGGGAATGACTTCTTTACATGAGTGAGAGAATGTAGAAATTAAAAACTCTAGAAAGAGTCTGGAGAATAAAACCCTAGGGAAAGCATACCTTGAATACTCTAGACCAATAAGCAGAGTTTTCAGGATAGGTGGATAGCTTTCATTTCCTAATTACCCAAGTAATATACAATACAATTCTACACAAGTGAGATAAATGCCTAATTGAGGTCAGCCCGGCTAACACTGAAGTCTGGTTGTCAATGTCTCCCAGGATTCTTGTCTATTTTTCTCTTTGCTTCTGTGTCTGCTCTGATACTGATTATTTTCTGCTCTTTGCCTATCATTCTATTTTTGAACAACTACCCTAAGATAGAAACCAGTAATGCAAGAGGAACTGTAAAAGCTGCTTTCAACTTTCAGATGAATGGCTTTCCTGTCTGAAAGTTACCACAATTGCTTTCCCTGAATAACCAGCTCTCATTGTTTTATGAAAGGTCCTCATCTGCTATGCCATGCACCTAAAGACTAAGGCTTGCAACACACTATTTTTTCATGCTGTACTTTGATGCCTATTGTAAAGCTTCTGAATGATTGACAGGTGCCAACTAGACAAGTTTCCATGTGGTAAATCTTAAAACATATTTCGAAGGCAGTAAAAAGAACACTGCTAAAAATGTTTTGCCTCTTTTAAGACTGATCAAGCAGTTTAACTGGTAAATCCCCCCTTAACGTAAAAGAACAAAAACTGTTAAACTACTACATATAATTTTTATTATTAAGCAGCAATGTTATTTATTTTTTGACAAAACACTTTACTTCCTTGCAAAGTAGGAGGAAAACCCTAAATCAAAATGCTTATTTTATAGAAGTAATGCCACTCAGTTGACTAATATCCAGCCACTGACTAAGGGTAAAATATTGAAGAGTGATGCACTCAGCTGCTTAAACATCTAAACAGTAACTAAACTGAAGAATGTGAGATGACAAAGTTTATTTCTCATAATTTCTATGTATTCAGTTTCATAAAGAAGAAAAAATATATTCTCTGGCAATGGTATCTTTTACAAATAGAAAGTATAAAACTACTTTTGTAGAGGAGTAGCAAAGAATTTGGGCTCATCTTCATATTATCACATTAATATCTATTGAATTCCTACCAATACAAGGGGCTGTGAGTAATGTAACCTTCGGACCCTGTTAGCTAGACAAACTGATAATGTAGTTGTACTCTTTTTGATCCTAGTTCTCCTCAAGATTAAGATCATGGGGTAAGAAATGTACTCAGTGTAGTTAACTTATTCTGCAACAAAAAATGTATGGGTAGAACTTGGAATTTCTTGAGTGTATAAATAAATTTTAATTATTTATGCTATGTTTCCCTTCCAATGACATAATATAATTTTTATGCTAAAAATCAAAATCTCTACAAGTCAGACCTCTGTAACTTTTCCACTAACTGTAATATATATATATTTTTTTAGCAGTTAATTTTGTTTTTTTAATTTATTTATTTATGGCTGTGTTGGGTCTTCGTTTCTGTGCGAGGGCTTTCTCCAGTTGCGGCAAGTGGGGGCCACTCTTCATCGCGGTGCGCAGGCCTCTCACTATCGCGGCCTCTCCCATTGCGGAGCACAGGCTCCAGACGCGCAGGCTCAGCAGTTGTGGCTCACGGGCCCAGTTGCTCCGCGGCATGTGGGATCTTCCCAGAGCAGGGCTCGAACCCGTGTCCCCTGCACTGGCAGGCAGACTCTCAACCACTGCGCCACCAGGGAAGCCCTGTAATATTTTAAATGTATATTTTCTGAGAAAATAAGGTTTTGAAATAGCATTGAAATAACATTTCTTGTGATTTTGGGTTATAGCAATGTTGTGTAATGCGATGAATAAACATGTGTAAGTTTGCTGTAGTATATTATTTATTTTATTTTGTTGATTTTTCAAAGAATATGAGAAGTATGGCATAAAACATATATATATTAAACATTCAACCAATATTTAAAATGACATAGAATAAGAATCAAGTCCCAAAAGGGAGAGGAGGAAATAATGTGTGTGTGTGTGAGTGTGTGTGTGTGTGTGTGTGTGTGTGTGTGTATGAAAGTACTCTCATAAATAAAATTTTCTGTCCTGTCATGAGAATTTTTTTCTAGATGAAAATACTAACAAGAATATCTCATATTTCTTCTTATTTAAAGAACACTGACCTAAGTACTGGGTAGTCTTTCAACAAGATATTTATAAAATAATATTCCATATTATCCATATAGATATTTTCATATAAGCTTCAAAGAAACTAAGGCATAATGTTAAATCACAGCCCTAAGGAAATTTCTATGGAGGGTTAAAGAAATTGAAATAGGGTTGAAGATTACTGGTAATCTGACTTGCCACAGGTGCAGAACCTAAGGAAACTAAAGCAGTGATTCTCAAGGTGTGGTCTCCAGATCAGCATCAGAGAAGATCTTATTCGTGTGACTATTCAGGTCCTACATCAATTCTATTGAATCAGAAACTTCTAGAGCAGGGAAGGAAATCTTTATTTTATCAAAGCTCTTCTGATGATTCCGAATCACACTAAAGGTTGAGAACTCCTAATCCAGTGCGACATTTCTCAGAATGTGTTTCATGGAACGTTAGTTCCAGGAAGTATTCCAGGGAGGAAAAAATAATTGTTCTAGTTAAAAAACAAAACAAGACGTTGTGTGAAAGTTAAACAGATTTCTTTACTCTAAGCTTTTCTCAGGGTTTAATGTGATACACTTGCCTTAATACCACAGAGCTGGTTCTCCAACCAACAGCATTAGTATCACAGGGGAGCCTGTTAGAAATGTATATATCAAATCCCATCCTGAAACTACTGAATTTGAATCTGCATTTTACTGCACATTAAGTTTGCAGAGCACTGTGCTGAAGCGTGAACTAGGGGATATGACAGAGTGCAGATATGATATGCAATCTGTTAAAAATGCAGTGGAGCCAGTAATGGGAAAACCTGATCCAGAGATGTGTGTACAACATATGGTTAGAAATCATTTATGTCTAGGATAACCTGGATTGCAAAAGGCAGAAGAAAAGCATCCCCTTATACAGGATTCTTTTTCACTGTGAGTCGGGGGGCAGGTGGCAGAGCTGGGGTTAGATGAAGAGGATGTCTTAGAAATAACCAGAACACTTGTTTTCAAACGTTTAATGTTGTCTTCAAGGTACTGTCAACCAGAGAAACAGAAAGTAAAAATATTAGTCTATGAACGTAGGAAAAGGAGATGTGTACAAAGATAGTTGATTTAATAGAATATATTTAAAAATCTCTTTTTACTAAACGTATTTGACTTTAAACGGCAAAACCTTAGAGTAGTTCACATTGAAAGAATGGTTCCAGGAAGGATTTAAATAACTTTGGAATTAATGCAAAATGAGAAAAGTCTTCCAATAATAACATGGTCATATCCAGTGGTTTCTTCCTTAAAGCCACATAATATTTTCCTCACATTTCCAACAGAGCATCAGCTGGATGGTCTAAAATTACCAACATCTATAAATAGCTACGGTATTAAAGCTATCATTAAGAAATCAGAGGTAAGATATAATAATGTGTTTTATGCTACACACTCTAGAAATATACATAATTTATGATAAAATTAGAAGCAAAAATGTAAAAGAAGATAATTCATCTAATTTTTATAAAATGTTTGTATGACATTAAAAGTAATTGTAGTTTGGAAGTTTTGCCTACTTGTGTAAAAATACTAGCTATTATTTCACTATAGTTAAAGTGACTCACAACTGTGAACCCAGTAAGATGCAATTTTATTGAGCTATTAATTTAAAAAATAATAATTTTCTGAAAAACATAAATATCTAGAAAGTGATCATTCTTCTTACTATTATTAGAACATAATGATGATGCTATTTGATGCCATCTCATATAGTACTGTTGTAAATATACCAAAATATTTTCAAGTAGAATTATACTAAAAACATATAATTACTTTAATGGAAAATAGTATTTTTCTTCTTACTATCTTGTGAAAATTAAAGCACTTAATTTTCACATATTAACTGTGTATTTAATTAAGGCTAGATAACTAGTCAGGCAAAGAAATAACCAGTACTAGAATTTGTAATACATGGGTCCAGATAACAAAAGAGAAATCCTATTTTGGAATGTAGTGGAAATTCTAATCATGCTTAAATTTATTATACATAGAGGACCATTTAAAAGCTACCATTTTGCCGTGAAAAAAGAGAATTTATTAAACACTTACCTTATAAAAGAGTTATTGAAGGAAAGGACTATGATTTGGGAAGCTGGTGCCTGTTAAGGAAAAACAGATGCTTTGATGCATTCATGCCCTCTACTCTCCCCTTTTGGCTTGAGAATCTTTCTTATATTTCCAAAGAAGAAGGTTTCTTTCAGGCCCACTTGTGAAAATATCACTTATGTGGAACCCCTGCTGCGTGAAGCAAAAAAAAAAAAAAAAAAATCACTAACTGTGGAAGAGATGTGTTTTTTCCTCCTCACTGCAAATGCATTTTCCTATGTTGCTTTCTTAATGACCTTGGAAACTTCTAAATAATCATTACAGGATCACAGGGATCTTGTGGCCATATATACACGTTTTTTTGGTCCATGTATAAACTTTGGCAAGACCAGTGTCTTTTTATCTTTATATCCCCAGCACCAACAACACTCCTCCTCAAGAAGATATTCGTGTATTTCTTGAACGCATGAATAGCCAGATCAGTAATTATCAGTGTCAAAGCAGAAGGACCCTTCTGCTTTATGAAATACAGAAGTTTTAGAAAGGTATTGGACTACACTGGGATTCATGAGTCTAAATAAAATCAATTATTTATTTAGTAGAATTATTGAACTTGAGGTCATTTAGTACTGCAGTTTCTTGTTTGGGATTTGTGGACTCAATTTAGCTGCTATTGTATTGGAAGTATCTGCGTTAGTTTTAATATTTCAAAAGGCCTAAACATTTGCACAGAGTAAGTAAAATTCTAAGATTCTTTGCTTTAGCTGAATTTATACCAATTATGATGAGTTTGTAGAGGCAAGTATATATGACATTAAATAATTTAATATATGCAATTTAAATGTGTGTATATACATGTATGTGTAGGATTTATATAAAGAAAAGTTAAAAGATAGGTTAAAAAGTTAGAAATAATTTCTCCCGTGCCAAATGATTCATCTAAGTCAAATGTCTAGTTGGTAAAAAAGCCAAGACAAACATCTGACTTTACTTCCTAATCTAGTATTCAGTTTCTGGAATAATAGGGAAGTTTATTTCACTACGAGGTAGGAACCACATCAAAGGAGAAAATGTAACAGCATTATCTTTCAAATTTAATAAAGCAACAAAGGTAAAAATTATGAATTTATATTCCATAAATAGTAACTAGGCTGTAGAAATACATGATAAGGCAATTATCTTTATTTGCCTTAGAGGAAAAGGATTTAGGATGCTAGAATAGGTTATAGGCCCAAGGCAAACAATTCATTCCTGTTTAGAAGACTATTTTTTTTTTTATTTTAGAATAATTTTAAATTTACAGAAAAATTGTGAATGCAGAAGTTTTCCTGTACTGCACATCCAGTTCCCCCTATTATTAACAACTTATATTAGTATGGTACATTTGTTATGCTTAACTAATTTAGATACATTATTATTAATTAAAATTCCATAGTTTATTCAGATTTCCTCAGTTTTTACATAGTGTCCTTTCTCTATTCTAAGATCCCATCCAGATATTACAGTATATCTATCATGTCTCCTTAAGCTCCTCTTGGCTCTAATAATTTCTCAGAATATCCTTATTATTAATAATTTTTACAGTTTTTAGAAGTACTGATCAAGAATTCTGTAGAATTTGCCTCAATTAGGGTTTTATCATGATTTTGTTGTTTTTATCATGATTCAGCTGGGCTTATGTGTTTTGGAGAAGACTGCAGAGATAAAATGCCATTTTCATCACACCATATCAAGGGTGTATAGCATATGTGACTTACTGTAGGTGTTAACCTTTATCACCAGACTGAGATGGTGTTTATCAGTTTTCTCCACTTTTAAGATATTTCCCCTTTCCATGCTGTACTGTTTAAAATAAAATCATTACAAATAATTCACACTTAAGAAATGAGGTATGCTTGACCTCCTTGAGGGAGGAGTATAGCTGTAACCATTTGCATGTATATTTAGATAAACAAGAGTTCATACTGTTTCCAATAATCCCCCTTGGATCCTTCTGGTCTCCTCCCCTTATCTCAGAATGTGATCTTATTTGGAAATACAGTTGTTGCAGATAAAGTTAAGATGAGGCCATATTGGAGTCCAGCAGATCCCCTAATCCATTATGACTGGGATTCTTATAAAAAGGGGAAATTTGGACACAGATAAACACACAAGGAAAACACTGTTGGTTCAAAACCTCAGGAATTCCCAGGTAAAATCTGAAATTGGCCCCCATACACACAAGGCAAGGACAGAGCAAAGAAAGAGGCAAATCACTGCAGACTGCTGGGTGGCAATTTTAAAAAGCAAGGGAACTTACTTGCAAGGTTTGTCTTGGACAGTGATAAGTTGAGTAGATCTCCACACCTGCCTGCCAGAATCTGAAGTGTTTACATAGAAAGGCTTGATTGGTTTCAGTCACATATACCATCCAGATGGTCTTGATAACATATTACTTTCTCAAGGCTATATCCTTGAAAATGGTTCCCACTGTGGGAATGCTGGGCAGAATGTACATTCCAAGGACAAGTGAGGGATGAGGAGCTTCAGATGGCCTGGGTCCAACTCCTGGGTCCACTGGCAGTGTCATCTTCTTGTTGACCTCCGCTAACACACACCATGTTAAGATTAAACATCTCCCAGCTACAAGCCAAGGAACTACCAGAATCTAGAAGAGAGACCTGGAGCAGGACCTTCCCTACTGACTTCAGGGGGATCCTGGCCCTAAGTACACCTTGATCTCAGATTTCTGGTCTTCAGAACTGTGAGATAATACATTTCTGTAAGTTAAGCTACCTAGTTTATGGTACATGTTATGGCAGCCCCTAGAAACTAATATGAGCAGTATCATAAATGTTAGCCTGTACCCTGAGAAGAACAGGTTGATCAATTAGAGTACAGTGTTATTGTACAGCTTTGCTTGCATTGAGTCGTTTGAAAATCCACTCCTTTCCAACGTTATTAGGTCAGCAGCCTATTCCTCACGTCTCTTCATTGAGGCTGTTTCATGTGATTGATTCACATATTAGGGTGTTCCATCACATTCTGCATTCTATCCTTGTGTCATTCAATTTTCTAAATGATTTTTTTATCTGCATAAAGTGAGGTTCTCATTTTGTGCTATAAAATTCTAAAGAGTTGGACAAATGCATAGTGTTATTTATTCAACTTTACAGTATCATACAGAATAGTTTCACCATCTGAAATAATCCCCTGTGTTTCACTTATTCAAACTACCCTACCTCTCCAACAAGCAAACTCCTGGAAAATATGAGTCTGTTTATTGCCTCTATTTTTGCCGATTTGGAATGTCATACAATCGGAATCATACATTAAGCCTGTTCATACTGGCTTCTTTCACTAAACAATATGCATTTAAGATTCACCCATGTCTTTTTGTGGAATAATAGCTCATTTTTTTTTTTTTTTTAACTTTGGGTTTATTTATTTATTTATTTATTTATTTATTTATTTATTTATTTATTTATGGCTGTATTGGGTCTTCGTTTCTGTGCGAGGGCTTTCTCTAGTTGCAGCAAGTGGGGGCCACTCTTCATCGTGGTGCGCGGACCTCTCACTATCGCAGCCTCTCTTGTTGCGGAGCACAGGCTCCAGATGCGCAGGCTCAGTAATTGTGGCTCACGGACCTAGTTGCTCCGCGGCATGTGGGATCTTCCCAGACCAGGGCTCAAACCCATGTCCCCTGCTTTAGCAGGCAGATTCTCAACCACTGCGCCACCAGGGAAGCCCTAGCTCATTTTTTTATCACAATAATATTGCACTGTGTGAATGTATGACAGTTTGGTAATCCAGTCACTTACTGAAGGACATCTTAATTACTTCCAGTTTTGGGCAGTTTTGAATGTCTGATATAAACATTAGTGTGCAGGTTTTTGTGTGGAAATAAGTTTCCAAATAATTTGAGTAAATACCTAGGAATGAAATTGCTAGATCATGACTCTATTTAACTCTGTAAAAAAGTACCAGGCTGTCTTCCGAAGTGGCTGTACTATTTTGTATTCCCGTTAGCAATGAAAGAGCATTTATTGTTGCTCTAATCCTTGCCAGTAATTGGTATTGCTAGGGCTTGGAATTTTAGCTATTCTAACAATGGTCTCTGACTCTTTTGAATTCTCACAACAAATGATGTTGATCATATTTTCACATGTTCTTTTCCCACCTATATATTTTTAAATTGAGGTAACTGTTCAGATTTGGGGATAATTTTTTATCAATTTCCTTATTGTTGAGTTTTAACAGTTATTTGTATTTTTTGAACATAAGTCCTTTATCATATATGTGTTTTACAGATATTTATTTCCAGTCTGTGGCTTGTCTTTTCATTCTCTTGGTAGTGTCTGTTATAGAATAGAAGTTCTTAATTTTAATAAAGTTTAACTTATCACTTTTTCTTTCAAAGATAGTAGATTTAATATCCAAAATATACGAAGAATGCATATAGCTCAATGGTAAATACACACACACACACACACACACACACACACACACACAAGCAATCCTATAAAAATAGGCAGAGGATCTGAATAGAAATTTTTCAAAGACATACAAATGGTGAACAGGTACATGAAAAGATGCTGAATATCACTAATCCTTAGGGAAATGCAAATAAAAACCACAATGAGATAACACCTCACATCTGTTAGAATGGCTATAATCAAAAAGATAAGAGACAAGTGTTGGAAACTGTATAGAGATTTCTCAAAAAATTAAAAATTGAACTATCATATGATCCAGCAATCCCATTTCTGGGTATATATTCAAAAGAATTGAAATCATGATCTCAAAGAGATATCTGCACTCTCATGTTCATTACAGCATTATTAAAATAGCCAAGTTATAGATATAACTTAAGCCATTGTGTTCAGATCTTTCTTTTCTAATAAATTACACTTAGTACTGTATATTTCCCCCTAAAGAATCCTTTTACAAGGTGTATTTTTATTTTTGTTTAGTTCATAATATATCTTCTCTTGAGACTTTTTGACTCATGTATTATTTAGAAATCTGTTTTTTAAAATTTTAATACTTGGGGAATTTCCAGATATCTTTCTGTTATTGATAATCTGTTTTCATCAACAGAAATCATAGTTTCATTATGGTCTCAAAACATACTTTGTATAATTTCTATTTTTTTTTAATTTGTTAAGGTACATGTTATTATTAAGTATGTGGTCTATCTTGGTGAATATTCCACATAAGTTTGAGAAGAATGTGTAATTTGCTCTTGTTGGATGGAGTATTCCATAAATGTCAGTTAGATCAAGTTGACAGATAATACTAATTAGGTCAGTTATATCCTTAACTGATTTTCCGCTTGCTTGGTCTAATAACTTTGGAAAGAGATTTGTTGAAGTATCCAACTATAATAGTTGCTTTGCCTGTTTCTCCTTTCAGTTTTATCAGTTTTTACTTCATATATTTTGACACTCTTGTTAGGAACATATACTTTTAGGATTGTTTTGTCTTCTTGGAGAACTGACCCATTTTTTATTACATAATACCTCCATTTATTCCTGATAAATTTCCTTGTTCTCAATTCTGCTTTGTCTGAAATTAATAGTGTTACTTCAGGTTTCTATTGTTTAGTTTTAGCATGGTGTATATCTTTTCTTATCATTTTACTTTTAATTTATCACAGGCTTTATATTGAAAGTAGGTTGGGTTTTTTTTGTTGTTGATTTTTTGTTTTGTTTTGTTTTTTTGTATACAACATGTAGTTGGGTCTTGTTTTATTACAGATTCTGACAATCTCTGTTGTTTAATTGGCATATTTAGACCCTTCACATTTTAAGTGTTTATTGACAGAGTCAGATTAACATCTATCATGTTTTTAACTGTTTTCTATGTATTGCATTTCCTCTTTGTTTCATCTCTCTACCCTCTCTTTTTTGCCTTCTCTGGTTCTAACTGAATATTATATATAATTCCATTTATCGTATCTCTTATCAAATATACTTTAAAAGAAACGTTTAGTTTTTTCACTAAATTTTCCATTATAATGTATCTACTAGTCTAACTAAGCCTACCTTCAGATAATGCTAGAGTCCATTGCACGTGGTGCAGGCACCTTATAACAGAATATTCCTAATTTTTCCCTCCCATTCTTCTTAACATTGCTGTACTTATCCATACGCTGTACTCATGTAATACATTGTTATTATTATTACTTTGAATAAAAATATCTATTATTATTTTTAAAGGAATTAAAGTTTATTTTAACAAAAGCTCCATAAGCAAATCTGTGTCAACAAAAGGCAGAGATTTGTACTGACTACAGTATAGACACTGTTATAGTATATCTGGTCCTTGACCACTTTGCAACTTAATTAATTTAAGAATGAGAAAAATAAAAGATTTCATTTTACCTTCATATATTCCTTTTTTGATATTCTTTGTGCAGAACCAAGATTGTGACCTATATCATTTCTTTCTCCCTGAAGAATTTTTCTTTAACATTTCTTGCAGGACTGGTCTGATGTCACAGTTTTTATTTATCTTAGCCTTTTTCTCCTTCACTTGAAGGCTTATTTCACTGGATATATAATTCTGTGTTGTTGGTGGTGGGGGGTTCCTTTAACATTTTAAATATTTCACTTTACTCTCTTATTGTTTGCATCATTTCTGATTATAAGTCTTCTGTAATTCTTATCCTCATTTCTATATAGAGAAGATGTTTTATTTCGCTGGGTTTTTTTAAGATTTTCCATTTGTCTATGGTTTTCTGCAGTATGACTATGATATGTGTGTGCAGATTTTTCAGTATTTATCCTGTTAGGTGTTCTTTTTTGGCTATTATTATTTCAAATATTTTTTCTACTTCATTGCCTCTTTCTTCTTCCAACTACACATATGTTACATCTTTTAAAATTGCATGTGGTTGAATATTGTGTTATGATTTTTAATTTTTTTTTTCTCACTGCATGTCAGTGTGGGAAGTTTCTATTGATGCACCATCAACCTCACTGTTTTCTTTCCGTAGCCTTGAACAGCCTGATGAATCCACATCAAAGGTGTTTTTCTTTGTTATGTTTTTAAAATCTAGCATTTCCTTTTGATAATTTCTTAGAGTTTACATCTTTCTGCTTACATGAACCATGATTTCTTTCATACTGTCTACTTTTTCCATTACAGCCCTTAACATATTAATTGTGATTATTTTAAGTTCCCTGTCTGATAATTACAATATCTGTGTCATATCTTAGTCTAATTTTGATGCTTCCGGTGTCTCTTCAGACTGTATTTTCCTTGCATTTCTTTCAAAGCCTTTCTTTGGCATGTTTTGTAATTGTTTTTTTGTTGATGAAATAAAGATGTATTTAGTAATAGGAACTGAAGTAAAAAAGACCTTTAATATAAGCACTTATATTGAACTGACGAGGAGTTGTGCTGTGTTTAATGTTTAATATAGCTAGCTCTAGGGGCCAGCATCTTTCTATTATTGTAGTGCTCTTGTTTGTGTCCCTTCCTGACTTTGTGCTTCCCTGTATACTCCTCAGGGAAGGTCTATGTCTTGCAGTTCTTTCATCCATAATCCATTCTTACACTGGTGCCCTGTTGATGTGGTGTTACAATGTGGGGCAGGCGAAACTTTCTACATAAACTTCTGGTTAAATCTCAGTATTTTGTTGGGCCTATGTGTCTTGGCTTTGACCTTAGCTGGTATTTTTGTGGTGATATAGGTTTATTTTCCCTTAGGTGAGGCACAAGAAGCCTAGAGGAGGCTGAAGTGGGTGGGAATTCCTGTCCCCTCTCCCAACTGAGATAGGGCTCTGATAAAGTCTTTTTCCCCTGGAAGTAGAACACTTTGGGTATATTTCACCATGATTACACTTTCCTTTCCCCTGCCAGAACCAAGAAGGTATCTTTGTCAGATCCTTACCATAAGAACATTGTAGGATTTCTAATGAAAAGGCCATGAAAATGTGAGAGACCCTGTAAGACTGTGGTCCCCAGGCGTTTCTAACTATCATGTTAGTTCACACTCAGCCTCCAGCAATATATCAAGATTACCATTTAAGTGTTCCTGCCTGTTTTATTTTTTTCCCAAGTGTATATTGACTGTGATTCTCCATATTCACCTGTCTGTCCAGATTCAGGATGGCAGTTTGTCCTGAAACCTCATATCTCTGTTGCATCCAAGAAAAGTTGTTGATTTTCAGTTTGTACAGGTTTCTCTTATTGTAAGGATTAGGGTAATGACATGTTGGACCTGAAACTGTAAGTTTCATTCCTTTTTCAGTTACACAAAAAGCTGCCATCTTCACATTGCTGTTGAAAATTTTGTTCTTACTTTGATAAACTTCACCTTCAGAAGGCTATTTTTGTTAATAAAAGAGAAACTCTATATTTCCTGTTACAGTTTAGAAAAATTCTAGAAAAACACCATCAATTTTAAGATCATATTGTAAACTTCAGTTTACCTGATGTGGCTAAATATTTATATTGCCTCTTATGCCAGTAGACAGAGCATTTGTTTTATAAAGGAATACATAATTTTCCCACAAGGGAAAGCAAATTTCATGCTAAACTCAGTATCTCCTAGATTTCTTCCCTTACATGGCAGAGTTGTAGGTGATGATACATTCTACTCTGCTCTCATCAAAGACTTCTTACCTCAACTATGGATATTCTTTGAATCAGACCATCCCACCAAACACACCATGTAGCCAACATCCAACAATCTGACCATTGTTTTCTCTGGCTATTTCAAGAATAAACTAGGCTAAGGCAATATTTTGTTAGAAATGTTGTTCTAGGGCACTAGAATCATGAAATGCAGTTATAGTTATCACCATTTGGGCATGATTATATTTTACCACCTTCAGGCCCAGTTCAGTGTGAAAAATAAAAAAATAGAAACCACATTTATTCTGTGTTTCAGTCTTCCCAATTGCCTTTCTTTCTCCTGACTCGAAACAGGATTGGTTTCTTCAGCTGCTATCTTCTTTTTATTCTTGCGTGACTATTGTGATTCTCCCTGAGAGATCAGCCTCCTCACATTACTTTCAGAAAAGTGAAACACCACTGCTACTTTAAGGGCAAGACTTCTCCACGTGAAGCCTTCCCAGGCTTTGTGTAGAGTTGTGGGCTGAGAGCTTCCAGAAGGAGGCGTGATTATGTTCCAGAAAACAACACGTGGTTTTACCACATTACCACTGTGCTCACTTTTGGCTTCTCCAAATGTTAATCTTAGCTGTTTACCACTGAGCCTGGGACAAACAGCTCCTATCCGGGATGCTTAAGAACAGGTCAGTGGAAGAGATCAGTCCCCAACTTGAGTCTCTTTTCCTATCCACACTCAGGAGCAGAAGCAATTTTTTTTTTTTTTTTTCAAAGAGATTAGAAGTGGTCCCTGATCAGATTCAGGGCCAGTTGCTTCTCAGAATGTTTGGTGATATTCTTTTTTTTTTTTTTTAAAGTTTAATTTTTATTTATTTATTTAGTTATGGCTGTGTTGGGTCTTCGTTTCTGTGCGAGGGCTTTCTCTAGTTGCAGTGAGCGGGGGCCATTCTTCATCGCGGTGCGCGGGCCTCTCACCATCGCGGCCTCTCTTGTTGCGGAGCACAGGCTCCAGACGCGCAGGCTCAGTAGTTGTGGCTCACGGGCTTGGTTGCTCGGCGGCATGTGGGATCTTCCCAGACCAGGGCTCGAACCCGTGTCCCCTGCATTGGCAGGCAGATTCTCAACCACTGCGCCACCAGGGAAACCCAAAGCAGAAGCAATTTTTGAGGAGTTAAACTGTTTGGTGCAGACCATCAGGACAATCCATATCCTATTCCACTATAATGTTTCCTTTTTTTTAGTCTCAGACATTGTTATTGTTGTTGTTGTTTTTCCCAGACATTGTTTACTACTAGGATAAGAAGTCAAAAACCTTTGCTATGTCTGATACTGAGCCACTCCAAGGTTGCGGCATGCCGTCTTGAGAACAGCTCCTATCTGTAGAAGTATTCAGCAGTTCCTTCTCCTCCAAGTGTCTCCAACCATTCAATATGTCTGGTTTTTTCCATGGAAGTGTTTCTTATGTTTCTTTGTAAAATAAAAGGAAAAGTCTAGATGATCCCTGAGTTCCCTTTGAGTTCTTACATTTTGTAATGAATACAAATGTCTTCACAAGGATGTAGTTATAGAGAATCTGCTCATAATCTCTCATTTTATGTAATTTTCTTATAACTTACATTTTACATATATTTTCCAAGTAATTAGTGTCATAGATAGAATACAACCATTTTTTGTTAACTCCTGGGATACAATGGACTGAAATTCTTACCATACTTCTAAATAGGAATTCAGTGGCACAACTAACAATGACATGCTGTCACATGAAAAATAAAAGCCACACAATGATATTTGACTTTTTTTTCAGTCTTTGGATGTTTAACTCTCATCCAGGCTTGGAAGGGTGGGATAACTTCTTAGGTATCTCTCAAGTTCAATCTCCAGTACCTCCAAAGACTGCAAAACTCTAACCATGTCTTTATTCATTTATTCTTTATTGTTTCTTTGATCCATTTGTTCAGAAGTAATTGCTTAGGCACTAAGGGAAAGACACAGAGGGGATCAACAATTAAACGTTCGTAATTCATTGTGTTCTGTGCTCTGTTAG
The DNA here is from genome assembly GCF_028023285.1 of Balaenoptera ricei. Classification (NCBI taxonomy): domain Eukaryota; kingdom Metazoa; phylum Chordata; class Mammalia; order Artiodactyla; family Balaenopteridae; genus Balaenoptera; species Balaenoptera ricei. The sequence continues at coordinate 130,401,176 of NC_082640.1, forward strand.
GAACAAGCACAGAGGGCTAAGGGAGTGCACAAGAAGGGCACTTGATTCTCCTTTGGGAGGTGTGGGCAATCAGGAAAGGTTTCTAGAGGTAAGAGGATAAGTGGCGGGGCGGGGGATGGACAAACAAACAACAATAAAAAAGATATTCCAGTAAAAAGAAGCAGCATGCACCAAGGCCAGAGGAGAAATAGAGTAAAATCATGGGAAACAGATCCTATGTTCAGAAAACTTGGAACATAGGATAGAAAAGACTTGATATACCCTGACAGGTGTGGGCAGGGAGCTTAGAGGAGCAAGTGTAAGTGAGAGCAATAATGAAAGCCTTCTCCTTCCCTTTTTTCTCCTGCTCATTTCACCAGGTCAGAAATACAGAGTCTCTGTCCCACAGTCTTCTTGCTCTAATCTTATTCTCTGGTTTATTCCTCTAGACTCATCTTGTTAAAACATTTTATATTTTTATTTCAAAACCTTTTTATGTTGCATTCAAAAAAATTTTTAATCTGGTAAATCTTCAAAAACCTAAAATAAATGAAACTATTGATCTAAAAGAAACAAGTAAAGCTGGAGGTTGTCTTCTATGATGGAAACAACCAGGTGAGACATGAAGCCGAAAAGGTTGTAGAAAAGACAGTTACAAGTTGTTATTTGTTTGTTTGTTTAATGTAGGCCAGTGTAATATAAAACTGTGTGATCTTTCCGTAATTTCCATTCTTTCTTTTCTACTCTTAAGCTGGTGAAGGCATGGGAGGGCAAGAGAAATCTGGAAACTTAGATTTTTAAGTCCTGATAAGTCCTATTAAAATGAAGATGATAGTAATTAAAAATTTATAACATAAAAAAAACCTAAACATAATGCTGGCATTTAGCAAAACTATTCAGATGTCTCAAATATGATAAACCTATTACATATGAATAGAAATAGAGTGAAAAAACACATGTGGGCATATCCTGAAGCAGAATTTATTATCCTTGACACTATTAAAATTTGGGCCAGATAATTTTTTGTTGTGGTAGTTGTCCTGTGCAATGTAGAATGTTTAACAGCATCATTGGCCTCTATGCACTAAATGCCAGAATCACCCCACTGCACAAGCCATGGTATATAAAAACATCCCCAGACATTGCCAGAAGTTTTCTGGGGGACAAAATCACCTCTAGCTGAGAACCACTTGCTAGATTCTAGTAGTCATTGAAAGGCATGAGAAGTTACTCTTCCACTCAAGGAGCATATCATCTTGTGGGGAAAAAAAACTTGCTAAAATTTTATTCTAGTTCACCTCATTCAAATCAGATTGTAATTAGTACAAGAGGAGAAATTTCAATACCATGATATAAGAACATACAGAAAAATAATTCTGAAAAGGAAGTAGGACACAAAATCAGTAAATATTCTATACAGGAAGCAAAATATGAATGTGGACTTGAAAGACAAAAAGGAAGTATAAGGGAACCACAAAAATCAATAGCATCCACAAAGCCTGGGAAACATGAAAGTAAAGTTAAGCATTTGAGAAATAGTGAAAATTCATTATAGTCAGCCAGCTGTAGAATAAGTGACGGGCTAGGAGCCTGCAAAGATAGATTGAGGGCATGTTTTGAAAGATCTTCCATGCTGTGTTCAGAAAATGGGGACTTTTTTCCATCAAGTGCTAAAGGACTAATTAATATGTTAGAGCACATTGGCACAATATTTGTGTTATGAATGTAATTTTTGAGCTTTATTTTTAAATAGTTTAAAATAATATTATAAAACAATAGTCTACTATCCATTACTTAGGTAACAAGACTAGGAAGAAGTCTAAGTTTTGCATCTTCAAAGCCCTATCTCAGATTAGTGATGGTTTATCAAATTACAGATCACACATCTCCAATGAGATGGGTAACTTCGGGAAGATTAGCCTCACGAGCAATTTTCTCTGTTTTGCTAATGAATAGATGACTACTTTAAACAACAAAGTCTGAAAATTATTTAAGAGATTTTTATGACATGTAACAAGTAAACCAAAATATAAATATACATTGAAATAAAGACTCTGATTGCATTAGACTACATTAGAAATATTTTGGGGTGATGAATGCAGCCAACAACTAGATTAAGGTTGACTCGTGTCAATGAATAGAGTTGAGAGCCACTTGGATCCTCTCAGAAAGGACTCCAGTTCTTAATTAGCATAGATAATATTTTGGCTGTGTGCACAGTGCTCGAATTTGGATAATATTTTGATAATCAAATAATCAGAAAGATTATATTCAGCACTATTCTGCTGTTTTTAAAAAGCCAAGTAAAACATGTTTGTTAATGAAGAATTATTGTTCACAAGTGATCCCAAATAAGCCCTACAGTATTTTGTTGTCTTGATATTGGTGAAAATGGTATATAAACAAAATAACATATACTTAAATGAAAGAAGTTGTAATAAATATAGCCTTATACCTGTGTTATTTATACCCCTGGTTTAAAATATAGCTTATATTTATTCTTCCTTTCTCTATTCTATTGTATTTTATTGTCATAAAATTTTTGATATATTCTAATGGGTAGAGATATGAAATAATCGACTAAACAATGAAATGTAAACATGTCAGTTAGTGATAAATGGTATGAAGAAAAACAAAGAAGGGTTATGGTTGTGGGGTATACTTCTATGGGATGGAAAGGAAGAAGTGAGATGAATGTAGTCTTTACTACAGCAGAGACCAGAGGAGAGAAAGTAGCCATCCATGTAGACATATGGTGAAGAATATTCCAGACAGAACTAACAAATGCAAAGCTCCTGGTAATGTGTATATTAGCTTTGAAGAAATGCAAGGAAGCCCCCAGAAGTTGTTTATTGCTTTGTCCATGGTATCTCAAAAGTGCTCACCTCATTGTAGGAACTCAATAAATAACATGCTGAATCAGTCCAGCATTCTAGAGTTGAAGGAGTGAGGGGAAGAGTATAGGAGATTGAGTACAGAAGTTCCAGAAGGCACTTGTAGGCTAGTCTAAAAAAACCTATGGCTTAGTCTGAGAGAAATGGGAAGTCATTAGGGGATTTGGAAAATACAGGTGATATCAACAGACATATGCTTCAATAGGACCTCTGGTGTCGTGCTTTTAGAGACTTAAGAAGAAAAGTGAAGAAGCAAGGAGAGAAATGATAGCATTTTGGACCAAGATAGTCACAGTGGATGTTGTAGAAATGGTCAGATTCTATATATGCTTTGAAGATGTAAATTGTAGCATTTGTTAACAGATTTATGAGTGTGATTTTTAAAAAAAGAGTCAAATAGGACCCTAATGTTGTAAGTTATAGCTGTAAGAATGTTATAAGGCATCTGTAAGAGTTATATTTACTGAGATGAAGAAGACTGTGGGAAGAACACAAGGGGAAAAGTTGTGGAACAAGGAGTTGGGGAATACACTGAGTTTGAAATGTGCATTAGACAACTCTATGAAGTTGAATGGACAACTAGAAGTGCAATGCTGAAGTTCAGGCTACAGTTTTAGACTTGGGAGTTCTTAACATATGTGGTATTTAAAGCCATGTGATGAGATCATCAAGAGAGTGAGGGTGTGAAGGAAATATCCACAACTGAACTCTAGGGCACAGCAATATTCAAAAGATAGGGAGATGAGAATGAACCCATAAATGAGATTAAGAAGGAATGTCAAGTGAAGTAGGAAGAAAATAGAAAAGAATCTCGGCAGGATCGTGTATTAAGGAGAAAGTGATGAAGTCAAGACATCCATAAGATCAGAACCAGTATATCAAATGAGTTGAAAGCTGAAAATTAATATGACAGTCTTTGGTGATTTGGACAAAATCTGCCAAAGAGAAGTGGAAACAAAAGTCTAATTAGGAAGGTTCAATTTAGAAAGGAATTATAAATAGCAAATGTAGACAAGTCTTTGGATAAATTTTTCTTTAAAGTTAACAGAGAGATTGAGTGGTATCCGGAGGGATATGTGTGCTCAAGGTTTTTGTTTGTTTTAAAAAGGATAGTATTACATGATATTTGCATGATCACAAGAATGACTCAGCGGAGTGGAAAAGTTGACAGTGCACGAGAGGGAGCCCTTTGATACAATGATGTACTTTGATACAGTGTTGTACTTAAATGGATGAGAGCCAGTATGATGAAATGAACGGTTGTTCATAAATATGAATCGGCAATTCATCCATAATTCCAGAAAAGAAGGCAAAAGATAATATGGGTAGGTTGGTAATGTGTAGAAATCATTTCCTTTCTTTCATTTTTCTCACTGAAGCAGAAAGGAATATCACCTACAGGGGGTGAAGGAGGAGGAAGGAGGTGCTAGAAAATTAAAGAGAGGAGAAAAGAGGCAACCGTGGTTGTCTAAGATTGGGAGCATGAACAAACTAGGAAACGTATGTATTAGATTTACTAGGTAGTACTAGAGGTTCATGTAGGCTTGTGGTCATTAAGTTAAAGTGAGGTCAATGGACATAGTTATGTCCTTTTCCCTAAACATGTTCAGTCACCTGCTATGGATATGGAGAAGGTGTAGAGCTGAGTATAACCAGGATCGGGTGTGAGACTAGTCACAAGTAAACAATATATGCCATATGACATGCCTTCACATATAAATAACTTCACACTAAAAAAAAAAAAAATTCCCGGCCATATGAACATATACATAAAAAACATGATCCTGTTTTTGTCTACTAGTCTAAACTTAGAAACAACAAATGAACTACTCTTGTTTTGGCTGTATAATCTTCAAGTAATCTTATTTAATATAACAACAACAAAAAATAACATATACTTTATTTCCTTGTAGACACTGATATTTAAATTAATGTATTTTTAGCACAGGTCAAATATCAATCTCTCTGCCACTCTCTCTCCTCCTTCCTCTTCACAACTAAACCCCACAAAAGCACTTTAATGTGTTTTTCCGTGATAGGGAAATAAATGGTGCCTAGACCTGGTCAGGCATCAATATAACTGCAGCTCGAAAGTCACCCTCATATCTTCATATCTGAGAACTACAGCTCCTTCTAGTGGAAGTGAGTGCTTTCTTTCACCTAGAGAGCGATGAAAAATGTACCTTTCTCTTTCACTGGGGGCATGGTCATTGTTCATACAGCATTTAAGACAATGCTTTTCCTATCTCCTAGTAGGTATTTTGGCAAAATAGACTGAAGGCTTCATTAAAAATATAAGACTAATCCTGGAAAACAAAACAAAAAACAAACAAAAAATTTAAAATGGCCTTTTTCACAGTAGGTTCTCATTGACTGGTAAAAAAGCAATTTCATGAAACTTGTGACTGATTCCTTTATAATAATGTGAGCGTGGCTGGAACCTGGCAGTAATTCTCCTCCTTTGGAGCAATAATGTCTTAGAAAGAAAAACAGAATTTGCTTTTAGAAATATATTTTTCGAAAGGACTCTTTTAATAGGAGGTTTTTAAAATATATTAGAGGCAATTGAATATTTGTGTGGTAGAAGACTTCATTATTATTCTCATCACATTCATTAATATAACAATAAAGAAAACAGCCATGAGCTGTATGATACTTAAAGTGATTTACATAGTTCAAGTTCGTGCTTTTCAGTACCAAACATTTTTGAGGGTCTACCTTCTTTCACAAACCATTTTGACAAATTTCAGAGGAAGAATTATTTTAAGAAACATGAGTTGAATGACTTGCATGTCTACAACCTGTATTCAAAAATGGACTTCCAAGTTTTACTAGACAGTCAGGAGAGCTGAGTTATCCTTTGAGCTTACCATTAACTGACAGTTCAAAACAGAGGAACAAGATAATGTGTCGGCGTCTCTTTATACCTCTGAACTTCATCTGTAAAATGAGAGATGGAGTCCAATGGATTTGTAGAGGGGGGGAAAGGAAATTAAATATATAAGTTCTTTCCCCCTGTTTTTAATTTTTAAAAAATATGAACTTGTGTCCTTTTGTGTATTCTTTTCTGAATATTCAGCTCTTGCACGATGTTATTGGTAATCCAAGGGTATACCTCTCTGACTCTCAGTTACCGCATCTGTAAATGAGAATAATAAACCCAGACTGCTGATCTCAATGGATTGCTGCCAGACATCAATAAAACTACCTATAAAAATATCTTTTAAATGCTTAAGGACCACTTAAATGTAAAGTATCAATATTAATCTTTAGGTCCTCAATTAGACATTCTATTTAGAGCAAACTGGATATATAATATTTTGGCAGAAATATTTGAAGAAAATCTTTTGCAAATGATCAGAAAATTATTCCCTAAAGGAAAATTGTACTATACTCACATTCTCTTGCTATTTCTCTTAATAAGAAATTATAAAATAAACCTCTAGGAGAAAATTCATGTAGATTTGATTCCAATGGGAAATAATCTCTGGGAAAAAACTGTTAAAAATAAACAAGAAAAAATTTAGATAGGTTAAAAATGAAATTAGCTTTTAAATGTCTTTTCTGATTGTTTGATTTTCAGGTTTTTAGGTTTTTTCTTTATTTCCCCTTATTTTTTAACCATGGGGGACAAGAACAATTTGTTAGTTCGTCCAGGCTTTTGCCAAATAGCTTGCATTATCTTTGTCAGCCTTTGTTGTTACTTATCTATCCTCTGCCTTATGTTATTTTTAGAGAATTTTGTCTTACCTTTTCTACTCTGTATTGTTATTATATTATTTTATTACTATTAGAAGGTGAACTGAGTAAATATATATATTTTCCTATGCAAAGTATATCAGAATGAAATACACATGGTGGTTATGGTCGGGAATCCAGGGTAGAAAAATGAGCTAAATGAAGTTTATCAACTGGTTTAGTGAAGGATTGCCAAGTGAAAGGAAAGAATCACAGGGATGAGTTCTCAAGTGGATAAACCACCAGGTGGAGTTCGGAAGACTGGACAAACAGCCAGATGACCCAGAGGGTCAGATATGTGGTATGACCCCAGTAATAAGGGTAATGATTATATTAGGGGTTATTGTATTATGTCATAGTGTGATATTATGTGATAAATCACAGACAGGAGATAAGGAGCATATCCATAACCTTAAAAAGGAGACAGATTTTTTTGGAGTATAAGTAGAAACAATCTGCTTGTCTTGCACAATAGAGTGCTTTCTGAAAAAAATATTTTTATAGAATACAGTGACACCAATTCCATGCATCATCTGGTAGTTAGGAAAAATAACACCATTCTGTTTTCAAATTCAGTCATTATAACATTACAAAAGCTAATTAATAATAATATCTAACAACTATTGAGTACTTACAATGTGACAGGTAATGATCTGAACACTTTTAATCCATACAACAACCTATGAGATAGTTAATACTTTTCTCTATTTTATAGATGAGGAAACTCTAGCATGAAATCATTATGTAAATTAAGTAAGGCCACTTAGCTAGGGAGTTTTGGAGTGGGCTTTCACGCCTACATGTTGTGATTCTAGAACCCACAGACTTACAGGAAAAAAGAATAGTGAACCTGGGAATCATCAGCCATTCATCAGGTCTTACTGAAATCCATATGTGCCCCCACCATGTAAAGAGGATGAAGAGAGATAAGAAATCAAAAGTTTTCCCAAGAAGCTTATGATCTAGTTGAGAAGTCATGAAAGAAAAAAATGGGGAGTCACAATTTTAACTGTCCATAATTTAAACTAGAGCTTGTTTTATATAAACTAGAATAGTTTTTTTGTTTTTTGTTTTTTAGAAGGCCTGATGGAGGACACGGACCTTTTAAAAGGAATTAAGATGTTTATGGGTAGAAGGGAGAGAGGAGAATACTTCTAGTGACAACATTACATTTTACCTACCTGTTATGACTGTTAAGAAAACCACCACCCTTTTCTAGGAAACAGTTTACTTCAAAGAATCACCTTCCCCATACAACTTGGATAATACTCACGCATGCTCTCCTGTTCACCTATGGCAAGGCCAGACACAGACCCTCTGAATTCTCATTCTTTCATAAATGATCAGCTGAGCTGTTTGTTTCATTGACCAACCTGGACAAAATGTCCACAAACTTGACTTGTCCAAACTTAAGTTTCTCTCCTTCCTCAGGATTCCAGAACGTTGATCCCCCCTCAGCATGAACTAGCATAAAATCCCTCTGTAAGGTACTCTCCTAAGAATCAGCTAACTCAAGGGAAGATATTCTCTAACCAACTATGTGATCATGCCACTCACGCATTCCACTATTCAGGGTCTTTCAAATTTTCTTTACCTCCCCCTATAAAAGAAAAGCCTTTTTCTGCCCAAACACTTGCACATCTCATGGTTGGAGTGTTCTATTGCAATAGTTCCCCTCACCCTATTGCAATCATCCCTTTCCAACTCTTGCATTAGTCTCCAAATAAAGTCTCCTTACTTAAGTCCCAATTTGTTATTTGACACTAGGTAAAGAACGATGTAAGGGGGAAAAAAAACCTCACACACAGAGGAAAAAACCAAGGATTTTATTATGTATAGGACAGTGAGGGACTAGCCTAAAAAGAGCAAAAAAAAAAAAGGTATAATTTTCAGAGTACAGGAAAAATATTGTGTGAGCAACCCAGAGTAACATAAGACTTTGATTTGTTGTTTACCTGAATAATCATAACCAAAGCTGTAATAAAGATATTGCCAGCTAAAATGAATTGAGTGCTTATATCATACCAAGTGCTTTACAGGGTTAGCTTCTTTAAGGCTCATGGGGGCCCTATGAATTAGAAATTGCTTGTAAGCACTGAATTGTGTCCCCCAAAATTCATATGTTGAAGCCCTAACCCCCAGTGTGACTGTATTTGGAGATAGGCCTTATACGGATGTAAGAAATGCTAAGGGAGGTCATAAGGGTGAAGTCTTATTCTGATAGGACTGGTGTCCTTACAAGAAGAGAACGAGAGACCAGAGAGATATCTCTCTCTCTCTCTCTCTGAGTATGCACAGCAGAAAGGTCATGTGAGGGGACAGCAAGAAGTTGGCGATCTGCAAATCAGGAAGAGAGGTCTTACCATTAACCAACCCTGACAGCAACTTGATCTTGGACTTCCAAGCCTAGCAATGTGTGGAGCTGCACCAGTTCTAGTGAGATCTCAATGGAGGGCTTCAAGCATAAACTGGCCAACAGTTTGGCAGGAAGTTTCAAGTCTTAGAAAGCGGGATAAATAAGGTAATCTTAGAGACCTTCACCTCCAGATTCTTTCCTTCTCTAATCCGGGTTAAGGTGACCAGACAACAGACAGGGTGATGATAGTGGACACACAGAGGCAGGCAGCAAAATATTGTCTTTCAAAAAAGCTTTTAATTATAAAAATAATGCACAGCACTCACTGCCCTAGAGACAATGATGCCTTAAATTCAGTACAGTTCCATAATATTTTCACTAGTTGTTTCTACTAAATCAGGTTCCATTTACTTTATTCACACAGTAATATATTATGGACATTATTTCAGGGTAGTATGTACAATCTACCTATTTTGTTAGCTGTTGACTTGTATTTATTGCATTTGTGCCATAACTTACTTTATTAATGGGCCTTCAGATTATTTTCAGTTTTTCCTTTTCACAATTGATAAGAACAAACTCTGATAAGTGCTTTTGAGAATATATGTATAAATCCATACAGATGTTTGTAAAATTTGTAAGGATTTATGCCAGGATTTCTAGGTATAGACTTGCTGGGTCAGATGTTATACATATTTTAAATTGTGAAAAAACGGCCAAATTATCTTCTAAAACTGAATCGACTTTATGGTTCACTAGCAAGGAACTAAGTGACTATATTCCTTGCCAACACTAAACTTTATTTAACCTTTTGCATTTTAGTCTTCCCATTCAGTAATAAGAAAAGTATCATTTGTAAGAACACATGATTAAAATAAAAGATGACTGTCTTGTTAGAGCTGTTTAACTGACCTTCTTTATAAAAAAAAAGAGAGGGGAGCATGAAGTGAAAAGTAAGTGTTCTGAACCTAGTCTCAGAGTTAATCTCTGTTAATGGTTTTGACACTCCTACATGTAACAGTGTTCTGCCACTTGTTTTCTTTTTTCTTTTAACAGACTTTATATTTTAGAGCAGTTTTAGGTTCACAGCAAAATTGAAAGGAAGGTACAAAGATCTTCCATATATCCCCTGTCCCCACACATGCAGAGCCTCCCCGACTATCAGCATTCCCCACCAGAGTGGTACCTTTGTTAAAACTGAAGAACCTACGTTGACACATCATAATCACTCAGAGTCCATAGTTTACATGAGGGTTCACTCTTGCTGGTGTGCATTCTGTGTATCTGGACAATTTTATAATGACATGTATCCCCCATGATAGTATCATACAGAGTAGTTCCACTACCCTAAAAATCCTCTGTGGTCCACCTGTTTTATTTACTATATCCTGGATATTCCTACATATTATTAGTATACCTTTTTAACAGTTAGGAAGTTTTCAACTGAAGACACTTACAATACTTTATTAAACCAGCTTCATACTGATAAATAAACATTTAATTGTTTTTAGGTGTTTGCTATTATTTACAAAACACATAATAAGCATTCTTGATATAGCGTCTTTATTGCACTTTTGTGAATACATCTGTAGGATAATGAAGGATTTTAACTGAGGAGAAAAAAAGAAAGAGTCAGCAACTATGAACATAGTCATGCACAGGGCAACAATGAGACCATCCAAATTTAATGTTAGAGAATAAATGAGAGACAGGAAAGGTTGGGAAACTAACATTTGTTTGGTGCATACTACGTACCATAGGTATAATCACATTTTTCCTGTGAGCAAGATTTCAAGTTAACAAACATCATTCCCACATTTTAGAGGTCTGAACTTAAGTTCAGAAAAGAACAAATGTCTTTATGTGGTCATTCATATTGGGAGATAGGACTGTCCTTCAGACCAAAAGGCATATTCCTGTGTAGCCTTCCTGAGGCCAAGGGACTCACCTTGGACCACCTGCAGGCTTTGTGGTAGAACAGGTTTTGAACCCCAGAATCTGCCCTCTTTGCTATTATACTACACTGTCCCCAAGAGGAAAAGTTGTCAGAAACAAAGTATACACTATTCCTCAAAGGCCTAATGTTCTGTCTTACCAAGACAAGGATACTAGAACTGAGATAAAGGCAGATGTCCAGGTATGACAACCTGGGGAGATCGTTCTTAGCCAGCCTGGTAGCATGTATTCCTTGTTGAGAATATCAGAGAACTGGACCTTCATGTGAAGGTCAAGGGGCCTGTGAAAATATAAATGTCACAGTTGCTGAATACTGGAAAGCTTTGAAAGTGCAATTCTGATCTGGAGAAAAATTGGCATTATAAAAATGTTAAGTAAATGGAGCAAGAAGCTATTGTAAGTAAAATTGCCCAAGCAATATCAGTCATAATGTAGGCACTAAATAAATATTCATTGAAATTTTGTTTTATTATTTTAAAATGTTGTGCATATTTAATAACAACCTATATTAGAAGTAGGTTTTGCATACATTTTATTAATTTAATGGAAACTTTACAGTTTCTAAAATTCCCACATTAAATACTAATAAATAAAAACATGAAAATAACACATAACTATTGATAGACCCAGAAAGAGTTAGGAACTTTAAATGCTGCCCTTATTGAGAAAACTAAACCAAACTAAACTAAATGTCACCTAATAATAATAGATTTCTCTTAATGCATGTAAAGTCCTGAACAATTATAGAATTTTTAAAAAAAATCTATTCAATCAAACCAATTTCTAAATTATTGTGCTTTAAGAGCTTCACTGTATGTTAGAGATGCATATTATTTAAGAGAGGATACAACTATTAAAATTTCAAGTATGGCTGAATTCCATTAATGGAGGAGAAGAGAGATAACATCACCCATCACAGTTTGTCACAATGAGAGAATGTACTTTATCCCACCAAATACATACAGACATGACTTGAGACTTAATAAAGCCAATCAGTGATATAATTATACCTAATTTTAGCAAAATGTAATATGTGACTAGTTCTACAAAACATTTCATCATATGATGCCAGACATTCTTGTTTTACATATAAATTTATCATAAAATTTCTTAAATGTGTTCTCTAATGCATCTTAAACATTTTTTTTCAGGCATGTAAAAAGTAAGCACAGTTGAATGATGAGGCATTTGAAAGCAAGTTATGGTAAAATATAATGATCTTTACTACAGACACCAAACCAATTCTACAAACTGCCAGTCAAGAATCAGATTTTCATAAGCCTATAGATGAAAATCTATAATTTCAAGAGAAAAAAGAAATTAATACCTTCTCCTCCTATAAAATAAACAGAAGGAAAGAGAAGTTTCTCCAAGTTGTAGCTCCAAAATTATTCCTCTGGATCCAGAAGCAAAGATTTCTGTAAACTATAATCAGGAAATACTAAGTTACATATTTTGGTTCAACCAAAATTAAGTGAACCACTAAGAAGCAGGCACTTCATTTTGCACTGGTTCAGAACACAGATGTCAGGGCTGTAACAGCTGGGTTCTGACACTTAATCAGCTGTGAGCCTTTAGCAAATTCCTTGGAATCTAGTTCCTTCATCTGTGCTTCAGTTCCCTCATCAGTAAAACATTAGCTAATAGTAATAAAAATGCCTTCAAAGCGTCATGACGATTTTGAGTTAACATATGCAAGGCACCTAGAATAGTGTCTAGAACATAGCAGATGAGCAGCTGCCATGTAAAGTTCAGCTGTTATTGTTAGTTTTTTAAAATAGATAAAAATTTTTCTGTTCAAGTATCTCACAGTCTAGGCCTCGTTAAACTAGAGAGTACCAGGAAGAAGTGTTATTGCAATGTGGTAAGTATTAAGATTGTTACCTGCAGAGTGCTTCATATCTTACAAGTAGAGTGCTAGGCACTATATTAAATCATCAGGGATATGATTTAATACTTACATGTATATATCATGTCAATATGAGCTTCACAATATTATAAAACTCCTGGCAAATACACTTGATTGAATTTCCATTTGAAATATTACTATGATAGGGTATCTTTATCAAAGTTATTTTCCCTTTAACATTTTCTTTGACTCAATTATGACTGAATTTTCCTTTTGCAAGGCTTTGGGAAGTTCCACATAAAAAAACATTTGTAGAATATACATAGGAACTAGTATAACCCATCGCTATATAGCTAATTTAACAAAAGAGGAGAACACTGGAGATTGATGCAGTCTATGGCCTTCAAATATTAAAACATTATTTAATTATTGCTGCCATCCATCTTCAGCCCATATAATATTTAATGTTGGAGACAACATCCATAAAAGCCAAATAAACTAAATGACATTTTCCAAGTTTTTATTGTTAAGGTCATAAATATGCTTGGCACAATTAAACTACCTCCAAGACTTGTCAGATGTTTTAACTTTACACGGCAGTTGGTTGGATATTTAGGGGTAGGCTGGCCTCTAGATAAGTCTCTCTGCAATTGCTCTTAAGCTTTTTTTGGGGAAAAAGTGGAAATGTATTGATATTTTAAAATACATAAGGTTTTTTATTTTATAACTGACAATCTGTGGTATCAATCAGGATTCTTAGGAGTCTAGGTTAGCTATTGGGTGTATTTGAATATCTCAATTAAAAATTATAAAGCACAGATGATATTTTTGTCAAGTACTTTATCCCTAAACTTTTACAATCAAGCATCATTTTTAAACATTCAGTTATTTATCTTTTCATTAAACTCTAGTGTTACTTTTCTTGGTAATACAACCAATTCAGGCTTTGGTCATCAGGCTCTTACAACACTCAAGACTGCCCTGGAGACTTGACATTTATTAATCCCGGGACAAGGTCTGTGTTTAGAATATAGCAAATATCTACATCCATATAAATCATGATATTGCAGATAAAACCAAAATCATGGCCTAGAAATTCAGTCAACAAGGATCCAAACCATATCTTTGGACAAATACAAAGAAGTGACTTTTAAAAAAATTCTCAAAGCATCATAATAGACCAGCTAGAAAACAACTCAAGAAGCACAAAGATGTGGAGCCCTATTCTGAAGAGGCTACAGGAAATGAAAGCAGACTGACTGAAATTACAAAAGATGCCTACTGAAGATTGGTTACTCAGATTGCTAAGGGGCAGCTACTCACAGGGCTATAAAGGGAAGAGGTGAACAGTAATTAAAAGAAAGCTCTAGAAGGAGAGATATCATTCTGCATTTTATGTTCTCTTGATCTAAGTATAAATATCATATATGTGAAGGGTCTCAACTTTAGAACTCTTAGAGATAGATTTATTTCACAATTAATCACTTCTAAACTTCTCAAAATATCATTATTAAAAGAAATATTGTAAGGTAAAAGATGTAGCCAAATGGAGTTTCAGGAATTGAATTATCATTATTTTGTGATGAAAATGATCTCACATAGACTCAGAACCTGGCCACAGAGATGTCAGGTTTATCACCAGTTTGTGTTTCCCACAAGAGCTAAGGAAAATGATAGGGATTTCAGAAGGAAACAAAAGATAAATAGAAATTTTCTACTGGAGGTTGAAAAGAATCCTTTCTTCTTAGGGAATCTAAATCTGAACAAATCTAAATTTAGTTTGTGTGTGTGTGTGTGTGTGTGTGTGTGTGTAGTTACACAAAGTTAGTTCTCAAATGGTTATATTTTTCCAAATATGTTGTTTAAATATAATACTTCTACTAGCCCAAAGTTCACAGTTAATTATACATAATTACATATCTTTATATATTCTCCTTTTTACTTGGAAAAAAAGATAATATTACAGAAATAATATTCTTGGGAGTCAAGACAGATATGTGTTCCTCTGTATTTATTTAATTTTCTGAATAACATCTTTAGTCATTATATGTGTATTACATTGATTGAGCACTAACTAAATATGCCAAGCACTATAGCAAATGCTTTAGAGACATTATGTTATTTAATTTTCACAATAATTCTAAGAGGTAGATACTATTATTATAACCATTTTTCAAGCACAGAAAGTTAGATTATGTAACTTGCTTAAGAACATGTCACAACAGCAGTGAATATGGAACCAGGACTCATACTAGGCAGGTTGACATCAGGGTCCACATGATTAATCAATATGAGATTCTGCCTTCTTGGAACATAAAAGAATGGTCTTGGATATATAGGTTCCCTGTATTCTGGAGTCTTGCTGAGTTCAAACCCCATTCTACTACATATAACTGTTTATTTAATTCTTAAAATGGGTATGTAAACCAGGAGTTTTTTTTCCTATATTTTTAAACAGATAGATAAACTGAGGCTTAGGGAAGTTAAGTAACTAAGTTCCCTGAGGGAACATGACTAGGAAGTGGAAAAGCCAGTATTTGACATAAATTGTTTTGACTCCAAAGCCTATGTTCTTCCCAATATACTGCATTGCCATTCATTTCATTCTTATGTAATCTTCCCAACAACACTGCAAGGTAAGTCAGTCCTATTACCTACCTTATTATAAACAATGGAACACGTTAAATGACTTGCCTAAATTCATCCAGTTATTAACTATTGGAGCCAGGGTTCTAGGCCAAGGCTGTGTGACTCAAAAGCTCATTCTCTATGATAAACCTTTGTCACTGAACAATTCTTATGATCAAGCTGCCCATCATATAGAGGTTTTTGAGAGATTAAGAGCTTGTTCATCCTAGCCTTTGCCATAAGATCCTGTTTGTTAGTAAATGAATCTCAAACACAAACTTGACCATTTTATAGCAGTCATTTGTTTTCCTAATCTGATCCAAATGATGCTTGGAAAATATAAAAGACTTAGAAAGGCAATAGACGAAGAAGACAATATTGCCATACAATATTTGGAAAGTTTATTTTTGGAAATGAGTTTACAATATTTGGACTATTTTAAGTGAGTTTATTTAAATATTCATTTAAATAATTGAAAATGCCTAATTTATTTATATATTCCTCATTTTACCAACAAATTATTTAAGGAGGCTTTAGAATGGTATTTTATTTTTGTTAATAGATGATCTCTAGAATAGATCTGCTTTCAAAAATGGATTAATGATGATAAAAGTCATTCTTGATTTAGAGATTGCATTATGCTTGGCACTTACAGCAAACAGATGGCACACTCAAATTAGGATCATCTGGGGAGGGTTTATTGGTAAAGCAACTAGTTGC
Organism: Balaenoptera ricei; assembly: GCF_028023285.1. Lineage (NCBI taxonomy): Eukaryota > Metazoa > Chordata > Mammalia > Artiodactyla > Balaenopteridae > Balaenoptera > Balaenoptera ricei. Next base: position 130,417,296 of record NC_082640.1, read on the forward strand.
AAAAGCATGGGAAAAGGTGGGGGGACCACAAGGACTAGAGTATATGTCTCAAGCTGTTACCACCCCTCATCCTGTGTGGATGAGGGAAGGGAGAGGTTGCTGGAATCGGGAAGGATTGAGCGTGGTGTAGAAAAGGCCAGTCTGAGTAAGCAGTGCCCTTCTGTCACTGGACATACCAGCCTAAGGTAATTGCAGAGGATGAGAAAAAGAGGGAACTACTGACTCTATATTTCTATCCTCCTGCCTTTTAATCTTATTTCTTGTGCCTCAGATTGGCCTAACTCAACTGTAAGTCAGAGGGTGGGAACCTATCGATGTTAGCTATACAGGTTGGTCTCCCAGGGCAGAAAGTAGGGTGGAGAGGGCAGAGAGCAGAACCGGAGGGCCAAATGGAAGTATCCAATACAGAAATTAATACTCATGTTAACTAATTATGTACTCATGTATTCATATGTATTTTATGTAATCAACCAAATTGCATACATATGCTGCTGCAGTATATCAAAACTTTAGAATAATAATAATTGTGATTAATAATGTCTAATTATAAATACATAAATATTTGTAATCTATCTCCTAACAAGAAAACAAAGGGGGCCAGAGTAATATTTTAGAAAACTCAAAAGGGCAATGAGTTAGAATTCCTATACTTAGGTCATTTATTGAAGATGTGATCTTGAACAAATCAGTTAACCTCTCAATATTTCAGTTTCCGTTCTGTTAAATAGAAATAATAAATGCCCTATCTCTCTCCTGAGGATGTGGTGATAGTCTATTGGTTACAGTGAATGAGACAGTATTTTGAAAATTTAAAGTATTATTTATTTTCAAGAAAGAAGTATCACATTGAATTAGATCATCTGGAAAACAATCTTAAATTCTGTTTTATTTGATTTTTTAAAATGAAAACTCATATTAAGAAATTATGTCTACACACTATTTAGATATATATAAATATTCAATTTAGCTTAACCTGAATGTCCTAATTTCTGTCTTTAAGCACAACTGCCTTTTAAGCACAATTTCTGAATAATTGACAAATATAATACTTACCATATGGTCACATTACATATGCCTGGAATACTTGTAGAAGGAACAAATGTAGCAAGTATACTTTGCCATTCTGAAAATCTCAATCCTATATTAGCAGTTGTGCTTATTTAGATAAGAATATTAAAACACTCCAGAAACAAAATAATTTATGTAAGTTCTTAAACATGAATTTAATGGTTAGTCACCTTCCTATTTTCATTCTATATACTCTTCCTGACATATTGCACAACATGGCTCAGTCTATCAGCTATAAGGCCACAACTTCCACGTCGTTATTATCATTATTATTAATTATTATTCACTGTAGGCATCTCTACTTTTATATATCGTAGGTACCTCAAGCACAATATGATGAAACGCAATGAGATTATTTTTTACCCAAAATGATACTGCACCTTTATTCAACATCTCATTATCTATCCAGACGCCCAGAAATTTGGATACTAGCCAAGTAGTCACCACCTCCTAATCACCTACAACTAATTCATCGCAAAATACACAATTTGGTGCCCCTTGTCTCTAGGCTAACCTTTTCAGTCTACTGTTCACAGTGTTGTTAGAGTGATCTTCTAAAATACAAATGTGAATAGTTACTTTTCTGCCTAAAACCTTTTCATATCTTCATAACAGGATAGTACCTGATGATGGGAGACCATTATTTGAGCTTTGTCCAGTTACCTCTACTTTACCATCACTCCCACCCTACCCTAGTCCCCAACAGATACAGATATCGCCCACCCTCAAGCCTTTTCCTAACGATCCATGGTGTTTCAGGTCTCCATGTCTTCTGGTCACACTATGCCCTTCCCATAGAATAGTCTTCTTATTCTCCACCCCATCACCACCACCAGTCTGGCAGATACTCATCATCAAAATATGCTCAGTGTTACCACCTCTATGTGTGCTCCTCACTTTTCCCAAAGGATAGACCACATCCTCTTTTGTGGTCTCTTATCATAGCACCCTTATTTTTTTATCCATCCCTTTTCCCTTACTGGAATGTAAAACTCCTTAAGCTCAGCAGTGCTGACTTGGTATTTATAATGATTAGAAAAAGCAGAGGGTTAAAAATTACATATTGAATGAAAGAATGACCAGAAGGACACAATTATATAAGAATAATTTTCTACTTTTACCATTTTATCTCTGGATTCCCCACCTGTCCTTGATAAACCTAAAAATGATTGTTTTTCATACAGTAAGAGGAGTGTACTAAAAATGTGTAAAGGAAATGGTTGGATAACTAATAGTTATAGTAGCATAGTTCTCATATAATGTTTCCCAACAGATAAAACATGCAAAATAACAGTAAATCTGTTATATTTCACTGTTTCTTTTCAGACTAAGCTCAGGATTTTATTCATAGTTTTATCACATAACTATTCTTTCACACTGAACTTTCTGCCTCAAAAGAATTAGATACTAAGGGAGGTAAATTCCCTTTATTTTTTGCCAAGATGAAAGAATTCTCTACTAAATTTGTTCTATCTTAAAATAAGATAAGAATTAAAACACATAAATTTGCATTCTCAATATAAAAGTTTACATTTAAAAAATCAAAATGTGAGTTAGTCATGTGTTTTAAGTCTAGAAACATTTTAAAATTAGGGCTGTACTTATGGGCACTTAAAAAAGAGACATTATAAACTTCAAGTCACAATTCTTTTCCACTTGAAAATTTTTTCAGATCAAATTTCTCTGCCTACCCTTATGTTGAACTGATATAATTTTGGACTATTTGATTTAACGATAGAATTATATGAACCTTATGTTAATTAATCTATGGTATTTTATTGAGTCCATCTTTTTCCAACCATATATTTTGTTAAAAGTAAGATTAGAAATCTATGTTCTTATTGTGTTTTTTTTTAAAGTAAAACAGAAAACATTATCATAGCATCTACTTTACCCCAGGGGAAAGATTTTATAATAAGAAATACAGCAAACATATTTTCAGTATGTTTCATATAGTGTAAAGGAAATGGAATTTCTTAAAGTTCAAGTATTTGCAACAAATTTAAAAAGAAACAAACTTTTGAAGAGAAATTTCTAGAAATTCTTGTCACAAGATTTACAGAAATCATGTTAGAAGGCTGTACTGTAAGCCAGAGTAGGGAGGCCTTCTAACAGAAACTGTGAATTATTTTCATTTATCACACAGCTCTATGGAAAGCAATGACCTGACGAATAAGTCATAGCACAGTTCAGTTAAGAGTATGTGACAGCAGGAGTCACAAAGAGGAAAATGAACTAAGGCAACTAAACAGGCAGAAAGCCCTGGATGGAGCACAAAGGGTATTCCTCTCAGCCATGACTTGTTACAGCTCAGAGGAATCAGACTGGCACAGTCTGTTGTGTTAATTTTTTTCCTTTCAATGCATTTTTTTACTGAGATATAATTGACATATAACATTGTGTGAGTTAAGGCATACAACATGTTGACTTGACACATTCATATATTCGGTGTGATCAGTACCATAGAGGTAGGTAACAGCTCTATCACATCACATAATTATCATTTATTTTTTGTGATTAGAACATTTAAGGTCTGGTCACTTAGCAACCTTGAATCATATAATACAGTATGGTGGTGTGTTAATTTTTGAGACAAGGAAACAAAGGTAAATCAAGTTTAAATTACCAGTCCCATATTACATAGCCAACGTTGATCAATTCAGAAGTAGTTATATCTCCTTACAGCCCTTCTCTCTTAACACATCACATATTTCTATTCATAAGATGTTTCCTGAGAAAAATGCCTGGAGCTGAGGTAGAAAATATCCCAAACCCCATCAAATATGAAAGTAGAGACATACACAATTGTGTCAGCAGTTGCTTGTGATTCTGGGATTAGTGTGAACAAGAGGGCAGAAGCCTAGTTAGCTGTAGAAAATATTTTGTAGTACAAGTCTCACTTCTGGGCCTCATGCTTAAGTCTATTTCTTTTTCCAGTGTCATTCATAATTCCACATAGCCTCTATTTTCATAAAATACTAAAAAAAGATAAATTATGTTATGTAATGACTTAAAGTATAATGTAAATTTTCCAAGTCAAGACTGAATTTTGTGAAAAAGTGCTGGTGTTTGCTTAGGTTCAAATTTTAGCCCTAGTTTGAGCACACATGGGCAAGTTGTTTAATCTCTTCATGCCTCAGTTTCCCTAATTATCAAAAGGCAAAACTAACAGTATCTTAGTGTTGTGAGGTGTATATAAGTAAAAATGCCTAAAGCCTTTAAACAGTGACTGGCACACAGTGAACCCCATGCTTAATTTTTGGTCATTATTGTTAATTTATTACTAAACTTTAACAAAGGCATTCACCTCTAAATAACAATATGGACAATTTTTTTCCTTGAGTTTTTATGATATATTTAAAACATATAAACTGTATGTGTTAGTATTTTACATTAAAAATTTTTTTTTCTATTTCAATTCCCTCTATATTGTTCTAAAGTCTTTCCCCTTTCAAAGCTGACAGTATTTCACCCCTGTTTCCTTATTCAATCTCATTTCTTTTTTATTCCTCTTCTTACTGTTTTCCAACCTGACTTAAAGAAACTGAAGGGAATTCCTTCACTCCTTGGATGAGTCTTATACCTAGTAAGGGAGTATAAAGAAGGTAAAGAAGCCAGTACATCAGTGGATCAGTAAGAAAGTGGCTCTATATTCAAGCTATCCCTCCCCAGAAAGGAATCTTGTATGTTTATTTTTTCATATATTCATTTATTTATTCATTTAAGAAACATTTATTGAAATCTGTTCTGTGCCAGGTATTGTGTTGGGCATTCAACATACATTATCTCTTAGCCCTCACAATAACACCATCTATCTATCTATTGTTAGCAGTACTATTATTATCAGTTAGCAGTACTATTATTATCAACTAGCAACGATTGTGCCTTGGATAAACCTTATTGTGTATGATACTGCTACTGCACAAAGCTGGCAGTACTGTTTTTATCATCTCAATTTATACATGAAGAAACTAAGATTCAGAAGTTTTAAGTAACTGATCCCAAATGGCAAGTGTTAGACACATCTTGCTGACTTTCTCTACAAATAAGTCAGTCAGATAATATTCATACAAAACTAGAGCAGGCCATCATTCACTCATTTATTCATATAAGCATTCATTTTTTTTTTTTTCCTACAAAAGGTAATTGTGTGTCCAGCTTTGTGCTAGGTATGAGGATAAAGTCTACTTTTAGGGAAAAATTCAGTGATACTTATCAGTGCTGATGCTTTATGTATGTTAACTAACCTACTTCTAGAATGGTCTGGCCAAGTTTTGGTCCAGAGGACTAAATAAAATTGTTCTGCCAACCTGGCTCAAGTGTATTATCCTGTACCATTTGGACCTGATTGCCAAGATTTGGTTATTCTTTTTGAATAACGCTCCTTGAATTGTTGCAAGCCTTTGATTAATTTTCAGAGTTCTGAAAAAGCTGACTTTGACAGCTTTTGCTATTGTTCTCACTGGTTTATTGAAATGCAGATTTTTAGGGTCCTTACTCCATCATTCCAGAATTCCCTCCCTCCTGTGGTTTTAAACTCACTTCCAGCATCGTATTCCTGTCTCATTTTTTGTCATCAAATTAGTTGTCATCCTTCAGTGGCAGTAACTGGGTCTTGACTGTGATTTGTTTTGTAATAGTTCAATATCTCCATTGCTGAGGTGGTGCTACCTAGTTTAATCCATCTTCTTAGAAATCATGTTGCTGAATCCCAGTATTGATCCCCACTCTCTGCTTAAAGACTATTTTAGAAAGGTGATCCCCTTGCTACTCTCTGTGTATATATCTGACATAGAACTTAGAAAGGGGATGAAGTCACTTCTAATATTCTTCTGTATTAGTCCTGGTATTAATCCTTGTGTATGGTGTAATTTATATAGAAAAGAAAGTCACCTTTCTCTCTCTGGGCCTTATTCTTTGGACTTAGATTTGCAGAGGAAAAGTTATCCTAGATGTAAGTGTTTAAAAGATGGTCCTTCCCATACGAAGACAAAAGTCCCAAGCTGAAGTTGAGAAAGCTATATTTTAAAACCAGTTATCTTAGTTGACTGCTACTCCGAGTTTATTTTCCTTTTACTTTAATAAATGTCTTAGTAAATGCCTGTGTAGAGATTTTAGCTTGGTCTACAGTGTACTAGGAGCATGTGATGAAGGGTATTTTGATATCAAGGGAGTACCATAAGCCCTAAGGTCCATATGGTAGAGAAAACTACAATTAGTGAGAGACCTCCAAGAGAAAGGTTTATCTTTTTACAGGGTAAAAATAAGGTTAGAAGGGCCACTACACCTCAACATAGATAATTCCCTTAGTAACCGTGGAACATTGGAAGTTATATTAAGGAAACCTAGATTTTCCCTTACATAGGTATTATATGCTAACTACCCATATCCCTGAACTTCTTGAGAGAAGTCCTCCATGAAGATCTAAGTATTTATATCCAGAAATCTGCCATGACCTCCCTCCCCAACTGCAGGCTGGATTAGATCCCCCCCATGTCCCCCCACCTCACTCTGTACCTAACCACACCTACTCTATCAGCCTTTCCTTAATCCATGGACCTACAAGAATTTTGACTTGCCTTGGAATTTCAATGTCTAGAACAGGACTTGGTGCTATTAGATGCTCAATAAATTGCTTGTGGAACTTTTATTTAACATTCCTCTTGCTAGTTCAGACTCCTTTTCGTTACTCCCAAAAAGTCTGCCAAGCTGAGCTATTTGTTCCAGTAGGATTTTCTTACCCTTTGAAGTTCAACCCATCTGACTTTAAGAGTTGCTATACTATCATCTAACTCTCTTTTCCCACTGGCATTTTATCTTGCCTCTGCTTTCCTATAAAACACACTAGTGTTATTTTTCCTTTCTTTTACTAGCAAGGATCATATTGGGGAATTTAGCTTCCTGAATTCATTTTCTCTTCATTCATTTCCTTCTACTTGCCTTCACTCCCTTTAATATGTTGAAACTATATGTATGTTGAAACTATACAGTAGGTATCACAAACTTCTAGCCTCTAAATAAAGTGTTTTCCTCATCTTCCATAATTCTAAACATTGTTTCACATTACTGATCTCACCTTCTTAAAGCTTCTTGCAAAACTCTTGAATTGCTACCTGCTTTGTGAGAGCTCCTTTTTCAGTGCCCTCCAGAATCTAGACCCTTCTCACTGGAGCATCTGTGACACTAATCAGCTATGAACGAAATACTGCTTAAATCAGGTTAGAGGGCAGGTGTCCCTTTCCTGTGATTTACTCATCTGCAGATGGTTTGGATCCAGAAATACTTCTCTGTGTCTCAATGCAAATTCCATTCCTTACCAACCACATTGTGTCTGATTTGAGCCCTGTGTTGTTATTGTATACAATATTGTTATTTTATACAGTGACCTTGATTCTGCTTGTGATCTCTGTCTGGATCAGGGGGCTGCACAAAAACTCCACTCCTCCTGCTCAAACTCTGTGTGCTGCCCCACCCAGCAGTGTGTACTGATGTTGGGGATTTCAGCCTCCGTGCTGCCGGGAGGACTCAGGAACCACACCCACCCTTTCCCTTTCCCTCTCCCTCCCTTTCTCCCATTCTTCTGACATGGTTTTCCCTTTTCTGTCTTCCCTCACTCCCCTTATCACTCACAAGTCTTAACATGACTTTCCCCGTTTTCTTCCTTGGATGGTACTCAGCCTCCCATCGTTTTTCATTACCACAGATCACTTTAAAATTTATTTTCTTTGCTGCTTTCTCTTAAAACAGTACCTAACCCTGCAATATCATTCAATAAAAATCAGCTTCTATTACTATTTTATTTATACCTATTCCACACCCTGGGAATTTTCTCGGACATAATTGCCTGTGCTGTGTAGTCTAGCTTAAGTGATTTCTCCATCTCTCACCAAAATGTGTGTGTGTTGAGGGTGGAGGGATGGGGGAGTTGACATAGAGCTTTTATAAGACCTCCAATTATTTGAGACTTGTGTAAAACTATTTACTGGCATGTTGAGATGACATATAAATTCCTGCCAAGGCTTCTTTGGTCTTTTTGTGCTCATCTTTTCGGCTCAATACACAGAGGCTACCTCTTTCACATATCTTTCCTACCCATTCCAAGCCATTGTGTTGTTTTCCTTTAGTCTCCTAAAAATGTTCCACCCATGTAGTCTCTTGCATGATTGTTACTTTTTTGTATGCCTTTGCCCCCAGTTTTATTAGGTCCCTTGAGAACCCACCCTACTTTATGGGCTGAGTGTGCACAGGCACACACACACAAATACACACGTTCATGGTCACACACCCAAGAATGAAAAAATTTCCTTAAATCCAGAATAACTAGTCGGAATCTAAGACCTTATAGCAAGTTAAATCAGAAGGGACAAACAAAGCACAAACTTACAACTGTAATAATAAAACCTTGCACGTTCATAAAAAATTCTTCCAGCATAAGGACTGTTGAATTAAACTCTTTGATGGTAAAATTTATTCTAAATAAAACCTCACCTCCATGCTGTGCCCTTTCTACATAAGAATTGGAACGAACTATGCATATCTTGCACCTGTTGAGTTATACAGAAAACCTGCAGGAAACCAAGAGTATGAGTGCGTGTCATTAAATACAAAAGATTAGAATAAAAACCTTAGGTGGCTATGGTTTCTGGTGTTATTTTAACTCTCCATGCTCTTGTACATTGTATAACATTGGTGGGCAAAAACTCACATAATAAATTACTAGCCTTATGCTTAAAGTTCTTAGACAATGCATATTATGTGAACATCTATGGCTGTTCTGAGCATATAAAATGATTAAGCCAAACAGAAAGGTTATCACGTTGCGTTTATGAATTTTGATAACAGCGGCCTTGTGTTCTGCATGTCTGTGACGCTGAAGAGCAGATTTGGGTTCAGCCTTGTGGCAGCTCCTGCAGGGGCTAATCAGGAGAGCTGCTGTGAGTAAAACTACGTGGAAGTTGCAGCTGCCTGGGAGATGATTTTCATTGAAGCTGCTTGGCAGTGTCAACACAGAATCCAGACTAGATTTTACAAATGAAGCGTGGCACTTGCAAGGCACTCGGGCAGAGTATTCATAATTTTCTAATGGTGGGATTGCATCTTTTCACTTAGAATGGAAATAAAATCATTAAACAACTAGTGACATAAAATTCACCAAACTGGCTAACTGTGAACATTTCCATATTTCCTTCTAACTAATAATTAAACTATATATGGAGGTTTTGTCATTAAAATATACATGTCTTCAGCATTTGAAAATGAATTATAGCTATGGACAGAGATTAGAGTATAATCCTGAGTTGTGTTAAAGTAATGAAATTGTGAGTATCTTTCTTCTTTTTTCTATTACAGTTATTATGTTGTTTTATCGCAATGAGATAAATGTAAAAATTTTGGTAACAAATTTTGGTTCATTTAAGGACAAAGTTAATCTTGAGTTAAAATTATATTTATAGTACTATACTTTAATCCTTGGTTTCAAAAAGTAGCTCTATTTACAGAAATCTTTCTAGTAAGATAACAGATATTTAGGGAAAAAACCCATGACTTTCAGGAAACCTCTAATAGATATCAGAGTTTCTATGGCCATTAAGATATAATAAATAGGTTTAATAAATAGTATTATCTTCCTTATTTCAGTGTTAGTCTACAGATTTCAGATGACAAAATGATCCTATAAGATGATATAATTCTTTGTTAAAATAAATTTAGTGCTTAGAAACTAGGCTGATAACATAATAACAGGGAGTATTATTTTCCAAGGGAAATAAAGTGAAGAGGAGCCACATAAATGCTGTATTAAAATAATGGTATTTGGCTTCAGGCTAGAAAAAAATCCCCCTCCCCTCCATTGCTTTACCTCAATAAATATATTATTTCTTTAGTCACATGCACATTATATTTGATTTTTTAAAATATGTTAAAATTTGTTTGAGAAATAATGAGGAAGTATCTTAATTCAAGACTATTTCCTGACACGTGTCTCCAAGTACCATCCTAGCCTATTAGACATTCCTCCTGTGCCCTTGAGACTGGCTCACAGGAGTCCATGATTGAGCCACATCTTTGACACACACCTTGTGCTCAATAAATATTAGTTTACTAAATGAATTTTTCTAGTTTCTACTACTTCAACTGAAAGGATTCAACCTCTGAATCCTGTGCTCCAGAGTACAGAAAATCTGAATGTCTGGAAGATTCTGTACCAGTGGTAGATAAGAAACACACCTGAAAATTCATGATTGCTTACCAAAAAAATTTAGATTGTTGTTAAGAGCATACATGTATAATTATATCCTTTTAGATAAGTGCAATAAAATGCTTCTTGTTTTAGTTATTAGGGTCTAAACTGTTTTGTTTTGTTTTGTTTTTAACAACCAAAAGAAAAATTAAATCAAATCTCAGAATCCAGGAATGGAAGAAGTAATTTTTTTGCTTGGGACCTTACTATCTTAGAACAAATGAGCACCTTCACAGTTTCTTCAGACACAGAACTGCACTGGTGTTTACCACAAAATCTTTCAAGGTAATATAAGTCCTAGGGGAGACATAAATTTCTCAAAAGAGGAAGAGAAAGAAACGGTACTGCTTGATAAGGTGAAGTTGCCAAAACGCTGTAGAACTTGCCTATCTCCATGCATGAGGTTGACCTCTTTGCTTGCAAAAGTCAAATGATAACTTCTTGATGCATGTCATTTGAATGTGTGTGCATAAGTAAATATAAACACAAAAGGTTTTCAATTCAATTGCTGTTTAAGTCTCAATAGAATGCTAGTCATTTCAATCTGAGAATAATTTGTTTCTGCTTAATAATACTTGGTACATGGTAACCACCCCCATCAGTGGATCTCTCCAGCTCCAGGAATTTACTTGTATTATTTAAACCAGGGTTTCCTAATTCAGGCTCCTACTCCAGTTTGCCCTCCTGTTTCCCTTCTTAACCTGCTGGGTTGGGTTCACTACTGATGCATAATTGTATAATCTGAAACAGAATTTTGGTTTCTGAAACAGAAATAAGATTTCATAGTTTAAAATCTCTCTACTCTCAGCTAAGCCTAAGGGAGTGAGTAATGTGAAAACGTCAGATACTATCACAGGGTCAGTTTGTGCATAATCTCCTAAGATCTACCTGATACATGTACATGTGCATTTTCTACACATCCTGAAGACTGGCTCTGTATGAATATCCGCACTTACAATTAATGTCCTTATATAGTATAGAGTTTCTGTACGTATCCCGTATATAAACACATATAAGGGACTTCCCTGGTGGTCCAGTGGCTAAGACTCCATGCTCCCAATGCAGGGGGCCCAGGCTCGATCCCTGGTCAGGGAACTAGATCCCACATGATGCAACTAAAGTTCCTGCACAAGGCAACTAAGATTCCATATGCTACAACTAAGACCCGGCACAGCCAAATAAATAAATAAATATTTTAAAATACATACAAACATACATACATACATACATACATATAAGAAGGTGAATAGACTTTTCATACCTATACTCAAATTATATTTTGAACTGTATGAAAAGAAGTCCGTTCCTAACCTGAGTGAACTTGTGTCAATTTTTTAGACATTTTAATTAGAACTCTTCCATTAGGATTAGTAGTAACAAGAGCCTGTGGAATTTGTAGAAATAGATAGATGCCCAAGCCCCACCACTATGGATTCTAATTTAGTGTTGAAAAGGGCTAAACCATCTATTTAGTTTTTAATGATCAAACGTTATTAGTTATTACATGAATTATTAAGTTATTTAAATTTCAAAATCTATTAGATTTAGAAATATTGCTTTAAGTGTGATCTCCTAAGTGCATATTGATACGTCAAATTCTATATCTCAGGACTCATGGTGAAATAAATAGCAGTCACAAAATTCAAATTTTTTGCTGATATATCTCTTAACATTTTATTTAAAAGAAAAGCAATATGGAATATTACTCAGCCATGAGAAGAAACAAAATTGAGTTATTTGTAGTGATGTGGATGGACCTAGAGTCTGTCATACAGAGTGAAGTAAGTCAGAAAGAGAAAAACAAATACCGTATGCTAACACATATATATGGAATTAAAAAAAAAATCGTTCTGAAGAACCTAGGGGCAGGACAGGAATAAAGACATAGATGTACAGAATGGACCTGAGGACACGGGGAGGGGGAAGGGTAAGCTGAGATGAAGTGAGAGAGTGCCATTGACATATATACACTACCAAATGTAAAATAGATAGCTAGTGGGAAGCGGCCACATAACTCAGGGAGATCAGCTTGGTGCTTTATGACCACCTAGAGGGGTGGGATAGGGAGGGTTGGAGGGAGACGCAAGAGGGAGGGGATATACATATACATATACATATGTATATGTATAGCTGATTCACTTTGTTATACAGCAGAAACTAACACAACATCATAAAGCAATTATACTCTAATAAAGATGTTAAAAAAACATAAAAATAAAAATAATAAATAAATAAATATCAGCAAGTGAATTTTTAAAATGACTAACACTGCAGATATGCAGTAATGTCCCCCATTCTCTATTTCTCTCTCTCTCTCATACACACACACACACACAAACACACGCACACACACATCACTACAGTTGGAAGCATTTTTTGAAAAAACAGCCTATCCATTTTATCTTAGGCATAAGATACTTTTAAAATAATAAAACTGTAGTTGTTAGACAACATAACTTTGCTGATGTTTATACTACAAAGTTTTAAGCAAAATTAAAATATTACCCTCTGTTTCCTCAAAAATAGACAAATCTTAGAAACTTTACCAAATGTCTCAATTTAGTAATGAGTGATGTACTCTATTTATGTAGAATTATAGATATTGCTATATAGATTATACATAAAACCTTCACAAATAGAATGGTGGAAAAATGGGATAAGAAAAAAAGGGGAAACTAGCCAAAATATTAAAAATGCATGAAAAAAATCAAATATACATAGCTGATAAGTCCAGTGCCTTATCTTCTGCAACTGAATACAAGACTGTGATGGCTATTTGTAAGTCTTTCTTTTCTTTTTTTTTACCAGCTATTCAAAATTTCCTGTCTTTATGCAATGCTTCAGTTCTCACAGCTTTAGGATGGAGATTTGGTGATTCAAACCTTCGTTCCTAAGGAATCAGAGTCCTTTGTAGTCCTGACTATATTCTTCTTCTAATATTTACCACTGATGGTGATGTAAACATGGGACTTCAGGGATGCCCTAGATTCTGTTCACACTTTTCCTGGCCCAGTTTTATAGCACCATATCATTTCCTCTTGATGGGAAAGACTTTAACCCCAGTCAACACCTAAAACCCCTATTGTACCTATTCATTCAGGGGCATGCAGAGCACGGTAGGAGCATTTTTCCATGGACATTAAAATCTGTACACCAGCAGACCACAAATTAATAGGGATGGGAAGCAATTTTTTTGCCAAGAGATCACCACATATTTGAGTGAGTTACCATCTCCATTTCTATCCCTTTGTTCTCAAACATATACTCTAGTGTTATGGGGAGAAAATATTTTATATCATTCACTGGCTTAGTGCATACATCACAGGCTGCCAGAGTGTAACTCAACACTGACAAGGCACTGTCTCTTAACTATTACCATAACTGTCTTTTTTTTCTTTTTTTTTTTTACAGTCAAATGGAATTATTTTAAAAAGTGATAGTTTGTGACATAACATGGTGTTGTACAAGTCAGTTAGAAATTCCTCAGAGGATGATTCTGGCAGAGATGTGATGAAGAGAAATAAATTCTAATCCAGAATACATCTATTTACATGTGAGAACAAAAGGCCAACTCAAGGGAATGGGTCCATGTAATAAAACTTCCTTAGGTAGTGTGCAGTGCAGGTCCCTTCAAGGTAACATTCCCCACTGGGGCCCAGTATTGATTGTTCCTGGTAGAAAGGTAAGCACTTAACAGGGGCAGTAGGCAAGTTAGCCTTGTCAAGGTGAAACTTTCAGTACCATGAATAGCCTCTATCTTTAGCGTGGTCATTTGTATGACCCTACAGAGAAAGCATTGAGTAGGCAATTTTCCTTGTTTATTTTGGAGACCTTATGTGTGAGTATTTATATGATCAAATAGTAACAGGTTCTGGGCCTATGCCCATTGTGAGTGATCCATCTACTTGTAACTTCCACGAACCTCCTTCTCACTAATGTTAGTTCTAAGTCCTACACCACCTAATCATCCTCACAAAGCAATGCAGGTGCTAACATCAAGCCATCTCTACTTTTAAACAAAGTAGGCAACAAGCTGTACTATTGGATGTCCTGCCCACTGGGAGGATTTCTCTCCTGAATGCTTTTCCAGGGCCACACCTCAGTGAGACACAAGTGCCCTTCTGGCCTGTGCAAGCATGTCATGTCGAACATTCTGTGGCCCATCCGCCAATAGTTTACTCCTTTATCAACAAGTCTTGGGGACTCTGTATGAGACCCCAGTTTCAGAATAAGGGAGAGAACAGAGTATGCAGAATCAGGCATCCTTGGAATGTGATGGTTAAGAAGAAAAAAAGAGTGAAAATTACATCGCTTAAGTGTGAATTGTCATTCTCATGTCCAGAATGGCTGCTATAGCGTGGGCATCTCAATATGGAATCCAAGAAAAGATGATTTTTTCAGAGACATACTTAGACAGGTAGGTAGGCAGTTGTCATGACATTGTTTGGAGGGAGGAAGTTATCCAAATAAACATCATGTAGTGGAGAAAAATGGTATTTTCAGACAATGTGTGGATTTAGATTCAGGAAATCCAGGTTACAATTCTGGTTCCTAAGAGGGTCAATGCTGAAATGGCAGAATAAAGACCTTCAAAAATCCATTCCTGCATGTGACTGGAGGAATGGAAAAATCTGGAAAAAATTTCAAAATCAACAAATTTTGAAATCAACATTTTCAGAACTTTGGAAATCAGCTAAAGACCTGCAACAATCTAAAGTGTGTTTATTCAAGAAAAATGGCTGAATCTCAATACGAGCAGCAAGGTATGTTTACTGCCTTAATCTCATTCCTCGCCTCTCCAGCTCTGCAGTATCCTTGAAAACTAACAGCGTGGCAGTTATAACTGCTGTAAAAACCAGCCACTTGGAAGCTACTGGATGACACAAAATAGGATTGGAATGCCCCAAAACCTCCAGAGAATTGTCACTATTTGACCTGTCTGGCAGCTAATAAAAAGCTCCGTTCACATCCCGTAAAGGGATATCTTTATTTGATGTGATTTAGGCCCTGCTCTGTGAAACAGCCCATCCTCTGAACATTTGTCAAAAACAATTACAGACGTCTCTTTGTATTTGCAGGCGATTAATTCCAGGACCCACCATGGATACCAAAATTTGCAGATGCTCAAGTCTCATAGTATTGGTGGTTCCACATCCGTGGATTCAACCAACCTCAGGTCATGTAGTACTGTATGTATTTATTGAAAAAAATTCACGTATAAGTTGACCTGGCAGTTCAAACCCATGTTGTTCAAGGGTCAACTGTACTCATCATAGCTGCCTAGGTAGCATTTCAAGTTGGGGCCAATAAGAGGCTGATCAAAAGAAGTAAAAGGGAAAACTGGGGAATGATATGTCATTTAAAAACTCCAACATATTCCTGGGAATCTAGAAAGCTGTATCCATGTGCAGGATCGTGCTCATGCTAAGGAAAGACTTGAGAAGGTTCTAATCTCTGATCTCTAGTTGACCTTGAAGATCTACACAAACAAAAAGTGAATACTAAGAGAGACTGATGGACTGTTTGATAGAGTATTTATGGTATGTCCCAATATAAACACAGCACCCCTCAGCAATATCTAGGAGATTCACTGGTTCAAAGCATTGAAGGAAATCTCTGTTCCATCATTAGTTGACCACTAACCGAAACAAGCAGAGACATCAGTAGCATATATGACAAAGAATACATACTCTACAGTATACGTTCAGGAAAGTAAACAAACAAACACAGCAAAAATAACAAACCCCAGGAACATTCTGATTTCCAGAGCTGGAATATTTTATTATTTAAAGTGTCCACTTTTAGCAAAAAATATGCTCCATGCAAAGAGGAAAGTATGAACCATATACAGGAATGAAAGCAGTCAATAGATAATGTCTCTGAGGAATCCCAGATGCCGAACTTACTAAACAGAATTTAAATCAGCTATTTTAAACACTGTCCAGGAGCTAAAGGAAATCATGTATGAAGAACAACAGGAAAGTATGAGAAAGATTTCTTACCAAATAGAAGATATCAATCAAAAGATTATAAAAAAGAATCAAATAGAATTCTGGAGTTGAAACTACAATACCTGAAATAAAAAAATCACTAGAGAATAACAATAGCAGATTTGAGCAGGCAGCATCAGTGTATTTGAAAATGGGCCAATTGAGATTATCCATTTTAAGGAACTAGAAAAAAAAAGAATGAAGAAAAATGAACAGAGCTTCAGAGACCTATGGGACAGCATCAAGCATACCAACATACATTTAATGAAAGATCCTGAAGGAGAAGAGAGACAGAAGGAATATTTGAAAAAATACTGGCTGAAAATGGCCCAAATTTAATGGAAAACATTAATCTGTGCATCTAAGAAGATTAGTGAACTCCAAGTAAGATAAATTCAAAGAAATCTACATGTAAATATATCATAATCAAAACTTTGAAGGACAAGTACAAAGAGAGAACTTGGAAAGTAGCAGGAAAAAAAGTGACTCATCACATACAAAGGATTTTCAATAATATTGACAGCTGACTTCTCAGAAATCAAAGAGGCTAGAAGGCAGTGGGATGATGTACTAAAAGTGCTGAAAGATAAGACTGTCAGTTCAAAAATTCTGTATTCTGCAAAACTATTCTTCAAAAATTAGGGAGAAATTAAAACATTCCAAGATAAAAACTGAGAGTTTATTGCTAGCAGACATGCCCTGGAAGGGAGTTCTTCAGGCTGTAATGAAAGTAAACTAGATATTAATTTGAATGCGCACACAAAAAATTAAATGCAATGGTAAAGGGACTATACAGAAAAACATGAGACACTATAAATGTAGTTTTTGTTTGCAACTCTTTTATTCTACTATCAGATTTAAAATACAGTTGCCTAAAGCAATGTTTTTAAAACTGTGTTGATGGGCTTATAATGCATGAAGATGTAATTTGTGTGACAATAATTGTACAAAGAGGGAGGAGAGATGGAACTACATTGGAGCAATTTTTTATATCTTTGAAATTGACTCAATATTAATATGATTTAAATTATTTTCAATTAAGATGTAAATTCTAATCACCAGGGTAACCATTAAGAATATAACTCAAAAACAAATAGTAAAAGAAACAACTAGAGCATTAAAATATAAAATATAAAAATGAGACAATTTAAACCATCAGATCAGTAAAAATTAGTTTAAAAATCCACCATAATTAACAATACTCTTAAATAATTACTATTTTGGTGTTTACTTTTCTAATCTTAAAAAAGAAAGTTCACATATATTTGCACACACATATGTATCTTCATTTAACATGATATTGTAAACCTTTTTTGGTCTCAAATTTGGATTTGAAATATATGGTGGGGAATTTTAAACTAATTTCTCTGTATATTGTAGAATCTGTACTTATACACAAGTAACCTGATATTTTTTGTTATATACAATTAAAATATATATGGATTCATGACATGTTCATTTCTGTTAAACATATGAAATATTTTAAAATAATTGATTATAATTTCATAATCAATTTGAAAGTTAAAATCAAATCCAGTCATAATTTTTTGCATACTCACATGGTATAAGGAGCTACCAGTAATATACATGCTAATACTTATCCTTTCTCTAAAAGATTTTTATTAATCTGAAAACAGTTTAAAGAATTATTTAAGCACAAAGAGTTATAAAGTGTTTTAATAAGCAAAAGTTGATAACATTTAAAATAAGTTAAGTGCCCCATTCAAATGCTTTTGGTTTGTGGGCACATGCAAATTTGCTCAGTGTTCCCTTCACATGGGGATTTGTGTGATGTTTGTTTTCACTAAGAAGGAGAAAATGGAAAAGCTATTTCAGAACCTGATTTGATTGCTTTGAAAACAAACAAACAAAAAGTACCTTTTTCTTGTGGCTTTGGGCTAATTGCTCTTCCCTTCAAACCTCTGTTTTCTTGGTGTGTGGGTTTTTTCCCCATTTATCTATTTCCAGGTAGATTTAATGGCTTATGGGAAAAACTTTAATTTACTTCTTCCTTTTGGAAAAGGTTTTCTTCTGTATCTTTTCTTGCCTTACTCTGTAAAGTCTCATTTTAGCCTTAGCATGTTAAGGAATTAATAATGCATGTGACAGATTTTTTTCTGACATTTTTCAACTTTTAAGAGGTTGTGCATAATGATCTGATCCCAGAAATGATATATCCTCATTTCAATTCTGCCTCTGAGCAGAACTATATTATCTCCAGAGAGCCATGATATAACCTTATCCACTTATCAATCGCCTTACCTATACAACAGAAAGGGAGGGAAGCCCATTTTAGATGAAAGCACTTTGAGTTAAAAAAAAAAAAAAGGAAATTTACATAATTAATTTTAATGATGTGAAAATCTAACGTAGATACGCTCATACCCTCAGTAATTGCTGACTAACCTTAACTTCAAAACTTGCTCTTGAAATCTCTGTACCCAAGTGATTTCTTATGTGTTATTTTCTTACACAAAAATAATAGCTACTGTTAACTGAACACTTACTATGTACCAAGCACTATTCTAGGCTCTTGGTATGTGTCACTTCATTCAATAATCATAACAGCCTGTTAAGTAGATACTATTATTATTGCAGAGGATTCTAAGGTAGAGAGGGGTTGAATAACCTGCCCCAGGATTTGACTTTCAGTAACGTTATAGTACAACCTGCAATTTTAACCTCTATCCATTGTTAACTATGAAAAAGTTATCGACAGGAGAATTTCATTTAGGATCAAAAATAGCTAATGTCTTTCCTACTGCACAAAATATAGACACATATGTGGGGTTATAAATAAAAGTAAAGATGTCAGAGATCCTCCAATGATTAAAGCTCTATTCACCATAAAGTAGCAAGTTGGGGCAAGATTTGGAGGTAGACATTTGTCAAACATATTTTTGAGACTGGTTTATCTAAAATGGATGCCAGATATTTATATCTGAATTTTTAAAAGTATTTTCTTGCTGATTCAACAAAATGCAAGGTAATCTAGTGTTAAACAAACAAACAAAAGTAATGTTTTTAAAGACCTCAAGAAAATACTAGTAGTAGCATTCACTTTTCATATTTTTTATTAAAGAATGAAAATTATGGTTCTGTCAGATATACACTAAATTAATATTTGTGGTTGGGTCAGAGACCTTTCTGACTAAAGCATTAATTTATGGGTTTAGAATAAATTTATAATTTTTCTAAAGTCTTTGAATGAAAACAACAACAAAAAGCAAAACCATATACATTTGAGCTTAACATTAAAATTTTTTTAAAATAATAGTTTATTTATTATTTATTTATTTATTTATTTATTTATTTTTGGCTGCGTTGGGTCTTTGTTGCTGTGTGCGGGCTTTCTCTAGTTGAGGTGAGTGGGGGCTACTCTTCGTTACGGTGCGTGGTCTTCTCATTGCGGTGGCTTCTCTTGTTGCAGAGAAGCTTCAGGGGTTGTGGCTTACGGGCTCTAGAGCGCAGGGTCAGTAGTTGTGGCGCACGGGCTTAGTTGCTCAGCGGCATGTAGGATCTTCCCAGACCAGGGCTCGAAGCCAAGTCCCCTGCATTGGCAGGCAGGTTCATAACCACTGCGCCACCAGGGAAGCCCTAAAAATTCTAATGTTTAATACCTTAACATTAAAATTTTTTTAAATGTACTTTTATGTTACACACATATTTTATGCCAGGTGCTCCTCTATGTGTTCCACAGATGTTACTTCATTTCATCTTTCTACCTACTGTGTGCAGTGACTATTGTCATCTAAATTTTACAGATTAAGAAACTCAGAAAAGTTAAACAGCTTGCCCAAAGTTATACAGTTGAGATGTGGCAAACATAGTAAATAAAACTTCAGGTCTGATTTCTAAACTCGTGATTATACCACTATCCTATACTGTGTATCTTGGGCTTTTAAAATTGACACCAGTTCTCTCTCTCTCCATCTCTCTCTCTCTCTCACACACACACACATACAGACACACGCACACAAAGTAAAACAATCCTAGTCTCTAAATATGTCTAACATTTTATCGATGGGTCAGATCATCCAGGGGAATTATTGTAAGGATTAGCTAATGTATGTTTTATGGAAAATTATATTACTCTATAGTCTGAGTATATACATATACATATACATACACATTCACACATCGTGAGAGGTGGTGGCCCTACATGTAAGCTTGAATTATCTATTTAGTTATACTCCTAAAATCAGCCCATATATTTCATGATGAGTATTCAGGTTTTTTATTACTAAAATTATTTCTAGTAGCTTTCTTTGCATTACTTGGTAGTGAAGTTTTAGTCACGGTTAACAATGAAGAAGCATTTATTCCTTTTCAAATAGAGTTGGATAAATGTAATTTTAAATTAAAAGCTTGAGATTCTGAAATGAATAACTATTACCATTTTTTTCACCATGAACCATTCTGAGAAGATACTCATTAACCATTTCAGTTAGAAAAAACAGTGACCCTACCTTGAAAGCACCTACCACTGGAATTTTTTTTTTTTCTTCTGTGTACAGGCATACCTCAGAGATATTGTGGGTTCAGTTCCAGACCACCACAATAAAGCATCTATCACAATAAAGCAAGTCACATGAATTTTTTGGTTTTCAATGCATATGAAAGTTATATTTACACTATACTGCAGTCTATTAAGGGTGCAATAGCATTATATCTAAAAAACCAATGTAGACACCTTAATTTTGAAATACTTTGGGGACTTCCCTGCTGGTGCAGTGGTTAAGAATCCGCCTGCCAATGCAGGGGACATGGGTTCGATCCCTGGTCCAGGAAGATCCCACATGCCGCGGAGCAACTAAGCCCGTGCGCCACAACTACTGAGCCTGCACTCTAGAGCCCGCAAGCCACAACTACTGAGTCCATGTGCCACAACTACTGAAGTCCGCATGCCTAGAATCTGTGCTCCACAACAAGAGAAGCCACCGCAATGAGAAGCCCACGCACTGTAAGGAAGAGCAGCCCCCGCTCGCCGCAACTAGAGAAAGCCCGTGTGCAGCAACGAAGACCCAACACAGCCAAAAAAAATAAATTAATTAATTAATAAAAAAATAAATAAAATAAAATACTTTATTGCTAAAAAATGCTAACCATCATCTGAGCTTTCAGCTAGTCATAATCTTTATGCTAGTGGGGGTCTTGCCTTGATGTTGATGTTGCTGACTGACCAGGGTGGTAGTTGCTGAAGGCTGGGGCAGCTGTGGCAGTTTCCTAAAATAAGACAGCAATGCAGTTTGCCACAATGACTGACTCTCTTTCACAAACAATTTCTCTGGGCATACAATGCTGTGTGATAACATTTTACCCATAGTAGAAATTCTTTCAGAATTGGAATCAATCCTCTGAAAACCTGCCACTGCTTTATCAACTAAGTTTATGTAATATTCTAAATCCTGTGTTGTCATTTCAACAGCCTTCACAACATCTTCACCAGGAGTAGATTCCATCTCAAGAAACCACATTCTTTGCTCACTCATAAGGAGCAGCTCCTCATCCATTAAAGTTTTTAAAATTATTATCATTTTTATTTTTATACAATTTGTAAAGGATATACTTCATTTACCAAATACTCCACTGCAGAATATTGGCTCTATTTCCCATGTTGTATAATACATCCTTGTAAAGTTTTATCATGGGATTGCAGCAACTCAGTCACATCTTCAGGCTCCACTTCTTATTCTAGTTCTCTTGCTATATCTACCACATCTGCAGTTACTTCCTCCACTGAAGTCTTGAACCTCTCCAAGTCATCCATAATGGTTGGAATCAACTTCTTCCAGACTCCCGTGAATGTTGATATTTTGACCTCTTCCCATGAATCATGAATGTTCTTACTGGTGTCTAGAATGGTGAATCCTTTCCAGAAGGTTTTCAATTGCCTTTGCCAATATCCATCAAACTGATTACTGTCTATGGCAGCTATAGCCTTACAAAATGTATTTCTTAAAGAATAAGACTTGAAAGTTGAAATTACTCCTTGATCCAGGGCCTGTAGAATGGATGCCATGTTTGCAGGCATGAAAACAACAGTAATCTAGTTGTACCTCTCCATCAGAGCTCTTGGGTGATGAGGTGCACTCTCAGTGAGCAGTGATAGGCTGAAAGAAATCTTTTCTGAGCAGTCTCAACAGCAAGCTTAAAATATTCAGTAAACCACATTCTAAACAGATGTGCTGTCATCCAGTCTGTGTCATTCCACTGGTAGGGCACAGGCAGAGTAGATTTAGAAGAATTCTAAATGGCCCTAGGATTTTCAAAATAGTAAAGGACCATTAGTTTCTTTAAAGTCACCAGCTGCATTAGCCCCTAATAAGAGAGTCAGCCAATTCCTTTGAAGCTTTGAAGTCAGGCATTGATTTCTCTTCTCTAGCTATGAAATTCCTAGATGGCATCTTCTTGCAATACAAGGCTCTCTTGTCTAAGTTGAAAACCCGTTGTTTAGTGTAGCCGCCTTCATTAATTATCTTAGCTAGATCTTCTGGACAACTTGATGCAGCTTCTACATCAGCACTTGTTTGTTGCTTCACCTGACACTTTGATGTTGTGGAGACAGCTTCTTTCCTTAACCTCTTGAACCAAGCTCTGCTAGCTTCAAACTTTTCTTCTGAAGCTTCCTCCCCTCTCCCAGAGGAGAGTTAAGAGAGTTAGGGTCTTGCTCTGGATTAGGCTTTGGCTTAAGGGAGTGTTGTGGCTGGTTTGATCTTCTATCCAGAACACTAAACCTTTCTCCATATCAGCAATAACACTCTTTCATTTTCTTTTCATCCATGGGTTCACTGGATTAGTACTTTTAATTTTCTTTAAGAAGTTTTCCTTTGCATTCACAATTTGGCTAATTGCTGAGCACACGAGGCTCAGCTTTCAACCTGTCCTGGCTTTCCACAAGCCTTCTTCACTAAGCTTAATCATTTCTAGCTTTTTTTTTTTTATTAAAGGGGTTGCATTTATTCTATGAAATTTTATTTTATTTTATTTTTTTGGCCACAACGCATGGCTCATGGGATCATGGGATTAGTTCCCTGACCAGGGATTGAACCTGGGTCCTCGGGTGTGAGAGCACGCAGTCCTAACCACTAGACTGCCAGGGAGTTCCTGTTTCTAGCTTTTGATTTAAAGGGAAAGATGTGTGACTCTTCCTTTCACTTGAACACTTAGAGGCTATAGTAGGGTTATTAATTCGCCTAATTTCAGTATTGTTGTGTCTCAGGGGAAAGGGAGGTTCAAGGGGAAGGAGAGAGACTGGGGAACAGCCTGTGAATGGAACAGTCGGAACACACACAGCATTTATAAAGTTCTCCATCTTATATGGGTGTAGTTTGTGGCATCAAAACAATTGCAGTAGTAATATCAAAGATCACTGATCACCATGACAAATATAATAATAATGAAAAATTTTGCAATTTTGCAAGATTTACCAGTATGTAACACAGAGACATGGACTGATTAAATGCTGTTGGAAAAATGGCACCAATAGACTTGGTTGATGCCGGGTTACCACAAACCTTCAATCTGTAAAAAACAAAATATCTGTGCAGAGCAATAAAGCGAAGCACAATAAAACAAGGCACACCTATACTCAGGGTTGCAGTGGAAGATTTTAAAACTTAAATAAATTATACATAAACATGATGATCAGCCACTTACCGTGGCAATGAGAAACCAAGAACTAACAATTTTTAATCACACTTCATAACTAGAAGTTAATTTCATACACATTATCTTTAAGAATCTTAAGTTAGATAGGCAGGTATTATATATTCCCCATATTTTTGAATAAAGATAAAAGAATCAATATTCATAGAGCACTGTGATTGCTGATAATTAACTGGGTAACTTTAAGAAAATAATAATTCTTCTGTACCTCAGTTTTTTAACCTACGGAACAGGGCTGCTAATATACACTTGTCTTACTTCAAGGGGTTTCTACTAGAACCAAGATAAGGCAGGAGAAAAGTAACTGCATACTGCAAAGAGTTTTCCTTTGCCTCCGTTTTCTCATGTGTACAACATGAGCTAATGTTAAGGCCATAAAGTATCATGAAAATTCTTTCTGTAACAAAAAATTTCTTTATGTAAGTGTGAGATATTATTGGTCGCGCATGCCCAGGTTTTCAACCTAATTTAGCAAGACTTTAGGTTATTAGTGTTAATATTTTTCTTCCTCTCAACATTCATATTGTACAATTAAGATTTTTAAGACATTCTACTTCTGTTTTCCTGACCTGGATTCACTCAAGGTTAAGTTTGTAATGCATTCCTCTTCTTCCTTCTTACCCTTAAGGGGATTAAGAGACTTGCTAGGTCTATCAGGGTTTTAAGGGGAAGCATAACAAAAGAACAGCAGAGCACTTACTTTTTTCTTTTAAGAAATTCACGTTCTTTTTTTTTAAATTTATTTTATTTATTTATGACTGTGTTGAGTCTTCGTTTCTGTGCGAGGGCTTTCTCTAGTTGCGGCAAGCGGGGACCACTCTTCTTCGCGGTGCGCGGGCCTCTCACCATCACGGCCTCTCTTGTTGCGGAGCACAGGCTCCAGACACGCAGGCTCAGTAGTTGTGGCTCACGGGCCCAGTTGCTCCGTGGCATGTGGGATCTTTCCAGACCAGGGCTCGAACCCGTGTCCCCTGAATTGGCAGGCAGATTCTCAACCACTGCGCCACCAGGGAAGCCCGAGCACTTACTTTTGAGGATAAACAGTCTCTTCCATGTAAAGCCTAATAAGTGTTCCTCCAAAAATGGGATATTAACCAATGCATACTGGTGTTATAGAAAGACCTGATGCCTCACTTTAAATGCATTATTAGTAGGCTACTATTTTATAAGTCTAGCATTTGAAACCCCTTTGAAGATACAATTTCATTACACCATAACCCCATTACCATATCATTTACAAAGGCTTGGGTCATCATTTACTACAAATGGTTTTAATCAAAGGAAAACCCTCAGAGGAACAGAACTGGCCGGTATTTTGTGTAATGCAATAGCTCCCCCATCTTACAGACTGAAGAATATAGACTGGAATTCTTCTTTTGATAAATAATATTAATGACATCTATATTTTATTTTGTTAATTCTATTTTCTTTCCTTAGCTCTTTCAAAGAAGAGAAACCTTATCATTGATATAACTGTTCGAAAAGTATTCATTATTTCTACATGATCTTTGAGAAAATAAAATCCTTACAGGACACTGAAAATATCTCAGTGACTATGATATTTAAAAGTCATCTCGTAAAGATTAATAAATATCATGGATATCTTATGTCCTTTTAACATGTTCTAGGAAAATATAATTTTATCTTATATGCTTAAAAGTGATGTTTGTACTTGAAAAGTTTTTTTTAAAGGTTTCTTACATTTTGATAACTTAATAACAATATTCAGGTTTTCTCTCCAAATTAGTTTGACTCAGTACTTAAACAAATATTTATTCAACAATTTCAGTCTTGCAAAAAAGCTGAAGAAATTACTAAGTAACTTACTTCAGGTATCCTTAATAATGATTACATAGATAATTCAATTAAAAATCCTAAAAAATGCTTACTTAAGACAACTCAGGTAAAATGATTTTCTTTCTGAAATTCATAAAAAATTGCATCTACATATATAAAATTAAAATATGTAAATTATTTTATATAATATATGAATTAATGTTCAACTTTCAAAGTTTTATCAGGCCCTATATACTGTAGAATTCTCCTATATTTAGCAGTATGAAACAAACACAAATTTTATGAGAGCCAGAAAAAAAAAAAAAGCTCACCACATAAAAAACTCATAATAATGAATACAATAAAAGAGAATTGCAGGTACTTTTCATTTTATAAAGTAGGTATTCAACAGCCTACTAAATGTAAAACAG